>NC_142696.1:35260000-37760000 GCF_029641045.1 Salvia hispanica
AGTAATCAAGTACCCGATCAAGAATTCCGGCCCAGTTACAGTCTTTACTTGCTCTCTTTAATTGGCCTTTTGGCTTTTGTTGCAAGGGACCTTACACGTCACAGCGAGCAATCAGCAAGGAGCAACTGGAGTTCACTAGGAGAACATGATGCGAACGGCTGCTTAGTATAAAGCAACAGCATTAAGTTTACTCTTTACTTTAGGTGTAAAACGCATGTCACGGGGTAAGGTGTTTGATGTGAAACTGTACCTCGCTGGAGTTCCTTTCATGGGTTAGTCATATCTTGGGAAGATCGGTGTTGTTGTTAACGTTTCCTTTCCCTTGTTCTAAGTCGGTAGAAGTATCAGTTGAAAAGCCTATTCTTTCCATGATCTCATCTAGCCGTTGAACATTTGTAAGATACAAGTAACCTACCTGAAACGAGATCTATATCAGTGTGGAAATGCAAATTGACAGAGTGTGGAACATACTACTGTCACTGTGTACATAATCAGTATAGCAAGATTAAAATATTACATATGACCAAAGCATGATGTAGGGATCAGATTAGGCGCGGATTCACTATTTACCAAGACCTCTTTGTTCTTCATTAGGAGAGCTCAGTCAAACTCTAACCATGCGACTGATTTTGTTGAATTAATCAAGATTACAACCAAAGATCAATTAACTATTACAACCGTAGTTAATATGCTAATCTAGGGTTCTTGAAGTATCAACAAAGTCCTCCTAAGAAGCCTGCACACTGAATAAACGGATTAGTGATAACAAACAAGATCCTCTCGGATCAGAAACAACATACACAATCCTTTCATCACAAGACACAAGAGAGAAACTGAATAGATCAAAAGATGGCTCAGAAACCCGCCACTAACAAGATCTATTCAACCAGAAACCAATCCAAGGGAGCACCGTTGAAACTGACAAGAGATCGACCTCTCACCGCAGGTAACAACACCACACAGCTCAACCACACCGGATCTGGAAGCGCCAAGCACCAACTCACTCAAGAAATCTCACACACCAAACCCTAGATTCTCATAATACTCAGCAACCGAAGTAGTTGCCTTTACCACCACCGACACTTGACTACTCACTGATAAAACCGTGAGAGATTACACAAGAACAGTGGAAGATTCATCGGAGAAGAGAAGAAATCAGAGAGAGATCCCAAAAAAATGAGAGAGACAAGAGAGAGAGTGAGATTAGTCGAAAAAAATGAGAGTCTGAAGAGACTCTCTACTCACATAACAAACACACTCACAATCCAACGGCTCAGGGACAGGATCTGAGTGAGAGACCACGTGGCAGCATCTGGAGCAAGAGGTAAGGCATTTGGGCCTAGCCCAACACTTATAACATCTGGGCCAACAAATAAAAAACCAGCCCAGCAGAAAGTCCATCAATATTCAACACATGATAAGAACATAGTGCGAGGAAAACACAGAAGACCAAATATCGCCACTCTTCTGCATGATAATGCTTTACAAAATTTAAAAGGACATTGGATGGGAAACGATAATAGTACTAGGGACTAAATGCAAGAGACACTTAAGGATTTAGTGAAAGTAGACGATAGAAGAAATTTACAAGTGCCTCCAACGAAGATGCTCTGTTGTAAACTGCCACACCTGCTCTCTTCTTCGTCCTCGTTTTGGAGGAACCAATATTTTTCCCCCAACGCAGCACATCCCTGGATATTAGATGCTTGTTTAGATCAGTAATATACTAGTAGATTCTACTAACATCAGTAGCTACACAAGAATGAGATGATGAATTTGTAAGGTAAGAATTTGCAGGAAATGCATAATCTAGTATACAACCAAGGGCTAAAAAAGGACCATCGGCTCATTAGAGGATATATTTGAAATACACCCAACTTGAGTTATACTACATATAAAAGCTGAATGACTTTAAAAACAAGCCACACAATATTGTAGAGTATCTATCTTAGTCATTGCTCACAGAAACGAAAGCTAAAATTAAGTAAATGGTGATAAAAAGGAAACTAGACAAACTACAAATCTCTCCTCTGGTGATAAAAAGTTATCACTCATAAGTTTTTGGAGCATTGCATCCTGAAACATGGAAAAATATTGATTTTTTAGAAACCTCAGAAAGTCAGATAATGAGCATAAGATAAATGTTTGTATACTACCAAAGCACATTTTTCCAGTTTTAATACCTTACAACACACATATGGCTATGAAAGAGGCACACTTCAATGCTTGGTTAAATATCATTGTGACTCTATAACAATCCCTTTAATAAAAGAATGAGTCAATTCACAAAACTAGCTAAAGGAATGTATGTAACTATGGGCCATAGACAGATTAGCCCCATGTACATAGAACTATAGAAGAAACATGAAAGTATCATATATAGCTTCAATGAACGACCATTACAAATTATTATGTCCCTATAGTCAAAAGAATGGTGTGCATTGATGGAAATTTAGCTTTACAAGTTTAAGTAGCCAAAGCAAATATGATGCCCTAAAAGAAAGGAACAAATAAGTACCTGGGCCTCACAACGTACTACAGCCATCACTCGGTCATTATATTCTTCAATATTTAGGGGGGGGGGGAAACAAAAAGTGCCTGCGAGCATAGAGCTGCACCCAACCGATATAGCACCAACATCAAAATCCAAAAAGTAATCTATCATTAGGATATGGAAATATCATGAATCATTAGGATACGGAAACATCACAATCAAAATTGATACAATACAATATGGTAGCACAAGGATTAGAACTTAAAACATGAGGATAATATAGAATGATTTCAAATATGCCAATCAAACTCATCTAAAGAATAAATATATATCAAGGTGGAGGGTGAAAGATATTATGTACTAACTTATATTGAAGCTATTCTTTTAGGTTTATCTTAGAGTATGCTGCATACTTAATAGTAATAAATTTCTGATATACTCCCTCCGTCCCATTGAAGATGACTCACTTTCCTTTTTGGTTTGTCCCAATCAAGATGACCCATTACTTAAAATGGAAACACCTTTATCTCTACTTTATTCCCTTTCTCTACTTTACTCTCTCCTCTTACCACACAAAATATAACTGCATAAAATCTCGTGCCGCCCAAGAAAGGGGTCATATTCCTTGGGACGAAGGGAGTACTTAATTCAAGATTCTAAAATGCCAAAAAATGGCACATCAAACAGCTGCTCGGATAAGGGCACAAGTCAATTTAACCAACAATCATAAGTAAGTGCGAACCTCATAAATGCAGTCGCTCAAGTAAGCTACTGAAAGCATATAAATTCAGAGATTAAAAGTAAACACTTAAACAAGAGAACAAAGAAACAAGTTGCAGACAGAGATGGAGAAATATGTAGAATTCAAGGATCCGATGCACAACTCATAGACTAACCCAATTGAAACATTTACCATTTAAAGTCTCCAGAATTATTGAATCAATCACAAATATAGATTAAACCCCTCCCGAGGTGAGAAATCCGTAGATTAGGTGTAATAATTGAATTCCCCTTCTAATTCTTAGACCTAACTCCTAATAATTCGATCAGATTAAAGATTCCACTCAAAGCCTCAACTCTCCCGAGTTTTATTGAATTAAGGTGTGAATTATTCTTATTTCAAGATTAATTATTTCACCTCCCGATTACTCTAAGAAACCCTAACACTACCGATTGGTGATCAAGCAATTGTTAGGAAAAAACACAAGAATAATTCAAACAATTGCAAGAGCAAGATAAAAACGAAGTCAATTGGATTAAAACTATGAATCAATGCATCTTCACCAAGAATTCTACATGAAAAGTTTAGCTACTCATATTCATGGTAGAAAACAAAAAGAAACTAAACAAAACAATGGAAATCATGATCCGAATTGCAATTGGCGGAGGAATTGAAGCTTGAATCTCCAATCTTCTTCTTAGAGTTCTTCAAAGAGAGAGAGTGGGTGTTTGGCGGTAGGTGTAGAATGCCTAGAATTGACCTAATTCTTCCTTCTTATTTCCTCTTCAAAAAATTGCATTTCAGCTCTAAAAAAGGTCAAAATGACGGCCCCGGCCGGGTGGAATTAATCCACTAGAAATAATCCACTGGAAATTCTGGACAATGCAGTGTTCGTAAAACGACCATAACTTCTTCTACGGGACTTCGATTGAGGCGTTTAAGATATCCACGCGAAGCTCTTTCGAAAACGAAGAGAATGATATGTACTAGAGGCTGATTGGACTTCAAATATTCAGTAAAAATATCTCAAACCAAGGCTGTTGCACATCGACATATTTTGTACTTTTTTCTACACATTCTTAATAAAATGGTCAACATACCAACATAATAGAGAAGTAGATATAAACAAGCCTAATAATAGACGAAATATGATCAAATTCATACAAAACTACCCTCTAAAATCATGTAAAATCCAAGTATGTCAGTAGTTCACAATTACATTCACAGCAAAAGTACGAAACCCGAGAATAATTCAGTTCAATTGACTAATTGATTGTCTACCGTGAGTAGCTGATTTCAAAATATTGCGATTGAGGATATCTGAAATGGATATTTTTGCCTTTTTTTTGGCTGGAGTAGATGGTGATGCCGATGTCAGAGCTTCTGGTATCTTCGGATAAGTGCACTGGCGGTTGTAAGGGAGGCGCTGTTCAGTGTCGACAGAGGAAGCTCGAACGGTGGATGATAGTGGAAATATTGGCAGCGCCACCGCCATTCGATTTCGCCGGCGAGATTATCTCCGGCTGGCTTGGTTTTTGCGGCAGGATAAGTAGTTGTGACTGCTAAGGTTTTTGGCGACTTCGAAACTTTTTTTATTCTATGTTTATAATGTTTAATTTATATCTTTGATTTTCGTTTGGCTTTGGAAGTAGAAGTGAATGAGGTGAAAGTGTCTTTTAATTTCGAAAATTAGGGTTTAGAATCTAATTGTAATCTGTTTCTTGTTGGTGGAATTAATTTCATAAAGCTAACAACTAATATCAGAGAATTCAATATATTCTCAGTTTTATTGTAGAGATTTTGCCTCTTCTTTCTCTCGCCAGACTCAAAAAACAGTTTTTCTATTTTACCATCTCTTTGATGGAGAGTTAAAGATACATCCTCAAAATGGAAAAATGTATAATACCTCTCCGTTTACCTCTCCCATTGGAGAATGTTTTTCTCTCAAAAAGAGGTAAATTTGGCAGTTAACATGATTTACCTTCCTATTTACCTCTCCCTTGGAGTTGCTCTTATAGATTAAAATTTTAATAATTTCTATGAATCTGTCAATAGAAGGTATATTAGACATTTTCATAATACGGTGAATCATTTAATTATAGAATAATTGTGTAATCCCGATTTTGTCATTCCCTCTCCTTCCACTATACATGTTAATTAAACCGATACTCCCCCTCATTCCAACTTTTTGCCTTTTCGTCATTCTCTTTCCTTTTCGACTATTCTCCTCCTCGTTCTCTCAACCCTCATTCAAAGGCTACAGCGGTGATTATTTGTGAAGCAGCGGAACAAAAGAATCAATGCAATTTCAACGCAAAAAATCAACACAAATTTCAGAATTCAACAAAAAAAGTAACACGATCGATTCAACACAAATTCAACAAAAAATCTACAAAAAATCAACATAGATTTTAGAATAACATAGAACCAATACGATTTCAACAAAAAATCACCAACAGCAGAACAAAGAAAACAACGAAATTTCAGCGCAAAAAATCAACACATATTTCAGGATTCGACAAAAAAGCAACACGACCGATTCTACACAAATTCAACAAAAAATCTACAAAAACAACATAGATTTTAGAATCAACATAGAATCAATGCGATTTCAACAAAAAATCACCAACAGCAGAACAAAGAAAACAACGAAATTTCAGCACAAAAAATCAACACACATTTCAGAATTCGATAGAAAAGCAACATGATCGATTCAACACAAATTCAACAAAAAAATCTTCATAAAATTAACACAGATTTTAGAATCAACACTATTTTAACACAAAATTCAACATCAACAAAGAATCAACGCAAATAAAGTTTCGACGTCAATTACAGTGGTGTTAAGATTTTTTCGAAGATGTGAATATTTCATTTTTGAAGGTGGAAGAGAAATAAAGAACGCATAAACCGTTCAGAAACTTAACTTACAAAAATACCATATGTTGACAAAATACATGTTCTTGTTGAGATAGAAATTCTACGCAATCTTAACCATAGATCTGTTATAATTAATAACTATGATTAAAGTTTTGAGTTTATATTAGATACTCCATCCGTCCCAAGATATTAGAGCCATTTCTTTTGGGCACAAGAATTTAGGAGATGTTGTTTAGTGGTGTAAGTAGAATTGGTAGTAAAGTAAATTTTTACCATAAATAGAAATGACTCAAATATATTAGGACACCCAAAAAGGAATAAGGGTATAATATTTGGGGACGGAGGGAGTATATGATTTGCGTTGGATCACATCCGAACTTGAGAGGTTAATAGGGTCAATATATTAAATTTTGAATCAGCTCTACTCAAACTGTGGGCTAATTAAATTAAAATTTGATCGGATTACAAGTTTCTATTCTTGAATTAGCTAGCGAGCTAATCATATCATGAGTTGAATAGTATTATAATTAATAGTATATATTTTTATTACAAATTGTTCTTCATTTATAATGCAAACATATTTATATTAAAATCAAAATATTAATCGTTTGACAAGCATAAACAAAAAACCAATTAATTACTATTAGTATACAAATTTTAAAAATAACATTTGATAAGAATGATATTTGATGAATTTTGAATTGTTAATGATTTATTATATAGAGAATAGATTGAAATGAATATTAACATATTAAAAATCTATTTAAGAAGTAGTATAAATTAAAATTGGGACCAAGATCTATTTTGATAAGTTTGAAGTAGGGACCTAATAATATGAATTGGAGGTTAATCTTATTTTATTTTTGTTTGTTTATTTATTTTATACAAATTGTGTTGAGTGGGCACATATTAATTATAGAATAAAGTGTGTGTGATATACTCTAATTAATGACAGTATATATTTGGATAATTTTATACTACATATTCAAGCAATCGTGTTTCACTCACTGCATTCGACATCTGCTACAGAAGATATAGAGTTTTGATTCTCCATTCAATTTGAATAGGTACTATCATTTACACAATCAAAACAAGCCAAATGAATATGTAAAATAAAAACAGAAAACCTAAAGCTTGGAAATCACAGAATGATCACCCAAGGCTGACCTCGTTTAAAATACCATTAGAAAAAGCACCATGAAAGAAAAAGAGTATCCATCTAATAATGTTTATTACTATTAAAACAGGAAATACACGTGAACAACCCAAATACAATCTCAATTAAAAAAAAAATGAAAGAAAAAAAAGACACAAATTGCATTAGAACGGTCACCGCTCCTGTAACGCTTATTCAGCACGACCTCCAGAAGGGAGACTTAGGGGGATCCCTACCTCGATCAAGGAATCCGTTCTTTCTAGACCCCGAACCTGAGGAAGTAAGTAAGGAAGGAAACAAAGCAGTTGATGAAACCCAGGCTGGGACTTCCACAAATGCAGTAAAGCGAGCAAAACCATTTCCATATCGAGGGGAGGCGAAGAAGAAAAAGGATGATACAGAGGATCTCATGGAGATTTTCAGCAAGTTGGAAATCAACTTGCCATTCTTACAAGCCTTGAAAATGCCCGCCTTCAGTAAGTTCATCAAGGAGTTTATTGCAGGGAAAACCAAGCTAGATGGGAAGATTGTGATTGGAGAAACTGTGTCTGCTGTGATACAGAAAAGAAGGATGCCTTCGAAATGCACCGACCCAGGTATGTTCACATTACCCATCTCTTTAGGGGATATCAAAGTTGAGCATGCCATGTGTGATCTAGGGGCATCAATAAATGTTTTGCCACTTTCGATCTATAAGAAGTTAACTGGGGTAAGAATGGTTGATACCAAGGTAGTGATCCAGCTAGCAGATAGAACTTGCATTTGCCCTGAAGGAGTGTTGGAAAATATTATAGTCAAAGTGCATGAATTTCTATATCCTGCTGATTTTTACGTGATCAAGATGAATGATAATGAGTCTGCTGAGTCTAGTGGGGTACTTTTAGGGAGGCCATTTTTGCGTACGGCTAAGACCATTATCGATGTGTTTGATGGAACAATTTGCTTGGACTATAATGGGGAAAAATATACCTTTAGCATAGATGAGGGGATGAAAAGACCTTTAGATGTTGAGAATCTCTACGCTATTGATGTTATTAACCCTTTGGTCCAAGAATATCTTGAGACAGAATTGATACAGGAATAAATCGACAACTCGGAGTTGAGCCATTCGATTGACAAAGAAGTTGTGGGATGGTGTGCAGCAGTGAACACAGAAGAATTGACAGATGAAGAGCTCACAGAGGCCATTATGGAATTCTGCAGAAGCCCGGAATCAGCTAGGTCCAAGGGATCAGCTTATGTGGCCAGCTTGGAAAAATCTCCTGGGCCGGGGAAAGAGACTTTACCGGAAATTTCAAACAAAAATCACTTGCCCCAGGAGACGAATGGAACGAAAAAAGAGCTGAAAACACTTCCACCAGGCCTTAAGTACGCTTACTTGGAGGAGGACGAGACATTTCCAGTAATAGTCAACAGCAACTTGACCAAGGAACAAGAGAAGGAGTTGTTGGAGGTCATCAAAAGGAACAAAAAGGCAATAGGATGGACTCTCTCAGATTTGGTGGGAATAAGTCCGGATCTTTGCATGCACCACATCCGTTTAGAAGAAAGTGCAAAGGCTCATCGAGATGCACAACGGAAGCTGAACCCGAACATGCGAGAGGAGGTCCTAAAGGAGGTGTTGAAGTTGCTTGCTTTAGGAATCATTTACTCAATTCCTGACAGTGAGTGGGTCAGCCCTGTCCATATGGTGCCAAAGAAGTCTGGGATACAAGTTGTCAAAAATGAGAAGAATGAATTGGTACCCACCAGATTAGTGACAGGATGGAGGATGTGCATCGACTACAGGAAGTTGAACGAAGCCACAAAGAAGGATCATTTTCCTTTACCTTTCATTGATCAGATGCTGGAGAGATTGGCAGGCAAACATTATTTTTGTTTCCTTGATGGATACAGCGGCTATTTCCAAATCTACGTTAATCCAGAGGATCAAGAGAAGACCACATTCACGTGCCATTTTGGTACATATGCATACCGAAGAATGCCATTTGGATTGTGTAATGCACCGGGGACTTTTCAACGATGTATGATGAGCATTTTTTCGGATCTGTTGGAAGTATGCATTGAGATATTCATGGACGATTTCACCGTTTATGGGAACTCATTTGATACTTGTTTAGCCAGCCTTGATCTAGTTTGCAGAGATGCCAGGAAAAGCATTTAGTGTTGAACTTCGAGAAGTGCCACTTCATGGTGACTGAAGGCATTGTCCTGGGTCACGTGGTTTCTGAGAGGGGTATCCAGGTAGACAAGGCAAAGGTGGATGTGATATCAAAATTACCATACCCCACGAACCAAAAAGAGGTAAGAGGATTCCTAGGCCATGCAGGGTCCTATAGGAGGTTCATAAAGGATTTTGCAAAAATCGCTCAACCACTCACTCGGTTGTTACAAAATGATGTGGAATTCATCTTTGACGAAGGATGCGAGAGGGCGTTCCAGCTGCTTAAGGACAGGTTAGTATCAGCACCAATAATCAGGGCACCAGACTGGAACCATCCTTTCGAGATAATGTGTGATGCAAGCGATTTCGCTGTGGGAGCCGTCTTAGGACAAAAAATTGATGGAAAAAGCTATGTGATTTTCTATGCTTCCAAAACACTAAATCAAGCTCAGAAGAATTATGACACCACGGAGAAGGAAATGTTAGCCATCGTGTATTCCTTTGAAAAATTCAGACCCTACCTTCTTGGGTCAAGGGTTATAGTCTTCACAGATCACGCAGCGATAAAATACTTACTGGCCAAGAAGGAGTCGAAGCCAAGGTTAATCCGTTGGGTGTTACTTTTACAGGAGTTTGATTGGAAAGTACGAGATAAAAGAGGAACGGAGAATAAGGTAGCAGATCATTTGAGCAGAATCTTCCAAGGAGAAACAGAAGAGGCCATACTCGATGCCTTTCCCGAGGAACATTTATACCTTTTGGAGAAATTTCCTAGACCACCTGACTGGGAAGCAGTTTTGGCCTTGACCGGTCTAGGGGAATTGGATAAGGGGAAGCGCACGCTGAATGCAGAACCGTGGTTTGCTGATCTAGCCAACTACTTGGTCACGGAGAGATGCCAATTTCAGAAGAAGTTTCCCGGGCCCAGAAGATGAAGATTAGAAGCGAATCCAAAATTTATTTTTGGGATGATCCTTACCTGTGGAAAATGTGCTCAGATCAAGTGATTAGGCGCTACATTCCCGAATGGGAACAAAGAGATGTGTTAAATCATTGCCACACGTTAGCATGTGGAGGCCACTTTGGGCCAAGGAAAACAGCGAGGAAGGTTCTCGACAGCGAATTTTATTGGCCAACATTGAATAAGGATGCTTTTGAGTTCTGCCAGTGTTGTGAGAGATGCCAGCAGACGGGGGGGATTTAGAGGAGAGATGAGATGCCTCTGATCCCAGTGATCGTGTGCGAAATTTTTGATGTGTGGGGAATGGACTTTATGGGACCGTTTCCGTCATCCTGTGGGAATACTTACATATTGGTTGCAGTGGATTATGTATCTAAGTGGATAGAAGCTAAGGCCACCACAACTTGCGAATCGAAGGAGGTGGCGAAATTTCTCAAGGATAATATTTTCAATAGATACGGAGTTCCTAGAGCTATCATCTCAGACCAAGGAACACATTTCTGTAATCGCACCATCGAGGCTTTGATGAAGAAATATGATGTACACCATCGAGTGTCAACTCCTTACCATCCTCAGTCTAATGGCCAGGCAGAGATTTCTAATCGCGAGATCAAGGCGATATTGGAGAAAACAGTTAATCCGTCAAGGAAGGACTGGAGCAAAAGACTCGGGGACGCATTGTGGGCCTACAGAACTGCTTTTAAAACGCCTATTGGAATGTCACCTTACAGACTTGTGTTTGGTAAGATGTGTCACCTACCTGTGGGTATTGAACACAAGGCGTACTGGGCAGTGAAAGAAATGAACATAAAGCCGATAGCTTGCGAAGAAGAGAGGAAGTTACAATTGCAAGAGTTGGAGGAACTTCGGCTGGAGTCGTTTGAGTCTGCCATGTGGTACAAAGAAAGAACGAAGTTATGGCATGATAAAAACCTCCGGGTCAAGGAACTTCATGTGGGACAGAAGGTGCTCCTTTTTCAGTCTCGGCTTAAGCTAATGCCAGGGAAACTGAAGTCTAAGTGGATCGGCCCATACACCATCGTTGGCATCCGAGCAAATGGAGTAGTGGAGATCCAGGGAAGTACTCCAAACTCTGTTCCTTTCCTTGTAAACGGTCATAGAGTGAAAGTCTATAGGGATAATTCCGAGTTGTGTGTTGTGGACGAGATTCCACTACACACACTCCCTATTATTGCCTAAAAGGACGGGGGTAATTTCCGATGAATTCCTGGGTCAAGGAGTAAGTTAATGATTTTGAAAATTCAAAACTGAACCAGGGAATCTCGGAAATACAACACGGATGTAAATAGTTTAATTGTTTTTCTTTAAAAAAATCAAAAAAAATCATATATATATATATATATATATATATATATATATATATATATATTTTCGAAGCACCAGACTCCAAGGGGAACCGTTATTTTATGCCCTAACCTCGACCTAGGGGTCTGGAACCTTCATTTTCTTTATTTTGTAGGGCATAGTCGAGGGAATTAGCCAGGAGGAGAATCTGAAGGAAGGAGTCAAGGAGGGAAAAGATATTTCAAATTTCAAATTCTGGCCGATAATTATGGGAGACGTACGGTTGCTTACATCACGCCTGCAACCGCACCATCTTTTCACCAGAAAAGCAACCGTCGTCCTTCTCTCTCCAATCATTCTTACTTAGACGAAATTTTTTGTTTGCTCTTCCTTCTCTCTTAATTCATTTTCTCTCTCTAAAAACGGACGAAACCCTAACCAAAAAATTGCCCAGTTCTTTTCATTTTTTTTTCAGATCTACACCGATGGACTCTACCAAGGGCACTGAGTATGACCCAACCTTGTTGGCCTAACTGACGCAGAAGGTGGGAAGTATAGAGAAAGCAAAGGAGGTGTATGCCCTATTCGCCGCCAGTCTAATGCCGTCTGCGCCGACTGCACCGTCACTGACAATTCCGGTAGATTCGGCTGCGAAATCGGCGAATCTCTCTGAAGAAGGATCGCGTGTCACTACACCACCGCATGCAGAAACCGCTTCGCAAGAGGCGGAAGAAGATGAGGCATTACACAAACAGTCAGAGGATGGTGAACCGACTCATGACGAGACCTTGGTGGAGACAGAAGGGAAAGAAACTGAGAGCCCTAATCTTAAGGGTAGGGAAATGTGTGAGGGGGAAACCCCTATTTCTGTTGAAGTTCGTGAGGGGGAAACCCCTGTGTTAAATGAAGTTGCGGAGGGGATAACCCCTATGGTGGAGAGAGTGGCTGAGGGGGAGACCACTGTGTTTGAGAAGGCTGCTGAGGGGGAAACCCCCTATGTTTGAAAAGACTACTGAGGGGGAAACCCCTACTTTGGAGAGAATCGCTGAGGGGGAAACCCCTATTCTGGAGACGGGGGATGGGACCCCGGTTGATTTCAGGGGTGCAACCCCAGGAGATGTCAGGGGGGAGAACCCCATTTATATCGAGGGGGCAACCCCAATGTTGGTTGGAGAGGGGAAAACCCCAGAAAAGCTTTTGGCGGAGTCAGATCTACATTCAACTGAAGTACCGGAGCCCGAAGAAGGGCTGAAACTGATCGTGGACCTGGTTGATGACCAGGAAGAAAGTGAGCCCAAGGTTGATGAGAGGGCAGAAAGGAGGCGCACCAGGAGAAGCCTCCTTGATGAAGTCGATGACTTAGTGCCTGACGCAATAGAGGCAGAGGCGCGCTTGGCCAAGGAAAGGGCAAGAAAAGGGAAGGCGCCAGCGACTACATCCACCCAGTCCAGGAAAGCTCCCTCCGTCCAGGAGGTCGAGGAGACCCTTTCCCTTGTGACCGAGGAAACCTCTGTCGAGGAGCACGACGAGCCCATCCCTGAGCCCAGCTATAACTCTGAGGAGGCTGAAGAAGAGCCGATTCTAGGACGCCCGGTAATTTGGCTGACTAAAAGTTTGCTAGAGGAGATGAGGCAGTTCGACGATCAAAAGAGGATCGCGGTATACAAGGAGAGGTGTAGCGCCGGGGAGATGGCTAAGTCAGGAAAGCAGTACAGCTCAAGGGAGCTCAAAATGATCGAATGTGACAAAGAATTCCGCGCCTGTATCCGAGCGATAGGGTTCGAGTGGCTGTTGCAGCACAGCCAGGAGAGGGTACCAGTGGATTTAGCAAGGGAGTTTTTCTCCACTTTTCGGTTGAAGAATACCACTGACCTGGACGCGGATTCTATCACATTCAGACTTTTTAATCAGGAGTACGAGTTGAGCATTAGGGAGTGGTCTTTGCGGATGGGGTTGTTCACCCAGGCAGAAGATGAAGAGGGGGCGTGGAATGACAGGATGGTCGGGATGCCAAAGAACACGCCTGGTTTCAAAGTACAGACAGCATGGGAACTAGTCACGCACCCTAAATCAGGGGCGTTTAAATCCAGCTACTCCAAAGCCTCCCACATCGAAGACCGAGTCCTCCGTTTTGCTCAAACATTTGTCAGCTATAATTTGATGGGCAGTGCGAATTCAGCCCTCACTACTACCGATCTCTACTTTACATGGTGCATGGCGAAGGGTGTTAAGGTACACCTCGGATACTGGTTGGCGCAGGCGTGCCACCAAATGACGAGCAACCCGGGGCGTCATATGTACACCTGCCACCTCATCGGCGCTTACCTCCAGAGAAATATAGACACGAGAATTGCCAAGGCCGCTCCGCTAGTAGTCATGTGCGAACCCCCAGAGGTGTTTAGTGTTGATTATTTCTTCAACAAGGGGTTGCTGCAGACTCAAGGCACCGGGACTCTTTTCTATTCGTTGGGAGACAAGGTGAAGGCAGAGCCGGAGGAAGCCGATGAAGCCATGCCGAGTGAAGAGGTTGAAGAGCTGCGCAAGGAAGTCCAGGACGTGAAAAAGGATATGCAGATGATGAGGAGAGAAATGATAAAGAAGCTCGGTGGGATAAGGAAGGAATTGATGGGAAATCGGGAGGAAGTACAGACCCTGAGGGGAAATATTGCTGATTTGGCGGAGAAGTGTGTCTGATAGGATGACGGAAGCGGTGGAGCTTTCAATGAAAATGTTGAAGTGGATGCAGCAGACGCTCCCCTTGACCCAGTCGAGGACAACTCCTGGGTCCAGCAGTGAAGTCAAGCAGCCCACTCAGAGCAGTCCCTCCGTCAAGCGACCACAGCAGTCGCTCCAGTTGATCTCCCCGACCATTCCCGTGCAAGTTCCAGCCCCACAAAAATCAAAGTCTATCGTGAGAAAGCCAGTACCTAAACAAACAACACAGGAGGAAGAAGAGCTGGAGCAGCCAGCCAAGAAGAAAGTGAAAGTGACCCGACCCAGAATCCCACCCCAGTCTGGCTCTCGAGGGAGCCAGCCCCAGAAGTGACCAATCATCTCTTGACCAAGTAACTTTGAATATGCCGTTCTTTTCGTTTTTTTTCATTTACCTGTTACATATGTGTTTAATATTTGTTATATCTTCTCCCACTTAGCCCACTGCGTGGTCTAAGTGTGAGAAGTTTGTGTTTTCTGTTGTTGTGTTTGTTTTCCTATGTTTTCTATGTTTCTTCTCCCACTTAGCCCATTGCTTGGTCTAAGTGTGAGAAGTTTTATTATTTTGTTTTCTTATTTTGCATTGATCTCTCTGTTCCCCCCTTCACGACGATGGCTTAGGGACAAGCTTGAGTGAAGTGGGAGGGGGAGAGGAGTCAATGCATTACCCGTATTGCATATTAAGAGTCTGTTAGTCTTAAGTGTTGTCATATGAGCCAGTGGATATAATACGGCATGATCCCCTTAGTGAAAGTAATTGAAGATAGGAGGCATTTCAACTTAGAAGCTTTTTCCTTAAATAAGCCTAGTTAATTTGAGTGAAGCAAGAACGACGGAGAATGCCTCTATTTACTTAGTTGTGAAGCCCTACTATATAGTGAGTTATAGACCTCAGATAACTTTGAGCTAACACATGTTTAAGGGCCACCACTGAATGCTTAGGGAGAAGAGCTATGAAGGAGAAAAAAATTGGGAATTGGGTTATGAAGGTATAAGCTGGACGAAGTCCAGGGAAAGGCGTTATAAGCTGGACGAAGTCCAGAAGAAAGGAGAAATGGAGGAATAAGCTGGACAAAGTCCAGAGGAAAATTTAAAAAAAAAAAAAAGAGAGAAGAGAAAAAAAAAATAGAAAAGAGGAGGAATAAGCTGGACGAAGACCGGGGGGGGAAATGGTCTAAAAACAGGAATGATAATAGCCTGACCCAGGAAGGAGAAACTCTCATAACCCAACGCTTCAGTGGTGTAGCATTAACTTAAGAGAGAATCGATCCTAACATCCCTGGTGAGGAGTGAGTGATCGAGTGAACCCAACAATTGGGTAAGTAGAAAGCTATCTTGACAAGCTGACAGATTGGCTAGGTAAAGGAAGGGAAAGGGCCTATTTGGAGGAGTGCAAACTATTGGATTGACCTTAATCTTGTGGGGACAGATGCCTAAAATTGAAACTAGCTCATGTATATGTGTTTTACGTGTTTGTATAATTTTCATATATTTTCTTAGTTTTTTTCCCTTTTGTGTCTAGGTCTAGGAGTCGGTCAAGAGATAACCTTGCTTGAAATTTGCCTTATTCTTTTTCTTTTCTTGTCTTTATACTTGAGGACAAGTATGGTTTAAGTGTGAGAAGTTTGATAAGGCTAATTTCATGCATCGGTAATGTGCGAAAAATGTTATAATTTGCTGGGTCTAACACGTTTCCTAAGCCAGGTGTGTGAAGAAAATCGCTAGATCAAGGAAGTACTGAAGGAGATGGTCTAGCGAAGGAAATGAACGAAGTGAGCAGGATTTACAAGGAAAATTGGCGTGACAGAGGAGTCTACAGCTGAGGGCAACAAAGTCTTATCTATACCTCGCTGGGCCCACTCAAACGCCTATATATATATATAAGAGCATGCAACGCAAAAGGCAGACAGTTTTTTTTTTCACTCTTCTTAGCTCACACACTTTACACACACTTGGAAATGGATCTGGGGTGGGCGTGATCGGCAGGGTGTTTTCTAGAAAATCTCGTGTTTGGCAACACCGTCCGAGTGAGGGCGAAGATACAATTACCTTTAATTTCAGTTGTTTTGCTTGATTTCACCGTCGAACTTCACCTTTGGGAGTCGACCTTGATGTTGATGATGCTTATTTGTTTTACCGTTAGTGGATCTGCGTTTATTTTGATGTTGAGGTGTTTGATGTGGAATTTGGTGACAGATCTGTGGTTGTTTGAGTATTCGGAGTTTTTTTCTTAAAAAATCTGACGTGATGGAGAGTTTCTGCTGTTTGGAGTTCATGTCGGACGCTTGGATCCGGAGTGGATTTAGCGTCTGAGGTTGTATTCGACGTGTGGAAAGATAGTAGTTCGATAGATCTTGTTTTTTTCTTCTTGGTTTCTATTTTACTTCGTCTAGGGTATGCAGATCTGTTAAGTTCTTCGTTTATTATGCATAAATTTGATTTCAAGTCAGTAGCTCTGTTTTTATTTTGCGCATGCTGTTTTTCTTAAGAAGTTTTACGCACTTTTGGTTGTAGAAGACGATGTCACTGTCAGTCGGTACAAGAGTTAGTTATTCTGCCAACTTTTCAGTCGTACCTTGCTTTTTCAGACATGGTCCCCACAGTAGGTTTATTTCCTAGGTCTAGCTGTTTAAGAATTTTTTAAAAAGTTCCCAAGTCAAGTTATATTTTGATTTTCCTCAACCCAAGAAAATGCGTGGCAGCAGCCAACACCAAAAACACTCCCAAATCCTTGAACATGAGTATTACGCATCCTTCTCTGTGGGATCGATCCCTACTTCCCTATACTAGGTTTAGTAAAGTGGTTGAGGGTTTTTGAAAGAAAAAGTGTTATGTGTGTCCGACGACCGGGATTCCTCGCGACCCACGAGTTCCTAGACCGAGTGATCTGGTGGACTTGCTGGATCTAGGGAACCTGCTATTTCCTATTTGAACACGCGTAGAGAAAAAGCAACCTTTCAGTATGAAATGTGTATAATATATCTGATACATGAATATATCTAAGAGATGGGATAAAAAATGCAGTGGGGCTCATTAATAGTGAAGGGATGAGACGGTATTGAGACAGGGATGTGGATGGTCTCATAATTTGCGAACTAAGTTAGAAGCTTTTTCATGTGATCACATACTCATTACCTTAATTAAATCTAAGCTCAACCTGTATTTCATCAGTGTGCTAACTAATTTACAGTAATAACTAATAACTTTCATAACTTTCAATTCTATGTATTAAAATTATCAACACAAAAATATAATTATATCAATACAACATGTAAATATAAATATCAACACAAAGACATAAGTTTATCAACACAAGAATATTGATAAATTTATGTCTTTGTGTTGATATTTTTAACATACAAAATTGATATTAGTTATTAGTTATTACTATAAATTAGTTAGTATTTGATCATACACCTAAGCTTCTAATATTAAACAAAATGAACCCAAAACTGCTAATTTGCTGTAACAATTTGTTCACATAGTTGAAAACCATTTCAAACATTTGGCCTTGCCCGGAAAATATGTGTTAGGTGTTAGAAGAAGTAGATACCAATAATCGATAATTGTTCATTGTCTCCACTCTCAAAATAAAAAGCCAATTCAAAAAAATCAAATTTTGGGAGCACATGTTCCTCCCTGTCTCCAGTGGTACAATTTACCACATTAAGGGCATTCACAGCGGCAACAAAATCCAGCCCGGTCTCGTCTCGGAGAGACGAGACGCCCGCGAGACGCCGTTGTGGCTCGCATCTCGTCCCGGGCTCGTCGCTATCCCGTCCCGCATCCCGTCTCGGCGAGGCAGCTGGCGAGATGGTCTCGCCACGCGCTGGGGCGACGTGGCGCACGGCCGTTGGTGCGTGACGCCCACTCGCTGACCCCGCGAGTGGGCGTCGAATATCTGACGCAAATTTTAATTTTTTTTTTAAAAAAAAATCGATTTAAATTTTATTTTTTTTTAACGGTAATATTACCGTTTTTTTCATCGGTAATTTTATTATTTTTTTTTCTTTTTTCTTATTCTATAAAATACACACTACTCTCTTTCATTCTCCATTCCACACACAAACACTACAAACACCACATCTATTCTTCTCTCAATTCACTTCTCTTTCCCTCTCCAATTTCTTTAAAAATGTCCGGTGATGGAAACTCCAGCGGCTCCGGCGGCTTCGATTTAAACGCGTTTGCGACTGGGGGGGGCATGTACAACTCGCTGGCTCGTTCGTCAACGCGGGGCACCGAAGGCTCGTCGACGCCGGCGCCGTACCAAGCTCCACATTTCGATCTGGATGCATACTATCGTCCCTCCCCCCCCTCCGAGGGAAACGCAGGGATTGTCCCAAATTAGGGAGAATTTTCAGGAGGAACACATTTCGGAATACGTTCCGTTCAGCAGCGGTAGAGGCTCCGCCAGCCGCGATACCGAGGACGAAGAGACCCCGGTGGAGGAGGAGGTGGAGGAGGATCTAGGCCGTCATCCATACAGCTCCAAGGAGACGTTGGCTCTATACACCTCTTGGCTCACCGTCTCGTACGATCCCATCGTCGGGAATCAACAAAACAAATTGTGCTTTTGGCAGAAGGTCACCGAGCTTTACAACACAGATTCAAAGCCGAGGGGGAGTCGCCCCCGCACCGTGAAGATGCTCCACGGTCATTGGGACCGGGTCGACAAAGATGTCAAAAAGTTTTGCGCGGTCTACAGGGGTGAAGCGAAGCATTACCAAAGCGGAGCCAGTGAAGCCGACATTCTGCGAGCGACGATGCGCGTCTTTAAAGACGACGTCAAAAAAGATTTCAAACATATCGATGTTTGGCAGCTGGTCAGAAACGAAGATCGGTGGGCTGGCGGTGTCCAGTCCTCAAGCTCGAAACGTACGAAGCACACGGGGGGTGGCTACTCGTCTAGTGAGGGCGGCGGATCAGGCAACGCCTCACATGAGGCTGGGGACACGCCCACTGAAGCCGGTGGCTCCTCCTCCGGTTCACGACGTCGGCCGCAAGGGACCAAGGCGGCGAAGGCGGCTAGAGGGAGAGGGAAGGGGAAGGGGAAGAGCCGGGGCGAATCGAGCCAGGCGGGCGCGGGCGCGGGCATGGGCTCGAACACTTCCCTGTGGTCCGTATACATGCTCTCCACGATGGCTGACACTTCCAAGATGACGCCTACCCAATACGAACATCATGTTCTCGGAATGCAGGCTATGGCAAGGCAACTTGGTCTTCAGCCGGGTGCACCGCCACCGGCTTCGGGGGATGATTCGCCGGCGGAGTAGTTTTTTAAGTGTTTTTAATTTCTAGTATTTTAAATTACGTGTGTTTTTATTTTTTAGGATTTTAATTATGTGTGT
Source organism: Salvia hispanica (assembly GCF_029641045.1). Lineage (NCBI taxonomy): Eukaryota > Viridiplantae > Streptophyta > Magnoliopsida > Lamiales > Lamiaceae > Salvia > Salvia hispanica. The sequence goes on from NC_142696.1 coordinate 35,279,745, forward strand.
TTTTATTTTTTTAGGATTTTAATTATGTATTTTTTTTTATTTTTAGGATTTTAATTTGTAATTTTATTTTATTTAATGAAGTGTGTTTTTTATTAATTGGATTTGTTGAAAATAAAAATGAAAAATGAAATTGAATGAATAGTTAAGAGATGAGATGGTTAAGAGATGAATTGATGTGGGTGTTATCTCTTAGTTAAGAGATGGAGTGAAAAGTACAGTGGGGCCCATGAATAGTGAAGAGATGAGACGGTTAAGAGACGGATAAGAGACACCGCTGTGGATGCTCTAACTACCTTAACTACATGCAATCACTATCCATAATTTACAATAGTACTATTAAACAAACCCATAAGTTATAAATAAAGTGCAAACCACTTAATCTTCTTAAGAAAAACATCCATGGGAAATTGAAATAGAATGGTCTAATATTAAATATGAGCTAAATAGAGAAAACACATATGATCGTTTATTAGATCATAAGACGGTTGGTCTTCTTACCGAAAATACCAGGGCCATAAGTTGAAGAGATGACGTCTACAAGGAGTGGGAACTGTAGCAGCACAAATGATGCAATGGGAAGGCAAGCGAAGCCTGTGAGAAGCACCACAAACCACGCCACATCTCTTTGAAGCACCAGATAGAGCGTAGCACTAAACGCAACCAGCATAAATGTAATGGACACAAAGAGGCTAAGAAGGCCCATGCTTAACCTCTTTGGTAAAACATACAAGAAATCCTCTTCTGCATAACGTGAAGTCAGGATGGAGAGGAACAAAAGCAGAGAAGTTATGGAAGTGAACAAGGATATGGCATCCGACACTGCAAACAACATGAATGAAGGTTTTTTTGAGAGAAGTGGCTTGCCAGATGTAGGTTCAATCCCACCGGGAACAGTGAAAGCTGCAGCGAACATGACTGTTGCAATAAGTGCTGCCGCGATGGTGCATGCATTAGCCGTGTCTTTCATCCACTTCTCTCCAGCTTCTTTTAGCTTTTCGTGCTCCTTTGTGAATAACATCTGAGGAGTTTGCTTTTTCTTGTTGATCCAAGTTCTGCGTGAAGCAGGGACAAAATTTTCCATCTCCTGTATATCAAAATAACTATTTTGATATGTAGATTGACTCTTTATCCATTTCTAGTTAGCTGCTACTAATCTTACAAGTTCACATTTTAAAAATGTTGAAAGTAATTGGGATTTGATTTGAAATGATACCTTAAACCATTGCAATTCGCGCTGCATCTGTAGAGCGGGACCAGCTACAAGATTGAGCCTGTAAGAAGGGGCTAGTTTTCCACATATGTGTAGTAAATTGTTGTCCTGGTCGTCCGTGGAGCTGCCTAATATGTATCTGCGGTCGTTCATATTATATAAGAGGTTGGTAACATTCTCAAAGCGATAGGTTGCTGCTAGCAGAAACACATCCTTGTCTGTGTCAGGGTCTCTATAATAAATAGTCGAAGGATATTTGTCTATTATCATTTCCACAAGCTCACTGATCCCATAGATTGCCGCCTGATGTATAGACTTCTCAAATATCGTTAAAGCCTCATTTTCAGGCAAAGTCACTATTTTGTTGCATAAGTGCTTTGCAAGTTGTAGTGCTTGTGCATGTGTTGATTTCTTCTCCCTTAGCTCCTTCAGTTTAGGCACTGATACATTAACCAATAAATTATTAAAATTAATTATTACATTACCACATAAGCAAGATTAGTGTGGAACGCTAACCATGCCCATACCAGATTGTTACCTAAATATTCGATGACAGACCAAATCATGTATTCCAACTTCTTCCCTACTGTAAATCAGTCCAACAATGATCTTAGATTTTTGCCACAAGCCACAACTGATGCTAATAATCAATACAAATTTGAAAAGGACTTAAGTAAAGTTTGAGAGATATAATGGAAATGAGAAGTGCAGCTTTCCTCGAGAGAAAATGTGAAAGGAGTTGGAGTACTGCCCTGCACCATGCTTAATTGCATTTTCAATGTCACGGGTTGCATCCGCATGTATCGTGTCACCAGTTTCTACTTCAAAAATGGCTTTTATTGGAATACCTACATATATAGGGAAAAAAATTGTATGCATTAAACAAATGCTGCTCTTCGACAACAGGTAAGAAATTAAGTTTTCGAAGATAAATTTGAAAACTGAAAATATGATAGTATAGCTTAATTTCATATTTTAGTGGCATCTCTCCACCGTACGTAATGGTAAATACTATTATGTACTTACGACGGTAAAAAAAAATTTGCCACCAGGTGAAAGTGTCTGTCCTTGGGAATAAGGTGTCGGTTTGAGCAATGATTGATAGTGCGGAATCGCCATCCTCGTCTACTATTTTAGTCAAATTTGGATATTTCTGAGCCAAATCCAATGCAATATCTAATTGTAAACAAGGATATACATATAATTAAGTTATGATATGAAATAAGAATAATATATATTAGAGCATTGAAGCATTTAATTTAAAACTGACCAACATATTCAGAAGCTATTATTGCATTCAAGAAGCCGACGCCAAGCTGGCCCTCAAATAAAAAAGGGTGAGTGTTGGAGTTAGACTCGTGTTGGTGTTGGGATATCAAATATTGTAGTGTTTCCTTATGGCAATTTATGGCTGCTGTGTGCACCGGCAACTGTTTGTCATTGCATACAATATGCAGCAAATTTGGATTTTTGTCAACCAAAACAGATGCTGCTGCTGTATTTCCAACAGTGGCAGCGTTGTGTAAGGCAGTTTCCCCACCAGAATTCTTGAGGGCTAGCGCTGTCGGTGGCATCACTTCCACCAACTGTTTCACCAAGTCGTTTGATTTTCCTGCCAATACGGCTATGTGGAGAATTGTTTCGGAAGACGAAGTGATAATGGTGGTGCCTAAGTTGTTTATGCCTGGGAAGGTATTCCATGCGGTCTGCCACTCATCTTTCATTAATGCTTGGTATAGTGGCAAATATCTACTATAATCTTCACCTGCACAATATTCTCTATAATTTTTTATCATGTATGTTTATGTTTAAATGTTTGAGAAGGGTTGGGGAAAAAATGTTTAAATCGATATGGAAAAACCAAAAACTATTTAGTATAAATATATATACAGGACTACTACTCAATTATAATGAGGGAAATTGGAGAAAATGAAAGCTGACCGATCTCTCTGGGTTGTTGTTGATGTTGTTTGAAAATGTTGTTCAATAATTGATCCCAAACGTCCCTTGCAGTTTCATTGTCCAGCAGTTGGTGCAGCACGTCTGTACCGACCGATCCAAGAATCCATCCTTTGACAAGACTGTCCGTTCTTCTCCACAGCTTGTACTGCTCACTCTTCTCTTTCTCCGGCGCCACGATTTCATCGTTGACGAAATCCATCAACTCCTGGCTCTCCAGAAGGCAAATCATCTGTTGTTTCCATATATTGAATTTGTTTATTTTATCATCTCCCTCACTACCTGGCCTCACCGTCACAAAGTTTGCTACATTCACACTACACTGCCGTGTGTATTTCGCTTCTGGTGAACGAGCCATTACTTCTTCAAAGTTTCAAATTGCCTTTGAAATTTTATAATGTTGAGTACTATATATAATTCATGCATCTAATGGAACAAAATAAAGCTTTTCACCAATACAGCTGCACTGATGTAGCATGTAGTAAATGATCTTCCAACAACTTTTATGTCGTACTACATGGCACTCTGTTTAAATACACCTATTTTCTAATTTTAAATTTAATTGTACTTATCTAGTATTTTTGTGATCGGATTTATACACAAATTCAGCTAGAATAAAAAGGGCAAATTGTAAAAAAAAAAAAAAAAACATAGAAGTTTAGTCCTGTATGGTCAATATCGCAACTTTAAAACATAGTCCGTTAGTTTATCATAATTTTAACATTTTTTCTGAATTATCACATAGATTTAAATTTGAAGGAAGATTATATATGTATGATTGAAAGCCGAAATACTTGAGTCTAATATAATATTCTATGATCGCAAATTGCATGATCAATATATAATTAAATCCTTTTTTTATATATAATTAAAGAGATGAGCAAGCAAACCAAAACAACTCAATTTAAAGCATAAGAAGCCTAATGCCAATGTAAAACTATAAAATAAAAAAAAAATGAAACAAAGACACACAATCCTTCAAAAGAAGCACACAAAACACACAACAAACTCTTACAACAAGCAAAACCGCACAACAAGCAAAAAAAAAAATCAAACAAAGACACACAATCCTTCAAAAGAAGCACACAAAACACACAACAAACTCTTACAACAAGCAAAACCGCACAACAAAACAACAAACTTAAGGCAAGAAGGAGGTCACCTCTTCACTGATCTTTGATTGCATTCTTGATTCTATGCTTGTAGTCCGACCATCTTCTAATCTTGAAGAGCTCCTCATACATTGGTAGGAAGGAAAATTTTGGACATAATTCAAATCTCTTCCTACCAATGTATATAATTCAAATCTCTTCCTACCAATGTATGAGGAGCTCTTCAACATGCAAATATTGTCCAAACATTCAACCGAATCTCAGGCCCACGATTTTGCCATCTAACGGTTAGATTAATGGTATGTGTCATTTAATAATGTAGATTGTTCGTCAATTAATGTAGCTCGGATAATAATGTAGCATTATAGTCTAATAATGTTGATTTTCATTCTAATAATGTACACCGACTAATAATGTAGATTTTTCGTCAATTAATGTAGCTCGGCTATTTTGATCCAACCATTCAATCCAAGGATCCAAGGACTGTGATTTGTTTAATGCTTAATACTAAGGTGGTGTGAAGATCCTATACACCCCTGTATATGCTCAAATAATATTTATATGATCAATAAAGAATTAATTTTAAATGCAGAACCTAGAACGAAAAGTTACTAGATCATTATAAGAAAATATCTAAGGTTATGCTCAAATAATATTTATATGATCAATAAAGAATTAATTTTAAATGCCGAACATAGAACGAAAAAAATACTAGATCATTATAAGGAAATATCTAAGGTTATGCTTACGAGTTACGAAGTAAAAATAAACTTTAGATGCTCTTAGAATAGCTTTTTTTTTTGGTTATGCATTCTGCATTTGTGGGGTTGTTACTTGTTTTGTCTATAATAAAATAGGTTATGTCTTAACTGCAGAAGTGTACAATTACAGTCACCGAAAATATTTTCATCATGAATATGCATTTAAATACAGATCTAGTATACATTTTAGTCTAGGCTATCAAATTCCAAATCCAACTATCAATATATGAATTTAATTAAACACTGAAGTGGAGGTCGGTTAACACGTTCAACTGTAATATACTCCCTCTGTTTTAATATATTTGATTGGTATTCTTTATCGAATTATCCCAACGTGGTTTCTTTTTTTAGTAAATATTTTATTTTTACTTATACTTTACTTTTTTTATCTCTCATACTTTATTCTCACATTCTATCTCGTACTTTATTTTCTCCAATACATTATTCTCCCTCTTTTATCCTTACATCTCAGGTTCAAATAATGCTTCAACTATATTGAGATTAAGAGATAAAAAATTGGTATGTGATCAAATACTAACTAATTTATAGTATAACTAATAACTAATTTCAATTTTGTATGTTAAAAATATTAACACAAAGATATAAATTTATCAATATTATTGTATTGATAAACTTATGTCTTTGTGTTGAAAATTAATTAGTTATTAATGTAAATTAGTATTACCATAATGCGACCCAAAATCTTCAAAAATTAGATTAAGATATTAAAATATGTACATTATTATATAATGGAATCCCCAAAATTAGATTTTCTTTTTCTCAAACCAATAGGGTATAGCTCACAAATTTCATCCCTAGTCACTAAAGATGTTATGCATAATTGAAACCAACAACCTCATATTTAATATGTTTGCATATTTAACGGGAAACATCAACCTCAAGTACCTCAATAATAAAAAGAAGCAATGCCTGCGTTCTCCGTAGGGCCTGTGTGGTACCGGAGTTTGGTTAGCATTTACTATTTTTCTTAGCTAAAACCAACTTGGTACCGTATTCATTTTCTTTTTTTAAAAAAAATAAATAAAATTATCTTACTTTATTCTATCACCTACTTTACTCTCTTTTTAACTTTCCTACTTTATTCATCTCTCCTACTTTTCAACGCAATTTATTAATCTCCATGCCCAAAAATTTTGTAGTACTCCGTATCAACATAGTTGGGACGGAAGAAGTATATTATTATTGTTTAAACAGGTAATTGTATTGTAATTTTGTACTCTCTTTCGTTCCATAATAGTAAAAGCGTTTCTTTTCAGCACGCAATTTAAGAAAAATTGTGTTGCATGAGTTAAGTAAAGAAAGAATAAAATCAAATATGAAAAAGGTAGAAAGATGAAGAGATAATAAAGTAAAGAGGGAGTAAAGTAAGCAAGAAGAAATGTGTTGACTTTTACTATAAAGTAAATAACTTTACTAGTACGGAACGTACCAAAATGATAAAATGACTTTACTACTATGAACCGAAGAGAGTAATTGTTTGAATACCTCAAATGATATTTATCATTTTATATTTATATAATTATATTTCAATGGATATACACGCAAATTCGATATTCATTGCTTACTTTCAGCATCAGTTCAATGCCTTTCAATTATGAAAATTAATTCCAACAATCACCTCATTTTTGAACTTGTAACAGGCCAAAAAATGGAGCAAAATTTTACAATTTTGCAATACGTATAACTGCTTCAAAAAGTAACGCTGCAATCTGCTAAAATTAAAAAAAATAAAAAAAAAATAAAAAAAAAAAAAACTATTGCGGATGATGCAGACGCATAACATTGCAATATTCACATAGTAACACTGCAATCTGATAACAGACTGAAAAGAGAATACCGATTTTGCCCTTCAGCGTTTTTTCATGTGTCAATTTAATTATAATAGGTTGTCACATGACAAATTGAGAATTACACGATCTTCAGATCTAATGGTCTATGGTGGTATAGTGTTACGATAAAAAGAATTTTCCTATTAATACATCCATATATAAATATAGACATAGATTTCTTAGCAAAGTTGCGTAAAGATATATATGGCACATTATTTCATGCTAGATCTGGTTTAATAAAAGGGCTTCATTGTAAAAGTTCAACGTGTTAGTGGGTGGTGAGCTATGTTAAAATTTATACATGTACAGAAAAATCATAAACTTTTATTTTAATTTGATCAGAGCATCCAAAATTTTTTACATAAAAGTAATCAAATACATAAGGAACAAACCCATACACAACATATGGTATTACAGTGCATGAACTTAAAGGTTATACAATGGAAAAGGAAGCTAACCCTTGAGGAGCCCTAGTTCTTCCATTTGAGCACGGAGATCTGAGCTGCTGCATCCTTGGGAAGTCCGGACGATATTGGGGCTGTCATTGCATATAACGTCAGCAAGCGGGTAGCTCCGATTGGCATGGAGGCTACTAGCGCTGCTGCAGACGCCACTCAATACGACAGACTTGTGGATGCCGCCGAGCAAGCCTTCATAGTCAGTGTCTCCACTTTCCCCAACAAAGACCACCACTTTCGACAAGTCCATACCCCACCGGAGATACAAATACCTGAACAACAAGTTCCCTATAATGATTTACCGTCTCATTTCCCTTACTAACTAATTGAGAATGAGATTGAGCATGCGTATATTCAAATGTGTAATGCACGAAGGATGTATCATAATGACCTCTTTTGATCAAACTATTTATTTGGGATGCAAATCCAAAGGTTAATATGCTGTCTTTTCATCTCAAAATGAAAATGGGACATTTAAATATTAATCAGTTTTCAACTTTAGGCAAGAGATTACACCCCTAGGCTGATATTATTCTGCCTCACAATATTTGGATAAAAAGGCATGACAAGAAAATTTATCGAAATTAATGGTTACCTTAGAGCTTGGGAACGAGACGCCAGGACCGGGACTACGTTTATCTTGCTTCCATTTTGACAATAGATAACATTACAGCGTAATGCCTGGATTCTCATCAGCTTTCTCACCTCCCTCACAGGAGGGATCTGCAAAACAAGAAGAAGTTATCAAGTTACATGATGCTAATCATTGATACATAGGTAAGGCAAGCAGAACAAGCCAATAAAAAAATGCTAAATAAAAACTAATATTTCAAGCTTGAAATGTGATAGGCCTCAATACTCTAAAAGGATTAAATGTGTGAAGTAATGAGGACTTTACCACTCCAGGTTTCTGAACTTTAAATGAGTAGCAGTAGTCAGCTGAAGTTTCTTCATCTTCAACAACAATGTGTTCTTCCTTCTCTCCTTTTTTATCGGTTATAGAAGCTGCCCAACGTACTAATGTCTTTCTCAAACCCTCACCGCCCCAGCGGTACTCAATATGTGAATGATAATATAAGTCAACAACAAACGGGCTGTCTTCTGAATGAAGAGATGAATAGTAAAGATCACCACCACTGTTGCAAATGAATGAGTCAAAGTCAGTAGGTTTCAGTCCTTCGGATTCCAGAAAGGCACGTATTTCTCTAATGTTGAGTGATGTTGCTAATATAAACCCCACTGAGCCTTCGGTCCTTTCTGTCTCTAAGACCTCAAAGATCTTCCTAACTGTTTCAGCAAAACCAGAACTTGCATCAGAGTCCACAGCAATCACAATAATGTGTTTCCTCCTCCTAAGTGCAGGGAACTTCTGATCTCCTTTTTCAGAAGTAGAACCAGATTTCTGAGCACTCTTTGCCATACCCTTCGACCATGCTTGCATAGCATTTTCTATCTTGCTTCTTTGATCTCCGGAGTCTAAGGAACCATCAATATTTTCTCGGATGTCCTTACTTCCATCAAATGAGAATTTTAAGTTCAATGATATGTCATGTATGTCCCTCAACGAGTCACTCGGTGAATCTGACTCAGAACTTTCATCATCACTGCCGTCATTTTTGTTCTGCAGCCAGCGAGGTTTCCTTGGTTTGCAACTTGCGATTTTGGAGAGATACGTTTTACAATGTTCAGGCCATGAGAAAAGATGAATATTCTTCAACCCATTTGCTCGACATTTAGCCCAGAGATGCTTATCAGCAACCAGCTTCAAAAGAGCATCGGCTATAGCTTGCTGATCATGGGGATCAACAAGGATACTGTTGTCCAGTACCTACAACCAATAAACATAACCAATTATACATAATCTCCAAAAAAAAAACTATGTCCCATGAATACTTATAGAAAGAGAACTATCAGAAGAAAGTAAATTACCCTATCTATGTCAACAGGGCCACCATTTTTTGTTGCAACAATAGGTAAACCATGTGCTGCAGCCTGTTACAGAAATCACATACGTAACCAGCAGAAAAATTGTATATGTCAAGGCTTAAATACATTCGTAATTACAAGGGATACCTCAATCAGTGTAAGGCCAAAAGGTTCGATAAAAGCCGGATTTATGAAAACCCCCTGTCAAAAGTAATACACTTAGGCTTTAACCAATTAAAGGATACCAGGAAAAGTTGTGTGTTCCAGGAAGCACCAAGGGAATACAAGAGAATAGATAACACACAGGTTGTAACATAACATTAAGGAGAAGTTTCACTGACATGAGAAAAACAAAACCTCCAAAGTACTCAACATATTGAAGGACCAGACTGAGATTTCAATTTCCACTCTTTTGCATCTTTTGGCAACTTATTTATTTACGTTACCTTTTTCATATACTGACAAGTATTACTTCCTTCACCCTCTCTGGCATAATCTAACCATACAGCTCATGCAAGCAAGTCATCGGTTCATCATAGCCAATAGGCACCAGAACATACGGGCTCTTCTAATAAAAGGTTACAATTTCTAGCTTCTATCAGTTCCATAAGGAGTAAAAGTTTATTCCGTAACATCATTCCATGGTTTTTAGAGATTGCAGACGAGTCAAGTGCAGAAAGATCAAAAACACATCTGCCCCACTTCTAGGAATCCACATTAAAGGGCTGAGTTAGTTATTCAGTATAGAAAAAGTTGCACAGGATTTCTCGAATGTGCTTTGAGTAAATACTAAATAGGAAGATGTTATCTAGATAACATTCTGATATGCTATTGTTTCTTTGGGGAAAATAACTAGTACTTGAGATATCCCCAGCATCTCGAACAAAGGCATTTCACTCATGACAAACACCTCCAAGAAAGGCTAATCTATTAGGTCGAATTAGTTATTAAAAAGCACAAAAAAGAATTAGAAACTTGTTGCAATTCAAAAATCAGTTTTAAGTCCAGTAGTACTGAAAACACTGAATCTGAAAGCTACCAACTTTAATAAATAATAATGCTTGCTTAGCATGGGTAATCAGCTCGAAACCAAACAATATGAGGGTACCTTGGTCTTTGCTGCTAGACGATATATGTCAGCAACATCTGACTGCTTGTGGTGTTTAGGATATGCTACTTGCCCATAGAGATCGTACTTATCAATCAGCTTAAGAATTGACAGAAGAACAGAAGCATTTGGGCCTGGCATTTCATCAATATTATCACGACTTCCCATTATTAAGGTCTGCAGACAGAAAATTAGTAAATGTAAACATGAGAGTAGTAATCAGATGAGAAAGCATTCACCAATCCAATTTTTTGTTACTTACAAGATTAGCAAGCTCCCTTAAAGGTCTGCACTCCCCAAATGCTTTCACTAAGGTTGTCAGATTTTTCTTTGGATCTGGCCTGGCAAGTGCAAGAATCATAGGCTTCCTTGGGTTTGAAAAGAAACGCATTATCTGTCCCAAAGATACAATCCACATTAACAGAGTACTTACCAGAACTTAGAAACAACTATAAGGAAAGGGGTTAATATATATCACATATAGTTAGCAATAGAATCAGTAGAAAAGGTCTTGCCATACTACTGGTTTAGAGCATGGATTATCTGTCTAACCTCAGTCCAGATTGGTGGATCCGGAGACTTTCCATCTTCGTCTGGTTCAGGTTCCGCATCCATGTCTCCATCATGTGGAATAATGTGATGAAATTCCATTCCAGGTGGGATTACCTGAAATAATATATATTCACTCAGAGTAACAGAACCAATAATAACATATACCTCCAACTGCAGTGCAGAAAACACATCTTTAAATTCATTGATGAAGTTCTGAAAGTATAGCAACATATGATGAAGGGGAATAAATTCAAGATAAATCATTAGAAGTTTTCTCAAGCTTAAGGAAAGACTGGTTTCTAAAAATTGTCATGACTGAAGCAAAACTAGAGTATGAAATATTTTCATCAAAATTGAGACATATGATGTAGTTCAGATCAGTAACAGAAAGCAAGATACTTCGTTGCAGAATGTTTAATGATTAAAGCAAGAAAGCAATTTCTTTTCTTTTTTAAGAAGTTGGAGGTGGAATCATTTGGAAAGAGGAATGCAAAAAACGCCTCTGGCAGTTTTGTTAGTGAAATCCACATTGAGTTGTGCACAATAGATCTGTGGCAGATCTGAATCAAAGTAAAACCCAGCAAGCAAACACATTCGCAGCTTTATACAACAGCCTATGCAATATGTTCCCAGAAGAAATATGAATCAACCAAAGCTGCAGAACTAAGTAATTCTCAGCTTTAATCACTAACATATGAAATTAAATAGCTGAAATCTAGTCAACTTCATCTCCGAAATACTAAAATGTACTTACAACCATGCGAGGCATGAACCTTCCATAGCAGTTCACATTGCGCTTAATCCTGGCTCGTAACTTACGCTCTAATATGGGGTCAAAACCATCATATAATCGCCACTGCTCCTCTATCTCCTGTCTGGTGCTAGTAATAACTATTTCAGAGGCATCGAGGGATAACTCTTCTGCCTCTATTCTTCGCATAATTTTATAAGTAGAATTGATCTCATCCCTCGATAGTCGGCCTTGTCTCATAAGTTGTTCCAGTTTATCACGGCCTAATGAATGACCAGTAAAAAGCATGGGAACATTCAGGGCACCAGACAAAAGGGCAGCAGAGTCACCTGCATCTGCATAGTGACCATGGATAGCTACAGGCCAAACTGGATGTCCATTTCCAATTTGTTCACCGAGAACTTTTGACATCTGAATAATATGGTTAAGAGCACCATCTACAAATTCAGGGATGTATGGCCATAGTAGCTCTTTTTGTATATATTTATCTTTTGGCCCAAAAGGGACGCGAACTATATAAGCACCACTACTCTCTCCCATCTCATCCGTCAAACCCTCAGAATTTCGTGGTGGCAGCATCTCCGTGGGTTCACCGTAACTCCAGTCTACTTCAGGTGATGATAATTGTCTAGTTAGTAGATCAACGCGATATACACCTGGCATTGAACCTAGAGCTCTTGCCAGTTCAACAACATACTTTACCTGAAGGAAACATTGAAGATATCATCCTTACAGACAGAACTTCAACAAATATCAATGAGAACAAGTTCAGCAGGATCAGCCGTACCTGGCCACCAGTATCAGAATCACGGCCAAGCTCCATGTTTTCACCACGTATCAAGCCATGAAGGCTGCAAGAGTCTAGTTGTCAAGAAAGCATGCAACTAAACAAAATTAATTTCTACAATAATTTGATTAAGGCATCAGATAAATGAAACTTGCATGCCCCAAAACTCAGAAAGCTCTCAGTCAATAGTTTTGCTGACTCAAAAAATGGTAGTAATAGTTTTTGTTGAACTTTACACTGGATAATTGAACTGGAGAGCATGAGAGCCGAACAAGTTACTCAACACATGATAACATTTATATTAATCATTCTCATCCCAATAGAAAATATAAACCATACCTAATCAAAACAATGTATAACTTTTTCCCCTTCTGTTGACTAGCCCAGGCCTCCATGGTTTCAACTGAACTGATTCTAGGCAGCCGGGCTTTATTGGTTTCACCATGAGATGAAAGGTCACTAACTACATCCCCTTTCTCTCCCTCAGATAGGTCCTCAGACATATCAGCAACTGCTTCTCTCCGACCTCGTTCTCGCTCAAGCCGCCGTTTGTTCCTTCTCTGTGCCTCCTCCCCTTCGAGCTAAAAACAATAATTACTTTTAGACGGTTTTTATGCACAACATCAAATTTGGCCTTATAAGAGAAGAGTATCTACTAGTGTTGAACAGATCCACGCCTATATCTGTTTGGCATGATTATGCCCAATATTTGACTTCTAAGCAAACATGAAAATAATTCGCATAACTGCTAAGAACAAATAAACCTAATGGGGAGAAAATTTCCAGAAATCATCAAGTATTGATTATGGAGCACCTAAGAAACTACACTACAATTGAGATAATTCACCACCCCGTACTTTAGTCTGTTAACTGTTTGTAGTAAGTAAAACGCCCGGTTATAAGTTTCAGGATCCAACTACAATAAACAAATATGTAAACACAGATAATTAATGTCCAAGACATATATCGTAGTAATCCTGCAAAAAATAGCAGCCATAGCAGTTTGATTCTATAGTATTTCCAGTCAGTGATCGCCTATTTCACAGCAACATTCGGAGACAATAATGATATGAAGCTACCGTACTTGGTCACAATGATCTTTTGAACAAGAAGCTAAAATAGTAATGTTGAAGCATGCTAACCATGGCACATGAAATAAATAGACAGAGCTTTTTCCAATTTATTCCACATGGACACTAGCATTGCAACTGAACTCTGCTTTGATTACCTTCATACTTGCATTGCTCTCTTAGTGTACAGTATAGCTAATCATACTTTTATTTCACTATGATATTAAGCAGCACCGAACTAAATAGCTAACAATTTTGAACTAACTAGCTTGCATTACTACAGATTTAGCATCGATTTCATGGTTCCAAACAAAAATTATACAGGAAAAAAAAACATCATTCATGCTTCCATAAACAGGAAGAAAAAAAAAAGTGATCACCGTAAATAGCTCCTAATCAACATTAATTCATTATTGAAAATAGAAAAAGGAAAGAAAAAAAGAAAAAGAAAAAAAAAGGACCTGCTTTTTCTGGCGAGCCAAATTCCAAATCCGCCAGCACATGTTCTCGAGCCTCGTATTCCTCTCCTGCGGACTCCGCGTCGCCTGCGCCTACAAATCAAATCCGCACATTCAGAGACGCATATACACATTTGCAGAGCGGAGAGGAAAATCGCAGTGAGAATTAGTAGTAACATACTCGGAGCCATGTGCGGTGGAAGTCGGTCTCATCGAATCCGGTAATGACCTCCTCGACGAAGTATCTGGTAGGGCTGAACCTCCCCCTCTCCCGCAGCAGCAGAGACGACTTCGCTTCGTCGATCCCGGGGCCAACATCTAGAATCGCTTCCAAGTAGCTGTTTATCCAATCATTCCCCGCCATCGATCTATCACTTCTTCTGTTCTGTTTTCGGAATTGATGAATGATGATGGTGATCAGTGTAAAGAGAGATGGGGGAAGAAGATGTTTCTGGAGGTGGTGACTGACTCAAATTCAAATAAATATAAATTGTAGAGAGAGAAAGTGAAAGATTCTGGGAATATTGAAAGAGAGATGACTCGGTTGTTAGGGATTATACATTATGTAAGTTTGCGTATAAATTCTTTAAAGTGGAAACTAACTTAGTTTAATTTTATTTTATATACTGCTTTTAGTATTAAAGCTGAATTTTATGATTATACGAAAATGCATAGCTATATTTGGAAATAAGAGAAAGCAACGTGTTTTTGTCCACTGAAAGTGCAGTCATATTGGTCGGCTTTCTAAGGTTGATTGACACATTTCAAAATATATCAACAGTCATCAATTTCCTTTTTATAATGTTCATATTACTATTTTTTTTAGATGTGTGGATTGTGTGACCCTCGAAAACCATTAAGTATTTTATTAGTATTTATTTTAATACTATAACTGATTAACACACTCTTTTTCTTAATGCCACATAAATTCAAAATCACGTCACTTCGGTGCCTAATTTTTTTACTAATCTATAGTACGAAAAAATGAACTCAAAAAGAATTAGAAAAGTCACTCTAACACATGTATGTCCACATAAAATTCAAGATGATTGTAAAAAAATTATCGTTGAATAAATTGGCATAATTTTCAATAATCCGATACATAATTGATTAACGAACAATAGTTGGATCTTATTAAAGTATATAATTGGCAATTTAAAATGATAGTACCCACTTATAACCATTTTCCAACTGTTTTCATTTTTATCTCGGCAAAATCAAGTTTAGTAAAATCATTAATTATTCTAGAAAAGCAAAGAGACATAAATCACATGACGACCAAAAGTGATGGACACATGCATGAGAGCGACACGTTCTAACATTTTCAACAACTACGTTCCATCCTTTTCCAATTCACTTTCTTTCAATTTTGCCAAGGTGGCACTAATGTGTTCGTTCTAATCTTAACCAATCAATATCTAACATGTGTCGACATTGTTTGTGTTTGGCAAACTTGTTGTAGAGAGAAGTACTTCAAACAAATTATGGTTTAATACTATTATCATAATTGTGGACTGAAATTCCAAGTACGAAATGCTAAAATCTAAACCATGATTGAAAATTAATTTCATTTTAAAAAGAGCAATGATAAACAACCAAATTTTGTACAACTTAAATAAAGTTATATTAATAATTTGATGTATTAGTTATATATTAAAATTATAAATATAGTAAATGAATAAGTTAAAAAGACTTATATCGTTTAATAAATGGAGTATAATAATAATTAAAAAAACATGATTTGATTACATCCACACGTAAAATTTTGACAAAATGGTGATACCTACACTTATTCATTTGTCATGTCAATCATGTATACGAAAATTTCACGTTACCTTATTGACGTCTAAGTGGTACTCCCTCCGTTTCTTCATAGTTAAGTTATTTTATTAATTTAAGAAGTTTCTTTATAGTTGAGTCGTTTTACTAATTTAGGAAGTTTCTTCATAGTTGAATCGTTTGACTAATTTAGGAAGTTTCTTCATAGTTGAGTCGTTTCCTTATATGGTAACATTTTTCCTCTTTCTTACTTTACTCTCTTTACTTTATTCACTTTATATTTTATTCTCACTACCTTTTCCTTTCTCTTATTTTTTTATCTATTTATTTAACACAACCAACATTCATTTCTAAAACTCCGTACCGAAAAGTACCGCCTCAACTATGAAGAAACGGAACGAGTACCCGATTTATTTTTAATCGAAATATCACAGTTGACGTGTGTATAAGACATGACAGTATTATTGAGTTAGAAGACATGACAGTATTATTGAGTTAGAAGATCTTATAAACAGTGGGTTTTTAATAATTTAGCCACTTCATTTACATGACTAGACTGTGGCGTTCCTAGATTATGATAAAGAAAGAGGGTCAGATAAAAAAAACAAATGAAAATACCTTATCATTCAAAAGTCATATATTAATGATTGAACCACCTAAATTTGGCGTACTCGATTATACTTTTACTTCAACAAAATTCAGTGGTTCAATTCAATGCGGTGAAGTTTATAGGGAAAATTATCATTTTTCTAAGTTTATATAATTAATATAGATCATCATGAATATAAAAGAAATGAACATGCTGAATTGTTTATCCAATTTGATTCTATATGTATCTATAACTGTGGCGATATCAAGTTAGAGATTCACTATATAATACTATTTGGTAGCTTAATTTATAATTAGAGAACTTTATATAAAGGCAACATACAGAATACTGACTGTAGAAAAGGTAAGAAACATATTGGGTCAAAAGTTCACCAAACAAGCCCAAGCCCAAGCCCATTCAAAAGATAAATAATTACAGTTAACTAGTACTCTACTAGTATGTTTTATTAGAAAAGACTACAAATGGTATATTTGAAATACTCCACAGCATAATGGTTAAGATAAAATACATAAATTCAAATACTCCACAATATAATGGTCTATTAGAAAAAAAATAATTACATTGAACTAATACTCCATGTTCTATAGGAAAAGACTACAAATGGAGAATAACAGAGTAAAATTAATCAAATATAGCAGGTATACTCTTAAAATCAATAGATAAAATATGAATTTATATTTACTAGCAATCATTAATGGACCAAAAGTTTAGTGAACTAAGCCCAAACCCATTTAAAAGAAATGTCATGCGGTCTGACAACCAAATGATAGTCTCAAAAATATTTCTGGATAATAGTCCGGTCAACGCAGACAATGCCATCCATTTAACATTGATTAATGGGGTTGAATCCTAATAACACATTATATCATAGGTGTTTGGTTTAGTGCCTATGAGGCTATGATAAACCCAAATCCAAGTAAAAATATATACACACTGATCCTAATCGCATGATTCCATCGAGAGACATAATCTTCAAAACAGAATCAATGTATGTGCGCAAGAGTAGTAGAGGATCGAAGAAGATCCCCGAAGATTATAAGATACCTCAATAATTTTAAGGTTACATGGTACGTGAAGAGTCATCCGAACTTGATTGATAATATGATCCTACATAACGTTTGTGTCGACTTTTAGACGAACAGTGCCCTCACTGATTGATCAATACAATTTATGAAAAATATGGCAACTCCAAGTATGCTTTTACACTTAAAAATCTATATACGTGATTCAACGCTAAAAGACCATGAAGCCCTTAACCTTATGCAAGAAAATTACTCTTCTTCCTTATACCCATGACTCTATATATACTTCAATTTTATTATATTTATTTATTTATTTATTATATATTTTCACTATATACACCATATGAATTTGGGTGTTACAATTTGTCTCATGCATTGGCATCGAAAGAAGACGAAGTTATTGTTAACTTAAGCTTTCAAGCTGAGCGAGAACGTAGTAGGAAAGGTGGAGTAGGAGATCCGCTCCAGTACCAGAGTGCCCACCTGGAAGACCACCTACAATTATATGGGTATGTGTTTGTAAATTGCCATATGAAGTAGCATAAACACTTTTCTCGATGAAGAATCGAGAAGCTCTCAGTAAAGATCCAAAATCTTGTCTAATTACAGGCAAATTAGTTGACAGATCCTTATGAATGAGCTAATCAAAAGCGAACTCTTACCAAAGCAAGATGAAATCGGACGAGGCCAGTCTCCAGGTTGAAAAGAATGAGAAAATTTTGTTATGATAATTTATAATATGTATAAGTTCATAAGTTTAAATAAATTAAAAATAGTTGGACGACATTTAATCGTCAAAATGAAAATAAAAATAAAAATAATTAAAATTTAATAATCAATGTAATGATAAATGTGCTCTAATTTGATAATACCTCCGTCCACCAAAATTTGTCCCATTTTTCTATTTCCGTCCGTCCCCCAAAATTTATCTCATTTCATTTTTACCATTTTTGGCAGTGGACCTCATATTCCACTAACTCATTCCTACTCACATTTTATTATAAAACTAATATATAAAAGTAGGATCCACAGTCCACTAACTTTTTCAACTCACTTTTTATTACATTTCTTAAAACTCGTGTCGGGTCAAAGTGGGACAAATTTTAGTGGACGGAGGTATTTAGTACTATAAAATTAACCTATCTGGTCTAGAAAACTAAAACATTGATAAGCTATTTTTGGATGATCTTGATTCTTGATAGATTTTGAACATGCATAAAATGAAATTGGCATCAAAATTGAGCTAATACACCATGAATTAGCTGGCAAAGACTATACCATTGACCAAGAACTCCACCATCGAGTCAAGAAATTTGGATGTGTACGCCATCAATCAAGCTCTGAATTTTCAAGACCATAATAAGAAAATAAAAATAATGTCCACGCAAATTGGAGCCCACCAATTTCCCGGGATCCATCCGCCTTCGGCCGGTCTGTGTAAACTCCCATTAACATTATCACTTCAATCATCATTAGATAATATTCAAACTGGCCATAGAGTGATGTACGTTTGTGTACACGCGTATATATGTATATAAAATTACCCATCGCATCTCTGCTACCAGCCGCCTTTTATCAGGTTTGATCCCTTGACTTCAATAAATGGTTTTCCTATTTAGTAATTCAGAATGTTTGTTATCAGTCTTGGAATTTGAAGTGAAATAGTATGTGTTTCCGATAAAGTTGCAGTCTTTATTGGGTGATTTTATGTGGGCTTTGCAAGTTATGTGTAATTAAAGAGGAAAAAGTTGTGTGTGGTTGGCATATTGAATCGGGTAAGCGTGGTTTCTGTTTGATTGGATTTCTTTGGTTTCAAAGGTTTGTGCTCTGATTCGGGTCTGGTTTATTTGTGGGTTTGACTAATCTTAATTTTCTGGTGGAGTCTTGATTGGTGGTTTTGGGTATCATCTGTTGTGTGCGTGAAATTCTGTATAGTTTAATGGTTTCTATCCAGTATTTGGATTTTGAAACTATAATTATGATTCTAGCTGATTGATTATGGTTTGTATTTAGTGGAACTTTATGTTATACTGGTACATGAAAATTGTGAAGGAATAAGCATATGCAATTTTGACCCGTGCTTATTTGTCTGGTTTATTGGTTTCTGCAGCAGTTTGATGTATCAGGCTGATTGTGCCTGCTTCCGCAAAGGATTTTGTGAACCTTGAATGGAGATTCGGTTTTAATTTTGCAACTGAACTTATGGCTCCATCTGTTTCGACTACTTCCCTAGCTAAGCTGTAGCTAGGCTTGGGTGTTGCTGTGGACATTCATTGTTTAGAGAATTCTGGTCTGCCCTTCCAAAGGAAATGAAACTAGTTTTGCTAACATTGTGCTTGCTCGTGGGATCTACGTTAACAGCTGCCTCTGGGTCGCTGGAGCATGAAACGGGTTGTGGAAAGTACCATGTTACTAACTCGGATGATCCTAATAGCCAACTCTTCTATATTGACGGAAAATTGGTAGATAGGTATTTATTTTGTAAGGCTATGCTCGAGTATCGTGAGAGACAATGCTTTGTTCATGAAAATGTCAGAGATAAGTACTGCCAGTCATTAGGTACCATCAAACTTATCTATATCATATTTGCGGCTTTTCATTATAAAAGAGGTTTATGCTTTAGTCACCTAGATTTTGTTTTTATACTATTAATACTTTTTTGATCATGTATCTTGCAGAGAAACTGCATTTGCTGTCTGGTAGAAAATCCCTCCACACTGTTGTTAGAGATGGATATAGTGAGATTGATTCTGATAAAACAACTTTGGGTAGGAAGGAGAAGTATGATAATCCTCTATTAAAACCAAAAGTGCTAGCCATGGCAGTGCCGGCTTTCTTTCTTCTGTGTTGTACTTTGATCTGTCCGTGTTTTCAAGCAAGGAAAAAGGATACTGATCATACTGTTCTATCCAAGGAACCAATTTCAAGTGAGTTACATCACCAACTCTGTTCCAATGTTTGCAATTTTATCAATTGTTTTTTTGGTTTCTTTTGGACGTTGGTTGTTGCCAGTTTCATTTTCTTTTGATAAGCATAGGTCGGAACTATGTTTGGTTGAACTTAAACCTTAAGCTATCTTTTCAGAATAATTGAGTTTGGTGGATTCACTTCATCATGCACTCTCATAACTGATTTACTAAAGTAAAATCATGTATGGTTTTCTACCACGTCTCTATCTGAGAGTATCATAGTGGAAGCACACTTAACCACCCACGGATTCGTACATAAACAATCAGTGCATCTACGATTTTTGACATGTGAACTTTGTTGAAACTTTTTCCAGGTCTAGTTTCTGAGTATTGAACTGTTGCAAACCCGTGCATAGGGTAGAATCTGGAAGTTTTTATCCCATACCTTTCTCTTTTGCATTAACTGTGTCTACCGGAATGGTATTCTATACTTATTTTGTCAGCTTTTCTTTATGTTGGGAGTTTAATTTGCACAGCTATTTACACACCTTGTTTTGCATTAAGCCCTGAAATTTGATGTCCTTGATTTGATGAGCCCATAATTATGTTTCTTGACTCGTTAGTCTGTAATTTGATGATTATCTTGTCATCTATCTTGCACAAAATATGCATATGCTGTTCCAGATTTTGTATATCACATTGGAACTTGCATCTGTTCATATCTAAATTGCAAGGATTTGCTTATACTGACATTGGCACTGTTCTTGCAGCTGATTCAGTTTCATCTTTAGAAATGAATCCTATACTTGAGAAGTTTATCGGAAGCCCACAGAGAGTGCCGCCAAGTCCCTTGAGAGTTCCCCCAAGTCCTTCAAGATTTTCAATGTCACCGAAACTCAATAGGCTTGGATCTGTTCATATGAATATGCACCAAGTTATGAAGGCGACCCAAAATTTTTCTTCTTCCTTACAAATAGGTGAAGGAGGGTATGGGACTGTGTACAAGGGTGAACTACCAGATGGCCAGGTTGTTGCTATCAAACGAGCAAGAAAGGTATCAGATCATTTTTTTTTTGCGTTAAATGTGCAGTTCATGCTACCTTAGCTTTGTGTTTACTGATAACTACACGTGGCTCTGATTGTTAGTGAAATTTCTTAAATTGATTGCTGTGTTCACATTGGATTGAAGTACTGAACTACAAAAATAAAGAAAGAAGTCTTTCTGCATGTACATAAACAGATACGCATTTTGGTGATTCTGCTAACTTCTATGATAAGAATTTTGACTCTCTTTCTTGCCTAAGATTATGCACGAGATATTTTAAGCTCTCATTTTTTCGAACTGTCATATAAGTTAGAACTTATGAGGTCGGGAATTGTTTTAGAACTCATGAGATGGTAAATCTTATTTTGAACTAATGCGATTGGATAAAATAAAGTGGAGTTTTGTTGATTTTAATAACAATAAATTGGTAACTGAAATGAGCTCTGAATTACTCCAAAGAGGCCACCGTGTATTTGCTGAACTCTAAAATGAATGAAATGTAAGAAACATAGCCCTATAAATAAGAAAAACTTCCCTAGGATCATATGCTCACAGGCTTGACTCAATAATATAACCTAACAACTTAATAAACGACTCAATACCTGCTAGAGAAATAGTAGTATCTAATTTATACGACTATTCTACTGCGTCCCTATCATGAGCAAATGTTAGTAATCATAAATTTCCCTGTTATGAGCCCATGTTATGCACTAATGCTTGTTTTGGTCAATATATTTAGTTTTTGTTGTGGGGAATGAGCGCAGGAACATTTTGAAGCCCTGAGGACTGAGTTCCGAAGTGAAGTCGAACTTCTGGCTAAAATTGAGCATCGCAACCTAGTGAAGCTCCTAGGTTATCTTGAGAAAGGAAATGAACGTCTGATCATCACAGAGTATGTGCCCAACGGTACCCTTAGGGAATATTTAGATGGTAAAGCCTCTAGACTTGGGAAAATACCAATTATTTTCTTAGGTAATGTTAAATACATAATGTTTGGCCAATGTTTCTGTTAGGGAACAAGGGAAAGATATTGGATTTCAATCAGCGTCTCGAGATTGCCATCGATGTTGCTCATGGCCTAACGTATCTCCATCTATATGCCGGTAACAGCTCCAATTCTATGGACTAGATTTAGCAGCTTCAAAGCTGAGTTCATTTCGATTTACACGTGCCTTGATTCATGTATTGTTGCTGTTAGTTTGTGCTTGCTTTAGTATCTAGTTCATTTGATTTTGTGGAGGTATCGATGTCTGATGATGCTAACAATTTTGCAGAGAAGCAGATAATCCACAGGGACGTTAAGTCTTCGAACATTCTGCTGACAGAGAGCTTGAGAGCCAAAGTCGCAGATTTTGGATTTGCTAAGCTGGGTGACGACGCGGACAAAACTCACGTATCGACCAAAGTAAAGGGGACAGTGGGTTACCTTGATCCCGAGTATATGAAGACGTATCAACTCACAACAAAGAGCGATGTGTACTCATTCGGGATACTGCTTATAGAGATATTAACTGGGCGTAGGCCTGTGGACCTCAAGAGAGTGCCGGATGAGAGGGTGACGGTGAAATGGGTAAGTTTATGTTTGTATCGGCACTAGTCTGTTCTTTTATTCTTCTGCGGAACACTTATTTTGGGGATGCAGACAAGGTTTACGCCCGTTCCATTTGCGAGCATGACATGGTTGGTGATGCAGGTTTTTCGCAAGTACAACGAAGGGAGATTTTGGGAGATGGTGGATCCTCTGATGCATGAGAAGATAGATAAGGAGATCTTGGCGAAGATGTTTGGTTTGGCGATACATTGCGTGGCGCCAACGAGAGCAGACCGGCCGGATATGAAAGCCGTGGGAGAGCAGTTGTGGGGGATTAGAATAGACTACTTCAAGAGTGAGAGGAGAGAGTGAACTAAGTTGTGGTGGATGCTTTTCATGTTCCTGCTCAACCACTATTATTATTTCTTATACCGATTTTTATTCACACTTGCCCTTATAAACTGCTCTCTCTCGCTCTCTCCATATTTCATAATGTTGTAGGTTTGTTGATGGAAGGCTAATAGATATATGTTTGGTCAAGTTTAGTGGTTTATCCTGCTCCGAATGAGATTTTCAGATTTGGTAATGAAAATATTAATTATTTAAAATTTTGAAAATAGATTATTAATTATTTTTCATAAAGACAAGTTAGTTAAAAGTCATGCAGTGACTGATTTACAAATAGGTTGATTGAATCTAGTTACTACTACTACTCCCTCTGTATCATTTTGCCATTTTTAGTTCAATTTTTAAAAATGGAAAGTTTCTTTCTCGTATTTTCTCACCTTTTTTCCTCTCTCATATTTATCCATTTTTTCTTCCTATCTTTCCTATTTTACCTAATTTTTCTCCTTATCTATTATTTTACTAAATTCTCATTAAAACATGCGGCATTCATAAATGAGACTATTTTTTATTGGCATACTACTATTTTCTAGGGCAAACATCTTTGGATCCCTATTCACATACGCAGCTATATTTTAGCGTTAAAAGGAATTTATTGAAACACAAACAATAGATACAAGGACATAGTAAAATAAAAGTTAATCTGGCCATATGTGAACGAGGTAATTTTCAGAGTGGGGTGGGCAAAGATATGATAAAATAAGTAAAATATGATGAAGTGAAAACACAATTATTGTTGATTGTTACTAGTACAGTATTAAATAGGGAATACAAATTAGAAGCAGAAAAACGATATATAAATAAGGTGGACCATGTTAAAAAATGTGTAGGGTAAATTGTCATATTATATTTAATTTTAATATTTTTTCAATTGTCTCGCACCTGCGTATGATGGAATGGAATGGTGGAATAGAATGTGATTCCTACTTCCATTCTATTTATTTATTTGGTGTGATAGAATGAATGGGTGAAGACGAAAATGCAAAGAAAATCCAAAAAAATTAATATTTCATTCATATCTTCGTTCCATTCTAACCATCCATTTCATTTTATCCTCATTTCATTCTATTATATCAAGCATGGCCTAAATGTTCTGTTTAGATTTATTTACGTGATTTGGGTGCTGAAATTAAAAAATGTGACTAACTAGAATATTTGCCACGTCATATATAAGAGCACTCCCAATGGCGACGGCGATAATCCGGCGATTTTTCGCCGGATATCGCCGACTTATCGCCGGCCATTGGGAGAAGGTCGGCGATTTTTCGGCGAATTTCCTACCGAATTTACGCCAAGCGGCGTTTTATCGCCGAAAAATCGCCGGATCATCGCCGGCCACTGTGGGGAGCTGTTCGGCGATAATCCGGCGATGATCAAAATTTTTTTTTTTTTTCCCTTCAACGGTCATATTCTAAATTCCACCCCTATAAATATTTCATCCTCTTCCTCCATTCATCACCCACAAACTTCATTCACACAAATTTTCAATCTTTTTTCTCTCCATCTTTATTAAATGAGTTCTGATTCATCGTCTCGTGCTCAGTCCGACGAGGAAATATCACATTCTTCTTCCGAAGAAGAGGTACCTCCCGCTCCCACCGGATGGGATGTAGCGGGTTTCGCCAACAACCCAATCAACAACTATATCTCCCGCCGCATACAAAGCGAGATCGCTCGAATGCAGCAGCCACCCCCCCAACGGCCAATCCGCCGGCGGCGCCGATACATCCCTCGCGACCACACTGGTGCGCACGATCGGCTGTTCGCCGATTATTTCACGGAGGAACCACGTTATCCGGCAGATGTATTTCGTCGCCGGTTCAGAATGCGCCGCTCCCTCTTCCTGCGCATTGTTAATGCGTTGTCCGCGCGTTACCCCGAGTTCCGGCTCCAGCGAGACGCAGCAGGGAAGCCCGGACTATCGCCCCTACAGAAATGCACTGTTGCCATCCGGCAGTTGGCATACGGAGGGTCCGCCGACATGTTCGATGAGTATCTGCACTGCGGCGAGACGACTGGCAACGAGTGCCTGAAGAATTTCTGTCAGGGCGTGCGAGAGATATTTGGGGAGCACTACCTTCGCTCGCCGGACGCAGCTGACTGCCAGTTCCTAATGGATTGGCACTGGAGGACCCACGGCTTTCCGGGGATGCTCGGCAGCATCGACTGTATGCACTGGCAGTGGAAGAACTGCCCAACCGCGTGGCGAGGCCAGTTCACTACCGGCTACAAAGGTACGCATCCCACCATCATTCTTGAAGCCGTTGCCGACCAACGGCTTTGGATTTAGCATGCTTATTTTGGTATAGCCGGGTCGAACAACGACCTAAATGTTCTCAATTCCTCGCCCCTTTTCAACGAGCGGATCAACGGGTTAGGCCCCTCCATCGAATTCACGGCCAATGGCAATGTGCATAACATGGGGTACTACCTGGCTGACGGCATCTATCCGCAATGGCCCGTGTTTCTGAAGACGATCAGATGCCCACTCGGAGATAGAAGAAGGTATTTTGCCCGAGCGCAAGAGTCTGCGCGCAAGGACGTGGAGAGGGCATTTGGGGTGCTCCAATCGCGATTTGCACTGGTAAAGGGCCCGACGCGCTTTTTCTACCAGGGGGATATTGCCGATATCATGTATGCGTGCATCATCATGCATAACATGATCATCGAAGATGAACACGAAGGCGTCCTCGACGTCACCAACGACCCAAGTGTTGCATCATCGAGTCACGGTGTCTCAACCGAGTCCGCCCGCCAGGGTGTACCGCACAACGAACATGAACGGTTCCAGGCGTTCATGGACATACACCAGAAGGAGGCCCATCAAGCACTACAACACGATATCATCGAAGAATTGTGGGCAAATAGAAACCGCGCCCACCGCCCTTGATTTTTTTTTTCTTTGAATTTTTTTTTTGATTTTTTTTCCATTCGTGTACTTTTTTTTTTTTTTAATTTTCTTCGTTGTAATGTGTACCCGTGTTTAATACAACGAACTTTATTACTATTATTTGTTTTGTACTTATAAATTAAATAAGCTAGCTTTATTATATATTAAAATAAAACAATTAAATTAGTGATGATGTAAAAATGAAATGTTGAGTTAGGGAGAAATAAGGGAGAAATAAGGGAGAAACCATTGCAGAGGTTGGCTAAAAGTTGGCTAAAAACTGGGGATAAATTTTGGTGCTGATGTGGCAGGAGTTAGGGAGAAATAAGGGAGACCATTGGGAGTGCTCTAACTTCTTCTAAATCCAAGATTGTGATAATTAAGAAAAATCTCAAAATTATTTCAATAATCGGTCCATTTTAAATTGTGGGTTTGACTAAATTTTGTTATAAAAACGTAAGAGACTAACTTTTGTCAAGAAAATGGAAAAAAAAATTATTGGTTGGACGGGACGAATATATTTATTAGAAAATGGAATAATTTTTAGTTTTCTAACTATCTCGTAGTGATGAGGTGGCGGCTCCTTAATGGCTAGTGTTCACAATTTTGGTATGTGGTCAACTCAAGTGTCGGCAAATGCAAAAGGCTTTTGTTCAAACTTCAAAGCATAGAAAATCTAAAAAAAAAAAAGCATAGAAAGTCTAAAAATAAAAAAAAGGAGGTATCTAATACTGTGCAGTCGACATAGTTTAACTTCACTTTTTTAGGGCTTCAAGTTTACTTAATCTTTACATGCATGTCAAATAAAAAAGATTTTTATATGAATTTCTTTGTAGGGTTTTCTTCTTGAATCATAATATAGCCTTTGAAATAAAAATGGTATAGCTTTATAATCATACATATAAATAAAAGAAATTGAATGACCCCAACTTGACTTGGAATTAACAAATACATTAACCAGTATTTTAGGTTCTTAATTCTAGTAGTAGTAACTTTTAAACACAGAATGATCATTAAAGTAAGATAGCTATAACTTTTAAAATATTATTCACCCCAAGTAATTCTAAAATACCTATTGTAATTGCTGATACAATTACAACTTTTAACAATAATAAAATCTCTTAAAATTTAAAATGTGAGAATTACCCTATAATTTGAAGTTTGATGAGCTTAAACATAGCAATGGATAATTCTATAGTACTCCCTCCCTCCGTTTCCTAAAAATTTGTCACATATTTCCTTTTTCGTCCATCCCTAAAAATTTATCACCTTTCATTTTTACCATTTTTGATAGTGGACCTCATATTCCACTAACTCATTATCACTCATATTTTATTATAAAATTAATATATAAAAATAGGACCCACGTGCTACTAACTTTTTTAACCCACTTTCTATTACATTTCTTAAAATTTAGTGTCGGGTCAAATTGTGATAATCTATGGGGATGGAGGGAGTAGTAAATGTGAACTACTAATATGCATATGACTATATAATGTGTGTGGGCTCACAGCTGCTAATAAATGATTTGGCCTTATTTTTGGCTGTTTGCTTATTGTTTGGCCGACCTTTTTGCATTGATTGCAACGGAGGAATTAGAATCGGTAAACCTACTGTACTAATCAGCGATCAAAAACTCTAATCCGCCATTAATCAGCAATCAGAATCAAGTCCACATCCACAACTCTCACTTCCATTTGTCGCAAACAAAAAAGTGAACAGCGACAACGAAGATAGCGGCAGCTGCTTCGGATTCGGAAATCAGAAGCCGCAGAGCTACTTTTTGTTTTTTTTTTGACATGTCGTTCGTAGCTGGTTTGGTGATCGGATTGGTCGTCGGCTTAGCGCTCATTGTTGCTTTCGTCCGCTCCGAAAATGCCCGATCTAAGCAACGCTCCGACCTCGTAACTTCATTTTTGACCTTTTCACTCTGCAAATGTGATTTTGTGCTTATGTGTTCATCTAATTTTTTGAATAAAATTAGGCTGCTACGGTAACCTCGTTAGCGAGAATGACGGTGGAGGATTCGAGGAAGTTGTTGTCGCCGGAGTACTATCCTTCCTGGGTGGTGTTTTCGCAGCGCCAGAAGGTTTGCTTCGTGTTTTGCTTGTTCGATTCGTATCGATGCGGATTCGTTGAGGCTGATGTTTTTTTTTTAATTGAAACTCAGTTGACTTGGCTTAATGTTCAGCTCGAGAAGATCTGGCCATACGTGAATGAGGTGCGAATTTTTCGCTGCAATTTGACTATTTGAGTATTTGTAATTTTATTTAATTCCTGTTTTGTAATTATTGAGGATGAGTTGAGTTTTCGTTTGATGCTGCATTGTGTTGATGTTTGGATTGTATTGCGGTTTCAAGGCTGCGTCGGAGCTGATAAAGGCTAATGTGGAGCCAGTCCTCGAGCAATATAGGCCAGTTATATTAGCTTCTTTGACCTTTTCCAAGTTCACGCTTGGAACTGTGGCCCCGCAGTTCACAGGTGTGATTGTGCATTTCCCTTTCTTGATATCAACTTTGTCTGGTCTTATTCGTGATCTTTTTTTCCCTACCACAACAAAAAATGGGTGGGCAGTTGAGAGTTATTGCTGAAGGCTGGAAAAAGAAAATGAAATGTGAAAAATTAGGATATTCGAAGAAAGTGGTTCAATATTTACCCATGAATTTTTTCACTCTTCACTTCTGCTCTAGAAACAAGTAAATAGATTCATATAAGCTGGTATGTTGAGTCAGCAGCTTCATGTGGTTTATTAGAAGCCTGTTTGCTCAACAATGCAGCTGTCTTGTTTGGTTATTATTGAAGTTCGCTGTTGACTTTTTTGCACCTGCAACTCATTGGTGAGAGTATTTGATGATGCCATGTTTTTTCTCGCTGTAACAGAGCATATACTATTACCCTAGGGAGTAACTTGATGGAGCATGACTCAGAACAGAATTTTGAGAATAATAAGTTCATGGACTTTTGATTTGTATAAAATCTGCTGCCATATAGTGCATGCAAAAAGGTAGTATTGGTGGATGCAAAACGCTGCCCTTTAATTGCCAATAATGAAATGTTGACTTAAATATGACCTAGCAACACCATAGTCTATACAATTAGAGCTCAATACACAGGCCACACTTTGGTGGTTTATAAACCTAGAATGCAAGTTCTTTTCTAATGATCTATGCATGTGGCAATGTCTCCAACTAATGATCATGATACTTCATCTCGTTCACTCTGCTCAAGCTGAAAGATTTGAAGTGCTGCCATTTGGTTTGTTTTTGCAAATTACAATGAGACACTTACTAGTTATGATGCTTCAGGAGTTTCAATAATTGAAGATGGAAGTGAAGGAATCACTATGGAGTTAGAAATGCAATGGGATGGAAACCCCAATATAGTACTTGATATCAAGACTTATCTTGGTGTTGGTCTTCCTGTGCAGGTATCAACTATTCTGTGTCTTTCAAAATTTCTTTGTACATTGTTGTTGGAATAAGCCCAACAGGGTGATTTGAAGACCAAACCATTAGGATTTTCCGAATCTGAAGTGCATGTGGTTACAAATACTGTGGTATCAAGTTTCAGCTTTCAACCAACAGTTGCTTTTTTGGTGTGCAAACTGCGTGTGTAATCTTGGTCTTTTACTTAACATATATTTTTGGTTCCTATAAGCATTTCTCATGCCTTGTCTTACCTTTCTATCGGTGATAGCATATATAAAAACTCTTCAACTGGAAGCCTGATATATCTGCACAGTATGTCATGTTGACACTGATAACAAATTCTTTAATCTAAGATTCTAAATGTACAAAATGAACCAAGATTTTTTTTCCTTTTCTATGTAGGTGTCTGTAATAATATTATTGGTGAACTGCTTTGGTGCTCAATTAGAAAATCATTCCTTGTCATTAGGGATGATTCATAGATTATATAGTTAGTCCGTTCATGAACTTCGTCAGCAATTTTTGCTTTATCTGGTTATATCTTCAGTATCAGCTACCTTTTTATTATATTATCTCATGATTCCCATCAGAGTCTGCTTGCACTTAGCAACTTAGCTTGGGTGTGTGTTTGCATGTAAAAGAATGTTTGCATATAGAATCAGTCATGAACATTGGAGGATCTAGTGTATTCATTCATAACCTCATTCAACTTTTATGTTGCATCATGAATGAGTATAAAATACCCAATACATTTCCATTTGGTCACTTACTTGCGCCTTTTATATTTTGATGTACTGTCATTTCACCATTTTATGTTCACTATTAATTTATTAGGTATTATTTTGATTGAAACTGCAGAGTCTTGATTATGTAATAATTATTTCTTTGTTTAGGTGAAAAATATTGGGTTCACTGGTGTCTTCAGGTTGATATTCAGACCATTAGTGGATGAGATTCCTTGCTTTGGAGCTGTTTGCTTTTCATTACGTCACAAGGTATAGTATTTTTCCATCCAGTCTTTTGGTTCTTCTTTATGTAAAATTTTGGAATTGTTATTATCATGAAATAGCACGGTATATCAATACTTTCTCCATGATGACACCTTAGTGGTCATGTTAATAATAATTTAAGTTTTTGTAGCATGCACTAGTGCAAAATCAACTAGATATTATGTTGCACATTTATATGTAGGGGGATTTGTTGATCATTAATGACTTGAAAGCATCTCAATCAAATCCTTTTTTTGACTTTTAGACAAAGCTGGATTTCACACTCAAAGTTGTGGGAGGAGACATATCAACAATACCTGGCCTTTCTGATGCCATTGAGGTCTGTATACCTTGTCTTAATTTCGCATGACTGTTTCTAGGTCTGCATTAATTGGGCTGAGGATGTTTTTAATAAAATA
This sequence comes from Salvia hispanica, assembly GCF_029641045.1. Classification (NCBI taxonomy): domain Eukaryota; kingdom Viridiplantae; phylum Streptophyta; class Magnoliopsida; order Lamiales; family Lamiaceae; genus Salvia; species Salvia hispanica. The sequence continues at coordinate 35,310,774 of NC_142696.1, forward strand.
TAACTATATAAGGAATTCATTGGCAAGATATTGAACTCGTTGTTAATTCATTATTTCTGGCTCGGTTCAGGATATAAGAACTGCATGTAGGGCAAACAAAGGCTAACAGAGATGTAAAAGATTTGGTATCATTACTTATGAGGAAATTTAGGGAGGCCGAAGTTGAGAACTTTTCATATGAATTGCCAAATCTCAAATTACTCCTATGATTTAGTAGTTGGATCTAAAGGTTGACAACTTAATTTTTAATTTATTTTTTTCTAATTGAAATACCATAGACCTTCAGTCTTCACCCACTATTATAATTCTTTCACCGTTGTTTCTCTTTATTTTGTCCAATTCAATAATCTGCATGTGTAGCTTGTCAATGATGTGGTTAATCAGTACATTCTCATGTTTTTATGCATGTAAAATTCTGGGTACTGTATTCATTATTGGGCCATACAAAATAAATGCAGCAAATGGTTTTTAGATTATTCTTTTGCATATACTTAGTTGCCAAAATGTTGAATATGTTGTACAGACTCTTTGTGTTATAAACAACAAAAGAAAGTGACTCTACTTGATGTGCATTTACAATTATTATCATTTAATAGCTATAGCTGATGGTCAAAAGTCTGGTTTTTTTACTGCCTGATTCTGCTTGATGATTTTCTGAACTAGTATTTTCTATAATTAGACATAAGCAACCCATTGCAACCTTATTAGTTCTTTCACATCATTCTCCTTTTGATTTATTTATTGAATTTCTTGAATATCTTTTTCAAATGGATGATTGAGGAATATTTCATATACAGAGTACAATAAGAGATGCTGTAGAAGATTCTATTACATGGCCAGTTCGAAAAGTAATCCCTATAATACCTGGAGATTACAGGTAAGTCACATGTTCATTAACTTATTATTTTCCTTTTATTTTCTCAATAACCATGGTAACAAAAATTGTCCAATATGAGAATAAAGGTCTTGAAAGAGAACTGAAATAAAGCAAGAGTTTATTCTGCACCAGTGCCATTAGTGATTAAAACCTGCCTCATATCAATTTTAGTAGTCCATATGTATGGATATTTTTCCAATCAAGCGAATTGCTTTATGAAACAAATATATATGAAAACTTAAAGTAGATACTAGGCAATTTTAGTAGGCCCATATTTGAAGTTCTTTCAATTCAGTTGGTTTGCATTTTATTTTCAAGAACTGCAAAGACAAGGGGATGATATTCTAATGTTGTTGTAATGCATTGTCTAGCTAGCAGTTTGACACCCTTTACTATGAAAGTTTGTTTTCCTGCATTAGTCACAATTTCTCATCAACAAGCTTTAGAGGCCATTACATCCTTTTGGGAAACCCAAGTGGTGAACCTCCCTTTAAAAGAAGAGGTTTCAAGATTATTCCTCACTACTCTCCCCTCTCCCAACTCAAATAAAATAATATATAAATAAATAAATCAGAGGCATTACTATTTGGGTAAAGGTTGCTGGTAATATTAAGTTTAGTAGCTCTTATGAATTACTCCATTCGTCCCGAAGTAGATGTCTCACTTTCCTTTTTATTTGTCCCACAAAAGATATCATTTTTCCACTTTTGGAGTAGCTTTTATTGAAATTCAAATTCCTGTACCTCAGCGACCTTGAACTGAAGCCTGTTGGGAAGTTGGAGGTGAAGCTTGTGCAGGCAAAGGAGTTAACAAATAAAGACATTATAGGGAAATCTGACCCTTATGCTATTTTATATGTGCGGCCTTTGCGTGATAGAATGAAGAAAAGCAGGACTATTGTAAGACTATTAATCTGCTTAGGTTATATAGCTCTCGATGATTCTTTCATCACTCCAGAGCATAGAGTCTTAGTTTTATTCATTTTTTACTTTTTCTGCAGAACAACCAGTTGAGTCCAGTCTGGAATGAACATTTTGAGTTTGTAATTGAAGATCTTGCAACTCAACATTTGACCGTAAAAATCTATGATGACGAAGGGCTTCAGGCAGCTGAACTAATTGGAGCCGCTCAAGTGCAGCTTTCTGAGCTTCAGCCTGGCAAGGTGAAGGATGTGTGGCTCAAACTGGTGAAAGATTTAGAGATTCAAAGAGACACTAAAAATAGGGGCGAGGTAATAGATTAACCATATTTTTCACCTATTTTTTTCCAGAGTTCTTTTTCTATTCACAAAATAGGCAGATTTATCTGTTTAGAATAAGTGAGTGTAGACAACATGGGGAAAATGGGAAGGGACTACTTGAACGTATAGGTTACATGCTAACTTTGTTAATCAAAGAAAGGCTTTTTATGGCAAAACTTGATTGTTTTGATTCTTTTTACTTACAATAAAATCAGACTGATGATTATAAAAGCTGCCCTTGTACCAGAGAAGAGAGTGATCACGGAGAAGATTATGATGATGGGATTGAAATTGACTAGGGGGGAATCAAAGAAATTGATTAAGAAGACAATGAAGATGACTAATTAACTATATTCACCTCAATGATGATGAGCAAACTTCTAACTGGATGTGCTTTACTGATCATATTATTCAGTACATAAGTATCTGTCTCACACTTGTTTCTGCTAGGCCTTAGCTCTTACTATGCATATTGTATTAAAATTTTGTTTATCCATCAACTTTTGTGCACCTCACTTCGAAAAGGTGCACACCAGCATCTCACCCCTAGTGTAAAGTTCTCAAGTGTCGTGTTCTCTGTTCTAGGTGCACTTGGAGCTTTTGTATTGCCCAAATGGCATGCAGAGTGGGTTAATCAATCCCTTTGCCCAAAAATACTCTATGACTTCACTGGAGAAGGTATTCAAAAATGGAGCAGATGGCGGAAATAATATGAATGGAAATGGTGGTGAAGGAAACAATGGAAGGGATGTCATCGTAAGAGGGGTACTCTCTGTCACGATCATTTCAGCCGAAGACTTGGCACCAGCTGACCTCATGGGGAAGGCTGACCCTTATGTAGTTCTCACTATGAAGAAAACTGAATCGAAAAATAAAACCAGGGTATGTTCTTTAGTTGAGCTTTTTTTTACCCAAAAATATAGTCAAGCATATATTTTTCTCTCCTCGTTGCCTTTTCTGTGTTTTATAGTACCATATCTTGGATTAGATATTCATGGCTATCCTGATTGTCAATATGTTCCGTGTCAATTATTCTAATCAGCGCATTACCTTTTTGCTTCTAGGTTGTGAACGAATGTCTGAATCCTGTCTGGAATCAGACTTTTGATTTTGTTGTCGAGGATGGACTACACGATATGCTCACTCTCGAAGTATGGGACCATGATACATTTGGGAAGGTACCTTCTTTGCTACACTATTATTTGGTGTGCTATACCAGTAAATCATAGATGAGTATGAAAATATTGGTATTTCCAATACGTAAACATGAATTCGCCTGATAATCTGCTTGATTCTTGTTTGGCGCCCAAAGATTGTGGTCTTAGCATGATTGGTTTTAATTACAGGATTACATGGGAAGATGCATTTTAACATTGACGAGGGTTCTAATGGAGGGCGAATACAAAGATTGCTTCCCTCTTGACGGAGCTAAGTCAGGAAAGCTCAATGTCAATCTCAAGTGGACTCCGCAACCCATATACCGAATGTAGCATCTACCACATCCAAGCAAGCACTAGATAGGACGTGCCCATCTATATATATATGTATACAGAGAGAGAAAGGCATAGTCATATTCTTCCCAGATACATGAACCAATAATCGTCTAGTGATGTGATTTTAGAAGTGATTTTTGTGTGTAAAATGTCTTCTGTTGTATATACAAAGATTCAAGCAATGGTACAAAATTTGGCGTTGCACACTGGATGGATATCATTCCTAAGGATGCATATATTGCAATAACGTGATTTAGAATTGCAATATTTTAAAAATGCCCAGGAAAACTTCGCTTATATTATAAGACTGTACTGTGACATTATATTGAAAGGTAAATTACAAATGATGATTATCTTATTAGCGAAGTACGTGTATAGCAATTCTTCTTGGCTGACCAGAAAAAATAACACTCCTTTACATAGAATCTCTCTCCAGTTTTCTTCTTCTACGGCTGTCTCCCCTGCATCAACATCAAATTCAAAAGTCTCTTCCAATGCTATATAAGAATCCACACTGATTTAACACAGACCGAGAATATTAGGCCCTTCGTGGTATGATAGAATGAAATGAGGGGAATGGAATGGGAATAGGGATGAAATGACAATTTTTTTGCATTTCTTTTGCTTTTTCATTTCATTCCATTGTAACAAACAAATGAATAGAATGGATATAGGAATCACATTCTACTCCATCATACCAAGAAGGGCCTTAGTGATTGAGTAATAGATGAAGCAAACCATAAACTGCAGGAGAGTATGAAGCGAGTAGTGTGCACTAACCAGTACTGGTTGTGTAGCACGAATTCGTCTGTTGGCACTCTCTTCCCATCGTCATTCCGATTCCAATGGTAAAAGGCGTGAGTTCTGTTCTTTATCTCTAATGTAGAGTGCCCATAACTTGCTTCTCGAAAAGCAGAATAATCTGGTTGGGGATCTCTAAATCTGCATAGACGATAGACCACCAAGTTTGCTGTTTATGTCAAGTAAATATATAATGGAAAATATATCAAAAATCAAGATTCACCTATTAGCGAGACCCTCCTGGTTTCCTCCATCCCCGACGGTTATGTAAACTGGGGCTGACTTATCAGATGACGGAGACGATGAAACATTTGATTGTATGCTTGAGATACGGTACTGAAATTAAACGATGAGTGATCAGGGCCTCAGCGGAAAGCTAGTGTTTAAAAAGAGGGAAGTTGTGTGACGTGGCATACCGATCTCTCGTAGGCATGCACATGACCAGCAAATATAACATCAACTTTATAGTGACAAAACCAGCTCTCAAACACCACTTTCATGCTTTCCGCCTCCAAGAAATGAGCCTGATTACTGTTGTAAATAGGGGCATGCATCAGAACAATAAGCCAGGGAGTCTTCTCCCGGTCAACTTTTTTCAGCTCTTGTTCAAGCCATTTCCATTGTGGAGTATATTTCACTGTCATGAGTTTGAGGAATATGCAAATTACATAATGAAGGTATGGATGATGCAGACAAAAGCTATACAGAGATGACATGTACTAATTAACCTATGCAAGAGCTCTACTTGTGCACAAGCGTGAACAGCATCTCATGTTTTCGGTATGGAACTAGGAATATAAAAAATTAAATCAGGGACTGGAATTACTAATGAGTTATGGCTTCCAACAATGTGAGATTTCCATGATCATAAAGCACATATCAAAGAGTTTGAGCCATCTTCTAGTTTTTTTCTACCAATGTACTTACATTATATGGAAGTACCAGGAAACATATGGCTACCTAGAAAGCCTATGGAAACAAGTAGGCTTATGTAGGAGCAATAGAGTTATTGGAGAAAACCACGATGTAGCATTTCTAAGGCTCCAAAGACTAAGTCTGAGAATGCAGTAGTTTTTTTCCAAAAAAAAAGGAGGATCAATAATGGTTCCCCATTTACCCCTGTGAACCCTGCAAACCCTGTAGGAGAATACAAAATAGGGATTTTCATGTTATCACTTAGGGTGGAAGAGATTTTCATCATTTTTAATCTAACTGGAATGAATGGATTGTATCTTTGTACTGCATACACAAGTTATGATGTGAAGTTCTTACAGCATTCTCAGCTTCTTTCTGATCACCAAAACAAGAATACTAAACCTGGCAAACAAATTACCAAATGGAGAGTAGCTGGAGAGGACGATGATGTGAGCTGATGCCCGTCTCACGGCATACCACAGAGGACTACTGCTTTTGCTGGCAGAAAAAGGTGTAGGATACCTGTGAAGATAATTTCTGAAGGGTGTAACCTCACCCTGAATGTCAAAAAAAACATGTAATAAGTGGCCATGCACAGAAGTTATATAGGTGTGAAATTAAGTCAATGTTGGAAAAAGTATCCAGCATCTACAAAGTTTAGTACACAGATGAAGCATGAGTAATTAGAAGGTTAGTGCCAGTATTTCAGATATAAACATGAGAGAGCAACAAAGATTTCTCCACCAGAAATATAGAAGCAGTGCAGTTGAAGGAAACTAGTATGAGCAATTTTTCTTACTAATTGTCTATTAGGGCACAGAATCAACCAAGGTTCCATGGCATTCTACTCGAGGCTTTAGGGAAATAAATAAGGATTCAGCTGTTCTTAGGCTAGATTTTGCAAATGTGGAGGCAAATACAGAACAGGAAAAAAATAAAGAAAGAAGCATTTGCATTCGTTCATTGATGCATTCAACCGAAGACATTTTGCAACTGGAAATGAAGATCAACAGTAACACAAAATGTTACTCCTCAGAAACAGTATGAATCAACAAAGTAGAAAAGAACAGTCACGAGACTCAAAAAAAACCCTATCGCAAAAGTTAAAGATATAACAAAGGAATTAGATAAGAGTTGTCTCCACAGTTTACCAGATGTGGGAAGTACTCAATTTCATGATTTCCGGTTGACCAGAGCCATGGGTGATATGCTGCACTTCGTTCAACAAATTGACCCCAAGAGTCCCAACGGACACCGATGTCATGATTGTCGTATCTATCAGCATAAGAAAGATCTCCAACGAATAATATAGTCTGAGCACCAGTCTGCATACAATGCTCAAGGGTGGAAAGAGAATTGTATGTTTGACCAAGATCACCTATAACAAGTAACAATAGAAGATATTAGTTCACAGAAGGACATTGCAACTAAAAGATGCATCAGAGACAAGAATATTAGTAGTATATAAATACATGGAACATAAATAGACAACCGAACTACTTTTTTTTCTCAATCAAAACTTAGTTTGCCAAATTAGCATTTACTTAGACTTTGAATTCGATAGATCAATTAAGAAAGTATCACTCTCTATCAAAAAAGACATTCAGAGCACAGATATTTGGAAATGTATGAAACACTGACCAATTATTGCAAATTTGTGAGAAGAATCTGGATCAATTGCCGGAGGTGTTTGAAACCAAAAATTTCTAGAGGTTTCACCACTTCCAATCTCATAGTAGTACTTTGTGTTATACTGCAAAAAGAACACCCACCTCAATAGATAGTTGGTCTGTAATCAAACAGAACCTGAAGACTATCCTATACATTGATGAACAGCACCCATCAACTGTTACTGCAAAATTAGCAGTTGAAGCCATTTTTACCTGAAGACCATCAACTAGACATTGATGAATATATCCAGATTTATAGTTGTAAAACGTGTAGTTTTGCACTGTTCCCTTGGCAGTGAAATCGTATTTTCCTTCTGACAAGCCATATCGAACTATGTTGGACCCAGGTTCACTAGCTGTTACCCATGTGATTATCACAGCTTTGCCATCATAGTCACCCTGTGTAATATGCACCTAAAGAAACACGGCATGGATCTTTTAGACGAAGACTGATCTTAAAACCAGTGGAGTTTTTCAGTAACATGATAATAAATCATCAACTTGTCAAATAAAATAGCCTCTTTACAAACTAATTGATGAGACTATAAAGGGACATGAAGGCTTACTTGATGTGGAGCATTGTAACCTTTGGGAACTGCAAAAACTTCATTGTTGAGAGGAATATCAATAGATGGCCACTCATTACGGATAAAGGCACTGGTTAGACCAGCACACCCACTGCTTATGCTGGTCAACAGAAGACATGACAAAAGCAGCAGTTTAATCGTCATCAACTCTTTCCCCTAATCATGAGATCACAACCATGATAAGATTACTATAGCTAGAAAACAATATCAATAGTAGCAATCACTAACTACAACAAAACAGAAGTGGTATTGTTACTATTGTATGCCTTCAAGCAAAACATACATGGTGAAAACACCATTTTAAGAAGCTCCAACATCATTCAATCACTGACAATGCAGTATATAGTAGTAGAACAAATAGAAAAACAAACAATCTACAATCGGCAGAAGTATAATAATAATAATAATAATCACAATGCAACAAATAAGAAATCTACATCGATCACCAGCACCTCAGCAAAAATCAACCAAATAAAAAACGCAGAAAACTTCCGATCTCTACCAAACCAGTAGGAATCTACAAACAGCAATACCAAAAACCAGACATGAACCTGAAAATTGAATTGCAGCTGCACACAGTCAGCACAAGATGGATTCATTACTCATTCACATCGACAATAACATTAACACACAACTGATCTGAGTCTCAGTTCTGGACACCGATTTGCATTCATCGTTTGCATATATACACGGACTACTGGAAGAGAAGCAGCATTACGTAGAAGCAAACGAATGAAATAGGCATAGTAGTCGGAAAAGGAGAGTCCGCATACCTGAAATTGCACGCCAAGGGAGTGTTTGCTTTGATGATAGTACTATATTTGAGAAAGGCGCAGGTTAGGTAGGTGATGTAAACAGGCGCATTTTAGAGACGGAACCGGCGGGAAGCTAGATACGTGTCGCGGTGGCACTGGCTGTAGCGGACCGGGAAAAATGTCCAGCCGATTTTTCTGTCGAATTTTTCAGCATCATAAACGTGCCGGTTTTGTTATTGGGAATTGGGAATTGGGAATTTGGGGATATACTCTCACTTTTTGTATAACTAGTATTAGCACCCGTGCTATGCACGAGTCATGTAATTTTCCCTTAATTAATACAAATTCTAAATAATTCACTAATATCAATATGCATGCGTTATAAAAAAAGACTTTTACCTTTTCAGTCTCACTCTAAGTAGAGCATTTTCTATTCGATGTTTTTCATTTTATTTCATGACTTAGGGGTCGTAGAAAAAAAATTTGATATACAATATCGGTATATTTTATTTTATTTCATTCGCAATTTCCTCAATTTTTTCGAATCTACGCAAAAATTGGATTTTTAGTACAATTTGTCATTGTAATGTTGGATTGTGTATTGGACAAAATTTCGTTGTACTTTCATAAATTTCATTGTATATTTAGTAAACTTCTCCTTTTCCTTTAATTTTTTCGAGATCTGCACAAAAATTAGATTTTTTTTGTTAACCACCAGCTTTTAGTCCTCCATTGAGTTTGGAGGGCTTAATATATAACCTTCCTTGTTCTTCTCTATTCAACATAGTACAATGTTTCTTTCCATTTCACTTCAAATATAGTCATAAAAATGGTTTTGGAACTGGTGTTTATAAAAGATCACAACTCCTGGACATTACTCTTTTACAAATTTGGTTAATGAGCAAATGTCTGTTTATTTTCTGTTTTTTTGCGGCATTGGAGTTAATGTCCGGTAGCTGAGATGGTGAGATATTCAGTTCCAATAGGTGAGTGCTCATACTTTGCATTCATTTTGCTTTCCTCTGGCCTACTATTCTTTTCACTGTAACAACAAAACATTTCGAAATTCGAAGGAAAGCACTAATCAAACTAAAGAAGAATGAGAGGATCATTAAACAACCACTGAATTAGTCTTATAATAATTGGCTTCTTGACTTGAATTTTCCGTTTGTAGACAACTAACCGTATAAAAGTAATACTTTATGTGGACTATAATGTATTTTTGTAGACTTAATTTTAATTAATAGTACTCGTATTGTTTAATCAGAATTTAGTGTAGATTAGTTAGAATTTTAGAAATGATAAGTACTTCATGAAATCATATAATTTCATTCAATTAGTGTGGACCAATATACATTCATATTAAATTTATTGAGAAATAAAGAAATAAATAAAATAAGTTCACTATCTTCATTTTTCTTTCACTTAAAACGGTCATTATATAAAGTCAAAGTACAATTTTTTATTGTGCATAAGTAAAAGGCTTTCATTATTTTCTCATTTTTGGGCTTTGATAGAAACACCAATCAGTCCATAACCGTGGCAAGTATATATACCAAGTTTTTTTCTTTCTAGGGTTATAGTGAGAAAAAAGCGCCGCCCAAATCCTCTCCTCAGCCGTATACAACACACACTCATCACCAGACGATTTGTAGATTCAATCGTTCCATTCTACTATTTCAGTTTTATATATTTCAAGATCTGATCAATCCTTACACATTTTTGGTTAAATATTGCATTCGTCTTTCATAAAACTAATCCCTTCAAAATCTACGCCCAAATTATATAATTTGGCAAATTACAATGCCAAGAAACATAGATCTATAAAATTACTTACTTTTTATATATTGAATTGTTTTTCCGTTTAATTAGGGTATTATTTTTCATTTAGTTGTATTTCATTTTATTTGGGATTCTACTGTATTTATATTTGGAGTCAATATCTACAATAGAAATTGTATTTTTATGGAACTTGGGCAACTAATGCCAATTTAAAGTAGATCCCATCTCGATCATAAAATTAATTTTTAAATATACATTTTAATCTGTATATATATTGATTTTTTCAACTCAATATTTTATTATTTGGAGTTTCGATCAAGCCCTGCACAATAAATTGTATTGTAATTTTTGCAGGAATTTGATCCGATTTTTTTTTTTCGTATTTCTCTTGATTATCATAGTAGTTTTTGATAATTATCATTTTTCTACTGTTATTTATCAACAGCTTATTTGTGCCTGTCACTAAACTGTATATACCAAGATCTACACTACATTCCCTCTATGTCGATCAGGGCAAACAAAGTGCTCTGCCAATTGATCAAAGCTAAGTTTTTTTATTTTATATTCTCATTTATTTTTCATTCATATACGTAAAATTTTTCAATTTGAAAAATTCTTGTTTCATCCTTATTCTCTTCCAAATAATCTTTTTTCTTGTGGGGTTGTTATTTTTGCCTTTTGGACTTACCATGGATGATTTTGTTCTGAAATCTGTCATGGTGGTAATTGTTTTAGCCATTCTTCCAGTTGATTCTACCCAAATAAAAGCGTTTAGTATAATGAACTTCTTTTCATAGAAATGTAGTGGAAATGAGATCATTATATAATTTCAATTCTATTTCTTTGAAAATGATCTTTCTTTACCTTTATAATGTTTAGTCTGCTTGCAGGTATTTCTCTTTGATATTCTTCTCTTTTTGACCTCTTTCGAAAATATTTTTTCCAGTTACCTCTTCCACATCTGAAAATTTTCATCTTGACTGTTCTCCTTTTGAACACATCTTCGTCTTCCTCTTGTTCTCCTTAAATTTGTAAATATTTTTCTAATTATCTACCGCATTTACATTTACATCAGTGCAAAAAACAGCATTGAAAGAAAAAAAAACAACTAAAACAGGTTCATAATCTTCTAAAATTTGAACCATTAATTTTTTTACAGCAAATTGAAAAAGAAGTTGATTTCTTGTTTTGAAAATATGCACGCACTCGTTTCTGCGAGCTGGTATTTATAGGCAAAGTTTTAGTTATTTTACCTCCATTTTGAATGGATTTTATTTTTAATAAATTCAGTTCTTCCTTCAATAATTTTCTGATAGGCTTATTTCATAAGCAAACGCAAGCCCCTGAAGTACAATTGTTCAGGCTGATTGACAGAATTGTAATATATTGATTCAGAGCACATGGCCGAAGATTGATAAATGTTTCTGTAATACTATCATCTCTATTATCCAATATATAAAATTGGCAGCTTTGTAATAAATGTGTTATTATCCAGTGTGTTTAGTAGTCTATGGACAATTATTTGTGTCGATTTGATGTGTGTTAAATGACACTCTAAAAGAATGTATTATAATATTTTAGATATGATTAAAGTTCTAAACTAAGATTTGGGTATCATCTTATGAACTTTGGCGGGAAAAAGGGAATAGCCAAACTGTGGCTTTATAGATTATACATTATAGATTTTAATTAGAACGTGTGTTTAAATGTATGTTACTAATTTGATTAATCAAGTAGTATATCATTTCTATAAATCTGCATTCATTGAGTCAAGACTGACTTGACTCCTTTTCACCTTTCATTTCACATTGATCAGATTCATGCACGTTGCTCAATACAATTATCACACTTCTCAAGAATATTTACTCTTTGGTATAACTTGTAATAAATTCTTTTTTTATGAGTCCGAAATTGCCTTCTAAAGCATAAACCAAAATTATATAAGGTATGAGTCAAAGAATATAAAATATGATCAACAAAAAATCATTAAACTGGACGGCAAAGATGGGGTCCATAAAAACTGGGGCTTTATATTTGTATAGATAATCAACATCAATTTTTAATAGTACAAATTTATTTCTATTAATGTTAGTAGCATGATAATGATTCAGAGATATAGTGATTGGACAAAAAATCAAAAACACTAAATTTTTTGACTAACTGAAAAATAGTCGTTAGACGTAGAAATATAACTTTCCTTGTGCATATGATTTAAACAAACATGAAAATTTCTGAAAATTACTTGATAATGACTTTGTATATAAATGAAGTACTATTCTACAAACATTGTTACTATAACAAAACAAGCTATCTTATCGATATTTTTTTCAATTTTATAAGCCATTTTTGTAAACATAGCAAAATGAAAAAAATACGTACACACTACTACTTTATACGCTTATTTTGATTTTTTTTTTTAACACTTGAAATTTAAATTTTTTAGAAAATGTTAACACTTTTCTAATCACGTGACATGAGTTACATAGTAGTACATCACTGCACCATAAAGGAGGCACACACGTGTATTCAACCATTGAATTTTTTTTTTTTTTTTTTACAGTATGCTTCTTTCTTAAAATTTTGAAATTTGGATGGTTATATGTAATAAGGATAAATAGATTTAAATTATAACAGTTAATATCATAATTTAGACTTGAGAATAAGTAACATCTCTCTCTCTACTCTTTTTTTAATCAATAAAACATTTTAAATCACTTTCCAACCAACAGCAATACATAACTTGGTAGTTGGTTCCAATAAAATAGTGAAACTAAGTTAAATTAACTCACGAGTCATGACATTTCACTTTCCCCGCAGCACCCGTTTGTACAACTGCAATGTGTATCACGGTTCAATGAAATTAATCAAATTAACTTAATAATATTATTCAACTAAAATGTGTGGGATGATCATATAAATTCAAATCCAAGACAAAATTCCATGAGACAATACTCAATTAGTAGTATGTAGTTTCAATTAAAAATATTTTAGGTAATATTACACTCTATGCTATTACAATCAAAGTACATAATAGTACAACATATTGGACTGGACATTAGTACAGAAAATATCATCTAACTTTTGGGAAATCGACATTTACTAGAAGACGGCCTCACGGGCTCACAGTATACCTATTGTGTGTGTATAACAAACAATCTTCCAACTTCTACTCTAAACAGTCGATGCTCCCCTGAAAAAAAGTAAAACAAAAACCAAAAAGAACAAACTTAACCTTACAATCCAGTAATAAAACGTAATTAACGACTAATCATAAATCTCATGGTGAAAATTTAGTCTCATAACTCAACGTTCGCCTTTTTCAGTTCTACAGACTCACTATCAGTACGACTTACAGGTTCAGTAGATGCTTTTTGGTATACGATTCAACGAAATCCTGACTTAACCTTTAGTAATTTACCAGCACTATGTTTCACTTTTTTTTTATAACTCAAACAACCAGGACCAAACTCTGTACAACTAGTCAACTACAATATCCCTACTGCTGAGATGGGCATAGATGGTTGTTACCTGAATCATATTTAAAAATTACAAAATTCCCATTCTTCTTTTGAGAGGTCCAGGAACTCAGAATTCCCATCTTCAAACATGATCTGTACATCACAACAGGCAAAGAACAAATAAAGAAAAATGCAAGTTGAAAAAAAAAAAATTTGCACAGGTAACTTGCTTTCTCACCAAATGTTTTCTCCTATCATTATCAAAGCGTCTTATTATCCCGAAGGACCTGAACAAGATACAGCATACGTAATCAGAAAACCGATGAAACAGATACACACAGAGTGGCAGCTGAGAGCATTGACACTGAATCGAATAGTATATTCATCAAGTTTCATTCTTTTAGTTCGTAATCGTAGATCAGGGACAATTTGTGTGATGAGGAAGTTTATGTTTCGAACTGAAGACACTCGGTTTCATGGATGTGACTCAGAAAGTAAATATACCAAGTTTGAGACAGACTATAAGCAATTGTGTGCAACATGATCCTTGGGTAATGAGTAATGACATAAGTATTAGTTATTAGAGAGTAGAGACTGCCCACTACATATGTATTAGAATGTGCCACTTGAAGAAATATTACAAATTCAACCAGTTATACCAATATAGTACTACTCCTATAAGATTGCATAGTGTGTACCTTCTATCTGATATTTGATCAATTCTAATTACGGAACCAATGCAATTCAGGCGCCTCTTTTTCCACTTTGAAGGATCCTGACTCAAACATTCTGAAAACAAATCATGACAACCTAAACTATTAAAACAGTGTGAATGCAAGCTATTTTTGATGAAATTAAAAAGTAAAAGGAGGATGGAGCATTGAGTAGCCAGATCAGTATACCTGCTGTGACAGGAACTCCATTCACATTGACCTTCCAAAAAAAGCAGGAATTCAGTCCCAAATTCCCAGTAAAGAAATCATCAAAAACAGGAGAAAAGGACTCATTATAATGATAGAGCATATGTGAATCAAACACCAAGTTATAAAATAGCAATCACCCTAGACACACTCAGAAGGAAATGAAGTAAGACAAAGAATCCCCTAAAATGTTCGCATAGTAAGGCTTCAACCTAAATCACATGTAACCACAGCCATCTATGCAGCATAATCAGCTTTTGCAATGGCATTAGTATTTCCACTTTGTCTGTATCACCGTAAACGGCATTCCTAGTTCCCCTGCCATCTATTTGTTTCTATAGCCAGATCTAGCTTTTCTTATTTTTACAACATGACAGGTCATTCTCTGCCTACATCATGCTCCCACATCCATAAACTGGACAAAGCCAAATTGGCTCATACACAAAGACCAATGATTCACAATGATAAGCACTCTACCAAGAGAACACTTTCCAGATCCCTGGGATACTTATACCCCGTATATAGATAAGCCAAGAACTTACAGGTTTATTTGTCGCAACTGCTTTCAGTTTTGGACAGTTTGCAGCCACTTGACATGTTACTATTTTCAAAGCAGCATCTGAAGAAGGTTTGGGTTTACTGGGTTTAACTCCCAACTTCTTCCGACAACCTGCAGCACCACAGTGGCAATCTTGATCTGCGCCAAACTGCACAAACCTACTCAACTTGTTATGCTATAACAGTGAGATAAGTAATGAAGAGTAAAACATATTAATTCATATAAGCTTGGAATTAATTATGTGTGTCCGTACTGGTAGTCATATGTCAGATACTCGCCCTTCTTAATATCACAGGTTGCAAATATCCCTATCCTTGTTTCACCATCAATCATCCTGGACAAGGGTCACCATTATACAAGAGAAATAAGTTAATTTCAGAAGTAAAACAAGAAATACAGGGCTAGCTTACCATTTCTGCATTTCAGTATTTGGACAGCAACTGTGATTAATGTATCTAGACTTGTTGCCTTTATAAGTTGCATCAATAACCATGTCTCGGTTGATTTCACATAGGTAAAAATTTGTTTCCCCACGGTGTTTCATTTTCCAGAGTCTTTCCTCACATGTCTTGTCATCAATAACTGCAAGATGGAAAAAGTTATATATCCAGCCTAGAGATTTTATGATTAAGAATAACTTAAGATTTTCACCTTCTCCAACATATTCTATCACAAAATCTCCTACATTGATGTCTTCTTCCGCCACAACACCCATTCCACATTTCTCAGTCTGAAAAAGCACTTCAAAGACTTAATATATGAATATTTAAACAAAACAAAACAGCTACTGGAATATATAGCTGATAATGCAAGGCAAAACTGGAAAAAAAAAAAAAAAAAAAAACACCTACGGATATCTAATTGAAAACATGAAATGAAGCTGCAATTGAATGTGTTTTCTAACTATTCATAGTCCAATATCCAAGGTTTCTGGCAAATAAGGAAAGCATAGAAAGACAATATGCAAGAAGACAACAAACGCAACAACTTACTACGAACGGCATTTTTAACATTTAAATAATTATTACCTGCACAGTCTTCATCTTCTTCACGGGCCTTTGATGAAATGGTTTATTTAGACATGAGCTCCCACATTTACAGCCCGAAGAACAGCTAGACAGTAGCATGCTAAGACAGGAGACAATATCAAAAACTAAAATTTTTAAATCAAGACATATCAAACACTAGTCAAGAAATAATACTCAAAATTTCATATCAAGACACATCAAACTCTTAACACATTCTTAGAATATCAAACTAAGAAAGCATTGGCGGCGGGAGTTTCATGGCATTTATTAGTACCATATACATTTTTTAACCACACAGGCAGGCTAAATCTAGACAATGAAATGAAGCAAATCTCACAACCTTAAGTTGCAAATCAGGGGTTCTTACCTGCAGAGGCAATCTTTACTGCAAGCACCAGAAGACCCGGTTGATGAACTGCAGGAACAAAAGATGCCATCATCCTCAAGGCGCCTTTTAATCCTCTTAGTAAGATATACATCTTGAACAGGTTAAGATAACAAGCGAATCAATGATCTAATAAAGAGACGAAAAGATTTTAATGTACATTCGTAAAATTCAAGAAGTTAATGGCATACTGCGTCTGATAGTGGAGTAAGAAGACGTCGGTTTCCACTTATTGAAAGATTCAGGAAGTTCAAAATCAACCGGGCTTCCGATCTCCTTCGCCAATTTATTGAATAACTGCCCAATCCCGAAGCACACAGCATTCTGTGGCAAAAATTGAACACATAAAAAGAAATTACAATGGAGAGCCACGAGCATTTGAATACGCAGTCAATTCAATAAAAATTACTACGAATTATAAAAACAGACCTTCTTCATTGCAGGCATGGGGTTGGAGAGGAAGTAACAGTAACAGATAAAGCTATTTGTGGAGATCGGCGAAAGATATCATCTACCATAAGGGTAAGGCAATGGAATGCAATTGTGATGGTCGGAAACTTGAAAAATGAAGAATGGCCGCTGGAATTGGGGAAATTGCTACCTAGAATTTATCGGCAACGGAAGAGAGAGGTCGCCGGCAGGGGTATTTGACGGCGAATAAGCCATGTCTTCGGTTCGCAAGATTGGATCGGAATGTGTGCAGTTGAGCGGATAGGGTTTTGAAAATTGAAATCTGGTTCATGAACTACCGGTTTATTTAATTATTATTATTCATGAACCGGATGACTAGCGGTTAATTGAATTCAAATCATAAGTGCCAACAGTTTTAATTAGAAATTAATAAAGTAAGAGATAACGATATAAAAAATAAATAAATATAAATTAAGATAGATATAGAGAAAAAGTATGTAAAGTATGAGAAAAAAGAGAAGAAAATGTATGAGAGAGAAACTTTTAGTTTTTAGAAATAACACTATCTATTTTTTGTCGATATTCTAAAATGACAAAATGAGATCATTTTTTATTGAAAGGAAATAGTAGTAGCAAGCAACAGGAGTAATATTTGTTTTTCTAGATCTAGTAAAAGTTTGTATAATTGTGAGTTAAAAATAAATGAATGAATAAAATAATAATATAAATTTTTTTAAAAAAAAAGTAAAAATAAGTGAAATAGACTTAACGAATTTTTTTTAGAATGGTTGGAAGCAGTGTGGATTAAGAAATGGATAAGAGTTGTGAATTAAAATGGTTAACCCTCATTCAATCCTATCCAGCATTTTGTACGCATGAACTGTTAGTTCCAGTTACGAAAATGGAGCATTAGAGAAATGACTAATCTATCTTCCACTGTTTGGGTTAATACCCTCAAATTCCAAATATGAATAATTTAGAGGACATTCAGCTGTGTATAAAATCCAAACAAAGAGCATAGAACTTTCAATGTCCTTATATGGTCTTGAATTTTATAATATTCCTAAGCTCTTTACTTTTTAAGAAATGCATACAATTGATGCAATATACATTGAAAATAGTAAAAGAAAAATGTATCCAAAACTGATCTGAAACTTGAACTCTTACCTTTTTTATAAAATGAAATATTCTACAGATAGTCAATTATCGATACTTTTTCATTTGAATTATGAGGGTATAGTATTTTACTATTAGATTGTTTAACCTTATACATATAACAGTATAGTATTTTACTATTAGATTGTTTAACCTTATACATATAACAACGTGCGAATTTTGTCACCGTGCGAATTTCAAGTCATTCTTTCACAGATACAGTGCAAATTAAATACACATAAATTATTCAGTTATCAGGATTTAGCCTTATATATATGGTATGTCAGAATGACTTATCAGCTTGATTTGCAAACAACGTGCGAATTTCAAGTCATTTTAACATAGAATGTTTTCGATCTGTTTCAACATCTATTGCAAGAACTGCATCACATAATTCAAAATATAATTATATCGGAGTATAAGTTAATAAATTAAATACTCACAAACTAGTACATCGATACACAAAATCTAAGATCTAGAGTAAGGGATATGATAGAACAAACATATTCAAAATCTTGAAAGAGCAAATGATTTGCCTTCTGGAGAATTGGGATGTGATGGGTTCATCAACGGGCAGCCTTATCAAATGATGGATTCTTGATATGCATGAGATGAAAAATTTTATCCCCGCTTCATGCAGAATATGGCCCAACCACGCAAAGCAACCTCAATAGATGTTATTCACAAAAGAGCACGAAAAGCTAAAAGAAGCTGGAGAGAAGTGGATTGAAAGACACGGCTAATGCATGCACCATCGTGGCAGCACTAATTGCAACAATCATGTTCACTGCAACTTTCACTGTTCCCGGTGGGATTGAACCTACATCCGGCAAGCCACTTCTCTCAAACAAACCTTCATTCCTATTGTTTGCAATGTCAGATGCCATATTACAGTTTACTTCCATAACTTCTTTGCTCATGTTCCTCTCCATCATGACTTCATGTTATGCACAAGATGATTTTTTTCTGTTTAACCCAAGAGGTTAAGCATGGACCTTCTTACCCTCTTTATGTCCATTGTATTTATATTGGTTGCGTTTAGTGCTACACTCGTTATGGTGCTTCAAAGAGATGAGTGTGGTATGTGGTGCTTCTCACGGCCTACGCTTGCCAGCCCATTGCATGATTCGTGCTGCTACAGTTCCCACTCCCACTCTTTGCAGACGTCATCTAAGATGTGGTCTGTCCATGAATTTTGAAATTAGAATATTAATGACGAAGACTCTCATACCTTTCTTTGAAGTCGGTTATGTGACACAGGAGTGCAGTGACCCGCACAAGATTGGTGAGGCATGCTACAAGTATATCCGCAATTGTGATGGATATATTCTCTCCGTTTGTAACCCCTAGCAAGATCGTATGAGTAATCCTATACATTTAGTTGGCAGCTATGAGTCAAACAGGCCAATTGATAGGATTTTGCATTAGAATATCTCCTGTGTTGGCCATGAATGCAGTGACAATATTTTCTGCTTCATTGGAGAGGTTTTGCATCGTTTTTCTATGCGTTACAACTCTCACAGTTTAATACTACAGTTGATGCAGTTTACATTGAAAATAGAGAAAAAAATGTATCCAAAATTGGTCTATAAGAAGACTTGAACTCTTACCTTTTCTACTACTTTTTCATCTGAATTCTGAGGGTATTAGTATTTTACTATTAATTTGTTTAACCTTATACATATAGCACAGTGCGAATTTCAAGTTATTCTTCACAAACGCAGTGCGAATTAAATACTAATAAGTTATTCAGTTATTAAAGTTTACCCTTATATATATGGTATGTCAGAATGAATTTTCAACTCGATTTGCAATCACCGTGTGAATTTCAAGTCATTTTAACATATAATGTTTTCGACTCGTTTCGGCATCTATTGCAAGAACTGTGTCGCATAGTTCAAAATGTAATTATATCGGAGTATAAGTTAATAAATTAAATAATTACAAACTAGCGCATCGATACACAAAATCTAAGATCTAAGAGAATAAAAAAGGTTGTGACAGTAAAGCCGAGGAGTAAGGGATATGATAAAATAATAAACATATTCAAAATCTGGAAAGAGCAAATGATTTGCCTTCTGGAGAACTGGGATGTGATGGGGTTCATCGTGAAATCGTGGTGCTGGAGGAAGAGGAGAGTGAGTTGTACAAGGTGTGGAGAAGAACAGACAGCCTTGTCAAAGCATGGACTCTTGATATACAGGAGATGGGTTTTATCCCCGCTTCATGTAACTTCTTTGCTCATGTTCCTCTCCATCCTGACTTCACGTTATGCACAAGATGATTTTTTTCTATGTTTAACCCATGAGGTTAAGCATGGGCCTTCTTAGCCTCTTCGTGTTTATTACATTTATGTTGGTTGCATTTAGTGCTACACTCTATCTGGTGCTGCAAAGAGACGAGCGTGGTATGTGGTGCTTCTCATGGCCTACGCTTGTCAGCTCGTTGCATGGTTAGTGCTGCTACAGTTTCCACTCTTTGCAGACGTCATCTAGTATTTTCAATAAGAAGACCAATAGTCTTTTCTAATAAGCTCATACGTGTTTTCTCTAATAAGTTCATTTATAGTCATGGTTGTTAGTATTAGACTTATTTCCTTGGATTATATTCCCCGTTTTCCATGGATTTTGTTCTTAAGAAGATTAATTGGTTGGTACTTGTATTTATAGTTAATGGATTTGTTTAATACTTCCTTCATTTCTAAGGTAGTTGGAGTATTTTCTTTTCGATACGAGATATAAGCAATTGATGTGTTAAATGTTAAAGTGAAGAGAGTAGTGCAAGACATTGAATAAAATAAAAGAGGGGAAAATAGAGTAAATTACGAGAGAGGATAAAATTGAACACCGAGAGTTTACAACGAAAATTAACCATGACCATAAGTTTAGAAAAATTGGAACACAACAAAGATAACAATTTGAATCCAAGATATGACTTTTTGATGCAATTTGACTTTGACTTCTCCATCTCTCTCAATTGCAATTACTCCATCCGTCCTCCATAATTTGTCACCATTTAACTTAGCACGAGTTTTAAGAAATGTAGTAGTAATAAGTTGATTGAAAAAGTTAATGGCATGTGAGTCCCACTTATATATATATATATATAGGGGAGTGATCAATTGTTAACTCATCATTTAATTGCTAACTACAACTAATTTAAGGTCACATGATTTTAAAAAACGTGTGGTCTATATTTTGCCACGTGTAATTTTCGTTTTTATTAATTAAATCGAAAAAAATTAAAAAAAATGTCAAATTAGGGTTTGGGATGAAAATGTCAATATAGTGTTTCGAAAATATCAACACAATGCTTTGAGAATGTCAACACAAATTTAGGATTGACATTGTATATGCTTTATATTGACATATTATCTTATCTGTATTTACATTAGCCTATGTACGAAAAATACGAAAATTCTAGATATCTTTTTTTCAAATTTTGACGTCGGAACATATGCATGTAGTATATCGTTGGAATCCTTATAAAATTATCTTTAATTTGATATATGTTATATGAATTTAAAGTTTTGGGATTTCTTTTAAAAGTTAGTTATAACTAACTTGACATTAATACCCCTATTGATTTTTATTGGAATTAATCCTATTAACGTTTTTTGTTGATCGTATATATATAGGGGAGTGTTATATTGTTAACTCAATGCTTAATTTCTTACTACAACTCAATAATAGCCATTAGATATTCAAACTAAAGGCCTAGATCATTAACCACAAAATGTCAATACGATAAAAAAAAAAACGTCAATAAGACTATAGGATTAATTCCAATAAAAATCAATAGGGGTATTAATGTCAAGTTAGTTATAACTAACTTTTAAAAGAAATCTCAAAACTTTAAATTCATATAACATATATCAAATTAAAGATAATTTTATAAGGATTCCAATGATATACTACATGCATATGTTCCGATGTCAAAATTTGAAAAAAAAAATCTAGAATTTTCGTATTTTTCGTACACAGGCTAATGAAAATACAGATAAGATAATATGTCAATATAAAGCATATACAATGTCAATCCTAAATTTGTGTTGACATTCTCAAAGCATTGTGTTGATATTTTCGAAACACTATATTGACATTTTCATCCAAAACCCTAATTTTGTGTTTTTTTTTTTTAATTTTTTTCGATTTAATTAATAAAAACTAAAATTACACGTGGCAAATTGTAGACCACACATTTTTAAAAATCATGTGACCTTAAATTAGTTGTAGTTAGCAATTAAATGATGAGTTAGCAATTGATCACTCCCCTATATATATATTAGTTTTATAATAAAATATGAGTGGGAATGAGTTGGTGGAATATGAGATCCACTATCAAAAATGGAAAAAGTGAAAGGTGAAAATTTTTTAGGAACGGATGAAAATGGAAATAAGTGACAAATTTTCATGGGGGAAGTACTATTTTTTTTATGGCGTTTATTTTACTATTTTTTAATTTATAAATAGGATTGTGAGGGTTGCCCATACCACTCCACGGTGTTACATTCTCTGTTTTCTCTTAATGTATGTGGTTATTTCATATTCTTTGACGTAGTTTCATATTCATATTCCTTCAATCTCCTTGTTTCATTTGTAAGGCGATATATATATTTCTTGATTCGTTAGAAGGTATGACAAGATTGTCTTTAGGGGAAGTGATCAATCGCTAACTAATTATATAATTGCTAACTACAATGAATTTAAGATCATAGAAGTTTAGAAATCTTGTAGTCTAAAATTTGCCACGTGTAATTTTCGTTTTTATTAATTAAATTGAACAAAAAAACTATCAAATTAGGGGTTTTGAATGAAAATGTCAATATAGTGTTTCAAAAATATCAACACAATAATTTGAGAATGTCAACACAATGCTTTGAGAATGTTAATACATTTGTATTGATATTCTACCTGTATTATATTGACATATTTTATATACTATGTTGACATTTGTTGTTGTACGAAAAAAATAAAAAATTTTGAATTTTTTTTCAAATTTTGACATCGGAACATATGCAAGTGAGATCTCGTTAGAATCCTTATGAAATTATCTTTAATTTGATATATATGTTGTGCGAAAAAATAACTTAAATCGAGAAAGTTATATGCTTTTAAAGTTAGGGGATATGTTCCAAAAGTTAGTTACAACTAATTTGTTATAAATTGACCTTAATATCCTTATTGACGTTTTTTGTTGACCGTATTGACATTTCGGGGTTGATGATCTAGGCCCTTAATTTGAATATCTAATGGCTACTCCCTCCGTCCACAAAAAATAGAGCACATTTACCATTTTTGGTCATCCACAAAAAATAGAGCACAATCATTTATGGAAAGTTTTCAACAAATAAGGGCATCCGCATCGCGTCTCGATGCGGTCCCTAGCTCGTCTCGACGAGACGAGACAGCATCGAGCCGGCGATACGGCATGCATCTTGCCCCGAAGAGACGAGCCGTCTCGATGCGCGACGCGTCCCGAAGAGGCCGGCCTCGAGCTGGCGAGACACGCGTGCGGCGCCACGTGGCGCACGCTGGCGCGCTGCGTGACGCCCACTCGCATGCACGCAAGTGAGCGTCGTAATAATGACGTCATAATTCATTTTTTTAAAAAAAATCAATTTTTCAAATTTTTTTTAAAAAAAAAACGGTAATATGACCGTTCAACGGTCATATTTTAAAAAAATTTATTTTGTTTTATTCTATAAATACTCTTCTCATTCTCCATTTTACACACAAACACACATCTATTATTCTCTTATCTTTCTTTCTTTCCTCTCCAATCACTTCTATAAAATCATTCCTTTATTTTTTTCTTCTCCCAAATTTAATCCATTATGGATCCATTTGAGCAAATGCGTCGAATAATGAAAGAATCGCTAGAAGAAGATCAACGTATGAAGGAGGAAGCCGCCGCGCCTCCTCAAAGGCGACCCCGGACTTATATCCATCGTAACCGGGAGAAAGCCGCCGCAAGGTTGGAACATGATTACTTCAGTCGGAACCCGGTATGGGGAGATATCTACTTCTGTCGCCTTTTCCGTATGTCACGCGCGCTATTTTTGCATATCACGAATACATTGACGGGACAGGAAGAGTACTTCAGAGAAGGGTTCGACGATGTTGGCCGTCCTAGCCACACGACGCTCCAGAAATGTACTGTAGCGATCCGTCAGCTTGCTACTGGACAAACGGCGGATTCGTTCGACGAATACCTGCACGTCAGAGAATCCACTGGGAGACTTTGTTTGTTGAACTTCTGCAAAGGCGTCCGAGCAGCCTTCACCGACGATTTTCTGAAGAAGCCAACCACCGCAGATTGTCAGTTTCTGCTCCAACTTCACGAACAACTGCACGGATTGCCCGGGATGCTCGGGAGTGTCGATTGCATGCATTGGCAATGGAAGAATTGCCCTGTGGCGTTGAGGGGGTCATACACGAGCGGCCACAAAGACACCCACTCCACCGTTATACTCGAGGCCGTCGCCGACTACTGGCTATGGATTTGGCATGCATATTTCGGGGTCCCCGGCTCGAACAACGTCGTCAACGTGCTCAACAATTCCGACCTCTTTAGCGAAGTTCTGAATGGTAAAGCGTCGGCCATCAACTTCATCGCTAACAATCGCCAGTATAAAATGGGGTACTATCTTGCCGACGGCATCTATCCGAAGTTGCCAACCTTCGTGAAGACGTTCAACAGGCATGCGAACGAAAAATAGTCTCTTTTTGCGCAGAAGCAAGAGGCTGCTCGCAAGGATGTGGAGAGAGCGTTCGGGGTTCTCCAAGCTCGATTCAACATTATCAAAACTCCGGCTCGACAGTGGTTTATAGAGAATATGGTCGACATCATGTATACATGCATAATCTTGCACAACATGATTGTCGCCGACGAAGGACCTGAGGCGGGAAATTGGTTCGACCCTGAAACCCGGGAAGCTCAACCACAAGTAGTCCGCCTCGAAGGGGAGTGCATCCGTCTTTGCAAGAACAGTTGTCTATTCGGGCGAAGACACGTGATTCTACCGCCCACGCCCAACTCCAGGAGGATCTAATGGAGCACATTTGTGCAAAATTTGGCAACCGTTAGATGATCGTCACTAGAGAACTCCTTCTTCTGCTTCTTTGCCTCCATTTTTTTTTATTTGAATTTAAGTGTGCAATTTGTAATTTCTAGTTTTTTAAATTATGTCTTTTTTATTTTTTTAGTATTTAAATTGTAATTTTATTTTATTTAATGAAGTGTGTTTTTATTAATTGAATTTGTTGGAAATAAAAATAAAAAATGAAATTGAATGAATAGTTAAGGGATGAAATGGTTAAGAGATAGAGGGATGCAGGTGCTGTCTCTTAGTTAAGAGATGAGCTTAAAAGTACAGTGGGGCCCATGAATAGTGAAGTGATGAGACGGTTAAGAAACGGATAAAAGACAGGGATGTGGATGACCTAATAACTCTACACGTCATTCCACTAATACCACTTCTCACTTACTTTTTTAAAACCCGTGTCATACACCAATTACTCTATTTTTTGTGGATGGATAGGAGTATTATTTAGTTGTTGTTAATAAGTATTAAGTTAGCAAAATAACACTCACCTTGTCTTTAGAAAGTGAATTTACTAATTATCACAAGGACTTGGGCCAAGTGCGTATCTTCAACACATAATTGGTTAGAAAGTGAATTTACTAATTATCACTAGGACTTGGAGCAAGTGCGTATCTTCAACACACTCCTTTTAATTGGTTGAGGCATGAAGTTTTCTGCTCCCTCAGTCCAAAAAAAAAATAGTTTTATTTGTAGATGACACGAGTTTTAATGAAAAATTGTTGGGCTACGAGAGATGAATGCACTCCTAACACTAAGCTATTCATAGTTTGGATACAATTCTAAGCTATGAGAGATTAATGTACTATTTGGTCTTACACTTTCATTACGATATCGAAGGTAGTAGTAGAATTTAGGTGGCACAAAATCAAAAACAAAGATCAATAGCAATCTCACAACAAAAACAATGCAGGTTATAGTAGATAATCGACATGCTATTAATAGCTAAATGTATTGTCTGCAATCTGCATACCCTTCATCTGTAATACAGTGATCAAAGATAGAAGTGTAATTGAACTTCCAACTCTTGATATATACATATATGCAGTGTGTGTCTGGTACAAGTGATGTTGCTGCTTATAATTGATACCCTCATTGCATTTTCTCAACAACTACCACTCGCAGGCTCAATCGAGCTCAAAAGGCCATTGCCTCGAAGCTGCATGCAGTGCTCTTCTGCATCAGCTTGAGCGCATATTATTACGACAGCTAGCTCGTTGATATGTGCTTCTTGCATAATGTTCACTGCATTGTCAAGAGTCATCCCAGGTATAACCTTCATCAATACTTGCACAACATACTCCCTCTTATTGTAGTTGTCGTTGTGCAGCATCACCCGATAAGGTGGGGACATTTTCCTCGACTTCCTGGAGAAAAAACAAAAGAATGGCTTCATTAATACTTGCACAGCATAATCGCTCACATTATTATCATTCACGTCACAGCTTCAAACAAAACAAACCCAACAAAGTGGCGAGGCATAAAATTCAGAAGCAAGGAAAAAACAGGGGAAGAAGATCGTGCAAACTAACAGGTGGATAAATCAATCTAACGCAGAAAAATCTCAATTATCTATAACTCCAATTGTTGATTCTTATTCATATATTGTCAGAAAGCATATATTGATATAGCTTTATGCTTACAATAATAGAACTAAAAGACCAAAACGCAGCAACATTGAGAGACAAAAACACAAGGCAACTGTTAAGAATAAAAGGTTTAACAATAATCCTGCAGTTTTCGTACCCAGCTCCAATTAAGCTGCTTGGAAATATATGTTACGTCCGCAATACCAAAATTTTGAATTGCACGATGTAATTGCATATGCACGAGACAACAAAGTAATAACAACATGAACATACAATCAAACTTCCAAGAACAAGGGATGTATTCATTGAGTATAGTGAGTTAAACATTGACATACATACATCACAGCAGAGGATGACTTGTTCTTCAATTTATTTGCGGTTCTAAACTTTAAAGTTGTAATCCCTTCGGTTGATTAGTTATTGTATGTACAGGAATGATGATCAATGCACGAGAGAAAACTAAAAGTTCTTAATATATAATTTCACTGCATGGATACTAGACATGAGCATATGCATAAGAAAGTAACAGACTAGATGACAAAGCACTAGAATCTGGAATAGAAGAGTAGCAACTGAATTACACAAAGGCACCTAAAAGTAACATAAAAAATCAACTAAAGAAATTTATCCAACTCGCATCTCTCTATATTATGCGGTGGACTTTAAAGGTTTGCAATCAAAAAAGACAAGTAGGATAATCCATGAGGCATCTAATACATTTATTATAAATTAGTTAAGACCCAGGGTTTGAAAAGGTATCTGTGGTTTTCTTCTATAACAAGCACCTTTCAAGGACTAGTTTATAGGATAAGGGTGACCCAACTAGGAGCCACAAACCTTTAATTTAGGCCTGTCAAATTGGATATCCGCGGGTACCCGATCCGAAAATTTCGGGTACCTGAACCCGAAATTCCCAAAAACAACTACCCGATACCCGATCCAAAAATCTAATCGGGTACCCGGATACTCGACTCGGGTATCCAGTCCCGATTTAAAAAAAAAAAAATCCTTTTTTATAGAGAGGGCGTGGTGGTAGGCGGTAGAGGTAGAGAGGGCGGCGGCGGTGGGCGGGGCAGCCACTGCTTGGGCTTAAGAGGGTTGTGAGGGAGGAAACTGGGAGAAGGCAGATGGTATGGCCGAGAGGGAGAGACGGCAGCAGCTGCGGTGGGCAGCGGCGGAGAGAGGCCAAGAGGGAGAGGGAGAGGGAGAGCTGAGAAGTTTAGAGGAAGCAGAAGGCGCATGGTTTGGTATTTGGAAATTAGAATTGGAGTACCGTAATTGTTACTGTGTAAGTGCCAATTTAGAATTAGACATTTAAAATATTTAAATAAATAAATAATTTATAAAATTTAAAAATAATAATTTATAAAATTCAAGTTCGGGAAATCGGGTAATACCCGAAAATCCTAAAATCTAATACCCAATCCCGATCCCGATATCCGATTTTTCGGGTATTGAGTATCCAATTACCCAATTTTTCAGGTTCGGATATTGGGTATCCAATGTCCGATATCCATTTTGACAGCCCTACTTTAATTAATTATATGTTTTTCTATTACTCTGTTTTTGTCATAAATGTACTAGTCAAAAGGCTAATTCCTCAATAGTATTTCCTCAGAGAGAAGTACAATATATTTTATTCTGGGTCTTCATTTCTCATTGCCAGAAGCCAATATGAAATCCTATAAGAAGTCTATAATGGAAATGGAAATGGAAAGACGGGGTGATTGAATCCTTAAATGAGTCCTGCCATTTGAATTAATATACAAAGTACTGAACAAGGCATGTAAACTTCCTATTTAGCAAGTTATTAGACACAATAATTATTGAAAGAGAACATCAGTCAGTATATAATGCAAATAAGAAATTCTCAATGTAACACATGAAATTGTTCAAACAGTACACTGTATGCAGTACCTTATATTGAAGATGTTGAATAGTTTCATCCTCTAATGTGGTCTAAAGATACAATTTTCTGGTGTTTTTATACTTTGTGGAGTACTACATCAACAAGGAAATGAGCACCACTCTTCTCAAGATTTATCATGCATCTTTACTTTATAAGGTCGTATAATTTTTGGGGCAGGTAGGTCACTGCTCCATTTCCTCTAAGTCCAACATTACAGCTTGCTCATACTAAGTTTTAGCTCTATCCTTTTATGATGATATCAAATATTAGGAAGCAAAAGATCTGATAACATTTGAAGGGGAAGGAAGATGAACTGGCCATTAGACAACAGATGAAGATTGAAGACAACTTAGAGTTTTAAGTAGAGCTCAGAGAAGATTCACTGGGTAAACTAAATCATTATAACAGTGAACTGAAGAGAGAAATCGAATACAGATAATCAGAGGATGGATTTTCAAGAACGAACTCTAAATGATTCAGCTCAAGATAAAACAAACCTAGTTACTGATATAGTTGAAAGAAAAACCAGATAGGCCTTACATTGACTCTTACATTAACTGAGTCTTTAATCAAGCTTAACACTCCCTAGCTATTCCAAGAGAAAGAACAGAATACCTGGTTAATGTCAGTATCCATACCTCAAATCAAACTCAGATTCTCTTCCTGGAGTTGTTTTTTCTATTACCGGTTTGTCCAAAACCCCACCACCTTTCCCCACACCAGCAATCAGCATCGATGTCAGTGTGCTTCTGTTTGCCAACTGTTTGTGGAGTTGGTATCTATCCCCTGCATGCATCACATTATATGTGTTTCAATCCCAATGTAAAACATATCAACTAACTCCAGCGTGAACTGGAGATGCTTCACAGTACAACAATAAATAATTAAAAGTCAATACCGCATAAGTGGTGCTAAAGGTCACCACACTTAAGCTATCTATTATTACATATTTATGTAGATATGAATAAAGGTGATTGACTCAACAGAACTGAATTATGTTAAATAAGAACAGTACAGGAATCCTCAGGGCCTATGGCAAAAGCTGTTAAAAGTTTCCGAATCCAAAAACAAATCTTTTCAGCTCAAGAGGTCATTCATTATCTATTAGGGTGTCCTTGAGGTGGTTGGTGGATTAAGAGAGGACTTGAAGTGTCTCTTGTCAGCCTATAAGGTAACGTGGGACTGAACAACACCAAGTGGTCTCTCGCTGTGGTTGATCACAAAGTCATCAGAAATATCATTGTGTCCATGTTCGCGTCAGATTATTTATTCAAAAACTTGGTTTTTGTTATCTACTGATTTCTTCTTTTGTTTGTTCAGTTTATGACTCTAGCATTCAACATCGTCACGCCAACCCACTGCGGAACCCTCCTATTTCAAAGACTGAGACAAAATCTACACAGTTGAGTTGTTGACCCTTACTCATGCACTGGGTGAGGAAATTATAAATCTATTTTATGTGCTTACTGCTTAAACAGCAAGGCATCATAAATTTGCAGCATGAAGCCAACGAGCCTGATTTCTACAGATATATTACAAAACACTGAAAGTAGATCTTTGTTTTTCAGTCCACTTGGGAAACGTTATGGGAGAGAAACTAAGTATTAGAATATGAGCTATATCATGTGCTTTACTGGACTGTAAAAGGTAGGGTTTAGTTGAAACCTATCCCCCAAATGAAAAACTGGTTTCTTTATCAATTCATCAAAAATCTAATTGACAGAAATGGTAGTGGACGGAGATCCTTAAATCATCACTGTATTCTGCAAGTTGGTCACATAAGTGACATAACATAGGATACGAGAAATAGTACCATCCACAAGAGGCATCTTCGAAACTAATGAAGATCTGGTACTTTTTTTCACTAATTATTGCAGTTTCTAATGAAATCATGAAACTCGTGTCATTCTATTCTAAAGTTGTTGATACAACAAGTGGCTGAACAGTGGCATGTGACCTGATGACTAAACGCATACATTTAAGAGCACATAAAAGCTTCATAGAAACACAAAAATCTTAGAAATGTATCAGAGCACGGAAAATTAATAGTTTGGAATAGTTGAATTACTCAACATCGTCATTTGTTTACCACTTAGAAGTTCATAAACTTTGTGTTAGGAACTTCAACTCAATAAACCTGGATGCAGAACTCATAACCTTTTAAAGCAGTGTGAACCACATACACAGCATGCTAATTGACAGGAATTGCCACCACTGAATGTTATTAATTGATATGGCAGCTTATGGCGCTAGGGCGGTGGAGGTAGGGTTTGAGAGAGAGATAGAGGTACAGTTTGAGGTTGTGGAGGGCCTGGAGGCTGGTAAATATGGATGAGGCTGAATTAAGCTAAAAACCCTATTTTAAATTGGTAGATGTAATGGGTTTTGGGTAACTTGATCGGGGTTTTTTGGGTAAATGAGTCGGGCTGTGGGTTAATGGGGTGAATGTGAGTAAACGGCTGATTAGCGGCATGGCGGCTGCCATCATAAATCCGACAACCGCCATGGCAGCACCATGGGAGATATTTAAAACATTGTTCCACTTAGTTGTATACAGGTATCCATGTCTAGAGGTATTTTAAGTTCAGACCTATAAGTGTGTGTGTCATACTAATATCATACTATTAGAAGATTTAAACTGTATACTAAGTCTAGGCAAAAGTAACTACATAATCTTCATACATATAGGAATATGTCCTAAGAATTTTATTTTATGGCCAGGAACTGTTCTGTGATATTTCCAAATGTCAACTCCTCCCTTTGCAGTTTCTATTTAGAAAAAATTTAAAGAAATTTAAAGAAGCATCAAATATAAGCCCATTAGGTACAGGAGTCTGATTTATTACATAACACTATTGTTAAGAATTACAGGGTAACCAGTGAACGTCATGCCATATAACTAGAAGTTATATATAGATGCTGCCCTGAAATATTGAAACACGGAGTATATTAATATATTTAACTGGTCGAATAAAATTAGACAGGAACTTATTGGAATAAAAGAAAACAAGGACAAAGGTTTCCCATCAAAGCTAAAGTTAACTTCATATCAGAAGAGCCACACAAATCATTTTTTTTACAGTTCAAGGGTGCCAGTCCCCTGCATGCATCAGGTGCATAGCTCTTTCAAGGTTTTTTATATGCAGCAGATGAACGTTTTTATACATCCACACCTAAACTGTTACATACTTAGAGGGGTAAATACATTGCAATTTTTCATTTACATGACTAAAGAATATACAATATTGCAAGTTCTTTCCCCCTGAATATTGAGATAATAAAACGTTGATGAGAGTTTCAATAAGGCAACTCCTACCTGCTCAGAAAACTTAAGCAAGCGAAGTCCATCTCAAAATTCCAGCCTCTTTAATTTCTAGTCTCCCTAGTTCTAATTCTAATATGCTAAAACTTTAACCCACTAATCTTCTGATTTCCATCTTACGCACAAGAAACATGTCAAGAAAGCGGTGATATCAGGCATCCATTCCATAGAAATCCAAATTTAATCGATTATAACAGTTGATCAACTATCAGAAATTTCCAATTTATAATCGTATTACCACATGAATTAACATCGCAGTTCACGGCAAGCATCAGTGACAAGATACAGCAGAAATTAGAAAACAAGCTGTGCCAATTAGCCAAACACGAGTTTTAACTGTACCAATAACCATCACAGTCAAAGAACAAGCACAAACACATGATAATTTCAAGAAATCTGAACAAGAAAAGGGGGGGGGGGGGGGGGAAAGCAATAATCACCGGATGTTGGGTGGAAGACTTGATTAGGGGAAATAGCCACTCTTCCGCAGGTAATTACAGTCTCCATTTTGTCTCCCGCCACACGCGCACTCCCACTCTCACTCTGAGTATTTTGTTCTCTTCAGCTGTATACAATTTAATGAACAAAGATTAATTCTGATGGTTCATATAATAGTATATAAATAAATAATAAAAAATGAAACAAACACGCAATATCTGTTCACCCCACGATTTTTTGCCGCTGACATTTTTTTGAAGAAATTTAAAAAATTATAACTTTTTTCATGTAGGTCGTGCTTCTTCTCCAGCGTCAGATTTTCATTTTGATTGGCTTATTTCATTTTTTTTGAGATCTCTTATTTTCACTAATAAATACGGTAACCATTTTTTTCTCTTATAAATTTCAAACTAGTATCGTCAATTACAAATATTATTGTCAGTAATAATTATTTTATTTTTAATTAAAAAATACTACTATTACTTTTATTTATGTGTATTTTTAGCGGTTTTGGGCCAATAGACAATAAATACACAGCACAATCAGTCCTTTCTAACCAACTTTAAAAAAAAAACATATAAATACTTTAATTATTTAACCAATTTATCGTAACTTGCAAATTTTGCCCAAATTGAATCTCCATGTCATGTTGAAGTATCCATATGAATTCATTTGTTTATAACTATCGTTTCGATAATAACAGATAAAGATAGATTAATATATCCTCCTCAAAAACTTATTTTCTATTTTATCCACATTTCAAATACGTAAGTACAATAATTGTATTCTAGTTTTGTGTTATCTCTTCGCCAGTTTATTATCCGACAAAGATTTTCAATCGATTCCGAAGCCCTTAACAGATGTCTCTCAGTCTCATCGCATACGCCTAGTATGATTCATCACCACATCACTCTCCACATCATTTTCTTATACACTCTCGTTAATTGACACTTAGAGCATCTCCAAGTAAAATGGTAAATAGAAAGGTAAAGGAACATAACTATCATATTTACCTTTTCTTCAAAAGAATTCATGCTCCAATAAAAAGGGTATATGGAAATGTATTATACCTTCTTTCATTTTGAGAAGATATCTTTACCTCTTCTTGATAGAAAGAGTAAAATGTTAGTTATTTTTATTTACCTTTTTAGTTTATCTTCTTTCATTAGAGCATCTCTAAGGGGAGAGATAAACTAATATAACTACTATATTTACCTTTTTTCATGAAAAATCATTCTCCAAAGGAAGAGGTATTTGAGAAGGTATTATACCTTTTTTCTATTTTGAAGATGTATCTTTACCTCTTCATCATTGGAGAGGTAAAATTTTATAACTACCACATTTGCCTTCTTTTCATGAAAAACCATTCTTCAATGGAGAAAGTATTTGAGAAGGTATCACACTTTATGTTTTTTTAATACATTTTGGATTATTAATTTATATTTAAAAATTCATTTGCCTTCCTATATACTTTTTTTCCTTTGGAGTTTCTTTTTGGAATGGTATATTTCACTTTTTGAAGAGGTATATGGATGATATACCTGTATACCTTCTCCCCTTGAAGATGCTCTTAGAGTACATTACTTTTTAAGAAGGTAAATGAGAAATATACTTCTCAATTTACCTTTCTTCCTTGGAGATGCTCTTACCAGTCTACCACTTCGTACAACGACATCAGCCTTCTCATCCTCTTCTATTTTGTTGCCTTCAATAGTTCATTACACACTCACGATTCACAAACCATATTCTCTGTCACAAATCTCTTATATATAATCGGTGAAACAAAGTCAGGTATTCCCTCCGTCCCAACTAAGTTGAGTCACTTATTTTTCGCACTCGTTTTATAAAAATCATAGTAATAAATAGTTACAGTGGATATATAGTAAAGTAAAAGCGAGAATAATATAGAGAAGAGTCTCCGTCATCATTCAAAGAACCATTTAGCCATTTTGGTTTGTCCATGATTTATAAAACCATTTACTTCATTCCACTTTTAGTATACGGATCCCACATTTCATCAATTTCTACACTCACAATCCAATATAAAACTAATATTTTAAATGAGTCCCACATTCTAAACTAATATTTTCAATGAGTCTCACATTCTACTTACTTTTTTTTTCGCAAAGTCAAACAATTTTTTAAAACTCGTGCCAAGTCAAAAGGGCTTTTTAAATGGTGGACGGAGCTTGTACTTTATTATACATCCATTCTAACTATTTTTTACTCCCTCCGTCCACAAAAAATAGAGCAAAATGTGTATAACGCGGGTTTTAATGTATAATTAGTAAAGTAAGAGATAGGGGAAAAGGTAAGAGAGAAGGAGAAAAAGTAAGAGATAAATAGTGTTAGTGGAATGTAAGGTAAGAGAAAATGAGAAGTAAGAGAGAATATTTTCATAAATGATTTTGCTCTATTTTTTGTGGACGACCAAAAATGGTAACTGTGCTCTATTTTTTATGGACAGAATCATGAGGGAGTATGATTTTTCAAAACAAGTGCACTAAAAAAGTGACTCAACTTAATTGGAATAGATGGAATACTATTGTAAATTGTCATTCAAACTTTGAAATAAACGGAACAAATTAAAATTAGATATAGTTTTAGTAAAAGTCATTTATTTTTAATGGATATTTATATATAAATCAAAATACTTATTTACTTTACCAACATACTAGTACTAGTATCTATTATGGGTTTCATAAAATACAAATGCATATTATTGAGAGATGTTTCAGAATTTGAGATTTAAATTTGGCAAGCTTTTCAATTTTTGAAATTAAATTTGGACCTCTGTTGGAATATGATATCGATGAAAAGAATAAAAGAAAGAATAGAAAAAAAAAAATATCAAAAGAATTTGCATGTCTCTACTCATATTTCTAAAAAACATATAAGTGGAGTTCGATTGTCATGATTAATAATTATGAGACTATTCATCTAGGATTAAGTTGTGGGATTATTTTAGTTGGAGGGGGAGGTTATGACTAATAATCATGAGACTATCCATCTAGGATTAAGTTGTGAGATAATTTTTTGGAGGGGAAAAACTATGACTAATAATCATGAGACTATCCATCTAGGATTAAGTTGTGATGATCAATCTTATGAACCAAACATGATACATATTTAGTCATGAAATTTAGTCTTGCCAATCGAACACCCGATACATATTTAATAATGAGATTTAGTTTTTTCAACCGAACACAATTGGAGGTGGATCAACTTAAGCTCAAAAATTAGAAAGTAGGAAAATTTAATCTACCTCCAGCATTTTGATATCACGGAGAAAGGAAAAAGATACTGGCGGGAATACGAAGGAATGGCTAAATTTAACCCTTAATTTGAAAAATCACACAAACACCTCTCTACAAGAATTGGAAAGGGGAAATGGAAGAAGGTAGCAGCAGCGAAGCCATATTCGAATCATTAAATCTAAGTCCGCGCCTCTTCATCAATGAAGTTCTCAATGTTGTCGACGATCTGCTCGACGAGGCCTTCGAATTCTTCCTCCAGTGAGACCTTTAACCACCCTTCTTTATTCTCCACTTCCTATCTGCTCCGTCTGATTTTCTGTTTAATTCGCTACAGAGAGGCTTCTGCGCGGTTGAAAACGGAGGGCACCGACAGAGCCGAGGAATTGAGCAAGGTTTTCTCTCAATAATGTTGTGTTTTTTTCACTGACATTTATTGTAGATTTGTACCCTTAAAGCTGTAAAATTGATTTTCTGAATTAGGTTTTGCAAATTTCTTAATTTCGCTGGGGATTTTGGTTTTGGATGTTAGGGCGTGTCGTACATTCGGGATTTGATTCAATTGACTCTCGACCAGCGATTGCAGAAGTGGGAAGAGTATTGCCTTCGGTTTTGTTTCAGCGTTCCTGAAGGCTTTCTGCTTCCAGAAGCTGTATGTTTTCAGAAATATGACTAAATTGTTTCCTTTACCTATACCGTATACATGTAGTAGCAATGGCTTATAGATTTTTCGTTAAACACCTTATAATTAATTTCTTAAAATTTGGTGTGTTGTTCTTCGACAAGCTGGTTTTCTGCTGAAAATATTGTTCCTGTTGGAGACATGGTAAATGAAATGGTTGTCAAAACCATTTTGCTCAAGGGCTTAGATTTTAAAAAGACTACGAAGAGTATTTTCATGTCTCGTTGCTTGATTCACTATAATTTGCTATAGAACTGGAAAGATGAAGAAATCCTATTGCTTATCGTTTCTATATGTAGTTTTAAGAATAATTAAAAATTCTCAAAACTATTCAAAGATTGCTTTAATACCCTATTTTTTTTTTTTGTAAAACTATTTATTTGATACCAATGAAAATTTTATACTATTATTCGTGGGATTCACCTGTTTATAGTTTAAACTTTGCAATCTTTGACTATGTTATATATGAACTTACGTACAAGAACATGCCATACTGAATTTCATGTCATTAGGCTAGGGAAGTTCTGTTGCTTCTTCGCCTACGGTTACCTATTATGAACTTTGGCCACTTACAGCCATGATCTTGTGAAACTATATTTTCCTTTTGCTGAATAAATTACCAGCAGGGAGCATTAATCCTAGAAACATCCCTTCTAACAAAGCAACAATACTTTTGCAAAAGAACTTTTCCTATTATTTTTGCGCAGAATTACCTGATTTTGAAGAGATGTTCTTTAAACCTTTATAATTGACGTATTATGCATGTAGTCACAACTCACAAGTTTGGGGATGGAATTGAATAAAATAGTAAAATACCAACATATATCATCATCTTGTGTTGTTTAGGATGAATGTGTGGGGATTAAATGTAAATTGGTGCATAAAGTTTTTAGAGCAAGAAGTCTACATGATTTCTTTGTTGATCTAGATTTCTTGCAAATTTGAGTTCTTGAGATCCTGACGCACTTCCCACTGGAGGCCGATTACAATTTTTATCACGCTAAAGCAAAATACCACTCTTCCAAGTCTGCCACTTATCTGGAACTGGAGAAATATGCATTGTGCTTTAGTATTGCTGTTTTGGGCAATAATTTGGTGGTTTGTATATATATCTCTAACTGCTAATTTTAAATTAAACTTTTAAGTTTGCTTCTTCTTCACTCTGTACCTTAAATGACAAATCAAGGGAAATGATAATTCTGAGTGCTATGTCTGAAAAACTATCTTGTACTCCCTCTTGACTTGATGTGTTTCCTTTTTTGGCAATCACTTTGCATTAAATTTAATATGTGGCCACAAACTTTTATGCTACAAATATATTCTCCTAAATAACTGTGCCTAAAAGAAATGAGCCATGTCGGGTGAGACGGATGGATTAATAGATAGTAAAATTGTCATTTTGTCTCTGGCATTCTTATTATTGTCATTTGCTCTAAATGGCAAATTGACAATCAATAAATAAAAAAATATACTATCTGGAATTCATTACTGTTTTAAGCCATACTTGATGGAGTAGTTGATACTCAAATAACATTTAGAGATTTCCATTTTATACTATTGTACAGAAGTTTTTAACTGGATGTTTCGTTGTAGAAGGATTCACATGGAGATGATTTAGTGGACCTTGATGCTCTCACTGACACAAATCTGGATGCAGAGTTGAATTCCTTGCATGACAGAGTTTCTTCGGTAACTGCTACCCTTCAGATGATTAGAATTCCTTGATTGTGCTTAAAATTCTTGATTATAATAAACTGTTGCTTATACATATGTCTTTCTGAAAACATTTATTTTTCTGACACAGGTAGGAAAAGAATCCGCTGAGCTTGAACGAGAACTCCGAGCCCTGGAGATGCAGTCCTTGTCAAGCAATATGACCTCTGGGTCTATTGATGAAGCGCTGCATCTGTACAAGGAACATGATGCCACCCATATGTTTCAAGGTATTATACTTTAAATTGTAAGTGCAGTACTGACCAAACTGTTTTTATGCTTGCTGGAAAAGTAAAGGTACTTTTATTTCCTTGGTGCATGTTGAACACTTTGTCATCTTCTATAGTATATATCACCTAACTGCTATATAGTGATGATACTTATAAAGTTTGATTTGTTGATTATAAAAGCCTGTGGCAGTAATTTATAGGCCAGTCTGGGTGGTGGTTTTGCATGCTTCTAATCCCTATCTCTTGTATGGTTGGAAATAAGGAAAGAAATTTGCCTCTTTTTGGTCAGTGAAGCAGAAGCAATATCTTATAATGCCTTTTCAGCACGACTAATCCATACTGAGCAGTACATAATATTCCCTTACATTAAATCACGAGTTGTGGTGAAGGCAATATTATGTTACCAAATAGCGGATATGGCGGCGCCATGGCGCTATGGCATGGCGTTCAGAGGTGGAAACGCCATAGCACCATGGTGCTGCCATAGCACCGCCATATCTGCCATTTGACAACATTGCGTGTGTACTGCATTTAGGAATGGGGCATTATGCTAGTAACATGAAGCTTAGAGATGTATTTTATGCTTTATTAATTGATTTAAGAGTTTTAGATGTTATATTTTTATTATTTTCTAATTTTTGAATTATATATAAATATATAAGTATTATTTTATTTATTTGATTATTGACTGCCATATCCGCCATACTAATACGCCATATCCCCGTGGCGGTTTTTAGGCGAACCGCCATAAGCCGAAATACAAGATTGATAGCAATAACCAAAAAGACTATCTGATTGTATATATACCATCCAAGAAGACTAGCAATAAAAAAGCTTAAAGTAAGAAATAGTGAAGAAAATAAAATGTATGATTGTATTCACAATTACACATAAGTTACTAGGCAGTAGTTCTTTGCTAATAGTGTTATGGGCTTGTGTATCAGAAGTTAAGGCATCTTTATGAAAGACTTTCCGTTCTGATTATGTAAAGTGTTTAGCAACTTAAATCAGCTTGGGTCCACATGTAAGTGATAATGGATCATGATCCCGGGCTTATCTCAGACCAACCTGATGTGTTTTTCAGATTTTACATGTTATCTGAATTCTGATTAAGCAACGTCCTACCAAATTTTGAGTTAAGAGTCAAGTTTTTGCTACTACATAATACTAAATGAGAATAAGATGATTCATTTTCATGATAATTATTCGGGGGTGCTTGCTGATGAGTTTGGATATGAGGACTTGGAATGAAATTAAAAATGGCGGTTGGTTTACTGAATGATTATTTTAAATAATGATTCATCATAAGTTTCTTGGGAGTGACTAGTGAGCCATACCCCTGATGTTGGAGCCAGGGTAATGAAAGTCATCCACCTCTACCACCTATATATCCTATTCTTATCCCCCCACCTTAACTGAATAATTCTTCAAGCTGCGTCGCATGTACAAGGAGTTTGTGTAGCATACTAGCATCTCAATAATTTCTTCATACTAGCAAGGACTCATCCTCTAATCTGGTAGTATGGCATCTGAAGTTGTTAAGTTCATTTTCCCCCAAATTTTGCACACAACCTGGACCCTTATAACCATTGTCTGACCTTCTAATCAGATTGTACTACTAGTTTTTAAATGTTAGGGTTAGTACTTAGTATACATTCCTATCCAACACTATTGCACCTATTCTATTGCTATCATGAACTATCCTATTTTACCATTAAACATATCAAATTATGCAAACCAATCATTGATCAATTCTTTTGGTGTCTGAAAAGCTGACTAGGATGGTGAAGTGAAATTATATCAACAAATTGACATGATAAATACCTATCCAATACCACAACATTTTAGAAATCTATCTTGAAGTATCCTCTTTGACCATTACCCAAACTATTCAAAAATTATGCAAATCTATCCTCTGGTTGACCTTTTTAACTCCAAAGCTCACTTAGGCGTGGATGGAGTAAGAATAAGAAGAGAAGTTGAAAATTGTCTTTTGTTGCTCTTAGCCCAAAGTAGGAAGAAGGAGAAGATGAAAGTTTTCTATTTGAGAACGTTGGTTGAGAAGTTAAGGTGATGTGTAAGTTGAGACTATGCTTTGCTTATGACGTAATTAGCCTCTTCCCTGCTCATCTTGTTCTCCATGCTCGTGAGTTCATTACATTTTTACTTGTTAGTTTCTTTCATTTGCACCAAGATCTTCATGCGCTCATTTGCACCACAAACTTCTCATGTCCAAAACAGCTTCGCATGTGCATTGCTTAAAACAACTGAATGCTCCAGGTCGAAAGGAAAATTGCAAATTTTCTCATTTCATTTACAGTTCATTGCAGTTATTCAGATCCAAAAGTGGCTCCAGCAGATCTTTTTTCCTTTCTATGAATCTAGATCAATTTATGTTTTCAACTTTGACGTAGCACTTGCATTTTCTACTGAATCGTTTTGGGAAATATCAGCTGACTACTCTGCCTTGTGTTGTACAATCTATTTGATACCTCGACTATTATAGATCATGTGTTTTACCTTGTGCAGAGCTGACAAATGTAGCATCAGAATTCCGCTCAAGATTGGGTAGTCTGAAGAGGAAAATGGCTGAGGAAACCCAACACCACAGAGCAGACAAGCTGAAAGTAAACCATGATTATGTCCTTGGATTACCTCGTAGCAAAGGTACCTTTAATGCAAGCTTTAGATTGAATATAATGAAGAATTGTCTGAAAAGATTGGGTTAATTTTGTTTTAACAAATGCTGTCTTCTGGGCTTGTAGGTTTTTTTGGTGCTGCAGACCTCAAAGAACTTGAGGAGTGTTTGGATGAGATAAGGGCGCCGTAGTTTGTTGCCTGTTACTTTTGCGAGGATGCAACAATAATGTTTCTGTTAAGTTTGGTGTGTTGCAGATTAAGTGAAGAAGGCATATCCATGTTCTGTTTTTAGTTGATTAGATAGAATTGTGTAAATAAATTGCTTGTCAGCAAATTAGTTAGATTATGGTTAGACAATTAGTGATATAGATAGTAAAGTGATTGTATTTTTTGTAAGTTTTTCTCGGAATGTAATTCACTTGAAAATTTTCAACCAACTCTTTCTTCTGTCTACCTCAGCTAAGGAGTCCATCATTATCTTTTACTAGTATTTAATAATTACGATTTGCTTTGATTTGGTTTCCTTGATTAATTCTAAGTTGATTTACTTAAATAGTTTAGAGTTTGTAGGACTCTTATAAATGGCTCCTCTTTAGAAGAGCTACACATCTCAAAAAGTTAATAGGTTAACTTTGAATTTATTAGTTTTATATGATATGATGTCAATCAGATGTCAACTTTTCAATTTTCAACCATGATAATACGTGTAATTTTATGTAAGCAATAACGGTGACTTGTAAGTCATTTCTAATCATGAAACCAGTCAGATTTTTAATCATGTTGCTGTCTATGTAGGGGAGGGTCAGAAGAAGCGATTTGTTATTTCAGTGTCGTACTTGAACCACCCCTCGTTTCAAGAATTGTTGTTTCGAGCTGAGGAAGAATTCGGGTTCCATCACCCCATGGGGGGCCTCACCATCCCCTGCAGCCTGAACTTATTCTTTGACGTCGTCTCTGGATTGAGCAGCACATGATATATACAAGCAATGTTGTAGGAAAAGCACATTTTTGTAGATCAGTCATTGGAAATGTATGTAATGACAAGATATGAATATACTTAGCCATTTTCAGATGCAAAATTATTCTGTTATTTGTTGACAAGATTAGCTCAAAAATCTGTCTCCATGGATTTATTAAACTTCCAAAATCTTGAACTTGCTATCGATATGAAAGAAGTTTAGATGCTATTAGTACCCAGACTTATCTGCATTTGTCTGCTTGTGAAATCACAGCAAACTTTCAACCATTCCAAATTTGGCCTGCCATGTGAGCAATATTCCTAGAAAACTATTGGGAAAACAGACGACGATTTTAGAGAATTAGCAGCTCATGTGATTGTGTTTCTTGACAGAGTACTATTAATTATGGATCAGATTTGGTGACTGGGTTTTATGCTTAAACCATACAGGCATACACCAAAATAGTAAGCCTTACAGAAAGATTCATATTTAAAAACTATTTTGCAATGATATTGTTAGTTGTTAACAGCTTTTCATGACATCAGCTTTTCATGACATTAATAAAAGAAATTCAATTTTTATGTAGAGTTCTTTCCAATTTCTGATAATCCTGAGCAGAGATTTACTTTGTATAATGCCACTTATATAATCCATAACACTATCCATATCACCCATTTTAAAAAAAAATTCATAAAAATTTACTCTTTTCTCAATATGAACAAACTTGACAACTTCATAACATTTTTCTTTGAGCTTAAGAAGAAGCAGATAACAACAGTAAATAAATCCACATTTTCACAAGATCTTCTTACCATGTTGCTTATGCATAAACCTTTGGAAGTATAATTTCTTAACAATATTTCAAGTTAA
Organism: Salvia hispanica; assembly: GCF_029641045.1. Taxonomy (NCBI): domain Eukaryota; kingdom Viridiplantae; phylum Streptophyta; class Magnoliopsida; order Lamiales; family Lamiaceae; genus Salvia; species Salvia hispanica. The sequence goes on from NC_142696.1 coordinate 35,353,521, forward strand.
CAGAAAAAATTGAAGCCAAATGATTTTTAATGTGTCATCAATAGTAACAAAAAAAAAAATCTGTAAAGAAAAAACTAGTTCTACAAAATTGTGTTCCTCTACAACAGCATGAGATCAGCTGAGGTTCGACGTGACATCGATGAACAAGTCCTCGCTGCAAGGAATGGTAAGGCCTCCCGTCGGATGATTGAACCCAAATTCCTCCTCAGCTTGATACAACAGTTCATGAAACGAGGGATGGTTCAAGTACGATACTGGGATAACAAACCGCCTCTTTTTATCACATTCCCCAACATAAACAGCAAGATGCCCCTTTGGGACGTTGGCTATTGATCTTCTCTCAGATGACAACGAGCGTCTAAGCATTTGACGGATGGCCATGATTATGTCAAAGCAACTCAAAGTGGACTGAATGAAAAGCTAGTTCAGTCAAGTGGTAGTGAAGCTGAGAGTGATGTTTAAACTATTTTTTGAGTTATAGTATGAAAATATGCTGTATATATAGAAAGAGATGATTACCTAAATTTGGTAGTAGATAACTCATAAGCAAGTGGATTATATGGCTGTCTTTGAAAATAGAGAAAACATAAGCACATGATGAATCACATGGATTTGTCCTTCAACTAAAGATTTCAAGCCACAACATTAAGATATAGTACTTATATCATTAACAAATGAGTTGTACAACAAAATGGGATGCCTATTTCGATTTCAAGACCATATATTGTATCCTTTTATTAGTGTCAATCATTACTCATAGATTACGAATTAGTATATACGGGTTTATCTATCAAGGAATAGTTTTTGATGGTTGAAACAATTAGATAGGTGCATGAACATGAGTTAGCAGACATGAAACCAAGATCACATTGATTTGTCTACATATAGACCTACCACAATACGAGAATACAACCTACCAAAACACCCGATAGAAGCACTGTTATGAGCGCAAGGTCTTATGATCGTTGATGCTTTCAACAAATGAGCAAGTCCGATTGCGGATAAGTGATAACAATATGAAGAGTGATGGCTTATGGTGGCCAGTTATTGTGTGAGAAACCAACCATTTACATACATATATACTAAAACATGAGCATATAACTGCAGCCATTTCTCAGTTCTTAGCTTGTGATGATGCATTACAGATTTAGCCTTGAATTTTGACCAGCTTCGATTTTTTGTAGAGATGCATATCATTTTCAATAAAGGCAATGCAGGTACAAATTAAGACACACCATCAAATTTGAGAGTTAGGTGATGATTAATTCAAGTGGGACAATAGATTTGGATATCTGTACAGCTAGAATCACATGGTTTTGCCTTCTACACATTGGTCCTTTTTATTAAAAAAAGTAAATAATAATAATGTGTGATCCTCATATTTGGTCAAATTAAGAATATCCAAATTCTGATAAAATATTCTTCATGCTAGGCAACAAATCACAAACTTTTTCTTCAATTCAGGAAGACTTTTATACATGATTATTATAAATAGCAGCATCCTTCTCTTCTGTCATTATATATAACTTTATCCCAATTAAAAAGTAAAAAACAAAACTGCATTTTCTTGAAACACAATGAAACAAGATGATGAAAAGAGCTGAATAATGGATTAATATCTACATGTATATTCAATTAATCTAGTATTTCTGTTGGATGCATTGTTATAAGAAACTACTGTACAAAACTTTGACATTCTAAAGTCTAAACGAACACCAGCACATCATGTTCTGCTCAAGTCAGAGAGGAGATCAACGAATAGATCCTCGCTGCAAGGGATGGTGATGCCTCCCATTGGATGACTGAACCCGAATTCCTCCTCAGCCCGATGCAAAAGTTCTTGAAACGAGGAATGGTTCAAGTACGACACCGGGATCACAAAACGCTTCTTTTCAATTTCTCCAACATAGACAGCAAGGTGCCCCTTTGGGACTTCAGCCGGCCTTCTTTCACCATGGAAAGATCGTCTCAGAATTTGTCGAATGGCCATTTTTTTTTATAAAAGTGAATTCTTGATGGAAACTTTGTAAGTGAGAGCAGAGGGGCTCAAGTGTCGTATGATTTGTTTGTCGATTTTAATCCAAAAAACTTGTTGTATATATAGGCTAACGAAATCAAGAAACGACGTAACCTTTTGAAAAACTTCAAAGTTGTTAACATGTAATAAGATGTATGTGGTGTTTGTGCATCTTTGAAACAAAGCACATGAATCTGTCTATGGATAATTCCAATGATTTAGTGATGATGAAAGTGATCAAACATATTATTAGGAAGGAGTTTGTCTTGTTATGATACAACACAAGATGTCTTGTTAGATCATATAATGTAGGGCCTTATGCTCTTCAACAAACTAGCAATTCAGGCTCAGCCGAATGCTATGTTTTTGGCCGGTCTTGGTCCATGTACAGTCAAGGGTGCTGAATTCGGACCGAAAAAATATGGGCTGGTGCGATGCAAAGCCGGGTGGGGCCGGGCCTGTTTTGGAGCCTCTAGTCACAACATTAGGCACATGAATAATTACATGGTTATTTGCCTTGTGTACCATTAATTGATGCACCAACCTTATTGAATGGGGTTAAAAGAAATTACTATGATTGCTGGAAATAACAGAATCCATATATCCATCATCAAATGTTCAAATCTCAGATATGTTAAAATATGTTTTAGCCTAAAATATGAAGATGACAACCAAAAATTAGATACAAGTAATCAATAATCAATGGCATAAAATGAGAAAAGGAAGTAAAATTAGATACAAGTAATGAATTAATCAATAATCAATTGTATAAAATGATAAAAAGAGAAAAAGAGAAAAAATTTGGAGATGCGGGGGATCGAACCCCGTGCCTCTCGCATGCAAAGCGAGCGCTCTACCATTTGAGCTACATCCCCATTTGGCTAAGAATTGTATAGAAGATACAAGTATTGTATAGTTATGGATAGTCCTAACTTTATTTCACAAATGAATTTTAACGAAATCAAGAAACTCATTATATAAAATTTTAATTTAACATTAAAGCATCTTTTTTTTAACATTTGACAATAATCTTTTTCTGGATAATTACTGCATCGCCTCACCTGAAATAAAGCAAAGTGATCGCAGAATCAGTGAGGTGAACAAATCTGCAATCCTAGCCATACAGAGGAATGTGTTTCCACAAAAGGCTGTTCAACGCAATGACCAACAACAACAACAAAACTTCTTCCTCCGCTATTCAATCTCTTTACGACCTCTGCACTGAGGCTTTCACGCCTTCAGCCGCTTCTCCGCCCTCTCTCGCCGTCGTTCACAAGCTTTCTTCTTTGCTAGGTATGCTCTTCCAGAGTTCTCCTTCGATTCTTTACATGGATTTTGTCTTCTGCAACGGATATGTATACTGGTTTTCGTTCGACATGGGAGTTTCTTCATCTTAACTTTCTTCAATCTGGTTTTCAAGGCATTGAAAACCTAAATTCATCAATTTTTAGTACTTTTGTTGGGAGCCTAGATAAACAGTTATGACTCAAGGGTGTTTGGCTAAGCTTTTATTAGAGAACTTATAAGCTCCAATAGCTTATATAAGATTTTTCAAAAGCTCTTGTTATATTTGTAGGGATTATAAATTGTCAAAGTGTTTGGATAATTGAGCTCTAGAGAGGGGATTATGAGTTAGCAAGAGAAAATTGAAGGGAAATGAAGTTGGAAGAGTATATGCTGGAAATTACAAATAATAATAGGTTTATTCTATAAATTGGGTGTTGCTTATAGGATTATGAAAGATAGTTGGGGTTGATGAATTGATTTATTGGGAAGCTTATAAGGTGTTGGAGTTTAATTTCACAGTTTTGTAAGTTGTTTCAAAGCTTATTTTTCCAAACATTTCTCGATACCTTATAAGCAAGCTCACCCAAACTGCCTTGCAGTGCCTGACCCACTTAGCTTTTCTTGAGTGAGCAGTTGTGCAACCTTAATTGCTTTTAGATGGCCTCACTGTTCTGTTCTTTATTTCAGTTTTGTGCAGTTTTTCCTCTTGAAATTCTATATTTTTCTTGAGATGTGCTTCAGTAGTTATTGTTATGCATGATATAAGCTCGTAGCTGTGAGTTCTCATCCGCATTTATTAGGATTTGGGGGAATCATATAGATGCCTACTAAGCAGTGTTTTAAGTGTTTAGTGTTCACAGTTTTGCAGATATCTACCATACAACATCTCAAGTAATTGGTGGCATGTTTGCAAAATTATAAGCATACTAATTTTGCAGACACTATTGGACCTGCTGATGTTGGCCTTAGTGATGCTAGCAAAGAGGATGACAGAGGTCATGGTCCTTTTGGAATATTTTCATACAACCGAGTAGATCGCTGGTCACAACCGCTAACTTATGTGGATATACATGAAGGAAAAAATTTCACGGTATGCTTTAACTTTGTTCGACTATTGTTTGCTTTATAGCCTTGTTATGCAAGCATACAAAAGCTTTTCTTTCTTCATTCTGCTTGTGGTTTACATTGTCCAACGTCTTCATCATCTGAGTAATTTGATGTTTGAAGCCTATTGGGATTTTGCAACCAAGGTCCTTACTAATTATGTCACTTGCAGTTGCAATTTAGTGTTCTTCAATCTTTATATAATGTTGACATCAAAATGGAAACCTGAAGAGGCCGAAGAAAATCTATTTGCTTATCTCATATAATCATATTGCAAGGCTGTTATTTGGTTATCCGTTATTTTAAAGTAGTTCATTGATTGAACTTTATGGAAACCCTTAACTACTCTTTGCTAGCTATTTGTACTCCAGCACCAGCAATTTTATTCAGATTCTGGACAATTCTGCCTCATTCGTGTATAAGATTGCGGAATTGTAATCTGTTAGAACTAGTAAAATAAAGTACTTTACACTTCATATATGACTGTTTAAGCGGTTTTATGGATTTATTGCAGATGTGCATGTTTTGTTTCCCAACTTCTTCTGTTATTCCACTCCATGATCATCCCGGTATGACTGTGTTGAGCAAAGTCTTATATGGTTCCTTGCATGTTAAAGCATATGATTGGGTAGAGCCACCCCGCGTCAGAAAAATTCAGGGGACCGAGCATTCTACAGGTTTATTCCTATGTTTGATGTATCATATGTCCTTCCTGCAGATTTTTCCTGTCCTTTTGGCAATATCCTTACTTTTGAACACATTTGTTGGGCTTGGGCTCTTATGATAGGGTAAGAGGCAGAAGCAATTTGATCCAAAAAGAACTAAACCTATTTTTTAAAAGGAAATATGGAAGAACAAACACAACTCTCAGGAGGAAACTTTGCTCAAGAAAAACCAAAATCCTAGGCTAGTCTCTCTGCCACTGTGCGTTGACTATTTGTGAAATAAATAGCCCATGAGAAAACTTGTAGTGTAACTAAGAAGTAAATCAAATAACTAATAAAATAAGGGAAATATTAATGTATCAAGGTGTTGGTTTTTCCCCCTGGCAAGCATGACTTAATCTGCAATAATTACTTCCCCTCCCAATCTGCCCTGTTCTCACGGGAAACAGTGGCCATGGGAGGGGGACCAATGCTTGAGGAGGCCTCCTCACCATTGGGTTTGTATGATCAGAATCTTGAGACTAAGGCACGGAGCCTCAATGGCAAAAACCCTGCGCATGATGGTCCAGATACATGTGATAACTGACGGCAGAATGAGCCTGGAGTTGGTTGCCATAAGTTGGTGGCAAATTATGAGTGGGGTGAGGAGGTGAGGGCGACCACAATCCTGTTGATTTTGTTAATTTTCTTTACTTATGGCTGCCACTGATTGATCTTTGCCATACCGTTTCGTTCCCTTTCTCTACCACCTCCATGCAAGTCACTTTGCAGGTCGTATCAAATCTTTGGTGAGTAAAAGACTTAGAAATTATTCGAACCTGAAAAACTGATAATTATCAAATGGAAATACTGAAAGAAGAACAGAAACATACCTAAATGAGGTTTACCGAGCAGCACAAATACTGATTCCAAGAAACATCTGGAATCCTAGACAAGTCCCTCCACCATCGTGAGAGGACTATCTGTTCAACTTAGAGATCCTGCTCCCCATCTATGAGTCAACTGAAACAACATAAGCTGAATATATAAAAATAAGGAAACTAACCACAAAGAATCAAGCTGCTGGCTGCCATTGTTGTTTGGCAACATATTCTCACCAATATTTGTTCAAACTATTGTATTGGTTTGTGAGTATTTATTGGGCATTTCTGGTCGTCATAAGGTCAGCATAAACACGGTTCTTTTCATTTCGTATGTTCAGCTTAAGCTGGCAAACAAAAGATATGGGTCAAACATTAAGGTCTATCATATAGTTGATTTTGATTTAGATGGGGCAAAGGGCTTGTGAATGAATACCATCTGGATATTAAGGAAATTCAATATTTTCATATGGTTCCTACAATGATATTTTCAACTTCTAGCTTTATAATAGGTGATGGTTTCTGGAAAATTGACTGCATTTTGACAAGAGACTGGCAAAATTGCAAGGCTGTGGTATGCTGGTACATAGACATTGGATATGCTTTATTAAGCTTTGCATCCATGATCACATGGGGAAAGCTGTGTTCTTTTTCATTTATGAAGTTTCTTGCTACAAGCAATGGGATGAACCTACAAATTGCTGGTTCACCCCAATACGGCAATACCCCATTGCTTGTAGGCTACAATACCAGTCATGAACTTCACAACTTTTTTTTTTGCTGATAGCTTTGTTCTCTGTTTTAAGCTGTACAGATGTATGTGATGAAACTCACTATAACAGTATGGTAGTTGTTTTAATGATGCATTAATTTCTTTTAATGGTTGCTCAGATAAAATAGAATGTGGCGTCTTTTTCTTGGGCAAGGTCGAGTGTTATGAATATTTGTTGTTTTTCTTCAGTGTTATTCACATGGTTTTCAACTCATGTGCTATGTTTCAGTCAGACTGGCTAAATTGGTTGTAGATAAAGTTCTAACTGCACCATGTAGCACATCGATTCTGTATCCAAGGAGTGGAGGGAATCTGCATTGTTTTACTGCACTCACTCCTTGTGCAGTTCTCGACATCCTTGCTCCCCCATATGATGAATATGCCGGCCGGAGATGCTCTTACTACCGCGATTATTCTTGTTCCAGCTTCTGTAAGTAGCTTTTAGTCAAAGTTTATGCAAAACTATTGTGTTGGAATTAAAACTTCCGCGTGGAATTTGGAAGGGAGCCATGAGTACCTCATTGGATTTTGCAGCCTCTGAAGACGATCAAAGTGGTATCGAGAAAGAAGAGGAGTATGCGTGGCTTGCAGAGATTGACACACCCGATGACCTCTACATGCGCCCAGGAACTTATAATGGTCCACATATTCAAAAGTGATTCTCATTGCAAGCGTTCTTCATCCACAACAAAATGATACATCAAACTGCGCCATCTTCGGTAAATAATCCTATTTAAGCAACTAATCTATGGATTATGGTGTTGTAGTCCACATTACATGTAACTTGAAATTTATGTTAATGTACCCCTTTTGAGTTTCTAAACCTTGAACCTTAGTCCACATTTCTGACCTGTGATATGCTTTTGCTAGATTTAGTTGTTCTCCCTCATGGGTTCGGGGCATTACTGGTATCAAAGCTATATTGTTTGAAGTGTTCACGGGCTCGGTTCCGGTTTCAATCGGCCTTGAACCATTAGTTCACGGTTACAAAAGATTGGAATCTAAGTTGACCCACATATCAGTTCGAGGCCAATTTAATCTGATCTGAAATTCAGCACTAAAATTCTTTATTTTTTGTACTTACAAAGGCGAAATAAACATGGATAATAATCTACAAGAAGCATAGAATAAAATAATTGAGTATTCATACATTAATTATTTATTTGATATTGTAGTTTGAATTAAATTAAATAAGGCACCAGTCAACCTCATTTATATTACTACAAAGAAGTTGGTACTCTTGATTGAATTACTCAGTTACATACGACTTTGAGTAGTTTTTAGTACTCCATTTAGTATTTATTTCATCCAAAATTTGATTCGAATTACTCAGTTGCATACGACTTTGATCGATTACTATCTTGTATGTAGAAGGGTCATGATTTTGGGATATAATATCTCTAACATCAAAGGGTTTAATAAGTAATTTATAGTTGTATAATTTATTTTTGATTTTTTTTAATATTTGGCGTATATACCTTATTAACCTTGTTAATTTAGATTAAATGTAACCATTGTCCCTCTTTAAATGTCAAGTCAATCGTATGATATTCAATCCAATTGAACATCTAACATCTTGTGTAATTAAATCCAGCAATTGACATTAACTATTTGAGCTTATGCTTTTTCATTTCAATATTATTATTGTTATTATTATATTATAAATTAATAATTAATTAAAATTTTATAAATTACTACATCCGTCCCCCAAATTTTGACACATTTCATTTTTTACCATTTTTGGTAATTGACCACATATTCCACTAACTCATTATTACTTACATTTTATTATAAAACTAATACTCCCTCCGTCCCGGATAATTCGTCCCAGTTTTTCATTTCGGTCTGTTCCACATAATTTGTCCCATTTTACTTTTTACCATTTTTAGTAATGGACCTCATATCCCACTAAGTCATTCATACTCACATTTTATTATAAAATTAATATATAAAAGTATGACCCACATTCCACTAACTTTTTCAACTATTTTTTCATTACATTTCTTAAAACTCGTGCCCGGTCAAAGTGAGATGAATTATCCGAGATGGAGGGAGTACTTTAAAAGTAGGACCCACATCCCACCAATTTTTTTAACTCACTTTCCGTTACATTTCTTAAAGTTTGTGCCGAGTCAAAGTGTGTCAAAATTTAGGGGGACGGAGGTAGTAATTTAAAATTATGAATCCTGCTTAGTTATTACTCCATCCGTCCCGCTTTAGCAGTCCCATTGACTTTTCTGCCCTATTTTTGTAAAAATTATAAAAAATAGTTAAAGATGAGAAATGGTAAATTAAGAAAAAGAATAATATAGAGAAGAGTCTTATCTACATTATTGTCTCTATTATTTTACCATTTCTCCACTTTAACTATTTTTTATCATTTTTACAAAAAGATGACAGAAAAGTCAATGAGACTGCTAAAGCGGGACGGAGGGAGTACTACTTATTATAGTAATACTAAAATAATTGTGATAAGAATTACTATTATCCTTATTTTTTATATTCTTAATTAGTAATTTATTTAGCAAATTTTAATATAATTTAAATTATGGATTATGGATTATTATTATTATTATTATTATTATTATTATTATTATTATTATTATTCATTATAACGTCAATAAGTTAATTGAATTTAATTAATTTATTCAAGTTTAAAATTCGAATGACCTTTCTTGATATTTTCAATCGTTGTATAAGAGCATTTCTAAGGAGAGAGGTAAATGGAGGCGTAGAGTCATATAACTACAATATTTATCTTTTCTTCATGAAAAATCATTCTCCAAGGGGAAAAGGTATTTAAGAAGGTATAATATATTTTCTCATTTTGAAGAAGTATCTTTACCCCTCCATCAATGGAAATGTAAAATCATATAACTACCATATTTGGCTTCTTTTCATGAAAAATTTTCTCCAATGAGAAAGATATTTGAGAAGTTATTACATTTTATACTACTATTATTTTATTTTTTTAAATGATAGTACATTTTTTCTTTGAAATGTATTACTTTTTTTAAAAGTATAATTCAATTTTTGAGAAGGTAAATAGATAATATACATCTTTCATTTACCTTTTTATTGGAGTTGCTATAAGTAATCCACTGAAAATGGAGTATTTGATAATTTGATGTAATCTTACCGCCTGAAATTAATACTCCACTCCTAATTCCTTACAAACGGTTGTTGTAACTTGTATTTAAGAGGTACTTTAATCCTTTAATCAAAAAATTAAATATAAACAATAAAAAATAAACGTGGTGATATCCATAATTTAGGAAGTTTAGGATAATTATAGTGAAGGAATTGCGTAGGATCGTAGGTGTAAAGTTTGGGGTTATGTAGATAATTTCTTAATTATTAACGATATACTCCAAATTATTTAATTAAAAATAGTTGGACTTGGTAACATTCAATTGGTCCAGCATATCTCTCAATCTTCATAGTGATTAAGCATTAATCTCGGGAACTGATGACTTCACCATTATAATATGCTGATTGCCAACTGAAGTATGCAATAAACTTGCTAAATCCATTTCCTTTCTCTCCTTCTTCCTATCTTTCCGGTCGAGCAGACACCGCCGTCGCTCTACGGCAGCATCGCCATGTTTCGAATCGGCCAAAGGCTGTTTCGAATTCAATCAAAAAGGTGAAATTAATTTCAATGCAAACGCGGTATTGAGCTGTGAGAGCTATGAGTTTTATTTGTTCTGTATTTTGTTGATACACTTTATTCAGAGGGCAAGCCAAGAGAAACCTTTAGAGAGCTGAGAGCTGATTGAGAAAACGTAGACATTACCCGAAATTCTTTCCTGCTCAACAAAATAATTCCACTCTATTTCTAAAATTGCTTACTATTTTATCAAAACTATGACGTTGATGATCTAATTATTTTATTTTATTTTATGGCTGTCACATGTTGAAAGCAAAAATGGCTACTTTTATTAGTAATAATAACATGTCAATAAATTTGCCATTTGATTACTGGTATTGTGAATTTTGTTGTGGCTGCAGATATGTTCATTCACTCCCCTTTGCGACTGTAAAAGCTGAGGAAGTATCGGCCTCTCAACCGGCTGAAGTGCTCAATTTAGGTACATAATTTTGGAAGGGATTGAGTTGATAATTCAGTTTTTAATAAGAATTGAGCTGATTATAATTTATCCTTAGCAGAAAAATATAGTTTGATTCTTACTTTACTAAATAATTTCCTTAATCGCCTATGTACAATGTAGTGCTATTGTTATTAGAAATGGAATTAGTAGTTCATGTGGATGTGTTAGTAAGACAATGTCGTGGTTGTTTTCCTTTCCAGTGCAGGGAAGTTGGACAAGATCTTCGACATGGAATACCATCCCAGATCCTCTGAATGGTGAATCTTTCATTAAAGTTGCTGAAGTGAATCAGAAAGAAATAAAGGCAGGCTCACAACCTCCCCTTTCTTGTGTACCTTTTGTATCTTAATTTAGTAAGTGAGGCATTAGTGTGGTGAAGTCGGATTCGTATCCTAGATAATCTGAATTTATTGAAGTATCTCCCTTGAAAATGTTCTTGTCATTGTTAATATTTTGCAGCCTTTTGTGGAGAGCTTGGCACAGTGCCCCAAACATGGTTTACACAACCCATTCAAAGCACCAGAAAGGTTAATCGTTGACATCATTATCTTCGAGTTTGGTCTTTTTTCTTCCGCAGTTTCATGCTATAGTATTCAGACTTGTTCTTATCTTCGCCTTTACGTAGACTTCGAGTAGCTGTTTTGTTTCACTTACAACCTTCTTTTTACTGAAACTAACATAAAAACAACTTGCGTCTCAGGTACCTCATGCTTGGAGACGTTACAACAAAAGCAGCTCACAAGCTGGCCCTACCCGAGGTTAAGTCTAACTCGAAGAAGATCTAATGTAACATGTAAGTTAACCAATGACTTCTCATGATCATTTTTTTGTTTCTAGGTCTCTGACTTCTTTGCCAAGCTGATACAAAGGGTGTCTCCAAAAAGTTACCAACAAGCTTTTATGGAAGTTTTTGTCACACAGAAGTTTTTGGAGAACTTTTGTGGTGATCAGGTACCGCAGTGATCCCACGATTGAGACTTAATAATTAATAAGTTTCACATTTTGAAATGTGTGACTGAGGCTTTATCTGGTTCATTCGACACTGGCAGGTTCGGTTCCTGGCTAGGTCATTTGGAGTACCTGGGAATCATCTAGGTCAGCAAAGTCATGGTTTTAGGTGGCCATATGGCCCGGTGAGTCCTACTTTTTCCTTTATTGAATCACAATAAATATATATAATTTTTGTTAACTAAGCGTTATGCTTAGCTGATTTCTGCAGGTTGCAATAATCACTCCTTTCAATTTCCCTTTGGAGATTCCACTTCTTCAGTTGATGGGGGCGCTTTATATGGGAAACAAGCCACTTCTTAAAGTTGATAGCAAGGTAAGGGGTAACATATATTGTGACTGGCATAAATCTCAACTTGTTTTGGGGATAGGAATAATCTGGAGTTAGTGGTCCTTGTATGTAGTTTTAGCTACTGTCTCTTTGATTCTCTATGTATCAATTTCAGATCCCTTGGCTATCTTCAACTAGTAATTTGTTTCTTTACACATTTGTAGGTGGCTATTGTTATGGAACAAATGCTACGTTTGCTCCATGCTTGTGGGTTGCCTTTGGAGGACGTTGACTTCATAAACTCGGATGGAGTTACTATGAACAGAGTTCTCATGGAGGTATATGCTAGTGAGAGAACCACAAGAACTTTCCTTATGCTCTTGTTCAATCGACATATATAATAAGATCACATGTGTGTGTGGATATTCCGTTGTTGGTTACTGAGAATGTTAAAGCTTTTGCAAGAGAAATAATTGCTCAATTGTTTTTTGCCATATGCTTTTATAAAAACATTTTATATTAGCAACTGTGTTATCTTTAATATACCTTGTTATTAGGGAAAACCACGCATGACTCTCTTCACCGGTAGTTCGAGGGTAGCAGAGAAATTAGCTATTGATCTCGGTGGGCGTATTAGAGTTGAAGATGCGGGATTCGACTGGAAGATTCTTGGGCCTGACGTACAAGAGGTTTTAAAACTTAATATACATTTTTGTGCTTCCAAACCCAAACTTTGCACTTTACCATACAAAGTTTAAGTCTTTAAGTATTTTGGATATTGTGTTTTTGTTTTCTAGGAAGACTATGTTGCTTGGGTGTGTGATCAAGATGCGTACGCATGTAGTGGGCAGAAGTGCTCAGCACAATCGATTCTATTCATTCACGAAGTAAGCACCAATGAGTCTTCTGTTCGTAACTTTTGTTGTTGACCTTTAATGTTGTACTCCTATGTATATTATGGTGATCTTATTTATGCTAAACCATTGTAAAAACTGTGTGATGATACTTAAACTTCAAGATCACCTTTTACCTGTTGAAAACCACTATCTTTTAACTATTTAAGTCTTCAACAGAATTGGGGTAAAAGTTCTTTCTTGGAGAAGTTACGCGGTCTTGCTGACAGAAGGAAGTTGGAGGATCTTACCATTGGCCCTGTTCTTACTGTAAGTACTTGCCTTCCCCATTCATCTCTTTTTTCTCTACACTTGTTTCCTATACTCAGTTATCCGATTAAAAGTTGCTATACAAAACCTTTGGTAGATTTTTCTCGAATTTCAGCACTAACAATATTGTTTCAATTTCTTACAAGGACAAGTTGGTTATATTTCTTACAAAGACGAGTTGGTATTTCTATTGCTAATGTGTATGTGTTGTGTGTTCCTATTTGCAGGTGACAACTGAAGTGATGCTGGATCACTTGAACAAACTACTTAAGATAAATGGATCAAAGCTTCTATTTGGTGGGGAGGCTTTACAAAACCATTCTATCCCAAAAGTATATGGTGCCATTAAACCTACCGCTGTGTTTATTCCACTTGAAGAAATATTAAAGGAAGAAACCTATGATCTGGTAACAGAAGAAATCTTCGGTCCGTTCCAGGTAAAATAACATTTCGATAACTAAGCCAAAGAAATCTTCGGTCCGTTCCTGCTTGATTGGTTTACACGTATCCATGTAGTCATAGATGCTTTGACTCGTATTCATACATATCACCATTCACAGGTTGTCACAGAATACAGACAGAATCAGCTCGCATTGGTACTAAATGCACTTGAAAGAATGCATGCACATTTAACTGCTGCAGTTGTTTCTAATGATCCTTTGTTTATACAAGTAAGACTAAATTTATTACTACTATTTTCGAATCATTCTTCTTGACTTTCCTTATCATATAACTAATTTATTTTTCTTCTATTAATTTTTGTAGAAAATAATTGGAAATTCGGTTAATGGGACTACATATGTTGGATTGAGAGCAAGAACAACAGGAGCTCCACAGAACCATTGGTTTGGCCCTGCTGGAGATCCAAGAGGTGCTGGAATCGGAACTCCAGAAGCAATAAAACTCGTTTGGTCATGCCATAGAGAGGTCATTTACGACAACGGTCCAGTTCCACAAAATTGGAGCACCCCACAGCCAACTTAATTTAAATCGTATGTCTATCATCTTAACAACTACTCACGATACTTGTTTTATTTAATTGATTCAGTTAGCATCACAAGTTTGGTTATTGTCTCTTTTGCATCTCATTATGTTGTGGGTTTGATTTTAGGATGTTTATTGTCTTTTGTGTCTCATCATGCTGTGTGGTAAATAGGAATGGCTATAAAAGTAGTAACTCAAAATCGCTAAAGAATCACAAAAAAGTTGTGATTTATTACTACTCGGGCCAGACAGTGAACCACTCCAACAAGTAAATAAAATAAATAAAGGCGGGTCAAATTATGAATTATAGTATCTTATGTTTAGGCCAAATCATAATTAATTTAAAAATATTGATTCATTGCATTAAATATGAATTTATGAAAATTTGCGTGCTTTTTCTTCAAAAATCACGTTTTAAATGGGAAAGGTGTGTCTCGAGGTATATTTATTTTGAAAAGGGAAATGGGGTTTAAAGCAAATGTCGTCTTCTAAGAAAATTAATGGAGTATTTTAAAAAATGTTTTAAAAGTTTAAGAAAATATTTTAACATAAGAAAGAAAATTTGCAATAGTCACAGTCCCCACCCAAACAAAATGTTCTAAATATAGATATAAATTTGTGGAGTGGATGCCAAAAGCATCAAATGATGGAGGATCTAGTCTCCATGAAATACTAATCCAAAATTTGGATATATCATAGATGTCGTTTAATGCAACAAACCCTCATTTGGCTGCACTATAACCCCCACCCGAGGCCATTTTTGTTTTCAAAATACCATCAATATTCCTAAATCTCATTTTCTTACTTCCAACTTGGGGAAAGTAAACGGTCGAATTCGAACCCTAGACCTCTTTGTCACAAGACGAGGTCGCACTATTTGGTGTTCAGATCCTCGAGTTTTCACCCGTTTTCTCTAGTGGTCTGAACCCCCCAAGCACGAACGAAAGAAGGAAAAAATGGTTCGCGTATGCAATGGCATAATCACATTGATAAACTTTCTAACACTCACGGTGTCATTGTGCGTGATTTGCACATCTCTATGGCTATACATGAAAGGCAGGTCGTGCGAGAGGTCGCTGCGCGTGCCTCTCCTGGTAGTGGGAGGTGCGGTGATGGCCGTGTCATTGGCGGGGCTGGCGGGGTCGTGCTGGCGCGTGGCCTTCTTCATGTGGCTGTATTTGATCTCGCTGTGCGTGTTGATGGTGGGGCTCACAGTGTTTACATTGTTCACGATTGTGGTGACCAACAAAGGTCGAGAGATGCATTGTCTCGATTTGGATGGGAGAGTGAGAGCGTGGGGCATTATTCATGGTGGCTCAAGAATTATTTGGTTACCTCTGATAATTGGGACGAGATCAGGAGCTGTATGGTGATTGTCAAGATTTGCAATGTTATTGAGAGTAAAGGTGATGAGTTTTACAAGCGAAAGTTATCTACAATTCAGGTATTTTTTTATCATAAATTATTATTTGGAGTAATCGGTTTCAGGATTGGTTGGGTGTAAATCCACCAATTGTATGTAAAATCAGTGTCTAAATACACAAAAACTCATATTCTCTGAATTTAGCAAAATCAAAATTGACGATGTCGCATAGCAAAGTTGTCTTTATGGTAGCAGATATAGGTGGTACAAGTTATGCAGAAAAGGATTTTTTAAAGTTTTAAACTTTTAATAATCAAGTCAGTTTTAGTTTTGTAAAAAAATAAAAAATATATGAGCGATTATGTATGTAGACACTAATTTTAATGATTACAAGAAAAATCAGAATTCGCTATTAGTTGATAGATTCACGTCCAATAATCCTTTAGCGGTTAGTTAAGGTACTTAAATAGACAAAAGTATTGAATAGTAGTAGTCTTTTACAAATGAGTTCCTACATGACTATAATTAGGAAGCAAGAGTTTAAATGAGGTTTATGTTTATTGCCTCAATATGAAGCAAGAGTTTAAATGAGTTGAACCTGTATGAGATCGATTTTGAATAAATTCCCAGAAGTAATTCAGTTGTTAAATTGATTTTCAATAATTTCTTTATTCTGGTGGACATATAGCACCTCTTGTTGACGATAAAATTCGATTTTTGCTCCCCAGAACTAATTTTTTGCGTTCGCCCCTGCATGCATGCAGTCAGGTTGCTGCAAACCACCAACTTATTGCGGCTTTGAGCTGGTGAACCAAACAATGTGGAAGATTCCAGAAAAGGGGCAGGCAGTGGCCAATCCCGATTGCAGAATATGGCGCAACGACCAAGCACAACTATGCTTTGGATGCCAGACGTGCAAGAAGGCGGTTCTAGACAACATTAGGAGAGAATGGAAGCTGCTTGCCCTCTTCAACTCCTGTGTTCTTCTCTCCATTACAATCATTTACTCTATTGGTTGTTGTGCTCTCAGGAATAATCAAAACGACCACGACTGCAAAAGGCACAATAACTATCACGTTTGATCTTCTCTTTCAAAATGGTAATCTCATCGTTTCGAAATACCCCTCACATTTACAGTGAAAAACATATACTAGCAGCTTTCTAGCGCTATGTTATATGCAACTTGCTCCCTATTTTCAGTTAATGTTGGTTACCACACAGGACGAAGGGATGATATATAGAGATACTTAGAATAGGTTTTGGTTGTAAAATAAATACACCCTATAATATATGGCCAATTGTTTTTTATTGGTTGCATATAAGTTAGTCACTTGTTGTGTCACAAAATATTAAGTACTGTTTTGATTGTACAAGATTTCTAAAGCATACACTAGTAAAGAAATTCATTCGCATTTTGCCTCGTCATTATGAAGGAAATAAAGAAAGTGTACAAATAAACCCTATAAAAAGGAGGATATTACAACTGATGTCGAACTCGGCAACCTCATACAATAATGTCCAAGCTCCTTGCCGCTAGGACAAAGGCTCTGACTATCTTACCGTAAAGATGTTAAAACTAAATGTATTGCACCAAAATATTAATCATTAGGGCCTTTTGATTTAATAGGTGACAAGATACAAGGGGCCTTATTTTTAAGCATATTCAAAGATGTTAAAACTATATGTATTGCACCAAAATATTAATCATTAGGGCCTTTTGATTTAATAGGTGACAAGATACAAGGGGCCTTATTTTTAAGCATATTCAAAGATGTTAAAACTATATGTATTGCACCAAAATATTAATCATTAGGGCCTTTTGATTTAATAGGTGACAAGATACAAGGGGCCTTATTTTTAAGCATATTCACATGAGAAACGAATCGTGCGTACCTATATGTTAAATACACAGTTTGGACGAATTCTGATTTTGCTCACAACTTTCGAAAAGATTGTATAGGTATGTAGCAAGCTGAGCAACATCGAATATCAGAACGCTGAAGTTCAAAAGAGCCATCAGAGTAAATAACTTGTAATTTGGTGAAATTATTCGTTGAATTCTTAAAAAAATGTAGAAACCCCAATACAAAAATGTTTTCGGTTCACCTTATTAACTGTGGTGTATTATGTGAAGTTCGGATCCATATCTCCAGATAACGTACAGTAAACTATATTAGTGTACAGACGTTCAACGGCCTTTGCATCACAGTTTCGAATTCTGATCACTTTGAGAGAACTGCTCTCGTAAAACCCTTCTCATCACCTTGTTTGTAGCTGTTCTTGGAAGAGAAGAAAGGGGTATGAGATCGGACACCTGCAAATTTCAGCCTCTCAGAAGATCGGTCATCGATTAAACAAACATTACTCTTTTTTGAAATTTTTCGCAAACCCCAAATCGACAAAGAAAGAGTAAAGTTCATGTATTTGAGACAGGTCTAAAAGTTCATGTCCAAAACCAGGAAAAAAAACAGAATAAAGTTTGTGTGTATTTGTAAAGAGGGTATATATTGTACCTTGAAGAGAGGGTTTAACTTCTTTTGAAGGGCTGAATTGAAAATTTTAGCCATACTACTCGAGTCCAACTGTGGTTTGTCAGAGTCCTTGAACACAACGGCAACTACTAACCGCTCTGGTCCTCCACCGGAAGGTGGCACCCCAATTGCTGCTGTTTCCAGGATATCTGGACACACTGCGTTACATATTCGCTCAATCTCAACCGAGCTAACCTGAATCGAGAAAACAGAAGAACCATCAGCAGTTTACATCCCGCCTTATAGATCTAGGCTTTGAGTAGTGGATGTACATTATTTCACAGTGCATATGGTTCTAAGCACAGAAGCTCATTTATATTTCCCGGACTAGAAACACAGACCACGCCATATGCAATTCAGTAAATTCCAAAATTACAGCACTAATGAAACAGGCTTGTGAAGCTTCAACTCACCTTTATACCACCAAGATTCATGGTATCATCAGCACGGCCATGTGCGCGGTAGTAGCCTTTTGACGTACGCTCAAAGAGATCGCCATGTCTCCTGAGAACCTGTGAGGAAATCAGCTGTAAAGACGCAGAAGATTTCGCCATTGATACAAGAGATGTATGGAAGCAAAAGAATTCACCTTTCCATTCCAAACTGGCATGTCCTTGAAGTATACACTATAGTGGTCAGCATTCAGTAACGAGCTAGATGCTCCAAACATGAGCGAACCAAGGGCTAGTTCACCAGTTCCAGGTTGGTTTTGTGGCTTTGAAGAAAAGAACAATAAGATGTTAGTAAAAGTTCCGGAACAGAGAATAGAGTGCAAATGTTTGATAGTAAATTAGTAATGCCTCCTTTGTTTTCCTCTCTTTCACTCTCTCTATCTCCAGATGATCCATCTTTTACCGCATTTCATTAAAGGTAAAAATTTAGTCCTTTCCTACCTAAGTTCTTATTCTATTCCTAGTTCTTAATTACACATCTCAGTCTACGTATAAACTGACTACTCCAAGAAAGCTATGTATGACTCCAACTTATATTAACTGCCCATATCATCTGCAACAATCTTTCTCAGCAGGTGGATTAGTTCTCTAGTTCATCTTCCTAAACAAATAGCTGACTGTAGCTCTCCTACCAACATTTAAAAAAAAATTGAGCTATTTTTATAATCTAATCCACTGGCCGATTAATAAATCACACCTGGAGGATTTTAGTTATAAGAAAAATGAAATACAAGAGAAAGAAGGATTGCTAATCTAGATTGGATATATGGGTGTAATATTTGCATGCTACAATTGGGTATTGCATGAAGTTGTGGGCAAACTCTTGTGAAATGAAGGAGAAAAACAAAATCTTCTGTAGCACACAACTCATCAAAGCTGCAAAATATGAAATGAATGGAGTATGTTGGATGATGAAAGCCTTATATGCATGAAATCAACTCAATATATAGAAGTTGGCATGTCCTATGCTGTCATAAAAAAAGAATCAATCACCTAGTTGTGAGTTGGCATGTCCTATGCAGGAAACTTTGAATATCCATTCAACAGCTTGCAACATGTAAAGTTAGAATAGAATCCCAATTCTTGAGAAATTATCTAATTTATCGTAGTTCTAATTTAGCTCTAATTACATTGATATTTTTCTCCTTTAGATTCAGATTATTAAGCATTAAACCCTTTCGACTTTGTTTTCTCATTTTACTCAAATTTCTGTAATTCACAAATAATTAACAAAGTGAAAGGATTTCATCATGCAAACAATGAAGATGGTGGCAAGGACACGGAAATAGAAATGGTGGATTGCATCATGCAAACATGAAGATGATGGCAAGGAAATGGAAATAGAAATGGCAGATTGCATCATGCAAACATGAAGATGATGGAAAGGAAATAGAAGTGGTATACATGTGTACTACTACAGTCAATTTTTCAGAGGTACTTACAATCGGAAAGCCATCATCCCCAAGAATAAACAGACTGCAGCCCATGGCAGGTGTGCTAAAAGCTGCTAGGGATTGATTTTGCAACAAAGAACCAGTAGCAAATCCACCGCCTATTTCAGTGCCACCACAATACTCAACAACAGGCTTGTATTGAGCTCTACTCATCAGCCAGAGGTATTCATCCACATTAGATGCCTCACCAGTGGATGCATAGCAACTGCAGCAGAAAATAATTATTCAACTGCATAGGTTTTATTCAAGGGTAAATTAAACTTTTAATCCTAAACCTTTTTTTTCATTTTAACAAAACTGTGCTGAACTATTCATAATTACAATTTAATACACAAACTATCAATCAAATAACAAAAATATCCCCAAGTTCAATTTCAGTTGTCAAAGAAATCATGTGACACATCGGATGCTTGCATGGAATTTTAATCAATTTTAGTATTAAATGAGGAGCAGAGTCAGCTGATACGAACACAGCGTTCTTATAATAATAAAAAGTTGAAAGTATAATACTCGCTAGCACTCAGCAACGCAATGCTTAAAGGAGAGATGATACATAACAGTGCGGACGGGAGAGGTTTATGAAAAGGCAGTGAAGGGCCAACGAGCAAGACAAGATGGGTGCTGTTGACAACCCAGGACATTTTTGTTCATTTTTTTAGTTCATGCATTTCATATTTGTGAATCGTTCAGGGGTTTTTTGTTATTACAGAAATAATTTAGGATTTTTGTGATTTACTCTTAATTCAATATTTAGTAATTCAAAAAGTATCAACTAAATGTAAATGGGTTGCAAAAAGTTAAATTCTGGTGTGATTCCTAGCTCGCTCCACTCATGAAAATACATCTTATTTACTTGTTCCAACCTGAAGTTGACTTCAATCTTCAAAATCATTTCCAAACTACAAATATTTTAACATTTTCATGCACATCATAAAATTATTCTCAGACTATTAATTGTTTTTTAAAATCTCATTTTATGATTAGTTCACAATGATGAGACAATTATATTGATAATCAACCAAACGGGTTACAAGTCTAACAAATATGTTCCCATTTGTTTATCCCAAATATAAACAATCTGTTTTAGTAGCTTGTAAACATATATGGAAGCACCCTTAAAAATCATTGAATTTATTTTTCTGGATATGAAACTCTATTAACAGACAGTTCACCATATTGTACATAATCTTAAGAAATTGCAAACGAGACTTCACTAAATTTAAGCCAATAATGAATATACCATTTTTTTTATAGTAGTCCAGATTTGAAGTGTCAAGCCTAAACACTAAATTCCCAGCAGTTCAGTCTCCTAGAGAATTGTAGAAGCTAAGTTCGCAACATGTAAAGGAAAACTAACACAGCAATAAACCAGTCAAAATACTATAACCAATAACTTATTCTACTCAAATCCAAAAAAAAATCATAAACAAAACAACACAGAAGTACAGAACAAATGGTAAATATAATAAAATAACATATTAATAATATGAGTTATAATTAAATTCCACCTACCGGATGGTTGACCAATCAAAAGAAGCTGTCGAATTTGCAGTTTTCCATGCCCTCACAATACTAGGTATAACACCAAGCATTGTCACTTTAGCATCCTACAAAGTGCAGTTTGGATTTAAAATCAACAATAACAGATGGTAAATACCGAAGCAAAAACAGGTCTTACTCCCTAAGGATCACAGAGAATAAGTAATTCATATGCTTAAATACTTATTATAATTTTTCATAAAATTGTTGCCATAGCTATAAACACATTTTTGAATCAAGAAACATAAACAGGATTAAGGTTGATTTTGATCCACCATACTCTAGCAAGTTGAGAAGATATGAACCTTTATCGGCTGAAGGAGTTTTCTTCTGAACCTTAGGATATATGCCTCCCTATTACATAGTAGTAATTAATAGAGTATGAAGGAGTTTTCTTATCAGCTGATATGTGGAACAGATAGAAAGCCACTTGCATACTTGGTTATGGAAACTTATAACTTGACAATTATATTAAGTTTCGAAGCTTAGGACATTTTCTCTGGCACCTACATCCTCTTATGACTAAAAAATTGAAGTCTTTAACTCGGATTTCTTCTCTAACTACCTTAACAATGATACAAAGAACAAAGGGGCATCAAATATCACCTGCACAAACTTGGCAAATCCAGAAGCAAGGGGAGATCCATTATATAGAGCTATTGAAGCCCCATTTAATAATGAAGCATAAACAAGCCAAGGACCCATCATCCACCCAAGATTAGTTGGCCAAGCAATTACATCACCTTTGCGAATGTCCATGTGACACCATCCGTCAGCAGCAGCTTTAAAAGGTGTGGCAACAGTCCATGGTATTGCTTTTGGTTCCCCTAATTCAGAAAGACCGTTGTTTATAAAGACATTTCTCTATATTTAATAAACCCCAACATTATTAGAATAGAAGAGCTTCAAGGCTTCTCAAATATTAAGTAGAAACTGCAAGTCTCTTAGCAATTTTAAACAGAAGAGCTTCTAGATTTTCAACTATTATAATAATGTTGATGAATGACAACATGTTTTAATACCCCAAATTTTGTAATGTGTAAATTATATCCATGTGGTCTGCATCTTAGATGGTTCAGCCAAACTACAAAAACTAATTCACATGTCTCAGAATTGCAACTAATAATTTCCATAAAAACCTCTCCCAGTGTCATAAAAGTAGTGTTTTAAGGTAAGAGAAATGGTGGTTACAGTGGCACAAGTGGAGAAATGGGTGATTAGGTATGTGGGTAAGCTGCAAAATGGGACAAGTCTTGGGTGGTGAGGTGAGAAAAAGGTGGTGGGGTCAATTCCATAAGTTTGAGTTCATACAACATAACAACAATGCCACAGTGATTGTTGAGTTGCTGAGTTGCACATATGCCAGATAGATATGGGGCAAGATATTTGTTTTTAAACAATAGTTACTGCAAAGTTGCAACCAAAAGATAACTAGAGTAACATTGTACTGCCAATGCACGTTTCAATATCATGGTACTGCAAAATTGCAAGTAACAAATAACTAGAGTAACTTTTTGACCGGAATGTACCTGTTGTTCCTGATGAGAAGAGAATATTTGTGAATGCTTTAGTTGGTTTTTCCACAGCAATAAATTCAACTTCTCTGCAAGTGAACATTTATGCTAGTATGAGAGCTTAAAGATAGTGTGATATTCTTATATGTTCTGATAAATGTAAGCACGACTGATTTTGTCTATTTAAAATGATGTAAAATCATTGAATGTCAAGATAACTAATACCATTTCATCTGCATTCACAGTATATATATCCAACCAATCTACAATCATTAAAAATGTCGTCTTGCATGATAAATGCTAAGTATAATATAGAGAAATACAGAAATTAGCAGGCTCACCTGGAATCATTGGCTCTCTCAAGAAAACTCTGCCAGGAAATGTCATTATCACGTAATGTCTTGCTGATACTGCAGCCTCTACTGGGAATTACAATTGCTATCGGTGATTGTGCATCAACAACTCGACTGCAGTTGTAGAACAAAAGTATCATGAAAAATAACACATGGAAGATTAAAATATCTATAGAGTATTCAGAGAATTGGCAAAGGCTAGATATGGAGAATGCTTATGATAAATAAAAGGCCGGAAATAGCTACATATTAAATAAATTCGAACACTGGCACTTAAGTTTTTTATGTTAATTTTCATAACTACATATAAAATGTGTATTCCTATTTCCTATGATCTTGTCAAGCTTTTGTAATAAACGTGGACTTTGAATTTGCAAGTAAGATTGACATGGAAAGAGTCATTTGTGCATATTCTACTCAAGTTCTATATGGTACCAATCGTCGTTGATTTGTACAATAATAGTTTAGAACATCATACAAAATAATTAGGCAAGTATAGGATAGTAATGATTTGGGTTTGATTCTGTTCCATATATTGTAGAGCTTGTATACAACTCTAGTTGTAAATAAAAAGGGGATGCCCTCCCTTGCCTTGCCTTGATTGCACACACACACACATGAGAACTAACCTGTATAATGGAAGTTCTCTACCTCCTCGAACAATGACATCCTGGGATTGAAGGTCCAAATTTGGCAGGATTAGAATGAAAGGAAACATGAAAAATATACATCTTACAGCAAGATATGACTAAAAGGCTGAATGTGAATAGTCTGATGTAACAAATGACAGGCACACTTTTGTACTCGAAATTTCAACAAATGAAACCTGATCACTACATTCTTGAATAATATGCCAACGAAATAAATAACTTCATCTAGGAATCAAATTTATAGCACATAACGAATTACACAGCATGTTAAAGCATTGGAGCTATGTGCACCTGAGTGAAAATTGCTTTCGCGTTTGATATTTTGAGCCTCGCAGATATTTCAGCTGGTGCAAAACTATCAGCAATGGACACAACTACGTAACCAGCAAGTACTATTGCTAGGTAGATAACCACAGAGTTGCAATTCATGGGCATATCTATGGCGATCGCTGAGCCCTTCTCCAATTCCAAGGTTTCTATTGCATGGGCAACAAGCCTGCAAAGAAACCGCTAAACAAAGTGTCACATAATCTAGTAGTTAAATACTCAAAGTCGTCATGTGTAAGAGGGAATAAGTTCTAGAGATGTTGAAGAGAAATTGAAATCAAATGATCATGACTAGTATCACTGTCTAGTCCTGATATTAAAAACAGATATTTAGTTGATAAAACTCAATGAATTCATAAGCTAGAACAGAAAGTGGTAAAAAATAGCAATCAATAGAAACCATGAGATGAAACTACAGTGTATCTTGCAGTTGATAAGCAAGAGGGTATAAGAGAAGATTGTTCAAAGTAAAGCTAAAAACCTACTCCCTCTGTCCCATTCAAGAAGACTAAATTTCTTTTCTTGTTTGTCCCATCTAAGATGACCACTTTCTATTTTTAGAATAAACTTATCTCTCATTATTCAAATATTTAACTACCTTTTTCTCTCTATTTTATTCCACTACAACTCCACCAAAAACCAAGTGCCACAGAAGAATGTGGCCATCTTGAGTGGGACAGAGGGTTTACATAATACTCGACATAAGTCTAAATAACTTATCTAACATAAAGCCATATGGAATACATCAAAAACAAATCAGGTTAAGGTTGGAAGGTTCTTGCCTCATTAAGAGTTTATAAATGAAATCAAACTTTTTTTGGTTCACTGGTACATGGAAAATATTGTTATATGCCAAAACTTACCTTCCTACTGAATGTCAGGAAAGATGTGAGTTAAAAGGTTTCAATAGTATAGTACAGTATATTTTAAAATTGTTTTCACTTTGATAGTATAGAATATAGATACCATGATAGGTCCGATGAACACCAAAGCTTTTAAAACACATAATTGTCACCATAAACTAAAAAGGATCTTACCAAACTGATGCACGAAGCTCCTTGATTGTCATCTTATTTAAAGGTAATTCATCATCTCCTTCATCGCGCCATATGACAGCGACATCATCAAGGGTCCTCTGATCACTCAATGTCAAGCAATTGTTTGCTGGATTAGAAGTTGCCGAGGGGAGCCAAATACCACCTGGTTCAGCAGGATCCTCACGCAAAATGCATTCAGGAGGAGTTGAAAAACGGATACCCATTTTGACAAATAAAGTTTTCCAATAAATCTAATAAACAAAAAAGAAGTGAAAAGAAAAAAATGAGAAATGGAGAATAGGTGGCATAATAGTTACGAATCAAACATCATGGTGACCAATTAAATACAACCTCAGGGTTTGAGACAGAAAATTCCTGAAAATCAAGGAAGCTTGAAATAGGATCCACATATTTTGACCCCAAGAGTTCTTTTCCATGCTCTTCCAACAGTTTGCCAACATTAGTCATATTTGCTCCATCACTGTGCAGAAGACCAGTTTTTTAGGAACATGCCGAAAATATTACATAGACTTAGTGATGTTTCAAGTATACTTATATGTTTTGTTTCTGTAATTCAAGTCCAGATGTCTAAGCCTCTGAGAGAAATCTAATTCAGGTGCTAAATTTTCATGATTTTACTGATACAACACATTCAACTACCAAACATCGTGCCGCTGTCTTAAGCTTGAACTTGAAGGTTTTCCACTTACATCTGATGCATCTCATCAAACGCCTAAACTTTGAGTTATATGATGAGTAATTTTGCAAAAATTAACATGCAATTAACATGACTTCCTAATTAAATCGTTTAGCCACACTTTGCTGTAAGCTGTCCACATCTAAAATCCATTGATTAATCATTCTTACTAGCAAAGAGTGAAATAGCTACTCAAAGCATTTCCTAATTACAGAAATATAAGCATAACTCCACACCAATTATAGATTTAGGAACACACACAAAATTCCAAAAATAAAATAAGTAGCAATTTTACGCACGGGCGGGGCAACCAGGCCGGAGGATCAGGTCCGAAGTGTTTGTAGCAGCCATAGTACATCATCTGATGAAGAGAAAACGGTAGGTCCGGTGTGAGAAGGTTTTTGGAGATGCTCTGCCATGTTTGGGAAGTTCCGGCTCCGTGAATTTCGAGGATTCCGGCCAGCTGGCGGTGAAGTTGATCGGAGGCTTCCTCAGATATGCCCAACGCCGCTATATCGGCGGCGGTTACGGCGTCGAGCGACTTGTAATTCTCAGTTGCCATTTGAGAGAGAGAGAGTAGCTGTAATTGGCTTGCAGAGAATGATTAAGTAATTAGTGAGTGAGGGAAGTTAGCTGATGGGTCACCAAATTTTCATAAGCAGATACAAATGATTCATCAGATACGTAAATCTTACTCATTTATGAAATAAAAACAAGTGTTTTATTGATTGAGAATCTTATTTGCGTGTATTAATTTTTTTTAAAATATTAGTATAATGATTTTAAAAATATATATTTATAAAATAAAAGGAATAAATGAATTTTAAATTCTGATATCTCAAAATAAACAATATACTCCCTCCGTCTCAGTTTAAGAGTCACATTTTGCCATAAAAGTCCATTCTAATTTAAGAGTCACATTTAGAATCTTCCATATTTGGACATAACATTTTACCTCATTTCCCATTATTCATCAAAATTACACCCAAATGTTATTATCTACACAAAAAAAAAAACCTAAGAGTTAAACCATCTCACACTCCACCAACTCACTTCATTTATTACACACTCCACCAATTTCTTGAAACCGTACCATAACTAATTGACACTCCTAAACTGGGACGGAGGGAGTAATATATTCTTTCCGTTCTATCACAAGTGATTGAATTTTTATTAGATACAATCGTATTTATTGAGGTAATTGGAAAAATAAAATAGGAAACTGAATAAATTACAACATCTGAAAAAAGGAATATCAATCACTTGTAATAGAACGGATAGAATATATTTCGTGGACATATATCATACAAGAAATAAACATATGAAATTTATTGTTAAAGCATCGCAATAAAATCGAGTAATGAATTTTCTAATTAATAGAATAAGTTTGACAATAAATCTTTGTAACTGTTAAGATTTACAAGCGCATAAATTAGATCAAATGCGTAAATACTCTCAAAAGGATGTTTATAATTATTTACTGAATAGTCTATGAAATCAATATTTTGATATAATTCACTTCTTTACCAGTTTAAATTCTAGTTTTCTTTTTTATATTGTTTATTAGTTCTATAAGATCCTCCGAAGTGGTAAGCCTTAACCGGATGTGTGGTAACAGCCTAACAGGTAAAGCCCAAATCTCGTCCCTGTCCGGGGAGATGTTAACCATCTCTCCATTCTACGATGCTTGTAAAGTCATGAACTTTCGATATAGTTTGGTTTATCTTTATTGTATAATATTTTTTATTTATAATATTATTTCAAGACAATAAAAAGTGCATTAGAACCATATATACAAATAAATACGAGATTATTGTGAGCATGAAATTCTCGTGAGTATGTTAGATTACGGTGGGCATGTGATGCTTTATTTGAGTAAGCATAATTTGTTTTCTTGTGAACATACGATGATTTATTTTTATAAGCATCACTTGTCTCCTCGTGAACATAAATTTTTGCGAGCATATAATGCTTTATTTGAGTAAGTATCACTTGTCAACTTTGAGCATACTATGATTTATTTTTATAAGCATCACTTGTCTCTTTGTGAGCATAAATTTCTTGTGAGTATATTAGATATTTGTGATCATATAATGCTCTTTATTTGAGTAAGCATCACTTTTCTTTTTGTATGTATAGGATTATCTTCAGCATATGGGTTTTTTGTCACCATATAATGATTTATTTTATAAACATCATTTGTCTTCTTATTCTTGTGTGAATAAGATTATCGTCAGCATGTGAGATTCTTGTGAGATGCTTTATTTTTGTGAGCATCACTTATCTTAAGCATTTCCTAAGCATATGAAATTCTTACTAAGTTACATAGTACTTACATAAGCTACATAGATTGAAAAGTTACGTAACAAGCAACATAGATATAAAAATTAGTACTTCCTCGGTCCAAACTACTTGAGTTGTATTCTATTTTGAATTGACTCAAATTAAATTGAGTTATTTCCTTTTTTATTAGCTAAAAAGAATACATTTAACATTACTTACTTTATTTTCTCTTTTGCTTTATTTTATCTACATTTAATCAACTAAGCACAACTTTCTAAAGTATCTCATGCAGAAAAAAAAAAGTATCTAAATAACATTAAATGGATGGAAACATAACAAAGAACAAAAACTGAAAATTACAGTACATGCTAAGCAACATAAATTTTACTAAGTTACATAATAAATGGGGGAAAAATGAAAGTTACATATACAAATTTTACACATTTAGGGGTTAGACTTAGGCTCAATTTAATTAAATTTGGCATGATTTTAGTCTATTTTTGTCTAACATTTTATCAATTGATTGTTTAGATGAGTTTGTTGATTTTTAAAGAAAAATTGCTGAAAAAAAGCAAGTGAGTAGGTGCAAAAAAAAAGAAGAAATAATGTGATAGTAAAAATAGCAATGTTTTATAAACTGGACCAATGAACGAACTAACAAAGCCACTAGTTCATGGTTTAACCGATCAGACCGATTGAACCACTAGTCGAACCATTATATTGTTGAAAATATATATAATTAAATATAAAGTAAACAAAAATATGCAATAATATTGTAATAATAAAATATAATTAAAAATATATCACATTCTTATCTATAACTAGTTATACATATAAATGAATGAATCAAAGTCAGTAGAAGTGGCAGTTCACTCTCACAAAAAAAGATATAAATAACACTAAGATATCTATCTATACAACATATAAAAAGAGAGTTTTGGGAGATTTTGAATAATTATTTTATGCTAAGGGTTGTAAATGCAATTAATATAAAACTTAGAAATTAATTCTAATAAATACTATATAATCCTAATATAAAATAGTGAGGGATGGTTACGTGGGTGAGTGGCACCACTAAACCACTATCTTGCTCCCACTTTCAACCCATACTTAATCACCCCAAACATTCCATTCCAACTCATTGAAATGATATTCAGACTGTTGGCGCCAACACGTGGTGAGCTAGACAAGTGGGATAGAGCTGCCAAGGCTGCAAGCCATATACAAGTTCTTTTACATATGCTTATACGCGTAAAAGTATTTGCTTTCGATAAATATGTGACACGTATTCCTTTTGTTTGCATGCAGGAATCAAGGCGCGCCAGAGGGACTGAGGGAACAATATTATAAGGTTCTTATCTATAAAATAAACGATGCTCTTCCATATCCTTCGTTTCCAGCACTTCGAATTTTGCGAATCTTTTTTCTTCAGTTGAAAACAAATTGCAAGTGCTTACGGTGGGAATCGGTGGCGTTGCCTTGGTTTCAGCCTATTTCACATATTCTCCAGAAATTGCAGCAAGGTAGCTAAAACGCTGTCGTGTATGCGTTTCATAAAGTCTCCTATTGCCATGTTTTATTCTCTCACATCTATTTTACGATTCTTGCACTACAAACTATTTCAGCTATGGTGCTGCCTGCCTCGGTTCTTTGGTACACATGCGAATGCTCGGTAATAGTATTGATTCAATGGCCGATGGAGCAAGAGGGGTTATCAAGTATGTTTTCGGTCTTTTTTCTTGAGCATTATAAGTTCTTAGGTGGTTTGGTGGCCTAATTATAAAGTGTATGTTGAGTTGCTACCATTGGTCGTTGCTCGTGCATTTGCTGCTACTTGATCTTCAATCGGAAATTTGTGGTTCCCGTAGTCTTGGTGATGGTATTCAATCGATGGAATGTGTAAGGCCTTTTTAGCGTATCTCATATTGTTTCGTCCACAGGATTTAAGTGCCCGACTATGGATTCATGCCAGTGGCGGATCCAGGAGGGGGCGGTCGCCCCTTCCGCGCGCCGCCGCTTCCCCTTATCCCACCCCTTATCCCACCGGAAAACCTTCATGGTCGCCCCCTCCCTTGGCTGCTGCCCCGAAGAAGAAGGCCAAGACCAATTCTTTTTCTAAGCTACTAATTATTGATGTGCGGACCAATTCTTTTGATTATTTGAGGTTGTAAGAAAAATTGTGTGGTATGAATGTCGGGGAGGAGTTTTCTCTCTACTTCTCTTTCTCTGGTTTTGAACGATAAAAACTTAAAAAGGGAATAAGGAGGAGATGACTTTCCCATTTCATTTTTGACTTGGTCAAAATAATAACTTAACAGTACACTACTGATAGAGGAAAATACACTACTGATAGAGGAAAAGAGGAAAAATATAGTACTCCTACAATCCTTTATTTTTGTTCTCTTTTATACGTGGCAAGACATGGGTTAAAATTAGACAATTAAACCATGAATCATCTTAATTAGTTTAGTAGTAATAGTAGAATGTTTTATGATTTATTTTTATTCACGGTAGATAACTCAATATTTTTAATTTGTAAGACAATATTAATCCAAAATTAAACTTGGAACTTAAGTCATTTCGTTATAAATATCTATTCAATTATTTGCAAGTCATATTTATAGTATTTGAAATTAATGTGATAATCCATACTTCCCATTTATTCTATTATGTTTCTTTTTTTTTTTTGTTTGAAAGAAGAACATTGAAATTTTTTTATATTTTTTCTAATAACTAATCATGTTATTTATGTCAAATTTGATATTCATATTATTTTTTACTTAATATTTCTACGTCTAAAAAAAGTCTCATATTTTGTTTTACCCGCCAATCACTCTATATAGCCTCATACTGAAAGAATTTTCAAAATAAAACAATAATAATTATGTAAGCCTCATGCTTAAATAAAAAAAATATAGTAGTATATCAAATAATAACACATTATTTTTGGTGTATTTTGAGTATGTTTTTGTGAAACCGAAGGATAATTGCGTAATGGTAATTCCGCCCCCTCCATTTTTAGTTTCTGGATCCGCCACTGATTCATGCCCCTTGATTTGATCCCGATGCTGGTCGGATTCTTCACGTACAAGATTGCCACTTTTATGCAGGCGATAGAGGAGGCGGTGAACGTCGCTGCCGGAAAATCCGAAACTTGATTCAACCTATATGTAGATAGTGATGAGAATTCTTGAGCATGGGAATTGGGATATAATCTGTAGTTCCCTACATTATTGTAAATGAAATGATATTGTAAAATTTGTTGCAAAAGTAATGCTACATCTTTCTTATATTTCACATAGATATCTACTTAGAAAATTAGAAAGATTTGTACAAATTATAAAACCGTACGTTGTAGGAGTACTAAAATGGTAGTTATGCCTATATACTATAATGCCATCTTATTGATTTTTTTAAAGAGAAAAGATAAATGTACATAAGTTGTACATGTATCTAATATCCTTAAATTTTTAAATTTAAGTGAATTTAATTAAAATTTAGTTTTATTATTTATTGTATTATATGTAGCAATAAGAAAGAAGTGATATACAAAATTTTATGTCGAATTGTAACATGATTTCGAGCTCGATTTGAATTGATTATACAATATTTAGTAAGAAAATATTTTTTTGCTTAAATATACAAATATATAAGTAAAAATTTTAATTTTTTTCGAAGTATTGCAAAATGATTAGAATGAAATCTATTAGGAGTATAAATCAACTAATGTTTATATAATGATTTTTAATGTAAAATGTTAAAAAAAAAGTTCGGTTATATTCGTATTTTATATCAATATTCATACAACATCGTATTTGTTTTTAATATATATGACTTATTGGTATATTTTTTTTCTTTTTAATTATATTTTTTGTTTCTTTCCATCCATTTTTATCCATTACTATGTTTTCTTTTTTAGATTGATGTTACTGTAACACCTCAACCCCTCCAACGTACACATTTATAATTTATAAATATTCTCTCTGTCTCATTTAAAAAAGAAATGTTTCCCAAAATAGAAGCAACATACATATAACCATATAATCATACACAATTTCATATCCATATGCATATATTAATTGCATCACCATCCACATACTATAATTACAAAAATTTCTAATTCAATCCATATAACCATAAACATTAAATATCACCAATCAACAATTCCATATCTCAATCAACAATTTCATATCTCGATGCATATGCCTCTCTATTGAATTTATTATTCTGTGACAAATCAAGCCTGAAATCTGCCCGGGATTCCTCTATGACCCGAAGGTCCCTCTGTAATTGGACTCATTGGTCCCTCTGTATTTGACCCGAATGTAATTGGACTCATTGGTCCCTCTATGACCCGAAGGTCCCTCTGTAATTGGACTCATAGGTCCCTCTATGACTCGAAGGTCCCTCTATATTTTTTTTTTCAGATCCAGGACAAGACTGTCACAGATACTCTTTAATCATATGCTTTGAAAAAATCTGATGTCATATGAAAAACATATCCATTACAGCTATCATATATCCATATCATATTTCATCATCAATATCAAATAACGTATAAATGTATTCAATATAAATTATGTAATCCAAAATTCACTCTCAACACCAATATTGAAATCAATCATATAACGCATATAAAATCAAAAGTGTGATTCATACCCACCTGATTATGTCGGATAATCTAATCGAGCTTTGATTGTGATCTACAATACTCAATCCAATTAAAATATTTCTTCGAGTAAAACAATCTCTCCCTGATTTTATTTTGTTCTCCACTTTTTTTTATACTTCTAACTAATCTATCTTATACACTCCTTTTCCGTCTCCCCCTTTTTTTTCACAAAGTATGGCTATCCATTTCAATAAGAAGCCAACCGACGTGTGAAAAGGTTTTATTATCTTTATCTCAAATATTTGTATGATTGACACTTAGTTGCTCGATTATAATACGTGTTTGTAGCACCAATATTTACTATGATGACATTGCATGGAAAAAATAATATACTATAGTTTAAAATTATCCTTTCATATATTTCTACTGTAATTTCCTCTCTATTAGTAATATATGCTATTCATTTCTATAGAAAATATACATAAATGTTTGACTTATTTCCAAAACAACTTTTGATTCCTTTTCCTATGTATATACACGTATGATATTAAATGAGGAATATATATATATTATACTAGCTTATTTCTTTACCTAAAATTTTCATATTTAAATACATGCCTTTATAAATAGTATATTTCATGCACATTTTCTCTTCAAGCACACATATTTAAATTATAAATATAATATTTAAAACTAATTTATAATATAGAGGCATATTTTGAGTTAGGGATGTCACAGTTACCACCATTTTTTTCTTTTTATTTTTAATAATTATAATTTTTTTCATTAGTAATGATTAGATTTTTAGTCCATCTATGTTACTTTATAGTTGATCCATGTTAAAAACATTATGTTGAAATTATAATTGGCTAATTTTAAATTAATTTTAATTTTAAAGTTAATGTAGTGTATAAAGAAGTTAAAAAAATGATGAGTAATTATCCATTGTGTTTAATTCGTTATTGTGATAGATTTTTATCTTACTACTTCATGATTTAATGTTTAAACATTATATTACTATGTGATTTGTTTCAAATTTATTATGCTTCAGATTTGTATAGATTTTTTATTCTCATAAAACTAAAATTGTTACTCATATTATTCATTGTTAATATTGATTCTAATTTTGTTTAATTAATTTAAAATTTAAAATTTAAAATTAATATTTTAAAATATATTAATCTGCGTGATACTAGTACTATATAAAAGGGGAGTTTTGGGGGATTTTAGGAAAATAAGAGGAATTTTAGTGGTATTTAGGGAAATGGTCATTTAAAATAGATATTAAATGAATTAAAAATATATTAAACGGGTGATTAAGTGATAGTTGGTTATTTAATTTCCATAATTAGTGGATTAGTGGTATAGTTAGTGGTAATGTTGCACTTAATACGTTTTCTTTAATAATAAGAGGAGTTTCATTCTAATTATGCCATTTAAATTCTTTCCATGGCCTGTCTTATAGCTTCCACCATCTTAATTTTGTAATTTATGTCGTGTTAATTCCATGACTCCTTATATTCTCATTTTGTGACTATAAGAGCATCTCCAATGGTCGGCTAGCGACCGACTAGCCGATTCTTCGCGCTGGCCGATCGGCTAGCCGAACCATTGGAGGCGGCAAGCGGCTAACCGGCGAGCCGATCGGCGTGGGCTGGCCGTGTAACACCCCGAATTGATGTCACAATTTAGTACCCCATTTTTTTTTTCTCAACAAATAGAAAAACTATAATATATGCATATATATTTACATAGGCCCAGTTCGTACAACTATTCACAAAAACACACGTACTTAGCAAAGGTGTAGAAAGAAGTAAAACTGTCCTAAATTGCATTCTACTCCTATACATGCCATGGCTAACCTATCTAGGGGGTTACTCACATGCAACCGTTCGCTAGTGACCCGACTTCAGTATCTGTACAGCAAAAGGGTTAACCTGATCACCTAGTCTGCAGGATAAAAAGAAGAATATGGAATGAGCTTCAACTAACTTAATAGTAACTCACCATTAAAGCATAAATTCTGAAGCTATACCGTACAATTTACGCAGTTGATAATAACTATCATAAGCCTTTTCATCCATACCAACATCATCATAATTATACATATTCTATCAGTCATAATCATAAATGACCTCATACAGTGGATAAGAGTGTAGTCCATGACAAATTTCATCACACCGAATATCAGCCTATACCCAATTAATCGAATATAAAGCACACGGAATAATTCCAACACTGCTAGCATCCCAACAAAGTCCAACACGTCACCGACATCCGCCAATGTATGTTCCTGCGTAAAATGGGAAAATTTGTAGAAATCATATAAGATCTTGCACTTAATGCCAAGATAAAAATCTACGGTGAGATAGATTGAGAAATCTAAGCTAATCTTTGAGAAGATTTTCCATAAGATTTACTGAGGAGATCATTTATTCCCATATCAAATAAAATCTTAAGGAAATAGATATAATAATTGCAAGTGGGACTACGTGGTAACTTCTTCATATCTATCACCAATCTTATACAGTATTTGCATTCACTACGAATCTAATTTCAGAGATTTCATAGAAAGAATGCAACATAAATTATTTTAGCCTATAAATAGAAACAAAGTTCCTTCTGCTCTCAATCACTTTCACATACTCTATCAAATAAAATACTATGAGGAGATAAAGTAATGTGCAAGTGGATAGTAGACATTTAATGCATAATCTCATTGCAAGATTTGTTCAGGAGATTGAGGGAGCAGATTATGCCAAGTAAGATATTAAATCCCTGCTAAAGATCTAAGCATATCAAATCAGAGATATGTACAAGCTAAGCTAGGCAAGGTAAATGTATATATATGGGAACGAGCTTTTCTTTTTCCAGCGTCACTTACAAAACAATAGGAACTCACTCCAAAACTTTCAACCATCCAAAGGAGAGAGAAGGAGTAAGAAAAGGGGGAGAGTTGCAAACAATTACAGGGTCAAGTCCCACAATCCAACAACACATTTTCCCACGTAATGAAGGTAAACTCCAAGCACTTTTCTTTTCTCAAAATTTGCATATAAGCATGTAGATCAAGAATAACAATTCTTCACTTTAGCTACCAAAACAACAAATAACAATTCTTCACAAAATAAGAACTTGTCTCGAGAGTATAAATCTGTCGGGACTCCGGCGACTAATCTTCGGCACCCTATCGACGACAGTAGCAGCCCCACAGCCCGATGCATCACTGATTTCACCCACCTTCAAAAATATACAAGTTTGAAACACCTAAACTTTAAATCAAAGATTAAATCTTTAGAAATTACACAGAAAGAAATAGGATAGAATTTCTCTAACTTACCTCTCAGGAGTCGGCGATGAGGCAGCGGCCGTCGGGGCGTCGGGAAACTGCTCTGGCAGTGCGAGGCGTGGGGAGGCCGGGGAACCGCCGCCCGTGCAGCGGCGGCGACAGATTCGAGATTCGAGAGAGAGAGGCGAGGGGGAGAAGAAATAGAGAGAGAGTTGAGGGAGAAAGGGAAAGAGACGTAAGGAGTATATATATATATAATTGGGCTAATTTCTAATTAATTCTTCTCAATTTGAATTAGTGTAAGAAGTATCCCTTTAGCCCACTGCCGATAATTTCATCTTGAGCTAAGTTCTATATATTAATTGGCCCATTTAGCTCTTGATTTATAAATTGATCCATGCTTTGTTTAGGCTAATTTAAATTATTTTGGCAGGACCAAAATATTTTGATAGAAGATAAAATCTCTGGAAGTAAATAAATAAAATTTCTCTTTAATTAGTTGTTTAAGACTTCTAATTAAATCCCAAAATTATAATGAAATGATTTGAAAATGAATTTCTAGAGAGAGTCATAAAAACCTAATAGAAGAGTAAGGCTTAAAGAAGGAGAACCATATAATAAAATGCATATCATAAAGTTATTATATATATATATATATATATATATATATATATATATTCTTGAAGCTGAAATTTAGCTTGTATTTTGTTTCTAAAAAGGAAGAACATACAGGAAGATAACTTTGAGAAACAGAGAATTACGAAAATCCTAGGAAGCAAAAACAAGGTGAACTTTTCTATCCTACATACTAATGTGGATAAAAATGCAAATTATTTTTGAAGTGATATTTTATGAAAAACTCGAACATATGTTCGTTGTTTATTTTAAATGATGTTGTCTTGCCAAAATGTTTTGTGTATGATGCCTATCTGTTTTGGCGTGAGGCCAAGTGAGTTGTGAATGATAATATGTGAATCGAATTCGGGTCCAAGTGAGGGTGGTGTCCCTACTCGGACTAGTGTACACAGGAGACCTATGGCCAGAGGGCAGGTCTGGTGACCGAGGAAGGTGGCCACCTTCCCGGCACAAGAATGTTGATGTGACCGTGAGAGAACACCATCTCTACGGCACAAGATTGTTAATGTGACCGTGAGAGAACACCATCTCTACGGCACAAGATGATCAGATATGGCAAAATACAGAAAGAAATGCACTGCAGTCGAAAAATGATTTTTAGTAAGCTCGGGTCTTTTTAATAAAATCCCTGAGTGTTACTGTGATAGTGGCTTGACAATATTTTCAAATGTATATTTGTATTTTCGGCAATGTGTTCACTGAGTACTTTTGTACTCAGCCCTGCATATATTTCTAAATGTGCAGGTTGAGCAGGGAAGTGGTGGATGAAGTGCTATTGAGACAATACATTTAATTCAGTCAGATTAGGACTCTCGGAGGTTCATGTCTCCATACATGGAACCGCGTTCATTTGCTTCCATTGTGCATCTTAAAAGACTCAAGTCTATTTTGTTCAAAACTCTGGTGTATTGAAATTTTTACAAACGATTACTCGAGTTTCATGATCGAGTATCTTTCCTTCTATGTATCAGCACTTGATTAGTCATGTCTCGCAACCAATGTTTGATTTTGTTTTTTTCCCTATTTCTTTCCCCGCTTCTTATACCCTCCCCCCGAGTCACGGTTCCCCGACTAGGCTATCCTTAGCAAGTGCGGTCGTGACAATTTAAGTCTAAAGTAGAATATTTATATTACCTCAAAATACAAAAAGTCTTGATATAGGAAGTGTCTTACTCCTTCACCTTCTCCTTCTCCTTCTCCATACTCGTATTAGCTCTTGAGGCAGTGTTACCTTTCAATATATATAAATTTCTTATCAGCACCAACACAAAACAATGTAAACATAAATAAAATTCTCCTTTCAAATTCTTGCTACAAATTATGTTATAAACTGGCTACAATAATTTAGCTTAATCACTCATTTTTGTCAAGCAATCTTTATTTAACATATAATAAACATGGTCCCAAACAAGCAACTTTAACTGTGAACATCTTTCATTCAAAAATATGCAAGATCCTCACATTCCTACTCGTCTAAAAGCTGCCCCAACTTTCCCATGCCAAAAATACAAACTTCTTCTTTGTTAAGGTATAAATTATGCTAAAAATGTTAATTATAAAGTCTCTCCAAA
Source organism: Salvia hispanica (assembly GCF_029641045.1). Lineage (NCBI taxonomy): Eukaryota > Viridiplantae > Streptophyta > Magnoliopsida > Lamiales > Lamiaceae > Salvia > Salvia hispanica. The sequence continues at coordinate 35,392,072 of NC_142696.1, forward strand.
GTAGCATAACGATTTTCCTAAACCAAAATAAATAATTATAGGTTTTACAACATTCACACACACAAAGAGAGATCTTTCTATCTGTATCATCTCCCAACTATCTCTATGCAGTGAATTAGAAATCATGACAACTTTACACTTAATTTACCTAAATTCCAAATTGGGGAAGCACTTGATTATGAACCCTAGCTCTAGATTTAGAGAAGAAATTGGGTAAATTGGAGGTGCATGAGATTTTCTTACATAAATTAGAGCCAAGTCCAACCTAGACTTGCCGGAAAATGGCGATAACAACGCCGGAACCTGCCGGACAGCGGCGACTCAAAGAGGGGGAAAAACTGGATGGGAATCGGAGGCGTGAGGAATCGCTGGAGAGAGATTATCGTCTGTATGTATGTGTGTGAATGGCGGTGAGTGTATATGTGTGTGAATGGCGGTGGGTGGATGGGTTTTGGGGAAAATTCCCGTAAGTGGTATCAAAAGAGATCATAATCTCTTAATTCCAATTCATTTTCCTTTTTCTTTTATCTTACTTTCTAAATTTCAACCCCACACAACAATAACTATAAGGAAACATATACTATTCACAACTTCTAATTATGTCTATTTATTTATTGCATTTTAACTAATTTAGAATTATATATATATATATATATATATATATATATATTTTCTTTTTATATTTTATTTCCTGGGTTATTACAGGCCGATTGGTGGGCGCTGGCCGATGCGCTAGCCGATCGGCCAGCGCCGATTTTTGTTTTTTTTTTTTTACAAACCTATATAAACGCGATTTTCGTTTCATTTTCATTTGTACCACTTGTTTTAACGAGTTTTCTCTCTCTCTAACTTTCTGTACAAAAGCATCATCGCACGATGAGTAACGCGGGTGGTAGCGGTGGTGGTAGTGGTGGTAGTGGTGGTAGTGGTGGGGATGCTGAGGAGTACGAACGGAGGATGAACGAGGTTATGAATGCCTACATGAACCGCGAGATGGAGCGGTACATGCGTAGGGTGGAACAGCAGGCGATACCTCGCCCTCCACCGGTTATCCACCGCTGAGCAGTGATTGATCGGGATCACGTAGCTGCACATCAGCGGCTGTACGACGACTACTTTTCAGAGAACCCGCTGTTTCCCGCCAACATGTTCCGGCGGCGTTCTAGAATGCACAAGGAGTTGTTTATGCGCATCGTTGGGGCATTAGAGCGTCAATATCTGTGTTTCCGCTTCAGGCACGATGCGGCTGGCAGACCCGGCCACACCCCTATTCAAAAGTGCACGGCGGCAATCAGGCAGTTGGCCTACGGAGGCGCGGCAGACATGTGGGATGAGTACCTCCACATCGGTGAGTCGACAGCCCTGGAACGTCTGAAGAATTTCTGTGGGGGCGTGATAAACGTTTTCGGTGAGCAGTACCTTCGAAGCCCTACTCCCGAAGATTGTCAGAATTTGATGCAGATGCACGGGGAGAAGCATGGGTTCCCCGGGATGTTAGGCAGCATAGATTGTATGCATTAGGAGTGGAAGAACTGTCCGACTGGCTGGAAGGGGGCCTACACGACCGGCTACAAGTCAAAGAATCCCACGATAATCCTCGAGGTCGTAGCTGATTACCGGCTGTGGATCTGGCATGCGTATTTTGGGGTAGCCGGGTCGAACAACGACCTCAACGTCCTGAACTCGTCTCCCCTCTTCAACGAGAAGTGCCAGGGCGTCGGTCCAGCCGTCTCATTTGTGGCAAACGGCAACCGGCATGATATGGGCTACTACTTGGCGGATGGGATATACCCTCGGTGGCCGGTCTTTGTGAAGACGATCAGGGAAACAAGTGATGAAAAGAAGGCCTACTTTGCGGAACGACAGGAGTCGGCGCGCAAGGACGTGGAGCGCGCATTTGGTGTGCTCCAGTCTCGATGGGCGGCAATTAAGGGTCCAACGCGTTTGTGGGATGTCGGATGCGTTTCCCAGATAATGTACACCTGCATTATCCTGCACAACATGATCGTCGAAGACGAAGGCGTACAACTGACTAGTTGGGTCAATGACGATGAAGTCGGTCCAAGCCACGGAACGGCCACCCCTAGTGTACGACAGGGGGTACCTTTCGATGAAGCCGGCCGCCTCAAGGAATTTCCCAACATGCGCCAAGTGGATGCTCATATTCAACTCCAAAAGGATATAATTGAAGAGTTGTGGGCACGGAGGATTGCACGGCGATAGTTTTTTTTCTTTATTATGTACCTTTTTAAATGTAATTTTTTTTATCTATGTACCTTTTTTAAATGCAATTAATGAATTTTCCCGTATATGTCTCGTATATTTAATTCCGTAATTTAATCGTAATTTTAATTCCGTAAATGTATTATATTTTGAATTATTTTTATTGCGGCTGGCCTATGGTTGGCCTAAATCTGATGTGGCAGGTGGATTTTTTTAGTGTTGCTGACGTGGCAGAGGAGAGAATGGCTAGCCTATTGCTGGCCTATGTACCATTGCGGATGCTCTAAATGACATAGAATTGTAGATGAAATTACACAACTATAAAAGTATTTTCCCTTTTCTCAAACTCTCTACATTTTTAATGTGTATTATTAGGAGTAGGACTTCTGTATAATGTCTTTATACTTTTTGAAAACAAAACCTAATTGGTTTTCTAACTCTTAGATATGTTTCATGCTTTATAATGATGCAGGAGTTCAAGATTGGAGGGTTACAATTTATACTCTTCGGCCGTGCTCCCAAATACAGTTTTGAGTACTAGAGATGCTAGAGAAAGAACAAATAATTTCGTACTTTGTAGCAGACGGGGTGGCCCTCTTTGCTGCGGCCGTGCATGAACACGGCCTTTTCAAATTCTTCTTTGTGTTGTTTATGTTGTTCTCTTTGCAGGTCTTTATGGTGGAAGTGATTTATGTTTCGAAGTGTCGAACTTAATTATGTGATTTTCTTTTTCTTTTTTTCACGTATTATTGTGAAGTGTCGAATGTATAATTTTTTCATGTAGCACTCTATATGAATATTAGGTTGGTGGTAGCTCTTATTCATTTGTCTTTTCTGGACGTGGTATGGGTGGTAGCAGCTATACGGGAAGTAGGCGATGCGGGAATACTATTAGGGTATGCAACCAGTTTTTTTTTTCCGGCTAAATGCATGCATATCGGTTGTATATTCCATGCTATTTTGTTGTATTTTGTTGATGATTTTTATCGATTTGGCTATTTTCTAATATATATTTATACATTATTTTTATTGACATGTGTTCGTGATTGATCTTTTGTAGTATAGATCTAAAAGTGATTTAAATGATATGTGATTTGTGTGCAATTTTTTGTTTATAAACTTATTTGGTTATATGAGTTCAGAACTTGAAATAATAATATTGTTTCTCATTCGATATATGTGTTTTTTTTTTCTTTGTTTAATTTTTTATTTTTTAATAATTATTTTTTATTTTATATATTTATGATTTCAGATTTCATACAATAATATTTTTATGAATTTATAAAATTATTTTACAATATAAAATAAGTTTAAATAAAAAAAAATGGGTCGTGCCTATCACGTGGATGATATTAGTTTTGGTTAAAGTAAAAGTTTTAAAAAGTGAAAAGTACTTATAACAATATTATATTTATGTCCAAGGACATTGGTGATAATTTTAAAAGGAATATGGATCGTGAATGTATTATTATTAATGATTGTGAAGGGACTGAAAAATGTAATTCTCTCCAATCTCCATCAAAATTAAAGGTTCTCTCGTTGCAATTCACCATCATCATCCTTCGTTAAGTAAACCCATTCCAGTGGGATTCATTCCTTGACCAAAACAAGAGGGGTACACATGCCCATTTGTCTTGTACTACTATAAATTACCCTAATTTATAATGCATATTTCATATTTTTATTATCAACCACGATTTTCAAAATAAAAGAAATCGCAAGAATAAAAAACGCAACCAGCTGCTAGCACACAGTCCCCATCCAATGACTGTCTACGTGCTAGCCAGCCACCCCAAGTTCATGAGATCAAGAGCAATATATACAGCTTCTTCAACTTTTGAGATAAAAAAAATGGTCACTATTACAGGCATCCCACGAATGTAACTGGAAAAGGTCGATAATGGCAGGTCTCATAACTTCAATCTGAGGCACCAGGAAGTAACTTGGTGCTAGTCGTACCAAATTTCCTACTTGCCGAAGAAATAACTCTCGATGGAGATATAACTTCAGCAAAGGATAGGTTATAAGAATCCGTACCTAGGCGGCTTTGCAGCCACCCTTTGCTTCCGGAGAAGCCATCAGTCACAATCCAGGTATTCTTGAACCCAAGTTTCGTCAAGGTTTTAGCAACTGTTTTAGCCGACTCACAGTACCTGATATATGTTGCACACGAGAGTGAAAAATGAGAAAATTTTAGCTTCGCATAGGCACAAGCAAGACACAGTGTAATCCATGTGCTTGTACTTAGTGGGTTTTTGGCTAAGCTGATAAGATGTTTCAAGGTTTATAAGATGAAGTGTTTCAAGAGAAAAAAAGTTATCAATGTGTTTAAATAGTCGTACGTGTTAAAATGCCAAACACCCTCAAAGTGTTAAAAGCTTATAAGTTCAGCCAAACACCCAAGCCTTAACGGAAGTCAAAATGCCAACTGAAAACAGAGGAGAACTCACGAGTCCAATATCACAATGTTGGAACCTTTATTGATCTTCTTAAGATAAGAGATCTTCAGTGCCACCAACTCAGCTTCTACTTTCTTCACATTCCTGACAAGACTTCTGACCTTATTGGGTAGTTCTTCTAATCTGAAAAAGTCAACAGTGATACATATTCTGTTATAGGTCAAATGCCTCACAAAGCCGTCTAAAGGACTCAAGTACTGGAAAATGCAGTGCAGACTCATTGTGTATTGTGTGCTTGTCCACGTCCCTCATTTTGACGTCAGACTTTATGTATTAAATAATCTACATTTCTAGATTACCTTCCTTATTATTTGAGTGTTAGTTGATTTTCAGATGACTAATGACCAACAGACTCCCCGACACTAATCGAAAAACTTTTGACCCTTAATGGACACCTATATCTGCTGAGAGAGAACAGTACAGGTTTGTGGGTACAGAACTAATAAACCTTTGTCTCGGCTGATTGAAAATGCAGTACCCACCCTGCTCGGCTGATTGTGGGTACAGAACAGTACAGGTTTGTGGGTACAGAACTAGTAAACCTTTGTCTCGGCTGATTGAAAATGCAGTACCCACCCTGCTCCCTTTCAATCAAGAGGAAAGAGTATAGAATGGATAACTATTTATTCGGTCCAGAACTATGACCCCCCTCCCCAGCAGGTTACTAAATCTTTTGCATTGGAGATCATTCTTAGCTAGTAAAAGAAAACAGATGAGAATAAGGAGTCTCTACTACAAGTCTGGGCATGTCTGAGTTTCTGTACAAAGATAGTAGCACTAATAATGCAGAATGGTAATAACAAAGACTGCTCTTACGGGATTGATATCAAATTGTTTTTAGCACTGGAGGGAAGACGAGGAACCCCAGCCTTGTTTTTATCCTTCTCTGAACGTATATCAACCAAAATGTAGTTCTTTGCGGACATCAGATCCAAGGTTTGAGCAGGAGAAAGGAAACCTAGAGAGTAGTATCAAATACCAAAATGAAAGACACTGATTAAGTATATAAAAATAAGAAAATAAAAAATAAGATAAATTCTACTTTTGAGCCATGTTTTAATCTCTTGCATTACACTTTATGGATATTCGATTCTGACGTTGTTTTCTAGCAATAACTGTCATGATTATGTAAAGAATGTCATCAGAATATCATGCAAATTTGGTAAGCATTAAACATTTTGAATTTGATACTGTTACAAGTCTCAAGTAGAATCATGTCACAACTTAAATGTTGAAGAAACGATGCAACTGCTAATTTAAAGTGTGCATAAATTCTAGAGCTACTGAAAACATCATCAGATTATCAAATTATCTAGTGAGCCATGAGAAAATAAACATAGCACAAATAGGTTTTGAAAATGCACAGGCACTTCTGCATTGTCAGATGATATTTTAGTATAGCAGAATTCTAACTAAAGTATAGGCAACCTACCCTGGTAGCCCCGAAGGTTAAAGGAAATGGCAGAGAGGACAGGAGGGAGTAAGAAATATGCGATGACTAATGCACCACCAGTTGCCAAAATTACAACAGGTTCTGCTGCTGATATGGTTTGAACAGTGGAAGTGGCAATCGGTTTGGCCTCATCAATCACCTTTGTAGTTTGCTGAGCTGCATCAGCAACTGTCTGCACATAAATGGTGAGTACTGAGCATGCATTGCTAGTAAATGAGAAGTACTGAGGCATATATTATAATATATGAGTATAGCTGACAGAACTCCCATGACTTTTTGGCAAAGCAAAATATGTAGGTCAGTAGGTGTACAATCTATGTTAGGTTTTTAAAAAAAATCACCAAAATATTAGTCCTGAATAATACTCAATTGCTCAAGAGATTGCCCGAAATTAAAGTCTTTGGTCGTGGACTTTTACTTTCTTGATTCAATACTCAATTTGTTTTCCAAGACAAATATATGAGGCTAATATTCTTGATTAAACACAAAATGTGAAATAATTTAACAAGTTAAACAATATTCTACATTACTAAACTAAAATTGATAAAACCAATAACATTCGGTCCCCAAGGAAACATAGGGAATTCATTTACCTCCCCCCTCCCCTCAAATTTATGTAATCATCCGTCCTAATCCAGTATTTTGCCCCTCATTGGATGAAAACAAACTTAAAGAGTAATATTTGTCATAGTTAGATACATAAGCCTCTAGTTTTATAAAAAACCTTTGGATGGGATGTTGTGCATGGTAATATGATTTATCTGGCAGAGCGAACCACAGATAATTCTCAACATGCAATGATGCTATAAGATAACAAAATATTAAAGAAATGATTTGTTAGTTATTTTATGTAATTCAATCTTGCATGATTTGTACTTAAGACAAATGAAACACCTTAGCTGCAGTCATGACTGGTTCAGTGTCGAAGCCTGAACTCTGCATAGCTTCTTGAGCTTTCTTAGTAGCCTCTGAGACCACTGGAGAAGCTATCTTCACAGCCTGTTCTCCAGCTTGCTTTAATATAGGAACCGCTGCATCCAAGCCAGGCTTCACTGCCCCAAACAATTCCCCTGCGCCGCTCAACAAACTCCCGCCCACTTCTCCAATTTTATCAATTGCAGACTCCACCTGAGCAGATGATTAATAAGATCGCAATGCTTTAGTTTCCCTCCTCAAAAATAAACAACCATATTAAACTAAAAAAGAAGCCAAAATCCTCTAAGCATATCCCCAAATCTTTTTAAAATTTCCTCTATTGTCACACAAGTAATTCAATTTGCAGAGTAAATTCAGCAAACTATAAGTCAATGTTAGGAATTGGAGCAGAATGACTTTCAGAATTTGTAGATAATACTCAGAAAACTAATATAAACACACGCAAAATCCAAATTTATCACCTCAAAATACTTAAAGAAGAAAATTGAGCAAATTGAGCAAACAAATAAGCAATGCTAGAAATCCGGAGCCAAACGAATTTCAGAATTTGAGTTAACACTCAGAAACTAACACAGCAGGAGAAAAACTCCACATTAATATCCAAATGTGTGCGAGATCGTAGATTTAGAACTTAATGGAAGCAGCGATCAAAATATCAATACTGATTACCTGAGTGAGAGAAGAAACAATTTGCTCCTTGGGGAGAATTTCAGCTCTGGAGGCATCAGGAGCCGCAAAGAGAGCAAAGAGAGGCAAAACAGCAGCGGGTGGGACGGAGAGTGAGGCCGGTGCCAATTGATGCGGCCTCGAAGATGATATCTTGAGTTTGGAGGGAACAGAGACGGTCTTGGGAGGCGGAGAGGAGAGTGGCGGCGAAGGTGGCAGAGAGGGCGGACGCGCGGTGGAAGTAACTCTGAGAGCCATCACCTTCTTCAGCCACCACTCTCTCACTGCTATTTTTTTGGTTTGGTTGGTGTGAGTTTGTTAAGAGCAGTGAGTGTGAGTGATAAGAGATGGGAATTTTGTCGACGGAATTTCAGCCGTTGGGTGCATTGTTTTGCTTCATTCAACCACTTGATGACACGTGGATATTAGATCATGCTATCTTTAATCACTCATTCACTCGACTGCTAATCCAAATTCAACTGTTTTTTGAGATCATATTAACCCCAAACTCAATTCATTAATGAGCTCCATTCTCATTTACAATATGGCCCCGCGTTATCTCTACTTACTAGTTACTAGTTACAATTATTATTGTATTCATAATAAAAGCTATCCGCAACCCTAATTTTTTGAGGACAAAGACTAGATATTGAGGCTCAGATAATCAGCCAAATAAAGAGTTAAAACCATGAGACTAATGAAAAACACTCCAAAATAGCGAACATTTATTCATTCATAATCATTGTTGAGCTTGGATAAAATTTACAGTATATTATTACTCTTGTCCCATCATAAGCGCCTTCTTTTCTTCTTTTAGGACATCCCACCTTAGCCACCTAAAATGAATCATTCCTTTTTTAGCAAAATACTACTAACACAATTGTTCTCTCTTATGTTTTGATTATGATGGGACAAATGGAGTAGTTTTTATGTTCCGAAAATTCTTCACCACTTTTAACATTCATGTACACAAAACATTGCATTAGATATTTGTCTTCTAAATGCGACAGCCTGTACGAATAATCTCATTATAAAATAAGAATCCTTAAATGGCATTTACTTTGAGTAATAGAATAAAATAATAAAACCTAAGATTGACTCAAACAAGCTCAGTGCTACATAATACTCCCTATATATTACAATATGCAGTTATATTTTCTTTTATATGATCAAACTTAAAACAACACTAGCAAATCTCTCAGCAATCATCGTTGCTCTTGAACAAACATTGAGAGAAACTTATCACTAGTTTGTTGCTTCAGTTTGCCGAAGACAAAGCATACTACAACCTCATACCTTCCCCTTGATGTCAGCCTTCTTCGTCTTCTTTAGAGAATCGAACAATGAAGAACTTCCTTGGTTGCTGGATGACTTTGCGAATGGATTAGATGGGCGACTAGAACTTAGTTGATCAACCTTTGTAGCCTTCGTTGCTTCTCCAGCATTGTGCACTCCATTAGCGTTCCCTTTCCCTGTCGCCTTCAAGTCAATAGTTCTTCCTGGTGTCATAGTTTTACTTTCTTCACTCTTTCCATTTCTGTCCTTGGTAGGCTCCTCAACGTTTCGGGCCCTTGTGTTGGAAGTGGATGGAAATGTGTTGACTGGAGATGCAACTGCAGTTTCTGCTGCTCTATTGATTTCTGCAGTAAAAAACTTAGTAGATGCAACTTCTGGTTTGATAGAACCATTGAAATTGGACTTGCTGCCAGGGTGTGCAATGTTCTCCTTTTTTTCACTGAGCAACTTTTCCTGTATGTGAGAGAATTAGAAAATGAAAAGAATGGAGAAACCAACTCAAGTTCTGTTTTGGTTAGGAAGACCTTAGTTTGGAATTCAATTCTCACCTCGAGTATATTATTGAAGCGCTCAGCCAAGTTTGGTTGCTTTAATGCAGTAACAAGTTTTATGGCTGCCCTACTAGATTTTTCGAGTGATAGAAGTTTAAAAAGTTCAGTGGCTCTGACATGTTTGTCACCTGGAAAAGAAAACAAAAGATTCGTTTAACTTATAATCTCAAACAAGGAGATTATGGAAAGCAGAAATGAGTTTATCAAAATGTGCGTCCAGTTGCAGAATTACTTACTGTTGCAGCAGGATGCAATGAGCCTCAAGATGCATCTGTCAAGGGAAGTTTCAACAGTGAAAGCCTCATCGTCAAGTAAGGTGCAATCAAGACCAGAAGCTTCTCTTTCTTCTATACTTCTTTGGATCTGAATATATCCACATTGATTGATAGCTCAACATCACAGAAAGAAAACAAAGAAATAACTGAAGTTCTATTGATATCCTTGCGGAATGCATAATCAGAGATGATTTTGCAAATTTGCAAACATATTGCAAAAAACAATTGAATACTCTATAAGCATCCCATGAATGGCCAAAATGTCTGAATCAAATTTAGAAAACCCACCCTTGAGAGATGCATGTTGTTCATCATAAATTCATTCTCCAAGCTGTCTGCACCGAGGTCCGAAGCAGCAAGAGGGAATGACAGGTCTAGCAAGGTCAGCACTGGCTTGGAAGTAGACTAAAGAAGTCATGTTTGAAGATAAAAGGATTAGTACAAAGACAAATTGATATGGCAAGAGGTAAACATCGCACTAGTGAATTGCTATACCTGTGGGAAAGTTTCAGGAGACTTGCAAACAATGCAAAATAACTTGCTTGCATTCAGGCCAGCAACCCAATAATTTTCCTCGGAATTCTTTATTTTGCTGGCACTGACAGACAGTTAAAGAGTTTTACATATTTATGTTGAAAGGAATGTGTTATGAAAATACATGCAGAAAACTATTGTAGCTGTAGTACCTGAAAAGTGGCAACCAAGTACCTCCAAATTGACTTGTAAAGACTCTCAAGATACCCTGTGAATATAATAATTCTAAGAGCAACATACATAAGACCCATAGTTGTAAACAATTAGACCTGGACTGAAAGATATGCACCTTAGAGTCAAAAGAACTTAGTTGACCTTCCTCGCTGAAACCAAACCATGTTAAGGTTGACCCAGGAGTCAATGGAAGCCGTCCTCTTAAAGGTTGTGATCCATGAGAAATGTTGAAGACTCTAAATTCAAGGATCTGCAAATATGATTTACAATATTCAATCAAATGCGTTTTGCCCTACTTCAAAACACAATTGTGCTTCTTGCAGCATAATCTACTGCACAAAATCAGCCTAGGCAACCCAATTTCATTTGTTTCTACGCAAAGAATGATGTCTGGTTTTTTCTTCATCATTTTTTAACTTGGCCAGAAGAAAAGCCATATTTGGCTTGAGATGGGCTCTTTGTTTGGGCTATAGAGCAGCATGAGTCGCTTAAATATAAGCTTAAGGAGAAAAATAGTTAGCTGCTAGGCAGCCTAGGCTTGCATGCAAGGCAGAGGAGCTATCGTCTATGGATGTTTGCAAGCATATCAGAAACTCAAATGATTAGAGCTTTAGATCCAATCCAACTTTTGAGCTTGTCACATTATCCATAATTTTGCTGAAGAAAAAGGAACCTACATTCACAACTGAAACTTAGATGATTCATGATAGGTACAAATGCAACATTACATCCATGCTTCAATACTTTATCAGTTTACAGCTCAAACTTCGATTATATAATTGTGAATTGTGAATTGTGATTGGAGATTGAAAAATAATAATAAATGTTGTCAAAAATGAGATAATGCACAACATTAACTGAAGAAATTTAGTCATTAGTCAGATGAAATAATGTATCCTCTAGATTCACAGAGCACCTTTTATTGTAGGTGATGGTGAATTAAGGTGATTTATAAACAGATATATGACATCTATAAACTTTGAGAATACCTGTTCATTTGTTGGCAGAGGTGGAGATATATGTGTTACAACTGCCAGTTCATCTTTGTAGCCAGCAGCTGTAACCGCTGGTCCATCAAGAGAGAGAATGTACCTCTGACGCATAAGGTAATTAAATCAGATTGTCATAAATCCAAACCAAAAAAGGAGCAAGCCAAGGAAAACACTAAATAGTATAGTGAAATCACATGGAAAAAGAAAGAAACTGTTTGCCTAGTAATAAATCCCTTAGTAGAAGCTTGAATTTATAAAAGAACTCGACATACCTGTAAACCACCCTCGGTGAAAATACGAAGAGAATTAAGGTTGGTGATAGCAGCAACCCAACCACTTCCAAGTGCTATTGCTCTTACTTCTTCCCCCTCAAACCGCATAGACCACTAAGTTTGCATGAGGGAAATCAGAATTACACATAGATAACACATATTTTTAGTGAAAGAACTGATTAATAGATTAGTATGGCATATTTGTAATGGTAATTGCAAGAAGATATCAGCCAATACAGATAAAATATAAAGTGGGGATTACCTCACTGTTATTTGCCCAGCTACTAAAGGGACGATACATGAGTGTACTCATATTCTTATCACCTTTGCATGGATTCGCAAATACACTGCCATTCTCATTTAGAGAAGCCATTGTAAAACCAAAATAGTCAGTCATCGCAGATACACGTGGACCACTGCTGGTATCATGGAAATCTGTCTGCAGTTAAATTATGTGAACCAGTTAGTCACAGGATCATAAGCAAATCTCATTCAATTGGTAAATCAAGCAAGGTGGTCAGTCAGCATTTTCAAGTTTGATCTTTCCTCGACAAGTATGATGAAAGTACAACTCAGACAAAGCATGTTCAAGTAGTACTTGACAAGTGACTTGGTGTTTTTTATACGTCCATCATCTCTGATTGACTTCAGGTGCTCAACTAAGAAACTTGAAGAGTCGATGCAACAAAATAATGCACCAAATCTTTGGAATTAAATCCAAACCATGTTTTCTCAATTTGGGTTTGTAGTCTTTATTTTGAAAATAGAATTACATATAATATGGTTTTCAGGGAAACTGTTAAACTATTGAAGAGGATATAAATTTAGGATAACCGGATACCTCAATATGTGAATATCCTTCATGTTCCATCGTGGTTATACTCCCCAGCATATTGTAGCACAAAAAGTGCCTCTTTCCAGGGTGTGCAGGTGTAGCTCCAGGCTGAAAAGGTTCTTGCATTTTAGTTCCTGCAGTTACCATCATATTTCTGGATCCACTCTTTCCAGAGAGGTTTTCTTTATGACCGTAAAAAGCCTTCTTACGTGTTTCAACTTTAGAAACAGTTTCCAGCTCATCATTAACATCTTCCATTTCATCATCATAACTAGAGTGCTTACGGGATCTCTTTCTTCTAAGTGGCTCAAAGTCATCATAGCTATCTTCATTGAGATCACTTAAATTACCTGATGCACAAGGTTCTTCTTCTTCATCAAACAAGAGGAGGCCATTGCTGTTTTTGGAATATAAACCAGGAATATCTTCAGTCGGAGATTTCATTGTTGATGGTACAACTGATTCCCACACACCATACTTCCCCTTAACATCAATAACTGCCAATGCATTTCCCTCAGGCTTCCATGCCATGCAAGTTATGCATTCACTAAACTTTTGCCTCTCAATGTCCTGTTTCTTATCCACATCCCAAATAAGAATTTGTTTGTCTAAACCAGAAGTAGCAATATATTTCCCATTAGGCGACCATGATAAGAAGCAAATAGGCTGTAAATGATCACCACTAAGAGAAAAAAGCTTCTCAGCAGTGTCCCTGTCATACAACACCACATTATTTTTCAGACCTGGTACTGCTAACAATTCTCCATCTGGACTCCAAGCAAGTATGTTCATAACTGAGACATCTGTACCATTGTTGGGAGCAATAGCCTTAAGGACATGAAGTGTACTCCCAGATTGGAGCTCCCAGTAAATGACTGTCCCATTTGAATCAAGTGAAGTTAAGTATTCAGATTTAGGATCAAAAGCCAGGCTGGTGACAGATCCTTTATGCCCTTTAAGTACTCTTGCAATGGTTCCATCAATAGTATTGACAAGTTTGATGCCCTCATCATCACCAGCAGCAGCCAAAATTGTTCCCGACTTATTAAAAGCAACAGCACGAATTGGCAGGGTGAATCTAGTGATATTAGTTTCAAAATCTCCACCTACAGAAATACAAACAAATGCAACAGTGTTAATTGGCATCTTGATTACATATAGCCCTTAGCCAGTAAATCCACTCTCATACCAACCAAACATATATCACAATCCATAAAACTCAAGCTAATTAGCAATTGGGGACAAATGAATGTGCATAGCAGACAAATCTTTCTCACTCTTGACGATCAAGCAAAACTAACAACAGGTTCATGTCACGCAGATTAGTGAGCACAAAACAAGCCAATATCATGAGTAATGCTTTGCTAGATCACCGTAGATCCATCTCAAGTCCAGTTCATATTACTTGTGCAATGGAAAAAAAAAAGTAATTTTCTGCATACATTACAAACAATAAATATACACTATGGAACATCATATGTCAAATTCTGACTCATAAGTTTCTAACTCACTTAGATACATAGAATGTCTCAGCGTTACTAATTTGGAAATGCATACATCAAACTAAAATGTCTTCATTGTACAACGACACAAGTTCCGATTTTGAGATTTAACAGATCAAAGACGAGAATCAAGATCAAGTAGCAGCTTCTCAATTAAGCCTTTCAAAATCTAAAAGATTCCAAAGCCCCAACTTTTTCGTATACCATATACCACCACCGAAACCCAAAAATCCCAAATCCATACCAAATATTTCACACTCTGAAATCAGCAAATAACCAATTCACACACTAAAAGTAAGAAAAATACCAGGGAATTTATATAACTTGACCGAGTGGTCAAGGGAGGCAGAAGCAAGGCAGGTGGAATTAGGGCTGAGAGCCAGCGCCGTGACTCCCTCGCGGTGGTTGCGAAGAAACTTGGGGGCATTGGAAGGCGCGGAGGCGTGGTGGATGCAGATGGCGTTGTCGGAGGAGGAGGAAGTGACGATGTGGCCTGCATCGGAGGCCCAGAGAATGGAGCAGACGGAATCGTCGGCAGCTGTGTGGGCTTCTCGGAGCTTCATCGTCCGGATCTTCATTGCTTCTGTTTCTACGGTGGGTGTGAGCTGCGTAGCTTATCAGTGTGAGAAATGGAATCGGAAATGGCGGTATATAGGTTTGACAGAATTGGCGGGTTGGGATTCAGTTTTTCAAAACCATTTGGTTTTTCGCGCCAACTTTTTCAACTTGCTCGTTTCAACGAAATTACTCTATTTTTTTTAAAACCTTTTTCACTTGTTATCCACTAACACCAATTCAATTATTTTTCAATTCCACTAACACCAATTCGTTAGCAGGCGAACCATTTGTAATTGAGAAAAAAATGAAACTCATAATTTAATATTTTGAAACCTTGTGAAACTTTTTTATTAAATTTTGCTACTTAAATAGCTATTATCCTTTTCATTTAAAATAAATCCTTGCACATTTATTTTTTAGTATTTGTTAGGTTTTTATTTATCAAACTGAATAAAACCGCTAACTTATCTATTAGTATTAAAAATAATACCATTAGCCAACTTTATTTTTATTTGGTAGGCTGATTAATAAGCTCCAACATATTTCCTATTTTTGCTCAATTTTATGACTAGGTGAATTTGATAATAATAAATTCATTATTTTGGCATCGAATTACGCCCTTCATGTCTTCAAGTGTAAGAACCCAACGTTATAAAAAATTATGAATAGAGGGAGCTATTAAACAGGAAAATTGCACAAAATGAACAAAAAACTAAAGTTTGTGAATGGTGATAAAATAAAGGTAAATTCACAACCTAGCATTGTTTGACTATGGGTGGTGATAATTGATAAAATAAGGACAATTCATAGCCTAATTATTATTTTATGGTTAAATGTGATCAAATAAAGGTAATTAACGTCCCTGCATCGACTAGGTTATGAATCAGCCATACTTTATCACCATTCACAATCAACAATAGCTAGGTTGTAAATGAAATGATGTTACGTTAATTCATAACCACAAAGTTTCACAACTGTGAATTCTAGGCAGGTAGTCTCAATATGTCTAAGTTTCGTAACCACAGCATTTTCGAGCATCAATGAAATTGCAGGATAGGGGCAATTAATATGAGAGATGCTACATACAAGTTTCAGCAAAAAAAATTCCAAAAATATAAGTTCTGTGACCAAGAGAGAAGATCTCTAGAATCAAGAAACTCTTGCAGTTTCCTTACTTCAGCAGAGAAAATATCACAAAAAGATGGGATTCAACTTTCAAGTATTTACAAGACTTGGGAGGGCAAGAATGCTTATCATTCCAATGGCATGATGTGTTTGATACTGTCCTGTCAGTGGAGATATTTACCAGAGCTGAGCATTTGAGCAATTTAGGTCATTTACAGCGACGGACAATGCATCGTCCGCCACTATGGCATCGCAGACGATGGGTTAACCATCGTCCGCGCCCGATCGATCGTCCGCGGACGAAGCACGGACGATGTTCATCGTCCGTCGCATCGTCTGCCACTATGGCATCGCGGACGATGCGACGTTTTTTTGTTTTTTAATTTTATCAAATTTTCAAAACCTATATATACCTCTCACTTTTTCACTCATTTCACTCTCAAATTCACACTACATATTCTACACTTCAAACAAAATGAATTTCGGAGATTACCCAAGTCGAAATAGTCCGATGTTCGGTGGTGCACGATGGCCGGGTACAAAACCTGACGAATACTGACCATTCGACACCAACGCCCAGTACGATCCCGAGTTCAGCACGGACTCGTACGGGCTGTCAGACATGGAGTCTTCTCCAACCGCACACCCGCCGCCGCCGCACCTCGCGGCCGATCCGCAGCCGACGCCGCCGACGCGTCGGGCTCCGCCACCAAGAAGAAGCGGACCAAGGCACGAGCCTAGAAGTTGCCGCAAACGGCAGTATGTGAAGAGTTCGCCCCGGGAAGGACGAACTACGCCCCGGAAGAATCCATCGTCTTGACGAGATGTTGGATTGATGTTTTAGAGGATCCGGTGTTCGCCAACAACCAAAAGGTTACTGCGTATTGGGAGCGCATCGCCGAAAAATACAACGAGGCCAAGCCGCCGACCGCCTACAAGTGCCATAGGAAGCAGCTCCGCAAGCACTGAGATCAAATAAAGAAGCAGGTCAATCTGTTCGCAGGGAGTACGACAAGTGCGAGAGGGAGCAGGCCAGCGGCGAGAGTCTGTCGGATGTGCGCGACAAAGCGGTCCAATCGTACATGTCATTGTACGGCGACTTCAAGCACTACCAGTCCTGGGTGCTCTTGAAGGAGAAGCAGAAGTTCGTAGGTGGTATGATTCCCCAATCGACGGTGGCGAAGAAGAGGGCGTCGAAGCGCACCTTCACTGATTATACAAGCGGCGAAAGTGGCGCATCTCCAATGGACCTCAACAATCTAGTGTTCGAGGATGAGAGTTCCGGCACACCGATGTTCCGGCGTCCCCCTGGCATCAAGGCTGCCAAGGCCAAGGGCAAGGCGACCTCATCCGCCGCGGCGCCGCCTGACCTGGCCCCAAGCACGACCCCGAGCGCGACCCCGAGCAAGACTTCGGCTGCGTCACATGCCTACACGAATTTGGTGGCCTCCTCCGACTACAGGACGTTGTTGGACGCGCACAACGCCCTGATGCAGGCGACCAACCCGGCTCAAATCGAAGGCATCCAGGGGATGATCGATGGCCTCAGCCGCAGGATGGGACTACTCTAGACGAGCCGGGATTTTTTTTATATGTAGTGCGTTTTTTTTTTTAATTTCTTAGTTTGTAACCTTTTTTTTTAATTTCTTATTTTGTAACTTTTTTTTTAATTAAGTAAATATAGGAGTTGTCTTAATTGTGTTGTTTTTATTTATTTATTTTGCTTGATATATTTGTATAAATTATATAAATACAAAATAGAAGTAAAATGCTTAGGGCGGGGCTTAGGACAGGTTATAGTCCGCCCCATTGCAGGTGGAAGGGGTGGAGGATAAAATGTTGACGCGTGGCGTGCATAGGGCGGGGCTTAGGGCGTCGCTTAGTCCATCCCATTGTGGATGACTTTAGCCATCATGAAAATTCTCAAATCTAAATGAGCAATCAATCAACCAGCATCTGCAGCCTTTAGTTTCACCTAATTGTATTAGTGACTGGGAGAAGCATACCAAAAAGAGATGGAATGCCTGAAAGGGAAAACTGTATAATGTTGAATTTGAATCCATCAACCCAGGGGAATTAACTCACATAAAGACGATGCTTGAATGGAAAGACCACAAGGAACAACATCCCAGATTTCGTTACAAAATTTGCTAAGAGAGTAAAGCTACCAAAGCATGGTTAGACAATATAGGTTAGAATTTAGAAGTCAGTGTGTAGACCTGAAACAGCACATGATGCCCTTAGGAAGGGATAGGGAGGCTGCATTCACAAAATTTTAAAAAAAAAATGTCACTGAGAATCAAGCATGATTTTGCAATCATACTTCAGACAAGGAAAAACAAAACAAATAGCTCAAAAGATCTGTCCACACATTAAGATCAGTAGCTTAAAACTAATCAAAAATCATGTCTGCCAGTAGCAGCTCGGTATATTGAACATCTACTTGGTTACAAAAATATACTCCTATTATTGATGTCCCTTAGATAAACCTTTGCTAGCCATCCTCAGGGGCAGTAAGTCAGTAACTCAAAACTTCAACTGGTTACATTCAAACAGAATAAGTGGAGTATGTTTTAAGCATTGCAAAATCATAAAGGAAATGTCAGTATATGATCAAACAGGCTGGCAACAAAGATCACATATAGGCAATGTATTTGGATTATGATAAACTACTTGATGTTATAACATTACAAAATCCATGCCCACTATTCATGATCAATTGCTTTAAGGCATATTTTTCCATTCCACGATTTATGTATACTAGTGCAAAAACTAGCTAGATTCTCAGCTTAGTACAGCATAACTCTACCATAGAACGATCTAAATAAGATACAACAGTTAATGTTCCCAATAATAAGCAGAACTTAATGTTTCAAAGGCATCACATTTAGACATTTAACACAGAAAGCTAATAGGAGTAACTCTTTATGGAAACTTTAAAATTGACAAATCATTAGGTAAGAGAATGCCAAATAAAATTTCCAGAACGACAGAGAAAATATTCAACAAATATAAAATGACTACAACAATATATTCTCTCAAGTGTTCAGGTGTATGGTAAAACCAAGTTATACAACGCTGCTTACCTAGTAAAAGAATAGTGAAACTGAAACCCTTTACCCAACAAAAGTTCTCCATATTTAACATCAAGGATGAGAATTATAGCCATTAACTGTCGACTCAGGAACCACCAAAGCAGCCTTCTGCATTTCAACACTCCTCACTTCCTGAATCCCATTTTCACCATCCTCGTCATCCGATTCCAAAGTGAACTGTGAATTATCTAGCTGCATATCCCCACCATTTCCAACTCCAAGGGGCGTATACCGCATAAAATCCCGATTAATGCTATACGTCTTACAGAACACCGAGAACACCCCAGCAGCTATAGTGATTAAAAGAGCCAAGTGGCAGTTAAACTGCAGAGTAGCAATGGCACGCCCACGATGATATTCGGGATGCCCTTTGCATTTAATGGTAAAATTCCCCCTACTCCTAGCGTGCAAAGCACACCCATTAGCAATCAAGTTCGAATAAAACGAAACCCCCATTTGCAGAGTCCACATCCCCTGTAAGACTAACCCAACGCCTCGGCCCAATTTCGGATAACTCGATTTCGATCCCTTCAGCTCAAGTATGGTGGAGAATAGACACACAGCAATAGGCACTAAAATCAAGTCATAGTAGCGATTCTCAATCCCACTCGGATCCTTGTTTTGCGCGTAGAACAACAGAAATTCCTCTCCAAAGGCGAACATATAGATTACATTGAGTAACTTCGAAGGAAATCGAAATGACTCTATGATGCTCGACAAAATGCCTAAACCGGAATACAACAGAAAAAGCAAAGCGATTGCGATCACTTCCAGCTGTAAGACCACACCCGTGCTGTCTTTGGAGCTAGCGGCGTCGGAGAGAGATATCAAAGAGTTGACGATTGAAAGGATCGACACAATTGAGATCAGCAGAAACGTTACCGTGGACAGAAACGACGCCGTTGCAGGCGCAGGGCGCTGAGT
Source organism: Salvia hispanica (assembly GCF_029641045.1). Classification (NCBI taxonomy): domain Eukaryota; kingdom Viridiplantae; phylum Streptophyta; class Magnoliopsida; order Lamiales; family Lamiaceae; genus Salvia; species Salvia hispanica. Next base: position 35,411,942 of record NC_142696.1, read on the forward strand.
TTTCGGAGGGGGAGGGTCCGAGGTGGAGATTTGTTTGAGAGAAATGGCGGCGGAGGCGAGGGATTCCAATCCGCCGATGAGGATTAAGGCGGCGCCGGCGACTGTGTAGGTGAACAGTCCCATTGTTTGACTTTTTCTTCTTGTGAAATTGATCGAGAGAGAGAAGCGCGTTGAGAAGAACCGAGAAGAGTATGAAATGTTGTGTCAGTGAATCATGATTTACCATTATACAGGGTCGGTAAATTTAATTACTGTGCGGTAGATTTTCCCAGTCGTCGGTGATTTCGATATCGGCCGTGTTCCCATCAGCAAATTAAACACTAATTATCGACCATTTATGATTGGCTGTCTTCACTGCAACTTTTAATGGTGTTGTGAATATTTGAAAAAGGCCAATTGAGGGATCACCTCATACTTTCTATGCGTACATTTCTTAATACATTACTAATAACTTGACAAGTGGATCTTATTTTATAGAAAGAAAAATTATTTTCAGAATTTATTTCCTGCACTATCTCCCTACTATATTTAGTTATGTTAACTCTTGTAAACAAAAAATATAAATAGTCAAATTTTACTTATTTAAAAAAAACTGTAAAAAGAGTAAATCTTTACGTATTTCAAAAGTTATAAAAAGATGATTTTTTCTTTTTTTATTTTATTGAAATAATTTGGTTTGTAATATCACTAAAAAAACTTTAATTGTAATTAATTAGAATTTTACAAAACTTTTTGATTTAAATAACTATTATCTCAATAAAAATATAGTACTATAAATATTTATAAAATTTCCACAAAAATAATTGTAAAACTTTAATTAGTTAAAAAAATTGAAATAATTAGTTGACTCTATTATTTTTTTATTGAGAAAAGATAATATAATTAGTTAGATTTAAAATATCAGAGAAAGTAAATGATAAAAATAATAGAGAGTTATATCATGAAGTTTAGTCAATTTCTAACTATTAAATTTTTCCTAAGATCGATTTCTTCTATATATTAAAAACCAAATTATTTTAATAAAATAAAAAAAATTGAAAGAATTTAACTCTTTTATATAATCTTTTGAAATAAGTAAAATTTAACCTATTACTATATTTTTATTAACAAATGTTAAAGATAATTATTTCAATTTATATTTTTTATTAACAAATGTTAAGACAATTATTTCAATTAAACATAAGAGAGAGATAGAGATGGTGTACCGTGTAGGAAATATGTAGGTTGTGTTGGAAATGATTTTTCTTTCTATAAAATAAGATCCACTTGTCAAGTTATTAGTAGTGTATTAAGAAATGTAGCATACAAAGTATGAGGTGATCCCTTCCGATTGAATTAGGAGTAAGATATAGAGGTTTAAATTTACAAAAGGAGTCTCCAAAATAAAATAATAGGGGTAACATACTTGGGATTTGGGACTCCAAATCCTTCAACTTCTTAATTGGATATTTGTTTGGTGACAAAATATAAGTGTGAAGATATATTGACAAAATTTGTATATACAAAATGCCCTCAAATTTTAAATCGATTTTCATTTTAACCGATTTTTTTATTAACTACTCCCTCCATCCCATAAAAGTTGAGTCGTATTCCTTTTTAGTCCGTCCCAATAAAGTTGAGTCATTTCCTTTTTTAACTAAAAACAAAATATTTAATCACTCTTACTTTATTCCATCAATATACTTTACTCTCTCTTATCTTTCCTACTTTTTTCTTCTCTCCTATTTATTTAATATAAATTCTTAATCTCCGTGCCCAAAAGTTTTGTCTCAACTTTTATGGGACGGAGGGAGTATTATTTTTGTACTAAAGTACTTTATATTAGAACATCCACAATACATAGGCCAGCCATAGGCTAGTCTATTTCTCCTCCTGCCACATCATCCAGCACTAAAAAGCAATTGGACAATAGGATAGCCACATCATCAGTACTATTAAAAAGAAATAATTAAATTTACGGAATTAAACACAAAATGCGGAATTAAACATACGACACATATACGGAAAAATTCATTAATTTCATTAAAATAAAAAAAATTTCATTAATAAAAAAAAATATCATAATAAAAAAAAACATAAAACCAAAAAAACTATCGCCGTGCAGTCATCTGCGCCCACAACTCTTCAATTAAATCCTTTTGGAGTTGTATATGCGCATCCACTTGGCGCATGTCGGCATGTGCCTGGAGGCGGTCGGCTTCATCGTGAGGTACCCCCCTTCGTACGTTGAGGGTGGCCACACCGTGGCTTGGACCGGCTTCATCGTCATTGGCCCAATTAGTCAGTTGTACACCTTAATCTTCGACTATCATGTTGTGCATGATAATACGGGCGTACATTATAGAAGCAATGCAGTCGACATGCCACAAACGCATTGGACCCCTAATTGCCGTCCATCGGGACTGGAGCACACCAAATGCGCGCTCCACGTCCTTGCGTGCCGACTCCTGCCGTTCCGCAAAGTAGGCCTTCTTGTCCTCATTTGCGCATCTGATCGTCTTCACAAAGACGGGCCACTTGGGGTATATCTCATCCGCCAAGTAGTAGCCCATATCATGTCGGTTGCCGTTGGCGACAAAACTGATGGTCAGACCAACGCTCTGGCATTGCTCGTTGAAAAGGGGCGACGAGTTGAGGACGTTGAGGTCGTTGTTCGACCCGGCTACCCCAAAATACGCGTGTCAAATCCACAGCCGATACTCAGCTACGGCCTCGAGGATCATCGATTCTTTCCCTTGTAGCCGATGCTGTAGAACCCCTTCCAGGCAGCGGGACAGTTCTTCCACTCCCAATGCATACAATCTATGCTGCCTAACATCCCCGGGAACCCATGCTTCTCCCCGTGCATCTGCATCAGATCCTGACAGTCTGTCGGGGTAGGGCTTCGAAGATACTGGTCCTTGAATATTTCAACGACGCCCTCGCAGAAATGCTCCAGACACTTCACGGCAGACGTCTTACCGATGTGGAGGTACTCGTCCCACATGTTGAAGGAACTGGCAGCAGAAGCACGTTCGAATTGCATAATTTAATAATTAATCGAACAAATAAATCACATAATAATCAGATCTATTTAGCAGATTATTTAGACAAAATCTATTCGCGTAATTCTTACAAGTTGTTAAAATCTCGATAGTCACTTGAGTTAGACAAAATCAGTTTGAACAATTACTAAGTACTTTCTTGGCCTTCTGTCTAAGTGCCATAAATACTTTATCATTCATTGTATAAGAAGTTGAACTGTTGTTCGAAACTCAATCTTGTTGCATTTATATTGTTTAGATACTATGATGTATAATTTGTTTTTCTATGGTATTATGATAGATATTCGAATCACATTTCTTAATAATGCACGCATTATAAAATGACATCGAACATCATTTAATCATAAACAAGTTTAGAAACTGAAACTGAATTCTTTCTAAACTAAACTGTACCAATAAAACAAAACTCTAACATCAAAACAAAACAATTAAGTGATCATAAAAAAATAGCTCCCACTGCAACAACTGCCCAACTGGATTGAGATCTCTCCTTTAGAAGTTACATTGTTATCTAAGTCATTGTCCTTCTTTAGAAGAGGTCAATCCAACTTACAATGCATCTTCACTTTGCCTTTTCACCTAATTTATCTTGCCTTTCTTGCTTTCAGCAGGCATTGGTGACAATTCAGCTCTTCTCTCTTTCCATTGCTAGTCTTTTGTTCGATTGAACTAAGATATAGGAAGGATGCAGCTTTAACGAATTTGTCATCTATCATGTTATCTTCCTCTATTATTAATAAAGTGAATATCATGTAGAAGGTTTCCAACTTTGAAGTAACAACCTTCATACTATCACTTCCTTACATTTGATGAAGAACTGAGTGTAGAAACTATTTGAGTAACTGAATCAGAAGATTCCTCAAAATATTCTATCTCTCGTGGATATTCCAATAGAATCTGGACATCGTCCTTATTGTATATTCTTCTTTCATCAATATAAACCAAGACGTGTCTTACTACTTAAAAGAAAGTAGTTTGACCTTCTATCTCAAAGAACTTGTAAGTACATGCATAAAATGCATTCTTGAATTTTCTTTATAGAATTTTGTCAAGGAAATAGAGGATATGAATTGGTGAATACAAACTTTAAGTTTTCAGCAATGAGAATCTTATCCATTTACATTTTCAGTCTACATAATTTTGGCCTTCGAGTTTGATTTCTTTAAGGTTCGCAGACATTATTAAGAATTTGGCTGAGAAGAAATAAAACTATTTATCACATACTATGCTTGATACATAATCACAAACAACCACAAAACAATTTATGTATCTCGCAACTGCCAAAACCAAAATAAGTACGCCTCTAGGGAGGTCATACAAATTCGGATTCCAACAATTTCCTGTTCACAATACCGACGAATAGTCCAGAGACCACTAAGGTGGCATGGCCGTCAAATATTGCCTAAGCTTTTACCATAAATATTTGCATCTAGGAATTTCATTTCTGTTTTGATACTCCTTCTAAGGAAGGTCGTACGCCACTAACAAAATTCCATAGCTATCTCATAAATATGTTTAAACATACGAACTTGCAATTTCACAGGATTATGGCTCCCACTAGGGTGGGTCGCGATAATATTAGAAACATGCTTCTAGTTTAAACAATTTACTATTAAGAAGTCTAATCTTATGAACTTGCTATTTCGTTAGATTATAGCTCCCACTAAGGTGGGTCGCGATAATTTAGAAACTGCTTCATATATAGACCAATTTATGGAGACCATATACAACGCATTATTGTAATTATCGCTTAGTTATTCTGAACATGGTTTTTGCATAATTATCACATAAGCAGATAATGCAGATTAATCCACTTATAATAGATAATCACCAAATAAATAGATAAATCCATTTACTTCATGGTAATTATCACACTGGATAATTATTTAAATTATTTAATAAATCTAGGGAGATTTAATTAAATAATTAATTCCTTATCTTATTCCAAAATAAAAATTTCGGATTAGATAAATTTATCTTGGATAATGGTTATCCAAATTAATTTAGGATTTACCTAGATAGAATTTAATCTATCTAAATCCTCTTAGGATTATTCTAGATTTTACATGGATAAAATCAAATCCTAAAACTCAAGATAAAACCGACCTTGGATTATCATTATCTAAATCATACTAGGATATTTCAGGATAGAAACAAATTTATCCAAATCCATAAGATGGAGATAAAACCCAATCTTTCTAAGATTAAACAAATCTTAGATTATTTAGAATAAGAAACTAGAATATATCATATCTATTAGGATTTATTCTAGATAAAATTAATTTTATCAAAATCCAATTAGATAAGGATTATCTTGTATTATCTTTATCCAAATTTATCTAGGATATTTTCTAAATAGAAGTAAATCTATTTATATCCATAAAATTAGGATAAACTATAATTAATATTAATTAATTCAACAAGGATTTAACTAGATAGAACTAAATCTATCTTAAACCCAAAAGATAATTACAATACTGGATTAATAATTATCTAAATCTTCTAAGATATATTCTAGATAGATGTAAATCTATCAATATCTATAAGATAGAGATAAAATTAATTATCTAATTCAACTAGGATATTTTCTAAATAAAAATAATTCTATAAATATCCACAAGAAAAAGATAAGCATGGATTTTAACTATCCAAATCTACTAAGATATATATTCTAGATAGATATAAATCTATCAATATCTATAAGATATGGATAAACATAATTAAAATTTGTCTTATCTAGGATTTATTCACATAGAATTAAATCTATATAAATCCATAAGACAATAAAATTAATTATTATCCAAATTTATCTAGGATTTGTCTAGATATCATTAAATATATCTAAATCCATAAAAATAAGGATAAAATCCAAACTTAATTAATTATTTATCTAGTCTATCTAGGATTTATTTACGTAGAATTAATCTATATAAATCCATAAAACAAAATAAAAAATTAATTATTATCATCCGAATTTATCTAGGATTTATCTAGATAGAATTTAATCTATCCAAATCCATAAAATAAGGATAAATTCCAACTAATCCAAGATTTAAGATATGTCAAATCTTATTCTAAATTATATCTTAAAAAATATTCAAAATTAATTCCTAGGGCCTGGGAAACCCTAACTAATTTTGAATGATTCTCCAAATTTAGTTCCTAGGGTTTAGGAAACCCTAACTAATTTTGAATTTTCTCCAAATTAGTTCCTAGGATTTAGGAAACCCTAACTAAATTTGGAAATCTGCGCCGCCACCGGGAAACGCCACCAACGGGCTCCCACTCGAACCGCAGCCGATGCTGGATGCCTCTGGTAACCCTCCTGGGCAGTTCGTGTGGGCTGCCCAGCTCGCTAGGTAACCCAGTCTGAAGCGCCTCCGATCCCAGACTGCCGCTGCAGCTGTTGCCCGTCGAAGTGCCAAAGTGCCAACAACGCTACTATCATTGCTCGTGCTCCCATATCGTGATCGATATTACAATTGTAATTCAATTCACCACAATTACGTAAAAAAAATACGAATTGAGAATTAAATCACGTCCATGTAATTACATATGATTTCATGTAATCATTACAATTTTAGAATGAAACATTCACATACAAAAACGATGCAGATACATGTTTTAGGGAAAAAGTCAATCAAACTTAATTCCATGTAATGATTACCAACAAAACAAATTTGTTAATCAAAACATTAATTCAAGTAAGTAGAGAATTGATTTTCCCAAACAGCGGCGCTCAATTCTTCTCCCGACGCTATCGTCGTTCTTTGTGTTCTTAGGGTTTTCGAACTTTGCAAATTATAAAACATATAACAAGCAACGAAAACGCACACAATCATGCAATTCACATAACATGAAATTAATCCACATAATCAGAGCCAAAAATTGGCTCTGATACCAATCGTTGGGGATTGAAGCCCCTTGCATAGCGGAAGACATGCATTCACAAATAAATCATACATATGGATCTATTTGACAGATTATGGGATCAATTTATCACATGTTAAACAATCAATTGCATGCTAGAACACACATAAATCATGCTTTAAGGAATTAAACCCTAATTCATGATATTCTACGGATTAGAGTTACCGATCTGATTCTCCAAAGAATCGACGATTGCTTGCGCCTTCTCTACGTGATGTTCTTCGTACTCAACCACGAATCTTCTAATCTGTATCCCGGACTCAGAATCTGACCTTTGGGTGGGCAAAGCTTGTCAGAATCAAAAGGACTTCTAGAAAGAAGACTGAACTTCAGTTCCGTGAAACTGAAAATTTCGTCCACCCCCTGGAAGAGGGGGGCACGAATTTTTAATGATTAAAAATCAATTAATTAGTCTTCTATTTAGTCTCCTTTTAATAGAGTTATGTTGGGCCAGATTAGGGATTCATGGAGGTTAGACTTGGGCCAAACCTGTTGGTCTTTTACTAATTAAATTGAGTCCCAATTTAATACAAGCCCAAACAGAATATTATTATCATCCACTATAGTATAATATATTGACTGCCCGTCCAATCCCAAATTACGAGTAATCCGGGCTTTACCTCTTTAATTTATTATTTCCCGTGTTTAAGATATAAATATCCATTAATTAATTTAAGTCTGCTATTTGACTTTAATTAATTAATATCTTTTTCCAAGAGTTGTCTAGTTCAAAATCTTTATTTATTATTCTGGAATAAATTCCAACCGGCCGGGTTTCTGAATAATAAAACCTTTTTCGAACACCTCTTGAGGATATTATCAAACTGGACTCACCCAGCACACGATTCATTGCAATAAGAATACTAGCACCTCTAGACATTGATCACCACTACCCAAGATATCAGGATTCTTGGATTGCGAAAAATCCGCACCATTTGATAAATCAAAGTAGTGCATAATCAATATCGTATGCTCAATGTTATATCAACAATGATTAAGAAATAACAATCACCGAGACCTCGTCTTTCAGTAAATAGCAAGAAAGACTTATCTCAACAGTTAGATCCTTCAGTGCTATACCACACCAGTGTCGTTTATTTCCTAAGGTAAGGAAATATGCGGACTGACACTGCAACCTTTCACGATAGGTAGCCAAAGCCTATCTAGGTTGTGAAATTCTATTTCTCTTTTACAAAGAACCGACTGCGTCACCTTCTGTGAACGTCGTTCACGACCAGTCTACTATGTAGAAGAATTAGACTTATTTGCTTCTTATACATTTAAATGTTTGAGAAACATCTTATAAATGCACAAGCAAACATCAATGCGATAAAATTACTACTTCTCGCCTTGGGTTAAAAGTGGATTGTAGAATTTATTGTATCCAAGCAGTTCTATCCGTGCAACATGCTCAAAATATGCTTTTTAGTATACCAATCCTAACAATATTGAACTCTCCCTATCCAAATCCAAAATTATAAGTAATCCGGGTTTCCGTTTTAACTTTCATTTCCCGCGCTTAAGATAAAAATGTCCATTAATTAATTAATGTCTGCTATTGACTTAATTAATTAATTTCTTATTAATTCCAAGAGTGGACTTAACATGAAACGCTTATTTATTATTCATAGAGTGATCAAACTCCAACTAGCTAGGTTCCGAATAATAAAATCTTGTTTCCTGCTCCTCTTGAGGACATTATCAAACGAGACGCACCTCGCGCATGATTCAATATAATAGCAATCATAGCACCGCTAGATATTAATCACCACTACCCAATATATCAGGATTATTGGGTTACGAAAAACCCGCATCATTTGATAAGTCAAAGTAATGCATAATCAATACCGTATGCTCAATGCTAACCTATATTGATTAAGAAACAAATATTTATCAAGACCCCGCCTTTCAGTAGATAGCACAAAGACAAGTCTTGTTGTTAGATCCGTTCAGTGCTTTACCACACCAATGTCATCTTATTTCAGTAAGGATTAGAAATATGCGGATTGACATTGCAACCTTTCACGATAGATAGTCTAATTCCATCTAGGTCGTGAAATTCTTCTTTTTTTTTGTTTAGGACAGACCGTGTTACCTTAAAGTGGACGTCGCCCACAACCGATCTACTAAAACAAAGACTTAGACTTTGTTAAGTTAACTAATATATTTAAACATGCAATTAACATCAATTAAATGTAAAACATAACAACATTATGACAAAAATAATCTGTTTTATTCCTTGGAAAATAAAATAAGAGTTTTACAGTATTCAATCACTCGAAACATGGTTTCCAGTATACAAACTCTAACACATGTCTGCCGCACCTCCGTAGGCCAACTGCCTGATTGTCGCGGTGCACTTTTGAATAGGGGTGTGGCCGGGTCTGCCAGCCGCATCGTGCCTGAAGCGGAAACACTTATATCAACGCTCCAAAGCGTCAACGATACGCATAAACAACTCCCTGCGCATCCTAAAACTCCACCTGAACATGTTGGCGTTAAACCGCGGCTGCTCTGCGAAGTAGTCGTCATATAGCCGCTGATGTGCAGCTACGTGATCCCGAGCAATCACTGTTCGGCGGTGGACAATGGGTGGAGGTCGAGGTACCGCCGGCTGCATAGCCCTTTGTAGCAGCCGGTCTATCTCACCCTCCGTATAGGCCTCCAATGCTTCGTCCATTTGTCGTTCGTACTCCTCATCACTACTACCACTACTACCACCCGCGTTGTTGCTCTTGTAAGAGAGAGAGAGAAAACTCGTTAAAACAAGTGGTGCGAATGAAAATGACGTGAAAATCGCGTATATATAGTGTTTCGAAAATTTAATTAAAAAAAAAGTTGTGCTGGCCGATCGCTCGCCGATCGCCAGCCTACAATGGCGGCGAGCGCTCGCCGATTCCGCGCTCGCCGGTTGCAATGGTTCGGCGAGCGGACCGGCTAGCGCCGGAAATCGGCTAGCCAGTCGCTCGCTGATTATAGTGGATGCTCTTATATTTGTAAAGTCAAACACTAATAAATTACAACAATTAATACGGTATGAAATTATAAACAATCATGGCAATAAAAAGTTCCATTATTTGGGCAAATTTCATAAATTGATGATCTTGACTTTTTCAAATTTAATTTAGTTTTCACCATTATATAATATCATACCTAATTTTGTTTGATGATTTTGGCATGAAGATGTTGAATATACAATATAATCGACTCAATGATCATCAATCGATTTTATTGAATTGGCACTGAGAAATTAAGTACTACTACTATATAACACATGTCGTTCTTCTTATAATTTACAATCGTACGATTTTTTAAAAATTAAAATAATTAGATGCGAATGATTATTATCAATTTAATTTTCTTTTCACTATTATATATCATATCTGATTTGATTTCATGATTTTTACGCGAATATGTAGAGTATATAATGAAATCAAATTCGTGATAGTCAATTAATTGGGTAATAGTGAAATGGAGTATACATACATGTAGTCATCTTTACAATACTCAATCACCATATTTATTTTTTTAAAACATAATTGGACGTGAATGACTATTATCAATTTAATTTATTTTTTGCTACATTAATATATAATAGAGTATAATTTCATTTCATATTTTTTGTGTGAAAATGTAGAGTACATAATTAAATCGACTTAAGAATCATCAATTAGTTGGATGATACTAGCACTGAGAAATTAAATATATATACATGTAGTCATTTTTATACTTTACAATCTTAAGATTTACTTAAAAATAAAATAATTGGACGCGAATGACTATTATCAGTTTAATTTATTTTTCACTATTATATTTCATATTTAATTTTATTTCATGATTTGTACGTGAAGATGTACCGTATATAATGCAATTGACTTAATGATCATAATATGTGATACTACTAAGTACTAATAATTGGACATGAATAACTATTAAGATTTTAACTTATTTTTAACTATTTATACGCTCTCTAGTTAGTGTTGTTTCATAATTTTTTAGTGGAGATATAGACATCGATTTAATTATTATAATTAGTTAGTCAGGGATAGCATTGAGAAAAGTATATATATATGTCTGTTGTCATTTTTATATTTTTTTAATCATAATAATTATTTAATAATAAAATAATTAATTCTTTTTACTACTATATATAACATACGGAGTATTTAATTTCGTTTCATAAAATATAAAGATAGAGAAGAGTACCAAATAATAAATTAATAAATAACTTAAGAGGTCGTGTATAGTGAAAAATAGAAGCATAAATTAAATATTGTTGCCTACACGGCTACACCATTCATGTAAGTTAGTTGAGTAATTATATTAATGTCTAGATATGAGGAGGATATAATTAATTTTTTCCTAAATTTGTACTTGTAAATTTAATACTCCTAATTTCCTAAATGATCATGTAAGGGTAAATATGTAATGTATTAATTTCATGAATCAATATAAATTAATTGCAATGTAAAATATTTAAAATATCCTATTTTGTATATACTATTTTTGTTTGGTGACAAAATATAATAAGATAGTTCATTTTAGAGAAAAATATTTGGTGAGATTAGTCGAAATAGCCGAAGGTAAGATTTTATATGTTGTCATTTGGAATGTAGTAGTAATAAATAAAGAGCGAAAGATTACATGCCCCTAATTATATACCTAGTACTAAATATTTACTATGTTTTTGGTCAAATTAGTTAAACTAGCCTTGTGTTTGTGAATCCAAAAAATTTGATTAGGGGTACTGAGGATTGTCGACATTGCGACGGAGCAGTTAGTATCCTGTCGCCATTGAGTCTTCTTGTAAATCGATTATTATCTTAATCGTTTATAATATTTGGAACGCTTCAAGTTAATAATCGATTATTTTTAAATTAAACTTGGATTACCACTAGTTTTGAAATAATGGTCCAAGGATCTTTACTCATGTAAATTTTACAATTGAGCTTCTATTATTCTAAATTAAAGTTAGATAGAAGCCTCATATATGTAAATTTGTTAGGGTGGAGAAGGACCATTCCACCAGAGCGAATTTCCCATGGCAGAGAAGGTGCCAAGGCAACCGTGAGGAGCAAGAATATCCCATGGCTTTGTCCAACAAACAGAGGAGCCAGAACATCTATGACTACAACTAGCCCAATCCAACAATATCCTCTCGATTAAACATGCCATAATTGTCGACTATATTAGCTTACCTTTTTATAAACTAGCAATTGAGATAATCGCCATGTCTGTTTGTAAAAATATTTGCACCACGTGCACAAATCTTGAAACATGACTTATTTCATGGATTTAATTTCTGCCAAATTATACTTAAATTAAATTGCTCCCAACCATTGCACATGCGCAATTCAAGAAACAAGTTGATATAGATCAAATTTCTGTCGCAAGGCACTCATTGTTAGAGACATTTCTTAACATTTTGTATACAAATGATCTTGTGTACACTTAATACACAATAAGTTCGAATTATAATAAGACCCCTGTGATAAAGTTACACCTTAATCTTCTTTTATAAAGATTGTAAACACATATTCAAGAATGAACGTAGTTCAAATGAAATCAAATCTTAGCCCCAACTTTCACACAACCTGCGAAATTTCCAAAATAAATAAAACAAATAGACATTCATCAGTACAGTTTCAAATCTGTAATCAAACAAAAAAAGAAGGGATTTTACCAATCCTGCACAAGCCACACACAAAGATGGGGAATTGAAAAGGATGAAACTTGAACTGAAGTTAAAAATACATAATGCACAGATAAACGACGCTATACACATTGCCAGAAAACAATGCTGAGAAGAGACACATGGAATCCTGCTATAATCTGTTACAACCCCTTCCCCCACCCTTACCTGTTAAATATAATTCCAGCAGGAAATAACTACCAGAAACATACAGTAGACTATTTTTTCAACTGCAAAACCAAATATAGTAATAATGAAATAATAAAAGACTCTACAGTTATGATTATCGGCCAAAGCCTTTCTATATATACAGATCAACGCCAGCGTGTTGCTGGCTTAAAGAGCACAACATTGTCGGGTTCAAGTGACTGCCTCCTCGTAGTTGTTTGATTCGTCCATAGGCTAACTGAGAAATGACAGCAAAGTCTGCGGGGGAATATCAAACGAGAGATCTTTTGACTCAGAAACTTACTAGCATGAATGAAAAGACTGTTTATCCTTAAAAAAGAAAACATATGTACCTCACGGCATCATAGAAAAGGGGACTGCCGGATCACAGAGATGCTGCCAGAAACCCACGGAACCTCTGAACCCTTGTCTGAGCGTGCGATCCTGCTGGTTTATTTTCCCTTCTCCTTCCTAAACGGATAAAGGAGTCTTCTGTGTCTAGTACATAGGAGATCTGAAACACATTATCATTAAACAATGGTAAACCTAAAATTACCATAAACAGAATCAAGATTCAAATATAGCTACCAAATAGGTAGAATTAATAATAACAAATCCAGTCTATTCAGCAAAAAGGCACATGCATTAGTGTCACTACAAAAAGCTAGGAAATCGGGAATGTTTACTAGCCTAAAATGGAAATAAAGAGGTTTTTAATTTTCAGTAAATGCTTAAAGAATATTATCATTCTGTGCATTAGATATGAAATCAGTATTGCGATCTACAAGCTCTAACACAGCCGCAGAGCAGAGTCACAAGAAGTAACTCCTAAGTAACTCGAATAACATATGAGATCTCTAATCCCTATGGCCCGTGTCTACCAAATTACCATGCCTAAGAGCATGCCAATAAACATTTTAATCTGTCCCCTACCAGCCATCCCTGGATTTTAATTTTATTAGTGGAAAATACAGATCTTTAATGTCTGTGAACTACAAAGGGTGCAAAATTAAATTAAATTAAGACATAAACATTGAAAATTTGAACTTAGAGTTGGATTAAGATATTAGTTATTGGTGGTTGAGTCTGTTCCTCAAAGATTTGCTAGATTAGAAATCCTTATTTGTATTGGTAACACAAGAATGATTTACCTGGTTCCTATGAAAGTGTACATATTTCACTTTTTATATAAAGTGTGAACAGTTATTGACTCAAACTCCCAACATATACAAAAGGGAAAAGATGAATAATACCTTGAATGAGGAGGCAGCCATCTTGCATTCCAACCCATGCATTATCATAACATTTTCGGTAGCCATAGATAGTGCGGTAGATTCATCAAGGTTAGCATACTTTTGCAAATTCCTGCAACGTGTTACAAGCCAATCAGGCTTTGAGATGAACCAATCAAAATTGAGCAGTTCGTGAAATATCTAGCTCAAGAGAAAATTGATTATCCGGTAAGTATATCTTTCCCGTCTTCTTGTCATTAATTTAGCCTGGAAATAGTTCAGTTTGAAGGAGCAATAGTAGTAGGGAGTAGCTATAAATGTTTCAGATCCCTAAAATCGTTTACAAGGCATAACCTTACCAAAATCAATGTTCTTTCAAATTGCACGCAATCAAGTGTTTTCCTTTCTAATCATTCCGGTTACCACGTGGAAATTACAAGAAAGTGGCATATACGTAATTGGTAACTGTACAAAATCAAATGCAGAAGTGCACAAGCTATACACTATATCATAAAAGTCCAGCAAATAAATAAGCAAAAAGAACTTATTGCTGTGACAACCATGTATGATCCCAGTAATCCACAGGTTCAATTCATGCCATATTTAATATTCCAAAAGACCAAAGTGTTTACATGTAAGGAAACAACTGCAACCATCCCTGCTGATTTATACATTTGGTTCAGGAATGCCAGGGCGTCAATCCATGGAATTTAACCATTTCTTAAAAGAAAGGGACGCTCCTCTATTTCAAGATTGGACTGATATCAATACCTATTCAGCATTACTGGTGATGACAACTTTTTCCCGCGAGCAACCGAAAGATAATCGTTATGAAGATAGGATGAAAAATTAGGATCTACTGAAACAGCAACTACTTCTGACTTCTCATTTCCGTCATCCATTAATTGGATAGATAAGCGAGTGGGTGAAGTCGTCTACAAGAAACATGAAACAACTGAGCAACAAATTCATAGGTAATACACAAAGCAAGTTAATGGGTTTAAGGAAAGCTATTTATTAAGTGAAACCTACACACTGAAACCGGTATATGTTCTCTTCATGCAAGAGGACATGGACGTTTTCGTAATAAACTGAATCAACATACTTCTCAGGTTTTCTAGAATCTTCATATTCATACAACTGAATAAGCTTACAGTCCACTTCATCACTTGAAACAGTTTGGAGCTGCAAAGGAAGTAAAGTACTTAAGTAATATGAGGGTATTGAACTTAGGAAAATCCAGAAGAAGCTAATGAAGTTTACCTGTTTGACCAGCTTATATATTAACTTATCTAAAGTGAAGAGCATATAAGACTGGTTTCCAATCAATGATCGACAATCATCTTCAAATTTCGTATTATCAGAAGATCCATCAAGTAAATTAAACAATGAGCTCGTGAACCTGCACACAACTTACAGCTAAATAAGTTAAGCAATATGGCTACAAGAACTTCAGAAATTATACTATGCCTTCAAGTTACCTGGCATAAGGATCAGAACTATCATCATTTGTTGTTCGCCATTTACTTTCAGCAGATAATGAATTCACCTTAGCTGACAATATTCTCTCATACAGTGTCTGGTAACATAGAAAAGAATATTATTCAGCATTAAAATCAATATCATAGGAAATGCTTAACCAATGAAGCATCTTTGCTGCTTCATAGAGTTTCTATGATCATTTTATGAACTTTCCCCTCTCATGATCACAAAGTCTAACTTGATCAAGAGTTGCAATACAACTACCATGAGAAAATAAGTGCACAAAAAAATCATAACTTCATACCTGATGCAGCCGAAACAACACATAAAAGGTGTCATTTCCATAAAAAAACCGCTGATCCTTCTTCCCAGCACCTAGAATTGGAGATGCCGCGTACTTTGACAGAGGTTTGCAGGTCATAAGAAAACGTTCGGACTGTGGTACTGATGCACCATCTGCTCCTGTATCGTGAGCTTCGCTATTGTTCTCTGCCTCACCTTCACTCTCGGCTTTACCATTAAGGTCGTGCTCTCCATCGTCCTCTTCATCATGCTCTTCACGTGAGCAATCATCTGCAGCAGACTCACTGCCTGAAACATCTTCTCCAGCCTCAGAAACATTCTCACTCTCCTCATCATCTGCATCCTCATCGTTTTCACCTGCAGCATCTGCACAATTCTCTTCACGAATCCCTGTTTCATGTTGCATGCCATCAGTGCCACAATTTTTCAGAGGCAATGTTGGTGAAGTATCATCCTGATAGGCACCATAATTATCTTCAAAATCCCCATTAGGGGACAGCTCACCCTCTTCTTTCTCATTTTTATAAGGACCAATCACATCTTCCTTGTATGCAGTTAGTCTAGATCCTTCTGCAAGCTCACCATTTTTCAATTGATTCAATCTCACAGTCTCCCCAGCCTGTTCCCACAAGAATTAGTTTGAGAACCAACTGAATACGTACAAAGTACAACAGTTTACATATCAAAACCAAAGATATAAACATAGCAACCCAACACAGAGAGGGCATGCACATATATAGCACAAGTATTGAATGGGGGGGGGGGGGGGGGGCAAAAAGGGGAAGCATAACTGTGATCTGAATGTCTACCCAAAAAGTTTTATGTGCATACCTCTAAAGAGTGTAAATCTCCTGTGATAGGTTTGGCTCCATTATTTTCCTCAGAGTGGCCATTATTTAATCGCAATAGGTTTGCACCATGCCCTTGAAATTGTAAAGCTTTTAAATTAATTAAGAGAAGACAAAGTAAATTAAATTATAGATTCTATTGTCTGTCCGCTAAAATTGTATGTGTGAAACAATTTTCACAAATCACTACTGCGAACTTAAGCATCAGAATTTATAAATGCTTCATTATGTATCCTAAATGCATACATACCAAGATTAGCATCTGATCCAGAAGAAAGAGCTGCATCAGTGTTGGTTAATCTTTCACCAGCTGTAAGCCCTACCTTAGCATCTACATTCTTTAAGCTAAGCCTGCCTGAATTGTGTTGAGGAGAAGTAGACAATTCACCATTGCAGTTGGGTTTTGGTTGCTTAAAGTTCGTCACAGAAGCATCAGCATGGGGACTATCTTCACTTTCTGTTGTGCCTGTGACAGTATGCTTAATCGTTTGATGCTTTGAAGCATCATCTTTGGTAGCCACATTTGACTGTGGCCTGGAGTGAATGCCCAGCATTGGCTCAAGAAAAGTTGTCCAGAATCTCAAAATTTTATTGATCTGTTCTTTTGTTGAGCAGACTTCTTCGCATGAGTATTCGATAATCTTATAAACATCATCATGAATCTCAGCATCAGAATATTCAAATTCAATGTCTGGAACAATAGAGTGTCTATTTCCAGCAACAATACTAAGTAGCACACTATCCTCTTTCTGCCTTTTCTCCTTGATTTCTTTTATTTCTGCCACTAAAGCTGCCCATTGAGAGCATGAATCAATATCTTTTCAGAAAAAGTAAGATAGAAAAAAAGGCAAATATCTTTGATTTGTAGTATATGGTTTCCGGATGATTTATGGATAACTATATTGACCTCATGCCAATTGTTCAATACCTAGCCTCATTAACAAATTAGAACTATGGCTGACCATCAAAAGGATGAAAAGTATCTTAGCAGAAGGAAGATGAATAGCAGATTGTTGCACACAAGTGACTTATACTTATACACCATGACAGTGATGCTAATAGTACTAAGAAGCCACAACAAAAGGGTAGACTGACATATGATTTCACAAATAACTAAAGGTTCTTAGTGACAGTAGGAAATAGAAGATTCAAGAGGTAAAAACATAGCAGTACCAAGCTTAACAGAATATAACAATTTGAGGAAGAGAGGTGTGTGAGCATGTGTAGTGGGGGAGGGGGGGTGCTCAGAAAAACAAACAATGGCAAAGACTTCAAGTCCTAAAGGAAAGCAGATAGCAAAAAACCTAGTGCTTATCATACTAAACCGAACCTAAGTACAATTTGTTTACTGCTTTAGGGTTCAGTAACAATCCTTATATAGAACAACATTAACAACTGGAAGAATATACTATAGGTCCAAACTCACCTTTTGTGCTCAAGTTCTTTGAATCTTGTTGCTTGAAGTAGAAACTTCGGTGGTCAAGAGATTTGTAATGGTTCTTAGAATATATGTCAGCCCAAATTTTGTTAAAATCCAAACGACACTTGGTCCAGTCCTCCTGCTTCTGCTTAAGTCGGGTTAGGACAACAGGCAATGCATGAGACGGATTTTTACGCAAAATGTCCATCACATCAAGACCATGGTCACCGTATAGGCGTTCAATGCATCTTAAATTCAGAGCTACAAAAAGAAAGAGAAGCACCCCTTTATCATTGATATGATGATATGAATACCTCTACACTTTTGCTAGGTTTTTAGGGGGTTGGGGGAGGTCAGAGTTGAATAGCTCTTTTGAAATAAGTTCCTACTCAATACTCCACAATGACAAACCTGTAAAATGGTCTTCGATCCGTATATGACTGTCTGAATCAGTTGATTTGTTAGTAATACTGTTCAAAAGCTCCTCTGCTCGCTTTGCGGTTGAACTGACAGACTCCAATAACAAGTCTAGCTCAAATCTGATACATAAATCAAATCAAACGGGACAAAAATCAACATCCCCTAAGGAATTTCCGAGATGCACTTTCATTACACTATATCATATACGGGGTTGCAGAAATACAAGGGGACACAGCCCTATGCAGCGAATAAAAGTATAATAAACATCACACTAGCTATACCACTAGTAGTTAAGCATATAGAGGACTAGGTGGCCAAAGTCTTTGGCAGCATACCTATCATCTTCACACCTAAAGAGGCTTTCTTCGTACTGGTTTCTTCGCATGTGTTTAAAAGAATAATCCTCACTACCAGATGTCACCGACACCCAGTGATCATTCAAAACTTGAGCACCAAGCTCTGACCTCTGGCTAGCTAAGGGTATTGGATACTGCAAGAGAAAATCCGTGATAACAAAATATTAGAAAGAGACAGCCATTACTTCTTAACCATGTTTCAAAATAAGCACAAATCATTCTCACATCTTCTGGAAGAAGCCGATAACTGGGGGAGCAGCGTTGACAATTGGAAAGGTCCAGCTCTTGAATGGACTTTCCCCAGTATTTCAAATTGTATCTATCTTTCTCTTTCCCTCCTTCCACTTCACGTTTTGGTTCTTTCTCTTTTTCCTCTATTTTGATAGATTTTGAAGTATTTCCTTCATTCCATAATGTTTCTGCTATCAAGAAAATTCTCAGAATAAGAATCCAAAAAGCTTAGTGATAGCTGATACCTGCAACAGTTGTACTGTCGGGGGGGGGGGTGCACTGGCAATTGATACAACAGAAAAAGGAATTATTTTGTAGATGCAAGAGTATATAAAGGGAATTGTTACATACTTTTGCCCATAACACCAGCCAAGAAACCCTCTGCAGAATACAAACTTGCTTAGCAACGAAACAATTCAATCAAAATTACAAGCTCTTCAAATCAGAATCTATGATTACCTAAACGCTCACAGTGCTCCAAAAATTCCTTGAAGCCTTCCATGAGATCAGGAAATTTACCAAGTAAATCAGAAACCTGAAAAAACCTTGTATAAGAACTGGAAAAAATGAACTCATGAACATATCCAACTAACATTTATGTTTTTAAACACAATACCTAGAGGAGGAAAAAATGTCTTATCCTAAATAACTTAAAACAATCTATGCCGAAAGAAACTACGGATTGTGAATGCAACTAAAATAATGTCGCTCAATCAAGAAACTATGGATTGTGAATGCAACTAAAATTAAAAGCATAAATAAATACTGAATATGGAAACATGGGGAAAATCAGAAGACACTAAACTTTCTGAAAGTAAGAAGAAACTAAAAATGATTGGTAGGTAAGTATTCTAGTATTTATAAAGACCTAGGTATACACTAAATGGTGATTCACACGATGTCCATACCAAACTCTGTAATTCCTTTCTTGTAATGATTTCTGTACTGTAAATGTGAAGGCATTTCAAAAATGCTTGGTAATCATCCGCACTGCGCAACCTCTCCTTCACCTTTTCACAAAAGTCGAACTCATGGCTGTACATACCTTGAATGAACAAACAAAACTGAGCATAAGTACCAAGCCAAATATGACAAAAGAGGCAGTGAGACTTCTCCTCCTTTGTATTTCAATTTCTTTTTTTCACCTTTTTCCCCTTTCCTCTTTTGGAGTATTGGAGGTATATTGAAGTGAGGATATTTGATATTTCCGTATCAGAACTTCAAGAATTTGTGGTGCAAAATGATGATTAAAAACATAAAACCTAACCAGCTCTTCCATATATGTAAAGAAGCCGAAAAATAAATGCACTCACTTTTTGATGCATCTTTATCATCCCCATAGTCTTTCCGAACAGATTTTCTTTTCTCGGAAAGCCGATGCATGGTAGCGTCCTTATTGTTCTCGATGTCAGGATCTCTGTCATCAGGATCACGGTTTTTCGTATCCCTATTGTCTTTTTCAGAATGTTTCTTCAGCTCTTTGTGCAATCGCATAACGCTTTTATCATCATCAACATCAGGACGTTCAACACTAAGATCTCTTTCTCCATGGGGACCTATGATCCTATCCCTTCGCGGCCGCTGCTAAAGATTTATGTGACATCCATTTTAGCAAGGAAAATACAAATCATGTGCTTAAATAAATGTAGAGAAAGAAACCTTATCAACATGAGACTGTCCTGTTGTGGGTAGGGCAGAGCTCCTCTCATCATAACGATGAAAAGAATGCCGTCCAAAAGAAGCCTGAGGAGCTGACACTGTGGATGAAGTATCTGGCAGAAATCTCGTGAATTCATCAAGAAGGTCGGGGTGGTCCTCAAAAAGTGCTGCAACCTGAAACTACAGATATTAGGACCTAATATTTAAAAAAAGAATAGGAATTGATAACAGCAGAGAAGCAGACCTCTTCGTAAACCTGCTTTATACCCTTATGTTCTTTCCGGTACATATTCAAAATGTCCAAGAAAGATTTATACACGTGATCGTCATTTTGAAAACGTCTCTGCAGGTTAAAAACCATGGATATAAAATCATATTACTGGACTTTCTCATAAGCTAAATCCTGCATATTAACAAAATTTACCACCTTGATCTTATTGACAAAACTAATAGCCTCCTCAAACTCAACAGTCCTCTTTGCTGGAGCCTCTTCCTCGTCAGTTAGGGTAATTTCATATCCTTTGGGCAAGAATGTATTAAACCCAAGTATAAGATTAGGATGTCCTTTAAACAACTCTTTCACCCTAGCTATGACCCCAGCGGTGTCAATCCTGTCAAAACAAATAATGAGTTACAAAAAAAAAAAAAAACATTCCATTCATCCCAAGTAAGCAAGAAGCTATAACCTAGTGAAACTTATTTACCTTTGAGCCTTAAAATCTTTCATGACATCAAGGAACCTATCATATTTTTCCCTTTGATCCTGGAACATGTCCTTAACATCCTTCAAATAACTCAATGCATCATTTGTCGTGAGCTTTTGCGCACCTCCAGCTGTAACAGCGGTACCACCACCACCATTAACACTGCCGCCAGCACCACCACCTCCTCCTCCTACTGCCCCAACTCCATCCATGCCCCCACCCCCACCGGCTATAGGAGGATTTGGAAGGCCATACCTTAATAAGAGTACAGAGCAAACTCAATTTAAGTTCAATTTCTCGGGTAACTGACACTCGCCACATAAACATTTATTATCATAATCGACAAAAATAAACAGCTGGTGACAGCTATGTGCTGCGTATCAAAATCAATAAATATATGGATAACTTCTTCATGCTTTTGAAAATTTAATTTAGAAATTCCAACCAACGGAAATCCTAGTATTGGTGAAATTTTAAATAGTATCGGCAATCAGGTTTACAGGATAAGATAACCCCAAGTAATACAGCCAAAAATAATCAATTTTTCTTTACCTATTAATAAGCAATCCCAGAAACACCCTTCCCCCAAACCCCACCTAACCCGGCCAGCCTCTCCGAAAGAGAATTTGTAGTTAACTTCCCCAGACTCTTTAAATATTTCATTTAGCAAATCCAGCCAACGATAATCCTCATCGTTATAAATTTGTAAGACGTTTAAGAGACGGCACCAAGTAGCGTGGACAAATAAATTAATACATTCATTTATTAATGAGCAATCTCCAAGATCTTCCCCCAAACCCCATCTAACACAACCAGCACCTATAAAAGAGAAAGTCCGAGTGTTAAAGCAACTCACGTCAAAAGAACAAAAAGGCACCGACAAGGATGAAGATCCAAACTTTTGATCTCAGATAGCTCTACCCCAATCAGTATAACACGATAGCATAATTAAATCTTATATTTCCATAACAATTCTTCCAGCTGCCACTTGCAAGGTAGCCTAATTAAACTTTAGATAAAAGACAAGAATCGGCACCGAACAATTTTGATCAAGAAGACGACAACGGAGTCCATTCGATTAGGTTACAAAGAAATCAACAAAACCACATTGATGGAAGAAACATTAAACCAACCAAAACGTCAAAGGAGACAGCAAATAATGTATGCAATTAAATCACTGACCATATAACATATCTCGATATATAGAAACTGAAAAAACACAAAAAATTAGAGAGAGAAGCTCACGATTCTCCTCGAGAAGAAGAGCCGAACGGTCTCTTAAATTGAGGGTTTAAAAACACATCATCCCGCAAACGCTTCATCCCTGCGCAGAACACAACTACTTAGACAATAACAACAATTGAGCAACACAACAAAAG
This sequence comes from Salvia hispanica, assembly GCF_029641045.1. Lineage (NCBI taxonomy): Eukaryota > Viridiplantae > Streptophyta > Magnoliopsida > Lamiales > Lamiaceae > Salvia > Salvia hispanica. Next base: position 35,434,810 of record NC_142696.1, read on the forward strand.
CAAAAACACACAATTTCAGAGACATCAAAAAAGTAGAGAAAACAGCCAATTTTCGTCCATTTTGGATAAAAATACCAACCAGGAAACACTGCTTCCGTGAGAAAAACGGAAAAGTGAACAGATCTAAACTCAGCAGCCAATAATTCAACAATTAGTTACACTTGAACAATTCCGGTTTTGCACGCTCTACATCTCCTTAATTAATTAATTCAATTCCTCCGCTCTCTCCACCGTTCACCGCACAAATCAATAAACACGAGTTTGAGAGAGCAAATCAAACGAGAGATGTGAAGGATGTAGAGAGAATTTTGTTAGTTTCACGAGAATTTTTGGAGTTTTATGCAGGGGAGAGAGATATAGGTCTCTTTTATAGTGTATAGAAGAAATACAAGTGTTTTCAAAACAATGTTACCTCCGCATATATTTTACAGTATTAAAATGCTTTTTCCTCTCATTTATGTAATAAAATGATATAGTAAATGTTTTTTACGAAAAAATTTCAGATCGTGTGCAATTACAATTAAATATTTGTGGTGCCTTAATATTTTGATAAACATGTGTATACGTATGTACTACATAATTACAATTTAATATTGGAATTATTACAAACTTAATTGATTTATATGTAATGGGGATAAGTCTGCTAAAAGAAATAGTGTATGTTGCAATCTGCAAAATGTGGGTAATTTAACTAAATGAATAATTCCAGTCTCGTTTATATTCTTAGATGACGTGTTTCGGAATATCTAATTTTATTAAAATTTTGAGATTTTAAATAGTACTATTTCGGCAATAACCCTAACCCTAATCTTAATCCTAACCCACTTCAGTTGTAGGCTAGCTTATCGGGCCAACACGTTTATGCATAATAAATAATGATTATGATTTTTGTTAATAAATGGAGTATGTTATTGTAACAAAAGTCAAATTGTGTTTTCTCAAATTAAAACATTTAATTTTATTTTGGATAAAAAAATAAGTGTCATTCAACATGAATTTACATTGTACTAATAAGTTAAAGCATGGGAGGTAATGATTTGACAAATATTTATAAATAAATGGTTATCTTTGATTGCATGTTGGAAAAATCAAAAAACATTGTTACATTATAAATCTGTATTTAATAACCAAATTTGTGTGTTAATGAATTACGACTCGAACCAGTTTTGGGCTAATCCAGTCGGTCTCAAACATTATATTCAGGCCCATCGAGGTTTTAATTTGGAATAAAATATTCGGTCCTTACTATTTCTCGATTTATTCAGATTGATTGATTTACCAATAGTTAATCAAATTCCTAATTTATTGGAAGAATTGATTGAATGTTAGTGTCTTAATATCGAGGATAGACGTTTAACAAAAATATATAAATAAGAACAAAATAAAGAAGTAAAACTATATATCAGTGGTTGTGGCATGTCAGGAGAGAAATGGATTATCCTGTCGTGTTGTTAGCATATCGTTACAATGCAAATTGAATTGCGTTGATATAGTGTTGGTGTCATATTTGTCGCGTGTATCCCTAATTAATCGTGTTTGTATATGACTTTGTCGTATACTACTTCATTACATATTGATCTCATAATAATTCCAACCCGCATGAATTATCAATATTCCAAATGATATTCTCAATAAAAGATGCTAGTAGAACAAATTTTTGTGAGAAAAATGTACTTTTTTTTTTTCTTAATTAGCTTTTTCTGACTTTGTATGATACTAATCTTTCTATTCAAAAATAAATGTCACTTTTCATTTTACTACGTCTCACAATAAATATCACATTTTATTTTATTGAAAAAAGTTTTTTTCACATAAATATAAACATATATTTTGTCTCTTTAATAATTACACACAAAATAATATTTTTAAAAATTTCATAAACTCATACTTATCATCCAAGTATGACATCTATTGTAGTACATTCGTAATTGAGCTTTTAGTCAAGTGCTGATCTTTAAGCTCATATAAACAATATTGTTCTAAAACTGTCTGGGCTTAGTTCGTTGAGAAGTGGTTAGAATATTCCACCCTTTTGTATAAAATGATTATAATCATTTACACCACGTTTCTATTGCCAGATAATGTGGCTTAGAAAAATAAATTATTTATTACTTATATAATTTTTTGTGACATAAATATTAAAAGAATTATTGATAGTTGATACCAAGAAAGTAGTACTTGCCATTTTCCTGGTTTCTAATTACATAGCCTAAGTGCCTTATTCTGATTTAATTGTCTTTCGAATCATATACGGAGTATAAAACTATTTTAAAGAGCTTTAATTGATGATTGTGAGTTAAATTAAAGATATGGAAAGTATTACTATAATATTAATACAAAATATGAGTCAATATTTTTACAAATTTCGTTATTATTCAGTTTTGGCAACTCAGTATTTTGAATTTCATTTTATGTATTCAAACCCAAAGCTCAGTTTGATGGAAATTGTTTGATTGTACACTACTAATTTAATTTGTTGTTGTGAGTTGGTAACATTTTTTTTTGGTATTGGCGATATGTGTACCAAATCCACCTTCAGTGAAATTTGACTAATCCTACTTAATCAAATTTGTGAGTTAAGATCAAAAGTCTTTTCAGCAGGTGACGGAGATTGTTACATTAAAAGCTGACTGTAAACTACTAATTTTATTTATTACGAAACCTTTAATTTTTTTGGGATCCTAACACTACGGCCTTCTCGGCAATAAAAAAGTTCTCATGGTCTAAACTACATCAAAAGTAATGAAATGGAATAATTAAAGGACATTAATCTTAAAAACTATTCTCCCCGTCCCAATTACTAACATCACCTACTCTACTTTTCTTATCTCTCCTACTCTATTCCACTCTCCTATTTTATTTTATTTTCATTTCATTTATTTAATATAATTTCTTATTTTCCAAGTTTAAAAGTTTTGCCTCAACTATAAATTTTGGTGGATATTTTCTATAAAATTTGAAATTAATTTAAGAAACTAGTAAATTTTAAAAGTCAGGTAATTTTTTCAACCGAACGGGAATAAATTTTTTTTGACATATTCTGATCTTGTGTGGCAAAGCCGTTAAATATACATTGCCGTAACTAAATTATACACTTAACAACATCAATTTAAAACAATTTCTTTCATTGGAATCCTATCAAAATTAGTGAAGAAATTACATTATACATACAAAATGTCTTACAGATGTTTCAATTTAGTACAGATATTTTATAATAACATAAATCATCCAAAATGTTTAATTAGGTTTTCAACTTTATACATTATGTCAAAAAATTTCTAAACGCCGTCAATTTTATCCATCCTCCACCCAACTCATTTGTAGAATGATGAAAAAGTTTCATTCTGAAGAAGAAGAAGAGCACGCCAGTAAATAATGTAAGAAAAACATCCATACCTCAATTAGAAAAAAGTAATTGGATTGGCTAAAAAAAATCTTATAAAATTAACTTTGTCCAGAATTTTGTTGGATTTGATCACTCTCCACAGACCTTGCAACTTATGGACGGCATGAATTAACTTGGTACCAAAAAATTTCAGTTTTTCTCCCAACTTGGTATGACATTTTTTAAGAGCTTGAACCGCTGGTCATCATTACATTTTTATGTTTCATGATAGAAGAAAATAACAAAAAAGTTCATTGACTTGAATCTGAAATATCAACCATTGTGCAGCTTTATTTTTTTCGACATACAGAATATTGACGGTGTTAAAGAAAGAGAAACGGAATGTAAAAATTTAACACGAATAAACATTTTGTATGATTTAGGTTAACTTAAAATATTTAATATTTTGTATTAAATTGAAATATAAGTGAATTTGGTATGAATGGTATAATTTCCCCAAAATTAGCTATGATCCAAAATTTTCAAACTTCCATTTTGAAGAACACCAGCTCCAGATTCTTTAACCATGAGTACTACACTACTACTCCTTTTTCCTAAACGCATATTATTTCGATTGCTACAGTAACCCCATTGTTCTCTCTCTTTCTCACTGCAACCCTTCGTTTCACCTCCACCCCGCTTTTGACCGTCGCAGCCATCACATCTTGGCTCTCGTCATTGTCGCTCCCTAGTATTTGTTGCCCCACTTTGCTCCACCTCCATTTTCGCCTAGTCCACCACCTCCTTCATCTTCATTTTCATATCACATACTCCCTTCGTCCCGCTTAATTAAAGCAAAACATTTTCTCTATGGCACAAGATTTTATTTGTTTTGTAAATTGAGTGGACCGAGAACAGACTAGATATGCTGATGTTTCTATTCTATAATTGGATGTTTGAAGTATGGCATGTGACATAATAGGTGAAATGTTCAACACATTGTTGAAGATAGATGTCAATTGGTTGTGTTAGATGTTTTCGCTGGTGGTGACCTTCTTATTTGGTAATGTGAAAAGCATCGGGAGTAGGGCTGTCAATTTGGGTATCCAAACCTGAAATCGGTATCTTTTGCTATCCAAACCCCGAACCTCGATAAGCTTTCGGTTACTTGGATTCCGATTCGGCTATCCAATCCCAAAAATCAGATATCAAAATACCTTAATACTAAAAAATAATTGAAATATTCTTTCCAAGTTACAGTTTTCCATCTTGTTCTAAATCACACTATATCCATAATAAATCACTAGCAAGTAATAAGCTTATATATTTTATAATTAAAATCATTTTTATGCTAAAAATGTTTCAGCCATTCAAGTAATCTGCTTAGAGTACTTATCAAATAGAAATGATTTAATCAAATGACACGAATAGTATATCAATAATTTTTGATCGGTTGCTTTGTTTGTTCAACATAAATCTCGACTTGTTATTGTGTATATTACTTTCGAGAATTAAAAGTTTTCATTTTCAACTGCAAAGTCTTCTACACTAAAAGAGAAAAATATTGGTTTTTAAAACTCCAATCAACCTTGCTTCTAAAAAACTCTATCTATAACGTTCATAAACAATAAACAGGGAGTAATGAATTGTAGAACTTGCTATGCAAAAGCACTGAGCCAGAAGATGAATACCGGGTCAAACAGCCAAACACCTTTTCAACACCAATCAAATAAGGCTTTTCAACACCAATCAAATAAGGCAATAGTATGTTGTAGGAATATATAAATGAATGAAGCATAAATTCGTCAATAAAGTAGTACTCCCCATATCGAACTCCTTTTTATAACTCATCGGGATTTCATTTCTGCATTTTTTCAGTTCACAAACAAATGTGCGCATTTTTTGGTACGATGTAGATTGTAGACTATAATCGAACTCCTTTTTATAACTCATTAGGATTTCAATTACTTCAATCTTTCAATTCACAAACAAAATGTGTAGTATATTTTATTTGACATGACTTTGTGATTATTATATACAGCGAAAAGAGTAAAGGTAAAAACTGATCTCGAATATATGCTCATTTTATGATTTTGGTCATATATTTTATCTTTTGAATTTTTGCATCCTGAACATTTCAACTCGGATCACAATTGGTCATACACTAACAATTTTGTTAATTTTTAAACGGTTTTAACCCGAATGAGACTCTTAAAACCATCAAATCGGTCAAAATCGTGTTAAAATTGTTTAAAAATTGACGGAATTGTTAGTGTATGACCAATTGTGATCCGAGTTGAAATGTTCAAGATGCAAAAATTCAAATGATAAAGTATAGGACTAAAATCATAAAATTGACATATGTTTAGGACCAGTTTTGCCTTTACTCCATAGAAAAATAATGTAGTAACAAATTTGAGATAGTTTAACAAAAAAAATTTATGAGAAAGTTAATAAAAATATAGTTACTGTGTTAATACCCAAATTATGGCTAAAATTTTGGTCATAAGAATATCTCCAAGGGAAAAGGTAAATGTTGAGGTAAAGTCATATAATTACTATATTTATCTTCTTTTTATGAAAATCCTTTTTCAAGAAGAAGGGTGTTTGAAAATGTATTATACCATTTCACATTTTAAAGAGTCTCCATCAAAGATGAGGTAATATTTATAACTACTAAATTTACATTCTTTTCATGAAAAGTCATTATCTGAATTATATATAGTATTTGAGAAGGTATTCCGTTGCCCATTGGTTCTATACCGATTCATAACTAGAAAGTTATGCCGGCGCTTTCCTAATCGGGCTAAAATCCCAGAAACAAAAAATACTAAAATAGGAATAAAATTGATATTAATAGAATTGCCCAAAAAATATCATGTTCGAGTGTTCGTAAAGCAAAAACATAGACGCACTCCTATGAACGTAGAAATTAGACCGGATTGGTTGAGTCGAATCGAAGTTGGAAGGTTGCATTAATGATAAAAATCTATAGGGAGGATCCAAACGAAATTTATGTTTTGGAATGCATTTTGTACTACTTTTTTATTTTACAATATAAATTACATTTTTATATTTTTTTTTCTTTGGAATTTATTATTTTTTAGAGGGAACATCTTTTTAGGTCTACGAACTTTGCCAAAGTATCATTTTAGGTCTGTAAACTTTGAAAATATCATTTTAGGCCCGTCAACTACAAATTAATATCACTTGAGGTATTATGATCTTTTTTCCGGACGAAAATGACCTTAAGGCTTTCAAAGGGAAATTTGGACAATTCTTTAACCACTCATTTTGCGTTAGAGACCTATAGTCCAATAATTTTTAACGGTAAATTTTTATATTTAAATTCAATTTGGATGGTAATTGATCTCCATTCTGAAATTCATATAAATAATACTCTGAATGACAATCCAAATTAATAGCTATCTAATTTCAAAACAAATAAACTAAATATAATTCACAAATCACCTATAGTAAGTTCTTAAAATGCAGTTTAGATTGAAAAAATAAAATAAAGTATCATGTCCCAATTCACTATCCCTAAATAATTGGCCATCTAATAATTGAAAAATTAACGCATACAATTTTTTACGGCAAATTTTAATTATATTTAAATTCAATTTGGATGGTAATTGAATTAAATAGTAGTAGTAAAAAACATGTTGGATTCTAGGTCTTTGACGCAAGATGAGTGGCGAAAGAATTTTCCAAATTTCCCTTTGAAGGCCTTAAGGACATTTTCGTCCGAAAAAAGTTTAAAATACCTAAAATGATATTAATTTGTAGTGTTCAGACCTAAAATGATATTTTCAAAGTTTAAGAACCTAAAATGATATTTTTACAAAGTTCGTGGATCTAAAAAGATGTTATATATCTCTTTCTGAAAATAGAAACAAATAGTAATACTATATCTTTAGATATTGTACTTTCCTCCTTGATAATATAGTAAACAACTCTATTTTCTTGAAAATAAAGTAATTTTAAATGATTTGGAAATCGGATAGGACCAATATTTATTGAACAATAACTCATCATTTAGGGTCCACTACAAAATTCAAAAGTGCCGTTATAAATTCTCAATAATAGTTTTCTAAATTCTAATGGTATGATTCATGAACCAAACAAGAGAATTTTGTAACAACAACTTCAATATTTTACAACTCTGTGACAACATTATTTTATAATCAATTTTGATGACCAAAATCCAGTTGGAATTGCATACGCGACTCCATAAATTTAGTTACTATGTATATTAATCAACAAAATTGAGTTATTCGCAATTTCGAAAAATTAAAAGTGGACGTATTTATTTTGGAAACAACTTTCATGTATTCATGGTGTGTGATTAGTTTAAACAAACGATCAGATTAAGCGCACTTGGTGGATTCGATATTAATGATATCATATGAATTATCACAGCCAACTCCAACTCACACAGACACACAGTCAAACTCCACAATACTGATTAAATTAAGCTAATCCCAACTTTAATCACTTTCAAGTTTCATCATTTTCCATTAAACTATCCCTCGAAACCAACCCCACCGGCGACACGCACATCGATATGCTTCTCCATTAATTCTCCATTATCATCAAACCCTACCCACCACCGCCGCCGCCCAATCCACCAATGAACCGCCGTTTCCCCCTCCTGTGCCTGCTGCTACTCTTCTCCTTTTCCGCCGCCGAGGATGACGTCAGGTGCCTGCGCGAGGTGAGGAGCTCGTTGACCGATCCCAGCGATAAGCTCAACTCATGGAACTTCGCCAACAGCTCCGTCGGTTTCATCTGCCGATTCGTCGGCGTCTCGTGCTGGAATGACCGTGAGAACCGCCTAATCAGCCTCGAGCTCCGCGATTTCGCCCTCGCCGGAGCTATTCCTGCTTCCCTGCAGTTTTGTGAGAGTCTCCAAACACTCGATCTATCTGGAAACTCCATCTCCGGTCCGATCCCCCCGGAAATATGCAGATGGCTGCCGTATCTCACCACTCTCGACCTCTCGCGAAATGCTCTGACCGGTCAAATCCCGGAGGATCTCGCCAATTGCTCCTATTTGAACACTCTGATTTTGGATGACAACAAGCTATCGGGGAGTATTCCGTACAAATTCTCGAATCTGCAGAGATTGAAGAAGTTCTCCGTGGCGAATAACGATCTCTCAGGGAGACTGCCGTCGTTTAATTCCGGATTGGAGCTCAATTTCGGCGGTAATAGCGGCCTCTGCGGCGGTCCGGCCGGGAAATGCGGCGGCCTGAGTAAGAAGAGCTTGGCGATTATCATTGCCGCGGGCGTTTTCGGCGCCGCTGCTTCTCTGCTACTAGGATTCGGCCTGTGGTGGTGGTATTTCACTGGATCGGGGAAGAGGCGAAAGAGAGGCTACGGAATCGGAGGAAGAGACGACGCCAGTGGCAGTAATTGGTCTGAGAGATTGAGAGCTCATAAGCTCACACAGGTGATGCTGTTCCAGAAGCCCTTGGTGAAGGTGAAGCTGGCGGATTTGTTGACCTCAACGAACAATTTCAGCGCGGAGAATGTCGTCATGTCGAGCAGGACCGGGACAACGTATAAAGCCGTGTTGCCGGATGGATCAGCGCTGGCGATCAAGCGGCTGAGCTCGTGTAAAATTCCGGAGAAGCAATTTAGGATGGAGATGAATAGGCTGGGGCAATTGAGGCACCCTAATTTGGTGCCATTGTTGGGATTCTGCTTGGTGGAGGAGGAGAAGCTCTTGGTTTACAAGCATTTATCGAATGGGACTCTTGGTTCCACCTTGGCCGGTAGCCCCAGCGCCTTGGATTGGTCGACTAGGTTTAGGATCGCATTGGGGGCTGCAAGAGGGCTCGCTTGGCTTCACCATGGTTGCCACCCTCCAATCTTGCACCAAAATATTAGCTCCAATGTGGTTCTCCTTGATGAGGATTTCGACCCTAGGATCATGGACTTCGGTCTGGCTAGGCTCATGGTTCCTTCGGAGTCAAACGAGTCTAGCTTCGCCTATGGGGATTTGGGTGAGGTTGGATATGTTGCTCCAGAGTACTCAACCACACCGGTTGCTTCTCCGAAAGGAGACGTGTATAGCTTTGGGGTAGTGCTTCTGGAGCTCACAACGGGTCTAAAGCCTCTTGATGTTAGCGCTGCTGACGAGCTGTTTAAGGGCAATCTGGTGGACTGGGTGAGCCACCTCTGTGGCGCAGGCCGGATGAAAGACTGCATCGACACACAGCTGCGTGGGAAGGGCAATGACGAGGACATTGTCAAGTTCTTGAAAATTGCTTGTAGTTGCGTGGTGGCTCGGCCCAAAGACCGGTGGTCGATGTACCAGGTTTATGAATCGCTCAAGGGGATGGCCGAGGAGCGGGGCTTCTCAGAGCAGTACGATGAGTTCCCGCTGTTGTTTGGGAAACAAGAGGCTGCGAGTCCAATTTGAGATGTGGATTGAGTTGAGCAGGAATGATTGGACAGAGATATTTCTGTGGTATGGTGGTGAGTTCTAAGAAAAGAAAACTGTGTGATGGACTGCGACATTTTCTGTATAATAGCTCGCTTGCATGAATATGTAGTTGAGAAGCGCTGTGTTTGTTTGAGATTTGTTGTATGAAAAGCTATTTCCTACTGTTCTAAACATTGGTTTCAAGAGTTGAATCGAAGCTCTTCCCGTCTAACTTGTTTCATCAACTATTTTGCGTGCATATTTTCTCTTCAATTAACAGGACATGATTTTGAATTATTAGTGAATTCCAATCACCATAGGAATAGCCGAATAGCAAATAAATTGGGAAGTCAGTTGAATTGAATGTCTTCTCTTCCACTATTCTAAGTCGGGCTTCAAGTCACCATGAATAATATATCGAGAGTTTGAGATACTATGACCACAAAAGTCAATGAGAAGCTAGATTTGACACATTTGTTGCCTTGTTGAGCCTATATCTGACCACTAGACATCCTTCAAATAATCAACTGTGTATTTTTTTTTTTCTTGTTTTGGTGATGCTCACAAAACATTTACAAATTCAAAAAAAAAAAGCTTTTGCCATTTTCTGGAGTTAAAGGAAGGAGGTTTTTACTTGGTCAATACAAAAGAAAGATTTGTTGGTGAGGGTATCAATTAGCTCGATATAGATAAGACTATGTTTCATTTAGCAGTGGACCAGAGGATTACATCTATTCCTAAATTTTTTTATAATAACCCTTCTGTCATCATAACCACAAAACTGATTAATCTCATCTTTGTCTCTGACTTCGATTAACTTAATTAATTTTAATTGGAAACTAAATGTTCAAATTGATAAATCTTAACTATATGGTAATATTTTCTTATTAGATTTAATTAGTTTTATTGGATATAATTAGGAAATACTCAACAATATGCTCATTTAGTTGCTTTATCTCACCTTTACACACAAAATTATAAGCTCTGCAATAATCTGTGGCTAAATTGCATGACCTAAACTAGTAAACTTAAGCTAATTAGTTTCATGAATATTTTCTAAGTTAAAGAGTTAACCACCACCACCCCCTGTACACAGTCATGGATCGAGAGATTAGAGGTAAAATCAGAGAATTCGTTATGTTGTATTTTATCATTGCAAATGGCTTCCTATGAAGGATATTGTCCATTGGTCATCTTCTATACTAAGACATCTTGCCTTGATTAACTAGACCTTTGTCCAGTTATCTTCCAACAAATAATAATTGTCCAATTGATTAAGTCATTTTCGGTATACCAAATTTCAGCACATGCGAATTTGGGTATAGAGATTTTCTTCGATAACATATAGTGTTTTCAATATAACTAATTAATCTTTACTTCACAACATATGAGGAGCTGAAAAAGTCATGATCGCTTGAGCACAAGTAGCAAGTAGCTCAAACTTATCGAACGTGTTTATTATTAAAGAGTAATTTAACATAATACAATAATACTGAAAATAATTCATTTGATAACAAAAAAAAGAGAACAAAGACTTCAATGGACGCAATTTCCAGCTCTTCGTCACCTTCCCCCTCCTATTCACATTTGACTTTGACTGAGCTAGTCCGGCTGGCTCCATGGCTGTACCACCTTGACTCAGAAGGAAGCTCCATACAACGGTAGACAGAGACGCAGAGCTCCGAATCTAGAGCGGGAGATGCAGGAGGATGGTGGGACGAAATCAAATATTCAGTCCATTGTTTATTTGGAACACTGCTTATTTATCTAACACTCCTATAAACACAGTTTGGTATTCTATGATAAATCAAAAAATAACCAAGAAAAGAATGAGAAGTGCAAGGTCTACTAACAAAATCGAGACCAATTCACACTCTAATCAACTCCCTTCTGTTCCGGTAGCCGCGCGCCTCTTCATGTAACGCTGATTGTTCCGTCGCATCATCTAATGTTGATTCCAGGCTACTTATGTATCAAAATATTTAAAAATCGAATAGTATAAGTCATGGTTTGTTTGAATAGAAAATGTGTCGAACTAAATAGTTAGATTACCTTGATTCAAATTCTTCACGTTTAGTAGTGGTGGGATTACAATAAGATCTCCTCTCATGATCAAACACTATATTATTGCTAAATTGCTGAGCTTCACTACTATCAAAAACATGTTGCTCTTCCGTATCAAAACCAACAACATCCGTCTTCTGCAGTCCAAACGCCTCCATCTGCGCCCGAATCACGCTCATCATATCGGCGCCATCGTTGAAAACAAACTGCTCCCCTCCATACTCGACTATATGCTGTTGTTGTTGCAAAACCATCTGTTGCTGGCCTTTCTGGCTCGCTTCCCGGTAGCTCTGCAGGGTAGCGTTTACGTAGTCCAACTCCTTGGTAGCAGCCATCAGCTGGTGATACAGGTGAGAAAGCACGCCGCAGCAGCCGGCCACCGGGAAGCGCTCTCGCATGTCGGACTCGTAGATTATCGAGCGCATGGCGTCGTCCCGGTCGAGCTTCTTGGGGAGCTTCTCTAAGATCTTGGTGACGTTGGAGACGCCGAAGAGGCGGTGGACGTTCTGGAACATCTTGGGCTGGTTGGCCGGAAAATAAGGGGCGAGGGGGCAGGCCGGGCTGCACTTGCGGCGTTGGTATTTGCAGGCGGCGCAGGCTGGGGTGGTTCCGCCCTTGACAGTCATTTTATTGTGAGAAGAAACCGCCGTAGAAAATGCGGTAACGATCTTATAGGAAGGGATTTTTTTTTTTTTTTTTAGGAAGGGATATTAGATATGTGTTAGATTTGTTGGGTTATGATGGTGGACTAAGTAATATTGTTGAGAATTACCGATATTTGGGGGGTGTCGTTTTTAAAATTCTAAGGGTTTTGACTTATCTTAATGTATTTTTAAATTAATTAGATGATTATGTATCTAAACAGATTAAGATTCACGTATCTTCCCACTTTTAAAATACTGATTATTTCAACGGAATCTGTTATAAGTATATCATAATTCATATTTATTCAAATATTATAATTTTTTGAAAAATTATGAACTATATATATTTTATTTTTAAATTTATGAATTAATATGATAATTTTCAAAATAAAAGTGATGATAAATTTTACGGAATAAATTGATTTTAATGCAATAAAATATTGGGAACAACGTCCAAAAATCTTCTAGGAGATACGAAATTAAACTTAAAAAGTTTTTGAAAATAATTAAGTAAAAAATGAAAGAAATATATAATGACAAAAATGAAACCGATAGATGTTATGCTAGAGGGATTAAATTTAGTGGAGTTTTTTATATAAAAAAAATTACAACTATATACACATCTTTTGCTGTTTTGAACTTCATGGATTTTAGACATTTTTTAGTATTGTGAAAAATTATGTAATCTGAATTTAACTTATAAAATCACAATATACATATCTATTGCGGTTTTAATATTTCACACCACTATGGTCAGATCCGTCTATCACTATATTGATATGTTCTCATCTAATTCGAAGTATATGTGTATTATGGAGTATATATATTGGGATATAAATGAGTCTTTGTTAAATACACCTTAATTGATAATTGAGGAATGATATGCTGTATACCATATTTAAGCGCTATTTTCGTTTGACGTACGTTTAGCGTTTTTTATTTTGATTTATATTTTTTTTCTAATGTATTAAAAATTGTTATTAAGATTTTTAATTTTACAAAATTCAAAAAAATCAAAGCTCGATTTGTTATTCCATCCATCATATACTTTACTAAACACAAAAAATGAAATTTACCTTTGTTCGAATCGACGTTCTTTGTTCTAATGCAATAAATTACACAAAGAATCATAAAATTTTATAGGTGTATGGACTGAAGATATGTCACTATTACTTCGTATTTCCACAAATATATATACCATTCACTCTAATTTTTGTAAGCCAGGAGATAAGAGTATGTTATTATTAAATTAATATATTCTTTTTAATTATGAAAATAAGAACATGGATATATTATGAAGAAAATTCTAGCTCTCTAGAAATATATATTTAGGCACGGGGATGCGATCATATCATAACTCATATTTATGTGATAACCTAATAACCCTATCATTTTATGGGTCAAAAGTATCATTTTTACTAAAAATGATATTTATACACGATAATTTCAGCATGCATAAAATGATACTTTTATTCCATAAAATGATATTCTGTTCCATAAAATGATATTTTTCATCCATAAAATGAGGGTTATTAGGTTATCACCATAAATATGGAATATGATATGATCACAGCCACTTATATAAAATTAATATACTTTTTAAAATTTTAAAACTGAAGTCATGAATATGTCATATAGAAAATTCTAGGAGCCTCTCTATAAACATATCAAGCCACTTGTATGAAATCTTTTGAAATTAAAGACCAGATATTAACTACTAGAAAAATATGATTTGACATTATGTATAGATTATAAATAACACAAATGAATAGTGATATAGGATAGGTGTCTATTGTAGGCATAACTAGAGAATAAATATCAGTTAAAGATTAATAAAATAATGGTTGATATTATGATTTTTTATATTGGAGAAGAAATCAGTTTACTATATTAAACATTTACTTTACTATAAGAAGGTGGGTATAATGCACATTTAACAAATAAAATAAGGGTTAATCTTTAAAATACTCTCTCATTTTCTCATTTTCTTAATTCATCTCCCGCGCTCCTCTTCTGGGTTAATCTTTGAAATACTCTCTCATTTTTTTAATTCATCTTCCGCCTTTGCTCCTCTTCTCCTCTTCTTCTCGAAATTTCAGATTTCTCACTCCGCTGCTGCCTTATTTCGTCGTTATCAACATCCAATTCTTTCATTCCGTCATTGAACAAATGAATTCAAATCAGAAAGATTTTTCAAAATGTAAGTTGTTCTACTAGTTTCTTCAGGCGAATTAAATTTCTCATATTCAGTCGTCAAACTCATTTTTTATTAATATTTCTTCAACTGATTTAGATTTGAACATTTAATTAAGTTTAGAATCAATAGTTAATTAGGCTTAAAATCGTTCTGACATTAATATTGTAATAGACTCCATGAGTAATTCCCTCTCTTAGTAATTCCTTCTATTTTATTTATGTAGGTTTTGATCGACAGAAAAAAAAAATGCAATCAAAGACTCCAATCGTGAGTAATTCGTACCTTACACTACTCTATTTTTTTCATTTTAGTGGAGTAAAACGTGTTTAGAGTGAAGTATTCCATGGTTATAGTGAAGTGTTTGTGATGCATGTTATTAGTGATCTGTTTTTTAATCTCAGTGAAGTAAAACATGCTTAGAGTGAAGTATTACACGGTTAGAGTGAAGTGTTTGTGATCCATGCTTATAGTGATTTGTTTTATCACTTTAGTGAAGTAAAATGTGCTTAGAGTGAAGTATTCCATGGTTAGAGTGAAGTGTTTGTGATGCATGTTATTAGTGATCTTTTTTTTTCATCTCAATGAAGTATAACATGCTTAAAGTGAAGTATTCCATGTTTAGAGTGAAGTTTGTGATCCATGCTTATAGTGCACTGTTTTTTCATCTAAGTGGAGTAAAACGTGCTTAGAGTGAAGTATTCCATGGTTAAAGTAAAGTGTTTGTGATCCATGTTATTAGTGATCTATTTTTTCAACTCAATGAAGTAAAATGTGCTTAGAGTAAAGTGTTTGTGATCCATGCTTATAGCGATCTGTTTTTTCATCTCAGTGAAGTAAAACGTGCTTACAGTGAAGTATTTCATGGTGAGAGTGAAGTGTTTGTGATGCATGTTATTAGTGATTCTATATGCATATTGTAAATATTGAATACAACAAATTCTTTGTTATATTCACTAATTGATTTTATTCTGAAATTGTTATTATCTTTATATGTGTTCTTTCCAATTAGTGCTGTGGACCATTACAACACCGTATGCTTCAGATTTAGCACTAAAAGTATAGTGGTGATTGACAATTCAAAGAATGGTGACATTGAAGAACTTGGCTACAACATCAATGCATTATCAAGAATGTAGGAAAAACATGGACATAGATGTGAAAAAAATGATTGTAAACTTCAAGTGTTCATGAAAAATTCTTATTTTATGTTAATATCTTATTCTCTATTTACTTCACTTGTTCACTGTAAAGGTAATATACTTCACTATAAGCATATAATAGTTCACTAAACACACAATTACTTCATTGGAATAAAAAAGCAGTAAACTATAGGCATGCTGAATATACTTCACTATATGCACAATATACATAACAGTACGCTCAATATATTTCACTGAAATGGAAAACAGTACACTATAATCAATATTTACATCAGTATAAAGCATATTCACTTTCCTATAGAGCATATTCAAATGTTTACCAATATTTTTTCAAGGATCATAATTATCACTATAGAATAGTTTTACATCATTGTACACAAGAGTTAATACACTATATAGTATTTCAACTTCACCGTAAGTAAATGTTCACAATAAATGAACCAAAACATGTAATAAGTGAACTAAAGACTTGTAAGCAGTGAAACAAATACATATAAAAGTGAACTTATTCTCACTTGAGCTCAACAACAAATTTGCATTGAAATAAAAATCACTCAAAAGTGTACTAAAAATGAGTCATAAGTGCTCTACAAAGGCTACAAAGTGAACTATTTATGTCCAAATCTTCACTGCCTCTGTTTTGTCTTCTCATTCACCTTTTTGCAGTTCCTCGAATCATGGTGTCCAATCTCATGACAGTTTCCACATTTTCGACTTGGTTTCATTGATAACTTCATTGCTAACTCCTTCAATTTCTTCCTACTTCCACTCCCTTTTGTACTGACAACATCAGGAGGATGAACTTCAATAAAGTTCGGAACTTGTGAGCCATAGAAGTTCGGAACTTGTGAGCCATATTAAAATCACTGTTAGGCATACTGAATATACTTCAATTAATACTCAATATACTTCTCTACATGAACAATATGCTTCACTGAAATGAAAAAAAAAACAGTACACTATAAAGCATGCTCAAGATACATCACTATAAGCATATACTAAGTTCACTACATGCTTAATATACTTCACCAAAATGAATAAAAACAGTACACTATAAGGCATACTCAATATACTTCACTGTAAGCATATTGTAGTTCACTGAATGCTCAATAGGGGTGGGTATTCGGTCGGTTAACCGACCCCAAAATTTCATCACAAAACTAACCGAAACCGACCCGATCTTTGGTTCGGTTACTTAATTAACCGACTCGGTTAGAACCGGTCGGTTATCGGTTATAACCGAACTAACCGAATTGGTTTATACTAGTTTTAATATACTACTCCCTCCGTCCTCGATTAGGAGTCCCGGTTACTTTTGCACACCTATTTTATAAAAATCATAAAAAATAGTTAAAGTGGAGAAATGGTAAAATAAAAGAGAGAATAATGTTGACAAGAGTCTTATCAACATTATTCTCTCTTTTATTTTATCATTTATCCACTTTAACTATTTTTTATTATTTTTATAAAATGGTTGCGCAAAAGTGACCGGGACTCCTAATCGCGGACGGAGGGAGTACTAGTTTTTAAGCACTTTATTAACTTTAAGAGATCTTATTTTTAAAATAATGTTTAGACACTTGACTTTGAGATATTTGATACTGACACAAATTAAAATTGACTTTTTTTAACATTGCTATATGACTTATGAGACTTTAATAAAATTTGGAAGTAAATTACAATTTCTTCTATTGTGACAAAATTTGGAAGTAAATTACAATTTTTTCTATGGTGATAAAATTTGAAAGTAAATTATAATTTCTTCTATTACTAATTAAAAATATAATAAAAATTAAAATTGTTTATGGTTTTAACTTTTAACTTGTTATCTACTTTTTATTATTATTATTATTATTATTATTATTATTTATTATTATTGTTATTATTATTATTATTATTTACAAGCAATACATCTATTGTTTAGGCTCTTTAATAGACTTAAACTTTAAATGGTCTAAAATTTGAAAACCTTTCTCTAATAATAAGTGAAAGGTTATCTTATTTTTAAAATAGTAGTATTGCTTAAGCACTTGTTAACTTTGAGAGATCTTATTTTTAAAAATATATTTAGAAACTTTATTGAATTTGAGATATTATAAGTATAAGTAAGTGATAGACTTTTTTGACATTGCAAATTTGTAATATGGGACTTTGACAAAATTTGGAAGTAAATTACATATTCTTCTATTGTGACAAAGTTTAAAAGTAAATTACAATTTCTTTTATTATTAATTAAAAATATAATTGAAATTAAAATTGTTTATGGTTTAACTTTTAACTTTTCATCTACTTTATTATTATTATTATTATTATTATTATTATTATTATTATTATTATTATTATTATTATTATTATTATTATTATTATTATTATTATTATTTACGAGTAATACATAAATTGTTTAGGCACTTTAAAACACTTAAACTTTACATGATCTCTAATTTAAAAACTTTTCTCCAATAATAAGTGAAGGGTTATTCTATATTTAATATAGTAATGCTTAAGCACTTTATTGACTTTGAGATATAAATTGATAAGTATAATACTATAATTGATAGTGACACAAATTAAAATGGACTTTTTTGACATTGCAATACAATACTTTGACAAAATTTAGATATAAATTACAATTTTTTCCATTGTGACATAGTTTGAAAGTAAATTATAATTTGTTCAAGTATTAAATAAACATATAATTGAAATTAAAATTGAATTTAATTCGGTTATCGGTTAACCGATAACCGACTTAGAGCAAAACCGTATAACCGGTACCGAACCGATAACCGTAAATGTCGGTTATCGGTTAACTTAACTGATAACCGACCGGTTCTGGTTCGGTTCTCGGTTAACCGATTAATCGAAAATCGTTTACCCACCTCTAATGCTCAATATACTTCACTGAAATGAAAAAATAACCGATAACCGACTTAGAGCAAAACCGTATAACCGGTACCGAACCGATAACCGTAAATGTCGGTTATCGGTTAACTTAACTGATAACCGACCGGTTCTGGTTCGGTTCTCGGTTAACCGATTAATCGAAAATCGTTTACCCACCTCTAATGCTCAATATACTTCACTGAAATGAAAAAATAATACACTATAAGCATGCAAAAATATACATCGCTGTAAACATATATTAGTTCGCTAAATGCGCAATATACATCACTATATGCTCAATATTCTTCACTGAAATGAAAAAAAAATAGTACAAAAGGCATGCTCAATACACTTCACTATAAGCATATTGTAGTTCATTAAATGCTTAATATACTTCACTGTGAGCATATAATAGTTCACTATATGCACAATATATTTCACTAAAATGAAAAACAGTAAACTAAACAATATTGTTTACTGAAATATCAAATATCAGTATAAACATCATATTTACTTCACTACAAACAATTTTTATTTCACTATAAAGTATATTTAATACACGATAGAGCATATTTACTCACTATAAAGCATATTTACTACACTGCAACACATATTGAGCATATTTACTTCACTGTTTGTTACATATACTTCACTGTAACGTCTTTTCACATCATACACAATCTAATCATGCCAAGCAACAACACTTAATTGATAATAATTGATAATTAACTTTAGATTCAGTTTCTCCTTCCTCTCAAGATGAAGAGGAATCGGAATCAAAATAATCTTCTGACGAATGTATCAGAATTGAATCTATGTGATAAGGAATCCATACGTCGCGATTTGACCAGGAAGCGACGTCGCGATCAAATGTGAATGAATTTGGATAGGAAGCTGGATTTGTTTCAGAATCGTGCATCACAATTCACGTTGATTTTGTGAACAAAATTGGTTAAGATTGGAAGAAATCAGGGCTTGAATTTGGAAGAAATCAACGCTTGAATTCGAAAGAAATCTACGCTTGAATTTTGGAAGAAATCGCACTTTGAATTTGAGAGAAATCACGTTGAGTTTGAAATATTGAATTTATGTTGATATGCTAATTCCAAATATACATTGGGCTATTTTTAACAAAAATCTAAAAAATTGTTTATCCTATAAGATTAAATTGGAATAACAAGATGTGTGGCTGAGATTTATTCTCTAGTTATACACTTAAAATTAGTTACACCTTGATCACTCCTCTCTGGAATGTGATCAAATGAAAACTCTAAATATTGTACAAACTCAAAACTATGATCTGGACCATTGAAAAATGTCAACATATCATAAAAAAGCATCATCAGGAAAATGTCAACAAAATTTCGAAGGTAGTCAATAATTGATGTTGTGTTGATATTGTGTTGACATTAAAATCTTGAAATTTTACACTGTGTTGATATTGTATTGAAATAGTGTTGAAGTTGTGTTGAGAAAATTTGAGTTTGTATAATATATAAGTTTGCATTTTATCACTACTCTGCCTTAATATAGCTATAAATGAGAAACAATATACAAATTATTAGTAATCACCCTTAACCATATATTTGTTGGATTGCACTCAAACCCTTACTCATTAACGCCCAATATCAACTCAACTCATTATTCGACCACGAGGTTGGCACATACGTAGTGCAATTCCTAGTTAGCAACCATCAGTTGGTACTGCAGTTGCAAAACGACATCGAAAAATAGCCATTGATGGGGAGGCACTTGCACATGCCGGACTCGTAGATTATCATAGCGTCTAATTGTTAGACTAGATGCATATATATGCACTCATTTAGATCATATAATTTACATTTCAACATATATAGTATTATTCAAAATGTGTGGATCGGAGCGTTTCTTCCACTTTCAAAAATTTGGTGTCATGTGAAGTAGTTCACATCAGATTAAGTAACAATATTCCTCAGAATGCATTGCACTAGTTCCAAAACGTAGGTATATCTCTTTGAAAGCTTCTAGTTTGATACTCCATATAACACGAATTAATTAACGAATATATGTACTAACAATGACTTTCTTCGTCTCATATGTCATGTAGAAGTAGGAGCCGGTGGCATGAACTCGTTCGCCACTGCCAAAACAACAACAAAGATTAGTGTAAAAGTCATGAGGCGTTTACTTTTCATGATTGACAAGTTATACGATTTAGTACTACTCCACGTTACTAGAATTTTCTCCAATTTTTTTTTTTTTTTTTCTGAAGTGAATAACATTGTCTTTTAAGTAGCTTCTACTGGTAATAAAATCATGAACATAGTACGGTCCACTTCTTTTGAGTGATTTGCAAGCTATTACACATGAACACACAATTAACAGATAGAATATACGAACCTGTGGAAGTGGGTGGAACTACAACAACATGCATAGTGGCATTGTTGGGTGGGAGGGCCAACCTAAGTGGATACAGCTTCCCATTTACAATGTTTTTAGAACAGAGGATGATGTCCTCCAAATCTGTTAGCTCCTCCAACTTCTCGGACAGATCCTCCAGCCCCTGCCCTTTGAACTGAAACGACTGTTCAGCGCTGAAATTCCCGTCGTCGTCAGCAACACTGTAATATATCAACCTTCCTTCCGATTTCTTCGCGTAGCAGTCTTCACCGGACTGCTCCTCCACAAAAATAAACCACGCATGTTTCGTTAGTTAGAAATTTAACCAACTGCCATGGCTCATGTTGCTATGTAGCTACTATAAAGAACTTATACATTATAATTTATTAATTATACTGCACACAATCCACTTAATAATAATCCTTGATAAGATGTACTACTTCACAATTATAACTAATACAACAAAAGTGAGACATTATTTTAATGTCTAATCTAATTTAGTAAGTATCTACTTGATTGATTGGGGGAGTAGTAGCTACTTGGTTGTGAATTGACTCTATTTTTGTCAACAATTCACGATCACAATGCTTCTTAGCCGTGAATTACTCTATTTTAATTATATACAGAGAGAAGATTGTGATAAGATTGAACTACATCGTATAATAGAGCCATCATTATTAAACAATATGAAGGTAATTTTTAGTTCATTTATTGAATTCGAATATTAAAAATAGAGAGGTCATTTTTAGAATGTTGTAGGTCTGTCTTTTCTGAAATAAACTAAGAATAATAATCTATGGGTTTGGTTTTGTATTCTGCAAGAAGATTGAGTTTTGCATTTCTTTTTTATCCTTATGACTAATTTGATATGTCATAACTATAGCAAAATTGAAATTTTTATATAGTAGTACTATTAACTTTTAAAAACTAAAAACTAACCATATTAACCGATGATGACCGGAGATTGAAAGTAGAGCTCAAATCCACATCCGACTCCACGGAATTCGACCTCTCGAGCTCCGCGGGGGGCGGCGCCACCACCCTAGGCGGCGACTCCGGCCTAATCTCCACGACATCCACCTCCCACAGGGTCCACCCGTGGTGCCTGTGTGGGATGTCGTGGGTGATGGAGTTGCGCCACGGGGGCAGTCCCCCGTTGGCGCGCAGGTAGTTTCCATAACGCGTCTTGAGCTTGACCAGCATGCCATCGCGCACGGGCTCCCATTCGACCGAGGAGTCGAGCTTCCTCGGCAGCGACTGGGAGACCCTCCGCCCGGTGACGCCGAGGAGATACTCCTCATCCTCGGCCTTGAGGTACTTTCCGTAGCAGCTCTTCAAACGGATCACCTCTTCCGATCCTTCCACGAATTCCACTTCCCATTTCACCGATTTTTTCGAGCCCGATCGGTCCTGGATCACGTGCTCCTCGTCGGAATCGGCCGTGAGGTATTTGTTGTGGTAGCTTTTCAGCCTCACGGATCTCGCCTTATTGAAAAACTCGATTCCGGAAATCTGTGGATTAATTTGTTCATCGATGATTTTCAATTTATTAATTCTCGTATACTATGTAAATTGTGCATTACCTGCATAAATATTAAACCGGCGTACACCTCTTCGGAGAGAGATCTGCAGATTGTTCTTTTGTTGAGTTGCGATCGTGATCTAATTAGTTTTTTTCTTCGTTTTGATTTATCTTTCACTTGGTTAATTGTGTATTGAGATGGGGTAATTCTGTTATATCAAAGTGCTAAATTTTCATTTGCTTATTGTTAATTTGCTGTTTTTAACCTTATAAAATTCTCATTTGTAACTAGAATTATATATGAAAATCTTAAATTCAACAACAAAAATGATGATAATTATCATATGATACTATAGCTGGCAAATATCAATAATTATCTGATAGTATGACAAAGTAAAATATAGATAAACACATTATTCATATTCATGAGAAATTAGGGTCAGTATATTTTATGGTACAAATATAAAAAATATTATTTTGGTAACAGTATTGAGGAATGAACATAGCTCTCACATGTGTGAATAGCATCATGTGCAAATAATTAATAATATACTTATTGACTTTGACAAGTTCAACTAGAGGAATCGTTCAATTTCGTCCAACTCATATCCGATCTATTATGTCCTGGTTCCTATTTAATTTCAATTAAGTCACGTCTTATTCAATACCAGGATTGCTGAAATCAAAAGGCCACAGAATTTATTGATTTTCATTTTCAGGCAAACAACAGCTATGCGATTTAATTAAAGAGATTAAGGGCTACGCACATGGGAACTCCATTTTATTCGAATTTGGATTTGAAGATTAATTAGTCGTCGTTCAAGTTCACTTTCAAATGTCCTATGGTGACACTATCCAACATTTATTAATATCGACACCTTCCGAAGAATCAATATATGTATACATAATTAATAAATAATTCATGATGTAAAATCGTGGGTCATGGCTCATTAATAATCTTTGGTTATACTGTATAGTACTTGGTTCTTTGAACCGACAGTCACTAACAAAATACTCCAAGGAGTAATTAGACTCTTGTTACAAATTTTAAATTCAATTTCACGTTTAACTAGATTCATCTTAAAGAGATTGCGTTTTTGGGTGAATTTGAACTTTTAGAATACTGGATATTAAAATTTATTTAATCAAATACACAACAGTTAGTGGTATTCAGTTTCATTTTTGGGTCCTGCAATCAACATGATGCCAAGTATAGTACACTCCTTAATAATTTTTGCTTACTTTATTCGGTACCCAAACTGCATGTGGCCACTTGATATATTTCTATTCCCCTTAGTTATGACTTATGAGTACAACTACTATTGTTCAATACGGAGTAGTACTATTAAATGGAGTAATGAACTGCTAATATTATCACAATAAAATACTACTCCTAGTATGGATTTCAATGAGCCCAGTAAGATTATTTTTCTCCGGCAGAATGAAAATTTTAATGAAATTCAGGATAAAAAAAGGTTAGAATCAATAACAATTTTTTCAGTTTTTCATTATTTCGTTATTTTATGATAAATTTACAAGGTAGAAAAGAGTGTACCCTACGCGTAACACCAATACAACACCATAGTGTTATACTATGTGTTTTATTAAAAAAAGACGAAACCCAAATACTGAATCACAAATATATTACCAGAAACAAAGAAAGAAAGAAAATAAAGAGTAAAAGATATACCTGTTTCATAGACATATTCCCGGCGCCGGCTCCTCGGGCCACCGGCGATCCGGTATCAGGCGAACCCAAATAATCATCAACGACAGACGAAAAGCTCGAGGCGGGCGATATCCAACCCGGCCCCGGATCCGACAGCGTGATGTCCACGATATCCACTCCCCACAGCACCCAGCTCTGCGTGGCCGTCCGTTGCGGCACGTCGTGCGTGACCGAGTTCCTCCACGGCGGCGAACTGCCGTTGGCCCTCAGGAACTTGCCGCGCTCCGTCATCAGCTTCACGCTGTTCCCCTCCTTCACCGGCTGCCACTCGACGGCGGCGGCGAGATCTCCCGGCCGGGTTTGGAGGACCTTCTTCCCCGTCATTCCGAGGAGAAACTGCTCCTCCGCCGCGGTGAGGTAAAGCCCGTGGCAGCTCTTCAGGCGGAGGCGGTCGCGCTTGCCTTCCACGAATTCGACTGTCCACCGCGCGTTGCGGGACGCGCCGTTGCGGCTCTGGCGAACCGTCGCCTCGTCGTCGTCCGCGACCAGGTATTTGCCGAGGTGGCTTTGGAGGCGGACTGCTTTTGCTTTGGTGAACAACTCCATTCCATCCTGCAACTTTTCATACTTAGCTAATTTTTTTATGTGGATTTATAAGCTTCTAAAACATTTTGTTGAAAGGTATTTTAAATAATGATTAGTATTTTTTAAAATTATGTTCCTAATTTTGATTCTACATTTTATTTTTAATTTGAGGACATTCAAATAAACTGAAATTTGTAAACAAAATAAAATGTTTTACTATACACCTAGTATATTCCAATTAGCTCAATTTTACACTTTTTATTTAGAAGATAAAAATTAAATGCGAAAATATTAGAATATAAGTCATATTTTTATGTGATTATTTTATAATAAAATAATAAGTAAACAAGTTATTAGAATGTGAAGTTGATTTACTAAAAATAGTAAAATCGAAATTGATTATTTAACGAAGAATGTTCTACAAAAATTAAACTAATTGGTGACTTTTCTTATTTATATCACAAGGTTTGCACCAAGTGAATATATCCTTACAAAGTTTAGTGAACTTTCTTTGATTAATTATACGAAAACTATGACTCAAATTATTACATCACACTGAAGATATAATATATTTATAATATCTATATTAGATGAAGATAGACAATGCGATTTTAAAATACCATAGAAAAAAAGGAAATTCCAATCAACAAGATTGTAGAAAGAAATATTACCTCTCTACCGCTGGGGTGAACGGACCTATCCGACGCAAGAGACGACCGCCGTCTCTCCATGGAGAAAAACGACTTCCTCCGCCCCTCCACCGCACCGGGCGAATTGGGGGCGGAAGAATCCGATAAATTACTCGACGCATTACTGAGCCGCGGCAAATACTCATCCTCCAACACCGACACATCGACCTCATCCACGTCCCACATCACCCAGTCCTGCGTGGCCGTCCGATGCGGCAGATCGTGCGTCACCGAGTTCCTCCACGGCGGCGTGGCCCCGTTCGCCCGCAGAAACTTCCCGCCCTTGGCCCTCAGCTTCACGCTGTACCCCTCCCTGATCGGCTCCCACTCCACCGAGGCGTTCGCGGAGGCCTGCAGCACCACCTTCTTCCCCGTCATGCCGAGGAGATACGCCTCGTCCGAGGCCGTCAGGTAGAGCCCGTCGTGGCTCTTCAGGCGGATCACGTGCGCATTGCCCTCCACGAGCTCCACGTGCCATCTCGCCCGCCGCGACGCGCCCTCGCGGCGGCTCTGCCGGACGGTCTCCTGGTCGTCGTCCGCGACTAGGTACTTGTCGAGGTGGCTCTTCAGCCTCACGGCTTTGCCATGGTTGAAGAATTCCATGACTTTATGTGATGATTTTTTTTTTAACTCCTCCTTTAGGGGATTTGGATGGAAAGCTAATGTTTGTGGGTTTTGTAGTTGGATGTTTGTGATTTAGAGGTGAATTAATAGTAGTATAAAAAAATTAAGGTATTGACTTAGATATTGTATTAAGAAGATGCTTAGGTAGTTCGGATTGTTGACTTGCAGCTTCGTAGGCAGCCCTTTGTTTAATGCAACTTGTAATACGTGTGTTGAATCAACTTCTCAACCTATTCTTTTTAATTCACATCGATGCTTCTTCCTTTTTTCTTTGAAATCAAAACCAAAATTCAATTATTAATAGCTAGGGAACAATTTCAATCTAGAGATTCTAGACAATAGTGTACATAGTATATTTCACTCATGCTTGATATAATAAATCTAGACAAACAAGATTTGCTGTATGTAATAAATGTCTGAGAAACATTATAATTTTATTGGGAACACCCAGGAGATATTCGTACAATTGAATGTGTATTCATTCAAAAAAAAATGTGGGTACATTTTCACCATCTAAATTTGAGGATAGTTTCTATATATACTAGAGCAGTATATCTAAACCACTCTCTATATGGGATTGTTCAGTTTGCAATTTCAAGATTAAATATACTATAATTCATGAGATTGAATCTCATAATTTAATCTTAATGAATAATTATGTGATAATTAGTCGTAGTCACTTCCTCCCACTAAAATAATTTTATAACTTAAACTTAGATGAATTATCCCATGATAATTAGTCATTACAACCAAACAATACCTATATATACAAATTTCGTTAATTAATACAAATTTATGGCCTAATATATATTTTTTCCACGTTTCCTCATAATCGGACATTTGAAATAGAAAAAGTCAAAAATACACAGTCATTCGGGAAAGAGTCTTAAAAATGGCTTGACGTTTGATCAATTTTAGTGTGACGCGTGAGGCTCGGAAAAAAAGGAAGAAGTTTATGAAAATACTGGCTCGTTCTCTTGGTCACTGTCTTTTTCTTTTTAGTCCCTCTCTCTTTAATTCCTATATTCACATCTTAATTTTGCCTGAACAATTTTTAAGAGAATATTCAAGAAGGGGTGTAGAAGATCTTTCCCTTCCATTTGTCTGAAATTTGGTAGAAAATGAAGGATTTTCCATTTTATTTGCTAGAGTCCTAAAGAGAGACCAGCATTCAAGCTTTATTTAATCTCCAAAGGAAATGTTTCAGATCTTTGGAGTTGAACTCTTTTAGAATTGATGTGTTTTGAGATGTTAGAGCCTGAATGAGGTCCCATTTATAAAAAGAATACCTCATCATATCAAATTATTAAATATACCATCTTGTTTTAAAATAAAATAAAATTTCCACAAAAACATAACACTATTGCTATATTTAATTATTAAAAAAAGTACTATGAAGTAAATTATTACTACCTATTACCCCACCTTTGTTACCTTTTTTAATTTAACTAACCTCAAGTCATGTTTTGTGCTCGCATGATGCCAATCATTTATAATTATTCACATAATTATTTTTGATAATAAATACTATAAGTTAATCCATATGAAATGGTTTAAATTGAAGACATTTGATTTGGTTGATAGGGGTATAAGAAAAAAGTTATGATTGATAGGATTTGAGCTTGATCAAACCCCAATGTTGAGATGACAAATAAAAAAAAAGAAATTGCATGATTAGAATTTAGAGGATTTGAGCCTTGGTCAATAATGAACCCCAAATTTGAAATGACACATAATTACTCAAATTGCATGATTAGAATTAGAATTAGAAGATTCCAGCTTGATCAAATAATCAACCCAAATTTTGAAAGCGTAAATGCCAAAATTGATCCTGAATATATGGTCATTTTACGTTTTTGGTCATAAACATTATCTTTTGGATTTTTTGGTCATGAACATATGAAAATTTGATCATTTTGGTCATCCGTCAACATTTCCGTTAATATTTAACAGTCAACTATTTTTATCCGGTTTTGACCAACTTAAACAATTTTTAGAGATTACCAACTCCTAATCATAACCTTAATTATTTAAAGCATATATCATTTAAAATACTAAAATAAGAGTACTAAAAAAAGAAAATTTTAAAAGAAAATAAAGAGTACAGAATACATTTTCAACACTCAAGAAAATTTAGAACAAAAACTATTCGTCACTCTCTAACCCTCTCTCACTTCGGCGGCGAGCGGCGGCTAGCAGTGAACGGCGGAAGTAAGAAACTCTAGATGGAGAAGGAGAACGATAAGTCCACGGAGAAGGAGAACGAGAAGGGGGGGGGGGGGAGGGGGAGAGGGGAAGAGCACCTGCCCCTCAAAATCGAATCCGACTGAGAATCGACCTCAAGCACCGCCTCCTAGTGAGAATTGACCGCAACCACCATGTCTGACTCAAATTCCACCATCTGCCTCTCAAAATCTACCGCGACCACCACTTCCGATTGAAATTCCACCGCTTCCAAGACGTAATGTATGGGCCTCGATTGTTTATCTTGAAGGTGAAATTTTAATTAAAAGTGCTTTTAAAATGTAAATGGGGAACATGTGATTAGGGTTGTTTCAGTTTTAAAGTAATTAGGGTTTCACTTGTTGGGGAAAATTTTGGATTTGGGAGTATTTACTAAATAATTAAGGTTTTAATTAGTGACTTAAAAATCAGAATTAACATACTTAATTTGGTCAAAATTATGATTAAATCCGTTGACTGTTAAATATTAGTGAATTATGATTAAATCCGTTGACTGTTAAATATTAGTGGAAATGTTGACGGAGGACCAAAATGATCAAATTTCCATATGTTCAGGACCAAAAAATTTAAAAGATACTCCCTCCGTCCAGCAATAGAAGTCCCATTTCTAAAGGGCACGGGTTTTAAGAAAGGGTTGAAGTGTGTAATAAATGGTGTGTGATAGTGGAATTTAGCGCCCACAAATTTATAAATTTAGCTTTTATACATCAAGTTCTGATTTTATTTCTGATTTTAAATCCAAATTTGGAGAATTGAATGCAACAATTCACGCTAAATTTGCTCGCATATCTACACAATTAAATGAAATTCACTGTAATTGCTCAACACAAATCAATCTGGAGGATTTAATGCCAAGAACAAAATTTCAAGAACAGAGAACAAAATTTCAAGAACAAAATTTCAATCTGAAACAAACTTTGCAAAATTTCAAGAACAAACGCCAAGAACAAAATTTCAATAACAAAACTTCAATCTGGATGAATCAAAACAGCACTGAATTAAAATCAGAGAGCAAAAAGAGATGAGAGGCCATAAGAAAAAAATTTCAAGAATAAACTTTGCAAAATTAAAAGGAAGCAGAGCCCTCTTCGTGATTTTCACTACTCACATTCTGGAGGTCCCCCACACCCACAGCTGGAATGGGTTTGGGTAGGAGACAGTGAGGTCGGCGGAGGCGGCCGACGATTAGGGGCTAGGGTTCCCGAGAGTGGGGAGGAGGTGGAGGAGGCGGCGGCTGGAAGGCCTTTTGTCGGAGGAGGAGGAGGAGGCGGCGGCGGCGGTTGGAAGGCCATTTGTCGGAGGAGGAGGAGGAGGCGGCGGCAGCGGCAGCGGTCGGAAGGCCTTTTGTCGGAGGAGGCGGCGGCGGCGGTTGGAAGGCCTTTTGTCGGAGGAGGAGGAGGCGGCGGCGGCAGTGAATTAGGGTTCCTAGGGATTGAGAGGGGGAGGGGAAGGGGGAGGGTTAGACGGGTGGGGATGGGAGGGGTGTTTTTTTTTTATGGTAGATATGTAAATAAGTGAGAAGTGGGAGGGTAATTAAAATGTCCAAATATAGTAAGTAGAATCGGGACTCCTACCGGACGGACAAAAATGGAAAAACGGGACTTCTATTGCTGGACGAAGGGAGTAATATTTATGATAAAAAATATAAAATGACCATATGTTTGGGACTGATTTTGACCTTTACTAATTTTAAAATGACAAATAATCACCAAATTGCATGATTAGACTATTGGCAAAACAATATACTTAAAATGACCAAATCAATAATTAAGAGTAAAAAGTCAATGTTACCATTTACTTACTCTAGTAGTAGTAAAAAATTTCTCTTAAACCCTCATAAAATGACGAAGACGATTTTATCACTTCTGCTTCCACAAAACCACACTAAAAGATGAACACATGTTTCCCGCGGTTCCTTCTCCAAGCTGAGTTCCTCTCAGGAATCTCTCTTCAGCCTAAAAATTGTGCTTATTCTCTTTTCTCGAACCGGAAAAGAAGATACTGCGCGATTTCACGTTCGTTATCTGCTAAGGTGAACACATACGTTTTTGTTCTCGCTAACTTAGTGAAGGTAATACTATTAGGCGCAATGGATTTCATTGATTTTGATTTTGACTGTGTGGAATTTCGCATTGCAGCCAACTAAGGAAACGCTGATTGTAGTAGGTGGCGGAGCTGCCGGCATTTATGGAGCCATAAGAGCGAAAACTGTTGCGCCTGACCTCAATGTTGTTGTTATTGAGAAAGGAAAGCCGTTATCGAAGGTTTTGTTTCTGCGCTTTTTGTTTACAGAAGTTTATTTTGTTGTTGTTGTTTGAGGAGTCACAAATTTTTTGTTTATTTGTGCATTTTGGAATGGAATTGTGTGTTTTTTAGGTTAAGATTTCTGGTGGTGGTCGATGTAATGTGACAAATGGACATCACACTGATAATGTGGTAAGGACTCTTGTCTTTCTTATACATTGAAATTTCAGTAGACAACAGCACAACGGGTGAAAGTTGAAACCGCATATTTGACTATGAAATTTGCAATATTCGTGCCAGTCCTTTTTACTGGTTGTTTCAATGACGAGATGCTTAAAACTGTGATTCACCTTATGAGGCGTAATAATAACTGTTGAGTTATTGTGCTTTTAGTTTGTTCTCCTTTCCTAATACATGTTCTGTGTCTGAAGTTCATGCTTGGAATTCCTAGCTCAGGGCAGCTGTAGTAGAGTACGGATATATTGTTCTTCTCTTTCAGAACCATCACAAGCTAGCTATTAGTTGGCAAAATCCAAAATGGTCATACTTAGATGGCAATGTATAAGCTGCTAGCTAATATTTCAACATTTGGAATTATTTTGACTTTCGTTGGATAGAAATGGCTTTTTCTGAGTCACTGTGAAAACCTATAAAAGTTTGTTTTTGTGTTAGTATGTTTGGACCGTCTCAAGTGTTATTGCTAACAGTTGACATAGGTTTTGGCAGGATACTATCCTAGAGGCAATAAAGAATTGCGAGGGTCATTTTTCAAGGTGCATGGCCCAATTGATACCATGTCATGGTTTTCAGATTGTGGAGTTGAACTGAAGGCAATCTCAAACTTCCAATTCTCATAACTAAGTTTTTTATTCTAGATTAGGAATATCTCTCCCATATAGGCGTCTTATGGGTTGGATTTTATATTTTTCTTCAGACTGAACCTGACGGAAGAGTATTTCCAGTCACTGACAGCTCATCAACTATTATAGATTGCCTAATATCTGAAGCGAGGAAGAGAGGGGGTAGGTATTCTGGGCCTCTGGCTAATGTTTGCTAATCTTTTACTGGGATATGTTTTATGTCTTAATTCAAATGATATTGTTTACTTATAATATTGAAAATAATTGTCTACTAATGCTATTGAAAATGGTGCTCGAATGCCTGAGTGCATAGCATATGCTTTTCCCCTGAGTGTAATATGACTGAACTTGATGCTATCTGCTTCTTTCTATCAGTTGTTCTGGAGACTGGTAAAACTGTTACCAGTGTTTCAGCAATTTCTGGTTGCAAATTCTCTGTCAAAGTAGAAAAACGCACAGTTGGTTATGTTGAGCATGCTGAAGCAAATTTCTTGATGATTGCTAGTGGTAGTAGTGAGCAGGTTGCATCCACTTTCAGCTGTTATGCTCATTGTTCTTCCCCTTCTGCTCCATGTTACTCATCTTAACTTGTATTCATACCGTGTCAGGGATACAAACTTGCTGCACAGCTTGGTCATTCTATTGTGAAACCTGTACCCAGTCTATTCACTTTCAAGATTGATGATTTTCAGTTAGTAGAATTGTCTGGGGTAATTCTCATGCTTATGGATAAGCCTCTGATTATCTTCAGAATTGGGAATATACATTATTTGCTTGTTTGCAGCTTAGAGTTCTTAAAGAAGCAAAACTAATTCTGATTCATAAATTGTCTTCAGGTTAAGGCTAGACATGTTTTAAAGTTCGTCACTTTCCAAATGTGATCCCACCTGTTCAAAGAGCATCATTATAGCTTCTCATTCACAGTATAAAAGGAACTTTGTACTTTTGTTAATTGCATCTCAAACTCGTCCCCCCAACCTTTCGAGTATCCACTTTATTAAGCTTGCATTCATAGTTTCGAATCACTTAACTGGATTACGTTATATGCTCTTTTCAATTATAAGGATTCTAACTGAATCTCCTGTGCCCATGTAATTGCTATCCTTTTTTTTCTTCAGAAAATGATTTATTCTAATTTTTCTCTAATAGTACTTCATAACTCGTTCAATAGACTAACTAAATTTTCAATACATATCTTTCTATTTCTCTTAGTGGTAACTGTATTCGTCTTCTATTTCTCCTCCTGATTCTCAGGTTACCTTCCCTAAGGTGAGAGCACAATTGAAGCTGGCAACTGTTCAAAAGAGCATACCCGCACACACACAGGCAAGAATTTTGTCGGCAGCTATTTAAAATATAAGTGGGATAGAAACTGATCTTGATTTTCTAACAAAAGGTTGGGCCACTGTTGGTAACACACTGGGGCTTTAGTGGCCCAGTAATTCTCCGATTGTCTGCCTGGGGAGCTCGTGAGCTCTCAGATTCTGATTATAAAGGTAAAAAGTACTTTGTTCTTTTTCCTTTCCGTATGTTCCAGAATATTCTAAATGGTTTAATGACACTCATCCAGGAACACTTCATCTGGATTTTGTTCCTGATTTTAATGTAGAAGATCTGAAGTCACTTCTTATTGCACACAAAAATAAGTTTGCGGTAATTATTATGACCTAAGGCCTTCTCTTATATACTTTATTTTGTTTCTAAGTTATGTTTCTTATCTATTTAGACTTGGGGGTTATGGATTATCCTATAGAAGGCACACATATCATATTATTGATCTCATATAAGTCATCTCCACCATAAAACAAAGTGATAATATACGAGTATACAACACCGGTAATCAAGATATTTACTGTATCACAAAAGCAAACTCCAGGTTTTCCACCGAATATAATTTATTTCAGGAAGCATTGACTGTGTTTATAGTGACTGTTAAAGTCCATCAGCTGCTCGAATAATTTCCTGTATCTAATTATTTTCTTGTCTAATTTGCAGAAACAAAAGGTTGCCAATTCATTTCCTTCAGAACTTGGCCTTGTGAAGAGATTCTGGAGATGTATTCTAGAACGTGAGGTTGAGTGGCTATCCCACTGAAACATGATATCTTGTTGTTTCCTTTGTTGGCTATACTTTTTAGTGGTGGTGTGGCGATTGACCTTTGTTTGCTTGCTCTGAAAGGGTTTGGACGGGGATCTTTTATGGGCATACATATCCAACAACTCTTTAATCTCAATTACTTCTCATCTGAAAAACTGTTCCTTCAGTGTGAAA
The DNA here is from genome assembly GCF_029641045.1 of Salvia hispanica. NCBI lineage: Eukaryota > Viridiplantae > Streptophyta > Magnoliopsida > Lamiales > Lamiaceae > Salvia > Salvia hispanica. Next base: position 35,468,600 of record NC_142696.1, read on the forward strand.
GGAAAGGTATACTATAACTTTAGCTTTTATGATCATTTCTTCATTTCTATATGTATTCAGTGAATTTGTACTCGACATATAATGTAGGGTCAATTTAAGGATGAATTTGTCACTGCTGGAGGTGTTCCATTGTCTGAGGTGCTATATTTGTCTCTCTTCTTTGTGAATCTCTGCGCTTCAAGTGTCTTCAGCTGTATATATTGCTGTGGATGTATCATGTATGTGACTGTGGATCTTTTTCTTTCCTGAAACGGTGAAACCGGGCTCTTTTCAGATATCTCTGAACACCATGGAGAGCCGAATCCAGCCACATCTATTCTTTGCTGGGGAGGTATTATTGCTTTAGATGGCATCAAATTGGTAGCATTTTATGAGAGAACTGGACATGAAAACTAGATCCTTGTATTTTGTCATGTTCGAATATTTTTTTTGCTTATGAGACCTATACCTTGTAGGTATTAAATATTGACGGAATAACTGGTGGCTTCAATTTCCAGGTACCTGATCATATTTCTTTTGCACGGAGTTCTTCTCTTTTAGGCCTTGTGTACGTAGAGGAGTTTTTAATTTGGTGAATTGATTGTTTATAGGATTTTGAGGTTTGATATTATAAATAGTACTACTAATAATTAATGGATTCCATCTTTTACTTTCATGCATTAAGGAGAAAGTGGATTGATCATACCCCACCATTTTAGGTGTGATGCATATGTTTCATTTAATTACTCCATACCACATTAATTATGAGTCCCGCATTATCCACCCTTTTAATAGTGTTTTATACTAAAACACTAGATATAGGGGGTGCGTTAAAATGATAACACCTCTTAAAATAACACCATACCACCATTCCTAGCCAATCATTTGTACACGTGGACGAATAATAAGCTGCCATGTGGCAATAAAAAAAAGCTCATGTGTAAAAATCTCAGCCAGCAATATACAACACTGTATACAACAATTTTTTCTCGACCAGCAATATCCAACACGCTATACAACAATCTATAGATTGTTGTGTAGCATTTATAATATTGATGTGTAGCGTTTATAATATTGCTGGATATGTAGTGTCACGGTGTCACTTTAAGAGGTGTTGTCATTTTAACACAAACACTGGATATAGATAGATAATTTCTTAATCGACTCTTTTAATAACAAGAAAATATCGGTTATAGTTGGATAATTTCTAAATCCGCCCTCGGTACATTTGTATCAACTATAGTGAACAATAGTGTATGGTATTGGAAGGTAAATAATGTATGACTTGTATTGCACTAGATATACCATCAAACATGTATTTGAGGTTTGAGGTAGAAGAACTATTTTGTTCAGTAGAGTAATGAATAGCTTGCTTTGTGAAATGTGCGTGTTAGTGTTACTTCTGTTATTACTGAATATTCTGTAATCTTTTTTTGGGGTAATGTGTAATACATTATTACAGAATCTCTTCTACAGCAGTTTTACCTTCTAAAAATTAAGGAGTATGACATACGTTTTGTGGCTTTGTTCGCAAAGATTACCCTACTTTTAGAGCCAACAAAAGAGCTGCTTCTGCTTGAATGAATATTTCTTGACATTCATGTTTTCTCTCTGTAGGACTTGCAAATTGAGTTAATCATAGTTGGAAATAACATAGCTGACACAAAATATTATGGTTTTTAAAGTATGAAAGTAGTCAAATTGTTTTCAATTACTCAAGACTTCTAATAATTTGATTATCTCTTTTGGCGATGGTATAAGTACTTAAATATTAATTATTTTGTTTGGCTTGATGCAATATTGTTGTTTCTTGTCGCCGTGTCGCTGCCCCTTCGTCATGTTTTATGCAATCTTGCTGTTTCTTGTTGCAGAACGCTTGGTCGGGTGGATACATAGCTGGAACAAGCATCGGTAACCTGGCGACAGCTTCTAGTCTGGAGGAAGAAACTGTCTGAAAAGAAAAGGATTTAAAAAAAGAAAGAAAAAACGCTCGCTTGCATGATTGCATCATGTGGATCTAAGGGTTTGCCTTTTATGCAGATACCACAGATTTTTCCAGAAGAACATGGGAGGCCACATGATTGAGGATCTCTGTGGGTACATCTCACTCTAACGTGGTATGTTTTGATGTGATGAAATTAAAATCTGGCTCTTGTCAGATAATAGAGTAGTGATTAAATTATCTACCTTTTGGCTTGTTTGTAGTTGGACAATCTAACCTATAATGTTTCACTTTCTTTTTTATTGTTGCATATCTTACAATTTTAACACGAGGAACAAATGTGAAAAATGACTCTATTGAGAGTAGTTCATGTGCAAAACTAGAATTTGGTGAAAGTTGGTGCATTTAGGCACAATTAGGTCTTGTTTTGTACTCCAATATAACGCCTAGATAACATACATAATTATTCATATTGCTAGGGTTGGCTGATTAATGTGATCTTCAATTTTATAAATGTGGAAGTGAACTGCACATAAGATTTTTTTGTATTATTCTTTTTAAATGAAATTAGAAAATAGACAAATATTTATCGAATAAAAAAACTATACGAACTTGAAATTTGATTTTGTGAGTCTGTGACCAAGCCCAATTTAAGCCGAATATCTAAATAAATCAATGTACATTGTACAATATAACTTCGTAAATGCCTCAATGACTAAAAACAAAATAGACATAGTTGTGATATTTATATACCGAATTTTTTCCCCCAGATTACAATTTGAAGTCACAATTTGAGTTAAATTTTACTACTTTCTTCCACATCGTCGTCCAATCCATTTAATAACTTTGATGGAAGCTCACAGTCTATTTTAAATTTTTAATACTATAATTTTGATAAATACTAGTAGTATTAGGGTTAGGTTGAGATTATTTAGCTAAATTGAAAAATGAGATGCAATATGGGCCACTAATCCACAAGATTAACAAAATGTCAACAAATACCACATTATGTCAACAAGGGGGTATAATTGTCTTTTCATTAAATTGTGTTTAAAATCATTTTCTAAAATATCTCTAAAACTCTAGCCGCAAAGTCTTCAACATTCAAATCTTCACATCTTCAAATCTTCAAATCTTCAACATTCAAATCTTCACATCTTCAAATCTTCAAATCTTCAACATTCAAATCTTCAAATCTCCAAATCTTCAAATCTTCAACATTCATATCTTCAAATCTTCAACATTCAAATCTTCAAATCTTCAACATTCAATAAAATAACACTTATAATTCACATATCAATACCGAGAATATCGAATGTCAACAACTCGTATTAAAATGTCAACAACTAACAAATAACACTTACAATTCACATATCAATACCGAGAATATCGAATGTCAACAGCACGTATTAAAATGTCAACATTCAATAAAATAACACTTATAATTCACATATCAATACCGAGAATATCGAATGTCAACAACTCGTATTAAAATGTCAACAACTAACAAATAACACTTACTATTCACATGTCAATATCGAGAATATCGAATGTCAACAACTCGTATTAAAATGTCCATAACTGACAAATAACACTTATAATTCCGAGAATATCGAATGTCAACAACTCGTATAAAAATGTCAACAACTAACAAATAACACTTATAATTCACATATCAATAGCGAGAATATCGAATGTCAACAACAAACATTATTTATGTCAACTACAATGTCAACAACAAACTTTATTTATGTCAACTACGATGTCAACAACTTTATTTATGTCAACTATTATGTCAACAACAAATATTTTCATGTCAACGACGTATATTATTTATGTCAACAACAATGTTTTACTTATAATTCATGTCAACAACAATGTTTTACATATAATTTATGTCAACAACATTTTTCATAAAATTTATACCAACGATCTATATAATTCATGTCAACAACAAACATTATTATGTCAACGAGCTATATAATTCATGTAAAAAATAAACATTTTCATGTCAACAACTTATATAATTTATGTCAACAATACTATTTTAGGCAATATCACAAACACCTTATCTACACAACTCAAAAACTCCAGCAACATAATCTAATTAAAAACTGCATCCATATATTTCACAAATTTCATCGTACAATTAAACACACGCAAATTTAAATCTACAAATATTGACAAACACCAAACCCAGCATGGCTCCGAACAAATACACAAAAAATACAACCTAAACTCAACCCTTCTCACTATCACCCACAGCTCCATCTCATCCACAACTCCCACACCTTCCACAACATGACTCTCCACATCTTTCTCCACCACCAATCACACTATTTCTATTCAATTTTTATAGTAAACAAACACTTCATTTATTGCTCAACATATGAACACAACAATCACTTATTATCTCTTTGCATCATCAACAATCATATACCACAAAAGTAGATTCTCTTTGCATATGTCAATAACTAAAAAATAACACTTATAATTCACATATCAATACCGTGAATATCAAATGTCAACAACTCGTATTAGAATGTCAACAACTAACAAAATAACACTTATAATTCACATATCAATAGCGAGAATATCGAATGTCAACAACTCGCATTAAAATGTCAACAACTAACAAATAACACTTATAATTCACATATCAATACCGAGAATATCGAATGTCAACAACTCGTATTAAAATGTCAACAACTAAAAAATAATACTTATAATTCACATATCAACTACGATGTCAACAACAAACATTATTCATGTCAACTACGATGTCAACAGCAAACATTATTCATGTCAACAACAAACGTTATTTATGTCAACTATTGTGTCAACAACAACATTTTACAAATAATTAATGTCAATAACAAATATTTTCATGTCAACGACCTATTTTATTTATGTCAACAACAACGTTTTATATATAATTCATGTCAACAACAATGTTTTATATATAATTTATGTCAACAATATTTTTCATAAAATTTATGCCAACGACCTATATAATTTATGTCAACAACAAACGTTATTATATCAACATCTCATATTAAAATGTCAACAGCTAACAAATAGCACTTATAATTCACATATCAATAGGCAGAATATCAAATGTCAACAACTCGTATTAAAATAACAGTCTTTCTGCTCGTACACGTATTCCTGCACCAATTTATTCAGCAGCATCACAAAGATCGAGTGATTCAGCAGGAATTTCTTCAAAATAACAGCAGGAATTTTCAGCTCTAAACTAAAATTTGAAAAACATTGCTATTTATTAGAACTTTCGATGGTTGAGAATCGGAGAAGCAACTGAAAAGGGGAAAAATTCCTAATTCACTGGTTAGGAGTATCTAAGATCATAACCACACAAGCAATAATTTCATCGATCGATTGAAAATGCTCAAACACAAAATCAAAATAAAAAATGAGGAATCATGTGGATGCAAAATTAAACATGAACTCCACATTTGAAATCAATTTCGGCTGGAGAACGTCACCTTATCGCCGGTGGTGGCGGCTTCCTTCTTCGACGCCGTAAATGAACTCTTATCTTTTCTCTTATCCTGATTAATTTGCTGTTGCCTACTCTATAGACTGCAGAAACAATATCAATAAACACAAAAAAAAATTAAGATGATCAATATAGATATATGTGATTCGGATTAGTAGATCGCGAATTTAAAAAGTGATTGTTTGATTAAAAGTGAAGTAAACTGTACCTGTACATGAAGATATCGTGGCCAGGGATGAGGCGGCTGTTGCAGAAGGAGCAAACCCTCAGAAAACTAGCATAGATTTCCTTGGTGGAATGAGCAGGAGCCAATTCAACAGCCTTGAACTTCTTACTCTCTACTTCCTGAACACATCCAGCTTCGTCTTGAACTGAATCATCGATGACTTTCTCACACTGAAAAGCATCTTCTTCGAATCCGTGCTCTCTCCTCTGAAAGCCTCCCTTCTCCTATGCGTCGTCAGCAGTTGCACCATCCAGATTTAGATCTCATCAATTGATTCACAATCGATCAATCCAGATTTAGATTTTATCGATCCAGATCTAGAATCGATCAATTGATCCAATCGAAATGTTTGATCGATTGATTTAGAAGATTGAGATTTAGATTTGATGAATTGATCCAAACGAAATGATCGAGGTATAGATATGATCGATTGATTCAGAAGAAGATTGAGATTTAGATATTTGATGAATTGATTGGAGATTTACCTTCTGCTGGAAGGTGATGATAGGGTTGCCGGCGGCATCGAGCAAGACGCGGCGGTCGTGGAGGCTGAAGACTTTGCCTCTGATCTTCGAGCGCGGACTGCAGCTCCAACAATCCACCGACGAGATCTAATTTCTTGTCCTTGACGAGGCGACAGAGCTCTCAAGTGGACTAATCGACCACCGCCACAGAGGCGTAGCAGAGGCAGTGGCTAACGGTGGTGGCTCCGGTGGCGGAGGGCGGTGCGGAGCGAAATTTGTTGAAGATTGAGGCGACAGCGAGCTTCTGGAGCGAAATTTGTCGAAGATTGGATCCAAATTCCGTCGATTCCACCTCCGTCTTCCCCGCCCCGTTGACCGGCGCCGGATCCTCCTCCTCTCTAGCGCATCACACGGTGCGCCGACTGTTTTGATCTCCCTCCCTGAGAAGGCTCAGATCCAGGCCACGCCGGCGGTGGTGTTAACGGCGAACATGTGCTCATCGTGTGGGAAGAAGGTCGGGTTGCCCTTGTCCATCTACATTGATCAGAATTGATCGATTCAGTGAGATTTGGATTCTGATTTTGATTTGATTTTGATTTTGATTCTAGAGAGAGTACCTTTTTGGATTTGGGGAGGTGGAGAGTGAGCGGCGTTTCTCGGCTTCTGGAGGCAGGTTTTGAAATCAAATTATCATTATGCCCTTTCATAATAAATTAATTTAAAATTATTTTTATGTGGCAAAATCTGGACCACTCATTTAATAAAAATGAGCGACTGATATTGTATCTCATTTCTCAATTAGCATAAAAAATCTTAATTGATCCCGATACAGTTGTACTATATATATTTCATGATTCTTAAAAATAAACACAATTTCAGCGCCGCTCACTTTTCTTCCAAATATCTTTTCTTTCACACTTTGCTAAATCAACAAGGATTTAGACTTAAATAAAATATTCCAAAATCTTCAAAAGAAGTGTGCGTTTATTAAATAGGAGTACTACAAATGTAAAGAACTTTCCAACTTTTCTAAACCGACAAAACTTAAATGCAATATTCCAAAAATGTGGTTTGTATTTTTTAAATAGTATAAATGCAAAGACGCACTTGCCTGTTACAAAATTTAATTATTTTGTTGAATTAGTGACTAAAGACAATCCTTCACTTCAGTTTGCATTTTGATGTACTATTGTAGAATCTTAGCACAAATAATATATCAAATGTCCAACTCATTAAAACTGTCAGAGTCCAATCTTCGATTTTTCAAATTAAGTAGTCAAATTCAATAATTTATTTGAAATTAAGAATTAGCATATTTTCTACGGGACTAAGGATACTCACCTAAATTTCAATACCAACTTAATAAGAAAAATGAGAATGACAATGGGAAAATAAAGCTAAAAGGAGCCAGAAAAGTAGGTTAAGTCAAAGTTATATTATTCCCACAACAATCATACAATACCATAAAAAGAAGTGGTCATCGTCAATAACTATTCTTCATATGACAAAAAAGTAACGTTAAGCGTCCAAATTTGAGAAGATAATGATAACTAGTGACGACAATATCAATATCTGACCTCAATAATATTTATAGTCTATTGCAATTATAAGTTATAACTTTCGTTGATCAGACATAATTTCACCTCCTGATATGTTATTCGATCAGACGTTATTTAGAGATAATGCCATTTTAACCGTGGCACGAGTCTTGCTTTTTTTATAACAAAACTAGTTTTGAATAATTGTAGATCAGTCCCAAATAAGTTACTACGAAGGAGTATGAAATTACTAACTTACTTCACTATACAGTTAAATCGGGACACTCGCTATAATGAATGAGTAATCACTGCACCATATTTTAGATTGGGAGTCACTATAATTTAAATAAATAAATGATAAAATCCCACTAACTACACTATCTCTAATTAATGGAGTATTATTAAACTGGGACGCTTTACTAGAATAAAAGAATAATAAATAATACTGTACTACTAACTACACTATACTTAGAGCATCCCCATCCGTGCTCTTAGCAAAGAGCACGGAAGTGGGCCCGGACCCACTTTTACTGCTTGTCCTTAGCTAAGAGCACAACACCCACATCCGTGCTCTTAGCTAAGGACAAGCTCAAGGGTCCCACCATTCTATTATTCAATTTAAATAAAAACATTTCCACAATATTAAAATGCATTAAAATATCCGAAATACTATTACAAATTACAAAATAATTAAAAGTTACATAATTAAAATCCTAAAAATTAAAAATTACACAAATAAAATCCTAAAAATTAAAAATTACACTACTCGTTGCCGAATTTCGCCCAAATGTGATTGATTAGATCTTTTTGTAGCTCAGTGTGGGCTCTTGTATCGCGCATTGCGTGTCTTCTTTCCATCCTCTCGTTCACCGTCGTATGCACACCTGGCGTGGGGGAGACCTCGCGGTTGAGCTTCCGGCTTCATCCTCGTCGTAAAAGTTACCCGCCATCGATCCTTCGTCAGCTATAATCATGTTGTGCAAGATAATACACGTGTACATGATGTCGGCGATATTCTTAACGTACCAAAGCCGAGAAGGGGACTTCACAATGTTGAATCGGCCTTGAAGGACACCAAAAGCTCTTTCGACGTCTTTCCGAGCAGACTCTTGACGCTGCGCAAAAAGAATCCGTCTTTGCTCTTGTGGATTGCTGAACAACTTCACGAAAGTCGACCACCTTGGGTAGATACCATCGGCGAGATAGTAACCCATGTAGTATGCATTTCCGTTGACGGTGAAGTCGATCGCCGGTGCTACACCATTCAAAACATCATTGAAGAGTGGTGAAGAATATAGCACGTTCAAGTCGTTGTTGGATCCAGCAACACCGAAATATGCATGCCAAATCCATAGGCGGTAGTCGGCGACCGCTTCAAGGATAAGCGTTGGGCCGCCACCTTTGTGGCCGCTTAAGTGTTGCCCCCTCCAAGCAGTCGGGCAATTCTTCCACTTCCAATGCATGCAGTCAATGCTGCCTAGCATACCGGGAAAACAGTGGACTATTTCGTGAAGACGAAGCAACCGTTGACAATCGTCGGTGGTGGGTGCCCGAAGGAATTCCTCGCCGAAAGCAGAACGAACGCCGTCGCAAAAATTCTTGAGGCATAGGATTCCAGTTGACTCACCGACATGCAAATACTCGTCGAAGAGGTCATCCGTTTGCCCAGTAGCAAGTTGTCGGATGGCACAAGTACACTTTTGCAACGCCGTGAGACTTTGCCGACCGGTTGCGTCTGCACCTTCTTGAAAATATTCAACGCGGGTGGACAATGTGTTGACAATACGCATAAACAACCGTTTTGACATGCGAAAACGGCGCCGAAAGTAATCTTCTGGATACCGCGGCTGGTCGGAAAAATAGTCGGCAACGAGCCATTCATGGGCTCCCTCTCGATCACGAGGGATGTAGCGACGTTTTGCTCTAGTTGGTTGAGGAGGAGGGGCGGGGGTATTGGCGGCGACATAGGCTTCATAGGCGGCATGATATTGTTCATAATATTCTTGTTCTTCGCGCTCCACTTCCGCAATGAGATTGGTGAAATCCATTTTTGAATTTTTGAGAGAGAGTTTGGGTGAGAGAGGAAGATGTAGATGATTAGTATGAAAAAGTATGAATGAGAGATAATTTGATGTGAAAAGTGGATGATGAATGTGTGTATTTATAGATGATTTTGGGATTAAAAAAAAAAATGACAAAAATCCAAAAAAACGTCTATAACGGCTCTATTTTTTTGGGAATCCAAAAATATTATTTTTTTTATTTTTTGGTATTATTTTGAATTATTTATGCATTTTTTAAAAAATCAAAATAAAAATCGAATTTGCCAACGTTAATGCCGTTGGCCAATCAGAGCGTGCCACGTATGGCTGCTCGGCGGCACGGACGGACGAGCTCCATCGGCGGACGGACGAGCTCGTGCTCAGCGGCACGGACGGACGGACGGCAAATTTCAACCGCTGCGGATGCTCTTACGTGTATCTGCATAAAATAATATTACATATTTTATCTGAGCATCATCCGTGCGCATTAATCGAGCAAGTGGCTCACACAATGTACGAAGAATAGATATGGAGTACTCCCACGTCTCCCAAATATTAATAAAATATAACTAAGAATGAGTTAGTGGAATACGTGGTCCACTACTAAAAATGATAAAAAGTGAAATGTAATAAATTTTATGGGACGGACGAAAATGAAAAAATGAGACAAACTTTCAGGACAAATGGAATAATATGTTTGAGGAGATATGATGATCGGAGGTCACCAATAATGTTTGAGGAGACGAAGATAGTGGTGTGACTCTTTGTCAACACCTCTGAACACTTATTGATCGATAACAAACTAAAGAGTCATGGATTTTTAGGAGATGGTCATAAAAAAATATAACAATGAAATGATACATGACATGACACTCAATCAAGATAACAACCATCTTCGCAAGCACTTGGATCGAGTTTAGAAAGATATCCCTGAATTCGCCGGCTACGTTAACAACTTGCAAATTGTATGATTGAGCGACTCAAACTGTGATGATATTTGGAAAGATGCTCTCAAAGTCTTTTTATATGGATGAGGGAAAACATTTCAAGTATGAGAAGGTGTAAAAACTTGTTCAATACCAATAATAGTTTTGGACCGAATAGAACAATGATTTCTGCTTCTGGTCAATACTCAACTAGTCGGGACGTCAATATCGTGTTAATTTCAATCGAGATGGATGAAAGTTTTCACATAGAGCATACGCTAAGTGAGATTCGTCTAATGGACCATAAGTCAGCGAAGTGGAAGACGAATATGAATGCTATGTCGAAGGTGAGTAGTGAAGCCCGTTGTGGGAAGGAAATTTTCGGACTTAGCCAAAAGAATGGGTAAAATGGGTAAAACAATGGATATGCAACATTTACTACAAAAGCATTGTTCAAGGATACTTTGAAGATGTTCGAGACCTAACGACAAAAGCACGAAGTAATTGTCGAGCAACTTCGACACTTATGTGTTAATTTTACTTAGATTTTGTATTTCGAATTATATACTCTAGTGTCTCAGTCATGTAAAATTTTGGTGTTCGAATTACGTAAGAGCATCCGCAATGGGGCGGACTATGCGACGGACGATGTCCGTCGCATAGTTCGCCATTGCAGCACCCCTCCCTAAGCCCACTCCTCAGTCCGCAGACTATGCACACATTTTTGCATAGTCCGGCCTATAGTCCCCCCCCTGCAATGAGGCGGACTATAGGCCGGACTATGCACACATTTTTCATTTTTTTTGGTATTTTCTTCTATATATATCACCAATATTTTTACTTCATTTCACACCTTTCACTCCGCTCTCTATCCCATCTCAATTTCTCTCTAAATTCAATAATGAATTCCGACAATTTTCATATTTGAAAGCATAAAATATAAAAAATAAAAAATAAATACTGACAATAGGATATGCCTTTAATTTGTGGTGTTTTTATAAATTTATTCTTGCTAATTGATATATTTGCAAACATAAAAAATATGATTAATGAATTTTTATAGTGTTTAAGTATTCAAATAATAAATAAAATGCTTAGGCCGGGGTTTGGTGCGAGCTATAGTCCGCCCTATTGCATATGAAAGGAGCGGAGGATAAAATGCTAATGTGGCCGTGCATAGGACGGGGCTTACTGCGTCGTATAGTCCGCCCTATTGTAAATGCCCTAACATATGGATTTCTAGATATTTATTATTAGAATGTTAATAATTTTTGAAATTATATAGTAGTTGTATAAATTTTGGACCATGAATAAAAGTTTCGCTAAGTCAGTGGTTACAGTTTGTGAAAAAAGTTTAAAATGATAGAAAAAATTGACTGATTTTTTGTGGTTGAATGTTATATGACATGCTTAAAACAGCGGTCTAGATTATCGGATTTGAATTCCCTGCTATTACTCCAAACAAAGCAGGGCTGTTACATACAACCATTTCCATAATAATAAATTATAATATTAAAATAATATATAAAATATTAATTTTATATAATTTTAAAAAATTTAATGTGTGTAACAGCAGCCCTGCTGTACTTGGAGCCACGGGATCCATATCCCTAAATATCTGATGAAATAATAATAATAGTATGATTGAGCGAGTATATCCTAAACAAAAATTCATCGTCACAATAAAAGCGGAAAAAGGAAAGGATAATGACCCATCCATTTTATTTAAATAAATTGGAACTCCACAATACTCATGTATAGGCTTTGTGAAGTAGTACATGGAAAATGACAGAGACCCGCATCAAAAAGCAGCCACCACAATCCGCAAACCGTCTTTTCCTACTCCTCATACGCTTCTCCTCCCATTTTTGTAGTATATCCCAGAATCCTCTCCTTTTCCCCTATAAACTTTCTCTCTCCTTTTCACTTGCCAAAAGTCTTCTGCATTTTCTCTGCCATTCCCCCCGTTTCTCGTGATTCTCAACGGCTTTCGTATAGAGAAGACGTGCGCCAACACTTTGAGTTCCGGATTTTTGGAGTTTGGAGCTTCGAAATGGCTGGGGATGCGGATGGTTTGAAGAAGAAAATTACCGTAGGAGTATGTGTAATGGAAAAGAAGGTGAAATGCGGCTCCGAGGTTCTGTTCCTTTTTGTCTTCACTACCTCACTGCACAAAACCGTGGACCGTTGGTTGAGACGGAGTGGATACATTTGGTAGTGCTGATTTGCCTACATTTTTGGCTGTTTTGGATTGTTGCAGGCCTCTTCTGCGCCGATGCTGGAGATTTTGGAGCGACTCGAGGCGTTTGGAGAATTTGAGGTTATTAGTTTAGTTGACGACTGTGTGGTGGTTAATGGTTATATTATATCGAGTGGAGTTCATTGCATTTCGTGTTATCGCGTTGCGTTTTATATTCAGTTTGATGCCATTTGATTTGACGAATCGGTTATTGATTGTGCAGATTTTGTATTTTGGGGACAAGGTGATCCTTGAAGAACCTATTGAGAGGTGACCTTTCCGCTATCAAAATTTTGTTGCTGATAATGTCTAGAACCTCATTACTTGCTTAACTGTGATCTGTGAAGTGATGCCTGTCGATAATCTATGTTTTCTCTAATGGTAGGTGGCCAATATGTGAATGCCTGATTGCCTTCCATTCCACTGGCTATCCTCTGCAGAGGGCTGAAGCATATGCAGCGTTGAGAAAGTAAGCTTAGATCTGGTTGTTCTTCTTGTTGCTTTTGTTCCACTTCGTTCCCTCAGAATTTTGTAATCCACAAATGGCATTGGAACGTGACATTTACATTGAATGGAGCATCAAGCAACTATAACTTAAACACTTTATCTTGTGTCTGTTGTATATGGACCTCGTTACATGATAATGCAATGACATGTGTTTGGTATTATATGTTCAGTTTCAAGGGCCTTTAAGGTTGTTTTTGGCTGTAATGTAAGGTTGTTAGTACATTAAGAATGGGTCAAGGTGGTAGGTTAAACCATGGACCTCGGCTGGGCACTCTGCTCGGTTGGCTGGATGTGGTGGATTTGAACTAGGTTAAAATGTTTCCATATGTGCTTCTTCATCTTGCAGTAAACTTGAAAACTTTTGGTAGCTGTTATCTGTGTAAATGGGCAGGTATTTCTCATATAAGTCTATTAGATATCTCATTTAGGTCTGAAAAAATAAGCATCACACGATCATGCCGCGAAGGCTTAATTTCTATTATCATTTCCTACGGAACCCAAAAATTGAAACTCATAGTGCTGCCACTATATTTGTCAGGCCTTTCCTTGTAAACGAATTAGGACAGCAACGCCTTCTTCATGATCGGAGGAAAGTTTATGAGGTTTGCATCTTTAATCCTCTAGAGAATACGATTGTATTGTTCTTTCTATATGGAAATGGCAATTTTACTAACTGGCTGGCTCTCTGTGGAGTTGTGTTAATTGGTGGTGGTTTATTGGTTTCTGTAGCAACTTGAAATGTTTGGAATTCCTGTTCCGAGATATGCTCTAGTTAACCGGGATTATCCAAATCAAGAGCTGGATTATTTCATTGAGGAGGAAGATTTTGTTGAGGTCCACGGGAACCGTTTCTGGAAGCCTTTTGTGGAAAAGCCTGTTGATGGTACAATGTTTATACAATTCATGTGCTATACTTTAGTGAACCTGAGGTTGGTAGCGAGCAGAAAATCCTCTAGAAATGTATGACGATGATCATATTTTGTTTTCTGAAGGTGATAACCACAGTATAATGATATATTACCCTAGTTCAGCTGGCGGGGGGATGAAGGAGTTGTTCCGAAAGGTTTGTTTGTTTAGAACTCTCTAGGCATCTTATGTTTTCCAATCCCAGTTATCATCAATCATCATTATGTAAGATCTTGCCAGTTAAATTTACACAAGCTTTATTATGAAAAGAAATCCCTGGTTCATGTAACTGAAGTTCTAGAATACTTATCCTTTTCGCCTAATCTTTGATTGCACCCTCTGTCATCATTGTGACAGGTTGGAATTTCTGTTTTGTATACCGCCATGTGTGAAATCATTCAAAAAATGCTGCTCCTATACTGATATTTAGATAATTGATGACTTCAATTATCAAATTATTGCTTTATAGGAGTATTCTTTATTAGAAATCCATGATTGTTGACGAGGACTACATCCTTTTTATCTTTGTTTTATTTTGATTATCCTTTTCCTCCTCGGTTGAATAGGTTTGTCAAAAACCTCTTTCATTATTAGATGTACTAAAATTTTTGTTGTTTTTCCAGGTTGGTAATCGGTCGAGCGAATTTCATCCAGAGGTTAGAAGGGTGAGACGTGAAGGTTCTTATGTATATGAAGAATTCATGCCCACCGGGGGAACAGATGTTAAGGTTGATTTCCTTGTGATTTGAAAGTTCCAGTGAATGGATTTATATAGAACTTGTAATCTTCCAACATAAAAGTGGTCTAAATAGATCAACATACATTAAGTGTCTTCTATCGAGCTTAATGTCCCCTTACCTCTATTGGTTGTTTGCCGTCATGCAGATGTGCCCCTTTCCTCTGACCAATATGAGAAAACTATTACCTCCCTTCCCCAACAAGTAAAACAAAAAAAAGGCAGAAAGGAGATTAATGTCCTAAACATTTTTATTCAATAGTATTCCATAGAGTATAGATGCCTGTTAAACTTCTGCGCATATAATTTCATCTTATTTAGTTAGAGGACTTATTTATTCTTGTTGTGTGTTAGGTATATACAGTGGGCCCCGAATATGCTCATGCAGAGGCAAGGAAATCTCCTGTAGTTGATGGTGTTGTAATGAGAAATCCTGATGGTAAAGAAGTGAGTAAACTTATTTGTGATTTCATGCATTTGATGCTTAAATGTATTTTATGTTTGTTAAGATCTTAATGCAAGTAAAAGTTTACCCTGCAGTATGTACTACAGCTTTTTGTTGGGCACTTGGGTAGAACTATGTGCGAGTCTGTTTCAAATCATCACTTCTTACTCCTGTTACCACCTTGATTATCTCAAACCTTATGTGTCAAAAGCAAAAGAAAAAACTGATATTAAGTATTAACATATACTAGTATTTTTTAGTTTTTTTTTGGGTTCAGGCTTTCTGTGTTGCGCTATGACTGTGTCCTTCTGATAATATGTATTTTTTACTAGGAGCTATCAGGGTCCTGTTACTGTTCCTGTCATTTTTCTCGTCTTAAATATTTTTGACTTCCACATTTATAAATAAGTTTTTAATTATGAAAGATTACTTAGTTTACAATGTTGATATTTCTTATTTGCTTATCTGGCTTCTGCTTTAAGTTTCTGACTCTGAAGTCTAGAGCTGCATTCTTTTGTCCACTACCATTAATTTTCTTTGCATTAAATTGTGTTTCCTGCAGGTCAGATATCCTGTTCTTCTTACTCCAACTGAGAAACAAATGGCAAGAGAGGTTTGCATTGCATTCAGGCAAGCTGTAAGTCAAAAAATAAAACTTCTTTTGTTTATCTTTCATTTTGCTTTTTTTAAATATTTTAATCATGCCAATCAGAACTGAACTATGTTATGTGATCTTCCTATCATGTTTGCATGCATCATCACTATATTATTTCTTGATGCTTTTGCAAAATCCTTTTATCTTTATTAGTGGGATTCAAATGATGAGCGGCAGTATGACCTGCTAAAATTTGTTGCATTAAATACATTAACTTTGAGCTTGTTTTTTTTATTGATCTTTAGAATAGTTCAGTATGGATGTTCTGTACTGTTTGGTTACATCAATACTCAAAAGTGTATGAGTAATTTCTTTTCTGATGTACAGGTTTGTGGATTTGATCTTCTGCGCTGCGAGGGACGTTCATATGTTTGTGATGTCAATGGATGGAGCTTTGTTAAGAACTCTTACAAGTAACCTTCCTGGTTGTTGTTTTAATTACCTGGGTGTTTGATTTTATGTGTCATAAATTGATATTGATTAGGAATAATTGTTAATATAGTTGTTCTACTTTATAGAAGTATATATGCCATAACATAATTGTGCTTGTGAACTCTGTGGTTAATTTTGCAGCCTCCACTTCTAAATTTCATTTATCTTAATTTTTCTTTTTCTTTTTCTTCTATTTTGTATCTTTCATCTTGTGTTTCTATTCATTCTCTCTCCTTGATTTTGTTACGTCCTTTTGCAGATATTATGATGACGCTGCTTGTGTGTTGAGGAAGATGTTTCTTGATGCAAAAGCCCCACATCTTTCTTCAACAATTCCTCCAATTCTACCTTGGAAAGTCAACGAGCCTGTTCAGCAGTCAGAAGGACTCACTCGGCAAGGAAGTGGGATAATTGGGACATTTGGGCAATCCGAAGAGCTACGTTGTGTGATTGCAATTGTTCGGCAGTAAGATATATCATCTTTGCAGCTTTGCTATTGTTTCTGTGCAGTTTTTAATGCACTGGATCTCTTGTCATATCTTTCTTTGCTTGCAGTGGAGACAGAACACCAAAGCAGAAAGTCAAGTTGAAAGTCACTGAGGAAAAGCTTTTGAACTTGATGCTAAAATACAACGGGGGAAGACCTAGAGCCGAGGTAGTTTTTACCTTTTCAGAGTTCTTGTTGCTTTACTTCACTGATGGCACTCCAACTATCATGAATAAGTTAATGTGTATCGACCTCCTTTACACTCTTTCAGACAAAGCTGAAAAGTGCAGTTCAGTTGCAAGATCTTCTGGATGCTACAAGAATTCTAGTACCTCGATCTAGGTGTGAAATATTTCCTTCTTTAATTCCGTGACTAATTAACTTGTAAATGTGCTTGACTCTTGACTTACCTCTAAATCATGTTCTATTGGGGTCTGTGGAATATTTATTTCAGCCTTATTTTTGTAGGTTTTTTTAAAATTTTGCTTATCATAATCATAGCAATTAATCTGCTTGTTGAAAGATCACTTTTGACTTGATGTCTCAGACCTGGACGAGAAAGTGATAGTGAAGCTGAAGATATTGAACATGCGGAAAAGCTTCGTCAAGTGAAAGCTGTTCTTGAGGAGGTCAACGATAGTACTTCAACCGATTTGATACAATGCAATTTTTTCTGTTGTCTTTTGGTCTATAAATTAGAACATTCATGTAGTTTCAACTCTGATTATCTGTGTGCTTGCCCATTTTATGGGGAAAATGTGTGGAACATGATGAAGTTGCCACATTTTTTCGTACCCGTTTTATGTTGATGTCTTGTTTGTTTCAATTTGTTGCATAACCACAAATTTCATCTAAAAGGTGTGATTTCAGAGTTCTTAGGAGTTAGGACATCTCATCTGCATCCCTTCAAGTGATTTTTCTTAATCTAGTGGTGACCAATTTCCAATATTAGATTGCATTTTCACCTCTTTCTTTTAACTTCTCTTATTTCAAGGGATTTCCTGGAGATGATTTTGATTGCTAACACATTATTTATGCATTTGGTATCCAGGGGGGTCATTTCTCTGGCATATACAGAAAGGTCCAACTTAAGCCATTAAAGTGGGTCAAGGTTCCAAAAGCTAATGGTGAAGGAGAAGAAGAACGACCTACTGAGGCACTGATGGTTCTTAAATATGGTGGTGTTCTAACTCATGCCGGGAGAAAGCAGGTTGCTATTTTGTTGCTTTATGCCTGCTGATCTCAATCTTTGTGTTTCACAATTTGTGATTTTTGTTGTTATGAGAATAATATGTTCACTGGTTATCTTGCAAAATTTTTTTGTACATAGCACACTACTCATTGTTTTACCTTTTCAGGCAGAAGAATTGGGCAGGTACTTTCGGAACAATATGTATCCAGGTGAGCAATCAGCTGTACACACAATTAGTTGTGTAGTTTTGGCCTAATCTGGCATTTAATTAAGACTTGATTTCTACATCTTAAGTGGATAATTTTGAAACAAATAGATACTTTCAGTTGCATACTTGTGGCCTAATATGACATTTTATTCTTACCATTTTACCTTTTAGTGTGTAGGCATACATTGGGCCAGTTTTGTCTAATGCATGTTTACACTCTCAAATGATGCATAAGCTAGCGTGTGTAAGAGTACATTATGTCAGTTTTTGCTAATAGTACATGCTTACACGCTTGCAAAACATATCATGTGAGCGTGAACCGTTCATGTTTTGTATAAAAGTAAACAGAAGCATACTACGACAATGGCAAAAGATGACGAGGGCATGGAGAGTTGGGGTGGGAATATGAGGGCGGTGACATAGGAAGATGATTGGGTGAGCAGTGAGTGTTGGTGACGACAACAGGGGTGGGGTGGGTAGAGTTTTTTTATAAATAAATACTTATTGATAATTTTTTATAATTTTATAAAGGTGGGTAATTTGTTTTTACTGTATCAAAAGGGTACCTCTTATGGTTAGCCCTTTTTATGAATCTTAAGTGAATAAATTTTGAACTAAACTACTATGTTCATTTTCCTTTTATGTTTGATATGAGAACACGTTATGGTGAATCTCTGGGGCTTGTTGCTTTCAACTCTTTCTTTTTCTTATTGTAGTGGAGCATGTTCTTTCAATATTTTCTCCAAATTGACTCCTTTGTTTAAATATTTTTCTTTTCTTAATGTGGATTTCACGATTGCTTGTTTGTTATGAACTTTGGAGCCATATTGTGCATGCAACTTCGTCAACCTATTTAAATAAAGTTAAAATAGTAAAAATGCTTAAATTTTTTCTATGTTGTCTCCTTAGGCGAAGGCACTGGATTGCTTCGTCTCCACAGTACATATCGTCACGACCTAAAAATATACAGTTCAGATGAAGGCCGTGTACAGGTGATGCTTCAACATTTAGTTGATATTTTAAATGAAACCACTATATGTATTTTTCTGTGCATGTCTGCAGGTATCAATTATTTTAGAGGTAGTATTAGGGTTTAGAAATGTTAATTTTGTTTAATGATTTATTGTCATGCTTTGACTTACTTCTGAATGAAGATTTGATCACATAAGTTATTTTCCTTGACCAGATGTCAGCAGCTGCTTTTGCTAAAGGTCTTCTTGACTTGGAAGGGCAACTGACACCTATTTTGGTCAGTAACCTAAACATGTTCGGTTATCTCTTATGTATGTATACATATATGATTTAGTTATAGGAACCACATTTATCATACTCCCTTTGTCCTTGAAAAGTATGAACTATTTCTCTTTTTAGTCCGTCCCTGAAAAGTATGAACATTCCAATTTTGGGAACTCTTTCTCTCTAATGAGGTGGGACCCATTCTCCACTAACCATGCTTAAAAAACTTTTTTCTATCTATCTCTCTTATTTTACCAACTGTTCATACTTTTCATGGACGGAGGGAGTATAAAATAGTTCCAGATGGAACAATATGAATTTGCTGCAAAAAATGACGTATTAAAGAAAGCAGAATTTTCGCCATCTATGCGATTTGAATCCCTGACCACAAACTAATTCAATATAGGGATGAATCCCACGACAAGGGCTGAAAATGGTTCATCTTTTATACAAATATGTAGCATGTATTTGGACTTCACCGAACACTCCCTATATTGGCTGGCATATGGCAAGGAGCACCCCCTTTGAATGACACTTTACATGAGAACTGATTACCCATGCACAACACCTAAATCCCTGAACTTGAGATGAACAAATCAATGTAACACATGAACAACCACATTAGTTGATTGTATTTTTTCATGTATTACATTGATTTGGTCACCTGGGGTTCATGGATGTTAGGTGTTTGTGCATATCACATACGTACATACGTTCATACGTAATTTTTTATATGTATAAGTAAAGGGGAACCTCACTCTTTTATTCTCTTATCTTTTTAAGGTATCACTTGTCAGTAAGGACTCCTCAATGTTGGATGGGCTTGACAATGCCAGTATTGAGATAAAAGAAGCTAAGGTATGTCTCACATGCTACACAGTTTGTTTTGTTACTGAGAATATTTGTTTCGTGCTCTGGTTAGTGTGAAAAAAGTTATTTGTGTTGTTTTTTTAGGCCAGGCTAAATGAGATCATAACTTCTGGCATGAAATCTGTCCATAGTAGCTGTCCAGAGAAACCGTGGATGGTTGATGGTGCTGGACTCCCTGCAAATGCCTCTGAACTTTTACCCAAACTGGTAAAAGTTGCTAATTTCCTTGATTACTAGTGGCATAACTTCCTCTGACATGTAATTTGTTCAGTTTGAAAGCTTTTCATTATTATCATGTCAGTCCTAATCTGCTGATTATTGTAATTACTAGGTCAATTTAACAAAGAAGGTTACAGAACAAGTAAGATGTTTAGCCATGGATGAAGATGAGGAGCTTGTGGAGACAAGTTCATATGAAGTGATTCCTCCATATGATCAGGCTAAGGCACTTGGTAAGACAAATATAGATGTTGATCGGATTGCAGCGGGCTTACCTTGTGGTAGTGAGGGATTTCTTCTCATGTTTGCCCGATGGAGAAAACTTGAGAGGGATTTGTATAATGAGCGCAAAGGGTAAGTCAACTTTGGTAGCTTTCCAAGATTTGCTGACATTCCTGTGATCAGTAGAAGTGCATGGATTCACTTATCATGTTATATCTGGCTGATTAATTTGCTGGGTCTTTATGAACGTGCAGGCGGTTCGATATAACACAAATTCCTGATGTTTATGATTCTTGCAAGTAAGGCATTACTATTATATTTTTGCATGTTATGCATGCCGTGATGTTACTCCTACGTGTAATTGAGTTTATCTCCCTAATTTTAGATTTGCTGGATAGTGGTATTGTGCTTGTGATGCCTTCTTTGGGTTTTGTATTTCTTACTGTTATATATTTTCGCCAATCCATTTTTTTAGGTTCTTTTCTTCCAGCTGGAGCTTTAACTTTGTTCCTAGTACCAATCATATATATGGAAAAACATGCATATTGCATAAATATGGTTATATTGTGACTGTAGATCCTTTATACTGTGAATTTAAAGCTATATAAGAGACCAAAAGATCAGTGATTAATCTGCTTCTGGTTATTCACAACAATGCATTCCCTCAACAGATATGATCTCTTGCACAATGCACATCTCAATCTGGAAGGGTTAGACGAACTCTTCAAAGTTGCTCAGGTATTTAATACAGTAGTTAGTTTCGTAATGTTTTTAATTTCTTCAGGGTTTCTACATTGCCATCAAAACTGGAAACTAAAAAATGTCAAATAACATCTTGTACACCCTCTTTCAAGATCACTGCAAGGGTAAAAGTATGTGTTCATTATGAGCTTCTAGTTACTTATGCTTTAGTATTCTGTGGTCCTCTTTCTCTTCAGTTACTTGCAGATGGTGTTATTCCAAATGAGTATGGAATCAATCCAAGGCAAAAACTAAAAATTGGATCAAAGGTAAACTTCTGTGTATTCTCTGTTTTCCTTATGGCTAATTTTGCAGCAGTTTACAAAGAATATATCCAACTCTCTGAAAGCTACGGAATGAACACGCTCACATATGATTTTAGCTGAGTGGTGAGTAGGATGATAGGATCCACTCATTACTGGGAACCAAGTGGTTCTCGTTATTGATTCAAGAATCATAATGCCACTTTTAAATGTTATGATTGCATGTTATCTGGATCCGCTGTACAATACTAAAATGTTTCTGTAAGGGCTTGGGCTGTCTTTGAACTCAAATATGTATTAGGTTCTGTGCTATAAAATCTCATTGCATGGTTCTCTGTATAAACTAGACTAGATGTATCATCAAACTTAAATACTAGATAAATAGAGGAGCTTTCTATTACCTAAAGGTAATTTTAATGGTCACATAGCTGATCATGTTTTGCAGCTCTTACTCTTTCTTTCTCTCACACGCACACATAAAATTTTTGTTGATGTACAAAACTTCTCAATGAAATCTCAGATTGCACGGCGCTTAATGGGTAAAATTTTGATTGACCTAAGAAATACACGTGAAGAAGCAATCAGTGTTGCTGAATTAAAGTGCAACCAAGATATCCTCAATAATGGAAAGGAAGATGGAGATTTCTTATTGAAGTCTCAGAGTAAAACTGAAAGCTCGAGAAGAACCAGTTTTACCAGTGAAATGTCAATGGATCAAGATGAAGATGATGACAAAGAAATTAAATACCGTCTGGATCCTAAGTAAATATTCCTTTGTTCTTCTTTGCTCACAAGAATGTCCTTTAACTTCTGTTTGATCATGATTTTCTTGCCAAGAATATTGCTTGAAATGTTGGAAGCAGATGTTGTATCTCTCTAATCTATAAATTCTCTGACTTTGTCAGATATGCAAATGTGAAAACACCAGAGCGGCATGTGCGAACAAGGCTATATTTCACTTCTGTGAGTAACCATTATTGCTCCATATGATTTTCTTCCTCAACTTTCTTTTTAGCATTGTTTTGGAGCATAAGTCGCTGAGCATTTCTTCATGAACTGCGGTTCATTCTTTATTTTTGGATTTTGAAGCTTGCCTGTCAATAACTCACAACTGCAGTTGCTGCACAACTGAACACATCATTAACAAGCACGAGTTATTGCAATAGATTTTATGCAGTGATTCAAATGAAACACATTGTCTCAGAAGCTTTGATTGAAACACGTTATGATTCCTAAATCATTAAGTTCAAAAAGGGCAAACAGCATTACTTATTATCAATCTATATAGGGTTGTCACCTGTGAATTGAATTCTTCGTGTAAAAAAATATTTGGCTTTACGTACGATAGACTAGTAGTTTACTTGATTTTGAGGATTAAATCTTGCATCAAATTCTTACTCCTCCTGGCTAGAGGAGTATTGCATTGTGATAATGTTTTTCATTTTTTCAGTCTTGGAATGAAGCATAATACAGAAATATTTTGGGCTTTTTACTTCTCTTGCTTCCATGTTCAACTGTCTCAATTTATTATGAAATCACAGGAATCACACATCCATTCACTGATGAATGTTCTTCGTTATTGCAACCTGGACGAATCGCTTCAAGGAGAAAATAGCCTTGTGTGTGATAACGCCTTGGACCGGTTGCATAAAACAAAGGAGCTTGATTACATGAGTTACATTGTGTTGAGGTTGTTTGAGAACACCGAGGTTGGTACTCTTTCATTGCCTCCATTTATTTCATTGGAAGGTTTTCTGATTGGCAACTGTACCCAGGAATACTTTTAGAACCCCTTTTTTTTCATTCTGATCCTTTTTATAGTGCTTAAAGCTGAATTTTTCTGCGATATTCTCTGTTATGTAATGCTGAAATTTCAAACTACAGTCTGCCAGTGCATTATTATTGATTGTCGATTTTGAAAACATGTACTCAGTAAGATCTAATATTTGCTAGTACTCAATATCAAATTTGAACGTAGGTGGCTTTTGAAGATCCAACGAGATTTCGGGTGGAGATGACTTTTAGCAGAGGTGCAGATTTGTCCCCTCTGGAGGTAATTTTAAGATTGTACACTGATTTTTGACGTTATGTTTTGCATTATTATATTTTCTGGAGTCTTATCAATGGTAGCATGGGCTTATACCGTTATTATAATGATTCTCCCTGGTAGGAATTCTAGGCTTTGTAGTTTGCTTGCCCAACTGCAGAAACTCAACCATTTAACATTATGTTCCCATATGGATGCTTAGTTCGGTGTTTTTTGTAACTAAACAGAGAAATGATAGCGAGGCAGCATCGTTGCACCAGGAGCATACATTGCCAATAATGGGCCCTGAGAGGCTGCAGGAAGTAGGATCATGTTTAACTTTAGAAATGATGGAGAAGATGGTACGCCCATTCGCAATGCCAGCTGAGGATTTCCCCCCACCAACAATTCCTCAAGGATTCACCGGTTACTTCTCCAAAAGCGCAGCGGTTTTGGAGCGCCTTGTCAATCTCTGGCCCTTCCACAAGCACGGCAACACCAACGGTAAGTCCAAAATGTGATTTTGCAACTTTTTATTTTTACATTTTGTAATTGGAGCATTAAATTTATGGCCGCGGTTGGTTCAAGGTACCAACTCACCAAAGTCTCCAAGGAATCTACCTGAATCTAGCTGAAGAATTAGGAGAGTGTGAGAGCCAAGCCAACAGTTGTATATACAATATTACTCGAGTTGGAAGCTCTATCTACTTTTTCCTTTTCGGATTCTGTAATAGATTTGCAGAGTATCAAAGATTCACATGCCTTGCAAGTTGAGTTAAAGATATGCCGAGTATCAAAGAATTAGATGCCTTGCAAGCTGAGGCAATTCGCCAAATACCGTTACTTCTCTCCCTTCACTTTCACTACTGCATCCCTTTCTCTGCGTTTGGTAACACAACTATTTGAGAATGGGAATTAGATTAATAGAAGGGTTTGTTGCTTTAAAATTCTTTAGCTATCCTTTTCCATCTTGAATACATTTTTCGAAGTGCTACTTTATAAATTTATAGAATAACACTACTCAATTTATAGTAAAATAGACATCCAAACTTCCTGCCACAAAAATGCAGTTTTCTGTTTTTCTTGCACATGATAGAGATATGATGTTCATTAACTACACTTATCATTCAAAAACACTTCTACCACTTAAAAGTCTTAAACCAAAATTAAATCAAAGTTTCTGATTTTTAAACAATCAATTTTTAACCCTTAAAAGAACCAGACTACTGAGAGACATGTTCTCATGTGGTACGCATACCATTTTAGTCAACTTGTACAACATTGCAAATAAAGAAAATTAAATCAATTATACCTTAAAAGGACCAATAACAATTTTCAACTATTTAAAGAACCAAACTACTGAGGGATACTTAAAGCAATTCTCCCTTAAAAGACCCATAAAAGTTCAGCTATTTATAAAGCACGTTTGATTCAAAATTAAAACAAAGTTTGTGAATTTTTTAAGCAATTAATTACTACTACTACTAAGGACATGTTCACAAGTGGAACACATACCATTTCAGACTTTTAGTCAGCTCGTACAACATTACAAATCAAGAAATTTTTTAGCAAGTATGAATATTTGAGTCCATCCAGTGTCAATTACCGCTTAAAACAAGAAAAAAAGTTTATTACTTCAATATAAAGTAGATTTCAATCACTCTCCAGACACTTGAAATTTCAATCAAATGTGAACAGATTCCCAATGAGAATGACATACACTAATGTTCAACTTTGTTCACAAATGCCTTCACAATCGAGTGGATTCACTCACGTCCAGTTTACACATAATATACCATATGAGCTGAATAGATAAATCCTTTAAATCAAATAGTAAAAGTTTATGCAGCAAATTTAGGAGCTTCCCTGTGCTTCAAAATTTTATTCTCAAGCTCATCCTTCTTTGCCCCGACGACCCGATCAACCTCTTTCCCCTGCTTTAGCAACACGAACGATGGCATCGCCTGCACTGCGAACTCCCTTGCCACGTCCTACACAATCCAACAATCACGAATCACCTCAAATTAAATATTGGATCACAATGCATTCGATTTAACTGAATCCTAATCTCGTTGAATTAACTGTAGCAATTAGAATGATTAAAAATAATAAACCCTTATTGAGAAAAATAAACCCTTTTTTAATTACAATTCTTTCATGGTCCACACCAATCTTATTCACAATCATATCGATGTGGATTTGTGCAGATCTACGAGAAAAACACATCCAATTTGAAGAACTGAAATATGAGCTGAAAGTAGCGTACAGCAAGTTCATCGACATCAATTTTGACGAAGTCGACGTCGGTGTATTTGGCGGACATCGCATCGAAGGCCGGCGCCATGAACTTGCACGGCCCGCACCATGTCGCAGTGAAATCCACCACCATCTGATACAACCAAGCACAGAGATAAGTCCACAGTCTCACCAGATCGGATAGCAGTGAATTACAAAACTAGCTGAATTTGAGATTTCCTCCGAAACAATTCCCCCAAAACAAGGAATTGATCATAGAATTGGAATGGATCAATAATTTTAGATTGATGATCTGAGCAGAATTAGAATTAAAATTGAAAAGAGAACGCACCAGTTTATTTAATTTCTTGGAGGCATCGAAATGGAGCTGCCAGCGCGCCGACGAGTGAAAGGCGGTGACGCGCGACGGTTCAGACGATTCCACGGCGGAATCCTCCTGTCCGCCTACAATCGAAGATAATACACCACCCATGATTTGTGAGCAATCAGAATGAATGAGAATTGAACTCACGATTACACAAATTAGGAATTTTGAAGCACAGTCGCCGGTGAGAACAAAGAGTATTTATGAACAAATCGACCCGACCCGGTCTAAATTCTGCTGGGCAACAAGGACTGTATAAAGATGAATGAAGTGGCCGGCCCATTTAACGCGGGCCTAATTGAGATAGGTCCATTTCAAAAACCCTATTTATTTTATCAGGTATTCAGGTTTGGCTTCTTTGCGAAATTCTATTTTTCATTATTTTTGAATTTCTAATGTGAGGTTTTTGAATTTGGTAAGCACAAATCGGCCCTTTGCAGATACATGAGAAATCTGTAAAGAAAATCCGAGAAGGTAGTTGGGTGCTATAACAAACAGAATTTGTTTGAATTTTGTATCGAGTCTTTCATATTCTATTTTGTTTTACCAAAACATCATCTTTCTTCTTCTTACCTTCTAATTTTTTGTGGGCATCGCAAAATGATGAAGTTATCAATCCGAATTCCCATGTGGATTTTTCTTGATAACTATGGTCTTCAAAGTTCTCTGATTGCTTTTGCCTACCAAATATTTTAGTATTATTTTATTTTGATTAATCCAGATTTTGTAATGAATTTGAAGAGAGTGATTGATGATGCTGTATAGTATTCTTCTGAGTTTTTTAAATTGAAGAAACTGACGATTTCGTTTAATCTTAATTTATTGATTTTCTGATCTTTCAATTCAGACATGGCATATTAACAAAATTAATATACCAACAAAAGGACATCTGTGTTTAACCAATTGCCAAATTATTTAGCCATATAGTAACGTCAGACCATAAGTAATTCTTTCGATCCGAATCAAAGGACCTCAAGGTCTCATATTGTTGAACAATGTTGTGTCATGAATTTTCATTTTACTTTTTGAAATGAAATGTTGAAATAAGAAAAAATAACATTAATTTGGGACAAATAAAGTATTAAACTATGTCCTTGTTTTATTCCACGCCATTCCATTATGGCCAGATTAAATTGGTCAACCGGGCCATATCATAATGTAAGGGTTAAACATAATTTCGTTTCCCTAATTTTAGCATTTTTTACCTCTGTGCCTAATTTAGGTTTTATTTTTAAAAATCTCCAGCTCTGGAAGGAAATTGACTTGGTATCAAACTTAACATAATCCAGAACCATAAGTTGATTTGTCGGATCCTTTGATGGATTATACTAACATTTTTCCTTTAAAACCCCCAACCTGAAGAAAAGTGAAAGTTTAACCGATTTAATTAAAAATCTGAAAAATATTCAAATCTAGAAACACAAAACATGGTTAACTCAACTGATTATATTCATTCCACCCAAACATCAGGCATGGACATCCAAGACCTCAGTATAACCCGTTTTAAATTAATCAATGCAGTACATTATGGGCATAATCAAGACTTTCATACTTTCATGTACTGTCACTCATAATAACATGCTGAACTTCACTCATAATAATACTTAAGAAGTTTCAATCCAAGAACCATTGAAATATTTTCAGCAATTCCTCGACGATGTCAAGATTATGTTTCCCTTCAACACTGATTTGCCATATATACCAAGAGAGTATAAAACATTCACATTTTTGTAAAGCTAGAATGGCTGGAGAAGATGTTTAGGACAAAATATCCCAGTGAAAATCAATTTATTGCAATGTAGCTTGTCATCTGAAAAAGTAGTTTTTTGATGACACTCTTCCGAGAATTCTGGAAGCTTCCAAACCACAAAACATCGAATAATATCTTCCAAAAGTAAAAGAGAGAATCTGGCTGCCGCAAAATTCAGGCTCAAAGATGACAGGGGAATGATAACAGTATTAGCAACTGGTAATTGGGAATAAGGAAGGGAACCACCTAATTATTTCGAAACTGCTCCAATGTTCAAAGCTCATGGCTTGAGGGCCAAGGCCAGCCCAAATTTCG
Organism: Salvia hispanica; assembly: GCF_029641045.1. Taxonomy (NCBI): domain Eukaryota; kingdom Viridiplantae; phylum Streptophyta; class Magnoliopsida; order Lamiales; family Lamiaceae; genus Salvia; species Salvia hispanica. The sequence continues at coordinate 35,497,306 of NC_142696.1, forward strand.
CACTCTTGTCAATAGACTTGGTGTCGACTTCAGTTGAGATGGTGACGAGCGACTTTGGACGCCATTCGTGTTGAATCAAAGCATATGCCTTTCCACCATTGTTCAATCGTGCTTTCACAGTGGTCAATGGGTCCAACTGATGCTGAGTGCCAACAGTGATGGTGTTCACGCTGCTTGAGAAGCTGTGTGTCACCTCTGCGCCAACAGCAGTGTTGGACAATGGGCTCACTATATGGTAGTATGACGCACTCAAGGTATCACCCTTGTCATTCCTAGAGCAAACACAAACAAACGTTCAAAAGCATACAGCGTAGAGTTTATGAACAGTATACATGCAAGACCCCGTGATCATATCAGAATAGCCTTCATAAATCAAGGAGACAAACAGCAACCAACAGCAATAGAGACCACTTACACTGACAAGGCAGCAATAAGATCAGAGTTTATGAAGCTTGCGCCAAAGTTGCATTTGGTCAGCGCTCCTTCCTTGGTGTCAAAAGACACATCAGTACCCAAGGCGAGATTATTATTCCCAAGAACGGCAGAAAGATTCACAACAGGGTTGGCGGTCAAACCAACACTTGAGCTTATCCCCGCATAGTCATGCAAGTATTGAAGCTCCAACTACAACAGTTACATGAAAAATTAGATTGCATTTCGACACAGCAGCAGAAAGAGTTTGAAGTACAGCTTACCTTTCCAGATCTCTGATCAGGAACTCTAAAGCTTAATATAGCCTTCAATCCAGGAGTAGGCTCATCAATTGTTACAGTGGTGAAGAGCTGGAAATGAGTCCACAAATTAGTGTTAAATTAATTGAAAGAATTTAATACAACTAATATGAAAAGATTGGAATATCTTCTAGACAACAAGAGAAGAATATAGGAAAGCTGAAATCGTCACAAGAGGCAAAGCATAGAGAAGCAAACTATGAGGCGTACATTTGAGCCAGTGTCGACTTTGATATCAGTGGTGATGTTCTTGTTCTTCAACTGTGTGTTCACATCAGCCAAGAATAGCTCACCTTTCTTTGTTCCCGTAGAAGTGAGGGTCTGGCAATGAAAAATGAAATAAATACACCACATCAGACCCAAAAATATATGTATGAAGTTCAAAATAAATAAGAAGAAAGCAAAATTACGTAGTCTTAAATTTTCATCAAGAACTCAATACCTATATATACAGTGAAATTAAACAAACACCAGAAACAGCATAATTGCTTAAGTTACTAGAAGATTCAGGAATTGCACACATTAGCAAAGTAATAGCATTCTCAACCAGTTTCTACTTTTTCATACCAAGTTCCATTCTAGACCACATCTACAAGGTAATCTAGGGCATTTTCTATTGGCTAATAGCCCAGATAGACAAAATAGGTAGTACTCCCTCCGTCCCGGAGTATTAGACTCACTTCTTTTGGGCACATGATTTAAGGAATTGATATTTAAATAGTTAAAGTGGAGAGAGTAAAGTATGAGAGAGGGAAAAAGTAGGAGAGAGAAGAGAGAAAAAAGTGGGTGGAGAATAAAATAAGATAGATGCTTTTTGCTAAAAAAGGAAATGAGTCTAATATGTTGGGACATCCCAAAAAAGAAAGTTGGTCTAATACCTTGGGACGGAGGGAGTACTACATATACTCACTAACTGGCCATGGGGATGATTCCATAATTTGAACTACTTAGCCTGAGTAATACCACTCATACCCAACTTAAAGGCATAAGATTGGAGAAATCCAAATGGAAGTATTGATTAACATAACAATACTCAATCATGTAAGAGTATATTGTTAGTTTGAATTCCTAATGAAGTATTTATTGATTAATAAATTATACTATACAATAATGTATGTTGTTAATCCTGATAGTACATGCACCCAACAAGAACTAAAATGCTTCATCCCCAACATAGGTCCATATTCTCTAGTTAACCCAAATCACTAAAATGAATGCAATACAAAGGTAGCAAAATGCAGACTAACATAATAGTCCCTCAAAGAAAATTCCTATGTTATTCAAAGCCCGAATGATTCAAATCATCAGTTGAATAAAAAGTAAATACTACTATAACACACACAGTATAAATTATAACGAGCCTATTACTATCAGCAATGTATCAACTGCAGATAGAAAAATCACATAGCATTCCCCAAATTATCAGATAATATCCAGACCACAACATAAACATCTATGATAAACGGAAAAACAAAATTATGATTTCAATACAACCCGACAACAGAAAGAAGAACGAAATCCAGTAAAAATACAGCTATTATCACATAATATCCAGTTTCAGGAAGAGAGAGAGTTGAGGAGCTAGGAAAGCACAAATCAGCACATAGACACAGCTCTACAAACATTACCAGCAACAGAAAATTCCAGATCCAACAAATAACCGCATAAAACAAAAGAAAAAAGGAAACCTTACCACTCCAGTAGGAGAATAGGTGGTGATTGTAAACTTCTGGTCGCTGTTGTAATCCCTGTAAAGAAGATCTAATTCCACCACACAAAAAAGAAATTACACATAAATTTAAAAAAAAAAAACTGAAATAACAAAAATCATAATCCAGAATTATGCAAATTCAGACCTCGAGCTCTTTTGCCGATATCAGAGTATAGGCCTGGACCTTTGCCCATGATTATATTCACTGAAATTCGAGGAATCGAGCTGAAAATGAAAATGATAGAGACGAACCGTAATGAATTTCAGAGAATTATATTTCTAATTTTATTTTGAGCAGCAGTGAGATATATATATAGTGGTGAAGGCAATTCCTTTGCCGTTCACTCCTTTATAATTTTTTCATTTTTGAAGGGCGTGATTTAAATGGAATCTGAGCCGTTGATAGCGTAAGGTAATGCGCCGTGAGCCGTTGATTAGAGTGTGATTGTGGTGGGTGTAATTTGGGGAATTTGTACACGTGGCTCAACATTGTTATGCGCTGTTGGTGGCGACCGATATAATGTGTTTAGGTTTTCTTTTTTAATTTTATTCTTTGGTGAATCGCTAAATGAGCTGTATTATTCCCCAGCGTTTTTGACAATTTTATAAGTGGAAGTCGTTTTGCTTTTGTTGATTCGGAGCGGATACTGATGTGTTTTTAGGGTTATACTCTCTCTTTCCCAAAATAATTATCATTTTTTATAATTTCAGTCCAATAATAATTGTTACATTTCATTTTTACCGTAAATGGTAAGTAAGTTTCACATCCCACTAACTCATTTTACTCACATTTTATTATGAAACTAATATAAAAAAATGGTCTCACATTTCACTAACTTTTTCAACCAACTTTTTCTTAGATTTCTTAAAACTCATGCCCCCAATAAGAGTGACAATTATTCCACAATAAAGTTTTCGACATAAATTTTGACTACGTGGAATGCCGATACTAATTCTAGAGCATTCATATCATCATTAGTTTCATCTTTCCTACTAGATGGAATGTAGCTCCAAATATTACACAGGTTTTTTGGCATTCAACGTAGCCAAATTTATGCTGAAAACTTTAGTGTGAGAAATCTGCACAATTTGAAAAGGTGATGATTTTTAAGACCACTTTTAAAGATTGTGGGAAATACCAATTTTTTGTGAAAGTTCATAATTAGTCAGAAAAATCGTGAACTATAGTGTCCATATAATGATCTGATAGCCAGCGTAGTAGTTTGATAGTCATGATCATAAGGCCCTAAACTGGTATGGATTTTCTGCACTACTATTTGTTGCCTAAATCAGTCCTGGGGATTTTATGCACTGCTATTGGTAATTGTTTAGGGCATTACCCAAACAATGGAGGATAAAATTTATGAACATGATGCGTTTGGTGAGCAATTTTTCAACCACTATAATATTTGCTAATATAACTAGGTTCGTTAATAAATGTGGACTATCGGATTACTGGTTAAGCTGTCTTCATCGGTACATTCATTTAGAAAGACTCTCTCTATCCACGAATAGGAGTCACATTCCTTTTCGGCACAGATTTTAATAAATGCTAAGAAATATGGGTGGAAGAAAGTTAGTGGAATATGAGTCTCACTTGTATATATTGTTTTAAATGATATGTGAGTGGAATGAGTTGGTGGAATGTACGTGGGGCATCTTTACCTTTTATGGTAATTAGAACCATTGACGAATCCCGTCATGTCTTCGCTCTCCAGAACACACAACTTTGCTCCTTCCAATTCTTGAACGTGTTGGTTTGATCAAAACCCACACGGCTCGGCCTCACAGTAATCCAATTTGATATATTGACACATGAAGAAGAAGCCATTTGTGTATCTGTAAATGAGCGTCTGACTGGAACTGGAACTATGATACAGTGTACATATGATGATAGCTAGTTGTAGCTTGATGGTCACGATCATATGCATGCCGCGTAAACGGGTTTGCAGTTTTGCAAGTATCAGTATTATGCTCAGTCCGCATGACCGCCTTATTTAGTATTCCTCCCACAAAAGATGTCATACTTGTGGGACATGACATTTCAGGAGGTTTAGTTTTGTGTGTTAAATAAAGAAAGAAAATATCATTTTCATATTAATGTGAGAGTGAAATTTTTCCAAAAATGGAAATGAGACATTTTTTATGGGATAAACTAAAAAGGAAAGTGTGACATATATTATGAGGCAGAGGGAGTAGTTTCATAGACCATGATATTCTCTCTTAATTTCTCCATTTGAATATGAGTACATAGTTAGGATTACCCGATTCCCACCCTGCAACATATCGGGATTACCCGATACCCGACCCGCAACATATATTTGAGGGACGTAAAATATATGTTACCCATTAACTATTATAGAAAATTTGAAATCCCTAACAGCCAATAATTTTTCCTAATTAGTACTTTACTTTATTAATTTTGATGGAAGCTTTCAATAAATTAGGAATAAAAGTGAGGGGGAACTCTATAGCCACTTCTAATGAGTTGCTAATAATAATATTATGAAGAGACAGCCGATTATAAAAATTCAAATATAAGATGAATCTATCTAAGGTCCCCTTAGTTGTTTAGGCAAATATATGTACCCCTGGCCCACCGTGGCTACGTACACATATTGCATTCTCATTTATATATATTACGGATTGTGATCAATATCAAACCAGTCTTAAACCTTAAATGCCGAACAACATCATTATAAGATAACCTGGATGATGCAGTTCGAACGTAGAAATCGGGCTAAAACCTTCGATGTCAGAATGACTTGAAATTGCACGATCAAAATGACTTGAAATTCGCACGGTACATGCGAATCGAGCTTAGAAATCGACGTCGCAATGATGGACGATGGATTTTGGCCATCTGAAATCGTTTAGAGGGTGAAAGCGACAATTTACTGTTTTTTTGGGTTTAGTTTTAGTTTTCTATTTTGCGTTTTATTTCCTTTTGAATTCCTAGGTTTTCTAGACGCTTATAAATAGCGTTGCTTTTGTTTTGGACGGCGGTTAATTTTTGATAATATTATTTTCGTTTTTCCCAGAAACTAGGGTTTCTTTGATTAATTCTCCGTTCTGTCTGTTTTCTCGTTACGTTTTGCATCACTGGAGTTTATTATAATGAACTAATAACAAACTTATAATGAACTAAAAAAGGTAATATGGACACACATATATCGTAAGAAAAAGGAAATATTGGGTCCATTTTGTAGGGAAAATAGACAAGACAAAATATGATCATAAGAACACACGTTTTAGATCAATTCAGATCAGATTATTCTAGGATCAAGAACGTTGAAATGAGAATTTTTATTTATATTGAGAATGGGGAATTTGTTTTATTCTTCTACCCGAATAGTTAATTTCACGACAGAACGTTTAGGACAATGTTCTTATATTGTCAAGTTTTCATCAAGATTAACCTCTATTACATGTATATATGTATTATACTTGAGATTGGGAAAGTTTTTGTTTATTTGTATTTTCTTTTGAGATTTGTTCTTTTGTAAAATAATAGTCGATCGAGTTTTAGTACACAATCATTGATAAATATTAGTAAAATCAATGCTAAAACACTTAAATATTCGTAAATTTTCAACTAACATTAATATATTTTCTTAATCTATAATAAATATTCACAATTACTATTTCGATGGAACTGAAGAAGTAAGTATACTATAATTTTGCCTTCCTTGCTTAATCTATAAATTAAAATACTTTCAAACTCAAAACAAACTCAACATTTCTTTTTTCAATCCAATGCACCGTTCATTCAATCAATCGACAAATACAATATACACATATTCATTTGTTATTTCCCTACTGTCGCATTTCTACCTTTATGCGGACTTAATTAAAGCCACATATGAAAACAAACTCCCTAATTAAGTTGTATATATAATAAGCCAAGAGGTGCATATACATGATCACTTGACCATGAAGAAATTTGAAAGAATAACTAAATTAATTTGGTGTATGCTGTAGTAGTGCTTTTGTGCGTGTGTATAATTAATTAATTAATCAAATTATAATCAAAATTTCATCAACTTTGGTGCAAACCTTAACAACCGGTCCAACGCATTGACCGTGAACTTCCTAGCAAACAAGTAGCAAACTTTGGTGGGCCTCCCATTGTAGATGCACTCTGTGCCGCCCCTCATCCGGTTCAGCATGTCCGGGGTGACGTCGAGGCGGATGAATTTCAGTGGGTGGGGCCCGCCCCGGGACCAGTCAACCCAAGTCAACGTTCGGTTAGCGTTCTTGAAAGGGAAGTGTTTGGTGATCATAGTGGGCAGGTAGTGCTCGTCCGAGTAGCAAGCGGGCTTGCAATAGAGCTTGAAAAGGTTGAAGTAGACGTGGTCCGAGATGACCTCGAGGGCTAGCTCCCGGTCCATCTCGAACCACTGGGCCCCCTTCCGCCATTCTTCAATGGTTACCATGGGCATCATGTGGCGGTCATAGCGCCCACGCCCCACGGGGCCCTCCTTGTCGTATGACTCTACGAATGAGGTTCGGGATTTCATCAAGTAGCTGTAGATTGTTGGGAAGTTGAAGAGAGGGATGCATGCCTCGGAGAGGAGGACGAAACGTTGGTTCGACACATCTAGCAACGCGTTCGCTAGCAGCCTACGTTCGGCTGCGACCATGCTGATCTTGCCCCATTCTACCTCCTGTAACATATGATCATCAATTTCTTTTTCATCTATTCATTTCATAAAATCTAAATAACACTATGAAGTTAACACTTCTAATCATTTGAATGGTAAAAAACAATATACAGGTATTAATGATAGAAAACTTTTGATGCAATTTTTTAATTATTAGTATTAGGTTTTAGTTATTAAAATTGGTCAGAAAAAGAGAAAAGATCAATGGAAATATATGTTCCCTCCAAATTAGGGATGGAAGGTCTCATAGTTCACTTTTCTAATTTGAATTGTCACAAAACTTTTCTTTTCTAAAACCCGGAGTATTTAATATTTGTATAAAAATGAAATAATACGTGGAACAAATTAAATAAATAAGCGCTTGAACAGAGTACTGTCAAAATCATTATTTTTTTATGTGTGAAAAATAGAAGGGAATTTTTTGATAAAATCAAGGGAATATTAAATATGGATTGTCTAAACATATAATTTCGTTGACCTATTTATTATCTGTGGTTCTGTCTCTACATGGAACAATATTATATTATAACTATTCCGAACATAAATATGTTTACAATGCATCGAAGAACTAGGCTTCATTAATATGTAGAGCAGAAGATATGTAAGGCCAATTTCTAAGTAATTTCACTATGGCAAGCCCAAATCTAGTGATAATTACTTGAATCTTGGGGAATGTGGATTCATTGCAGCATGGTTAGTAGATCATGTGTATTTATTCAAGTCAACTACTACTATTAAATGTTTGAATCATGAATCTTCAAAATCTCAAACAAATCAAATGAGCATAACTTTACATGGTTTACCGCAATATGTAATCTACTCATCTCATCTCTACAAGAAAAGAATAAAACGATCCTTCTCAAAAAGAAGTTTCATTTTACCACATTTTTTTATTCTTTTTATTTATAGAAATTTCACCTCTTCTTTTATTTTACATGGTCTTTATAAATGAAGGTAAAACTTTCTAGATTAACTTAGAAAGTACCAAGAAAAGAAAGTTAATCTATTCAAGATTAAAAAGAAACATGGAGTATATACTTATGAAAAGAAGAAACTTAATTTCTTGAAAGATATCCAACCTAAGAATTCAAGACCTTAAGTTGTACTAGTAGCAATTTAAGAAAACTACAAAAAATGATGAAACACAATTTTTTTAAAAAAGAAACACTTAAGTAGTCATAGCTCTCAATGCAACCAAAGTCCAAAGCATGCAGCCTAATCAAAGATTTGGTAATTAAATACTTGAAAAAGAGAGAGATGATACCTTGCTAGCAATTCTTCTGCCATGAAAAACCGAACCCTTTGGAAAATTCCCTTTGTAAGAAGGCTGAGAATGGACGTAGATGGAATACAAGCCTTGATGCCCTCTAAAGAAGAGCTCCCACAGCGGCGCCAGCGGCAGGTCCCCCTTCGCCAGGAACATGAACGCCACCTTCGCCGTCCGCCTGAACGGAAACTCCTCGATCTTCGGCTTCATCGACGCCCGCCACAGGAGCTCCGTGTCCGTCATGTCGTGCGTCGCGTTGTCTTCGACTCTGAGGAAGTCCCTCAGCCCCGCCCGCGGCTGCATGCGCGGGGGAGGGCGGTGCAGAGGCGGGGGTGGGGGAGTTGGGGTGGAGGAGGTTTCTTGGATGGTGGAGGAGAATTGGGAGAATTGGAGGCTTGGGGGGAGGTAGAAGGTGAGGGTGAGGCCGACGACGAGGCCGGACCCGAAGAAGAGGAAGTAGAGGACCATGTTGTGGAGGAGGCTGTGGGAGTGGAGTTTGGTGTATTGGGTTGGGTCTTGTTCATTTTGGGGTGCTTGTTGTTGTTGTTTCTTCATTTTTGTGAAGTGGTGGTGGTTTAGAGGGCTGGGAATGTGTGTATTTGGAGGGAGTGTTGTTGAGGTGAGGGAGAAGAAGCTTGAGGGTGCAATCCTTGGAGATTCCAAAGTTCAAGCCTTCTAACAAACATGAGATACAAGGGTCATTATGGGAAGAGACCTCATTAATTACCTGCACAATTGGATTATACAAATCCAAGTTTGCCATTTTAAATGCTGTGTCAATGTGTATTAACTACAAAAGGGAATATAGACACACATGTAACAAAAAGGAAATATTGGGTCAGTTTTGCTAGGAAGATAGATAAGACAAAACATGATCATAAGAACACACATTTTAGATCATTTCATATCAGATTGCTCTAGTATCGAGAATGTTGAAATGAGAATTCTTATTTTAATTGAGAATGGGGAATTTGTTTTATTCTTCGACGACGAGTATATTGATATTATACGTTTAGGGCAGTGTTCTTATATTCTCTAGTTTTCATCAAGATTAACCTCTATTGCATGCATATGTATTATACTCGAGATCCTATTTTCTTTTGTTAAAAAGGCAGAAATTAAGAAAACCCTTGTCATTCCCAATCGAGGAATTAAAGGTCTCTTAAACATTTAATTTGCCAAAATGTATTCATATGTATACCTTAATAACAATAGTGGCAATTAAGAACAATGGATGGAAAGGAAAAGGAAAAGGAAAAAAAAAGATGACCTGATGATCATATTGGTGGCGTGGTAATGTAGCGTCAAAGGTTGCACGGCTGTGTTTCATTTTCTTGAAGAATTCTTGAAAGTAAGAAAATATTTCTCAAGAATGATGAGAGAGAGTGAGACAGAGAGAGAGGGGGAGTGAGAAAATAGAATTGGGGGTAGGGTGGGTGCCATGTGGATTAATTTTAACTGCAAAACAATTGGTCGCCCTCCTTAATTTTTGGTTATGCATAAAACCAATGAGGTGATGATGAAGCATAATAGTATAATATCAACTTTTACATCAACTTCTAAAGTTATAGTGATGTCAATTAAACTAACCCGTTTGGACTTGGGCAACCTTATCAAATTATCGGATCATTTAGATTTGAGATTTTTTTAATTATAAAATTTCAACTCTAATCCTATTAAATTAGTGAACTATTCGGCCAATCCACATATTTTGGATTGCATTTTCATGCATTCCACGGCTTGACAATTAGATACACAAACCGGGGATGCATTATATTGCTAACTATTTAAATTGCTAACTTTGCTAACTCATCAATATAGTGTATTAAAAATGTCAACACGGTGACATCAAAATGTCAACACATAATATCAACACATTATATTGAAGTTCAACAAAATTATGTGTTGAAATTTTTAATACACTGCGTTGATGAGTTAGCAAGTTAGCAACCTAAGAAAGTTAGCAATTGATCACAACCCCACGAACCAAAAGATTATTTGTTCATTATGTTCTAGATAAGCTAGCTCCACTCGTATATTTTCAGGTCAAACTCGAATTGTAATTATCGAACTTTTTGTTTATGTTCAATTTACTTGTCTTCATTAATTAAATTCAGAAATGAACTGTCCTTTCTTTTCTTTTCCCCTACCAAAAAATGATTGTATAATACAAGGAGCTCATGAAGCAAAGTATAAAATGAATCCCAGGTAAGAACACTAACCTTAACATTTAATTAATATAGAAATACTACATTTTTTAAACGATGCAAATTGCAAGCATCATGAATTGCATAAATTTTACCAAATTCACAAAACTATCAATTTTGACAGGCTTTCATCTGTAAGGAGTTACAAACCACTGAGAGGCCAGAGTAATCAACGTAGATCAATTTTACAAACACTAAGCTACCCAATCAAACAATTTCTTAGGCAATGGTAATTCAATTTTTACAAACATTTAGCTAGTCAAATCCCCACACAGCACAATGTACATCAATGATATTCATAAATTAGTATTATATCAAACACCACTAAAGGCCAGCGTAATCAACGTAGATCAATGACATCAAATTTCAGATCAGGATTCATATAAACATCTGTACATTGTCTGTATATCGGGCTACCATCGGACGGAGGATCGTGGGAATGGAAACCCCGCCGTGGGCAATGCCTGATGGTGGTCATGCCACCTGAAGTCAACCGGAAAATGCCATGCTTCCTGAACAATGAAACATTTATATGCATTCGCAAAAACAAGCTTTCACTATCAGTTCATCCTAATGAAAAAACAACAGGATACAGTGAAATTCAATAAGAGAGAACCTTGAAGTGTCTCTTGGTGCCATGACAATGGCAATGGCTTCTGGCAACATGATCTGTACAAGCGTTCATTCAAGAAAAAGGGAAAAATGATGATCAGGCATCCTACATTTCAATCACATTAATACCATACTCCCTCATTCCCATAACTATATTGGCTATTCTTTAGGGCAACGGTATTTAGGAGTGTTGACGTATAGTATAAGGGTGTGTGTAGTAATGAATTACTCCCTCCATCCCATAATAGATGGCATACTTGGGCAATGGCACGGGATTTTAGGAAACGTTGTTTTGTGTGTTGAGTGGTGAGAGAAAATAGTATATTTATATTAACGTGAGAGAGAACTTTTTCCAAAAAAGGAAATATGACATCCTTTGTAGGACAAACTAAAAAGAAGTGTGACATCTATTATGGGGCGGAGGGAGTACTATTTAAGGTTATGTGAGTAATAAATGTGTTCCAAAAAAGAAACAGGCCAAGCTATACGGACCCAAAAGAAAAACAGGTCAATATACATGGGATGGAGGGAGTAATTTTTGAGACTGATGCATGCTAGTAAAGGCACCCTGGAGGATGCAATGCATTAACTTATTTTTATTAAATAATTATTGTTCTTTTTTTGGTCTCTTAATATACAATTCCAGTCTCTTATAAATCTGAAACAAACTGATCTCTTAAAATATCTAGGATTTTAAGCACAAAAGCAACCCAGTATCACACTACCCTCTGCCACAGAAAACAAGTTCTAACCAATTGCCAGCTAACACTGATGAGGGTTACCAGTTATGGGGTATAAGAGAGCTCCTACCTGATAAGAGTAGTGTGTATGTACATCAATTGATGACATGAAACAAGATTGAGTAGGATGTGTCTGCAAAACAATAAGCAGCTTTCAGTATATTAATCCGCAAGACCACAACATGTTTTGAATGACCAAAATACTTTTGGCTGAGAAGTCATAGTATGACCACAAGGCTGACCAAGAAACTAGTTTTTTTTCTTCTGTAAATGATCAGAGCATAAGAAAATAGCATAATATGATATCATTTCTTTCTGTCTGAGAGATAGTAAATTTTACTCACTCCGTCCCCCATTTTTAGTCCACTTTGTGTTGGGCACGGACACGGCATGGGTTTTAAGAAATGTAAAGAAAAGTAAGTAAAAAAAGTTAGTGGAATGTGGGTCCCATTTTTATATATTAGTTGTATAATAAAATGTGAGTGGTATGAGTTAGTGGAATGGAGGACGGACGGAGTACTTATGATAGGAAATTCAGAGCTTAGGAATCTGACAGGCATGAGAAGGACAGTCATATGTTTAACTATGTGAATAGGTGAACATTACAAAACACGAAAAAGATAGCACACGAAAAAGTTGGCCATTGGAGTTGTAAAAGCTGATATCAGATAGTTCATCCATAACAAAATAAAGTAACCATTCTGGGTTGTAACCATTGGCATTATCTGGCGCATTTCCTAATGCAAAGAAGGCACTTAAACCATTGGAATTGTTTAGACTCTTTCACTGTATGGCTTCCATGAAAACTCAAATTTCGTTAAAATCTCAATTATGGTTCCATGCTGCCCCAGAAAATAATGAAGTTCAGCATTCCACAAAGCGAATATTAGTCTTGAGCGTGACTGACTTTGACATATTTTGCACTCTAAATAGCCTTATTCAACAAAACTAAGTCACCACATGTGTCCTCTATGTAGCCCAATATATAAAATGGATTTACACTCTCCATGTCCAGAGACTACATGAAAGTTCAAATTATTTTGTACAAATCTTACAAGTAGGCTATGAAGCCATAAAGCAGTGTCGGAAAAAAAATACTGTATAACTAAATCTTAATATCACACATCACAAGAGCTATCAATGTATCTAGTTAGTATTTAAGAAAAGTAGTAGTATTAGAATGATGAAAAATGATTAGTTGCACATGTACACAAACAAACAAGAGAGTTTAATCAGTTATATACAGCATCCACAGAACAATTTTTGAAGGGTAAAAAGGTATCCTTCAAACCCTTTCTGGCACCATTTTAAAAAGCTATCTCTAAGTGTCCGGACCTAGAGGAGCAAGGCACTTAGGCCCCTTCTAAACTAGGATCCAGGGACATCAAAAATATATACTGAACCTTAAAATAACCAAGTAGTGAAGATGACTAACTTGAGGCCCCTCAGAAAGCACAAACAAAGGTAACTTACATGAATCCATCCAAGGGGAAAAAGAGACTGCTTGTCCTGCACTTCAAATATTTCCTCCTCATTTGTGGTCTGACACTGGTTGAGAGAAAAGTGATTTAATATCAAACTAGCTTACAATAATTTTGTGCATATATAAGTAGCACTCTGGCTTACCATATCTGAAGTTGATTCTTGCTTTGGAATAATAAGAGCAGTAATGTAAAATTTCCTGTTTTTCTGTGGTTATTTCCAAAAATTATTTTGTTCAGAAATAGAATAGGGAAACACATGATTACAAAAAAAATCAAGGGAAGAGCTAGAAGAAAGTACTACTTACGAGGGAACCTGCAAGGACACCACATGTTTCTAAGTTCTTATTGGTGTTTGACTTTGCTAGCTTCATAAAACTGTTCATCAGTTCAGTTGGCTGATACAAGAATAAGCACAATGATCAATTTTGAAGTTCTGAAAGCTCATTAACCATACAGATGCTTATAAAGATAAAGTAATTCAAAGAGGAATTAGATAGCTGTTGAGAATAATACAATGAAAGAGCTGAAAAAGCTTACTATGTGCAACTGTAGGGGATCCTCGGAACATACTAAAGCATCATCAGAAACATTTACCAACCCACTTTCTGTTGGAGTCTCTGGCGTTGAGGCTGGAATCAAATCCTGTACCTCTGCTAGAACAGGTGGGGGAGAAGGTTGTCTAATTACCTCACTTTGTGAAGCACTTTCATCTTCAAAAGATATGAGGGAAATAGATTCTTCAATCTGTTGGTTATCAGTTTTTGGTGGAACTACAGATTCGAAGCTTGATTTATCTTGTTCTGAGCTTTCCTCTTTCATCACAATCCCATCCTCAGTAGAATTCTGAGTGCTATTAACCCTATATGGACACAAAACTCATGTAGCATCACATAACCATTAACCATTTAAAAGAACATCAGAAGCATCACTTATAGTATGTAGGTTTTTTACAACCGTGTACTATGTTCACAGAGTACACACTGTTAGAAAATAAAAAAACTTCAAATTCCAAATATAAGTAGTGATTTACTTGAGGCCTAAAAAGAAACACAAAGAATAATAGCATTAGTGTACCCTGGGATCTGTATAGGAGTGAAGTCTAAATTACTTGGATACTGAACCTGCACATACAAAATCAAATCAAATAAATGTTCACTTAATGAAATGGAAAAGACAGAAAGCAATTGTTACACTACCTTATAGTGAGTTGGACCCTGCCACTGCCCACGAAGCCCATTTGGGCCCAAAATAGAATGTTTTGAAAGAGTTTCCTCCTTTGCACGCGGAATGCTCAATGTTCTACGAGAAACACACAAAACATAGATAAAAAAAGAGGCAAAAATATTCAAACATAATCCAGCACAACAATAATGTTAGTCTTCACAGAAACGAGATCAAATAGGTCAGGATGGCAATAAAGTTACACAATTATTTTACTAGATTGACAAATGAAGAAGCATATCTCAATTCTTTTTCATTTAACAAAAGTTTAAGCTGGTAGACATATCACTTGAAATTTGAGGAGTTCATTGTGAATTTATATTTTTTTACACACATCACTTTACCTATTCAGTGAAATTGAAACAATTGTAATTTAATTGCAATTTAATAAATATATACGCACAACCATAATCAACTTATGCACTGATTATTCTCTATAAAGCATTTCTTTCAATTACTTAGAATCACTTAACTAGCACAAAAACTTTCAAGAAGAAGAAGAAAATGAAATACAAACAAGTGCGCTGGTTGCAATAAATCGATTTGACTTATCTAATGATATCATTAGTCGAAAAGAACTGGCTCGCCATACGGCAGTTAAAAATCTGGGTTCCAAACCCATATTTGTCATCATATATGGGTTTTGATCTGGGTATTGACCCTGCCAACGGTGACACGGTCTAATGCAAGACTCCTCCCTTCACTATTTATATTGAACGCAGAAAAGATACGAAAGAGTTCTAAATCCCAATTTTTTAGCGGACATGTGTTAGTCTATATTGAATGCAGCAAACACTCAACATATCTAGTCTTATGAATCATGTTTTGCTAGATGAGATATGTCTTATTAATTTGACTAAATTGTAAAGAAGATTTTAGAATAGAACACTTATTCTCAGTATCACTAACCAGTGGAAGCATTTATTGTTCTAGTAAAATAGGTTTAAGATTTCAGAAATATCTTTGATTATTGAATTTGATGTCACACACAATAATTTGAAGCCTCGATGCCAGTCATAACTCATAACCTGAAAACATGCATAAATACATGGCCAAAATGGAAGCATAAGAAGAGGGTGGAATGATGGCGAAAATATGCATTTTTCTGTTCACATAAAAAAAAGTTATACCAGATAGCAACTTACGCTCTTTGGAGATGTTCTCTAGTTGGTTTGCTAAGTGAGAATGCTTGGGGAACTTGATATCCATATTGATTAGTAACAGGCTGCAAAACAGTGAAAAGGTACTTTTTCTTATTTGATACATAAATTAATATGAAGAATTAAATATATAAATCATAAAACAAAGATCACAACACTAGTCCAATTATTGCTAACAAATAAAATATCCCATATCAACCGACTCTCTATGACAGTTATACCTGTTTTCTACTAAAATCATTCACATTTCGTCTAACAAGAGGCCATTCAACTGAGGGTTCCAAAGTTTGACTTTGCTGAGATTTCTGCTGTTTATGAAGTTGATAAATTTGTTTATAGTGCAACTCCTCAAGTTTTTCTGAAACAGCTGGTTTCAATTCCTCAAGCTCAGTCATTGCAGCATTCAATTTCTGAAAAAGCAGATTAACACAAAAGAAGGATTTAACCCAATAACAAAATCTACCAAGACTCTTGCTAGCTATACCAGCAGGACCAGCACCAGTAATAATAATAATAATAAGGAGATGAACAATTGTTGTCAATCGTTACCCTTTTGAGATTGAGTTTACTGCTCTGTAGAGATGTTCTATACTCTTTATGGCAAGGTATCGTCTCAGTCACCAAACTAAACAAAAGACAACAAGCAGCTTTCACAAAACTGAGTTTTTCATATTTCATGCTACATGACATATATATTTTGGAATACTGTAACTAAATCAAACAATGAATTTGAATACATCATTGTTTCTCACCTTGAAAATCTAAGGAGCATAACATAGAGGTCAATAATATTCTTTTCTTCACGAAATATGTCAGCCTACATAGGAAAAAAGTGTGATAAAGTACTCAATATGGAGGGAAATAAAAATATACAAATGACCGAAAGAGAGATCAAATAAATTATGTGAATCAAAGCATAACCATGAAATGTGTACTTCCAGATAAATGAACAAAGGATCAGATATTCCTATTAAACAAAGATAATCTGACAAGATTTTCTGGATATGATCAGATGCGAGTTATTATAGTAGTGACTGTTGTCTATAATGTAATGTAAGCAAAGAAAATCACATGAAGCAAAAAAAGCACATGTTAGAGCTCAATCACAGTTTCAGAACAACAATTAGTTGTCACATTATCTAGAAGCAGAAAGTTAAAGATCAACACAGTAGTAGAACAGTAATCTAAGTCAGGTAAAAACTTTTCTACCATTAAAATCAAACAAACAACAACAGTTTCTTATGCATAATCATATTATAGACGATTAGTTTTAGATGTCTAGATGAATGCATAAAGGTTGATTACAGATAAGCTAAAGGTTAGATATTCCAATTTTTAATCTGAAAGCAACATTTGAATGTGTGAAGTTCCAAAGTAGTTCAAGCAGGAAATTGACGAGTTTATTATTTGAAGAGGTTCCTAACATCTAAATGTGGTATATAATGACCTACAGGTACCCAAACTTATTAGACTTACTATGATTTAGTGATCATATCCCCAGGAAGGTCAAAAAAGTACATACAATATCAGCAGAGATTCCCATTGCTTTGACCAAAAATTGGTGCTAAAAAGGATGAGGGTAATCTAGTTTTCAAAAACATTGACACATGCTTGCCGTATTCCTAAAACCACCTCTTTACGTAAAAAAATCATGGCACTATGCACATACTGATACTAGGCATCAGAAGATCTTCATTTTCTTCATGATGGTATATGAACATATATACATTCAAAGCGTGAGAGAGTAGAATTGGAATCAGAAGTCATAAACGAATATGTAACTAATGCCACTGAGACTCAACGTAGTGCCCCCACACGAACCAAGGTAATAACATCAATTACGTGTAGAAGAAACTCCATAGGCACAAAATGTGAAATGCCCCGTAGTTCAATAAACATACGAGAAGTCGAAGTTGTGATACAGCTTTTCATTCCACGAAATTAAAAACAGGAAGACAGAAATATCGACAGAACAGAAGAAAATTGAGAAATTCGAAGAGAAAATAGCTCCAATTGTAGGTATTCACCTGCTTGAGAATATTATCGGCAATTCTGTGGTAATAGCGTAGAGAAATTCGATTGTCTACATCGATCTTCTTGGTAACGGCGGCGATGTTGAATCCACCTCCAGATGAAGATCGAGTTATCATCTTTAATCAACTCTTCTCTCGCTGTGAAAGTTGATTGATAGGCGACTTTTGGTTTGGAAGGACGGAGGGCGAAGAACAGTCAGATGTGGAAAGTCCGAGGGTTCTAAACGACGCCGTCGAGCGCCCTTAGGCGCATAAAGGCTAAATGAGAAAGAGAGTAGTCATCTACACTACACAACTAAAATAATCCATTCTCCTACCACAAGAAGCATATGGAGTAATTATTTAATTTAAGTTATATCATATCCTCATATCCCCTTTATCTGCCATTTAAAAAAATTATTTTAACTTACTATTCCCTCCATCTCGGATTAGGAGTTCTATTTAGTTATGGTACGAATTTTAAGAAATGTAAAAGAAAAGTGAGTTGAGTAATTTAGTGCAATATAGTTCTCATTTATATAAATTATTAGTTTTATAATAAAACGTGAGTGAATAAGTTAGTAGAACATAAGATCTACTTACCATTTATAGTAAAAATGAAATTAGACTCTTATTGTAGGACGAACTGAAATGGCAAAATAAAACTCTTAGGCCATATTTGGTTGCCAGGATTTTGTCTGGGAAAGTGATCTGATTCCTTAAATTTTAAATTTCGGTGTTTGTTTTAGTTTTTAATCAAACTGGGAAAGTAATCATAATCCGAGAACAAGGAAAGTTAGTACAATTTTTTAGGATTCTGAATCCTATCTTTTCTTAGTTATTCTTTTTCCCAGTTTTAGGATTCTTACATATATAATGCAATATAGTATAGTTATTATTATTATTATTATTATTATTAATATTTAGAATGTTTTAAAAATAATTTAAAATATAAATCATACTACTTAATTTTAGAAAATAAATAACTATGATTAAAATTATCATAATTATAACTTATTTTATAATAATTCATAATAATAATTAATAATTTATAAAATAATTAAAATATAATTATATAATATAAATCGTATGATAAATAATAATTATTATTTTCATAAATTAATAATTAATCAATAAAGTTATAGTGTAATTTTCATTTATTAAATTTATTCACTTGTAACATCCTTAAATATTATAATTAGTAATAATAATAATAATAATAATAATAATAATAATAATAATAATAATAATAATAATTTTATTATTATTATAAATGAGTATAATATTTTAAACTATAATTATATGTATTATTTTATATTATGATAGATAATTCATATTTAAACTATCCATTATAATAATAAATATAATAATATAATTATTATTATTTGTAATTAATAGTTTATTAAGAATTTTATATTATTATTATTTTTTATTTATAAAAAATAATAAGTATACTTTTAGTTTGATGTTTAAATTAAATATAAATTTAAAATCTTGATATTTTTCAAACACAGGAAAGTAAAGTTACTAGAAATCATATTCCCGTGATTCATTTTCCCAGGAATCATTTTCCTTGCTAACTTTACTTTCCCGTCAACCAAACATGGCCTTATTGTGTACGGAGAGCATATATTTTATGAATTAATTTAATTTTATAAAAAAATTAAATAAAAACATTAGTAATATATGAATTTTGCATATCAAAAATAAATTTAAAAAAGTAATTCAAATTTTAAAACACAAATATTCTAAATTGACAAAATAAATCTTTCAATCGCTGATCATCTGCTAGCGATTTTGGAATGTTTATGAGTTAAAATTATAACATGTTCTTTTAAATAAATAGGCATAGCTGAGCCAGAATTTCTAAAGTCATCTAAATTCATACTCCAAAAGTGAGTTTTGGTGTATAAATCTTCTCTAACTATACACCAAACTTAAACTCATTTTTAGTGTTTTTTGTGAAATAACACCAAATATGGTGTTACTGCAAAAATTTTATGAGATAAAAATTTAAAAATTTTGAATTTGGTGTAAATGATTGAAGTAAAACTACTTTTTGGTGTAACGGATACTCAAAAATGAGTTTGAGTTTGGTGTAAATGGTTGTTAGACCATCTCCAACCATTATACTAAACTCAAACCTATTTTAGTGTAAATATCATACTAAATATTGATTTTGCTCCAACCATTTACACTAAACTCAAACCAAAAAGAATATTTTTCACTCACTTACTTTTTATACTTTTGCAATCATATCTATATATTTTTATCTAAATTGCACACTAACTCCGTAGCAATTTGTCAATAACTTTGATTAAATTAAATTATATTAAATAACATATAGACTTATTAATTAATACGACTATATATAAAATTTATTATTTATTACATATATATAATATAATTAAAAAACGTGTAATTTTAATTATTAATCTTTCTGTTTTTTTTCGTATTTAGCTTATTAATTAATATAACTTTTAAGTTTATTGTATCTTCTTAATCTTATTTTATTTAGGTCACGTATCTTTTTATGCATATTTTTATTTTGATTAGGTTGTGTCTTTATATTTTTATTCTTAATCATATTTTAGATTTTTAGCCTTTGCTTTTGAATTAATTTTTATTAAAAAAAACGTGTATAAAGAAATGAGTCAGCCCACTAATCAATAATTAAATAACATTAATAGAATTATTTAGGTTTTTTTTTTTTTATCTTCTTCTCCAACCCGCCTCTGCGTGTTTTATTGAACTACTGTAAGTTTTTTCCATTCCTTTTCTTCTTGCATTTTCATTTTTCTACCTTTCCTTGTTCGTTTGATAAATATAAAATGATTTGAACTTGAATGCAATAAATCAAAATCTAAAAATGTTTTTGGTATAGTTTTAGAGTAAACCTAAAGATAGGTATTTTTTCATCAAAAATTTATAATAGGATTGATTTTGCATTGGAGGTGTTTTCCTACTGCATTTTAAGTTTTGTAGTACTGTTGGAGATGCTCTTAGACCATCTTCAACTATACTCCAAAGATGAGTTTTGGTGTAGAAATAATCTCCAATCATACACCAAACTTAAACTCATTTTTGGTGTTTTTTTAAAAAAAATGATCATATACGGTGTTACTGTAAAAAATTTGTGAGACAAAAAGTAAAAAATGGTGTAAATTTTGAATTAAGTGTAAATGGTTGGAGTAAAACTATTTCTTAGTGTGACGTATGCTTAAAAAATGAGTTGAAGTTTGGTGTAAATGATTGGTGAAGGTAAAAGACTTGTAAAATTGACATCGGAACACTCTTAAAACAGAAAAAAAAAACACGCACACACTAAAATTCCGATCATCCTTGAACATTTTTTTACAAAATGAAAAAGAAAAACTAAAATCTATCCAAAAAATCATGTTTAGATTCAAAAGATCCCTCTCGAAATCTTAAGTACTTCATTACTCGCTTTGTTTAGTCCCAATTAATATCGTAATTAAAGTTCAGTACTAACTTTGTTCTCATAAGAGCATCCGCAATGGTCGGCTAGCGACCGGCTAGCCGATTCGTCGCGCTAGCCGATCGGCTAGCCGAACCATTGCAATCGGCGAGCGCATCGGCGTGGGCTGGCCGATCGCTCGTCGCTAGCCGATCCGCTGGCCGATCGGCTAGCCGCCATTGCAGAGGCCCGATCGGCTAGCGATCGGCCAGCGGTGTTTTCCGATTTTTTTTTTTAAAACCTATATAAACGCGATTTTCGTTTCATTTTCATTTGCACCACTTGTTTTAACGAGTTTTCTCTCTCTCTAACTTTCTGTACAAGAGCATTATCGAGCGATGGATCACAACAACGAGTCCAGCCCAGCGACGAGTGGATCTCAGACTCCCACGGTACCTGTGGGATCTGGATGGGGGCAGATGGGCCCGGGGTTTAACATCCCTTGGAATCAGATGATGGGGATGATGGCTGGTGCGCCGGGGGGTATGCCTGGTGGGATGCCGGGGGGTATGCCGGGGGGGATGACGGGCGGGCAGGGGAGCGGCGGGCAGTCAGCGCCCGGGTGGGGGGGTATGCCCCAGATCCAGCAGCAGATGATGCTGCAGCAGATGATGGGGATGATGTGGCAGGGCGGGGGGCAGGGGGGGGTGCAGCAGGGTATGTATCCCGGGATGCAGGGGGGATTGCAGGGGCAGGGGTCACCGGGAGGGGACCCGGTATATCGGCCCTCTCTTGATTTTTTGACGGCTTCGTCTCACACTTCGACCCCAGCGGAGACGCAGTTCACTGGCGATGACCTTCTGTCGTTGCATGACATGGGGATCGATCTCGATGATCCGGATACTCCCGTTCCGGCGAGGCGGGCCGCGCCGAAGAAGAAGACGAGGGGGAAGGCGAAGGCGGTCGGCGAGTCATCGCAGCCCGCTGTTGACCACACCCCGACCCGGAGGAAGTGGACGGAGGATGAGTACGTCGGGGTGGCCAGGGGGTGGTTGGAGGTGTGCGACGACCCGCTGGTTGCGAACAACCAGCGGGTCGTCAACATGTGGGCGAAGATCAGAGCTGCCTATAGGAGGCACTGTCCGCAGGGGAAGGACTTCAGCAACGAGGAGGTCCGGAAGGGGTGGGAGCGCACCAGGGCCGCGGTGGGCCGTTTTGCGAACTTGTACGCCAACGCCCTCCGTCAGCTCAAGAGTGGGCAGAACGAGGAGGACGCCCGGAGGATAGCCGCGAGTCAGTTCCCCGTGGAGGGGAAGTATAAGGAGTTCACCTTCTGGGAGTGCTTCTTGTTGCTGAAGGACTCCGAGAAGTTCCGGGCGGGGTGCGACGCTGGGTGGCCGAAGAAGCAGCGACTGAACTATAGCGGCGACTACAGCGGCAGCAGCGGCGGATCCCACGACCTCCCCCCGGATGTCGAGGAGTTTCCGTCTCCTCCTTCATTTACAGGTCGCGCCCGCCCGATTGGACAGAAGCGGGCGCAGCGAGCTGCGAGGGGCGGATCCCCCCTATCGCCCCGCGAGGTCCAGTCCTCCGCCCTCCCACCCGCCCCACTCGAGTACACTCTCCATTCGCGTAACCATACGCGGGATCAGATGTACAAGGTCTTACAAGAGTGGAGGGCCGCCACAGACCCCACGGAGAAGATGTTTCTTCAGGAGATGCTCGAGAGCATGCGTGCCGATTTAGCCGCCGCGAGGGCACGGCTTACGGGTTCCGACGTGGGCTCAGATACCGCGGGTGGCGGCAGCGGCAGCGGGGGCGGCGACGGCGACGGAGACGGCGACGAGGAGTAGAGAGCGGCGGGGCCCGTGTGTTGAAGCCCTTTTTTTTAGAAAAGAATCATGTATTTTTTTTTAAAAATATTTGTACTTTTTTTTTTAATGGAATGGATTATTTTTCCCGTATATGTGTCGTAAATTTAATTCCGTATTTTAGTAATTTTAATTCCGTAAATGTAGTATATTTTGAATTATTTTTATTGCGGCTGGCCTATGGCTGGCCTAAATCTGATGTGGCAGGTGGTTTTTTGAGAGTTGCTGACGTGGCAGGGGAGAGAATGGCTGGCCTATGGCTGGCCTATTACCCATTGCGGATGCTCTAATTAAGTTTTAGTCCCGACTCTTGAACTTCAGTAGTAGCATTCCGTGATAAGTTAAGCCTTTGTTGCAACTTGCAGTTGCAGCGGTTCTGTAGGGTTATCTTGCTGCAATGGCTCATCCCGGAGGCCGTAAACTGCTCAACCCAAGGCCCGCTATCGACTATGACGCCATTCTAGCAGAAGCCCTGAGGCGTTTCCCGTGGCGACGTGGACGCCTCAGGCGATCGTGTCGAACTACATTGTTGTGAAGAAGTTCGTAGCTCATGTCAAGCCCCTGATGACGGAGGGCGACCCTGCTATCAGGACTGCCATCATAGGCAAGGGCAGCGCCATGGAATTCTGGAGCTCGCCGGATACTTGCACCGTGACGCAGATGTACGTGGCTGAAGAGTGGTGAGGGTGCTCAGTTCTTGAATGATAGGGCGCTAGAGAGGAAGTGTTTAATGAAGGGGCTGAGTTTTCAGGAGGCGTCGTTTATTTCTGCGATGGAGGCTCAGGTTTCTGAGTTTTCGATGGAGGAGGCGCTGGATCGGTTGCGTTGGGAGATTGTGCAGGTGCAGGAGCGGCATGTGGCGGATATCAAGGCGGATCACGCGCTTACGTCTGCGTATGAGCCGATGGATGAAATGGAGCTGGGCCTGCTTGCTTTTCGCTGTACCGGGAGAATAAGGCTGAGGCGGAGTTGGATCATGATTTGTTGGCTGAAATCAAGGCCACTTATGGTAGTGAGGCGGTGGCTCGGGAGGAGCTGCAGGTTTGGGTTGCAGACAAGGTTGTTCAGCTTGGTGAGGCAGGGGATAGGAAGAAGGCGAACCGTTTTCGTACCTACCTTGAGGTAATGGGTGGGGAAGTATCCGCTCAAATTCGAAATGAGGTTGCAGCAGGTGGTGGCGGGAGAAATCTTCGTCGGGCGAGAGAGGGGCTGGAAGATGCAGGGAAGCAAGAACAAGCCACTGCTGAAGGCGAAGGTGGAAATGGTAGCACTGGCCCCGGCCCTGCTGCTCAACAACCAGAGTGACTGTTGTTTTGTCTAGATACACCTGAACCTCTTGTGGATGATTTGTTTCCAAAAAGGTCACCCCTTCAAATCACTTGGTATGTATTTTTGCTAATATTTTACATGATTATGTGACACATATAGTGGAGGCAATGGACATGAAAACTCTAAATTCTAATTGAAATAGTCATGTTAGATAAAAAGAGGAAGTCTTGGATTTTGATAACCAAGTGTTGTAGCAAAGATTATGTGAAGATTGATTTTGGAATGCCTGAAGTCAAGGTAAAATATGTTTCTGGAATCTTGACTGCAACTGAGACTATTCATATGAGATGTCAAACCATCAGAGTCGAATAGGAGATGACCTCTTCATTTAAGAATGTAAGTTGGTGCTCTTCATTTTGTATGTAAAAGAAATTCATCTTTTTATCTAGCCATTGGAAGAATACAGCTTTCACCTTTTGAAGAACCAAGCGGCCATGTTCTATGCTCATTGTTTAATAACCCCTTATTTTAAGCAACAGATTTTACTGGATGTTTTTGCAACAGACTCTCTTTCTGCCTTTTTTTCCTTCAACCTCTCATTTTCGTACTTTGTAACTTAAATTAGGACCTAATGTCAAGTAAGGACAATGAATCAATATTCTTACCACTCACCTCACCAATTTTTTGGACACATTTTGTGTTACATTTTATGCTATTACTCCACCTGTCCCTTATTAATTGGCATCATATGACTTGATACGGATTCTAAAAAATGTAGTGAAATATGGTGAAAATATGGTGAAAGGGTATTGAGCTTGATACAGTCGTTCATGGTGATTCAATGTAGTGGTGGTTTTAATGGATGAACCGGACCAGACAACTGATTGGTTCGCGGTCCAACCGGTCAGTTTGGTTCGGTTTCTAAAACATTGTCTATCATTTAAAATTTATTTTGCCTCAACACAATTTTAGTAAATTGTTTAATTTTATACACAAAGTAAATAGAAAACATTAGTAAGATGTGAAGTTCACATATAAAAAAATAATAATAAATAAATTTTTATATCGTGAACATCTTAAAAAATGACAAAAATAAATCTTTATAACGTAAACGAAGAAAGTATAACCAATACTAGAGATTCATCGATTGCTACTTGCAGCTAGGGGTGGGTAGGTAAGGTATACCTTACCGAAACCACCATACCGTATACCTTACCTGTAATACCCGCACCAGTATTTTGTTTTCGATATAGTAATGAGGAACTAGAAATGTAACGTCCTCTCTGGTTACGTTGAAATAAATAAGAACTCGTCGCTTTGTGTTTACTTAAGTGTCGATTAGTTGCGAAGTAAAAAGTAGTGAGAGTCGGAACGAACCAAAGCAATTCCATATGTTTTTGATACATAACTAACGAAGAAGAATATGAAGAGTTCTTTTCCTAACTAAGAAAGTTCAACTACTTGCCGAACTACACTTTAGCTTACATAATTAAGTACATGTGAGTTAAGAGTTTAAGAAAAAGGAAATTTGAATGCTAGTACAAAATATACAAGTATGGGCTAAAAGGCTAAGAAACTAAAGTCGGCTCTTTTACTACACTTTGGGCCTCTCTTTTTTTCGAGCCCAAGTCGCACACCACCGCGACCCTACCCGGTCAGCCCGTTGAGCCAGGGCAGCGAGCCTACTTCTCGGGACAGTTGGGTGGCAGCCAAGTTGTCTCTTTCTCCTGCAAAAGATAAACAAGTGTATTAAATGCAAGGGGAACAAAAGGGAATTTGAGGATGGCAAAGTTGGCTCCCTAATACCCCTTTTCGTGACAATAACTATGTGAGAACAAAAACTCTCAACCCTCAAAAGTACTAAAACAGCCAGCAGCTTACACTTGAGGAAAATGACAGTAATACCTTTGTTAGAGTAGACCAAAAGACTTACCAAAGGAAGCAAAGTCAGTTTGAACTCCTCTGCTCCCAACAGCCCCTGCATTCTCTCGCTTGTACCTGCAAAAAAATCAAACAAAGTGTATTAATGCAAGAGTACTTATGCATAGACAAAACACCAAGTTTAATTAAATAAAAGGAGTGGTGAAGAACCAACAAAAAGGATTGTTGCTGCAATATACCCTTAGTATACCACCAAGTTTCAGTTAAAGTTGCTGCAATGGATCAAGAAAAGAGAGATATGCTGCTGGATAGAAACAAGAGTTTCAGCAGCCTCATTTAAGGCTCACAAGTACACCAATCTGCCTATAAATTTCCCTCCACACCACATTCAACTCCCTTTCACAAACACTTCAAAATTTCAGCACAAACCGAGAGTAGAGGGTGGAACAAGGTGAACGGCAGCAAAGACAGCCATTCCTTCGATTTTTCCAGAGGTAATACACCTCCATCTTCTTTCCCCAATAGCTATACATATCATCATATAGAGGCACCACAACTTAGGAAGCACAATCAAAGTAACACAAGCACACTCTCTGCCCTTGTTTAGAACATCATGCTAGCTCAAGGATGTAGAATTTGCTAGAGAAATCTCATAGCAGTAGTAGCCTTTGAAGAACTTTAACTTATAAATGGAACAAGAGCACAATAGGCTGCCCTCATGCTAATTTTCAGTAGCAAACTATAACCTTTTCAAGATCAATCTCTTTCCAGTAAACTAAAGTATATATCCAAGATCACAACCTCAAATCACAACAATCAAAACGTTTCCAACATTGCTACTGTCCAAGTTTCAAACAAATATACTAAGTAATGAAAGGGGGAAAAAGAACTTAGCTTTAAGGCCGACGGGCTGCGGCAGCGGCGGCGGCGGCGCTGGTCTGCGAAGCGGACCGAGCAGCCTCTGCCTCAGCCAGAGATGTCAGCGACGGCGCTGAGTCGCCGTGAAAGGACGGGAGGCAGCAGCGGCGAGCTGCGTTGACGACGATAGAGAATTCGTCGGAGGGAGCCGGGGGAGGGCTGGAGCTTTGACGGGCGTGAGTCGCCAGGGAACGCCGGAGAAAGAGAGAAAGGCGATGCCTTTTTCCTGTCGGCGACTTCGCTGGCGAAGTACGAAACGATTGCGGAACTGGATGGCGCGACGGAGATGCCGAGGACCCCTCCGCGACTCCAACTGAGAGCGATGAAGGAGCACGAACGACGACCCGCCTCACGGAGTGTCTGACCGCGATGACAGTGCTGCCTCGCTGAGCTCACGACCGGCGGTGACACCGGATGGCGGATGGCGGCGTCGGACAGAGGCGCTGTTTTCCCCAAATCCTCGCGTGACGGCAGCGGCAAGGGCTCGTCGCCGGCCCATAGCTGGCGACTGACGGCGCTGACGGCGAGACAGCGGCGACCCGACGACCGGCGAACAGCGAGGGAGAGGAGCCGTCGATTTCTCTTCCAAGTTGGGGTTTTTGATTTGGGAATTTGAGAAAAGAGAGAGAGAGGCCGATGGCTGTTGAGAGAAGGGAGTAAATTGGGCCTCTTCTTGGGCCTCTATTAATTAAATGCATGGGCTAAGGTTTTATTCTAAAGAATGGACTAATTCTTTAATAAACTAAGAAGTTGGGCTAATAATTAAAATAAAATGGGAGTTGGCTTTAGCCTAATTAAATCGTGAGCCCACCTATGTTGCTCAATCAAATAATTGAGGTTAAGTAATGGTCCGCTAAATTATTTCCACGATGATAAATTTAATTCCCGGACTTTAGTATTAGCGCTCGAATAATTATTTCTGAAATGATGAATAGACCTCGAGTCTATTTCAGTGCTTGAATAAATGGCATAGGAGGTAACATCCCCTAGTTAAGCGAATAATTTTCCCAGTTTAATTAAATCTACTGATTTAATTAATATTCAAGAATTCTAGAACTTTTCTAGAAAAATTTAAGGAAAAGAATAAAAGAGCACGCACTTAGGATGCATTCACGTTTGAGTTCATTTGGCTTCTTAAGCCTAATTAAGTATTATTTCCATGTTACTAAAGGGGCGTCTTCGCGCGTCATCTAAAAATCAAGCTAAGGAGTTTGTTCGGCTAAGGGGATAGCCTTTGAGGTGGGCATTTCTTTCAAAACGTGATTTCAGTATGAAAATGTGAATCTTTGCTCAAGTATGTTGTCATGCCATGTTTTGTTTTATGATTACCTATCTGCTTGGCTATGCCAATTTAGTTAAATCGAATTCGGGTCCCAGTAGGGCCGCAAACCCTACTCGGACTAGTGTACACATGAGGGGACCGTGAGCTAACAAAGGAGTTGGCCGGTCCAGTGACCGTCGTGGAATGTGGCCACATTCCCGGTTCACATCAGTTTCAGATATGGTATATCTATGTTATGTGATTGCGCAATCAAATCTTTACTAAAGGAAAAGTATTTTAGTGACTCGGGTCTTTTAAGTAAAACCCCGTGATCACTCAACTGTGGCATTGACAATTAAAGATAGAACCATTTTTTGGCAATGTGCCCACTGAGTATATCAAATACTCAGCCCTGCATGTTATTTTCAAATGTGCAGGTTGAACGTGGACGAGCAGGCGAAAGTGTTGGGACAAGCTTTTCTTTTAAATAAGTAGTTAGGTAGCCCAAAGTAGCATGTCTTCATACGTGCTATTTTGTCTTGGACTCTTCCGCTGCAAATCTAGAATTTTGTGCTAGAAAGCTATGAACTTAGTCTTGATACTCTGAACACGTTTTGACTATGTACCCATATGCCTTTGATACTTTTGTTTTAAGTGATTTCATCCTTTTATTGTTGTCCCTTGATTATTGAGAATCGTTTAGTCGCGAAATAGCTACGCTCACTAGCACTAGGGAGTTGTGGTCGTGACATTACCGTAAATACGGTATGCGAAAAAGTCATACCTTTACCTTACCAAAGTTTTCGGTATACCGAACTTCGGTATACCTTATTTTCGGTATGACAAATTTTCGTACCGATACCGTACTTCATTTTTGGAGCGTACCGAAGTTCGGTATACCTTACTTTTGCGGTATACCTGACTTTCAACATCAATTAAAATAGAAAATTAGAGTTTTTAAAATATTATTTATAATTTATAATTTTAAAAATAAGTTAAATATAATTTATTCATAATTATATTTATATTTCACAATAGATTTTATAATTTAAAAATATATAAAATATATTTTATATATAATTGTGTTTATATTTTTGTGGTATATACCTTAATTTACGGTATATACCTTAATTTACGGTATATACCGAATTTCGGTATGCATCGGTATACCGCGGTATTTGAAAATTCATACCGTTACCTTACCGGATTCTTTCGGTAAGGTATCATACCATACCGAAAGTCACGGTATACCGAAAATTCGGTATTTTCGATATTTTTTCGGTACGATAAGGCCGGTATTTCGGTATTTCGGTATTTTTCCCCAGCCCTACTTGCAGCTAGTGATATTCGAATATTTGTGAGTTAGGATTATGACATGTTCTTTAAAATAGAAAATGGGTTAATATATGACAATAGCATTGACTTGCTATTATTACTACTAAATGAACAATTTAAGGTCTAGTGCAAATTCAAGCGAGATTTAAAGCTCACGACTCGATTGCAATTATTTCCAAATTTGAGATTATTAAAAATATTTTTATATAAAAATGATAGTACTTCCTCAATTCACAATCAATAATCATTTCATTATTTTTATTTGCCCGAAGGAGCATAGTGCAGTTGGCAATAGAGGGGCAGATCTTGCTGCTTATTCGTGCTGCATAGTCTGGGTTCAAATCTCACTGCTGGCTTATGACTGTCAGTGGGTTAAGGCCTCCCTCTTAACGGACTACTGCGTACCTTGATTTAACCTCCTCACATGATGTCGGACCGGAGTGTGGGGGCCACCAAGGCGACGGAATCGCCTTTTTGCTGCGATAATCATTTTATTTTATTTGTTGGTCAAAATAATCTTCTTTTATTTTTATAATAATAATAATACGAGTATTATTTTTTTCTCTTACTTTTTCCTTTCTCTCCTATTTATCGAGCTTCAACTAGTAATATTACATTGCAATAACTGTTTTTCATCTCCTTCGTTACTACTTTTATTGTCTACTAGCAAAAAGATTACTTGATGCAGTTAAATGGCTTAGCCAGAATTTCTAAAGCAATAAAATTGACATCGGAATTCTCTTAAAAAATAAAAAGAAAAACACTAAAATTCCAATATCCTTAAAACATTTTTTACAAAATGAAAATAAACTAAAATCTATGAAAAAAACCATGTTTAGATTCAAAACAAGCTTTCATATTCCATTCACCTCGTTACTCGCTTAGTTGTAGCGCTTCAGTAGTACTCCCATTACTTAAGTCTTTGTTGCTGTAGCAGTGGTTTTGTGTCTTCAAAAGTTAGGTTTCTTGCTGCAATGGCTCATCCCGGAGGACGTGCTGGGCTCAAGCCGAGGCCCGCTGTCGACTATGACACCATTCTAGCAGAAACGTTAAGGCCGCTAGGCGCTGAGGCGTTTCCGGTGGCGACGTGGACGAGGCAGGCGATCGTATCGAACTTCACTGACAAGCTGCTGACCACGGAGAGTAACCCCGCTATCAGGACCACCATCATAGGCAAGGGCAACGCCATGGAATTCTGGACCACGCCGGAAACTTGCACCGTGGCGCAGATCTTCAAGTTCTGCGTGTGGCTGAAGAATGATGACGGTACTCAGTTCTTGAATGATACTCGAAGGAAGTGGGCCCAACAAGCAGATGGAGGCTCAGGTTTCTCAGTTTCCAAAATAGAAGCTCAATTACTTAGGACGCAACAGAAAGTTGCTTTTTGCATTGCTTAATTTTAGTTGGGACACCAACAATGAAGACGTTTCCTGAAGCAGTTTATTTACAAATACTAGCATCTTGGCTTGTATTAAAAAATGTCCTTAGCCATTTTTTTTGTAGAGTAAGAAGGTGGCTAGGTTGCAACGGGAGATTGTGTTGATGCAGGAGCGTCGTGATCAGGAGCTGGCTGCTTCTGCGTATGAGCCAATGGATGCTATGGAGCTGGGCGCTGCTTGCTTTGCTCTGTACGTGCCAGGGAGAATGAGGATGAGGCGGAGTTGGATGAGGATCTGTTGGCAGACATCAAGGCCGCGTATGGTGGTTAGGCATAAGTTGGAGTTTCTGCGAGAAGGGACGCGGGAGGAGGAGCTGCGGGTTTGGGCTTCTAAAAAGATCGTCCAGCTTACTGAGGCAGGGGATAGGAAGAAGGCGAAGCGTATTCGTACCTACCTGGAGGCAATGGGTGGGGAAGTATCTGCTCCCACAGACCGCTGGAGGCGAAGGTAGAAATGGTGGCACTGCTCCCGGCCCTCAGGACGGCCAGGAGTAAGGTTTGAGGCGAAACCATTGTTTTCATAGACACACTTGAATCTGTTTTGAATGGTTTGCTAATATTTTACTACTATGTCACTATTAAGTTGTGCTCTTCGTTTTGTGTGTAAAAGGAACCGTTTATTTTTGCTAGGTGATGAACTCTTCATTTAAGAATATGTTGTGCTCTTCGTTTTGTATGCAAAAGGAACCGCTTATTTTTGCTAGGTGATAACTCTTCATTTCAGAATATATTGTGCTCTTCGTTTTGTATGTAAAAGGAGCTGCGAATAGGAGATGACCTTTACTAGTAGCTTTTACCTTTTGAGTTACCAAGCAGCCATGTTAAGATTTCAGTATCACATATCCTCCATTATATGTTAAAATAGATGCTAATCATGCTATGCTCATTTCTTAATAACCCCTTATTTGAAGCTATAGATTTGCCGGATGCTTTGCATCATACTAACTTTTTGCCTTTATTTGCTTTCGCCTCTCATTCTCTTAGTTTCTAACTTAAATAAGATCATAGTTCAAGGTAACAAATGAATCTATATTCTTAATCTTGCCGCTCACCTCACCAATTAATTGTAAATTTTGTCTTTTGGAAACAAATTTTGTGTAACAATTTTATACTCCGATGTCATATAACCGATCTGTTGAGATTATCCACCTCATGTGGAAGCAGCCGCTATAGTTGAAAATATTGTGAAGAAAACAAAGGTTGACTAAAATGGTGAATTAGAGCTGCAGCAATTTATTGCAAATCTGCAGCTTTGAAATTCTCTCACATATGTGAAGCTATAGGTCGGTTGTAGAGTAAGCTATAGGAGTGGAAATTTGCAGCTCATTCCTCCTATAAGTAGAGATGCAATTCGTCGATAAAGAGTGTGCAAGAGTTGCAGATTATAGCAACTAGTGAGAGAGGGAGCAAGAGAGAGTTTCAGTGAGTGCATTTTGAGAGAAGAAAAAGTGAGGAAAAATTCCCATCTCCCTTGAAATTGTAGCTCACTCTTCTTGTGTGTATTCCAAGTTATTCAACTTGAGATTTGTGTTTCCCCTATAGAGTGTAGGGAGAATTTTGTAAGCCTACTGTATACATAGTGGAAGATTTAGACTTCGGTCTCGTGGTTTTTCCCGATTTGGGTTTTCCACGTAAAATTCTCGTCTCACGTTTTTATTCTGCACCAAATTTGTTTTCTTGGTTTGGTCCCATTATTTAATCCAGCAAGAGGGAAAAGAATTATCCTGGTTCCGCTGCGCAAGTATCATCTTATTTTTGATACTCTTTGATAATTATCACCACTTTTCCCAACAAGTGGTATCAGAGCCACTATCGTGGTTTTGAGGAGGATTAAAAATGGAGGAATCGTCTTCGCTTGGTGGCATGTTCAAATTGAGCGGAACGAATTACTCAATTTGGAAGCCAAGCATGTTGGATCTTCTCTACTGTAAGGATCTCTATTTGTCCTTACATGGAGACGATGCCAAACCAAAGGATATGAGTGATGATGACTGGATCATCATGCACAGAAAACTGTTGGTTACATCCGGCGCTTCCACGAACACAATATCTTCCATCATTTCGCCAATGAGGAAAAGGCTGATGTTTTTTGGAAGAAAATGGAAGCTATGTTCGAGAGGAAAAATGCCTTGAACAAAGCATCCATCATCAGAAAAATCGTTCGATTGCGATATGTGGAGAGTGCCAACATGACGGAGCACCTCAATGCATATCAGGGTCTTATCAACCAATCCAACAATATGAAGATTTCTCTTGATGATGAAGTGATAGCTTTATTGCTACTCAGTTCGTTGCCGGATAGTTGGGACACTCTTGTAGTGTCAATCAGCAACACGGCTCCAGGGGGAGCACTGACCTTGCAGATGGTCAAATATTGTCTTCTTAACGAAGAATCCAGAAGAAGGGAGCAAGATCATTCTTCTGAGACAAAGGCGATGGTTGCTGAAAATAGTGATCGAGGGAGAAGTAAAAATAGAAACTCTCAAAACATGAGAGACAAATCCAGGGGGGAAGTCTAAACACAAAAAGGACTTCAAATGCCATTATTGCGGTGGGCCAAACCACTACGAGAGAGACTGCAGAAAGAAGAAAAGAGATCAAACGCGAGGAAATAATGAAAATGCTGAGAAGGACACAGCGACAGTTGCAACTGATGGCGATGTCGTCGTAGTTTGCGATGATGCCTGTGTGAGTTTGTCATGCCAACAAACGGACTGGATCATTGATTCGGGTGCATCATATCACATCACCCCATACCGTGATATGTTTGCATCCTACACCGGTGGCAGCTTTGGCAAAGTCAGAATGGCCAACCACGGCGTGACAGAAGTTGCTGGTATAGGAGACATTCATCTGCTCACTGACACGGGATGTAAGCTCATTCTGAGAGATGTTCGACATGTTCCTGATATCAGACTCGACATTATTTCCACCGGCAAGCTCGACGACGATGGTTACATCAACCATTTCGGCGAAGGAAAATGGAAGTTGATAAAGGGCTCCCTCATTGCAGCAAAAGGTAGAAAGCAAAATTCGCTCTACTTGATGCATGCAACGTTGTCCAATGGAGAGATGAATGCAGTCGTCAAAAATTCCTCCATTGAGATATGGCATAAGAGGCTTGGACATCTGAGCCAGAAAGGTCTGGAGTCTTGGCTAGAAGAAGCCTCATCCCTGAGGTAAAAGGAATGCATTTGGAAACCTGTGTTGATTGTTTGGCCGGAAAACAACACAGAGTCGCATTCAAGAGCTTCTCTCCCTCAAGAAGAGCTCAACCTCTTGATTTGGTGCACACAGATTTGTGCTACATGAAAGACAGAACTCTTGGTGGCGCATTATATTTCGTCACTTTCATTGACGATTTTTTGAGAAAAGTCTGGAGTTTTGCTTTGAAAACCAAAGACCAAACCTTGGAGGTCTTTAAGCATTTTCAAGCAAAAGTCGAGCGGCAGACGGGAAGGAAACTGAAGTGTGTTCGTGCAGACAATGGCGGCGAGTACCAAGGCCCATTTGAGCTGCACTGCAAGAACCATGGTATCAAGCTTGAGAAAAGTGTCCCAAAGACTCCTCAACACAACGGAGTGGCAGAGAGGATGAACAGAATGATTTGTGAGAGAATCAAATGCATGTTGTCGCATTCCAAACTGCCCAAATCCTTTTGGGGTGAAGTTATGAGGACTGCAGTTGACTCGATCAACCTTTCTCCATCAACTCCTCTGGGCGGTGACGTTCCAGACCGAGTTTGGTCCGGAAAAGACGTGTCTTACAAACACTTGAGAGTGTTTGGCTGCAGGGCGTTCGTGCACATTCCAAAAGATGAGAGATCCAAGCTTGATGACAAAACCAAACCATGTATCTTCTTGGGATACGCCCATGAAGAGTTTGGTTATAGATTATGGGACCCGGTTAGCATGAAGGTCATCAGAAGCAGAGATGTCGTATTCCTTGAAGATCAAGTTCTGATGATGCGAAAGAAAAGCCTGAATCTAATTCAGAAGTTCCTGTCAACTTAGATCCAGTACCTTTGCCGGCGGTTCAAGATCACGGGGGAGATATCCAACCGGAGCAAGGCGATCCGGTTGATGATGGAGCAGGTGACGAGGAGATTCCACCTGCACAAAATGAAGTCCCTCCAGTCAGAAGGTCAGTCAGAGAGAGACAACCTTCTACCAGATATAGCCCACATGAGTATGTAATGCTCACTGATGGAAGAGAGCCACAGAGTTTTGCTGAAGCCATGGCGCATGACCAAAAGGAAAAGTGGTTAGAGGCCATGAAGGAGGAGATGAACTCCTTACTCCAAAATCACACCTATGACTTGGTGAAGTTGCCAGCCGGCAAGAGGCCATTGAAAAATAAGTGGGTCTACAAATTGAAGGCTGAGGAGCATAGCTCACAACCAAGGTACAAGGCAAGACTGGTTGTGAAAGGTTTCAGCCAACGGAAAGGTGTGGATTTTGATGATATTTTCTCACCAGTGGTGAAGATGTCTTCAATCAGAGTCGTGCTCGCGATCGCTGCCAGCTCAGACCTGGAGATCGAGCAACTTGATGTGAAGACGGCGTTTCTGCATGGAGATTTGGATAAAGAAATCTACATGGTCCAACCTGAAGGGTTCCAAGTCAAAGGAAAAGAGAACCTTGTGTGCAGGTTGAGGAAGAGCTTGTACGGCCTAAAACAAGCTCCTAGACTATGGTACATGAAGTTTGAGTCCTTCATGACGACCCATGGCTACAACAGGACCACCTCAGATCACTGTGTTTTCTTCAAGAAGTTCGCAGGAGGTGATTTTATCATACTGTTGGTCTACGTTGACGACATGCTGATTGTAGGCCATGATGCCAACAAAATTGTTGAGCTGAAGAAAGAGCTTAGCGAGTCTTTTACGATGAAAGACTTGGGCGTGGCTAAGCAGATCCTTGGAATGAAGATCGCCAGGGATATAAAGAGCAAGAAGCTCTGGTTATCTCAAGAACAATACATTGAGAAAGTTCTTGAAAGATTCAGTATGAGCAAGTCGAAGCCGGTCACCACTCCACTTGCGGGTCATATGAAGCTCAGCTCTGCGCAATGCCCGACAAGTGAGACAGAAAAGGAAGAGCTGCGGAAGGTGCCATATGCTTCTGCGGTGGGCAGTCTAATGTATGCTATGATATGCACCAGACCAGACATAGCTCACGCAGTTGGTGTGGTTAGTAGATTTCTCTCTAACCCAGGAAAGGGGCATTGGACCGCAGTGAAATGGATATTTCGGTACCTGCGAGGTACTTCTAGACTTTGTCTGAAGTTTGACGACAACCATATCCTACTAGATGGATATACGGATGCAGACATGGCTGGTGACATAGATTCCAGGAAGTCCACGTCCGGATTCCTGATGAGACTTGCAAGGGGAGCTATCTCATGGCAATCGAAACTTCAAAAATGCGTGGCATTATCCACAACGGAGGCGGAGTACATAGCTATGACGGAAGCTTGTAAAGACCTGTTGTGGTTAAAGGAGTTTCTGCAAGAGTTGGGCTTGAAGCAAGAGAAGTATGTGCTTTACTGCGACAGTCAAAGCGCAATTCACTTGAGTAAGAATTCGAGTTTTCACTCAAGAACGAAGCATATTGATGTGAGGTATCACTGGATACGAGAAGCACTTGACAGAAAGCTTTTGCAGCTGGAGAAGGTGCACACCGATGAGAACGGTGCCGATATGCTTACCAAGTCCTTACCCCGAGATAAGCTTGAGATCTGCAGGCAAGAAGCGGGTCTCGTTGAATCCCTACATAAGGTGGAGGGGGAGAATTGTTGAGATTATCCACCTCATGTGGAAGCAGCCGCTATAGTTGAAAATATTGTGAAGAATAGCCAACAAAGGTTGACTAAAATGGTGAATTAGAGCTGCAACAATTTATTGCAAATCTGCAGCTTTGAAATTCTCTCACATATGTGAAGCTATAGGTCGGTTGTAGAGTAAGCTATAGGAGTGGAAATTTGCAGCTCATTCCTCCTATAAGTAGAGATGCAATTCGTCGATGAAGAGTGTGCAAGAGTTGCAGATTATAGCAACTAGTGAGAGAGGGAGCAAGAGAGAGTTTCAGTGAGTGCATTTTGAGAGAAGAAAAAGTGAGGAAAAATTCCCATCTCCCTTGAAATTGTAGCTCACTCTTCTTGTGTGTATTCCAAGTTATTCAACTTGAGATTTGTGTTTCCCCTATAGAGTGTAGGGAGAATTTTGTAAGCCTACTATGTACATAGTGGAAGATTTAGACTTCGGTCTCGTGGTTTTTCCCGATTTGGGTTTTCCACGTAAAATTCTCGTCTCACGTTTTTATTCTGCACCAAATTTGTTTTCTTGGTTTGGTCCCATTATTTAATCCAGCAAGAGGGAAAATAATTATCCTGGTTCCGCTGCGCAAGTATCAACTTATTTTTTATACTCTTTGATAATTATCACCACTTTTCCCAACACGATCTATGTATATACTTCCAGTAGGGTATGCTATGGTCCATAAGTGAAATCCTGTCAAAAATCAAAGCGAATCTCAACCCTTGGATCCTTAGATTGAATGGTTGTGATCATAATATCCGAGCTATATTATTAGACTACACCATCTACATTATTTACATTATTAGTCGAGCTACATTATTAGATTACACAATCTACATTATTAGATGACACGTGTTATTAATCTAACGTTTACGTCACAAGATTCAATGACTGAGATTTGCTTTGATTTTTGACAAAATTTCACTTATGGACCTGATTATGTCCCTACTTCGAATTATGACACAGAACAAAATGATAGACGACACTTTTTAAATGTTAATGACCAAGTTTTTCTTTATAAATGCCATTTTTCTTCGTTAGAAATAATGCTTTTCTTGCAAACTTTCTTTACCAACCAAAAAATTCGAAAAAAAAGCATTTTCGCCTAACAATAAAAAATGCGAATGTTTTATTCAAGTATTAATTTGAAAAATAAAATATTCGTCAGATTATTGAAACAAGTATGTCCCCAAAATAAATCGTCTCACAAATCAAGATTCGTGAGATAATTTGAAATATTGGCTCAATACTTTAATGAACACATGCAAATGACAAGGGACAAAATGGTTTAATGGTGAAGACACAGACACTCCTCAAAACAGAGGATAAAAAATTAAATGATGGGGTACTTACATATCTATAATTTAAATTCATAATAAGTATAAAAATCAATATAAGAAGAGCTCTCTCCCTAAGTTGACGGAAAACCGACCTTTCGTAGAATCCCAACAGCTTTGAGAAGACCAACAACCACCCAACCAAAATGTATCTTTTTACTGCAACATTTTACTTCACCACTGAAACAACACAATCTACATTTAGATTTTACCAGAAAACTTCAAAAAAAAAAAAAAGATCATGTCGAAATTCTTTTTTTTAGAATTTGCATAAAATTTATGTCTGTCCATAATTTGCTTGCACCTTTCAGGTTTGTTTTTGATGACACTAAGTAATAACTAAATAATATGAAAGTTTTCTTCATTTGTGAAAGTTTTTTTGTTGGTTTGTCTTGATTGTACGGAATTGCATGCAAAATGGATTACCCACATTCAAAACAAAATTACTTAGTTGGTCATGATTATTGAGTTTTGTATGCGAGAAAAATGTTCAGAATTTGTTGTTACCTTCTTTTTAGTTTTTCCTTTTCTTTTCTAAGCTTTCGTTGATGGTGGTGATGTTATTGAGGATTTGAAGCTGCTAAACTCAAGTTATAATTATTTTGCAAATCAATATGATTTGGGATTTTTCTTAGACTTACATTCTTGATTTCCTTTTTCAACACGAGTCCCAGTTTTGTTTTCTGACTTAGGGTTGCATAATTATTATCTGCAGGTTCTTTCAGCCAGCAAATGCGAATAAACCGGAGAAAATTCCCCAATTGGTTGAATTTATGGTTAGTGGATTCGTATAATCAGTCACATTGTGTGATTCTTATGAACTAAACGGGCTTTAAAAATTTAAATGCTATGCTTAGGTTAGTGTTTTCACTTCAATTTCTTCACAGAACATGATTTATATACATGTAAACTCCTATTTGTAGAATGGAATAGAATGAATGATCATGTTGTTAAATACTACTTGGAAGAGTTGATGTTGTATTGGCCTTTTCCATATTTACTTTGTCTTTAGAATCTTTAGTAAATTTCTAAATACATAAGGAGTTTCCCTTGCTAATGGAAACGAAGGGGTTCTAGCAATTAGAATGACCGTTGGTTTCGGTTAAATGCAGCTTGGAACCACTAGAATGGTCCGAGTATTAATTTTGGGATCAACCTTGGATAGATAACACTGGTATAGGCTAATCTGTCGTTTAGTAAGATGGATTAGAAATTCAGGATATATTCACTGGTTATGTCTGCGGTTTGAGATAACTTGCCCGATTCAAATACTGACACCCCATTCATTGCTTAATAGCTAGCTAGATGTTATGTTTTAAACATGCAACTAGGCACAAATAATTTTTGAGCTTATTCTGTTGTGATTTTGATAAAGAATGTAGTCTTCGAGTCTCTGCCTCTCAATCAAGATTTCCCTTCATTCGTTATTTCTGTTCACCGTTTCAGTTCACTCTATGGACCGGAATGTAAAAGACTCAGCTGGATTGAACAGCTCGAGTTCTTCCAGCCGGAGTGATGGTTTTGCATCTGTTTCAAGTATCAATGGTGAGAAACAACATATGATTCAAACGTTTGATTCCCCTTTGATGCTGATAGCAAAGATGTTGCATGTTTACCTTTTGTTTGACAGTGAAGCAGCAGGCATGTTTGGTAGAATGGATAAATTCCGTTCTTCCCGACCTACATTTTCCAGCAAATGCTTCGGATAATGAGCTACGGGACATCCTCATTGATGGATCTGTTCTATGTCGAATAGTAAACAAGATAAAACCTGGCTCTATTTCTGAGGTAACCGCGATTGATTTGGATTTGAACATCTTGTTTGAGGAGTGGAACGAATCATGACCTTTTTCGCTCGATGTCTTTTTAGCGTGACTCAAGACCAAAAGTC
The DNA here is from genome assembly GCF_029641045.1 of Salvia hispanica. Classification (NCBI taxonomy): domain Eukaryota; kingdom Viridiplantae; phylum Streptophyta; class Magnoliopsida; order Lamiales; family Lamiaceae; genus Salvia; species Salvia hispanica. Next base: position 35,537,552 of record NC_142696.1, read on the forward strand.
GAAAGATTCTTGTCCGCTATGGATGAAATGGGGTTGCCAAGGTTTCAAGTGGATGACCTTGAAAAGGTGATCGAATCTCGCTGTTTAAAGGTGTTTTTTCGCCTTCCCTTGAACTGTGTTTTCTCCCTTATCGTGTAGGGATCTATGAAGATGGTGTTGGACTGCCTCTGGACGCTGCGGATGCATTTCATGATGCGGTTTAGCAGAATGGATTCCATGAACTCAGGATGGAAATCCGGAGGCGATAGGGGGGGAAGTGCTAATAGCACTCCAAAGGAGGACCGCTTCCGGATGCTGTCTTCTCCACCTTTTGGAGAAGATAGGCGGAAGTTATTACCCGACACAAAATCTGTACACGGAATGCGCAATAGTCCCAAAATGACAGGTGCTATCTGTATACCTGTGCAGATACGAACATTGTCTGTGATTTGAATTTCGTTACCGATTAATTTCTGTGGCAGCCTCTGTCATAAGTCACTCTGGCCACAAGTTTCATGAGGTTTTTCAGCTCAAACAAGGGTCTTACGCAGACCTCCCTGCTGCAAAGATTACAGAAATGATGAAATCTAACAGCTTGGACGTAAGTCTTCATGTTAGCATATACGTTTATGCCTTTGTGGTGGACTCAAAGGTGTATATATCCGTTGCAGAATGCTCCGACTCAGTCACTGTTGAGCGTTGTCAACGGCATATTAGACGAGAGCGTGGAGATGAAGAGTGGAGCAATACCTCACGTCTGAAATCTTTAACAATAGGAACTAGCAATTCCATTTCAAACCTCAAAAGCTAACAGAATTTTTGGTTTCTGCATATATTTCAGAGCGTCGTTTGCCTTCTGAGGAAAGTCGTGCAGGAGATTGAGCGTCGGATATGCACTCAAGCAGAGCACTTGCGCACGGTAATGTGTTTGTTACATAGATCCACGTGATGCTACTATCATTATCCTCTACTTATCTTATCCGTCTCCCTTTATGTTCAGCAAAATAACGTTTTCAAGGCTCGAGAAGAGAAGTACCAATCCAGAATTCGAGTGCTCGAAGCCCTTGCAACGGGGACTAGCGAAGAGACGCAGGTATATAAGCTCTTCCAATTTCAACTTTACGCTCGTCAAATATTTATACATGTTGACATTCCTATCTACCTAAAGAGATTCATTGTTAGCAGATTGTCATGAATCAACTCAAGCAGATTAAGGTACTATTAGTTGAACTCATTCTTTTATACGAATTCATCATGAATTTGAGGAGTCTATAGCTTAGTTTTGAAATTTTCTATAGCAGAATGATAAGAACAAATTTGAGGAGAAAAAGAAGGCGGACGAGCACGAGACATGGAAACTTGTCAAAGAGAAAGATGACCTCAATCAAGTGGTGGCAAATTTGAGGCAAGAGCTAAGAGGGATGAACGACATGACAAGTTCGGGGCAAGATTATAGTGAAAGAAGTGAGTTTAATCAAGAATCGGAAAAGACGAGGCAGGAGACTAGACGCATTCAAGAGCACGAGGCAATGAAAACCAGTGAGCTTGAGCATAAACTAAAAGAAACACAAAGCTTGCTAACAGAGTCGAGAAGTAGAGTGAAGGAGCTTGAGGCAATGAGAGTCGACGGTGGAGGAACGGAACAAGATCTTGAGAGAAAATTGATGGCAGCTGTGAAGTTTTCGACCGAGTTGAGATCTCGAGTGAAGGAACTTGAGGCTATGGATAGAGGAACTCAAACCACTTTACAAGAGCTTGAAGATAGGCTGAAGGAAGCGGTAAGCTCATTAGATGAGTCAAGGTCCAGAGTGAAGGAGCTCGAGGCAATGAGAGTCGAAGGTGGAGGCACTCAGGAAGATTCTGAGAGAAAATTGATGGCAGCTGTGAAGTTGTCGACAGAGTTGAGATCTCGAGTGAAGGAGCTTGAGGCAATGAACACAGAAGCTCGAACCGCTAAACAAGAGCTTGAAGATAGGCTGAAGGATGATGTTAGCTCGTTAGATGAGTCCAGGTCCAGGGTGAAAGAGCTCGAGGCAATGAGAGTCGATGGTGGAGGCACTCAAGAAGATTTTGAGAGAAAATTGATGGCAGCTGTGAAGTTGTCGACAGAGTTGAGATCCCGAGTGAAGGAGCTTGAGGCTATGAATACAGAAGCTCGAACCACTAAACAAGAGCTTGAAGACAGACTGAAGGAGGCTGTAAGCTCGTTAGATGAGTCGAGGTCTAGAGTAAAAGAGCTCGAGGCAACGAGAGATGAAGGTGGAGGCTCTCAACAAGATCTTGAGAGAAAATTGACGGCAGCTGTGAAGTTGTCGACAGAGTTGAGATCTCGAGTGAAGGAGCTTGAGGCTATGGATACAGATGCTCGGACCACTAAACAAGAGCTTGAAGATAGGCTGAAGGAAGCTGTAAGCTCGTTAGCTGAGTCCAGGTCCAGAGTTAAGGAGCTCGAGGAAATGAGAGTCGAAGGTGGAGGCACTCAACAAGAGCTTGAGAGTAAATTGATGGAAGCTGTGAAGTTCTCAACAGAATCTCGAGTGAAGGAGCTTGAGGGTATGGATACAGATGCTCGGACCACTAAACAAGAGCTTGAAGATAAGCTGAAGGAAGCTGTGAGCTCGTTAGATGAGTCGAGGTCCATAGTGAAGGAGATCGAGACAATGAGAGTCGAAGGTGGAGGCACTCAACAAGAGCTTGAGAGAGAATGGATGGAAGCTGTGGAGTTGTCAGCAGAGTTGAGGTCTCGAGTGAAGGAGCTTGAGGCTATGGATACAGAAGCTAAAACCATTAAACAAGATCTTGAAGATAGGATGAAGGAAGCTGTAAGCTCGTTAGATGAGTCGAGGTCCAGAGTGAAGGAGCTTGAGGCAATGAAAGCTGAAGCTCACAGCACTCAACAGGAGCTTGAAAATAGGTTGAAGGAAGCTGAAAGCTCGTTAACAGAGTCGAGATGTGAAGTGAAGGAGCTTCAGGCAATGAAAGCTGAAGCTCACAGCACTCAACAGGAGCTTGAGAATAGGTTGAAGGAAGCTGAAAGCTCGTTAACCGAGTTGAGATCTGAAGTGAAGGAGCTTCAGGCAATGAAGGCTCAACGCGAAGCTGCACAACAAGACACGGGGAACAGATTGAAGGAGGCTCAAGTCACGCTAGAAGAGTGGAGAAGTAGAGTGAAGGAACTTGAGGCATTATCAAAATCAAAATCCGAATGGTGGAAGAAGAAAGAGCAACTTCACCAAATCTTTACAGATTCACAGCTTGGCGCACTACATGTATGCCTTGATCTAAATCTCATCATTACATTGTCCCATATAAGTGATTTTTTTCTAAAGCATATGTGTGAACTATGTATTCAGATACTGAGATTCACGTATCAGTCGATCCAGCAAGAAATCGAGAAAACAGAGCTATACTATTCAGAAGCGCTCAGTGACTTAGGTACATAATTCTATTTTTTTTTAAAATTTTGATGATGAACTATATGAGAGATAAGTAGATTTTTGAAAAATCCTAACATGCTGTAACAGGTTCAAAAATAAAGGTTCTAGCTGATGCAGCAAAGAACTATCATCCACTCCTTGCAGAAAATCGGAAGCTGCACAATGAGTTGCAGGAGCTAAAAGGTACCTGCATTTTTACTCCATGAGTCCATGTTGAACATAAATCAATAAAATCAACAAATTTCTGTAATTCCTTAAGCCTTGATTTAAACAGGAAATATTAGAGTCTACTGCCGGATAAGACCGTTTCTCCCAGGGCAAAAGGGGAAGCAATCAATTATTGAAAACATTGGTGAAAATGGTGAGCTAACGGTTGCCAACCCCGCCAAACCAGGGAAAGAAGGGCGCCGTTCGTTTAGGTTTGATAAAGTGTATGGCCTATCATCAACTCAAGGTTTTGATCTTTGAATATGTGCATCTCTACCTAGCTCATCTCCATGATCAATCACTCAAGTTTCAAATGCATGCAGCTCAAGTTTTTGCAGATACTCAGCCATTGATACAATCTGTTCTTGATGGATTTAATGTGTGCATTTTTGCCTATGGTCAGACTGGTTCGGGGAAAACATACACGATGGTAAGATACAAAACCTTTATCACATGCTAATTAATAATGTATTTCTATAGTGAACAATCGTTCTCCGTAGACTGGTCCAGATGGAGCAAGTGAGGATGAATGGGGGGTCAACTATCGAGCGTTGAAGAACCTGTTCACCATCACACAAGATCGGGGGACCATCTTTAAATACGAGGTTTCTGTTCAGATGGTGGAGATATACAACGAACAAGTCCGCGATTTGCTCTCCAATGACGGCCAAAAAAAATATCCTTCAATGCCAATTTCTTGCATATCTTCATGAGGAAAAAATAAAATTGTCATTTGGATTAGTGAAATATAAGGAGTATCCATTAGTTTTAAAATATGTAAATTCTAGTCACTAACAAAAATGCCTCTAGTAATTTAAAATCTGGAAATAATCCAAGGCTCGTGTTCATCTAGAAATCGAAGCTTCATTTGAATTTCACGTGATATCAATCAATATGATGTCTGGAAAATATGTTGGCTTCAAGGTTTGGGTTCATGTTCATGCGAAAATCAAAGGTTCATACGATTGTGGGAATTGAACGTTTTTGCTTAATGCTTTGCATGAATCTGTACTATCATCCAGAATCGTTCAATTTGCGCGGTCGTATGAACTTTTTTATTTTTGCATGAAGATGAACCTTTTCTTATTTTTATTTTTGTGACAATTTCACAAAAATGGCTGTATATATTTTTAGACTTTGGATACTATTTATATACAGACTAAGCAAAATGGCTATTTTCATCACTGCCACTATCTATCCTTCATCTATTTCATTCAGATCACACATCAAATACTTGTTTTTCCTTGATTTCCACACACTTGGGATCTTGACTAGCTCCCAACCGAACGGGCTGGCCGTCCCGGATGCAAACATTCAGCAAGTCAACACGTCCGAAGAAGTTATGAAACTGATGGATATTGGACTGCAGAATAGAGCTAAAAGCGCCACAGCCATGAACGAAAGAAGCAGTCGATCACACAGGTACTTTTCGAAATTTCACCATTCAATGTTTATTCCCAATCTTTTGGGTATGTGTATCTAGGAGAGAAAGTTAATTCGATGATAAGGTGGCGTCCCACGACATATATAGTGTTAAAAATAAGTCAGAAGGAGTATCATTATTCAATTATTCGGCCATTACATTTTACCAAGTTCAGTCCTAGCCATATTAGTGAATATTTATGCATTTTTCTACAACAACAAGACGGCTCCCATATTGAAGATAAATGCATGCAGTATTGTCTCAATTCACACGCGAGGAACGGAATTGAAGAGCGGTTCATCTCTACGAGGCAGTCTTCATTTGGTAGATCTTGCAGGGAGCGAAAGAGTAGACCGCTCAGAGGTGACGGGAGACAGGCTTAAAGAGGCGCAACATATCAACAAATCGCTATCTGCCCTCGGTGATGTCGTCTTTGCTCTGTCGCAGAAGTCTGCTCATGTTCCTTACCGCAACAGCAAGCTCACTCAAGTCCTTCAGAGCTCATTAGGTATGCCTATGTAAATTCTTTATGTATTTAATACATTTATCTTTGTTTTCTTTTTATCATCTAAATCTGTGATGCAAGTTTGACCACTAAATATTGCAATATTACTCACACAACTAGTTACTCCCTTTTTCTATTGCTTGCATAAATATATTTTTATGAAGTACTCATTCTAATTAATTAACATCTAGTTGCACACAATTTTGATATGTGTAATATCCATCCAACATCTTGCTTATGTTGTAGGTGGCCATGCAAAGACCCTGATGTTTGTACAGCTTAATCCCGATGCTACTTCTTTTAGTGAAACGTTGAGTACCTTAAAATTTGCTGAGAGGGTGTCGGGAGTCGAGTTGGGTGCAGCAAAGAGCAGCAGAGACAGCAAAGAAGTACGCGAATTGACGGATCAGGTAATTTGTTTGCATACAATCACTACTATTGATCCTCACATTTTTTCCCTGCTTGAGTTTTTTCTTAAGCACGAAACGGCTATCAATTCCGATGTTCATGTCAAATTACCAGATGGAAGTTTCTAGCTATCTATAATTTAATGTTACCCTAAAATATATTTAGACACGAAACTTATTCCCTCCTTTTGTTTTGCTCTTTTACCGGTCGGAATTTTCTTGACATCTTTGATTCAATATAGCATTTATTCATATGATTGTGAAGTGCATGCACAAGCTAATTTCACCTCAAGTTTTTCTTTTGTTGTCTGTCCTTTTATTTTGTTTCTTTCTTCATTTTACGGTTGCAAATACTTGTTTGATTTTATGTTTTACACAATGTAATGCTCGTAGATTGCAACTCTTAAAGAGAGTTTAGCTAAGAAAGACGAGGAGTTAGGGGCGCTGCAGAAGCCGCTTAGAGATCCAAAAATAGGAGTTTCTGGAGAGAGAAGGGGTCCTAGATCAATGAGGTAAGGATATTTTTTCTTGAATTAAGAGGAATTACATTGATATGAATACACCTCAACGAAGCTTCAAATGTGCTGCAACGATAGCTAGTTTAATTTACGTGAATAACAGAGTGCTTAGCATTGGAGTGCCTTTGTTAGATAGTTTCTTCCAAAAATTGGTTTTAGTTTTATTTTTTTATGTATGATACTATATCAATGTGGATAGTTTCATATATTAACTTTAGAAAATTCCAATCAACATTCGATTTCCAAACAGTAACATTGTTGGTGCTAAAATCTTAGGACTCGTTCGTGCAGGTAACGATAAAGCTGATGGCTCTTGCTGAGCAAAAAACATTGATAAGCACGTATACATAGGTATTATAGCGTTAGAAATATTCCCGGTTTGTACAGCTAAACTGATGCTCACATTTTCTGTTGATTGACTCATATTTTTTTCCCAGTTTGAAAGAGAGATGAAGAATAGAAATCTCATAGGTTAGGCCATGTTTTGGCCAAATTGTACATGTTTAGAAAATTTTAGTTAGAGAAGTGTATTATATGTGTTTAATGCATGAGCTAGAATTTAAAATAGTCTTGATAGTGGATGTTGTTTTAATTTAAAATTGGTAACGCAAGAAAGATATATTTAAAAATAATTGAAATCGTTTAATTAAAAATGAGACTAGTCACATTAAAAAGAGAAACTTAATTAGCATCTATAAATATAAATTAATAATTTTGGTGGACATTCTAAAATATAAAAACATGACTGTTTTTTTGGCCATGGATGGAATGAAATGAAATGAATATGATATAAGAAAATTTGAAAGTACTACTACAATGTGATAATTTCTCCCTTATTTCTTATCTCTGATTATATTAGTACTAGTATAAATTTGCTATCAAAGAGAACACACTCTTAATCTAATTTATTTTTATTTACTTAAGTAGTTCATTGGCGTTTAGAATTTATTTTTTCCTTGTGTATTAATTAGATGGACAAGCGATCGGTGATTGTTTTTTTTGAACTCTTATGACATAGAAAACGAGGGTTTGTGTTTCGGTATATATTTGATGAATAATTAAACGTATTTGCTTTTCAGGATCATATATAGGATTTTCAGATATGTAAAAAAAAAAAAAAGTCGAGATATATTAGTGTGAAGGCTAAAAAACGTAGGATTCTAGAAAGGTGAGTTTAGAATTTTAGATAGGGTTGCAAGTACACAAAAAGTTAAGGTTAAGATTGAAATTTTTTAGATGCAGTCTAATAGTTTGGTAAGCGTTTCAACCACTCTCATCTTATGTATCTTTCATGCTCAAATATATACTTCACCAACATCTTATAATGTTCTTAAATTTATCAACTTGTTATATCCCTTCACTTTCATGTATTAAGAACTAGAATTATCTTTTCTGCTTTGATTTTTATATAATTTGTAAGTTTGATGATTATGGTTACAAGAATAAAATAAAATGAAACATTTTGATGTTTACTTAACACTTATTGTTTATTTTGGATGATTAACAATACAAAATGAAACTGCAAGTGCTCTAGTAAAAATGACACATCTAACTTCACTTTAACTATTTATTATTATTTTTCTGAAATAACTGGAAAAAAAAAATATCTTAAATAACGTGTGACAAAGGAAGTATTACTTTATTAAACTTTGGTACAATTTAAATGTTAACTAAGCAAAGTGACAATTATTCCCTAGATAAATGTATTAAGGTTCTACAATATAAATCCACATTTAACCGTATCTGTGTAGCTACAAATACAGATCAGTTAAGAGGGATAATAGGCGAATGTATTATGTGTACATATAGGAAGATACCAATAATTAATGATTATCGTGTACTATTTTTCATGGATAAATTATAAATTTAAAGTTTGTACCACAATAAGACTCGTGCCATACATTAACTTTAATTTATCGCTTGGCCAACTCACACCCACTTAATTATACTAGTACTATATTTAATAGTTAAGTAGACAAACAACAAAACGTATTTACGTACACAAATTTGTATGACATCCATATACTACGTATGGAGTGTATCAGGGTCCTCATACCTCCTTAGTATAAAACAACAACATAAATCACAACTTTTGGATATTAGGATTGGATAGTTATGATAAGCTACATTATTAGATATTAGACTAAAATGCTACTCCCTCCGTCCACAAATAGGAGTCTCATTCTATCCGACACAGATTTTAAAAAATGTTAAGAAAAGTGGGTGGAAGAAAGTTAGTGGAGGGGTCCCACTTGTATATATTAATTTTAAATGATATATGTGAGTGGAATGAGTTATTGGAATGTGGGGTCTCTTTGCCATTTATGGTAATTATGAACCGGGACTCCTATTCGTGGACGGAGAGAGTATATTAGTTTACTAAAATGGTACTCCCTCCATCCCACAAAAGATGTCACACTTTCCTTTTTAGTTTGTCCCACAAAAGATATCACATTTTTCTTTTTGAAAAAAGTTCTCTCTTACATGAATATAAAAATTATATTTTCTCTTTGCATTTAACACACAAAACAAAACCTCCTAAAATCTCGTGTCATTCCACAAGAGTAACATCTTTTGTGGGACGGAGGGAGTATATTATTAGCTAAATTACATTATTAGACTAATAATCTATATTATTAGATGATATGTGACATTAATATAATCTTTAGATCATAAAACCAATGAACTACCTGTGTTTTTATTTTTGAACTATTATTTAACATATGAATATGAATACATCCCTACTCTACATATATATTTTTTATGAAAATAATTTCAATGAATATTTGATTAGTTTAAATTTGCTCGTGTAATCAGTCCACGATCCTAAGCTTTTTTTTTTCCAAAATAGAAACACGTTGTATCAAAAAAAGGAAATTAATATTATTGCGGAAACAAAAATAACTCCGATCCTAGCGCAAGGTTAAATCACGGAATAAAATGAGAAATCCTGAGGAAAAAATATAGGAAAAATGAAAACTTGTATAAAGGTAAAGGAATGTAAGCAACATGTGTCAATAGAATATGGAAGATTATAAGGCATGTTGTGATTGGAGGTTTACCATAGTTTTGGTGGGTAGAAATGGGTGAAGGTGGTTGGACCGTTCATGCCCATAATCTCGACTAAACACTCCCTCTCACGTATACACAATTTACTATTATTTTGTGTATGTATATTGCATTCACACCTGAATATATAAAATCAATATTTACCATTTCTTATCTTCTCCTTTAATCATAAGATCAGAATTCGATATCTAACTATATGAATACATCAAATTATTTGGCCAGTCAATCTCATAACATATAGTGCATTGATCATTGGGATAAGAGATTACCCTGAATACCATGAAAATCCCCCCAAAAAACTCATCTTTTCCATATCAAAATATAAAAATATATATTAATCTGCAATTTATATATTATTTTATTTTATTTTATGATCTGAAGATCGATGTAAATTGTTGTAGCAAATTAAATTTAAGGAATAATATTTTAATCAAGAAATAGTAAAACATTCTGAGTTAATCATATACGGAGTATAATTAAGTTTTGATGTTTTTATAACTAAACCTAGATTGTATAAGTATTATGCTTTAAATTCAGATCATGATCAAAATCGATAGCCACTACTTTTAGTATGTACGGGATAACTTCACATGCCTAAGTAATTAAATCATACTACTTAAAAAATGATTGTGACATACTTAGACATACAAACACGTATCCGCAACTCGAATTATAGATCTCAATTTAGCCTCACAAATAGTATTCACTTTAGAGCATTGGCAATGGAGGGCTGGTCTCCCGGGCCCATGATAGCCCCCGATTGGCCCCCATTGTGGAAAAGGGGCCGATGATCACTTTAGAGCATCGGCAATAGAGGGTTGGTCTCCCGGCCCCATGATCGGCCCCCCGATTGGCCCCATTGTGAAAAAGGGGCCGATCATCAGCCCCCATCACTTCACCCCAACGGGCCGATTGAGATGGAAAGTGGGATAGACCTCTTTCATTGCATGGAGATAGGCTTTATGGGTAAAATACTGACGTGAGTGGAAGAAATGTAAATATGCCCTTAAGTGGAGCCTATCTATTGTGAATGCATTTACCACTGATTTATTTTTAATGGGACCAATATTGTGTTCTACTAGTATCATTTAGTCATGATGACTAATGCTGAAACTACGCGGCAAGTAAGAAAATGCAACAGAAATAGTACTATTCTCTTACCCAATCCTATATCTCAATAACAAATTAGATAGAGTAATTAATACACATATGTAGCTTGAAATAAAATAAACACCCCAAGGCATTAAGAAAATCTAAAGATGGATGCGACACACTATCTTTGTCAAAGTGTTAGCTGTAAATATCACAATAAACAAAGACTTTATAGTGAGGAGAAGAAGAGGCTTGTCGATGAAGGATCGATCAACTGGGCAAAGCCATGAAGGATAAGAAGGGGCCATTAATAGCCGGCTCTGGATGCTGCCCTCCCTACTCGATCCGCTTCGTTTCTTGCACGAGCTAAAAACAAACACGATGGAGGAAACTCAGCTTCCTCCGGGATTCAGATTCCACCCCACGGATGAAGAGCTCATCACATACTACCTTAGCAATAAAGTCTCGGATTTCGAATTCACAACTAGGGCTGTTGCAGATGTTGATCTTAACAAGTGTGAGCCTTGGGATCTACCAGGTATATTATTCTCAAAAAAAGGTTATGTAGTTTTGTTAATTGATCAACGTGCATGTTCTTAATTAGTTTGTGCCTCTTTCCACATGTTGCAATTTGGAGTTTTTACTTGGGCTATATATATTTGTGTTCAAATCTTATGTTAAATTTTACTTTCTTCTTATCATTTTGCTTCTCTTGCTAGCTTATCAATAGCAGATAGAAGGCAGACTTAGTAGTATGATAATATTGAATATATAAGAGGATAAAAATAGATGTATTTCAAGTGGTGTTTATATTGTTGGAGTTCAAACCATCTTATATCATGGAATTAGAAAATGTGGCAACAATATATAAGTATAACCCCTTTGAAAATTGTCTTAAATACAATACCATAAGGAGTTAGTCCAAGTGAGACAATATCATACTAATGTTGAGTTTGCGTTGAAAATGCAGCAAAAGCATCAATGGGGGGAAAAGAGTGGTACTTCTTCAGCCTTCGCGACCGGAAGTACCCAACAGGGCTGAGGACGAACCGGGCGACAGAGGCCGGGTACTGGAAAACCACAGGAAAAGACAAGGAGATATACCGCGGGAGCGCGCTGGTGGGGATGAAGAAGACTCTCGTGTTCTACCGGGGGCGGGCCCCGAAGGGTGAGAAAACCAACTGGGTGATGCACGAGTACCGCCTGGACACCACCTTCAAGCCCGCCAAGGAGGAATGGGTCGTCTGCCGCATCTTCCAGAAGACCGCCACTGTCAAGCGGCCCCACCCCTCCCCGCCAGACGAGTCGTCCCCCGGCGACATCGAGCTGCCCAGCTTCGGCATGCCCAGCTCCCCGCCGCCGCCGCATCCTGACATCAGTGCTATGCAGAATTATGCTAATGATGGCAGCGTGATGAGCTGGAATGCGGAAGCGGCGGTTAACTCGATGCCGCCGTGGCCGTTGCTGAGCACGAATCTGTCGATGAATCTGCTGCTGCACACGGCGCTGCAGCTCCGCGGGCGCGGTGTGCAGCAGCAGCAGGCGGCGGATGGTTACGGATTGGTGCCGCAGATGAATGTGTTTGGGAGTCATGATTTTGGGGGGTCGGGTTTCAGTATGGGTTCGACTTCGGGGGTTGTGGAGTCGGTGCCGCAGGGGCAGCTGCCAGCGTTGGAGCAGCCGCCGTATAATGTGGACTCTAACATTTGGTGATGAGCATTTGTCGTCCAAAGAGGTGTAGGTTCAAATTGGGCTAATCCCATTTAGAGTGGGGTAGTGTGGATGTTGGGGTGATTAATTAGGTAGGTGATGGGCAAAGTCCATTGCCGGAATAAATCAACAGAATAATGGTAGGATGTAATACTAGTTAATTAGCCGCTGCATTGGAAAATATGTGCTTTCTAGTAAACTGTATGTATGTTTTGTTGAAAACTCTTGTTCAATTCTGTCATGCATTTTTCTTTAAACGCACAAAAGGCGATTCTCTTGCCCCAACCCTTTAAATCAAATTAACGCAAGGTGTAAAGACTCACGCAAGGTCTTTATATATAAGCTTGAACACGCTCAAAGAGGTTAGAATAGACGAATTAATCGTTATATTCTCAATAAAGGCTTGCGCTGAATTTATAATAATAAACCATCAATAAATGTGAAAAAATCAAATCATTACGTTTTGATTGTGTATATAAACATAACTTATCTAAATAAATATTGATGTGGTTGTCCTTCAACATGCGCAGATATAGCCAATGGTAAGTACATGATCTATCGAATTTTTATTTTGCATATTTCCTATACTCACATGTATAGCCAATGGAACATCATCTATGCCATAAGAAGCCGGCGTTAGGAGTATTGGATTTTCGGTCCATTAGGTTTTATATTGTTGTCTATTTATAAGTTCTTCAAGATGTAATTGTATTTTTTAGGATTGTAATAAGTTACTTCATTCGTCATTTACACATGTTCATATTTTTAATAAGTTAAGTACTACTTCATTAGTATTTTAGAATTCTTCTTATTTTACCATTTTAATTTGTTACTCAAAAGTTTGCATTTTTCACTTTTGAAAACTAGTGTTCATATTAATGTTGAAGTCAATATTTTGTCAAGTGGCGGGTTATATTGTTTAATTTAACTATTTGAAATTTTAATATATGGTTAATTAACTAGAAGTCTAGAAGCCAATATTAATATCTAATTATTTTTAAAAAATTAGAGTAGATTTGCTTTGCGATATAAGGAATATGTAGAATATTCTATTGGTGAAAAATCAACTGTCAAATGACAACAGAGGGCACGGACAAAAATATCCAAACTTGAGCGAGAAAGTTGGGAAGATCAAAACCTATTTGACTTTTGATCACGTTTTATGCTCCAATTCTTCCATTTCTTCAGAACTCAACTGCTATCCAGTTCGTGTAGTTAAGGTCGGTCGGCGCAATTACTCAATTTGCACTAATTTGTACTGCTTTATTTTCTGAGTGTTGCTGCTGTTTGCATCGTGCATGTATTTTGCTACCATTGTTTTGCTTGGTAGCTGTAGTTTTGAGCTGATTTTGTTTTTCCTTTTAGTGTCAATGAATTGTTGTTGTGGAATTTTGATTCTTATGATATAAAACTTTCATGATGTGTCTATTGATTTTCTCTCCTTTTTTTTTGTGGATTTGTGATTCAAAATTTATTGTATGAATTAGTGATCAGTGCCATGATTTTCCCCAAACTATATGTAGAAATTTGATGTATCTTCTGTTTTCGAATTTCTTGATTTTATCCAGTTGAAATTGTGTTTACAAACTCAATTTCACTAGCAGTGCTTATGTAGTTAGTTCCTTTCTTCTTCCTGAATTTTGAGAAAAATATCGATTTCAGTAGTTGAGAGTGATGGCTAACTTTTCAGACTTGTTTTTTATAGTACTAACAAATTATGAGGAAGAAGCTACGATGGCCAAATTGAAAGACATTTGCAACTTTAGTTCACTAACATCTATCATCATTAAGGTGCTTGAAATGTCCCACCAGACTCAAGATTTCTCCCCAAGAGTGGATCTGGTTGGATGGGTTGTAATTTGGTTAGATGATTTCTTAGGAAATATCTTTTTCCAATATCACAAACAAAATATGCAAAATGCATTTCTGGCAATAACTTGCTTCCAGACATTTGAACGAGCTTCTTACATGTTCATATTTTTTTTGACTAGTTTGAGAAACTCTCACACGGAAAAGTTAGGAAAAGTCTAGTGAAAAGTCAGATATACCCCTATCGTCATGGGTTGACAGCTACAGATATACGATGAGATCCATATATTTCATGTACTATTCCCATTGTGATTTCTAGCATTTTCATAGTTCATTAATATCATGATTGATACCTTGAGGAGTTTCGGTATTATATTATTCCATGTTCAGTTGTCATTTTTCCTCAATGCTTTCTAATTCCAACTGAGTTATCATCAAATCCTTCTTTCCTATTTTCATGCATAAGGCCTAGTTTCTTTACAGAACACTTTTGGCCAAATAGGTTGGAGAAAACTGACCGAAAAAACTTGGCACACGGGCAGAATTGTACCAGTTTCCCATATTGTGTTGAATAACGTGGTAAAATGTGTCCATGGATAATTATTTTCTTCAGAGGACTCACTTGCATCTGGCAGAGTTTGCAATGACAAAGATGAGAGTTGAATTTATCATATATGAAGTAAACCAGTTTTGTTCATGCATTCTATTATCTTTTGCTCTTTCTTTCATTTTGAACAGTTTCCACAGAATGTAATAAATACCTAAAATTGAAACTTCAGTTTTTTGGAGGTATGTACGGACCTTTTTAAAGGTTTAACCTTTACCTTTAACAAAATCCAAACCTAGAGGAAAATTATGAGTACATGTCATAGAAAATGCTGAAAGTTAAAATATCATACTACTTGATCTTCCTCCAAATGTGCAATGTTGAAGTTTCTTTCTTCTCTTTTCTTTTCAAAATTTTTATAGCGGTCATTTATTGCAGTGGAAGCTCTGCACTGTTAGAGATTTGTGTCATCTTCAGTATGGCTCAGGATCCTCTTCCTAGTGCTGATTCACCCAGGAGACGGTCTGGTCTATTGAGAGATCAAGTTCAGTTAATTAAGAGAAAGGATACTGATCGTTTTGAAATTGCTCCAATCCAAGATCCACTCGCATTCGAGAAGGGTTTCTTTGTATTTGTCCGTGCATGCCAATTATTGGCTCAGAAGAATGAAGGGATGGTATTAGTGGGGGTGGCAGGTCCTTCTGGAGCTGGGAAGACGGTATTTACTGAGAAGATCCTTACCTTTATGCCTAGCATTGCTGTTATCAATATGGATAACTACAATGATGCTTCCCGTATTATTGATGGCAACTTCGACGGTACACTCAAGCTCCTTTGTATTCTCAGACTAATTTTTACCTCATAAACCAGAGATTCTTTTACTCGTTAGTGCTAAATCAGTATGAAGTCAGAATTGTGGCTCTTACTGGAATGAAATTCAGAGTTTTTCCATTCTCTTTTTCCACTTTCTTTATGATGGTCATTCAAAGTTTTGATGATTGTATGCAACTTATTGCATAAAATTCAGTTGTTTAAACCTTCTATTCTTCAATTTAAAAGAACCTGTATAGCTTTGAAAATGAAGCTTTTCTTAAAGTGCCTTTTGTATGATTCAATTATATGGCTGAAATGGTGCAAGATTAATCAATCCTTATTTTCTGAATTGTGAATGACAAAAAGGGTTCTGTGTGTATCAACTCATATGAAATGGTTTCATGTAACCTTAAATTGAATAAGTCTTCATTTTTGTTGAAATTTATGATGACATTCAATGTGTATTTGAGTGGTTCACATCTTTCTTATTCAAAGAACAATGCAGAGATTAATATTGACAGCTCCGTTATGATATTTGATAATAAATTAATGTGATATAGTTACCAGTTCTCTTTCTTGCTTTCCATCTTTAAATATTTCAGGAAACCTATTAAGCTGCTATTACTGGTGGATTACACAAAATAGTATTCTATTAAAACTGTAGTGCTTCATATCTTCTGAACAGATCCGCGCTTGACCGACTATGACACACTACTTGAGAATATCCATGGTCTCAAATCTGGAAGTTCTGTCCAAATCCCCATATATGATTTTAAGTCTAGCTCTCGAGTAGGCTACAGGTTAAGTGTTCTCCAACTTTGTGCCATAGCAGAAGCTGCTGTATCTTTTTTTCTGGATGGTTCTGTTGCTGTTGCTTCTTTCCTAAGTATAATTATTGCAAAAAAAATTTGGAGTATTGCTTTTTTTTTTTTTTTGATAGAAATGGTTGCATTATATATTTAAGTTAATCAATAATTGCTTTAATCTGCTGCTCAATATTTACTGTTAATAATTACTAATACTACTTTGTATTGCTACTTGCTAGTGTCTCTGCATTTCCTTGGCTTCCTGCAATCAATATTCAATTGATTCAACTTTTAACATTTCACAAATTTTGTTCCTTGTGCTGAACCTTCTTTTGCTAATGCCTTTCCCTGTTTCAGTTCTCATCTCAACTATGCTTGACCTTTCTCACTTCTCATGACAAAGACCCAACTTACCCCATACATCTAAAAGCAGGCACTCTTTACAATATGGATAGCATCTTAAATT
Organism: Salvia hispanica; assembly: GCF_029641045.1. Taxonomy (NCBI): domain Eukaryota; kingdom Viridiplantae; phylum Streptophyta; class Magnoliopsida; order Lamiales; family Lamiaceae; genus Salvia; species Salvia hispanica. Next base: position 35,554,340 of record NC_142696.1, read on the forward strand.
TATCTTTCCTATTTGAAGCCCCTTGGAGCTTAACCCACTGGACACTGACAAGTTAAGTCTTAGTACTAACATATGGACACTATGGACTTGATACTCCTCAGAGGTGCCTGAAGACAGTAAGGCATAATAAGCACCACCACCAATGGCCTAATGCTAAAATTGCCACCTTTCATGAAGAAAAGAAATAACTAATATAGTTTCTAATTCTCTCTATGTGTTGTGTTTCTTTTTGGGGCAGACACGAGTTTCAACTAAAGCTTATGAATTTTTTGTTGCAATATTCTGTATAATTTGCTCTTTTGAGAACTCATTGATTTCAAAGAGACTATCAAATATGCTTTTTCCTTTGTGTTTGTTTTATGGGCATGTTGGTTGTACCCATCTAAATGTATATGTTTCTGCTTGAACAATATTTTTTTTTATTAACCTCTGACACTTAGCAGGACTCTGGAAGTTCCTAGCTCTAGAATCGTGATTATCGAAGGAATATATGCCTTGAGTGAAAAGTTACGGCCTCTCCTTGACCTCCGTGTCTCTGTTACCGGTGGAGTGCACTTTGATCTTGTAAAACGTGTCCTGAGAGACATTCAACGTGCAGGACAAGAGCCTGAAGAGATAATTCATCAGATATCTGAAACAGTGCACCTTCATCCCTGTCTATATCATCGTAAAAATCTTTATATAATTTTTAGTTTAGAGATGAATTACAACAGTCTTATTGTATCCATGTGTACAGGTATATCCGATGTACAAAGCTTTTATTGAGCCAGATCTGCAAACAGCACATATAAAAATTATTAATAAATTTAATCCATTTTCTGGATTTCAAAACCCCACCTACATATTGAAGGTGAGCCAACATTTTCTAGGAAAATCAGACTTTTACATATGCATATCCCACATTTTGACGGCTAGATTTTATTCTGTTTCCTGCTTAAGTCAACAAGGCCAGTGACTGTAGATCAAATTAAGGCCGTCTTTTCTGATGATTATAAAGAAAGCACAGAGGAAACTTATGATATATATCTTCTACCACCCGGTGAAGATCCTGAAGCATGTCAATCATATCTGAGGATGAGGAACAGAGACGGAAAGTACAATCTCATGTTTGAGGTTAGTTATTGCAGAATTGTGACAATAAAAATCATAAATGACGAAAGTAAATCCATAAGCTTGCCTGATTTGCATTATTCACCGAAAATTCTACCACTTTATGATGATATCATTTAATTCCAAATTCCTTAGAACTCGCAATAGTATCTGTGAAAATTCTCATGTTCTGTATTTTGTAAGTCTTTGATACAAGTGTAAGAATTCTTTGTTTCATCTTGGATACAACAACTTTGTCTCTGATGGAATAGCAATGTCCATTCATGATACTGATTCCATTATCTCTTTCTACATATGAGGTGTTTCAATGTATGACGGGAAAGCTAGCTAAAGCTAAAAGATCAGTTGATGACCTTAGGATCTAAAGATACTGGCATTAACATAAGCATTATTTGCCTTTATCTCTTAGCCCAGAGCCTTCTTTTGTTTATAGTTTCTAAGCACATGATGGAAGCTTTATTAGGACCTGTGTTTCACATCAGTATTTGTTGCAATGTCTAAAATGGTATAAAATGGTGATTTCGTGAGCATTACGATCATATATTCTTATTTCAGGAATGGGTTACGGATAGCCCTTTCATCATATCTCCAAGAATCACATTTGAAGTGAGTGTACGTCTTCTCGGTGGACTGATGGCACTAGGGTATACAATTGCCTCCATTCTGAAAAGAAGCAGCCATGTATTCTCCAGTGATAAAGTTTGTGTAAAAACTGACTGGTTGGAGCAACTGAACCGCAAATACATCCAGGTATTATGTCATTCTTCTAGTAAGCTACTTACTGCCTAGTTTTGTGAGTAGATTCTTAGAATGTTACTCAAGGGTCTGTAGAATGTTTCATTTTGTTCTTTAATCCTCTTTCAGTGGGTTGGGCCTGTTGTTTGTGATTATTAATTTAATACCGTTTAACAGCAAGCCTTCATATTGTTCTAGAAAGATTTAGGTAAAGTATCAAAATACTGGAACTTCCCCACTAGCAACCAAAGCCAGCATTTACTTCTAAATTGGTCTTTTGAGATGCCAATATAATCCTTTTCATGTAGTTGGAGTTATAACATCTGTCTTTGATCAATATGTGTTACCTCTAGGTCTACATAAGAGCCTGAGGAGCAAATAATTATCTGATTGCTTTGTATTGAATATTAGGTGCAAGGAAAAGATCGTATGTATGTCAAGTTTATTGCTAAAGAGCTGGGCTTGGATGGTTCTTATATTCCACGCACATACATAGAACAAATTCAGTTGGAGAAACTCATAAATGACGTAATGGTATGATATAGTTGAAACTTTCTAGAATTAACTTAACTTTTCTTTTCACTCTTGATTATCTTCTGTCTCATCCCAAGTTCCGCAGGCACTGCCTGATGATTTGAAGACGAAATTAAGCATTGATGATGATTTGGTTTCAAGTCCTAAAGAAGCTCTATCCCGAGCCTCTGCAGATAGAAGAATGAAGTTCATGAATCGGTATGATTTTCTTGCACAAGCTTATAAGGATTTTTCTGTGCTTTAAGTAGTTCAAAGTTTTCTGGTATTCTCATTAATATAGTTTTTCACTTGAGTTTTTTCCTGCCGTATATTTGAGTTCCCATGTTTCTTGCCATTTTCTGTGAAACTCGAGGTCTTATCTCTTCTGAACATGTTGATTTTTAACATCCACAGTGGGGTTTCTCAATCGTACACGACGAACCGTGATAGAAATCTAAGTAAGCTGACAAAACTTGCTGTTAACAATAGAAGGTATGATGGAAGAACCCCAGATTCTCCAGCTGCACTTGCTAATCAGGTGAGACTTGCTAATTAAGATGTTTTCTTAATCTTCTCTCTATTGATTTGGTGGGATTGGTATCTCATGCTTTATATATAACTTCAAAAATCGATATTCAAAACTCAGAGGCTTTAAGATAGTGCCTCGAGATTTTTACAATACTTTTCGATTTAGGATCAAGTGTAAGACTACTCCTATAGTTTATCATTTTCATGTCACCATACTGCCAGAGTTTGTTTAAAGAGCTGGTACTTATTAGTTATAGTTTGGAATAAGTACTAATGAATAGTTGAAATCTTAAGACCTACTTTTATACTAGTTTGGAGATCAGCAATACGAAACACTACATTGTCAAGGCAGTTATGTATTTCTAAGAAATAACACAATCGTGCTCGTGGTGCATCTGTCTGTACTCCTATCATTTGGACTTTCATGATGAATACTGAGAGAGTGTATTAGACCAACTGATACAATATTACAGTTTTATGTTCAACACTTCTATCCAAGACTGTGTACCAAAGAATAGTAATTTAGATCGTAGATTTATTAGAATCTCATACTACGTGGTGTTCTATATGTTATTGTAGTGGAACTGATGGTATTACTAATAAACATAATATCCATATTATACTTTGTTTCACTTTGACATTTTAAATTATATTCTTCTCAAGCTAGTCATACACACTTATTATCTCTTCAGGGCATTGTTACTCAGCTGTCTGAACAAATTTCCACCTTAAATGAGCGCATGGATGAGTTTACTTCACGAATTGAAGAATTAAACTCAAAAGTTTCAATCAGGAAAGTGTCAGCTAGCCAACAGAATTTGGCATTGCAGGCAGATGGCTGCAATGCAGTTGCACCATCGTCTCTTTTTGGTGCTGGTATAGGTAATGGCCTGATGAGTGGCTCACATCTGCCCAATTCATCCTCATCTTCCCAATTGGCAAGGGAATCTGCTTTTATGGAAGAGGTAATTTCTAGATTTATATTTTACTATTCAAAACTTTTTCTCTACATTTATTCCTCATCTGTGAGGAAAATCAAAGACTTGAGACAATTTCTTCGCATGGCTATGATAAGAAAGATGCTTTACCAGTCCTGTAACTGTTTCATGGTTCTCTGTTGATTCCATGAATCCATTCTTTCTTCTGCGAGCAGGTATTACTCATTTCTCGTGGGCAACGTCAGATCATGCTTCAGATCGACAATCTGAGCAGCATGCTCCATGAATTTTACGGTGAACGGTCTCATCAAGGACGAACCGATGGCATATCAGATTTAGGATCGATTGGCGTTCCTTTACTTCTCTCTTTGGCTGTCGGAGGTGTTGGTATCCTGTTGCTAAAAAATATTTCGGCAAAAACATGAACCTGACTTGATCATGTTAGGCTGTGTTTGGTTACTCTATAATAACCCGAGATTACTTGAGCCCCCGATTAATTTTGTCATAGAAGAGATCACGACTCACAAGACGAGACTAATCTTGCGTGGTATTATCTCGAGACTAAGAACCAGACAGAGCTCACACAAACAGACGATATATTGTGAGATTAAATTGTCTAAACCATCAAATAGAATAGCGCTTAAAACGAGCATGTGTTGTATTGTGATGTATATAGATAATGGACATGTTGTGCATATATCGACAGATGAATTAATTGCTTTCTTGTACCTACAATAACATCCTGGGGTGGTTGGAAATGTGCTACAGGAGAGTTGGAAAATAATGAACAATTCGAAATCATGGAAGCATGTTTTAAGTAAACAAAACATGATTTCAGAATTTAGTCAATTGATGCAGTTATTATTAGTCTCTTTTTCTTATTGTTTGTCTCGTGATCTATATAGAAGGGCCTGGATCTCCAATTGTGAATCTGATTACCCAACAGCTCTCTGGCATTGGAAAAAATTAAAAAGGAGTGAATGACAAATTTGGGACCAATGTATTAGGGTTCGAATGCTAAACACCCCTATGTTTCAAAAATATCGCCACACACCTCTATGTATGGACCTAATATTATTTGAAGGACTTTTTCACTGTTTAGGACTTTTAAATCCTTTTTCCACTTGAATTTAACCAAAATGCCATTAGGGGCATTCTAGCCTCTCTAAAACTAAGGGTACCCATACATGATATTTTAATGTTGTTATAGTGGTACCTCAAATGAAATTTTAGTATTTTATTGGTACCTGAAACGATATTAAAATATAATACTTTACAATTTTCAAGGAAATAATTTGTCTTTATGTTTACACGTTTCACATGAAAGCTAATACTCATAATAATACTACCTTCGTCCCACATTAGGAGTCACATTTATTTTTCTGCACCCGTTTAATAAAAATGATACTCCCTCAGTCCCACAATAATTGTCACTCTTGGTGTTGGCACGGGTTTTAAGGAATGTAAAAAAAAGTTAGTTGAAAAAGTTAGTAGAATGTGAGACTCACTTTTTATATTGGTTTTATAATAAAATGTGAGTGAAGTGAGTAAGTGGAATGTGCGACCTACTTACCATTTATGGTAAAAATGAAGTGTGACAATTATTGTGGGACGGACCAAAATGAAAAAGAGTGACAATTATTGTGAGACGGAGGGAGTAATAAACAGTTAAAGTGAAGAAATAGTAAGATAAGAGAGAGAATAATGTAGAGAAGAGTAACTTCTAATGCACGACAGAGGTAGTATTATATTAATTTTTTTAAAAGTTGAACCTTCTTCATCCTCTCTGATGAGGACATCCATTTTTTTTTATCTCTGCAAACTTTTCTCTTGGTACATGTCTCTTACCTTTTTTATTAATCAATGATATTTAAAAAAAAAATCAATATAATAATACTACTATCAATTTCTTTTTGTTTAAATTCTTCTCCATGATGAAGGGTTCGCCATTGTTATTTTTATAGCAGGGTCTTCCCCAAATATACGTCTTGTTGGCCCCCAAATAAAGCAGGGTCTTCCCAAAGTTGGCCTCGTGCTGGGAGATTAAATGCCATAGTGTTTCCTTACGAAAAGATATGGCTCTGAACACTGGCAACTGGTAGGTATGGTTGAAAATGTGCAATAAAGCAGGGCTTTTGTTGACCAAGGCAGTTGCTGCTGCCGTATTTCCGACAAAAGCAGCATGGTGTAAGACGGTATCTCCGTTGTTATCCTGGATGGCTAGCGCCGCTGGTGACATCCTTTGCACCAACTTATTCACCAAATCGATTCACTTTTCTGTCGAAACGACAACGTAGAGAACGATTTCCAAATGTGAAGTGATGGCAGTGCTTAAGTCCATGTTTTGGATTGAATTCATCACAGCCTGCAAGTCTTCTCTCATCACTGCCCGATATAGAGGCAAATGAATGCTATAATCTCCACCTGCATCAACCGATTTTTATTAACCCGCGGTAAATAGAAAATGTTGCCCTTTATTAATATACTCCTCACATCCCTTAGGCCATAACCCCCAACGATAGGACCCGCATCTGACAAGTCGGATATCCGTACCCGATTTCAGCCAAATTTGTTGTCCTAATACCCGCTCCCCAACATATCGGAATTACTCGATACCAGTGTCGGTATCCCCTACCCGACCCGAAAATAAATTTATAAAAGAATAAATTTGTGGGACATAAAATATTTGTTACTCATTAACTAAAATAGAAAATTTGAAAACCCTAATAGCCGACAATATTTCCTAATTAATTTACTGTATTAATTTTCATGGTAAGCTTTGAATAGATTAGGAATAAAAGTGAGGGAAAACTCTATAAATACTTCCGGTCAAATCTTGTGCCAAAAGAAGTGGCTCGCTTATGGCGGGACGGAGGGAGTATTTCTTTAATCTATGCACTTTAACTCTTTTAGTATTTTCCACAATCTTTAAAAGTGGTATTAAAAATCATCAACTTTTCAAATTGTGCGGATTTCCCACGATAAAGTTTACGGCATAAATTTTGCCTACGTGGAATGCCGATATTAATTCTAGAACATCCATATCATCATTAGTTTCATCTTCCCTATTAGATGGAATGTAGCTCCGACTATTACACATAGATTTTTTGGCATTCAACGTAGCCAAATTTATGTTGAAAACTTTAGTATGAGAAATTCGCACAATTTGAAAAGTTGTTAATACACTGCATTGATGAGTTAACAAGTTAGCAACTTAAAAAAGTTAGCAATTGATCACACCATATAAAATATATTTTATATATTTTTAAATTATAAAATCTATTATGAAATATAAATATAATTATGAATAAAATATATTTAATATTACATCCGTCCCATAAGAATATGCACTCTTTTCTTTTAGTCCGTCCCACAAAAATATGCACTTTTCAATTTTGAAAACTCTTTTTTGTCTCTAATGAGGTGGGACACATTCCCCACTAACAATACTTTAATTACTTTTTCTCTCTACATCTCTCTTACTTTACCAATTTTGCATTAAAACTCATTTCGAACCCAAAGTGCATATTCTTTGGGGACGGAGAGAGTATATATTTTAAATTATAAAATATAAATAATATTGTAAAAATTGAAATTATCTATTTTCATTGATTTTGAAAGTCAGGTATACCAAAAAAATACGGTATACTGAACTTCGATACGACATACCGAAAATGAGGTACGATATCGGAATTTCACCAAACCGAAAATAAGATATATCGAAGTTCGGTATACTGAAAATTTTGGTAAGGTATAGGTATGATTTTTTCGCATACCGAATTTATGGTAAGATATACAGTACGGGTTTCGGTAAGGTATACCGTACCTATCCACCCTTTACACAATGCATGACATTTTTTGTGACTGAATTAATGTTTTATTGAACATATTTTCTGTTGTATCATAATGTTGTACATTTAATATATTTTTTTTGACTGAATTAATGTTTTATTGAACATATTTTCTGTTGTATCATAATGTTGTACATTTAATATATTTTCTGTTGTATGATTAATGTGTGAAAAAACATGAATTCAAAATGTTCATTCTACCATAAAAAAATAGTTACAATATGCAAAGTCCAAGTACAACCATATTAAAAGATAATTAAAAGTTCAACCATCGGTGGATTTTGTGAAAATTGAGTTTAGTAAACTAAAATAGTAAAGAGAATAAAATTGGAGAGTGGAAATAGAGTAAAGTATTAGTGACATTTGTTGTTTTTATTTTTACTCAGTAACAAAAGAAATGATTCGAGTAATTTAGACAATCCAAGTTCCAAAATAAAATACGACTAATATAGGATGGTCGGAGTACTAGATAACTTGAGCAATTGTGATTATCCCCGCGAGTCCAATCAAAATGTTTGATAAACAAAAACAGAAAAAGCATTACACTCAAAGCTTAGGAAGAATACATAACATCGTTACAACATTTTTGAGCGCCTAATAGTAATACCGTTGATTGATATGATAAGAAACTTGAAAACCACTTTTTTTTTGTTTTTTTTTTTTTTTTTTTTTTTTCAGCCGATCAACTAGGTTTAATCCAGTTATTAGGGATAGTGTAGGCTTGAGGAATACTAAATCCAAGAACTTCAATCAGTATTAAAGCTTTGTTCTTCAGTACCCTCATATACAAATTATACAATAAGAAATAAGTGATGAAAATGAGTATTTGAAAATTCATTCCACGCCTCCTTATGGAAGAGTAAAAAAAACCATATGACTAAAGAGAAAAAAGGCTTTTTTGACGATGTAAAAACTATACCTAATGAACACACATAAACAGGCATGGAATGGATTAAAATCATAGGATCTTTAAGTAATCTTTTAGTAGAGCGAGGACCGAGTTAGAGTGAGAAGCTCCTTCAAATTTCTCAACCAAAATCCCATCCATTCTAGCTTGGATTGCATCAGAAGATTCCATCTCATGTATCAAGTCTTTTATTGCTTCGTTTGCTTCGACAAAGGCATCCCCCATGCCGCTCAACATTTCAAGGGGAGATGGCGGCTGTGATAGCTCTACAACAGTCACCTGATGTCAAACAACGCATTAGATAATCCATACACTGATTCTACAAAAAAATGCTAGTATGAACTAGATTCAAGCTCCACGAGATGGAAAACTAGTCATGAAATCTGCATAGAAAAGGAAACAATTGAAACACAGGGCCAATAACTTTAGGAACTTTTGACAAGCAATTGACTTATGACTTCAAACTCTTAATCTACCCTCCTAATGAGCCTCAGCTGTTGTTTTCAAACAGCATGTAATATTTGCAATATATTTGACTAAAGCAAACCAAGTGCAATTTGAAGCTCTGGTTATCGATTAGCTTTATTGACTTTTTTGCCAAACCCTGTACATTAGCACTTGGCATACCAAAGAAAGCACATTATCAACAATTATGTTAACGATCCAATCTGTAAGCACATCTAATAATTTGCTTTAATATAGACACCTGTTTCTCCAGTGGTATATTCGCCTTCTGTTTTGCTATAGCTATTGCCCGAGAAAGTCCGCCAATAGCATCAACCAGACCGAGCGAAGCAGCATCCTCACCAACCCAAACTCTCCCCTGTGCAGCCTGTTCCATCTTGTCCACCTGCCACATGCTAGCTTGAGTTCACAGAAACACATGAAACTACCGAATATATAGAATGATATGATGAGGCAAATTTTGTTGAATAGCGTACTGTCATTGATCTTGAAGAGGCTGCCTTATCTCGAAACTGTTTGTACATGTCATGTGCTCTCTTGGAAAAAAGTTCAGCTTCATCTGCTCTGCAGATCAAATACACTAATCGCTCAGTGAATGAATTATACCCAAGTATTGACTAGATAGATAAGTAGGCATGTAGTAAGTCCAAATGATGGCATTAAAAAAAAAGGATTATATTCACTACGTTTTTCTTTGAACATAAATAACAGTCGACAAGGATAATTTTTTGTTCTTAGAAACGCAGTCGCCACTTGAATATCCTATACTCACTTACATAGCTCATGGGACCAAGTAAGTGGGTGGAACCTTGTACAGTGATCATTGAAGTCTAAAAAGCATGCCATAAAAATTATACTAATGACCAAAACATGTTCCATGGTATCAGTACTCAAATCAGCATAACTCAAACAATTTCAGAACTCTTACCAAGCAAAGCAGATTCTGTATACATGAACCAGGGAAGTATAAAAATCATTTAGCAATGCTAAATGTTTCAGCTAGAATATCTGGAGGGCATACACTCAGTAAAAGTGAAAGAGAGCATCACAATTTCTAAATCTAACATCCTGATCCCTCCCTCCCGTTTAGACATATCTAAGTCATACTATATTAAAATGTTATGGGCGGCATATTACATGAGCATGTGATGGCAGCAAATATGTTGCCAAAACCATGTTCATATAACTGAAAAAAGAGGTTTGTTTCAGGGTGAAAACCTCAGTGTCACATGAGGAGGAACATGAAGTGGGAAATTAATCATGAACTCATCTTACTGAATAATTTATTCCAATATTGGCATATCTAAAACTCATGCAAGTCCAGCTCCACCTTGAAATGGATGATCTGGAGGTCAATCATAGAAAATATTCTTCCTTCTTTTAGATCTATACAGATAGTCAAAGCTATTGATAATAAGAACTCTTTAACGCAAGTCCACACATGAGCTTGTAACAAAACTTTGATTCAGAAATAGATGTCAGTATCATCAATCTAAATATACTTATTACTTAAGTACTCCCTCCGTCCCAAGATATTAGACTCATATACCACTTTGGGGTGTCCCAACATACTTGAGCCATTTCTATTTATGGTAAAAATCAACTTTATTACCACCTCCACTTACACCACTAAACAACACCTCCTAATTTCTTGTGCCAAAAGAAATGAGTCTAATATCTTGGGACGGAGGGAGTAAGCAATTATAAGTTTATCGATACTGGAGATATGTTGGCTTGGCCTCGTAATGATTTCTTGCATTCTTACTTTACAAACATAAATGGTTTATGAGACAGTCTACCAACAATTAAGAGGACAAGACATTCACATATCACCATCAGCAAAACAAGGAGATACCTGAATGGTCGATGTTCTGCAGCAAAAATTTCTGCATATTTTCCTCTTGATATGATCTCTTTATTGAAGCCGATATACTCATATAACTTTCCCAAATTGAACTTGCCTATAAGTTGAAGTGAACTCAAATTTAAAATTAGTATAACCAATAAAAAATTGGTAAGACTGATAAAGCTTTATTACTTTCAATAAATTAAAGTTTCTACTCCTACAAAATCAGTTTAGGCATAAGGCTCTAGGACCTTTAACACATTAACCTTTAATAACTAAGGCCAATATGCACTCTACAATTCAATTAATAATGCTATACATCGATTCTTTTCATGATCTAACAACCCAGCTGATATTTTAAACCATCCACATGAACAGTTCTTCAACAATTACACTTGATAGTTGAAATTGATTGAAAGGACAGGAACTGATTATCTTAGCAGTTTGAAACAAGACAAAATCTGGGTTAAGCTAAGAACAAAGTTTTTGTCGGATAAGATTCAAGGTCTTTTGAAGGTAACCTGTCACGACTCCAATTGAACCAGTTAACGTAAGCCTCTCTGCTACTATAGCATCTGCAGCCATTGCCATATAGTAACCTCCACTAGCAGCTACATCGGACATTGATGCAATAACAGGCTTAGCAGCAGCCAAAAGTTTGATTTCCCTCCACATTCTGTAATCAATATACACACTAATAAACAAACACTAAATTTTCAACCTGGTGACGTTGTGGATAACTGTAACGGATTTCTCTTGAAAAGTAGACCTTACCAAAGGAACCAAGTACTATGATTCCGTTAGATGCTATCTGCTATCAGCATCCAAACAAGATAAAAATATAAAGGACACTTAAAAATAGTGCTTACAAATCAGAAGCAAGTGCATCTCCTCCAGGGCTATCGATCCGAATGACAACAGCTTTGTATTTTTTTGACACTGCAAAAAAAAACAGTAGTATTCAGATCAGGTGATGAGAAATTGAAAATGCTACAAAACATACTATAGGTTCATTTTTTAACACTCCCTCCGTCCCCAAAGAGTATGAACTATTTCCTTTTTCGTCCGTCCCTGAAAAGTATGACTTTCTAATTTTGAAAAAGTCAAACAACCTATTACCCCCTACACATCATTTTATTTACAACTTATACCATTACTATTACCAACTTATACCACTAGAATAATGTGGACCCCACTCTCCACCAACATTATTTCCACTACCCTTTCTCTCTCTCTCTCTCTCTCTCTCTCTCTCTCTCTTACTTTTCCCCTTATTTATTAAAACCCGTGCCGAACCCATCGTTCATACTCTTTGGGGACGGAGGGAGTAAGAAACATTATCATATGTTATAAAAAGATAAAACAGTAGTACAAAGGAGCGAGTTATGTCCAGAATGAGGGTCATCTACGGCTAATTCTGACACAGAGAAAAAAAAAAGCACTGAATTCCGTGTTTCACTTCAATCGTCATTAAGTATTTATAATGAAGCAGATAATTTGTTCTTCAAACAAAAGGTGGATCAGACAACAGCTATTAGGTATACATAACATTTATTGGTAAATCATCATGTATCCATATATTTATTACTTCCTCCGTCTCATATATCTCGGTCAATTTCCCTATGGGAACACCTTTGAATGGTATTTATTACTCGCACACTTTTACACCATAAGTCAAATCGTTTAAATACCCATGCCCAAAAGAAACAGGCCAATATATATGAGATGGTGGGAATACATTGTTTAACATTCATATCATACACATATAATCTAAGCACACACCACCTTTAAGGGTTAGTTCTGATCCCATTTGTGGCCCACTTTGAATTGTTTTATTACTGAATATAATATCTTCATTTCTGATTCAGTCATCAAAAAATGTTTATATACAAGGATGATAATATTTGACAAAAGAAGGTGGACGACAACTATAAGATGGTCCAGTCAACCTTCAGTTATTGTGGACAGCATAATTCTCCTATTTAATAACATGTCTTCACCAATAATAGGTCTTACTTACATGCCAGAAGAAAAAGATATCATGTCCTCACTAGCAAAGGCATACCTTTTACTCTACGAATCTTCTGTATGAACTGCTCAGCGATAATCCTTGAGCTGGGCGCATTAAATCGGCCTTGAGTTCGGCTGATACTCCCAGAGGCTCTAATTATAGCTATCAAATCTTTACTACCGGTCAACCCTAGAGTTGATCTTCTAACATTACAGTACTTTCTGCATGCATAATATACATTGCATCACAATCACCATCTTTTTTAACAATGTGAATCAAGTACTGTCTGGGGTAAATTTTAGTTAATAAGTACCTATAAGATATCAATTACATTTCCAATATAGTATAGCAGAACTAAGTAGACCAATTCCAGCTCGAGACAAAAGACAATAAGGTGCTTAGAAGAAAACTAGATCAGCAAACATTAATAAGAATATCTCCCAGAAACAAATGCGCTTCCATATCCAGAATTTCAAATTCAAGTTTCAATCACTCTCAGAAACAAAAGTCTTAATTATTAAAAAATCACCCAAGGTCTGACTTCATGTACACTTCTTGACCAGCATAAGTGGTTTGGGTATAGAAAACAGACTTAAGAGATATTTAAGTTTAGTGAATCATCCCCATACACTAAAGTCTTCAGAACCAACCATTCCCTTTTCTCAAGGAAACAAATTGTATTAATAAAATAAAAATAGAGTTATAAAGGGATGACATATCCTTCCCCACATTGTGATATCATCAACCCAGCCCAACTATACAACTACAATCTCTAACAAAATCTCTCTCTCTCTCTCTCTCTCTCTCTCTTTCTCACACACACACACACACACTAATTATGATTGTAAATCAAGTTAACATGGAGACTAGCACTTAAGATAAGTAGGCTGTAGAATTAAAGAATCATATAAACTAAAATATACCAGTATGGAAAGCCATGTAAGAGGAAACTTATATGGAAGTATCAATTGAAAATAGCATACTAATGCCAATAATAAAAAAAATTATGTGAAAACTAAAGATAGATATACACCTGTAGCCAACAGTTGGAAGCAATTTGGTGTGCGGAATACCTAGACGTGTTCTCAGCAAGTCCATTACCTGAAATTTAAGATTATGTGAAGATGCTCTAAAGTGATTAACAAATTGAACATAAGCTGATATTCAGGTAGTAACACCACCAAAATACATGAGCCAAAAGAATTTTAATTTGGCATATAGACAAACCAAGTGTTAGAAAAAAGAAGGGAAAAAGGAAAAATATGGTATCTGACAACACTCTGAGAAAAGGAAATGAAATGCAGTTGACAGAAAGCTGAATCTCCTTTAGATGAAGACCCTCGGCTGGTGCCATTCAACAACAATGATAAATAATGGCGCCCTCACATCTCAAATGACAACTATATATAATCCTACCACTATGACATAATTAACATAGACATAATGATAATAACTAACTACAATTATTCCCCACTTATGCTAGTGACTCTGATGACTCCAAGTAACTGACATCTTGTGCTCACTCCACAACCCACCACCAGGTAACTGTTGCCCCTAAAATTGATAATGACTGATCGTTCAATATATACTCGGCATTAAAATAACATGTTATCGGATAAGCTTCATCCGAATAAACTATAGAATATTCTGTTCTGTGGACTTTGGGTACCATTCTGCATGGAATCTGTGCACTTACCTTGTTTGTTTGTAGACTTGTAGTGGAGCACTCCACCAACTGACTGTGAAGAATCTTATTATTGCCAAAAGATATACCTCCCTAGGTCGTCTAACTAGGCTAGGTCCATTTTCCACTGAGACATAATGATTTCTGCAATATATCCTTCCCTAGTGTTACAGACATCAGAAACAGTTGCTGCCAGTTGAGTATATTTCTGCCCAGGTATCAACTATAGATCTCTTGCCTATTCCACTCATCCAGCAGGGCTGACAGAGGCTGTCAGAGACAAGCATTCGTTATGCCAATCCACAAACTATAGAAAGAAGTTCATTTCAAACCAATTCCCTCAGATTTTCCAACTTCACAGCCACAGACTTCATTGTCATCGCATGTATGTAGAAGTTCATTTCCTTTAAAGAACATTTCAAGAAACCTCATTTTTTGAAAATGGCATTGCTTCAGAAACTATTTCCCCAAGTAAACAATGAGATGATGTCCTAAAGGGAAAATGTAAAAGAGCAGAGATTGAACTTAACAACTTTAATTCTGATTGGAAACTAAATACTGGATCTAACAAGACCAAAATTTTGGTATTCAGGAAACAAATTTCCTTGAATGATATCATATACTACTATTCTATACTTGTACAAAGGGAAAGGTAGATCGGCATGAGTAGAAGCAGAAATACAAAGTCTGCTACTGTTTAAGATTGACCAAATACAAGTACTTTCTAGCAAATCAAATATCAACAATTACGAAAGAATTGTGGAATACCTCATCGTCATATTTAATATCCGTTATCAATCCTTCTTTCTTCATTCTCTCAACTTGATGTGCTCCTTCATTAATAAAATTTTCAATATCTTCTTTTTGTTTTCCTGTAGAAGACAAGACAAGACACATGAGTATCAGTCTTTCACACACTACCAGAAACCAGAAAAGTAAAGGCAATGGCACCTTTTGCAAGTGAAACTTTGTCGAGCCAATTTCTGTGGATGTTATCAAGCAAAGAAGCCAGCATCTCACGATTCTCATCAGACATGCTTTTACGCGTAAGTTGGTCACCGGCACTTTTGTATTTCCCAACCCGTTCAACTTGAGGCTCAACCCCAATTTTCTCGAACACACCTTTCATGTACCAATAAAATCATCAATCATTACTAAATTTTGGGGAGGAACAAAAATGATATTTATAGTGATAGAACCAACTTGAAACTAAACATCAGTTTGATTGGTTGGCTTTCAACTTGTGAGCATGAGTAAATTCCAAACTCCATTTATGTTATCCAGAACTCAATATGAACTTCTGTCATACGAAACACAGAAAAACCACATACCACCTAGATAGCCTAAATTATATCTTCAATGGACTAATTTCCTCTCAGCATGAAAACAACATAAACTCATTACCAATCAGTTACCTCTATCTTCTAGTTAAATTTTCAAACATTAATTACATTCAGAATCACTTAGTTGAAGAGCACAGATGCTCAGATCGGCATTAAATTTTGCAAAACTTCTTGTGACCACATGGAAGAAACTTCAACAAAATTGTAAATCAAGTTCACACAACAAAATAATTATTCTTACCATGTGAGAGCATGGATAACAGAATTGCAAATGCAAACTCGCACGTGCATTTCACTATGTAAATTTATACTCCTCCTCGATTGGGCCAACTGAGGAAATAATAAATATAAAAATTTGATGACATACTGGGTAACCTTTTGCCACATTTTTTGAGGAGAAATATATTTTTCCCACAGCTCAGTGTAACTGACTCACCACTAAGAAATGATGCCTGAACAAGGAACCCATATAATCCAACATAGGCACTTGGTGGAGCATAAAGTTCCTCACAAGCAGAGCCAATGTAATATTCTTTCACTCCGCATGTAGGCACATAGCCTATGATGAACTTACCTACAAATTGCAACCAGCACAAAATAGATGAACATCTATGCAGCATCTAGACTTAGTTTTGAGTGAGAAATCTTAGTCACCAAAAAAAATGATCAGCAGATAGTACAAAACAAGTAGGAATCATCTGATGAGGGTTCAGGCAAGTAAAAAATTAAATATAAATATAACAAACTCTCTGGATAGAAATGCTATACAGATTTTGCTGTTCTAAAATAGGTGTATTATACTTCACTAAAACAAATAACATCTCGACAAAAAGAAACGTTTCACAACAATTGAAAGTACTAGATTGTAACAAATAAAAAAATTTCCATAATTGGCAGACTCCAAAACAATAATTATCAAGTTGAGGTTGCTGGTAAGTTAGCTGACAAAATTTATTTGACATGTGACAACAATATGAAGTGTTTACTGTTTAGGTATTTTGAAATCCGAGTGTACAAGCAAGTGGTAGGTATAGAGTTTTTCGGAAAATGAAGTTCAGCCTTAAAAAATAGGGCTGTGTTTCAAAAATTGTAAATAACAGGCATACTATTGCCTTATCGATACTTTAAATCAGTAAATGGGAAAATGCATTGAAACTAAACAACTTCGAGATTCGCACTTCAGAAAGACAAGTGTGCATAGATTTGCAATGCAAGCAATAAAAAGAAGTTCATAAATCAGCAAAAGTACCTGATTTTTTAAAATCTAATATGTGCCTCCTAATCTCATCTAGCTTTCCCCACCCACAACTCAAGTTATCAATATGGAGATAAATGCCTGCTACACGAGGATCATAAGCGGCTTTTTCAAAATTCCCGCAAATTTGAGGCAATGATAGTGGCCTGGAAAAGCTCCTCAGCTGATCTGTTATCTGACATAAATTACTCAAAAGTTTAATCATATGTGAAATTGAACTTACTAAACTTCAAATCCTCATATATAATCTTCAAAATATTAAGAAGCATAAAATGGCTGAATAGGTTGTGCATTAGGCCTTTCATTATTAAAATTTAAACTTTTCCAAAGGAATTAGCCTCTTCCAATGAGGCAGCGAATCCCTCTCCCAAAATAATCATTCAAAATCTCAGGTACAATAGCACATAAATCCGATGAAACAATAAAAAACTGAACATGGTGAAAATCAATGATCAGTAACTGCCAAATGAAGAAAACAAAAATAAATCATAAAAACCTCGCCGCGAAGAACTAACTTGAGAACACTGCCGCTCTGGAAGCGTCGCCAAGGCAAAGCGAAGAAAAGTCTAGTCTTAACCATAAAATCCTCCCACGCAGTGCGCGGCCTGTAGACAAAGTCTCCGGTGGGATACTTGCCGTCATCATAACCGCTGAGGTTCGTCGTATCCGGCTTTGTTTCTCCATTGGTGTTGGTCGAAAAAACTCGGAAGTTGGGGGCGTGTATATAGAGGCGGCCGCGTATGGAGTGATCAAGTGAGAGGGAGGTTAAGCGAAATAGAAGCTTCGACATTGATTCTATTCTCTCTCTTTCCCAATGGCTTTTCAGTATGCAAAGAATCCGCAACTTGCTTCACAAATGGAACCCCCTATTTAATTTATTTAAGGTCTGACTTCAAGTTTACTTGCTAATCAAGCTTTTAAATTTATACTACTCCATCTAGTAGAAAAGTCCATTGACACACAAAAATAAATGTCACATCTTAACTGCTGCAACCATTTCCCCCAAGAGATGAGAAGCTACAGAAATGCCAAACCCTATTTACCAGTACTATGTTATGATTTTTCATTTATTACAACAATTATATGTATTTAAATACTCCATAAAGTTAGTAAGAAAATTATAGAGCATTACTAAAATATACAAATACTCTCTCCATTTCCTGAAAATTTGTTATATAGTTTCATTTCATTGTCCCACAAAATTTGTTAGTGGACCTACATTCCACTAATTCATTTTTACACTCATTTTATTAATTTAAAGTAGGAAATGACATTGTACAAAACTTTTTCAATTCATTTTCTATGTACTCTCTCCGGTCCAGAAAAGATAACTCACTTTCCTTCTTAGTTTGTTACAACCAAAATGATTCATTACTAAAAATAGAAACAACTTTATCTCTACTTTATTCTATCTCTTTACTTTAATCTTTCCATTTCACGTACAAAATAAAGTTGCATAAATTATCGTGCCACCTAAAGAATGAGTCATCTTCCTTGATACGGAGGAAATAGTATATTTTTTAAAACTCATGTCTAGTCAAAATGTGACAAAATTTAAGGTTCGGATGAAATACTACTCTTTCCGTCCCAATTAAGCTGAGTAAAAAAATTTTGGCATGAAGATTAAGAAATTGTGTTGAAAAATAGAAAATAAAAATGGAGATAAAGAGAGAGTAAAGTAGATAATGAAATAAAGTAAAATTGATTTGATATATATTTATTTTAAATAACTAAAGTTAATAGAGATATTCCAATATGAGATGACCAAAATCAGCTGCGACTCGACTTAATTTATTGATTTGGTTGCGGGGTGTACAGAATTTCGGAAAAAATGGAGGGCAGAACTGCAAATAAAATGTAAAGCGTTACGTCAACAACTAGGTATTCTGAGTGTTCTTCCCACAGCGTCTTGATTCCCCCGTTTCTCGACTGTGCTGCTCTCTCGCTCTCTCTCTAGGCTTCCCACAGTCCTCAATGAGTCGTTTCAAAGAGGAAGAAATTGGAACTCGTCTTCGAAATGGGGAGTCAGCGCCACCGCCGCCCACTTCCAATGCGGTTATGCACGCACAAGCTGCCTCAAGCAACTCCTGCCAACCTCATTTAGCTGAACAAGTACATTTCTCTGCCTCTTCTACTTCTTCTTCTTCGTCTTTTCCGTTTCATGTCTGCCAATTCCTCGTATTCTCCTAGCTTTTAGGTGTCATTTCGATTTTGAGTTTTGTGGAAATCGGTGGTTCTATGTTTCATTTTGATTGTGATTTTGGAGTTAAAATGAAGCAGAAAAACGGCAAGAGGACGAGTGATATGACTCTAGAAGAGATGTACTACAACAGCCAATATGATTTTGAAGATGACGAGGACGAGGACAGTGATTGGGAGCCTTCGACCTTGCCAGCCCATGATGTTATGGAAATTCCGAAGTGGTTTTGCCTAAATTGCACTATGCTTAATATTGGGGATGACTCTCACTGCGACGTAGGCATACGTTGCATCCTGTTTTGGTTTTGTGACCTTTTTTTTATTCCATTATCATTACTTATGTCGCATTATTTTATCCAAAAGGTGTGTGGGGAACATAGAGAATCTGGAATCCTAAAGCATGGGTTTGTGGCTTCCGCCTCATGTCGAGAAGGTGCTACTGAGAATGGTGTACATGTAGCTGATGGACTACAAGGTTTGAGTTTGATCTAACAGTTAAATTGACTATGTCTTTGTATTCCCAGAACATGGATTTTGTAGTGAATTTTCTTAAATTTATGATGTTTTATCATTGAGCAACAATCTAGTAAAGTGAGGCCAAACATGGAAGATGAAAGAAGGGTTTGGTTTAAAAAGCTAATAGTCTTCTCTGACATAATATATAAGTTTGTAGGGATGGACTAGCAGGGATCTGTACATGAAAATCGTGCCATTATGCTCTTGCACTGGGTAAAAGGTTGTTTTAGATGGTTCATTGGGCACTGGCCAACTGATGGCTGGCCTTGATTCATGTAGTTTCTGGCCATCCAATTTGTTTAGTTAGTTCACTCTTTATGCTGTGAAAACCCAGTGAGATTTATTCGGTGTTGATGCCCCTTAGGCTAAGAAAACTTTGAGTTTGTACCTGTTGCCCCCATACCCTAGATAAAATGAAAGCTAAGATGAGCTAGAGTTATGAGTCAGCCATTTTTTCTAGTCCTGTCTGTAACTGTATTTCACAGTAATTTGTCTAGTCCTACTTTTGCTTTAGTCTGTTCTCGCCAACTATACCTCATGGATTTTCTATTTGCCACTGAGAGAACTAAACCTAAATTATTTGTTTTCAGGCTTCTTTGTTTATTTATTGCTATAATGAATTTTTAATGTAAAAATATTAGAATTTTAGTTGATTGCTACAAATAATTTTGTTGTGTTACATACCTGTCAACAAAGCTCACAATGTGGTTAGATCGAGATTTATGCTCTCTTTCAAATTGGCCAGTTTCATTGTTCACACTTAACAGTGGTTGAAAATTAATTGTTTTATTTGCTTCTGAACATGTATAGATCCTCTAGTGCAAAGTATTGCATCAGATAACCCTACTGCCATAGGCTTTGACGAGAGAATGCTCCTTCACGAAGAAGTATGGTAGTCTGCCCCCTTTACCTATTTCTCCGCGCATTGCTACCATGTTATCTATCATTCAGAAATAAAGCTGTGACATAAAGTAAATGTTTCACTTCACCCTCCCCCTCTGTATTGAATATATTTAAGTAACAATCCCCAACATTCTTATATGTGCATACTGATAATTTGGTTCTTCAAGCATGATCCTCTCCGTTTCCTGTGGCAGACAGTAACCAGATATCAACGACAATCTTTTTGATTGGATCTGAACTTCTTTCCACTGTTTCTTTTGCAATGTAAAGGTTGTAATGAAGTCTCATCCCCATCCTGAGAGGCCTGATCGAATTCGAGCTATTGCTGCCAGTCTTGCGACTAAAGGTTTCTTAGAATTACTGATACCCTTCATCTCTTAACAAAAGAACAATGCTTCAATATCTAGCTGTCATGTTATAGTGTCACGGACCCCTTCAATTCTTTGGTTGAGTGATTGACATGAAGCTTGGTGCATCTCCCTGAACATGCAGGTATATTTCCAGGAAGGTGCCACCCAATCTCAGCAAGGGAAATTACTCAAGCAGAGCTCCTTAAGGTAAGATAGAGTGACCAGATACTATTTGGTCACGACCTACTTTGCTGCTAGAAGTCATAATTTGGTATTTTGTGGTTTTTCTGGATTTCACACATGTAAAGTTTCTTAACATAACTTCCTAAGTTCACACCAGAGGGATAAATCTAGGGCTGAATTCATTAAAACAATGCATAAAAAATATAAAAATGTACTTCTGCAAGAATTGTGCTCCTTGCTGAGGCAATTGGAAGGTGTTCATCAGGATGTTGTCAGGACCTGGTTTTCATTCTTAGAAAATTCAAGTTCTTTCCATGGTTATTGATGTTGGGTGAGTTGCTGGAGTGAGATGTTTATATAGCTGGTTCTTGCATATTCCTCTGTTTCCAAACTGGTGGTAAGTCTTATGTAGGAATCCATCTGAAGACCTAGATCATGTATTCATACATTGCAACTTCTCCCCTAGGTCATGCTGCTGTTGATTGTTGAATGAATGGGCATACAATGGATCCTGGCACATTCAGTTAGTACTTGTTTATGGCTTAGTTTGGCTATCTCATTTTTAAAATGGGTGAAATACTATGGGCTGTTATTGTTCGAGCTGTTTGTTGGTGACAAGAAAGGAATTGGTGAAATTTTAGGGATCAAGTAGAATCCTTAGAGAAGTACAAGATACGTAAAGTCCAGAGTTGGTTGGTGGATCTCGTAATCAAAATTTATGATAATTAAGAGAGTTTGCATGTTTGTTTGTTTCTTTTTCTGCTGTTTCTGGAGATTGGAGTTGTATCTTTAACTACGATGTCATCTTTCTTCTAATAAAACCTTTTGCTTCTTGTCAAAAAATGGAACAAAAATTTTCAAAGGAATTAAGAGTGATTATTTTTCATGTGTTTGGAACAGAGAGTATGGTTGTATTGTTAATACATATTCCATTTTTGAGACATTAGGTCCACTCCGTCGAGAATGTTGAAGCTGTTGAAATCACTAGCCGTGTTTTCTCTAGGTAAGCCTACCTGTTGCAGTTAATGATTTCTTGGTCCATATGCTTATATGTTTCATGTTTATGTTGTAATGTTCATTTTTCTGTTCTTAAAATAGAAATGGGGTTTGTTTCATTTTAATGTCTGCAGCTACTTCACACCTGATACATATGCAAATCAGTATTCAGCAACTGCCGCCCGGCTTGCTGCAGGCTTATGTTTTGATCTTGCTTCAGCTATATGGTCTGGACGTGCCAAAAATGGATTTGCTTTGGTAAGAAAACATTGAGACTTTCAGGAATCTTGTTTAAGAATTTAACTTAGACAAACGCTTATCATAATAGGTGAAATAGACTACTAGACTAGCATTACAAACTCATTGATCACCACTCCATCTTCAATGAATTAGGTTCGTCCTCCTGGTCATCATGCTGGAGTTAAACATGCTATGGGTTTTTGCCTTCACAATAATGCAGCACTTGCTGTGTCAGCAGCTAAGAATGCAGGAGCTAAGAAGATTTTAATCATTGACTGGGTAATTACAATAACTTGTTCTTGTCTGAAGGTTAACTTTGCAACAAGGTTTTCCTAACTATTCATATTATCATCTCGCAGGATGTACATCATGGCAACGGCACACAAGAGATATTTGACAAAGATAAATCGGTGAGATTTCATGGACTGATGGGCTTCTGTATTGATTGATGCTTTTCAACTATTATAACTACTAAATTTTATTTATCATATTATTAGCTACTACATTTTAGAGGCATTGAACTCTAAAGTCCAATAACTGACGATTTTTTTCTTCCTGATACTCAACTTGATGTAGCTGGTATTTGTTGGTTCATCTGTTGTTTCAGATTGTTCTTTGTTTGTGCGTGATTCTAAATTTAGTTATTTAAACTTTGAAGTCTTGCATTTCTTTTTTTTTAAGCACCCATTCTACTCCCTTTTTTTCTAGTATTCTGATCCTAACTCAGGTGAGAATTTGGTTATCTTCCCTGGTTCTCATTATTATATATCTATGCAAAAAAATCCATCGCTGAACCCATGATCCTGTTCATGATGGATTCTCTCATTTGTCTCGTTTTTGTTTTTATTTAGTTGGGTGTCGGTGGCTGGACACTGTAATACCATGTAATCACATGCTCAAATTTGTTTATAAGAATTTTCGAATGTTTTAGAGCCTATAAATAAGCAAGTGTCAAACATCAGTGGTTGATTGGTTAAAATTACTTTTGAGTATACCTATTTCATTTTGCATACACTTTTCGTTTGGTAGATCAAATATACTTTTTTAGAACAGCAATTTCATCTAACCCACTAAGGTTGGTTAATAATTGATAGCTATGCTCCAATTCCATGCACTTAATTTCAGGGTTCTTGGGACTGCCATGGTGGGGGGGGGGGTATTATAACCATATTAGTAGCTTCTGATGGTTTGCAAGGAATAGAAATATGGGGACAAATAAAATAAACAGAGACCATAGTAACTTAAAAAATCAATGTGTGTATACCAATTGATCAGAATTAGAAGATACAAAAGGCCTGTAGGACATAGATAGGTAACATATTCATATTGTTGAATCTTTTGATGTTGCTCTCACATACAAATGCTGCTTATGCATGTACAAGTAGAGAAATTTTCTTTTAAGCAACTGGCTTGATCTCTTGAGGCTGATTTACCAACTTCCAGATAGAGCATCAAGTCTTCATTTCATTCAGATGGAATTCTTTGCAGCTCTTTTGAAAACCTTTATTTTCCAAATAGACATAAACATGGTGAACCGTTCTTTAGTTAGTTTCACATATATGCAAAGTGTTTTAGAGGGTCATATTGTGAATTTTTTTTTATTGAGACTTTAAATTGTTATTTTTTTGTTTCCGATTGAATAAATCATTTGTTATTTAAATAACAAATTTATTTTTGAGACTTTTGAACTGTTAGGTTTTGGATGCGGTAGACATTATTTATGTATATTCGATCTATTATTTTGATCGAGTTGATTATTATCAATGTAGTTCATGTTTTTTTTTTCTCTGATTCAAGAGATTTTTGTTTTTCTCTCTTAACCTGCCAGAGTTTTTCTCATCCCTCCTAAATTTGTTTCTCTTTTTTTATTTGACCTCTATTCACCTTCCTTAAGATTCTTGTTTTGTGGTACATTCTGTTTTAGGTTGTTTCTCTGTTTTATGAAATCTGATTCCCTTCCTATCCATTTGACTGAAACAACTCAAATTCCTAGAATTTGCTTTTTATCTTACAGTTCACGTTCAACAGAATGGTTGTGTTATGTCACTGTGATGCCACTTTCTCTAATACTTGGGGAATTCTAAATGAACTATGCCATACATATTGAGCAACTAAAAACTGAAATGTTATCCCTCTGTTTCCATTTTGCAGTTCTTTTACTTGTATATTACGTAAGGAACCTTTTTGTATGACTGCATGTGTGTTTTGTAGGTTTTGTATATATCTTTGCATAGGCATGAAGGTGGAAAGTTCTATCCTGGTACTGGATCTGCTTATGAGGTAGTGTAATACATATAAATATAGTAGTTCTGTTCATGACAAGTGCCTTAAGTTGTCGCAGAATTTTTCTGGCCTATTTCGTTCTCCCTAATGTTCTTTTATGTATTTCTCCACGATACCAGTTTATTGCAACATTGTATTTATAGAATTATATATTTCATACCTTTCCTGCGATTGTTTTGATGTATTTACTGTTGGACTAACGTGCACTATAAATTCTGTGGAAAAATAAAAAATACTGAAGCATTTTAGGCCCTATATTTTTTGACTCCTTCCTAGCCATGTTCTGGATCATGAAAGTGGAGAGCTTATATCTTCTGTTAAAATTCAAATTACTCTATATAATAGTATGACATAAGTTTAGCTCATGATTTCCATATGCTACAGGTTGTCAGCAGAAATGTAATATCCTCATTTTCCTTATAAACTTTGTTTATCAATACCTTTACAATAGAGAATGAATAGGGGTTCATATTGTCATCATTGGGCATGGTTTGTTAACAAAGTCATGTCTTGGTTGTTATTCTCCTAACCAGGATCTTCTATTTCCATGCTCTGCGAAGAATGTGGTCACATATGTAGCATTGATCTTTTTGCTATAGCACCTGGTGCTATGCACCCCACAGACAAGAATGATGTCTTAACGGAAATATTATCCATTGTTACTGTAACTTTTGTTTGTGTTTGTGAAGGCTGAAGGAAAATAGTATAACTTTCCACTTATTGATGTCAGAGTCAGTAACCTAATTCATATGTTATGGAAAGGAAATATATCCATTCGTAACTGATATTGAATCGGTGTGGAAATGCAAGTTATATAGATGTGCAAAGAAACTACAGTCTTACTAAATAGATTTCCGAAAAACTCCTTTTAGTTGTTCAACCTAGAACCACCTAGCCTTAATTAATTGTGGAAGTAGTTAACCCACTGAAGTACAATATAGTCAGGTTCATGTTGGCAAAAAGGAATGTAATGGAGTTGTTTCAGTGCACATGATTGTTGCCCTTGCTCAGTTAATCTCCTTTGTTTCACTCTATATGAAATACTTATTCAGGTAAAAATTAGATCCATGAGTAGTCTGGGACTCATATATACTTTTGCAGATTGGATCAATGGGTGCTGAGGGATATTGTGTAAATATCCCATGGGGTCGCGGAGGAGTTGGTGACAATGACTATATTTTTGCATTTCAGCATGTTGTGCTTCCTATAGGTTACGGAATCTTGACCCTGCTGTGTACTTTTTGAACTATCTGATTCAATTTTATTTCATAGTATGGACTTGTAGTCGATGCCTGTCAATTTCAACTTGATTTAAGGCAAGGCCTGTGCAAACAAAATATGCTTAATACTTTCTTCGAGCTACGGAGGTCTGTTGGCTACTTGGCTGCTTGTCACTATTGACTTGGCCAAATTTTATCTTGCATGCACACCATAGATGATAGATAACACAGTAGTTTGCCCAAATGTAATAGGTGTGTAGGCTGCTTGATAGTTGATACATTGTTTTCTGTTGTCTGTGATTGTCGCATGATAATGCTTTTCTGCAAGCAACTTTCAATTTAAAATCATCATATATCCTTTGAATTTCTTTTCTGATTGAATTCTTATGAAAACCCACTCAATTTTCTAAGCTGTTATGTGCATGATGGAGCTTAAAAATTTAGTATTAAAAGTATTGACTTGTGCAGACAATGAAAATGAGTGTTTTTTTGGTAGCTCCCAACCTGTGGCATATATATTTAACTTGTACAGTAGTTGTTAATATACATAAAGGCGATGATTAACTTGTATCTGAATGTAGTAAGTTTTGCTCTATGCAGCTGCTGAGTTTGACCCAGATTTTACGATAATTTCTGCTGGATTTGATGCTGCACGGGGTGACCCACTTGGTGGATGCGATGTATAGTTATTTCTGTATTGAAAATTTTATTTTGTTACTTTTTGGGAAATAATCATAGTGCAATTTAAACAAACCTTAAAGGCTCTTAAAATTGTTTAGTCTGGAGGTTGTATCTTGCATGAGCTAATATTTATTCAGTAGACAAATTTTTTGATCTAGAAAAGGCATAGACTGCATGAAGTCTTAATATTCCAACTCCCAAGTTAACTGATGCCTCTCATATCACATGATATATGCATTTTTTTTTCACTTCCTCTCATTTTGTTCACATTCTTCTGTAAGGTTACCCCTGCTGGCTATGCACAGATGACACAGATGTGCTGTGCCCTATCTGGTGGAAAAGTACTGGTCATCCTTGAGGGAGGGTTTGTTACTGACTTCTTCATCTCAATTGAGTATCATCCTTATCGTTTCCTTGAATTTCCTTTTTTGAACTATTTTGTTTTGTCCTACACCTCCTGTCTGTAGACTTCTCTGTTCATATATAAGAACATTCTTATACCATCATAGACTTGCTCATGAAACCATATCCTTTGCAGCTATAATCTTCGGTCAATATCATCATCAGCAACTGCAGTTATTGAGGTAATGCATTGGTCGATGATCTCTTACTCTGATAACTGTCTCTTCTGGTTCTGGATACCATTAGAATGACGTCTTGACTCTGTATTGATGAGCACGTATCTCCTCCCCATGGTTGAGCTTGAGTTATTAAAATACTGTTATGTACATATGGCCCCAATATATTTCAATTGTTTGTACATAGTATTTGTTCTTTCGTTTTTGGTCCGTCCCCTAAACATAGCAACTTTCCTTTTTAGGAAAGTTCTTTCTCTCTAATGAGGTGGGACTCATTTTCCGCTAACACACTTTTCTTTCTATCTCTCACATACTTTACCAATTTTGCATTAAAACCCATGCCGTTTCAAAAATTCCTATTTTTAGACCGAGGGAGTATTTTATTATTTCAATTGGTGAAGTGCAGTAGTGATATAGATTCTCAAATTTGAATATAAGTTGAAGTTTGTTTCAGCTTTTTATGTACAGCTGATTGTGTACACTCATATACCTGTTGATATATTTATTTGTTGGCTTGGTTTTCTATCTGCAATTATCATTTGTGCCTTTTATGATTAATCTTAGTTTTCTTTATTTATATTATCATAGACACTGACATTTATTCTTTTAATGTACTGTCATTTTGCTCACTCAGTTTGCTGTTCATTTAGGTCCTACTTGGAGAAAGTCCAAAGCAGAATGTGGTGCAAGTTATACCTAGTAAGGCTGGAGTTCGAGCTGTTCTTGAAGTTCTAAAGATTCAATTGAATTATTGGTCTTCACTAGAATCCAAATTTACAAAGTTGCAATCAGAATGGGGATGGTATACCCTGGAAGACAAAAGTTAGTATATCTTTCCTTGACTCTTTCATTCACTTCTTAAACGTAAATCCTACTGTTCAAGTGGCTCAGACCTTCCATGTTTCCTTCATGAACTATCAAATTTATATATCACATACTGGAAAAACTATGTTTCATTAATTAAGGGATATATCTGATGCTGCTAACGTTTTTCCTAACTACTTTTGTTTCTCTAGAATGTCCAATAAGTGGAACATCTGAGTCCTGATTGTGAAGTTTTTGTGAAATATATATGTTTTAGTGTAAAGAATGGTGGATTACAGAAACTTCTAAATGTTACACGTGATCATACAATAACAAAGAAATTGGGACAAAAACTAAATATTTAATTGCACCGTGACAGGGGTAAGAAAGCAACATTTATAGGATTGAACTATCATCCGGGATCGGATGCTTCTTTAAGTTCCTCCTTTAGGATTGAAATTACCTTTTTTGTGAGGGCTTTGGGTTGCTTGTGCCTTGTGGTTTGAGCCAACTTGCCTGATGTATGGCTATCAGACTATAATGATCTCTGCCTTCCATATCTTCCACTAAAACGAAAGAACTGCTTTGATCCTTGAGAAATCAATAACAAACCTTTCAATCCTGTAGTTGTGAGTTGATTTGGTCGAGAGATTGTGCTCACTAGGATACAACTCTTTGCTCATTTACTTGGATTGGTTCTTCTATTTCAAGACACTAGATGGGGTTTTCATTCTGTGAAAATCGAAACAAATATTTACAACTTTTTATCTTTAGAAATTACAATCGAGCATTTGTGATTGATGTTAGAGATTCGGATGACTTAATACTTTGAAATTGAGGTGCAGGCAAACTGAAGAAAAAGAAGAGATTGGAAAAACAATTACCAGTCTGGTGGAAGTGGGGGCGGAGAAGGTGGATGTACAAACTGTGGTGCAAGAAGAAGATTTTGTAACTACATTACTCTATCCCCCCTTACCTTTTGTACTATTTAATCTCTACGCTGCTAAGTTATTGGAGAATTTAGGTTTTCTTTTTTTAACTAGTGACTCAAAAACTAGTGTCAGTGGTTCTAATTTATCAGCAGTAGTAGTAGTAGTAGTTTCTGTATGTTAATGTATGGTGCCACAAGACACAATGTACGAATCTGGATGTTGCATTTCTCGGAGCCCTTCCATTGCTAAATTTTAACATCGGCTCGATATTTCCTCTATCTAATGTCCTGAAAAAGCAGGTTCATCTTATGTAGTTAGTTATGTTGCGGAACTTGGAGAATTTAGGAACATAGAATTATTTTTAGTAAAACATGCATGGAAAATATGACCTCATGTGTATCATCGGGTGAATCTTGTGGAGCAACCCTTAGGTTATTGAGGCATTGAACTCTCACTTGTGTTATTACTTATGTTGGTATTTTGCATTTGCTTGCTCAAAAGCTTTGTTCCTGAATGGAAGCATGCGTGGAAAATGTGCCCTCACATGTACCATAGGATCGTCCACCACAAGATATAGATAAAAGGGGTTCGTTTTTGTAAGAACGAGAAATTGTTGCACTTGAAGTCAACATATTCATTCTGAAATTGAAGATGATGTAATTTTTTGCAAGAAAGACTGAAAATGATCGTCTGTTCTTAAATAATGATGCATTATCATTTGAATTATCATTTTCAATAGATATAGTAGTGCAAATGCTTAGTTTAGTTACAAAGAGCAGCCTATCAGGGCAAATAATGCAAAGAGATGGCTCTAGTACATGGTATCAGTTGTTAAACTAATATATATATTTACAGTACATGAAACTGATTCTTGTTTTAAATTCTTTTTCTCTACACAATACTAGTTTAATATTTTTCTTTATTTTCTTTTTAAAATTTGAACACTTGTTTGAACAAGAGAGAGAAAAGGGGAAGACAAGATGCTCCCACTGCCTAAAATAAAACATGGAAAGATGAGGCTTTAAATCAAAAGAGAGAAAGCAAAGGAGACAGGATGTGTTGTTCACTTTCTGGTGGACCTAAGTCTGCTAAAACACTTCCCTTGAATTTGGGATATTTGAAAGTGAAATTCCATAAATGACACATTCTTGACTGATGCAATTATTTTGTAACTCATTAACACATTTAATTAATTCATTCCCTACTAGCATACAACATGGAAATCGCATCAAGACTTTTATTTGATTTGGCTTTGACAAGAACATGTTACTTATTTCTTTTTCCTATGTTGTCTTGGATCATTGCAAATCCCGATCATTGATCTTCCCAACTCAAATCTTGTTATTCAATAAAATTTTACGTTTTTAGAACTCTTCATTCTCTACAATGAGTTGTAGAAATCAATCTTGAGAAACAATTTTAATTACAGATAAATCTGTGTATAGATACAGTAGACTGAGTACTAACTGAAATTGAGACACAACATTACTCCCATAAGCATTTTGTACACAATACGAGAAGAAAGACGGAGTCCTGAGAGAAGAGTGTCCTAGCCTACTAAGTGATCGGAGAAACTAATTGAGTTAGCTGTTAGCATTTGCTTGGGTGTCGGGATCCGACTGCCTGGGAGCTGGGGCACCTCCGTTCATCCTAGCACGTGCCTCAGCAAACATGCGCTGCTGCTCTGCCAATGCTTCTTCTTCAGTCATTTCAGCTCCGCTGCTCCATTTCCCACTTCTCACGGTGTCCTGTACCCATCAACAGTTAGCTACCATGCTACGAATAAAAAGAAGTACGAAGAATTCAAGGGACATAGAAAAGCATATTAATGGTGCAACAATATCATTCTGGATTTGGAATTTTCTTATGCATGTGGGGCAGTTTGCTAGGCACTATGTAATATGATAAGACCTGATATGTTTGGCTAGAATGTTTGCTAGGACGTATAAAGAAATCAGTACCATATATATATATATATATGGGCATGTTAGGGTGCCACCACCCCTTAAAATAACACCATACCACTATTTCTAGCCAATCATTTGTACACGTGGACGAATAATAAGCTGTCACGTGGCAAAAAAAAAAAAAATTATGGAAAAAGACGGCCAGCAATTCGCTGGTCTTTAACCAACAATATTTCTTATCCAGCAATATCCGACACACTATACAACAATCTATAGATTGTTGTGTAGTGTTTGTAATATTGCAGTGTAGCGTTTATAATATTGTTGTATAAACGGTGTCATGGTGTCATTTTATGAGGGGTTGTCATTTTAACACAAACCTATATATATATATATATATATATATATATAGGGTGCGTTAAAATGACAACACCTCTTAAAGTGTCACTGTGACACCACGCTAGACTGCAATATTATAAACGCTAGACTGCAATCTATATAGATTGCATTGCAATCTAGCGTATTGGATATTGCAGACGGGAAAAATTGCAGTCTAGCGTATTGGATATTACAGTCCTTGAAAATTTACCCTTGAGCATTTTTTATGATTGCCACATAGCAGCTTATTATTCGTCCACATGTACAAATGATTGGCTAGAAATGGTGGTATGGTGTTACTTTAAGAGGTGTTGTCATTTTAACACAAACCTATATATATATTACATATATTCAGTTTATTGGTTATATGGATGGATCTAACAAATTAATGTTATGCTCATCTTTTTCTGTCATGTCACGCTACATGTAATGCAGAATCACATTATGTGGTTCATAGATGCTGAGTCGTTGCTCTATCAAGGCTTTGTCTTTTGAAGCAAACATTGGGTTTCATAATTATCTATCTTCCTCTTGTTATATGTAAAAAACCAGCCAGTAGAGAGAGAGAGAGAGTAGTGCTTACTATGGTCTCAACCTTGTGTTGCTCATATGCAGCACAAACTTCTTCTCTATACTCTGCGAATCCAAGAACCTGAAACAAAAATTCCAACAGCCATTAACAGCTAAATAGAGTCAGAATAACTAATGAGCACTTTAAATTCACAATACCAGAAGTTCTACATGTGCATTTACTATTTATAAAGAACAAAAGGAAAGCAAAAGACAATAGGGGGGGGGGGGGGGATGGGGTCAGCATCCCACAAATGATCAATTCAACCGAAAACAACCTCCTTGTTTACTTGCTCACAAGTCACAAATTGAAAGGGAAGACATCATTGTAACAAGTTTGGATTATAAGAAATTGTTTGACTTTGTTAAGAAAATTGGGAGGAAAAATTAGTGGAATGTGAGTCTGACTATTATACTGTATTAGTTTTCTAATAATTGTGAGTGGAATGAGTTAGCGAAATATAAGGTCCACTTACCAAATATAGTAAAAGTGAAATGGGACAATTAGTGGGGACCAGACGAAAATGGCAAAATGGGACAATTAGTGGGGGACCGGAGGGAGTATAAAACTAAGAGAGATCCCCGAATAAAAGTCTATCAGGTCAATCCTACCACATTTTATTATGATATTCTCATGTAAAATTATACTCTTGTGGAGTATCTTAATACATGAAATTACATTTTACAAGGTTCCAAACTTTTTAAAACCTTTAAACCGGTGGTCCTCCGAGTCCTTTTATTTCCTATTACTATCATCAAGAAATTTCTTAGAATGGTATATAGTTCTATAACAAACCTATATAAGTTCTTGGAAAAAAATTCCTAGATTCTGACAGTCGTGAGCTATAACCAATTCAGATGCAGAAAGAGTAAAGTCTAGGGCAGCAAAAATTAAAAGGAAGAACAATGGAAATACGAGTATCACTAGTCACTACTAGAATACTCAGATTGGTGACAAGGTAGTATGGACATTATAATCAAAAGAAAGCTCTAAGAAAATAGAAACTCAAGTTAAATATAGCAGACCCCTTTAGATATCCTTATTCTATTTCTAACAGGGATGTTAAATTTTATAAGAAACATCAGACATGATATTGATCCAAGCAAGACTGTATTTTATTTTGTTTTACTTCTATTTCCTGAGAATTTGTGCTCAAAAGACAATTCCATATTATTTAGACAATTTTTCTGTAATGGAACAGTATTACTTATCTTGTGTACACCTTACAAAATGAAAGATAGAATTAAGACATTCCTCAGTTTCCTCTCCTGATACTATTTTTGGGTTCTGCGGTCGCAGCAGTATACATTATGCTGATACAATTTTTATCAGCAACTATGTAATTTTTTCAGCCCAAAAACATTTGACCGCTATAACAAAAATTAAAAACACAGAATTACACAATCATAACAAATATTCCAACAAAAAAACCTCTTAATTATTGCATTAAAGCAGCTTAAACATGTTCATAATATGATGATGAAGAAGAAAAGTGACAAAGAAGATTATTGTGTAAGGATCAAAAACCTCTAAGGCCTTCAGCACATGTTCTGGTGCAATTGTTCTTTTATCCTCTCTGTTACAGACATCATTGGATTCAGATGAAATAAGGTTGATGAACTCTGCAAAAATTGATATTCATTTTACCATCAGATCTTTTAAGGACATTTCTATTAGACAGGGACTGAACTGAAAATAATAAATTCCACTCTATTTCAGCAGAAAGTTAGGAGCTCAATGGCGTTTACATCAGTAATACTAATAAGCAATGATCTATAGCTGGTAACATCCAAAAGAAAATACAAAAAACATTAAACAACATCCACAATCATTAAGAATAAAATAGTAGATTTAGATACAAATGAGCGAGTCAAGAGGTTGAGCTGTGAAGGGGTATTGCATGCGGTGTACTAGAAAGGTAATGGATTAATAGACCCAAAACATAATGTCATAATCACAATTCTAGGTATATGAAATCCATCAAATAAGGACCTTGTGAAATACTCCCTCCGTTCCGTGTTAATAGAATTGTATTTCCTTTTTGGGATGTTCCATCATAATAGTCATTTCCATAAAATAAGGACCTTGGAAAATTTTAACATATTTTCTTTCTACTACTTTATTCTCTAATCTCTCTCACACTTTATTCTCTAATCACTTATTAATTTATTCTCTCTCGTACTTTATTATTTCATCACTTGACACACTAAACATCTCTTTCTTAATCTCCGCGTCAAAAAGAAATGCTTCTACTAACAAGGAATGAAGGGAGTAATAAACTGAATGAGTCCTGCCCCCAATGGGTGAGACTATTCTGAAGGCATTTAAAATGCATATGATGAGGACCTTATGATATCTGTAACAGAACAAGTCGGCACCTCCAATTGTAGAAGCTATTAAGGATATATCTAAATGCCTATGGTTTAAATCATAATGGTGCTAGTTAGCTGCATATTTAAGCTTGCAGCACATTGTTAATTGCGTCAAATTCATTGGTTCTCTTCAGCCTAGTAAAATCAATTGGACATTTAGACTTCAGCCCAAAAGTCCCCAAAAATAGTTATTTCTGTTGGGTGATTAATTATTTGACCCATGCATGCGGTGTTGAGTATTGTGGGGCGCATCGGAGCAATTAGGTAAAAATCAAGGAGATGGGCCACGGGGCATGTGTCCCACAAATGGGGGCGCATTAACAGATGCGGGTTCTTCTCCTGCAAAATTCACAGAGAATTTGAGTTGAAGAAGGAATCATTAATTGGGAAGAGTAGAATAGTTGAAGAGGAGAAGAGCTAGAAAGTTATTATTTTGGAGGAATGTGAGAGTTATTAATATTGGCAATATTTTTGACGGTTTGAAGGGATTCTGATCAGATTTGAAGGGAGAAAGGCTGTGGGGCATGGGTCCCACGAATGGGGGCGAACTAACAGATGTGGTTTCTTCTTCTCCTGCGACATTCACGAACAATTTGAGTCCAAGAAGAAGGAATAACGAATTGAGAAGAGTAGCATAATTGAAGAAGGAATGATTAATTTTCTTGAGAAGAGGAGAAGAGCTGGAACGTTATTAATTTTGGAGGAATGAAAAAGTTATTGATTTAGACATTATTTTTTAACTATTTGAAGGGAGACAAACATTAATTATATTATTTAATAAAAAAATATTTGATAAGATTTGAAGACTTTGGGGTTTAGGAATTTGAAAAGTTATATTGTCATCATCCTTCACTCTCTCAACTCCACTTAGTTCACAAGCTACTAACATCTCACTTTATCAAAATGGTCTCCTAAAATCAAATTGGCACTTCTATTGGTAACCAGAATCAAATTGGCTCCTCTTCCTTTCGCTTAAGTTCCTTCCTTATGAGTCGCAAGAAGGAGCAACACCCCCAATCCCAACAAAGTAACAAAGTTACATAAATTGCAGAAAGTATTACGTATAAAAGCCACTTGGATAGTTACTAAATTATCTGATTTGCATATTAGGTGTGGTAATGATCAGACTAGTACTTCATTATGGCCTTAACACGTATTTTTTCTAGGAAAGGTAGTGTAATGATGTAATCCACCTAATTATATACACAACTAAAACTTCCTAGATGTCCATCATTAGAGTTTTATGTCTGTACACAGGACACTGAAATTCCACCATATCAATACTATATAAAGAATTACATATTCATAACCAGTAAAATCATTTAGAATCATTCAGAAATTGATAAACATGCACAACCAGGTTACTCCTGCAATTCATAATAAAAGGTAAACAGATAGTTACTGATTTTACAGCCTGTATGGGCTAATATAATATAAGTGGGAGAGTCGTCTTGATTAGCATAGGTAAGAATTACAAGATAAATAAGAAAGAGTCAAGGCACACACCTACGCAGCACTCAATTAAAAGATCCTGAGCATCTCTAGCAACACGAACATCTGGAGGTAACATCTCCTTGATGATTTTTGTCATCGTCGCTGAAAAGGAATTGTAGTTGTTATTTACTGGCAAATAAATGACTGAGTCATAGGCATCAATTAATTTGCTCAGAAACAAAAAATAACAAGAAGATCATTGTGGAAAGGCTTTTTTCTTGAAATGGGTGAGTATTTCCAAATGTGAGGCTTTTTTTAACTTCCGAAAATGGGTAAAATGCGTGAGTTAATGTCAAGACACAACCTTTTTCAAGTCACACTTGAAGAAGCATAAGCATTTACTGAGGCTAATTCCTATTTTCATCCATTTCAAGAATTTTTCCATTGTGGAAAGTAGTCAGAAGAATTGCTTCACTAAGAAACCTGGGCAGAACTTCATATTCCAAACTAAATTTTGACATCCTTGGCTAGCAATCAGTAACTTGGATTAAATGTTAATCATAATTCTTGAATACGATCCATAACTCATCTTCGAACAACCAAGGTTTTACATATATAATCATGAAAATTTGGGGCAAAATTGAAATGCAACAGGCGAAAGGGAAAACCTTTAGGAAGCGAAGCATCCTCTTTCGTTCGGCCAACAATGTCCATAGGTTCCATTTTTACCTAAAAAACGGATAGAATCGAAAAGCAAATGTATACATAAAGATCATACACTTGGGTAATCGAATGACAGAATAGAGCAATTGAGCTTGACGTTACCTGGGAATGAAAGGAAAAGTGGTGTTATCGAAGCGGTATCAACAGATAGAGAGATGCGAAGTAGTTTGCCGGCGTCGGAGGCGGTGGCTCACGGCCGATTTGAGAGAGAGAGGCTCCTAGGGCAAAGAATTCACCGAAGAAAGTCAATCAAGATACGCCACGCGCTAACCCTGTCGTGTTGCAATTCGATTCGCGTGAATTAAAGATCTCGAAATTAAATATAATCCAATTTAATAAAGGTTTTTTTTATGACAATTTACCAAAATTTCAATTTCAGGTGTTGTCGTACTGCAAACGTCTATCGCTTTTGATTTTTTAAATCGAATATATTTACTAGGTTGAATTAATTTAATCTTATGAATTAACTGTAATTTGTGTGCTTGTATAAAAACAAAAAAGTCAAGGTCACATTTGTGTGTCATGATAGGAAGTGATATAATTTCTTGATTTTTAAATTCTAATATTTGTGCGATTTTAAATTAAATTTGGAAAGTAATTAAAATCTTAAAAAATAAGAAAAGTAATTCTCTTTGTTTCCTAAAAATATATATTTTTTTTTCGGTCTGTTTTCTAGTGATAGGAATTATTCATTTTAAAAATTCTTTCTACTAAACTGAGATCTCATTTTTTGCTACGATACTTTTTCTTTCTATCTCTCTCTTAATTTATCAATTTTTCATTAAAACTCGTGTTTTTTTTTTAAAATTCCTATTTAAGAAACATAGGGAGTACGAATTTATGGAATTCTGATTCTCTAGTTTTTCTTAGATATTCTTTTTAGGGTTCTTACATGTTTAGGTATTAATATAATTTTAATTATTTTATACCATTGTAATAAGTTATATTAATATTTAATATTAATAAATTTAATATATATATATATATTAAAATTAATGTTATAAATTAATAATTAATCAAGAAAATTTTTAATTTATTTTTAAATTATGTATTATACACTTAATAATAATAATAATAATAATATAACCATAATTGTAATAGTATGAGTAATTCATTTTATCATTATGTTACTCCTACTATTATGTTATTATCATATTATTATTAATAAAAAATGTTAAGATAAGTTTGATGTTATAATTTTAACAATACATAATAATATAAAATAAAAAAATATGACCATTTATTTATTATTAGTGTTATTTTGGAATAAGTAATTTTAAAATTGTGAAACGTACTTTGAGTATATTAAACACAAAATTTTCCATTTATACAGAAATCATTTCTTGGTCCCTTATGCATTTAACTTCCAATCCTTCCACGTGATGTTCAAACGTTCTTGCTAGACATGCTCTTTGTGAAAGAATATGTCAGGTTGTCTTATGACACAATATTAACTACTTGAATATCTCCTCCATCCACAATATCCATTATTATACGGTATTTTTTAGGGTTATTATATAAAAAATATTTTGAGTGTTCACGGTGCTTTCATAAAGACTTAAAAGGAATGTATACTGGAAATCCTAAATTCACTTCTCATCCAAAAGGAGATAAAATAACATTACCATAATAGTTTGTTTGATAATTATCATATATGTTAGAACATACATGAAACAAACAAGTCTAAAATTTCTACATTATAGACTAAGTAGCAGAGCATGCTCTCACAGTAGGTAACTCGGTCAGTCCCTTGCAGAAGAAAACATTTTCACAGCCTGAATAAACCTTGATTATCTATCACGAAAGATTACAATTAATGTTCTTCTGAAAATTTTTCTTACCTAAGACAACTAACTAACGATATTGGTGTGTTACAACAATGAACATGATCTTGG
The DNA here is from genome assembly GCF_029641045.1 of Salvia hispanica. Taxonomy (NCBI): domain Eukaryota; kingdom Viridiplantae; phylum Streptophyta; class Magnoliopsida; order Lamiales; family Lamiaceae; genus Salvia; species Salvia hispanica. The sequence continues at coordinate 35,592,691 of NC_142696.1, forward strand.
AAGTATAAGGACCAATTAAAACAAAAATTCATAAAAAAACTTATCCAAACATAACAATCGATATACAATACCTTTAAATATAATTTTCCTTTACAAAACATTTGTACTAACTCGTACTACATTCTTGATCGAAATTTGTTACACTAGTCCTAATTTATGCTTAACAAAATTGTTTTTTATATTTGAAGGTATCGTTCAGTTATCATGATTAATTAATATATATTATAATTCATTTAAAATTAAATTATGAGATTATTTTAATTGAATAGAATGACTATAACTGATTATCACAAAAATTAATATTCATTTAGAATTAGATTATAAGATTTAATCTTATAAATCAAATATAATACATATTTAATTATAAAATATAATTTATAAACCAAGTATCCCAAAAAGCTTACAGATATTAGATTTAAATTATAGGAGCAAATAGTGTAGCTTTAAGAATTAAAAACAAAAAAACAAAATCATGGCCCGCTAGCAGTCCAACTCCATTTATGTATTCCCCCGATCCTAATTAAATTGAGTTAAAACTTTTAACCACGAAAATTTAAAAATTATGTTGAAAATTAAGAAAATGGAATAAAATAGGAGAGAGATAGAGAGAAGTAGTAAAGGATAAAAAAATGTAAGAGTGGTTGGATATTTTATTTTTTATAAAAAAAGAAAAAAAATGACTCAACATAGTTAGGACAAAGAAAAAAGAATACGACTCAATTTAGTTGAGATGAAGGAAGTATTATATTGATACCAATTTAAACTGGAAACACACTCAAATATTACATCTGTATCATATCATGCTCGAGTTAATCGAATATTAATAGAGCTATTACTAAATGAAAATGTTTTAATGTAATAAGCCTAATCTAATCTAACAAGCCCCATAATTTTTCATAATCACACTAGCTAGTTAATGTTATAAGGATCGTCGACAAATTACAGGGATAAATATGGCTAATTTAACCTGTATAACCTAATCAATATTTTAACTCTCAGACTAATTAATCAACTAACATAAATTGGAACGAGCTAATTAATGGTTTCAAGCAACGAATTTAATTTATTTAATAACAGAATCAACATATATAATCTGCAACACAATCACATGCTTCAAGCTAACTAATTATTTCATGACCTAATTAGCCTACATAGCCTCAAAATTTAACCTTGTTAGTTAACATATTATAGAGCTAATTAACATAAGATGCAAAAACTCACTTAAATCATGGAACACCGGCTACTACTATTTTTTTTATTATGCATTAGAACTTCTTATAAAGATCTTCTTTCCATTAATTAGCATTTCATATACGTCATTAATTTTGAATTTCTTTTTATCAATATAAAAATATTATATATTAATACATTAATATCTTAACTTTGGAGTAATAATCTTAATAATTAATTATTAATTAAAATATATAAAATAAATTTATAAACAATTATAAGTTCAAATTAGATAAGTTAAAACTATACCAAAAATATGATAAATTCAAAATACCCACAACTAAATGGAGTATAGTAAAAATTAAATGGCCAAAAACAAATTGACCCAAAATAGGACGAAGGATGACACGTGCATCAATTTCATACTAACATTATAAACAAGACAGAAGTATAATTTATATAAAAGTGAAATAAAAATATTATCATCCAAATTAAAACAAATACTAGTAATAGATTTGGCCCCGGTTTAAATGATTAGTTTCATTACATTATTCTTCTGATCATAAAAATCAAACACAACCTAGCTAGTTATTGATCTATATATAGCACTTCTAAAATGTTTTGTGCGGGTGTACTCTTAAATAGCAAGTGCAAAAGCTGCTTTAGTTATGTAAGGAACTTGAGTTCCACATTTTTAAGACTTAATTGAGTTTGAGTTTGAGTGTGCGTGAGTTTTAACATATCAAAAAAAGCTCGATATGGTACATGTTTTGTCAATCTTAATTTATACTAGTACTCTTGTAGACATAGTTTTTATATAGTACTGTTATTGACTATTTCGTACGAGTAGTATAATTAACACTCTGTACTTCATAGTCTATTAGCCGATATCACATTCTAATAGTCTACGATCAATCAACAACCCATGCATTATCTATCCATTATCCACAACAAATATTAAAAGGAGAGATTGGGAAGGGATTAGACAAAAAATGAGAGAGACGAAAAACAAGAAAAGATGAAGACTGTTGTTGTTGTGCTCCGCATCCAATTGACGGCAACACAACATCTCTGACGCCAACGTGTTATGTAATTATTTGCTACCCCAAATAAAAAATTCTCGATACGCTAGTGCATATAATAATTGGTTCCGAGTCATGCTAGACCTATGTCTGAGATGCAAAGAATACATCCGCCCATGTAAAATGAGACCTAAGTTCTGGTAAAGGAGACCAAAATAAACTTGCATACATCTCCTCTTTATGTCGAACTGTTAGTTTGATTATCTCACACCTACTCACAACGAGCAATACTCAAAGAAAAGACGATGGTAATTCTGTAATTATTTGTACATTGACGGCATTTATGTGATTGCTTGAACTAAAAGGCCGAGGCGCATTAATTAAAAATATTGACTTTCTAACATATGTGGAGTACAAATTAAAGTGGATGTCATTTTTGTACTAATGGAAATATGGAATAAAATATGTTAAATAGTAAAGGAATAAATGAGTAAAAAACAAAATGCTAATTTGATTAAGATGTATACTATTCTTGCAAAACATTTACAATAAAGATACGTTGACTAAAATTGGAATATATTCTAAATTTATTCGTTTTGGATAGCTAGAATATTGCAGAAGATTGAATGTTAAAATGTAAATAAGTAATTGATAAGGAACTATCTTATTTTGGTATTATTATGGAGAGACCAAGACCAAGCCAAGTGCAGGTGCAGATGCATGTATCTGAGAAAGGTTGGGGAAACAATATAGTAGTACAACACACTCATAATGTTTCTAAGTCCTTTGATTCTTATCCTTACTGGATTTTTTGTACAGTCAAAGAGCACTTCTCCAGTAATCTTTTTGGGGTATTTGCTTTATACTTCTACTACTACTTAATTAATCTCAAATGTCCTAAATTTTCATTTTGGTTTGGTATCTTCAATCTTCTCAATGATTACACAAACTACGAATAATTAGTAGTATGATATTAACCACTACTTAATTAATCTCAAAGTCTACCCAGACTTTGTTTGTGGAATCTCCAGAATACCTAATTATACCAATGAAAGCATATTCCAACGACGGGCGGAAATTCCATTTTTTTCGTGCATGATTTCATTGGACACTGTCCATGAAATTAACTTTAAAAGTTTCAATCGATTTGAACTCAAGTGTTGCACTAGTCGCACAAGGAGAAGTTTTCACCGTCGATTTTGCACGAAGAGCTCTTCTTGTTTGAATTGAATCCTTATATAACTATGTACTACCTTTCATTAATTTCCTCCTATATGCATTTTAGTGCATAGTTTTCACGTTTTATCAAAATAATTTTCTTTCACGAAAACTAACCCCCAAATATGCATATACCTATGTAGTACTAGTAGTATATAGTAAGTGTGATTTTGATAACTAAGTACATGACGAGTTTGACGATCATTGTCGATGCAGAAATGAAAGCACTAAATAATCAAGTAGTACTAGTACTTAATTATATCGTGTGTGTCTTTCTTTTCTTTACTTTTCTTTGCTTTTAGGGTTATCTTTATTGTTGCGCAACTTCTTAGTAAGTAGGTACACTCGTTATGATCAACAACTTTATTTCAATATTGTTCATAGTTATCTGATAGAATTGTGAAAGCAACATTAGCACCATATATCATATATGTGGCCCTTATAAAAATGGCAGTCATTAATGAATTTTTGTGGCCTCTCTCTCTCTCTAGGGCTTGAAAGAAATGGAGGACAGTGAGACATCACTGCAATTGCGGCATGTATATATGGAAATAAAAACTAGTGGGCACTGCTGCAGATAATTACAGAGGGGACTATCCCCATTCACTAACCACAAAAGCCTACTAACCTTTGTATATGCAAATTCATAGCTCAACTACCTAGGGTTTCACTAGTCTATTTTCATTTGTGTCTATTTATCAACAGAAATAAGGAAGGGATTAAGAAGCTCAAATATACACATATGCTACATCAATTGATCTGATGAATCAATATGACAGACACACAGCAATATTGTACACTTACTACTACACTGTCACTGTGTATTAGGTATTCCTACTAGATAGAGGGTTGATCAATGGATGGAGGTTTGTAGAGAGAGAATAGATAGGCAGAAGATGAATTCTCTTTTGGGTGAAAGCGACATGGAGTGGAGTCATTTATTTCCAGTGAATAGGGGGAATGGTGTAGAGGTATAGGGAGGGCCTTGTCTAGTTTTATTCATATAATTGTCCTTTGCCCTACCCCACTTCCAAATTCAAACCGTTTAATTGGCTTTTGCTACCTGCTCTAACCCTAGCCATTCTAGAGAGACATACATCAAAAATACTGCAATAGTTCAATTCAGATTTGTGAACTATTTTGATCTGTTCAGTTTATATCCTATATAGTACTACGAATTTCTTTATTTTTTTTTACTATTCTATGAAATTTTTCTCAAACTTATAAAAATAAACAAAATTAAAATTATAAACTGTTATATAGGAGTATATAAAAAAAATGCTGAGTTCGTGGAGATTATAAGCTATCAAAATAAATCTGAGTGAGACAGCTAGAAAAGGAAAAAATAAGTGGGGGAGAGAAATGTGGGAATTTTGGGGCCGGAAATTCACGTGCTAAGAGCTATCCATCACGTGAAGTCGCACTTGAACTTAATCTCCTGTCTGTTAGGCTGATTCTTTTCTTCTTTTTAGTATAGTTTATACTGTATGTATGTACGTATGAGTGTGTGTTTGCCTCTCACTTTCACCATCCAAAACACGCTAGACTGCCATTTTCGGTAGATAAGAGATGAGACCACTTTTGTATACATTGAATTTCCATTTCTTTTCACTTGCTTCTTATCTATCTTCTGCAAGAACAATTTCAGCCTCACAAAGAGAAAAATATCACATGTACTATTTAGAGTAGGTTAGAGTGAAATCACGCATGAATGCATGACTAAGACCAAGACCAAACGTGGTCCATTAAATTAAAAATGAATGGAGTACACTTTGTTGTTTCCATATATGAGCGTGTTAAGGGATAATTTCTGTTGAGTACAAATCCATTCCACATTGGGAGTCTGAGAGAAGTTGAAAGGTGTATATAAATCATGTCCAACCCCAAATTAGTTTGAGACCTTTTGGGAGTGACCCAAAAATAAATCCGCACGGACTTGACCCAAAACGGACAAAATCAAACGTTTCCGCATATAATTTATGTAGGGAATTTAAATCCTATTATAGTATACCACCGATCTTCAAACCCATTCCCAAACTCGAGATCTGACATTCGTGTGGAAAAATGATAAATACTACTCTCTCCGTCCCTGAGAATTTGTCACTTATTCCTTTTCATTCGTCCCTAAAAATATGTCACCTTTCACTTTTACCATTTTTTGTAGTGGACCCCACATTCCACTGACTCTTCTTACTCACATTTTATTATAAAACTAATATATAAAAATAGGACTCACATCTACTAACTTTTTCAACTCAATTTCTATTACTTTTCTTAAAACCCGTACCAGGTCAAATGGTGCCAAATTATTAGGGACAAAGAGAGTAGTTAAACTGAAAAAAAGTAAATTAAGAGAGAAAATAATGTACTATAAAATAGTATTCTCTATAATATTCTCTCTCTTACGCTACTCTCTCTCCACTTTAACTATTTAATACTATCAAACAATTATAAAAAAAAGTAATGCCTCAAGTAACGTGCGACGGAAAGAGTACTAGATCAAGAAGGAGAAACACAGAAATCTGATTGCAGAGATGTGTGATTTACCGTCCCTGGTATGGAGAGAGACACAATCTGACTTTGGCAGTTAGGGTTTTTGTCATCTCCTCTAATCTTCCATTTCATAGAGTTTTGATAATGGGTTAGGTTAGGGATCGATCCGGAATGGATCACCTCATGCATTGTATACTACTCCTTCCGTCCCAATAAATATGAAACGTTTGCTTTTTGGCACAGGATTTTATGTAGTGCTGTTTTATGAGTTAAAGAAGAGAGAGTAAAGTAAGAGAGAGATAAAAGTAGAGATGAAGTTATTTCTATTTTAAGAAACATTTCATTTTTAATGGAACAACCCAAAAAGGGAAACGTTTCATTTCTAGTGAGACAAATGGAGTAATTACATAATACACCATTAAAAAATTGACAAATGAATCTTATATGGAAAGAAAAGATGTTTCCAATATAACCTCTCCACTTAAGTAAAGAAATTAAACTACACTAAATATCAAAAACGTATTTATTGAAATCAATTTCAGTTAATTATGCTCAATTTTAATAAAAAAAAACAAAGTAATTTCAATCAATTTTATTGTCTTGATATTGTGTTTTTTCTGGAACTCAAACATGATCGTTTGATACAAGCATATTATATGCAAAAGTTATGTTTATAATAAATAAATTATGAACCTTTAAAATTTTGTATCATTAAATATGTTCTTACTTTTTTAGTACTACTATTTCCTTTCTTGTTATTTGAAGTTTTTCCAATAATTTTTTCTTTTTATGATATTTTGATTTTGATTTTTATATTCCTGCTATGTATTTGTACTTATTTCATGATACAATTACTAATATATGGACTAATGTTGCTAATACTAAGTGCGATGTTTTTTAGTATAAAATACATACAAAATTATGAGGAGATAACTTCTGAAAAGAAACAAGATTAGTTATTAAAATATGTTGAGAATTAGTGAAACTAAAAGATGTGTAGAAACGAAGTGCAAGAAAAATTATTTGAAATAACTTTTCTTTCTATAAAATGTGATCCAACATTACTTTTCTATTTATTTATTAAAATTAGGCATAATTAATTGAAATTGATTTGAATATATACATTTTTTATATTTAGTGTAGTTTAAATTTCTTTACTTAACTGGAAAGGTTATATTGGAAACAACTTTTCTTTCTATAAAATAAGATCCACTTGTCAATTTTTAATAATAGTGTATTATGAAATGTAGTATACAATGCATGATGTGATCCCTTCCGGGATCTATAGAGGTTGGACTATGCCTAACCTATTTGACTTTCACTAATTAAATTCAAACTCTTAATTTAATCAAAATCCAATGGAATTTTTTCTTATACCACTGTAGAAGATAATATTGATTTCCGTTCAATACCAAATTACGAGTAGTTCGAGTATACTTTTGAATTAATATATTTCACATGTTTAAGACATATAATCTCTATTAATTAATTCAAGTCTGCCATGATCCATGGAGTGATACTTATTTAACATCTTATTGAGAGTTGTTCAGTTCAAAAATAAAAATTATTTCATCTGTTTTTCATAGTTGAGTCATTTTTTTCGTTTCATAAAGTTTCTTTATAGTTGAGCCGTTTGTATGTGAGATCATAATTAACTCTTTTTTTTTCCTGCTTCATTCTCTCCTTATTACGTTATACTTTCTATATTTTTCTTCATCCATCCTATAAAATGTCATCAGTTCACCTGGCGCAGGTTTTAAGAAATGTAAAAAAAAGTGAGTAAAAAAAGATAGTGGAATATGGGGTCGATTACCAAAAATAGATGTGATAAGTATTGGCGGACAGACCAAAAGGAAAACTAGTGACAAGTAATGACGGACGAAGGGAGTATTAGCTTTCCTACTTTATTCTCTCTACTTTTTTCTGTGTTGCTTTATCTACTTTATTTCTTTCTACTTAACACACTAAACATCCATTTCTTAAATTTTATGTCAAAAAAGTGCCTCAACTACGAAGAAACAAAGGGAATATTAATTTAGGAATAAATATCAATCGGCCGGGTTTCCTCTTGGGGATAATATCAAGCCGGACTCTGACACGATTCAGTACAATACCATACTAGCACACCTGGTTTTAATTAGTACTACCACCCGAATATCAGGTTTTCTAGGTTGCCAAAAACTCGCTCCTATTGATAAGTCAAAGTAGTGTATAATTAACAATGTATGATGAACGTTATATACAATATAAATATCGAGACCCTGTATTTCTATAAATAACAACAAAGACTTGTATCAAATCTAAATCCCTTCAGTGCTATACACACCAATGTTGTTATCTTCCTTAGGTAAGGAAAACTTTCAGTCACGCTGCAACCTTTCTACATAGGTAGAGAAAGTCTATTAAGATTATGAAACTGTTTTATTTCTGTAAGGAGCCGACTAAATAACCTTCTGACTACTGTAATGACATATTTCACAACCTAGTCTATTATGCAGAAGACTTAGACCGCTTTTACTTACATACAGTATTGTTTATAAAATGAATATTTCCTCCGTTCGCGAATAGGAGTCCTGTTTTTTTCATTTTAGTCCGTCCGCGAATAGGAGTCGGTTCATTAGTACTAAAAATGGTAATGAGGTCTCACATTTCATTTAAAACTAATATATACAAGTGGGTCTCATATTCCACTAACTTTTTTCGACCCACTTTTCTTAACATTTTTTAAAACCGTGCTGCCAATAAATGAGACTTTTAATGACGAACGGAGGGAGTATATATTGTAAAGTAAAACACAGTGTGATAAAAATAATTTCCTATTTAGAATAAAAATCGATGTATTGAATTTTACATGTACAAAGCAGTTCAAAAGTTGTTTTACAATATATAAACCCTCATACAAATAATTCATCTTTAGTTCGCAAAATTGTTTATAATCCTATAAGACAGCAATATATATGGGAAAATAACCTATTTAAATCATGAAGTTTAGTCAAAATCTTATTTATCCTATGATCTTTGAAATTGAAATATAAAAATATGAAGTTTCAACTTTTCTTAATTGTCACATAAATGCACAAATTGACGTCCTTTGAAATAACAATATTACAACAAAATAAGAAAATAAAGAAACATTCTCTCCGTCCGTGAATAGGAGCCTCATTTTTCTATTTTAGTCCGTCTACGAATAGGAGTCCTAGTTCATAATTACTATAAACAGTAAAGAGGCCTCATTCCATTAACTCATTCTGCTCACATATCATTTAAAACTAATACAAATGAGACTCATATTTCACTTTCTTTTACTTACTTTTCTTAACATTTCTTAAAATCCATGTCGAAATGAAATGAGACTCCTATTTGCAGGGAGTATGAAAGAAAATAAATACATATTTTAATGAAACACATCGTTTTAAACATCCACTATTTTGCTCATGAACGTGACAATTGAAAAAAATTGAAAATTTATAATTTAATATTCTAACTTTAATGGTAATGGACAAACCAAAATTTGAAAAAACTTCATAGTTTAAATTACTATTAACCCTATCTATATCTTGTAAGAGAGCACCATACAGAGGATTAGGGGCGTATCTAATGATTAAGATCAAAATATTTCCTCATACATACGTTCGCTTCAAAATTAGTCTAGCCTAAAATGATTAAGAAAATTTAACAAATTTTATTCTATCTATGAGGCGCAGGGAAACACGAAGAAATCAACTTGAGTGCCTCAATATTTTTGTTTTGAATTTTATGCATTGAAATCATGTCGTATATTAAATTTTAGGTGAATGTTAAAATATTTTACTATATATGCCTAAAATGGTTAAATTTCGGGCCATTCTCATTATCAATTTCTGATTAACAATATATGTCAGACACTTTCCTTTACAACCTAAATTTAGATTATTTTCTAAACAAATTAAGCACATATAGTGGTGTTTCCAATTTTGTTATTGTGTTTTCACAGTATGTGTGTTTATTTGGTTATCATGGAGTTTAGTACTTTCGCAACTTACATTTCTTGTTGTACAATGTCCCATCTCGAATAAAGGATCATCAGAAATAAATTAAATTTATCAACTTTTGTGAAATTCAAATGAGGCAAATATAAAGATATGAAAAGATATGACAACATATTATAGGTGCAATGGAAGCTCGCAATGGGTGCACACTACCTTGACCTATGGTCGGTGCACCACCGTGCCCTACGGTGGTTGCTCATAGTCGCTATACCAACATGGTCCGTGGATGTGACATGAAACCCTTTATATTCATTCTTTTATTTGCTACATTTTGCTAATATCAGATAGCATTGCGGTGTATCATGATAATAGTGAACGGTGTTATTACCGTATAACTACGTATGAGTATCGTAACCACGAAGACTAGTATTTAGCTTGTAAGTACTGCAATTTAGACCTCTTGCACTATCTAATTATTGCAACATAGACCTCTTGCAACTCAGGACGATGATTTATCTTTCATTGCAATAATGTGTTTTGTCCCCATTGTGTTGTGAATTCAACACCCAAAAAAAAGAAAATGGTATTTTTAATTAATCTAAATTTAAATCTTGTAAGCCTTATATTAAAAATGAAATCTTGCTATCCGACTTACAATAGATTCACCGTTTTGCAACGGGAACTCAATGTTCTTTGAAGAACCGACCTAATTCTTTCCAATAATATTGCAAAATTGAGATGAACACTGTATGAATGTGTGTAAATCAAAAAAATGTACTACTATGATTTACATTTTACATCATTATAGAATACTTGGAAAAAATTGCGGCTTCCCTTTGACAAATATGATTACCTGCATCGTCAAGTTGATGGTATCTCCGTTGCAAATCGGCAGCAAAAAATGCTAGGATTCGGAGAATGAAATTGAAATTGATAGAGAAATTGTGATAGATAGAGAATGAGAGGATGTTCCCTTAGCAATGGAATACGATAGCTAGATTGTGAGTATATATCATTTTGTTGCTAGATTATAGGGATTTCTAAAATTAAATGTAACACATGTTTTGTTTTCTGACTAAAATTACCTTTTCTAATAGAGATCGTAAAACATGGTACGGGTATAGATCAATCTCATCCGTCAGAATCTTAATCCAACAGATAAGATTTAGTGTTATGTTATGCATTTTTGTAGACATGTTAAATTAGCACAAGATAATTAATTAAGATGGGCTTTAAGATAACAATATGCTATTTCACTCTTTTGGGTTGTTAAATAATGCACCATTTTGAACTAATTCATTTTGGTCCTCAACGGGCCGAGATGGGCTTTGATGGCCTAACACGGCCTTATTCTATCTACCAAACAGCCAAATAATTCATATACTAAATCATATATCTTGATCTTATCTAGTCTACCAAACAAGCACTAAGAGCATCCGCAGTGGGGCGGACGATGGGTTAACCATCGTCTGCGCCCGATAGATCGTCTGCGGACGAAGCGCGGACGATGCTCATCGTCCGTCGCATCGTCCGCCACTGTGGCATCGCGGACGATGCGAACGCGTTTTCTTTTCTTTTTTTTGAATTTTTTCCAAATTTTTTTTCTTATTTAAACACCACAATTCCAACCCATTTCACCCACTCCAATTTCACATCTCTTCAATTATTCTCTCTCGTCTCCTCAAAAATGAATCGCGGCGACTATGATTTGAGTACATCAGATGGCTGCAGACGGGCCTTGACTCGAGTCTTGTTCGATGCCGTTAATAGCCGCGGCGGAATGCTTGTCACAAATGCAGCGGGAGCAGGCAGCGGCGGTGGCGCGGGTCCCTCGCCCGATACGACATCAGACGTATGTCCCGCGCGAGCACGGCGTAGCCCACGAACGTATGTTCGCACAGATTATTTTGCTGAGAATCCAAGGTGGGGCCCGAATGTTTTTCATCGCCGTTTTAGAATGAGCCGAGATCTTTTTCCCCGCATTGTGCACACGTTGGAGGGACGTGATGAGTACTTCCAGTATCGGGAAGACGGGATCGGCAGACCCGGACTTATGCCGTTGCAGAAGTGCACGGTTGAGACCCGCCAGTTGGCCTACGGCACAACAACGGATATGTTCGACGAGTACCTTCACGTCGGGGAGACAACTGGCCCCGAATGTCTCAAGACTTTTTGTAAGTTAGTTGTGGAGGCTTTTGGCGACACATATTTGCGACGCCCGACTGCTGATGATTGCCAGAGGCCGATGAGGATGAACGAGACGGTGCACGGCTTCCCTGGGATGCTAGGGAGCATCGACTGTATGCACTGGCAGTGGAAGAACTGCCCGACGGCGTGGAGAGACCAATTTACCAGCGGCTACAAGGGCAGCCACCCTACGATGATCCTGGAAGCCGTCGCTGACCAACGCCTCTGGATCTGGCATGCCTACTTTGGTGTAGCCGGGTCGAACAACGACATCAACGTCCTCAACTTGTCCACCCTCTTTGCGGATCAGTGCATGGGTCGCGGACCGGCCATCGAGTTCACTGCCAACGGCCGCAGACATCATATGAGGTACTACTTGGCCGATGGCATATACCCAAGGTGACCTATTTTTTTTAAGACGATCAGCTGCCCAATTGGTGAGAGGAGAGTCTTGTTTGCGGCAAAGCAGGAGTCCGCGCAGAAGGATGTGGAGCGGGCTTTTGGGGTGCTCCAATCGCGGTGGGCAATCGTGAAAGGTCCGACGCGTTTCTGGTACAAGGAAGTCATCGCCGACGTCATGTGTGCGTGCATCATCATGCATAACATGATAGTCGAACAAGAAGTTGGACGTGTCACCGATTGGGTGGATGATGAAGCCAGACCTAGCTCCAGCACGGCGACCCCGCCTGTCACTCGAGGATTACCGATGGGCTTCGGTGAGGTTCTACAGCGACAGAGCTCAATGCGCAGCCAACAAGACCATACTCAGCTCATGACCGACATGATTGAAGAAGTTTGGAACCGCAACCGTCGTTGAGAATTAGTAGTTTTTTATTTTGTATTGTAATGTTTTAATTTTAATGAAATGAAGTTTTTTTTCCAAATTTTGAAGTATTTAAATATTCAAATAATAGATAAAATGCTTAGGGCGTCGCTTAGGGCGGGCTATAGTCCGCCCCACTACAGGTAGAATGCGCGGAGGATAAAATGCTGACGTGACGGTGCATAAGGCGTTGCTTAGGGCGGGCTATAGTCCGCCTCATTGTGGATGCTCTAAGGGAATATTTGTTCCCTAATGCACCTATATATACAGGCTTATTGAAGCTTATCCGATATACGAAAGAGAAACCAACCAAATTCCAATAATATTTCGCCAAAAATCAAATGGGTTTAGGAATAATAATTCATTATGTATTTAAGTTGATTTTTTTTAATTATCTTACTACATCTTTTAATGTGAGATGACGACTAACATCTTTTAATGTGACCGAATCCGATTGAGTACATTGTGCTGTGTGTACGAGCCCACACAAGAGTGCGACTCATAAGTTAAGTCATAACCAGATATACTATGGTTATCTTGACACTGGAGAATTTTTGACCTCACATCGGAAATGATGCTTTTGAATGTGCAGAAGTACTATTTAACAAATAAATTAGGAAGTAGTGGGTTAAATCTGAATTAAGATTTAATTAGACAGATATAACGAAGTGTGTCAAACTTATTCATGATGCTACAACTTTTCCGAATATGTCATGCGCTTAATAATTGACCTAATAAACATAAGCACCACCCAAAACTAAGAGAGAGGAAATGAACACCACCAAATTCAAGCAGCTGTCATTCTCAACCAAAAGAAGAATTCTCAATCAAAAGTTGAATGGAGCATAAATATCAATCAACAAAGTATAATAGTATAGTTTACACCATCAAACATCTCTCACCTCTCTTCCATCTCTCTCAATAGTATAAGAAGCAGTCCCATTCATAGCTAGGCGAGATATAGTAAGTAATTAAGTAAAGATGCTCTCCTCCAACAGCAGCAGTTGTTGCAATCACAACCCTAATTACACACCCTTCTCCGAAAATGACATCACCTCCCAAAACCCTAATTTCCTCTTCGGATTAATCCCCAATTCCCCCAATATCTACTTCGACGATTTCCAATTAATCCTCGACCACAACAACTACATAGCCACCACACCGCCCCCGGCGCCCGTCCCGGCCGCGGCCCCGCCTTCTTCGAAGAAGGACAGGCACAGCAAGATCAACACTGCCCGCGGGCCGAGGGACAGGCGGATGCGTCTGTCCCTCGATATCGCGAGGAGATTCTTCGATCTGCAGGACTTGCTGGGCTTCGACAAGGCCAGCAAGACCGTGGACTGGCTGCTGCGCAGCTCCAGCTCGGCCATCCGCGAGCTGGCGAAGGGGTCGACGCTGAGCGAGTCGTGCACGTCGGAGGAGGCGGTGTCGTCGGCGGGGAAGGGGAGGAGGGGGAGGAGGGGGAAGAGTAGGGTGGTGGTGGTGCAGCAGCAGAAGAGGGCGACTGTGGCGAGGGAGTCGAGGAGGAAGGCCAGAGAGAGGGCTAGAGAGAGAACCAGTCAAAAAAGACGGCTGATGAGAGAGAGTGATGTCCGAGTGTACAACTCGGATGAAGCAGGAGGTACAACTCAAGGAGGGGGTTTGGGTTTGAGCCCTTGGAATTCATTTCCTCTAAATGAAACTGATCATGCTGCCTTCTTTCACCAGGTAATATATACTCCTATTTCTTCATTCTTTAATAGTCACTAATATATATGCAAAAACCCCAACACACACTACTTGAGATTTAGGTCTTCCAATTTTTCAATTTTTTAAAATATTCTTTCATTTTTTTACAGTGTTATATGCTTTTGGTTTGACGTTGTACTTATTCCACCTACCAATTAGTGTAGATAATTATTTTTAACAATTTGTTTTAACTTTATTTCATTCAACTAGAAGTAAGTTATGATTCATAATATTACACTAATAGTAAATTTTATATTTATCAAAATAATATTACCAGCACTTAGAAAATTGTTCGATATTCATGTTTCTTAGTATTTTCCAGTGATATAATTATTTGGTATACTGCTTATAATTTAATATCCGATGCATTTATATGTTAAATGTTTATCTAGGCAAATTTTGTTGAATAGCCTTGGATTGTATGTTGTTTTTGTACAATTTTATGCTAATAGCAGTATATTTTCTGAATTATGAAATGAAATCTGGATGTGTTTACATTATTGAAACTATTTTTATAGTTTTATACTTTTATTAACATCAGCATTTTAACTTAATACTTATGTTCTTTTTATCAATAATGAAGTGTATACCATATTTAACACAAAACAAATAATTCATACTGTATGATGGAGTAGTTAATTAATAAAATCAAACAATCATTTTGCTATATTATGAGTCAGATATTATTTATAATTTCAACAATCGGAAAATAAAATTAAAGTGTTAGGTTGTATAGGAAATTTGGTGCAAAAATTGTCCCTTTTTATGAATTTTTGTTGAGATGTAAACACATATTCCCTGGTTTAAAAGGCACATATTGAGTGTTTGCAAGTGTACGTAAAAGGAATATGTGAAGGAACTTGAAAATGAATATCACTTGAATCATTTCACTTTGCTCACAATAATCTAAAGATTGCAGTAAGAAAGAAATAACAAAAAAGTCTAATTGAGATTAAAATAAAGAAATATTTAAAAATCAAATCACCAAAATCAGACCTTTAAAACTAGAGCTTAGGTTAATCACTCTTATTTTTGTTGGATGAGCAGATTGATGAGTTACAGTTCAATGGCAAGCCATGGGAAGACTACAGCTTCAATATGTCTGTCTAAGATCTATGATGTTTTTGGTACCCAAATTGTACATTTGTAGAACATTTTATTTTTTCTTGTGTTGTTGCTTTAATTTAGTCAGAATATAAGACTAGTGGAGAAGATCAATTAAGGATCCGTTGGTGTAATTCTAGATTGTGGAAAGGGCTAGAAATAAATGCAGTGGCTGTAAATAATTTGTGCAAATGTTCCAATTGTTTAGTTTTGGGATTAGAATTGTAATTTATTTTCACTCCCCATAATATAAGTGCTTATTACCAATATGCTGTATTTCTTATTTATTTTCACATTTTTTTTATTTGCAATAACATCCGTACAAAGTAATACACATACGAAGGAGTACGTAGTACCTCAAATATACTACCGACTTCCCATTTAATTTCACTTGCAAAATATACACACACATGACACATACACATTACACACTCCTAGCTTGTTTCTTTTCTGGATAACCATTTATTGTTACTAGTTACTACTATGTAAGTCGCACCCTTTTACAATATTATATTACTCTTCTATATAATTGTGAAAAAAAATAGATCAAGTTCAAGTGAAGTACTATTAGCTAGTAGCCTATTACGTAATTACATTTGCATAAAAAGATACTCTTATAATCGAGTTAGAGATTTACACATTAATCTTTTTTTATAAATAACAATCAACAGTTGTAGGTGTGTTTATTTGTCTATATGTATGTTTACCGATGTAACTTTTATTAGATTAGTCTGAAAAAATTCGATTTGCAAATTTAAATAAATCCTTTTGTTTTAGGGTATTAAACTGAATTATACTGCATCAAATAATTTATACATTCAATATTTATATATAGCGTGTACATAATTAATGAATAATGATACCAAGTTAATCTAATTAGTTTTTTCTTTTCCTTTTTTGTTGATTTTATATTTGACAAATTATCTATATGTATGGAATGGTTAGATTATAGAGTAATAGAAAACTTCAATTTTCATAAAAGCTATGAATCTTGCAGTAAACATAGCAGATAAAGTAAATTGATATCATTTCGGGTATTCTTTAAAGTAAATTAAGGCATTCACAGCAGTGGAAGATAAACATGTCCTATAAATTCATCCATCCTCAATTTTTCCCTTCCATGTCAGTATTTTATCTTCTAGCTTACGGCTATAATTGTGCGCCCTGTAAATTCGCTCATTCCCCATTTTCCATGTCACAACTATTTTTATTTTTATGAATTTTTATGTTATCAAATAAAATAAAATAAAGGCAAAATCAAAACACACTTAATTTTTGGAAAAAAGTTACAACGTAAAAAATATATAGAAAAAAAATTAGTTGAGATCCGACCCCAATCGTCTCTTGACGTTGTCAATCGGCTTTCACAGCCTCGTCCTCGCACATAGAGATGGACCTGATGGTGTCCAACATTGTTCTCTGCATTGACGCAACAACCAAGTTCGAGAGGGTCGGGTCTTCGGACTGAGGCAATTCTCGGCTTTTACCTTTGCCTTCCCCTTTCTCATATGACTGCTTTAACGCCAATGAGACGACTTTGTGTTGGCTCTTGTGTACCAAAAGAGTTCAAGTTGACCATCACCTCCGCCACTGCTGTAGATGCCACTCGTCCTCCAACCCCGCTTGAAATTTGGGTATATCCTTCAAAATGAGTCGGGCGTCCCAGTGCTTGGACGCGGAAAATACCCCGTTTTGCGAGTACGGAAGAGTGTTGAAGGGAAGAAGCGAAGATGATAAGAGGTAAGAATGTTATTTCATATTCAAATGCTTACCATGTTTGAGGTATCGGGAGTAATTTCAGAAATTAGAGCATATGGCTATAAGCTATTAGACTAAGATTCATCTCTTACAACATTTAGCATGTTTTTTTAGGCTAATCCACCACATAGTCTGATGGAATGAATAATTTTTAGCTTGTTTGATCGATAGTCCAATTCTTTGAAATCTCAATCATGTATCTATCCTACCCCCATAGAAAACTCACTCTTACAGAATATCTGTGATTCCATACAATTTTGTAACAAATTGGACAGAGACTGATTAAGAAATTGAATAACTCTGAGTAATCTTTTCTGTCTTTCTTTGACAATTTAACTAAGCAAGCAACCATTATATGTATTGAACTGCATTACTTATAATAATTGCATTTTAGTGTACTGAAGAATTTTTATTGTCACCAGGTGAAGCTTCAATGCCAGTTTGCAATGTCAGTTCGTGTTGATCTTGGGCTTATGATGACTAAATTCTTACACCATATCTAGCTTTGATAGTTGTTGCTTTCTGCAAATAAAAATCTAGCAGTAGTCATGTTGGCTGTTTTGACTTGCTACTCTTTTTTCCAATGGTATTTGTAAATCAGTCTGGTTCCTTTATGCCATTCACCATGAAATGAAACACGAAACTGAATATTGTCAATCCTTTGGCTCCCCACCATGGCTCTAGTATTAAAAAAACAAAAACACATAAAACAGAAGAAAGAAAGATCGATGAAAATGTTGAAAAGAAAGTGAAAGAAAGAATTGAGCACAAGATAATAAAATAACATTTTTTAATGAATTAAATAAATAGAATAAAGTAGAGAAAAATAAAGTACTCCGTCCAAATAACCATTTCTTGGACGGAACATGATTTTAGCAACTTTATTTTGTGTTGTTAAGTGGAGAGAGTAAAGTAAGAGAGAGGGAATAAAGTAGAGATTAAGGGGTTTCCATTTTAAGCAATGAGTCATCTTGATTGGGACAAACCAAAAAGGAAAGTGAGTCATCTTCAATGGGATGGAGGGATAAAGTTTTTGATTTTTTAATAGGACTAATTATAGATTTATATATAAAAATGGGGGTGCACTAGGGTGCCACTATAGTTAAAATAACATCATACCACCAATATCCACCCTTAGATCTGGAAATCCAACGCTCAAGATTTAATTTCGTGAACAGAATTGAGATTGCTTTCTAGTGTATATCGAATTGCTGTCGGGGGCATTTTAGTCATTTCAAACAGATTCAAATTAGGGTTACCCCCAAAAATACCGTCATTCTCCAAATTCGCCTCTCTCTCTCCCCGACTCTCCAAAATCTCCGATTCTCCAAAATCTCATCCCGCCGCCTCCGCCTCTGCCTCTAAATCCCACCGCCTCCGCCTCTACACCGTGTAACTTCAATTTCCAGCCACGACTACACCTTGAATCGCGCGATTTAGGACTAATTTCTGGAATTCCGAACGCCTAGAACAAGTAAACGGTGAAAACAGTTCACAAGGTATGTTAATTGGATTCCGTTTAGGGTTGAACGAAATAGGTTTCCAGAATGTTACTTTGTTGCGAATGCAGATTTATGTCTTGTTTATTGTTTGGATTTGAGGTTTTAGTCTGTTTTTGGTTATTTTTGAAATTTTATAGCTATTTGCTCCATGTATGAGGGTTTTTTGACACATTGTGACGGACTATTGTGATTTTTTGTCTATTGGATTAAGTATTGTTGTACTCGAAGTGAATTGCTAATTTGGTGATTTGCTTAGTTGGTGATTTGCTTGTATTAATGTATAAAAGGGGTTATGTTACTACATGATTCATTTTGTGGATAATTTGGATGTTGCTTGAATTGGTGACAATATTTGATTGATATTATTGGTTTAATGCAGTGTAAAGACACATTAAAATGACAAGAAAAAGAACAAGGTCAGAGGTAGATGAAGAAGAATATAGAAGAGATACAACTGAAGATGAAAATATGAATGAGGAGGAACTAGAAGCTGAAACAAGCACAGGAATAAACACAAATGAAGAACTAAAAGGACCTGGAGGAGAAGGTATTATGATAAATCTTGCAGTATTACCTGTTATATATTGCAGTGAGTCATTTATAATAATGCAGTCTTGTTTGTTATATATTGCATTGGTCAATTTAGAATAATGCGTCATCATCTTGCAGTTTTGCATGTTAATTGTGGGGATATTTAAATATATATTTACTGGAAGTGTAAAAGTGATATTTTATGTTTGTCAGAGGTATCATTTAATCTATTTAGAATAGATAACAGTGTTCAAAATCTAAGCATTACTGTATAGATTAAATGAACTTTTGCTAATTTTGAATTCTGTTTCAAGTGATATTAGTTATAGCAATTATTGATAATTCATACCTAAATCATGACATGATTAGATACTTATCATTCTACTAGTTAAAATGAGGGACCAACAAATAAGATAATTTATGTCATATTGTTGTGTTGCTTGTTATACATTGTAGTGCAGCATTTAAAATAATGCAGTCTTGTTTGTTATAGATTGCAGTGCACCATTTAGGATAATGCATCATCTTGCTGTTTTGCTTGCTATATTGTTGTATTGAATGTTATATATTGCTGTATTGCTTGTTATACATTGCAGTGCAGCATTTAGAATAATGCATCATCATCTTGCAGTATTGCTTGTTCTATATTGCAGTCCATCATTTATAATAATGTAGTATTGAAATAATTTTTTTATTGGTGGTTTTGGTAAGATTAAATAAGGGTGTGAATGTCCTGCTATTCAGATTAAAGCCAAAACTATTTGGAAATACCATGGAGTATTTAAATGGAAAGCAAAAAAGGGATATAATTGACTTGGGGTTCGGGGCAGTTCTGAATTTCAAGTTAAATCACATACCTCCAAAACTGGGGTTCTGGGTTGCATCATACTTCAATCCCATTACTTGTGGGTTACCTATAAGAGGGCCGGGGACAGAAAGCAGGATGTGCATCTGACGCTTGGTCTTCCTAAAGGACTACATCGTATTGAACGGAAACTCAGGAAGCATGATTTGTCGTGGATGGAAGTCGTTGCCAAGTCTCTTAAAAAACCAAGAAAAAATATATATGTTGATGACATTGCCATCCTTATGTTGAATGAGGTAGATGGTGGTGACCAATTCAAGAGACTCATCTTAGTACTCATGGAATACTGTTTTATAGAGACCCCAGCAGATGAACCTGTTATCCCAAAGATCCTACATATCTTGGATGATATGTCAATCATCCATGACTACAATTGGTGTGAATACGTCATCAATGTTCTCTTAGATGTGCATAACAGATGGCTGAACTCTTCTAGCAGATACTACACTGGTCCAATCGTTTTCCTTGTGGTAAGTGTAACTTTCTTATAATTTTTTTTAAAAAAATGCATATACTAAAGTTTTTTTTGCTTCAGTATGTCAGGGATGTTATGTGGACAGGATGATAGTAGGAAGACGAACAGTTGAACGACGTTTCCCATCAATTAACATGTGGGAGTTGGAGGCGTTAAAAGCAAGAGAATCCCTAGAGATCAATGCTGGTGGATTTGGGCTGGGTTACTATGATGACCGGATGCCACAACAACTTGTTGATGATGACAAAGCATTAATCTGATAGCAAGAACAACAAATCTTAGATGAGTTGAATGATATGGCTGGTCCTTCAACTTCAGCAGAAATAAAGCAGCAACACAACGAGGAAAGAGAAGCAAGAAAATTTACTGCTGATATCTATCGTGCTGGAAATCTTTTGGCTGATGGAATATTCAATTTTGTTGCTACGTTACATGCACCACCGGAGCACGTACGTGAAATGCATAGTTTTAAGGTAGCATCTGCAGCGGGGTTGATAATGCTGACTAATGGAAAGAGAGAGAAGAGACGGATAAAAACAAAAGATCAAGTTGAAACACTTGCACAAAATTTGGATGACGAGGATCTGCAGAATCCTGACTGGCTGGCAGCAATCGAAAAAATGATGAGTGCTCTAGATAAAAAAAATTGAATTGAAAAATTATATGCCTAATTGGAATCTGTTTGATGATGATGACAGTCAAGTAAGTTTTTATTATTGATAACTGCTGGGGTTTGGTGCCCCTTGCACAGCGGAAGACTTGTACAAAACAAATAAATCAGACACGGATCTATTTGACCGATTATGCGATTAATCAATTCACATGTTAAACAGATAATTGCATGTTAGAACACAAATAATTCATGCTTAGAAAATATAAATCCTAAACATGAATACTACGGTTTAGAGTTACCGATTTGATTCTCCAAAGAATCGTCGATTGCTCGCGCCTTCTCCACGTGATGATCTTCAATACTAGACCACAGATCTTCTCTCTGGTTCCCGAACTGTATCTCGATATCAGGGTGGGCTGATCTTATCAAAATACTAGGACTCGAATAAAGAAGACAGAAGAAATCCTTCTCCAATTAGGAGAGAAATTCGAACTCCTCTAGGTAGAGGGGGACGAAAATTATGAGTAATGATAATCATGATTTCTGTCTCCTTTATTCTCCTATTTATATTAAGTTTCTTTTGGGCCCAGACAGGGATCTATGGAAGGTTTTGAATATGGGCTCGCCCAATTAGCTTTTTACTAATTAAATTGAACCCACAATTTAATACAAGCTTATATTGAAATATTACGAGCAGCCACTACAGAAGTAATATTGAACTCTCCCCATCCAAATCCGAAATTACAAGTAATTCGGGTTTCCACTTTGTTTATTATTTATTTCTCGCGCTTAAGATATAAATGTCCATTAATTAATTAATGTTTGCTATGGACTTAATTAATTAATATCTTATTAATTTCAAGAGTGGACTTAGCAAGAAACATTTATTTATTATTCATAGAGTAATAAAACTCCAACTGGCCAGTTTTCCGAATAATAAAACCTTGTTCGAGCTCCTCTTGAAGACATTATCAAACGAGACTCACCTCGCGCACGTTTCAACATAATAGCAATCCTAGCACCGCTAAATATTAATCACCACTACCCAATATATCAGGATTATTGGGTTGCGAAAAACCCGCACCATTTGATAAGTCAAAGTAGTACATAATCAATACCGTATGCTCAATGCTAACATATGTAGATTAAGAAATAGTATTTTATCAAGACCTAGTCTTTCAGTAGATAGCATAAAGACACGTCTTGCTGTTAGATCCGTTCAGTGCTATACCACACCAATGTCATCTTATTTCAGTAAGGCTTAGAAATATGCGGACTGACATTGCAACCTTTCACGATAGGTAGCCAAAGCCTATCTAGGTTGTGAAATTCTTCTTTTTCTTTTGCAAAGCATTGCATAGATCTGACCGTGTTACCTTAAAGTGGACAACGCCCACAACCGGTCTACTAAGCAAAAGACTTAGACTTTGTTTACTTCTTATGCATTTAAATGTTTTTAAAACATCTTATAAATGCACAAGCAAACACAATGTAATAATAATAGTGATTCTATTCGTGCGAGACTGCTCGAATAATACTGAATCGGGTTAAAAGTGGATTGTAGAGTTTTACGTATACAAACAAGATTCTATTCGCGTGAAACTTGCTCGAAACATGCTTTTAGTATACCAAACCTAACAATAACAATATGTGGTTTATTTATATTGTATTTGAAATTTCACTACACTTTTGCAATTGGAGATTGTTCGTAATGGTGGTTTTATGGATATGCAGAATATGCAAGCGCAAGGTGGCCAGTCGAGGAGTGGGAAATCACCTGCTGCAGATCAAAGTCGTGGAAAGGAGAAGATGGGTGATGCAACTGAAGTAAGAAAGGAGCCTTCACAGCTACGTGCTCATCGAGCCCAGCTGCAGCTACTGCAATGAATGAGCCTTCAAAGGATAAAAATGATAGTACAACAGCTCCTGCAGAGGTATGATATACATTGCATAACACAGTTTGAATTTTTGCAGATTACTATATTATATATTTCACATTATAATGCATTTGTGTTTGTGGCTATTGTAGAATGTCTGTCAAGAACCTTCGAAGCCTCCACAAGGAGTGAAACCTGCAGCTTCAAAGGACACGCAAAAGGCTAGTGCTGCATCGAATATGAATGACCCTTCCAAAGAAAATGAGGAACAGGTATATAATGCATCTTGCCAAATTATACTATGCATTCTTAAGTTTAATAATTGTAATATTGTTTGCTGTAATTTCCAACAGGGACAAAAAAAATCTCCACCCGTGACAAGTCAAAACATAAAGTAAGTGATGCAATCAAATCTCCTTATGCTGTGCATGCAGTTACGATGTCAAACAAACTGACGGGGGATGAGAGAGAACTGTATTTTTGGATGATGAGTACTGAAATCAATGCCACGTATATTTCGTAAGAAATTATTTTTAATACCAAGTGTTTATTCAATAATTGTACAGAATGATAACATCCTACATTTTGTAACAGGGAGCTGATTGTATTCAACATCAACAACTTCAAAATTACTCATGCTCAACTAATGTCAATGCTGCCATATGCAAGGATCCATGTTGCAGTCATAGATGGGTGGAGTTGTTACTTAAATTTGAATGAGAATTTCAAGTCTCGTACATCACCCAACAGATTGTTTATGTCTACTTTCCCCTCTGTATGTCTCAAACACTTAATGCATATTAGACTTTTCATATGGTTGTCCTAATTCTTATTTTCTTTGGCTGCAGAATGGTACAGTTGTGGACCTAAAGACTGATTGGAGCAATGATCAGACAAAGACAAAGGAGGTCTTTCATGAAAGAATCATTGATGAGCTCAAGTATATCCAAAACTTCAAATGGGAAAATTACAGTCTGGTAATAAACTATCAATACATTGAACTACAATATGTTTCTTAGTGGAATGCAATTAAATATGCTCATTGTTATGCACCGGGTTTTTTTCCCTATATATGCAAACGACCACTACTATGTGGTTTGTTTTGATTTCTTGAAAGCAACAATCTGCGTGATAGATAATGTTAGATCAGAAGAAACTGATGTTGGGGCTAGATATGGCGACCAAGTCTATAGGCTGGTAAGCAAGCAATGCTATATATGTTATTCTGCAATATACAGTATATAAATATGCAAATCTCATCAGCTTGACAATTCTTATTTTATAAATTGCAGATATATTTCTTTGTCTACACTCTGGAGACATGTGGTTATGCTAGCTACGGTCGCATGCTCCAAAAAGGAAATGTGAAGATTCTAGAAATGAAATGGAGTGCTAAAGAAGATACTACAGTTTGTGGCCTGTATGCAATGCGCCATATAGAGACTTATATGGGCATGAAGGTCACTGACTGGAAGTGTGATCTGACAAACAAACAATCAAAGCCTCTGCAGCTTCTTCGAGCCAAATATTGTACAACAATGCTATATAACAAGAACAATAGGGCCTTCAGGTGTGTCAAGATTGCCTCACATCTGTATACGGAGGCAAAAAAGACGAGACCTATTGATGTGGAGAATATGGTAGCAGAGTACAAGAACAAACCATCTTGGCGTGCCTCACAATGACAATAGGGTGTATGGCTGCTGCAATGATGAATGAATGTTTGAATGACTGTTGCAATGAAGTCTTGGATGTTTGAATGAACTTGTGCTGAAACATTTGATTTTACAGTTTTCTTTTGGGGTAGACAATGTAACTGAATTAATTTGATTTGACTTTTTATCCATAATTGTTTTGATGGCAGTTACTTATAATATGTTTGCATGCTTAATGGCAGTTACTTATAATATGCTAGCACTTGAAAGCTAATTATGCTTTGGTTGTAGAGAATATTGACTTTCAGGTTGTGTACCACCTAGCTATAGTTTCGTTCCATTAAACTACATCAGAAAGAAAAATTGTAACAATAATATGTAAACTGCAACATTGTTGTCGTAACACATCAACATTCATTGAATAAGACTGCAATATAGTATTGTAAAAATTTGGAATTAAAAAAAATTGCAGTTGGACTATTTACTAAAATGAAAGGCAACTTGGAAACAATAGTTTAAAATTAATATTTAATCCTACTGTCTTGTGAAATTAATGAAGTAATAGAAAGAAGCAAATAGTGTGTCTGCACTCGTTTCATTAGACTGCAATATATCTACACTAATACTGCAATATCTTCTGTATAAGACTGCAACCTGATAATGTAAATATGAACTAACAATTTTATTTTCCTTTTTGTCGACCACAGTTCCTAGAGTCATGGTGACCAAATTCTCCACATTTTTTACATTGACGCAATGGTTTGCTGTTTAACTTTATAGCCTTTTCCTTCGCGGACACCAAACGGCTTTTAGAATCACTTTTTGAACCTTTTGGTGGACACAACTGATGGTGGCTGTACTCTAACCACAACTGGCTTTTCAGCAAAATAGAAATCTTTAACTGGCTTATCCTTGTCTGCTGAAGATGGTTCATGGATTCTTGTCATAAGACTCTTCCCAAGCTCATCAATTCCAGCTGAAAACAAATCAATGATGGCACTATCACCATCAAATTTTTTCATGTAACTGAAAAATATGTCAGCAACTTTATTCTTTGACAGCTAGTTTGGATCTGATAGAATTTCAGGATCTCCCAAACTTCGAGCTGGTCCACGAATAACATCAGCTAAGGCAGTCTTCAACCACCTCACATGGAAGTACTTATCAGGTATAACATTCAAAAACCTGTTCTTGAAAATCAAAAATATATGACTACAAAGAAATCACTCTCTCCCAAACAATTTGCAAGAACAGGAATACGAATCCTCACTGGTTGTGTAGGTGATAACCCAAGATTTACTATACTTGTCCTTTATTGTGGAGATCTCTAACAGATCATCTTTCAACAAACCATCAGTGCTACAATGGTGCAATGCGTCCACTATCTCACGTTGCACTCTCTTGAACATGTGATCAGTGTACTTTGTCACAACATGTTTTTCCAATACCAACTGACTGGAGAATGGTGGTATAATTGTTGAATCCATATAATCTAACTTCGAGCTAGAATTTCTTTGTGCAGCCAATGCATGATCAAAATTCATGATGAACTCAACTAGATTGGAGCAACGTCTTGTGAATGTTTTATAGAAGCTATTCTCAGACTCGAAAATAGACGTCGTCCTAATAAGAGACCCCATGGGAAAGTCTCTAAAATAGACAAGGACCCACATCTCTCTATTGTCAAACATTGTTACAAACCACTCGACATGAAGAAGCTCATAACGCTCCATTATCCCCATCCATGAATCTTCAAACTCTTCCGGCTCTAGTACCTCAGACCACACACAAGCACTGATCTCTTTTTTCAACTCTTCAGTTTCTAGAGATCTCCTTGGAATTTTGTCGGTAAGTTTAAGCATAATGTGCCATATGCACCATCTATGCTTTGTATCCACCAAAACATCACGAATAGCAGCTCTCATACCTCTATCTTGGTCAGTAACAATCATCTTAGGAGCTTGATCCACGGATTCCACAAAATGCTTGAAGAGCCATGAATAAGATTCTGTGGTCTCATTGGATAAGAGTGCAGCTCCAAATGTGACTGGCTTTCCATGGTTGTCCTTGCCCGTGAAGGGATAGAATATCATGCAATACCTGTTTCATACATATAAACGGTAGACTGCAATATTAGAGTCCTAAACTGCAATATAATACACAATAGACTGCAAATATTAGAGTCCTAATCTACAAAGTTATCCAAACAGAAACCTAACACATAGAATGCATAATTTATATATAAATGAACAAGGCATTACCTATTGGTGTTTGATAAGGCTAATTTCATGCATTGGTTATGTAGTGAAAAACATCACATTTCTGCTGGATCTAACAAGTTTTGTTAAGCCAGGTGTGTGTGTAGCGCTAGATCCAGGAGATGCTGGAGGAGGATATCTAGCGAGGAGCAGGAACGGAATCACGAGGAAAAGCTAGAGGAAGGAAGCCAAAAGCTGAGGGCAATCAAGTCAATCAATACCTCGCTGGGCCCCACCTCGAAGCTTATAAATAAAGGAGTGCGCAACAAGAATGGCAGATCCGTCACACTCCACACACAGTCACGCTCTTAGCTCACACACACTAGGGAAATGGGGAATTGGGGGAGGTTTTCGTTTTCGTGAATTACGTATCAGTGCACCACCGTCCCTTGAGGGCGAAGAAACAATTGTTCTCTTAATTTCTGTTTACTACTCTGTTCCGTCTCGAACTTCACTTTTGGAAGTCGAGCTTGCTGTTTTTGTTGCTGAATCAGTTTATCCGTTCTATTTACATTTGATTTGCTTTGATGAAGTTAGATTTCGTGTTGATTATTATGATGCTTGCTATTTTGGTTTGTTTATTTGAGATGTTCTCTTGAATTTGTTGCTGAATATTTTAGGAGATTCGAGAATCGTGGTATTGAAGTTGTGTTCGGTTGGATTTTTGTTCGGATGCTTGGATCCGGAGTGGATTTAGCATCCGAAGTGTGGATCTGAACAGGGGAGGTGAAATTTGTGCATGAGATTATGGGGATTTTGTTCTGCTTGGTTTGCTTCGTCTAGTAGTGTGATTTCCGTCGTTGTTTCGTTTACCGTTAAAATTATGTTTCCAATCTACATCTGAGTTTGTTTTTCTCGATCTCTGCATTTATTTGTGTTCGTTGAAGAAGATGAAGTCATTTTCAGTTGATGCTTTAGTTAGTTAGGCTGCAGATTCGATTCTGTCCGTACTTACCTTTTTCAGAGTTTGGTCCCCACTTGTTTTAATCTCCTTGGTCCAGAGATGTTCGTAGAAGTCCCAGATCTAGTAGTTGATTTGATTTAGTTCTTATACATAATTCATTTTTTGCCTAGATCTAGCAGTTAGCATAGCATACTTTATTTCCAAATTCACTTAGTTAAATTCCTCAACCCAAAATATGCGTGGCAGCAGCCAACCCAAAAATAGTTTCCAATTCTCTACGCATGTATTTTACGAGTCCATCTCTGTGGGATCGATCCCTACTTCCCTGTGCTAGTTTAGTATCTGTGGTTGAGGGTTTTGAAGGTTTGCTTGCGTACCAACGACCAGACTTCCAGTCTTGTGAGTCTCTAGACCTTGTGATCTAGTTGATTTACTGGATCTAGGAAGTGTGTAATTAGAAATTGATAGGATACAGCAAGCAAGAAAATCAACTCTTCAAATGGCGCCGTTGCCGGGGATGGATGGCGTAGTTTGTTTACATGTTTTAGAGATCTGGTGTAAATAGTTTGATCTTTTGATTTTCGTTTTTGGCAGTTTATGAGCAAGGGTTCAAAGTCAGGAATCTGGAGCAACCCATCTTGGTCAAGGAACGTGCAGTTGAAGTGGCAAGTCAGGGAATCAACATCCGCCATAACTACCAGATCGGGGTTGTCAACTGTAGATCCATTTCCGTTTGAATCAGGGAGTGAAGAAGAGTGGAATTCATCGGGGAAAGAGGATTCACGGTCGTCGTCAGAAACTGAGCATTCGGAAAGGGAGGAAGAGGAGTCTGTAATGGCAAACTTAGTGGACCTAGACCCAGAGATTGGTTCGCTAACTGCACATCTCGACGGAGAGCCAGCTCATGCCATAGTGTCAAATCAACGTCAGCGGTCTATTGAGATCAAGACGAATGTGCTGGGCGTTTTACCTACATTCTCTGGACGGAGGAATGAGTGTCCTTATGAGTTTTTGAACGAGTTTAGTAAGCTATGTAGCATCCAGAAAAGGCCTAACGAAACTACCGAGGAGGACTATCGCCTGCGAGCGATTCCATTTGCATTGAAAGGAGAGGCAAACACTTGGTTGCTGAGGCTTCCACCTGACTCGATCACCACATGGAGGGATTTCAAATTGGAGTTCCTGGACTATTTCTTTCCGTCCAATAAGACAAACGCTTTGAAAAAAGAAATTCAAGAGTGTAAGCAGGACTACGATGAATCTTTAAGCCAATATTGGTCTCGGTTTAAAGGCCTGCTTGACGCTTGCCCAAATCACAGGATGACGGAGGCTGAAACATTTTATCTATTCTACGAAGGGGCAAATCCTGAGTCCAAGGACTTAATGAATTCCTCGAGCGGGGGGAATTTCACCAAGAATAAGGCAAGCGAGGCACGCGAGATTCTGGGAAGATTAATCGACGCGAAGAAGGCGTATGACTGCCCGCGTGCTATCATGAGGAGAAGCTCCGCGAACACAGTTAAGGAACGAGAAGGAGAAGAGGTTAGAGACAGAATAGATCGACTGGAGAAGGCACTGCTAAATGCCATTGAAAAGAAAAATACCCCTGGGTCGACTGATAAGGAAAAAAACCCAGGTCAAGAGGAACATCAGCTTCAATTTTACAATAATCCCTCACTCGATGGAGATTTCCAAGCTCAAGTGAATGCAATGGGGAATTGGAATCAAAGTAATCAAAATACCAACTGGAACCAGTGGAAGATTAAGGAGGCACCATGGAGGGACAATCCTTGTTTCAGATGGGCTGAAGGGAACCAACAACCACAGTCACAACACCCAGGTCCAGCGGAGAACCAGCAGACATGGCCCAGCCGGAATCAGGAAGGACCACAGCATAATTCTAACTGGGCAGGGAAGCAGCAAGAGGGGCTGAACAACTGGAATTTCCGTAACCAAGGGGATCAGCATAACTGGAACAACAGGAACCAGAGCAACCAAGGGAATTCTTATGTGCCACCGCATCAGAGGAACAATTCAGGAAACAATCAAAATTTCCAACAGAGTCACCCAGGTCCAGCAACCCAGTACAACAATAATCAAGGAGGTCAGGGAAATTTTCGCCAGAACCAGGTGGTTGGAACCAATCAAAATCAAGGATTTAATCCCAGTTCAATTCAAGGTTTCCGACCACAGCGGAATCTTGATGACATGGTGCATGACCTGGTAAATTTCCAACAACACATGCAGAATAACATGCAGGCTAATAATGACGTGGTGCACAAAATTCAAGATGCCCAGCAGGAGCAGAAGTCTGCCATGGACATGTTGGCAAAGCAGATGTCCCAGTTGGCCACGTCGCTGAACGAAATGCGGGGAAATGAAGGGAAATTGCCTGCCACTGTCAAACCACCAGACCGAGCAAATATTAGTCAAATTACCTTGAGATCGGGGAAAGGCTATGAAGGACCGAAGCAAGTGATAAACGAGGAGACACCCTCACAGATGAACGGAGAAAAGGGGAATCAGAAGTCTCGAGGAGATGATCCTGGACTCAGAGAAATTCCTATACAGGATGACCTCCAGGAGGGAGATTTAAGGGGATCTATGCCTCGACTAAGTGACCCATTTTTCCTTGATCCAGAACCTGAGTTGGAACTTAAAGAGGGAAGCAGGGAGACAGGTGCAGCCCCAGCAGGGAGTTCCACGAATGCAGTAAAGCGACCCAAACCATTCCCATATCGAGGAGAAGCCAAGAAAAAGAAAGATGATACTGAGGACCTTGTGGAAATATTTAGTAAGCTGGAGATTAACCTACCCTTTTTGCAGGCTCTGAAAATACCCACCTTCAGCAAGTTCATCAAGGAATTCATAGCAGGAAAAACCAAACCTGATGGGAAGATTGTTATAGGAGAAAATGTATCCGCCGTGATACAAAAGAGGAGGATGCCGTCAAAGTGTACAGATCCAGGTATGTTCACTCTTCCTATTTCTATAGGTGATATTAAAATTGAGCATGCCATGTGTGATCTAGGTGCTTCGATAAATGTCCTACCGCTGTCAATATATAAAAAATTGGTGGGAGTCAGTTTGGTCGATACTAAAGTAGTGATTCAGTTGGCCGATAGAACATGCATATCGCCTGAGGGAGTATTGGAAAATGTCATAGTCAGAGTGCATGATTTCCTATACCCAGCTGATTTTCATGTGATAAAAATGAGGGGTAATGAATCTGCTGAGTCTAGTGGGGTGTTACTGGGGAGACCCTTCCTTCGCACCGCGAAGACTGTTATTGATGTGTTTGATGGAACCATATGCCTGGACTATCATGGGGAGAAATACACCTTCAACATTGAAGAAGCTATGAAAAAACCGCTTGATGTTGAAAACTTGCATGTTGTAGATGTAATTAACCCCCTAGTCCAAGAATATCTTGAGACTGAACTAATGCAGGAACAGTTTGACAATTCGGAGCTGAGCCAGACTGTAGAAAAGGAGGTGACAGGATGGTGTGAAACTTTTTTCACACAGGACTTGACAGATGATCAGATCAATGAAGCGATCATGGCATTCTGCCACCAGCCACTATCATTCCAATCAGCCAGATCTGTTCAGGAGAAGAGCCCAGACGAGGGAGCGAATCTAGAGGAAATGGCGCCAAGAAGTAAGGCGGAGAACCCTTTACCTCAGGAAGCCATCACACCGAAGAAGGAGTTGAAAACTTTGCCTGAAAATTTAAAGTATGCATACCTGGAGGAAGGAGAAACTTGTCCAGTGATAATTAACAGCCGCTTGACTGAAGACCAAGAGAGTGCGCTGCTGGAAGTAATAAGGAGGAACAAGAAGGCCATAGGGTGGACACTTTCTGACCTAGTTGGAATTAGCCCTGATCTTTGCATGCACCACATCAGACTAGAGGAAGGGGCAAAGGCTCGGCGTGATCCACAAAGGAAACTGAATCCAAACATGAGGGAGGAAGTGCTCAAGGAAGTTCTGAAACTACTGTCCCTTGGAATCATATACTCTATTCCAGATAGCGAGTGGGTCAGTCCGGTTCACATGGTACCGAAGAAATCTGGAATACAAGTGGTGAAGAATGACAAGAACGAGTTGGTGCCTACTCGACTGGTCACTGGATGGAGGATGTGCATCGACTATAGGAAACTAAATGAAGCCACCAAAAAGGATCATTTTCCTTTACCATTCATTGACCAGATGCTAGAGAGGCTGGCTGGCAAACAGTATTTCTGTTTCCTCGACGGATATAGCGGTTATTTCCAGATTTTCGTGAACCCAGAGGACCAGGAAAAGACCACATTTACATGCCCTTTTGGAACTTATGCCTACCGAAGGATGCCATTTGGTCTATGTAATGCACCAGGGACATTCCAACGTTGTATGATGAGTATTTTTTCGGATCTACTAGAGGTGTGCATCGAGATATTCATGGATGATTTCACTGTATATGGAGGCTCATTTGACACTTGTTTAGCCAGCCTTGACCTAGTGCTGCAAAGATGTCAAGAGAAACATCTAGTTCTGAATTTTGAAAAATGTCACTTCATGGTAACTGAGGGGATTGTTTTAGGTCATGTGGTCTCTGAAAGAGGAATACAAGTGGACAAGGCAAAGGTGGAAGTGATTGCAAAGCTACCTTACCCTACAAATCAAAAGGAAGTTAGAGGATTCCTCGGTCACGCAGGGTTTTATCGAAGGTTTATCAAGGACTTTGCAAAAATTGCGCAACCACTCACTCATTTGCTGCACAACGATGTGGAGTTCGAGTTTGATGAGGGATGCAAGAGGGCATTTCAATTGCTCAAGGAGAGACTAGTGTCCGCACCAATTATCAGGGCACCGGACTGGAATCACCCTTTTGAGATAATGTGCGACGCGAGCGATTTCGCTGTGGGAGCCGTCCTAGGGCAGAAGATAGATGGGAAAAACTACGTAATTTTCTATGCGTCCAAGACACTAAATCAAGCTCAGAAGAATTACGATACTACGGAGAAGGAAATGTTGGCTGTCGTCTACTCGTTCGAAAAATTCCGCCCTTATCTTCTTGGGTCAAAGGTTATTGTTTTCACTGATCATGCAGCAATAAAGTACTTGCTAGCTAAGAAAGAATCAAAGCCAAGGCTAATTCGATGGGTCCTACTTCTACAGGAGTTTGATTGGGAAGTAAGAGACAAAAGAGGAACAGAGAATCGAGTGGCTGACCACTTGAGTAGAATTCATCAAGGAGATACGGACGAGGCTATTCCCGATGTTTTTCCCGAAGAGCATTTGTACTATATGGACGAACCACCTAGACCGATAAGCTGGGAATCTGTCTTAGTTTTAACCGGTCCAGGAGAATCTGATCGAGGAAAGCGCGTACGTAACGCAGAACCATGGTACGCAGACCTGGCAAATTACTTGGTCACGGGAGAGGTGCCAAGTTCAGAGGAAGCCTCCCGGGCCCAGAAGATGAAGCTTAAAAGCGAAGCCAAATATTACTTCTGGGATGATCCTTATCTTTGGAAGATGTGTGCAGATCAGATAATTCGACGTTGCATTCCTGAATGGGAACAAAGAGATGTACTCCATCATTGTCACTCCTTGGCGTGTGGAGGGCATTTCGGACCAAGGAGAACCGCAAGGAAAGTTCTAGACAGTGGATTCTACTGGCCTACATTGAACAAGGATGCCTTTGAATACTGTCAATGCTGCGAAAGGTGTCAACAGACAGGGGGAATCTCGAGACGAGATGAGATGCCCCAAGTGCCCATAGTGATCTGCGAAATTTTCGATGTTTGGGGGATGGATTTTATGGGCCCATTTCCGTCGTCGTACGGAAATGCTTACATATTGGTCGCTGTAGACTACGTTTCCAAATGGATAGAGGCGAAGGCTACGCCCACTTGTGAGTCTAAAGAGGTGGCCAAGTTTCTGAAGTCAAACATTTTCAGCAGATATGGAGTTCCTAGAGCGATTATCTCAGATCAAGGAACACACTTCTGCAACCGCACTATAGAAGCGCTCATGAGGAAATACGGCGTGCATCATAGATTGTCTACACCATATCACCCCCAATCGAATGGGCAAGCTGAAGTCTCTAATAGGGAGATAAAGAGTATTTTGGAAAAATCAGTTAACACCACAAGGAAGGATTGGAGTAAACGCCTTGACGATGCTTTGTGGGCGTATAGAACTGCTTACAAGACACCAATCGGGATGTCACCTTATAGGTTGGTGTTTGGGAAAATGTGTCACTTACCCGTGGAAGTGGAGCACAAGGCATACTGGGCCATTAAGGAAATGAATATGAAGTCTGTGGCATGTGAAGAAGAAAGGAAGCTGCAATTACAGGAGCTGGAGGAACTACGGCTAGAGGCATTCGATTCAGCAATGTGGTACAAGGAAAGAACGAAGCTCTGGCACGACAAGAACCTCCGGGTCAAGGAACTTCAGGTGGGGCAGAAAGTACTTCTATTTCAGTCCAGACTCAAGCTAATGCCAGGGAAGTTGAAGTCAAAGTGGGTAGGTCCATATACCATCATTGGCCTCCGCGCACACGGAGCAGTGGAAATCCAGGGAAGTGCTCCTAACTCGGTCCCTTTTCTTGTTAATGGCCATCGATTGAAAGTCTATAGGGATAATTCTGAGCTATGCGTAGTGGAGGAAATACCACTACGTGCGCTCTCAGTTATCACTTAGCCAGACAAAGGAATATTCTCGATAAACTCCTGGGTCAAGAGAAATGTTTATGTTTTTACACGCTGACCCAGGGGATTCGAGAATATTCAAAGGTAATTGTACATAGTTTAATTGCTTTAGAAGACAAAGAAAATCCAAACAAAATAAAAATTCAAAAATTTCCAAAAATATTTTCGAAGACCCAAACTCAAAGGGGATTTATGTCTCGTACTTTAACCTTGACCCAGGAGTCTGGGGTCTTCATATTTTTTTTAGGTCGCGGTCAAGGGAATCAATTAGAGGAAGAGAGCATGAAGGAGCAGTTGAGGAGGGAAGTTATAATTTGAAATTCAAAATGCCGACAATTATGGAGGAGTACGGTCGCTGATGTCATGCCTGCAACCGTCTCTCTCTTCTGTGTAAAAGATGCGAACCGACCTTCTCTCTCCACATAATAATTTCACAACTTGCTCCTCCCTCTCTCTACTGTCATTCTCTCTCTAAGCTTACAAACCCTAACCAAATCGGCCGAAGTGGCGAGGCACAGAAGATCATCCACAGCAGTCCCTCGATCAAGCCATTCCAGCAGTTGACCACCCCGACTATTCCCGAGAAAGTTCCAAATCCACCGAGGACGAAAATGCTAATGAGGAAACCAGGACTCGATCAAGCTGCAGAAGGAAAGGAAGAGCTGGAGCAACCAGCGAAGAAGAAAGTGAAAACAAACCGCCCCAGTGTTCCACCACCGTCTGGCTCTCGCGGGAGCCAGCCCCAGAAATGAGCAATTTCCCCAGACCAAGTAAATTTTAGTTTTTGTGTTTCTTTTTCTGTGTTTTATTTCCATGCGTTGCTGTGTTTTATGCTATCTTCTCCCACTTAGCCCAATGCTTGGTCTAAGTGTGAGAAGTTCTATGTTTTCTGTTGGTTTATTCTTCTCCCACTTAGCCCGTTGCTCGGTCTAAGTGTGAGAAGTGAAATTGTTGTTTAATTCTGCATTGAATTCTCTGTTTTCCCCCCTTCACGACGATGGCTTGAGGACAAGCTTGAGTGAAGTGGGAGGGGGAGAGGAATCAATGCAGTGTTATTATGCTTTGAGGAGTCGTAGGTCTAGGGGTGTGTCGCATGAACTAGTGGATATAATACGGCAGATTCCCTTAGGGAGAGCAATTGAAAATAGGAGGTATTCCAACTTAGAAGCCTGATTCTTTAGTAAGCCGAACCAATCTGAATGAAGCAAGAACGATAGTAAATGCCTTTACTTGCCTAGTTGTGAAGCCCTACTCTAGAGGTGAGTTATAAGCCTGTGATAACACTTAGAGCTAACATATGTCAAAAGTCTGCCACTGAATGCTGAAGGAAAAGAGAAGAAAAAAAAAAAAAATATAAATAAAAAAGGGGGAAAGGAGAAAATATATAATCATAAAATCTGGAGGTATAAGCTGGACGAAGTCCAGAGGAGGAAATAAAAAGAGAGAAAAAAATCAAGGAGGTATAAGCTGGACGAAGTCCAGGAAATCAAGGAGGTATAAGCTGGACGAAGTCCAGAAAGAAAGAAAAAAAAAAAAAAAAAAGAAAAAAAAGGGGGATAGTGACGGAGGATAGAAGGAGGAAATTCTCATAACCCGAGGCTTCAGTGGTTTGGCAATAACTTAAGAGAGAATCGGTCCTAACATCCCTGGTAAGGAATGAGCGATCGAGTGAATCTAACAATTGGGGAAGTAACAGGCTATCTTGACGAGCTGACAGGTTGGCTAGGTAGAGGGGAGAAAAAGGCCTATTTGGAGGAGTGCAGCCTGTTGGATTGATCTTAATCTTGTGGGGACGGTTGCCTAAAAGTTGAAACCAGTTCATGCATATGTGTTTATATGTTTTCATCCTATGTGATTATGTACTCTTTGTTTTAGTGTCTAGCTTTGCCTCAGTTGTGTCTAGGTGTAGGAGTTTTGTCTAGAGTCTGTAGAGTCGGTCAAGGGGATAACCATGCTTGAAATTCGCCTTATTCTTCTTTTCTTCTTGTCTTTATACTTGAGGACAAGTATGGTTTAAGTGTGAGCAGTTTGATAAGGCTAATTTCATGCATTGGTTATGTAGTGAAAAACATCACATTTCTGCTGGATCTAACAAGTTTTGTTAAGCCAGGTGTGTGTGTAGCGCTAGATCCAGGAGATGCTGGAGGAGGATATCTAGCGAGGAGCAGGAACGGAATCACGAGGAAAAGCTAGAGGAAGGAAGCCAAAAGCTGAGGGCAATCAAGTCAATCAATACCTCGCTGGGCCCCACCTCGAAGCTTATAAATAAAGGAGTGCGCAACAAGAATGGCAGATCCGTCACACTCCACACACAGTCACGCTCTTAGCTCACACACACTAGGGAAATGGGGAATTGGGGGAGGTTTTCGTTTTCGTGAATTACGTATCAGTGCACCACCGTCCCTTGAGGGCGAAGAAACAATTGTTCTCTTAATTTCTGTTTACTACTCTGTTCCGTCTCGAACTTCACTTTTGGAAGTCGAGCTTGCTGTTTTTGTTGCTGAATCAGTTTATCCGTTCTATTTACATTTGATTTGCTTTGATGAAGTTAGATTTCGTGTTGATTATTATGATGCTTGCTATTTTGGTTTGTTTATTTGAGATGTTCTCTTGAATTTGTTGCTGAATATTTTAGGAGATTCGAGAATCGTGGTATTGAAGTTGTGTTCGGTTGGATTTTTGTTCGGATGCTTGGATCCGGAGTGGATTTAGCATCCGAAGTGTGGATCTGAACAGGGGAGGTGAAATTTGTGCATGAGATTATGGGGATTTTGTTCTGCTTGGTTTGCTTCGTCTAGTAGTGTGATTTCCGTCGTTGTTTCGTTTACCGTTAAAATTATGTTTCCAATCTACATCTGAGTTTGTTTTTCTCGATCTCTGCATTTATTTGTGTTCGTTGAAGAAGATGAAGTCATTTTCAGTTGATGCTTTAGTTAGTTAGGCTGCAGATTCGATTCTGTCCGTACTTACCTTTTTCAGAGTTTGGTCCCCACTTGTTTTAATCTCCTTGGTCCAGAGATGTTCGTAGAAGTCCCAGATCTAGTAGTTGATTTGATTTAGTTCTTATACATAATTCATTTTTTGCCTAGATCTAGCAGTTAGCATAGCATACTTTATTTCCAAATTCACTTAGTTAAATTCCTCAACCCAAAATATGCGTGGCAGCAGCCAACCCAAAAATAGTTTCCAATTCTCTACGCATGTATTTTACGAGTCCATCTCTGTGGGATCGATCCCTACTTCCCTGTGCTAGTTTAGTATCTGTGGTTGAGGGTTTTGAAGGTTTGCTTGCGTACCAACGACCAGACTTCCAGTCTTGTGAGTCTCTAGACCTTGTGATCTAGTTGATTTACTGGATCTAGGAAGTGTGTAATTAGAAATTGATAGGATACAGCAAGCAAGAAAATCAACTCTTCAGTATTGTATGTGGAGTCGAAGGAGACAACATC
Organism: Salvia hispanica; assembly: GCF_029641045.1. Taxonomy (NCBI): domain Eukaryota; kingdom Viridiplantae; phylum Streptophyta; class Magnoliopsida; order Lamiales; family Lamiaceae; genus Salvia; species Salvia hispanica. The sequence continues at coordinate 35,630,995 of NC_142696.1, forward strand.
ACAATACAGTTGATAATTCCGCTTAGATATTGCATCACACCAGAAAAGCGATTTCAACTCATTTGAACTCCCAACCTGATAATGATATGTGAAATCAGGTTATGCCTTCTTTTTCCTCGCCATTTCATCTAACAACATTTGTGCATCAGAACCTTCGACATAAATTTTTAGACCTTGGACATAATTCCTAAGTTCTGCCACTGTGATTCCCACAGTGTCTAGCCTCCCAAGAACTCATTCAAGAATTTGAATGTCATGGTGGGTCCAATATTGGCTTTCGTGCAGTCCCATATGAATCGCTTGTGTACTTCACCCAACCTACGGTTAATATGCATGTAACGTCTAAAAGGAAGTTCAATCATACTATGATTGTGAACTTCCACAAATTCTTGAACAACATAACCCACAAATCCAACCTCAGATACATACTTGAGTGATATTCGCGCCCTACATTCACACCTTTTGGATGTGCATCTACATTTGGTTATAAAACCCTCTTGTGCATGCATCTGGTCCATTTCAATCCCCACCTTCAATCCCTCTCTGTTACAAACAAGGTATTGCCACGTAACAACATCTCTAGTAGATTTTGATTCCACGTTTACGCACATCGAAACCAGTTTCACGCCCATAACCTTCATAAAAGGCAATGCCCTCATCTAATGAATGTAATTTCTTACCAACATAAGGACGGAGTTCGTCGGGGCATGCTGACACACATGCAACTGGTTCAAATGATAAAACATGAGGGAAATTAGTTAAGATACAATTGACTGCAATTAACAATTAGGTGAACAGCGATATGATACACATAAAATAGCAATTATTGCATACGAAAATCTGACAGCAATATGACAACAATTACTAAAACTACTAAACAGAATCAGAATGAGCAAACTACACAATTAGTACTATACAATCAGAATATAACAAAACATAACTAGGCAATCAAAATATAACAAAACACAATCAGAAATAGCAATTAGAACAAACTATGCAACAATATAACAAAACATCAAGATGTAACATGTAACACAACAAGACGTAACACGTAAAACAACAAGATGTGACACGTAAAACAACAAATCATACAATACAGAATCAGAAACAGAGCAATATTCCACCAAAACTTTCCCTACAATCAAAATCACAAAATACTCTTCAATCTGACAAAATTGGCAAACAATCCATCACTAAATATGACAATAATCCATAGTGCGACAGACAACACATGAAAAATTGATCGAGAATTGAGGTAATGACGAAATCCACCTGCTGGAAAAACATCCAGATCAAAATCGATAATTGATTCACTCATATTTGAACGAATTTGTAATGAATTGCAGAGAGAGCAGAAAATCGATTGCACAGTGATATGATTGCAAAGAAATAGCTGAAAATTCTAGAGGAATCAAATTGAGATGGATCGCACAGTTCGTGTGAGTTTGGGTGATTGAATAGGTCAAATCGAGATGAACTCAAATTGGATTGAAGCCCATTGCGTGAAATCGAGACTCAAAATCGAGTTTGCTGGGTAATTTGCAGAAGATACCTTGAATTGGCGTGAATTGAGAATGGTGGTAAGGAAAGTGGCATGAAGCGTGAATTGTTTCTGTAGAAGATGAAAAAGAGATTTCCTAATTTGCCCTTTAGCATTATAATTTGATTAAATAAAAATAAAATGAGCTGCCAACCATCCAATTTTTAAATCCTAAGACTGAAATTGGTGGTATGGTATCATATTAAAAGGGCTTGTCATGCACGTCCCTATAAAAATGTATGTATACGCCCTTTCGCCCTTGATTTGGTCATATGAATATTCTAATGCAGCTAATTACATATTTTAAATACTTTATTACTACCTCTATCCCTGAAAATTTGATACATATTACCATTTCAGTCCGTCCCTGAAAATTTGATACACTTCACTTTTACCATTTTTGGTAGTGGACCCCATATTCCACTAACTCATTCCTACTCACATTTTACTATAAAACTAATACTTTAAAAGTAGGACCCACATCCCACCAACTTTTTCTACTCACTTTCCATTACATTTCTTAAAACCCATGTCGGGTCAAAGTGTAGCAAATTTTGAGGGACGGAGGTAGTAATATGCAATTAATGAATGCATTATAAATTCATATAAAATCGTTATAAAGAAGACAATCGTAGAAAGCGAAAGGATATATTCACACGTTTAGCCAATTCTCAATCCTTCCTGGTCCCACCTACCGCCATACTCATCTCACTTTCATCTTTCCCGTCAAAGCTAAAACCCATTTCTCAATCCTTCCACCATTCCCCTCTCTACTAATCATTCAACTACCTTCGCCGATAACGAACCTATCAAACAACTCCGAATTCTTCACCAACCACTCTCGCTTAAACATGTGGATTTTTGAGGTGTTGACGACATAATTTAGTGCCCAAATTTCATGTCTCTTGGTTATCGTTTCCATCCTTTCTCAACAGTAAGTTGCTAACCCTTCCCAATTCGTAATCAATATGCTTTTACACATGCTTTTAATGGCTCAATTATTGATCAGCGGCGATTATAGTTCAGTGCCGTTAACCAGTTTTAACGGATTTCTAATTGTTAATCTGTTTTGGCTGTTTTGATTTTTTTGATTAACCTAGTTGGCGCTAATCTGAAAATAAGCAGGTGTAGAAATGGCTATGGTGAACAAAACCCGAAATATGTTGGAGGGTTTAGTGAAAGAAGGGTCATTTAAGTGGCTGACTAAAAGGCAAAGTGCCTTCGATGAAGACATTGAGGATATGGAGCGGTCTCCAACGGCTGGGAAAAATTGGCTCCCTGAGCTCTCCCTTACGGCAAATGTTGTCGTCCGCAGATGCTCCAAGTTAGTTCTTTGCTCTGTTTGCTGATTATTCCCCTTTTTAAGAGGGTGTTTACTTTTGAGGATTGACCTAGATGGATAAAAATAGTAGTATAGGTTACTCTGGTATCTACTAAGATGGATTGAAACTTGATATATTTTAACATTTGAGCTAAATTATGTGTCTTATCAATCATGATAAGTAAATACCCTCCTAATTGTACCTAAAGTTTCTGAATGTATCTGTCAGTTCTGATTGTTGATGAGTATATGGTTGCATTCTAGTATTGGTGCCACAAAAGGGTGGTGGGAGTGGATTATTTGGGTAAGTGCAGGATTGTTGTGTAACATCTTAAAGGGACACATGAGAGGATCAAATTTCAACATAATATCAGCTATACATTACTGCAGAATAGATGTTGCACCTTGCATTAGCATGTCACGAAAGAAACCATTATCCAGAAAAGGCAGCCCCCATATAGGTTTTAGGCAAAGTGCTCCAATGGCCAAAGGTACCTATTGTTAATTGTTTCAAATGTTTCAACTAGGCATCTGGATTTCCTGAATAAAGGATATTTATGATCTAAACAATACACTTGAACCAGTTGCTTAGTTTTTATTCTAATTTCAGTGAAAAGTTTACAATGTAGGATGCTTACTAAGTACATTTGTTTTTAATGTTTACTTTGGAATTTTCCATTGAATTTTTGTGACTTTGGAGCAGTTTCTGAGTGTTGATTTATACTGAAATGTGTAATTATATTAGTGTGCCCTCATAACCACAGTTTTTGTTTCTTTCTGTATTCAAGGAGAACATACACGTTTTTTCTGAGCTTATATGATGCTCCAACTGATAGACCCTAATAGAGTTTAAATGCTCCCCTTTACCTTTAAATTTGAATTGCTATAGTCTGCACTCTGTATAGTACTATTTCTAATTTTCTTTAGACCCCTTATAATTAAATATTTAAATGAGAAAAATGAACATTTGCTTTTCCGCGTGCTTGCTGTTATGCCTTCAATACTTATTAGCTTTATGCAAAATGATGCAGAATCCTTGGCCTTTCTTTGAGCCAACTTCGAGAAAACTTCAATGCAGAGGTTTCAGATTTTTTAAAGCATCAGTCAAGCTTTGCAAGGAACTTTTTGGAATACTGTTGCTTCTTGGCTCTTGCTTGGTCAATACATGTAAATGGTTATTTGGACGACAAGAAATTTCGACGTCTCACATTTGATATGATGGTTGCTTGGGAGTTTCCTGAGGCTTCCAGTGAACCATATCTGCATGTACGTTTTTTACTGTTTGTGTAGCACTGTAGCAGGATCACCTCTCATGTGAAGATTGATTACTATCTGACTCAGACTCTTAGTTCTATATACCCCATTAAACTAAATTCTAAGGGAAAGATTGGGCTTCATTCAGTACAATAAAATTAGTTATCACACCATATCCTTCAACTTGTAATGTATTGTATGGCCGTTATTTTATAACAGGCAGATGATGATGTCACAGTTGGGGTTGAGGCTTTTTCTAGGATTGCTCCAGCAGTTCCCGTTGTTGCTGATGTGGTTGTAAGTGATAAAATTTTTGAGGTGCTTGCCGGTTCGTCTAGTAATCGACTTCGTTTCTCAGTTTATGATAAGTACCTCATTCGGTTAGAAAGGTAATTCCTGCCACTGGCATTCTTCCGTTCAATCTCCTTTTCTACGTGGAAAAATTTCTGCTAAACCTAGATCTGTTTGCTTCTTGCTGGGCTGTACCCTCCGTCCCATTTCATTAGGGCTTACGGTCCGTGCAAGACATACGGATATTGAATAACAAATAGTTTATAATAAAATAGGATAGAGAAGGTAACTTTTGTTTAATAAAGTACCCCAATGGCAAGTGGGCCCAATGACATATGATGTAACTAATGAATTATGTTGGGGTATTTGTTATTCATTGAAATTCTATTTTAGGTAGTAGCGTATGAAATGGGAGGTCCAATTAAGGTAAGATGGCCTGTTGAACAGAGGGAGTTTATATGCATACGAGTGCATGTACCAAGTTAGATATTACAACTTTTGTCAACATAGTTTGCATCCACAAACTATGTGAAGTGGATTTAACATTGTTGGTGGTACGAGTTGTGCTCATCTCTTAGCTTATGATAGTCACCATACTAGGATGAGGGATGAGGCTTTGATGTACATCATTGCTAAATGATTAAATCATTAGTAAGCTTTAGACAAAAAGGATCCTAGGCTATTGGTGAAGGTGTTTAGTTAACAACCTTACTGAAATATAAAACTTACTGTTATCTTTATATGCTCCTGTGGGATTCCATGATGTTGGAGGATCAGGAAATGTTTAAGAGAGTTAGAGTTAATTTTGCTCTACTAGTATTTTAACCGAAGTTGTTTGTTCTGTACTTATATGTTCCAACTATCATTGGTACAAGTTTTTCAGGGCAATAAGAAGGTTGCAGTCCCAATCTGAGTCATCTCTCCTTTCTTCCATACGTGCTGGAAGAAGGGAAAAAATCCTAGAAGTTGATGGAACAGTTACAACTCAGCCTGTTCTTGAGCATGTGGGTACTTCAGCATGGCCTGGTAAGTCATTGTATTTCCTACCTTATGTTGATAAAAATAGCTAGGAAATATGTGTATAATGGGGAACAGAGACATAAATCTATGGAGGTGTGATATTTTTCTTAAATATAGATGGCTATGTAACCTATGTTTGTCATTGCAGGCCGGTTGACTTTGACTGACCATGCTCTATACTTTGAAGCTCTTTTTGTTGTCTCTTATGATAAAGCAAAGTCATACGACCTTGCTGATGATTTGCAGCAAGTTGTTAAACCTGAGCTTACAGGGCCGTGGGGGACCAGGCTTTTTGACAAGGCGGTCTTCTACAAATCAAGTGTGCTGTAAGATTATGTTTCTTATACATATTTTTTCATTATACACCTGCTTTCTTCCTTGCTTTAATGTTCTGGGGAGCATATAGGTTCATTAGGAGTTGTTTTGCAGATCAGAACCTGTTGTAGTGGAGTTTCCAGAGCTTAAAGGTCACACACGTCGTGACTATTGGTTAGCTGTTATTCGTGAGGTTCTCTATGCCCATAGATTTGTGTTGAAGTTCCGGATCAGTGGCCTCGAGCGAGAAGAAGTGCTTCTGAAAGCTATATTTGGAATTATGCGAGTTCAAGCCCTTAAAGAAATGAGTTTCACACAGCCTCTTTGCTTCGATGCTCTTCTTATGTTCAATGTGTGTGATCAGCTTCCACTTGGTGACCTGATTCTTGAAGAACTTGTGAACACATTGGCCAGTGGTAAGATGGATAAAAAGAATGCAGGGACACCTGGAAATGGGGTTTACTCAAGCTCTGCTTTATCTATTGCTTCTAATTTGGGGTTTTCTATTGGGAAAAGCTGGGGATTGGTTAATGGTAGTGGACCAGTGGTTGGCGAAATTACTGTTGGGGAGATGACGCCTTTGGAAAAAGCTGTTAAAGAAGCTAGATGTAGCTATGAGAATGTAGTGCTTGCTCAAGCTACAGTTGATGGAGTTAAAGTTGACGGGATCGACACCAACTTAGCTGTGATGAAGGTATGACATGTTTACTAAGTACATTTCTTGTAATCAAATCCTGTGGGAATTATTATGATTGGCAGAGGCTAGCTCTTTATTGCCCACTGTTTTGATGTCATGTGCTAATGTGATAATAAGGGGTGTTTACTTTGAGTGATGGAATAGATTGATGAAAAATAGGATTGAGTTTTTGAAGGATAAGATGTTCAAACAACCCTCAAAAGCAATCAATCCATCAAAGTGCACAGTGGATTAGTTTTATAAATACACCCTATTGGCAAAGTAAACGCTCCATAATGACCACGACTAAAATTAGGTTGTTATGATTGGATAAAATACTTCAGAGATATTTCCAGGTCTCTCTCCCATTTGATTGGTCTCATTTATCTGAAACACTCATATTCAAAAGTCACTGTTTCTGAAGATTTACGTGAAACTGCAGGAAGTACTTTCTCCCATGACAGAAATTTGGAGTTGGCTTGTTTTCTTGTTCTCCTGGGAAGAACCTTCCAAATCTCTGGCCTTCTGTTTGGTCTTCACCTGTATTATCTGCAAGTGAGTACATTTTTGTGAGACCATGACAGTTCAGATAAAACATGTGCGAAAAAGATGTGTTGCCTCTCCTACAATCTTGCTTGTCTGTTTCTCATGATTCAAACAAAATAACTCATGAACTTTTTCCAAAGTCAACCAACCCCTAATAAGTAATATTTCCACATATCATTTGATTGAGAGTATACTAATAGTTGATTATATTATATTATTATTTCAAATTATTTGTTTAGAGCCCAAGCTTAGCGTGAAAAGAATAGTACTCCCTCCGTCTCACTTTAAGAGTCCCGGTTGAGTTCGACACGGGTATTAAGAAATGTAAAGGAAAGTTGGTGAAAAAATATAGTGGAATGTGGGTCCTACTTTTTTATATTAGTTTTATAATAAAATGTGAGTGGAAAAATGTTAGTGGAATGTGGGGCCTAATACCATTTATGGAGTATTCCAACCGGGACTCCTAAAGTGGGACACCCAAAAATGGTAAACCGGGACTCCTAAAGTGGGAAGGAGGGAGTAGTATTCATTATGTTTTATTTATTGTTCCTAGATATTGCATAAAGATGGGTTAATTCCACAATTTTAGGTGAAGGGATGGTGGATGGTTAAGATATAACATCCCTAAGAGGTTAAATTCTGGCTAATTCTTACCTAAACTCATAATTATAGTAAATTTTGTGTTTCCCTAAAGTCGACCTCAAACTCTGTTTTCAAAAGACATATCAAGACCTAAATTTTAGTTATTGATTTCAGCAAGCTGGATGAGCACCTAAGTCATACAACTTTTAGGTACTAGTGATATATTTAATGTATAACAAAAATGTTCTTATACAGGCTATGCAATGCTTTCCTTACTTCTCCTTGTGAGCTGTACTAGTTTGAAGGTCTTATGTAGCAGAGCTAATTGTTCATCAAGAAGAATGATTTCCTCTATCTTCAGTTAGGGCCAGGTGTCAATTATGTAGATGCTTCTGCCTGTGAAATGATTGACCCTAACTAAGCTCCTGATTGTACATTTACATTGAATAGATGCAAGTAGAAGGATAATCCCTTATTAAGCTAATTCCTACGCTTTGTTTGCAGAGGGTGGATGAGCTATGCTTTGGCAACATTGTTCATCTTTTTTGCAGTATTCATGTTGCTCACACGGTATCTTGGGCAAGGAATGCCTATTGATGAACTGAAGGTAACAGCTCCACCTCCAATGAATACGATGGAACAGCTTCTGGCTGTGCAGAATAGTATTTCCCAAGCTGAAGAGCTAATACAGGATGGAAATATACTTCTATTGAAATGCCGTGCCTTACTACTGTCCATATTCCCACAGGTATTTTGTTTTCTTATCTTTGTTCTCCTGAATTTTGTCATTGAAGACTGGTATTACCAGTCCTATAAGCCAGAGAATCCCTAGAATAATGCTGATCTGCAGCAGACATGCCAGTCAAAAGGGCTAGAGCTTAAGATTCATGTTATATCATGTCAGCCTCAGTCATAGAGATGAAAGCTGAAAGTGATGATTTAAGGTTACTGGTGCTGTTAAAATTAAAAGCTGGAAGTTGTACGTTCCAGATCACTATCATTTAGGTGCTAAATAGAGAGGAAAAAGTTAAATTCCTTGAAAAGTTGGTCTTATTATGTAGAGAAAAAAAACAATAAATTTTCTGGTAAATTTTGTCTGCTTAGCAATGACAAGATTGAACATGGGATGAACTGCAGCCTGTCGTTGTTATCGTATTTATGGCTATATTCTTGAGTTTACATGTTTGAAGAATTCTTCTTTGATTATTTTGTCACGCATTACCTTCTATATATGCAATGTTCAGGCTACTGAGAGAGTTGCTATCGCATTTCTGGTTCTGGCCTTGCTTCTTGCTCTTTTACCTGTTCGATATATTTTCCTGTTGGTTTTCTTGGAGACATTTACGCGATATTCACCGATCAGAAGACCGAGCACGGAAAGATGGATGAGAAGGTTAAGGGATTGGTGGTTTAGCATACCTGCCGCCCCTGTAATTTTGGAACGAGTCAACCAAGATAAGAAAAAAAGGTGACGCAAATATGATCTTTGGCTTACGTGCTTTTCCCAATCATGTGAATGTAAATGTAAATGTAAAAGTGTAACCGCTAATGTTGATAATATATTTATGTACGTGTACAGTCTCTCATTTGAGTGATTATTGTACGTGTATAGTCTCTCCTTTGAGAGTGATTTTATGATTTTATATCGATTTTTAAATTAAGTAGTAGTATTACATAGTTTTAATAATTGTAGAGTTTACAAATTATAGTAGATTTTAAATTTTTTATAGATATGTATAATTTAGGATGGTAATCGAACCTTATACTGCATATATTTTGATGGTGTCATGTTCAAATGCTTATAGCACCCTAATCTAAGGATGGAGTCCCTAATCCAAAATTAAGATCAAATCTCCATCCTTAGATTTTAAAATGAGTGGATGAGATTAAATCTTACGAATCTCAATAAATAGTAGATAAAATATCAACAAAAGGGTAATATCGTCATTATGTTATCATATGATAATTTTCGTGAATGTTTTTTTATATTATAGTGTATTACTAATATCAATAATATGACATAAGAATATCAACACTAGTACAAGAAAATATCAACATATATTTATTGAGATTTTTACATGGTTTCATTGAGATTTTTACATGGTTTTATTGAGGTTTTTTGATGTATTTGTTGATAAAAATCTGGTTATCAACATTTACAAAAACTAAAATAAAAATATTAAATTTCATCATCCGAACGTCGTCGGAACATATGCAATTGAGATCTCGTTGGAATTCTTATAAAATTATCTTTAATTTGATATATTTTTTGCGAAAAAATAATTTAAATCGAGAGAGTTATGTAAATTTAAAATTTTAAGAACATATGCAATTGAGATCTTGTTGGAATTCTTATAAAATTATCTTTAATTTGATATATTTTGCGAAAAAATAGTTTAAATCGAGAAAGTTATGTAAATTTAAAGTTTTAAGATGATTTTAATTAGAGGAAAGTGACATTGATACCCTCTAATTTTATTTATTAATTTTCTTAATTAAAAATATAATTAGGTGATATTATTTCAACCACTAGATCTTCTAATCTAATGGCTAAGATTTAATCTTATTATAGTGTAAAGTTAGTAACACCTAAACAAGATTTTTGTGCAATAAGATAGAAAATCAAATGGTAATGGAATGATTTACTAAGTTATTTAATGAAATATAAATATAAATGCAAATAAATAAGTACTATAGTTCTAGAATGAGATATATCTACGATATAGATTAATATAAATATACCTCATAAGAATATCAATATAGACTTGCACAATATATACTGTACTATATAAACATCAATTCGAACGTGAGTTAACGTATTTTGCACAATCATAATGATACTTATAATTATCTGGATGAAATTGCCTCTTAATTTATTCGGAGGAAAAAAATAAATATGTTCATAAATTTGTCAAAATTGAATTTGAAATTTGTCGAAACATGGAAGTCAAATTGAAATCTAATTCAAAGTTGTTCTTCTGTTCGGTTTTGATTAAAACATTGTAAAAGTTTTGTAATTTTATAATTTTAGTTAGCAAGCACTTCTTACGGTGAGAAAAGATGATGAAATATTGAAAAAAATATAAAATTTTTGTATACCGTTTATTTTGATGTTGGCAGCTTTCCTTCTTTAATTTCGGTGATAAACTTGTTGCTATACTCTTTATTTTACCAGGTCGATGAGCCTTTGTTTTTTTTTTTTTTTTTTAAATGTGAAGTATTCAAGTTATAAAGAATAAATATTCATCATAAGCACGGTTCATGTATGGTAACATGCATATCAGATAGCATTATATTATGCATGTATCTTCCATAATATGACCATTGATGAAGAAAAAGAAAATATACTAACTAATTTCGTCGATGCTAGCTCAACATCCGACCCCCAGAAAGCCGCATGAGTTCATGATCAACTCTAACTCAATCTCATCAAAAACTATTAGTCAATTACCCTTAGATCGACCATGAATTTTCTTTTGTGTACATTTTTTGTAAAATTATAATTTAGAAATTTCACTAAATTTATAATAGCTGTATGATTGGGCTACACTTAAAACTAATTCAACACGTGAATAGTATAGGATTGGTTAAAAATGTACACCAATAGAGTTATAGAAATTTTTTTAATTTTAATATAAAAATAATTTCGAGTGCCCTAACATAATTTACAGCATGAAGAGAGAGGGAGAGAGTTACACAAAAAGCAGCAGCCGTCGTCGTCGTCCTCCGCTGCGTAAAGACCGGTCTATGAGCTCTCCGTCGAGGTTAGTTTTTCTCTCTCACCTTTTTGTCAAACTATATCTCCTTTTTTTTCGCCTCAAAATTCGAAACACAAAGCTACACTTTGCTTCTACTTTTTTGTGTTTTAGGAATTAGCGCTCGAACATCAAAATGAAATTAGGGCTCAAATTAGTTGTTATCTGCTGAATGCTTGCTGTTTTTCTTAATCTGCGCATCCATCCATAGGCAGTTCCTTTATCTTTGATAAACCGCCTCCAAAAAAAACTGCAAAATTGGAGTAATAAAAGAATCATGTGTTTTAAGCGCTAAGTTTTATCGATCAGGATTTCCACCAAAGTAGAAGTAAGCATGGCTGATGAAGACGAGTTTATTGGGCAAATGCACCAAAAACTGGTAATCATGAGTCATGACTGGTCCGATAACAGAATCCAACAATTTTGGGGTGAAGCCGGCTGCGATAATGATGATCCAACGCGAACAATTCGCCGGCCTCTCGAGAGACGAGGAGCCACATGTGCACCTTGCTCATTTTTCCAGGCTCTGTGGGACCATAAAGATGGAAGGAGTGCCCGGTGATGCCATCAAGCTCAGGCTCTTTCCCTTTTCTCTCAAAGACGAGGCCAGGAATTGGTTCTACTCATTGGAAACTGGAACCATTTCCACTTGGGACGAAATGGCGTGCGCCTTCCTCGACAAGTACTACCCTTTGGCTAAAGCCTCGAAGCTGTGGGCGGATATTTGGAGGTTCCGACAAATGGAGGACGAGGGACTCTACGAGGCTTGGGAGAGATTCAACGGGATGCTGAGAAAGTGCCCTACTCACGGTCTTGATGAAAGCGACAAAATTACCGCATTTTATTATGGATGCAACTATGATACCAAACAGTGGCTGGATTGTGCGGCGGGTGGATCAGTGATGAAGAAGACTTGTGGAGAAGCCACAAAAGTTATTGAGAACATGGCTGCTAGTTCGTATCGATGATGGTGAACGAACCCCTGCGATAGATGTTGTCATTGTGGACCATCTCAACTCTATTCACCAGTAGTTGCCTAACATGTTATTTGACTTCAGTTAACTCTGTTTCATATCTTAGTTTGTCTTACTTTTGAGATCATGCTTGGACTTTGGTCCTTGAATGTTTTAGCAACACTTTTGTTATGTTATGGTTGAATTATATATTAGAAAGGTGTGTTGGGTGAATGGTTTGATAGGCTTGTGATGGTAAGGACTAATGATAGATTGTTTGTTTTGAAATGAACTACTGTACATGTTTTGATTTGCATGATCAGTTGGAATTGGATTGAAGACTTAAACACTTGACCTCTGTAGACTTGATAAATTAAAAAAAAGGTGTCTTAGGACTTAGGAATTGAGCCCTTTTATTGTCATGAGTTCACAAATTTTATGTATTTCTTCATTAGTGTGCGTAAATGAGCATGTGTGCATTGGATTTTAGGGTGGTTGAAGGCCGTTTTTATTAGGGGTGAGAATACGGATATCGGGTATTGGGTTTACTCGTACTCAACCCGATATCCGCCGGGTATTGGATACCCAATATCCAATTTTATGGGATTGGGTATGGATTTGGGTATTGAAATTTAAGATAAATCGGGTATTGGGTAACCCAAATGGGTATCGGATATTACCCGAATATCCAATTTATTATTTAAAACATTTTTTAAATTAGGTTTAGCCATTTTGGACTTCAAGAGTTGAGCTAATTTATTTACTAATTACAACTTACTAGGTTAACTTTCTCTAAATTTATATAAATAAATCAATCTCTCTTACTCTAGGTCACGGCTTCTCCAAACTCTCAAGTTTTACATATTGCATAACCAACTCATGTGGTTTTTATATTTTAGTTAATTATTTTGACTTTTGAATTATATTATTGGTTGCTTCTACGGTTTAATTAAATGCGTAACATTTATTATTTTACTTACATATTGCATAACCAATCCCCATAATATCATATCCTTTAAAATAAAAATGACCCATTTTTTTTTAGTTTTATACTACCAAATAACATTAAAGAGTCAATTTGAATATTTCTATATTTATATTAATACATAAAATTTGAATTTTTTTGTTAGTTATTAACACATGTAAAGAGTCGGGTATTTGGGTACCCGATAAATTGGATATGGATACCCGGAGTGGATATTGAAGTACCCGAAAATATATCGGGTCGGATTTTGGATAGACATTTATGAGATTTTTGGATTTAGGTAAAGGGGGGGTGGGGGGGGGGGGGTATTGGAGTATTCCCACCCCTAGTTTTTATTTGCCCGCCTTAACCAAATTTGTGCCCAAAAACTTGCATTGCATGCAGTCCTATTTCATCCCTTGTGTCTTTTAGAAAGAAGTTCATCCATACCAAAGTAGCATTATAAGTTGGTATGTCCCCCCAATGATTTTTTGACAAATGGAGATGAAACTAAAAGCGTCATTTTGGAGGACATTTATTGAACCACTTTATGGAAAATTACATCATATTTATATATAGAAATTGTCAACTGTGCATTCTGACAATTCAGCATAGTTATATAATAATAATAATAATAATAATAATAATAATAATAATAATAATAATAATATCGTGTGTACTTTTCACTATAATTTCTCATTTACGTTTGATTTAATTAGTCAAATGGAAGTTCATTTGTCATGGAATAGTTTGTAAAACAATCCCTTTTGAAAACGATTGAATCTTGACACATTGATTCAAGATAACAAATTAATAATACTCCTAAATTTGAAATTACTAATACTCGTAGAATACAATCTTACTCAACGCTAATACAATTATACGTTGTTATATGATGGTTTATTCAACATGTCATGGATTTTACAGCAAATAAAATAAATGAAAACACACTCGTTTTTATGCAACATGGGTGAAACAAGAACATTGTTTAGGGAAAAAATAGAATAAAGTAAGAAAAATAGGCACATAATCACATCATCCTTTGCTGCATTGGAGGAGTCACTCCAAATTGCTGCCGCCTTTGCCTTGCCTCATTTCCCGCATGTCCTTAATTATAACAAAATTATAGTATTCATTTTATTTTGGATTATATAAAATGGAACAAAGATAGAGGTTTGAGAAGGGTGTAGTATGTATACCAATAGAAGGGTCGAAGCCTCTGTCTTTGAGCTCTCTATATTCTTGACAGAGGGAGCAGTACTCGCAAAAGCAATGAATGAGGCAATCTGGCGCAGGGGACTCAACCAGCCCAAACTTAGCTCTCAACTTGCTCCGATACCCGCATGATATCAGGCACGGTACTCCTAAGCAGCACGCGAAGCACGAGTACAGTATTCCACTTGTCGCACATGCTACAAATCGTGGTCAAGATCGTTCAATAAGATGGAAAAGGATATGGTGGACTTTTTTTAATACTACTAAAAATATTTACAAATAATCAAATATGCGATTCTATAATTAATATGTGTAGCTTCAAAGCTGAAAACATGAGTATATTCTTACATGTGCTTCCGTTGTCCAAAATTTCAGCGATCTGCCCGAATGTCACGCACGGGAAACATAGGGTTATGATAGCTGCAAAACGATATATAGATTTGCATAGTCAACAAAAAAACAGTTTTGGTATTAGATGACACTACTATGCATATAGGTGTGTGTATATGTTACTGACTAAATAGGAGAACCCATTTGGTCTATAAATCACACATCAGTTGCTCTCACAACCGAAATTGGACATTGAGTCCGTAACATACCGTTTTGGGGATCTTTCATGCAATCGAAAAGATTAGACTTCCACGGCTGATTTTCCTTAGCTACAATTCCCACTTGTACCCCATGGAGAGGAGGAGGATTAAAAGGAGCCGGCGTTGGAATATTTTGATTTGGAGGGAAAGATTCTGGTGTTAGGTCTTGAGGAGGAGGGAAGGCTTGTGCGGCCACCGGCTTCTCATAACCGTTAGTTGTCGGCTTGGTGAATGCAGGAGGAGGTTGGTAGCCGGGAGGCGGTTTGTAAAGGTCTTCTTCAGGTGGCGGAGGAGGAGTGCCGGTGGTGCGCCCCATTTTGTAAATTTTTGATTTAGAGAATGAATTATTGATGGATATAAATGATATGATTATGTAACTCTTCTTATATAAGTGGGAAGGTATGGCCGGTTCATTCCTTCAATGAATGACAGTAATGATAGACATTAATATATGAAGATATATGTACAAATAACTTAGGAAACGAGTTAAATATACTTGCAAAAACAATGTGAGGAGCACAACTATAGTCTTGGTGAGATTTGAATTTAAAATATTTGACCTAATCCTCTCAGAGGCATAAAACATAGCTTCGCATTCCTTGCGCTTCACTAACGTGGTTGCCATTTTATGCATTTCAAAGTTCTTGTGTTTGTTACCTATTATAAAAATGATTTAATTTGAATCTTGAGAAATTTATTAGTTGTAGTCTTGTAGACTTGTACTAGAACATAAAGAATAACAAAAAAAGTAGTTTAACTTTAAAACTCGAGCATAAATTGATACTAACTTTTTTAATTCAATTTTTCTCTTGTACTACTAGTAGTTACTATAATTCAATTCCACGGTTCCACTATCAATCCGATCAAGCGAAAAAAAAAAAAAAAAAAAAAAACATTGGAGTAATTATTTAATGGAACAAACGTCATTTTAAGCCTCATCAGATGATGTCATTTATGTAACCGAACATTTTTCAAACATAGGCTTTTTTTTACCTCTGCCTCAATTTTGATTTCTTTGAAATTAGGATTAGGGGTGAAAGTTCGGGTACCCGCGGGTACCCAAACCCGAAAGTTCGGGTACCCGAACCCGAAATCTCAAAAATATCATACCCAATACCCGACCCGTATGTGAATTTGGGTACCCTAATACCCGATGTGGGTACCCGAACCCAACTAATCGGGTACCCATAAACCCGGAATTGTTATATTTAAAATTTATTCTTTTATATAAATTAAATTGTGATGAGAATAGAAATTATTAAAAATCACACAATACTTATACTATTTATTGACTATAATTCTATATTATATAAAATAGACCTTAGACAAATAAACACTACTTAATTTTAAAATAATTTTTTTTTTTGGTATAAATTGAAACATAAAAGGGATTATAAAAGAGATTAAAATAACTTTTTAAGACATTAAATGAACATGTAAATAAAATGGAGAAAGCATAACTAATTAATTATATATTTTCAAAAGATAACAAGTAAGAACATAAATAATGCAACATGAACCGAACACGAATGTAAAGAAGAGAGCAAACGGCAAAAAGAGAGCAGCAGCAGCGGCGTGAAGGAAACTTGAAAAAGTGAGGCATACGAAAAATTTATAATCTACATGTGATTAAATAAAGTTACCCTAGATTTACCTTGCGGGCCATAGGCCCTATACTAATAAAAATATTTATCACAAATACATAATTAATCGGGTTTAATCAGGTATTAGTCGGGTACCCTAATACGGGTTCCGGGTACCCTAAACCCGAAAATCCTAACATTAACTACCCAAACCTGTACCCGAACCCATTATTTTGGGTTTCGGGTACCCATAACCCGTCGGTATTGGGACTGGGTCGGAAATACTCGAAACCCGCGGATTAAATTTTCAAGCCTAATTAGGATGAGAGGGAGAATTAAAAAAATTGAAATTCCGTGATTTGTTATTCAAATTTTGAAATATATGGGGCCAATCATAATTGATTCCTATCCTACGGTTATTGTTTTATTGGTCTTGGACCAAGCTAAGGTATTTAACTTATTAGTGTGTTAAGTTTAGGATTGTGTTTTTAAAATATTTGTATAGCAAAACATGGTCATATAATTGAACATGTAGAGAGAGAAGAATATATGGGAGTTGACTTGATGCATTGCTGGATAACCTGAAACAGCTGTTGATGAAGGTGGAGGGAACAACGAGGGTGAAGAACCAAATTGCAGGTCATTTTTCTTCTCTCTTCTCTCAAATATATGATATATGATATATCTATGCGTTCTCCTTAATATAATTATTGCATCTGATTTTCCCGATAAAGTTTGAAATAGTTGACATAATTTAGTTATTACTAGTATATGTGATTTTGCCGATTGAACTAATTGAGATCTAGAGACTAGAGTTTGAAATAGTTATTGGTTGTTTGGTCCAATTAAAACAAACTAAACTGATTAGTTGGAGTTAGGCTAGCCCAATATTGTAAAATGGAACTTTTCATCTATTTTTAATATTTCTTTTATTTTAAATTTTATATTAATTAATTACTGTAAATTTGGATTTAGCCTATTCTGTATTCAATTTAATTATAATTTATATATAATTGCTGAATGATTTTAAAAGTACATTTAATGCTATATTAAGATTTATTAAACAAATATGCATATTTATATTTGTCCAATTAAAATTATAGGAGTGTTTGAGAAAAATAATTTGGAGGGGAATTTGAAAAATATAAATGGAGTCTTGTCTAAATCGGGCTTGGGCCTGGAATAGGCATACTGAACTTCTGGTAAGCATGTATAATGTTTATATTGATGGGTGGATCGGCCAATCTACTTGCAAACTCACAGTGCAATTGTGAGTATTAATGAAAAATTAGTAAAATAGAAAAGACTACAAAAAATGATTAAAGTGTATTTAGTATAAAATGGATATTATCTCATCGGAAAGAAAAATTTGCTAAAAATAGAAGTGGATTAATTTTATAGGATAGACATGAAAAAAAAGAGCCTAATTTCATAATTTTATAGGATGAGGGGTATATATTATTAGGAAATTAAACGTAAGTCAATTTGTTTTCGTTTAATGTGGTTATTATCTGATTTTCATTTCAGTTTGACGAGAAGTGTTATTGCTACTCCACATCCTTTCAAAATAACAACTATTTTCATTTTGTTCGCCCCTTAAAATTAAACACTTTTATTTTAAGATATTTTTTTTCACTAACAATACTTCAGTTATTTTTACTTTCTATATTTCTCATAGTTTAGCAATTACGCTTTAAAACTTGTATCATTTAAAACTTGTAGCAATTTCTCATAGTACATCATATAAAAGCTACCCTTAAAAACTCATTTCCTTCAATAACACTTTAAATAATTGAGTAAAGACTAAATTGACTCATGATTTTTTAGGCAATTTATAAAATGAAAATAATATCAATAATAATTTTAAATAAAACTAAATATGGAATAAAAAATAGTACTAATGTAGAAAGACAACATTAGCAAGAAATATTTTGCATGATCCTGCAAGTTTCATTAAAAATTTACAACCATAAATATTGCGTTAGCCTTTGATTTCATCTCCACATCACAGACGACTGCAACCGCTATCACCACACCACACATCGTTTGAGTTGAGAGATGGCTTATGCTGCAGTCCTTTCTCTTAAGCAAAAGCTACACTCCCTCCTTAACCAAACTGAGCTTCCACTCCCGACATCTACATTAAACGGTGAATTCATTACAACGACCGCGGTGGCAGCATGAGGTTGGAGGAGCTAATCCGAGATGAAGCACATAACTTGATGATACTTTGGAATTAATTGATCACCGAAATCTCTTTCTTGAAATAGAGGAGGTGGAATCGTTTATCACCACGCTGAAGAAGCTGGAATTGGAATATGTTAAAGAAGTAGACAACACCTCTTCATTGTCTACTGCTGCTGCTTCAACTACTGATTTTAGCTCTAAGATGGTTGGATTGTGTGATGAATTTGCAAAGATCAAAACAGAGGTGCTTTCCCGCATGAGGCCGGATGATTTTGGCGTTTTCTCGCTTGTTGGGGCAGGCGGCGGGACAGGAAGGACGGTTGCTGACAGGAATGTTTCCGATGATTTGTGTGCTGAGGCTTTTGAGTGCGGTGGGTGGGCGAGCGTTGGCCCGTATAATGGAAACAAGGACATCCTCTTGAGCATTGTTGCTCAAGTACATCCTGATGTATACGAATTACTTGTTGCAGAAGGCGAAGACGAGATAGCAGAATGTCTGCACACATCCTTGATGGGCCGTAGATATATGATTGTGCTTGATGATATATGCAGTGTGGAGGTTTGGGAGTGTTTATTTATGAAATGGCCTCGTTGTTGCGTGTGGACTACTGTTGGATAGTCATTCGCACATCAATATTGCTTGGCTCGAACCCTGATGACTTTCCGCAACTTGAGGAAGCTGGAATGAAGATTGCTGAGAATTGTCGATGCCTTCGCCTCGTGCTTGCCAAGGTTGTACTGTTCTTACTGAAAGTTGAGAAGACGCCGCCCGGAGGTGTGGAATAAGCTTGCTGCAGATTCACAAAACTCCCTGTTCATGGTTGATGATGAGTTATTGGAGGTATAATCCTACTATAATTTGTTATATTACCTACATGGAAACATGTATTCTTCTCGATGTATTCTTATTTTTGCCAGATTTCTAAATTCAAAGAAGACTTATGCAATTTGGACGACGAACACTTCGTCCTTGGATTGTTGCAAATGACCACATTACCGTTACTGACTCAAAAATTGAAGTCTCAGATGACTGATTCCCAAAATGGAAATTATGACGTTCTTCGGAATGGCTGGTATTGGCAAGACTCACCTCATCAAAGAGTTATTGAAGAGCAATCTCCATTGCATCGCTTCGACCATTGTGTGTGGATTACTTTAGGCCCAAAATATCAGTCAGAAGATATATTGGTCGATAATCTTGCATAAATATATCCCGAGTTTAGTAAAATGGATATTAAAGCAGACGAGAAATTAACTCAAGATTTGTGCAGACGGTTATCTCCTAAGCAATGCCTCATCGTTTTGGAAGATGTATGGTACAAAGAGCCCTGGCTTCTCTTTCTAAAGATGTTTCAATACATAAAGGGTAGAACCTTGGTGACAACTAGGCTAGCAGAGGTGGCAGAACTTGGCAAGATTCACAAAATGCAGCATGTTTCAACCTTTGTATCGCTGAGGAGTCTCTAGAACCAGATGCACCCCTGGAGAGATGCGAGATTTTGCCGCACAATGTTTATCAGAGCTTGTAGACAGAAGCCTTGTTATGGCTTGTAAGGAGGGCTCTAATTTCGGATCAAGACTTTCCGCCTCCATTCTGTGTTTTGGAATCTATGCTATGCAACAGTGAAGCTGCGAAGAGCAAGGTGTTCCATGCACTGCTGATATTGATTCAGATGGCATGAAAAATCCGCGCAGATTGTGCATTCGCAATAGTATGCTATTGGGCTTAAGAGAAATCCAAGACTCAATTCATGCCCTTTCAACTACTCGTTCTCTGTTATGCGTTGGTCCACAACATCAATAGCATGTTCCAATATGTTTAGCTACAAAGCTGCTAAGGGTACTCAACGCTCTTCCTATCCGTTTGTATGAGTTCCCAATTGAAGCAACAGATGTTTTAACTACGGATTGATATCCATGCTTCAGAAGTATTTTAACTACGGACTAACGGCGGAGAATTGATATTTAATCATTTATCCATAGATATAAAATATTTTAACTCTGGCTAAAAATAACAGAGGCAGTGTAAAGTCTGTAATATATTGGACCAATTTTAATGAAAATATTCAGACTAAAATTCGTAAGTTTAGGGAATAATTTTAAATAATTGGAAAAATATCTTATTTCAATTATGGATTAACTACAAAATATTAAATATTTTTAAATCAGTAGGAAAAAGTATTTTAATATGACAAAAATCATACTATTATATTCCATCCTTAATCCGTCATTAATTAAAGTTGTTTGTTTAAGGACGTAGGATAAAATATGTTCGCTGTTAATTTTATAATCTGATCTAGCGATTTGTTGTAAGAGTATCTGTCATTTTGGATCTAAAAACAACTCACAACAATCAAGATCCTCTTTTCTGTTCTATGTTTCATTATTTCATGTTTCCTAACCATTTAATTATGTGCTGCAAATATATCATAAGAATCACGAGGAAAAAATGGGATATTATTTTTAGTGATTCCCACCTTCTCATGAGAAAGGGGAAAATATTGCTGTCCCATCAAATTCTGAATAAATATAAACACTCTCTATATATATACTATCATGAATATTTGGAGTGGGGAGAGGGTTGGATGAATTATTTTTCATGTCTCTAAAAAATATCATTACTAGAAAACATAGTAGTATATGAGTGAAAATTACAGCTAGTTGTCACTATTTTTCCAAATAAAAGAGAATGCAATCGCAAAGTATAGCGTTTTCGCTACCCACGTATAGGGGTGGGAATACGGATATCGGGTATTGGATTTACCCATACCCGATCCGATATCCGCCGGATTTGGATACCCAATATCCAATTTTATGGGATTGGGTATTGAAATATAAAATAAATCGGGTATTGGATAACCCGAATATCAAATTTATTATTTAAAGCATATTTTAAATTAGGTTTAGCCATTTTGCATTAAATATAATCTTATACTTTAAAATAAAAGTGATCCATTTTTTTTAGTTTTATACTACAAAATAAATGAAACATTAAAGATATTAGTCAATTTAGATATTCCTATATTTTTATTAATATATAAAATTTATTTTTTTTATTAATTATTAATACATGTAAAGTGTCGGGTATTTGGATACCCGATAAGTCGGATATGGATACCTGGGGCGGGTATTGGAGTACCCGAAAATATATCGGGGCGGGTTTTGGATAGACATTTTAATAATTTTCGGGTTTGGATACCCGGTTTTTTCGGATCGGATATCCACGGATACCCGTATTCCCACCCCTACCCACGTAGATGCTCTTGATAAAAAAAATTCTAATCCTATAAAATTAAAACATGCTCTTAAAAGGAAAATTTTTTAATAACTTGTGTCAACATATAAACCTGATCATGTTATGAAAAACGAGATTAATCAAAATTTAAATACTAACCTTCAATTTATATGGAGAGAGTCATCAATTTGATTAAACCTTGAATCATTCCATGATGACCGGATATCATGTTCAAGAGTTTGTACCTCTATCCTCCAATTCTTCTCTTTCATTTTCTTTGCCCAAACCTCAGATAAAGGGTGGCTTTCAACTACTTCAATCTTTCGAACACAAACAGGCAAATAAGATGGAAGTTCTTCCAAATTGTAGCAGTGTTTAAAGATTAAGAACTCCAATTTCTGGATGCAAGGCATTTTGATATCCCAACTCACCAAATCAACATCTTCCATTGAAAGAAATTTGAGTTGGGGGAAATCATGCCAATCTATCTCCCAAATTGGTCCTAGAAAAGCATAGCATCTCAGTTTGAGCACTTCAAGATTTGGTAGTTTGCTGATTACCTTCATGTACTCCCAAAGATATCCTAGCCCACTCAAACTCAACTTTTTAAGGCTAGATGGAAGCATAGAACTAGGAATAAGCGGGGCAACATCTTCTAACCCGAGATCCGGATTCACAACGACACATTTAAGTGATTCCAATTTACTAAGATGATGTATATGATCTAAGTAATTTAAGGAATCACTATTGTCATCTGGTGCCAATTCAACTTGAATTCCAAGCTTTTTAAGATTAGGCATTTTTTTGAGAACCCTCATTGTACAACTATGGACACTCACACCCAAGAGTGAACACAAGTTTGGTAAAAGGGACTCCTCACAATCTGGATTAGGTAGCTTGTGACCTGAAACATGAAGATGTTTCAACTCCTTCATATTCCACATTTCATTAGGCAAATACGAAGAATTGCTCAGGGATTTTATACTCAAGTATTGTCTCACTCTCAAGTATTGTAGATTCCAAAGTATGGATACGGAAGGTGGGAGGTTTCCATCACAAGTGAGGGCAAGGTACCTTAGTTGAACCAATGTGACTACTTCAATCGGAAATTCGTAGAAACGGATTACAAGAGCTTCTAGAACCTTCAAATTTCTTGACTTGAAACATAATGGAACTGGATATTGATGAAGTGGACCGGTACATAGCAAAGTACGTATAGTTGAGAAGGCCGACATTGAATCATCTACGATTCCCAATAAAATGCTATTTGGAATACATAATCTGCGTTGGCTCTTCATACTATCTTCCATTGAATTGATATCACAAATTTTCAAGACATGGAAAAATTTGCTCTCAATTGCCCTACTGCGTGATAGATGCCAAAATACTGGATGAAGATCACAAGTCTTGTTATGGTCCAAATCAGATCCCTTCTTGACCATAACAGTAGTAGAATCAACAAGCTCCTTGAAGCATCTTGCAGCAAAATCCTCAAAAGTTTGAGATGAATTTGGTTCAAGAAATCCCTCAGCAAACCATAAATTAATGAGCTTAGAGGTAGGGATGTCAAACTTTTTGGGAAAACCCCCCATGTAGAGAAAGCATGCTTTCAAGTGTTGAGGTAAAGCTTCATAACTCGAAAGCAATGAGTTTGATATTTTCATTTCTGCATCCCTAATAACCGGTACTTTTCCAGATGCTACCATGCTCCATTCCTCTAAGGTTTTCTCAAGTCCGGATAGCTTATCCGCGACTGAGAGAATTAGGAGAGGAAGGCCTTCACAACTCTCAGCAATCTTCCTTCCCATAGGTTCAAGTCGAATAGGGCAAATCTCATCACCAAACACCTTGTCGCGAAGAAGATCCCAACTTTCGTCTTTATTTAGGAAACGCATTTTCCTGGACCTATCCAATGGTCCAAACTTTGCAACCTTGATTAGCCTAGTCGTAACGACAAGTTCACCCCTGATGTTTGGGAGCAAGTTTTTCAAGATATGCACTGGAGCTTGGCTCCATAGATCATCTAGCACAATGAGGCATTTCTTAGTGCACAAATCCAAAGCTAATGTTGTATCATCCTTTAAATTTTGTCTATCAATTGAAGGATATAATTGAGCTAAAATATCCACAAGGATTTCTTCGGATTTATATTTTGGGCCCATATTGACCCAAGCACAATGACGGAAGAGAGGCATAATTGAGGGGTCTGCAATAAGTTTTTTGACAAGAGTAGTCTTGCCAACTCCAGCCATTCCATAAATTGTCATAATTCCCATTTTCGGAAATGTTCTGTCTGGATAAAGAATCTCCTTAGTTTTCTCTATAAGTATGGAGACGTCAAACAAATTTTTTGCCCATACTTGATCGTCCTCTCCTAGATATTTTTGTACTTCATATGCCTGCCCAATAAAATGAACAAGGAAAAATTCATACTATTATACATAAAATCAAAATTAACAATAGAAAAAATGAACAAGAAAGTACTACTACCTTCGTCTCGTCTCATAATAGATTCACACTTAGGTTGAGATAACCCGAGATTTTATGAGATGTTTTTGTGTATTAAGTTGATAGAGAAAATATATTTTTATATATTGATGTGAGAGAAAAAAGTTTCCAAAACAAAAAAATGTGACATCTTTTATGGGACATACTTTTTACAACTTTATGACGTCTCCTAAAACTTATATTTAGAAGAAAAATAGAGTATTACTCCCTGTGTCTACCAATAATCGTCCCATTTTGCTATTTTTGAACATCCACCAATAAATGTTCCATTTGTTGTTTTACTACTTTTGGTAATAGACCCCACATTCTACTAACTTTATTTCACTGACATTTTACTACTTCGTCTATCTCCCATTATGTGTCTCAAATTTCCATTTTGGTATGTCCCTTATTAATTGCCCCACTTGACTTTTACTACCACTACAACAAGAAAATGTTAACAATATTTTCTAATGCAATTAAAGATGCTAATTTATGTTTCTAAATATACCATCAACGCTTCAAAAAACATCTTTATTGTTGGTGTCTCAACTAAAATTAGAGAACACAAATGGAAGTGTCCTAAAAAACAAAAGATTAAGTTAATTTGTCCCTAATTTAGTGACGCTTTTTTATGCGTCCTAAATTCTTATTTTTTTAAAAATTTCAACACAAGTAATTGTGTCTCAATTTTGTATCCTTAAAATACTTAAGTTTTTTTAGTGTGCTTTTGGTTATGGACCTCATATTCCACTAACTCATCTCTCTCATATTATATAACTGCATAAAAATAATATACTATAAAAGTAGGACTCACATACAACTGTGACTTTTTCAATTCATTTTTCTTTATATTTCTTAAAATTCATGTCCCGTCAAACTTGGACTTGTATTGGTGGACAGAGGGGAGTATAATTCAAAAGTTAACTACGTTTCACTTGTGAATGAGTAGGAAGAAATAAGGGGATGACTACACTTTATATATTAAAATATCAGTTTTGTTAAGATGACCAACTAGCCACGGCATAAAACTAAAATATATTGTCATTTTAGCTTAATGTAACGTTTCTTCTTAATTCATGTGACTTGGTTTTAGTTGACAACTAAGAAGTTTCGTTGTTTTGAATTATAGGGAAAACAGGGCTAATTCAAAGCTTGGTGATAGCGATGGTAAACTAAAATTAATTCACGACTTACTTAGAAGTTTTATGATTGTGAATAATTAATAAGCAAAAATAAAGAGGTGCGTGATTAAGAAGCATTTGGTTAGATCACACGCTAATATAAATGTTACTAGTAATAAAATGTTAAGCAACTTAAATTCTTTTTTGGGATCTGGATTTTCATTGAACGTAACTACATATTTATACCATGAGTCAAGCAACCTGACTGATATGTACAATCTACTAGAAATGGTTACAAATGTGACATGACATTAACAACTTAATAACATCGCAAATTTAACACTCATCAGCAAATAAAACATTCTCCTTTTCCCTCGAGAATTATCAACAAATAATTCAAGCATTAGCATATTATTGTAGATGCTAAATCTGCTTTTCTAACTATACTGACATGTTAGCTTTAGTTTGTTGGAATTTTAACCTAGGCTATGAAATGAACAGCGGTAATTTGCATGTTAGTACTAGCTACATAAGTCAGGAAAACCAAAATTCGTCATAATCTTAATACTAATAAGTTATTAACCACAAAATATAATTGAGATATGTATGTATGCATACATAAAACTATAGTTTAGGGAGATGTGTAATAGTATTTGTACCTCAGATAGTTCATCATCCATGGTATAAACGCGATCATGTTGAGCCTCAGCTAACCTGCTCCAGTTCTCCACCCCTTTCTTCATTTTCCTCAAAATCAGCATAATTCTGGCCACCACCAGTTTAAGACATCCACAGTTTCTAGCAATCTTCCTCCCTATTTCCTCAAACTCCGGTGGCGCAATACCGTCCTCGAAAAAACACAACCGTATGAAAGGCCAGATGAAGTCTTCATCTATGGTCGGCGGCATAAGAAGCACAAAGCTCTCGTCGAATTCCGCTACTTCACTTAATCCCGTCGTCAGCAGCACCACGCTTCCGTTGTTCTGCTCTGGCAACGATCCTCTCAGCTTGATCAGAATATCCGTGTCGCGAACGTCGTCCAACGCAACCATGTACCTTCGTCCTTCCAAAATAGTGTACACATATTCCCCCAATTTCTCCTCTCCTTGGGAGCTCAGGAGTAATTCGTGATCATCCACTTCATTGATTTGAGAAATGATGTTTAAGAGGAGTTGTTTGAGGTCATATGTTGAGCCTATCCTCACCCAGGCGCTGCAGTCGAATGAACCTTGTATGTCATCATAGACGCCCCAGGCAAGAAGGGATCGCCCGGTGCCTGGTTTGCCGAAGAAGGAGAAGAAACCGAAGTCGTCTGGCCTTATCACTCTCATCACATGATCTTTCAAATCGCTGTAGTGATCGGATAATCCAACCATCTCAACATTACAATCAATCGTCTGTTGTGATGCATCATCATTTTCATCACAAGAAGGATTGTCGAGATGTTGATTGTAGTCTTCCTTCATCTTCTTCGCTGCTTCCGCAAAGGAGTTGAACTCGTGCGATACTTCCTTCAAGTCTAGCTCCAGAGGAAAGGAAATGGGGGCCTCTTCTTCATCGAGATCTGATACAAACTGTGATTCGAGGGAATCTTCTAAGTTGTGTATGGCGTCTCTGATTTTTTCTTCCAACGCTCTCAATCCGTTGCTGCGGAGGAATTCGTCTGATTTTTTGAGGGTTTCTTGCAAGGATGTGAGGTGATTGTGTGCAATATCTAGGATTTCTCGACTCGAAGAATCAATGGAAACGTTGGAAGAACATAGGAGTCTTTTTATTGTTTGTTTGAGAGAAGTCGCAGCAGCATAAGCCATTGTTTGTTTTACTTTCTTCTACGTTTGAATGTTAATTTGTGTGATGTTTTTTGGATGTTAAGATACTGTATATTTCAACGTAGCAGGTTTACGGATAAGTTGCGACTTAGTCCTCGGTGTAAAATGCATTAAATTAATGAACATTTTTTACTAGTTAAAAATTCATAATTTATTGGATAGATAGTCCATATTTTTATATCCTACACTCTCATTTGCATGCATTCATTTTGTTTTCTTTTCTTTAAATTCAATTTTGGATGTTTAAATTGAATTAATTATGCGTTTATATCAAGAGTCTATTGCACCAAATTAGGACAAATAATTAGTTTTTCAGATTTTGTTGTCCTTTTTATCATATAAAAATTGATTATTAAATTGATAAATAAAATTAAGATAGGTAATTAAGTTTATCAAATTTTAAATAGTTTTCAAATAAATACTCATTCCGTTCACAAAAATTGGTCTCATGCTTAATTAATTACATTTTGGTTTGTCCACCAAAATTTGTTATAATGGAAAGTTTCTCCTATTATATTAGTATCAATTATTTATCTCTCTTACTTTGTCCACATTTCTTCATTTTCTCTCCTATTTAACCCACTTTATCCTTTTCTCTCTTATACTACCAATTTTGCATTTAACGTGTGTCGTCCACCAATTAGATTATTTTTTTAGTGGACGGACAAGATATTAAATACTTACGATTTATTAAATTATAATATATTTATTTTTTATTAAAATGCTCAATTTAGGCATAAGACATAAATAGTAGAACATTGTCATGCCTAGTTTAGGTCATTTGTAATTTGTCAACAAATTTTGACAGTAATCACATAGGGATTGTAATACGTTGGTAAACGGTTTCTCTTTTTTAGTGTGATGCATTAACTAATTGATGGTTGTCTCAAAAGGAACACCAAATAGTTGCCCTTCTGTCTATAATAATAATGACTAATACAAATATCATCATTTTGGCACCAAAATCAAAAAATAAAACTAATTGAGGGGAAAAATATTATTCCTTCCGTCCCCGATTAAGAGTCACACTTTTTCATTTCAGTTCGTCCCCAATTAAGAGTCACACTTCATTTAGACCATAAATAGTACTCCCTCCGTCCGTGAATAGGAGTCCCGGTTGGCCATTTTCATCCGTCCGCCATTAGGAGTCCCGGTTAGACATTTTATCTTGGGAGTATAAAAAAAGACCTCACTTTTCCCTTAATTTAGAAGCTGCAATTAATTTTAATCCACTTTGATTGCAAATAATAATATAAATGGGTCCCACATTCCACTATCACACACTTAAATTATTACACTCAAACTTTTTTTAAAACCCGCACCCAACTCAACTGGGACTCCTATTCGCGGACGGAGGGAGTAAGTAAGTCTCACATTCCACTAACTCAATTCACTCACATTTTATTATAAAATCAATATAAAAAAATGGATCTCACATTCCACTAACTTTTTCAACCAATTTTTCTTTACAATTCTTAAAACTCGTATCCGGTCAAAGTGTGACTCTTAATCGGAGACGGAGGGAGTACTTCAATATAATGGTTGGTGGCATGTCTACTATCACTCACCTAATATGACGCACAACCACTAAAACAATTATCTATATGGATGTTCTAGGAATTCAAAAGAATGGAGAAATGGTCTACGTAACAAATACCATGACTGATATGGGTAATTTCGTCATTTCCGATTACATGTCAACCTAATCTAAGATACCTCATCCGTCCGCCATTAAACGTAACACTTTGACCCGGCACTAGTTGTTGTTAAAGTAAGATCACGTAAAATGGAAAAATTCACCTACTATACTTGATGCAAAACGTATAGGGAAACAAGACTGAACGGAGAAGTAATCAAGAAACCCTAGTTTCTGTGAAAATGAAATTATAATTATCAAAAATCAACTGCGGCCCAAAACAAAAATAACGCTATTTATAAGCGGCTAAAAACCCTAGAAGTTCAAAAGGAAATAAAATAAAAAATAGAAAATTAAAAATAAACCTGAAAAAAACAATAAATTACAGTTTCGCCCCTTAAACGATATCAGATGACCAAATCGTGTTTCGCATGTACCGTGCGAATTTCAAATCATTCTGACACCGCATGTTTTTACCCGATTTCTATGTTGAAACTTCATCAATACTCTCCTAAGTCCTTTACAGTAATATAAAAGTGACAAGTGCACTTGCGGATCAACATGTTACATGTAGCTGTACCCCCAAAACGTAAACAATAATACTACTCCCTCCGTCCCACAAAAGATGTCACATTTTCCTTTTTAGTTTGTCCCACAAAAGATGTCACGTTTCCTTTTTTGAAAAAAGTTCTCTCTCACATGAATATAAAAATTATATTTTCTCTCTCCATTTAACACACAAAACAAAACCTTCTAAAATCTCGTGCTGTTCCACAAGTGTGATATCTTTTGTGGGACGAAGAGAGTATTATATATTATTCAATTAGTGACATCCAAAGGCAGTGGCCGAGTGGCAGAATGCCCGCCTCTCACATTGCGACACGGCAAGTTCGACCATCCGAAAGAGCGTTTCAGATACTTCATACCTCTTTGAATTCTTTGGATTATTTATTTATTTATCTCTTGTAACCTTTTCTATAACGTTTTTTTAATTTTCTACTACTATTGTATTTAAAAGTACCCTTTCCACTTTGATTGAATTATTTGTTTATCTTTTATTATTACTAATGTCTTTAAAATATATAATGTGCCTTTAGCTTTTTCTTATCAAACATATTTAAAATTCTACTAATAAATTTAATTTTTATCTTTTATCCTCCGTCCGCCATTAGGAGTCTCATTTCTTGGCGGCATGGGTTTTAAAAAATGTTAAGAAAAGTGGGTGGAAAAAAGTTAATGGAATAGGGGTCTCACTTGTATATATTAGTTTTAAATGAAATGTGAGTGAAATGAGTTGGTGGAATGTGGGACCCTATTACCATTTATGGTTAAAGTGAACTGAGACTCTCATTCGCGGACGGACTAAAATGGAAAAAAGGTCATAGGGAAAATGGAAAAACGGTCATAGGGACTCTAAGAAATGTTAAGAAAAGTTGGTGGAAAAACGGTCGCGGACCCTATCTCCGTATCCCTTTGGTCAGAGGGAAATTTTTCATCCTCCTTGCTTGTCATAGGAGGCACACTCTCATCATCCTTCATCATGGGGACCTCATAGCCCCGTCCTGACCTCAGAGTAATTTGACTGATGTTTGCCTGTCAGGTGGTTTCACCGAAGCTGGTATCCTTCCCTCGTGTCCCCTCATCTCGTTTAACGAAGTTGCTAATTGAGACATTTGCTTGGCCAACATATCCATGGCAGACTTTTGCTCCTGTTGTGCATCTTGAATTTTATGTACCACATCATTGTTGGCCTGCATGTTGTTCTGCATATGTTGTTGAGAGCTACCATATCATCCAGATGTTAGGTTTGGTATACAGAAAAGCATGTTTCGAGCAAGTTTCGCTCGAATAGAATCTTGCTTGTATACGTAAAACTCTATAATCCACTTTTAACCCGATTTAGTATTATTCAAGCAGTTTCGCACGAATAGAATAAGTATATTATTACATTGTGTTTGCTTGTGCATTTGTAAGATGTTTTACCAACATTTAAATGCATAAGAAGTAAACAAAGCCTAAGTCTTTTGCTTAGTAGACTGGTTGTGGGCGTCGTCCACTTTAAGGTAACTACAATCGGTTCTATGCAATGCTTTGCAAAAGAGAAAGAAGAATTTCACAACCTAGATAGGCTTTGGCTACGTATCGTGAAAGGTTGCAATGTCAGTCCGATTATTTCTAAGGTTTTCTGAAATAAGATGACGTTGGTGTGGTATAGCACTGAATGGATCTAATAATGGAACTGGCAGCGGAAGCGGTGTGGCATGGATTAACATAATTTAACAATTATTAATCACGCCAATAAATCACATAATAATCAGATCTATTTAGCAGATTATTTAGACAAAATCTATTCGTGTAATTCTTACATGTATCATGCTCATAACTTGAATTAATCATGCTTTAAGAATATTGAAACCTAAAACATGCTTTTCTACGGAGCAGAAAAATACCTTATTAATTCTCCAAAAAATTGAAGATGGCTAGCTGCTTCTCCACGTGACGCTTTGAATACTAGACCACAAATCTTCTCTCTAGTTCCCGAACTGTACTCCAATATCAGTGTGGGCTGATCTCACCAGAATACTAGCACTTAAATAAAGAAGACAGAAGAAATCATTTTGGGAATAGGAGTAAATTTTGAAATCCTCTTCAGTTAGAGGGATTCGAAAATTTCGAATTTTTCAAGTATTAAAATTGTTATTTCTGTCTCCTTTATTCTCCTATTTATATTAAGTTCCTTTTGGGCCCACAGACAGGGATCTATGGAAGGTTTTGGATATGAGCTCATCCAATTTACTTTTTACTAATTAAATTGAACCCACAATTTAATATAAGTCATAATTGGAATATTACGAGCAGCCACTACAGAAGTAATATTGAACTCTCCCCATCCAAATCCGAAATTATAAGTAATCCGGGTTTCCGTTTAACTTTCATTTCCCGCGCTTAAGATAAAAATGTCCATTAATTAATTAATATCTGCTATGGACTTAATTAATTAACTTCTTATTAATTCCAAGAGTGGACTTAGCATGAAATGCTTATTTATTATTCATAGAGTAATCAAACTTCAACTAGCTAGGTTCCGAATAATAAAACCTTGTTTCGCGCTCCTCTTGAGGACATTATCAAACGAGACTCAGCCCGCGCACGATTCAATATAATAGCAATCCTAGCACCGCTAGATATTGATCACCACTACCCAATATATCAGGATCATTGGGTTACGAAAAACCCGCACCATTTGATCTAGTATACAAACTCTAACATCTAACAACAAGACGTGTCTTTATGCTATCTACTGAAAGACTAGGTCTTGATAAATAACTATTTCTTAATCTACATACGTTAGCATTGAGCATAGGTATTGATTATGCACTACTTTGACTTATCAAATGGTGCGGGTTTTTCGCAACCCAATAATCCTGATATATTGGGTAGTGGTGATTAATGTCTAGCGGTGCTGGGATTGCTAGTATGTTGAATTACGCGCGAGGTGAGTCTCGTTTGATAATGTCCTCAAGAGGAGCTCGAACAAGGTTTTATTATTCAGAAAACTGGCCAGTTGGAATTTAATTATTCCATGAATAATAAATAAGTGTTTCTTGCTGAGTCCACTCTTGGAATTAATAAGATGTTAATTAATTAAGTCCATAGCAGACATTAATTAATTAATTAATTAAGTGACATTTATATCTTAAGCGCAGGAAATAAATAATAAACAAAATAGAAACCCGGATTACTTGTAATTTCGGATTTGGATGGGGAGTGCAATATTACTTCTGTAGTGGCTGCTCGTAATATTCCAACTAAAAGCTTATATTAAATTGGGGTTTAGTTTAATTAGTAAAAAGCTAATTGGAGGAGCCCATATCCAAAACCTTCCATAGATTCCTGACTGGGCCCAATATGAACTTAATATAAATAGGAGAATAAATGAGACATAAAACACACAATTTATTAGAGGAAATTTTCGTCCCCCTCTCTAATTAGTAGAGGAGCTCGAAAATTCTTTAGCTCTCCTCCGTGAGGAATTTCAGTCTTCTTTTTATTCGAGCCCTAGTATTTTGATAAGATCAGCCCACCCTGATATCGAGATACAGTTCGGGAACTAGTCAGAAGATCCGTGGTCTAGTATTGAAGATCATCGTGTAGAAGGCGCAAGCAATCATTGATTCTTTGGAGAATCAAAATCGGTAATCCTAAACCGTAGAAATCATGTTTAGGATTTATATGTTCTAAGCATGAATTATTTGCGTTCTAGCATGCAATTATCTGTTTAACATGTGAATTGATTAATCGCATAATCGGTCAAATAGATCCGTGTCTGATTTATTTGTTTTGTACAAGTCTTCCGCTGTGCAAGGGGCACCAAAACCCCAGCACCAGATTCCTCTGAGGCTTATAGTTCGACTGATTGGAACTTGACCCTTGATTATGGCTCGGTCCACTCCCCTGATTTGGGCGATAGTTTCCTTGACCTCCCTGATTGTTGCTGAACTGAATCTCTGACCCTTGATTCCCTTGGTAGGTCTGCTGGAAATTCTGATTGTTCCCCATGGCATTCCTCTGGGGTGGTGGCACATAAGAATTCCTTTGGTTACTCTGGTTCCTATTGCTCCAATTGGGCTGATCCCCTTGATTGCGGTAACCCCAGTTATTTGGCCCTTCCTGATTCTTCCCTGACCAGTTCGAGTTGTGTTGTGGTCCTTCTTGACTACAGTTAGGCCAATTCTGCTGGGCTTCTGCTGGACCTGGGTACTGTAGTTGAAGCTGTTGGTTCCCATCAGCCCACCTGAAACAGGGGTTGTCTCTCCATGGGGCCTCTTTGATCTTCCACTGATTCCAGCTCGTATTCTGATTATTCTGATTCCAATTCCCCACCGTATTCACCTGGGTTTGGAATTCTCCATCGGGTGGTGGACCATAATAGGGCTGGAGTTGATTTTCCTCCTGACCTGGCGATTTTTCCTTTTCCTGCGAGGCAAGGGAATTTTTCTTTTCAATAGCACTTAGAAGTGCTTTCTCCAGTCGGTCTATTCTGTCTCCAACCTCTTCTCCTTCTTGTTCCTTCACTGCATTAGTTGAACTTCTCCTCATGATTACACGTGGGTTGTCATACGCCTTCTTTGCGTCGATCAGCCTTCCCAAAATTTCACGTGCTTCACTTGCCTTATTTTTAGTAAAATTCCCCCCGCTCGAGAAATTCATTAAGTCCTTAGACTCAGGATTAGCTCCTTCATAGAACAAGTAAAATGTCTCAGCCTCCATCATCCTATGATTAGGACAAGCGTCGAGCAGTCCTTTAAACCGAGACCAATATTGGCTCAAGGACTCATCGTAGTCTTGCTTACATTCCTGAATCTCCTTTTTTAGGGCGTTTGTTTTGT
Source organism: Salvia hispanica (assembly GCF_029641045.1). Taxonomy (NCBI): domain Eukaryota; kingdom Viridiplantae; phylum Streptophyta; class Magnoliopsida; order Lamiales; family Lamiaceae; genus Salvia; species Salvia hispanica. Next base: position 35,665,488 of record NC_142696.1, read on the forward strand.
TTGACGGGAAGAAGTATTCCAGGAACTCCAGTTTGAAATCCTTCCAGGGGTTGATCGAGTCGGGTGGAAGCCTCAATAGCCATGTGTTGGCCTCCCCTTTTAAGGCAAATGGGACTGCACGCAAGCAGTAGTCCTCTTCGGTGGCATCATTGGGCATTTTCTGGATTCTGCACAGCTTACTAAACTCGTTTAGAAATTCATATGGACATTCATTCCTCCTTCCCGAAAATGTAGGTAAGACGCCTAACACGTTCGTCTTAATATCGATAGACCTCTATCGTTGATTCGAGACTATGGCATGGGCGAGCTCACCATCTGGATGCGCGGTGAGTGAACCGATCTCCGGATCAGAGTCCACTAGGTTTGCCATATCTACGACTGCCTCCTTTCCTCTGCTTCGGAGTGCTCTGTTTTCTGAAGACGACTTCGGGTCCTTTCTTCCTGACGAATCCACTCTTCCTCACTCTCTGACTCGAACGGAAATGGATCTACTGTTGTAAACTCCGATCTGGTGGTGACTGTGGATGTTGATTCCTTGATCTGCCACCTGACTTGAGTGTTTCTTGACCCAGATGGGTTACTCCAGATTCCAAACCGTGAGTCTCTGCTCATAAACTGTCGTGAGAAACAAATAAAAGACAATTAAAACTATATACACCAAATCTCTAAACACGTAAACAAACTACGCCATCCATCCCCGGCAACGGCGCCATTTGAAAGAGAGAGACTGAGAGTGTGTGTTGCTGTGTAAATTTGAACTTCCCAGATCCAGAGAATCCACTAGACACTGGGTCTAGGAACTCAGAGAATCCTCGAGTTACCTGTCGTTGGGCACACAATCACTTCCTGCCCCTTTCAAAACCCTCAACACGCTATGCTAAAAGATTAGTACAGGGAAGCAGGGATCGAATCCACAGAGACGGATGTGTAAGTAAACATGCTAAAAGACCTGGAAACTATTTTTGGCTGCTGCCACGCGATTTTCGGGGTTGAGATTTAGTTTCTAGACTTGGGAAATGAAATGCTCTATCCTAACAGCTAGACCTAGGCAAGGATAACAGAACATGCATAATGATAACCGGACGTGCTTGAATTGACTACTAGACCTGGTAAACGGCTTCCTAAACTAACCTAGACAGAGGGAAAACAGAACGTGGGGACCATTTCCCAAAACATCATGGTACGACAGAAAAGCTGCAGATTAACTAACTAAAGATTTAACTAACAACGACATCATCTTCTTTAAACTTTAATCACGAAGTGCAGAAGGAAAAACAGAGCAAAGCAAAGATCGGAATAAAGCAAACTAAACTGAACCGATTAATGCGATCAACTACCGAAACTCAAGCAGATCTACTATTACTAGAGGAAGTAAACAAGAAAACGGAATTTAAACATCACAACCATGCAAACGTGAACAGATCCAAACACTGGATCCTTCATCCACTCCGGATCCAAGCCATCCACAACAAACCAATACAAATTCCATCTTCGATCTCACAGATTTAACCAAATTCGGCCGATCAACTACAAATCTCCGCGCAATTTAAACTCCAAACTCAGATCAATCACCAATAAGCATCAAAAGTAAACAGAAAATGCAACTATAACGTAAAACGAAACCAAAGCAACAGATTCCATAGCAAGTAGTGCAATATCCAACAGAAACTTAGTAAAATACGACCGAGCTTCGAACAGCGAAGGCTCGGGAAATCCAGAAACATAAACAGAAAATAGGTAAAGAGATTGTATCTTCGCCTCCCGTGGAGACGGTGTTACACAATGACCGATAAATTTCTGAACAGTAAACCCCTAGATGATTCCCCTAAAGTGTGTGTAGAGAATGAGAAAGGCTGAGCTAAGAGCTGATGGTGAAAAAAACGTCCTCCTTCATGCTGGGTGCGTGCTCTTATTTATAAGGGATGTAGCTTCTAGACTCTTCCTTGTGCTTCCCATTTTGCCCTCTTTTCGAATGCTCCTTCGTCTGGTAAACTCCTCATCTTTTCTGCTCACTTTCTCTGCCAACTTCCTTCTCCAGGTGATCCTCTCCTTCTTCCTGGATCTGGCAATTTCTCTACATACCTGGCTTATAAAACTTTGTTAGGCCCAGGAAATCACAGAATTTATCCTCATAACCATGAAATTAGCCTTATTAAATATCTTTAATTGATATACGTTGTGTAAAAAATTAATTTAAATTGAGATAGTTATAATAATTTAAAGTTTTGAAATACTTTTAAAAAGTTGTTATAACTAACCTTTCGCCAATTGATATTAATTGACATTTTTTTTCATTATATTAATACTCATAGCCAAATAATCGTGTACCTTGATTTATTAATCCAATGTCATTTAGTTTAATTAGTAATTTAAAGATTGAGTTAGCAATATAAAATACTCCTATAAAAGTAAGTAAAGATGAAAAAATCAAGCTATTTCTCTTTATTTTTTTCCTATCTCCTGGTCTCACTGCTCATCAGCTAGTATTTTTTATGATACTAATATTTTTATATATTTCTTATGTATGTTGTTTAATATATTCATATTTCTATATAGTACTTATTAATTTGAACTTACCCCCCTAAATTCCACGGTAAGCACAAAAAAAATCACTAGACGAAAGGAGTAACTTTTTAATGCATGGAACAACCTCATTTTAAGCCTCTCATCAGTCCATCCATCAGATGACACCATTTATATAACCCAACAGTTTTTAAACGTAGGCTTTTTTTGTCCTCCACATCAATTTTCTTTTCACTGAAATTAGAATGAGAGGGACAATTAAGAAAATCGAAATTCCATGATTTGTTATTCCAATTTTTTAAATATATAGGGCCACCAGCCATTCACAATTGATTCCTACGGTTATCGTTAAAAAACTCCACGCCATCTTTTTTGTGCTTTTGATGAAGGTGGAACAACGAGGGTGAAGAACCAGCTTGCAGGTCACTTTTCATATCTATTCTCTCAAATATATCTATGCGTTCTCCTTAATTTAGTTACCTCATGTGGTTTTGCCGATTGAATCTAGAGTTTGAAATAGTTGACATAATTTAGATATTACATGTGATTTTGCCGATTTAACTGTAAACAATTGAGATCTAGAGTATGGAAATATATGACTATTGGTTGACTCTATGAATTATAATACTAATATACTATCATGAATATTTGGAGTGGAAAGAGTAGGGTTTGGCCGAATTATTTTTCATGTCTCTAAAATATGGAGTGCGGGCTAGTTTTCACTATTTTTCCAAAAATAGAGAATGCAATCGCAAAGTATATATAGCATTTCAGCTATTTGCTCTTAATTAAGAGATGTAAATTTATCTTTAAAGATGTTAGGGTGAGCCCCGAAGGAATTATAGCTCAAATATTTAACTCGGCAAAGGGGGTAGAAGAGGCTCGATTTATGAACAGCGTGGGAATGAGAGTCAACCGTGTGCCTACTGATGCACTAGAGCAGGGACGGAACTAGAAACTTATAAACAATGGCGGATCCAGAACATGAAATCCGTGGGGTCGAATATAATACTCCATCTGTCCCATAAAAGTTGAGTCACTTCATTTTTTACACTCATTTTGAAAAAATCATAATAAATAGTTAGAATGGATAAATAGTAACGTAGATAAGAGTCTTCTCTACATTATTTTCAAATTTACTTTGCTATTTACCCACTTTAACTATTTATTACGATTTTTTCAAAACGAGTGCACAGAATGAAGTGACTCAACTTTTATTGGACAGATGGAATAAATAATAATAATAATAATAATAATAATAAATATAGTACTTTATAAATAATTATTTTAAATTAAATATCATTATTTTAAGTAGTCATTCAATATTTTTATATACAATTGCAATTCAAAATTCTTTTAACACCAAATATTTAGTACGTAATAGTTTTTAAAAATGATTAAATAAAAATGACTTGCAGTTGATGAAACGAAAATTATAAAAATAATTAGGCTTAGTTTATTCACAAAATGAGTCTACCTATTTAATTAATTGCTACTACAACAAATAAGAATAAAATAGGCCAAAAATATCAATCATTTAACCTAACTAATATGGGAACCATCATCGTCTTTTTCATCTGCCTACATCAGACTCCTCTATATCTCTGCAACCCCTCCTCTATGTTTATCTATTCCCCCCGTCCCGTTTAAGATAACACGTTTTCCTTTTTAGTTTGTCCCAACTAAGATGACACATTTCCTTTTTTGATACCTTTCTCTCTCCAATTAATACACTGAACCACTTTTTTCTCACTCCTATTAAAATATTCATCTTTCTTTATCTCTCTACTTTAATACTTACACCCACCTTCTCTCTCTCCAATTAAACACTTTAACCAATAACTCCTAAAATCTCGTGCCGGCTAAACAATGTGTCATCTTAGCCGGGACGGAGGGAGTAGTATTGTTCCTCGGCTTCTGGAGTTGAAGCTGTCGTGGGGTCGGAGGCGGAACTGCACTGTGTCAAAGGTCGAAGATGATGTTTCGCGGCAGCACTCGGTGGACCTTCGGGCGGGGTAGGCCGACCCCACCTAGATCCGCCGCTGCTTATACAAGCCGATGCTGAAATTTATAATAAAAATAATAATATTAATAATATAATTATTTAATTTTATATGTAATGAGATTACAATTATTTATAAGACATTAGAGTTAATTATAATAAAAAAGTTAATAAATCTTTTCTCTCAAACATAAATCACAAATTATAACCCAAATTCCTAATTACTCCTTCAGTCCGTGAATAACTTTCTCATTTCTTTTCGGCACGAATTTTAAGAAATAGATTATGAAAAGTAGATGTAAGGAGGAGGAAGGAAAAAAAAAATAGATGTAAGAAAGTCACTTGTAGTTTGAAATGATATATGAATGGAATGAGTTAGTGGAATGTGGAGTCTCTTGCCATTTATGGTTATTATGAAATGGGACTAGGGATTGACCAAAATAAAATAAAAAAGACTCAAATTCCAATATCAATAAACTAAATTATAATTCACACGCCACTATCACAATTATATTGAATAAATAAATACTGTTCTAGAGTATAAATTTATTGTTCTTAAATAATGGGTTGCGTAATGTTTTGAAAAATTAAATTAGCCATCTAATTAATTGAAAAATCAACACTGTAAGTTCTTAAATTTCAATATTGATATTTAATAGAAGAATATTTATATAGTAACTAGTTTTAAAATCTGTGCTATGAACAAGATAAAAGATTTTTAAACAATGAAGATAAATTAACTTAAAATAAAGAATATAGATTAAATAAGAATAAAAATATATTCAACAAATTAAAATAAGTATTTGTATTATAAACAACATATTAAAGATATTTGTACTTCTCTCAACCCACTATCTATGATTGTATACTATTTTAATAGTATTTGATATAAGCGTAGCAATATAAAATAAAAGAAATAACAAAAGAGGAGATGTATGGATGAAATAGAATAAGACATACAGATAAAGAAAAATTTAATATATTAAACTAATATATTACTTATTGTATATTATTATACACAACAACAATTAATGTTATGCAATATTGTTCTTTGTTTGATAATGATGTTGAATTCAAATGTAGCTAACATTAAACAAAGAACAATATTGCATAACATTAACTGTGAAAAATATTGCGATAACATTAATTGTTGTTGTGCATTATATACTTAGTTTAAAACTATGTTTGTAAATATTTATGGTTTTCTAGACTTAATCTATTAAATTGTTTTAAAAATGATATCGATGTATATAATCTTAAGCAAATTGTTCTAAATTAATGGTTATCATGCAGAGATAATTAAAAGAAGCTTAGCATTAAAAATTGCAGATGAAAAGAAATACTACTACTAAGTATTATTATGCATATTTAAAATACAAAAATGGGTAAAAAAAAAAATAATTAATGGAGTGCAGCAACTAATGGTTTTGGGAATAGAAACATATATCATGATATATATGGGAAAGGTAAAATAATTTTCGTAGCATATTAACTTTGCTTGCAATTATTTATGGTTAAGGTTCACGATACAATGTATTGGTAAAAAAATGTCTGGATTAATAGCTGCAAATATTTAAATTCTTGGAGTAATAGGATATAATTAGGGCTGGGGAATCCCCAAATACCGAAAAAATGATATATCGCTCGTATCGTATTGAAAAATATCGAAAAATTATCGAATTTTCGATATATCGTAATTTTCGATACGATACGATATCGTATCGTAAGTTTTCGATACGATAACGATATGAATTTCCTTATATCGCGATATATCGTTTTATATCGAAAATACGATATATATCGAAAATTTTCGATATATCGATATTTTCGATATATATCGATATTTTATTTTCGATATATATCGAAATTTTTGATATATATCGATATTTAACGATATATCGAATTTCGGTACGATATATCGAAATATCGATACGATAACGATATGAAATTTTTTTATATCGAAAGTTCGATATATCGAAACTTTCGATACGATAACGATATGAAATTCTTTCATATCGATATTTTCGATACGATACACGATACAACGTTTTCGATACGATATATCGTATCGACCCACCCCTGGATATAACAGCCTTTTACATAGCAGCCGTTTTATTTGGGGAAGAAAAAACTGTTTTTGGGAAATGGAAAGATTTATATTCTATTTGTAACAGTATGATAAAACTGCCTTTTTGGCATGTAAACAATGAGAAAAATTTCCCTAATCTAGGCATACCACATGAAAATGTGATGTGGTATGCCCCACCAATATTATTTTGTCAAATGGAAAAATATAGCATACATGGTCAAATGATAAAAATGGCATAATATATTGTTTTAAGGAAATTTTTACCATTCCCCATATATTGATTATATACAACCATACACACCCAATGTATATACGCAAGCTCCATCTTTTTTACTTTTAGTCAAGTAAATACGTTTGTTTTTTACTATTTTTATAGTTATTAGATTATATCATTTTTTAAGTTGAGTGAACTGCATAAATGGTATCTGATTTTTCACTTTCGCACGTAAATGATACCTGATCTTTATTTTATATCGTTTTTGGTACTTATAAATCACATTTTTGATACCTGATGCAATTTTCTTCCCAAAATGCCCTTTAAATAAATATATTTTCCCATTTATGTCATAGAGGGTATTTTGGGCATACATAAAATTAGTGCCAAAAGTGATATTATAATATCTTCTCTCATTCTCTTAATTCTTTATACTATTATTATTATTCAATATTAATATTATAATTTTAATATTATAAATTAATAATTAATTCATTTTTATTACCATTCAAATATACTTAAATATAATTATATTTAATTATTATTGTTATAATACTAAAAAGTGATAGTAATTAAAAATTTATTATATAAATTATGAATCACATAATATTATGTAATAATAACAATTATTATTATTATTATTATTATTATTATTATTATTTTATATTAAATTTGTAACTAATCTATATAGCCTTAATAAAAATTTAAAATTGTGAATTGTATCCATAATTATATAAAAAGTTGAATATTTTTAGTTAGGTGTTTCAACCTTAAAATGAGTATAAAATAATTTAATAAAAAATATTCAATTGATTTAATTACTTTAAATAATTAATTTAATTAGGTATTTTATATTTATATTATGAATGCAATTAGATGTATGTACAAAACACTAAAAAGAAAGAAGAAAAAAGAAAAAAGGAAGGAAGAAGAAACATAAACTAAGGAGAAAAAAGAAAAAAATAGGAAGATAAAATACTAAAAAGAAAGAAGAAAATGAAGAAAAAATAAAGAAGAAGAAATTAAAGAGAAAAAAAGAAATGAGAAAGGAAGAAAAAATAATCACATATTTGGTACTATTTAATTGAAATTTCCAAAAGTATCCTCTATGAAAAAAAAATCACATATTTGGTACCTAGGGTTATTTTTGTCACTGGATACCAAAAACGATATAAAGTAAAGATCAGGTACCATTTACGTGCGAAAGTGAAAGATCAAGTACCGTTTATGTAGTTCACTCTTTTAAGTTTCGTATTCATTATTTTATAATTGTATTTTATAGTTAAGTAGTTATAATAGACTACATAATTATGTCTATTAAAGTTTTATGTTCTTAATTTTATAGTTGATGTTAAACAATATAATCTCATTTTAATTGCATAAAGTATGATTATAATCCTTAATTGAATACAGTAATATAGTAGTATTTTAATTTCTTGAAATTCATATTGAATTTTATACTACTGCATATTTTGTTAATTGTATAAAATCCATCAGATCATCTTATTATTATCTTAATTAGTGATATTTTAACATAACACATAATCATTATATAGTTAATGTGTAGTGATAAAATAAAAAAGAACATTAAAATAGTAAATCTATCGTGTACAATGTTAACAAATTTTAAATCATGTATACATCAATAAAAATGAAAAATAATTCCATTAAGTAAATAAATTGAATTTATGTATATATCTCAATATAAAAGAGAATCAATCTAAACGAATAAATTGGTGGTGCAACATGATAATACCATTCATTTTAGTATACACGGTAAAATGAAAATGCATATTATTTGGATAGTTTCCATAATAAATGAGAATGCATATTATTTGGGATAGTTTCCACAATAAATGAGAATGCATTTTTCTTTTCAAAATTGTTATGTTTCCAGCTAGAAATAGAGGCCTTATATATTTCCATTTGGCAAAATAATATTGGTGTGACATACACATCATATTGCCATGTGGTATACCTAGACTAGGGAATTTTTTCTCGTAAACAATATGCTGAAAAATAAGGGTGAGAAAAAACCGAAAACCGAATATTCGAACTGAATCAAACTGAAATTTTGAAATTTGGTTCGGTTTAAAAAATACAAAAATTTTGGTTTTTCGGTTCGGTTCGCGCGGAAAAAAAAACCGAAAAACTGAATTATATTTTAAATATAACATTATATATATTTATTCTATTTATTTAATATATTACTCCCTTCGTCCTAGATTTATAGTCACATTTAGTTATGGCACGGGTTTTAAGGAATTGGTGGAGTGTATAATTCATGAAGTGAGATGGTGGAGTGTGTAATAAATGAAGTGAGATGGTGAAGTGTGTAATAAATGAAGTGAGATGATGAAATATGTAATAAATAAAGTAAGTTGGTTGAAGGTGGGTCCCTTTATGACTTTTTGGTTTTTTATTTTTGATTTGGTTTATTTTTGTGTTGATAATGGCATTTGGGTGTAATTTTAGTGAATAATGGGGTAAAATTTTATGTCCAAATATAGAAAATTCTAAATGTGACTATAAATGTGGGACGGACTTTTATGGCAAAATGTGACTATAAAACTGGGACGGAGGGAGTATATCATATATATAATATATATTCTTTTAATATATTTTATATAATATGTATTATATATATTCTATTAATTTTATATTATATAATTATATTCTATTAGTATATAAATTAAATTAAATTATATATATATAAATATATACTCCCTCCGTTTCTCCATAGTTGAGGCGAAACTTTTCGGCACGGAGTTTTAGAAAGAAATGTTGGGTGTGTTGATAAGGCTAATTTCATGCATCGGTAATGTGCGGAAAATGTTATAATTTGCTGGGTCTAACACGTTTCCTAAGCCAGGTGTGTGAAGAAAATCGCTAGATCAAGGAAGTACTGAAGGAGATGGTCTAGCGAAGGAAAGGAGCGAAGTGAGCAGGAATTACAAGGAAACTGGCGTGACAGAGGAGTCAATAGCTGAGGGCATCAAAGTCTTATCTATACCTCGCTGGGCCCCACTCAAACGCCTATATATAGAAGAGCATGCAACGCAAGAGATCATCACTTTTTCACTCTTCTTAGCTCACACACTTTACACACACTTGGGAATGGATCTGGGGTAGTCGGGAACGGAAGGTTACTTTCTTAGAAATCTCGTGGTTGGCAACACCGTCCGAGTGAGGGCGAAGATACAATTACCTTTAATTTCAGTTGTTTTGCTTGTTTTTACCGTCGAACTTCACTTTTGGGAGTCGACCTTGATGTTGATGATGCTTATTTGTTTTACCGTTTGTTGATCTGCGTTTAGCAGTTAAATTTCAAGTCAATTTGCATAGATCTCTCTACTGTTAGTTTATTTCTTCAAATGTTATGTCGATCTCTGTTTATTTAGATGTTGAGGTGTTTGATATGGAATTTGGTGACAGATCTGTGGTTGTTTGAGTATTCGGAGTTCCTTGTTTAAATCTGACGTGATGGAGAGTTTCTGTTGTTTGGAGTTCTTGGATCCAGAGTGGATTTAGCGTCTGAGGTTGGATTCGACGTGTGGAAGATAGTTGTTCGATAGATTCTGTTTTTCTTCTTGATTTCTATTTTACTTCGTCTAGAGTATGCAGATCTGTTTAGTTCTTCGTTTGTTATGCATTAATTTGATTTCAAGTCAGTTGCTCTGTTTTAATTTTGCTTATGTTGCATTTCTTAAGAAGTTTTACGCAATTTGGTTGTAGAAGACGATGTCACTGTCAGTTAGTACGAGAGTTAGTTATTCTGCCAACTTTTCATTCGTACCTTGCTTTTTCAGACATGGTCCCCACAGTAGGTTTATCTCCTAGGTCTAGTAGTGTAGAGGTTTTCTTAGATCAAGTGTCGGACAGATGAATTTCCTTTACTATGCTCTTTCATGATTTTGCCTAGGTCTAGCTGTTAGCTTAAGAATTTTTAAAAGTTCCCAAGTCAAGTTAATTTTGATTTTCCTCAACCCAAGAAAATGCGTGGCAGCAGCCGACACCAAAAACACACCCAAATCCTTGAACATGAGTATTACGCATCCTTCTCTGTGGGATCGATCCCTACTTCCCTATACTATTTTTAGTAAAGTGGTTGAGGGTTTTTTGAAAGCAGTACTTTGTGTGTCCGACGACCGGGATTCCTCGCGTTCAACGAGTTCCTAGACTACGTGATCTAATGGATTTGCTGGATCTAGGGAACCTGTTATTCTCTATTTCTGAATATTCACACACACAATTAGGAATTCTGGCTTCTCATGTGTTAAATAAATAGATAAAAAAGTAAAAGAGAGGAAAAGGTAGAGAGAATAATGTATAAAGTGAATAAAGTAGAGAGAATAAAGTAAGAGAGAGTAAAAAGATACCAAATATGGAAACGACTCAACTATGAAGAAACTTTCCGAAATGGAAAAATGACTCAACTATGAAGAAATGGAGGGAGTACTATTTTTTTCGGTTTTTCGGTTTTTCGATTTTCGGTTTTTCAATTTTTCGATTCAGTTCAGTTCGGTTTCTGAAGATCGATTTTCGGTTTTTCAATTTTTCGATTCGGTTCAGTTCGGTTTAGATTTTGAACTAAATTCGATTTTTCGGTTTTCGCAAAAAACCGAACCAAAACCCGAATGCTCACCCCTATTGAAAAAGATAAACTAAAAAGCCCAATCTAAAGTCCAAATATTATACCAAACCCTAATACCTTTCAAACCCTACACCAACCAGATCGGCGCCGCCAAGATGACCGCCGCAGCTTCTGTCTCACCGACGTTCCTTCCACTCGCCGTTTCACCACCCTGCCTCGTCAGTTGTTCCAGCTCTACTTCACGACCGATTGCCTCACATCGTCGCCGTCCACCAACCGTCGTCTACTTCTCTTTTCCTCCTTCCTCTCATTTTCTTCTTCTCGCCTTCATCTCACATCTCTCCATCGGTTTCACGCCACCGGCGATGTTGTCGTCCTGCCGCCACTGCATTCGGCGGTTGCACTCGCCGCCGTCACCCTCTTTTCCTTCACGCCGATGTCGCCCCCGGTGAGATATCTTTCTCTCAAGTTTTCAAAATTTCTAAAATAAACTCGATGTTTTAGTGTTAGATTTTGGTGGGTCTGCACTGCCTAGCAGCTATCGCCTGATTCCAAGAGCTCTGCAGTGCTGCAATCAAAAATAAAAAAATCAGTCCACAAAAATGCACATTCCCTCTTTGGTTAAAACTAAATGGTGGGTTCATATGAGTGTTTTAATCTTTTTTGAGAAGCTATTATTGCTCAATAGGAGCTGCTTTTTTTCAATCTAATGATTGCTATTTCTCAAAATGACTGAAAGGATAAACAAAATAGCTTTACATTTTTCATCCAAAAAGAGCAAAAATGTCTTTTTGATAAACTGTCTCTTTAGATTAGTAAGATTAAAATAGACAGATGAGGCGTCTGACTCTACAAATAAAAATAATGAAATGTTAGTACGAAAATATAAAACTTATTGTATAGAAAAAAGATGTAATAGGTGTGACTTTCTATGTAGCCTATCCCTAGGTTTACTTTTTGTTAGTTCTTCATATTCTAAAACTTCCTCCTATATATCTCTTCTTCCTCTCCTATTTCTATCTTACAGAATACAGACACATCTCCACGCATACTCCAGAGGACGGCCATGGCAGGGTAGTGGTTCGGTGCCGGCCAAGCCCCCACTGGAGCGGTGGCTTGGCCTGAGCTAGGTCTGTCCCTGCACTAGACAACACCTTTGATAGATACTATCAAGCTAAACATGAATGTCTCTTTGGAGGAAAGTTCAAATCGTGTGTTTGGTGGAGGTTTATCTCGCGATGCTTTAGGGAATTGGAGAACTGGTTTCGTAGCTAACATTAGAAGTTGTTCCATTAATTCTGGTTGCAGAAATATGGTGCATATTTCATGGGCTCAAGCTAGCCAGGGAGCTATGATTATGAGACGGAATGAAGTGTCTATTAATTGTCGCTCCATAGTGCAGAAGATTTGTGGCTTATTCCAAGAGTTTGATGCAGTAACGATTCACATGTGCATGAAGAAGGGAATCATTCTGCCAATTTTTTGTCACAATTTCTTGTAGTTTTCAGAGAGGTGTTCATGTTCTTGAGACGTAACCGTTAAGTCTCAGTGGTTGGTTGCTTCATGATAGATTAGGTATTTCATATCATCGTTAGTTTATTTTGTTACCAAACTTTGCCGCTTTTATTAGCAAAAAAATATATACAGATCCTATATAAAATGAAAACATGCTTTTGAAATGAAAATTCTTTACACTCTACCAAATAAGAATTAAATGGTAAATAACTTAAGTCAGCATATAAACCTGATCATGTTATGAAAAATGAGATTAATCAAAATTTTAATACTAACCTTTAATTTCTATTGAAAGAGTCATCAATTTGATTAAACCTTGAATCATTCCATGATGATCGGATATCATGTTCAAGAGTTTGTACCTCTATCCTCCAATTCTTTTCTTTCATTTTCTTTGCCCAAACCTCAGATAAAGGGTGGCTTTCAACTACTTCTATCTTTCGAACACAAGCAAACAAAAAAGATGGGAGTTCTTCCAAATTGTAGCAGTGTTTAAAGCTTAAGAACTCAAGTTTCGGGATGCCAAGCATTTTTATATCCCAACTAACCAAATCAACATCTTCTATTGAAAGAAATTTGAGTTGGCGGAATTCATGCCAACCTATCTCCCAAGTTGGTCCTAGAAAAGCATAGCATCTCAGTTTTAGCACTTGAAGATTGGGTAGTTTTCCGATTACCTTCATGTACTCCCAAGGATATCCTACCCCACTCAAACTCCACCTTTTAAGGCTTGATGGGAGCATAGAACTAGGAATAAGCGGGGCAACATCTTCTAACCCGAGATCCGGATTCACAACGACACATTTAAGTGATTCCAATTTACTAAGATGATATATATGATCTAAGTAATTTAAGGAATCACTATTGTCATCTGGTGCCAATTCAACTTGAATTCCAAGCTTTTTAAGATTAGGCATTTTTTTGAGAACCCTCATTGTACAACTATGGACACTCACACCCAAGAGTGAACACAAGTTTGGTAAAAGGGACTCCTCACAATCTGGATTAGGTAGCTTGTGACCTGAAACATGAAGATGTTTCAACTCCTTCATATTCCATATTTCATTAGGCAAATACGAAGAATTGCTCAGGGATTTTATACTCAAGTATTGTCTCACTCTCAAGTATTGTAGATTCCAAAGTATGGATATGGAAGGTGGGAGGTTTCCATCATAAGTGAGGGCAAGGTACCTTAGTTGAACCAATGTCACTACTTCAATCGGAAATTCGTAGAAACGGATTGCAAGAGCTTCTAAAACCTTCAAATTTCTTGACTTGAAACATAATGGAACTAGATATTGATGTATTGGACCGGTACATAGCAAAGTACGTATAGTTGAGAAGGCCGACATTGCATCATCCATGATTCCCAATAAAATGCTATTTGGAATACATAATCTCTGTTGGCTCTTCAAACTATCTTCCATTGAATTGATATCACCAATATTCAAGATGTGGAAAAACTTACTCTTGATGGCTTCCCTTCGTGATAGATGCCAAAATACTGGATGGAGATCACAAGTCTTGTTATGTTCCAAATCAGAACTCTTTTTAGCCATAACGGTAGTAGAATAAACAAGCTCCTTCAAGCATCTTGCAGCAAAATCCTCAAAAGTTTGAGACGAATTTGGTTCAAGAAAGCCTTCGACAAACCATAAATTGATGAGCTTAGAGGTAGGGATGTCAAACTTTTTGGGAAAACCCCCCGTGTAGAGAAAGCATGCTTTCAAGTGTTGAGGTAAAGCTTCATAACTCGGAAGCAATGAGTTTGATATTTTCATTTCTGCATCCCTAATAACCGGTACTTTTCCAGATGCTACCATGCTCCATTCCTCCAAGGTTTTCTCAAGTCCAGATAGCTTATCCGCGACTGAGAGAATCAGGAGAGGAAGGCCTTCACAACTCTCAGCAATCTTCCTTCCCATAGATTCAAGTCGAATAGGGAAAATCTCATTGCCAAACACCTTCTCGCGAAGAAGATCCCAACTTTCGTCTTTATTTAGGAAACGCAATTTCATCATTCTATCACATGGTCCAAAAAGGCCAACCTTGAATAGTCTAGTCGTAACAATAAGTTCACCCTTGATGCTAGGTAAAAAGTTTTCCAAGATATGCACCGGAGCTTGGTTCCATAAATCATCTAGCACAATGAGGCATTTCTTATGGAGTAACTGCGCGCACAAATCCATAGTTAATGTTGCATCATCCTTTATATTTTGTTTATCAATATAAGGATAGAATTGAGCTAGAGTATATACCAAGATTTCTTTTGATTTATAATTTGAGCCCACATTCACCCACGCACAATGGTCGAAACGATGCATGATTGAGAGGTCTGAAAAAATATTTCTGATAAGAGTAGTCTTACCAACTCCGGCAATTCCATATATAGTCATAATTCCCATTTTTGAAAATAACCTGTCTGCAGAAAGAACATCCTTGGTTCTCTCTACTAATATAGATATGTTGTCGTGAAACATAACTTTCGACCATACTTGATCGTCTTCTTGCATATATTTTTGTACTTTATGTGCCTGCCAATAAGGGAAAATTCACGTGAATGACGAATTTGAATGAATAAAATTAGACAAAGGTGAGAGAAAAAGCAATGTCGAGATTAATACGAGATAGAGAAGTGGGTGTAAAAGATGAGAAATAGAGAAGAAGAAGAAGAGATACTAAAACACAACCCCTATATAACACTGTAATAAAAATAAAAGTAGAATGTGTCATATTTTATCTTTACTATAAATTTTACTTATTTTGATTTACCTAGCTAGTTGTAAAGGATAAAAAGATAGCGTTAACTCATAACCCACTCATTGTAGTGTTGTAAATTACTTTTATTTTATAATCATTCAAAATCTAATAGCTAGATTGTGAATTTAATGTATTAGCTGAATACATTAAAGTCATTAAAGTCATGTTTGGTACGATGGAATAGGATAAGTGAACAATGAAATAAGGAAACGATTAGAATGGAAATTGGAATTGAATGGCTTGTGCTTGGTAAGCGCAAGGAAATTAAAGGAATGAAATTATTATTTCTCGATTGATTTCATTTTTAGGCTTGATAACTACAAATAATATACGAACAAAATGAATATGAACAATTAATCAGTGTGTGTGTGCAGTACGTGAGTTTGTGTATAGTGTGTGTTCATGTGTGTTTATGGGAGCAGTGTGTGTAGTGTTTGGGAAAAAATTTAATTATTAAAAAAATGTTTTATATCTCTCTCCGTCTTCCATTAATTGACACCAATTTTCTTTTTCGTCTATCTCCAATTAATTGATACTCTTACTTTTTACTACTTTCGGTAATAGACCTCATATCCCACTAACTAATTGCATTACATTTTATTATAAAATTAATATATAAATGTAGGACTCACTATCTACTAACCTTTTCCATCTACTTTCCGTTATATTTCTTAAAATTCATGCCAAGTCAAACGGTATCAATTAATAAGGGACGGAGGGGAGTATAAAATTTAAAATTTATAAGATGATATTTGATTGAAATATAATAGGTAATACTTCCTTTATCCCACGTTATTTGAGACACTTATTTTTTGCATTTTTTTTGAAAAAAGTTATACTACATAAATAGTTAATATGGAGAGAAGGTAAAGTAAAAGAGAGAATACGAACAAGAATAGTCATTTTTACAAAACAAGTGCATGAAAGAAATAACTCAAATAATGTGATAAGGAGAGGTTATAATATCAGTGAGGAGTGTAAAAAATGTCACGCTTGATCTTTCTGTTGATATTTAAATGTCAAAATAAAGACGTACCTGACATCGATCCTCAAGAATAAAACATTAGATCAGTGAGTTTTATATTTGTATAGTCGTACCTCTGATATTTCATCATCCATCATATAAACGCGATCATGTTGAGCCTCAGCTAGCCCGCTCCAGATCTCCGCCTCCTTCTTCATTTTCCTCAAAATCAGAATAATTCTGCCCACCACTAGTCTACAATTTCCACAGTTTCTGGCAATCTTCCTCCCTATTTCCTCAAACTCCGGCGGCGCTATGCCCTCGAAAAACATAGACCGTATGTAAGGCCAGATGAAGTCTTCATCCATCAAAGGCGGTATAAGGAGCACAAAGCTCTCGTCGTATTCAGCTACTTCACTTAATTCCGTTGTCAGCAACACCACGCTTCCGTTGTTCTGCTCTGGCAACGATCTTCTCAGCTTGATCAGAACGTCTGTGTCGCGAATGTCGTCCAATCCAACCATGTACCTCCTTCCTTCCAAACTAGTGTACACATATTCCCCCAATTTCTCCTCTCCTAATTGGGAGCTCAGGAGTAACTCGTGATCATCTACTTCTTTTATTTGAGAAATGATGTTTAAGAGGAGTTGTGTGAGGTCATATGTTGAGCCTATCCTCACCCAGGCGCTGCATTTGAAGGAGCCTTGTATGTCGTCATAGACCCTCCGGGCCACAAGGGATCTCCCGGTGCCTGGTTTGCCGAAGAAGGAGAAGAAACCGAAGTCGTCTGGCCTTATCACTCTCATCAAATGATCTTTGAAATCACTGTAGACGTCGGATAATCCAACCATCTTTACGTTACAACCGATTGTCTGTCGTGATGCATAATCATCATTTTCATCACAAGATGGATTGTCGAGATGTTGATTGTAGTCTTCCTTCATCTTCTTTGCTGCTTCCGCGAAGGAGTTGAACTCGTGCGATACTTCCTCCAAGTCTAGCTCCAGAGGAAAGGAAATGGGGGCATCTTCCTCTTCGATATTTGATACAAACTGGGATTCGAGGGAATCTTCTAAGCTGTGTATCGCATTCTGATTTCTTCTTCCAACGCTCTCAATCCGTTGCTGCGGATGCATTCGTCCGATTTTTTTAGGGTTTTTTGTAAGGATGTGAGGTGATTGTGTGCAACATCTAGGATTTCACGACTCGAAGAATCAATGGAAATGTTGGAAGAACATAGGAGTCCTTGTATAGTTTGCTTGAGAGAAGTCGCAGCAGCATAAGCCATTGTTTTTTTCTTTCTTCTGGTTGCAATGTTAATTGTGTGTTGTTTTTCGTGTGTAGTATAAGAAACTGATGTTATATTTGATCATAGTAGTTAATTTGGATTAGTTTAGTTGTGACCTAGTCCTCACCGTATGAAACCAAGAAACCAAACTTAAGTTAAATATTCTTAATCTAGTGGGTGAAGTTTAGTAGTACTCCCTTCATCCATCAAATTTTTGCCACATTTGCAATTTCGGTCCATCCACAAAATATTGTTCACTTTATTTTTTAAATTTTTAATAAATGGACCTCACTTTCCACTAACTCGACTCTCATTCTATTATAAAATTAATATTACTCCTATATAAAAGTGAGACTCGCACCCCATTAGCTTTTTCAACTCTTTTCTTCACATTTTTAAAACTCGCCCCAAAATGTAGACAACATTTGGTGAACGGAGGGAGTAGTCCATATTTTTTCGTCCAACTATATAATTTTCAATTTTGTACTATATTCATTTTAACTTTAATTTTAATTTTGGATGTTTTAATTGAAATATGTACTTATTATCAAGATTTAAGAGTTTATTGCACAAAATTACGACATTTAATTATATTTTTAGAACTAATTATTAATTATAAATTGATAGAAAAAGAAAATCAAAAGTAGGTTGTATAATTTCATAAATTTTATAGTTTTTTCAAATAAATATTATTCATTTGTTATATTATGATGAAGTCATTTGAATAAATTTGTCATTAAACGTTTACTTTAGGGGTATATATGACATGCCGAATGAGATATTTTCTGTCAATCCTAGTTTAGGAAATAATAATTTTGATGTCAAATATAGCTTGGGGAGGCACGGGTTAGGTTTAGGACTTTGGTTGATAAAATTTCAAAATAATACTCTCCTACTACTGCCTTTATTAGACCAATTCACAGAGGAGTTACTCATTTTTTACTCATATCACTTGAAATTCCTAACTACTCGCTCACCATTTCGTAATTTTAAAAATTGTTACCCGTCACTGAATTTCCCTTGATTTTAGAGTCAACACGCATGCAACTTAAATATGAAATCGATGGAGGTTATCATTAGATCACTTCTACACCCAAAGTCAAAACACAAACTAGTAACTAAACTAATTGACGGGAAAAATATACTTATAAACTTCTACACTTGTATACATAAAATGGTTGGTTGCATGTCGACGACGACTGTAACTTACCTAATACACGCAAAATATCTACTCGCATGATAAAAATGAAGATATCATCTACGTATAAAAAAAATACCATGATTGCTATGCGTGATTTCAAGATTAGTTTGTCAACCTTTCCATCGTTATGTAATCTTAAACACCTCCTTTTTAAGTTGAGTGAAGAATCTAAAACATCTGACGTCTTTAGCCTTGATCTTTCTCGCTTTACCACTTCTCGACAAAATTAATGTTTAAATTATTCATTCAACTTGAAAATGAGGTGTTTTAGATTACATTACAATGGAAAGGTTGACAAACTAATCTCGAAAAATTACCCATAACAATCATGGTATTTTTTATACGTAGATATAAATATCTCCATCCAGGCTATGTTTTTTTATCATGCGAGTAGATAATTTGCGCGTATTAGGTAAGTGACAATCGACATGCCACCAATCATTTTATGAATACAAGTGTATACGTAGAAGTTTATAAGTATATTTTTCCCGTCAATTAGTTTAGTTACTAGTTTGTTTTTTTGACTTTGTGTGTAGAGTGACCTGACCTATTGATAACCCCCTTCAATAAGTTAATGCATACATTTCAAAACAGAATCTCTTGCATATATTTCAAATATACGATTATTGTACATATTAAAGTTGCATGCGTGTTGACTATAAAATCAAGGGAAATTCAGTGCCGGGTTACAATTTTTAAAATTACGAAACGGTGAGCGAGTAGTTAGGAATTTTAAGTGATATGAGTTGATAGATATACTGTCGCTATTTCTAGTAAAATACGCTAATGAAGTGCAATTGTTTTAGTAATAAATTGGTTGTTTATTGTGGGTGCAGTTAGAAATCCACTTTCGTTATAGTTTTGAAGTGATTAAGTTAATTTTGGCTGAGCATCGAATTCATTTCTTTAATTTTGGCTGTTGTTGATAAAATAAGAGCCGTATTTTGGCTATAGAAATTAGAGTAAAGGTCAATTTTGGTCCTAAATATATAACCAAAATATGAATTTGGTTCAAAACATGCACTTTTTGAAAAACAGGTCCAAATGAAAATGTCGTCGAAGTAGTCCTTTTTTTGACAGTTCCGTCAAAAAACTAACGGTCAACGCTAATTGCACAGGGCATTACCGTTACTTTTTTACGGAACTGTAAAAAAAGGACTACTCCGACAAGGGTTTCATTTGTTATGAACCTGTTTTTCAAAATGTGAATGTTTTAGACTAAATTCTTATTTTGCTCATAAGTTTAGGCCCAAAATTGACATTTACTCTATAAATTAATTAGGGAGAGTTAAAAAATGGAATGAGTAAGTTATTTGTGGACGGATCGAATAAAAAAGTGAGCACTTCTTCCGTGAACTAAGGTAGTACTCCCTTCGTGTCCAAAGCCTTTAATTTTTCCTAGCGGCAAGGAGCTTAGACATTATTGTATGAGGTGCCGAGTTCGAGCCCTCTTGACATCATTTACAATTTCCTCCTTTATAAAGGAGTTTATTTTTAAAAAAATAATTAAAAATTAAATAAAAAATAAGGTAGTACTTCCTTCGTCCCACTTAAGAGACGCGTTTTCCTTTTTAGTTTGTTCTAAATAAGATGATTCATTCCTCTTTTAGAATCTTTATCTCTCCAATTAAAACCACTTTTTCTCATTCCTATAAAAATATCCATCTTTCTTTCTCTTTCTATTTTAATACTTACACTCACATTTTCTCTTTCTAATTAAACAATATTAACCAATAGCTCATAAATCTCGTGCCGACCAAAAAATTTGTCATCTTAGGCTCAAAGGAAGGAATAGTAATAAATACTCCATTTGTCCCAAAATAGGAGTCATATTTGGTTTGGACACGAGTTTTTAAAAAATATAAAGAAAAGTGTATTGAATAATTTAGTGGAATATGGGTCTCACTTATATATAGTACTCCCTCCGTCCCATATTAGGAGCCACTTTGATTTTTCTGCACCCGTTTTTAAAAATGATACTTAATAAATAGTTAAAGTAGAGAAATGGTAAAGTAAGAGAGAGAATACACTAAAGAAGACGCTTCTCTACATTATTCTCTCTCTTACTTTACCATTTCTCCACTTTAACTATTTATTATCATTTTTATAAAACGGGTGCAGAAAAATCAAAGTGACTCCTAATATGGGACGAAGGGAGTATTATATTTTTATAATACTCCCTCCGTCCATGAAAAATAGACCACATTGTGAATGACACGGGTTTTAATGTGGAGTTGGTAAAGTAAGAGAAAATGGAAAACAGTAAGAGAGAAGTAGTATTAGTGGAATGTGAGGTCGATGTTATTAGTAGTGTTTAAGAGCATCCCCATCCGTGCTCTTAGTTAAGAGCACGGAAGTGGGCCCGGACCCACTTTTACTGCTTGTCCTTAGCTAAGAGCACAACACCCACATACGTGCTCTTAGCTAAGGACAAGCTCAAGGGTCCCACCATTCTATTATTCAATTTAAATAAAAACATTTTCACAATATTAAAATGCATTAAAATATCCGAAATACTATTACAAATTATAAAATAATTAAAAATTACATAAGTAAAATCCTAAAAATTAAAAATTACACAAATAAAATCCTAAAAATTAAAAATTACACTACTCGTTGCCGAATTTCGCCCAAATGTGATTGATTAGATCTTTTTGTAGCTCAGTGTGGGCTCTTGTATCGCGCATTGTGTGTCTTCTTTCCATCCTCTCGTTCACCGTCGTATGCACACCTCGACGTGGGGGAGACCTCACGGTTGAGCTTCCGGCTTCATCCTCGTCGTAAAAGTTACCCGCCATCGGTCCTTCGTCAGCTATAATCATGTTGTGCAAGATAATGCACGTGTACATGATGTCGGCGATATTCTTAACGTACCAAAGCCGAGAAGGGGACTTCACAATGTTGAATCGGCCTTGAAGGACACCAAAAGCTCTTTCGACGTCTTTCCGAGCAGACTCTTGAATCTGTGCAAAAAGAATCCGTCTCGGCTCTTGTGGATTGCTGAACGACTTCACGAAAGTCGACCACCTTGGGTAGATACCATCGGCGAGATAGTAACCCATGTGGTATGCATTTCCGTTGACGGTGAAGTCGATCGCTGGTGCTACACCATTCAAAACATCATCGAAGAGTGGTGAAGAATATAGCACGTTCAAGTCGTTGTTGGATCCGGCAACACCGAAATATGCATGCCAAATCCATAGGCGGTAGTCGGCGACCGCTTCAAGGATAAGCGTTGGGCCGCCACCTTTGTGGCCGCTTAAGTGTTGCCCCCTCCAAGCAGTCGGGCAATTCTTCCACTTCCAATGCATGCAGTCAATGCTGCCTAGCATACCGGGAAAACCGTGGACTGTTTCGTGAAGACGAAGCAACCGTTGACAATCGTCGGTGGTGGGTGCCCGAAGGAATTCCTCGCCGAAAGCAGAACGAACGCCGTCGCAAAAACTCTTGAGGCATAGGATTCCAGTTGACTCACCGACATGCAAATACTCGTCGAAGAGGTCAGCCGTTTGCCCAGTAGCAAGTTGTCGGATGGCACAAGTACACTTTTGCAACGCCGTGAGACTTTGCCGACCGGTTGCATCTGCACCTTCTTGAAAGTATTCAACGCGGGTGGACAATGTGGTGACAATACGCATAAACAACCGTTTTGACATGCGAAAACGGCGCCGAAAGTAATCTTGTGGATACCGCGGCTGGTCGGAAAAATAGTCGGCAAAGAGCCTTTCATGGGCTCCCTCTCGATCACGAGGGATGTAGCGACGTTTTGCTCTAGTTGGTTGAGGAGGAGGGGCGTTGGCGGCGACATAGGCTTCATAGGCGGCACGATATTGTTCATAATATTCTTGTTCTTCGCGCTCCGCTTCCGCAATGAGATTGGTGAAATCCATTTTTGAATTTTTTAGAGAGAGTTTGGAAGATGTAGATGATTTAGTATGAAAAAGTATGAATGAGAGATAATTTGATGTGAAAAGTGGATGATGAATGTGTGTAAGTGGATGATGAATGTGTGTATTTATAGATGATTTTGGGATTAAAAAAAAAAAAATCACAAAAATCCAAAAAAAACGTCTATAAACGGCTCTATTTTTTTGGGAATCCAAAAATATATTTTTTTTTTTTTTTGGTATTATTTTGAATTAATTATGAATTTTTTTTTAAAAAAAAATTAAAAATCGAATTTGCCAACGGCATAGCCGTTGGCCAATAAAAACACGCCACGTATGGCTGCTCAGCGGCACGGACGTGCTCTTAGCTAAGAGCAGCGCCGTGCCGTTGGCACGGACGGACGAGCTCCAGCGGCGGACGGACGAGCTCTGTCCAGCGGCACGGACGGACAAGGCGACGGACGAGCACCGCTGCGGATGCTCTAAGTTTAATTGTGTTAGGTACGTAGCAAATGTGAGAACCTTTTTCAACTTGGTCTTTTTTCGTGGACAACCAAAAATAGCAAATGTGGTCTATTTTTCGTGGACGGAGGGAGTAAGTGTGAGTGGAATAAGTTGGTGGAATGTGATATCTACTTACCATCTATGGTAAAAATGAAATATAACTCTTAATGTGAAATGGATTTTATGGTAAAAATGAAATATGACTCTTGTTGTGAGACGGATAGAAACGACAAAATATGATTTTTATTGTGCAATTGGAGGAGTGTTTTGAAATTTCATCATCAAAAACCTAACTCGTGTTAGAGTCAAAGGGTAGATTAATCCGAAGGGAGTATTTAGTTGGACGGAAAAATATGGATTGCTAAACTTCATCCACTAGCTAGGTTAAAAATATTAAACTAAAAAATTGGTTTCTTGGTTTCATACAGTGAGGACTAGGTCACAACTACTACTATGATCAAAGATAACTCTCATATTACACCATCGAACACCCTAAAAACAACTCACAATTAACATTGCAACAAGAAGAAAGAAAAAAAAAAAAAAAAGCAATGGCTTATGCTGCTGCGACTTCTCTCAAGCAAACTATACAAGGACTCCTATGTTCTTCCAACATTTCCATTGATTCTTCGAGTCGAGAAATCCTAGATATTGCACACAACCACCTCACATCCTTACAAGAAACCCTCAAAAAATCGGACGAACGCCTCCGCAGCAACGGATTGAGAGAGTTGGAAGAAAAAATCAGAGATACGATACACAACTTAGAAGATTCCCTCGAATCACAGTTTCTATCAGATCTCGAAGAAGAAGAAGAGGCTACCATTTCTTCGCTAGACCTGAAGGAAGTATCGCACGAGTTCAACTCCTTCGCGGAAGCAGCGAAGAAGATGAAGGAAGACTACAATCGTCATCTCGACAATCCATCTTGTGATGAAAATGATGATTATGCATCACGACAGACGATAGGTTGTAACGTAAAGATGGTTGGATTATCCGATGTCTACAATGATCTGAAATATCACGTGATGAGAGTGATAAGGCCAGACGACTTCGGTTTCTTCTCCTTCTTCGGCAAACCAGGCACCGGGCGATCCCTTCTTGCCCGGGGCGTCTATGATGACATACAAGGCTCATTCGACTGCAGCGCCTGGGTGAGGATAGGCTCAACATATGACCTCACACAACTCCTCTTAAACATCATTTCTCAAATAAATCCTGACGAATTCCTCACCTCCCAAGGAGAGGAGAAATTGGGGGAATATGTGTACACTAGTTTGGAAGGAAGGAGATACATGGTTGCGTTGGACGACGTTCGCGACACGGACGTTCTGATCAAGCTGAGAAGATCGTTGCCGGAGCAGAACAACGGAAGCGTGGTGTTGCTGACGACGGGATTTATTGAAGTAGCGGAATTCGACGAGAGATTTGTGCCCCTTAAACCGCCGACGATAGATGAAGACTTCTTCTGGCCTTACATACTGACTATTTTTTTCGAGGGGGGTATTGCGCCGCCGGGATTTGAGGAAATAGGGAGGAAAATTGCCAGAAACTGTGGAGGTTGTGTGCTAGTGGCGGCCAGAATTATTCTGATTTTGAGGAAATTGGAGAGAGAGACGGAGATCTGGAGCGCGCTAGCTGAGGCTCAACATGATCGCGTTTATATGATGGATGACGAATTATCAGAGGTATATTCTCACTTTTTCAGTGTGCATATACATATCTCAATTATACAATTTTAATCAACACTTAAAATATAATGACGTCATTATTTATCATATATAATGTCGTTTGATACAATTAAAAAAATTAAAAAATTATTATGATTTTATATTTCAGTTTTGAAGATTATAAGCAGAGTTTTCTTCGGTTAACGAAAAATTATAATTATTTTTATAAAAATATAAATGTAAAAGTTTAATAACATTAGCAAATAACACATCATCATTTTATTTTCGGATACTATATATTATGGCAAAACGGGGCTTTTTACAGGTAAGTTATCAAGTGTTTTTCAATATCATTACAACTTATGCTGCAGCTCTGTAATAGTTTTAACTAGGTCTATAAAATGGACGATGAAAATAAGTAGTACTCCTTCCGTTCTAAGTGACATAATTCTTTTAGGCGCGCACATATATATATATATATATATATAGATAGATAGATAGATAGTGGTGTTTAGTGGTTAAATAAGAAAATAAAGTAGGAGTGAGAACAAAGTAAAAGAGAAAAAGTAGGAGAGGGGATAAAGTAAGAAGGAGATGAGTGTTGTTTTTAGCCATAAAAGGAAATGTCTTACTTATAGTGGGACGACAAGAGTATTTAAAACTTATACCTACCCCTTCATTTCCTAAAGTGGTGAAATTAGTGTTAGTAAATTATGGGGTCAACATTTTGAATGATGTATATGGTTAGTATTTGTTTAAAACTTTTCATATTTAGAATTGGTGTAATTTTGGTGGACAGTCAAAAGTTCTAAAATTAGTCTATTTTTTTTTTGGACTAAGTTAGTATAAATAGGGATGTCAACGTAGCCCGCAATCCGTGGGCCGGCCCGAATAGCCCGCCAAATTTACAGGGTTAGGGCTGAAAATTTCAAGCCCGATAAAATTACAGCCCAATTAGCCCGCACCCAATTAACCCGCAACCCCTTAGGGCCAGACCCGAAAACCCAATGGGCTGGCCCGAAAACCCGACAAAATTTCTATCGTTCTATTTATTTGACTCTAATTCGACACTTCATTGGTTATTTTATAATATAGATTACTAAAAAAATAACTTTTATTTTTATATATTAAATATATAAATTATATGTTAAATATTTATTAACATAATAATAGATATATAAATTAGAAACTTCAAATTCACTAAAAAAATATATTTAAATTTCTAATACATAATGTTTATGTTTTATTTTACATAAATATCAAATATTAGTATTTGATCATGTATATGTTTGAGTTTAAGCATATATCTCAAATTTATCATAATTAAATATTTTACATTATATAAATATAACTAATTTTCACCATTATCTATTGGATTCAATGCATGTTAATTTTATCGGTAGTAACCCGATTAGCCCGTTGGGCTAGCCCGAAACCGGAGCTTTTAGGGTCAGGGTTGAACTTTTATAACCCGAAAAAAGCACAGCCCGATTAGCCCGCACCCGATTGACCCGCAACCCGAATAGGGTTGGCCCGAAACCCGGTGGGCTGGCCCGATTGACATCCCTAAGTATAAATTAAGCTAATTAACATTTGATCACAATTTTTTTTCCTAAAAGTCAAGTGTTTAAATATGTGATTAATGTCTTAGTGACAGTTAAATTTAATTCTAAGTTATTCAATTTCCTTAGAAGTATCCACTTCTATAAAAAAAATCAGGTAAATACATAATTCATTCAAAATGGTTCAAATTTGTTTCATATTAGTACAAAAAAATTAAAGTTTACATAAATCATACAAAAAATTTCATTCGTGTTTCAGTTTAATTCTGTTATTTTTGTTTGGATGTCGTTAACTCTTTGTCAATTTAAAGTAAAATAAAAATGTTTCATAATTATTTCATGTTGGTACAAAAAGTATTATCATTGTTTCATATTGGTACAAAAAAATTCATCATTATTTTATGGTCTGTGCATCACATAAGTAAAAAGTTAACATCATTTAAACACATATAACAGAATGTATTAAAATAAAACACGAATGAAACTTTTTGTATAATATTTTTGTACTTGTATGAAACAAAAATGAAACATTTTGTATAGTTATGTATTTACCTCAAAATTTTTACATACAAAATATTATGTGGAATTTGAATTGCTATGTGGAATAAAATTATCCATTTTGAAACAAATTAGCATAAATAATTTATTTTTATTCACTACTTGTCATCTTAATGATATTATTTTATTTTACTTGAGTATAAAGTAATCCATTTATACAATAAATGACTAAAAATAGTCCTTTATTAATTCCCTCCATCAATAAATAAATGTTCATTTTTTACTGGCTCGAATTTTAAGAAATTGTTTGACTTTGTAAAAGAAAGTGGTAGAAAAAGTTAGTGGAACATAGAAATATTAATTTTTACAATAAAATGTGAGTAAAGGGAACAAACCAAAAAGTAAAAATGAGACATTTAATGAGGACATAAAGAGTAATTAAAAACGACAACAATGAAATTAGTAGGATATTTAGAAAATATTGTTTTAAGTTATTCAATTTCCATTGGAAAAGATAGTAATCTTTGATTCTTAGTTTGTCAAATTTTCTTTTATTTTCTATTTTGAAAAGGAAATTTGTGTGGAATAAAGGAGGAATTTTATATAGTTTACGAAATTAATATAAATAAAAAATATTATGTGGTATTTTAATTGTTATGTGGAAATTAAATACTTATATAAATTGAATTAAACTATAAATAATAATCCTACAAAATGTATAAAGTTTCGTATCTATTTTAAAATAAATTAAACTTTGGTAACCAATTTGATACAAATATTATAATTTCATAACCATTTTATGTAATTAACCTCAACTGACAGTTTGTCTACAATTCTAGCTCAAGTATTTCTTTGTGAATTGACCTTATTTTGCAATCATTTTCGGACTATTTAAAAAAATCTGATTTCATATTCCACTAAATTTTCCAACTAATTATTTTTTACTCTCTCCGTTACATAGTAATAGAGTCATTTTACCATTTTGGTACGTTCCATAGTTATTATACAGTCATTTTCCTTTTTAGTAAAAGTCAACACATTTTTTCACACCTACTTTACTCTCTCTTACTTTATTCTCTCTTCATCTCTCTACCCTTTTCTTTTTCCACTTTACTCTCCCTTACTTAACTCACATAACACAATTTTTCTTAATCTCCGTGTCAAAAAGAAACGCCTCCATTACTATGGAGCGGAGGAAGTACATTTTTTAAAATCTGTTCCCATCAAATATAACTCCTATTGTGGAACAGGTGAAGTAAAATTTATAGTAATGAAAAATGTGAAACATTTTATTTCTATTTTTATTACTACTATGATATATAGTGGGTGTGTTTTACAATCTCTTTTTCTTCTCTATTTCTTCATATATGTTTTACAATTTTTTTCTTCTCTATTGCTCATCATTTACACTCATTTCTCTATTCATATTCATCTCAACGCTCCTTTTTTCTCTCAGCTTTGATTAATTTTATTCTTTCAAATTTGTCATTTATGTGAATTTTCCCTTATTGGCAGGCAAATGATGTACAAAAATATCTAGGAGATGACGATCAAGTATGGTCGGAAAATATGTTTGACGTATCTATATTGATAGAGAAAACTAGGGATGTTCTATTTCCAGACAGGTTATTTCCAAAAATGGGAATTATGACAATATATGGAATGGCCGGAGTTGGTAAGACTACTCTCATCAGAAATATTTTTTCAGACCTCTCAATCATGCATCGTTTCGATCATTGTGTGTGGGTGAATGTGGGCTCAAATTATAAATCAGAAGAAATCTTGGCGGATACTCTAGCTCAATTCTATCCTTGTATTGATAAACAAAATATAAAGGATGATGCAACATTAACTATGGATTTGTGCACGCAGTTACTCCATAAGAAATGCCTCATTGTGCTAGATGATTTATGGAGCCAGGCCCCGGTGCATATCTTGAAAAACTTTTTACCTAGCATCAAGGGTGAACTTGTTGTTACGACTAGACTATTCAAGGTTGGCCTTTTTGGAGCATGTGATAGGACGATGAAGTTGTGTTTCCTAAATAAAGACGAAAGTTGGGATCTTCTTCGCGATAGGGTGTTTGGCGATGAGATTTTCCCTATGCAACTTGAACCTGTCGGAAGGAAGATTGCTGAGAGTTGTGAGGGTCTTCCTCTCCTGATTCTCTCAGTCTCGGATAAGCTATCCGAACTTGAGAAAACCTTGGAGATGTGGAGCATGGTAGCATCTGGAAAAGTATCGGTTATTAAGAATGCAGAAATTAAAGTATTGGACTCATTGCTTCCAAGTTATGAGGCTTTACCTCAACACTTGAAAGCATGCTTTCTCTACATGGGGGGTTTCCCTAAAAAGCTTGACATTCCTACCTCTAAGCTCATCAATTTATGGTTTGCTGAGGGTTTTCTTGAACCAAATTCATCTCAAACTTTTGAGGATTTTGCTGCAAGATGCTTCAAGGAGCTTGTTGATTCTACTACTGTTATGGCCAAGAAGGGATCTGATTTGGAACACAACAAGACTTGTAATCTCCATTCTGTTTTTTGGCATCTATCACGCAGGGAAGCCATCAACAGCAAAATTTTCTACATCTTGAATTGTGATGATTATTCAATAAAAGATAGTATGAAAAGCCAATGTAGATTATGTATTCCGAATAGCATTTTATTGGGAATCGAAGATGATGCAATGTCGGCCTTCTCAACTATGCGTACTTTGCTATGTACTGGTCCACTACATCGATATCCAGTTCCGTTGTGTTTGAAGTCAAGAAATTTGAAGGTTTTGGAAGCTCTTGCAATCCGTTTCTACGAGTTTCCAATTGATATAGTGGCATTAGTTCAACTAAGGTACCTTGCTCTCACTTGTGACGGAAACCTCCCACCTTCCATATCCAAACTTTGGAATCTACAGTACTTGAGAGTGAGACAATACTTGAGTATCAAATCCCCGAGCAATTCTTCGTATTTGCCTAATGAAATATGGAATATGAAAGAGTTGAAACATCTTCATGTCTCAGGCCAAAAGCTACCCAATCTAGATTGTGAGGAGACCTTTTTACCAAACTTGTGTTCACTCTTGGGTGTGAGTGTGCATAGTTGTACAATGAGGGTTTTCAAAAGAATGCCTAATCTTAAAAAGCTTGGTATTCAAGTTGAATTGGCACCGGATGACAATAGTGATTCCTTAAATTACATGGATCATATATATCATCTTAGTACACTGGAATCACTTAAATGTGTCGTTGTGAATCCAGATCTCGGGTTAGAAGATGTTGCCCCACCTATTCCTAGTTCTACGCTCCCATCAAGTCTTAAAAAGTTGAGTTTGAGTGGTCTAGGATATCCTTGGGAGTACATGAAGGTAATCGGTAAATTACCAAATCTTGAAGTGCTCAAACTGAGATGCTATGCTTTTATAGGACCAATTTGGGAGATAGATTGGCAAGATTTCCCCCAACTTAAATTTCTTTTAATTGAAGATGCTGACTTGGTGCGTTGGGATATGAAAATGCCTTGTATCCCGAAATTGCACTTCTTAAGCTTCATACACTGCTACAACTTAGAAGAACTCCCTTCTTATTTGTCTACTTCTGTTCAAAAGATAAAAGTAGATGAATGTCACCCTTTAACTGGGGATTGGGCAAGGAAGATGAAAGACAAGAATTGGATGATGGAGGTACAAACTCTTGAACATGATATCCGGTCTTCATGGAATTAGTTGAAGTTTAATCCAAGTGAGGACTCTTTGCACATAAGTTAAAGGTTAGTATATCAATTTTGATTAATCTCATTTCTATGTAAAGATTAGATCTACAATTACATGACACAAGTTATTTTCCATTTATAGATTATATGCTAGTGTTAAAAAATTCTGTTAAAGAAATGTTTTATATTTAGTGGTAAAAATTATGAGCGTTGATATTAGACCATTATTCCCTTTTGGGGTGTCCCAACATATTTGAGTCATTTCTATTTATGGTAAAAATTTATTTTACTATCAACTCCACTTACACCACTAAACAACATCTCCTAAATTCTTGTGCCCAAAAAAAGGGCTCTAATATCTTGGGACGGAGGAAGTACTATATTTTATTTATTTTTCACTCACTCCATATATTTTTCGGTAAGGATAATAATTTTTAGGGACGCAAAAAATATTTTGGCCAACCCTATTTCCACTCCAAAAACTCATGATAATATTATGATAATTGAAAAGCTAGTTTTCGTCACTTGGTTGAAAATGAATTACGCAGTTAAATTGGTAAAAGTTGTGCATGAAGGATGCTTTTTTTAGGGAATGAAGATGAATGGCCGAAAATCTTGTGAAGAGTTGGAGCTTGAAAAGCACGCGTTAAAAGAGGAAGAATTGAGCACAATATTGAACATTTGAGAGGGAAGGAGCTAAAAAGGTAGTCTACATTGCCTAGTTTGATAACTCGGCCAATTTGAGCGCGTCGTCAAAAGTACATTGAAGTTGTCTCGTCAAAAATACTGTGGCTGATTCTTGTGTGTTTAGTTTAACCCTTGTTTGTTTAGCTTTTAAGTTTCAATTGGTTACATGGTAATCTCCAAAGAATCGTTGATTGCTTACGCTTTCTCCACGTATTGTTATTCAATTCTATACATTGATCTTCTCACTGGTTCCCGAACTATATTTTGATATAGGGTGGACTGATCTCATCAAAATTTATATGACTAGAATAAAGATGAGACAGAAATCCCGTAAAGTGTAGGAGAGAGATTTGTATCGCCCAAGAGGAGAGGACGGAAAAATATGTGTTTACACTGTCTCTCGTTTATTCTCCTATGTATTAAGTTACATGTTGGCTCAATCAGGGATCTATGAAGGTTTGGATGTAGGACACAACCCTTTGGCTTTTAACTAATTAAACTAAAACCTCAATGTAATTAAAGAACAAAATGAAATATTATTATCAATCACTACACTAATAATATTGATTTACTATCCAAATCTAAAATTATAAGTAATTCGGGTTTCTTCATTAATTTAGTTATTTCTCGCGCTTAAGATATATGTGTCCATTAATTGATTAATGTATGTTATTGACTTAATTAATTAATATCTTATTACTCCAAGAGTAAACTAAGGCCTTGTGTGATTTGGGGGCAAACATAAATCGCATGCCCCTAAGCTTCTTTCGGAAGTTGAAATTTGGTGTCTTGAAGCCGACTACCATCACCCTTGAAATGGCGGATAAATCCGTCAAGTTCCCCAATGGAGTCCTCGAGAATGTCTTAGTGAGGGTGAATGATTTTATTTTCCCCGTGGACTTTGTTGTTTTGGACATGAAGGAGGACCCAAATGTTCCTCTCATCCTTGGAAGACCATTCCTTGCAATCGGGAAAGCTTTAATTGATGTCACTAAGGGAGAACTCACCCTTAGGCATGGAAATAAGACAGTCATCCTCTCTATGTTGGACAAGATGAAACGCCACGAGATAGAGGAATCAAAGATGGTGGAGGTAGAAGAATGCAAGGTGATGAATGTTGCCTATGAGAAAGCTAAGGAGGATGAAGATGCGAAGCCCAATTGGTGGAAGAAGCGGTTATACAAGCTCTATTTGGCCGCTAAAGCAAAGACGGGCCCTGATGATATTATTCGTGTGAGGTTGGAAAACAAGTAGATGAAGCTTTCAAGACATCGAGCATACGACGATAAAAAGTTGCGCTATTTGGGAGGCAACCCATAGTAGGTAACTTCTAGATTGTTTCCGTTTTAGTTTGTCTATCATATAATTCTCACTTCTCCACCAACTTTTTAAACTTATTCTACGCATAGCCTTGAATAAGTTTGGGGGGATGATATGGTGGATAGTGAGCCTTATGAGATGCTTTGTTGTTTTATTTTTGTTTTAGATTGATTAGTTGTCTTTTGTTGCTTTTATTTATGTTTTATGGTAGATTTTCTTTTCTTTAAACCTCTGTGAGTTGTATTGGTTTTGGGTTGTTGAAATTGAACTTGTTTGAATTTTGGTTTCTTGGGGTAAAGACTAGTTGTTAATGATAAAAACATCATCCATCTTTTAAGTTATCATGGTCTTTGATTTAAGAGTTTGAGTAATAGGTGCATAAGTAACGAATTGCTTGTTTGCCTTGATTCATGCTATTACCCGAGTGAGATTTGAGCCAAACATTCATTTCAGTGTGATTTTATCATTTACTTGTTGTTGTTTCTAGAACTTGCTCCCGATCATATTAAGTCTACATAGTGAATGTGAGTTTAGGAGATGACGTTAGGCTATCTTTGTTCCTCTCTTCACAAGTGCTATATTTCTATCCCTAGTTAACCCTCTTAGCCTAAAAAGTTCTCCAATGTTATTGATTTGTTAAGTTAACTCTCAAAAGTGTCAATCTACAAATTTGAAAGCACATATAGGGGGTTGGCGTTGCTTAAAAAAATGGAGGTATAAGCTAGACGAAGTCTAGAGAAAAAAAATATATATATAAAAAGAGAGAAAAAGAAAAAAAAAATTGGAGGTATAAGCTAGACGAAGTCTAGAGGAGTTTTTGCTTGGGAATTTCAATAAGTGGGGACCGGATGGGAGGAAGAAGTTCGACAAAGTCTTACTTTTATGAGATTTGTTATGAGAAATTGTCTTTTGTTGGGATTTGTAATATGCGAGTACTTGGGCATCTCTTACTTTTCAGCCACTTTAGCCAAAATGTTCCCTACCGTCCAAAGAGCCACATTACAACCTTAATAAAGTCCTTTCTGATTTTAGATTCACATTCACATTCTAGTAGATGAGATGTTTGATTTGGAGCAAGCCTATGGTAAACACTACTTGTATTTTGATTTGAGAGTATTATTTCAATACATACACTTTTGAGAGTGAGATACACACGCACATATCTTGAGAGAAGCATGAATCCAAGGTGATATACAAGTTAGTAGTAAAAGTGCACTCGACGGCTTGACTTGATATAATTTGTATTTTGATATGCTCTTGTATTCCATACTCTTTGAAACAATGATGATGTCTAAACCCCTTTAAATCCAAGTCTTCTTTTAGTTTTTTTTGTTCATTGCTCGAGGACTAGCAATTATTTAAGTTTGGGGGAGTTGACATACTTGAATTTTGCTTGGTTTTAGAGAGTAATCTTGCATGGTTTTGATCACATTTCGTCTATTATTGGATATGATTATGATTACTTCTCTATTATTTTGGTATTTGACCATTTTGTTAAGAATGTGTAGAAAAAGGTACAAAATATGTGGATGTGCAGCAGCCTTGGTTTGAGACAATATTAAATGGAGATTTTGAAGTCCAATCAGCCCCTAATGCATATCAATCTCTTCGTCTTCGAAAGAGCTTCGTGTGGGTATCTCGCACGCCTCAATCGGAGTTCTGTAGAAGAAGTTATGACCGTTTTACGAACACTGCGCTGTCCAGAAAATTACACGCGGCCGGGTGAATTAACCACCCGGCCGGGTACTGTGTTTTTGCGCTGAAAAGGTCAGAAAATGGTCGAAAATCATCACCCGGCAGGGTGAATTTTACTCTTTATAATTCTACCCGGCCGGGTACGTTATTTTGGCGTATTTTCTTGCCAAATACGCGATTTTTTATGGGGGGTTAATAGGAAGAACGCCTAGGGTTCACGAATTCAACATTCCACCGCCTCCAACACATTCCACACTTCCCCAAGAACACTTTGAAGAGAGATTTGAAGATTGAAGACTACAAATCAAGAGATTGGGGTCTCTAATCCATAGAATCGTTCCACAAGAGTATTTATTTGCTTTCTTTGATGTATTTGATTGAATCCATTGTTTTGGTTTTCATGAAGAACATGAGTAGCTAATTTTATTGTGGAGTTTTGGTGAAGACTACAATGGATTTTTGTGATTAATTCAAGGACTTCTTTTGATTGCTTAGCTCTTGTGATTCCTTTGTTCATTCTTGTGCCTTTTCAATTCAATTGCTTAGCTACCAATTGGGTTTGTTTACCTTTATAGTTGTAATCGAGAGATACCTATCTAGGTTTGATAAAAGAGTAAGCATCACTTTGATAATCTACACTCGAGAGAGGGGAACCTTAGTGAGGGCTTGGGTTTTTTGTTCTATGGAGTTAATCTAAACATATTAGAAGGAGACTTCAATATTAAGGGTTAATCAACGGGGTGAGTACACTCGCAAGGGGGCTCAACCTAGATTAGCGACTTTCCTAGTAATCCTAGAGACATAAAATGGGTAATCGAAATTGTTGAATCAATCACAATACAATTCCATTGTAGTTGGATCCAAAACTCTACTCTCCTCTTTGTGGTATCTTTTCACTTGTGTTTAATTCCTCTTGTTACTATTAATTCATTTTCGTTGTTATATGCTTATAGTAGTGTTAGAACAAAATCATTGCTCTTTGGATTGTCTAGATAGTAGTCGAAATTTGTTCATGGTACTTGAGTTGATACAATCTTGTCTCTGTGGGATACGATACTCTTGCTTGCTAATTGCTACACTAGCCCCGTACACTTGCGGGTATTATTTGTGTTAAAATAAGTTGAGCCAATTCCAACTTACCAGTTTATAAATGATAAAAAATTTATTTCAAACTTCGCTTGAAGACATTATCAAACCAGACTCACCTATGGCGCGATTCAACATAATAGTCATTGATAAGGCCAATTCCATGCATTGGTTATGAGAGTAAATTCAACAATTTTCTGGGTCTAACACATGTTTTAAGTCAGGTTGTGTAGAGAAAATCGTCAGGCCGAGGAAATAAGAGAAAAAATTTGTCAGGCAAAGGAAAGGAGCAAAAGAGCAACAATTTACAAGACGGAGGGAGCTTCGAAGACGAAGGGCAAAATAGAGAATACAAGGAAGGATCTAGAAGCCGTCTGTCTATAAATACTGGAAGCGCATACAAAATCGAGGACACTTTTTCACGCTCCAGCTTATAGTTCTTAGCTCATTAATTAAATTTTCTCTGCACACACTCTGCACCATGGGATAATTCGGGGAGGTTCGCATATCGATCGATAGTTAGTCTGTGTACCATCGTCTCTACGTAAGGCGAAGAAACAATTGCTTTAAATTTCTGTTTTTGCTACTTTTGAGTCGAGTCTTCGTTGTTCGAAGCTCGGCGACCGTTTCGTTGTTGAATCACCGTTGAACGCTGGTTTATTTTGCAATGGAAGTTTATATTCTGTTCTCGATTCATGTTGAATCCTGTTTTATGTTTACTTTGGATGCTTTTCGCACTTGATCTATTTTGTTGGAGTTGAATTGTGCTGGAATTGAAGTTGATCGGAAGAATTTGGTTGGATAAAGATATTGGAGATGGAATTTGTTGTTATTTGTTGAGGATTGCTTCGATCCAGAGCAGATGAAAGCATCCGAAGTCTAGATCTGTTGAAATTTTGCATGGTTTTGAAGTTTAGTTACTGTTTTCTCATTTACCTCGTCTAGGGATAGTAGATCTGTTCTAATTTTCAGTTTAATAGCAATTTGATCGTTTAATTCGACATGCTCTGTTCCGATTTGATGTTTTACTCTGTTTTCTGCATATGTGATCATGGATCGTTGGAGAGGATGAAGTTAGTTGTTAGTTAGAACCTGATTTGCAGCTTTATTCCGCACTATTTCTATTTTAGGATAATGGTCCCCACAGTTCAT
This sequence comes from Salvia hispanica, assembly GCF_029641045.1. Classification (NCBI taxonomy): domain Eukaryota; kingdom Viridiplantae; phylum Streptophyta; class Magnoliopsida; order Lamiales; family Lamiaceae; genus Salvia; species Salvia hispanica. Next base: position 35,702,406 of record NC_142696.1, read on the forward strand.
TTTTCCTCGGTCTAGCTATTTTAGGAAAATTGTTCACTAGATCTGGTAAATTGCGTTGTTGAAGTGTTACTATGTTTAGATTTCTATTTTCATCATGCATATTTTCATTATGTTTTTCTTTCCCTAGGTCTAGCTGTTAGAGTAGATCATTTGCATTTACCCAGTCTAGTAGTTAAGTTCTCAACCCAAGTTTGCGTGGCAGCAGCCAAACTCGTTCCAAGTCCTCTTAACTCTCACTCGCGTCCTATTCCTCTCTGTGGGTTCGACCCTTGCTTCTCTATGCTAGTTACAGTATAGTGGGTTGAGGTATTATTTTCTTTGACAGCAGGCTGAAGGTGAGTCCGACGACCGTAAACATCTTAGTTATTGAGTTCCTAGACCTTGTAATCTAGTGAATTCCCTTGACCTGGGGATTATGAATTAATTGATATGTACTCTGCCCTCAGCTTGACCATCAGTCATTCTAACATCGCTAGATATAATTTACCACTACCCGAAACACCAAGAATCTTGGGTTGAGAAAAACCCGCATCATTTGATAAATCAAAGTAATGCATATAATCAATAACGTATGTTGTGATGACCTTGAAGTCACGGGTTCAAACCCCGCCACCCACTGGGAGACTTTCGGCCTTAATTCGCAAACCAGTCGAGCAAGATTAGTCGGAGTCTGTCATAGGCGTTGTTCGGTACACCTGTGGCCAAACCAAAAAAATAACGTATCCTCAAAGCTAAATATATTGATTAAGAAATGATAGTTTATCAAGACCTTGTCTTTCAGTAAATAGCATAAAGACTTGTCTTACTGTTAGATCCGTCAGTGCTATACAACATCAATGCCATCTTATTTTGTTAATGCTTGGAAATATACGAATTGACATTGCAACCTTTCACGATAGGTGGTCAAAGCCTATCTAAGTTGTGAAATACTATTTTCATTTGTTTATATCTGACCACGTTACGTTAAAGTGAATATTGCCCACAACCGGTCTACTAAAACAAAGACTTCGACTCTTCTCAAATCTGGTTAAAAGTGGCTTGTAGAATTTATTATATACAGACAAAATTTTATTTGTGGAAACTGGTCGAAATATGTTTTTAAGTATACTCCAATCACTTTATTAACAAGATATTAAGTACATACATAAATCATACAATTTTAAATGTTAGTGACCTGCTGTGGAGACGTGAAATTGAAATGCACATATCACTGTAAGTGATGCAAAATTCAAATGTGTAGTCAATTCAACCCGAAATCCGTGGGCCGGCCCGAGCAGCCCGGTAAAATGAGCGGGTTAGGGCTGTAATTTAATTGCCCGAATACAAAACGGGCTAAATGGGTTGGCCTGAATGGGTTGGCGGGTTAAACGGGTTGGCCCGAACGGGTTGGGTTGCGATTTTAATTATAAAATATTAAGTTTTAAGAGTTATTTATATTTATGAATCTTCAATCTTCATTCTACACAATTATTAGTCTTATTCAATTTTCATTCTACATTTTTTCACTCGATCTCACAATATCAGCTTTGAGGTTCCACCTCAACTCATTATTACACCGTCTCATCATCTGCCAATAGTGTCTTACCACCATCAAAGCCAATCAAGATAAAATTAAGAACTAACCCATCAAAATCTCAGTATATTTTATCATTTTAATAATGATTCTTGTAAGATATGATTTTTTATTTTCATAAAAAATTAGTTACGAACAATGTCATAATAATGACACGAACACAAGCTTTAATATATGTTGTAGTTGATCGAGATGAAAAGCTTCTTTTCAAGTATTATTGAAGAAAATTATAAAAATTTGAAGATTTTTATATGATTCCAAACTAAAAAGAAAAAAAGTATCTAAAATTTAAAATCATTTTATGGAAGAAAATTTTGATACAAGAGATTATTTTCGAAAGCTTTTAGGCCCGAATAGCCCGATGGGTTAGCCCAAAATCCGGCAGGTTAGGGTTAGGGTTGAAAATTTATGATCCGAAAAATCCAAACCCGAATGACCCGCATCCAAATAGCCCGGCAACCCGAGTGGGCTGGCCTGAACCCGAACGGGTTAGCCCGATTAACATCACTAGTAATGTCCATTGGAACTTAAAAAGCACCTCTCCTAGAACTTTACTCGTTCTTTCAACTCAATCTTCGTACTCTTCCTTTTTTTAGTTATAAAAACTCGACAAACCATTAAACAACAAATTTACAAGAACTTATATATAATTAAAACAATAAAGAATTGTAGTATTAAAAAAAATCCCACTAACATTTTTTCTGAAACACTATCAAACGAAAAACTTATACTCATCCAAACCAAAACTTTAACATTGTATTAACAAAAGTGATTGAATTAATATAGTTGAAATATACCCATCATTTAAATTGATTATATGAAAAAATAAATAATTTTATGGTCATAAAAATAGTACTACTAATACTTATGCATTGACAAATTTTAGTTTTGTATACCAACTTTAAAATATATCTGTAAATTATCAAATTAGGAATTTGTTTTAATTTTTAATTATTTCACTCTCTTCGTCGTTGAGTCTATCCTTTTTTGGGTTATTAAAGATAGTTGAGTCATTTTCAGTTTTGACAAAATTTTATTTTTCTCATACTTTATTGTCTCTTCTGTTCTCTTACTTTACTTTTTCTACTTTAGCATTTAACACATTCATTTCTTAGACATGTGTACAAAAGAAATGTTTCAACTATCTTGATGTCTTGCAACCAATCTAAATTATGATGATACTCCTAATATAATTTGATGGCTTAACTAGTTGAATGTAAATCAAAATAATGTTATATTTTGAAATAATGAAACAACATCATGGGACTATACTCAAAGGGGGTATTCGGCTTGCAATATTGTATCACGGATTAAATATATAATGTGTATGGTTCATGAGATTCAATCTCACAATTCAATAATAGATGGATAATCATGTCATAATTAGTCACAGCTAACCCCTATAACTAAAATAATCTCACAATTCAATCATAGATTATATATTGATATTATTTTATCTAGGAAACCGAACACAACCTTTGGGATGGATGGAGTACTAAATTAAATAATTTTATTTATTCAATTAGAGTTTAAGGAGTACCATCATTTATATTAAAATTAAAATTAATTGTAAAATTAATTACGTACCGTTTCATCGGACACAAGTGGAAACTCAAAACCAGCGAAGGCGAAGAAATTAGACAGTAAGAGCATCTCCAATGGCGGCGAGCGGGCCGGCTAGCCGATTCCCGGCGCTGGCCGGTCCGCTCGCCGAACCATTGTGGGCGGCGAGCGCCAATTCGGCGGAAAAATAGCAAGCGTTGGCCGATTGGTTCGCCGCCATTGTAGGCTGGCGATCGGCCAGCGGCTTTTTTATTTAATTTCCGAAACACTATATATACGGATTTGGCATGCGTATTTTGGGGTAGCCGGGTCGAACAACGACCTCAACGTCCTCAACTCGTTGCCCCTTTTTAACGAGAAGTGCCAGGGCGTCGGTCCGGCATAATATGGGCTACTACTTGGCGGATGAGATATACCATAGGTGGCCCGTCTTTGTGAAGACGATCAGATGCACAAATGAGGACAAGAAGGCCTACTTTGCGGAATGGCAGGAGTCGGCGCGCAAGGACGTGGAGCGCGCATTTGGTGTTCTCCAAGCTCGATGAGCGGCAATTAAGGGTCAACGCGTTTGTGGGATGTCGACTGCATTGCTGATATGATGTACGTCATGCACAACATGATTGTCAAAGATGAAGGTGTACAACTGACTAGTTGGGCCAACGACGATAATGAAGCCGGTCAAAGCCACGGCGTGGCCGCCGCCAACGTACGACGGGGGTACCTCACGATGAAACCGGCCGCCTCCAGGCACATGCCGACATGCGCCAAGTGGATGCTCATATTCAACTCCAAAAAAATTTAATTGAAGAGTTGTGGGCGCGGAGGATTGAACGGCGATAGTAATTTTTGTTTTATGTATTTTTTTTAATTATGTATTGTATTATTTTTAGGACACATTTTTTTTAATTTAAATGAAATTATTGCATTTTTCCGTATATGTGTCATAAATTTAATTCCTTATTTTGTGTTTAATTTCGTAAATTTGTTTTTTAATTTGAGTGAACTTCAAAAATGGTCCCTGGACTATGGGTTTATCTCGAAAATGGTCCCTGGACTTTAAAAATATCACCAATAGTCCCTGGACTAAGAGTTAATATAAAAAAGAGTGAACTACAAAAATGGTCCCTGGACTATGGGTTTATCTCGCCCATAGTCCCTGGACTTTAAAAATATCGCCAGTAGTCCCTGGACTAAGGGTTTATCTCGAAATTGGTCCTTTTAGCCTTTTTTGGTACGAAAATACCCTTTGATATTATTTTGGGGGTTTGGGCAATTTAGTCTTTTTACACTTTTAACATTTTAAATCTGATATTATTTTAGTTATGTACTAACTTTGATATTATTTCAAATTTATCATCCTTTTTCCCTTTTGTCATCCTTCACTTTGTTTCTTTATTTCAATATTAGATTTAATTTTACAAAATTTTAAATTTTAATTTTTAAATATCAATAAATTTTTTAATTATAAAAATTATTAAATAGCAAAAATTAATAGTTATAATCAATATTTGATAGTGTATAGTACTATGTAATCAATAAGGTATGACAACGCCTTAGTTTTAATCAATATTTAATACTCTCTCTGTCTCACGTTACTTGAGTCATTTCTTTTTTGCACTCGTTTTGGAAAAATAATAATAAATAGTTAAAATGGAGAGAAAAAAAGTAAGAGAGAGAATAATGTAGAGAAGAGTCTTAACTATATTTTTTTTTTTACTTTATTTTCTCTTCACTTTAATTATTTATTATTATTTTTTCAAAACGAGTGCAAAAAAGAAGTGACTCAAGTAACGTGGGACGGAGGGAGTAGCTTTAATCATAAATAGATTATATAACACAATTTATTCTGAAATAAATATGCATCTAATGTAAGACTAATATAATTTTCGTTTATTAATTTGAAAACAATCAAAATTTACTAGAAAATTTCAACAAAAATACTCCTATATAAAATTTTAAGTAGGATCAAATTTTTAGTCAACTTCATAATATTTAATCACAAGCAATTATAACAACCGAACGGAGGCTAAATAGAATAACTCTTATTTTTCCATCATGATTAATGTACTTCTTCAATTCAATTGAATATTATGTTAAATAACTAATAGTTTTAATCAATATTTATAGTGTCCATGAATTAATAGTTTTCATTAAAAAAATTTATTGATATTTAAAAATCTAAATATTAAATTTAATTTTATAAAATTAAATCTAATATTGAAATAAAAAAAAAATCAGTGAAGGATAACAAAATGGAAGAAGAATGATAATTTTGAAATAATATCAAAGTTAGTACATAACTAAAATAATATCAGATTTAAAATGTTAAAAGACCAAATTGCCCAAACCCCCCAAAAAATAATATCAAAGGGTATTTTCGTACCAAAAAAAGCCAAAATGACCAATTTCGAGATAAACCCTTAGTCCAGGGACTACTGACGATATTTTTAAAGTCCAGGGACTATGGGCGAGATAAACCCATAGTCCAGGGACCATTTTTGTAGTTCACTCAAAGGTCCTTTTGCACGGTTTCGAGACGAAAATGCCCTTTTGAGGGGTTTGGGGGGGTTTGGGCAATTTGGTCTTTTTACACTTATAACATTTTAAATATGATATTATTTCAGTTATATACTAAATCTGATATTATTTCAAAATTATCATTATTTATCCCTTTTGTCATCTTTCACTTTGTTTCTTTATTTCAATATTAGATTTAATTTATAAAATTAAATTTTAATTTTTAATTTTTAAATATCAATAAAATTTTTTAATTAAAACTATTAATTCATGGACACTATAAATATTGATTAAAACTATTAATTTTTATTATTTAATATAATATTCAGCTGAATTGAAAAAGTACAGAAAAATAATACTCCATTAATCATGATAGAAAAATAAGAGTTATTCTAATAAGAGCTTATTAGTCTTACATTATATGCATATTTATTTAAGAATAAATCATGTTATATGATCTATTTATGATTAAAGCTATTAAATATTGATTAAAATTAAGGTGTTGCCATATCTTATTGATTAAATATTAGACACTATCAAATATTGATTATGACTATTAATTTTCGTTATTTATTAATTTTTATAATTAAAAAAATTTATTGATATTTAAAAATATAAATTTAAAATTTAATTTTGTAAAATTAAATCTAATATTGAAATAAAGAAACAAAGTGAAGGATGACAAAAGGGAAGAAGAATGATAATTTTGAAATAATATTAGATTTAGTACATAACTGAAATAATATCAGATTTAAAATGTTAAAAGTGTAAAAAGAACAAATTGCCCAAACCTCCAAAACCCCTCAAAAGGGCATTTTCGTCTTGAAACAGTGCAAAAAGACCGTTTTTAATATTAACCCTTAGTTCATGGACTACTGGTGATATTTTTAAAGTCCAGCAACCATTTTTGAGATAAATTTTTAGTCCAGTGACCATTTTTGAAATTCACTTTTTTAATTTTGATTGATGTGACTAGTCTATTGCTTATCCAATTGCTTATTAGGAGTAATTTTAATGGCTAGACTATTGCTATTGAGATGCTCTAAGCAAGTTTCTCAAAGCTCAATCCGCAAATGAATCTCGTCTCATCGCTTAACCACTAAAACCCCTCCCCAGATCCGGCATCCCGATGGCCCGAATCTTCGAATATTTCGTGGTCTGCGGAATCGGGCCGGAAATCCGAACTCTCGACGGAAACCGAGGCTACCATGGCACCGGCATCATGTACTTGCCCTCCCTCCTCGATCAGTACCCTCCGTCCAATCACACGCTCTATCCTCCTCCTCCACCGCAGCTCCCCACCTGCGTGCTGCCGGCAGGCTCCCAATTTTACTCCTCTGGCTTCAATTCGCGCGATTCGTCGTCGTTTCCGCGGAGCTACCCCATTGTGCTGACTGAGGGCGATGGATCCAAAATCTACGTCACCTGCATTGCCTTTCGGGATCCCGTGTGTGAGGACATCGTGGAGGCGTACCGGTTGCCGGCCAATTCGTTTGCTGACAAGTGCATCTGCTTCGTCTCGCGTGCCCCTAGCTTTGGGGTTCTGCGCGATGCGTTGGAGGAGATATTCCTGCTGTGTTTCTCGGCTTCTGGGAGCAGGTAGTGACGTGGATATGATGTGTTTGCTGATTCGGGCGTTTGTGACAGTGGTTTAGGGGTTTGGAATGCCGTGAATTAGGGATTAGTTTAAACTGTTTTTTAATCTATATAGGCTAATCCTCACAACTAAAAGCCACCTAAGTATCTTTTTATATCATCTTCGAATCAGTTTAGGATTTACAATGGGTTCCTCTGCTCTCCACCAGCATTTGGTTTTAGCTAGTTAAATAGTGCATTGTGTTTGTTTTTGTACGATTTTTGGTGTGCTTGATGTTTATCTTATAGTAAATGATTTAGCCTGAACAATGATGGTAAGAGTGGTTATCTGGACAATAATTTTTGAGATTATGCTGATAATGGTTCCTTGTGGATTTATAATTTGGTGGGTTGGATAGATAGTTTAGTGGATATTATGTTGTATATAATGAAACTTATTAATGTGACTAGTGTTTACTTATGCATTAAGACAAAAAAGATGGATAAATCATATCCCTGACTAAGAGAACTTGATTTTCATGTCTTTTTTATTTTATTAATACCGCAGATATGTACTCCATCCGTCCCGCTTAAGATGACACGTTTTCCTTTTTAGTTTGTCCTAACTAAAATGACACATTTTCTTTTTTGGAAACTTTCTCTCTCCAATTAATGCACTCAACTCATTCCTATTAAAATATTCATCTTTCTTTCTCTCTCTATTTTAATACTTACACACACGTTTTCTCTCTTCAATAAAACACTTTAATCAATAACTCCTAAAATCCTGCTCCGGCCAAGAAATGTGTCATCTTAGCCGGGACGGAGGAAGTAATGCGTATAGATTGTATTTTAAACTCAAATGGAAGAAAGAATATGCACAAATGTTGTGTGAATCAAAAACTGCCTGTAATGAATAGAAAGGCATGAGCTTTGTATCATCATTGCCTTCTACGCTTTAACCTTTATGTGTGTTGATGGAAATAGGGGGAGGGGTTACCCATTTCACTTGGAAGGTAGTGCAAGTATAACATGCCATTGCTCAATCATGTTCATATTTGAATATCATTTTCTTGTATTTCAGTTTTCTGCTATTTGATTGTTCGATCCCTTTACTACTTTTTAGAGATTACTTGACATTCTTTGCTTAAAACTATTTCAGTAAGCCACTTTGGGATGTAATAGCATATTTGGTCTCCAATGTCCCTTTGCCTACTCCTGGAAAGGAACGGGTGTTGTTTGCTATCGAAAATAGCCTTCTTCCTTTAGAGGTTCCGCCGAAGGATGGGTTTCCTCATGTTGATGTATGCCATCTACTCTTTTTCATAGTATATTATAAATATACAAATCCATATGATATTGGAAGTCTTTTTCATTAATATGCAACATTTTTATTTGATCTTGATAGTATATCTCTTGATGACAGATATCCTTCCAGCCTCTAGTCCAGTGTTTGGATGTTGATAATCTGATCAAACTCTTTACAGCTGTGTTGCTTGAAAGACGGGTTCTGATTCGCTCAAACAAGTAATTTCCTTAGTCTTTTACCTGTAACCATCTGCAACATTAAGTATGTCATTTTCCACTATGTATGTTAGTTCTTAGAATTGGTCTTCACCTTTTACATGTAACCATCTGCAATGAAGTACTATGTCATATTCCATGATGGATCTTACTTCATATAATTGGTCCTCTAGTTTCATTTCTTAAAGGTATATATAAAGATATTCCTCCATGATGTAATTCCTTTTCTATTGACTATTCGAGAAATGTGACATCATAATAATATGCATTAGAATGGCTCCTTCCACCCCACCCCCAGTACGATTATGGCTCCTATTACCGATGCTCTTCTTAAGGGTGAGTTTGGATGGTTTAAGACTTCAAGTTTCTAAACAATCTCTTGCTATGGCTCAAAAAAAGATGATTGAAACCTGTATTCTTACATCATCCCATTTTGAACAAGGTTTCTAAAAGTTGTTTGTGATGCTTCATGCATAGGTACGTGCCGTGATAATAATCCAATTCAGTTCTTTTTAGCAAAAAATTCAAATGATTCTAAGAGAGAACTTAATTATGGTATATATGAGAAATTTTTTGTGCTTTGAACACTGGTGATACTATTTGTTCTAAAAGAGCTTGTTTTGTGGATTGCTCATGATGCCCTTACATCTATTCTATCCGTGCTTAGGAGTGGAGTAGGAGTACTTGTGAGAGAAGCATGCTAAGTAGGGGTGTAATCGAATTGATCAAGTTGAATATCATGATTTTATCTTTGTATTGTAATACTAATGGAATCAAATAGAACATATGTTTTTGAGTTTCATCATAAAATGCCAAATACAGAATATTAAAATTCGATTATGGAATCAAACACAAATCATCTTCATATGATTTTTGGATGCTTGAAAAAGTTTTTTCGTACTATAGTTCATGATTTATTTGTGGATTATCTTTAGGATAACCTTCCAGAGGCGAGTTCTTTCAAGTGGGGGAGATGATAAGTATAATAAAGTCTCAAAGCAAATTTTAGGAAAAGAATTGAGTCAATCGACAAGACAATTGGAATGCAACACTAGTATTTAGTTAATTTATCTTATTAGTTTTCCCCATTTATTGCTTCCTTTCATTATCACAACCTTTTGTGGAGAAATTATCCTTATGTTGTGTTTGTAGTTCTTTTTCTAACTCTTCCATTCAAATAACTTGCAGATATTCTCTTTTAACTCTTGTATCGGAGGCAATATGCCATTTAATATATCCATTTAGGTGGCAGGTGCGTTTTCACCATGGTTTCTATAAAAAAGAAATGATTGCACTTGTCTGAAACAGTGTAGTTCTTTATTCTTAAGATTACTATTCTTCAAATATATTAAACGAAGGTATTCTGATCCTGTTATGTTTGTTGTTCTGAAGCATGTCTACATTCCGTTACTGTTTTTCAGTGGAGTTGACTATATTGATGCTCCCACACCATACATGATGGGTCTTCATTCAGGTGTTGACACTTCTGGACTGGTTATGGATGGTGTAAGTTCATTCTTGGGTTTCTTGAATTTTAATACAAACAGATTCTACATTAATCCATTAGTTCACTGGCCTTTTTTGGTTTGGTAGGCTATTTGTGTTCCTTGCATTTTTTATTTGGTTTTCCTGCATATGTTATTTGAATTTTCACTCTGTTACAATTATAATGCAAGTTGTACCTGAAAAACCTAATGTCCTTACTCCTTGCAAATACTACATTTTTTAGTAAATTCAGTTAGTCTGATCCAACTATTGAAAGTACCAATGCCATTTGATACTTTGATAAATTCATGGAGAACCGTTTATCACCTTCCTTCTTTGTCAGTTTGTTTTAAAAAAAGTTAACTTGTCTACTTTAAGTTTTAAAGGGGGAAGTAAAATGTTCCTCTGATAGTCTGATGTGAAAAAGAGATAAAAAGAGATAAAATGTTCTGGGCTCTAGAAACTATTGGTGGCTTATATGTTATATCTCACTATTTGTGAAACTTATACCATGGGTAATGAAATCTGGACAACTTTAATTCAATTTTTTTTTATATATTCTGCTATTTTTTGGGGGGGTGGGGGGGGTGGGGGTGGGGGACAGGTTGATGATGTGCATTCTTTTTTATTTAATGGTCTGTTATATTTAATTAATGAAGATGCATATTAATGATTGACTGTGATGGTGGGGTCATTTATTTAATGGTATGAACAAAAAAGTTCAATTGAATATGGCATCATTTCACATTTGATGAGTTCCTTTTCAAAGAGGTTGAGTACATGTGTTTGAGTCCAGTGACTCTAGTCTCATTTTAAAGTCGAATTATTATGCTTAGTGTGATCTTAAGTAACTGCTGACAACCCACTTCAAGTCTAAGCATTAATAAGTGTTGTTGTTTGTTTTTGAAATCATGAGGTGTTTAAGATTGTTGTGAAGTCTACTTTGATTTTTTTGACTGATGTAATATCCTTCAGTCTTCAGTCACTTTACTGTGTATACAATTCTAACTGATGTGACATGAGTCACATGTCGTTAATATAATTATCTCGTTGGTGAAATTCTTCATTTCATGTTTCTTGAGAAAGTATGTGGGACGATTGGTGATACATGACTGTGAGATGTGAATCGCAGCATTTATATACTATTAGCTAGAACTTGGTAGATGGATGATACTATTAAAAACCTTCTTTCATGTTATATTCCAATGCTACAGTGATCTGCAGAAATGTGATCACTGTAAAGCATGATCTATCTATAACCTTAGTTCTTATTTTGTCATTTTTTCTTACCTCAAATCTCAAACCGCCTACTGAGTTTCTGTTGAAGTTTCTGATTAAAATCTTCAATCTTTGCTACCTTAGTTGTTTTCATTTAAGTCTGTCATAATATTTTAACAAAAAGACAAGCATGTGATACATACTCATGCCTCATTATTGTCAGCATCCTAGAAAAAGATAGCTAATTATGTTTTACTTGATTATTAATTTATGCAATGAACTTGTGCTATGCAGTTGATTTTTTTGTTCATTCTTTGTCGCTTTAATTACTGATGTCTCTAGTGCATTCTATTTTTCACTGCTAAATTGGTTAAAAATCTGTGGTATTCCATTGCAGGTAGTTGTGGTTGACCTTGAGCATAACATCATCACCACTACTGAGGAAATACCTCCCATACCTGAGCCAGAGCATAGTTCTTTGCGCGGTGAGATATTGAAGCTGTTGTATCCTAATGTTGTTGGTATAGACCAGATGAAGTATGGTTTGTTCTCTGAGCAATGCCTTAGAGGCGATAGCAGGCCTTGGGGGGAGGATCATGATCTCCAGCTTAGGTTATGCTTCCGCTCAGTTTAAACTTTTATGTATCTATTATCAAACTGTTGATCTAGTCATCATATTCAGATGCTTAGTGATTTTTCACCCTTTCGGTGTTATGTATCAGCCTGTGTAGGATTCAACATGTTAGAAGTTGTAATTCTGCATTGTTATAATTGAAATATACACAAACAAATTCAATTTCAAATTTTAAGTTTTTGCATTAGTTGCGCAATCCTTTTCATGAGCAAATGTTCAAAATAAGATCCTTCAGTTGGTTTCAACAAAGAAAAATTCGACTGCATTGTTTTCTGAATAAAATTAATGTCATTCTTTTATTCCTCTTGCTTGTGGTCAACTTGTAGTTGAGATATTTTATTGAGTTCTTACATTCATATGTTAATCATTGACTAATTATGTTCACATGTTAGTCGTTGAGTAATTACTTTCCTTTTCTTCCTTCTCCAAGGCCTATTAGACAGCTCTTCTGACTTGCAATTACTTCAACCCACTATCCATACTTGGAGTTTGTTTTCACCATGCATGTTTTCTTAGGGATTGTGTTTTACCGTGAGCTCTTAGGGTGCCTTTTCTTCTCCAAGCCTATCAGACAGCTCTTCTGACTTTGCAATTACTTCAATCCACAATCCATGCTTGGAGTTCGTTATCACCATGCATATTTTCTTATTATTTGTGTTCGACATTGTGCAGTAAATGATAGAATTTATATTATACTGGGATTTATTTGGTTAATAAGTCGAACAGTTCATCTTTAGTTGTTCATCACTTCACCCACTGCTTCGTCAATGTGTATGGCAAAAGACATTGTGTTGTATCAGGGCTTTCTCATCCACTAATTAATATTTTGGGTCTTGCAGGTTTATATTCTTGAAGTTTTTTGGATCTATTCTAGGTGGCTATCGCAATTTTATTGTACGCACTTTACCTAATCTTCTTTGTTGGTTTAGTGATTAGTAATCTAGGATAGCAACTGATCTATAGTTTGGTAGGAAAACACTGCAACTCATATCTTCAACAGCCAGGCCTTTCTGAAAAAGCGGTCCAGGTCAAGTAACCAGCCACCTGATGCTATGGTTAGTGCTTTAATCTATTTTCATTGAGCTGTAAAGAGTAGTTTGCTGCAACTGCTTTTTCGCTTGTTTAGTTACTCAGATAGATGTTAAATGTGCAACTTAAACAGATCAGCCAGTTTCTAGAATCCCAAGGTTTCTTTGATTATTTGGAGAGAGGTCTTGGTTCAGAAGGAAATGGAAACAACCTTCTTGATAGGTTACAAGATGCTATCGGCAGGGGACAAAATCCTTTATCGATCCTTCCATCCTTTTCTGCAGAACCTGATATTGTAACAATATCTGACCCAGGATTGGGGATTCCTGGTAATTTCAACAATCATTTGAACTGGACAGCGCTTGATATGTAGACATGTTAGAGTAGGTTTTTGAATTTTTGTGTAATTTTTTGCTTTATCTTCTACAGAATCAGGTGCCAAATATTGCTATGACAGGTTTCCTGCAAACATCAGAACAGAAGAGCAGGAAGAAAAGAGGAAACAGATTCTAGCAGCAGCTAGTGGAGCTGTTGAATATCCTGCAAAACATGTACAAAGGTACAACACTAAGAACATCGAGTCCTTTCTCTTACTAGACTTACTTGCCTTCTCTTTGAGACTGAACATTGTCCTTTTTCATTGTCTAGTTCTCCTTCACCCCGTCCTGGTAAAGATCCTAAGGAGAGCTTAAGTCCAAGGGAGAGAGCTGTGAGTATTTGTTGCTTTGCGGTTAACTGAACAGTCATACAGTAACTAAAATCTTATGAAAATTCACAGGCTGAAAGGGAACGCATGGTCCTCGACATTCAAGTGAAGCTGCAGGTACAATGTTTTTCTGTTTGATTCTGTTCTCTCCATTAAATATCCAGATTTTGGATTTTGCGTCAGTATATTTATTGATTGGTTATTTCTTGTTAGGACTAATTGGCTTATATTATAGTAAGACTGTAATAGCTCTCTTTTGGGCTAAGCCTTTATGATCTAGTATTAGTTACTACCTCCGTCCCACTCAAGATGTCCACAATCTTGAGTGACACGGAGTTTTAGGAAAAAATATTTTGTATAATAAAGTAGAGAGAGGAGAGGTGGTTGTTTGTTTTAATTAGGAGAGAAGAGAGATGAATTTGTTTCCAAATATGGAAAGTAGACATCTTAAGTGGGACAAACTAAAAAGGAAAGGTGGACATCTTGAGTGAGACGGAGGTAGTACTCCCTCCATCCCAAGATATTAGACCCCTATTCCACTTTGGGATGTCCCAATACACTTGAACAATTTCTATTTATGGTAAAAATTTACTCTACTACCAACTCCACTTACACCACTAAACAACTATCTCCTAAATTCCTGTGCCCAAAAGAAAGGGGTCTAATATCTTGGGATGGAGGGAGTACATTATTTAGTATTTCTAACTATATTATGAACGTAAGATCTTTCTTTGTTAATTAATAAGGGAGATTTCAAAATACCAGAACCCCTTGATGAGGTGTGGGATATAGCACCTTTAGTTTTATATTTGTGCTCTGTTATTTCTTTTGATTTGCAATTCTTATCCCCTTGTCACGAAAATTTCGTTCATCACTTTGATCTTCTTTCTGATAACCAACAAGAAAATTATATTTTAGGTAAGCTTTCAGGATAGCTTAGTTATTTTTATTTATGTGCTAGGGCCTCTTTAGGTCTTTTATGTCATTAAAACTTTCACATTTCTTGGTCCTTCCTAGGAGTATTTAAAGTTTGAACGCAGCATCTTTTATAGTTGGTCCGAGTTGAGTTTGAGTTCTTAAATATGGCTGTTATTTCAGTTGCTTGTTCAATGTTCAACCTGTGATCATTCTTCTTATTATTTTCAAGCTATCTTTATATCTAATTATATATATGTATAGAACGCCAGTGAAAAGAAATAGAAGATTTTTCCTGACCAATTGAAGTCCCATAATTAGTTAGTACTTAATAAATCACCAGATGCGAGGATAACTCATATTTATTGTGTAGTTTAAGTATTGAAAATAGTGTTTAAGATGTACAAAAACAATGTAAAAATACTTAAAACAAAAATATACGCATGCAATTCATAGTTCTACTGTGTAGAACTACAATATGCTATTCTGATAAGCCAAAACATTCTTTTGACATTAATACTTTCAAGTATACACATTACTATAATTTCTTATTCAAGTTATTTTTGCATCGTTTTATTTTTGTTGGCAGCATGTTGTAGAAGTTCGATATTTTATTGATATGTTGTGGGTTGTTCATCATATCCTTTCTGTAATAATAGCTGTGACTGGGGTAAAGCATGTGTGGATTTCTCTTACCATCTTCCCTAAAAAGCATAACATTTTCTTCGGATTTTGTCTAGTATTTATCATTTTCTAAACCTTTTTGGCTCCTTGGACAGGGATTATGGCTACGACTTCTGAAATTGGGGGCGACTGATGATCCTCTTTCATCATTTGAGCATGGAACCATCCTTGGTAGGCCTTTTCTGTCTTAACCAAATAAACTTAGTGACTATTCTCTTGGAACTATATTGGTTATATCTTTGTTCCTGTTGGCATAAGCGGATGTCACTATGAATTTGTTTAATGTTTTCAGCTTTGATTGAGTCTGATGCTGAGGGAATTGGTGGAAGTGGATTCGTTGAATGCATAAGAGAGCACATTCGTTCGGTATGTTCAATCTTATAAACGAAGTAATGTTCACTCATGTTGTGTTATGACTCATTTTCTGACTCTGATACCCCCAAACACCAAAAGGGATGGACCTGCCAGTTGACAGATGAGCAGTTTATAGCAGTGAAAGAACTGGTATGTCGGCTTAATAATTCTTGGAGCTATATCATGATTATCAATTGAAGCGACTTTCTTATACTATCTCAGCCATTATTTTCCTTCATCTTTGTGCATGATGTATGGCTGATGACACTGTTGATTGTTTATTTTACATAACACAAAATTAAACATAAAGAATGTTTGGTTTAATTTGATAGAGGACAAAATTAAATTAGATGTAATATGCTTTTGTTGGTTTTGTGAGATCAAGATATATGAACCTAATTCTATATATTGTTCATTTGTTTTTTTTTTAAATAAAGTTTCTTTAAAATGAGTTTTCCAGACCTAAATACTTAATTAGCAAAAGGGCTCATATTTTATGGGAAGTGTTTGTCATGTATGGTGACTTGGTCTATCTGGTTAGTGTGCAATAGGAGAATATTTGTGTTCGAAGAGATGATGAGGTTTCGAGATCATGGAATATCAGGGCCCTTGGTGGATTTAAGACCTCAATGATTTTAAAGCATTCCTTTTTTTTTTATTAAATTGGCAGGCATAAATTCTCTTATTGGTGTTACAAGCTCATGCTGCTAAACTAAGCTTTGAAGTCTTCCTTGTATTACTTACTCCCTCCGTTCCATAGTAATGGAGGCAAAACTTTTCGGCACGGAGATTAAGAAAAATTGTGTTAGGTGAGTTAAGTAAAGAGAGAATAAAGTGGAAAATGAAAAAGGTAGAGAGATGAAGAGAGAGAAAAGTAAGAGAGAGTAAAGTAGGTGTGGAAAAATGTGTTGACTTTTACTAAAAAGGGAAATGACTCTATTACTATGGAACGGACGGAAATGGAAAAACGCCCCTATTACTATAGAACGGAGGGAGTACTATCAAACATGAGAGTAGTGTCAGGCCAATTTGTTTTATTTGGGATTTGTAGTCGCATGTGCATGTATATTATTTATATTATTTATAATTAATAAATTCTCTGTTTTATATGTAAAAATAACATTTGTGTAAGTAGAGTTCTTGGTGTCATATTTAATTAATTTTTATTGGGAAGAAGGTTAACTTATTTTAAAACATATTTGAACTCCTCCTGACCAAATAATTGTTGAATTACATGGGATGGTTATGCTCCAATGATCCAAATATGGGAATAGTAGATACAACTTCACTCTCGGAATATTATTGTAGTGTTTGTACATATAATTCACTGATATATACTCCCCCCGTCCCATAAAAATAGTCTTTTTTCCATTTTGGACTGTCCGAGAAAATATTCATCTTCCATTTTTGGAAAGCTTTTCTCTCTTATGAGGCCAGTCCCATTCTCCACTAACAATACTTCAATCACTTTTTCTTTCTTCCTCTCTCTTACTCTACTAATTTCGCACTAAATCCCATGCCATCCCCAAAGTACCTATTTTTATGGGACAGAGGGAGTAATAAAATACTACTAGTACCTAGTGGAGAATGGAGATAATATAAAGTACGGAGTACTAGTTAGTGAATAATAATATGGATCTTTTGCTTGACAGTCACATAATGTTTGATTACAATGTCTTTTACCACACCTTTAATTCGTAGTATCATTATTATATTTGCTGGTGTATAAATTTATGTGCAACATATATAAACTATGGAAGGAGGGTGATATTATTGTAGTTTAGTTCATTATTTAATCAATATATGGTATAAATATTTTCTGTATTACGTATTCCATCGATGAGGTGGGATAATAGGTACTGGGCTTTGATTTTTAAGCAAACAAGGTATAAGCCTATTGTAAGCATCAATCACACCCTTATCACATGTAGCAAACAAGCCCTTAATATGATAATATTACTTCCCTTGGGTGGGAAAATTGTGTTTTCATTTTTGCCACTATTTGTATATTCATATCATGGATTGCTTGATTTGGAAAAGCATCTGTAAGTCAGGTATTAAGTTAAAGTAACTATTTTGTATTAATACAGCTCAAAACAGCCATCAACCGTGCTATATCTAGGAATGATCTGACAACTATTAGAGATGCCCTTGAAGTTTCTGCTGAAATGTATAAGAAGGATGTGAACAATGTCCCGGATCATATTCAGCGCCACCTTCGCTCTCTTTCCATATGGGATGAGTTACGGTATGCATCTCTTCTTTTATGAACTTGAGATTTCATCTTCATATCTTTTATAATATTTGGTCTTTCACTATTATATGTGGCTTACTTTATGGTCTATACTCACGATTCTCCTGTTTCAAATCATTTTGGTTGTTGAGTAGAAACTGGACACTAGAACTTGATATTTACAAGAAGTTGGATCCATGAATATAAATTACATGAATCTGATCTCTAGTACATTTTTTTGCGTAGTATTGAATACAAAAGGACAGGTTGTTTGATGATTCCTTAATGATAACTTACTTAAAGGCTAGGATTAGAACACTAGCTTATTATGAAATACAGCAAAGAGTGCCTCTGCTAAAATAAAATGAGAACTTTGTTAAATAAGTCAGGTTGGGATTGCAAATGAGGACAGGTAGACTTGAGTGCCTATGCTAAAAGAAAATGAGAAATTTTAGGAATATGCCATGCATTCTACCAAAAAATTGTAAGAGAAGACTAGAGTGCTTCAAAGATCATTTGTCAAATGGCATTCTCAATTCTAACTTCTGCTATGATCTCACTTTGGGAAACACTAGATAAATTATGTAACAACTCGACACTCGAATGTTATTTAGTTTGTTTGTGATAATTAACGGAGTAGAAGTATTTTACTGCAAATGCAAAATTGACTGCATCCTAGCTACTTCTTTGCTACTTGGGTGTCCTGTTTTGTGTTCCAGTCTATTGTCTTGGGTCATTTACCCAATGGTAGAGGCCAGGGCTTTATGGTCGGTACTTTATACTCTCACTGCAGAACAGTCTAGGAATCAATTTACTGAAACCAGTTGGTTTCCAATAACACAAAGCTATTATAAGTATGTTCCTTGTTAAGACAAAAGAAATAACCATTTAGGCTTTTATGGTAGTAGAGACTATTTCAGGTCCCAGCATAGCCTTGAGCTTAAATATATGATACACTAATTCTCACTGATAACTGTACTTAAGTCTTTAATGCTTGTAAATTTCTGTATAGTTAGTATACAGAAGATCTTCTACCTCAAAAAAAAGAGTGTACAAAAGATCTTACCTATTTGGTAATGTTTGAAGATATGGAATTTCACCATGGAGAAGAATCTAACTCATCTTATTTCTAGAAAAAGATGATTAGGATGTTTATGGGCTAATCTATATAATAAATGTTTACATGTTAATATGTCTTTTGTGGCGTTGTGAATGTACGTGTATAATGAGTTCATTATCATCTGCATATTGCAGCTTTTGGGAAGCCTACTTTGATGATCTGATTGACCGCTTTTCGAGCAAGTAAGGACACTGCCATCTTGAAACTCCTTTTTTTATCGAATAAATAGAACGTATACTCTTTTTTGCTGTTCACTCCCTCCCTCCTTGTTCTTATTTTGGCACTTATGAGGCTTCCTTTTATCTGATTGATCTTAGTTGTGCTTGATCAAGTGTCTTTTATTTTGTATGGATTCGGTTTAATGTGATCCACATCCACCATGGCAGCAGTTGACATGTTTTACAACTTCTAAGAAGCAAGTGCTGCATTAGCTATAAGTTTACTATATATCGGTTCTAGAATGTTCGCGCAGGACTCCGGGATCTAGTATTGTTATTTTCAGTCTTGAAGTCAATGACCTCAATTTAGTAGAGGAGTGTGGCCAGCTATTTCAGTTTGTTGGGTAGATAAGGGATCTTGTGTTTAGAGGTGAAACCTCACCGAGTGGATGTGCTAGATAAGGGATCTTGCGTTTAGAGAGTAACGTCTTCAAACTTGAAGAGCTAGAAAGCCTACAAATGGATTAGTGTAAAAGCTTGTTTTGCCTTAGATAGCTTCTTTAGTTGAAAAGATTCACCGTAATTGGTAGTGATACATAATGTTATGTACTATTTATCAATAAATACACATGAAGTCAGTGCATGTTTTCCCCCATGAAACTAGTTGGACAGAAAGAGAAATGATGAAGTGTTTTGGCAACCTTTTTCACTTGTCAGAAATATAAAAATTTATGACATCTGTCTATTTTTTGACTTCCTTATAGACATGCACTTTACAGAATCTAGACACACTGATCAGTTATTTTTTTGTTGTTTTAATGTTAGGTCAACCAATTATGCAATGTTGGTAACAACACAACTAATCGTTCTTGCTTCACATATGGTATTTCTTTTATTCTATCTGTTGGTGGTATATATCTATTTTATTATCTCACCTTAAGTATTTGTATTCATGATCTTGATTTCAAAAATTTTCTTTCTGTGATGAAGGCTGGTTTGGGCATTGCCGAAACTGATACATGGTATATGATTGAAACAATAGCAGGGAAGAACAACATTGGATACAAACACATAGTAAGTTGCAACATTTTGTACTTATAAACGGCCACATTTTGTCTGCTGTGTTTGCTTATGGCTTGGCTTCAAAGGGTGCATGGTCTCCTTTCTCCATAAATTTGATACACTTTGCTGTCGTGAAACTACATGATTAGCAGCTTCCTGCCGCTAAACTACTTAAGAATCCATGATATAGTAATGCATCTGTAAATTAATACTCAATATATTAATAAACTCTAATACAATATACTTGTAAGACTGAACCCAAAACCATAAAAATCATAATTGAAAAAAATCAATGCACTAGATATTAAAATTAGCCCAATGACGTTCTGCATGAACTTCCCTTGAAAATGATACTTGCATGTATCATGTTGTGCTTATGTCTGAAATCTAAATAGCTGATTCTCTACTTTTGGGGTGTTGAGTCTTCAAGAACTTTCTTATGATCATGTATTCTTCTGTATTCCTGATTTTGGTCTGTAGAATGCCATCTCCTGATATCGATAGCAGGCTTACCAGCCCTCCATGAGAACCACAACTACCAAATTATTGCAGAACTACTCCTTGTCCTGTACTTTTGGTTTGAGCATTTTTGAATATTTAAAAGTTAGCTAATACATCTTTGATCAGTTGCTGGTTTGATAATTGAATATACGTGTGCTCATTAAATATGTTTAATATCAATGGACTTTGAAAAAACTCCTATCTTTGAGTCCTCATTACTGGTCATGATGAATTTACTAATGTGGCTAAGTTTCACCTTTGATATTCCTCTATCTTGCATATTTTGGTATTTTACATATGTTATTATTTATGTGCTGTATCAGATTAAGATAAGGGGATTCCTGTCACATATTCGACAAATTTGCATTGGGTATTGGGGAATCTATGCTGGAAAATCTCAATCTGTTTCGTCATTTGGTTTGCCTTCTCCACGGCCACAAGATGCTGGAGACAGCACCGAGCAATCATCTGAGGCATCTGGTGATGGAAGGAGCTGGGTTCAGAGCATGTTTAGCAGAGATAAAGCCAGTTCTTTTAGTCGTGTCCGGAAGTGGACATCTGATGGTGGAAATTCAGGTACATTTCTCTTTTGTAGAATGTAACAACCTATCCTGATCTTAATGCTGGTCATGATGAGTTTTTGTTTATTCAGCTACAAATGAGAATGGTTCTCTTTCCAAGCAAGATATGCCAGCAGCAGCACAAAAGAAGGTGCAGACCAGCTTGCGCATGCTGAGAGGTCATAGTGGTGCAGTCACTGCTATACATTGTGTGACCAAAAGAGAAGTCTGGGACCTAGTCGGTGATCGTGAAGATGCTGGGTTCTTTATCAGTGGAAGCACAGACTGCACAGTAATATTCTATTGTTCAAAATATCTTCAATGTTTTGGTGACAGCAAGACTACACTAGCCAATCCTCTATTATTTACATTATATCCATAATAATAATGTTCATCTTTGGAAGCCAAAAGTTCTACTGACCACCATTTACCTCTCGTCTAATGTGTATAATGCCCCTTTTATGACATTTGTAATCAGCGTTCAAGCCACTCTGGCAGTGGGGATGCGAAAATATTTAAACCGATTATAATTCAAATTTTCCCTTGATCATGATTCCATGAAATTCCATGTGTCTTGAAACTCATCCCATATTCATCAAAATTGCAGGTAAAGATATGGGATCCTAGTCTTCGTGGCTCTGAGCTCAGAGCAACCTTAAAGGGACATACCAGGTATCTGTGGAACATGTGTTTTCATCTCTTCCCCTCTCTGTCCAATGTTTCCTGTATTTGTGTTCTGTGTGTTGTCATACGGGTTGAAATTATAAATGTTCTTATGCATCCAGAACATTCTTGGGGAGGTCATCTTATACTATGTACAAAATTATGTGGTTAGATCTATTACTATCACATCTGAAAGTTTACGAGATCAATGATACCTTGCTATTCTATCTACAGAACTGTCCGAGCCATAAGCTCTGATAGAGGGAAGGTAGTATCTGGTTCAGACGACCAGTCTGTGCTTGTTTGGGATAAACAGACCACTCAGCTTTTAGAAGAGTTGAAGGGCCATGATTCACAGGTCAGCCTGGAGCATTAAGTTATGCTGCCTATTGCGTAATATATACTTTTTGCTCTGCGTGGTATGTATATGATTGTGGTTTTTTGTGTACATGGAAGTATCCAAAGTATTAGGAAATGCTTGATAGTTACTGAATTGTTGCTAATAATAAGGAAAATTTGTGTTCAGAAATTGAGTGGACTACTGTTGCAGCTTTCAACTGAAATAAACCTTTAGTACTGTAGAAGAAACTAGAAGTTCCACAATTTTGGAGATTCCTTCATCATATATACTCTTTTGCAGTAAGAATTCCAATTAGTATCTTCTTGAGTTGCTTGATGGAAAGCTCTCACGTATAGTATTTATGCTAGATTCTCAATCCTCACAAAATTGGTAATTTGGTATAATCCTGTTCTGTTAGAAGATTAATTTACTTTTGACATATGCGGTGTTTTACTTTAATTTCAGGAATAAGTCTTTATTAGTGTAACAGCATGTCTATGTCATTGCTATATTATCAAACTAATAATCACTAGTGTCATGCTTATTTACAGGTCAGCATTGTAAAGATGCTATCTGGTGAGCGTGTTCTCACAGCTGCACATGATGGCACTGTGAAGATGTGGGATGTAAGGACAGATACCTGTGTTGCAACAGTAGGCCGTTTTTCAAGTGCTGTTCTCTGCATGGAATATGACGACTCCAGTGGGATCTTGGCTGCTGGAGGCAGAGATGGGTAAGCCCCTCAAACTTATATTTGTAAGAAGGATATTTGTGCTGACCTCTGCCAATAGCTGGTTGTTTTCTCATTCCTCAGTCTTCTAAAATCTAGCCTATTTTTTTGCATTTTCTTTTTAAGGGTTGCAAACATTTGGGACATCAGGGCTGGAAGACAAATGCACAAGTTGTTAGGTCATTCAAAATGGATTAGGTGAGTTTATTGACCTTCAAGAAATAACGATACATCATTACATCTGATTTTGCTGATTAATAACCATTACATAATGACCACACAGGTCTATCAGAATGGTCGGAGAAACTGTAATAACAGGAAGCGATGATTGGACTGCCCGAGTGTGGTCTGTCTCTCAAGGAACATGTGATGCTGTTCTTGCTTGCCATGATGGTCCAGTTCTTTGTGTGGAATACTCTACTACTGATAGAGGGATTATTACAGGTTAATGTAAAATTTGTTGTCTTGAGCATGGATATGTGAGAAGTCACAAGTACTAATTTTTTTTCATTCAACTTTCATGTGATTCAGGATCAAATGATGGACTTGTTCGGTTTTGGGAAACAGATGATGGTAAGAGTGGTGATTTTTGTTTTATTGATGTATAAGCGTTGTATGTCAAACAGTAGAAACACATAGAGACATTTGATGCTTTTAGCAATACCACCTCGTTCAAATCTTTCTAAAAGTGGATATACTTACCACCCACTGGTACTTAGTGTGTGGTTGTTTGGGAATCTAAAATGCAGTTTTGAACTCTCAATTCTAAGATCTCTTTGTTTTAAATTTTGATCTCCAATTTTATCAAATCTACATCTTAGTTTAGCATGTACTGATACAAATTAGTCATAGGGATGAAATGAAAAAGAAAACTTCTCTAGATTTAGTTTAATATCTATAGTCATAGTTGACTCCCCCAAACTAGTTTTATTTCACTCTTATGGCTATATTTTTTTTAACTGGCAAGTTTTTTGAGTTCCTCCTGTTTTGAGCGAGTGACTGGAAAATAAGTTTACAAGTGACATAAACTATTAACCAAATGTAGCTATCCTTAATGCTTCTGAATTGTTTTCATTGAAGTACAGGTTTTTAATGCTCAAGCATTTATCCACGTCTGACTAATACATTTTATTTACAGGTGGCATAAAATGTGTCAAGAATGTCACTCTTCATAGTTCTCCCATACTATCTATAAATGCGGGCGAACATTGGTTAGGGATAGGAGCAGCTGATAATTCGATGTCCCTTTTCCATCGACCTCAAGAGAGACTTAGTGGGCTGACGAATACAGGATCAAAGATGGCTGGTTGGCAACTTTACAGGACTCCACAAAAATCAGTTGCTATGGTTAGATTTCCCTTCCTTACTTATGAGTTGGTACCTTTACTAGTGTATTATGGAGTCATTAAGATCTTACTTTATTACAATCTGTTATCCATTTGGTATTCTCAGCAGAGCCATATGCTCATCATTTTAGTGCTCATAATGTTTTTTCTTCTCCTTGTGAGTGGCTCACCCGTTCGTATGCTCAACTTATTTCTTCAGATCTCAATAATTTTACTAGCGTTCTTATGCTTATGTTTTAAGTTATCAGAGATTCTTTTTTGATAAATAAAAATGCTCAAGCCTAAAAGGGAGGCGAGCCAGAAACTGCTACATAGAACAAAGATATACAAAAGCCAAGCAACTAGAGCAAAACCAGACCAAAAAAAAAGTTAATTATATTCGTTTGGCTCTGTTTACATAAATGGGTCACGATTAATATTTATGGTTGGCCATTGAAGGCATCTCACACTTAGTTGCTGTTCGTTTGACTAGACAAAAAATGTACAACTATGTTTCTATATGAAATCTTAGTATCAGGCCATTGCCTACTAGACTGTTACTAGTTCCATTTAGATAGTAGTATTTTGCAACTTTCACACAATTATTTGCAGACAGTGAATCCTGACTACGTTAGTTCCGCATTGTTTCTTGGTGGCTACAGGTTAGATGTGTGGCTTCTGATCTTGAAAGGAAGAGGATCTGTAGCGGTGGACGCAATGGGATGCTTCGGTTGTGGGATGCAACTATTAACATATGAGTGTCTTTCTTTTGTTTGTTTTGTTTATCATGCTTGTATCAATACAACTCATGACAGATTTTATCTATACTGAATTTAAAACCAGTGCATAGTTAATATAAGAAATCATTAATTTGTGAAGGAATATCAAACTTTAGAAGTGCTATAAAATGTTGCCTGTATTTCCTACAAAAGATACAAGTATATGGTTGCACCTTTTGTGATGGAAACAGCTACATTTCTCACACTAGAATCTAACAACATTGATTTAGGTAGGGCTACAAGTGGAAATCAGGACGAGCCTTCTTATAACCTAAACTTTATCATGTCCGATTTGAAAATACTCCTTCTGTCCGTGAATAAGAATTCTGTTTAAGTCCGTCCGCGAATAGGAGTCACGATTCACTTTTTACTATAAATGGTTATATAGGTCCTCTACATTCCACTAACTCATTCCACTTACATTTCATTTAAAGCTAATATACATAAATGAACTCATATTTATGTAGTAATTTTTTCTCACCCACATTTTTTAACAATTCTTAAAACTCATGCCAGAAAGAAATAAGACAGACTCCTATTCGGCAGTGAGGATCACCTACGACATCTCCTACTCCACACTCATAAACATGAGTAGTGGACCCACCATCATATTTTATGTTTGTCATGTTCCGTTTAAAATAAGTCAAGATAAAAATTTCGCTCAAAATTGAAACAGTTAAAATTGAAGCTCACTTGCAAAGGGATGCCACATGGGGGTGCGTGTGTGACAGCCTGCCTCGCCTCACCCATCAGCAAGACGTGCTCCGGGAGGGGTTGCATGTAACGTATCCCAAAAAAATCCAAAAAAAAATTCCCATTTTCCCAAAATATTACTCCTTCTGTCCGCCATTAAGAGACTCGGTCACTTTTGCGCAATCGTTTTATAAAAATGATACTCCCTCCGTCCCCTAAAGAGTATGAAATTTCTAATTTTGAAAAATTCAAACAACTACTACCCCTACATATCATTTTATTTACAATTTATACCATTACCAATAACACTAATACCATTATAATAATATGGACCTCACTCTCCACTAACATTATTTCACTACCCTTTCTCTCTCTTACTTTTCCCCGTATTTATTAAAACTCGTGCCGAACCCAAAGTTCATACTCTTTGGAGACTGAGGGAGTAATAAATAGTTAAAGTGGAAAAATGGTAACTTAAGAGAGAGAATAATGTTGAATTCTCTCTCTTACTTTACTATTTCTCCATTTTAACTATTTATTATCATTTTTAAAAAATGAGCGTGCAAAAGTGACCGGGACTCCTAATGGCAGATGGAGGGAGTATCGTTTATTACCATTTTTATTTTTATTTTTAAAAAAAATTATCCTCCAATTCCTTCAAAATCATCTTTAAATACATCATTCATCACCCATATTTTTCACATTAAAAAAATATCCCCCACTCATTACTCTTCTACTTTGTTCATATTTTTAACATTAAAAAAACTATCCCCCACTCATTACTCTTCTAGTTTGTTCAAACATATTATTTTGCATCGATTGAAGAAATGGATCTGAATGCACTTTTTCGGTTGATTACACAAGTGGAGCAAAAACAACAAGAGATTATCAACAATACTATGCCAACCTTAATATCCCTGACCCAAATTTTATATTATTACATGTAGGTTGTCAATATACGAAAAAAATATACTAAGTGGGTATGGTATGGTAATATTTTGCAACAAGACGACGATAATTAAATATGGCTAAGCACACATATATACACATGTGGGAGGTAAATATATTATTATTATAGTAATATAATATACCATATTTATTATGTATATATATATATAGGGATGCGATCATATCATAACCCATATTTATGTGATAATCTAACAACTATATCATTTTATAGGTCAAAAGTATTATTTTTACTAAAAATGATATTTATATACGATAAAATGATATTTTTTCAGCATGCATAAAATGATACTTTTACTCCATAAAATGATATTCTGTTCCATAAAATGATATTTTTCGTCCTAAAAAGAGAATTATTAGATTATCACCATAAATATGGGTTATGATATGATTACATGTGCATATATATATTTTTGTGTTAATATGTGGAAAGTAGACATATGTAATTGGATGCATATATACATATTGTCTTAAATATTAAATTAAAGTTTATATTTAATTAGGAAATTAAATGGAAAAAAATGGATAGTGACGTGTGTAAAGTTCATGCATGAAACAACACATTATAAAAGAAACATGTGTACATCTATATTAGTAACTTGGTTGACGAGGCACTGCTATAGCTAAATTTTAAGAGAGATATCATTAAAATAGAAAAAGAATATAGCAAAAAAAATGGGTGATCATACCGACATAGTATGATTGGAGTAGTATATAAGTTATATGCTCAGTTAAGTAGAGGGAGTTTTTGGATGCCTATTTCTTGTGGAGAAGAAACGTATAGGGGCAAAGAAGAAACAACTGAACGAATAGTTGATGATTAATGGGATTAAGAACCATAGAGTGGGAAGAGGAAATCAGCTGTCCGGCTAGAGTATTCATCGTGGGTACAATCATACTTTTAAGGGTTTTTGGCTTTTTAAACCAAAACTTTTCCCCGAATTCTGGTTTTTCCCATGAACTATGAGATTTGTTTTTAAAACCACGAACTTTCATTTTGTTAGGATTTTCCCCTGGCGGGTCAACGACGAAACCCGGGTTGTCTACATGTCAATTTTAATCCTATTTGTCATTAAATTGATTACTTGGATACTATTTGGCACAATAATACATACAATCACAATTATTACATAACAAATGACAACTTTTGGATAAACAAAACACAAACTTTAACATTTTGAATTATGCTATTCGGGTCGGAAATATGCTATTTGGGTCGGGTTGGAAAAATCCTGACGAAATGAAAGTTCGTGGTTTTTAAAACAAATCTCATAGTTCATGGGAAAAACCGGAATTCGAGAAAAGGTTTTGGTTTAAAAAGCCAAAAACCCTACTTTTAATTGTATATGTGTTATATGATTGATTGTGATAGGTTGAATTGGACTATATATTTAAATTATGTGTAATTTGATAATGATGGTGGAATATAATATGGATATGTAGTCGATAGAATTGATATGTTTTACAGATGGTATTGAAAGTACATAAATCATATGATTAAAGAAGATTTATGACGGTCTTGCCCTGGATCTGAAATTACTGTTGGGAAATAAACACAAGCAATCACGAATATAAAAGGAGAATGAACACAACGAATTGTTTACCCAGTTCGATACAAAGTGTATCTACGTCTGGGAGCGATGCCAAGCCAGGGATTTCACTATATAATTTCAGGATGATTTTACAATGAGGGGACACCTCTATTTATAAGCAAAATAGAGAGCCCTAATTCTAGTCAACTAGGAAACATATTCCATAAGGAAATATCTTCTATGGAATAAATCTATCACAAGGAAATATACTTCTAGGAAACAAATCTTAAATATGGTAGGAGATTAGGCTCCATAATTAACAATCTCCCACTTGGAGACTAACAACTCCTACGCCACCATATCCTTGTGATCTCATCCCTGCATCCGCTTTGCATCGTCTAACCTTCTCTTCAAGTTTCAAGGCCAATTGAAGCTATGCATAGCTTCAATTTCTAGAATGAAACGCCGGATTCTTTGCCAAGAAAATAGCACTCTGACTATCACTGTAGAGTCTGCTACTCTTGTTCTCCTTCCCAAGTTCATCTAAGAAACTCTGCAACCACACCATCTCCTTGCTTGCCTCCGTCGCGGCTACATATTCAGCCTCCGTAGTAGACAAAGCAACGGTCTTCTGCAACTTAGAAGTCCATGAAATAGCAGTACCACCAAAAGTAAATACATACCCGGTTGTGCTTCTTCTCCCATTAAGATCATTGGACGCCAAGTCTGCATCCACATAACCTGCCAGCTCGACATTCTTGCCATTGAAACATAAGACTCTTTCTGTAGTACCTCTCAAGTATCTAAGGATCCATTTAACCGCTTCCCAATGTTGCTTGCCCGGATCACCCATGAACCGACTCACTACTCCCACTGCTTGTGCAATATCAGGCCTCGTACACACCATTGCATACATAATACTGCCAATTGCTGAAGCATAAGGAACTTTCTTCATTCAACACGTTCTTCTTTTGTACTCGGCGACTCCTTCTTCGACAGCTTGAAGTGACTGCCCAAAGGCACACTTACTGGCTTCGAATTATCCATGTTGAATCTTTCCAAAACCTTACCAATGTAAGCAGCTTGCAAAAGATACAATTTTCCTGCCGCCTTGTCACGTTCGATTCTCATGCCCAAAATTTGATTAGCCTCTCCAAGATCTTTCATGGAGAATCGTTCAGACAATTGCCTTTTCAACTTATCCATCTCCTTTGGATCACCTCCTGCGATCAACATATCATCAACATATAATAACAGGATAAGATAGCTCTTGTCAAACCTCTTGTAGTAACAACAATGGTCAGCGTAGCATCTTTTATAGCCAATCTCCATCATGAATCCATCAAACTTCTTGTACCACTGCTTGGGAGCTTGCTTTAAGCCATACAATCTCTTCTTCAACTTGCACACAAGATTTTCCTTTCCTTTTACTACGAATCCCTCGGGCTGTGTCATGTACAACTCATCCTCCAAATCACCATGAAGGAATGGCGTCTTTACATCCATCTGATGTAACAATAGATTTTCTGCAGCTACCATACTCAACACTAAACGAATAGTAGTCAGTTTCACAACAGGAGTGAAGACATCTGTATAATCAATACCGTATCGTTGCTCAAATCCCTTGACAACCAGCCTAGCCAGCTTCACCTTTGATTCGATAGACCCACTTGCAATGCAATGCCTTTTTCCCTTTTGGAAGTTCCACAAGCTCCCATGTGCCATTCAGGAGAAGAGAGGCAAACTCGTCATCCATGGCAATTTTCCACCTTCGTTTATCAGGGCCTTCTCCTGCCTCTGCATAACACTCAGGTTCACCACCATCAGTAAGTAACAAATAGAAATTGGAGGGCGAGTACCTATCAGGTGCACGTCGCTCTCTAGTCTGTTTAGGCAGCGGAATAATCGGTGGTGGAGTGCTTGGTTCTTCTTCAAGCACCTCTTCAGCATTCTGACTCTCCTTGCTCCCACTCGAGTTTGAGATGTCTAGCTCGACTACTTGGGGCTCAGAACTGCTGGAACTCGATGCCTCCAATCTATCCTTGTATAATACCTGTTCATTGAAAACGACATCTCTACTGCGAATAACCTTACGGTTCTGCTCATCCCAGAGCCTATAACCGAACTCATCGCCTCCATAACCAATGAACGTACACTTAATAGATTTTGCATCCAACTTACTTCTCTCAACAGAACTAACATGAGCATAAGCAACACAACCAAAGATACGTAGGTAAGATAGATTCACCTCTTTTCCTGTCCAAACCTCATCGGGTATCCGAAACTCCAACGGAACTAATGGACCTCTGTTGATTAGGAACGCAGCTATGTTGACTGCATCTGCCCAAAAATTCTTTGGCAATCCACTTTTCAACCTCATGCATCTTGCTCGCTCATTCAATGTTCTATTCATGCGCTCCGCGATTCCATTCTGCTGTGGAGTTCCTTTCACAGTCTTCTCCATGCGAATTCCATTCTCTGCGCAAAACTCCTTGAACTCTGCAAGTTCATATTCTCCTCCATTAACGGATCTTAGACACTTCACCTTCAGCCCGGTTTCAGTTTCAACAAGGGCTTTCCACTTCCTGAAAGTATCAAACGCATCAGATTTACTCTTCAGAAAATAAACCCATACCTTTCGAGTGGAGTCGTCGATGAATGTCATATAATATTCAGAGCCTCCTAGGGACTTCACAGGTGCTGGTCCCCATAGATCGCCATGGACCAACTCCAACTTCTGCGTCTTCAAGTTTCTGCCTCCTCTTGAGAAACTCACCCTTTTCTGTTTCTCAAACACGCAATCCTCGCATAGGCCAATTTCAACTGTTTTCAGGCCCGGCAGTAAACCTTTTGAGCACATTATCTTCATCCCTTTCTCGCTCATGTGGCCAAGACGACAGTGCCACAAATCTGCATTATTTGCTTCACTTGCAAGATCAATGCATTCTTTGGAGTTAGTTGTGGTATACAACGTACCCTCCTTCTTACCTCGAGCTACTATCATAGCTCCCTTGGTAATCTTCCAATTGCTGCAGCCAAATGTTACCGTGTACCCTTCTGCATCAAGCTGCCCAATCGAAATCAAGTTTCTCTGTAATCCAGGAATGTGTCTGACTCCATTCAGTTTTATTACGGATCCATTGGATGTCACTACCTTCACGTTTCCCTTTCCCGCGATATCTAAGGGCTCGTCATCAGCCAGATATACTTTCCCTAAATCGCCAGGAACGTAGTTTTCCATTACCTCCACATTGCTGCATGAATGGAACGAAGCTCCAGAATCCTATACCCACGATTCCATCGGACTACTCACACTTAGGACCAACGCCTCGCCATCGTCATCTGACATGGTAGCGTTTGCTGTATTCTTCTCTTTCTGATCCTTATTCTTATATTTCTTCGGTGCCTCACACTGATTTCTAAAGTGCCCAAACTCATCACAATTCCAGCATTTAACTCGATCCAAATCCTTCTTGGATTGACTCCTTCCTCTGGATTTTGATCTTCCACGATTTTGCCTTCCCATCGATCTGCCTCTCTGTTCTGTACTCAATACTGAACCAGAAGTAGAAGATCCCAATTCTTTCCGGCGAACTTCCTCACCAATCATCAGATCTCTTACTCTGTCAACTGTCAGGTTTGTCTCTGCAGCAGTAACTGCTGTCACTGTGCCAGCCCAACTCTCAGGCAGGGACGATAGCAAAATTAGGGCACGAATTTCATCAGCGAATTTTATATCAACAGAGTTCAGTTGCGAAGTAATCATGTTGAACTCGTTGAGATGTTGTTGCACCTCCTTTCCCTCTTGCATTCTAAAATTAAACAATCGTCTAATCAGATGTACCTTGTTTGCCGTTGATGGTTTCTGATACATATCCTCCAAGATCTTCATCATCTCCTTCGTCGACTTTGCTGCAGTCGTGTGATAAGCCACCTCCTTGGACAACGATAGCCTAATCGCGCTCATCGCTTTTCTGTCCAGCAGCTCCCACTCCTCCGGTTCCATCTTTTCGGGTTTGGCTTTTAAAGGTTTCCACAGATCTTTACCGTACAGGTAATCCTCAATCTGCATCTTCCAAAATCCGAAATCAGATCCGTCGAACTTCTCTACAGCAATCTTCCCGTCGATCCCCATCGTGATTTCTTCCTCTTAAACCCTAGGCTCTAGATACCAGTTGTTGGGAAATAAACACAAGCAATCACGAATATAAAAGGAGAATGAACACAACGAATTGTTTACCCAGTTCGATACAAAGTGTATCTACGTCTGGGGGCGATGCCAAGCCAGGGATTTCACTAAATAATTTCAGGATTATTTTACAATGAGGGGGGACACCTCTATTTATAAGCAAAATAGAGAGCCCTAATTCTAGTCAACTAGGAAACATATTCCATAAGGAAATATCTTCTATGGAATAAATCTATCACAAGGAAATATACTTCTAGGAAACAAATCCTAAATATGGTAGGAG
The DNA here is from genome assembly GCF_029641045.1 of Salvia hispanica. Lineage (NCBI taxonomy): Eukaryota > Viridiplantae > Streptophyta > Magnoliopsida > Lamiales > Lamiaceae > Salvia > Salvia hispanica. Next base: position 35,735,317 of record NC_142696.1, read on the forward strand.
ATTAGGCTCCATAATTAACAATTACAGAGGGACCTATGAGTCCAACTAGAGGGACCTTCGAGTCAATTACAGAGGGACCTATGAGTCCAACTAGAGGGACCTTCGGGTCAATTATAGAGGGACCTATGAGTCCAAATATAGAGGGACCTATGAGTCCAATTACAAAGGGACCTTCAGGTCATAGAGGAAACCCGGGCAAATACCAGGCTTGATTTATCACAGAATAATAAATTGAACAGAGAGACATATGCATATGGATGTGCAAATTGTTTATGATATTTAATGTTTATAGTTATATGTATTGAAAAAAAAAAGAATATGTTTGATAATTGTGTGATGCGAAATTAAAGGTAGAGTTCATATAACATTGATTTGTGATTCGTATAAATGACAAATACTTTTAAGAGTAAGTTACAATATTTAAAAGTAGGTATTTAATAAATGTAGGCTTTTGGAATTAAAGTATTTGGGTGGTCTTCTATTTGGATACGTGATTACTATATTTTAAGTTATAATTGTCAATTATAAATATATATGCATAAGAGGGGTTGGGTGTGACACTGCTGCCGCGAACCCACCGTGGAGACTCCGGTATTACATCCCTTGTGAGTGGAAGGGAGTCGGTGAAAGGTTTGTTCGTGATTATTTTTGCGAGCAACTACTGTTCCCAGAATACTACTTCAATTGTCGTTTCCACATGCACCGGAAATTACTTCCGTGCATTGCTAATACGTTGGCGGCTCGTGAGGAGTTCTTCCAAGAAGGATTCAGCTGCACTTCCTAGAAGGATTGTCGGCCGAGTCTTACCACTTTGCAAAAGTGTACGTTCGTAATCTGACAGCTTTCTACTGGGCAAATGTCATATCTTTTCGACAAATACTTGAAAACCACTGGCCGCAAATGCTTCAAAAACTTTTACAGAGGCATTCGCGAAGCGTTCGGTGCAGAATACTTGCGGAAACCCACCACCGCCGATCGCCAACAGTAGCTTCATCTCCATGAACAATGTCACGGCTTCCTCGGCATGCTTGGCTACATTGAACGGAAGAATTTCCCCATGGCATGGAAGGTGCAATACTTAAGCGGCCACAAAGGCACCCACCCAATGTTCATCCTAGAGGCGGTCGCCGATTACCGACTATGAATTTGGCATGCATATTTCGGTGCGGCCGGATCGAACAACGATCTTAACGTGCTCAACTCCTATGATGTCTTCAACGAGGAATTGAACGGTAGAGCACTGACGATATTCTTCACGGCCAACGACCGACAATACAACATGGGGTACTATCTCGACGATGGTATCTATCTGGGGTGGCCGACGTTCGTGAAGATGCTCAACATGCCACAAGAACCCAAACAAATTCTTTTTCTGCAGTGACAAGAGCAGCTCGAAAAAATGTCGAAAGAGCATTCGGAGTTCTTCAAGCACGATTCAATATTGTCAATGCCCTGAGTCGAATGTGGTACATTAACAATCTAACCACCATCATTTATGTGTGCAAGTGTGTTATCCTACACAACATGATTATTGATGATGAAGGCCAAGGTGCAACAAATTTCTTCGACGATGATACCCTGAAAACTCAATCTCAAGCAGTTCCCCACGCCGGGGTGCGCCAGCAACATTTAGCGAGGGCATATACCGTAGGCACTTGCACGTGATGCCGTTGTCCACGTCCAACTCCAAGAAGATCTAGTGGAACACATTTGGGTGAGATTTGACAACGAATAGGCGATTCCATGAAAAATATGTATTTTATTGCTTTCAATAAATTGTAATTTTAGCATTTCAATTATGTCATTTTACTTTTAATTATTTTTAAGCGTAATGTCTTTTTTAAAATTTTAATACTATTGTTTTAAGGAAAATAAATAGATTGGAAAAAATAAAAAAAGAAATAAAATAGTGTAGTATTGTTTCTTTTTTTAATAAATACTCCCTCCGTCTTTCATTAGGAGTCTCATTTTTTGACGATACGGGTTTTAAGAAATGTAAAGAAAAGTGGGTGGAAAAAAGTTAGTGGAATAAGAGGTTCCACTTGTATATGTTAGTTTTAAATAAAATATGAATAGAATGAGTTAGTGGAAGGTGAGACTCTATTACTATCTCCATCCACCAAAATTTGTCTCACTTTGACCCGGTACGGGTTTTAAGAAATGTAATGGAAAGTGAGTTGAAAAGGTTAGTGGATTGTGAGTTCTACTTTTATATATTAGTTTTATAATAAAATGTGAGTAGGAATGGGTTAGTGGAATATGAAGTCCACTACCAAAAATGATAAAAGTGAAATTGGACAAATTTTGGGTGACAGACGAAAATGGAAAAATTAGACAAATTTTGGTGGACGGAGGTAGTACCATTTATGGTAAACGCGAATCGAGACTTCTATTCGCGGACGGACTAAAATAGCAAAACGGGACTCGTATTGAGTATAATTAATAGTTTACTTATTTATGACGTTGATGTGGCATGATTCAGTCGTAGAAGAAAAAGTTCACCTAATATTTTACAAATAATTTCCCGGTAACTCCAGCGTCGATATCACGACTCATCCGCTCCATTGACTTTGAAAATTTTGGCAATGAAAAATACAGCTACTGTTGTTTGAATCTTCACTCGTCAAGCCCTTCTCTCTCTCTCTCTCTCTCTACTCTGATCGAAGAGAGAGACAAAGACTGGCGATGGCGGACGAGACTGATGAACCCTCCCCTCACCTTACTGGCATAGTCATCATCACTCTACCCCCTCCCGACAACCCTTCCTTTGGTAAAACCATCACTGCCTTCACTCTCTCCGATAATCCTTTTTCTTCTACTACTTCACAATCAACTCATCCACCAACCGATCCTTCTCCTCCGCCGCCGCGTCGTCAGTCTCCGTCTTCGTTGGGGAATTTCAGCCACCGCCGCCCGAGCACTATTCTGCCGATTCTCTGCATCTGCTTCATCGCCTTGTACTGCTGGAGCTCAATCTCGCAGGAGGAAGTCTTTCGGTTGCGCGATGATTTTGATAATGATGATGATGATGACGGTGATCACAAAAACAAGTCGCGGACTACGTTTCTGTTCCCCTTGTATCGGAAGCCTTACGGAGGCAACGGTGATGTTGAGCTCAAATTGGGGAGATTGAGGGGTTTGAAGGATAGTGCGATGCCGATGCGTGCTCCCAAGATTAATAAGAAATCGGCGTCTGCTACTTCTAAGATTGACTCTGCCTCTGTTATACCTGTTGGAGGTAACATTTATCTTGATGGGTAAGTCTTGTTATTACTCACTCATCGTTTTCTGATTAGTTACACTGAGTTTTTCACTTTTTTTCTTTTTCTCTTTTTGATTAGATAGTCGTTGACTAGTTTAATGTGTCACCAATCAACTTTGACTGAGTATTTATGATTTTGATTTGATTCTATTGTAGAGTCTTGGAGTTTGATGGATGTTAACAAATTTGAGTTTTCTTTTTTTCTACTGCAAAAAATACTTTTCTGGAATATAATTTATTGATTATAAGTGGTGCATAAATTAATTATATGTGATAGGTGAAATATCAATGTTAATGGCGTGCAGAATGTAGAATTTAAGGTTAGTTCAACTACAACTGATCAGAATTTGGAACTAGTATACAAGATTACTAGTGAACCATTTGGTGTAAATGTAACTGAGAATGTAAGCTGTATCATTAGCTGGAATGTACCCAAATTTGGATCGGGATAAGGTTGGAGTAGTGTAAGAATGGGCCAAAGTGAAGTGTAACTCTGTAATTTTATAAATCTGTTCTAGTATATATATGAGCTGTATCATCATTGATAGTTATGATATCTTGAATGCTACTGCTCCTTGAAGTCGGAAGCTAGCTCAACTTATTGTGAAGTTCCTAGCTTGACATACTATTGTCTTGGCAATTAAAGAGAATAGATCATTAGTGAGCAGAAAAATAAGTAACCAACAATAGTGGCAAATTCTCGTATCTTTGAGAAACTAAGAAGTTTTTCCTTTTGGATTTAATGCCGGTTTCTCATGCAGATTCAGTTATTTATCATTTTTGTTTACGTAAGATGCAATAAAATGATGGATTGCATTGTTTTTATTTCATTGCAGGCTGTATTATACATACTTGCATTTTGGGAATCCTCCAAGACCTTACTTTCTTGATATAGATACTGGGAGTGACTTAACATGGGTTCAGTGTGATGCTCCTTGCACTAGTTGTGCCAAGGTACTTCTGATTGCTTCATTAGATATAGGAGAATGAGTGATCAAGGATGATATAAATGGATTAGAAGTAGTTGTCTTCCAACCCAATTTTGTAACATTGTATAATGGAACATACTCACATAGAGATAAATGCTTTGCAGGGAGCTCATCCTTTCTACAAGCCAGGGAAAGATAACATCATACTCCCTCCGTTTCGCAATAGTTGAGGCGGAGGTTAGGGGCACGGAGTTTAAGAAAGGGATGTTTAGTGGGTTAAGTGGATAGATAATAAAGTAGATGAAGTAGTTGGAGTTTTTAAATTTGAATATGAATTTTGATTTGACACTTTTATTTAAACTAAAAAAATTGTACGACCATAATTCATTCTTTAAATTATTTATTCATTTGTTTATTATTCACATATTAAAAAATAAATTCTGAGTTTAAGAGAGAGAAAGCAAGCCGACAATACATAGACTTGAGTAAAATGAAGTCTTTTTTTATTCACTCGAATGTTGGCAGCTGTAACATTTAAAATTCAAGAAAGGAAATTTACAAAAATTTCGTCAAAAATTATGGCGCCATTTAACATTTCAATTAACCAAAAGGGGCGCCACTTTCTACTTCCTCTATTAATACTCTACTGCTAACAACAAATAAGTCCTCCCCTGAAATAAATGCTCAGCCACCAAATGGAGTAAATGCTCTCCTTAGCAGCTGAAGTTTCTTGAATGTTGATAATGGGACATCAGGAGTACTCCTCAGAATTCAAGAACCAAGTGGTTCAATTCATCTTCGGAAGGTGCGTGGCTAGTGTACCTCCTCGTGGCACACTTAAGGCGGCACAAGACAAATTCAAAATCTCCCGGCAAACCTGTACAAGGTGGTGGAATACTGCAAAAAAACAACAACAAAGAGGAGAATCAATGCAATTGGTAAATGTAAAAAAAGTGAGGCCTTACCCCAAAAAGTTGCATTTGGATATTGAGTTATTCAAGAGTATACCTTTATCAAAAAGGTGCAATCTCTTAAGTGTGGCAGCCCGTTTAGGTTGTTCAAAAGCAACTGTTTGGAGGTGGGTTAAGGCTGGCCTAATTAGGCCACATACATCAGCCATTAAACCCAACCTAACAGCTGAAAACAAGCTGTTGCGACTGAGATTCACCATTGAATCTATAGAACTTGACAGAATCTTGAACAAGATCAGGTTCAAGAACATGTATAACACCATACATGTTGATGAAAAGTGGTTCTACATGACTAAAGGAACTCAAAGATTCTATCTTGCTCCCGGAGAGCAAGAACCTCATAGAACATGTCAAAATAAGCAGTTCATATCAAAAATAATGTTCATGTGTGCAGTTTCTAGGCCATTGTTTGGTGTTAATGGTGAAGTCTTGTTTGATGGAAAAATTGGAATTTTTCCTTTTACCGAACAAGTTGCAGCCAAAAGGTCAAGTAAGAACAGAAAGGCAGGCACTTTGGAGACAAAAGCCATAGAGAGTATCACAAAAGATGTGACGAGAGATTGCTTCATCAATAAGGTAATGTTTGCATCTCTTTAATGCAGTTAATTTATGCACATCTGCCATTACATACCAGTGTACCTACCTTCTCATGATACACTGTTAATGAATTTGTAATGTTGTGCAAATGATGATTTTATGCATGGCACATTGTTGGGAACAGATATTGCCTGCCATCATAGCCAAGTGGCCAGATGGGGCAACTAAAGTTCTCAAAATACAACAAGACAACGCAAGGCCACACATCAAAGACAATGATCCAGCTTTCAAAGAAGCTGCACAACAAAGTGGTTTCTCAATATCAATTGTGCAACAACCACCTAACTCCCCTGACACTAATGTCAATGATTTGGGTTGGTTCAGAGCAATACAATCACTGCAACAACAGACTGCATGCAATAGTGTGGATGATTTAGTGAATGCAGTTGAGAAATCATTCAATGAATTAGAGCCACAGACTTTGGACAATGTTTTCCTAAGTCTTCAAAGCTGTTTTATGGAAATTATGAAAGTCCAGGGTCATAACAGCTACAAGCTGCCCCACATAGGGAAAGCACATTTAAGGAGGACAAATCAACTTCCAATGGATCTAGAAGTTCCAGTGGAGCTAGCTATGCAAGCAATTGCTTATCTGCGGGACCAGGGGAGCAACCAAGGATTGGAGATGATTTCCCAATCCTTAGGATTATGAAGGTATAGAAGAAGCTTTTGTGTTTTTTGGATAGACTGCCTATGTGCATGAATGATGCATTTAGTGAATACACATGAATGCACATATCATGCAAGTGTTTTGTGTTTTGAATAGGCTGTCAATATGCTGATGCATTTTGTGTTTGTAAAAGGTTGTAACTGTGCAACAGTGATGCATTTTGTGGTTTTAAAAGAGGTGTAAATGTGCAACAATGATGCAAGGGTTGTTAAGGTTGTGAATTCAGCAACAATGATGCATTTTGTGCTTTTAAAAGAGGTGTAAATGTGCATGAATGATGCAAGGGCTGTTAAGGTTGTGAATTCAGCAACAATGATGCATTTTGTGCTTTTAAAAGAGGTGTAAATGTGCAAGAATGATGCAAGGGCTGTTAAGGTTGTGAATTCAGCAACAATGACATTCCAAATTCACCAAATCACCAACGAAATTCACAACATCACCAACACCATCACAAACCAAATTCACAACATCACCAACACAATCACCAACCAAATTCACAAAAACACTAACACCATCACAGTTATATACACTAAAGACATTCATTCAATTACATATCACAGATCACATATATAACCAACAATCACAGATCAATACACCAATGAAAATCTATGATGACAAAGTGAGCATATAGAAAGATCTCACCCATATCACGGATCCAAGCAATTTTCACCGAAGAGTGCCTTCACCTCCCTTTCTGCCTCAGCCTTGTTTCTCTCCCATGACACCTTGTCGGAATCGGTGATGACATAACGCCTTACAAACTCTTCATCCGACATTACTGGGCTGTCGGTCACCTCATTGGTGGAGTCGCCTTCACCAAAGAGTGTCTTCACCTCTCTTTCTGCCTCAGCCTTGTTTCTCTCCCATGACACCTTGTCGGAATCGGTGATGACATAACGCCTTACAAACTCTTCATCCGACATTACTGGGCTGTCGGTAACCTCAAAGATGGCGTCGCCTTCACCACCAGCAAGACCTCCGGCCGGAGAGGCGCTGCCTTCACCTCCAGTTACGCCTCCAGTCGAGTAGCCGCCGCCTTGGCTGCAAGACACGCATCCGGTTGGGGAGGAGCCGCCTTCACTGCCAGTGACGTCTCCGGTCAGGGGAGAGGCGCCTACGCTTCCGGCGGGTTCTCCTATGTGAGACCGGCAGATGTACAACCATAGATGGTGGATTAGCCCTTCATCATCTGCAGCTGATTGTCGAGATCTACGACGGGAATTGCTCAAAATACGACCTCTACTCCAGGATCTTACCGAAATACGACCTCTTCCCCGGGAAGCGACCGACATTCTCCCTCTACCGCGCGAGCCTGCTGGAACACGGATGAGGCGGGGGTTAATCCAGCCATCGCTATCAGCGAGGGGATTGCGTGGTTGTCTCAGGTTGTTGGCGATGTGCGAGCGGTCCATCGTTTGGGGTCGGCGAAATGAGAGAAGATGAGGGCGGCGGCGGATTTCAAAATCTAGGGCTGCAAGTCGAAGAAGAGAGAAGGGGGAGAATTTTGTGTAGAGAGAGAAGAATAATGCGGCTAATGAGAAGGGTTGGAGCGAATTGTTTTTCATTCTTTAATTAACTTAATTAAGTGTAATAAGGGTTGTTAATAAATATGACTAAATCACAGTTAATGTGCTAATTATTTCCTTATTTGGAAACGACTCAACTATGAAGAAACTTCCCGAAATGGTAAAATGACTCAACTATGGCGAAACGGAGGGAGTATTACCTAAGGATTCTTACTGCCATGAACTCCAAAAAAACCAAATGAGCAAACACTGTGAGTCTTGCCTCCAGTGTGATTATGAAATAGAGTATGCAGATCACAGCTCCTCCATGGGAGTGCTTGCTAGGGATGAGATTTCTCTAAACATTGCAAATGGTTCTTTAGTCAAGTCAAAAGTTGTTTTCGGGTAACATTTTCTAGTTCTATGTGAACAGAGCTTACAATATTGCAACTCTTTATTTATGATCTATGGTTGCATTTCAGTTGCGCGTACGACCAGCAAGGTTTACTTTTGAACACACTGGGAAAGACAGATGGAATTCTCAGTCTTAGCAGAGCAAAGATCAGTCTGCCTTCTCAGTTAGCAAGTGAAGGGATCACTAAAAATATCATTGGACACTGTCTTGCTACTGACACCGTCAGTGGTGGTTACTTGTTCTTTGGTGATGACTTTGTGCCCCACTCACAAATGGCATGGGTACCAATGCTTCAGAGCCTTGATTCGTGAGTGCAGATAAGTTTCAAGAGATTCTTCTACCAAATGTTTAAGATGTAACCATGTTAGCGATAAAACATGAACAGAAAAATGAGTGAGTGCAAGTACTGTGAACTAGTCACAGGCGCACAGCTTATTATCGGCTTGAGCTCACTAAAAAATCGAAGTGATCTTTCAGTGGTGCTGAAAATGCAATAATTTTCAATTATTCTCACTGATATTACTTTTAATCATGCATCCATGTGACTTTTAATTGTAGATTTGTTCCCTTTTTCTTGAGATTGCTTGCTGCTGTCTCTCTTGATGACACAATTCATTAACGAGGACTATTTTAATCTATGTCCAGGAACTCTTATCAGGCAGAAATTATGGAAGTGAACTATGGGAGCAGACAAATTGATTTGGGTAATGTTAAAGCCAGACAGAGAAATATAATTTTTGATACTGGCAGCTCCTATTCATACTTCCCAGAAGAAGCATATAACAATCTTGTCACTTCAGTAAGTTTTTTAGAGTGTCTTGTCAAAGGTCTTTAGACAACATAATTATCATCATTCATATGCATTTATCCATTAATTTTTGGTATCAGCTTAATGACATTTCCAGTGAAAGCATTGTCCTTGACACATCAGATACTTCGTTACCTATTTGCTGGCGTTCCAAATCCCCTTTAAGGTACAATATTTTTGGGTTTTCTGGTAGAAAACTTGTGTATCTCAACTGTCAGCGACTGGAGACCCATTTTTCTCATGCGGCATATGGGTCATTTACTGTTTTCATAGTTCTTCACATATAGAGTCACAACAGAATTCATATTGCTTAAAGTACATATTCTATCTCCTATATTGAAATCAAAGATGTCAGCAACTGCAAGTTCATTGAGACTTCCTTACCTGGACTGAAAAATTATTCTGTTGTGCACACACAGCTCTCTATTCGAAGCCTGTGATGTTTATAAGTATCCAGGGAAGCATTTTCAAGCTGTTTGTCTCTATGCATTTCAGTTGTGTCACAGTTCGCTAAGTTTTTAGATGCATGAGTTACATCTTACCGTTTCCCTGATAAGTTCGGATTAAGACAAGCTTTACTAATTTATCTTTGTAGGTCCGTGAAGGATGTCAAAATGTTATTCAAACCATTAAACCTTCATTTTAGAAGCAAGTGGTGGATCCTTTCCAGAAAGCTTCAAATACCTCCAGAGGGGTACTTGGTGATCAATGTAAGTATTATCTTTATATGTTTCTTCTACTAGATTTACCACTGTAGAATCAATGTAAAACAGTGCTTGAACTGCTACAGAGAAAGGGAAACGTGTGCTTGGGCATCCTTAATGGAAATAAAGTACACGATGGATCCACTTTTATACTTGGAGGTATGGAAAATCAACTAGAATATGCTTCGATGAATTTGACAGCAACATCACATATATTGTTGAAATAACAAGTTTCTGTCTGTCCATCTGTTATAACCTTCATTTTGTTTGTTTTTGGTATCTATCGGCATTCACTCAGATATATCGCTACAAGGTCTACTGTTCGTGTACGACAATGTAAACAAGAAAATTGGGTGGGTTCGATCAGATTGTGCCAGGCCAAGAAGATTTGAGAGCAATTTTCCTAATCCAGACGTCGGATTATGACAAAACACCAGCATCAAGGGCATTTCTGTCCTCTGTAGATAAGATTATTTTCCTGCTGCTTCTACACAGTTTTCTTTGTGTAACATAATTTAAGACATCATTTGAGGAAAATGGTTGAGAGTTGCAAGTTTTGTTTATGTGCTTTTTTGTTCCTTTGTAGTACTGGCAGTAGAAATGATAATTCAAGAAAAGGTAAAGTAAAAAATACTGGTTGTTACAACTACTGCATTTGCACACAAAACTAGTACTACCATAAATAAATAAAAAATGACAGAATAAGGCTTTGTTTCCAATACAACTTTAATAGCATAATTCATCAACCTCCTCACTCAGCCACCAATCCACAGACAGATAGGTACATAAACAAGTAAAGAATAGATTATGGTGATTTGAATTTTACAGTTCAATCAACACCAAATTTGCCAACTAGCAAAATTGGAAGGAAAAAAAAATTAGCATCCTAGAAATGTAGGAACCAAATTTCCACATGAAAAAAACGAAGAAAAAAAAGAAAAAAGAATGCCCTCAGTTTTCAAAGATTTCAGAATCTATACAGAGAGATTCGGAAGCAGCAACAGCAGCAAGATTTTAAAGGCCAAACCTATTTAGCTTCTTCTTCAGTTTGCGACGCGACCAATGTTTTGCAAATCGGGCAGCTACTCTTCTGCCGGAGCCACTGCTTTATGCAGTAGATGTGATAGAAGTGTCCACAGTATAGCTTTCCCGTCTCGTCATCTGCTTCGTATTCCTCCTGCAAAATACCGAAACAGACCATCAAAAAAACACGAGGGAATGTGTGCCAGTAGGCTTAGCCATAGAGTGGCTGCCTGAGGTCAGAGGTCTCAGGTTTGAATCCACTGTGGGGCACGAGAGCATAAAACTACGTGCCTACTGCAGCAGCGGAGAGAAACTAACCTGGCAGATACTGCATTTCCTCTCCATCTCCGAGGCAAACTGCAACGATAAATCAGTCGAAGTTGCAAGCTTGGCCGTCCCCAAACAACGAGCTATCTCATCGTCTTTCAGTCCGGTGCTCACATACCCGATCCTATCACCGAGCTCCAGTAACTCCTGTTTGCATGATGATAACAGAACTTCAAGAACACAAATACCAATAGCAAGCCTAACTAGACACTGTCGTGTTACAAACAAACCTCGTACGACATGTTGTCTGTGTCGAGTCTGAGGTCCCTGTACCGGTCGAGCCCGTCTGGTCTCCCAGCCATCAAGAGACTGTTTTGGAGCATTACAGTCTGCAGCCGTAAGCACGTCGTAAGCGACTGGAAAGATTGCCACCAAAAAACAGACTATCAAAATTCAAAATAATACAATCTGATCATGAAATGATAATTTAGCTTTTCTGAGAGGTAAAAGATAACCCTTATCGTCAAGTACTTCTTATTCTAAGGTTATGGTCCAAAACTCTTCAGCACTATTTCAACATACAAAATTCGGATGGGATGGTCTGCCCAGCTCTATGTCCTATCATCCATGTCCCACTATCAATTTTACTATAATAAATAAAAATATTCGTTAGACAAGACTAGTCTTACGTGTCGTTGTCTAGAAACAAAGTAGTATTGGGCCAGGTCAATCCAACCGAATAATGGCATATCATAAGACTAGACAATCCACCAAATCAAACATACACTAATCTCTCTGTAGAATGATATCTGTTAAATTCTCTAAAATTCCGTCCCACATCGACTTGGTGATGATCTTATCTCATCTATATAAGGATGGATAACCTCCCCCTTATAAGGCCTTTTAAGGGTGAGTGGCCCATTTCTAATAATATCCATAGTAACTAAAGTAGATAACACAATAACTCATTATAGGGAAAAAAACAGTAGTACTAGTATTTTGCAAACTAACAACCAAATAAGATTTTGCTAGGGTACGGACAGAGTAAAATGCTATCTGAAAAACTCTGAATTACATTATGTCATGAGCATTGAAAAGTAATAGGAGCTGAAACATCATTATCGTCAGAGAAGTAGAACACTACGCGAACACTACGCTCTACAATAAGGAAGAAGAAACTAACCTCACCAAGTCCTTCACGGAAGCCATGCCTGACATGACGATGATGAGGCCTAGATCCAGTAACATCAGAACGAATACGAGCTAGTCCAACAGAAGAATCAGAGTCAAGGAAAGGGTTGTCTTCAGGGGTAACCATTCTCCTCACGTTGTACGAACGCTGGCAATCAACAACAGAAAGTTGAACCCATTGTATAACGTAACTTTAGTGTAACAAGTCGATACAACACAGGAAATACAAAAGCATTAGAAGTAAAGCAATGAACATAAACAAACTTAATCATACAAGCAAGCAAAAGAGACCACAGATTAAAAGATAGGCATGCGGTTAGAAATTGCAAACAAAACCAAAATAGTATAAACAGGCAACTAAATGCATAGACAACTCATCAAGTTAAGGATGATAAAAACACTATGTCTATATACATAAACTTTCACCAAATTCTAGTTTTGAACATGAATGAAAAAAAAAATTGGTTAGAAATACACCAACTTTCAATTGTTCTGATTTTCACATGTTTGTCAGCCTTCAAATTCAAACTAACGTTGAAGTGGACACCTGAAATGTATTAAACAAAATAGTTGAATGTCTCCTCCAATTCAACAAGTCATGATGGCATAAATTTGTCAAATCAAGTTAGTCATGATGACATTAATTAGCTTGAAAGTGAAAACTTAGAAACACTGAAAGCTACGTGTATTTGGTTGCAAGATTTTTAGATCACCTGCACACCCAGAAACTGATTGAACAAGTACCAGAAATCACAGAATTTTGACACAAAAATAGAATAAAGTTTCAATCTTTAGCATCAATTAGCGTCACAATGTTCGTATTAAGCTCTAATTTTACAGATACAGGAAGGAAACAAGCTACCTCTCTGGGAGCAATAGCGTTGATTCTGTCATTACCATCAACCTTCCCTCTCGAGGGCCTCCTCGAAACGACGCAATCGACGGAGGCAGCGTCGGTGCTGAGGCCGATTCCGGCGCCGCACCAGACATCAGGTGCGCCCACGCAGCTAGAAGACAACGCGAGCGAGAGCGAAGACGATGAGGATTGCAGCGGCGTATTAATGGCGGTGGGGTTTCCGGGAATGGGAAGCTGATCATTGGCGGTCTTCTTAGTCTTGAGCCTCTTCTTCTTGAGCTTCTTGGCCTCCCAATTGGCCGAGGTCCTTATGACCGCGGGGACTGAGACCTGCGGCGAGGCGGCGCAGCCGAGGCCGCGGAATGTGGCGGAGGAGAAGTTCTTTTTCTTGGAGGCGGCGTCGGAATTGGGGCTGGAGGAGAGGAGGATTGAGGATATGGTGGTTTTGGGGCGGCTGGAATTGGGATCTGTGTCGGGATTTCTGGGCTTCCTGTGGCGAATTTGCTCCGCCGTTTCCGCCGCCGCTGTAGGCATGGCTTCTTGAGAGAGAGAGATGGAAAATTGGAATTGCGTGTGATGGAAGGAGTGGAGGAAGAATGGGGAGAGGTGGGCAAGTGGGGTGTTGATGGAATTTGAAGAAACTAATTTTTTTTTTCTCAAGAGTACTAGAAAAGAAGCTCTATGTCTGTGTCTGATAGAGAGAGAAACAAGAATTTGGCGTGTGAGAGTGAGGACAGAAGGTGAGGTTATTTATGTAAATTCTCTATGGAATTCTGTGTAGAAGAATAAATTAGAAAGAAAATGAAAATAATTATGGAAATCTGATAAATGTGTGAATTCAAATTCTACGAAATTAGCTATTTATTGGTTTTGAGATGTATCAAGAAAACCAGTTATAGTTATACACTAGAGTCTTTGACCACTAGGAAGACAAAAAGAAAAGAAAGTGAGGAATGCTCAAATATTTTATACACTTGATGCACATAATATAAAGACCACAAAAAGGGGGTGTGGCTAAGAAAGAACAAAACTTTTGCTTAATTGGTGGGGAGTGGAGTAGATAATATTAGAGGCTCCCTATCTTTAATTGAGTGAATGGTCATTGCTTACTTTTCTTGGATGGTTAGGTGGGCCACTCTATTGTTCCCCCTCTCCCTCTTCATATAACTATTGAATTACAATACTCACTCCGTCTCGTATAAATAGATTATTTCGGATTAGCATAGTTATGTAATTGATAAAATAAAAAGAAGGAGAAAAAGTAATTAAAATGATGTACTGATGTTGAAGCTCATAAATAATAAAATAAAAGATAAGAAAAAAAGTTTATCATAAATGAATATGAACTAGTCAAAGGTAATATTATTTATTATTCTTTTTACTTAAAATGAATAATTTCTCTTTTTTAATAAAAAGTAGTAATAATATACCTATTTTTTTCTCTTACTTATTTTATTATTCTCTCATCATTCTTTTCATTTTTTTTTTTTATACTTTACTTTTTCTTCACTTGACTTTCTACGTACTCCTATTAATTTTAAAATTATGTGCAAAAAAAGTGTCTTGCTTGTGAGATAACGAGGGAGTATATTATTTATTTGCTTTTTTGTTCCTCTTGAAATATGAGTATTCAATATTCTAGTTTGGCCATTAAAGAATAACACCTTCCAATAATTATTACTACTTTTTGTTATTATTGATGGGACAAATTTAGAGTGACCAATGATCTTTACATTTCCAACTACTTTTGTTATTATTGTATTTAGTGTTTTATATATTACTTATTATATTGAAAATAACCTACTCTTCAAAAATAAATATGAAAACCTAACTTCACACTAAATTCCTGAATACTTGGTCGTCCGCAATATATTCCTTGCATTATTTGGTTCGTCTTGTCTATGATTTCATAATTACGGGTTCAATTTAACTGTCAATTAATTTCATTTGGTTCTCAAAGTTTTGTATTAGAAAATTCACGCACGTGACATTTTTGGGTATACAATGAAATATTAGGGATTCTTATATACTTTAAAAATAAATTTTGTCCGAAACTTGGTATTTACCATAAACTTAAACATGATCACAAAAATCATGAACTTAGATCTTGTAGTGAATTTTCTATGATTGGAAATATCTAAGAAATTTGGGAGTCATTTTTAATGTTAAGCGATGCAAATGGACTCCAATCATGCCCATCATCAATAAATTTAGAGGAGGTTCAGTGTACTGACCGGTCTGCCCACATACATAATTCGCCGCGTCATATAAAATTAAATTAAGGAGAAATCAAACTCGTGGAAAATTTGGTACAAATTTTAAATTCATTATATTAAATGGTTTAAGTTCGTCGAAAATACCAAATTGAACCAAAGTTTAGGGACCATTACCCCTATTCTCAAAATTCTAACGACTAGCCCATTATAGTTGGGTCATATAATAAAATTAATCTTATTTAAAAGTATATTTCAAATAAAATAAATAGTTTTAATTGATCAATTCAACATGCATTTTTAAGCTTGGAAGCTCAATTATATTGATTAATTCGTCTTGCATATTGGAATACTCCAACTAGACTAAACCCATTTACACCCCAAATGCTCATAATTCCATCATCAACATTAATATATCTACTAAAATGATTATGTGTACTAAACGACTAGTACAATGTAGCACTTTTACGCTATCAATGTACACATTAATATGACCATAAATAGAGTTATAGGTCAAGATTACTCATGTTGGAGCATATTTGGGCATATTTATAATAAATGTGATGCCCCATTGGGCTTAGCCCAATAAACAGACTAACAGTGACAAAGGCCTGTTCACTGCCACCTAGCAGCAACATTTACATAAGTACAGTAATTAATAACCTTGTGAAATATACACTACTATTGTATTTGTAATTGCAAAATTAATTCGTTGTGTGATAGATGAAAGATATTGATATTCGAGTTTTATCAGTATGTAATTATTATTATTATATAAAAATGTTAAGTCGAATAGCATTTATATCCTGGAAGTCTGGCAAATTTTAACAATTTATTAACCACGCGGAAATTAATTACTTATAATAATCATGAACTCTACCACAACTTGTGAAAAAAGACAGAAATTGAACAAAAAAGGAAAAGAAAATTGATATTACATTATTACACCTCTTGCTTTAATTTACCGAGACTATGATAATTTGTAAAATGAACAAAAAAGGAAAAGACATAATTACTTCCTAACTCAAAAAGTTTTTTGAATATTTACTTTTTGTTTCCAACTCAAAAAAGAACTAACTTACACCCCCAAAATCTAATGTTAATAATAGACTGTAATAGATTACATTTTACTATAACTATAATTTTGTACGACTAAATTTTATTTCAATTAAATAATTTATAGTATAAACTAGTGTTTCTATTTTTCAGTGATATACTTAAAGTTTAACTAAATTCTCGGCAATTACAAAAAATAATCTAACTGGTAAGTAATAAAAATGGCCAGTAGAAATAAGGG
Source organism: Salvia hispanica (assembly GCF_029641045.1). Lineage (NCBI taxonomy): Eukaryota > Viridiplantae > Streptophyta > Magnoliopsida > Lamiales > Lamiaceae > Salvia > Salvia hispanica. The sequence goes on from NC_142696.1 coordinate 35,752,025, forward strand.
TTAAGTTAGAACCAATAGAAAGAAATAGAAAGATAAAAAGAAGTGATAAGAAGCAAAAGAAAAGGACTAAAATAAAGAAACCCTTATTGATTTATACTCCATAACACAATTCAATAAAATAATTAAGAAATAAAGCGAGTGTAAAAATGATAATTTCTCTCTTTTAAGGCTTAGTAGAGGTAAAAAAAAGAAAAAAAAAAATGACTTCAAATTAATATTTTGCATTTTCCTTTTTCGAGTTCAATAAGGTTATAAATGTGGTCCGATATCAAGTAAACTTATATTCATTGAATTTATGTTTAAAAAGTCTATTTAACTATGATCTTCTTGTGGATAAAATAGAGCTAGATCAATGGAGACATTGCAATGTTTTATACGCAAATTCGATTCTCATACCTATAAATCCTTCCTTTAAAAGTGTTAAAATACATCCAACAAGAATGGTGGATAAAAATCGGTGAGTTATGCATCAATATTTTCTTATCACTCATTTTCATATGATACATATTTATTAAAGATGTTTTTCCTTATAAACTGGCGAGGCCTTATTCACGAGACATCCGAGTGAATTTCCTGTTTATTTTTGGGTTTTCTCCTTTGTCGACGGTACGTCCTTAATTTCAACAATGCCAATTCCATTTGATCACGAACTTCCATTTCTGGAAATTTGAATTTGATTATGATATGGTTTTGTTCTCATGCATGCATCCCTGGAGAATTGTGTTTCGTTGTATTTGTTATTCCAAGAATTCATATATTTCCAAAGTTTTTGAATCATTAGGAAAACTTTTTTGAGACGAAATGTTTGTAATTGTTGTTATGATAGCCATTACAGAATAGTATTGTATTTTTGTGTGTAGAAATGGGTCATTCACCCCCTTCAAAGTCTTAAAAGGGAAAAGGGTTATCCAAGAATATATATATTCTTGGATAACCCTCATCTTTAAGGAGGTGACTGGTCTATTTCTAATGTATATATATGATTGAATACGTTAGTGATTTAGTGTATTTATGATGAGATTTTTTTGGTATATTTAATGGAAATATTTATACAATGTTTTGGGGTTGAAATGTCGTTTAATCATCGAGTACTTGGAACGGAACAGAACACGCAAATGCATGTGTTCGTTGCAATCAAGATCACACATCAAATTTCAAAGTTTAAGGTAGAATGTGTTCCATTCAAATACAACTAATTGCTTATTAATTAGTATTGCTATGTCTGGTTTAAAATTGGTATAGTTTTGTGTAGTTGAATGAGATTGTGCGATGAGTCCGCGGGAGGGCAACTTTGTGCGGCACACGGTGCAGTCACATGGAGCAAGGCTGGCAAGGCTGCATATGCAGGATTGGCTTATTCTGCTCCTCCTTGCCGGAATTGATGGCGGCCTCAACATCATCGAGCCCTTCCATCGCTACATAAGCTCCGACCTCATGACTGACCTCAAATACCCTCTCAAAATACCAGACACCGTCCCTATGTGGGCTGTCCCAGTATGTCTATATATATACATAATAATTTTAGGTGTTTCTAATTAACTAAGTGATTGAATTGGTTGTGGGAATATATATGATAGGTGTATGCTGTGATCTTGCCATGCTTGGTGTTTTTGATTTATTACCACCGAAGAAAGGATGTTTATGATCTGCACCATGCTATTCTTGGTAAGTTTTTGCATGTGTGTATAAATGGAACAAGAAAAAGGATTATTAATTTGTGATGTTGTATATATATAGCTAACTCATTAATTGTGATATGTTAGGGCTTGCTTATTCTGTTCTTATCACGGCAGTCATAACGGATTCCATAAAAGATGCTGTTGGACGACCTCGCCCCAACTTCTACTTTCGGTGCTTCCCCGATGGAATCGCGGTATGTATACGGAGTAATTGTTAGACCATTTTACGTGTCAATATTCGTAAGACTGACATGACCAATTTGATATATTTTGATTCGTTCTTCTACTAATCAAAATATATATATCAAATTGGTCATGAGACTGTTTTACGAATATAGAACATGAAAAGAGGAAAATTTGAATAGTGGTCATGCAAATTGAGCGATTTCGCATGACAAACTAAGTGAAAATCATTCAATTTTCGTGATCACACATACCTCTGATTTTTGCATGAATTTGCACAATCACGCGAAACCGCTCAATCCGCGTGATCATGTGAACATTCAATTTTCGCATAATACGGTTTTTAGTGTTATGCACAAATGGACATACTTAACAAGAATGATGGTTGTGTGACTAGATATTTAACCCTAACAACGGGGACGTTATGTGCACCGGAGATCGGAAGCTTATAAAAGAGGGATACAAAAGCTTTCCTAGTGGCCATTCTGCATGTTGGTAGCAACAAAATTACTCAATAATTATAGAAAAATTATGTATAATGGAAATTTAATTAGGAAAATGAAAATGGTGCAGGGTCATTCGCGGGGTTAGGGTTTCTGGCATGGTATCTATCTGGGAAAATAAAAGTGTTTGATAAAAGAGGGCATGCGGCCAAGATTTGCATTGTACTTATTCCTTATTTGTTTGCTGCGCTTGTTGCTATTTCTCGTGTCGACGACTATTGGCATCACTGGACCGATGTGTTTACTGGATCCATGTTAGGTCAGTCACCCTGCATCTAAATACACGAACTTTTAATTATTCCGATTTTACAAATTGTGTGTCATATACATGTACTAATCCGTCGCCATTGCACTTAATGTAGGAATTGTTGTTTCTTCGATTTGCTATCTCCAGTTTTTCCCATTCCCGAATTGCAATAATGGTGAGTATGCTAGAATTTAATTGACATCAAGATATAAATGATTATATGTGAAAATTGTCTTTGTTAGTTGTGTTATAGTACTACTTTTAATTACTAAACATAACAATGAAATAATTAAATTTAAATTTTGAGGTCTGTCTGATCATGATAAAATTAGCCATGCATGACCTAAATATGAGTGAATTAATCTGGGGTGTAGGTTGGGCAACACATGCATTTATTAGAATGATGGAAGAAAACAGGTTCGAATGTGATATTGAAGAAATAGAAACCACTCAGTTTCGGCATGAGGATCGCAGAGATCGATCAACACCTGTAGAGGAGATCAGTGGGAGAGATCGTGCTCGTGACCGTGACCGTGATCGTGATCATGAGCCGTGCAGGATAATTGCATTTTAATTTTACCCAAATATATCGATATACTGCATGAATATTCGGAATGCCAATTATTCAAGATCATCCATACTGGGGTGTATATTTATATTGTAAGAGCTGGTTTTATGCTTTTATACACGTATCTAAGTTTTACTACTATTTATTAGTATGTTATAGTATATGTGAATTGTTTACTTCCTAATTCCTTCCACTTATACTATATGATAATTAGATCGTGAGATATTTATGATTTACTTAAATATCATAAACGTCTTCCTTTCAAAAATTGACAACGAATAAATTATGATTTTAAAAAACTAAAATGAAGATATTTATTAGATAAAAGTTGCAAAGGTGAAAAGCACATTATTTGAATAAATTTGCCAATTTTGTATAGTTTTCGAAATAAAGGTGTGGGGCCTTAGGGCTGAGTGGAAAGAATAAAATAAAATTGGGCCCACAACCGCCCCATTTAAAGAAGCCCAGAATCAAATGGATAAGGTAGTGTACATATTCACTTGGGCTTATGTGAAATTGCTTTATTCTTTCTTCTTTTTATTGATCGTTATTCTCTAATCATTCTTTCTTATTCTTTTTTTTTTATCCTGTGAAGCAATATCCTATATTTAGAATAATATCTCGCTTAATAGTAATAATTCCTTATTTATATAATACTTCTTCCTCTACCTCCAATGTATATTTTACTATTTTGAGGTGTTTCCAAATTAGTGCACACTTCTTTTATGCAATTTTCTGGATTCAATCCTCTTATTTTTATCCACGTTTTACATAATATAATAATACATGGTCCATTGTTTCTTCACTAATTTGGGAGATATGATTAATAAAAATATCCCCAATTTTCAATGTTTTTTAGAAAATGTTCAAAACTTTAGGATTTTTTTTTCTTTTTTCTAAGACCTCATTATTGATCTTGGGTGCACTATTTTGGGATACCCAAGGAGTAATGTTTTTGGTTAATCCTAAATTGTGTCCTCAATTTTGAGCGTTTTTCTAGTAAGTGTTCAAAATTAATAAATTTCCATTATCACTTAAACTTTCGATCTTGTAAAGTGTTTTATCAACTAAATTGCACTTTATCGTTTTTATTTTCTTTTCCTTATGGATTAATTAACGTAACTTAGGTTTCTCTGCATAACGCCCCCAACTCTTCAAAATTATTGTTCCACTGCACAAAATAAGGTGACGTCAACTTAGCTTATTGAATTATTGGATGGATTAAAAAAATCACATCAAGTGGTAAATTGCAATTTACTGATAATTCAAAGAGATGACTTGTCGTTCTATTGTTAAATTATGTCAACCTGAGCATAATTCAAAAAAACTTTCACATAGTTGTATATTTGAAAATAAAAAACATGATCACTGCTAATTACATTATCTATTATTTTTATTTTATTTAATTTTGTCCTTATACCTTAGTATAAATTACTTTTACGATTGATAAAGTTACATATTATGTATGCAGTGATGGTAGGGCTGACAACTTTTGGCACGACACAATAACTCGACACAAATTCGCACTAAACTAATGAGCTTGGGTCAAAGCTTATTGGATTCGTGTCCTTATCGAGTCGACGCATGAAGAACACGAAAGATTCGTGTCGTGTTGGGGTTACCCGTTAAGAAATAATATCATAATACTATTAATTTTTAGTATTTTAAAATTTATTTATTTTATTGGATTTCTTTGATATGCTATTGATGTTATTGTTCATCACATGTCTAATCACATTTTAGATTTTTAGCTAGACTCTTAATTATCAGATTCACAGTTTTGTAACTTTTGTTAATCATTGTTAATCAATAGCAATCGTTGTCAGGTTCTTACCGTGTAGTTATCAGATCGGGTTGTTATAGTGCCGTGTTAATTCAAAGTGGTTCGTGTCGTTAATGGGTTCGTGTCGGGTTCATGTCGTGTTCGGGTTTGAGGGTAGCGGGTCGTGTTCGTGTTCAGGTTTAGGGTTTTCTTAATGGGTCGTATTCGATTTAGGATTTTCTTAATGAATCGTATTGTTAACAGATTGAACCGATAACAATTCAACACGCACGATTTGTCATCCTAAGGCATGGAGATAAAATTATATACTACTTTTGAAATGAAAAATATGATACGGTTGAAATTTTTGATTCCCTCTTTCTCCTGTCCACTGGAACAAAGGCCAATAGCATTTTTTTTGAAGATCCAAATTCCAAAGAATACAGAAAGCATAGTGAAGCTGTCGAGTATAGATTGGTTAGTTTTAAAAAGTGGATGCAGATCAGATAGAGCTTTTCAGAATTGTTCAATTTGTGATTGAGATAAAAATACTATCCAAATATGGTTTGCCAACTTCTTTAGACCACATATTCTCGACTTCTTTTTGGAATGGGTGAGTGACAGAATATATAAATGTATCTAGATTTTTTTATGGATCGAATCAACCATCCATATATATATAAATGTTTTAAGAAAAAGTTAACTACTCTCCCCTTTTCCACGAATAAGAGTTTTATTTTTCCATTTTAGTCCGTCCACGAATAAGAGTCCTAATTCATAATTATCATAAATGTTAAAGATAACTCACATTCTACTAACTCATTCCACTCACGTATCATTTAAAACTAATATATACAAGTGGGACCCCTATTCCACTAACTTTCTTCCATTCACTTTTTTTAACATTTCTTAAAACCCGTGCCATTTAGAAATGAGACTCTTAATCGTGGACGGATGGAGTAATTTACTACTACTACTACTCCCTCCGTCTCTGAAAATTTGTCACCTATTTCCTTTTTCGTCCGTCCCTAAAAATTTGTCACATTTCACTTTTATTATTTTTGGTAGTAGACCTCATATTCCACTAACTCATTCACACTCACATTTTATTATAAAACTAATATATAAAAGTATGACTCATATGCCACTAGCTTTTTCAACCCACTTTCTATTACATTTCTTAAAACCCGTGTCAGGTCAAATGGTGATAAATTATGGGAGACGGAGGCCGAGGGAGTACTATTTATGCATAAGAGAAAAAGGTGCATTAGCTTGGCTCTCTAGATTTCTAGGGTTAGGGACTTGGGTGGTATTAGAAAATAAAACAGTTCGTAAATTGGATTTTACTATATAATCCAATTTTAATCAAGTGTTAATAATTTAGTTGGGTTTGCACTGCATTTTGATGATTGTATTAATCAAAATATTTCTAGAATTTTGAATGGCTGATTGCAGTGGGATTCTTGTATATTTAATAATGCAGATAAAATATAAATTGGGGATATAATAGGCAAACCAACTTTTGTAAAATAAGGCAACTTTATATATTAGGTTAATATTTCTTTGTTATTAACCGTATGTAGTACTATATGATAGCACGTTCTTGCAGTTTGGTTGGGAAAATTAAAGAATGTGACATTGAATTAAGTATCATATTTTGGTATATATATGATGAAAAATTAATAGCATAAATTAGATTTATACTGAATCGAAAATACGAAGAGGCAACAGAAATGGTCTGTTAACATAAATTAATGATAAAATAAGCTAAACTGGATATTAGTCAATATATAGAATCATTGAATTAGTTCGTATAATCACTCCTATATTTTAATTTAGAGTGGACCATTTTATCTAGAACAAAGATTTTTATAGTTTACAAAAAAACAATCCATATGGGGCCTAGTCTTTCGCTTCAATACGACTTAGCACTACATGAGAAAAAATGCATCACTATAAAAAAAAATATCATAATTGAAATAAATTAAGTATCAAACTGTTGTGAGTAAACAAATTGTGAGGGGTGAATTATTGAAATTTGTACATGCTGAATTGATCTTCATACAAACAGCAAATCAAAACTAACTCAACCACCATATCAAAACACTTCAATTATTATCACGTACTAACCATTTGCTCTCATTTTTCAATTTTCTACGAAATCTAAATCATAAAATAAGTAGTTGGACCTATAAAGGTGACATGATGATGTGCTAGTTTTAAAATAAATTGAAATTAATTGTAAAAGTGACATATATCGTCTGTATTTGCCTGAGCAATATATACAGAGATGAGTTATGGAGTACTATTAATTAGCCATATTATTATATAAATCTGAATTAATTTATTCCATGTTGAAATGTAATTGACATGCACGAAATTATAGCAAGTGCATATACATGCAATCCGTCCAACAGAAGAGTGATACAACGAACCACATCGATTCTACTTTTTCTTCATACCCTATTCCTAACCCCACCCCCCAAAACACACACACACACACACACACACTCTTTTTTCATCCTATAAATACTCCAGGCGTCTCTCAAATTCGTCAATGAGACATACAATACCACTCTCTAATTTCACTCTCACACACAATATGTGATAATTGTTGAATTTTGTTGGTAAGTTTGATAATGGGGTTGTGTTGGAGTAGAGGAGAAATGGGAAAGAGAGGAGGTTTAATTTGTTGACAGAAGATAGAGAGCACCGATGATCAAAATGCACATTCGCATCTTCACTCATTTGTGCTCTCTATACTTCTGTCATCACATCACTCATTTTACCTCCCTTCATTTCCACTTCTCTTTTTTCTACCATATACTATTTCATTTCATGTTTACATTATAAATATTCTACGATTACATGCAAAGTTTTGTGTTTGTTTGTGTAACCTTATCACACAGTTAATTTAAAGCTTTCATTTCTATTTATTAATGATAGGGGGGTAGTACATATTTGGGATAAATATAATAGTCATTTAAATCACAAAGTTTGGTCAAATTCTGGTTGTCTCATGAACTTTGAAATTGGAAAATTATATCATGAAGTTTCACTTTTTCTCAAATATTGTCCCATCCATGAAAAAATGTCGTCTTTTGACGATATTCAAAGCGAAATGTTTTATTAGTACTAAGTATTTTATTTTACTTTTTTATTCATTTATTTACTCATTTCTCTTCTTATTTTGTTGGAGCGTTGTCGATTTATGCATGGATGAGACAATTGAGAAAAATTGAAACTTCATGGTTTAATATTCTAATTTTAAAGTTCACGAAACGGATCAAAATTTGACTAAATTTCGTGATTTAAATGGTTATTACTTATTATCCCTTCTGCTTATTTTGTCCGGCACATGCATCTATTATACAAAGGCGTGAAAGAAGAACAATTGTGCAGTAGTGGAACATCTCTTCTACTTTCCTTTTTGTCTTTTTTAAATGTTTTAATATGTTTCCTTTTTATTCGAGATCAAAAATATAATTCTACTTTCCTTTTTGTCTTTTTTAAATGTTTTAATATGTTTCCTTTTTATTCGAGATCAAAAATATAAATATATTTTAGAAAAAAAAACATACATGTATGTATCTAGTTGGCTGTTGATTATGCATGTCTGAAGATGTGTAGTGATATTCATTTCATCTCAAATTAATTAATCAATTTATGTCTTATGAATTGCTACATTTGTAATCCGTTTTGAAATTTCGACAATGGAGACTTTACATCTAAGCACAAAATTTGTAAATAATGGGACTCTTCGTGCTCATTTTCATTTATTTACACAATATACTAATTTAATTATTTTCATTTCTGACATTGGTGAATATGGGTTTAAACCATGTAATTCATTGATATCTTGAAGGAAGAAGCGGTATTTTTTCTATCAACAGCGTTTTCATTTGTTGGGTTTTGTGTTTATTTAATATTCCTTATTACGTTTTGTCTCATTGTAGTATTACATCTTTAACTTATTAACTATAATGTCACAATCTAAAGACAATTACATATAGATACTCAACATATTAATTATCGTAGGGTTAATAAAATAAATAAATATCAACCACCAAGTTTTGGAAGTGTCCTGCCACCAGACTCTGACAAAATCAAAATTCTAAACTGATGGGAAATAGACCACTTCAATTAAAAAATATTTAGCATATACTTTACCAAAATATATATATATATATAGGGGAGCATTAAACTCCTTTTACCCCTTTAGATACTATTTCCTTCTTAATATCAACTATTAGATGGATGGAATGGACGGACTAGATTAAAAGAGTAGATCTGATCCCGTGTTGCATTATTAGTTCATTTTTGTGCATTATAAGGGTAAAGCTGTAAAACAACAATGGATCCCACGCGTTACAAAACGGAAGGCGCGATATCAGCGGGATATTAATTGAAACAGATTGACCTTCCATCCAATCAGACTCTCTCTCTCACAATACCTCTCTCTTCCCTCAACCCACGATCAAAACCCTTTCTCTCCCATTTCCATTCATTTGTGAACCCTAGCCGCCGCTAAATTGGGAGAATCTCCACTAGAATAGTCGACTGCTGTCGGCGTAACATCCTTGGGCGACGAAGCAACGTTGTAATCGGGGGGAGGTTTTGAATCGACAACAAGGTAGGGTTCTAAAAGCTTCAATTTTTGGTACTATACCAGTTTCAATGTCGTTTGTAGTCGGAAAAACATCATATAGTCGTCGATTCAGAGTTTTCAACTAAAAACAGTGACGATTTTGTCACACATTTGGTCGACATTTTTGAAAATCGCTACTGCTTGTTCATGTATTTTTGTTTTTTGTTCGTTATTCAACCTTTTAGTAAATTCGAGTTCTAGATTTGGGCTACGATCGATTTTATTTATCCTATACACTCTTACCATTTCTTGGTGGTGTAGTTTTTCCTGTACAAGGTTTACATTTTTGGTTAGGGTTCTAGGAATTATTGTCTTTTATAGTTAATTATTGCCCAAACAATTGTGTGTTTCTCGATGTTGTAGAAATCTTATTGTGTTGTGTTTGTTGGTCAGAATAACAGGATAACCATGTCGAAGAGAGGAAGGCCGTTTAAAACACAACCAACACCGAATGCAGGTGAGTAATCTAATTAAGCATGTAATGTGTGTACATTATATTAGATGTTGGTGTACATTATGTTGTGTTTTTAAGTTAAATGTATTGGTTTCATAGTATGCTACGAGTTCTGCTAAGTTTTGGCTGTCCCCCGAAGTGTTGGTGTGTTTGAGTAGGTGTCTTTGTTCATTTTTTGCATTATTTGCTTGGTTTGACACATTATAATTCTTTGGAAATCATTACATTGTTCTGTGTAAAAGTGAGACATTATTTAAGCAGATTTATGTATTACATTCTTTATCCAGATGTGAAACAATATATCAGTTCATTTTTTGCATTATTTGTTTGGTTTGACACATTATTTGTGTGATGCTGTACATTACTAAGCAGTATGTTGCATTTTTTTGTATGCATTTGACAGAAGTACATTATTGGGTTAAATTTATGAATTATTTGGTTGATATTGTACATTATTTATTAATGATGTCTAAGCATTAGGATATAAGTTAAACTATACATTGGTTAAATTTAAATTTTTGCATTATTTATTCATTTTTTAACATTAATTAGCAAGATTTGTGCATTAATGAATACTTATGTGAAACATCGTTGTGTCTTATTTTTGGTCATCAACTAAGCAGCATTGGGTTGATTTTGAGGAAGTGGTAGTCGATGTTCTTCCAATCGCATTGGCCCACAAGCTTCGGCATAGATTAGCCGAGGGCAAAGCAGAGACCAGTACAGCCCGTGAAGATGTTGAGCCTAGAAAACCTAGAGGAAAAAAGGCAAACCATTTGTATTGCCGTCGCACCCCGATGGAGTTTTTGAATGCTTTAAAAAGTCTTACTCCAAGGCAGAAAAAAGCTGTAAAGGAATTGCATTGATAACATATGTTGGAAATTCAAGTAGCGGACTTGTTGTGTAGCTCGTTTTGAACATTATCAAGTTTTCTGAACTTGTGGAAATCCGATATATATTTTTGTATTAGGTGATAATATCATTATCTTAAACCATACAATGGATGAAAAGTAACGTATAATGCAAATTTTGAAATTTATATGTATTATATGAATAACATAATGTATAATACATTAGCTACTTTTTAACTTCTCTAATGGCTATAAATGAACTAATAATATGAAGTGTGAATAATAATGTATAAAATGTAATGAATGTGACTACCAATGTATGGAACATGATAGTGATCGAATGCGCTAAATTACATACCTTAACCAATCATGGGATGAATATTGCACTTTACACTACTAATTGGGTACAGAAAGTTATTTGCTTCGTTACAAATAATGTACAACTTTAATAATATTAATGTACAACGACACAATAATAATGTACTATATGTGAAGAATAATGTAACTGATCTCAGTATCAGGTAGAGATGTGATATTGCGTAAAAAATAAAGTTCTTGTAGCTAATAATGCACTAATAACATAATAATAATGCATTTTTATTAATGCATATAATGTACCAAAATGTACGACTAATGAGAATAAGTTAATGGATAACAAACGAAGACTAATCCGAAGAATAATAAAAATAAGATGGGAAGGAGCTTCGTGATATTCAAAAAATCATCAACATTTCCCTTTGCCCTTGCGCAGCGCATTCTCCTTCTCCATCTCTTTAAGTATTGGACAATTTCTAGAGTCGTGACGGCTCCATCTCATCGCAAGCCTTACACCATCTCAAAGGCCTAGCGGCCTCCTTTATAGCCTTTTCTCTCTTGGAAATCATAACAAAAACATATCAGGAAAGTATACATTACATAACATATATCGTACATTACTGATCAGCTAAACTACATTATACTTAAGTATTTGTACATTATATTTATGGGTTAAAACTAAACTCTAGGAGGGACGACAACTAAATCATATAGGAATGGCTGAGACTCGTGGACTTTGACGACGGTTGTGTTACTTACTCCATGCTACACCCTAGCCCCAACGATTTCTAAACCCTTAGGGAAAGGATTTAAGTTGCGCTAAAACATCAAACACATTCAATCTTTCTGTATAAAATAACAGCAAAAAATGCTCTAAAACATATACATTATACATTACAGTACATACACCGTCCATTACTGATACATAAATTACATTACACATAGATATTTGTACATTATGTTTGTCAGTTAACACTACTCCCTAGCAGATATGATATCTAAACCCTAGATTAATGACTGAAACTCGTGGACTACGGCCAACATTGTGTTACTTAATTCATACTACACCCTAGCCCCAAGGATTGCTAAACCCTAGGGGATAAATTAAACTAGCACCATACAATCAAACACTGTCAATTTTAAACTGCTCATGAAATTGTATAACTCAACCAAACAAAAGAGTAAGATCAAGGATTACTACTGCAATCGGTTTTTAAGATTACAAAACAGTTTAATACTCAAGACAGGAACAAATTACATTACCTTCTTCCATTGTTGCAGAACAAGAACAAAATTCACGACGGGTCCAACTCTTTTGATTTGTGTAATTCATGACGGCTCCAAATTAACGACGCATTCACGACGCCAATCTTTATAAAACCGGATTTTTAACGAAGAACTAACGTTGAAAGAAGAAAGAGAAAAAAAATGAAAGAACGATGAAAGAGAAGAAAAAAAATTCTGGGAGAAGAAAAAAACCGATGCAATATTTTGTGAGGAGAAAATCATGGACTTTCCATAACCACCAATATTGTCATTCCCTTAAAAGCCCTTTTCCATTTTTTTAATTAATAAAAAATGCATGATCAGGCCTTAATTTCGGCCATTAGATGATAAAAATGAATGGTTAGGATTAAAAAGGAAAAAGCATAAAATATAGGAAAAGTATATGAATACACCTATATATATATATATATATATATATATATATATATATATATATCCCTATAGAGTCCCATTATCCACAAATCCACTCTTAAAGACTGAACCACCGAACCCTACCAAATTAGGACTTTTAGATCTAGTTTTTTATGGATAAGATACAGAAATTTATAAATTATTTTCGCCTTGATCACGAGCCTATTTTAATTCATTTGAAGGTAAATAAGTCATACTAACATGTTACGAAGATTTAACTTCGTTCCAGAATATATTATTTCATTCTAGTAGGTTTTTACTTCATTCCAGCAGGTTTTTACTTCATTCCAGTACGTAAATGTGGTTTCGCCGTCGCGTGCCGTTCTTTCTCTCTACAATATCTATCACCAACACCATGGCGCTAATATGGTTTAATAAACACATGGAATAATGTAATAAATTATTGGAATGAAGTATGTGTAGAAGCATTTGAAGTACAGAATGAAGTAATAAACCTAAATAATGAAGTAGAATGGGCTTGTAATGAAGCTGAAAAATTTTTCACAGCAGCTCACCTCATCAAAAAAACTAGATCTAATGGCCCAGATTTGGTCTCTAGTTCGTCTTTAAAATTGGTTCGACATTGATCACAACTCTATATATATATATATATATATATATATATATATATATATATATAGGTTTGTGTTAAAATGACAACCCCTCTTAAAATGACAACGTGACAACGCTTATACAGCAATATTTTAAACGTTACACAGCAATATCCAACACGTTAGACAGCAATTTATAGATTGCTGTCTAACGTGTTGGATATTGCTGTTCAAGAAAAATTGTTGTTTAAAGGCCAGCATATTGCTGCCCGTCTTTTTTGGGGGGTTTTTTTTTTTTTGGCCACGTGTCAGCTTATTATTCGTCCACGTGTACAAATGATTGGCTAGGAATGGTGGTATGGTGTTATTTTAAGGGGTGGTGGCACCCTAACATGCCCCTATATATATATATATATATATATATATATATATATATATTTAGCGTGTTGCAATATCCAATACGTTGGACATCAATCTATAGATGCAATCTATATCTATAGATTGCAATCTAGTGTATTGGATATTGCAATTTAGTGTTTATATTATTGCAGTTTAGCGTGGTGTCACAATGTCATTTCAAGAGATGTTGTCGTTTTAACGCCCCCTTTAGAATATAAATTTAAATATTTAACGAATAGACAATCGAAGTCAACATCAAGTCTGGGCAAAAAAAGTAAGACTATATGTGCCATTTTAAAATTGATGCAAAGTTTATATTTTAATTAAATTATTAAATCTATTCCGATTTTTTTCATCAATTTATTCTTAGAATTCAGTGTGAATATTCTTATTTAATTAGTAAGTAGTTGTACTTGATAAAGACTTAGACGTGGCCACAGTTCGGAACCGGCGGTTCCGGTTCGGCATTAGGTGGAACCGTAACCGGCCCGGATACCGGTTGTCCGGTTCCGGTTTAACCGCCAGTTACCGCCGGTTCCGGTTCCGGTTTTTCACCGGTTCCGGTTCGGTTCCGGTTCGATTTTTTTTTTTATTTTTTTTTATTTTATATTTATAACTTTTAAATTCTATAGTAAAATCCGAAGATAATTGATAACGATAAATGATAACGATAAAAAATTGCAATTTTATTGATTTGAAACTTTGAATGTAAATTTCTACAATACAATTACAAGTTACAACTTACAACTTACAAGTTACAAAATATAACAATACAACTATACACTTGAATTTAAAATTTAAATACAAAATTACAATTTACAAAAAACATATTAAAAGTAAAGTTGAAACAATTAGAAAAAAAAAGAAATAAAAGGAAAAGGACTTGAGCTCAACTTAAATTTAAAATTACTTGTAAGCGAACAGCCTCAGCATGGGAAACCTCTTCCAAAATTTCTCGACGAGTAGGTCGTCGTGATTTTTTCGGACGGGTAGATTGATCTTCGGCAATTCCTTTGCCCCGTCGATCACGGTCACCACCACCACGAGAAGAAGACATATTTTTTTTATAGTAATGTAGTTGAACAAGTTGTAACAAATATAAAGAGCAAATTATGAAAATTGATGAACAACTTAGGTAAACAAGTAGAGAGCAAATTGAGAGAATGAGGTAGAGAATAGAGAATTGGAGATTGAGAGAGAAATCCTTGTTAACACAAGAATGGGGTGAGTAGAAGTGATGAAGAAGGGGTATTTACAGATAAAAATGGGGGGAAATCTGATATTAAAAAAAAAAAAAAATTTGAAATTCAAAATTTGAAAACGGTCAAAAACCGCCGGTTTGTGTCAAAAAACCGCCGGTTTCTGACCGAAAACCGGCGGTTTCCGACACCTTTTCAGGCCCTACGCTGCAACCCTAAACCCTACGCCTGAACCCTACCCCTGAACCGTCGGGAACCGGCAGTTTTGTGTCATAAACTGCCGGTTTTCCGACACAAAACCGGCGGTTAACCGTACTTTTCCCGACCTACACCTGCAACCCTACGAACCTATCAGCGAACGGCTACATATTCCGATTAACCGGCGGTTAACCGTCGGTTCCGGTTGCTTATTTTTGGAACCGTAACCGAACCGTGATAACCGTGTAACCGGATTTCGAACCGGAACCGGCGTCCGGTTCCGGTTCCGGTTCCAAACCGGCGGTTAACCGGCGGTCCGGTTTGGTTTGGCCACCTCTAGATAAAGTACTAGCTACTCCCTCCATTCCAATTAAGTTAAGTCGTATTCATTTTGGGTTGTCCCAAAAAAGTTGAGTCGTTTCCCTTTTTGACGAAAAAACAAAACATCCAATCACTCTTACTTTATTTCATCATCTACTTTACTCTCACTTTATTTCTCCTACTTTTTTCTCTTTCCTATTTTATTTTACTTTCATTTAATCTATTCAACACAATTTCTTAATCTTCGTGCTTAAAAATTTTGTACCAACATAGTTGGGACGGAGAGAGTACTATACTATCAGTCCCAAATTTTTTCAAATACAAAATCATGGTTCATTCATTCATTAATCATGTCAATCTAAGAATTGTGAAACTGCCATTTCTTATTCAAGATCTTTAAACTTGACTAATCTACATGAAACATAACAACTCATTCTATGTCATCAACCCTTTGTCACCATTAAAAACCACATCAACCAAATCTTGCAAACTCTCTCACCAAATCAAAGAGATGAAACAACACAACACAACAGAAATCAAGCAGCTGGCTGAACAGCAGCAGACTCCAAGTCCTCACCAGTACCATTCACAGATTGAGTATACAAATCCCTCGTAAAATTGGTTGTCGTGTCAAGAAAATAGAGTATACACGACATGACACAGCAGCACACAAACATGGGAATGTGGCCGAAAACCCAGACGAAGAGAGGGAAGGAGAGGTAGAATGCCCTTAGGCCAAGCGACCAGAAGAGGCCGCCCCGGTTGAGGTTGGTGGCAACGTACTCAATGGTGTCCTTGCGGTCCCTGTAGGTGGGGACAGTCACGAGGAAGCTGGTGTGCGCGTAGTACCTTATGGAGAGCACGTTGCAGAGGAAGGCCGCGAGGAAGCAGATGAGGACCGCGAAGAATTTGACAGAGGAGACGGTAGTGATGTTCAAGCCTTCGCAGGAGCTGGATTGGTTGCTGACATAGACGCTTATTAGGGAGCTGAGAGTGATGGCGATTGTGGCTAAGAGTGTTGATGCCATTATGTTGTTGCGTATGGTTTGGATCGCCAATACACCGTTTTTTATTGGATCCTACATCACATTCAATGATTCAAACAACACTCTTGGTTTAAGATGAAGACCAAATAGAGTAGAACAGAGAATACAAAGACTAATAATTAAGGTTCCCTACTTCTGTTTGTAAGGCTAATTATTTCTGAACTTTCACTAAGTTTTAATTTTGCCACATATACTAAATAGTATTAGATGTGTCATGTATCTAACGCTTGACAACAAAACAAAATGCACCAAAGAATGTTTTCACGAGGGAAATGAGGATACTGTATGAAATGTTGCTAATAGGATAATCACTACACATTCCATAATAGATTCATCCAAAAAAATGATGACACTTTACACCAAACTTTATGTTACTTTTGGAATTAGCTTTTTCTTTGAACTCATAATAAATCATACTAGACCCGGTAACTATTCCTCGTGTTGATTTGTATGTATCAGCTGGCTCAAGAATTTGAAGATTGTTCCATACCCCATGACTATTCTCTATACTAAATTTTAGGTAACTCGAAAGGTGGTACAGTACAGTTGGCCCAGTACAGTTGGCCCAGTGCTTTGAGAATGTCCCATATCCAAAGGCAAAAATCGAAATCCTGACCATTTGGTAATGATGACCAAATTCCTTGGATTTGTAGTAGGCGCATTCTGTGTGTTGAAAAAGAATGGGAACATATATTTTTACCATTATACCTAAAGTAAATTACCCAAAAGTCCAACTTATAATAAAATAAAAAAATAATAATAATATGATACTAATAATTTCGGTTTTCCCAAAGTGAAACTCTAAAAAGTCATAGTAGCAACTTTTTTCCCACCATTTCTTATCCATCAATTTGTGTTCACGATTTCAAAGATTTCATCGACATGGATGAATGAGCGCGGGTAAATAGAAACAAATGAGCAAAGGTAAAAGTGAAATTGGTTGAGGAAGAAATGAAGAAGGCGACTTACAGACATCATACAAGAAACCCAGATGCGGCGGCTCTCGGCATTGAGACCAATCACAGTTCTTCTCGGGTTGCGTTTGATTGTAATCATCAGCCACAGATGGTAGGCCAGCAGCACTCCAATTCCAAGAGGCACCATAACTATTGCTATCTGTGTATCCTCAAACAATCTTATTTTCCTCACCAATTTCAACACTAATCCCAAATTCGCCACATCGTCTTCTTCCCCTATCATTTTGATTTCATCAAACATCCTTGTAAGTTGTATCAGAGAGAGAGAAAGAGAAAGGGGAGAAATTCGTGCGATTCTGGGGCAAAGGGGACACGGAAATGGGACAAAGATATATGAGTATGAAATTACTTGTCCTATTCAATCATTCTTTATTTATTTACTTGTATGCTGATGAGGTCTATGGGCCATTTGGGGGATGTCACTTTGATACACCACACAGCCATGAAAGGAATCTATAACTGTAAAAAATATACATTCTCAATATTTTTATTCACTACCACAAATTAAATCTATTTAATCTACGATTTCATAAATTGTGGTATCATTGTCATTCAGGCCTAAGCGTCATCAAAACTCGAACTATAATTTAAAAATAACTTAGGAAAAAATTATGATCTTAAATCATTACAATACAAATGTTGCATGTAGTCGTGAAATGGGGAAAGTTCAGCAAGTTGAATCAGTGAAATATAGTATACTAATACTTCTTAATAAACACGTTGATTTATTTGAAAATGATGCTGCGGTTGTCAATTGTGTTTTTATACTCACAACTCGGCCCTTCATATGACCCAAGCATTTTCGTGTCTATTGTATTATTGTGCTTTTGTTAATACGAATCAGAGATAGCTACTGTCACCATAAAGAATTAAAGATACTTTTCTTATATGAATCTGAATTCGGATTTTTATAGTATAGTGTAATATTATAATATTTTCTCTCATTCCCTCTCGCTTTTTATACTATTGTTATTAATCAATATTAATATTATTATTTTGATGCTATAAATTAATAATTAATTTATTTTTTAATATCATTCAAATATACGTAATTATAATTATAGTTATAATTATATTTAATCATTATAATAATATTATTGATATAATACTAAAAACTAATAGTAATTAATAAATAATTATAATATAATTATATAAATTATATAAATTATGAATCATATAATGTTATATTATTATTATTATTATTATTATTATTATTATTATTTTATATTAAATTAATAACTAATAAATATAGTCTTAAAAGAATTTTAAAATTGTGAATTGTATTCATAATGATATAAAGAGTGAATATTTTTAGTTAGGTGTTTCAATCCTAAAATGAGGATAAAATCATTTAATAAAAAATATTCAATTGTTTAATTACGTTAAATAATTAATTTAATTAGGTGTTTTGTTCTTGATTTATATTATGAATGCAACTACATGTATGTATAAAACACTAAAAAGAAAGAAAGAAAAAAGAGGGAAAAAAAATATGGTGATTAATTATGTTAAATAATTAGTTTAATTAGGTGTTTTGTTCTTGATTTATATTATGAATGCAACTATATGTATGTATAAAACGCTAAAAAGAAAGAAAAAAAAGAGGAAACATAAACTAAGGAGAAAAAAGAAAGAAGAAAGGAAGATAAAATACTAAAAAGAAAGAAGAAAATGAAGAAAAAAGAAAGAAGAAGAAACTAAAGAAGAAAAAAAGAAATAAGAAAGGAAGAAAAAAAATCAAATGTTGGTACTACTATTTAATTGAAATTTCCAAAAAATATCCTACATAACAAAAGAATCACATATTTGTTATATCCATGGTTTTTTTGTCACGGGTTCCAAAAATGACTCTGTTCCATAGTAATGGAGGCGTTTCTTTTCGCCACGAAGATTAAGAAAAATTGTGTCAGGTGAGTTAAGTAAAAGGAGAATAAAGTGGAAAATGAAAAAAGGTAGAGAGATGAAGAGAAAAAAAAAGTACTTCCTTCATTTCATAGTAATTGAGACATTTCTTTTCGGCACGGAGATTAAGAAAAATTGTGTTAGGTGAGTTAAGTAAAGAGAGAATAAAGTGGAAAATGAAAAAGGTGGAGAAATGAAGAGAGAGAAAAGTAAGAAAGAGTAAAGTAGGTGCGGAAAAATGTGTTGACTTTTACTAAAAAAGGAAATGACTCTAATACTATGGAACGTACTAAAACGGCAAAATGACTCTATTACTATGGAACGGAGAGAGTATAAAATAAACATTAGGTACCATTTATGTGCAAAAGTGAAAAGATTTTATCCAAATTAATTTATAGTTATGATTAATCAAATCTAATTGAAGATTATTTACTACTCACTCAGTTCATTATGATATATTGATATGCACTAAAAACATATAGTCAAATACAAAAATATCAATAATTAACCACAATAAGCATTTTTATATATTCTCTTGCTCAAGTTTATAAAATGATTTCAATATTCGAATTCTATCTTAATATGAAGTGTAAAGTAACACTACACTAACTTAACGATATTAAATATGTATTTTTACTTTGAGCACATCCTAAAAATAAACAAAGAAATCCAATAGTTACAACATTTTTTCCTTTGTCAAGCTTAATAAACAATCGAAAGAGAGAGAACATTTGGGCTTATAAACTAATTAGTTGTTGGGCCATAATTTTGCGCTTTATTAAAAGATTGGGCTGTGTTTCTGGGCAAAATAAAAATTACAGGGTACATTTTCGTCCATACACCCTTAAACGCATGCTTTAATGTAAAATTGCTACCAGGAGAGAAAAATAATAATTAAAATACTATATAGCGCATAATATAGTATATTACTACATTATTAGTGAGAAAAACTTATCATAAATAAAAATTGATTAACTTTTGTGATCAAACCAACACAGAAATATATGACTATTGATATCAGTTGTATACTACTAGAGTACTTCAACATTGCAGCTCCCATATTAATGCACCCAAACTTTCACGATTATGTGATAGTACATCCTTCTCTCTTTCTACATTTATAGAAATTTGTAAGATCTCACCCTCATTTTTTTTTCATCTTGTAAGAGAAATCCTCATCGTCGAGATTGTATCTAAAATTTCACGATTATGAGATCCTCATCTATTAGAGCATCTCCAATAGCGGCTAGCCGATTCGCGGCGCTAGCGAACTATTGCAACCGGCCAACGCACTTTCGGCGAGAAATTAGGCGAGCGCACGCCGATTTCCAGGCGCTAGCCGATGCGCTCGCCGATGCAGCCTGGCGATCGGCTAGCGATCGGCCAGCGCAATTTTTTATTATTATTTTTTTAATTTTTGAAACACTATATATTCGCGATTTTCACGTCATTTTCATTTGCACCACTTGTTTTAACGAGTTTTCTCTCTATCTAAATTTCTGTACAAGAGCAACATCGAGAGATGGACAACAACAACCAGTTTAATCCTGCGACGAGCGGGTCTCAGACTCCCACGGTACCCGTGGGGTCTGGATGGGGGCAGATGGGCGGGCAGTACAACACGTACCCTTGGCAACAGTTGATGGGATTGATGGCGGGCGGGCAGGCAATGTCGGGCGGGGGGCAGGCCAGTGGCGGGCAGGGAATGCCAGGGTGGGGAGGTACGCCGCAGATGCTGCAACAGATGATGAGGATGATGCCGGTATGGCAGGGGGGGTGCAGCCCGGTATGCAGGGGTCGTCGGGGGGGACACGGTCTATCGTCTCACTTTTGACTTATTGACGGCTTCGTCTCACACATCGACCCCGGTGGAGACGCAGTTCACTAGGGATGACCGTTTCTCTTTACAGGAGTTGGGGATCGATGTCGAGGAGGCGGACACTCCCGTTCCAACGGGGGGAGCAGAGCGGGG
Organism: Salvia hispanica; assembly: GCF_029641045.1. NCBI lineage: Eukaryota > Viridiplantae > Streptophyta > Magnoliopsida > Lamiales > Lamiaceae > Salvia > Salvia hispanica. Next base: position 35,773,498 of record NC_142696.1, read on the forward strand.
TCGGGCTGCGCCGAAGAAGAAGAAGAAGAAGAATAAGGGGAAGAGCAAGGTGGTCGGGGAGTCGTCGCAACCGGCTGTTGACGACACCAACACACGGAGGAAGTGGACGGACGATGAGAACGTCGCCCTGTCCAAGGCGTGGTTGTCGGTTTGCGACGATCCTCTGGTTGCGAACAACCAGAGGATCGTCAATATGTGGGCTAAGATTAGAGCAGCCTGCAAGAGGAACTGCCCGCATAGAAAGGACTTTACCGGAGAGAAGTGCCGAAAGGCGTGGGAACGCATCAGGGCCGCGGTTGGCCGATTTTCGGGCTTGTAAGCCAACGCCCTCCGGATGCAGACTAGTGGCCAGACTGAGGAGGACTGCCGGAGGATAGCGGAGAGTTTGTTCCCCAAGCCGGGGGTTTATAAGGAGTTCACCTACTGGAACTGCTATCTGGCGCTGAAGGACTTCGAGAAGTTCCGGGCGGGGGTCGCAGCTGGGTGGCCGAAGAAGCAGAAGCTGAACTATTCTGGCGATTACAACGGCAGCAGCGGCGGTTCCCACGACCTCCCCCCGGATGCTGAGGAGTTTCTGTCCCCTCCATCGTTTGCTCGCCGCACTCTCCCGGTTGGCCAAAAGCAGGCGCAACGGGCAGCGAGGGGATCCTCCCCCCCTATCGCCCCAGGAGGTCCAGTCGGCAACCCCCCCACCCGCGCTCACCTTCTTCTCGCGTCAAAAAACGCGGGAGCAGATGTACACGGTCTTCCAAGATTGGAAGGCCGCAACTGACCCCAAGGAGAAGAGGTTTCTTCACTCGATGCTCGAGAGCATGCGAGTCGATTTGGATGCCGCGATGGCACAGTTGGGGGGCTAAGACGCGGGCTCAGACGTGGAGGTCCCGGGTGGCAGCGGCGACGACGACGAGGAGTAGAGAGAGACGGGGCTCGTGTGTGGAAGCCCTTTTTTTGTATTGATTATGTAATTTTTTTTTCTTTAATGTGATTTTTTTTAATCAATGTACCTTTTTTTTTATTTAAAGGAAATTAATAAATTTTCCCGTATATGTCTTGTAAATTTTAATTCCGTAATTTGTCACAAATTTAATTCCGTAAATTGAATTATTTTTATTGCGGCTAGCCTATTTGCTTAAAATGATGATGTGGCAGGTGGAATTTTAGTGCTGATGACGTGGCAGGGAGAGAGAGTGGCTAGCCTGTGGCACCTGAAGCTCCTGATTTCTTTTTGTTTAGACTGCGTGCACAGTAAGGAATAACAAGACTCCTAGGTCCAGTGAATCCACTAGATCACAAGGCCTAGGAACTCACGGATCGTTGGAAGATCTCGGTCGTCGGACACACAGAATACCACTTCAAAAACCCTCAACCACGTATACTAAAATTTAGCACATGGAAGTAGGGATCGATCCCACAGAGACGGATGCGAAATGAACATGCTCAAGGATTCGGAAACTATTTTTGGGTTGGCTGCTGCCACGCATTTTTGGGTTGAGGAAACTAAACTAAATTTGGAATTTAAATCTGCTACTCTAACAGCTAGATCTAGGCAAAACGGAAATCATGCATGTAAACTGGAAACCGAGACAATCACTAGATCTAAGATACCATTCTAAATTACCTAGACCTGGGAAATAAACTGACTGTGGGGACCATGGATGAAAAAGCAGAGTACGAACGAAAAGCTGGAAAAACAACTAACTAAAGTACTAACTAACAGCGACATCATCTTCTTCAAAGCAAATTGCATAAAAACTCAGTAGAAACAGAGATGAAACGTAATCGGAAAACGAAGCAGACTGGATTTAAGTAATTTAGCGAATAACAATTAAAAACTAAACAGATCTACGGCTACTAGACGAAGTAAGATAGAAAGTATATAGAAAACTCAAAATCCATGCACAACTTGAATCCCCTGTTCAGATTTAACCTCGGTATGGAATGGTTTTGCTCGCTTCACTGCATTTGTGGAACTCCCAGCCTGGGTTTCACCAACTTCCCTGTTTCCTTCCTTGTTTACTAACTCAGGTTCTGGATCTAGGAAAAATGGGTCACTTGGTCGAGGCAGAGATCCCCCTAAATCTCCCTTCTGGAGGTCATCCTGAACAAGGACTCCTCTGGGTCTAGGGCTATCCCCTTGAAACACTTGACCTTCCTTCCCTTTACTAGCCTGTGTGGGTACCTCCTTTTCAATCTCCAGCGTCGGTCCTTCATAGCCCCGCCCGGATCTCAAGGTGATTTGACTAATGTTTGCTCGGTCTGGTGGCTTGACCGTGGCAGGAAGTTTCCCTTCGTTTCCCCGCATCTCATTCAAAGAGACTGCGATCTGGGACAGTTGCTTCGCCATCATATCCATGGCAGCTTTATGTTCCGTCTGAGCGTCTTGCAATTTGTGCACCACGTCGTTGTTGGAATGCAAGTTGTTCTGCATGAACTGTTGTGAATTCACTAGGTCGTGGACCATGTCATCCAGACTCCTTTGTGGCCTGGAGTTGAATTGATTAAAATTTGATCCTTGACCTTGGTTCTGCCCTTGGTTCTGCCGATAGTTCTCTTGATTCCCTTGGTGGTTATTGTACTGGTTGCTAGACCCTTGATTCCCTTGGTGATTTGGTTGGGAATTCTGATAGTTCCCCTGGTTATTCCTCTGGTGAGGTGGCACATAAGAGCTCCCTAGATTGTTCTGATTCCTATTTCCCCAATTAGTATGGTCCTGATTCCTGTACCCCAGTTGCAATTGCCCCTCTTGACCTTTTCCTGACCAGTTGGACTGCCTCTCTGGAAGGTGTGCATAATTCGTGAGCTGCAGTGGGGTGGCTGACCTTGATCATTGTCAGTCCATCTACAATTGGGGTGAGTCCTCCATGGGGCATCCCTTTGTCTTCCTTGGTTCCAACTTCCATCCGGATTCCAGCTCCCCATCGAATTTGCTTGGGCTTGGTATTTCCCTTCACAGGGCTGACCGTAATAAGGCTGAAGTTGCCTTTCCTTTGGACCAGGGGGTTTCTCATTCTCCGCTGGAGCATGAGGGTTGTACTTCTCAATTGCATTCGGCAGTGCTTTCTCCAATTTATCTATCATGTCTTCCACCTTCTTGTCATCTTGTTCCGTTACTGCATTGGCTGACCCCCTTCTCAATATGCTCCGCGGGTTATCATAGGCCTTCTTTGCCTCGATCAATCTTCCCAAGGTTTCTCTGGCTTCACTTGCTTTATTTTTGGTAAAATTTCCCCCGCTTGAGGAATTCATCAAGTCCTTTGACTCAGGGTTTGCACCTTCGTAAAACAGATAGTAAGTCTCCGCTTCAATCATCCTATGATTCGGACAAGCATCCCACAGTCCCCTTAAATCGGGACCAATAAGAGCTCAAAGACTCATCATATTCTTGCTTGCACTCCTGAATCTCCTTCTTCAAGGCATTCGTCTTGTTAGACGGGAAAAAATAATCCAAAAACTCCAGCTTGAAATCCTTCCATGTGTTAATCGAGTCTGGTGAGAGCCTCAACAGCCAAGTATTAGCCTCCCCCTTGAGGGCAAACGGAACTGCACGTAAACGGTAGTCCTCCTCAGTCGCCTCGTTGGGACGCTTTTGAATGCTACACAGCTTACTAAACTCATTCAAGAATTCGTAAGGACATTCGTTCCTTCGTCCAGAGAATGTGGGCAAAACTCCGAGCACATTTGTCTTGATATTAATAGACCTCCGGCGCGGGGTTGAGACTATTGCATGGGCGGGTTCACCGTCAAGATGTGCGGTGAGTGACCCTATCTCCGGATCGGGATCTACTAAATGAGCCATATTTGGGTCTTCCTCCTCCTCAGTCTCGGAATGCTCTGTTTCTGTTGACGACTTCGGGTCTTCTTCTCCTGACGAATTCCACTCCTTCTCACTTTCTGATTCGAACGGAAATGGGTCCGTCGTCCTTAAACCTGACCTGGTGGTGATAGTGGACGTAGACTCTTTGACTTGCCACTTGTATCGGCCGCTCCCTGACCCAGATGAACTAGCCCAACTTCCAGAATGGAAGCCCGTGTTCATAAACTGTCAAGAAAGACAAAATAACATAAATTAAACTATTTGCACCAAATCCTCAAACGCAATAACAATAAACGCCATCACAGCAACGGCGCCATTTGAAGCTCCTGATTTCTTTTTGTTTAGACTGCCTGCACAGTAAGGAATAAAAAGACTCCTAGGTCCAGTGAATCCACTAGATCACAAGGTCTAGGAACTCACGGATCGTTGGAAGATCTCGGTCGTCAGACACACAGAATACCACTTCAAAAACTCTCAACCACGTATACTAAAATTTAGCACATGGAAGTAGGGATCGATCCCACAGAGACGGATGCGAAATGAACATGCTCAAGGATTCGGAAACTATTTTTGGGTTGGCTGCTGCCACGCATTTTTGGGTTGACGAAACTAAACTAAATTTGGAATTTAAATCTGCTACTCTAACAGCTAGATCTAGGCAAAACGGAAATCATGCATGTAAACTGGAAACCGAGACAATCACTAGATCTAAGATACCATTCTAAATTACCTAGACCTGGGAAATAAACTGACGGTGGGGCCCATGGATGAAAAAGCAGAGTACGGACGAAAAGCTGGAAAAACAACTAACTAAAGTACTAACTAACAGCGACATCATCTTCTTCAAAGCAAATTGCATAAAAACTCAGTAGAAACAGAGATGAAACGTAATCGGAAAACGAAGCAGACTGGATTTAAGCAATTTAGCGAATAACAATTAAAAACTAAATAGATCTACGACTACTAGACGAAGTAAGACAGAAAGGAAATAGAAAACTCAAAATCCATGCACAACTTGAATCCCCTGTTCAGATCCAACCTCGGATGCTAAATCCACTCCGGATCCAAGCATCCGACACAAACCAGGCCAAAAACATACCCATAACTACAGAATCGCCAAACAATCTCCGATCAACAACAACAACACGGATCCACAGCCGAATTCCCCAGATCAAGCACAGAATTATCCAAAACAGAGATTAACATATAACAGCCGAAATAAAACGTCAAACAAAACAGAATCAACGTAGATCAACACAAGATAAACACCATCCTGACAGAAACTAAATGCATAGATGAACCGGTAAATAGCAACAACCAAATTGACTTCCAAACGTGAAGTTCGAACGGAGTAAAGTGCGAAAAACAAAATGTAAGTAGATTGTTTCTTCGCCCTTCGCAAGGACGGTGTTACGACTGACTTTCTCGGAAGATGAAACCCTTAGAACCCTAAACTACCTCAGAACTCCCATTTCCCAAGTGTGTATTTTTGTGTGTGAGCTAAGAGCAAAATTTCATCGATATGCGTGTGGTGCATGCTCCTTTATTTATAGGCGTTGAAGTGGGCCCCAGCGAGGTATAGATAGTCTTTGTTGCCCTCAGCTATTGACTCCCTTCTTCTAGCCATTCTTTCCCCTTCACTTCTGCTCACTTTCCTTCATTTCCTTCGCTAGTCCGTTTCCTCCTGCTTTTCCTGGATCTAGCGATTCCGTCACACACCTGGCTTAAAAACTTTGTTAGACCCAGTAAAATATAGTGTTTTTCACCACATAACTGATGCATGAAATTAGCCTTATCAGCACCCCCCCTGGTTCCCCACTGCACCCCCCCCGGCGCTCCAGCCATCATCCCCATCAACTGTTGCCAAGAGACGTTAAACCCTGGGTCCATCTGCCCGCCTAACTGGCCCCATCCAGATCCCACGGGTACCGTGGGAGTATGAGAGCCGCTCGTCACCGGACTGGACTCGTTGTTGTTGTCCATCGCTCGATGTTGCTCTTGTACAAAAATTTAGAGAGAGAGAAAACTCGTTAAAACAAGTGGTGCAAATGAAAATGAAACTAAAATCGCGTATATATAAGTTTTCAAAAAATTTAAAAAAAAACGAAAATGGGCGCTGGCCGATCGGCACGCCACAATGGCGGCCAGCGCACACGAATCGGCTAGCCCACGCCGATTTTCTCGCCGATTCTCGGCTGGCCGGTTGCAATGGTTCGGCTAGCCGACCGGCTAGCGACGCGAATCGGCTAGCCGCTATTGTGGACGCTCTCAACCTCCGTACAAGCCACCCCCAACGTTACTCATTCATTTTATTGGTCTAACATTGTGGACATCTCCAGTGATAGTAGACTAAAATTTGGCCTCTTAGAGCACTCCCAATGGTGCCGGCTAAAAGTCGGCGTTTTTTCGCCGTCTATCGCCGAGTTATCGCCGACCAATGGGAGAGGTCAGCGGTAATTCGGCGATTTTTCCTCCCATTTTATCGCCAACCGGCGAAAAATCACCTGATTATCGCCGACCACTGTGGGCGATAATTCGGCGATAAATATATTTTTTTATTTTTTTTATTTAATTTCCCCCCTATAAATACACACCTTCTCTTCATTCTCTCCCCATATAAATACACACCGTCATGGACATACACCAGAAGGAGGCCCATCGAGCACTACAACACGATATGATCGAAGAATTGTGGGCAAATAGAAACCGCGCCCACCGCCCTTGAATTTTTTTACTTTGAATTTTTTTTTCCATTCCTGTACTATTTTTTTTTATTAATTTTCGGCGTTGTAATGTTTACCCGTGTTTAATACAACGAACTTTATTACTATTATTTGTTTTGTCTTATAAATTAAATTAGCTAGCTTTATTATATACAAAAATAAAACAATTAAATTAGTGATGATGTAAAAATGAAATGTTGAGTTAGGGAGAAATAAGGGAAAAATAAGGGAGAAACCATTGGAGCAGTTGGCTAAAAGTTGGCTAAAAACTGGGGATAAATTATAGTGCTGATGTGGCAGGAGTTAAGGAGAAATAAGGGAGGTTTGGGAGAAACTGTTGGGAATGCTCTTAGATTCTTCACCTTGTCGACTCTCTCCTTCTCATCTGACAAACTCTTTGAACTCTAACCATTATTACACATTTAACCAGTACAAATATGTGGTTAAGAAGTTGATGGATCGTTGTGATGGGGGAAGGTTCCGAAAAATGGAGGTGTAAAAGTATGTTGTTAAGAAGCTGGATAGATGGTTGCAATGGGGGAAGGTTCCGAAGAATGGAGGTGTTGATGACACAAATGGGATATGTCCAGATAAACCACCGTTCCCACCCGTCATCGTGGATGGTGTCCTCTGCATAGTTTGGGCAATCCATGACTCAAGATCTCAAGATTGGGGTACATCAAGGCTTGAAATCATAAGATTTTGTTGAAAACAAGTGCTTCCTCAAGTGAAACATCTTCTTGGAATAAAATTGTTACTATAATTAATCAAATTCATATTAACACTATTGGATTTTGCCTACTCAAAGGAATTAGTAAGTAAATAATCATACATAAAAACAGTAATAATAATAATAATAATAATAATAATAATAATAATAATAATAATAATAATAATAATAATAATAATAATTAATTAATTAATTAATTAATTAATTAATAATAATAATTAATATAAAGCCAGAAAGAATATTTGTGGCCCCTTTTTCATTCGATTCCATCCCGGAAATGGCGACACCAGAATCCAATTCCGCCGCCGCAATGGCAGCGCTCAAACGCCCCAACGTGCTTAGCGACTCCAACTCCTCACCAGACAACAAAAGGTTGAAACCGGATGAACAATCCGAGTCTCAGAGTACTACCATCGCTGCTTCCAGTACAACCAAGGCTTTATTCGCGTTAGAGGCCGGTGCAGCTGAAGACAAAGGGTTACGCCACTCCATGGAAGATGCCTGGGTTGTACTTGAAGACGCCTCCTCCGATTCCCCGGGAAATTTGAGGTTCCTTGATCATTAATTTTCCATTTCCCCCAATTCCAACTGTTCGTATCTGTTCATGTTATTAATATTCTATTCTATTGTTTAATGCAATTGCTCTTTTGTTTGCTTTGGTCATTTTTGTTTTTTCTTTCTTCTGAATCTCCTTTGCTATAATAGATGTGCGCATTTTGCAATTTATGATGGACATGGAGGCCGGCTAGCTGCAGAGTATGCGCAGAAGCATTTGCACAAGAGTGTGCTTTCAGCAGGCTTACCACGTGAGTTGGTCTGTCTATCTATGCATTCATTTGATTGTTCCAATTTTGAGTTTTCTCCTGATAATACTGGATTTCTGTTCAACCTTTTTGGGTATTTTCTTATTAATAATGCTACTCTCTTGTTCTTGTGAAACTTCAGCTTGATGTTAAGACTGCGAAGAAGGCTATACTAAATGGTATGCCTCTTTTAACTTCTCTTGCTCATTTACCTTTTATAAGTGTGATTCAAGATGTTGATTGATGACATGTTTCTTCTTTGGGTAGGATTTAGGAAGATGGATGAGGCTCTACTTCAGGAAAGTGTTGCAGGTTCCTATATTTTTTGTTTGTTCTTCGTTTCCCTTGCTGCTCCTAAAATGAAAAGTGAATGGCGGAGTCATGCTTATGTTGATGTAAAGCATGTCACTATTTCTATCAGGCTTTTTACTAGTATTTGATAAATTCAAAATTTGAAGGTATGGTGCTTGATGCATTTCAATAGGTTGAATCGCTGGTAAAATGCGAGTTTATCCCTATATTTTTCTTCACTTACAAAATTTTGACCATGGATCCATGGGGTTACACTTATATTTTTCTTCTCTGACAAGATTTCATCATGGATCCAAATGACTTCTCTCATCCATGTAAACCTGACATGCGTGAAATTGTGGATGTAGATATTATTTTTTGTGTTTTGTTTTAGTCAAGTATCTTTATATGCGTTTCACTTTGGCCTGTTGATAGGGGGATGGCAAGATGGTGCCACAGCTGTATGTGTTTGGGTATTGGGACAAACAGTAAGCTTTCCTTCACTAAATATGCTGTGCAATATATGCTAAAACAGTATCAATAGGATAGGATGTAGCTTGAATATGAAGTATTTGGCGTTCTTGGCATTGGTCAATATAGTTAGGAGCTGTTTGTTTGTTTGTGATCCCTTGTGCAACTGGATTGAGCAAGCGAATAAAATTGGAATCAATTATAAATAGAATATGCTAGTGGAGAGAGTTTATTTGAATGTTGTAAGAATCACAGTTCAGCTTGATAATTCATTTTTTGCCTTGTATTCTTGTTCCTTAGCAGTAAGTGCTTTTCATTGAACTCAATGAGGTTTTTTTTTGAATGACTTCCCATTATGGTGCATATAAGAACTATGCATCTAAATTTGGCATTGGACGAAAAGAGGAAGAACAAAATAAATCTATGCATCCAACTTCCATGTTTTTCATTGAATGAGAAGAGGAACAGCAGAATAAATCTTGCGACCAACCATAAGGCATTTTTTAATAATTCTTTAAAAAACTATGTCCATGTATAGGACAGTTTCATGCTAATTTTAGATACATATTAGTTGTGTTGTGATAGTTCAGATGATGAATGTCTACTTTTTTCATTAGAGATAATAGGTGTTGGGAATGCACCATAACTAATTCCCATTATTTTTCTGCTCTGAATCTATAATGATTTTGTTTTTAGGTGTTTGTTGCAAATATTGGTGATGCCAAGGCAGTAGTAGCAAGATCATCTGTTGTAGATGGCTCACAGAGTTGTTTGGACGGATCAAATCCACTAAAGGCTATTGTTTTGACTCGAGAACACAAAGCCATATATCCACAAGAGAGAGCACGGATTCAGAAGGTTTGCTTTGGGTGCTAGGATAAGATTTACTCACCATGATTGTATCATTTTATGTTCTCCCCACCTTTCATAATTAAGTGGTAAATGCCTCCGGATAAAGAGAAGATGTCGTTTCTTTTTAGAGCATTATTGTGTGTTTACTTCTTCAAAACTAAAGCTGGTAATCTCATAGTTCCATGTTATCCAGTCTGGGTCTGACATATATTCATCATTGTTTGCTAAACTTTTCTCCACAAGTGATGGTATGGTAGCCTTTAGATTGTGCTTTTCCCTTTATTGGTGGACTATTTTCTTGTGAATGTTACACAGCTACACAAACACACATAATACACATTACAAGATTTGAAGACCTTTATACTGAGGCAGGCGAACTTGTGTGGTTCACTATTTTATTGGAACTGAACAACTTCTCTGATAGCAGGGATTCTGAAATTATTTGTCCATTTTTAAGTTTCTCCCTATTATTTTTAAGTCCCATTATGCCTCATCGTTGTTCTAAAGTTGTATATGCATATGTTATATAAATTTTAATTTACTGGAATGTTGTGTGGCTGCCTAACTTGTCCTTCCTTGCTCTTTGTACTTGGATGAATAAGTACACTGCTGAATATATTTACATGAATAGGCTGGTGGATCTATCGATTCAAATGGACGATTGCAGGGGCGTCTTGTAGTTTCTAGAGCCTTTGGAGATAGGCAATTCAAGAAGGTTCTGTTTTTATCTTCTTGCTCTTTCCAACATCCTTGGTGTCATGTCATGTTGTCTATAACATGCAACTTAGCATGTCTTTCACTTTTGTGTTTTAATTTTACTTTTCATCTTTATAACTCTGAATGGGGGTAGGAAACTCCATCTGGTAGTCAAGTTACCTAACCTCTTAGGGCTGCCAGGGAGGACATGTATGCCTGCATGTTGTTTGGATGAAAATTGCAACATGTGCCAATTTATATATCGATTAAGAACAAATAAGTAGATGTCCAACATCCTCAGAACATATACGCATTATTCTCATTTCCTTGTCATTTACTTTGTGTGTTGTGTGTTGTGTGTTAGAAGTGTTGGAGGAATAAAATCTACTGTCACAATTCTGGGTTTGTTAATATACTTGAGAGCATTGCATGCATCTTGAAGTTCTAGCATACTTTTTGTTCTTGTCTAAACGGACAAAAATTAAATGGTTTTCAGGTAGGCGTCTCCGCAATTCCTGATGTTCATTCATTTGACCTTACAGAAAGAGACTACTTTATGATTCTTGGCTGTGATGGCTTGTGGGGGGTATATCTCCATCTCTGTGAACTATTTCATGATCTGTATTATTTCACAGAGATCTCAATTACTTTGCCTTAAGTTTTACTGAATATTGACCACATGAATGATTTTTTATCCAACTTCTAGGTCTTTGGAGCAGGCGATGCTGTTGACTTTGTTCATAAGCTGTTAAAGGTTCACTTTGCTTATGCTTTACTGAGTATGTATGAGAATTGGTAGATAAGAATAGTTTACAAAAGCTTTAAGGGGACGTTTTATTATGACTGACTATTTGGAGGTTTAGATGGTCAGCAAAGCTTAAAATGTTCAAAACTTGTTATAGTATGTGATGGATTAGCTTATGGAATATTATGTTTATTTATCTAAACTATCATCCGAAGTAAACACCCCCTAATAGTATACGGATCATCTATGACAGGAAGGTTTATCAGTCACAGCCGTGAGCCGCCGACTCGTCAAAGAGGCTGTCCGGGAACGCTTGTGTAAGGATAACTGCTCTGCAATTGTCATTGTATTCAGACATCCGTAGCGAATCAACTCTATATTGGGCTTCAGTGGCCAGGATCAGTGGAACCTCTCCTTTCTGTTGCTTTTCCAATTTCTGTGTTACTGAGAGTGAGGGCTCTAAGTTTGATGTGCTCAAGATGTCTTTTGGTTAACTATATTCAATTTTGAGATGATTATTGTCTAACTATTTTTGGTTGATAACTCTCAAGTTCTAGGCTTTATGGCTTGTTTTGTTGTTGATTTTCTGTGAAAATGATTTGTTAGGGTATATTCCACTTTATTTTATTTTTTGGTTGTATCAGAGAAAGTGTAGATGGTTGATGGAGCATGTCAATTTTATCACAGGAGAAAAGGTTTAAGACATAACATAAAATAAATCCAAAAAATTTTCAAAAAGAAAAATTAATCTAAAGAACCAACAGTAGCACTAAAATACATAAAATGAAAAAGTGGACCACAAATGACTTTAATAATGTTAATATATGAAAAATTCTCATTTAAATCTGGTAATTTATAAAATACTCAATCTTATCAGAACATACATGCATACATATTTTTAGAATGAAGAAATAAAATGGTCCTTCAGTCAAAATATAACACTTGTGTCAATTACATAGTTATTATTATGTCATGAATTTCACATATTTGCACGAAAGAATTTATTTAAGTTAATTTCTTCATATATAGGTAAAAATAAAAATGTACTATTGGACTAATTTCGGAATGTTGTCACCGATGCATGTATCTCGTTGATAAAATTATTGCAGAACGATAGTTAATTTTTATTTATTTTATCATCATAAAATAATAATGGTAGCGAAGATTATGATTATGAGAATAGTAGTACCATATACGGCACTCATCATTGGTCTCTCAGATTTTATAATATAAGATTCCCAAATGATAAGAGGCACATGCTTCCACTTCAACAAATAATCTTCTTATTCAATTAATTATACATTTATATTAAAACAACACAAATCAGTAGCTAAATCGTAATATTCTCTTTATTATGTTTGTTAATTTCCCATTGCTTTTTCTTTAATCTACTTACCAATGAATGGGAAAATAATTTAGTTAAGTTCGTAGATAATAAATCATGTAGTCGCACAGGCCACGTCAGTCTCTGTCTTGGATGTCTCTTTCACTAGATAAGTTATCTATCCTATTAAACCTGACTGAGACATTGTTTATCTCTCAAAATGTCTTGCACGGATTGTCTCTCACCTCAATCTGGGTTTTGAAGGCATTTCTTGTGAGAGCAGTTGATTTCAAAACGAATGCTATCACGATTATAAATGTTCTCTTTAGTATTTAAATTCTGGTGATATTTGTACTTTTGGTCGAAGTTTATTATTGTGGTAATAACATGTATGATAATGAAATGAGGAAAAAACGTGATCCAAAAACGTCAATGCGATATCTTCTTTAAAAATACCCTGAAAGTAGTGAAGATATCAGTATATCTCGTAATGCACTGCATATCACATACAATGAAAATCAAGATATAGATTTGCTTCTATTAAAATCCCCATTGGAACTTGAAACATGTGAAGAAGAAAACAATATGCTTATCAACTCCTCCATGATTTTCACTCATTCCTACAGGGTTAATAATTATAGTAGTACTATGTTTTTTTGTTTTTAATAAAAAACACTTAACATAGGTGGGGGGTTTAGGCAGACTCCCACACGTAAATAAGATCAAAACAGGTTTAATGGTATGTTCACATTTTATTAAATGTACCAACTTTAAACATATTCTAAAATATCGGTATACTAAAATCTCAATCTCAATACATAAAACAATTTTGTTAACCAAAAAGAAGAAATAGTTTAACTTTTTGGGTCCCATTTTTTTTCCTTAAAAGTTAGGGATACTTTTTAACACTCCTTTCGTCCGTGAATAGGAGTCTCACTTCTTTCCAGCACAAGTTTTAAAAAAATGTTAAGAAAAGTGGGTAGAAAAAAATGTGAGTGAGATAAGTTAGTGAAATGTGTATGTGAGACCCTAATATCATTTATAGTAGTATAAAATAATTGGAACTCCTATTCATAGGCGGAAAGAGGTTAAAAATTGGAGATATTTTTAAAAATTGAAAAAATAGTTGAATACTAGAACATACTACTACTATTTAACATGTCTTATCTTTTTGTTAATAGGACTATGTTCTACATGTCGAAGTAGTTAAAGAATTTCACCTCAAACTACGACAAGATGAATCAGATATCTGTCATTTATTTAACGAGATGTTTTATGGAGATTGTAGAAATTTTGAGACGTGATGAATTACGCTGAAAGTTTGGAACATAGAACACTATTAAGCCTCAAATAAAATATAATCCCGACTGCAGTTGCTGGACAAATTGAGCTCCCGACAAAGTTGAAATCTTTGCAAAATGATTGATCATAACCATCAATAATTTGCAGACAAACTATTCAAATAAAATAATATCAATAATTTGCAAAAACCCAATATTGATCTTTTTCCCTTCACTACCTGCCCAACATGGGCAACAGACTCTCTGTCTCCCTAACAAATTTCAATTTCAAGTCAACATATCAAATTAGATTTAGATAAACTCAATTATCATTGCAGCTAATACATTGCACTAATAATTCACATACATTTGCTCATAATCATATTCAATCATTATTCTCCAATTTGCTAACCACCATCTTCTCTATCAAATAATACATGCCACACTAAAAAAATTCATGCTTTGCATATTTGTCCATGTATATATATACATAGACACAGCATAGACAAAGACAACACACAAACACAAACGACGATATGGCACAGGGAATCGTCGTCTCTGAACGAGCTAAGCTCGTGGCATCATTGATAGTTCTGCAGCTATGCTTTGCCGGGTTTCACATAGTCTCGAGAGTTGCTCTCAACATTGGTGTTAGCAAGATTGTATATCCTATTTACAGAAACATTATTGCATTGATATTGGTAGGGCCTTTTGCCTACTTCATGGAAAAGTGAGTTTCTTAAATATTCTAAATGTATAATTATTATCTACACAAAAATGTTCCCTAAATATCTTACACAATCTTATCTACAGGAAGGAGAGAACACCTCTCACATTCTCATTGTTGGCCGAGTTCTTCCTACTTGCATTAGTGGGGTGAGTTCGACTACACATCAACACAAACCACCTCGATTTTTAACTACTTATCTCATCTTCCTATTAACAAAAAAATTGGTGTTTTCTCATTTCCAGAATCACAGCAAACCAGGTGTTCTACATACTAGGTTTGTATTATGCATCACCAACCTTTGTATCAGCACTGCAGAACACAGTACCAGCACTGACCTTTATCATGGCGTCTGTTTTGAGGTAACGACAGAACACAGATTCTAGTAAATTTAAAAGTTACAGATAGGATGAGACTGAGAGCTTAACCTTGTGTGATGGTTTCAGGATTGAGCAAGTGAATGTTGCGAGGATGGATGGTTTAGTGAAAGTTCTAGGGACTTTGGTGAGCATCGGAGGCGCTATGGTTATCACCTTGTACAAAGGGCCACTAATTTTGAATGGAACTAATCCATCAACAGAGGAGAGTTCAAACAAAATGCAAAGCTGGGCATTGGGTTGTATATTTACCTTTTGCCACTGCTTATCCTGGGCTGGATGGATGGTCCTTCAGGTAGAATGATCGAACAATAAAACAAATTCAAATTCAATATCTTATATGTACGTACTTGTAAATTAATAAGTATGTTACTAACAGGCACCACGAGAGGACCTAAATAGCAACGAATACCTAACTGACATTCAAAAGAATACAAAAGAGAATGATGTTCTAATATGAAATCACTATAGGCAGGCACTGTGATGATTCAAAATTCCTAACAAATCAACTGTTGAAAATGTATAATGCATCAATTTAAATGTAATAACTAACTAAGCTTCTTCATATGCAGGCTCCTATAGTGAAGAAGTACCCTGCCAAACTCTCACTTACATCATTCACACTCTTCTTCGGATTGATTCAATTCCTATGCATAGCTGCATTCACAGAAAGGGATCCAACACACTGGAAAATAGTGTCGGGGGAAGAAATTTTTACCATCTTATATGCGGTAAGACTTCACACCACTTTAATTTATTGTCTACATGTTATGATAATCACCACATATATCTCAACTAACTACCAATAATATACATACTGCAGGGCATTATATCATCGGGACTTGTAATAGTTCTACAGACCTGGTGCATTCAAAAGGGAGGTCCAGTGTTCGTGTCCAGCTTCCAGCCAGTTCAAACAGTATTAGTTGCCGGAATGGCGTCCATAGTTCTTGGTGATCAATTATACTCTGGAGGGTATGTCCTCAATTTTAATGTCAAAATATTTCAAGTAAAGGGAAAAAGGTGAATCAAATAACAATCTGACACTTTCCCCACTCTTGCAGAGTCATTGGAGCTACACTAATCATGACTGGCCTCTATCTAGTTTTATGGGGTAAAACAGCAGAAGCAAGATATCAAAGCCAAGACAAGGAAGAGACTCTCACAAAACATCTATTAGATGGTGACAACAGTAGTCAAGAGTGCCCAACAAGAGCTGATATTCCGTAAAAAAAATCTGTCAGCAAATTTAGAGCCTTCACATGCTGAAAGGCTCACAAGTTGTAGGTCATTTTCTGTATAATGTCAAAAACAGACTCAGCATAAAAAATATTAACACGTAGATCTTCACTTGACTTGTTCAATTTTCATTGACCTCCACAAATATAAAAATAAGCACCAAGTGGAAGCAGACAACTTAATAATACTCCTATCATGAACTGAAAAAAGACACAATGTGTTGAAAGTTTAAACATCTTTGAGATCTATTATAAGCTGTTACAAGTATGGATCTGAAAAGGCAGTGCTTTTGTTTTCAACAAACAAGAAAAGTAAAGGAAGCCTAGAAAGATATTGCTCAAAAAACAGAATGGATAGCATCCAGCAATCTCATAATAGCAGCAGAAGGGAGAGACTGCAGTAACATAATATCTGCCCATTTTACGAAACCCAAATTGAAAGGCAGTGAAAAAGTACATAACAAATAGGTAACACAATTCACTAGAAAAACTAATGAGTCAACTTGGAAACAGCCAAACAGTCACAAAAATTGAGTAAAACTAACACAAAATATAGCAAAAGATAATAACTGAAAACAAACCCTCCAGCAGCCAATAACTTTAACATATGACCACAGCTCTACCTCACGGTAACTATGTCATCAATCTTCAAGATCATCCGGACACACTCTGAAGCCAAAGAAATTGCACTTGTGCTCACTAGCAGGGGCTGCACTACATTCTCCTCCAAAATGTTGGTGATCTGTCCTTTCCTCACATTGATCCCTGCATTGATTTCACCTTGTGCATGCCTGTTCCTCAGCTCAGTAACAATGGCAATTGGATTCAACCCGGCGTTCTCAGCCAACGTGTAAGGAATCACCTCAAGAGCTTCAGCAAAAGCTTTGATACAATACCCTTCCATTCCCTGGAGTACCTTTGCCCAAGCACCCAGCTGCCTCGAAAGCTCTATCTCAGGTGCTCCACCACCAGCAATAAGAAATTTCTTGTTAACCAAACACCTTATCACACACAAAGCATCGTGCAAACTCCTTTCAGCCTCATCAAGCACCAAATGATTTGAACCACGGACCAGCACACTCGTTGTCCTCCCCATGTCCTTAATTCCCATAATCTTCACAATCTTCCCACCATCTCCCAGTGGCACCTCCTCCACAATATCAGCAAATCCCATCTTCTCAGCACGGAAGTGCTCGATGTTAGAGATTGGCAGGCAGTTCAATGTCTTGGTGATGAACTCAATCTCATCTCTCTCAATGTCTTTAATGACCAGAATCTTAGCCTTAGCCAAGTAATGCAACGACAAGTCCGTGACAGCATCCCTCAAGATACTCTTCTGAATCAACAACACATTGCACCCTGTAGCTTTTATCTTCTTAATCATCCCCAAAATATAATTTCTCTCCTCTTTCAAAATCCTATCCATCTGTGAATAGTCTGACACCACAATGCTCTGCTCTATATCAGTTTTAGGCGGGGAAATCTGAAACTGTATCACACCTATCTTAGCATTCTCCACTCTAGTCGGGCCACCTGCAGCATGACTCACCTTCTTATCAAAAACAAGCCCATTCACCAATTCAGTATCATCAACAGTCCCCCCTAGTTTCTTCACTATCTTAATATCTTTCAAATCAACTAAATCAGGCTTCTCGGGATCCACAACAGAAAGCACAGCATCAACAGCTAAAGGCGCCAAAAGAGTAGAGTACTGAGAGACAACCTTAGAGTTTAGCGACGTAGATGCAGATTTCACGAGCGAATCACGATCCGAGAGCTCCACGGGAACGGCGACAGCAGACAAAATCTCGACAGACTTAATCGAAGTCTTGTGAAGCGAATCGGATATAACGGTGGGGTGAATACCGGAGCTCAATAGAGTAAGCGAGGCTTTGAGGAGCGCGCCGGCAATGACGACGACCGTGGTGGTTCCGTCTCCGGCGACGACGTCCTGAGATTTGGAGAGCTCGACGAGGAATTTGGCGGCGGGCTGGAGGACCTCCATTTTGTTGAGGATCGTGGCGCCGTCGTTGGTGATAATGACCTCTCCGGAAGCGGTGGAGATCATCTTGTCCATTCCCTTGGGACCGAGGCTAGTCCGCACGGCGTTGGCCACCGCCTCCGCCGCCGTGATGTTGGCCATCCGGATGTCGTCTTTGCGCTTGTTGTCAACGAAGGTCTCTGTGGGCTTCGCCTTTGCCACAGCCGCGGATGCCATTGTAAGGGTGTTGAGGGAGAGCGAGATTTGATGCGTAAAACCCTAGAGAGAGAAAGCGCGATGGAGGAGGGTGAGACTGAGAGTGAAAAGGGCTTTCTGGTGAATTGGATATGCGCGCTGTGCGATATATGCAATTCAAAATGGAGTGAAAAGGGATTTTGCTCTCTTTCGAATTTATCAACTAGTACTACTACTACTACTTTTTAATGATAATTTTGCAACTTATATAATAATTATGGAACATCTTTCTAAACTATTGTAAAATAGAGAATAATTTATGTTGAACTCATTTTTATTAATAATAATTAATTATATATTTTATCTCATCTCTGTTTATTTAGTGAATAAAATAAATCACATCATTAGAGGTATATCTTTTCTACATACCGTTTCCATTTAGAAATGCTTTAACACCATTAATTTGCCTCTTTGAATATGCTCCAGCCACGAATTCTACTATTCAGCATCATCGAGGATATATAAGCAGTACAAAATTAGAATTAGGGTTGTGTTGATTGTTTGATTTTATTGTTTATTCTTAAATTGATTTACTTGTTGTCACCGTAGTTGAATTATTTGTTGTACTTTGGCCAGTATTTGTGTACGAGGCTCGAGGATCATATTTGGATCATATTTCAGTTGAATTATTTTTTGTACTCTGATCGGTATTTGTGTACGAGGCTCGAGGATCATATTTGGATCATATTCTTCACTGGACTAGCAATTCAATGTCATTCGAAATAATTATCGTTCTCGGTCATAATATTATGAAAAATTATTGTTTCGATATCAACTACACTTGTTGTTACAAGGACATGAAGCAGACGCAGAAGGGGAAGAAGGACATAGAATTTGCTTTTACATGGATTGAGTTTATTTGAGAAGATCGTCATGAACCACCTACTCATATATGTACTACTCAATCGAATCCCAAATTACATTAAATCTTGGATACAAACAATATCTTTTCTCGTTTGGCCAATTCTTACTTGATATCACAATCCATTCAACATCACTCACTAGAGTCTAAGTCATACTCCATCTGTTCCATAGTAATGAAAACGTTTCTTTTCGGCACGAAGATTAAGAAAAATTGTGTTATGTGAGTAAGTAAACGAAGAATAAAGTGGAAAATGAAAAAGTTGTAGAGATGAAGAGAGAAAAAAGTAAGAGAGAGTAAAGTAGGTCTAGAAAAATGTGTTGACTTTTACTAAAAAGGAAATGACTCTATTACTATGGAATATACCAAAATGACAAAATGACTCTAATACTATGGAACGGAAGGAGTAGTATATTAGAGTATAACATTTTATTCTTTAACAGTATCATGTAAACACAAATGCGATACTATCATCTTCTCTGTTTAGCAAATTGAGCTTTAATTTTATTATTTTCTAAAATTATATTATTAATAACATTTTTAATATATTAGAATGTACTCCCTCCGTTCCTGAAAGTTTGTCCCATTTTCATTTCTGTCCGTTCCACAAAATTGATCTCATTTCACTTTTTACCATTTTTGGTAGCGGACTGACTTCATATTCCACTAACTCATTTTTATTCACATTTTATTATAAAACTAATATATAAAAGTAGGACTCTTTTCAACTCACTTTTCATTACATTTCTTTAAAACCCGTGTCGGGTCAAAGTGGGACAATATTTTAGGACAGAGGGAGTAATTAAATATATTAAATAAAATAAACAAAATTAAATTTAATAATATTTCAATCTTATTTTTTTAATCTATTTTTATTATCCATTATGTATAATACAAAAATATTCAAAAATTGTTATGTTTAAAAACGAGCGCAGTAAATATACACTAGATGTCTAGATTAGTAATTTGGGTGTTAATTCAAGTGATCGACACGAGAAATCTCTTAAACCCTAACCACAACTCCCACACAGCATCAACGCCATGTCTTCTCACACACATCACACACTGCTCATCACTTATTAGCAACCCTTTCTCCTCAATGTTCGTCCAAAATTTCTTCAAACCCAAGCTCAGAGCCATGTCTCTGGCTCATCTTACATGTCCCACAAAATCCTGGTCCTCCGCCGTCACGGCGTACCGCAGGCTTCACAATTTGTACCCGAGAACTCAAACTAGGAATCTTCTGGCAGGCTTCTCCTTTTCCTGCTATGCTTCTTCATCATCATCTTCATCCAAGTCTTCTGTTGTGGTGAGGCGAAGCAGAAACGCTGCTTCTACGTTTTCTTCGCCGCACTTTTATCAGCGCAATTTGAGCTACGGGAGATTTGCTTACGATGAGTATGCGTCGGAGGAGTCCGACTGCGAAGTCCAGTCTTCGCCCAAGCAATTGGTAAATTTCAGATTATCAATTTCTATTGTTCACCAATGTGGAAATGTGTTCTTTTACTCTTATTGTGTGTTTTCCCCTTTTCCCTTTTCTTTATGGGAATTTTGAGATTTAATTTGTTCAAATGAAAATTTCTGAATGACAAATTTGATTATTAATTTTTGGATAATGGAGCTCCAATTTGGTAGTAGAATTTTTATAAAATTGGCCGATGCATTGTGTATCTATAAGTTTGTGATTCCTTTTATGTATCATTGCCAGGGTGCTTCCACTCTCGATAATGTCGAAGATTGGCAATGGAAGTTGACTACGTTTTTGCGCCGTAAAGACGAGCAAGAGATTGTTTCGCGAGAGAAAAAAGATCGGCGTGATTTTGAGCAGCTCTCAGCTCTTGGAACCAGAATGGGATTGCACTGGTACTTGAAGGATATCTAGTCTATATATGTGCAAGCTCACACTTATTATATATGCATTGATGTTTGTTTGAGATAGTGTCTAAAATGAATATGCACAAAAAATGGTTCCTTGAACTTTCATAGTCTTTGTCATAGGGGTCCTTAAATTCTCACATGGCTCAGTTATGTTTATTGAACTTTGGGTCCTCACACTTTTAGGCTTTAGCATTCTCAAATGACTGCCATAGATTGACCCACTTATGACAAAATAACAAAATTAAAAGACCTTTATGAACTAAATAAAAGTTTGAAGACCTAATCACATGAAAGATGAAAGTTTCAGAATCTAGTTATGATGATTCTTTTCTAAAGGTCTAATCACAGAAAGGATGTAAGTTTAAGAATCTAGTTATGCATGATTCTTTCTAAAGGTCTCCTTTTTTATTTGCAGTCGTCAGTATGACAGAGTAGTTGTGTTCAGTAAAGTTCCACTGCCAAATTATAGATCTGATTTGGATACAAAGCGTCCTCAAAGGGAGGTATACCTTATTATATTAAAAAAACTTTCTATTGATTATTTCTTTTGTTTCTTACTATTACTGTACTAAAAACATTGATGGTCTCCAAGCACCTCTTCTGAGAATAGTTTGGTTATGAGCGGCTTCTGCAACATCTCAACCTAATTTTTGACTGAAGCTGGAAACAATGTGATACAACTTAACATACATAAGTGTTTCTTTTGGCAGGTGCTGTTACCATTTGGGTTGCAAAAGGAAGTAAATTCTCATCTCAGGGCACACCTTGCCAAAAAGGCTGTAAACAAAGAAAGCCTTCATAATGCTTATCCAGCATCCAATGTGGGTCAGGGTCAGTTAATTGATGAAGGACTGGAGGAGCAGGAGGCGCCCTCGACCAAAAGTGTTATAGCCGAGAGGGTTCTTCAGCGAAGGAGCTTGCAGATGCGCAATAAACAACAAGATTGGCGAGTTAGTGTGATCCAGATTTCTGTTATTTTCTAGTTATATCTGTGTTACCATACCTATTGCTAACTTGCTAAATCTTTCTTCTGTTCACTATAGTTGCTCTCTATCATAACTGTGTTGGTGTCAGAGATTGATTTTCTAATAATTGAATTCATATTCCAATATTCCATAGGTCGGATTGCTTCACACTGAATTTGTTGCTGGCAGTTTGTTTTTAGATAGTCAAGCGAAATGTTTGTAAGCATTCTAGTTTCTTGTGAACAAAAAGAAACCACTCTTTAAAAAAGATAAACCTTTTTATCCTTAAATATGTCTAAGTGCCGAGTCAGTTGCTTTTTTGCTAAGCACAATAAGAGATTGATAGATTGATGGTTGTAATTGGTAAGTAACCCCTGAATTGAGGTTCTGCATTGAAACATTGAATAAGCTGTACAAATGTTTAGGTAAATGATAAAATTGATTCATAGTAGCAATGTCTTACTGCTCTATCATTTTATGCTCGTTCACTATGAATGTAAGAGTTTTGTAGATGAATCTTTCAAATGGGCCAGTGGCGTGTGTAAGCTATATAGTTAAAGGAAAATCAATAACTCATTGCAAATGTATATTATTATTTGTTGGTTACAAATATGAAAAATATCACACTATTCCTTAATATATCCATGAATATTACCGTCTGCTGACGTTTATTATTATGGTTGGTTGCTGGCAAAAGTATGTGTATTTGATGGACTTATTTTACTCTGGTTGCATGGTACAGGAATCTTCAGAAGGTCAAAAGATGCTGGAGTTCCGGAAAAGTCTTCCATCTCATGAAGCCAGAGAAACATTATTGCACACTATTTCTCAAAATCAGGTACTGGGTTGAATTGATTAGTCTTGTTATGTGGCAATTCATATGTGGCTTGTGTTCTTTGATGGATTTCAACTTTCAACCCTGTGCATTTTGAGTTTCTCTTACTGACTCACCTCCTCCAACACCTCTCAAGCTACCAAATGAGCATATATAAAACACTTAGGTATTAGCTAATCATAAAATAGATCTTCTTATTATTTAACATTGATTTGTGAATTGATATTGATCTTTGGTAAAGTAACAACAGTTAGACGATTGTCCTGAGGCCAATCCACCATGTTCATATTAGATTTTTCAGAAAAGTAATTTCATCAGGTAGTTTGGTAATTTCTCTGTTGCAGTGTACTTAGTAAAATAAGTGGTAAGTTCTGCTTAAAACAAGTTTTAGGCTCCACAGTGGGAAAAAGGGTGGTATGCTGGTAGAGGACTAAAAAGAAAGAAGGTAATATGAGCTTGATGTGGATCTGGGGCGTGGGGTAGGGCAATGTTTAGGATGGTGAAAATTTTCAGTTTATGGTGCCATCGCTAGGACTTTGGTGCTT
This sequence comes from Salvia hispanica, assembly GCF_029641045.1. Taxonomy (NCBI): domain Eukaryota; kingdom Viridiplantae; phylum Streptophyta; class Magnoliopsida; order Lamiales; family Lamiaceae; genus Salvia; species Salvia hispanica. The sequence goes on from NC_142696.1 coordinate 35,796,890, forward strand.
CACTCTGTGCTGTTCCTAGTCCCTCCGTTGCTTGAATCAATTCTGTAGGAATTGCTGTTGGCCAATTAAAAAATGCCCTATAACTGTTTTGGCTTGTACAAAGACCTTACTAGTTACTACCCCTACTGATACAAACTGCCGATCCCGCATAATTCATAGTGTTACTCGAGCCCAGTGATACTCAATTCTCAGTGGAATAGTTGTTTGAGTCATTGTGACTTGAGGTTACTGGACAGTGCCTTGAGCTTCAGCTGTTCGAGGGACAGTGACAGAGTGACTTGAGAAGTTGAGCTTCAGGTAGCGCCAGCCACTTAAGCCAACCTGGAACTGAGTGACTTAGATGGAAATCATGGTAACAGAGTCCGGATTTACTATTAAACGTTGCTGCATTATCTAAATAGATATTTCCATTAAACTATGTGCTTTCATCCAGTATACATTGTTTGATTTTTTTTTTTTTGCTTTTTTTATTATATTAATTTAATAAAAATGCAGATAAATTGCAAGTATTATCTAACAATAGTAATCTGCCTTCATAACGACTAACATGTTTTGCCCAATAAGAAAAATATGACTACCACTTCTCTCTCTCTATATATAAACCTGAATATATGCCCTCAATAGATCCTTGACACGTGTCCTTGCCAAGTCTTCTCACGGGAAACTGTGTCTATGTTCTGTTTCTTCTTGAGCGCAGAACAGCAGAAGATCTACATGAATTTGCTTACTAAACTTGGTTGCAATTTGCTTTTTCAGGTTGTTGTTGTCTCTGGTGAAACTGGCTGTGGGAAAACTACCCAATTACCACAATACGTCTTGGAGTCAGAAATTGATGCCTCTCGAGGAGCTGCATGTAGTATTATCTGCACCCAACCTAGACGAATTTCTGCTATAGCTGTTGCTGAGAGAGTTGCTGCTGAGCGTGGTGAAGAAATAGGAGAATCTGTAAGCCTCTTGCTTATTTCTGATTGAAAATGTTTTCTTATGGTTGTAGCATATATATATTTACTTTATAGGTTTAATGCAAGAGTTCTCAGTATGAATATTTATTTGAATCGCACACTATAAAAAATGTACAAATGATTTTCTATTGCATCTGAAGGTTGGTTATAAAGTTCGCCTTGAGGGAATGAAAGGAAGAGATACTCGTCTCCTTTTCTGTACTACTGGCATCCTTTTAAGGAGATTATTGGTGGACAGAAACTTGAAAGGTGTAACTCATGTTTTCATTGATGAAATTCATGAGCGTGGGATGAATGAAGGTATTTCTTTGATTGCAATTTCTCTGTATTAACGAATTTCCTTATTTATGTATTCTTTGTTCTCAATGCTGTCCATTTCATTGCAGATTTTCTTCTAATTGTACTGAAGGATCTTCTTCCCCGCCGACCAGAACTAAAATTGATTTTGATGAGTGCTACCCTAAATGCTGAACTTTTTGCTTCTTATTTTGGTGGAGCTCCAGCAATACATGTTCCGGTGAGTTGGAATTGTTTGACTTACTTCAAATTCCTAATTTTCATGCTGCTTAAATGTACTCTAATGCACAAACTGGTACGCTAAAATTTCTTAATTTCATGAAAGGGACTTTCTGCTCTATTCTAATTTCTAGGTATAAAGTTGCTGTGCTCTCTTGTTGCTTCTACTCATTGTTGCTTCCCTATATAATTTCATCCTATTTGATAAATACTACCCACACGCCTGCCCCACTTCCTTCTGATCCAATAGCTGATTCAGTATTTTGGTCTATTATCAGGGATTTACATACCCTGTTCGGAATTACTTTTTGGAAAACATTCTAGAAACGACTGGGTACAGATTGACACCGTATAATCAAATAGATAACTATGGTCAAGACAAATTGTGGAAAATGCAAAAGCAGGGTCTCAGGAAAAGGAAGACGCAGATAGCTTCATCTGTTGAGGTATATTATTTTCGTAAAATTAGAACCAGATTATAATTGTATGTCGCCTAACCTTTTTACTGATTCTGTTATGGGTTGTCTTTGATTTTTTGAAATAGGAAGCTCTTATGGCTGCTGATTTTAGGGAGTACAGCCCCAGAGTTCGGGAGTCACTCTCTTGTTGGAATCCTGATTCAATTGGATTTAATCTAATTGAGAATGTGCTTTGTCACATTTGCCGCAAAGAAAGACCTGGTGCTGTATTAGTATTTATGACTGGTTGGGATGATATAAATTCTTTGAAACAGCAGCTTGAAGCTCATCCACTATTGGGAGATCCAAGCAAAGTTTTGTTGCTTGCATGCCATGGTTCCATGTCTAGTGCAGAACAGGTTACTTCATGGATCCTTACTGTGTAATAGTTGTTAAATTATGTGTGCAGATCATCACTCACACGTTGCATATTTTTATGACTAATAATTTATGCTTAGTGTGGGTACTTTACTGAAGGGTCATAGAATTATGGGTCTCTCTCTCTCTCTCACACACACACACAGTGAGGTGGCTTGCCAGGGGATTGATGGAGGATGTTATGCAGCTGTTATCAATAGCTTAGTCTCTTAAACAGTGGCAGTTCATTTTTATTCTTTATATAACATTAATTTTGCTCTTTTTGGAGAACAGAAATTAATTTTTAATAAACCTGAAGATGGAGTCAGGAAGATTGTTCTGGCAACCAATATGGCTGAAACAAGTATCACAATTAATGATGTTGTTTTTGTGGTTGATTGTGGGAAAGCAAAAGAGACATCTTATGATGCTCTGAATAACACTCCTTGTTTGCTTCCATCCTGGATCTCGAAGGCTTCTGCTCGCCAGGTATATGCATTACTCAAGATTTTGAATTAGCTCTTTGATATAAACTGTTTAAAGAAATATATGCATTTAGATAGCAACATGGATGATTTTTAATTTCATGTATCAGAGGAAAGGTAGAGCAGGCCGTGTACAACCAGGAGAGTGCTACCATCTATATCCTAGATGTGTGCATGATGCCTTTGCAGATTATCAATTGCCAGAACTTTTGAGGACACCTTTACAGTCTTTATGTTTGCAAATCAAGAGCTTGCAACTTGGAAGCATATCAGAGTTCTTAGCTAAGGCCTTACAAGCACCTGAGCCGCTCTCAGTAAGCTTAATTGTCCACCCTCCTTTATTTGCATCTCATCCTTTAATCCTTGGCTGTGCATTTTCACCCAAGGTTTGTTGCGGCCTTATGAGGTTATGTCTTTTATACATGTATATTTATTTGTTTCTCAGGTTCAAAATGCTGTTGAGTACTTAAAGATGATTGGGGCTTTAGATGAAAAAGAAAATCTGACAGTTCTTGGTATATATCAATTATTACTAATTATGTACATTGTGTTTCTGATAAGAGCTTGCAAATATCCGTTGCTTTGTGATGATGATATGCTTTCTTATTCCAGGACGCCACTTGTCGATGCTTCCAGTCGAGCCAAAGCTCGGTAAAATGCTCATATATGGTGCTATTTTCAATTGCTTGGATCCAATTATGACAATTGTAGCTGGCCTAAGTGTGAGAGATCCATTCTTGATGCCATTCGACAAAAAAGATGTAAGTAGCATAATAGTTTAAGGCATATGCTTTAGTCGCTTTGTTAGTAGAGATGAGCATTGTGCATTGTTAGAGCAAAATAGTACAAGTCCACTCAGTGCAACTGGTTTTGCGATTTCTATTGAAAAATGTTTGATGCTCTTCCAATTTTATAAGCATCCTTCACTTTAGAGACCATTTACTAGATATTTCTTACTCTTATTCAATATAGATCTCCTAGTTTTGTGTTACTTGATTGCTGATAACTGTGAAGTGTGAACAACTTCTACTAAGCTGTTCTCCATATGCAGGTTCGTAGTAGTATTTCTCTAACTTCTTCCAGAAGAATATCTCTAAAAATTGACTGTCGATATGTATAGGCTACTTAAGTACACACTACACAGTTTTATGCTCTGTTTGGTGTGTGCTATGTCTCGTCTCTCAATTAATGTTAGACCTTTAGCTTCAAGATTGTAGAAAATCAAGTGAGGATTGATTGATTTTCAATTCTGAAGGGATAGGTTCAGGATGCATTGAGTTAACCTCCGTTCCAAGCACAATGAATAACTTGGTAATCTCTTTTGACTCTTGCAGCTTGCTGAGTCTGCAAAGGCCCAGTTTTCTGCTCGTGGCTTCAGTGACCATCTTGCACTGGTCCGGGCCTTTGATGGTTGGAAACATGCTGAAAGGGAGCAGTCTGGCTATGAATATTGTTGGAGAAATTTTCTATCTATGCAAACCCTGAGAGCCATTGATTCTCTAAAGAAGCAGTTCTCGTATCTGCTCAAAGATATTGGTTTAGTTGAAAATTTTGAGAGTTGTAACATGTGCAGTCACGATGAACATCTCGTTCGTTCTGTTATATGCGCGGGTCTGTTTCCTGGAATATGCTCTGTTGTGGTGAGTGAAACATCATTTTTTTGTATTTACATTTCTCATAACCAATTTGTATACTTAAGTGAGGACACTGAGAATGTGAGCTCACTTGTGTTTTATCTGGTACCTAGTGTTGTGTGTTAGAACTAATTTAAAGTTTATTGATCCAGAACAAGGAGAGGTCAATATCATTAAAAACAATGGAGGATGGTTCAGCACTGTTGCATTCGGTGAGAGATCATTCATCACGTCACTTAACGCTGTATTTTCACATTTGTCGTGTATTAATGATTCCATTATACGTTCTTGTTCAGAATTCCGTGAATGCCCAGGAAGCCAAAATTCCATTCCCATGGCTTGTTTTCAATGAAAAAATCAAAGTCAATTCAGTATTCCTTCGAGATTCAACTGGTGTATCTGATTCAGTGGTTCTCTTATTTGGAGGGAATGTTTCTAGCGGCGGACTTGTAAATCTATGCTTTCCCTATTTCTCATGATTGTGTTTTTCTCATGATTGCCACTTTCTCATGCTTTTTGCATTATCTTTGTAGGATGGCCACATGAAAATGCTGGGTGGATACATGGAGTTCTTCATGAAGCCAGAGTTGGCTACTATGTATCTTAGCATAAAGAAAGAGCTTGGCGAACTTGTTCAAAAGAAGGTATATATCCGTCTGTTATGTGTCTTTCTTATGCTTGGCATATCTAATTATCTCTGCCTTGTTGTTTTCCTTCTTCGTTAATCTCATGCTTATACGACTGCAGCTCTTGAACCCAAAGTTGGACATAAAGAGTCATAACGAGCTTCTAACAGCAGTGAGATTGCTGGTGTCAGAGGACCGGTGTGAAGGCAGATTTGTTTTTGGGCGGCAGCTTCCAACAGCCTCGAAAAAATTCGAAAAGGAGATTCAATTAGGTTCAGCCAACGTTGGGGGTAATAATGCAAAATCTCACCTCCAAACCTTGCTCGCTAGGGCAGGACATCAGCCGCCTTCCTATAAGACGAAAGAATTAAAAAACAACAAGTTCAGATCTACTGTTATGTTCAATGGTCTAGATTTTGTTGGCCAGCCTAGTGGTAGTAAAAAAGAGGCAGAAAAAGACGCAGCTGCAGAGGCTCTGACGTGGTTGACTGGTGATAGCCAATCGTCTCAAAAAACCGTAGAGTACATGTCTGCCATTCTGAAGAAAAGCAAGAAAAACCAAGATTATTCTTCTACAAGGTGGCGGTAGTTAGTTGCTTGTAGGAAGCATATTTTGATGGAATTGGATCAGCACACCACCATGAACTGGTCTCCACATTTTTTATTGGTTCAAAGCAAAATTGTGCCTTGGTTTCATGCAATTACAGGAAGTAGTCGACGTTTTGCTGGTACAGAAGCTTTTGATTCTTTCTGGGTGGCTGCTCTTTAACACAACCAGACAGCTGATTCTCTAACATTTTTGATGCAGTAGCCTTCCCCCATTATCTGTATATATTACTTGAAGTGGATACAACGACACCACAAGGTGAATTCTTCCAATCCCAGGAAAAGTCCTCTCGCCTGCTTGAACGCTCACGAGGTCGGTGCTTTACATTTCCTTACGATTTGAATACTTAGATTATTCGATCAAGTAAGGTGGAGTTACGGCTATCCCAGTGGTCAGTTGTGTTATATAGGATTTCTTTAGTATGATAAGATTAAAAGGTGAATAAGGCAGCATGTTTATCATCATTTAGTTGATTCATTCCTATCAGTAGTTGAGTAGTATAGTATGTAATGATTTTGACATTCGGTATTGCCAACGTTGGTGTCATTGCCAGAGTTATGCCCTAAACACCAGTGGCCATGACCGGTTTTCCTGTTTATATTCTCTGCAATAGTAATGTTGAAGAGTTATACTAATAGTGATTCGTATTCATTTTTAGAAGTCTTTGACGGCCTCTTAGAGTTTTGATGAAGCAGTTTTTAAAATTGCCACACTTTTATTGAATTTTTTTGTAGATCTGCATTCTTTGGTCTTTTAGAATGATTTTAATTTAATTTGTCTAGTTAAATGGTTTTAAATTTTCAGGTGTAGATTTGGGGTGATTATCTAGTGACAAATAAGAGCTTCTAGGAATATAAAATTTCAATATATTTATTAGGCTGCGTTTGCTTTTAGGTACTGAGAAAATGAGGAATAAGAAAAGTGTAATTTAATTATTGGAACATCATACATTTCAATTTAATTTACACATTCCTATACACCAAGAAAAAACCCCTAACTAACTATTACAAACAAGCTCCATGGCTTCCAATAGAGTTGAATTAAACCTAAACAAATCAACACTAACATCTTGTTCATCCAAATAAACCGAACGATATACACCCCATTCCTTCTTGTATAAACTTTGAAGATCAAACACCTCACTCCCAACCCCATATTTCTCAACCAACGAGCTCTCCCTCACTTCCACCTTATACCCCAAATATCTCAAATTCATATCTCTCGACGAGTTTTCGAAGCAGTCCTTCGCATTAAACTCCACTCCGAACGGCACAATCTGCACCACAATCGCATTTTCGGGAAGAAATACCATGTTGGTCATCCCGGCACCATGCACCGCCACCATAACATCAAAGCCGTTCACAAATCTCGCTACCGATGAAACATCTCCTCCCATTTCCCTCACGCTCACGTCGAATCCAACGCTCTGTGCCAGCTCAGCCATGTCGTATTCGTTCCTCAGGCGCCGTGTCCTCTGCCTCGAGACGACGAGCAGGCGAGGGCGCCGGCTCTTGTTCTTGCAACCGCCGACAAACCCTCTCTCAGTGAGTAGGTGGTTTTGAGAAATTTGGTGAAGTGACTGAATAGTTCGGTGAAATCGATTTATCTATGTTTAACACTTTGTGAGATTTGAGCCCCGCGATAATTCTTGGGAAACATAGGACCTCATTTTGGCTGGCCATGTCGATAATTTCGTATTTTGACAACATGTTTAGGATTGGTTTGTATTTGGAAATCCACCATGGATTCATGTCAACTACGAGGAAGATTACCGTCGTGTTGAATTGCCGAGAGGTCAAGTAGAGTGGGATGAGCACGTCGGTGAAGTCATGGAAGGGGTTTCCGAGGTAGCCTCCGGTGGAGAAGATGACGGCCGGGGCAGTGAATAGCCGGGTGCAAGGTGGGGTTGTGTTAGGGTTTTGATAGGTTATGTTGATATTTTTGATCTTTTTCATTATGCTTTTCTCGAAATTTCGGGCGTAGGGTTTGAGGTTCCAAAAGGAGGTGGTTGTGTTGAGTTGTTGAGTTGTGGGTATGAATATGGTGGATGAGTTGCCATGGACCCTAACCTCACCATTTATTTCGTACACTTGTGATCTTGAATTGGTTAGGTTTTGAGTGATTGGTGGTGTTACACTCTCCACATAACTATCTGAAATAAGAAAAGAAATTATATGTTACTCCATTTAGAAGCAGTCAAAAAATTAGATTCATTATTTCAATAATACTCGTTTCAAAATTAAAATCTATTACTGTGATATGAGATAATAACTAGTAACATTTATAGTCAATATATAAAATTCACTAAAAGAAATAAAAATTAAAATTTTACCTAGCTAGCCTTTTGTGATAAAAGAAGAATCTTGGCCTATGTGCCTTTAATTAGTTTAGTAGACAATCCGACAACTTATATTCTCTAGCAAAAGTTGCCATAATACTTAGTCCACAAAAGAAAATTATCCATTTTCACTTATGATAATAAGGTTCATACAAGATACAACCCATACTAGATATAGTCACATATTTTAGTGACTCCACTAAAATCACAATATCCACTACACAATTAATTACTAATACTATTTTATTAAAATTTGAGTTGTCTATAATATGATAAAATTTTCGTGGACCAGATGGAGTACATATATACTCCAAAATCTAAATCCCATTCGAGTTATTCTCACATTTGTATAATTGTTAGCTCTGGTTAAAGATTTTTTTTTTGTGTGAAAAGATACAAAATTGTTTTAATGATGTGGTTTGAGTCGTTTGACTATAAAGATGTGAGGTGCCAGCTACCATTCTTTTGAATTAAGTGGAGAAGATGATTAATTAATACTACTTGAGTACTTGTTAAACAAGAGAAAAAATCACACATACAAGCAAAATGGTTAATTTAGAGTATTTTCAATAATTGGAGACATTAAATTGGTTGAGACCGACAATGAGGCCAATTTATTAGGTAAATTACACATACAAACAAAATGGTTAAATTATATCAACGGAAAAAAATCACTTGCAAGCAATCACAACTTCAAATATAAACAATTTACGAAATAATCATCTTAAACAATGAAAACTAATTATTGAAGTCTTACATGATTGTGGTGGTTCGCTTATTTCTTGTGTGCTCATCAATATCTTGAGACCAGATGCCATTGATGTCTCAAAATCCTCTGCAGAAAAGCTTATAGAAATGTTATTCTAGCTCTTCATAATCATGCAAATTTTATTATGAAGATAGCCGAGTAAGAGTAGCAAAATTTAGACCTGACTATGAATTTATTAGAGTTCAATAAGTTAAGTGCAAGATTCATACTTTAAGAAAAAATGAGGTTTTAATTAGATCATAAATCTTAAAATGGAAAAGGGTTCTATGTATATATAGAAAGAAACATGTAGTATACGTAAGTACATTTTTGCGAAAGAACAATCCATCAATTGAGAAGGAAATAATGAAAAGGTGTACTTACTAATTAGGGGTAAGTTGGCAATAAAAGGTTTGAAAAGAGTGAATGCCATAAAAAAGCAACAAATGAGAGCTCCCAATCCCATCCTTCTCCGTTCATACTGACTGAAACTTCTTCCTAATATTGCCTTTTGCATCATTCTATTTATTTACACTTAAACTTCTCTTTTATCAAAATTCATACGATTTACAACTACTGGTGTGTATATATATGTGTTGTGTTTCTCTTTATTGAAATCATTCGCTTGCAAATGTTTTGTTTTTTGTATATTAATTAATGAATAATGACAATGTCAATGGCCCCAACGATTGTTTATTACTAGTACTTGTTTGTATTACTCCATTTGCATTATGTTTTACATACATTGTTGTTTAATTTATTTCTCTCTCTCTCTTGAGGGTAGATATGAAAAGGGCATTGGAGTTGACACACGGGAAAGTTATTAGTAATTACTTATTTAATTAATCATTGAACTCAATTGGATTCGTCCATCAATTAATTATTTCATTATGAATTAGTTTACTTTGAGTTTTAGGTGTAGAATGACTTTCAATGCAGTTGGGCTGCCCCCTTCAAAATATGCAAGTAAGGGGAATTAGTTCAAAAAAGATTTAAAAATAAATAAATTTGGAACTTAAAGGTTATTATAGAATGGTTTCATGGGATTTAGTTAAATGGAAACTATAATTATTGTATAAATTTCAAACTATGATATGTACCATTAAAAAATATCAATATATGACAAAATAGTAGCAACAAAAGATGTCAATACAATGTCAACGGTTGCTGCTGTGTTGGCATTTTTTTGTTGCTACTATTTTATCATCTGTTGAAATTCTCTAACGGTTCAGATCATAGTTTAGAGATTGTACAATATATAGAGTTTGTATTTTATCACTTACTAATAATTTCATTGTACTAATTAAATAACACATTCTCTGATACTAACAAATATGAAAAATAACAATAACATGTCCACCGTTGCTTATTAAGTAATACTTCCTCCATCCGCTATTAAATGTTCCATTTTATTTTTTATTTGTCTACCAATAAATGTTCCATTTCTTTTTCTTTGTCCATCCACTAATAAATGTCCTAATTTTTCCTTTTCTTTTTTTATTGTTTAATGTCTCATTTCACTTTTAATATTTTTGACAAGTGGACCTTATATTTTGTTATAAAGCCAATATATAAAAATAGGATCCAAGTTTCACTAATTTTTTCTACCACTTTTTTTCATAAAGTCACTTCTCAAAATTCTACCAGATAAAAAATAGGACATCTATTGGTGGACGGATGAACTTTGCTCTATGTGAGCATGAAGATTTGTCATTTCTTAGTGCGGCATGCTCTTTCGAAGGTAGGGCACAAGGGAGTGCCAAGACTTGGTCGAGTATAATGAGATGGTTACGACGATTGACGGATATTATTACTGTCGTCCAAGAACGCGACCTTAACGATGAAAAATCTAATACACATTTTTTTACTTGCCAGAATAATATTGCAGGAGGCCAATGAGTATATTTTACTTATTAACTTGATAGGAGGCGCACAACGCTAGAAAAAAGATGGGTGATGAAACGCAAGTTGGGGTGCCCGGTGTAGCCCGCTGCGTTGGGAGAGTAGCCGAGTAGCGGTCCGGCAGCACCATCACCGTAATGCCTCCACTGGAATGGTGGAGCTATAGACTCTTTTTCTTGCCTTGTTTGTCTACACAAACAAACAACACAAATTAAAGAATAAACAAAATAACATCACTCTTAGATCATGTTTGGTAGGGTAAATAACTCATCTTACTTGATCTTCCCAGTTAATCCGTAACATGATGATCGAAAGGCAGACGACTTGCACCAGCAGCGCGCATATAATCCCCATCCACAGACCCTACAATGAATGCACCAAACAAACAATCCAATATTTCATCAGTCACAATACTCAACCTTATATATATCCATACCCATCTTTCAAATCCATACCTTTCCTCCTACATTCGCAACGAACGCTAGCAAGATGGACACAGGGATGCCCACGAGATAATACGATCCGAGGTTGATGCACGCCCCAATTTTCTGCCATCCGCATCCTCTAACGGCCCCTGCACACGTCAGCACCAACAACCTCAATTTTGGCACCACCATTTTCAGATTTCATTACTTACGTGGTAGAGTGGTTGATACCTGATAGAACTGACTGGAGGCTGTCTATGAAGTTGGAGGTAGCAAGAATAGGCATCATTGTAGCTACATATGTCACGACTTCTGCCTCGTTGCTGTAAGCATATCCCCATACATTGCGTATTAAAACAAGAACCAGCCAGAGTACAACGCCCTCTGTGAGTGCCATTACTAGCACCACGTGCAGAGCTAGACGAGCTGCTTGTGGCTGCTCGGCACCAAGCTCGTTTGATATCCGTGTGCTGCCATTCATCAGATAAGATTGAAAGACTTGAACTATGCTCGAGATAGATGAAAATATGTTGGAATGTGATAGCTAACATATTCTTGAAACTTCATTTCTTAACAAACAATATTCAACAATATTGCATCATATTTGATTACCTTACAACACAACTGAGCCCAAAAGGTATCATCCAAACCGTCGAAGACGTATTAAGGCTGTGTAAAACAAGAACACATCAGTCACAACACAAACTAAAGTGATGTTCTCACATAACTTGAACAAAATTTCTACCAGATTGAAAGAACAGATGTTTCCAGTGCCGGATTCGGAAGCAGACCAGACAGCAGTACCATCATCTGAAAAGACCAAGTCTCCAAGCTGTTCAAAACACCAAACATTCCATGAAAAAAACACTTTGGATATTCGATTTGTGGATATTTTGCTGTATGACTGATCACTCACCAAACCATCAGTGCAGAAGGGAGGCCGAGTCTGATGAAATTTAGGACATCTTGCAGGGCTTCTCTTGAGTATCCGGGCCATGTCTTGGAGCAAGATGGAGAGAACTTGATATAAAGAGAGAGAAGCAGAACATTGAGCCAGTAGGATACACAGCTAGCCAATGCAGCTCCCTTGCTACCAAGTCCAGACTTAAACACAAGAATCCAACACACAACAAGGTGCAGCACAGTTGTGATTCCGGAGCTTATCATCATCGGGAACACAATGCTCTGAGTCTGCAAGAACCTGACTTGGCATTGCAGTATGCCGTAGCCAAAGACACAGGGGATCATGTAGCGAGCATAGGTCCCGGCCTCCATGGAGATGGTGGGATCTTGGCCTAATGCTTCGAGGATGGGACCGGTGTTGGCCCAGATTAGGGCGAGAGGTATGCAGACAAGGAGAAGAACAAACATGGCTCTCTGAGCGTGGATTCCGAGCATGTGGTATTGCTTGGCTCCATATGACTGTCCACACAGTGTGTCTAAAGCGCTCGCCATTCCCATCTAGTTGAGTAGGACATAAATCAAACTAGAGCACAAAGGATAGATAACTCATCTAGGAATGAAATTCTAAGCGCATGTTTGGAAACCAAGATTTATGCAATCACTGTCTTATTTAAGGAAACTAATCCAATCACTATCTTGTGTAAAAGCATAAGTACTTCACTGTGTTGACATGTCATAAATCCTTTGAAAGAAACATTTGTATGCATCTGGATGCAACTATCTATGTTAGGGCTCACTAATAGTAAATATCCAATTAGAATTACTAATCCCTAATTAGAGTGCATTTGGATGAATACATAGAGTAGTTCATATATATCCAGTTGCAACATGATGTCAAAAGATACAAGGGAAAGGTATAAGCAATAACAAAGAGAGAGATAGTAGTAGTTATTACAAGCAAGCTAAAACCGGTGACAGAAGCGAAGGAGGTGGCGATGGAGGCACCAGAAAGAGCAACTTCACCCAAATGGCCCACAAACATAACTGAAATTAGCTGCAAAGAAAACTGCAACAAAGAAACTGAGATGAGAGGTCCAGCCAGCCATAATTGCTTTCTAACTTCCTCCAAAAATGCTTCTTTGCTTTCAAAGATGGGAGTGGGATCAGTTATGTTTTCTGAGCTTTGAGTCAGTGGAGTCCTCAGTGAAGAAGTACTACTATTACTCTCCATCTCTCTCTCTCTCTCTATTGAGAATGCCTGCAGATCCAGACTTGCATATATTATTGAAATGTACTTATCTAAGTTCTACATGGAGTATATTATTCCACTTAGAATGAGTTATTTCCTTCTTTCGACAAAGTAACACAATTTGTTTTCTTATTACATATTTTTTTTCAATTAAGTATTTTTTTAAAGTTTATATCCAAAAGAAATGCTTCGATTATGGCAAGATGATAGGCAGTAGCATTTCACAAATTTCGAATGATATTAGCGATGACTCTTGACTAAAATATTTAAATAAAATATGGAGTAGTAGTATTCGGTATGTAAATGATGGCAGGTTAAATAAAATTAAACTAATCATATCAATCCTTGTCTTTTTTCAAAACAGCATGTAAACGACAAATCTAGCCTTTTTTATTATGTACTCCTCCACTATAGATATAGCGACATATGAAGTATTGTAGTATTTCATTATTCAGATGCCCTTTGAAATAAAAAAATTCAAAATACAATCACAATTTTTACTAGTAACTTTTCTCACTAACATTCCTATTTACGTCTAATTTTACAGTCGGCAACTAACTACTAGCTGTTTTGGGACATAACAACGGCCCACTGCTGCCACCCACTTCACTAGTCCTTTTCTTCATTCATTTTTAAACATCTGGGTCTTCTACTTTTCTCATCAACCATAAATGATGGACTAATCAACTCTGCAAATTGACTTATATGAAAATATTAAAATCATATCAAAAGCATTAAATTCTCCATTAAATCCAGCATGTCATGTCAATTTTCGAGAGCTGAGGAAAACAATTTATTACAAAATCTGTTTATGATTAAAGACAAAATTTATGGAGTAGTAATAAGCACAGATACCATGTTACAAAATTGATATTTGCCCGAAAGCAAATTAATAAACAACTAAATTCCAAGCTAACTTCTTTTAATACTTCCTCCAAAAAAAACACATTGGCCTCCAATTCCATCATCACCCTAATACCTCCACTGGAATGGTGGAGTTATAGACTCTTTCTTTGGCCTTCTTTGTCTGCACATATAAACAACACAGAATTCAACAATAAACAACATCACTCTTAAAGCCTAAATTCATCTTACTTGAAGTTCCCAGTTAGTCCGTAACATGATGATCGAAAGGCAGATGACTTGCACCACCAACGCGCATATAATCCCCATCCACAGACCCTACAATGAACCAAGCAAACAATCCAACCCTTATCAGTCAAAATACTCAACCTTATATCTATCTATACCCAGCTTTGATCTTTCAAACCCATACCTTTCCTCCTATATGTGCAACGAAAGCTAGCAGGATGGAAAGCGGGATGCCCACAAGATAATACGATCCCAGGTTGATGAACGCCCCCATTTTCTGCCATCCGCATCCTCTAACCGCACCTGCACACACCACCACCAACGTTCTAAATTTTGGCACGACCTTTTTCGTATTTCATTACTTCTGTGGTAGGGTGGTTGATACCTGATAATACACACTGGAGGCCATCTATCAAGTTGGAGGTAGCGAGAATAGGCATCATTGTTGCTACATATGTCACAACTTCTGCCTCGTTGCTATAAGCATATCCCCACACATTGCGTATTAAAACAAGAACCAGCCAGACTACAACGCCCTCGGTGAGAGCTATTACTAGCACGACGTGCAGAGCTAGGCGTGCTGCTTGTGGATGCTCGGCACCAAGCTTGTTTGATATTCGTGTGCTGCATTGATCACATAAGAATGAAAGACTTGAACTATGATCGAGAGAGAAACATATTCTTGATTTTTCATTTCTTAACAAATGATCTTCACAATGCATCATGTTTGATTTACCTGACAGCAGAACTGAGCCCAAAAGGAATCATCCAAACCGTCGCAGCTGTATTAAGGCTGTGAAAAACATAAAAACATCAATCTCAAAACAAATTATATCCTCTTATAACTTCAATCGAAAATCTACCAGATGGAAAGAACAGATGTTTCCAGTGCGGGATTTGGAAGAAGACCAGACAGCAGAACCATCATCTCAAAAGACCAATTCTCCAAGCTATTCAAAACACCAAACATTCGGTGAAAAAAATCCCTAAATATATCATCAAGCTGAATTTTTGTACACTTGGATATTCAATTTTTGGACATTTTGCTCTATTACTGATCACTCACCAAACCATCATTGCAGAAGGGAGGCCAAGTCTGATGAAATTTAGGACATCTTGAAGGGCTTCTTTTGAGAATCCGGTCCAAGTCCTGGAGCAAGACGGAGAGAACTTGATATAAAGAGAGAGAAGCAGAACATTGAGCCAGTAGGATACACAGCTAGCCACAGCAGCTCCCTTGCTACCAAGTCCGGACTTGAACACAAGAATCCAACAGACAACAAGGTGCAGCACAGTTGTGATTCCGGAGCTTATCATCATCGGGAACACAATGCTCTGAGTCTGCAAGAACCTGACTTGGCATTGCAGTATGCCGTAGCCAAAGACACTGGGGATCATGTAGCGAGCATAGGTCCCGGCCTCCATGGAGATGGCGGGATCTTGGCCTAATGCTTTGAGGATGAGACCGGTGTTGGCCCAGACTAGGGCGAGGGGTATGCAGACCAGGAGAAGAACAAACATGGCTCTCTGAGCGTGGATTCCGAGCATGTGGTATTGCTTGGCTCCATAGGACTGTCCACACAGTGTGTCTAAGGCGCTTGACATTCCCATCTAGTTGAGTAGGATATAAATCAAACTCATAGTATGATTGTTTTTATAAAATTAAGGAAATATAAGATTATTGAATAAGCAAATTAATGAATACATCAAAGTAAACAGGGATTAACTTGAATCTTTTTGTTTATGAATCCTATCACACAAATAAAATTGAGAGGAAGGAGCAATGTGAGTGCAGGGTGCAGCTATGGAAATGAATGATCAGATAATCCAATTGACAAATGTTTGTACATTTTGGAGACCAAGATTTGTGCAATCACTATCTTATATAAGGAAATGAATCGCTAATTAGAGGGAAAGGGAAAGGGAAAATTATGTACCAGCAAACTAAAACCGGTGACGGAGGCGAAGGAGGTGGCGATGGAAGCACCAGAAAGAGCGAGTTCACCCAAATGCCCCACAAACATAACTGAAATTAGCTGCAAACAAAACTGCAAGAGAGAAACAGAGATGAGAGGTCCAGCCAGCCATAGTTGCTTTCTAAGCTCCTCCAAGAATGCTTCTTTGCTTTCAAAGATGGGCTTTTGTGAGGTTTGAGTGAATGGAGTGGTAAGAGAGGATGTATTGCTCTCCATCTCTTCACCAAATTCAGAATGGAAATGATTCAACTGCAACTGCAACTGCAACTGCTATTGTTGCTGTACATATAGATGCATTTCGCACATTTTCTTGGATGTATGTACGGAAAATCATTTGCACACTCTTCTTGACTAAATTTATCACACAGTATATACCGACAAAGCTCACCATGAAATACTCTTTTCTTTTTATAATATCTAGGTTCTAGGTTGAATGAGTGGCACGAATTTAAGAAAGTATTGTCAGGTAGAATAAAATAGAGAAAAAAAAAATTAATTGCATATTTTAATGAGAAAAAAATGAGAGATAATATTATTTTCAACATTTTGAATGGGACGAAGAGTATTAAAAAGAGCTGTGAAGTGGAATAAGGGACATATATGCATGAGGAGTGTATTTAATATCTAACTTTTTTTTTTAAAAATATTTCAAGTGGACATACTTTGCGCAGGGAGGGAGTATGTTTGTGAATTGTGAGTCTAGTTTAACGTACTGTCCAAGTTGTTTGACCGAAATGGACCACCACTTTGGTTAGTCGTATTCGTCATATAGTAGTATCTGAATTATTTCTTCTACTTCAATTAAAAAAAAAATCATCAACCCAAAATTATGCTGACATGGCAACCAGCAAGTTCACTTATTAAAAGATTTCGTTTTGATAACGAAGACATAGAATACAAATCAAAAGTATATATTGCCAATCCACCTCAATAATGCTTCTTCTCTCATGCAAGCCACACTAATCAAAATTTGATTTTTATTCTTTGATTTGGTCAATTACACTATCAATAATCTAAGCATATCGGTCAAACTTTATCTCTTATTATCAACCATTAAATAAGTAGTGTTGAAAATGAAGCAAAATGCAACACAAGCATACTCGTTTATGTAGAAAACATAAGAGGAAGATCATAAACATAAATACTCGTCATTAAATCTATTTTTGGGAGATGAATAAGGTATATTACACAAACCTGCAGAGGAATCTTAAATATGAAATATAAAGATGCGTTTTGTGGAGCCAAGTTATAAATCACAGGTGATTATGATAGGAGATTCCATATTAGATTTCAAAATCAAATTCAGCAAATCAAAAGAAAATAAAGAAGGCAGGCAGCATCACAGAAATAAACTTCTACTTGCATTTCTCTTCTTCTATTGCAAATAAATTTAGCAAGAGAGGAATGTATATGTTTCTATACAGCAAGAAACCAAGACATATAACTCACAAGGCGTAACAC
Organism: Salvia hispanica; assembly: GCF_029641045.1. Taxonomy (NCBI): domain Eukaryota; kingdom Viridiplantae; phylum Streptophyta; class Magnoliopsida; order Lamiales; family Lamiaceae; genus Salvia; species Salvia hispanica. The sequence continues at coordinate 35,814,629 of NC_142696.1, forward strand.
ATCACTGGCCAACACGTTTACAGCGCACCCAGAATGCTGTTCCCCCACTTCTGCCACGGGCAACAGTGATTTCCTCATCAATATAGAACCAAATGAAAAACGGATCCGCATTGGTTGGCTCCCTTTCATCATCTCCTTTAAAACTAAACTCAAACGGATCAAGCGGCCCTACTTTTATCCGGATTTTTTCAAATATGAATGCAAGTATTCTTTTCTTCCATGATAACCTGCCCTCAAAGCTCAGGGATCCAAGAGGTCCAAGATAAACTCCATTCTCTATCCTCTTTCCCTAAAATATTCATGTCAAAAAATTATTCACACGTGTAAATTAAAGAGCAGTGTTTCTCCCTTTTTACAAAAATATGCTTAATATCCTTAAACAATTTATGCTACACTAGCATCTTTAAAGGCCACCCAAAATAATTGACAAAGAAGTTGAGGATGATTCAACATCCGTTTAAAGAGTAAATTCATTGACAGAATTTTATTTTATTTTTTGGTTTTTGGGGTCTAGACTTCAATCATAAGTGTGGAAAACATATCTAAGACTTTGTTTTATAGAAAGAAAATGCACATATGAGTGAAAATGCCATCTAATGTCAAGAAACGTTGTTATCAAAGGAACGGTGTGAAATTAATCCAAAACAGAGCCAGCAAATATAAACCATTGATCATTTAAATGACAGCAAACATATTTAAACTTCAAGGATCCAGAAACTCACAGCTGCATCAAATCTCTGGATGGCTGTGATCGGGAAATATTTACCGCGAGTTAGCTTCTTCTGCCGGTTATCATATCAGCACCAAAGAGAAAAGAAATGTGAGCCTACACACACGATAAAGTACTGAAAAAACAAGTGCATCATGAGTGCATAAAAGTAACAATAACCTCAGCAGTAAAAACGAGCATCCAAGTTCTCCCTGGTGAGTCCGTTCCTCCTAGAGTTTGAAAAAACTTAGAGGGGTCGACCTTTGCCTTCTCAATCACAGAAAAAGCATTCAGGATCTCTTCTTGTGGAACTTTTCTTGTCTTGGCTGCATTCTTAAGCACTCTAACACACTCCTCTACTTCCTGTACAGAATAGATATTCGTAACTTAAATGGTAGTAAGATTGAGTATCTCATGACTACCATTGATTTCTGTTATCATCAAGTTAATACTTGTGTGTGTGAACATAATGTGAATTGAGCATTGAATCATAGAGAAATAAAAACAAATAACAATTTTCTAACCAAGATTCTGAAGAAGTTACAAGAAAATGTTCGAAGTACTAGCTGCTGCTGAAAGGAGGAATTTGAAAATTTTGGACAAACTATGTCTCAGTTATTAAATTACATTCTGGAATATTCAATATATTCTTGAGCCTAAACTTTCATAAAATTATGTTTCGATTTTTGGTTAATTTCGTGAAGAAAGGAGGTACTCTAGCAAACACTGGGTGATAAAATTAGAGGCGAAGGGTGTTTCCCTCGTGATAAAAATACTTTCGGCATTATAAGGCGATATGGTGTGCTCCCTTGCAAGGTCTTTCATAAACAATGTGCTAAACATCAAATCTAAAAAGACTCACTGTTGTTTTGAACCTTTTGCATATCCTTTACTTTCATTAAATCTTCTGATCTTATATACTTACAAAGTGAAGACATTCTAACCTTGGACTCACTTCTTCATAAATCATTTAAAAATGATTCTTGCAAAGAAACCTCATCAAAGCTGACACAAGAGACTACAGACTAAATGATCAAGATCATAAAACTGAGAGTTTTCAATTTTGCCTCCTAATCCCAATTCTCTATGATTCTTTTCCAATAATTCCTTCCAACAAGATTACTACTTTACTCTAAAAAGCTTCTAAATAGTTCAATTGAGAAACTCAATCAGCCACAATTCAATCAACATTGTCATTAAAAAGTGATGGTGCCAAGAGTGAAATGAGGGATAGCAGCACAAACCATAGTTTCTGAAAATCAAGAGAAAGTAAAAAAGCAATTAATATAAGCACCTTATCGAGCTGTGGTTGTTCCTCAGCGAGAAGTGATGGTGTGGTGGAGATTTGGGGCTCGCCATCAACAGCAGCTCTGAGACGTTGTAGAGAGGAGAATGTGGGAATAGTTGTTTTGTGCACAAGTTTAAGGTTGAAGGGTGTGTGAAGAGAGCAGATGGAAGGCGTGAGGGAGTGACAAGGAGAAGAAGCAATGAAGCTATGGAGAAGAGAATAAGCCATAGCCACATACTGCTGATATCTCAATTTTTTCATTTAAATTCAAATTAGTTTTTGGTATTTTATGATAATTGCCTCAAAAATCAAAATACATGCATTTTAGGTAGTACCGAAATAAATAATGCTTACAAATCAAACTCAAAATTATGCTCTAAAGCTCTAAATACAATTAACATCTCACATGTCAAATTTTATGAACATTATTAAATGACAACTTAACAATAAAAAATTCTTATTTTATTGGTGAAAGTGGTTGAGACTAATAGTACAAATCAATTTAATTTGATTAATTAAAGTTAACACAAATAATTTATATAAAGATTATTTCATGGAGTATATACTGTGATAGCAAAATTTTGTAAAGTGATTAGTATTAATTACAGTATTGTATGTTTTTTTTTTGTCGAAATTGCACGAATTCTATAAAATTCTTAATTTAAAGTGCCCTTGTATACATGCTTATTATTTTTAGTTACTATCTGATGAAATTTTTATATCAAATAAACTGATAATTGGGTCTAGGGTGAGATTAATACAAGCTTTTAATGGGTAGGGTGTAATAGTTTATTGGTTTATTATGTTTTGTACTCTCAACTTCATAATACTATCATGTAATTAATAGTAGTAGTACTAATACTATGTTAGCAGTTAGGAATTTTTATTAAAAATCATCAATTAAATAATCAATTAAAAAATATTATTCTAAAACTGTGTATGGAGATTTGATTCCGATTAAATTTTTAACTTAGATAAAATTTTGATATTGATGTACATAAAAAGGTGAGATTTTTGCAGCTACTTATTCTCTTTTCTTCGTCTCAGATTCCAAAGCGCAAACCTAAACCGTTAAAGAACTGCCAAGATTCTATTTTGAGTTGCCTGTAACTCAGTTCGTTTGATTTCTCGAAAAGGGGAAGGAAGCACCGGCCAAGTCTGGGCTTATACCAACTAATTTAGGGATTTAAAAAACAGTTCGAATGTGGTTCGTCAATTTCTTTTCCTATTTTTTTCTGTTTTTCTATAGCGTTTTCCCAATTTTGTGTGTAGAATGCGTGATTAAATGCTTCAGCTATGTATGCTAGTTTCTAAATTTGGTTTACTATTGTGGGATTTCCATCAAATTTAGTTAGTGGCTCAGATTCTTATTTCCATTGGTGAGCTCCAACTGTTTGATTAATTTCCACACTGGGCTTCCTTTTTTTCTTGTGAGGAGTTATTATTCAATTTTCTTAGCTATTGTCATGTTGAATGCGTGATGATAGGGATTTTTGGAGGAGGCATAAGAGAAAAGTGTATGTTGCACTTGGAGCTTTTGGGGGCGGGTATGTACTGTACAAGCTATACGATGCTCGGAGGCGTAGTCTTAGTGCTCTGCAGCGGCAGCTTGCTGATGAGAGAGAAAATGAGGAACTCATCAAAGCCCAGTTAAGATCAGCTAACGGCTAACCCTTGTGCATTCGTTTGTTATTGCTACTAACGAAGCTTAATACTCATTTATTTTTTTGTTGCTTGGGTAGAATACAAGCGCATTTTCAGAGCGTCCAGAGAATAGCCGACACAGCAACGATGCCTCATGTGATGCATTACTTAGATATTCATTTGGCTGAGAGCTTGGACCTCACACCTTTGACAGAGAGATTAATTCAAGGAAAGGACCAAGCAACTACTTTAACCAAAACAGAGAAGCTTGAACTATGGGACAGACTTAAAATATTGAGTATGTATAAAATACTTTCGCTCATGTACCCTGTATGTCTTTATCTAGACCATTTCATTAATTTTTGTTATCCATTGGTTGTGATGTTTTACAGGTTTTACAAAAATGGTATCATCTATTTGGGCGTTGACTATGCTGTGCCTCTATATCAGGGTCCAAGTCAATATCTTAGGGAGACATCTATATATTGACACGGCACGAGGTCTTGGAAGTTCTCATCTGCTTGTAAGAATGATGCTATCTTTAGTTAAATTGGGAATACTTTTATTTTTACCAATAGATGTGTGTTGAGCATTACCAACCTGGCCTATTTGTAGAGGATAACGTTTTTTATGCGATGTGTAACATGTGTCTCCAAAAATGTTGCATTATTATCAAACTAATGTTTTTATGCTGATTCTTATATTGACTTTATGTTTTACATTGTCTGATGTTTGAAAGTAACTTGAATCATTATTCCAATGGTGTCCCTGTAGTAGGACAGACATATAACATCTCTCAAGCATTTTATTATTCAAAAGCTTTAAGGTAGACTTAGCCAACTTGTTAGGTGTACAATTTTTTAGAACAAGTAATCTAGTTTGTATGAGTATGAGTAGATATCAGATGTATCAAATCCAAGTTGATATTGGATGAATCTTTAAAATGACCAATTGACCGTGCTTTAGGAATAGTATATGGTTGTTATAACAAAATCAGAGAGTCCCTGCTTGTCATCAAAACATGCTCTAGCCAGCTTTGTGGCAGTCACATTAACAGCAGTCGATATTGCTGATGCTCATTATTTGGCGTGGGTCATATGACTCATATTTGCCACACTCTCTCAAAGATAATTCAGTGTTTTAAGTAAATATTATTCCTCTTTCCACCAAAAGTGTGGCACCGGTTTTCATAAAATGTTTTGTAGATATTTTGTTAGTGTAGAAGTGTCTCACCAATGGAAAATAGTGGGTTAAGATGGTGGGTCGTGGGTCATTGTTTGTAAATAAGGAGCATTTTGAGAGTAAATCATAAGCAGGGTGGGCTTTTTTTTTCAAAAAAGGAAAGTTTTCTCACTTTTTGTGGACGATGGATGTGGGATGCCTGATAAGGCAATTGTTGCACACTCTTGGTGGACGGAGCAATTACTTTTTTGTGCTAAAGTTTTTTTGGAGTGGTAGAAGTTACAAGATACACAACCCACAGTTAAGCTATGAATTTAACATTTGTGTGCAGATCACTTTTCTTACAGTATTAATCACTAACCACAGTTAAGCTATGAATTTAACATTCGTGTGCAGATCACTTTGTGCGTCTATTGTATTTCAAGATATGTTTCATCTACCTCTTAATCTCTTTTTAATGGTGCTAAACATATGTAATCTTATTAATGCTGTAGCCTGATCTATTTATGTATATATAAGAATGGCTCATCTATGTGATCCAGGATGAAGCTGAAATGATTGACAAGAATGATGAACAACAGTTTTTGGCCTGTGCTGATTATCTTTCTAATCGTGGTCTGCTTTCTTTGATATCTGATACAGAGGCTGTGACAGTGGAAGTACTCAAGGGGTATGTATGCCTTTCTATGCATGTATATGAGATTAGTAAAGATTTCATCCCCCCCCCCCCAAAAAAAAAAAAAAAAAAAATTCCCTAAATTCTAGGTTTTTACTGTTCCATTGCATGCACTATTCGTCTATATGCCTTCTCTGCTCTTCATATTTGTATTTTTTTTCTATATTTTCTAGCATTTCTTGCAAAAAAGGGCATCACAACTTGACAGATGGTTAAACTATTGCTATCTTGTGACTATTTAAAATATTTTTGAAATCCATCTAATTGAACTGTTTATTTCCTGGAATTTCACATCTTTGCTGGAATTATGCCAAGGTGGCAGATCCACATAACAGCTGATTCAGTTGGAAACTTGGAATTGTAAAGGGTTAATTAGTTAGTGTTTTAATTTATTTAATTCTTAGCTGAGTTAATGTTTAAGAGGTGCCACCAATGGGCCAATTGTGTGTAGTACCCTCTTATGATAATTGCACGAAGTTTAAGAACTCGAGAAGTCATTAGGTAGGACAGGAGTTTTCTGGTTTTAATCTCCGAGTGACTTATAATTATAAATTCTCAGTATGCATATTCTTCATTCTGTTATTGTATGAATAGATTATAATAATGCAATTGTTTGGGATTTTGTCCTCATTTCTAATGAATCTATGCGATATCTATCATGTCAAGAATTTGACACTTCCATCTGTAAGTGAAGATACGAGTTATATGCAATATTGATGAAGATCATGAAGTTTGTAATTTTGTAGTATCTCTTTCAAAGTTCAAATTTAACTTTAGCACGGTTGGAATTAGCTGTTGATGAAGAAAGAAAGTTAGACAAATAAAGTCCTCTGGCACGCAATGGGTAGCTGTACCCACCTTGGGAATCTGGTTCGCATATGACCTTAAACATCAGCTTATAGCATGGTCAGAAAAATAATTAATTCACTGGTCAACCCATTGAGTTAGTGCGGAAGAGTATTATTTTCCAATTTCCTTTTGCCGGCCAATGGAGTTGCAAACGATATAATATCCCATATGAATTTTTGGGGTTGAAGATCAGTGCTGCTAGAACTTGCTCACTTGGTGGTGATAGTTTTACTATGCCTTGATTTTCAATATTCTTTATATAATCTAGAGAATGAGTTATAACTTATATAATCATAATGTGCTAATCAACTAGTTGAAAGTTATTTTTTTATCTGCTGTCTGTATTCTGGCATTTCAATCTTATGTATATATATGCTCTTTTATGTGTGCTTACCTTTCTGCTTTTTGATGAAGTTTCTTTAATTCTCTGTTCTTTTTTGCACCTTTAAGGCATTTGGTTTAGTCTTGACTATGTTATGTGGATACCCTTAAGCTCAGTGTCTTTGTTGAAATCTTGATCTGACACTACGAATAGGTAGCATCTGGATACTATATAACACTCTTTAGTCTCCATGTCTCAGAACCATGCCTGATTCCTATTACATTGTTTCTTGAATCCTAGTCATGTCAGGCAATAAGTGTTTTGATATCAAAAGTGATTATACGTTATTACATTTTCATTTGCAGAAAACACCTGAAAGATATCTTCAGCACTATGTTAGTTCACGATGCTATTATACACATATTGGAGACGTTAATGATTAGGCATAGCCCTAGTCAGTGGGTGGGTTATCTGATGCCTGATGATGGCGATGTTTACAAATTTGTTGCACCATCCAACAGCGGTGGATCAGATTTCTCACATGTTACAAAATTTGAGTTGCTCATGGGGGAAACACGCGCAGTGTTGTCAAGGTACAGATTTCGAATTCGGCACCTTATTGAACTTGGTTGCACACTCAAGTAGTATTTGTTTTTGCATCTGAGTTTTACAAATCCATCATTTTGGAAAGATGTTTAAGAAAAACTGTGTGAGGGACCTCCAAATTATACAGTGCTTCCTTTTGAATATGTTCAATACATTGCTGTTGTTGGATTACCAATAAAACATGTCCAATTTTCTAAAATTCATTACCTACCATTTTGAGTTTGGTCTTACTTTGTGCTGTAAATTTGCATTCTCTTCCTTCTGTTGTTTCTCTAACAGATGCTGAATTTACATTATGAGGATGTCCTTATTTTGTGTGTTCTCTTTGTTTGGGCAGTGCTGAGTTTGCCAATGTTGTCGACATATCTCTAAGAGCAGTGGTGAATGCTGTCTTGGAGGATCTAAACAGCCATTGCGGCAAAAACAATTTGATGTCTGGGATGCCACTTGCCAGACTCGTGCCGAGGATAGCTCTTATGGCTCAACAGCTTCTTACGGAATCGAACAGAGGTAGGTACATCCAAATGATTCGGAACATACCTGAAGTTGAACAATTCTTCACCCTTTTATACTCGAGCACGCCCGCATAGAGCAGAATCACTGTCTCAGTTTATGTGAAACTTGAAAAGGTTAATTCAAGTATGTGGTGATGATGTACAAGCTATTAAAGAGAAGAAGACAATTTTTGTTGTAATATCTTCTTGCAAATGTAACCCATGGCTATTTGTTTGATTAATTTCAGTATCATTGGTGATTTTATAGTTTTTTTTTTTTTTTTTGCAACAGCTTCTTGTTTAAGAACGAGTAGTACTGATTATTTTTATATATCCCAGTTTAAATTTCTCATGAGAATAATAGCCATCTACAGATATATGCAAAAGCAAAAAACACATTGCGGGTTATAGTGGTATACTATCCACTCTAAATTTTGTAACATGGAGTATATCCCATCATTTAATATAATAGTAGTAGTAAAGATAAATGCTTACCTTGGGATATACACGAATATATTGATTCCACATGTGACATGGAGTATATCCCTTCATTTAATATAGAATGGCATTCCCCATTCCATTATGGTAACACGGCAACCAATATTTAATCCAGTTTCCAATTCCATTATGTTATACACTGTATTTAATATTTATATAGGATGTTAGCGACTGTATTTAATATTTGTATAGGATGAACTTTTAAAATGCTGATATGCGATTTTAAATTTTAGATTTTAGAAATTTGCGTTCTTACATTTTCAACCATTTACGTTAAATTTAAATTCATTTTTATGTAAATATGTCATATTGAAATCTCTCTCTGTCCACAATTAACTATTCCAATTTACTATTTTTTTCATTCATATTTAATTTTTTTTACTACTTTTAATAATAAACTTCACATTCAATTAATTTTATTTTAATCATTTTTTATTATAAAACTAAATATATTCTATCAATCCCCTAAAAATAGACTAATTTTGAAATGACATACTGCGTAATTGGTATTAGTAAGAGAAAGATAAAATATAAAAAAATGTTTAGAGATTATTAATGAAAAATGAGACTCATCTCATTATTTAACATTTGATTCACACTGTGGTTATTTTTTACGACATGATTTATCATTGGTAATCTTCGAGAACTTGCAAGCAAACAATGTTATTGATGGATTATTGACCAACACCGGCTTGTCGCAAAATAATTTTTTATCAACGAACATTAATAGTCAGAAAAGTTACGTTGCCCTACTCAATCATAAGCCCAATGCAAGAGCTGAAGGAACTCTGTCATCAGTGATAACTGATTGCATTTGTGGGGTGTTTAACTGATGGATGAAGTTTGTGTAATAAATTTACAATTCAAGAACTCAAGAGCATATATAAATAATACGGTATATTCGAACAACATGTATTTCACGTAATTAACTACTAGAGTAATTATCGGATCGAAAACTTACATTGACGATCTACAACGGAAGCGATTTTTGGATTGAGTGGCTGCAAATCCAAAGATTTGTTTCTCTTTTTCCTCCTTTATGTGTATTTTGTTATGTATGTGATTCAATAAGATACCACTTTATTTATATATTGAGAGAGAAAAACCTTAATTATCAAAATAACTAATATGCCCTTTCAATTAAAGTAGCTATAAAATAGTGTAACATGTCTATAAAACAAATATAAAATGATAGATCCATTTATGTTTAGGATTCAGTCACATGTCAAACATGTGAGACATAAAACTTATAGTCTGTCGATTATGAAACATGGTATATCTATGATACTCTTCCGTCCGTCATTAAGAGTCTTATTTCTTGGCAGCACGAATTTTAAGAAATGTTAAAAAAAAGTGAGTGGAAAAAAGTTACTAGTAAAATATGAGTCTTACTTATATATATATTAGTTTTAAACGAAATGTAAGTAGAATGAGTTAGAGAACGTGGGACCCTATAATCATTTATGGTAAAAGTAAACTCGGACACCTATTCACTGACGGAGGGAGTATTTGTTAGGTGTGTGATTGGATTGGTGGGCAGGCTTGTTGGGACTTCATGAGATGTTTCACCATCTCTTGCATCATCGGAAGATGAATTTCTATCTTTGTTCTTTGTACATGCTAGAATTCGTGATGCACTTCATGTTGCAATTCGTGTCACAGTTCCTATGTTAGGAATGATCTAACTCGAATGGTGTGTGTTGAGCAATCACTCCTGTAGTCTGTGTTGAACTGCTACCCACGACGATATGTGGCAAACTTTCAATCCCGAGCGTCCTTTTTCTTCTTTTTTGAGCGTGTATCTAAAACATCATCAATAAAGATTTGACTCAGATTGACATTTTTGTCTTATCTTGCAACAACCTCTTCCACCTTCATCTATTTAATAAGAAAAAAATTACTACCTCCGTCCTTGAAAATTTGACACGGTTTACCATTTCGGTCCGTCCCTGAAAGTTTGACACACTTCACTTTTACCATTTTTTGTAGTGGATCTCATATTCCACTAACTCATTCCGACTCACATTTTATTATAAAATTAATACTTTAAAAGTATGACCCATATCCCACCAACTTTTTCAACTCACTTTTCATTACATTTCTTAAAACTCGTGCCGGGTCAAAGTGTGTCTGTTATGACAAATAGGGCAATTGTGAATCGAGAAACAAAAGAACGTAAATAGACACTAAATTTACGTGGTTCACCAACGTTGTGTTGGCTATGTCCATGGGCAAAAACGGTGAACAAATTGTATTACGACTGCAGTTTTCAGATACAGATTATGTGCTCTACTCCCATATATATAGGCACACATTAGACAGACTGGGCCTAGGAAACATAATCCTATCCCAATTAGGAAACCTAATCCTATACAAATTCAAGGCATACTAACAAATCTCCACTTTGACTTGAATTCTCCCCATCATAACACCAGACGAACAAACTTCTCCATTCTTGCCTCAGATTTTCCCTCCACGGGCAACTAACAGCTCATGACATTAAGCAAGTCCAAACAATGTTGGAACTTGCTCTGCGGGACTGACTTGGTGAACATATCAGCAGGATTATCAGCAGTACCTACTTTCTTCACCTCAATTCTCTTCTCATCTCTTAGAAAATGATACCTCACATCAATATGCTTAGTCCTTTCATGATGGACTTGATCCTTGGCTAAACAAATAGCGCTTTGACTGTCACAGAACACAACAGCTTGATCTTGATGTAAACCAAGATCACCAACTAGCCCTTGCAACCATATTCCCTCTTTAGCAACTTCTGCCAACGCCATATACTCTGCTTCAGTAGTAGACAAAGTAACTGCAGCCTGCAAAGTTGCTTTCCAACTAACAACAGAACCACTAAGAGTGAAAACATAACCGGTCATAGATCTTCTACTATCGACATCTCCAACAGAATAACCAGTCACTAAACTGTGAGTATCACCTCCATAAATGAGACCAACATCAGACGTACCTCTCAAGTAATGAAAAATCCTCTTCACAGCCTGCCAGTGCTCCTTTCCAGGATTTCCCATGAACCTGCTAACAACGCTGACAGCATGCGCTATATCTGGCCTAGTACAGACCATGGCGTACATCAAACGCCCTACTGCATTAGAGTACGAGACTCGAGACATGTACTCCTCATCAACTTCGGATTTCGGTGCAAGATCAGATGATAAATGAATGTTTATGGCACTTGGAGTATCAATAGCCTTAGATGGAGACATGCCAAATCTTGACAAAATCTTCTCAATGTAGCTCTTATGTGACAGAGAAAGCTTTTTCTTTTCTCTATCTCTAGAAATCTCCATGCCCAGAATTTTCTTCGCAACACCCAAATCCTTCATATCAAACTCAGCACTAAGCTGAGCTTTCAACTTCTGTACTTCAGACTTCGACTTCGCAGCTATGAGCATATCATCCACATATAGAACAAGATAGACCATAGAACCATCATCAGCTTTGTTGATAGACACAACAATCATACGGACTCCTGCTGAATCCCAGCTTGATCATGTAACTGTCAAACCTCTTATACCACTGCCTCGGAGACTGCTTTAGTCCATACAAGGACTTCTTCAACTTGCACACATAATCCTCCTTGCCCGGAACCACAAAACCCTCTGGCTGAGTCATGTAGATATCCTCCTCAAGCAATCCGTGTAGGAAAGCCGTCTTCACATATAGAACAAGATAGACCATAGAACCATCATCAGCTTTGTTGTGATAGACACAACAATCATACGGACTCCTGCTGAATCCCAGCTTGATCATGTAACTGTCAAACCTCTTATACCACTGCCTCGGAGACTACTTTAGTCCATACAAGGACTTCTTCAACTTGCACACATAATCCTCCTTGCCCGGAACCACAAAACCCTCTGGCTGAGTCATGTAGATATCCTCCTCAAGCAATCCGTGTAGGAAAGCCGTCTTCACATCTAGTTGCTCAAGCTCCAAATCATAATGTGCAACTATCGAAAGTAACACTCTGATGGAAGTGTGTCTGACCACTGGTGAGAATATCTAATTATAGTCAACCCCCTCCTTTTGCGTGAACCCTCTTGCAACTAGACGAGTCTTTTATCTAATGCCCTCATCTGGTGTAGTGCCTTCCTTCTTCTTGAAAATCCATTTGCAAGTGACAATCTTTCTCCCCTTAGGCCGTGGAACCAATTCCCAAGTCAGGTTCTTCAAAAGTGATTCTATCTCTTCTTGCATTGCAGCGAGCCACTTGGCACGCTCACTGCCCGAAACAGCTTCCTTGTGTGGTTCATCTGCCGAAGGCTCATCTTCGACCTCATTGGCAACCTGCAATGCATATGCCATCATATCTTCAAAACCATACCTCAACGGAGGCTTCACATTTGTCCTCCTAGCTCTGTCAATAGCAATGCTTCTCTGACGAGCTTGTGGATGAACATCCGAACTAGAAGTATCGGCGGCTTCAGCAGTAGTGTGTTGATCTTCTCCACCTTGGAGTTGTGATTCACTCACATCGTGAGTGACTTGCAGCTCCACCTGTTCATCAACACCATCCAAATCCTCTGTAGCAATAGACTTCACAGTAGAGTTAAGCATAGAATTTTCATCAAATACCACATTCCGACTGAGAATAATTCTACCCTCTGAAGATGACCAAATTCTGTAACGCCCCACTTTTTCAAACCCTAATTTTCGGGTTATAAAATTTTTGCATTAAATGCCTTAAATGCTATGATATGTGGATTATTTGATGAGTAATTAATTGCATAGTGTCTTTGTGACCTAATTGCGTATGAGATTTGAGATTGAGTTGAATAGTCAACTTGTTGAAATGTTGACGTGGCTATTGAATAGTCAAAGATGGGAAAAATATGACGTGGCCGTTGAAAGGTCAATGCGTTGAGAAAAAGGAGAGGAAGTAAAGAAATGATTGATTGGGTGTGAATATTTGATGCGGAGAAATATAATTGTGGGTGAATTATTTTCCTAAGGGATGAGTGAGAATTAAATAGGAGCATTATTAAATCATGTGGAATTATTCGATCCCTCTTATTTTTATTTGGAGAAGAAATCCTATTTTTCTTGGATTTAATTATTTGGTTGGAAGAATTTTCCAAATTAAATCCAAAGTCCGATTATTCTTTATTTGTTGGTGGAATTTTCGGCCATCATGATTATTGGAGAAGAAATAATATTATTCTTGGATTTAATTATTTGTTTGGGATAATTATCCAAATTAAATCCAAAGTCCAAATACTCTATAATTCCTACATGGAATTTTCGAACTCCACCTTTGATTTTCCCATGAGATTTTCGAAAATCTCATATATTGGAGAAGAGGGAATTATTTATTTATTTGACCTCTTATTTATTCTATTCCATGAATAAATATAAATATGCTAGAATATCCTAGAATATCTTGCCAAATCTAAGAAGATATTGCATATCCTAATTAAATTAGGATTTGAAATTCAAATCCCTTGGAAGATTTGATTTTTACACACCACTTTTGGCTATACTTGGGAGATTTGATTATTATTTTCTTGCTCCGTGATATATTATTCTACTCCGTGAAATATTTGAATTTAAATCATAGGCTAAGTCAATAGCCTAGAATTCGAAATTCTCTCCTAACCATCCTCCAAATTTTCGGCCTCTACAACCAACAAATCTCTCCATATCTTCCAAATCTTGGTTTATTTAATTATTGGATATTATTATTTTGGCACTCTATAAATATAAGAGAGAGATCAAACCCTAGCATACCAAAAACCGGCGCCCCACTCCTCAACAATTTCGAAAATCTCTCTCCCACTTTCTCCATATTTTCTTCAAGTTTTCTTCAAGATTTCTTCATCAATTGAGAAGAATTCAGGTGAAATTCAAGAGATTATTGAAGAATCAAGACTAATTCCTTGTTTCTACCGTTCGTTCTTTTGGAAAAGGTACTTTAATTATTGATCTCCTCTTCTTCTACCGATCAATCGGTGTTCTTGTTTCCACATGCATATAGATTGAGTGAAGGGGAAATTAATCGGTGAATTTCGGGATATATGTGTGCAAGTGTGTGTGTGCGAGACCGTGTGTGTGTGTGTGTGCACGCCTCGGTCGGCGTGCACATGTGTTGTGATCGTGTGCGTGTGTTGTGTGTGTGGAGCACTCTTGCGTGACACGATTTAATGGTGAATTTGGAGTTGTTCATTGAATAAGAATGACATACTAATCATACTTTGATTTTGTTTGATGATTTGAAAGTAATCGATGGGAAAAAAAGGGAAATATGGGAGACATGCATGATTTGAAATCAATGATTGAAACTGATTTATAATACGCCTAATTTAAAGGTGATACTTCGCGCTCTCAGCGTGATAAGCGAGGAGAAGAGAATACTTTCGAGCTAAGCCGACGAGGTGGGCTTTCTTTTAAAATAAGGACATTGTCCTAAACTGATATTGATGAGAATGAGATATGTGTTATCATGCCTTGATTTGTTTTGTCGTGCCTATCCCTCGTGGCTATGCCACTATTGATTTAATCGAATTCGGATCCTCGTAGAGCCGCAAACTCTACTTGGGTTAGTGTACACCAATGTTAGACCGAGTGCTGGCGTACGGGTCGGCCGGTCTAGTGACCTGGATTGCGGCCGCATTCCTTGTCATGTAGAATAAGGATATGGTAAACGTCGATGAGAAAAATGGTTGCGCGACCGTGATATTTGAGAAAGAATATATTTTGGTGCCTCGGGTCTTTCTAAAGTTAAAACCCCGATGGACACTTGAAAATGGCATGATAACTATAATTGTGATAAAACTGTTTTCGGCATGAGTCCACTGAGTATGTTTATAGTACTCAGCCCTGCATGTGTTTTCCCTATGTGCAGGTTGAGCGGTGACGAGCGGGCGGCGGTGTTGAGTAAGGAATAATAAGATGATCTGTTGAAACTCTAAGTGTCGTTGTGTCTCCATACATAGCTTCACTTCTCTCTTGATCGCTTCCGCTATTTTATGAAAAATTGTTATCTTTTGGTTGGGATGAAACAGTTGGAATTATTTTGGAAACTCTGATGAGCATTTATTGCGATAACCTTTTGTTGGATTTCTTTGCTAAGGCATTATTCTTCTCCTATTTAATTGTTCATTAAATGCTTTGGTCAAATCCCTTTTTAAATGGTACCCTAGCCTATGATCTTTGATGCATTTAAGTCTGCCTAGTTAACGCTCGCCGCATTTATTATACCCTAGATGGGCGGGTCGTTACAAATTCTGTACCCCTTAACTCCATCTCCATAACCAACAAATACTCCCCCTTAGCTCTTGGCTCTAATTTACCTTCACTCACATGATAGTAAACAGTACTCCCAAAAACTCTCAACATAGAGTAATATGCAGGTGAATCAGACCATACCTCGTACGGTGTCTTGCAGTCAATGCCAGTTGTGAGGTCCACGGTTGATCAGATAACAAGCCGTGTTCACTACCTCTGCCCAAAACTTCCTAGTCAAACCGGCTTGGAAGAGCATGCATCTTGCTCTCTCCAACAACGTCTGATTCATGCGTTCTGCCACACCATTCTGCTGTGGTGTATGTCTAACGGTGTGATGGAGAACGATCCCTTCACTCCTACAGAACTCATCGAACTCAGACGAACAAAATTTCAGACCATTATCTGTTCTCAATCGCTTAATCTTCTTCCCAGTCTGGTTTTCAATTAGAGTCTTCCACTCTTTGAACTTCTTGAATGCCTCACCTTTATGTTTCATCATAAACACCCAAGTCATTCTCGAGTAGTCATCAATCATCGACACAAAATACTTGTGTCCTCCAATAGACTCAACACGTGAGGGACCCCAACAATCCATATGAATGTAGTCAAGTGTCCCCTTCGTTCGATGAACACCTTTCTTTGGAAACTTGCTGCGATGAAGCTTCCCCAACACACAGTGTTCGCATAAATCAAGTTTCTGCACCTTATGGCCCAAAAGAAAATCACGATTTGACATGATTCTCATGCCACGTTCTGGCATATGACCGAGCCTCATATGCCACAGCTTGGTCATATCCTTGGTTGCAACCTCGGATGATGCAATATCAGCAGAATTTGCTACGACGGAACCTCTCAGAACATACAAGGTACCTCGTTTCAAAGCTGGTAGAACCACCTTCGAACCTTTCAAAATACGCATTACTCCACCTTCACCTTTGAAACTGAACCCCTTACTATCAAATGTACTCAGGGATATCAGATTCTTCGTCATCTGTGGAACATGCCTAACATCGTTCAAGGTGCAGAAGACCCCATCATGAGTCCTAATCCTGATTGAGCCAATGCCAACCACCTTGCAGACAGCACTGTTGACCATGGTAACGTTGCCTCCATCTATCTGCTCATAAGTGTTGAAATACTCCCTGTGAGGACAGAGATGATATGACGCTCCAGAATCCAAAATCCACACATCATTACAGTGTGGCTGTTCATCCGCAACCAAGGCCAATTCTATTTCTGAATTTGTGTCATCAGCTTCTGCCACAGTCGCAGAATCGTTAGCATCTTCCTTCCTGCCCAATTTCTTCTTTATCCTTGGACAATCAGCCTTCCAATGCCTTGGTTCTTTACAATATCTGCAGATGTCATCTGGCTTAGGGCCTTTAGGACCTTTTGAACCTTTTGAGTTCTGCTTCTTCTGTCCGAATTTCTTATGTCCTTTACCCGTAACAGATAATCCCGATGGCAGATCTTCTGTGGCTGAACTCGTTGCCTGTTGACGATCCTCTCTGATGTGGAGAGCAGATCAAACATCCTCCAACGAAAGAGTTTCCTTGCCAGTCATAAAAGACTCAACAAAATTTTCGTAAGATTCAGGCAGAGACACAAGCAAAATTAAAGCAGCATCCTCGTCTTCTACTTTAACTTCAACATTACGCAAATCTAGCAAAATTTTATTCAAATTTTCCAGATGATCTCGAAGGGGCGTACCTTTCTGCATGTGTAACCGAAACAAACGTTGCTTCAAGAGCAACTTGTTGGTTAGAGACTTCGTCATGTATAGACTCTCCAACTTCGCCCAAAGAGCAGCAGCCGTCTCCTGATCCGCAACTTCGATGATAACATCGTCAGACAGGCTCAATATGATGGTCGTGTGGGCCTTTTCGTCTAGGGTTGTCCACTCCTTATCATCCTCCGTAGCCTTCTTTGTTTTGAGCGGCTCCCACAAACCCTGTTGCTTCAGCAGAGATCGCATCTTGATCTGCCATAAACCAAAACTATTTCTCCCGATGAATTTGTCAACCTTTACGTTCAGAGCAGGCATCTCGATTTACCAGACAAAATCCTCGCAGCGGAATTCAAAACCCTAGTTCGAAAACCAAGGCTCTAGATACCAGTTTGTTATGACAAATAGGGCAATTGTGAATCGAGAAACAAAAGAACGTAAATAGACACAGAATTTACGTGGTTCACCAACGTTGTGTTGGCTACTTCCACGGGCAAAAATGGAGAACAAATTGTATTATGACTGCAGTTTTCAGATACAGATTATGTGCTCTACTCCCATATATATAGGCACACATTAGACAAACTAGGCCTAGGAAACATAATCCTATCCCAATTAGGAAACCTAATCCTATACAAATTCAAGGCATACTAACAATGTCAATATTTGGGAGACGGACGTAGTATATATTAACAAATAAATATGTTTCTATGTTTATTTTTTAACACTGCCCTATATTAATGGTGGTTCTTGAAACTGTGTAGTTTTTCAACTTATTCATACAAAGAATGAAGTGGAGTAATTTATTACTAGTATATTCTATTGTTAATTACCATTTTATATTTGAATAATATATATAGTAATATGGAGCAAAATACCGGACCTTCGTGAATATAACTATAGAATACATAGAAATTAGCACATATACTCTATTAAAAGACTTCGTAACTTGGTTTGTACTATTGAAAGTTTGATTGAAGTTGGTGTTACAACAATTACACACCAATTCATGACAAAATTGCATTTGAGATGTTGAAAATTTAGAATGTTTAATTTAATGAAATGAGTGCATTAATATTAAACGGTACTACTAGTATTACACCAAAGAATAATGCTATGTAGCCACAACGTGGCTGGCCACACAGTAGCAGTTTTGTAAATAATAGAAAAATATAATAATAATTAAATAATTGGTTTAAATAGTGCTCATATACTTTTACATAATCACCCTTTTCCTCCACTCTACTTATTAGTACTTCTACCACTCTATTTACACCAAAACCTACCACTGTTTTTGCACGTAGTCAAAGCTAACGTTAGAAATGAAGGCAACGTTAAATTCAGTGATAGTGATGTGCTTCGAAAACAAGCGCTTGTCAGTTTGAATTTAATTGAATGGAATCTAATTCATGTGCTGTAAAATACTATCAAAAGCAATGTATAATAACTCTCTTCTTATCTCCATTGCCTCCTCCCTCTCTATATATACTCCTCACAGTCACACCCATATCACTCACTCACTCACAAGGGTTACTTCAAAACCCACGTTTTCAAAAGGCCAGAAAAAAAATACTCCACTTTGGTCTTCATCTTCTTTCTTCAAAGCAGAAAGCCCTAATTTCTCTCTTCTTGCTTATTTCAGATATTCTATTCTAGTTTATAGATCTGGAAAATCTGCTTTAAGCTTTGATATCACCATGTTTTTCACAAAAAAGAGCTTTTTTATTCCTTTAAAAATGCTTATATATAATTTATATAGTAATTAATAGGAATAATTCTTAAGAATTTGAGGTATGGAAGTAGAGCTCCTTGAAGTCCAAAAGAGGATCTTGCAGGGAAAAACAAGCTGCTGATCTATGGATTCCTCAGCTCCATCCAAAAAAAATGGTAGAAATTGGATTGGTTTGTGGATTGCATATGTCAGGAGCTTCTGTTGCCCATGTTTGAGCCTTCTTTGGATTGAAGGGAGCTCTACATATCTTGCCTTTAATTAATTTAAATTTACACTCAATGCTTTTGTATGTTTGTTGCTTTGTTGTTTGTTTCTCCATTGACACTTCATGTGTTCTTATATCCAACTTTAGTTTAATGACATTTCATTACTCTGTATGGAAACTGAATTTCTTGAAAATCATGAAAATGTCACCTTTTTAAAAAGGGCGTTTTTTCTATTTTTGGTTATGGGTGAAAGTCAAATTCTTGAATTGAGATATTTTGTCTTCAATGATTTAGGTAGATTTGTTTTGTTGCTGCCTATGAAGTGCAGGTGGATCCAGCTAGCATTGTCTGCATAGAAGGGTTGGAAGATTTCTGTTAGAGATTGATGGATTTTTGCCTATGTTTGTGTTTGTTTTCAGTGTGTAGTGAATTTGCTTTAGATTTGTTGTTGGATCTTGCCTTCTTTAGCCTCTTCTATAGTAGGAGTACTATACTAGATCTGAGATTATTTTTGTTTTGTAATAATGTTGTGAATATATTTGTTCCAAGTAATTATTTATATTTATTTAATCGCAAGCTCTATTGTTGATAAATTGGGTATTATGTTTTTAGAAATAATGTACTACTACAATGTAGTCGAGGTCAAATATACCATAAATATTCTTGATAATAGTTTGTAGTTTATTGAATTTTGATTAAGCGTCTTTAATTAAAATTTGGTTCACAGTTCCTGTTTTTAGTTATTTAGTGTAAATTGTAATGATTTACTAATGAGTTAGATTTATACTTATTCTAATACTAATAGGGCTAGCTACTTGAAAATTCTGATACCATTTTAATTTTAGTGTAAATATCAAATCAAAAATATGATTTTACTCCAAAAGAATATTTTCTCTATATTACGGTGTATCTCTTTTACTTATAAAATTTGAAAAGCTTTTTATTTAATTTTAGTGTGAACCTAAAAATAGTTTTTTATTCGAGATTGGTTTTGGTGTACCATTTGAGCTAATTGTCTACTCCATTTTAAGTTTTAATTGTACCATTAGTCTTAGAGCATCCACATCGGTAAGTTTGTCCGTCCTTGCCAGCAGCAAGGACGCCGCTGCTCACCAATGCACGTTGTCCGTCCTTGCTAGCGGCAGAGCGGTGCTCTTAAATAAGAGCACGTCCTTGCCGCTGAGCAGGCTTATGTGGCGGGCTGCGATTGTCCAACGGCATAGATTTTGTTTTTTTCTTTTATTTTTTTTAAAAAAATTGAAATTAATTTTAAAAAATCAATTTTAAATAAAAAATATTTTTCCACTTCCCAATAAATTATATCCGTTTTCTACACACTTTTAATTTATTTTTCAATTTTCCCAATTATACGGGATCTCCGAAGAACATTGAGGATAGAGGACTAATCTTCCACGGGGGTATTTTTTAGTCTTTAATTATGTAATTTTTAATTTGTAGGATTTTAATTATGTATTTTTTTATTTTCTAGGATTTTAATTATGTATTTTTATTTTTTAGGATTTTAATTATGTAATTTTTAATTTTTAGGATTTCAATTATGTAATTTTTATTTTTTTAGGATTTAATTATGTAATTGTTATATTTTAATGTATTTTTATATTGTAGAAATGTTTTTAATAATTGAAATATTTAAATTGAATGATAGAAATGTGGGACCCTTGGACTTGTCCTTGTGGAAGAGCATGGATGTGTCTGTCGTGCTCTTGCCTAAGGACAATGAGTCAAATTGGGTCTGGGCCCACTTCCGTGCTCTTATTTAAGAGTACGGATGAGGATGCTCTTAAATTGGCTAATTTAATTTATTAAGCTAAAATCAGTATGAATGTGCAAATTTTGTCAGAATTTCATCTTATGACCATAATCAGAATTAATCTATTTTAATAAATAAGATTGATTTTAATTTTTATAGTATTCCTCAATTATAACTTGTATATAATTGAATTTTAGTTTAGTATGAAAAATAAAATTTATATTTAGATTCAATCATAATACTTTACTCCTTACATGTTATATATTCTAAAGTATTGGGCTATGGTGTATGGAGAGTATTCAGTAAAAAATAAGTAGCGTCATTAAATGATTGTCCTTTGATTTTCCATGCACCTTTCTAATTTGTAGTACCAAATTGTTGTTGGGATTTGATCGTCTATTATTTTAATAATCGCTGCCCATCTAAAATTGAATTTGACCGGTTATTCGGTCGGTTCCGGTTTTAAGCGGACCGGTTGACCGATTAACTGGTTTTAAATTTTCATAAATCCTAGAACCGGAATTGATCGATTCCGATTTTGAACCAACCAGTTAAAAACCGGAACCGATGTGTAATTTTAATACGAATTTATTTATAATTTTAAATAGTTCAATACTAAAAAAATAATAATCCAACATCTAGAAATATAACAAATAATACCTAAAAATTCAAACAAATACACAAAAACTACAAACTAACAATACAATAATATTCATATATGGATAAGAGTGATGTCAAGTGTAGTAGGTCGTACTAGTTTATGGTAGCAATTTTTTAATGCAAAAATAGGAGTTGCAAACTTAGCAATTTCTAAAAAAATGATTTTAAAATTGAATTCGATTTTCTCTTTTTTTGGCTAAACACATATTCAATGGAATTTCCAATATTAATTGATCTTGTTGTGACTTTTTGGTTTACAATGAACAGTTAATAAATTATTCACAAACTAGTTAAAATCATATGTGAAATGAATTGTTATATAAATTTGTTATAAAGTTAAATTTCTATCATATGAAATGATATTGTAATTGTAAAAGTTCTTTTCGAAATTAAAAACAAACTTATGATATCGTACGTTCATAAAAAATAGATTGGGAAAATAATTGTAGATTCAAAGTATCGCTATTTAAACATTTTAAATACTTTAGAGAACAAAGCTAGC
The DNA here is from genome assembly GCF_029641045.1 of Salvia hispanica. Lineage (NCBI taxonomy): Eukaryota > Viridiplantae > Streptophyta > Magnoliopsida > Lamiales > Lamiaceae > Salvia > Salvia hispanica. The sequence goes on from NC_142696.1 coordinate 35,836,745, forward strand.
AAATCTAACACTATTTAAATCTAAAAATCACTCAAATTTTTAATTATTTTACTTTAATTCAAAATTAATTCAATTAAATTAGATTTATTAGTATATTCAATTATAAAAAAATTGAATTATAATCCGGTTCCCGGTTACGAACCGGTCGGTTCCGGTTCGAAACCGGAACCGATTTTATTTAAAATGTTGGAACCGGTACCGGAACCGGAACCGATTTTTCCGGTTCCGGTTTCTCAATTAACCGGTCGGATCCAGTTTCGATTTTGGTTAACCGAGAACCAGAGAACCGTTTAAGCACCCCTACTATTCCTCAATCATACTTACTCCACTCAATCTTCAATTTCATCTCAATATTCCTCCATATACTAAGGTCATTCGCATCCATGTCTCAATACCGTCTCAATATCGTCTTATCCCTTCATTATTCATAAACCCCACTATACTTTTTACCCCATCTCTTAACTAAGAGACAGTACTTGCAATCCTTCATCTCTTAACCATCTCATCCATTAACTATTCATTCAATTTCATTCAATTTCATTTTTTATTTTTATTTTCAACAAATTCAATTAATAAAAACACACTTCATTAAATAAAAGAAAAATACAAATTAAAATCCTAAAAAAATAAAAAAAACACATAATTAAAATCTTAAAAAAAATAAAAAAAAAAGACATAATTTAAAATACTAGAAATTAAAAACTGCACACTTAAATTATAAAAACTACTCTGCCGGCGAATCGTCCCCCGAAGGCGGTGGCGGTGCACCGAATTGAGGCGGAATACCAAGTTATCCCGCCAGATACGCAATGCCGGCAAGATGAGCTTGACATTGGGCAGGCGTCATGCGAAAAGTGTTAGCCATCGTGGCGGTGAAGTACATGGATATTAGGGAGGCCAGCGGACCTTGGGAGCCCGCCTGGCTTGATTCGCCTCGGCCCCTCCCTGCACGAGCTCTAGGCGCCTTGTTCCAATGCGGCCGACGTCGTGTACCGGAGGAGCCCCCTGCTTCGGATGTCGGGAACTCAACCTCTTGTGAGGCGTTGTCTTCCCCGCCCTCACTAGACGAGTATTGGCCACCCGCCGTGTGCTACGTGCGTTTTGAGCTCGAGCCCGTGCTGGACTGGACACCGCCAGCCCACCTATCAAGCTCTTTGACAGACTGCCAAACATCGGCATATATGAAATCTTTTTTGGTGTCGGATTTAAAGACTAGCAAAGCAGCTCTCAGAATGTCGGCTCCACTGGCTCCGCTTTGGTAATTCTCCGCTTCACGCTTGTTGATCCCACAAAATAGTTTGACATCTTTGTCGGTTCGCTCAAAATGACTGCGAAGCATCTTCAGGTTGCGGCGGAAGGTCCCATTCGGCTTTTGCTTGTTGTATACGTCGGTGATCCCAAAAAACACTTGCGGTTTTGTTGATTCCCAACAATGGGATCGTACGACGTGTTGATCCAAGCGTCGAACAGAGCCATCGTCTCCGCGGAGCTGTATGGATGACGACCTAGGTCCTCTACTGGCTCGTTCTTCTCCTCTTCCTCCTCGTTTCCGGATCCGTGAGTGGCGGAGCATCCACTGCCTCGTCCTCCTCCTCTGCTGGCTCGTCCTCCTCCGGCTCCTCCTCTTCTAGCTCCAGTCGGAAGGTTTTCCGGAGTGTGTTCCTCCAGAACATTCTCACTAATTTGGGATAATCCTGCGTCTGCCCATACTTCGGGCCGGAGGGACGATAGTATGCATCAATTGGAAAAGATTGTGTTTGGTACGCTGGCATCGACTGGCCTTGGGTGCCCGGCGACGAACCGGAACCGGAAGCACCCAAAACATTGTACATGCTTCCCCAGTCGCCAAACGCGTTCAAGTCGAAGCCGCCCTCGCCGCCGGAGTTTCCGTCATCGGACATTTTTGCAAAATTTTTAAATGGTAATATTACCGTTTGAAAATTTTAATTTTAATTTTTTTTAAAAAAATATATATTTATTGCGTCAGCATGACGACACTCACTTGCGGCCCGGCGAGTGGGCATCACGCCTCGCGTCAGAGCTCACCAAGTGGCGCTGGCTCGCCAGCTTCCTCTCGGCGGAGTGACACGGGACGAGACGGAGTATCCGCATCGCTGTCTCGATGCGGTTTCGTCTCGCCGAGACGAGATCGAGCCCGCATCGAGACAGCGATGCGGATGCTCTAACAACAAATGTAAAACGCTATATTCTACAATCACACAATATTAATTTACTAAATAAATGTGTGGGTTGTGTAATTAACTCTCTGATGTATTGCTCGTCTAACACCCTAGTAATCCAATTGGGATTGTAATTTACCCGTCCTCATTTCAATAAAACTCACAAAAATTGTGATATTTTACACTTTAATCATGAATTTTCAATTTAGAATCCAACACTTTATCTCATCCATCAAACCAAACACGCCACATAAATATAGTAGTTGAGTGGGTCACCACTAACACTAAAGGTATGTGTTCAAATTTTACTAAATTCTATATAAAGTTGTCTTTCATTTGATGGAAGTAATACTACTGCCAGAACCAATTCAAAATTTACTAAATTCTATATATAGTTTGTAAATTAGTCTACGTAAGCCCTAAATTTTATTTTCAGAACCAATTCCAAGGAAAAGGCCGAATAAATTGGTTTCGGAAGTAATGCTACTGCAAGACTTCCTAATATAAGACCCGATTCTAGAAAGATTAAAAGAAAATCATGTATTAGTCTGGATAAATACATTTAATTTTATAAAAAAATCATAATATTTCAAGTCTTTGTTGACCTAGCCAGAAAAAAAATCATAATATTTCATGTCTTTGATTTGAACTTACTTCTTAATTGAATTAAACTAGTGTTTACACCTGTGCTATGCACAGGACAAAAGATTTTTAAATAATGAAGATATATTAATTTATAATAAATAGTATAGAGTAAATAAGTATAAAAATATATTTATAGATAAGAACTACTCCATCCGTCCCTGATTAAGAGTCACACTTTGATCGGATACGAGTTTTAAGAAATGTAAAGAAAAGTTGTTGAAAAAGTTAGTGGAATGTGGGACCCATTTTTTTATATTGGTTTTATAATAAAATGTGAGTGAATTGAGTTAGTGGAATGTGGGACCTACTTATTATTTATGGTAAAAATGAAGTGTAACTCTTAATTGGGGACGGAACGAAATGGAAAAGTGTGACTCTTAATAGGGGACAGAGGGAGTAATTAACATAAGTATTTGTAATATTATAAACAACGACAAAAAATTATTTGTGCAATTATACTTCTCTCGACCCACTCTGAATGAAACATTTTATATTTTAGTAGATGATTATATATTATTTTAATATTTGATATGAGTGTAGTATAAAATAAAAGAAATAACAAAAGAGGAGATGTGTGGATGAAATAGAATAAGACATACCAATATTGTTATTTGTTTGATAATGATATTAATTTAGTTTCACTTTATATCATTATTTATTGGTGTTTCATAATTATTTGGTTTAGCCATATTTGAATTCAGTATAAACATATTCCAAATTTTTGAGAAGTAAAAAGAATAGAAACATTTCATATTTTAGCAGATGATTATATACTATTTTAATATTGGATATTGACATCTAATATCACGAAACTTTCAAAAAGTTGGGTTTTTCCCACGAACTTTAAAATTGGCAAATAATATCATGAACTTTACTCCGAGTTTGTTTTTTCCCACGAATGAAAAAATTCATGTTATTTTAATAGATTGAAGAATAATTTTGGAGGGTGTGCTTCAAGAAAAACTATCTTCAAAGATTGAAAAACTTGAAGCTTTCAAAATTGTTGTCGAGAAATTACGAAAAAAAATCTGTATCATAATATTATTTGTGGGAATTTTTTCATTCGTGGGAAAAAACAAACACGGTGTAAAGTTCGTGATATTATTTGTCAATTTTAAAGTTCGTAGGAAAAACCCAACTTTTTGAAAGTTTCGTGATATTAGATGCCAATATCCCTTTAATATTTGATATGAGTGTAGCCAAATAAAACCAAACTATTTGAACGAATAAATAATAGTAATACTTAGTAGTCAAATAAAACCAAACTTTTAAGACATAATAATATTATAGTCATGACACCCAAATTTAAAACTCAAATTATTCAATTAAAAAATAATTTAACTTAATAAAATATATATTATACAAAATACAATAATTTAGAAGTCTAAATTAGAACCATTTAAAGTATAATAATAATAATAGAGTTCAACATCCAAATTAAAATGCTATTTAAATAAATAAAAACATTAATTATAAAATCTATACTACTACTACACTATTACAGCTGAAATTATATCATACACTAAAAGCCCAAATTAGAGCCCAATTAGTATACAACAGCCACATTTTATGAAACCCTAAACTAATGATGCGCCACTCTCACTCTCTCTCACCGTCTCTCTCCATTAACCGCCGCCGCCTCACACACCTCGCCGGTGAGCAGCGCCAACTGCTTCCTTCATTCCCTCATTTCCTTCTCTATCTCTCCCTCTAATCGGTGGAACCCGCAAAACACCAACTTGCCGCCGCCGCCGGGCAACTCCTCTTGTCCTACGGCCCACTGAACAACAATCTCCATGTCGCCGCAGTAGTACCTCCAGTTTGTGCCCCTTCAACACACAGCCGAACCTCAGCCACCGCCGGGCTCACCTCACCCGCCAGCTCCATCTCCCGACTCCGGCACTCTTCTCTTTTACTCTCCTTTTTCTTATTCTCCAGCGAGAAAGATCAGATCTTTGAATGAATCTGCTGCTGCCGCCGCCGTACTTCTCTCTCTCCTTCCTCTTCTTTCTCATCTTCTCAACTTTCCTTCCATCTCTCTCGTTCCGGATCCCTCCTATCCTCTCGGCCAGCCGCCGCCTTTCTGCCACCGCCCCGTCTCCCTCAGCCTGCCACCCTCTCGTCGGAGCTGTCGCCGGATTCCAAGCACCACACTATGCTGCAATCAAAATTTAGAAAATCAGTCCACAAAAATGCAGATTCAATTAATGTTGTCTATATAAATGTCTTAAACTTCTTGTAGAAGCCAATTTTTCTGCATTTCATTGGACCAATTTTTATCCAATAATATTTGTCTTTTAGATTACCCAATAGATAGTTTTCCCACCCAAAAGTGTGCCACATGGGCCTCCAAAAAACTGTCTCTTTATATATTGATAGATTTCAATGGGGAATGACAATTAGTGAACTATAAGTTTGAGTCTATAAGTTGGACTCTGCTAAAAAATAAGTTTTATATTAATTGCTTTTTATTATTGCTTTCTTATTTATTATTTATATTAATTGCTAATGTGTGTGAGTTTATATTACGTCATGCTCCCTCCGTCCCTGAAAGTTTGTCCTATTTTACCATTTTCGTTCGTCCCACAAAGTTTGTTTCAATTGAAATCTTTCCAAAAATAGACATTAAATACATGCATCAATCTCCTCAATGTGGGACCTTTATTCTACTACACACCTCTATTTTATATAAAGTCAAACTAATTTCTTAAAATTCGTGATGGGTCAAATTGGGATAAACTTTGGAGAATGGAGGGAGTATTATTTTTTTAGTAATTATTTCAGTATTTTATTCATCATTAATTTATTAAGTCAGATCTCATAGGCTTGGTTTTCTAAGTGTGTTGGCAAGTGATTATGTTTTTTTCATATGAAGTCAACTAGATACGAGATGCCCTAATTAAACAAGAATTAATTATTGTATGTATATAGATCGATAAAAATGTCTATATCTTGGATGCATAAATACAATGTATGGTATCAAATTGCATTATAATCCCTCAGTCTGCTATATAATCCTTATGACTTCTTTTGGACATTGGTTTTTAGATATTATATTTGTGGTTGATAAGGCTCGTTTCATGCATTGGTTTAGGGTTAAAATTCTGTGCATTTGGGGCGCTAATGTGCGTTTATGAGTTCAGGTGCGTAGTAAATCTGCCGGACCCAGGAGTTGCTGTTACCTGACCTGGCAGATGCAAAAGCGATGAAATTGAAGCAAAAATCAGAAGTCGTTGTTCGGACCTGGGAGAATCAAAAGTTGGCGACAGGAACAGAATGGAGCGAGAGCAGATTATTTTAAAGAGTCTTATTCAAGGGCAAGAGCGTCAAATCACCAGGGGGGATACCCTAGGGATCAGAGCCTCGCATATATAAGGAGCTCAACCTTGAAGAACAAGACAGACCGTGAACAGCCGCTTCTACGCTTTCCTAGCTCTAGTTCTAGTTCCATACTTCAAATTTTCATTTCGTGTTGCTGCGCACTTGGACATGGAGGATTCTGGCCACCGTGGTTCTCATCGTCATCGTTATTTTGTTGTGTAACACCGCCTTGTGAAGGCGAAGAAATAATCTTATTTGCTTTCATTTAGTACTTTGTGGTTTTTTAGTTCGCAACTTTAGCTTCTGACTTGATCTGCTGGATTCAGACTTATTTCTAGTTATTATGGAAGTTTATGTTTGCTTTTGGTTGGACATCTCTAAGTTTATGTTTATCTCTTGCTTTTAGCTTTCGTTCTTTGTTTGTTGTTGGATGTTTGGAGCTGAGATCTGTTGGTTTGTTGTTGGAGGTTGGGGATTTGCGTATGGAGATGTTTGGATTTTGTTGAATCTTGGTGTTTTGGAGTTGAAGTTTCGCGTATTTGGTGCTTGATGTTTACGTTGTGCATGAGTATGGCTATTTACTTTCTGTTTCTGCATCCTTTAGGTCCAGTAGCGTAGATCTGTTAGTTTAGGCTTTAATTTCTCGTTTTAAGTCTAGATCTAAAGTTTGCTCTGTTTTCATAGTGTTTAAAACTCTGTTTTACCTGCTATTCTCGTTTGATTCCCGAAGAAGATGAAGTTGTTGGTAGTTAGAACCAGATCTGCTTTATGTCAGTACTTTTCAGCATGTACTTTGCTTTTCCTGCATGTCCCCTAGACATGTCAGTACGATCTGCTTGTCCTTTTACTTTTCTGCATGCTTGCCAGACCCTGGTAGTTTAAGGAAATTTGTCTTTACTTTTCGCTTTATGCTTGTTTGTCCAAATTAGGAAAGTCTGTCTAGTTAAGTTTACTTCAGTTGTCTTAGAACTTTAAAATATCTCAGTTTCTCTAAGTCATGTATGTTCCGTACGCTCTCAGTTCTTAGACCCAGTAGGTAGAGTAAAGTTCTTCTGATCAATTAGACCCAATAGGTAGAGTAAAGTTTTTGTTTATCTCTCAAACCCAGTAGTTTTAAGTTCTCGACCCACAAAATTGCGTGGCAACAGCCAACTCCTTTTTCCCTAAAGATCCTCAAATGCAGTTTTGTAGCACCTTCGTCCTCGTGGGATCGATCCTTTACTTCCCTGTGCTAAGTTGTAGTATAGTGGGTTGAGGTTTTTGAAGGAATAGAGTGCACCCAACGACTCCTTTCTGATAGTTTCATGATCTTCTAGCCTCTGAAGTCTAGTCGAATCCTCTGAACCTGTTAGATCGAGTGACACATATCACACCGCACCTGCACTGCACTCTAGAGGCCTGTCAGTGGTTAAATCAAGAAAGAAAAAGTAAGACAAAAGATAAAGTAAAAGAGATATAATATTGCTTTTTTGTTATAAAAGAATATGCATTACTTATAATGGGACAACCCAAAAAAAAATACGTCTCATTTACAGTCGGATGGGGGGGAGTAAAATATAGCATTGCATCCATAACAATCTACGTATCTAGGGGAGACGCCGCTCCTGCCCAATCGTTGACCTTAATAATCTCTTAGAGCATCTTCAAGTGGAGAGGTAAATGGAGAGGTATTATATTAACTTTTTTCCATTTTAACGTGATATCTTTACTCTTTCATCAATGACTTGCTTTCTTTTCATAAAAAGTCATTCTCCAAGGGGAAATGTAGTCAGAATGTATTACATTTTTCTAATTTTAAAAAGATAAAGTTTAATCTATCATATTTGCCTTCTTTTCATGAAAATTTATTCTCAAAAGGGGAAGGTATTTGTGAAAGTATTATATCTATATCTTTTGGAATGCATTTTGTACTATTTTTTTTTTTAGAACTTTGTTACTTTTTTTAAGGGTATATCTTCATACTTTACCCTTTTTTCTCCCTATTTCTCTTACTTTACTAATTAATCATTAAAACTCGTATCTACTACAAATGTGACTATTTTTTATGGACGGATGGGAGTATTATTTGTTCACTTTTTATTTCATGCATTCTTTTCTTATATTATTTGTAATCACCATGCATATATAACAATTTCATTCCTTTTGTATTCATTATTGCTATTAAACAAGAAAATGGAATAGAATTATCATTGCATTCTCATCTTCATTTCGTTCTCTTATTTATTTTAATCATTTCTTATTCAATCCTATCATAAAAAAAGGGCCTAAGAAATTTATCATTTTTAATCCCATGGATTATCAAGCATTTTTTGTGTATATAAACGCGACTATAAAAATAGTGAATTCGGTAATCCCCCAAAAATTGACCAGCTAGGCTTAAGACGAATAAACGCACACAAACTTAAAAAGTATATGGAAGGATTCTGGTAGTAATTATCCTTGATATAGAAATTAAAAATCAATTTATTTCTACTACCTAATGTTATTAATAATAATAACAATAACAACAACAGCAACAATAATAGACCCATGCAAAATTCCAAAATATTTAAAAATTTAATCATTGGGGGTCCAAAATTAAAATTCGGAACAAATTATATAAATTAAATTATAAGGTTCAAAATGTAAAAGTTAAATACAATCACATCATAACATTTGTCTTCTATTCTTCATCTTCTGAAATCGCTGCATAATAATTTCATTGGTAACTTTAACAAACACGTCCTTTTCTATATATATAAGGAACTAAGCAGTCTTTTAATAGTTGGTCTCCCATGCTTTTATGTACAGAAGTCTTGATGATCTTCATTGCTGAAAAGACTCTTTCTATGCGTCACAACTGGTAAGATCAATAACAACTTAACCAATAAATAAATCATTGGAAAAACTCCATGTTTCCTTGTAGAAACCATCTTTGAGCAAGACAAATGATTCCTGATATTTGTGAAAACTTTTCATCAATGCGCACATCGAAAATAAAGTTCTCAAGTTGACTTTCAAGTTCAGACAATATGCTCAACGGAAGTAGAGGTTCAACTGACGAAGAATCAATGGAAGAAAGTTTTTTGAAATAACGATCCATATACCTACAAAAATAGTCAAAACTGATTAAGTTTGCAAAATATTTGATATTTTCTGTACTAAGATTAGCAAAATATAAATCAAACACAAAAAAGGATAAAATTCATCTTATACTTCACAACTAAAAGAATAAGAGTAACCAAAATATACAATATGCTCAAATCTAAAAATTTGTCGTTGCAAACAATAATTAATAACATTGGAACTCACACTAGTATATATATAAAACTATTAACACATTCACATCAAATAAAGAATTTCAAATTACATACCTAAGGCGAAGAACTCAGAAGCAGAAAGCTAAATTAAGGAGAAATAGTTCATATAAATTTTGTTGAAAGCTATTTTTAATATTATATGTAATATGATTGCACAGTCGTGAAGCTGAAGATGAAGAAAGGAGCTCACTTGAGCTTTGGAGCTTCAAGGGCCGTCAGATTGAGTATTAGTTAGATGGTTAAATCTGGACCATTGGATCAACTCAGTCGTTGATCTCTATTAGGTTTAAATAGAATTTCTTAGTTTGTTAATTCTGTTTTTCCCCAATCTCAATCTCTCTGTAACTAAGCTCAGAAATCAAATCAACAAAACTCTCTCTTCGTTTTCGCAACTCATCTTCATCTCTCAATTCTTGCCTCGCACACACACCGAACCACAATCCTAATAAATTGGCGTCGTCTGTGGGAAGTTCGGAGAATCGCTGAGAGAAGGAGAAGATCTATTCAAGTATGGCGTTGCGATTAGAGTCAGAAAAATTCAATGGGAAGAATGACTACTGCCTATAGAAGATGAGGATTAAAGCGATCCTGATTGAGAAGGGATGCGCAGCGGTCTTGGAGAAGCCCGATCCCACAGATAAAGAGAAGGCACCTGCTCTCAACGAGAAGGCACATGCGAAGCTGGCGGAGATGCAACTCAAGGCCTATGGTGCAGTGATTTTGAACCTTGGAGATAAGGTTTTGCGTGAGATTCAGGAGCAGAAGACCGCGGCGGACATTCTTGATAGGCTGGATGAAATCTATTGCAGTAAGTCTCTAGCGAATCGTTTATATATGAAGAGAAGGGTGTATTCCTATAGTTTTTCTGTTGATAGATCGATTCTTGACCAATTAGAAGACTTTAATAAAGCGATAGATGATTTGGTGGCCTGTGATGTCAAGGTTAGTGATGAGGACAAGGTCATTTTGGATCTCAATGCACTACCTGACTCTTATGATCAATTGAGAGATGCGATCTTGTATGGCTGTGATAAGGAGATCACCTTCTCGGAGGTTCATTCAGCTCTTATGGCAAGGAATTGCAAAAGGGTGTTGTGAGGAATCTGGGGCCGCAAGCAGAGAGTCTAAATGTGAAGAAGTTTAAGGGAAAGAAAGTATTCAAGAAACCTCAAGAGTCATCCAAGAATACCTCATCTGGGCAGAAAGAAACTCACTCTTGCCGTTGGTGCAAGAAGCCGGGGCACCTCAAGAAGGATTGTTATGCTTGGAAAAGAAAGCAGGAGAATGAGGGTAAGGCTGTTAACTCAGCTGAAGGAACTCAGGAAGATGATGAGGCTCATGAAGTCCTCAATGTTATGGAGGGAGGAGTGCTGTCATCTTGGATTATGGACTCAGGGTGTAGTTTTCACATGAGTCATAATCTTGGGTGGTTTGAGGACATTGAAGAAGCTACCGGGTCTGTCATTCTTGGAAATAACCAAGTCTGTTCAGTAAGGTTAAAAGGTGATGATGGGGTAGTTGTAGTCCTTTCTGGAGTAAGGTATATTCCTGATGTAAAAAGGAATTTGATCTCCCTTGGCTTTCTTGAGAGAAAGAGGTGTTCTTTTGCCTCTGTTGATGGCAAAATGCAAGTTTGTAAATCTGGAAAGACACTTATGAAGGCACATAGGAAGGGAAGTTTGTATTATTTGATAGCTCTTGTCTGCAGCAGAAAGGCTGGTGAAGCTCATACTGTGACTCCAAGCTCTCTACTTCAGTGGCACAACAGACTTGGCCACCCTGCAGCAGGCAGCATTAAGGATCTTGTGAAGAAAGGAGTCTTGTAGTGCTCGAATGATGAAGAAACAGTTTCTTGTGAAGATTGTGTAACGGGCAAGGCCAAGAAGCTGCCATATCCTAAAGGTACTCATATTTCCTCACAACCATTAGACTACGCACATAGTGATTTATGGGGTCCTGCACAAGAAAGGTCTATTGGTGGGGGCGGGTATTATATGAGTATAATTGATGACTATTCTAGGAGAATATGGCTTTATATTTTGAAGGAGAAATCTGAGGCTTTTCAAAGGTTTAAAGAATGGAGTGTGGAAATAGAGGCTGAAAAGGGAGTGAGCTTGAAATGTTTCAGGACTGTTAATGGTCTTGAATATTTGTCAAAGGAGTTTGATGATTATTGCAAGATGAAGGGTATAAGGAGGCATAGGACTGTGCCTATGAATCCCCAACAAAATGGAGTGGCAGAGAGAGCCAATAGGACAATTTTGGAGAGGGTGAGATGTATGCTTCTGGCACTTGGCTTGAAAAGAGATTTTGGACAGAAGCATCATCAACTGTTGTCAAGCTTATTAACAAGTGTCCTTCTAGCATCAATGGAGATACCCCAGATTTCAGATGGTCTGGGAGTTATGGAGGATATTCTGAGCTGAGAACTTTTGGATGCAAGGCATTTGCTCATATTAGGCAAGGCAAGTTGGAAGCAAGGGCATTGAAATGTATCATGTTGGGGTATCAACCAGGAGTTAAAGGCTATAGGCTGTGGTGTATAGAGCCTGGGAATGGAAGGATCATCATTAGTAGAGATGTGGTTTTCTGGGAAACATAATTGCCTTTCAAGAGAGGTTCAGGGGATGAAGTTGCAGTCAGCGTCACTTCAGCAATTGAGGAGGAGCCTGAGCAGTCTGATCTCACCCCTGGTCACAGTCAAGCTGATGAAATTTCTGATTCCCCATCACCATCAACTGATCCACTTGGCCAACAACCTGATCCAGACAATTTGAGGAACTGGAAACTGACTAGAGATAGAACAAAGAGGACCTCAAAACCACCAGCCAAGCCAAGTACTCAGGTGCAAAATTTCTATTCTATGCTTTGCTAGTAGCTGAGGAAGTTGAATATTCAGAGCCTTGTTCATATAATGAAGCAATGCAAAGTAAAGAATGGGAAAGATGGATGCAAGCAAAGATTGAGGAGAAAGAATCTTTGCTAAAATATGGAACATGGGTTTTGGTGGAGAAACCTGATGGCAGAAGAGTTCTGAGAAGAGTTCTGAGCTGTAAATGGGTTTTTAAGAAGAAAATTGAGGCTGCTGAACCAGATGGAGTGAGATTCAAGGCCAGGTTGGTGGCAATGGGGTTCACACAGGAGCAAGGTGTAGATTTTGATGAGGTCTTCAGCCCTGTGGTGAAACATGCTTCCATCAGATTATTGTTAGCCATTGTAGCAAGGAGAGACTGGGAGCTTGAACAGCTTGATGTGAAGACAGCTTTCTTGCATGGTGAGATCAGAGAGACAATTTATATGATGCAACCCGAGAGCTTTGTCAAGCCAGAGGATATGGGAAAGGTGTGTCTACTGGAAAAGAGCATCTATGGCTTGAAGCAAGCTAGTAGGCAATGACATAGAAAGTTTGATGACCATATGATCCGCAGTGGCTTTGTGAGCTCAAAATATGATGAGTGTGTGCATATCAAGAGTCAAGGTGGAGCTGCTGTAGCTTATCTATTACTCTATGTTGATGATATGTTGCTGGCTGGTGCTTGCAAGAATGAAGTGCAGAAAGTGAAGAATGATCTCAGTGCAGTGTTTGAGATGAAGGACCTTGGGTCAGCAAAAAGAATCTTGGGCATGACAATAATCAGAGATAGAAAGGAGAAGAAAATCTGGTTGACTCAGGCAGATTATGTACTCCCTCCGTCCCATAAAAGTTGAGACAAAACTTTTGGACACGGAGATTAAGAATTTATATTAAAGATAAGAGAGAGTAAAGTAAATGATGGAATAGAGTAAGAGTGATTAGATGTTTTGTCTTTTGTTAAAAAAGGAAATGACTCAACTTTATTGGGACGGACTAAAAAGGAATACGACTCAACTTTTATGGGACGGAGGGAGTATCAAGGATGCTCAAGAAGTTCGGGTTAGACAATGTTAAGGAGGTCTCAGTTTCTATGGGCCAGCACTTCAATTTGTCAGTTGATTAAGCTCCAAGATCTGAGGCAGAAATAAATGAGATGCAGAAACTCCCTTATGCTAGCATGATTGGTAGCATTATGTATGCCATGATTAGCACAAGGCCGGATATAGCCCAAGCTGTTTCTATTACCAGCAGGTTTATGTCGAACCATGGGAAGGAGCATTGGTCAGCCTTGAAATGGTTGATGAGATATATGAAAGGGGCCAGTGACATTGGGATTCTGTTTGATGGTGCAAAGGAAGTATGTGGTGATGCTTTGGTGGGATGGTCAGATTCTGATTTTGTAGGAAACATAGACACAAGAAGATCCCAATCTGGATATGTGTTCACTCTTTATAGAGCTGCAGTAAGCTGGAAGAGCAGTCTCCAAGCAGTGGATGCACTATCCACAACCGAAGCTGAGTTTATGGCTTTAACAACTGCGGTGAAGGAAAGCTATTGGCTGAGGGGGATTTTGAAAGACTTTGGTGTAGTTCAAGAATCAGTGGCTGTTGGTTGTGACAACAACAGTGCGCTTTGTCTGTCCAAACACCAAGTATACCACGAGAGAAGTAAACATATAGACGTGCGCCTACATTTATCCTAGAGAAGATAGATGAAGGCGAAGTAAAGGTATTCAAAGTAGATACCACTGAGAATCCGGCTGATATGCTTACTAAGCCGGTGTCAAGAAGCAAGCTTGAATCATGTATGAAGCTTGTAAGTTTATGCAAGATATGTTGATGATCGGCTGAGCAATCAAGGTGGAGATTTGTGAAGAAAGGAGCTCACTTGAGCTTTGGAGCTTCAGAGGCCGTCAGATTGAGTATTAGTTAGATGGTTAAATCTAGACCATTGGATCAACTCAGCCGTTGATCTCTATTTGGTTTAAATAGAATTTCTTAGTTTGTTAATTCTGTTTTTCCCCAATCTCAATCTCTCTGTAACTAAGCTCAGAAATCATATCAATAAAACTCTCTCTTCGTTTTCGCAACTCATCTTAATCTCTCAATTCTTGCCTCGCACACACACACCGAACCTGTCACGCCCCGTATTTTCTAAGGATAGAAAACACGGTTGATCGCGACTAGGAGATGATTAAAGAAGCGGGGAAGAAAGGGGGAAACACACATCTTTGACCAAAATATTTAAATAATTAAAATAACTTAGAAAACAACATAGTATCATTTCAACAAAGTACCAGCTCTAAGAAATAAAGACTAGAAAGTAGACAATTTTGAAAAGAGTTAGATTCTCAATACAAAAACAATTTTAAAGAAAAGACACCTAGCGGAAGCGTTCAAGACACGGAAAATGCCGAGTATGAAGACACGGCATATCCAACAATACTAAGCCAAACATAAATAATCCATGAATTGTGCTCAACATCCTCCACGCCCGTCGTCGCTCAATCTGCACATTAAGAAAAACAAATATGCAGGGCTGAGTACTTGATGCACTCAGTGGACGCATGCCAAATCAGTTTGTCAAGCCATAACGAGTGATCTTGGGGGTTTTAATTGAAAAGATCCCAAGTCACTAAAAAAACATTTCACATAAACTTTGGTTGCAACCATTTTCCATCCACATCACCATCACCATATCTGAACATACATGACAAGGAACGTGGCCACGAACCAAGTCACTAGACCGGCCAACTCCAAAGAGATAGCGCACGATCTACTGGGTGTACACTAGTCCGAGCAGGGTTTGCGGCCCTACTGGGACCCGAATTCGATTAAACATACATGGCATAGCCACTTCAGATAGGTTCATTCAAACACAAAACATGGCAAGACAAACAATTTTCACCTCCTTTCACAAAAAAATAGCATTTAAGACATAGTCCTTATTTAAAAGGAAAGCCCACCTCAAAAGCTTAGCTCCTCCACAAACTTCTTGTCCCAACCTCAACAACGTGCAAAATTTCACCATTTTTGAAATAACATGATATGCAAAAATCAGACTTTGCTAAATAATTTAATTAAAGACAATGCATGCATCCTATTGTGTGTGTGAAAAAATTTATCCCTCGTTCACAGATAATAAAACAGACTCATCAATCAAGCACAAAACTCAATGGTGGCCAACGTACTTGAACTCTCGGTTATTACTAAAAAGAGGCCAAGCGATTAAATTCTAAATCACATAAGTTTGAATTACTTAATAAAATAAACTAACCCAACACCAATCGGTCAACTCTATTAAACAAGAACTAAGGAAAAGAATAGCATTAGTCATTTAATATATTACTCCCAGCCAAACTCACGTACACCTTTATATATATATATATATATATATATATATATATATAGGGGTGCGTTAAAATGACAACACTCTTAAAATGACACTGTGACACCACGCTAGACTGCAATATTATATATGCTAGACTGCAATAGTATAAACGCTAGACTGCAATCTATAGATTGCAGTCTAGCGTATTGGATATTGCACTTGCGAAAAATTGCAGTCTAGTGTATTGGATATTGCAGTCCGTGAAAATTTACCCTTGAGCAATTTTTACGATTGCCACATGGCAGCTTATTATTCGTCCACATGTACAAATGATTGGCTAAGAATGGTGGTATGGTGTTACTTTAAGAGGTGTTGTCATTTTAACACAATCCTATCTATATATATATATATATATATCTACCGAAACTCACTACTAATTAGATATTACCCTATTAAATTATTTGGATAGTAGTGGTCCATAAAAGTATTAAAGTACCCAACAAAATAAATAAAGAAATCAAAATAAACAGTAGCCTATTCCCAAATCAGTACACATATATACTCCCACACAACGCACGTCTATGTGTGCTGTAAATAATAAGAAAAAGAATATATATTCTCATTCATCACAGAATGAATAATAAGAAATAATATAACAATTAAAAGGAATTGTACTACATAAATACTCCCAGCCCAATTCGTCTTCCTCAAATTTCAATCAGTAAAACTCTTTCTCTCCCTACTGCTTAATTCAAAAATGACAGAAAGAAAAGCACAATGCTCTCCCTCAAATTCTCGTCTCTATCTCCATGTTAACACAAAATCCTCAAAACAGATTCTTTCTCCCTCAACATTCAAATCTCTTCCTTTCGTTCGATGCTATACCCGCAGCCGCCGGCTGCGCAGCTGCTGTCCCCGTCTCCCCTTTTTCCAAATCTAAACTTTTATTAACTTCTCTAATTATTCTGTTTCTAATATTAATGGGCAGACCAAAGTATAGAGAAAACAAAATGGCAATTTCTATTTGCATTAAAGATCGAGGCTTTATCAAGAACTATGAATCACTAATCTTTCACGAGTTTTTAATCAAAGGAGCTACTGTGAACATGTGAACTATGTCATGAAATTGAATGCAGAAACTTTCAGAATTTGTGTGTATAGTGTATACCTTCAGGAAGAAGCCAAACTTGCAGAAGAGAAGGTATTGAAACAAAAGATCACAATTCTTGGTTTCTCTTTCAAACTGTGATATCGAAAATTTGAAATCAAGAAATAGGGAGATTTTCATATATATGAACTTGAGGAGAAAAGAAAATACCTCTTTGCTAGGAGGAATAAGATAACGGCTTCTTCATAAAAAGATGATGAAGTTGCGTTGGGGAAAATATATATATGAAAGGGAATGGATTTTGGTTGGAGATTTTTAAGGGAGATGGGGATATGGAAGAAACCGTATGGTTATGGGATTGGAAGAGATTTATTTGACTAAGATTTGACTGCAGGAATTAAATAGGGATTATGAATAAATGGCTATATTAAAGTATCCCAATTGAATTAGGATAAATGGCGTAGGAGAGAATAATAATAATAGACAAAAGTGATAGGCCCAAAAATATATATGATTTTAGTATATTAATTAAATTGTGGTATTTCATTATTTAAGTACTTTGGTGTTATTTCAAGTACATAGACGGACGCACAATTTTCCACCGATGACTCTCACGTCAAACTCATCGATTATTTTCACCACACAATTAATCAATGACCAAAACAAGCATCCACTGTTTCCATTCGCAACTAGTCAAAACAAAGACAGTATTTTAATCAAGGTCTATCACTCGCTCGTTCTCAAAACAAAACTCAACGTGAAAAGGTACTAAAAAAACGGGTGTTACCGAACCACAATCCTAACATTATATATATTATAAATTATAATTAACGTGAAATTACTAAAATACCCCTAATTTTTTTTAAGAATTGGTGGGGGGACCATGGGCCCCCCCGGCCCCACCCTCCCTCCGCCCCTGAAACTACTCTATTTTCTTTCTTAATTTCGAAAAAAAAAGCGTGTCCTTTGATTTAATCTTAACGTAAAAACAGCGTTTATAAAATGTTATGGGTAAACAATTGTTATTCTTACAAGAGTAACCAAAAGTGGTCCTAAACATATGACAATTTTACGATATTTGTCCTAGACATTATGTTTTGAATTATTGCATCCTACACATTTAAACTCGGGCCGGACTCAGTCCAAAATGGACGGAACCGTAGAAAACAAATGGTGAGCGGATGTTAAGCTGGTTTTTATTCTGAAATGAAAATAAAATACATAAAAATAAAATATATTAAAACATAAGATTCAACGAAACAATTACATCCATCTCATCTCAAATGCAAGGCATAAAACAGAACAAGCATGTGACACCCTTCTCTCACAATCTCCCTCCCACCTCGTCTCGAATCGACAATGGCTACCCAAAATCCACTGCAAACAACATCCCGAGTAACACATCGCTCAAGAACCAAACCGCCACGAACCCTGTGCTCTCCCACTCATGCCCGATCACCCACGACGCTACATTGGCAAATGGTGTCGGAATATTAAAATATAAACTTGATTTTATAAATATCTAGATATTATACAAATATCTAGATATTATGTAGAATTATCTAGGATAGGAGGACAAAATATCTTGATATTTTGGTAGAATTAACTAAAGATAGAGTTCTCTAGAATATAGATATTTAGAATATAAAATAATTAAGTAGGAGCATATCTAGATATTTTTAGTAAAATTCCCAGTAAAATATCTAGATTTTTATGGAGAAAAATCTAGATATAAAATATTTAAGAATCTAGTAGAGAATTCTAAAATAGGAAATGAATGGCTATAAATATGGCATAGTTGTACCATTTTCTATAAGTTGAACAAGTTGAGAACTTGAGAAAGTTCGAGAAATAAAGTTTTCTTAGTCTTCCCACATCACCTCTCCTAAACCATTTCCCATATATTCCATCCATTCTCCTCTCAAATATTTCCTCCATACTAAATTACTCCAACATATATCTAATATTTTCCAACAAATGGCATAAACTTCATTCTCAATAACACTTTAAAGAAAACATATTGATCTTCAATCTCCCCAAAGAATAATATCCCCATTAGTAGAGCTAGAGCATCCCTGACCCTCAGCCCATTTCATAAGCAACCGACAAAACACCAGCTAAGAAGAAAAGCGACGACATCTCGATTCCCCAATTCAAAACCCTTGATCAGGTAATCCAAATTCAACACTGTCTTACCATCATCCAACCTGCTCTTGACGAATTTGGAATCATACTCCTCCAATAGATAAAAAACTCAAGTTTATCAATTTGGGGAAAGAAATATTGTTATCTAGGCCGATCAAATTGGGTAACTGTGGATACCCGAATTTGATCGGGTATCAGTCCCGATTGTAATTTTGATTTTGATTTTTTTTTTTTTTTGAAAATTAACTATAGTTTTATAATTTATTTAATAATTATTTAGTTCGAATGAATTCAATACAAAGTTGAAGTATTATTCAAGAGAAAATAACTACAAACTTTTAGACATACGAAATTCTTGTAGTATTTCGAATTGAAGAGAAAAATAACGACAAACTTTGAGAAATACAAAATTCATAAGTTATAGTAACATATTAACATCTTTCATCCATCCACAACAAGAAAATAAATTACATTAAAAAATTAAATTATATATTAACATCTTTATTCCATCCACTAATCCACATGTAGTTAAGAAATTAAATTACATTTTTCATATTTCATCCATCCACGATAAGAAATTAAAGTAAATTAAATTAAATTACATCTTTCATCCATTCACAATAAGAAATTGACATA
Organism: Salvia hispanica; assembly: GCF_029641045.1. Taxonomy (NCBI): domain Eukaryota; kingdom Viridiplantae; phylum Streptophyta; class Magnoliopsida; order Lamiales; family Lamiaceae; genus Salvia; species Salvia hispanica. The sequence continues at coordinate 35,856,263 of NC_142696.1, forward strand.
TTAACATCTTTCATCCATCCACATATAATTAAGAAATTAAATTACATTTAATTATAATAAAAATATAATTTATTAATTTTAAAAAAATAAACCGGATAATTCGAGTATACCCAAATCCAAATTAGATAATCAGTAATCTGGATTGAGAACGACAAAGGTGGTATTAGAGACATGCTTCCTGAAGAAGGGTGGAATAGTGAGAGATCCAAATAGAATTTTTTTTTGGAGTAGTCGTCAAGGGTTCCGACACGGGAGAGGTGGTGGGAGGAAAAGCAAGAGATCGAAATCGATTTTTTTTGGAGAAGCAATCGTCAAGGGTTCCGACATGGGAGAGGTGGAGGGAGGAGGCCAAAAAAGAAAGACGAGAGAGGGGGATTTAGAAATCTAATAATAATACTTTATTTTTTGAAATAATTAAAAAATTCTAATAAAAATGTTTAATTCGGTGAAAATCAACTAAATATCAGTCACTTTTTAGGGAAGCCGTCCAAAATGGATGGATTCCAACCCGAGTTCAAATGTGTGGGATACAATAATTCAAAACATAATGTACTAGAACCAAAATCAGAATATATTTAAGAACACATGTGGCTCTTACTCTTCTTACAAATTGATCTCCCAAACGATCAAATTTCAATCAGTCTCGGTCAACTTCAAATTCAGCCCAATAAAAGATTAATTTCAATCAAAAAACCGACTACAAATTCAGCCCAATACAGAAAATGGAAAAATATTAGAAGTGCTATGTTTCTTCCTTTATTCTCAAATCCTTAAGGATTCCAAATCCATGCTAGGAATATTTCAAATATTTGACACTTGATAACAAGACATTGCGCAAGTATGAACCAACAAGAGAATACAGCAAGATATGCGGAATTCGAAAGGGATTTCAAATTAAGCAAAAACAATTCATTCTCGTTTAACAAACTAAACAACAAAGTGCTCAAAATTTAAATATCCACCTCAAAACCATTAAATAAAACACAGAGAGACCATATGCTCTGAGCTTCAATCTAAAAGTAAAATTAAGCTCACTGTAAAATCGACTCACAGCCTACATGTGTGCGAGCGTGCTACTTAGTATCGTCCGACACCCCAAACCCGCACAACTCCATCTGTATATCCACTGAAAAGGGTGCTTCCATCTGCGCTCCAGTTGAGACTGGTGCAGTAAATCACCTACACAAACACAAACACAAACACAATCACACACATCAACTACTTGTTAATCAAACCCCCCAAAAATAATGCAATTAATCTACCAACATCCAATGCAAAATAAAAATAGCATTCATCCTTTTATAGCAACAAAATCAAATAGAAGACTAAGAAAGATTGTATGCTAAAACTATGAAACATTAATAAGCTCAAAAGACTATAAATTTATTTGTTCTATTAAGAATCAGTGCAAAATTAATCAAAAAAATATGCAGCCCTTAACACATTCTTCAGATATGTCAAAGGTGTAACTAAGGGTCTTGATTGTGGAACAGGAATATCAATAGAAAAATTATACAATTCAACAAGCGCTGGTTCGTATACAAGATTCAATTTTTCACAATCAGCTTAACAAAGAGCGCATGAATTATCAACAATTACTTGAATAGACTATAATAAATATGTAAATGTGAATAAACCTTAGTTTTTCCAGCGGCGGTTTGAGATCCTTCGGCAACCATCTCGCTCTCCTGCTTCAAATCGACCTTAAGATCGACAACAACACTCTTGCTCTCCAAGTCCCAAATCTTAATGCTGGACTCCGTGGCAGCGCAGAGCCAGTACTTGTTAGGGCTAAAGCAGAGGGAGTGGATAATCGATCCAGCATCCAACGAGTAGAGCCTCTTCCCCTCCGCCAAATCCCACAGCAAAATCACACCGTCCTTTCCTCCGCTAGCGCAGAGAGAACCATCAGGCGAGACCGCCGTGGTGTTGACGTACCCAGAGTGGCCGGCGAGAGTGGAGCGGAGCTTGCAATTGGTCAAATTCCAGATCTTAACGGTCCGATCCCAGGAGCCGGAGACAATAGTCGGCTGCAAGGTATTGGGGGAGAACCGGACGCAGGAGACCCAATCGGTGTGGGCGTCCTGATCCTGAATGGTGTACTTGCACTCGCCGAGGGTGTTCCAGAGCTTAATCGACTTGTCGCGGGAGGCGGAGACGATCTGGCGGTTATCGACGGAGAAGGCGACGGAGAGGACGTCCTTGGTGTGGCCGACGAAGCGGCGGGCGGTGGTGCCGGCGGCGAGGTCCCAGAGGCGGAGCTCGCCGTCCCAGGAGCCGGAGAGGGCGAACTGGCCGTCGGAGGAGAGGACGACGTCCTGGACGAAGTGAGAGTGGCCGGTGAGGCGGCGGCGGGCGACGCCGTAGGTGCGGTCCTCCTTGGTGAGGGCCCAGACGATGATGGATTTGTCGCGGGAGGCGGTGACGATCATGTCGGAGTTGTCGATCGGGGTGGCGATGGCGGTCACCCAGTCGGTGTGGGCACGCATGGTGCCGCGGAGAATCAGCTGCTCCTGCGCCATTGATGGTGGAATTGAGGATTGCGGCGGCGGATTGGGGTTTTCTCGAGAGTGAGGCGGAAATAGGAAACCCTAAATGGTGATGAGCTGAATTTATATAGAGATTTGGGATTTAGGGTTTTGGACTGCACTGGCCCATTTTATATGCTTGTCTTAAATTTGTTACGCTAGTACCAGTATTTCATTTTGATAGCATGAAGGTAGGTTTATTTTTACTCTTCCCTCAATTATTTTCATTTTTAGCCGTTCCTTAAAAATACTACTACTATTATAGAACATCTTTTCATTTAAACACTACAAAACAATAAAAATTCAATTAGATTAGAAAGTGGAAATACGTAAATACTGTAATTATCATATTTATCTTTTTTTATTTTGGTTCGTCACATACTCCACTTTTATTTCAAGTAATTTTTTAGCTCTATTGAAAGGGTCTATTCTCCATTAACAATGTCATCTCAAATGTAGCTATTATTACGTGACAAGGGAGTGTATGTTATATGCTTTTGTTTAATAAACGATTATCGATTATCCTGTGATAACCATAATTTTATATCTTCAGTTGGATTCGGGTTCCTGGTTTTTAATATGATCGGTTTAATCAAATTAATTGATTAAAAAAGTGAACGTAAAACTAAAGAATTACTGTAATAATTATTGATATAGCAAAACTTAATAACTAGATGGGCTGATGGTTCGGCAACCCAAATACGAGACTTAAGTGGGGGGAAAAAGGACCAAGAAACTCACAATTTATAACATGCATAGCCATAGTAATGAAAGATTCTCTTTTCATTCTATCAAAAATCAATGTGGGATAAATATTTTCTGATAATTCTCTTTTTTCACTCAAATATTCTTGCCTGGCCTAACTTTCTCGTCTCTCTTTGTTAGTTATGCTTTTCACTGAAATTACTATACAGTGGTGTAGTAATTATAAAAAGGAATATTGGCTGACAATATAGCTTTAGGCATTTATATATTTACATAAACTTAGCTTTAACCCATTTTGTTTAGTGCCAATATGTATCTAATGTGTTTTTTCTTTGTATTAATTTGTGCAGTTTCTAAATTTATTTTTAGTGATATAGTATTAGTTATTTTTCAGCACTAAAAAGTTAGCTTTTATTTATTCTATTCAATAAAACCAATGTTTTAAAAATCGGGACGGACCGGCCGGTTCGACCGATCCGACCGCGAACCGACAAGCAGTCCGGTCCGGTTCACCTCTTTAAACTAGTAGCATGTTGAACCGGCCAGTTGAACCGGTTCAACCGTGAACCGGAAACCGATTTTTACCATTAAATGCTAAAAATTTTAAAATTTGCTACTAGGAGGGATTGAACTCAAGAGTTCTCCTTAAGGAGACCAACACTTCTTCCACTCCATGAACTTTTGGTGTTAATGTAAACATTATATATTCATATACATTAAACATGTTTTTTGTATATAATTCATGTGTAATTTTATATATTTTTTTAAGTATACAATAGTAGTATTTAATTATAGACCAATTCTTAATATTAATGAAGTATTTTTTACCCAAAACTAACTCGCAATTCATATTTTAATTATATATATAGTATATGATAACTGATACTATGATCTTTATCTATTTTTGTATAAAAATATTAACTTTTATCTACACTACTTATATATTTACTAAAAAAAAAACTAATTATATTTTATAATTCACTATATTTCATATTTTATATTTCACAAATATAACTAATTATAGTTTAGAGATTTAATGTTTTTTATATATATTTGTAATTATACTTTATTATTGCAAAATTTAACATATTTTATATATTACATATTTAATTTTATATATTTATATTAGTAAAACGGTTCGACCAGTAGTTAAACCGGTCCGACCGGTTGAACCGTGAACCAGTAGCTTTGCCGGTTCGCTCTCCGGTCCAGTTTTTAAAACATTGAATAAAACCTTGGTAATTACTTCGCCGAAACCAATGCTACCTTACAATAAGCACTAAAATCCCATTTCATAAAGTAATAGAGACAATTACTAGAAAGAATGTTTATCCTTAACAAAAGTTTCAGAAGTTGACAATCATGAAATCACTGGTAACGAGTCTTTTGACTATATACCTGCTTCTAAGACTAAATTCCTATAAAAGAATTTCCAAACACACCCTTCTCCAAAAGTGGTTGCATACTAGTATCAAAGGGTATTTTCACTTTCTCTTTTGCTTAATTTGCTGCAAAATTTGAGCAATAGTCATATCATCTCCAGCCTCAGCTTGATTCTTGCATGTTTGATCATCTCTTCTTAATCCCTCTTCCACTAGCGTTTGCTTCGAACTATCCCCGCCTCCAGTTTTTCTCCTTTTACACTGGTAAAAGATATGTATCTGGGAACTTTTCTCTCTCTTCCTCAGCAAGTCATCAACGATTACTGGTGACGGACTTGTTGCATCATCTCCTGGTTGCTGAAGGGATGAGGCGGGATTCATGCCGTCCCCTTTTATTTCCACCAAAGCTAGCTGCATCTCTTCAATGTTCTTCCCTTCTGTGGAACCAGCTTCTGTTGCTCTCGTATCATCAATCAAAATGTTTGGCTCAGGGAAAGACGATGGATGATCATCTGTTGCATTGGTCAGTTTTTTATCCATTTTCATTCGTCTTTTCGTCACAGCTTGCCTTGGCGCTTTGGACTTCGTCTGTTGAACTTCCTTGAGCACTTGACTCTTCCGCTTTCTTGGATGCAGCTTAGAAGCCTTTGCAGGTTGTGTGACGATGGCATCCTTGCCTCCAAGTTCAACCTCTGGAGTTGGTTCTTCTACCGGATCAAGATGTTTGTACTCTTCAAAGCATGCTTCATCACTTGTAACTGCAGCAGATGTAGTATCAGCATCCTTTCTGCAACGGAAAACACAATCATCAATCATTTTGTAAAAGAAAATCATATTATTATTGCAATGGACAAGGGAATACCCTGATCTCTTCTTCTGTGGCCTAGATTTTCTCGTATTGTTACCATCACTATCACGAGGCTCTGTAATCTCTTCCCCCTCGGATGCATCAAGTAACCGTGTACTTCTCTTCCGCAAACGTGTACTTCTACGCGTTCCTTCTCTGTGAACGGAGCTTCCTTGCATTTCAAGCTCGTTCCCATCAGTCAACATCAGAACTTCTTCTGAATTTTCACTGCATTAAGGAGGGACATGAAAAAAGGTCAATGCAAGTTAAAAGTATATGGGATCATGGTGGCGTCACACGAAACGGGAAATTTAGAATTATCCTTTTACCTGGAAAGGTCGTCTTCTTCATTATGTTTACGTGCCCCCCTTCGCCTACAAATTATCAATAAACAGGTATCAGGTTCAAACTGTATTAAAATGACTAAGAACAATCCGCGAGTCATACCTTCTTGATATTTTCTTTTTTTTCGTAGAAGGATCAACATTTTCATTTCCAGTAATACACAATAATGGCTTTGGCAATAGAAAGTCTTTAGGTCCAAGGGCAGGTCGTTCGGACTCCCTATCGACAAAATTTGATATCAGAGCAACCTTTTGTATCTTTCTAGCAGTTTGCAGCAGAGGAACTTCAGCTGGACATAACACCTTCCATCTCCTAAATTCATGCAAACATTTGAGAATTGGAGCAGAAAAATTACACATATCAACAGTTACAATCCCACATCGGTTTCACATTAAGTGTGGAATAATATATAAAGGGAGTCAACCATTTACCTTTGACCATGGCTTTGGGTTAAGTGAGGGCTTTCTCTCTTTTATGCTTACCAACATGGTGCGGTGAGCATGGATCCAGATGTCCTATCCATAGGTATGACCAAAGGGGTGCCACAGAAAAATGGCGCCCGAAGGGAAAGGGCAGCAAAAGGAACGTGGGCCCGTGCCACCTAGCGTGTGCCGTCCGGTTTAAAAGAGGGACGTCCGTGCACACACCGGATGGCAAACCCAAAGCCACGGACCAACCATCCCTTTTGCTGCCCTTTTCAATCCTTGGGGCCCACATATTTTGGTGGCACCTTTTGGTCACACCCACGGGTAGACCCTTTCCGTAAGACATTCGGATCCACGTTCACCGCACCAAATTGATAAGCATACAAGATGGGAAGCCCTAACTTAACCCAAAACCATGGTCAAAGGTAAAGAGTTAGACTCCCTCTCATATATTATTCCACACGTAAGTGTGAAACCGATGTGAGATCCTATCCGTTACAAAGATTAAAAAAATACTCTAAACAGACTCTGGCAGTAAGAGAGATACCTCAAACAAAGGTTATCAGTGCGATGAGGAATACAGGCAGCAACCTTGGACCAACAGTATCCATGCTTTGCAATAGCCTCTTGCAATAATAAATCTTCTTCTCTGGTCCATTCGCCGTGAATGATGGACGGATCCAAGCAATTGACCCATCTGTAGCACTCAAGGCCCACGATTATACGCACATAAAATTAAGATATACTATATCTCTAACCTACATTTATCTATTATGCACACGCACAACCAGAGATGTATAATGAAGGAATAATACCTTTCTCTGCATTGTACATGTGTACGACCCGGTACACACTTGGCTACTTTTCTCCATGTTTTTGCCCCAAAAAGTGTTACAGCGACTTTCAAGCGTTTGTCTTCCTCTAGAGTCCATGTTCCAGATCTTTTCCTGGCTGGATGAAGGGTCTTCAACCATCTGCTTTCACATGATGAAGTTGAAGAGCTTAACAAACCATTTTATCAAAATAATACATCAAGTCTTCTATGCATGATTATAGCCCGCCACGCCCCAATCCCCAACATAACAAACAAATAAAGAGCAACAGTTAAGATTACATACTCAAGATACTCGGGTGTTAGGCTAAGCTTATGTTATAGAGCTTATAAGATGTTCAAGATGTAATATGTCAAGAGCTTATAAGTTGTCAAAGTGGATAATTGAGATTATAAGCTAGAGTGATAATTATGACTTGGAGAGACATAATCCTAATCAGAGAGAAAACTTAAGACAGATGAGATGGAAAGGGTATCTGTTGCAGATAACAACCCATAGTATGACTGTTTTTGCGAATTAATTGTTGCTTATAGGATAATGAAAATATAAGTTGAGTTAAAGAACTTATTTTGTGGGGAGCTTATTTTTACATTCATGAGCTGTTTAGAAGCTTATTTTGCTAAGCACTTTTCATAAGCTCATAAGCTGTTTTGGAGCTTATTTTTCCAAACAAATGCTTATAAGCTCATAAACAGCTTATAAGCTGTTTTAATGGGCTTATAAGCTCAAACAACCTTTAAAGTTTAAACATATGAAATTTGGTTATTTGATCACATTATACATAAACTCACGACTTAATCAGAAGCTTAATATTAAAATTAGAGTTAAGCATAGTAACTGACCTATTAGAGCACTGGGTACCTGTTCTTCCTTTTAATGCATTAGCAACGACCTGCCAATTGCTCTCACCATACGTCTCTACGGCAGCTCGAAGTTGTTTGTCCTCCTCCGTGGTCCACTCTCTTTTGAGTATTGAAGCATTAAGACTTCTTTGATAGCGTGATAAGCATTGAAACGGGGTTCTGTTTGTCGCAAGTGTTACAGAAAAATCAATCCAGTTAATAAAACCCTTATCTTGTATAATGTGCAAGATATTCTTGTCCTCCATCGCAGTCCAAGGGCCATGATTAATTAAGGGGTCTTCATGGTTTAAATACCTGCAAAGTATGAGCATTTGGCTCATCATTTAAAAGGTACATGCATAGTGTTCATCCATATGCTTCAATGATCTGGCAGTCACCTTTCTAGACAACTAGAATAGATATAACAAATTTAAAATATATATTATTCCTAATTACATAGTGAAAAGAGAAATGAAAAGTAGCCACCTCTAGGAAAAATGATCTAGCAATTTGGATTTCAAAAGTTTGAAACGACCTAATGTGGGCTGTCTACTATACTCTGTCTTGACGCTCATGACACTTCCATAAAGACACTTGTAAACTAGACAAGATATCCACCTAAAGCCATAAAAATAAAATTAATATAAAGAGATCAGATGAAGAGTATAGCTAGAATCCAATCTCCATACTCAATCTGTGCCTGATACAAACAAACACCTGAAAGCTACCATTTTATGATCTTCTACCAACATTCAACGACATAATCAATGTTATCAAGAGTTCTTGTGGAGGATTTATATTAATAAATGCAAACTTATCACACAACATTTATTTCCCTACTACTCCAAACAATTCCAGCTTTAAACAGAGAGTACAAGTCTTTTCATGAAACCATCTTAAATCAAAGAAACTACACCAACTTACATCACTTGGCATTCTGCACCAGTCCGTCGAGGAAGATACATAGCAGTTAGCTGCTCCCAGTTAACCTTAGGCAAGAATTGTCTCATTCTCTCAGGTGTTAGATCAGTTTCTTTAATTGATTCCATGATGCTGTCAACATTACTTGACTCATAATATCCATCTGCCTCACTGCAAAAAAAAAACAGCATACTGAATAAGACTGAAACTAACATGTTTAAAGATCAATTACGCCTACCCATCCCCTCTCCCAAAAAAATGACACAGAAGGAAACAATTAAGAATTAGAGCTAATCAGAACCATACACACAGAGACTTTCAGAAGGCCAACTAGCAAGCACCAAAAGTAGGAACACATTTCACTATCTAATTCTCTCGTAACACCTTTTAAAATATTCCATTCTTTCTTTTGCTTGCGAAGTTTAACTTGTCTTTATTTCCATGCACCCCCTTCCCTCGTGTTTTTATATTAATGTAAAAAAAAAAAAATAACAGAGTATACCAATATGCCTATTGCATCTATTTCTCAGATCCTGATTGGCAAAAAATCCCCCACTGAATTCATTAAAATCATCCATCTCAAACTCATTGTCATCATCCACAAATCAAAAAATTAGGCCTGTATGCAGCCATGATTAAATAACCAAAGACAAGACATTCATTGAAGTGTGAAAACTAAACAACACGAGGACGACACTATTCAAGAATTAGTTGTTCTCTAACAACATAATGACAGCTAAGTAGTTCATAGCCCAAAAAGAACATGAAAAAAACTCTCAAGCATGTGAGTATCTCATGCAGTCATTATCTTCGAAGCCCTTGCCAGGGAGACAGGTGTGTTTTCTCTTCCTTTAGTTCACTGTTGTGAATGGAAACCAAACACAAAAGAGTTTTGTGGTTTTACACTTTGAGGCAAATGCACTGACCAGATCTTTTCAAGAGAAAAAAAAACCCATGAAATCAAATCAGCATAATGGTACAAAAATAATGTGTCAGATAATCATTACAAGCACACATGACATTCTAAAATCTTATCACTCATTTTGCCAAAGCAGTATCTTGCTAATTTAGAAGGAAAAGCTGTATACATCTAAAAAGCATGTGCTTCGTATACCAGGGAAAAAGACCATGCAATAACTCCTGCATGAATGCATGCCAGGTAAACATACAATCCAGTCATTTGTATAGTAAATATTTACACTACAAGTGAAATCATACTTGAGTCGATCAACACATTGCTGGAGCAATATTTCCTGAAACTGTTGTTTCACACCCTTCAAAAGATTCTCCCGCTCTTCCTTAGACCACTTCTCCTTATTACAAGGGATAGAAAATGTTGCCATTGCCTCCTTATAGTTGGGAACATGTACATTCTCTGGAGGTCCCTTGCACGAAGCAGGAACATTATTTTCGTTGGTCTGCACATGTCAGTAAAGTGTGTAAAATAGAAAATGGTAAGAGTTCCAGCAATACAGAACAACATATCCAACATAATAGTAATAGTTCTAAAGTAGATCACGTAAGTAGAATAGGAGGATAAAAGACCTTCATGTTTGCCTTCAGCTTTGGCACTGAAATTAACCGAACACGAGGATCTTTTTTCTGTGAAAAAGATCTCCCAATCCTCCTCTTGCTATCAACCTGAAAGTCTTTAAGGATTCTGACACCCTCTATTAGCTTATCAAGTTCCTCCATCCTGGCTTCCACTTGCATCATCTTACTCCTTATAAGTTTTTGACACAATCTGTTCTTCTTGATAGCATCAACAAATGCTAGGGCTGAGTTAGGAAATTGAGAAGTTCTGAGTGGCAATTCAGCCTCATCATCAACACCTGTTTCATTCCATTCAGCTATATCAGAACTCCCACCAGTATTATCACATGCTTCTACATTCTTTCCAGTAGGCTCGCTCGTATCTACACAATTGAGAAACCCTTCTCGAGCATTAGTTCTCTCAACAAAGCTATTCGAAGTTTCCTTTTCCGAGTCTATAATAGTAGCACCCACCTGCTCATGTGTGTGCGAAAATTCCTCAAAGTTGTCCTTCAAGCTGCCTGCATCAAATAACCCAAACAATGATGCTATAAGAAACAAATACCAACAGGAAAGAGAAAAACACTAGAATTTCAAATCAACCGGCAATACGTAAGTAGACTTCTGTAAACAAAAGAGGATTAAATGAAAAATAATGCGCCAATTCACTGAATTGAACACGAATTTAACACAATTAAACAACTAAACCGCATCGATTCAATTAGTTGAAGTAACGGACAGCATATACCATCATTATAGGCAGAAAACCGCCGCTGAATAGCTCGGAGGGTTTCGTAATCATCCTCAATATCATCGCTGTCAGACCAATCAGGTAACACGGTACACGACGGTTTCGTCTTGAGAGGTTCTTCCCCCAAATCCGTAGGAAAGGCGAACCGTTTCTGAATGCTCTGAACTAATTGAAGGTCATCGTCTCCCTCACTGTCAGAGCCCCCCTCGGAAGAGGAACCTAGACTAGCAATGCCGGAGGCGGCGGTTGTAGAGGTAGGTGTTTCGCCAATTAGCTGACAAGCCCTTCTTAGCGCCTCCATGTCTTCGCTGAATCCATCGTCGGAGTCTGAATCAGAGATTTCTTCCTTAGACGACGGCATCTCGAGTAATTTTGAGCTGGGGGAGCTTTCGAATCTATTGCGATTTGGCTATTTTCCCGCCAAGGCAAAATACTGAGATATTCCAGCCAATAGATTCTCCAGCTGTATCTGTATGTGAGCTCCACTCAATAGTTTAGTGGCAAATTTATAGTTTTAGTTGAGAGCGGAGAGCTAAGGATAGACTCAGAGGCGGCCTGGCGGCGATGCGATGGATGCGATTCGCCGCGGGAGGAGAGGAAATGAGGAGAAGAAAGAGAAGACAGGGAGACTATCGCCGGCAATGGAAGAAGAAAAAGATGAGGGAATTTTGGTTACCGGAGAGGGAGAGAGGCAGAGGCAGAGGCAGAGGCAGAGGCGGGCGGGCTTTGCTGTGTTGAGAAGATGAGACCTAACTGAATTCGAAGAATTGGGCCTCTAATACTTCTTTTCAGTTTTTTTATACTTGAAAAATCCAAGTCATTATTTATTACTCTCATTTTTATAGCTTTAAACCCGTGCATTGAAGAGTATAAATTACTTCAAATTTGTTGCATTGAAAAATAAAAGACTAAAAAGTCAATTTTAGTTCTAAACATGTGACTAAAATATAAATTTGGTCTAAAATATTCATTTTGTTAAAAATAGATCTATAATAAATAAAAATGTCGATGAAGTAGTCCTTTTTTTGATAGTTTCGTCAAAAAACGAATGGTCAACGCTAATTACACAGTAACATAACTATTAGTTTTTTTATGGAACCGACCAAAAAAGAACCAACAAGGATTTCATTTGTTATGGATCTTTTTTTCAAAAAGTGAATGTTTTTTACCAAATTCACATTTTGCTCATACGTTTAGGACTAAATTTGAAATTTACTCAAAATAAAACATTTTTTTGTGAGGGGAATATATGGAACCCGGAGTGGATCTTCTACACCACCTTTCCTACTCCATTCCTAATCCATCTCTCACAACTTAATAAAGTAATCTTAACATGTAAGTGATGGTTGAGTGATGGTAGGATTATTTTATTAAGTTGTGAGTGTGGATTAGGAATGGAGTAGGAAAGGTGGTTTAGGAGATTCGCTCCGGATCCGGCATGAACTGATTTGATCCTCTCAAATTGGTGTAACACAAAATTTTGCATTTAGTAGTTAAACATCATCGCTGTGAATTATTTTACCTATTTAAGTGACGTGATGAGAAATTTGAAGCAAAGTCAGTAAATCCTTTCCTTTTTGTAAAAGTTGGATAAGTAACCAATATGTATTCTGGAATTTGTACAAATAAAAAAATATGCAAGTTGATACCATTATATTAGCAGTTTAGCACCTTATACCAAATTCTCAAAATTCCGAGTATTGCCGGCAGCCCTGCCTCATTATTTCTATATGATCAATATTGTTGTTAGCTGGATCAAATTAGCTGCCAATATACTTCAACTAATTAGATTGCCATTCTCAACCAAGATCAAGCTAGGATTCCCATAATTGCTTTTACACATTTTTTTCAACTTTGTATGACTTAAATAGTACATCAAGGTATTTCATTTTGGCACGTGAATTAAAAAAAATGAGTTTTTAATAAATTAATTAATAATAAAATAAAATTAAAGATGGTAAAGTAGATGAGTGAACAATTAAGAGAAATTGGATTTTGAATTTAGTCAAAAAATAAAATAACACAAGTAATATAGAACAATTCAAAATAGAATAAAACTCAAGTAATGTGAGATGAGGGAGTGCTAAATATCACGATAGGTATTGCAATACATGATCAAAATAAATTACAAGGAGTATTTTTTTTGTGTGTGTGTATAGGCGTGCATTTTTTTGGATTGTTATATTAATTTTGTGTGTAGAATTGTATATGTGCATTTTTGGGATTGGTTACGTTTTGTGTTTGTATATTAATTTTGTGTGTACATATGCATATTTCGGATTGGTTACATTTTGTATGTGTACGTATGCATAATAGATAGGACATAATCAATTTTGATAATTACGAAATCAAATCTACATTTTCTATGAAAATTACGATGTATTTTCAGTGATGTTTATCTAGAATTTTTATTTTCAACAGTGAAATCAAGAGGTTAAAAATCACAAAAAGAATTCAAAATTTTCAACCATTATTTATTAAGCAACGTAAATGAAATCAGTTTTAGTGACTCTTAACCATCGTCTAATGCATATGAATAATCGACGTTAAAGATATTTCGAGGCAAATTAATACAATCATCCCTTAATGACAATATGCATAGATCTGTCACGAATATTTTCTTACGATAAATTGAAAAGAGAGATGACATTAAGTTGAATGTAATATAAGTTATATGCCAACAATTACAAAACCCAAACAACCAAAACTAATTACATAACACAAATAACATCACCAAAATGACTCATTACAACTCAAAACAAAGACAAAAGTCTCACAAACGAACTGACAAAGAACAAAAATAAACTCAAAAGGCATCAACATATTATTTGATCTAACCTTCAAAGCAAATCCAAGATGCTGAATCTTGGAGCCCTTCAAAAACGAGCACCACACGCAGCGTTTCACAAGCTCTAACGATGGAGATGGAAAGAGAGGCATGCGTACAATAACTTATTCATCACAAAAGCCCAGACAGCTCTGTAGCTAGCTTCCGATATCAATAAGATGAAGTTGTCAGCAAACGACCAAAAATGGCAGCAAGAGAGCAAAATCCGTTTAGGACATCTCAAGCGAGCTATAATGTCTTTCCCTTCCAAAAGTAGAATAACAGACTTAAACTTATCCATCTAATTTACAGGAAACAAAGTATCAAGGAACCAGTAGCACAGAATTCAAACATCACTGTGGCGGTGTCACCTTCCATATGCGGACACAAGCATCCTCACCAGAACTAACTACAGTGTTGTCATCACTAAAAGCCAATCCATAAACTCCACCCAAGTGAGCTCCTTTGATAGTTATCCGCTGATCTGCTGGCTTATCTATTTTATATACAATGACACATGTGTCGAGTGATCCAGTTGCAATCAACTCGTTATTAGGAGACCAGGCCAAGCAGTTTACTCGAGCCGTATGGTATAACATATTTTTAAGCTTTATCTGAGAAAATGTCAATAAGTATATTTGTCAATATCAAGGTAAAAAAAGGCTCGATGATACATTCTTCTTTTTGGGGATAGTGATGATAATGTTAAATAACATCATTAACAAAGCAAAAGAAAGAGAATGTGACTACAGTAATAGACTAGTAAATCATCATAATAGCAACTACACAGATGAAGAGAATTACTACTACCCCTAGGTATCTTCAACTAAAGATGAGAATTATATTTCCATTAGATGCTGAAACTTGGAAAATTAGGGCTTTTGAAGCCCATTGTATTATTGACTGTCCTCTTCTAAGTCAATTTTGCTATTAGACATCAGGGAGTACAAGTCGAACAGTCGGGAAGCCCTAACTCACCCGCACCAACTCTAGACTTAATAACTCAGTCGTCAGATGTCCAATGACAAAATTGACAACACATGAGGACTTCAAAAAAGTCATCCATCATTCTCGAGTTAAGATGTCAAAGACTCAAATGGATGTATAAATCTCAAGTCCAAATTCACACAAAAAAAAAAGGAGGGGACATTGCTAAAACGTTTTAAAGTTAGGTCTAATTTGCAACAAGGTCAAAAAGGTTGGGAAATATTTAGCAAACTATATCTTTCCAAAATCAAAAGTATTGAATTTGAAAGACCCAAACCATAAATTAATGTTAACATACCTCATGAGTAGCACGATCCCAAACGACAACTTCTCTATTAGAATCAGCAGATGCAAACATGGAAATATCAGGTGAGTAGTGAATGACAGTGATAGGACCTCGATGTTTTTCAAGTACAGCCTCTTCTTTCAGTGTATCACCCAGGACAGAGTAGACATGCAATTTTCCATCCTTAGCACCCACAACAGCTTCATTTCCATTAGGTGCAATACTACATGCTGTCGCAGTGAACCCCAGATCAATAGTGGATACAACTTTTGTACCATGGAGGAGTGTAACACCAGTATCATGTGAAACCATTACAAGATCAGGAGAAAGAATGGCAAGACTCAAGTCACTGGGCTGACAGGAAATATCAACACTATCTGCATCCCCACATTGGTCTCCAAGCATAGGAATTCTCCAAACCTTCACAAAATAAAAAACAAACCAAAGCATCAATACAAGAGATGCCTAAGAAACATAACACAGAATATAAACTCATTTATATATTGCACAAGGACATCAAAGAATTTAACAACTTTCAACCAAAAATTATGCAAAATTGAATCATAAAAGAGGCTCTTACATGCAAAATAATAGCTCAAGTGCCACATATTCGCTCTATAATTTTGAACAACAAAACTAATTAGTTGATTGATTATCTGATGGAGCTTAAGAAGTGTTAGAATCAGGCAGTAAACAGATGTAAAGATATGCAGATTGCATTAAGCTCCAAGACAAAGTCCAATTTTAATAAAAAATTCCATGAAAGCACATTATTCCGTCAATATACTTGTAAAGTTGCTGATAAAGTTATGTTCGCTGGAGGAATTACATGGCTAAAAGATGCTGAGAAAGTTGTGCAAGTCTAGGTCGAGGAAGTTAAAATTAAGTATACATGAGATTAATATGAAATATAAAATTTACTATACACAAAGTGAAATGAGAGCTATTGCTGAATTATAATGATGAGAAATATTATACTACGTATTATTTTCTAACCTTGTTGTCAAATCCTGATGCCACTATTTCTCCTTCAAGAGCTTCAAAACATTTAATTTGAGTGCTAACATTCCTTTCTAGCTTTCCAGAGAACCCTTTACCTTGAAGCCACTTAATTATTTGGCCATCGAAACTTGTCGTTAGTATAATTTGGGGGACACCTTTCAGCAGTACTAGTGAATTAATATTTTTCATGTGTCCAGATAATTCTAGAGGAGCTTTGTCAAGATCAGTGGAAGAGTACAGAAAAATACTGCCACCAAGAGAAACAGTGACTATGTGATCATTCTGCCATAGACAACCAACTAGCATGTCATTTACTCCACCAGATCCAGGACACGTCAATGTTTTTACCAGATTTCCATTACTATCAGCAGATACCTCCCACACCTTGGCAGTTTTGTCAGCAGACACTGTTATGACCTGAAATGGGATTCAGTGTAAAACACAACAATACAAATATCAAGAATACAAGAAATCACAGCTAGGTGTGTGTTGGGGGGAGGGTCAGCTGAACTTGTTTTCAATCATCAGAGTGAAGCTAGAATATCGGAATATAATTAAGCAATTATGTGCAAGCATATTCACCACATAGACTTATAATTGATTTTAGTTCAATGCATCTTTCATATACAATGTCAAAAGATGCAATTTTTCCAGAATGTATGTGATGGTTCTAACCACTTGCATGTTGGGGGGAGGGCCTAGGTGCAGGTTCGGAGCTGCCTATTAAAACCATCATATTGCATTTCACTGCTTAAAATAAGTCATTAGCAATAGAAAGAAAAATACATGGTTGTTGATATGGAAAATGGAACACAATAGTATTGCCTTGCAATTACTTGATCATATGGACCTTTTTTATTATAAGTACCACCTTCCCCTAATTGCCTCCACCCATCTCCATTTTGCATATTTTGCTACACACATAAACCATGCATATCTATACATTTTGTGCATACGTAGGTAGTTCCCCATGATCACAAGAATCAAGATCAATTAAGATGACAATCCCTCTCCCACTCAATTACGGGAAGGTGGTCCTTATAATAAAAAAGCTCCATATGATCAAGCACTCGTGCTCACACCCTATCACACAAAGCGCATTGTATTACCAAATACCACAAACTATCACATTAGAAAGTTTTAGTTTGGAGAAATTGGTAATAATTGAGCAAAAGAATATGGAGAACAAAATGAATGTAGAATGTAAAAGCAGACTCAACTAAATTGAACCACAGGATAGGAGCCCAATAGGTATTTTGCTTGTTTTACAATTTGCTATTCAACTTAACAAGACTTCAGATACTTGGTTTTGATTCTGGCCAGTTACAAATTATTATGGCTACTTTAATAATGAATGTCATATTCATACTGGATTTAACATTCTTGTATTACAGTAAATTGGCATCAGATCCTCCATGTCATCTCAATTTGACTTAAAACCATTCCACACGTACACACGCACGCACACATGCATGTATGCATGAATGACATGACCAAATAAAAGTTCTGGCACGCAATAATATCATCAATTAGACACTAATTCCTGAGAGGTGCCGGGAAAATTTATGTAGTCTAGACTCTAATACTTTTATAATTTATCTTCTAGGAGCTCATATGTTTCTGCAGCCTTGTACAATCTAGCTTTGTAGTATAAATATGTGGAAATTAGGGTTGAAAACCTGACTTAGTAATCAGAGCAAACAAACATCCCATAATGTTTATGCGGACATTGGTCATTATAAATTTCCAGGATTAAGGGCAACTACATGTTTCAAGACAAAATATAATATTCTCAAGGTTTCATTCAACTCATTAGAGAAAGTCTCCAGTATAAAGTAGTACTAATAAATAAAAGTCAGCGACTTTGAGACAACAAAGTCAACTGTGGTAATTAGGAAACCTTTTTAGAAACAATACTTCTTCTGAGCAGAGAAGTAGTTACAACCAATCCCAGACCCAATGGTTCTATAACTTTTATGCCATTTAAAATTTCTAAAGTTTTCTAATAATCACTAAAAAAGAGGAAATTCGTGCAAAATTTCATTTTCGAATAATAAAACAAATCCTAGGACAGGGTATATGTAGTAATTCGTTTGTGATGTGAACGAAATCATGATATAAGTACATGCCGTAGTAAATAATCAAGATTTTCCGCAACAGTGTACTAGTTTATGCAGGGATTACCCTTTTGCTGTCAGGACTCCAACTAACTGCATATATACTGCCCTTGTGACCATCCTCAGAAGTCAGCTCCCCATTCATTTCTCCAGTCTTTGCATCATAAAGTACACCCTTTTTGTCAGAGCTTACAGTAATAAATCTGGTCCCGTCAGGAGAAAAGCGAATGCAATTCACAAAATTTGAGTGTTCCCTGAAGGTCAATTAACATGCAAGGATATCATATAGCAAACCAAGAGATATATTAGAAAAATAATGGAGACCCTAGCTAAGATAGTTATAGTGAATCATATCAATAACCCCTATAATAAGCCCAGGCATATCCCTAAACTAACAAACGGCTTGAAAATAAACTTCATAATAAATGGTTTTTTGAAACACCTGATATGTTAAAAAATATCGCAGTGTGAGATCTACATAATTTTAAAATGAGAATAAAAACATTCTCAAGCATGGTTTGAAGGGGAAAAAAATCATTTAGCTAGTTGAGTAATTTAAACCATAAAGGTCTGCCACAATAAAATTCAAATTACAATTCCAAATTGAAGTAATTAATATTTATCAGTGTATAAGGAGGAATTTTTCCAAGTTATTAACATTTTGACAACCTCCATGGATCTTAGCAATAAACAATAAACAAACAAAACATATTTGATAGACTTAAAATTAGATATTGTCACTCAGGTAGTCAATGAAAAAAGATATGTGCAGTCTTATTCAAAGGACCAATTTAGATTATATATTAGGTAAGGAACTGTCTAAATATCAAGTGAGATATACTAGTATTTATTTTTATCTAGTGAAAAGCTTGTCTAAAACAACAAAATATAGCTTTTAATTCAAATAGTTATAACACACATTTTATTTCCCTTATCGCCATCTGAGTTTTTGAAGTTGCTTGCTTATAATTCTGAACAAATAATTCGACAGAAAATTCAGCTTACGCAGAGGATAAAAAAAGTAGCCTAAAAGCAACTTTGTCCATTTATCTCACTAAGGGAAAAGATAATCCTGTAATGACAGAATATCTCAGTGAACCTCATATTATTCTAAGCCGTGAAGAGTCAAGAGGAAGTGCTAACCACAGATGGGACCTAAATGCTACCACCTCTGTTAAGATAGCATGCTTACAGCGTGATGAGTCTCTGGGGCATATAAACCACGCGGCCTATGATGGGATGGGATCATACTAAAATTTGACTAATTTCATTTCATGTTTGGGTAGATACTCAATACAGGTTACAGAACATGACATGCAGACTCTGATTCAGTGAATAAGCACAGATGCAAAACCTGTGTGACATCTTGAACTTAAATGGAGGTCCTTCATAATAGTTAACCAAAAAGTCCTCGCCACATGATACAATTCGAAAAGGTCTTGTTGGCTTAAAGGCACAACTCAAAACTCTTTTTGAATGCCCATCAAATTCTCCAACATTGCTTCCTGAGTCCCACCTGCAAATACACTCAGATTTAGGCATTTAGCATGGAACTAACAAATTCAAGTTTCATTCAGAATTAAAATAAATTTGAAAGGTAGTCGGATCTGTCTTAAAATAGTTTGACTTCAAGGAAAATTGTATTCAGTTGCAGTTGAAAAGAAATTCTCAAGGTACCCACACTTGATTCCTTAGTATCAGAAAATTATTTCAAGTATGTGTCTAAGGCCAAAAAAATACTGAGCATATATATTTAAAGTCATATGTAGAAACTAGAAAGACATCCTCTAAGTTAGGTTTTAATGGAAACAAACTTTATGAGTGTGTTATCACTTATTCTAACACATTTCTAACCATGAACCACTCACTATTACTGAAAAAGCCTATCTTCCTATACCTAAAACTTCCTGAAGTGTTAGTAACAGAGGGAATTCATCAATAACCAATAATTGAAATAAGATGATTCTCGCAAAGAGTGGAAACTTTTGTACAAATGTCTGCTCTATATCAAAAAATTGAAGCAGTTTGCAAATTACAAAATGAATTACAAGATCCTGGTAAGGTTGAATTATCATCTTGATGTGTTTAAAAAGATAAACAGCGATCACCACGGAGCTCATTTATCAAATATATATACATACATACACATAGATAGTGATAAAAGTCAATTTGAAAAGCATATATAAATGGTTGAGGATAAAACTAAATCTCATTGCTCAAATCTCACCATTTCCAAAACCAGACCATCACCTAAGAAGTAATACAGAAACAGCATGACTTAATTTTTATGATAAAATACCAGCTCAAACTAAGTTCTTGAAATAATACTTGTAAATCTCATAAAATAAAAGCTCCCATCCTTCACGGTAACAGGAAACAGGTGAAAGGTAGACCCCCTAATGCATATTTGTTTGGTGAAAAGTAGAGGACGGCTAATTGGCTGGTCTTTGAGAGGAATACACATGGTTTGTTTTGAATTATCAATGTTGATTGTCAAATTGCCCTCTAGGTAGACATATCTCTGGTGTGAATAAACTGAAAGAAACAATGTTCAATTCATTAGAACCATTAGCTTCTCGGTTATTATTCTTCAATTTTTCCATCTCCAATCATAAAGCTCGCGCACATTCAAATAGAAAACATCGACAACCCACATTTTAGGAAGAGAAGCTTACACAAATGCGCGAACGAAGGATGTCCCCTTGCCGTCGCCGCATGCGACAATGCGCTCGCCATCGGCAGACCACTGGAGATCATCGATCCGGCCCGAGAGGACACGGTACTCCTTCTTGAGGACGAAATCGTTGTGCGTCCCCCAGAGCCGCACGGTGCCGGACACGTCGCCCGAGGCGATCCACTCGCCGTTGGGCGAGTAGCGCGCCACGGTGGCGGGGTACATGTGCTCGCCGTAGACCTTGACCTCGAGCGGGCGGTCGAGGTAGCGAATGATGACGGATCGGCCGTTGGTGTAGAGGATTGAGTTCGTTTTCGGATCGCCTGAAATCAAAATGCCGCGGCCGCGCTCCGTCGACGGCACGCACGCGAAAGTCTCCTTGAGCTCCGCCATTGGCTTTTTGGGAAAGTGGGTTGAGATTGAAATTGAGGATTCAGAATTTGGGAAATGTTTATTTATAGGATTCCCTGGGTTGTGAGAGAGAAAAGCGTGCGCCCATGTTATTTCATCAATTTCAACATCTCTCTATATATATTTTTTTTTAATAATTATGTCACAACTGCTACTTCAATTTTAGTTAATAGTATGAAATTCATTTGGATAAGCTGACCTATTATTTTTTCTGTTGTAATCGGAATTTTCTCAACAAATAGGGAAAATATTTCATATTTGGGGATTTTTAACTCTCAATAAAGGATTTTGCATCTCTCAGCTTCAGCATTTTAATTTTGTGTCCCTACAGATGCATTATAACGATTCATCACTTATAATTCATGTAATTTGGTTGGTTAACAAGATTTTAAATTCAGGCCGTATCACATGAGCAATAAAAAAAAATTAGTCACGTCTTTTGTAATTTATTACATGTCTTTTGTAGAGATGCGAAATTGAAATGCGTTTCCCAACTTAAGAGGCATGAAATGAACATGCCTTTCCATTCATAATTTTTTTTTCAAAAAAAATCTCTCAATCATAACACTTTTTTGAGAAAAAAGATACTAGTTCTATCCATTGCTAATAGTCTTGAATCTTTGATAATAGACAATATGAGTTTTATTCTTCCACAACGCATTCTTCCCCATCCGTAGTTATGGATGCTCTAACACACAATTGATACAATATGAAAGATATCATAATTGTAAAAGGATTGTCAGTTCCAATTGAATAATTAACAAAGAGGAAGCATGAGAGGGAGATACATACAGAGAGAGATAACCTTAATAAAGATTATAGACCATTAGGGAGTATAGGTTTGATGCTAAAACAAAAGTCTGAAAGATCAACATACAACATTGAAGTGTCACTCCCTTTTATTCGAGCTATAATTTTTCTATGTTTATAAATATACGAAAGTTCTAACCATTTAAGATCATTAATTTATTGCCAATTTGTATGACATTATCTATTGCATAATGATTCTCAAAGATGGTACTACTAGTATATTTTTCCATAAATAAGTTCCTAATCTTAAATTTTATCAGTATTGCCATAAGTCAATCTATTGGATTGAAAAATTATCGTGTGACTGAAAGAGTCTAGTGGGCTTCCCATAGTCCGGGGCCCGTTGGAGCGATCATAATTAGATTTCAAATTTTAGGCACTACAATAGGGTGGGCTCGTTAAACAAATACAAAATCAATAAATAGGGTGGAGTATAAAATTCTGCTTCTTTCGTTAATTTTATCATCACTACAACCTCACTGTTGTCAACGCACATGACAAAGAGTTGAAAATTACAAAGTCTTCCTTCTCGAGGATGAAGTGATCATTGCTAGTTGCTACCAAAGCTACACAATTTATGTCCTAATCCATTAATTAAAGCTTAAAGGTAATTGCACCTAAATACACAGAACCATCACCCCAATTATGATTTTGCACGTGGTATATCTCAAAACTTTCAATTGAGCTCATTTTTACACTATTCTCAATTTATGATGAATTAACATCATCATGGCAAGTTGAAGTGACAATATAATATCATTGTCAATTTTCTATGAATTACTATCACCATGGCAAAATTAAAGTAACAACATAATATCATTGAGGCATAGACTTCCAACTATGTCGATTAGCACATGAATCAATGAAGCACTTCAGGAGTATTTGAAAGATTAGTTGCTTCCCAGCTTATGTATGGCTTCAAATAAGAAACTTAGAAAGATACTTAATCCAATGGTCTTATATACAGATCAGTCTCAAACAAAATGCAAAGACTCTAAACTAGAAACGATGGCAGCAGACGAGCATCCCTCGCCCCCACACTAAGACGTTGAATAGAGTGGTAACTTTGCACGGCAAAATGAAGGCTTAATTCGACTAATGCTCAAATGACAAACCAAAGAATGCTCATGTATAGCAAACAAAGTGGCACTAGGTACTTGTGAAGGCTTACTTTCAAAAATGTTGATGATGACTGATCGTTGATTTCTGAAGAGTCGACTGCAAGAGGCATGCCGTCGCTGTTGAGGCTGCAGAAAGTCGGATCAGAGGCGTCGTCTGTATTCATCATGAGAGCCCTTAGAACTGCAGATACAGTGTGTATGTACGCAGATCGGTCCTTGTTCAGAAGCCAAGTGATACCCATGAGCTGACAGTCCTGGTTGTGCATCTTGTTCGTCCGCTCTGTTCTGTTGCTTCTTCCGCCTCTTTCCCCGTTGAGCTGTATATTGAGAACGAACACACGACATTAGAAAGGAAGTGTTTACTTTGGATGATGATTCGGTTAACAACGAAAACCAAGTAACCCCATATCCATATGTTTTATTAACCTACACAT
Organism: Salvia hispanica; assembly: GCF_029641045.1. Taxonomy (NCBI): domain Eukaryota; kingdom Viridiplantae; phylum Streptophyta; class Magnoliopsida; order Lamiales; family Lamiaceae; genus Salvia; species Salvia hispanica. The sequence goes on from NC_142696.1 coordinate 35,880,044, forward strand.
CCTCGTAAAAGTCTTTGCATAAGAATTCTGCCTCTTGTTAACCTACCCCTATGAATGGAGACCAATACCAATGGTAATTGAACTTTCGGTTACTTTATTACGAATGTTTAATCAGTACATGCATGGCACGGGTGGTGATACTAGTATTTTTAAGGGCAAATTGCCCAAAAACCAATCAAAGTCTAGCAATCTTGAAACTTCAAAAAATAGTCAATCATATCATAATCTTGACATTTTTCTCAATTATCCTATTGATTTATATTTGGAGGAAAATAATGTATGATTTTTAAGCCAAAATCCATGATTTTTTTGTATCACTTACAAAAACATATATTGGCATCAGTGTGATAAATATAACAAAAGATTAGGCTAAAATATTTTAGCTTCCAAATCGTATATAATTTTCTCCCAAATCTAAATCAATATAACCTACTACCTTCGTGGTTCTTTTAATAATTTGCCCTATTATACACGTTTATCATAAAAATGTTGCATAGAGCTTATTATGCCAAAAAGACTTAAAACCCTAGTTGAAGCAAGCAGCATGCGGACTATATAAGCATCACACGTTACATATAATGACCTATTCATTATTGAACATTATCTGCTCTTCATCAATAAACTTAGCTACATCTATTTAAATGCATTTGATCAATATATCCATATAACCCGAAATTGAGAAATACTAATATCATGATTTTGGACTAACTCGTAATTATGAAATGCAAATTAAATATTAGTAATCGGATTTATATGAAAAATTAGCAGAAAAATGAAATGATTGCGTGACGCAGAAAAAGCCAAAAGTCGTCACTTTATAGAAAATACAGGCATGTGATACCGAGCTGCAAAAGCCTAATAAAGTAATAGTAGTAGTAATTCCCACTTTCACAAATTTTCACACAAATATTTCATTACCATAAGTTTTTCCCAATAAGCAAAAATCAACATTTCTTATATATTCACATGTCGTTAATCTGAATTAATGAAATTTGTAACCAAAAAAAACAAATAAAGAAAAGCATAAACAGTACTCACCAAATAAAGGCTGTTGAGGCACTTTGAGCAACCGCCGCGCCCGGCGGCGCAATCCCTCTCCAAATTCTCCACCGCCTCCCCGCCGACCAATTTCCCGCGCGAATTGAGCCTAAACGCCTCGGAGCAGGTGAAAGGGTGCAATCGGATGCCGCAATAGCAGTAAACGACGTCGCACGTGTCGTTAGGGCGGCGGAGCTGGATGCCCCTCCCGCCGAGCGCCTTCTCGAGCGAATCGACGCACGTCTCGGAGTCTTCGGGGAGCACGGGCATCTCGTAGGCGGGCGGGGATTTGGCGGCGGCGGAGGGGCGCAATGCGGTGTCGGAGTAGGCGGAGTAGAGCCAGGCGGCGAGGACGGGGCAGCAGCGGCTGCGGTGGAGCTGCCCCGAGTAGGAGTTGGGGCCGCAGGCGGATTTGATGTCGCGGAAGAGCTGGTCGGGGAGGTCGAGGGGGCAGGCGGATGCGTCGGATTGCTCCGGGAAGGCGGGGATGGTGGCCGGCGGGGGGCGGTGGAGGGTTTGGGTTTGGACGGCGGCGGGGTCCGGGTCGGGTAGGATGGGGAGAGCGGGGAGTGGTGTGATAAAGAGGAGGAAAGTGAGGGAGAATGTGATGCTTTGGAACATGGCTTTTGGGGGAAGGGAGTGAAGAATGAGTTTAGGGAGGTGTGTTTGTGTGTTTGTTTAATGGGAAAACAAAAGTGGGAATATTTTGGGTTGGGAGAGAAGGAAGATGATGAATGAATGTTGTTTGTCGGGACTGCTTTATGTTGATGGATCGGTGGGGGTGGGGCCGTGTGGTTGGTTAGAATGTGGAGCTACACCTAGGGGGTTGCGTGGTTCAGGCCACCAACGCGGCTCATCCGGCACGCGTGTGCACGATCTTCTTGCTCTTGCACGACACCCACACGTGACATGCATCGGTCCGAGCCGAACCTAGTGACCCTCGCTACGGTGGCGCTCCAATTCTGACAAGTAGTGCGCGTCATCAGACAATTTTGCCACATGCTTATTGAAGCATTACACGATACGTATTTAAGAAAGTTGGCAGTGCAGGGTGTTCAACGATTGAGGAATGTGTACGAGAAGTGTCGTTGCTTTTTCAAAATGCTAGGCAACATTGCCCGTATGCACTAGATGGGACAGAGAATGTCTATCATGAATGGAATGTCGAGCCTTGAATATTCTAACCTTGTGAATGATTATGGAGTCTAGCCCTTGAGTATCTCAATCTTGAAATGACAAATATGCGGTATAACACTGAACATAACAAATAATGAGATAATCCTTGTTGATCATTGACAAATATTTTTAAAGTAATTAAGGTTTGGTGAAATTTACTTCTGGCTATGTGTTCTCATTAGGCAGTGAGCCTGTTACATATACGAGTGTGAAGTATTAATGCGTCGAGGACTTTACCATGAAGCTTAATACGTGACTTCTTTAGGAGCAACAAAGGAAGTTGTACTATGACATAAACAGAGACTTTACACTTATGGAGTAATAATATTTAAACTTGACTTCTTTGGACTGATTACTGTATGTAAATAAATTGACTTTATATAAATTATATTTTATTATATACTATACATTATTAAGACTTACAAATTGACTTTAATTTCATGAATTAAACGAGAACCTCAGTTTAATTGAAAAGTTTGTGGGTTCACTGTATATTCTTCACCTCTCAATCTAAAAAATACTAGTAGTACTAATGTTCATCCTAAATTTTTCTTTTCGTCCTTTTATTATGATATTTTCGAATAAGACACCAATATTTAGTAAAAAAATTTACATTGCAACAAATGATCAAATCGTGGTAGATTAAATTCAAGAAATTATTTGCCAGCTCACATTTTATTGGATTTATTGCCAAATGTTATCATATATGAATATGGTATATCCAAATATTCATTTAGCCACTCATATGTCCAGGTGTAATCATAAAAATCCACCCTCAACACAACGTGACCAAAAAATTATAGCTAAAATAGTAGTTGTACATTTTTCAAGACCAATTATGTTTGTGCATATATCACTATCAGTAATGACCGTTCGGAATTCATATCTTCTAACTGTTTAAGTGAAAAAACAAACAAAAAAAATAGTACTACTACTCTATAATTATGATCATACGAACATTTAAGGATTTTTGCTAATTATATGAAAAACTTTGCAATCAAACTTTACTATTTCAATTAACTAAAAAAGCAATAATACTATGTCCGGTGACAAATGATATTAAGGTTGGTATATATTGTCTCTTTCTACTCATATACTCAGGTAAGAACCTGTCAATTGCAGAGTACTAGGAAATAATCTCAAGGTTTGATTTAGTAGAACTGTTGATTAATTAGAAGAAAATGTAACAAACTCTAAATTTTGTGAATTTAATTTTAAAATTCGTTTACGCAACCAACAATAGGTAAACAAATTTAAATTGATGGCAATTATATTAGTCGTGATTAAAATACAAAATTAACTAATAAAAAACAAATAATGCATGTCGGAGCTTGAATGTCTTCATTTCATAAAGTTGGTTAAAACATGTAGAGTAATTCTCTAAAATTAATAATTTTTTGGGCATAGTTGTAATAATTCCAAAAGCAGGCAGTAAATTCCATTAATTGGGTTCACCAAACTAGCTGTTATATTAGATATTTCCTTTAGGAATGGAATTATTACTCAACTATAATGAGTATTTTTAACAGAAACATAGTTATATTATTAACAACCATTTCAGTCTAACGTCCCAATCATAGCCACCATATTACTCTTATTTTTCCTGACATATATAAATGGTGACAAATTACAAGATTTCATTTAACTAATCCAAAATGTGCTGTTTTATTAGAAAAATCCCAGTTGCATTCAACTTCTAAATAATCTTGCAGTTTTAAACATAAATTTAATATTGATTTTTAATTAATGTATAGAGATCGATTTTGAAAAGAACTGATCACCTCTCTCAATCTCTGTATAAAGTGAGGACAACAATATTTATAGTTTGAAATAAGTTGAGTCACATGTTATTTATGAAATTTACAATGAGTGTCGAATTGGAGTAATAGCTCCATATTAATGGCAGATAGGTATAGCGACGTGACATAGAGAAGCCATTCACATGGACAACTTGAGCTGCCATTATTTGGTGTATCATTATCAATAAGATAGATTGTAGATAAATACATATGGAACAATTCCTCGTGACATGCCTGTCCATTTGGGGCCATATCATTTCAAAATTTCTCAATCCCACCTCCACTTAAATTAGCATTCAGGAATTAGATTTTACTATGATTCTAATCTATTCAAGATTTGGTCATTTTTTGAAGTGTCAGTACCTGTTTTAATTTTAACACAAAGTAGTTGATCAATTGACTGAAATGGACAATCACAATGTTTACATACTTTTCTTTTTCTACCTCTTTTTATCTTACATACAATTGGAATAATTGCTGCAAAAATTAACGGGTTTTACCAACATATTTTCCGGTGAATTATAATTCGTTGTTAATTACCGAAGGACTAAACTGTCCGGCAAATTTTCGACGTGCTTTTTAACAAAGTGAACGCGCCAAAATGATTGTCGACTTTACCGACAAATTAGCATGTCAGAGGTTTTACCGATATTATTTTCTTGAAATAAATCAACAATAATAATAAAAGAAAACTTATGCAACAAATTAATGTCAGGTTTTATCGATATTATTTTCACAAAAATTATTTTCGTGAAAATTTATGCAACAATTTTCACTATATATCCTAACATTTACTACTATTCTTGACATTGTTATCTTTTAAGTAGAAGTATTCTTGACTGGTTGGCTGATGAGGACAATGATAGAGAAACAGAAGAAAAAACAGTAGGAAAGACAGTGATCTTTCACTGGCTTAAACAAAAATTGCGAGAAAATTTTGAGATCCATAAAAACATCATCCTAGTACAATGCAATGAGCTAAATTAACCATCATAAAAACAGATGATTCTATAACTACATAAATTCAAAAATGGGAGCAAATACATCTGTACAACCCAAAAAGAGATTTCCTTCCTAATCTATGAATGCTAAGAAAAATGTTGCTGGCTGCTGCACTGGATTACTCATCCCAAGCAGCCTAATCTCACAGTAAAAAACGAGCCAACATAAGTCATCAGCTACCTCAAACGCGATCAAGCATGTAGGGCAGCAATTTTCTCTGATAACACATCTTCTTCATTGTTTTCTTCGATTGGCTCTTCCTGTTGAACAAAGATGACAAGTTAATGATGCAACGGCACTTTCTTTTGAGAAGCGGACTTTTAGCTTAAGCAAATTTAGTTTGTCAATCGGAAGACTACGGACGTGGATAAGATTTACCTCGGTGTTTTTCTTTTCTTTGACACCAATGCATTTGGAAGCACTGATGCTTGCACTCTTCAACAAGCTACGAGCGCTGACGTTTCCCTTGTGGCCGTTTTGGGCACTACTGTTCATGCCATCATTCCCAGTGGGGCTATCTAGAGTCGTAGCAACAGAAGCTGCATTTTGTTGCTCAAAATCATTATCTTCGGGTTCTTCTTTTGGTGCAGGGACACGCTCTCTACAGGCACATTAGAGGGTAACAAAAAAGTGAGCGTATCATAGTTACGCAATAATACTAAAACATAAATACATCAAAAGAATATTTTAGATTCAACAGCAACAATACTATACCTATTTTCTTAAAAAATCAAGTTCAATATTTTAGACTTTAGAAAAATATGGGTTGAGATATTGGATCAATTCTAAAACAAAGGAACAATTTAAATGAAAATCATACACACTCATGGTTCCAAACACATTCGCTTAGAAATAAACTGTTGCAATAACTATTTTGCACTCAGTTTTATTTTGTCTATATCATGTTGGTGATTGCATATTTAACAAGAACAGTCGTATATACGTTACTATCTGATCACTTCTACATATATACGGAGGAAAGAAACAATTCTGGACAAAAAAAATTTAAGAAAGTATATCACTACATACCTAGGTAATGAAGCATGTTGTCTCAGTAGAGGAGTGCTTTTTTCACCTTTACCTTTGTGCTCTTCAAGATGGGCAAACTGTCTCTTGAACCAATCGACGCCACTTGATTGGTATGGAATGATGCACAGTGTCAGAAACTAATACTAAAACCGAAATATAGTAATGCACAACACCCAGAAAATATGGGCCCACACTATTCAATCTCTTGAACTTACACGAAGTAACGAAGGGCAAAGACAATAAACTACGCAATCAAACAAATAAAAACTGGCATAACCTTGGATACATGAAGCCACTAGTCTGCTCTCCACCTTGGAGATACTCTTCAAGCATATGAGGATGATACTCGAGAATCTATTAAACCACAAAAAATAGTAACTAGAATAAGACAGAGTCGACAACTCAAAAAACCATAAATTAGGAAACAGAACTAATGATCAACGGCTGACCTCTCTATAAATCAGCTCCCTAACATCATCTTTAGTCAATTTCCTCCTCTCAAATTCAAACTCAAGCTTCGATATTGGTACAGTTGATGGTTCACGCTCTCCGTTTGACAACCCGTGAAAGTAGGGATCATTCAACGCCTGCAAACAAACCATCCATGAGTTGCTTACTTCACATAATAGTGTACAAGTGCCAAAATAATGAAGAGGCCATATAAAATTACTTCTTCAGCGGTCGGTCTATCTTTAGGATCAAACGCCAGAAGCTTTTCTAGCAAGTTAAGAGCCAAAGGATCAGCATCAGGGAATTTCTGAGAGAACGGAACAGGTTGTTTCTTCCGCATACTGCTCAGATATCTCCGAGCCTTTTCATTCCTGATCTGCCATTGTAATTGCAACATGATTGTGTTATAAAAGATTATTCAGAAGAAATATGTTCCTTTAAGAAACAGGAACAAAACAAATACTAGCTTTTCTTATAACCTTCTTAAATCACTATTAATAACCCTGGTGGCAAGGGATTTTCTTCGAATATAATGAGGAATCTAAGTAGAAAACTAAAATAACCCAGGTTAATTAACTAACCCTTGCAATAGATTCTGGAGGTGGAGTGCCAAGCAAATCAGTCATTAAGTCTAACTGATGCACCACATTTTTCCCGGGAAATAATGGTTTTCCACTAAGCATCTCAGCAAATATGCATCCGATGCTCCAAATATCAATAGCAGGTGTATACTGTACGTATCCAACAAAAAGTACGATATAAGCATAGTATTTGAATAAGTAATGATTTTTAGTCAAGATAAGGAATCTTATTAACGTGAATATCGCAATGTTCAACGCTTACAATACATCCAACTCATACTAGGGCAAGTACCATATTAGCAGCACCACTGTTTGTGGAGATAAATAATGCACTGAGGCCTTCAAAGAAAAATAAGCTTACTTTAGAGAAAAAGGAACCGCATAGCTCTGGAGCACGATACCATCGAGTTGCAACATAATCCTTTAGCAAATACAAATCAAACAGAAAGGTTAGAGAGTTGCAACATGTATTTTAAAGGTGAAATTCATGAGAAAACTACATGTGCATAGAAATGACACTTACAGTCCAAAATATTGCTGATGGGGCATCATTAAACGACACACGAGCTAGACCAAAATCACATATCTTCAACTTACAGTCAGCATTAGCAAGTATGTTCTTCGGCTTTAAATCCCGATGGAACACATTTGCTGAAGATGTAGAAATAAACATGTCACTAACAAAGGATAGTCATCTCTCGAAGATACATCAACAGAACAGGGTTCACCTGAGTGGGTGTATTTCAAGCCACGCAGGAGCTGGTAGAGGAAAAACTGATAATGCTCTGGTGTTAAGTCGTCATTTGCTTTAATCACTTGGTGAAGATCAGACTCCATCAATTCAAAAACAACATAGATATCTCTGAATTCCCTCCGAGAAGGAGGAAGCATTATGTGCTTGATTTCAACAATGTCAGGATGGCGAAGCAGACGAAGAAGCTTGATTTCTCTGAGGATCCGCGTGGCATCAGAGACATGCTCAAAGACATCATTGATCTTTTTAATTGCAACCCTCTCTCCGTTGTGAGTATCGATGGCAGAACCTACAACGCCGTAGCTACCTTTGCCAACAACTTCTTGGACCTGATACCTAGTCGCCTCCCCGTACTCTGTAAAAAATTCGGTTTCCAGATTACCCTGTCAAAACAGACTCTCAATCAAAACTTGGGTGCTTCAGCATTCCACAAAGAATTACATAAATTAGTCACTGGATAAGAATCCCCCAACCCAATTTTTCATTTCTTCAATCAATTAATATTGCAAAGACAGAGAATATTCTTGTCCAATCACATGACCAAACAAAGATTAGATGCTGCACAAATCAAAATCAGGCATAAAGGCTAAAGCTCTGTTCCTGAACGTTGTAATCCAATGCAAGTGACATGATAAATAGTCCAATTGGATGAATCATACAGACCAAACATTTGATTAAGTTGGATTATTTTATTACTCAAACCAAAATCGACAATAACTTGTTGAATGCAACAGTAATAAAGCAGAATCACCAAAAATCAAATTAGCACCTCAGCATCATAAGATGCGAAAGGCAGAGATTGTAAAAGCCCCATTCACTCGAACCGCCAAATGAGCAATCATTCACAAATAGAAAGAGAGGGAAAAGGGGAAAAAGATTCAACCTTTTTGTGGGAATCCATGGCGGGGTTAGAAAGTGGGAAATCGAGACGCTTGGGGACTTTAATGAACTTGAGGCCCGAAATATCAAAGTGTTGAACAATGGGAAGGGGGTCTTGTGATGCATGCGGCTGATGATCATTATTACTAATATTGGAATTGGGATTGGTAATCGCTCGTCTTTGGAACCAGCGACGAACTCCGTCCACGAATGTGCCTCCCCCCATATGGAGTAACTAACTCACCCTCTCTTCTTTACTCCTCTCTCCCTCTCTGGCTGAGAGCAATTGTGGGAATTTTAAGCCTCGAGGTAAAACAGGGGAGTTTGGAAATTGAAAATTATCTGAGGAAAATAACCGACTAATAAAAAATTGACAAGTGGATACTATCAAGGTCTTGCATCTCAATAATTACCGCTTTAAAATATTGACTTTTAGCGATATAGAATTTGATTATCGGAATGTGCCTCATTATTTTTATGCATCAATTATGAGAGTCCTTGATAAATAATAGAGTATTGAATTACTACACTTCTTGAATTGATGTACAAGACAGAAATAAATAACCTTTAATATAAAATGACCATTATTTTACTCAAGCTTAAAATAATTACTACAAGTTTTGACGTATCCACTAATGTGGAGTAAGACTTAATAGAAGATATAAATAAACGATGTAGGATGATTGCTAAAAAATCGGAAATTAGTTACTCCAAGTATATATTGCACTTCAAAACTCACATTCATTTACTATTTCGGATTTATTTAAATGCTCTTTTGTATTTGGTTGATTACTATGTTGCAGGTTGGAATATCATTAATCCAACTCAAAAACTCTGTATACAGCTTTAACGCGTCAAATAATAACAATAATAAATATTATAGTAGTAGTAAATTATAAAATGTTAAAATTGCCCAATAATTCAAAAATATTTTATTTTTTACAGTTCATGATTAGTTTTTTCCCAAAATAACGTCACTCTCCGTTGTTACGAAACTTCTAAAAAATAAAATAAAGAGAAGTCGCTTTTTAATAGATGACAAGTATGTTGTTTTGATAGCTATTGGTACGTACGAAGTTCTAAAATTGAAATTGTATATATTTTCCTAATGTCCGAAGTTAATATGAAATAGTGAGAAAGTAAAATGTGATATTTAAGAAATGACCTATCTGATAACCAAATAAGAACAATCGCAAAATTTGAAGCATCCTTACATACACTACTATAACACTTTAGACTATGTTAGAGCCTCCTCGCCATGCACCTTAAATAGAATTGAACTGCAAAAATGACGACATGGTCTAATCCCGTGCGTTGCAGGTGTTGGCGGAACAAGCGGGACTGGCCCGGCTGGCTATGGGCCGCTGGAGAGGTCCTAAATGGCTACGTTGTAGTAGCCTGTTGGATCGCACCACAATAGGGGTCGTTGAAGAATGTGCATGTTTTTTTATTTCAAATTTGCTCATATATGAATTATTCATTTTTATTTTAGTAATCTAAAAAAATCCTACAATATTAAAAAAATTAATTTTAAACAATTTGATTAAAAAAGTTTTAATTTTTGAATTATTTAATTTTTCACAAATAGTAAATTTTTAAAATTTTTGAATTGGATACTCCTACTAGTTATAAAGATGATTAAATTGTGATATGATTTGGAGAATGAGTAGTAGTTATTGTGGAATGTTTTGAGATTTCAATGAATGTGGTACGATTTGATATGAGATATAATCGAATCGTGATAAATATATTATTTAATCGAATTTATACATATATAGAAGAAAAAGTTAGTATTAGAGAAGATAACATAATTGCCATTAGAATCGCTAAATTTTAGTTATAGGGTGACCTTCAAAATTGGTATTTGAAAAATGCGGTCCGCGCGCAAGGTTCCCGAACTCGAAAAAATATCACAATAAGTATTTGGAAAATCATTAATTGCATTTAAGGTCATTCTCCATTTATACTTTCCCAAATTTCCCTTCAACTCATTAACATCATATTTAATCTAAGTTAATTGATATTTTCAAATCGAACAAAACATTACAATTTTTTTAAAAAATTTCAATTTTCAATGTGTATAAAAATATAATATACATATACATATAATATAATTATAAAAATACACATTAATTTTTTAAAATTAATACTGTGCACATCACATTTACTAAAAGTAGTAATAATAATGATATAATTATAACTAGTTTAATCACCCGATGCACAGACCAAATAGCTTTCATGCACATTCACAATAAATCAATAAAAACAGTAAGAAAAAAATATTATTACATGGAATTTAGAAATTAGAAATGTGTATATAATAGTAAAACTTTATTAGACAGCTAAAAATATAAAATTAAATAAGTTAAAAGTTAAAATTAAAATAACATAAACATTTATGTTTATTAAAACAGTTTTGGATATAACTTATAACAAAATAATTGAGTTATAATCTATACATATATAAAAGGCGAGTTTTAGCCTTAATTGTAAATATTTATAAGTTTTGGATTGTATTGTTAATGTTAGATATTTTGGTTGGTCTATAAAAAATTAATTCAATTATTTAATATAGTTGTTACAAATCATCAATTATAAACATCATTTGAATATAAATTTTTGGAGTTACAAATTTTTAATAATTTTGAATAAATTTCAATATTCAATAATAAGTAGTTGACTTTGTAACTGCCACATTATTATTAATTGTATTAATAATAATTTAATGTAAATTTTAATACACTATAATTTCTCTATATTTTTTGTCTATATATATGTGTCATTTGCAAGCTTCTTACCCAATTTCTCATTACCTTCACCTATAATCTATTGCATCACTGAATTTTCTACAAAAAGAATTTGTTTTCACTATGGTTCTTGCTCTTTATCAATAGTATCTTTTTTATATTTAACCACTTCAGACATTCTTTTTGTGTGATTATTATGTTAGTAATATCTGTTGTTTTGTTCTTACCAGAGAGGATGGTTGAAACCATGGAAGCATTCCCCTTGCCAAATTTGATATTGAAATTGGTAAGTAATTTATAAAATTTTATAGTACAAAACACAAAGTTATTTTTGCATTATTCGTGAATGAAAATATTTATTGAAATTGTAATATGGGGTATTTAGTTGACTTTTGTTTGAAGTTTTTATCTACATATGGCAAACTGACATGATGAAGAAAATGGTGTCGACGCAGGACGATGAAAGTGTTGGAGACGATGAGCGGAGAAGATGTAGGCTATTGGAGATAGATGGATGCTAATGTGTGATGGCCAGAGCTGCATGAGCATTGATTCTGGATTCTACTATTTTTACCGATTTCTTCATTTTTTATTGCATTCTGATCTATAATGTTTTATTAATAAAGTTGATTAATTTTCTATTTTCAATCAATTTTTTTCTATTAGTGAAATTATTGAATGTTATATGATTAATAATTAAATGGATTGATGAATAATTTAATTAATTTAAACATAAGTATAAGATTGAAATTTTAACATTATTAAATAAACAAGAAAATATTGAAAAATATTTTAATTTTTCAACATTTCCAAAAAATATTAATAACATAATTAAGATTGCTTCGTAAATGTCAATGGTTTTTATTGTATTAGTGTAGTGATTTAAAAACTTTATATAATTTTACTTTTTATCATAATTTATTTAATAACATTTTCAATTTTATATAAAGAAAACTCCATAGGTCGTGCAACGCACGGGGTTGATACTAGTAATATCTAATGTTCGAACTATATTGAAAATCTTATATGCATGTTTTTAATAAATATTACCGCAATATACGTTAAATTAATTATATGGTATTTAAAAAAATGTTTGCCATTTTCAATAATAATAAATTGATAGGATTCATGGTTACGAGAGATAGTTAGAAAGATGATGTATATTACCATATATATTAAACTAATGGTAGAGGATACAAAGCATATGTTATAATATAATTTATTTGTTATACTAGTTAACACAACTTAGGATGCATGATCAAAAGCCAAATGCATATTTTATATTAGAGATATGCATAATACTTTCTACCGATTAAAATAAATCATTGACATAAATAGTCTGTATTTATAAATTTGCATAGGTGCAATATCTCTCATTAGATCACCCGCAACGACAACCCGCCGAGAGCTTGGACCACCCCTGCCGGCGACGAGAGTCTGTTGCGGGTTTTCGTTCCCGTGGGGACTCTCGGTGTGGAGGGTGTCTCGTCCCGTCTTGTAACTTCAATTTTTTTACAAAAAGTTCAGAAAAAATTTAAAATTAATAAAATTTTGCACTTTCCCAAATATATTACCGTTTTATCACCGTGTTCATTATTTTTTGTAACTTTTGTTAAAAATATCATGGATATAAATTTTCTAACTATTTAAAATTTTAAAAATATTTTAAAGTCCGTCTAAAATGTAATTTTACATGTTACATGGTGAATACTGAAATAGTAAAATCTTATTACTAAAACAAATGATTTTAAAAAAGTTATTTCATCAAATTATAAAATGCTTAGGAAAATATTTATAGTGTATTTAAATAGGATAAGGTATTTCAACTATCATATTTCTCGTAAATATATTTGTCTCAAATGACACATTGACTTGACACCATATTATCAAATGATACACATAATGACAACATATAGAGTATTAAACTAATGGGTCCCAATAATTTAATAAATAGTCTGAAACATATTTCTATTCATCTTATCCCCAAGAATAGTATACATATTTAAATAATTATTATTTTCAAAATACATAATTGTAAATAATTAGCATAATAGTATTTTTTTAAAAAGGGCAAACTACTGCAAAAATCATGAACTTTTCATTTTTCCAAAATCACTCGAGAATTTCAAACATAGTACCAAATGTCATAAATTTTTAAATCTTAATGATTTTTCTCATGTTTTATGGAAAAAATTAAAAAGTACGGAGTACTTAGTAAACAGTATTTAGTGCTATATGAAATTCATTAAAAATTATATGAAAAAATGGAAAAGATGGCGACTTCTGCAATAGTTTGCCCTTTTTAAAATGATACATTAAAAATTTGAAATTTATATTTTGAGTTTTTATTAAAATTCAAAATAAAATTAAATCAAAGCATATAAAATAACAAATTTTTTACATTGGGTTTATTTTGAAATAAAAAAGAAAAGTTTCTATATTCAAATTTGAGCATTTAATACGGAATAATAATCTATACAATATATAAAAGGGAGTTTTGAGAGGTTTTGAATAATATTTTATGCCGAGGAATGTAAATGCAATTAATATAATTAAATTATATTAAATTAAAAATATATAATTAAAGTGATTAAGGGGGTGAGGGGGAGGTTGGAGAAGAGATCGTTCATTAGTGTGGAGAAGAAGATTGGAGGCGCCGAGTATGAAGAAGAGGGAGGCTATCAGTTTTTTAACCAAATTAATACGTCAATTTGATAGTTACATTCATTTAATTAGACCTAAAATTGAACGTGGAGGCTATGGCGAACTGCGAGATAGAATTCCCTCAATTGGGCGAAGAAATTGTGAGAATAGAGAAAAATGTGTTCCCGAAGCACGAATCGCTCTCCAAATCGTTCGACGAAGAGGCGGAAAAGAGGAACGGCGGATTGATCTACTCCTTAATCCTTAATGGGTGGCCATCTTCTCTCTATGAAATTATTTAGCTTGAAAATGCGCTCACAACTGTGGGTTTGGGTGTGTGAAATTATTTTAGCTTGAAATAAGTTTATGTGACTGAGAATGAGATATGCTGATTTAGGAAGTATTTTGTCTTTTGCTTATTCATGTTACTGAGTTGATGTATAAAATAAGTTTATGTTTGTTCAGGTTTATTGAGTTGTATTTGGAATTCAACGCTTTAATTCTCATTAAGTTGTTAATATTGGGAATGTAATAGAGTTTTTCACATCTGAGAAATGCAATTCAATGGCTGCTAAACTTAGATAAGTGGCAACAATTTTGTTAAGAGCTTATTGAAGAATCTTATAAATGGACTATAGATGCACAAGAACATCAAATTCTTTTATATTTTTCTTCCACATTACATTCTACTCTCTGCTATCTCAGTTGCACAAATTCCCTTCAAAAAATGCAATAATTCTGAAAAAAAAAACTTGGGATTTGCCAGACGAGCTTGCAAGTTCCAGTGAATCCTGCGGGAGCACTACATCAGAATGAAGACCGATCACACTTGAACACAACCACTCCAGCTAATCCATCTCAAAATCCAAAATACATTATGTAGGCATCCCTTCCCGAGATGGTCTTGAAGATATGGACTTTTATATCCAATGGAATATTTTTGCTACCTGATTAATTATGTAAAGTTTTAAAATACCAAATTCGCCATTATGGAACTATGATTTTTGAGAAAATATTCAGTGGTCTGGATACACCACGTGGCATGATGACGTAGTGTATCCCATTAATTAGAAGCTGACAAATGGAAGTAGTAGAAATATAGAAATTACACTATGTAAGGTATCTAGTTCATATAAATAAAATAAAATAATTTAATTTAAAAACTTTTCAAATTACAATATAAACTATTAATACACATATATTTATATTTCATCTTTTCTTTCATTATGTATTCACATTATTCTGAATGATTTTTTAAAAATTTGATGAGATTATTCTCTTTTTTTTTCAATTTTATGGAGTATATCTATATATGTGAATGTATTATATATATATCTCCAAAATCACAATACGTTAATTTAAATTTACCATTTTTTCAATTTTGTATTTATACATGAAAAAATCAAAAATAAAAACATAATACTCCGTAATAAACTAAATCATAAGTAATAGACCTATAGCCACGAAAATAAAAAAAATATATATATATATATATAATTTTATTTTACCATTACACAAAATAAAAAAAAAATTGACTTAGTAATGTATGTATCTCAAATAATCACAATACAATAACTTCAGTTACTATTTTTTCATTTTGCATTTATATATGAAAAAAATTAAAAATAAAAAAATAATAAACTAAATCATAATTAATCATATTAATACTACAGGCATGAAACTAAAAATATTTATATAAATTTATTTTACCATCACACAATATAAAAAATACTTATATAAATTAGTCTTACAATTTAGTGGATCTATTTAGAAGCTGACAAATAATTATACGCTGACAATTTAGTTTACTAATTAGAAGCTCACAAATAAAAAAATGGAATTTACTATTATTGTGAATAGATTAATAAAAAATAGATACACACTTATATAAATTAGTCTTACAAATAGATAAATTTAGTGTGTCCCCTCTCAAGATGACGATGTGAATAGATAAATAAAAAAATGAAATTTATTATTATTGTATATATGTATTAATAGTTTAAATTGTAATTTGAAAAGTTTTTAAATTTCAAAATTTTATTCTATTTATAAGAACTAGATACCTTATATAGTGTAATTTATATATTTCTACTACTTCCATTTGTCAGCTTCTAATTAGTGGGACACACCACGTCATCATGCCACGTGGTGTGTCCGGACCACTGAATATCTCATGTTTTTTTCATTGCAATGAGGAAAAATCTTTATTCATGATTCTTGAATTGTAAGTGAAAATGATATCAAATAGTATTGAAAAAACAAACGTCATAGTAGCTCGCCCAATTTTTTTAATTAAATTTATTTAGGTTTCGCGTTTCAGTTTCAGCCACCTTAGATTTTAAGTTTCCATTTACAATAAATCTGAGTCATAGTAATATTTAATTACTCCTAATTTTAGGTGAGACAAGTTATTTTAAACCAGGGTAATGAATTATTTTTCTTTTGAGTTTTGTTGAAGAGTGATGAGTACTAAAGAATGAAAGGTTTTACTTTGGAATGACAATATTGATGGTTATTTTAATTTTAAAATTAATGTAGTGTATAAAGTACTCTTTTGTTTAATTCTTTGTTGTGATGGATTTTTATATTATACTCCATAATTTGTATTTGAAAATGTGATTTGTTTTAAATTTATTGTTTCAATGTTGATTTTAATATATTTTCAATACTTATATAACTAAAATTTTATACACATTTAATTCATTATTAATATTAATTATAATTTTATTTAATTAATTAAAAATTAAAAATTAAGATTTTAAAATATTCATAGTCTGTGTATAGCAATACTGATTATAATAAAATAATAGTAACCCAATTTAATGTATATCTCCAACCCATTGGATATAAATCCAACCATTTTCCCATAAAATAATTTAAAAAATAAAGGTGTCTCGGTTATGCTCTTCCTCAGTGGCTAGAGGTGTCGGACCAGGGACGGATCCAAAAAATTATAATAGGAGGGGTAAAAATATTTTAAATAAATAATATAAAAATATAATAAAATAAAATATAATAATAATAATAAGGGACAAAAAAAATTCAATGGTTAACAATTACAACTTTTTTTCTAATTTTTATGGCTTTTTATAAAATATTTGTGTATTTCAATTTGGTGAGAGGGAAAAGAACTAGGAGTACTATTTTATTAGTGTGTAAAAGTGGCGTGAATATTCAGGGTCAGGGGCAAATGAGTTTTATTGGTTTCTAACGGAGGGGGACAAATTAGTGTTAGAATATATTATAATAATATTATGCATATATGTATACATGTGGATGGAAAATTGAGCTAGGGCAATTGCCCCTTGTTACTAGCATTACATTTGTCCCTGTGTCAGACGCTCCGACGTATGTTTTTGTGTTTGTGAAGGAAAAAATGATAATAATAACTTATACTAGTATATATGCTTAAATTTATTTTAAGTTTTGGAAATTAGTTGTGACTGAAAATGAAACTAGCTTAACTATGTTTTGTGGCTAAAATGAAAAGTTTTGCATGTTACTAAATGGAGTTTGCTTGAAATTGTTGATGTCCTAAAAATACAGTTAAAAAGACAATAAAATGAAATGAAATGCAATAATGAAATTTAAAAAGAAAAGAAAAAAAAATTAAAATGATATGCAATAATAAAATTAGAAAAGATAATAAAAAGAAATGATATACAATAATAAAAAGAAAAAAGACAATCAAATCAAAATTTTAAAATACGATGGAGTTGGAATTTGAACGCACAACCTTTTGATTTTATAAAAGTACATTTAGCAAGAGACCAAATATTCATAAGAACATCCACAATGCAGCTCGTCACTACCTCGAGCTCGTCTCCTAGGATGAGACGACGGCGAGCTGGCATTGCAGATGATCTATCCCGTCTCGTCCCGTGAAGTGTTTCCTTTCGGATAGAAAACTGACGAGCCATCTCGTGTCCACATGACACATTCCTACATGGCGGTGAAGCCCACTCGCCCCCTGTGAGTGGGCTTCTTTTGTCCAATTGAAAAATTATTTTTAAAAATAGATTATATTATTAAATTTGATTATTAATTATAAAAAATTGGTTTTTAAAACTATAACTCACAATGATCCGTTTGAATATTAATTTAAACTTTTAATTAAAATTAATTCATATGTGAATATTTTATTTTTAATGAATCTTGTGATTTAATTAAATTGAAAAATAATTTAATTAAATTTTATAGTAAATAAATTAATACCTCCATCCGTGAAATATTGTCTAGTTTTGCCATTTTAGTTCGTCCCTAAAAAGTTGTCCACTTTGTTTTTTAACTAATTTTGGTAAATGGACCCTATTTTTGTTACTATTTACACTCACATTATTATATTATAAAACTAGGAAATGATAAATTAGGAAAATGACGTTCGTTTCTTAGTGCAATTTTCAACAAAGAATTGCTAAACCACGCTCCTTTCCAATTTTGATTTTGTGACATTAATGATGAATAGTGCGGGTCTTAGGAAAATTAGCGGGCCAAAAAAAATGATTTATCGTAAATTTAATAGCCATATTAGCAAAAAAATAACTTCAAAACTAGCCATTTATGGGAAAATGAACACACACTTCATTCACAACCGCAAATAATTACATCTGTGACTTAGGCCATGTTTGGTTGTCAGGTTTCTATATGAGAAAGTAAGCTGATTCCTTAAATTTTAAAATCTTGTGTTTGTTTCGGTTTTTAATCTAATTGGAAAAAGTAATCAGAATCCCAAGACAAGGAAAATTAGTACAACTTTTCAGGATTCTGAATCCTAACTTTCCTTAGGTATTCATTTTCCAAGTTTTAGGATTCTTACATATTTAACACAATATAAATATAGTTTTATTATTAATAATTATTATTATTACAATGTATTAAAATTAATTTTAAATTATAAACCACACTTTATTATGGCATAATAAATTACTATAATTAAAATTATCATAATTATAACAATATTATTATAATATTTATACATATTTGTTATTATCATAATAATAATAAATAATTTATTAAATAATTAAAATATAATTATATAATATAAATTATAGAATAATAATTATTTATAAATTAGAATTAATCAATAAAGTCATACCGAAAATTCAAATTATAAAATTTATTCAGTTATAATATCCGTAAATTATAATTATAATAATCATATTTATTATTATAATTATAATTGATTATAATACTCCATGTAACTATAATTACAATTATATTATTATATATTATGATTGATAATCCATATTTAAACTAATAATAAATATAATAATATAATAATTATTATTTGTAATTAATAATTTATTAAAATTTTTATATTATTACTCTTCTTTATAAATAAAAATAATAATAAGCAGGAGTATAATTTTAGTTTGGTTTAAATATATAAAATTTAAAATCTTGATATTGTTTAAACACAGATAAATTTATTAGGAATCATATTCACGGGGATTCATTTTCTCATTAATCATTTTCTTTACCAATTTTACTTTTCCGTCAACCATACATAGCTTTAGTGTTATTAATTTTTATCAATCACTTCGAATACTAGTAGTTGTTGGTTTGAAACTGATAATTTTTTTGTGTGATTATTTTTAATTATTGTTAAATAAGAATGAATACTTTAAGGCAATGACTCAAAGTATGTTCATATTCAATTAGTAGTACAAGCAATAATATCATCACTTTTATTGCCAAACATTTTCTTATTTAAAAATACTAGGAAAAATGAATTATGAGTAGTAGCAATTCCAGAGTGTAATAATTTGGTTGAAATAGAGATCTCCAGCATCTATAATCTGTAGTAGGAGTAATAGAAAATTAAATATAGGAAGACGAATATAATAAAGGGCAGAAAAAGACAGATTTGGAGCAGCAACTTTATTTTTTTCTTTAATTGCAAACAAATTGACTCAGACGCTCTCTCTCACACAGTCACACACAGTCACACAGTGCCTCCAACGTTCCAATCTACCCTCTCATCCATTTCATCTCTATCCTCACACACACACATAGACGCGCTCCTCCTCTCTCTCTCTAAATTCCAAATCCCCCCTTTCTCTCTCTATCTTTCCTCCAGATATTTTTGAAATTGAGTGCATGGACCCAGCGCTGGATCCACCTCCACCGGTTGCCGCCCCGCCCGCGCCGGCAATTCCCGTCGCCTACAACCACCCCCCTTTTCCCGAGGTCAGTCGTCTCTAACTCTTAGCTCACTCAATTTTAGTCAAACACACGCGCACTCTCTCTCTAGATTAGATAGATTTGTGATGTTAGAGTTGATTTCAGATGATTTCGGCCGCGATTACGGCGCTGAACGAGAGAGACGGGTCGAGCAAGAGAGCCATCGCTAAGTACATCGAGACGCACTACTCCGACCTCCCACCGACTCACTCCGACTTGCTCACTCACCACCTCAAACACCTCAAAGCCAGCGGTCACCTCCTCATGGTCAAGCATTCCTACACACTCCCCGGTCTCAGATCTGCTCCGCCTCCCCCCGCCTTCAACGGCCCCGCCGCCGCCGTTGAATCTGCTGATCCATCCCCTGCCTCCACAAAGCGCCGCCCCGGCCGCCCCCCCAAGCCCAAGCCGGACGCCGTCCACGTCGCCGTCCCCGTCTTTCCCCCTCCCCTAAACATCAACGACGCGCCGGCTTTCACCTCCGACTTACCGTCGGAGAGTGCGTATATCGCTGCTGCGGTGCCGATGCCATTGCCGTTGCCTGTTAACGGCACCGCCACCCCCACGGGTTCGCCGGCTAGGGGCCGCGGCCGCCCCCCAAAGAGCGCCAAGCGCGGACCCGGCCGCCCATCTAAGGGCGACGGTGCGGGCGGGGGCAGCAGTGGGAGGGGCAGGGGGAGGCCGAAGAAGAGTGCTTCCCCTGCTGCTACCCCGGCTGGACAGGCGAAGGGGTCGGGGAGGCCGCGAGGGAGGCCGCCCAAGCCTATTAATGTGGTGGAAGGGTTTGCTTCTCCAGTGAGTGCTGACCACTTTGCACTTGTTACCGCTGCTCCGGCTGTGGATGCGCCGGTGGTGACAGGGAAGCGTCGCGGGAGGCCGCCCAAGCCCGGAAACGAAGCAAAGAAGCCTAGGAACATGACTGTTGCGCTTCACAAGAGACAGAGGAATCTCTCCGGCAAGCCGCTGGGCCGGCCGAGAAAGGTACAAATTTCTATTTTTACAATTTTTTAAATCTGATATCGTTTTTTTTGGGAATTTAATCATAATTTTCTATGCTTATAATGTTATTTCATCTTTTAATTTTACTAGAACTGCAACGGTAGGAAATTTAGGTTAAAGCTAAAAATGGACACTGATTTGTTTAATTTATTTGTGAATAAAAGATTCAAGAACAAATCAAGAATATCTATTTGTGTGATGGCCTTAGAAAGTTAGAATTACAGAAATTTAATTGGTTATTGTATGGGGTATGTGAATTACATCATAGTTATCTACCATGTCCTTTTAGCGTAGAAATGTTAGTTCATTGCTTAATTTGTCTATGATAATCTAATGAACTGAAGATAGAAATTGCAAACATTACAACCATCATAATAACTCGAGTTAAAAAAGCTATAAAATCACACTAATTTTGTGTCCGTTTTTATGCAAATATTCAAACACAAATGAAAAATTAGCTATTAGTATGATTAAAAAGTATTAGTACTAGCAATTGGTAAGATGCCCTTAGCTGTGAAATTGTTGGACATTTAATGTGTTTCAACGGTCTAGGAAAATAAAATGTACATCCCTCACGACTCTACTGATAGTATCTAGCAATTCATTTGCTCGACGACAAAGTCGTCTGGTGAGCCTACCTTTATTTAGGGATAACTTCTTTCGAGAAATTCGCTTTTGAATAAGCAAGGTCATTCCTAGCTGTATTGGTTAAAAATATCTTCTTTGCATTTACTACATCTTGAGATAATTGGACTAAAGGGAATCGTAATTTTTTAATAGTTCGCCATAATTCACAATGAGTTGGAGCGTTTACTTGAGATTAATTGAGTTCTATTGGCATCTAAAAGAAGAAGCCATATCTTGAGAAAAATAGGTTTAGCGGAGTGGTTTTAGGATTGAGAACTGGTTTAACGAACGCAGTACCGTAGTAACAATGATTGTAGATTAAATAACGCCTTGCTTCTTCATATGTGTGCATTTAAAAAACAGAGCATGTGAATAAAAAAGCAGAAGAATTACCCTAGGTGCATTAATCAATTATAAATACCAAACACATTGTTTCATTCAAACGTAATTTAGCCTTCGAAAACCTCATTTGATACCTATCTCAAAAGGAGTAAAATATTCATTATCAAGTATACGAATCAAAACTTTGGAAGTTAGAAAGGTGCCAACCACTTTGTGCTTTCGAACCTTATATATTATGAGTAAATGTAAATTCATCAAAACCCAAAACTTATTGCTTAAGATACTTGAGAACTTTTGGTTTGAGGATTTGGCAGCCATTTAACATTTATATAGACCGTGCTAAATAACTTTTTAGTTATATTTTATTATTAATATCTATTTGTTAACCTTTTCCTTCATTTATAGAATCAACACTAATCAATTAGTCATCCTCTGGAAGGAAAAATATTATTTTCATTTTCTAATGCAATAATATAAATCATAATGTGCTCCTATCTTCTTTTAATGTTTTCCTTTTTGTATAATAATATAGCTGCAGTGCTCAAACTATTTATAGAATTAGGGTGGTGCGTATACTCTTTACATTGTAATACATTATTTGCCATGAAGAGTACCTGCTTTTGTTTTCTACAAGTCATGTCCAAATTATAGTACATTCGATTATATTATAATGCTATGGAGTATGGACTACCTTCAATACACTCCCTAGTACCATTGTATAGAAAGTATGGCATTTAAATTAATTGAAATAATTTAGGGGGCAAATTTTTCCTCAACATAAAGTTTGAAATGTGCTTAATTGTTGTTAAGAATGTAAGCTACGTGTGAACTATAATTAATTATGCACATATTGGCTAAAATTTCAAATGAATAAAACTCATTAACTTCAGATTGATAATTAGATCAATTAATGATGTGACTAAATATAAATCTCACTTAGGTTTAGAATTTATATAAAGAAAGTTAAACCCATAGGTTTCTAGGTCATTGTCCGCTGAAGTTTATTCCAATGATTTTCTGTCTTTTACTTGTGAAATTTCATTTTACTAAGAAAAAAGAAAAGAAATCTAACAAAAACTTTAGGAGATCAAAATGCGATTCCTTAAGGCCGAGCCTTGTTATCAGGGGAATTGTAGCGATAGGAAAACTCAAAACCCTAGCCAAGCTCTGAAACAAGACAAGCAAGAGAACCACAAGGATAGTAGAACATTTGTCTTTTCAATAGTCTAAACATCGAACTTCTAGAAATACTATGATTATTGAACAAGGGTTGGTCATTTGAGGTTTGAGCATCAATAATTGGAACATGATGAGCGACCAAAACTGGCTTCTAAGCATAGAAAGTTGGACTTCTAGGCTTCTAACTGATCATATCTAACTAGAAGAAATCAGACAGACTTTCTGATTTCTGAACAGAACCAGTCTACATCTGACTTGTGAGTTCTGAACATATGAGGGACCACAACTGACATATGACTTTCTAAACTTGAGATTTTTGATCTAGAGGTTTCTAGGTGTCATAACCTCGTCTCTATTATATACAAGTAAAAGAAGTTGTAGAAGTCCTGAATCCAAAACCCTGTTTTGGTCGGTTTCCGAACCAACTTATTGTAACCCTAAAACAAGTTGTAGCTCATGACCAACTTATTCCCCTGATAACTTACAATGCAAGACGATCGAAACACAAGCTGGTAAGTCACTTTATTCCTCTCAGATCCTTATCAAAATTTTACAAATGCAATTCGATAACCACCATTCTAACCTCGTATATAAACTAAAAATCTACCACATTGCAAAACTAACAATAACCAACTGGTAATTTACAACTTCCCCATACACATTCTCCTCCATCACCTCCACATAACCTGCTATCCAACTAGGCATATTTTCACACAAGTTGTTGATCATTGACATCCACGTATGCGGACTCCATCTTCCCCAAGTAGACAACACACTGCCTCCGATCAGTATCAGAGTGAAGTGGCAAAGAGGGTAGCTGGGATTGAGGAGATGACTCAACAACTTGATTGCCCTCCTGATAGATTGATAGATGTGTGAAACTCTAATCTCCATTGAAACCATGAGCCTTAGAATGCTCTGCCAACAAATTTCTATGACACCATACTAGAGCGAACAAGAAACAATCCGAAAGCATTAATTTAGTCTTATGTCGTATACAAATAAATATATACTCCCTCCGACCCAACATTATTTCCTTTTCACCGGTCCAGTAGAAATAGTCCATATCCATTTATGGAAACATTTCCACAATTCATTACCCTTTGGGCTCCACATCCACCAACATATTTCAACTACCTTTTCTCCGGCTCCTACGCTACCAATTACGCTTGAAAATCCGTGTCGTCCCCAAAGTGCCTAGTTCTATGTGACGCAAGTAATAGTAAAAATATACTTTCGACAAGGAAGTTTTCAATGTTTAGATATATATTGTTTGATTCACAAATTAATAATTGATGGCTTTATTGGTTCCTTCAACCATTGGCCATTGCGGTGAATATTTTTACAATTAATATCATGTTCGAATGTTCACCCACTAAATATATTGTTTTAAAGCCTTTTGTCAAGGCTCTTAAATTCTGAATAAAATTAAAACAATTCTACGATTCTAGAATCTAGTCTGAATGAAAGAGGAAAAGGACGATCATTTAGTCATGATTTTTTCTCATGTTGAGGAAAACAAAGTAACCTCGGCTGTTGATTTTGTTGCTTAGCTCTCCACCATTGTCCTTATGTGCCTACCTAGGCCGATTAGCATTGCTATTCATCTTGTTTTTAGGTAAACTAAATGGTATTTTATGTATACGAATGAGATGCGTGTCGAGAATGGGTATTTTTTTATACATTTCCTGCCCAATACAAGTTCTGTTAGCAGGACCATATCTGGTTAATACTGTTTAGCTGCTTGTACTTGGGAGAGTAGCTCCTCAAATAAGGCTGTTGAGCTTATGACGTGTGAATGTCTGCAACAATAACTAGTAAGCCTTGAGGCTAGATTCTAGAAACATAGGCTTGCTCATCGAAGAAATTGTAAACTAAATTAGCACTTATAATCCTGCTCTATGCAAACACTCGCCATCTCATGAAGCTCCCTATACGAGCACCAACACCTTAATTGCTTATGTTAGCTCAAGTATTCACTATCAACATCCGTTAATATGCTTCTTCCAATCTGCAATACAGTCTGATGTCTCATGATTTTATTGTGTTTTGCTATAATATAAATGAAGTATGGTGTTGACATTAGAGTTCTGATAATATGTGCTAGCAACTCATTTAGTCACATTGCTGGTAGGATAAAAAGCTTGACAATAGTGTAAACTGTTTTTGTTGTTATGTATTCAAATTGTAATTCTGGATTTCCCTAAATTATCTCTTTTTTCGTCTGAATGACTGCATATTTGTGTTTGTTTTATGTGGTTGTCAGGTGGTTGCTGAAGCAACGGTGAATCGGACTCCGGACTCACATCTCCTTGTGGCATATCTGGATCTCAAGGCCAAACTCGAAAATTTGGTGAGGACTTTTAGCATTTTAGATGTTTGTTAATATTTGTGCATACATGTATAATGATCTGTGGTTCATGTTCTAACGATCTCGTCTCTTAACTTACTGCCAGCAATCAATGGTCAAGCAAGCTGCAACTTTGATCAGACCATCCCTGACGAGTGAGGCTGCAATTAACGCCATAGATGAGCTCGAGCTTGTGGCGTTGAATGCGAGTGCACCCCCAAATGCTCAAACCCAGCAGCAGCCCCTGCCGGAGCAGGTGCAGCCCCAAAGTTAGAGTCGCTGACAGGTAAAATGTAGTGCTGACTATTGGTGGAAGCTAAGTTGGGGGTTTTTCCTTGTCATTGGTACAATGTTAAGATTAGCGCTTAGAAAAGAGAATTGTGATTTATGGGCGAAGACTAGCGTGGAATCGAGCTTCTTGTAAGGTGTCTTCACCAGACAAATAGGTTTGTATTCGTTCGTGTAAGATGTAGGTAATCATACGTTGACTGCTGGATGTTTCTATTGATGTATGTTGCTGCGAGATATTCTAGGCATACATAACTCTCCTGTTAGCTTGACATGTCCCATAACTGATGCAACTTTCAGATCTGTAATACATTTGGTAGATCTAGTGCTCTTAAATTATGGGTTCATTTGTTTGAGATATTGCTCTTAGGGAATCTTTAAAACGAAAATTTTTCAATAAAATGTAGTGGCAAACTCCCGGATGGCAGGTTAAGAAGAAAATTGTAGCCTCATAATCTGTTGTTAATTTGTTGTGTGGATTTTGCTTGGTACTACTTGTTTTGGGATGGGATGATGTGAGTATGGTGCATATAAAATTAGTTTTGGGTAATTTTGGGTCATCAAGAGTCTTGAGTAATCGAGCTTCCCTTTCAAGGATAAAAAATTTACTACTATGCTTTATTGCTTTGCTGGTCTTCAAGGAGACGATTGAGTTGAAGTACTTAGTAGGTGCAAAAATGAAATAAAATAAAATCCCCTAAACGTCTTTATTGAAGCAATGTACACAAAAGAATGTTTTCCATTTTATGGATGAAAATGGATGAATGTTTGAATTGCGGTTGAGAAGGCATAACATGATTTTATTGGGCTCATCAAGGCACTATATGAATTAAGTAATCTAATACTCCTAATTTTCTATTGTATATATAGATGACTAATGGGTGGCAATCCATAAGTTAAAAATTTTCAAGGTTCAAGATTCTTATACAAACACTAAATCCTAAATCACAAATATTGTCATATCAATTCCTATTCACGTAACACAAGATGCTATACTAAAAACAATAGAGGAGAATAGATTTTATGCAAATCAATCTTCAAGGTGCAAAATCTTCGTACAAGTATATTTGAAAACCAACCAAATAAGTTGCCCTAAAATTTGGAAATCTTGACCCCTAATGAAAAAAATAATGAATTAGCCAACTAAGCAGCCTTATGGAATAAGTTGCCTTATATTTCCAATTAACTATAGTTCTATTTCTTAAATTAAATGTGTGGTGTCAGAAAGAAACTGAAAACAAAAAACAAAGTAATCGTGGATGAAAGAAAGTATGCCCAAAGAAGAAACTCAATCTTAATTAGTAGTATTAAATTCCAATTTAAATTAATTGAGTTAGGCACGCTTGCGAACTAAATATATTTGGTCAAATAAAGTATCCCTAGCTATAGCAAGAAGAAATTAGTAAATAAATATATCTTGAGCTTTGTTGGACTTGTTCATGTCCACATGTATTTCTATAATAAATCTAAATGTATCTAAAAAATGGAGTATATTTGTATACTAAAATTAATAATTAAACAACTCACCTAATGTAATCCACCAAATATCCAAGCTGTTAGTAGATAAGTTCTATATTATTCTGTTTCCTTATTGTTTAGTGTTGTGAACTAAATCTTGTCAACCACTAATTATTGATTTCACTGAAATGATTGGATATGAATGAGCATAGATGTGTAGGATGTGTATCATCATATATGTATTCTGCCCATATAGCTGGGATTTAACTTGGGTAATTGTCTTGCATATTAAACTTAGCGAGGAATATATTTCAATCTATAGTCAAATGGAATCTAGCAACATCTTACAAGTTATTTGACTGTATTAGAGACTTGTTTATTGAAAAGAATAAATGTTTTGCACTCTCTCCTCTCTATAGAATAAAATGAAGAGGTTGAATGTGCATGGGCTAATATTTAACATAATTTTTTTGGTGTAGAGTCCACACGCATCCAACACATGCGCACTGAGTGTAATTTTAACTGTGCTTATTGAGCGAAGAGAAAACATCTTACTAACTAATTCACACGTTATTGTTCAATTGATTATGAACATTGATCTCTATATATTTCAAAATTCTGACTAGATACCGGAAAAACAAAACAGCTTAGGCGAAATTTTATAAGCCTAAATTAAACAAAAATAATATAGCTATTGAGGATGTAAGATCGATCAATTTCCAACAAAAAAATATCACCAGAAGATTTGAAGTGTAAAACAGAGAGTTGAATTCCACAAGGATACGATTTAGTAAAACCAATATTTCTTTGACCAAAGTGAGGAGATGTCACACACCATTGGTTGTAGTATTATGGTTAGTAATTGATGCTTAACTTTTCTAAACAAATTTCAGACGTCTCCTACTTTTGCTTTTATAATTGGGCAAAGATTTGAGATTTAGATAAAGAGGCTATTTTTAATTATTGCGTGAACTTTTAATTAAATGGTGATTTTTACTTAAATTTGAAAATATTATAAATATAGCATGTATGTATTCCGCTACATTGAACATTTAATAGTCAAAAGTCATAAATTTTTTGACCGACTAAGCTGATGTGCCTGCAAGTACAAATGATCTTATTTTATTTTCAAATGTTGAAAAACTAATAGTAAATTAAGAGCATCTCCAATGCTAAATAGGTCAGCAATAGGCCAACCATTCTCTCTCCCTGCCACGTCAGCAGCACTAAAAATCCACTTGCCACATCAGATTTAAGCCAGCCATAGGCCAGCCGCAATAAAAATAATTCAAAATATACTACATTTACGGAATTAAAATTACGATTAAATTACGGAATTAAATTTACGACACATATACGGGAAAATTAATCCATTCCATTCAAAAAAAGTACAAAGATTTTTAAAAAAAGTACATGATTTTTTTTTTAAAAAAGGGCTTCCACACACGAGCCCCGCCACTCTCTACTCCTCATCGCCGTCGCCGCCGCCGCCCGTGGTATCTGAGCCCACGTCGGAACCCCCTAGCCGTGCCCTCGCGACATCCAAATCAACCCGCATGCTCTCGAGCATCGAGTGAAGAAACATCTTCTCCGTGGGGTCAGTGGCGGTCCTTCAATCTTGGAAGACCTTGTACATCTGAGCCCACGTTTGGTTACGCGAATGGAGAGTGTATTCGAGTGGGGCGGGTGGGAGGGCGGAGGACTGGACCTCGCGGGGTGATAGGGGGGATCCGCCCCTCGCAGCACGTTGCGCCCGCTTCTGTCCAACCGGGCGAGGGCGACCAGCAAATGAAGGAAGGGATGGAAACTCCTCAGCATCCGGGGGGAGGTCGTGGGATCCGCCGCTGCTGCCTCTGTAGTCGCCGGTATAGTTCAGCCTCTGCTTCTTCGGCCACCCAGCGTCGCACCCCCGCACGGAACTTCTCGGAGTCCTTCAACAACTCATAGCACTCCCAGAAGTGGAACTCTTTGTACGTCCCCGCCAAGGGGAACTGACTCTCGGCTATCCTCCGGGCGTCCTCCTCATTCTGCCCACTAGTGAGCTGACGGAGGGCGTTGGCGTACAACGCCGAAAAACGGCCGACCGCGGCCCTGATGCGCTCCCACCCCTTCCGGACCTTCTCCCCGCTGAAGTCCTTCCCGTGCGGGCAATGCCTCCTGTAGGCAGCTCTAATCTTCGCCCACATGTTGACGACCCGCTGGTTGTTCGCAACCAGCGGATCGTCGCACACCTCCAACCACCCCCTGGCCACCCCAGCGTACTCATCCTCCGTCCACTTCCTCCGGCCGGGGATGTCGTCAACAACGAGCTGCGACGACTCGCCGACCGCCTTGGCCTTCCCCCTCGTCTTCTTCTTCTTCGCCGCGGCCCGCCCCACTGGAACGGGAGTGTCCGGATCGCCGAGATCGATCCCCATGTCATGCAATGACATAAGGTCATCGCCAGTGAACTGCGTCTCCATTGGGGTTGACGTGTGAGACGAAGCCGTCAAAAAATCCAGAGTGGGACGATAGACCGTGTCCCCCCCGGGTGACCCCTGCATCCCGGGATGCATACCGTGCTGCATCCCCCCTGCATCCCTCCCTGCCACATCATCCCCATCATCTGCTGCAGCATCTGCTGCTGCATCTGGATCATACCTCCCCACCCCGGCGCTGACTGCCCGCCGCTCCCCTGCCCCCCGCCCGACATCCCCCACGGCATACCCCCAGGGTTCCCCCCCCCGGCATCCCCCCCCGGCGCACCGGCCATCATCCCCATCAACTGCCCCCAAGGGACGTTAAACCCTGGGCCCTCTGCCCGCCCATCTGGCCCCATCCAAATCCCACAGGTACCGTGGGAGTCTGAGATCCGCTCGTCGCTGGACTGGACTCGTTGTTGTGATCTATTGCTCGATGATGCTCTTGTACAGAAAGTTAGAGAGAGAGAAAACTCGTTAAAACAACTGGTGCAAATGAAAATGAAACTAAAATCGCGTTTATATAGGTTTTTTTTTTAAAAAAAAACAAAATTCGGCACTGGCCGATCGGGCCGCCACAATGGCGGCCAGCGCATCGGCCAGCCCACGCCGACCCGCTCGCCGATTTCCCGCTGGCTGCCTCCAATGGTTCGGCTAGCCGATCGGCCAGCGCCGCGAATCGACTAGCCGATCGCTAGCCGACCATTTGAGATGCTCTAAAATCCTCACGAAAATTGTGATTGCGGCTTTTAAGTGAGATAAATACATATTGTTGTGCTTATAAGTAGTTTTTAAGTTTAGGCAAAAAAGTTGCCATAAAGTCAAGATTGAGGTTATAATTTGAAATTAACTTTATTTAAAATAATAATGAATTGTTAAATTAAAATTGAGGAACAGCTTTAGTTTTTGTTGAGATATTGAACAGTAATGCTAGCAGTAGTAGTATTATTTTACTGGAGTACCAAATTTTAAACACTTAAACACTTTAGACACCACTTTGCAAATGACAGTTCCAAAGCTCTTCTATTTCACCAACTACACATTCTCTACTGCACATTCACTAAATTCAATGTGGGTAGATCTAGCTATGGGATTGAATCTCCATACAATTTTACATTTTGTATATTTAAACTTTTTTGGGGTAAAATTAGACAATTCCAATTTGTTCAGCTTGACCTACTCCCTTTTCATTTACTTATTTATTTAATTTTAGTTAAATAATTAAATTAATCTTTAACTAAATTAATTAAGATATTCTAATTAAAAATATAGTAAATTATTAATTAGTTACGTTTGTTCTATAAAAGTAGTGCACACTGCATTTCTAGGTGTTCCTAAAGTAATGCATACTATTTCTTAAATTTTCATTTCTGACACAATTCCATTATTTTTAGCCTTATTTGTAATTTATTTACAAAAACATGTCCCACCATTATCTATCTACGCTAAATGAGTAATTAAATGAGATTCATTTTTCATTAAAATTCATGTCACAATTAGCTTACAATTTTTATGACATTGAGATTTTTTTTTTGAAATTAAGAAAATATTTTGAAATGATATAATCACGAAATACTACTCCCTCCCCCCGACCAAACTATGCCACCGTGCTAAAAAGTGAAAATTATAGAAATTTTAAATGATTGAGCTTCCTAACCTTGTAAATTGTGTTATCTATATACTCTTTGAATCTAAAAACTTATGTTAACAAATCGAGATATTTTTAAAATGCACTAAATTACAAAGTACTACTACTAGTATTCAGTAATTTTATACTCATATTACTGAGTACTGATTTTACTGTACTTCAAAAATACAGTACGGTGTTTGAATCATAGAGTGAATAATTCAACACTAAATTTAAAAAATAAATTTATTAATACATGCAGTGCAATGCAGTAAAATAGAAGTGAACTCACGGTAAGACTGTAAAAAAAATGCAGTATATGATGATGTAATGCAGATAGACATTGGAAATTTTCAGGATCAATTCATATTTAATTTTCTTGATGTGGATTTAAAATGAAATTTGAGTAGAGAATTTAGTTTTGGATTGATAGTGAGAGGACAAGTTGGAGTTGAGT
This sequence comes from Salvia hispanica, assembly GCF_029641045.1. Lineage (NCBI taxonomy): Eukaryota > Viridiplantae > Streptophyta > Magnoliopsida > Lamiales > Lamiaceae > Salvia > Salvia hispanica. The sequence continues at coordinate 35,912,111 of NC_142696.1, forward strand.
TTTGGTTCGTATAAAGAAAAGAGGTGAAAAGCGGTATACAATTATGTGGTAGAAATGGTTCATATTGTTGAAGGTCCTACTCCACTTCCCACTTGCTCAGCTCTTTGCTGTCTCACTGCACCTGCATATGCGTAGGCCTCTTTTTCCATATTGACCAATTGCATCTTTTTCCTCTATTTTTAATTCTCTCTCTCTCTTCACACAATTCAAGATTGTAAAATTGACTGCACTTCATTTGACTCTCTCTCCTCCCACCCCACCTCTGAGAAGTTATTCAATTTTTGATCTGGAGATTGGAAAGAAAAGAAGCAATCTTTATATTGTTTCACCCAAGTTGTTAGTGTACTTATGTACTTTTTGGGTTTTGCGAGGCTGTAACTGTGGTTGGTATTCTATTGATTTTTGGGTTTTTGCTATTTTATGAGAAAAAGGGTTCTTGCTACTATTATCGTGCAGAAGTGAGGTTTAGTAGTGATTTTATTGGTGTTAGTGGGATTTTCTGTTGAATACTTGGATATGGCAAAAAGGGTTCTTTGAGGGAGCTGGGAATTTGCAATTGTTGATGTGAAATTGGTGTTTTTATTGATAAAGATTCATGCTTGGGTTGAGGCCATGGAGAGATTTATGCAGAGGTTCTTGTTTCTTTAGCATTGACTTCCTTAGCTTAGGTGGGAAGAAATGAAAAACTTTCTGAAGAAACTTCACATAGGATCCAATCAATCTGAGGACGCAGAGGGCTCTTCAACATCATCAAGGGTTACTAGATTGAGTGATGGTGCACCAAGTGTTAAGCTATCCCACTCTAAGTCAGAGCACAAGCCGTTTTCAACGATTTCGGGGTGGTTGAACTCTGTTACTCATAGGCATAGCCCTAGTCCTCCATCTTCATCTAACGTGACAAAGGGGGAGAGAATGGAGCCCTCTGATTCTGTGGGGAGCAGTAGCTTGGATGCTGCTTTGGATGCTGTGAGGCCTGATTCGGGCTCTTCTAACTCAAGGGAGAATGATATTGAGGAGGAGTATCAGATTCAGTTGGCTTTAGAGCTAAGTGCAAAGGAGGATCCTGAGGCTGTGCAGATTGAGGCTGTGAAGCAGATCAGTTTGGGCTCTTGTCATCCTGAGAATACACCGGCTGAAGTTGTGGCTTATCGTTATTGGGTATGTTTTCGTGTTCATGGTTTGTAATGTTGATTGTTGTTGAGCATTTTGCATTCTTGGTGTACGTGTAGATGTTGAATGGATTAGGAATAGTCCATGGCCGTTTTTAGAAAACTGTTTAGAAATGCAAATTCTGGATATATTAAGGTAAGAAACTACTTATGTCTAGGCTGAGATGAATTGATAAATAGTTTGTGGAGATGAAGACTCAAGTTAAAATCAAGACATGCCTCTTTAATTTCATACATATCATTGTTGTTTAGTGTTGGAATGCAAAACCATACTCAAATAGATGACATAAAAGAATGGGGAATATATAGACTGATTATGAGTTGAAGACTGCATTTGGCTAAGAGTGATTGTATAACATATAGTAGCCTACCCTAGCCATATAGCATTATGCAATGAAGGACAATTGGGCTCTTTTTTTACGAGTCATGAAGAAATTTTCCCTCTTCTAGTCACATCCTTACGAATCAGTCGGTTTTAATCTGATGGAGTGGCTCCGATGAGAGGCCATTCTTTCATGTGCTCATTTATTTTCTTGAAAATGTAACATTTAGATATTTTTTTCACTCTCCTGTATCCTGTTTCACAGCATGTAACCATTATTTGCAGGAGAGAAATTTCTATATTCTTCAGGCAAAAATGATCATGTACATTTTAAACACAGGCTTCTTAAATAGTCTCTTAGTTAAAGAACACTGGAGATCTATTCTCAACGACAATGTTCTATAACCCTATCTCGTTGCGTGTTTTTGAAGATGCTTCTTCAAACTTTGTTTGCTATCTGATCTGTTCTCGACTTCAAGGAAGATATATATTGTTGTTGTATATGCATGATCCTCTCTGCTCTCCTTTCTAACATATCTCATATTCTAGATTTATCCATGCTTCACAGAATTACAATGCCCTTAGCTATGATGACAAGATTCTGGATGGGTTCTATGATCTTTATGGCATCGTGACCGGCTCCATGTCGTCTAGAATGCCTTCCCTTGTGGATCTGCAAGCAACGCCCTTATCAGGTGATATTAGTTGGGAAGCCATTCTTGTAAATAGACAATCTGATTCAAACTTGTTGAAACTCGAGCAGAAAGCCATCGAAATTGGATTCAGAGTAAGGTCACATTCTATTAATTCTGTAAACCACAGTACAGTGCGAAAACTTGCTACTTTAGTTTCCAATCACATGGGAGGGCCAGTTGGTGACCCCGATGACATGTTGGCAGCATGGAGAAATCTCAGTCATACTTTGAAAGCAAGGCATGGGAGCATGGTTTTGCCTATTGGTTCTCTGACTGTTGGATTGGCTCGTCACAGGGCATTGCTATTTAAGGTATGCAATGATTTTATTATCGAGAGTTTATTATTTTTATTTTGTTGCAATACACATAGCGATTCATTTCCCTTTTCTGACTATCGAGGCAGTTACATCTTGTCAACATAGTTTAAGCTCTATTGATTCCTGTTTGTTTTTCATTATGGAGCTAAGTCCAATTAAGAATCCAGCGAGGTGATTCATCATTTCATCGTCGGATTCTGTACTGTGGGGTATAACCACACTTTTCTTTCAAGTTGAGTATGTTTTAAGTGAAAACGTGAGTTGGGGATATTTTTTGGAAAATGCTGAAAGTTTGGGGTACAAGCTATGACTAACCATAAAATAAATAAGCACGAGCATATAACACCAGCAAAGGATGTGCAAAGAATATAAGAAATGACCGATCTTTAAGGATAACGAACATTCAACTTTAACCTAATATCTTGTCTATATGGCATGTTGTGCAGGTTTTGGCTGATTTTTTTGGAATTCCTTGTCGCTTGGTGAAAGGACCACAGTTTACTGGTTCTGACGACGTGGCAGTGAGCTTCGTGAAAATTGATGATGGGAGGTAAGTGCTATTTATACATGTTTTAACCACAGTCAGAACCACATTCGTTTCTTGATCTCAATTCGTTTGTCTTAACGCTGCTGCTTTCAGAAGAATCTCTGAAAGTTCCTAGCATATGATATGATAGTGTTTCCAAATACATTCACTAACTACTGTGTGATTAATTAGTGATCCTATCCTAAGATGTCGAAACGTGGTTCAGGGAATACATTGTTGATTTGATGGCCGACCCTGGTACACTTATTCCTTCTGATGCAGCAGGGGCCAATCCTAACTACGAAGACTCGTTTCTCCCCGTCTACCCAGTGTCTAAAAATGATGGTCCTTCTCACTGGCCTTTGTCTAGTGGCAGAACATCCAGTGCACTTGACAAGAAATCGGATTTTGGTATATTGGATCAAAGATCCAAATTCAGGAATAGTATCCCTGAGGGAAGGGAATTGACGGATGAAGGTGAAAGTAAACCATCAAGTGCTTTAGTAGAGCTGCCGATGAAAGGCCAAGGAGGATCTCACCAGTGCGTTTATGGTTCAGATGTGAAGATAGAGCCGGCACTGGAAACCTCTACCAGGCCGAGTCACACACACGCAAGATCTCCATCCTGGACAGAAGGAGTTAGCTCCCCAGCTGTTCGGAAAAAAAAAGTGAAGGATGTTTCAAAATACATGATCGAGGCTGCCAAAGAAAATCCACAATTAGCTCAGAAGCTCCACGATGTTCTGCTTGAGAGTGGCGTCGTTGCGCCTCCGAATTTGTTCACTGAAGCATACACAGAACAGTTGGATATGCCGCGGTCGGAGGTCAAGTCCGCGATGCAAGAATATGATAGCAAAGGATCTGATGACAAACTTAAAGGAAAGGGTTTCCATTATGATCGATCTTTTCTCCCTCCCCTGCCTCATCAGGTTTCGCATCCTAGAGGCAGTTTGGATAAGCATCCACATCTCCAGTTAGATCTAAAAGAATCTAACAAACACAATCTTTCCTTGGATTCCGAAGCAACTCCTGTAAAATACACAAAAAACGTTCCGGTTGCTGCTGCAGCAGCAGCAGCTGCTGCGGTTGTTGCCTCTTCGATGGTAGTTGCTGCTGCAAAGGTAAGCAGTGATTCAAAACTTCAGCTTCCCGTCGCAGCTGCAGCTACTGCAACAGCAGCAGCTGTAGTAGCAACTACCGCAGCTGTTACAAAACAGTATGAGGCTCTGGAATCTGCTGTTCATTCAGCGGATAGCCCTGGTGAACTTAGTCCGACAGTGGGTGTCAGAAGTGATGTGGACATTGCTGTTCATGAACGAGGTAGTGGTGACAGAGGACATGGAGGTTCGGGACCGAGTTCTGGAGGTGAGAGGATATCGGATAGATCCACGGAGAATGAAAGTTCAAAATCTGATTCAACATTAGATGATGTAGCGGACTGCGAAATTCCTTGGGAAGATATCACCTTGGGTGAGCGTATCGGGCTTGGTACTAAATCTTGCATTATGTTTGTCCAATTGTTTTGTTGTACTTACAAATGATTGATTTCTCTTGGACAAAACGAATAATATACTTCCTTATTGTAGGATCTTACGGTGAGGTATACCATGGAGACTGGCATGGAACTGTGAGTTTCTCAAAGCCTATCTGAGGGTTTTAATTTCTTTTATTTTATACAAATGGAAAATAGATTCATTAATCCAAAAATCCTGCATTTCGTGAAAAAGTTCTGGTAGATTCATTTTGTTATTATTTAATTTTTCTTTACTCAAACTTGGCCATTCATGTTGCTTTCTTGTCCCTCTTTTGCCTTCTTGACATCTCATCCTGCATTAAATAAGGGTTTGTTAGCTTTGTCTCTTGAAGTGTTGGGCTCTCTGTTCCCTTTATCAATACGTAAAATCATTATTGAACCTCAATTATGATATTTCTCTATGAACCATAGAGTTGTCTCGATGGTGGTCTAAGTAGTAGTGTTGTTGTTTCTGAAGCAAAGTCTTCAGGCGATTGCCATTTATTTTCATCATGGTTCCTTAAGTATAATTTGTTTTCATCATGCCTCTGTTTTTATGTGCTATATTTTGAGTTATTACAAGCCTTATTATATCGCAATTTAATCCTAGAAGATGAGTATTTACACAATTTCAATTTGTAGGAAGTTGCTGTTAAGAAGTTCCTTGACCAAGATATTACCGGTGAATCTCTCGAGGAATTCAGAAGTGAGGTAATCTCCCTATCTAATGGTTTCTCACTTCATAGTTGCAAAGGTCAAAGAAGTTTCTTGTACCAGTATTAGCTTTAAAATTATTTTTCACACTTTGACTTGTATATATCAAAGCTACAGTCCCTACTTTACTGATCTTGCAGCGCCGACTCCACTCTATGTTCTCGTTCTATTTTATTTCAGGTTTTCATATTTACTTGAGATGTTTTAATGACCTGACATGCATATTTTCTGGTTTCCAAGGTCCGCATCATGAAAAGAGTCAGACATCCAAACGTTGTTCTCTTTATGGGAGCTATTACTCGACCTCCAAATCTCTCAATTATTACAGAGTTTCTCCCTAGGTATGCTAAGATCCTTTGAACTTCCAGACCGTGAAGATTGATGTTGTTGTAATTTCTATTTTTTTGGGTTTGTGATATTAAAACCTGTTTGTTATTTTTTGTCTACTTCCTATGAAACATACATTTAAGAACCATCTTCTGTCATTCCAAGCTTTGACCACTTAAACATGAAACAAATATAAATTGTCTAATCAAGCACCGTTCCCTAATCTAATGTGAGTGAGGGCAGCAAGATAGGACTAACAAAGATTGACATGTCCCTAGTATCTCTGGTAAGATAGGTCCTTTATTTTTTTGTTGGGGTAATTGCGCTTGGATACACGAACTTTCTCCCAATTCTAGGTTTGCACATGAAATAAAAATCATGCGTCCATTTACACAAACTTTCAGTTGTTTAATTTTGCACTGATACAGTACTCAGGTTCGCCGGAGATAACTAACTTCTTTCGTCACCGCTGTTTCTTCTCCCTTACACAGCTGCTTGATTCTTCTTCCATGCATCATTTACCTTTTTTCTCTTTGTACATTTCATGTGTACAACTAGAAGTGGTGAAAGTTTGTGAATTTGGCGCAGTTACCTTTTTTCTCTTTGTACATTATTATTTGAAAAATGAAGGGTTCAATATAAAGCAAAGACAAAACTAGTGTTTAGAGCAATGCCCTAAAAAACTGAAAATTGAGATTATGAAAAGCATGCTTGACTTAACAGATGCCCATCTCTCTTAAAGCAATCAAGTTAAACAAAGTTTTCTGTATATATAAGTTTATTTTCTACGGTTAGTCGACTCTAGGGGATAAAATTGATGAATTTATTGCAGAAAAAATGGTTTTTCTGAATTTTGCTGTCATTTTTTTCTCTCTATCAAATTATACACATCACAAATTTATAAATGGTTTTTATTTGACGAATTCTTTATTTGGTCAGAGGTAGTTTATACAGATTACTTCATCGCCCAAACAATCAACTAGATGAGCGTAGACGGTTGAAGATGGCTCTTGATGCTGTATGCAAACTATTTTCTATTTTGCATTTCATTTTTCTGTTTCTAAATAAGGGGAATGTGCTAGCGCCTAGCGCTAATAAAAGACACTTGATGTGACAGGCTCGAGGAATGAATTATTTGCATAATTGCACTCCTGTGATAGTTCATCGAGATCTGAAGTCCCCAAACCTTCTCGTTGACAAGAACTGGGTAGTCAAGGTGATTTTCTCGTCACATAGTAATCATAAGTTACCGTGTTATTGTTTAATAACTAATCCATGTTATGTTTTCTGTAAAAGGTGTGTGATTTTGGATTATCGAGGATGAAGCACAGCACGTTTCTTTCTTCAAGGTCTACTGCTGGAACGGTAAGCTAGTCTTACGCTTTATTATGACGATTTACATTGTGATGCTATGTAAATTTTCTCAACTTGTCATATTTCTTTTCTGCATTGTAGATTTCGGGTCCTCTCGATAAATTGACTTGTTGCTGACTCTTTATTTCCTTTACCCTTGGTATATTAATGAGGTTTTGTGTTGTAATGTGTGTTCATTTCAATAGTTTTTGGATCTCTCCAATCGGGGTTGGCTTCTATATCGGTTGATGCTGCATTAAAAAAAATGAAAACATAATCAATTGTTATGCGTCGTTATATTTACCAGCCATTTTGTAGAAGGTAGCTCAATTGCTGTTGATCCTATTACTCAGGCTTTTGGTGAAATTTGATTGCCAAGGTTTGCCTTCGGAAGAGGTGGTCTGCTGTGATCTATGGTTTAAAAATGAATTTCAAATTCTCTATGTCTATATTTTGTTAGGAAAACACCGGCAGTTGATTCCAAGTGTCTTCATGTTTGCAGCACGAACATGTATTAGAATTTGGTAGGAAAACATTTTTTCTGTTTATGTTTGTCTTGAAGAGATCAGGTATCATAAATCAATGAAGCATGCATCTATTTGCAGTCCAAATTTCGTCCTAAGATAACTTATAGATCCATATCAACACTTGCACTGTGTTGTGCTGTTGATGTTAAGCTTATTTCCGCGCATAAATGTGCCATTCTGCAATATTATTGGTAGGTATTTCTTAATGGTTAATTTGTGAACCTTTTTATCATGAGAATGTGAAAACATTGCATTTAACATACAAAGTATCTGCCCGCGTATGTAATAGTATCTGCACTTTTGTGAGAACACCATAACAACATTTACACCTTAATATTATCGCGTTGCAGAAAATTTATGCATTTAGTGCAGATAAGTGTAGATACTTTATACATTCAGTCTCAACCTTCTCACTTAAAGAAGGTTATGTAATGTGAACCTTTCCCTTATTTGGTATCTTCATCGAACATTATATTTGGAACGAATCTTCTTGAGTTGTATGGTGCTGTTTGAAAAATTATTTCCCATGTCATTTGTTCTGTGCTTTGAGATACAAAATTGGTCATTGTTACATGACTAAGCGCGCTAGGCCAAACTCACCAAGGTTGACTAGCTCCCTTGAGCGTTAATGCTGCTAATTCTGAGCTTTTCCGTCTTGCTTAGGCGGAGTGGATGGCACCGGAAGTATTGAGAAACGAGCCATCAAATGAGAAGTATGCAGTCCCATCTTATTAAAATTGATTCAGCTATAATAATGTATGATAGTCTTAAGAATCACATGCTAGCTTCTCAACCTACATAATCTTATTAATGTTGATCAAAATGCAGATGTGACGTTTACAGCTTTGGCGTGATACTCTGGGAGCTCTGCACCATGCGGCAGCCGTGGGGAGGAATGAACCCCATGCAAGTTGTTGGTGCTGTCGGATTTCAGCATCGCCGTCTTGACATACCAGACGACATGGATCCTGTCATCAAAGACATTGTCTTGAGATGCTGGGAAACGTAAGTCCAACTACTTTTAGCCACTTTTGACAGCCATTTCTCGAGGAGTTAATATATCAATATAGCCATTTTTGCAGTGTAAAGATAAAAATAGCCACAAATATTAAAATGATAAAAACAGCAACTTTTTTGGGGCTTAAAGTATTGTTTGCCTTTAATTCGATTTTGATACTAAATTCACAACCGGATTTGTGGTTGTGAATAGACTAAATCTCTGCTTGATTGTGAATGTAATTCAATCAAACCTACTATTGGTTGTGAACAAGGAGTAAAACGGTATACTTAGTGGCTATATTTATCTTTACTATCTCAACATGGCTATGTTATTAGTACACATTTTTGCAAGAGAATGAAATACCTTTGTGTTGCAGAGATCCGAATCTACGGCCTACATTCGGTGAAATCATGGCTGCCTTGAAACCGCTTCAAAAGTCGATGGCAAGCTCACAAGCACCAAAAACAATGAGCAGGAGAAGTGTAAATTCGCAAGATAGAAGAAACTAGTGAGAGAAGCAATCAGCAGCAGAAAATTTTCCCTGGTTGAATGCCTGGCATTTTGCAGCCTTGCTTTGAGACATTATTTGAAGAAGTCAAGAAGATCACTTGTTTGAGTCAGTTAGATCTTTTTCTTTCTGCCTTTTTCTTCTTCTTGTTTCTGTTTTGTTACATGTATTTCTCCTTTTATATTCTTGGCTTTGTAATGCCACCTTCAAGCAAATTGTGCAGTTTGTTGTTGTAAATTCACCAGAAAATTGTTGTAATTATTGCTTGTTCAACTCTGTTTCAATTCATAATTGGACAGTTTCTGTTGTTTCAAATTAGAATGTCAAATTGAACCCAACCAAACTACTACAATGTATCGTTTCAATTTGGTTTCTGTAAAACTGTTTTAGTTTTTGGACTGATTTTGTGTTGAAAATCTATTAATCCAGTTGTTATATCAAGTTGGAACGACATATGAACTTAGAAGTTAAATTTCTGGTAAATCAAATTGACTCAATCAAATTACAAAAGTAAAAGTTTTTGTGTTAAATTAGTAAACGAAATTGCAATTGTATAAGAGAGTCAAGAAATAGGCCTTGACTGCTACTTTTCCACAGAAAAGCAAACAAAACAAGGTGGTTATTGATACAGCAGGCTCTTATAACTCTGGTTTGTCCTGAGCCACAAAATACCCAATCCCTTTCTTCGTGTATGCGAATAATAAAATGAAATTCAAAGCTTGCGAGTCCAAAAACAAGAACAATACTTTGTTACTACAATGATATGCGTTGTTGTTTATTAGTTGGAATTACAACTTAGAAGATCATCTATTCATTCATGGGAACCGTTATCGACTCCCATTTCTTGGCCCTCACTGCCATCGTCACTGTAAGTTCAATCTCCTCCACACACACGCGCGTTCAATTGGCGTGGTGGGCTTGCTCAAAATTGAATCTTTTTGTTGTTTTTTGCAGGTGGCTTATCAATTATTCTTCTTTGTGATCACAGCGCTTCTAAAATTTGATAAAGTCACTGACTTTGCAGGTGATTTTCATCAACGGCGGATCATAATTTTGAATTTTTTTGAGCTGATTATGTGTGCTTATTTATTTTCAACAGGCAATTGTCTTTAAATACATAGAGTTTAACTATATTTTGGTTTTGCACGTAAACTAAAAATTATGCCTTTCTTTCAATTTTCTGATTTCTTACATGATTGTCAGTTGCCTCCGAATTAATGATGAGGTGAATTCCTGAAATGACCTAAATGGTCGATGTACTAAACAATGTAGTTGGATGCTCTACACCATTTATGCTAGCCATGGTTGGATTAATTTGTTGGTAACTGATAACCGTGCGAAAGTATCATAACAAGTGAATGCTCTTGTATTTGGCTGCAGAAATTTTAGTTCATACACGAAACCAAAATTGGGTAAAAGTTTGTGTATTAGGCTATCACCTCTGTTTTCAAGTCTTTCGACTATTTGCTTGTTGCCTTAATCTGGAAGAAATAGAATTGAGTTGTTGGTATTTAATTGATCAAAAAGGGAATACTTATAATGGGAAAATGTTTTTGAATAGAAAGTTAGATGGCATGGATGGTTGATTATTCATTTCAAGATCAATTACTGGTTTCTTGGTAGGCTGCAAGCTCTACTTTTCGTGTACATTTTGTTTTCGTGACCATGCAAAAATCAGAACAATGTGTGAAGCTTATTTTGTAATAAGTTGTAGTAATATCTCCTACAAAATGGGAGATAGTATAGTATAGTGAAACTGAAGTGCAAAGCTGCGTTAGATATCAGTTTGTTTTCATGTTACAGCATCATCTGTCTCGAGACCAGATAAGGAAACTGTGTTTTTTGTGGCTAGGATGAGATGTTTACAACTTAATTTGATATTGAACACAAATGCCAAAGTCCAACTTGTTACTTCAAATCTGAATCTTGATAACTATGTAAACAAACAGGATCAATGTTATGGATTCAGAGAATGAAATTTTCTTCTACTGTTTATAGTGATTTCTTATGACTTGTGGTCTTGTTCACCATTACTGATCATCTACTTGCATTGTATAGGTAGCACAAATTTTGTGATACTTGCTATCCTTACCTTGGTTGTGAAAGGATCATGGTACTTCCGGCAGGTAAATGCTTCCGTTTTAAAGTTTTTTCATTCGTATGATGTGGATACACCTTTGTATGGCTACAAGATTAAATTTAGCATATGATAAGTATGAGAAGGACATACTGATATTTCTGGGCGTAAGGGAATAAGATAAGTATATGCTGTATATATCGGCATTAGTGTCATGAGATAATAAAGAGTAAGACAATGGTATATAGTTGAGATACAAATAACATGCTGCAGATTAAGTTGAACTTCTCGGGATGGGGGAGAAACACGTCTTGAATTCTTTGATAAATTTGAACTAAACTTGATATTTTTTCTTCATCTTCTTTCTTTGAAATTGAGTTTCTTATCTTACTTTTCAGGTGATATTGTCCCTTCTTGTAGTTATGTGGGGCCTTCGTTTGGGGATTTTTCTATTAATGAGGTTTGTATACTTCATACTACCTTTTTTTGGTGACTCTAAGATGCTAAAATGTGTATGAATATATACAAAGTCAAAAGATTTACGCATAGCTTATATTCAACGTTATGAAGATTGAAACTCGCCTTTGATTTGAATTCACCCGTGCTCTTAACTTTGTCCAGGATACTGCAGTGGGGGGAGGATCGGCGCTTTGATGAAATGCGTGAAAATTTGGCAAAGTTGGCCGTATTTTGGATATTTCAGGTTTCTGTAACAATGCTTTGTTTCATTGTTTGGTTAGTTTCACCAGTCCTCGCGAGCTTTGTGAACTGATCTCCCTACTCTGCAGGCTGTATGGGTGTGGACTGTGAGTTTACCTGTGACAGTTGTTAATGCGAGCAGTCGGAATCCTTCCGTTGAAGCTGCGGATATTATTGGGTGGATCATCTGGTCTATAGGAATTTCCATTGAAGCGACTGCCGACCAACAAAAGTTAACATTCAAAAATTCTCCAGAGAATAGGGGCAAATGGTGCGATGTTGGAGTTTGGAAGTATTCTCGCCACCCCAACTATTTCGGAGAGGTGAGTCTACAAGTTTGAGTCTAAGTATCGATGATAATGGCAAATTTTCAAATTAATATTCTTGGATATTTGCTTTGTCACATGAATCTTCATGTGTTACTCAGATCTTCCTCTGGTGGGGAATCTTCGTGGCTGCAACGCCTGTACTAAAAAATGCAGAATGGCTCGTCATCCTTGGTCCAATATTCCTCACGTTACTGCTTCTTTTTGTCAGTGGCATACCACTGCTCGAGGTTGCTTCATTTACTCAATCCATTGTCCTCAACATTGATCCGAATTATCAATATCTACTGACTCAAAACATATCTTTATGCATACAGGAATCGGCCGACAAGAAGTATGGCAATGTTTCTGCATATAGGCACTATAAGAGAACGACGAGGTTGGTTGCAGTGTTGAACACTTTCTCCCATTTATACTGTTTTATTCCTTTCAAGTGAGGCATCTCAAATTTTTTCTTTTTGTCTCAGCCCTCTCATCTTGCTTCCTCCTGCGCTGTATGGAAGTATTCCGCAATGGTTCAAAACCACGTTTCTATTCGAGTTTCCTCTCTATAGTCGTGGTTTACCCCAAGAGACCTGGTGAGACTAGTCTACAGCTTATAATTAGACACCTATAGAACCAGATAGGTTTATAATGTTAGGGAAAATGTAGAAAGTATAGTGTTTGCCTCTTCTTGTTGTTGCTTTGCACTTGAAAAGCAAACTAATCTACTAGGCCTTTGATGTACTTCTCTTTTGCCTGTGTAAGGAGTAGAAGTCAGCCGGAGTCGTACGTGCAGAAGATCAGTTAAGCATTTACTATATCTTGACTCTATGTTAGGATCAGGTTTGTGATTTTTAGCCCCTTTCAAGGATGACTGTGTGACACACCTATTTTTTCAGTACTCAAAATTTCCGAAGTTGTTGGATTATGGTATGATTTAATTTGTAGAATTGTAAAAAAGAGTAAATGATATACATTGAAAAACTATAAATTTTTGATGATTGAAGACTATTTTTGTGAATCATGTTTGAATGATTAGAGATTTTTTTTTCTTCAACGAATCAATCGGTCCTGAGTGGTTAGAAGTAGAATTTGTGTTGATAAAGACCAATGCGCATATTTAATTAGGGGTACGTTTGGATTTGAAAATGAAATTAGTCAAGCTACAAAATTTCGTGTAACATCTATGAATGCTAGTATATAATATGTAGAAATGAGTGAAATTATCCCACGTCAGAAAAGTATCAAATTATTGGGGTCTGAAGATAATCATCTACGTTCAGTTTGGTGAAATTTGATAAATTTTAGTGTTATAAATGATGGGCGCATTCGGTAAATTTTACATTAGGATAGGTCACATAGATTAGTGTCTGATTATGAGTCTTGATCTTTTTACGTGATAGATCTAGTTTCAAATTGCATTGGGCTAAGTGAAGCCTTTTTAACAGTTTTCGACAATCGAATATCCTCCAAGGCGAAATGAAGTTCCAGTTCCAAGTCGTCCTAATTAGTTCACTCGTGTAATATTTGTTTCAGATTATATCTAGTGAAAGATAATGCAAAAAAAAAAAAAAAAAACTAAATTGGTCCATTGCTGGAATATAAACATGATGAAATTTGATCGGATTCCACGTTAATGAGAGAAATAATTATATTCTATATAATTTTATTATAGTAATGAATTAATAGGATATGAGACCTACTTAATAGTTAATAGTTAATAGTTAATATACATAGTAAAAATGAAATGAGATAATAATTAATAGCGAACAAATTAATGCATACTGCATTCGTTTCAAAAATACATGACAGTCAAAAAAATATAAGTAACAATTTTTTAAATCCTCCCCATGCATCACCCAGTGACCACTAGAACTATACCTTGGTGCAATGACTCGACATGTTCTATTCTGTACATTAATGTGTATCAAGTCGGGGGAAAATCCATTTAACTATACACAAGATCCCTTCTGATAAAAAATATTAATGCAAAAGTACACAATTATTCAGACACCTCCTCCAGTGTTGTTAATATTCTCCAGTGAGATGACGGCACCGGATCTAGAGTCGTCCGTGACCGGAGCATGCGACATCAGTATGTATACAACCCAGAGATGGAGGCACGCCAAGTATACAAGGGACCAAGCTCTGGCTGTTGAATTTCTTCGAAGGAACACAGCACCGGTGCAAAACAGTGAGTCCAGTTGTCGAACCAACGACCCAAACTGATGTTGACCAGATTGCATTCTCCCTTTCAATAAGGACCTGAACTTTGAGTTGGATAAGTGCCATGTACCTTGGTCCAGTTCATCCCTAGATGAGGTGCTCGGGAAATCAGCTGGCCCTTGCTCGTCCAACAATTTTGATACGGCCTGTAGTGTTTGATCCGAGGATTCAGAGACGCTATGAAAGTTCATCAGGATGCAGTTTTTAGATTGAGGATGAGTAGTATTACCTCGATCCTAAGAAGTAGCATAGCCTTCTCTGAAGATAGTGTTTCCACCTGATAGAGGTAACATTTATCCAGTCAGCAGCATAAATCGCCAAAAATGTAATCAGACGGATAGATGGCATTCGTGCAAATCAAAATCATACTGCCAATCGAACAGCTTATGAAGTTTGAGGCAATAACCTGAGCTTGCTTTTGAATCAAATGATCTGTCAACTGACTAAGCCTTCGCTTGAGCTCAATTTCAACTTCAGAAGGATCTTCTATTTCTCTTCTGGTTGTTTCAATGCTTATTTCCAGAGTCTTGGCCTGTATATATATGATAAGATTATTGGTATCAACTCAAGATGGAAATACTCATCTTATAGACAAGTACTTTGCATAAGCAGCAAATGTAAATCACAGACGTCTGTCAAACCTGTATCTTAGCATTACCGATGGCAGAATTTTGGTAAAAAAATTCTAGAAAGGTGCTTTCTAGAAGAATTTCAGAAAAAACTATGTCAGGCTTGCCCTTTATTTTCTTGTTGCAAAAAATACCTGAGTTTGCATTCTTGCTACTTTGTCAGTTACGAAAGAATATTCTGCCTCAAGCATCTCCATTTCAAACTCAGCACCTTTTGAAGCTCTTAGCTGCAACATCATAGGCATAAAACTAAATTAGAAGACAGCTTGCTGTCTATATATTGCAGAAAATGCAGGGATACTCACGGCATCACCATTTTGGTGTGTATTTGATATTTCTCTTCTCAAATCTACAAAGAGAAAAGAAAAGTTTAGATAGTGTTTTGTTATGACTTATGTCAAAAACAACATAAAGACAATTATGTTAGGAGGAAAAAAATAGAAATCTTGAAGAAATGGGATATGGGCTTTATGGGGCTGAAAGACATCACAGCCAAAAATTCAATAACTGTCCTAGACTATGATTAGGTTAGCACACGGATCAGGAACAAGCATAAGAATTTGCAGATACGGGACAATATAACTAAAAGAGAGCTCTGGGTCCAACAATGCACCTTCGAGAGTAGACTCTTTCACCTGAATTTGGTGACGAAGTTCAGCTATACGATCAGCCTACTCCAGCACATATAGATACAAGAAATTCAGTACAAAACTCCATCAAGTGCAAGATGCATACATATTGGCTAAATTTATCATCCATATAGCATTGGAGATACTTTACTGGTCCAGCACAGTATCTTTAATTTCTCAAGATATTGATGAATTAAATGTCTTCAAGACACTTTTACATACAGAAAAATAAAGAATACAAATAAATGCAAGTTGGCAAGAAACTAAAATTATTCTAGCCAGAATAAATGATCACACTGAAAGGCGTTAAATACCTCTACTTCAAGACTTTTTTGTACATTAGCAAAAGATCTTGCAAGATCAGCATTTAGACTCTGCAAAACAAATGCAATATAAAACTTAGATCATCATAAACAGAAATTTAAGCAGGAAACTATGGAAATCCAGAAATAAGTCCCATATAAGAATATTAGACAATGGTTATCAGGCCACCCCCAACCAACCACTGTCAATGCAGCCTCCTCCCATGCCAGATAAGAGAAACTGGGAGGAAAGTGCTTAATGTGAATGACATGTTTACATGCACACTAATTTAATAATCTCAAGCAAAAGAGAAAGTTACTACAAAAGCAAAAACCTAATAATACACACTAATATTTTCAGTAAAGACAATGACAGTATGACGGCCAAACACATCATATGTGCAGATATATGTGCATACTGACCATGCTTTACCACCATAAGAGTAAGTTCAAAGTACATTTTTGTAAGATTACAACACCTCAAGTTTTGCTAATCGTGCAAGGGCCTCCATACGAGTATTATTATGCTTCTGCTTCTCTAGCTCAACTGCATCCATGGTCTCCATCATTGTAGTCTGTAATTCTGAAGCCTGAAAAGGTTCAACTATTTACTACTTGCATTCATATGAAGAGATTCTTACAATGCTAAAAACAAAAAAATATCCTCTTCGAAAAGAAAATAACATATTACACATACACAAGACTGAAAAGACATAGCTAATAATACAAATTTACTGAAGAATGTTCCGTAAGCATATACTAAAAGACCATTATGTTGACGGTGAACTTTTCTACAATACAATAAGTTAATAGAATCATTTGCACTGTACTGAAAATAGATGTATTTGTTTATGCGTAAGGTAGATAGTATTTATTTTTTTAGCAGTCTCCCCAAGCAGGCAATTCAGGCTTTAACATTCCAAGGGCAGAGTGAGCATCACATATCATGATTAAAAAGTTTAATTGTCTGAAAATAGACATCAGATGATCTGCAGTTTTGCATTTTTATCACCTACTATCAAGTTTCAAGATAAGTAGCATTCAAGAAAGCCATTGAAACTATAAAGGAGTAACATAAATCAGTAATCGCTATCATTGCCTAGAAAATTATTAAAGAAAACATCTTGAAGGGGCTGAGGTCAACTGAGCAAACTCGAAAATTAACCAAGGGATGTTAGAACTTAGAACCAAGTCACCAACACGGCAACACCACAAACAATAGTGAAATAGCCCTTCATGGACAGCAGAAATTTTCCTAGTTAAACAAGATAAAGTCACTCAACAAAATCAGTAAAACTGATTAATAAGGTAAGCAAATATTCATCAATATCACTTGAGTAGCTTTTAAAACTAAAATGATGAAGGTGTCCAGCTGAGTTATTGATAATTGATAATCTATGTAATATGTCATAAAGCAGACTACGAACGATCCAGGAAGACATGTCGAGTCAACAAAATGAGACTGAAAATAGTAGCTTCTATTCCAATAAGAAAAATGGATATATGCACCTGAGCAAAGTTACGATATTCATAATATGATAATATCTAACAAACAAGTCCACATTATACAAAAGCTTATTTATGAATATTGTGGGCTCTGGTACAATGATCTCAGACTCATAGCAACATAGTTCACTACATCAATTAGCCTATACATTATATTCATACTACTTCACAGAGAGAAGAGCATGAACAAGAATTTGTGCAAACTATTGTGTATGGAGAAGAAGGATATCTGTTCACAAAGAAAGCAGCATTAGTTTCTAGAAAAGTACACAACAGAAGTCTGACAACAACAAAAGGAAAGGACTAGTCCAATCAAGTAATAAAAGTAGGAATCTTTCAAAGTACCTCCTGCACTTGTTGTATTGCTCGCTCTTCAAACATTTTCTCCAAACTCTGTTTCTCCCCCTCTAACCTAGCAACCATGTTCTCTCGTTCTTTAATTGCCTCGATTGCTTTTGCAGCTGCTTTCTCGGCCAGAATCTGTTGCTTTCTCTTTCTTCTTTCTTCCCTTTCTCTCTCACTCTCTGAATCTGATGATGATGTATCTGTCTCAGAATTAGAGTCTACCTCACTTGGTAATGGTAACACCTTCTTTTTAGAACTAGAACCCCTGGGACCAATTTTTGAACTAATAGTCCCACTAATTGCGGTTTCAGGCCTATCACTATCATTCAGTTCCACCTCCATATCCGATTTCTTGTCCAGGGAAACCGACGTCATCTGGGAAGAGGGATCATTATCATTTAACAAAATCAGCTTCTCTACATCTACAGTATCATTCACCCCCTCCAGTGTTCCTGATTTTGTTGTGCCAAACATAGGTGTCAGCATATCGTTTCTTTCGTTGGATTCACCTCCACTGCTTACGGACTGAAAGCTTATGGTTCTTGGAGTTGCATCCCCAACAATGCTCGTCTTCTCATTGGTATCAGCACTAGTGTTACTCTCTGACCCAACATTTGATTTTCTTGATCTCTTCAAAACTTCATTATTTCCAACCTTTTCAGTCCTGCCGTCTACCACAGACAGATTTAGTCCTTTCCCAGAATTGCCTGCCTTTTTCCCATTTTTCTTAAGGGCCCGAGTTACCGGTACCCGATTACTACCTTGTGATGTAACTCCTGCACCAGATACAGGCCTTTTATCTGGCACACTGAGTAACTCTGTCCAATCACTATCAGTTAGTCCTGGACTCAAGTTTGGCTTTGAATTCAAGTTCGGTGACCTCTCAGCTTCAACATTCTTGTTAACATCACTGTTACTTCTACTAAATGCACTTAAATCACGATTGTGACTGGGAGAAATACTTGGGCTAAGCACATTTTCTGGGCTTTTCTTCTTCAGCTGGTCCTTTATCAGTGATTTAGTTTCAGGAGATTTTGATGAAGTTTCAACAACCAATGGATCATCTATCGTCTCTTTTTCATTTTTTTTGAGTGAGTCAGCAGCTTGCTGGTCGATCTAAATCATCCAACAGATACGAAATATGTATCATGAAATAAGCACTCGACATTCAAGAAGTTATAACTCATAGAATCTACTTCCATTAAAAAATAATAGATCTTGATGTACAATAGAATAATTGTCATATACTCTTAAATGGTGTTGGTTCTTTCCCTACATACCGACATGAAATAGTAGTCTGCAATCTGTAAGTTCTACATTTTGCTTGATACAGCAAAATGTTCCTTAGTTGGAATCATATAATGAAAGTTAAATACACCTTTTTACTAACAGTGCGTTACAATATTATGCCAACTACAATCTCCTCACAACACCCTTTCTCAGTTTTGACAACAAAATGAATGTTGCCTGTTTCTAAATTTTCAGGAAGCCAAATACTTGTTGAGAATGATATAGTCATCGATCCAAACTTGTATGGCTTCTCAGCATGAACAAATTATGTCACTATTCAAATCTATCTTAGCCAAACGAATCATCCCCAAAATGTAGGGCATTTTGATAAAACTGAATTACAGTTCAATTTACATAAATTCCAGTTCTCATGATTCCAATCCCAATTTAACCAAATAACCTCGCCAGGCGAACTGCCAATAATGTAATGCGTCTATGATCCGTATGATATGAGTTGTCAGCTAAGAATGATTCATAACGATCCGAAATACATTCTGAATAACAATCAACAGCGCAAAACCAAGGGATGTAAATATTCAATAACCTAAAATTAAAAGGACACAGAAATGCGGATAGATTGATTGATTGATTACCTGTTGGAGTAGGGTTTCAGCGGCTTTGAGCTTCGAGGAGATCCAGTGAGCCATTGAGAGGCGTTGAATTCTCAGAGCATTAGTCGGGGCGCAGGGATCAACTTCGTTGAGTCACGGCGTATTTTAGCGAGGAGCATGTAAATTGTAAAGTCTCGGGATTTCAGCAGCATAGCGTGAATTGGGAGGAAGAAGATGATGTGGATTGTGGGTAGCTAAATTCACTTGTTAGGTGACGCTTGTCTCTCATTGCTTTGTGTGTCGGCTGTGACCCAGATGTGTCACGCCCATTCTTAATTTTGTATTCCTATTTAAATTAGGACTACTCATTAATTATATTTTCTATTAACCGATTTACTTTATCGTACTCTTTATAAAATATTAACTTCATATCTGATTTTTGAAATTTTATCAAATTCATCACCATATCTTTTTCTTTTTACAAAATTTTCAAATTCATCCCATATTTTATAAAAATACTATCAATTTTATGAAAATAAATTACATTTGACGTACATGAATAATATTTTAATTCATTTAAGGTACTTTTTCATTATTTTTTAACTTTTACCTTTTTTTACTTTTTTGCATTGAAGGGTATTTTAGTACATTTAAAGTATTTATATCTCTCTTTCTACTATAAATATAAGTTATACTCTCCAATCTAAAAGAATAGACAAATTTGTAAATCATACAGATTTTAATGTGTAATTATTAAAGTAAGAGATAAAAGAAAAATATAGTGGAAGTAGTGTGAAAGTGGATTGTGAAGTCCACATTAATATATTATTAAAAACTTTTCATGGTCTAATTTTGAAAGATGACCCAAAATATTAAAATTAGTCTATTTTTTCTCCACTATCTTCCAATTTATTTATGATTCTATCATCCTCTTCCTCTATATCTTTTCTTTATTTTCTTTCTTTCTTATTTATTTCATTTATCACTCTTAAATTCATTAAGTATACTCCACAAATAATTAATATTTCAAAATAATGAATGAAAGTAATAAAAAAATATTAATTTAAATAAGTAATGCTATTATATAATATCGTTAATAATGAGTAAAAATAAATGAAAAAAAACGTAAGTCTTTCAAATATAATTTTAGAAATATCTAATTGAAAGTAATGTATTAACTATAATAATATTAAATTTTGACAGTAAAAATAGGTATACAGACTGACAGGGGCGTAGCCAGAACATCATGCCACATGGGGCAAAATTATATCCATAGTAATTTTATGAATTTTAATAAGGGGACATTTAGTGAAGAAGTTGATATATATATAGAAATTTGTACCAAAATATAGAAGGATTTGTTGGGGGTGAGGGGCAATTGACACATGACCCATCTAGACAATGGCTAGCTCCGCCCCTTAATATAGATAATTAAATTTGAATATAACTATATAAATGAAAAAAAAATATCTAGTTGTATAGTATAATAAGGAGTAGTAGTATAATGATCTCTTTTTTTTTTATCTCCTCTCTTTATAGACTAACATAATTGTCCTTAGGTTAGCATAATCATACTTAATCTAAAGAAACCTTATTTAATTACTTTTACTCTTCACTTTTGAAATTTGTTCGTTTTTCTTATTTTTGAATATGATTTCATTTACTGATTTACCTACCACATGGCCATGAAAACATTGATAGAGATTCTGGTTTCGTAGCCAACAAATCGGTCAAATCAAGTGGTATAATTTCCAAATGCAATGAGTCACGAGTAATTATCTTTTTTTATTACTTTTGTCCTAAGCTACCTATTCCTGTCTTTATTCGAAATGACGACCTATGGTGCTAAGCTAACACCATCGTGACAATTTATGTGCAGTCCTATTCCTTTATTAGACATACATCGGCCTTAATTTAATTGTAATTAAGGATCAATAAATTTTTATTAATTAGAATTTGGTGAAATTCTAATTTAAATAGATGTACCCGCACGCACATTTAATTGCAACTATTCGCCTTTCATAATTATTTGAATAATTTGATTTGATATATAACAAAGATCAACTTTTCACAAATCTTCACGTTTCATGATTAAAAATCACTCTCAATTTATATTTTAAAATTAAATATTTTTTCATTCACAAGGTATGCATACTTTGTAAAACACAAAAAATTAATGAAAGACAGTGTAGATACTAAATAGTAGAAGATTAATTAAGTGTACTGTGTACCCATTATAATGACTAGTCTTCAACAATATTCCTTAATGATCATAAATAACAACCTTAGTAGGTAACTTGGTAATTATAATATGATGACCACAACATAAAAAAAAACATTAAAATTTTATAGTACATTACATCTAACTATCTAAGCATGGGGTTTTTGGTCGGATGTCATCATATAAAGTAATAATACCACCATTCGAGTCCATGAAGACACATTTTCAATGTCTAGAGCACACAAAAAATATGAAATTACTAGAAAAATCCCTTTTCTCAATTAGGGTTGGACACTCGTGACATGCACTCAATTAGCTTCAAGAAAAGTCAAGTATGTTTGTCAAAACTTTTTCAATTTCTTTACAAAAAGAAGAAGAAGAAATAAAGTAACTTAAACTCTAAAATATTTCAGCACATACAATTGATCGTAGCTTAAACTCTGAAATTAATTTTCCAAATCACGAATTATAGATCATAAATCGAAAAAGCTAAATACATGTGGATAGAGGACAAAATTGATACAAAATCGGTTAATAGTCGATTATTTAAAATAGTTGAATATAAATATAATGAGGAAGTGATTTAGCAATTTAAAGTGATAGTTTACCCAAAAATAAAGCATTATATGTGGTGCCATGATTAAAAAAATTAAAAGCCAACAAAGCCATTTGACAACAATAATGAAGCAACAACCAAATTATGTCACTTTCTTAATGCTATCACATGCCACTACTCATCAATATATCTATCTCCCTTGTGAACTTTGCTTACCTTCTCTCCATATTATGATCATGGCATAAAACCAATATTTCGAATTTCTTTTTGCGTATGATCTCTTTACACAAATCTTGTTAGGTATACATAATTTTTGGATTTGAATTGGATCATGGAAGGTTCGTTCGACGAAGAGTGTGATTATTTGTTCAAGGCGGTTCTAATAGGAGACTCGGCCGTGGGGAAGTCCAATCTGCTGTCGAGGTTTGCTAGAGATGAGTTTTGTTTGGAGTCGAAGCCGACCATCGGAGTCGAATTCGCCTACCGGAATATTAGGATCGGCGATAAGCTCATCAAAGCTCAGATATGGGATACCGCCGGCCAAGAAAGGTAATCACACTTCTTCCTCTTTTAATTTATGTTTATATATGTATTTTGGTAATACTTTGCTTTTGTGTGTGTGTTTTGATGGATCATTGATATGGACTTTAGTGTTGTGAAAATGAAATTGGATTATCTAATTAGATGATGGGAAGAGTTGATTTTTGAATGGAAAATGGGAGGAGTTGATGGGTTTGATATTGTTATGTGTTAGTTGTGAATGAGTTTTGGTGAATCAATTACTAAACTGTATTAGCACAAACTAATCATAATTTGGTAAATGGTTTTTGATCCTATTCAATTTAGTTGGTTGATTACAATTTACAAATTGTTCATATTGAATTTAAACCATTACAAATTGTTCGTATTGAATTTATAGTCAGATGGTTGATTAGTGCATCCCTCCCTAAAAATCATGATATAGATTCTGAGTTGATATCTGAAGATTTATGATGGAATTGGATCACTTAGAAATCCTTGAAAAAAAATAAAAAAAAATGGGAGAGAGAGAGTTCCGTACGTAACGTTTCATAGAAATCATTAAGATATGTAACCATCAACCTCCCTTTAAAAATGAAACCCAATCGTATCCTAAAATTTGATTATTTATTTGAAAATATTCCCACCCTTACATTTATAATGCATACTTATATACTAGTATTAATTTAAGTCGGAATTATTAATTTGACCCCTATTGCAGCATGACTCCAATTCTAACCTCCAAATGATATGTATCGATTAAGACAGACATCCCCCAATTTATTTTAGAAAGTTTCAGAGTTCCAATTCCAATTTACAATTTAATCCAAAGAAACTCTGCCGGTTGAATTATAGTATGTCCTTTTTTTTCAAATTATGTGCTACTACTAAAATAGTTAAAAACTTAAAATTGATATGTCAAAGTATCAACTTAAAAAAGTAGTCCCTAGGAGATAAAGGTGACTGGGGTCCCTCCCTAGAGGAGGATGGTAGTATTTGTTTAAGTCGTTTTATGGAATTAAATTAAGTAAATTGATTGAAACAGGGCATTCCCAATTTGAAGAAGGATTGCATAGCTGCTCTTTTGTTTTAGATACTTAGATATATTTATGTATGTGGTCTAGTAATAATAAGCGATATTGACATCTAATATCATAAAATTTTCAAAAAGTTGAGTTTTTTCCACGAACTTTAAAATTGGCAAATAATATCACGAACTTTATCCCGTGTTTTTTTTTCCACGAATGAAAAAATTCATGTTATTTTAATAGATTGAAGAACAATTTTGGAGGGTGTGCTTCAAGAAAAACTATCTACAAAAATTGAAAAACTTGAAATTTTCAAAATTGTTGTGGAGAAATTACGAAAAAAAAATGGTATCATAATATTATTTGTGGGAATTTTTTCATTCGTAGGAAAAAACAAACACGGGGTAAAATTTGTGATATTATTTGCCAATTTTAAAGTTTGTGGGAAAAACTCAACTTTTTTAAAGTTTCGTGAAATTAGATGTCAATATCCCTAATAATAATCCAATATGAATTAAATGATGAGAGAGAGAGAGCATGGGCCCAATCATGCATAAAACACAATACGACGAATACAAATCCAATTAATCACTTTCATGGGCTTACTTATATCAGTAATGGGCTCAATTGCGCATAAACACAATAAATCACTTTCATGGGCTTACCTAAACTCCCAATTATGTATAGGCTTGGTTCAACATTGGTTTCACTCTCACTGTTACACATTTGCCTTAGATTTCATAACTACAATGTGATGATATTTCAGATTCCGAGCCATCACGAGCTCATACTACCGCGGGGCAATGGGTGCCCTTCTCGTTTATGACACAACGAGGAGGTCGACATTCGAGAGCCTAAGGAAGTGGTTGACGGAGTTGAGGGAGTTTGGTAGCCGTGAGATGGTGGTAGTGCTGGTCGGAAACAAGTCCGACCTCGCCCACTCCCGAGAGGTCAGCTTGGAAGATGGTCAAAGCCTAGCCCAACTTGAGGACCTCTCCTTCATGGAAACTTCAGCCAAGGAGAATTTAAACGTGGAAGAAGCATTTTTGCAAATGATCAATAAGATCTATGCCCTCACTTCTCATAAGGCCCTAAACACTAAACCAAGTGATCAAAAAACTGATACTATTAATGTTGAAACACTAAGTGGGAACAAGGAAATCATATGTATCGATGAAGTGTCTGCCACTAAACAAACTAGTCGATGTTGCGCTTATTGAACAAGGTTGATTGATTTATTATGAATATCTTTGTTTGTGTTTGATATACAATTTTACCTTTGTTTAAAGAATCACTTCACTACAACCTACTACAAAAAAGAATCTCAGATTAAGTAAGGAGCAGTTAATACTTTGTCAAGTTTAGTTGAGAAAATAAAATAAACCCACAAAAGACATTAGATGACTGAAAATTAGCAGAAGTTAAAAAGATTTTTCATCTGACTTTTCAGAAACACGATCTCAGTCACATGGCAAAGAAATGGATCCAAAGAAACTTTAGTTCAAGCATGGCCCATAAAATACAAAGTATAATATAGTGCAATATGTAGTGACCTAAATTGATTCCCATTCCAATGCATTGCCTATTAAAACAAGGAATGACCTAAATTCAACATGCCATGAATAGAATACCAACAAAATTCCATTGTCCAAATCCATCAATTGTCACAACATACTTAGTAGTACTAGCTAGCTAACTATGATAATAATAATAATAATATAGTGCTGCATAAATGGGAGATATGTCTAATGGTGGGCGCAGAAAGTGAGCAAATAGTTGCCGCCGGTGCAAGTGGCGATGCTGGTGGGGTCGTCGTAGGCATACGAGTAGGCCTTGGGGCAAGCGGTCTTGAAGATCCGAGAATAGGCCGTGGGCTTGCACGTCTGAGGGTTCCCGAAGCTCCCTGTGCAGCAGTACCTGGGCGAGTTGAAGGCGAAGCACGCGCTCTTGCACGCCACTACCCTCTTCTTATCGTGAGAACGGACCTGTAGACCGACCGGGCACATCATGTTTAGGTCGCTCACACACCCGGCGTAGCTGCATTTGCCTGTAGTATGATTTGTGATCACTATTAGAATTTAGAATTGAACACATCATCTCCTTTAAACACCTTATATCCAAGACACCAGATCTTTACCAAATCAATGTGAAGCAAAGCAATAGCTACATATCAAGATAGGGAAAACATGCTACACTTTTTACATTATGTAAGAGGAATAAAGACTATAAAAAATTCAACTAGTGAGGCAGATATTGTTGAACTCGAATGTGTGAAGACAGCTTTTTGCAAGATAATGCCATTGAAATTACAAACTTCTGAAATGTTAAATCGTGTGAAAAAGTAAGAGAGAGAAAAAGGCAATACACGAAAAAGGAATAAGTTGAGATAAATAGGATTTCAAATGTGGCATCCGCAACTCAAGAAAAGCATTGAAACTTGAAAGTAAAACTATTGAATAGTGACCTATCCATGGACCCTGTCACATTCAAGAAACATTTTTGCTGTCATATTACAAGAAAAGGAGTTAAATATCACATCATATTCTTCTTTTATGCATTCAAAAGCTTCTTGAATTAATTAAAAACTAAACCACATTAAAACACCTAAATATGCTTTCTTGCATTTCGTTTAATTATAAAAGCGCTGATTACACTTTTGCATCAAAAGTTTGGATCAATTTTCAGATTCACTTCGACTTATTAATAACCAATAAATTATTTTTCGGATCCAAACTTAGATTCCCTTTGACGACAATGAAAAGTCTGTGACAGCAGCTAGAAAATTAATTAATTATATAAAGTGCCGTGTAAAATATATTCAGACTGTGATTAAACTTGGTAGAAGCTATAATGAATTATTGTTAAATTATAAACTTTGACATCTAATTCCAATTTTTAGCTCAAACTTAATAGGGATACAAATATAAGTAGTACTAGTACATGTTACATTGCGCAGAGTTTGTGGAAAATTCAATTGAAAAACTATGAAAACAGTAAAACCTTAAAAAGTTGTAATTAGAAATCCGGCCATAATTAAACACTAGAAATGTCAGCTTTAGTTGACTAAAAATTCATAATAAAAAATCATTAGGGGATTAATAATTAAAAAATCATAATTAAGCCCTTTTTAATAGTGTAGACGCAAACAAATCTGGAAACACAATTTAAAATAGGGAATGAGATGGCCCCAAACCCAATTAATAAAAGCACACGGTATAATCTGAAGCGCATTTAAGTGCAGCAAATTGAAGATTGAATTCGATTTGAAATCATACCTTTGCCGCGGAAGGGAGTGATGGAGATGGCCAGATTGTAGCCGTCGACGAGGCTGACGTCATAGAAATCCTGCTCGTTCCCGAGGGTAATCTCAGCCAGCGTCGCGGGAGGGGTTCCGCCGAGGCCGTTGCAGTAGAGAGATCCGCCGCAGTCGCCGGTGGCGCAGCGGCCGCGGCCGGCGGCGTCGAAGGAGCAGTCGTGGCGGCCCCAGACGCGGCCGGACCAGCCGGCGGGGAGCTGGAGCGCGTACGATTTCCCCGGAGGCAGCTTGAATCCGCCCTTGGCCAGCACCGGAGAGCCGCTGCCAGGCTGGATCCCAGGCCAGACAGGGTGGCTGCATTTGTTGTACAGCGTCATTGTTGTAGCTGCCAAAATCAATTCAAAAAATTAGAATTATAAATTAGAAATTGTGGCGGATTTCGGTCGGAGGATTTGGATCTGGAGGTGAGGGAGAAGTTACCTGAGATGTGAAGAGTGAGGAGGGAGAGAAAGAGGAGAGAGAAGAGGGGTTGTTTGAGGGATTCCATGGTGGGAGTGAGGGTGGTGGAGTAGAGTGAAGCAGAGTTTGTGCTCATTTACTGAGTTTGTTGGATGGGATTTTATAGGCAAATAAGTGGGAAAAGGGTTTTCATATTCTTCTAGAATTTTTTATTTCTCACACATTTACTTTAATAAATAAATGGTGGAATAATATACCAAAACTTTTGAGCATCCCCATCCGTGCTCTTAGTTAAGAGCACGGAAGTGGGCCCGGACCCACTTTTACTGCTTGTCCTTAGCTAAGAGCACAACACCCACATCCGTGCTCTTAGCTAAGGACAAGCTCAAGGGTCCCACCATTCTATTATTCAATTTAAATAAAAACATTTTCACAATATTAAAATGCATTAAAATATTCGAAATACTATTACAAATTACAAAATAATTAAAAATTACATAATTAAAATCCTAAAAATTAAAAATTACACAAATAAAATCCTAAAAATTAAAAATTACACTACTCGTTGCCGAATTTCGCCCAAATGTGATTGATTAGATCTTTTTGTAGCTCAGTGTGGGCTCTTGTATCGCGCATTGTGTGTTTTCTTTCCATCCTCTCGTTCACCGTCGTATGCACACCTCGACATGGGGGAGACCTCGCGGTTGAGCTTCCGGCTTCATCCTCGTCGTAAAAGTTACCCGCCATCGGTCCTTCGTCAGCTATAATCATGTTGTGCAAGATAATGCACGTGTACATGATGTCGGCGATATTCTTAACGTACCAAAGCCGAGAAGGGGACTTCACAATGTTGAATCGGCCTTGAAGGACACCAAAAGCTCTTTCGACGTCTTTCCGAGCAGACTCTTGACGCTGCGCAAAAAGAATCCGTCTCGGCTCTTGTGGATTGCTGAACGACTTCACGAAAGTCGACCACCTTGGGTAGATACCATCGGCGAGATAGTAACCCATGTGGTATGCATTTCCGTTGACGGTGAAGTCGATCGCCGGTGCTACACCATTCAAAACATCATCGAAGAGTGGTGAAGAATATAGCACGTTCAAGTCGTTGTTGGATCCGGCAACACCGAAATATGCATGCCAAATCCATAGGCGGTAGTCGGCGACCGCTTCAAGGATAAGCGTTGGGCCGCCACCTTTGTGGCCGCTTAAGTGTTGCCCCCTCCAAGCAGTCGGGCAATTCTTCCACTTCCAATGCATGCAGTCAATGCTGCCTAGCATACCGGGAAAACCGTGGACTGTTTCGTGAAGACGAAGCAACCGTTGACAATCGTCGGTGGTGGGTGCCCGAAGGAATTCCTCGCCGAAAGCAGAACGAACGCCGTCGCAAAAACTCTTGAGGCTTAGGATTCCAGTTGACTCACCGACATGCAAATACTCGTCGAAGAGGTCAGCCGTTTGCCCAGTAGCAAGTTGTCGGATGGCACAAGTACACTTTTGCAACGCCGTGAGACTTTGCCGACCGGTTGCGTCTGCACCTTCTTGAAAGTATTCAACGCGGGTGGACAATGTGGTGACAATACGCATAAACAACCGTTTTGACATGCGAAAACGGCGCCGAAAGTAATCTTGTGGATACCGCGGCTGGTCGGAAAAATAGTCGGCAAAGAGCCTTTCATGGGCTCCCTCTCGATCACGAGGGATGTAGCGACGTTTTGCTCTAGTTGGTTGAGGAGGGGCGTTGGCGGCGACATAGGCTTCATAGGCGGCACAATATTGTTCATAATATTCTTGTTCTTCGCGCTCCGCTTCCGCAATGAGATTGGTGAAATCCATTTTTGAATTTTTTAGAGAGAGTTTGGAAGATGTAGATGATTTAGTATGAAAAAGTATGAATGAGAGATAATTTGATGTGAAAAGTGGATGATGAATGTGTGTAAGTGGATGATGAATGTGTGTATTTATAGATGATTTTGGGATTAAAAAAAAAAAAAATTCACAAAAATCCAAAAAAAACGTCTATAAACGGCTCTATTTTTTTGGGAATCCAAAAATATTTTTTTTTATTTTTTGGTATTATTTTGAATTAATTATGAATTTAAAAAAAAAAAAAAAAATCGAATTTGCCAACGGCATAGCCGTTGGCCAATAAAAACACGCCACGTATGGCTGCTCAGCGGCACGGACGTGCTCTTAGCTAAGAGCAGCGCCGTGCCGCTGGCACGGACGGACGAGCTCCAGCGGCGGACGGACGAGCTCTGTCCAGCGGCACGGACGGACAAGGCGACGGACGAGCACCGCTGCGGATGCTCTTAATATAATTGATTTTTAGTATACATTCTTCTTAAAATGGCATAGTAAACTAAAGTCCAAAATTAGTTCTAAACAAATGATTATTTTACAATTTTGTTTCTCCGTGAGATGAGAGTCCGCGCTCTAGTTTTATTGCTCCCCCGGCGTAACACACGCGACATCCGTCTCTCTTGTGAGGAGGATGTCGTTCAAAAACAGTAAAAGTCATGCAATTATTAAATATAACGAAGGTTAGTTGGACTTGATTTTCATTTTATTTTATATTCGTGGAAAGTGTTTATGGTCCTATTTTGAAGTCATCACTAATTTTGAAAAGTGAGTGGTCATTTTTTTTTCCCTATATTATGAATGTGTGTTGTAATATTGTCTTATATTAGTTGATAATAATCTCATTTTAATGGTTATTGAGATTTCAATGATTGGCTAATTCATTGATTTTGCAGAAAGCGTGACTGAATAAAGGCCAAGCAAATGTTTAAGACTATAACTCATAAAGTTAGAAATATTCAAGACCCATACATAAATTTAAAATGAGAGAGAATGACATTTGGTGGTGTGGATATATATAATAGATCAACTCAAAATTTTCATTTTTCAAATATAAAAACAAAATAATCAGTTAATGCTATATACTAAATCGGTCAAAGATGTGTTGACCGTTAGTTTTTACGATTCCGACAAAAAAAACACACCAATTTCATAAATTAGATACATAAGGTACTAAATATAATGTTTTAGACTAAAATTATAAAATAGTCATATATTTATATTAATTCTGGACTTTGCTTGCGTCAAATTTGGAAATAATACATGTTGTCATGCAAATGTCAAAAATTTGTGCGATATATAATTGTTCAATCCATTCGATCGGATTATATTTGGATTTTTCATGAATATATATTCACGCGATATCATTCATCTGAAATAATCATTTGAACATTTGATTATTGCATGAGCAAGTTTTTTTTTTCAATTTCATTAAGAGTGATATAGTCTATTTTTACATAAAATGGCTAGAATTTATATATTTTTAAACTTTGGTTACAATTAACGCATTGACTAAGCAAATTAAATTACTACTATTTCTCACGTTTGGCACTAAAAAAAATGAAAGCCATTGTAACAAGATTTTAAATACCTACTACTCTACTAGTATGACAAAATCTTTATAAATCTCTCTCTCCAAATTACAAAAGAAGTTGTATAAAAATATATATACATTCCAAAATTTACATTTGAAACTTGTAACAACTATTATTTGAACTCTTTTACCTTTTATTTTAATTTTTAACTAGAAACAAGAAATAAGTTAAAGTAATAGTTCTAAAAATTTAAATTTAAAACTTGTACCACCCTCACCTAAATAATTGGTGAATTGTCATAGCTTTAATAATGTGAGTAGTAGTATGTCCGTCCGTGCTTGATGTACCGTACATCTGCGCAGAGTTAATGTAATCGGAAAGGAAAATAGACATTTAGGACCATATATTATTTGACAAGGATTTAATGATATTTGATCTTTTGTCGGACTTAAATAGATTATAGGAAATTTTATAATAGTTCAATTAGAACCAATTGTTACCCCTCTCGCTATCATCTATAACAAGGACGTTATTTTGCAACTATTAATTTTTGGTGGAAGAAATATATACTAGGATGTCTCATCTAAATACATAATTTAAATTGCAAGAGATGTGGAGTGAATTGCAATGGATCGAAAAGTTGGAGCAGTTCAAGCCACATGTATTTTTCAATTCTTTTGAGCTTGTCATTTGATTTTCAATTTTTAGTGAACTAGTTTCATTATAACAAGATAAAACAACAAAGTAAGGTAATCATTTCCTAACTAAAATAGAGTAAACATCCAACTATGTCGGTTAGATTTATTATTCATTTCATTATTTTGACCTTACAAGCACCCATGTAGATATTAATTGCAGAAGAATTGAAATTATGGTAAAAAAAAATAGAAAAACTGAAAGTTGTGTGTATATGTCAATATGTGGACGTGATTATTATGTGTTGGTTGGATAATAAACATAAAACAATCACAAATATAAAACAAAAATGGACATATAAAAAATTGTTTACTCAGTTTGAACTTTGATATGCTTTTGATATCCATAAATATATGAAAGCATCGATAAAACATAGCAGTAGAATAATTGTGAAACATTGACATCTAATACTCCCTCCGTTCCGCCGTAGTCAAGTCATTTCATTTTCTGCACTCATTTTTTAAAAATAATAAAAAATAGTTAAAGTGGAGAAAAAGTAAAGTAAGTGAGAAAATAATGTAGATAAGACTATTATCCACCTTATGATGCCACTTACTTTACTCTATCTCTATTTTTACTATTTATTATCATATTTTTAAAATAAATGTAGAAAATAAAATGATTCAACTAACCTGGAATATGCAATTTCAAAAGTTATTTAACCCAAAAAAAATATACTGTAATATAAATGACTCGTAAAATGCCATAAATGGCTGTAAATCTATAGTAGAACCATCAAATAGGTAACAGTAAATAAGATATTGCTGCTTTGATGGATGGAGTTTTTAAAAAGTTTTAATTACACTACCGACTTATTCAGGCCAAAGTCCAAAGATATTAACTGGAATTGTTGTCGTTTACCATGCAGCTTCACGCATTCCAAAGAATAAACCATTTACCAATTCAGTTTTGCCACTCATTATTTTTAATTTGTTTCCACAAAAATCACGTTAGTACGGTAATAGCATCCACGATAGAAATAGGTCAGTCACTCTTTCTTCCTACCACATCAGTTAGTACGTCAAGAGCATCTACAATAGAAATAGGCCAGCCACTCTCTCTTCCTGCCACGTCAATAGCACTAAAAATCCACCTGCCACATTAGATTTAGGCTAGCCATAGGCCATCCGCAATAAAAATAATTAAAAAATAACTACATTTACGGAATTAAATTTACGATTAAATTGCGGAATTAAATTTACGAGACATATACGGGAAAATTTATTAATTGCATTAAAAAAAATTACATTCATTTAAAAAAATAAATTACATAATAAAGAAACAAAACTATCGCCGTGCAGTCTTCCGTGCCCACAACTCTTCAATTATATCCTTTTGGAGTTGAATATGAGCATCCACTTGGCGCATGTCGGCATATTCCTGGAGGCGGCCGACTTCATCGAGAGGTACCCCATGTCGTACGCTAGGGGTGGCCGTTCCGTGGCTTGGACCGGCTTCATCGTCATTGGCCCAACTAGTCAGTTGTACGCCTTCGTCTTCGACGATCATGTTGTGCATGATAATGCAGGCGTACATTAATTGGGAAACGCATTTGACATCCCACAAACGCGTTGGACCCTTAATTGCCGCCCATCGAGACTGGAGCACACCAAATGCGCGCTCCACGTCCTTGTGCGCCGACTCCTGTCGTTCCGCAAAGTAGGCCTTCTTGTCATCCGCCGCGTGCCTGATCGTCTTCACAAAGACGGGCCACCTAAGGTATATCTCATCCGCCAAGTAGTAGCTCATATCATGTCGGTTGCCGTTGGCCACAAATGAGACGGCTGGACCGATGCCCTGACACTTCTCGTTGAAGAGGGGCGACGAGTTGAGGACGTTGAGGTCGTTGTTCGACCCGGCTACCCCAAAATACGCATGCCAGATCCACAGCCGATAATCAGCTACGGCCTCGAGGATCATCGTGGGATTCTTTCCCTTGTAGCCGGTCGTGTAGGCCCCCTTCCAGGCAGTCGGACAGTTCTTCCACTCCCAATGCATACAATCTATGCTGCCTAACATCCCGGGGAACCCATGTTACTCTTCGTGCATCTGCATCAAATTCTGACAATCTTGGGGAGTAGGGCTTCGAAGGTACTGCTCACCGTAAATGTTTATCACGCCCTGACAGAAATACTTCAGACATTGCAGACAAGTCGTCTCACCGATGTGGAGGTACTCATCCCACATGTCTGCCACGCCTCCGTAGGCCAACTGTCTGATTGCCGCAGTGCACTTTTGGATAGGGGTGTGGCCGAGTCTGCCAGCCGCATCGTGCCTGAAGCGGAAATAAAGATATCGACGCTCCAAAGCGTCAACGATACGCATAAACAACTCCCTGCGCATTCTAAAACGCCGCCTGAACATGGTTGCTGGAAACCGCGGGTCCGGAGCGAAGTAGTCGTCATATAACCGCTGATGTGCAGCTACGTGATCCCGATCAATCACTGCTTGGCGGTGGACAACCGGTGGAGGGCGAGGTACCGCCTGCTGTTCCACCCTTCGCATGTACCGCTCCATCTCGCGGTTCATGTAGGCTTCCATTGCCTCGTTCATCTGCCGTTCGTACTCCTCAGCATCCCCACCGCTACCACCCGCGTTATTCATCCCTCGATGTTGCTCTTGTACATAAATTTAGAGAGAGAGAAAACTCGTTAAAACGAGTGGTGCAAATGAAAATGAAACTAAAATCGCGTATATATAGGTTTTCAATTTTTTTATTTTAAAAAAAACGAAAATTGGCGCTGGCCGATCGGCACGCCACAATGGCGGCCAGCGCATCGGCCAGCGCCCTCTAATCGGCCAGCCCACGCCGATTTTTACGTCGATTCGCCGCTGGCCTATTGCAATGGTTCGGCTAGCGACGCGAATCCAGCTAGCCGGCACTGTGGATGCTCTTAGAGAAATTTCACATTTACATTGGAGTAAATAATTTTCGCTCATAAATTTTAATTACATGCGGTGATAAAATTTCTATTGGCACGATAAAATATGGTATAGATAATGTTAAATTTAATTAACAATATTTAATTTTAATTAATAAAATTCATTATCCAGATGTAAAATACTGTTGCGTAATAAGGCAAAAACGGTGGATTGTTACTAAATGATATTTTTGCTAATCGAAGGGAATAAAAGTTGAACTATAGCTATAAATAATCTCTTCTACTATGATTTTCGAGGTTCACAGAATAATTCAGTGACAAACTACAGAACGATTATTTAATTACTAGGTGACACTGGGTAAGATATATTTAGTCACAATAGATCTATAAATTTCTTACATATATAGAGATAGAAAAAGTTGTACGGTGGTTATATTTAATATTCTTCCTTTATTGCTGACAAAATAATTAAGTAATGAAAACCCAGATTTCAAAGCTCGAACTACATGAACGTTAATCAACAGTGAGACAAACTGTCAATTTGGAGGATTAATTTGTGGTTTACGGTTGGGGTTGGCTAATAATAAGAAAAGTGTATTTCACTTTAATTAAAAATAGATGTGAAATTATATTTGCAGAGAGATATGCCTTTCGCTTTTCCCTTTAACGAGTTCTTCTTCTTTTTTGTAACGGCTAAAGAAAATAAATATGCTCTATAAAATTAAATATATACATATAAATAAAAAGGAAAGAAAAGACCACTTCCTCCAACTTAAAAGATAAAAAGGGAAACAACTGATATAAAAAGAATAACTAAGTATCAACTTTATCCTTTAGAGATACCTAAAAGATGGTAAAATTAGGTAACATGGTACATGGTACATGGTATTATACTACATTCACCCAAAAAAAATAGTTTTAGTTGTAAATAGTACTATTAGTTTAAACAAAATATATAATAAAATCGAACACTTTGTTTTCCATATGTCATAAAGTAAACTGCAAAAGGAAAAACTATTTAACAAAGAATAAGGAGGCCAAAGTCCAATAGATTGAGTGAAGTGCATTTGTTTTACTATTCCAATTTTAGAGTTTATGGGATGATTAGAATTTGACCAAATTTTATGATTTAAATAATTATTATCCCTTGAATTTAATCAAAAAAGAACTGTTCATCACGTGTGAACTCTCGTTAGTGGACTCAATATCACGCCCCTTCCATTTCCTAAAAATAGAAACTCTTTCTTATTTGGTTCGTTATCTAAAATTAGAAACTTTCTATTTTAAGCAAAGGACCCATAATCCACTAACACCAATTTCACTACTTTTTCCCTTTATTTCTCTTACTTTATCCATTTTTTCCGTCTCTCTTACTTTATCAATTTTACATTATAACCTAGGTTGTTTCTAAAATTCCTATTTTTGGAAAACAAATGTTGTATAATTTGGCTAAAATATCGTTTTTGGGTAGAAATAAATTAACAAGCCCGTAGCACATTATGGACTTTTCAATAATACTATTGGATACTAATAAAAAGTAGTAATATATTTTGCTGGGCTCACAAATAAGTTAAAGCTTAACAGGCCTCGAGCTTGCTAGTAAAGTGTAATCATATCTCTTATGTAAGTTTACTTTTGGCAATAAGATGACAGATATTAATAATTTAGTATTTATATTGATCAATTAATTACTTTTAAATTTGTTTAACCATTTAATCCCTCAATATGACTGGGGTTTAACCTAATCATTGTTTGCTTAAACGAATTTGAATTTTGAATTTTTTTAAGTCCCTTTATAATTCTAACTACCATTTGACTTAACATTGCTAGGACTGGAGAAATTCTTATACTCAGAATCAAAATATCCAATCATGAAAAAAACGATGTCTTACTTGACTTTTCTTTAAATAGACTTATTAAAAAAAAAATCACAAAATGCATGATATAAAACTTTATGTTATTCTAAGCTATTCTTCTCATGCTCTAAATATACACAATCTATTCTTACTTAAAATATGGACATAATAATATTTGTAGTGAAATTTCCATTATCATCGGAATTTCGTCCATTGTACAGTTATTATTAATATCCTAAATAGTTCAAAACTTCAAATAACCCTAGATTGATTTGAAAAATTATACCACAACTAAAAACGGCATTTCGTAAAC
This sequence comes from Salvia hispanica, assembly GCF_029641045.1. Classification (NCBI taxonomy): domain Eukaryota; kingdom Viridiplantae; phylum Streptophyta; class Magnoliopsida; order Lamiales; family Lamiaceae; genus Salvia; species Salvia hispanica. Next base: position 35,948,825 of record NC_142696.1, read on the forward strand.
TGAGAAATATAAGACATTTACTTTCCCGATAATTTAAAACACATTTTGTTGAGTAAATCCTAAAATTTGATTAATCAAAGTATCAAACCAATAAAAGCCCAATTTAAGCCTATCAGATTGATCGGACTAAATCATATGAAGCCCAACTTAAATAAATCGTAAAGCCCAACAATAAAATGAGCCCAAGCCTCTCTGTGTGTGTTTTCTGGAAGAACGAGAAACCGCCGATATAGCTTAATTAATCTGTGATTTGTAACTAAATAAATAACACAATTATCTGAAATTGATAATGATGCTCCTATAGTTAAATAAGGTAGCCCAGTCTAATCATATTATACAGGCCGATTTTTTTTTATTATTATTATTATTATTATTATTATTATTATTATTATTATTATTATTATTATTATTGTTGTTGTTGTTCATCATTACTTTTATTATTATTGTCCATCAGTAAATGATGGCCCAAATATAAAATTAACTCATTAAACGTCCATTTTTTTCTCAAGCAAATTTAATCTCGTTAGTGAGTGTTCGGTTTGCAAGATTTATCTCGGGATTAATTTCAGTAGTGTGTTTGGTTCATCAGATGTAGTCCTCCAACTCAATCCTAGATGTATAATCATGAGATAATTAGTCATAACTAATCCTTTATGGGCCTGTGACTAAAATAATCTTACAACTCAATCCTAAATTATATCTTGTAGGAGTATTATTTTATCTAGAAAACCGAACATCACTTTAATTCATACCTAACGTTTTTTCATGTGTGATTTAGTTGCTAAGGACATTAAATCCATATCACATTGTAATTCTTTACGTTAATGAGCTGATGTGCAAAATCTAAACTTAATTACATTTATTATATGCTAAACCTGATCACTGGGTTCTTTTTAAAAAAAAAAAATATTTTCTCAAAATTTTATTTGTGTATGAAAATCGAATAGAATAAACATTCTAAGATAAAAAAAAAAGAGATATAAAGTTGGAAAGTACGGTTAAGATAGAAAAAATAATCACGTCACCGAACATTATTGTATCCGGTAATTTTCTGGTCTGTTAATTTTTACTATAGGGAAGTTTAAGACTTAAAAAACCAGACATACATGTATAAAAGAGTGAATTATAAAAATAGTCCCTGAACTATGCGTTTATCTCGCCAATAAACCCTGGACTTTAAAAATATTCCCAGACAACCCTGGACTAAGCGTTTATCTCGAAAATGGTCCTTTTTCACTGTTTCGTGACGAAAATACCCTTTTGGGGGGTTTTGGGGGGTTTGGGCAATTTGGTCTTTTTACATTTTAAATATGATATTATTTCAGTTATGTACTAAATCTGATAATATTTCAAAATTATCATTCTTCTTCCCTTTTGGCATCCTTCACTTTGTTTCTTTATTTCAATATTAGATTTAATTTTATAAAATTAAATTTTAAATTTCGATTTTTAAATATCAATAAATTTTTTTAATTATTAAAATTACTATTAAATAACAAATTAATAGTTTTAATCCATATTTGATAATGTCTAATATTTAATCAATAAGGTACGACGCCGCCTTAGTTTTAATCAATATTTAATAGTTTTAATCATAAATAGATCATATAACACGATTTAGTCAACTTCACAATATTTTTAGTCAAATTCTCCTATACATTAGATGCATATTTATTTTGGAATAAATCGTGTTATATGATCTATTTATGATTAAAACTATTAAATATTGATTAAATCTAAGGTGTCGTCGTACCTTATTGATTAAATATTAGACATTATCATATATTGATTAAAACTATTAATTTGTTATTTAATAGTAATTTTAATAATTAAATTTTTTATTGATATTTAAAAATCAAAATTTAAAATTTAATTTTATAAAATTAAATCTAATATTGAATAAAGAAACAAAGTGAAGGATGACAAACGGGGAGAAAAATGATAATTTTGAAACAATATCAGATTTAGTACATAACTGAAATAATATCAGATTTAAAAATGTAAAAAGACCAAATTGCCCAAACCCTCCAAAACCCCCTAAAAGGGTACTTTCGTTACGAAACAGTGAAAAGAGACCATTTTCGAGATAAACGCTTAGTCCAGGGTTGTCTGGGGATATTTTTAAAGTCCAGGGTTCATTGACGAGCATAGTCCAGGGACTAATTTTGTAGTTCACTTTACATAAAATGACAAAAAACGAAATATAGAAAGAAGAAAAAGATAAGATTTAACCAATGTATCAGTGACACCTGTCCCAGAATCTTAACAGCTCACCACTTCTCAAATTAAGACAAGCGCAGAAGCGCATATGCAACTGTAAATCTGCAGTTATGGAAGTTAAAATATTACAAAAGCGAAAATTTAGGTATTCACATATTTGGGAATTCGCGTATATCGTGGTACAATTGCAAATTGAAATAATAGTATGCTTTAATATGCAGGATTGAAAATTATGAAATTGATCAGCAATCACACAGATAGTATACTTTATTTTTTGGTAATAGATGGTATAATTTATTAATTTTGTAAATAAAATATATTAGTTATAATGTGGAGAAAAGCAAATATTGACATCTTAGTGAGAGTAGAGGTTTTAAGTTTGATTCCTAACTCTCACAAGATATTATTTTAGAAATAATTTTTCATTTACTTATCCACCTGGCTACATATGGTATTTGCACTTTCTAAATCTCTTACCAAGAAAGTCGCCAGTAATATATCCTAGTTGGTTTAGTGGTAGATTAATGTTTAAATTTAGAGTGAACTAAAAAAAATAGTTCCTGAACTATGGGTTTATCTCGTCCATAGTCCCTGGATATTAAAATTATCGCTAGTAGTCCCTGGACTAAGGGTTTATCTCGTAATTGGTCCTTTTGGCTTTTTTTTTGTACGAAAATGCCCTTTTGAGGGGTTTTGGGGGTTTGGGCAATTTGGTCTTTTCACACTTTTAACATTTTAAATATGATATTATTTCAGTTAAGTACTAAATTTGATATTATTTCAAAATTATCATTCTTCTTCCCTTTTGTCATCCTTCACTTTGTTTCTTTATTTCAATATTAGATTTAATTTTACAAAATTTTAAATTTTAATTTTTAAATATCAATAAATTTTTTTAATTACAACAATTATTACATAAAAAAAATTAATAGTCATAATCAATATTTGAAAGTGTATAATATTTAATCAATATGACAACGACTTAGTTTTAATCAATATTTAATAGCTTTAATCATAAATATATCATATAACACGATTTATTCTGAAATAAATATGCATCTAATGTAAGACTAATATAATTTTTGTTTATTAATTTGAAAACAATCAAAATTTACTAGTAATTTTCAACAAAAATACTCCTATATAAAATTTTTAGTCAACTTCATAATATTCAATCACAAGCAATTTTAACAACCGAACGAAGGCTAAATAGAATAGCTCTTATTTTTCCATCATGATTAATATTATTTGTGTGTACTTCAATTCAGCTGAATATTATATTAAATAATAAAAATTAATAGTTTCAATCAATATTTATAGTGTGAATTAATAGTTTAATTAAAAATTTTATTGATATTTAAAAATCAAAATTTAAAATTTAATTTTATAAAATTAAATATAATATTGAAATAAAAAAAACAAAGTGAAGGATGACAAAATGGAAGAAGAATGATAATTTTGAAATAATATCAAATTTAGTACATAACTGAAATAATATCAGATTTAAAATGTTAAAAGTGTAAAAAGACCAAATTGCCCAAAACCCTCCAAACCCCCGAAAAGGGCATTTTCGTACCAATAAAAAGCCAAAAGGACCAATTTCGAGATAAACCCTTAGTGCAGGGACTACTGACGATATTTTTAAAGTCCAGGGACTATGAGCGAGATAAACCCATAGTCCATGGACCATTTTTGTAGTTCACTTTTAAATTTAAAGGTTTCAGATTTAACTATATTGTGACGGGATTTTAAATTTTTGTTCATTTGAAAATAAAGGTCAACAATTCATGTGTGGTCTATACACCTAGTTTCTTGAATATAGGATTTATTACTAATAATAATCCAAATTGGTTGTAAAAGAATGAAAACCAGTATTTATAAGTGTTTCAAAAATCCTAGTAATTCAAAAATAAATTAAACTAAAATTACAAAAATCATATAAAAGCCTGAATTTTTTTTATGATTTTACTCTTTAAGAGCATCCACAATGGGCGCCCTAGTGGTTGCCACATCAACAATTTTTTGTTCACCCCTTCTTTCTGTAATGATATCACCCTAGTGTTTGCCCTATTAATTAAACTCAATTTGCATTTAATTTGAATATTATTATTATTTTTATTTTCAATTACTAATATATCAAAATATATTATATTAAACACCATAAATTTTAAAAAACAACTACATTACTTTAATTAAAAAAAATATATCATACTTAGCTAAAAAAAGCTACATTACTAAACTAAATTACTAAATTAAAAAAAACCTAACTAGTCATCTAAATTTAACTTCTGGCTCAAATTCTTGAACATCTTCTCAGTCCACCGTCGTTTTTTCGGATTGATTTCCTGATGAAGGCTGTTTTGTGTATCAAGTAGGAACCTATACCCGCACACCTCGTGAAAACCACTGAACTCCTCGATCGTTGAGGCCACCAGCTGAGTAGACGGAAGAGGCGTAGTCTGCGGGGAAACTGATCTAGACGCAGCCGCCTTCGCCTTCCCTTTGGCCTGAGCTTTGGCAACCTTGGTGTCAATGGGACGTCTAAAAGTAGACGTAGGCATGTTGGAACTCCCTTCCGGCTCAACGTTCAGATCCAACAAGAGATGGGCCGCTGCTCGTGTAACGGCCAGTGGCGGTGTTCGTCCGCTTCACAACTCAGGATCCAACCGGTATCCCTCCGTTGAACTTCGCTTTGTCCTTCAATATCAGCCAAATGTTGTAGAACTTGAACTGCCCGTACTCCTACTGCTACTCGGCCATCGACTTCTGGATGATATCCTCCATGCTCTCATCGTTGCCCCTTCCGTCCCTGTTCTTCGTGTAGGTATAGGCGAAGTTGTTGACATGGACCTTGAGCCGATCTCAACACTTGCGCAGCTGATCCTTGGTCCGCTTGTGCGCCCAACTCAGTTTTACCGAGTTGTATCTGGTCTCAATGCGATTCCCACATCCTGCTCGAAGTCTTGTTGTTAGGCTGTATCGAATCCTTCGATATATCGAACCATCACTGAGCCACCTTCATGTACTCCTCCATCTCGTAGTCAGTACGCACCGTGGCATACCCTATAGGTGTAACTGGGACGGATGGCTCCTTTTTCTTTTGCGCCATCTTCTTCTTCCACCTCGGCGGCGGCAGCACTGGGGCAAGAGGTTGCCCACAACTGGGTTCCATGTCCTTAACCTGATACGCGTTGGTGTTGAAGAACGGATTGAACTCAGAGTCAGAAACGTAAGTGGGCCCTACAGATCCAGGAGTCTCGACCCGGTAGTCCTCGTGGCTGGGCCAACGGGCGTCGTCGTCCACACTATGCAGGTTTGGGAATTGATTCGGATCCATTCTTGAAAGTGTAAAAGTGAGAAAAGATAAGAGAAAGAGAGTAGAGTAGAGAGTATTATGTGTAAGTGTGTGAAAAGTGAATGAGGGTTTAGGGTATTTATATTGGTTTAATAAAAGAAAAAAAAAATTGCAAATCCGCGAGATCAGGCTCGGGCGTCGCGTTGTAATGGGCGCCCGAGTGGGACGACCGATATTTCGGTCGTTTCACTCGGTCGCCTGCAATGGACGCCCGATTTCGCCCGAGCCCGATCTCGCGCGATCGGGCCCCCAATGTCCGATGCCCGAAGTCCATCGCAACCTATGGCTAAGGAGATGGGTCGTGTTCTCCACGTGTTTGAAGAAACTAAATTCGTTCAGTTAAAATTGCCTAAAGTCCTCTCTTCACAGATGGTTGTGTGCTCAACATGTATGGACACACGATCATGTATATCACACTCAGGTTGCGTCTATATTTGGTAAGATTATCATAACTTTCTCTCTATATATAATTCTGATTCAGAAGTGTAACACGAATTTTTTTGAATATGACGATATTGGTAGCCTTTTAATAATGGTTCAAACTCATTTTTACCATCTTATATGTTACAAAACTAAACCAAACTAATCAAGCAAATAATTGAACGAGAATTAACAAAGGCACAGACATATAGCTTGAAAACTACACATGGCACACCAAATTTAACCCCTATGCATTATAATACCGTGTTTATGAATACTTAATCTCTTTTTGAGTCATATTTTTCAACAAAAAATATAGTAGTACAAACTTGTAACCAAGTGGTATAGAATAAAACAAAAACATGGAGTAGTTCTAAAAACACAATATAAACCAATCACTTGTTCTCTTTTCCTTTCAGTTTCAAAGTACAACAAAATGATGGGCTTTAATGTAATTAGGGGATGACAAGCACAAATATGTGTTTGCAAAGTTATTGAACACATAAGTGCATAGTTATAGAGAATGAATTGCGGTTCATATAGAGGTATTTATATATATAAGGATGAATAATTACAAATATTCCAGAAAAGTCACAAAATTGTTGTGATAGGAAAAAAGATGAGAGGTAGGGAGGGAGGGGCAGTTCGGATTGAGAATAAGTGTGAAAGGCACGAGACAGGCAGAAGAACAATAAATGATGTTGTAAGAAGGTGATGAGGCTTATGATAACCCTCATCATCGTCACGTCCCTTTCTCTTCACGCTTCTCGATAACTCAATACCCAGAATTCCGAGCACCCTCCCTTCTTCACTATTATCAATTATTCATCCCCTCTCTCTCTCTCTCTCTCTCTCTCTGCCACGCACTGCCCTCTTCATTTCCTTTCCTCTCTTCAAACCCCAGTCAACTTCCTTTCTTCCACAATTCGAATTTCACTCTAACTGTTTCAGCTCCCTCCGTACACATAAAAAAAGCTTTTATATTTACTGCCCACGGCTGCTCCTCTTGAGCTCATTCCCACCTTTAATCGAAAACCCTTATTTTCACTCTTCTTCAGTTGGAAAGCTGGTTTTCTCATTCCAAAAAGGCATGATCAGATAATCCTATTCATCATGTGGATGATGGGATACAGCGACGGCGGCGGAGATTTCAACACCATCCAAGACCGCAAACTCCGCCCCCTCATCCCCCGCCCCGCCTCTTGCCTCTCCCGCATCCATGGCGCCGACATTTTCGCCCTCAATCACCATCTCGGCAAGTCTAATCTCTCTCTTTCTATATCTCTATGAATACTACTACTACTACTACTAATAATAATGGATTGGGATGGACGGCAGCAATGGCGGAGCAAGGGAAGCGAGATCTGACGACGCAGCAAGTGGTGGTGAGCTCGAGGTGGAACCCGACGCCGGAGCAGCTGCAGACGCTGGAGGAGCTGTACCGGCGGGGGACGCGGACGCCGTCGGCCGAGCAAATCCAGCACATCACGACGGAGCTCCGGCGGTACGGGAAGATCGAGGGGAAGAACGTGTTCTACTGGTTCCAGAACCACAAGGCGAGGGAGAGGCAGAAGCGGCGGCGCCAGCTGGAGTCGTATCCCGACGTCGAGCAGGCGCAGAGCAATCAGCAAGAAAACGGAGAGAAGAGAGAAGAAGCGGCAGGTAAAGAATATTTATTTAATAAATTAATATTATTCCTTCCAAAACCCGAGTTTGTTTGGTAGCATGGAATTCTGCCATGAGAAGTTGCGATCCATTGCTTGATTCCGCGATGGGCCTTTGTTTGTATTCTCGGATTTGCTTGTTTATTTTGTTTTTCTGTTTGTCCGCACCAGCGAATACGACACTATTTGAAGTTGAACACACCAAGGACTGGCCATCTCCTACTCACTCTACTACACCTGCTGCTGCTGCTGCTGCTCAGGTTCATCACTATCTCCCCCCCTCTCTCTCACTAGCTAGGGCTTTAATTTGGTGTTGAATGATAGGAACATTTTTTTTTATACTAATGTGGTAGTTAGTAGGAGTACTAGTACTAATAAGCTCATAATTATGAGATGATTATGGAAATTAGGTTGTGTGGTTGGAAAAAGTATAATGTTTCAGGGGATAGGAGTGAAGAAGCAGCAAAAGCTATTTTTGTTGGGAAATGAAAATGATCCAAAAGCTGCATACCTTCCTTTCTGTCGGGGCTGCATTTTGTTACTAGGGTTTTGGGGATTGTGCTTCTTCATTACTTTTTGGAAGCAATGCAGTGGACTACTAATATTACCATCAAATGACACTTTCACCCTTCACATTTTCCATTCTAATTACATACACATTGATATAGTACTGTGTTATTTTTCTTTTATTATCATTTATAGTGAATAAAGGAATTTAGTATTTGTTGAGATATTTAGGGATGTCAGATTGTGATTTAGGTTAGTGTTTGACTAACGCTTAGCAAGTTTTGCATGCAATAAATATGATTATCAGAAAAGTGGAGAGGCAGAGGCAGAATGTAAAGCAGATGATGGATGGGTACAGTTCGAAGAGGAGGCAGAGCTGCAACGGAGAAGGAATGCCACGTTGCAGATGATGAATTTGTCTTGTTCTTCTTCATCATCCTCTTCCGCCCCCACTTCCACTATTCCTTCTACACTTGCTACTATGCAATTCAACCCTCAAGATTTCTTCAACATTTTCTTCCAACCCTACGACCACTCCTCCTCCCCCGCCGCCGACGCACAGACCCTCCAGCTCTTCCCCCTTCAGAGCGACACCGACTGCCACCGCCGCCAGGATATTCCGGATGCTGTTTCCCTCAATAATATTGCTGCCCCTTTCCAGTTTTTCGAATTCCTTCCTTTAAAGAATTGAAAATTAGGGTTTTCTCCAAATTGAACTTAATTTGCTTCTCAATTTAATGTATTATGATATGATGATATGCAATGGAATTTGTGCTTCTTTCTTGGTTTTATTTTATCATTGCAAATAGCTTTGAATATTCCAAATGAGACGAAAATCAAAAGTTAATGTGCCTTGTATGAATTTGTCATATGTTGAAATTTGGGTAAAATCAAATAAAGTGGTAAGCTAATTTGAGGAAGATTGGTCTACCTTTGTTGACAATAGTAGAAGGAGAGAGAGAGAGAATCTCCAATAAAATCATAAATTTAGAATTCAATGAGACTGAAACTATAAAGGGAGGTGACTCGTTAGAATCTTGGGATAGGTATTGGTAATACACTATAGACTATAGTCGCATTCAATGCTAAATTTGTGTGACATTAACCGTTATCTATTACACGGATGTTTTATGGAGTATATTAATTGTCGTCTTTCATTGAAATTTTTAATTTTTCTTGCATACCAATAAATGAATATGTTGTTGGGGTAGGAGTTTGGCTAGGGTTCAACACCAGTCTAATATATATCGTCCCTTCTCATAGTCGGTGAGAAATTGTCGAATTAATAGGTAAGGAAAACACACATGTAGATGTAGTGGTGGACACAAGATCTTCTTTAATTTAATGTATTTTATGAAAGAGTCCTACTTGTTATGTGATGGAGCAATACTTGTGTGTGAATGAGATAGCCACAGCAGGGGTCGACAAATCACAAATTTTACAAGTGTAGACACTAAAAATAAAAAAAAAATTGAGGTGCAGTGGTTCATACACTCACATTTAATATAAATTGTTTTTATTATTACACATGGATAAATAGTACTCCTATAATTTATGTTACATATAGCAACACATCTACTCTGAACTTCTAGTGCATTTTGTAAATCAATATTTGGAGTACATGATATTCCTAAAAGTATGATAAAAACAGATAATTGTTAGATTAATAAATTCTGCATTTTAGAGATGATTATAAAATTAGCTGTTTTAGATTGTTACACAATAAATGAGTTTAACCTAACTTTCGTAATTGAACTTTTAATTCGTAATTAATGGAGTAGTTAAATTAGAAGATTAAGAAATAGTGAATTCTTGTATCTAAGAACATAAAAGATTAATTCAATTGAAACTTACGAACAGAATCAACTGCATTGATACATCATACATTATTTAAAATTAATAGAGCAATATAAGTAACAATGCGCACTCTTTAACTGTTTACTATTAATGCCAAATTAAAATTTTTTAAGTTCGGATTTCCCTTTTAAAGGATTTCATATATATGAAAATCATCCATTAAAAAAATATGGTGTTAGTGACGCAAATAAAATCCGCAATATTTCAAATCTTGTATATTTTCCAACATTTTAAAAATGTACCCTGTAATTATTTCAGAAAATGTTCTTGCCAAACTACAAAATAAACCAAGACTTGGCAACCTTCAATCATGCACCATCACTAGAAATTTACAGCCCTCGACTCTTGGCCGCTATATATTGACCTGATTTTGTACATCGATTTTTTATTCACAAAGACTAAGGTATCCCTTTTCTTTGTGTTGATTGTACGTTTGTTGTTCGATGATCACTGAATTTCTTCTTTAGGAAAAAATGAGAAACACCAAGATATTCATTCACTTGAAGATGACAAGTATAAAAACTACATGGGACAGATCGATTCATGTAGTTATTTTTTACATTTAATTATAAATTTCTTCTAGCTAGCTTGTAAATAATCGACTCAATCCATTGCAATGAAGCAAAGGTAATATATTGATTATAACAAAATAAAAAGAAAGAAAAAAGAAGAAAATAATGAATTAGGTAGGATTGAGTAAATTGTGATGAAAGAAGGAGAATTGAGGAGGATAGAGAATCGTAGTGACATAACATAGGGGAAATCAAGGTAGTGATAAGGAGAGGGTGGTTTTTGATGCCCATAATATGATTGTCCTTTCGTTCATGCTATATGACATATGATACAACCATTTTACACATTTAGATGCTATCACAATTACTGTGCTGTCCCTTTTCGAATCTTCTCTGCAACCATTCTTATTTCACCCTCTCCTTTCTGTCTCTTCTCCTTCCTCCTTTAATTTCCACACACACACTCTCACCCTCTCTCTGCATATTTATATCTTTTTTAAATCATAACTTAAATAAGAACGTACTCATAAATAATTTGCATTCAACCCATAAGCCACATGCATTCAACTTTTGCACTATACTTAATGACATGAATATACTGAGTATATACTTTCCATTGCACTTATGGTATACATTCAATATGCAATTGATTACTGGAGAGAAATGAGTCACTCACCCAGCCACCCTTGAAAAACTTTATAAGAGAAAGGGTTATCCAATGATATATAGATGTGACATGATTATGACCAAGTTGATGTGCGACAAGAATGAGGAGTTTCAACACACCCTTGCACGTGTGGGCCGGAATGCACATCAGATTTTCACACGCGCAGATAAAGAGATCCACATCGATTTGGGCATGTTCTGATACCATCTAGAAGTGGACCATTCATATCTTTAAAGGCCTTATATGGGGGAGAGTTATCCAAGAATATATAAATGAGACAGAATCATCAAGAATGATAATTTTCAGCTGTCTAGCTATGAAAACATTCTTATTTGAAAATCCCTATGCATACTATGTATAGGAGTTATTAGTTCTTCATGGAACATCCAAGCGATACAAATCTCTAACTCTAAACAACTAGGTATATGATTCAAATTTCAAAATTCCTCCTCCAGTAAAAAAAAACCTAGCATGTAAATTATCTCTAGTTTATACACTACAAAGAGATTCTAGCAAAATCAAAATGAATTAAAAATTTGGTAATTTATACATAGAATGATAGAATCATCTTGTTCTGTGAATAACCAAAATTTAGGTAAGTTTCATATGAAAGACTTTCAAGTATATCGACTAGAACATAATATCACCAGTATGATTTAGGATTGTGGTACTATTATTACGAGAAATATTGATTCATAATAAAAATTAATTATTACAAAATCGAGATTAGTTGAGGAATTTAATTTCTAGGTAGTGAGTAAAATGAGGGTACTGGGTTTAACAGTAGCACAGGTCATCCTTATAAGAGAAAATATTTACTTACATGAATATGTCCCACTGTAATTATGATGGAATGATTTATCTGAAAAATATATATTGAGTTAGAAATAGAATGAATATACACACAGATATACTTGTGGGTGTGTGTGTGTGTGTGTGTGATATTTTCTTGAGTTTAGTGTAGGTGTGTCGTATTCAATCTGCATTGTATAACTAGCCTTTTCTACGTTACACAGGTCTGCCTAACAACTGCTACATAGGCTATGTTTGGCCTCTGATATGTACTAATAAAGGAAATTTGACATTTCAATTTACATAACTCATGAATGTGAGTAAGGACAAAGGAATTACACTGGACACCTAAAAACCATATCACTCAGGCTAATCTGCTTCAAATTAAATTACGTTTTACTAATATTTAATTATTCGAAAATATCACCACTTCTACTCTTATAGAATTACAAGAATCATTCATATGAATTCCAAACTATATTAGCTTAGATGTCACTATGTAATTTAACTGACATAGCTAGTCATTTTGTGCAATAATACTGAGAAAATGATATCATTTCTTTCAAATATTATAGTGCCTATATGACATTTGTTTATCATATTATAATTTTAAAAATACAATAAAAAATTTCATAGCATTTATAGTTTGAAGTTCAAATAATAGGTCTAAAATCAAAAGAGTTTTGATAAAATGGATATCATTAAACTAGTATTTGTATAGGCTAGATTGGTCGTTTGATGTGTGTAACGTTGATAAAATTGATATCATTAAACTAGTATTTGTATAGGTTATACGGTTGTTTGATGCGCGTTAATCGTAATATTCAGTTGAGTTTTATAACTCGAATCCTTTGTTTCCAACTATTTGGAGTTTAACGAGTTTGTTAAAGATGTGCTAAGAATACAAGTGAAACGGGCTAAAAATCGAACGAGAGAGTTAGTAAGTCTACTTGGTCCAAGTAAAACCCAAGCACAGTAATAAGGAAAGTTTACTCGATCCGAGTGGAATATAGGCCACCCTCCACTCCGCCCGAGGCCGACCAATATAGATAGTTTATTTAACTCGAGTGGAATTCATACCATTTTCCACTCAGCCCGAGTAGGATGTCCAACGGCCAATACAGAGAGTTCACTCGGTCCCAGTGGGATTCATTTCATAATCCACTTGGTCCGAGTGGAACCCATTTCACCTCGTCCAAAAGACTCACTTGGTCCGAGTGGAATTCACATTTTTATTCATAGAATATCATCTCTTGCTGAGTTATCTACTCTATCAAAAATGCGATAGCAGCTAAGCATCATAGTATTAATTTATCTTATTTTCAGTCTCAGTCTTGTAATTAACTGAAGTTTGTTAGTAATAGCACAGGAAAAAATTTGTGCGTATAAATTATTTACATATTTATAGTAAAGGGTCTATATATTTTTCAAAAAGTAAATATACATGTGCCGTTCTGATGGTATCCGTATGTATAAATTTGAGGCTAAATTATTTGTTTCAAGTACTCTCACAAAAGTTAGCGGACTATTTATAAATTGTGACCAAATGAATTGAAACTGCAACTACGGTATTTACAGGTAAAATAGTTCAAAATGTCCCCATGCTTGCCAAGACAAAAGTGAATTAAGTCATTTTCCTGAGATATATATAACTCATTGTTATTTATTTATTTTCTTTTCATAGTAAGGTCAATTTTCACTTTTAAGAGACTTATATTGCCGACAATATTTTCAGAGGTCCTCGATCAACTATTCATTTGGACCCTATTGCCGTATAATACAATATTTAATTTTCGAAAATTACTCTAAGGTCTTAAAATTGAGTGCTATCATCTTTCTCTAATTTATAATTGAACATATATATTAGAAATAATTTAATGGTTCCGTCGGTAACACTGTCTGCCTACGGAGTTTTGTTAATTTCCGATAGATATTTTCGTTGTTAAGTAGTGAAATGTGGATGAATTTAGCCAAGGCTTATGTAAATATAGACATATTTTGTAGTACGTGAGTGAATGCGAATCTTTCTTGATGAAAGGCCACTGGGACATGACCACTTTATAACAAGAATAGGAAAAATGTCTGATGTTGGACCAGCAATCTGTATTAAGCACTTAAATGTTAAACAAGTACACCTTCACAAATAAAAATGGTGTCCCATCTCGACATGAATAAATGACTAGTCTTTTCATACCTTAATGTTACCCCCGCTTAATTAAAAATTAATTTATTGTCCCTATTTAAAACATGGATTTTCACTCGAGCATGTTGATCTAATTAAGTAAACTATAATGTTCTTTTTGTAGGAATGTCCCAGAGGTGAGAGTTTTATGTTATACTCCATAAATATTAAACATTTAATGATGGGGTCAATTAGAATTTAATTTTTAATAAAAGTTAAGTAACATAAATATATGTTTTAATTCCAACCAAATTGTCCCTACAAAAAATCTGTTCTGTCACAGTGTGGCCTGCAATCTAGGGTAGGCTGGTCACTACACCTTTTTCTAAAAATATTATTACTACTACAATAAAACAAGAATATAAGTAACACTCCAATATACTTATAAATTTAATGAAGGATTGAAAAGAGAATTTTTAATTATTTTGATAACAGAATATTGCCAATCATAATTTATTAGTACTATTTTGTTATTAGATAAATGCCCTAATTTAATATGTTTAATTCCCGTGAAAATTTGATTCTTAAACAAATCCATATGCAATTAATAACTCGCAATAATTCAGGGGAATAGATCATAAATTCATAATAGTTATTTGTATTACCCGCTGTACATTTACTTTTCATGACTTTTACGATCTGTATTAATTTCTATAGTTAATTCCCTCTGACTTTTAGTTATTTAATTTTTTTTCACTCAACTTTATTTAATACTTACTTCATCCCATATTTGGAGTCACTTATTGTTATGGCTCGGATTTTAAGAAAAAGTTGAAGTGTATAATAAATGAAGTGAAATGATAAAATGTGTAATAAATGAAGTGAGATGGTGGAGTTGGTTAAAGTGAGTCCCTTTTGACTTTTGATTTTTGTTTTGATTTATTTTAATGTAGATAATGACATTTTTATGTAATTTTGATGAAGAATGGGGTAAAATTGTATGACCAAATATGGAAAATTCTAAAAATGACTCATAAATTGGGACGGATTTTTATGGCAAAAAGTGACTCTTAATCTGGGACGGAGGGAGGAGTCGTAGTAATTTTTTTTTTCTTTTTTATGAAGATTCTCCATTGTTTTTATTTTTTGGGGGGATGGGGGGTACTTTAGTTTTATTTTTTTCGTACCTTCGTCTCTTAGTTTCTTCATCATTCCTTTCTATGAATGAGCAGAGTAAATAAAACTAACCTAAGAAAAAAACATGAACTTGGGATGTCTAAACCCCAAATTTATGTCATTGGGCCAAACTAGCAGCTTGAAAATCTAAATTGGGCTTTTTCTCCCAATTATTAAGCCCAAATTCTACATAGCAGTAGACCTTTCTCTCTTGTCCTACTTGGAAAAGAAGGATTCTTAGATCTTTTTTTTCCGATAAAATAAAGGCAAATCACATTTAGAATGGGTGAGCAAGTCAAAGAAACAAACAAATCTAAAATAAAAAAAATAAAAAAAAAGGCTATAGAACCAAAACACCTAAATTAATAAGAACGGACAAAAAAAACCAACAAAAGCTCACACAGAAAACAAAGGAAGGAGTACATAGAGAGGTCACCTTAGCAACGGCCATCACCTTTTTGCCTAACTTTGTCTTGACCATCGTCTAACTTTGGGCAGCTCCTCGCTCATTTGACTTGGTAGAAATAGAAATTCCGGACACCAAGCTTTAGTCCATGATGATAGAAAGCATAAAACAGGATCCATAGACAAGCATAAGGAGATGTTCCAGCAGCTACAACAGAAATACCACAAACTACTTAAATATTTACATCTAAAGATGATGTGGGAAACCGTTTCTGGATGCTCTTTGCAAAAGGCATTCAGATTATCTTCAACATTTGGGAAGCCGAACTTGAATAGCCTATCCTTGCTTATAAAACAAGTTCTACATATCATTCCTCTTCCTCCCATTATACCATGGTCCAGATGTAAATTTTTCATAGACGCCCCCTCCGATAGATTCCGACGTCGGCCGTTAGCTTCTGTTAAACTTTATTTCGCCGACACATTTTCCAAAAACATTCTACATATTTATATAATATATTTTAAAATATATGACACTCCAATATTTAAATTTACTACCATACCTTTTAACATTAAAAAAAAAACATATCTCACATTGTCGGCTTTGGTGTTTCGATTTTGCAAGTTGTGTCCCACGTGTAGAGTCGAGCATGCATATCAAAAAAGAAATGCCAACTTTTGATTCAAGAATAAATTTTGAATTTCTTTTTATTTGAAGAGTGGACCAGTGGCATTTGATAATATTGATTAATAGATCTTAAATAAACCCTTTACCACCTTTTGAAATCAAAATCGTTAAAAGGTCAGATGGATTTGTTTTTTCATATTTTATAGGTTATGATATTTTTGCAAAACTGTGATATCAAGTCCATAACTATAAGTATAGCTGTATAGCAATAGAATGGATTAAAACTTTTTCTTTAAATTATAAATTTATCATTTAAATATGTTTCAAATTAAAACATTGCACACGCCATTAGTTAAAAATGTTCAGTAGTGTTGGAACATTTCTTTTATCGCAAAGACTAGGATAAAAATTTTATGAGTTAAATAGAGTTATAATAAAATAAGAATTGTATTTCATCAATTAAAAAATGACCTAATTGAAATAGAACAATTCAAAAAGAAATATGATTCAATTAATTTTCCCTTGGGAGCCAATTATCTGACAGAAGTTGAATATAATCCCATTCAGAAATTCTGAGAGACTTTCCAACCAAAAGTCTTCACCATTGCAAATTGTCGGTATCAAAATATATTTAAAATAAATTTTCAAGTGTGGAAAAATATCTCCAAATAAATCCCAGAAAAAAATGTTGGTTTTAACAGATAGAATAGTTATTGGTATAAAATGGAGTTTGAGAGTATTAAGTGAAAATTAAGATTTGAATCCAACAAAATCAGGAGATTAATCTTGATTCATGTCATTTAAATCTTGGCCCTTAAACTACTATTTTTGCTTCTCTGCAAAAATAGTCATATTTTTTCATTTCAATCTTGATTCCATTATTAGTCTCTATTTATTTATAATAGTATTTTTTTTTTATTATAAGGTGGCTCTCATTTTCTTACTAGAACATTTCAAATTTTTTTCTCTGGGCTTCTCGGTATTGATGAAATGGAATGATGGAATAGAATGTGATTCCTACTTTCATTCTATTCATTTACTTGGTGTGATGGAATGAATGAGTGAATGGATGAAAATGCAAAGAAAATCCAAGGAAATTGACATTTCATTCTAACCTCCATTTCATTCCACCTTTATTCCATTCCATCATACCAAGCATGTTTATTTTAATCTTTACCAATTTTCCAGTAGAACATATTTATAGTTTTTTTTTCCTTCTCTAGTGAGGTGACTCTCATTTTCAACTACCTAGGATTAATTCATGCCTCCAAAGATAAATGGCTACAAATTGCATGAACGGGTTAATAACTAATTCACTTCTAACAAGTTTTGAGGAGGTAAAATTCATAGATAAAAATATGACCATTCAAGTACAGAACAAACAAAGTAGATGGATGCCTAGAAACTGACTGTTAAGAATAACTGATGGCATCAACATACACAGATACAACACACTACACCCATATTATTCAACACCATGCCTTTTATTGAACTAAAACAGATGGATACTAATACGACGAGGCACGGTAAAACACCCGAGGATTTCACTGTTTCTTGCCGATAAACAGACCCCACCTCTGCTCCCCCGAGGAGCTCCGCACGAGCTTAGCCTTCCAGCCTCCAACTATGTCGTTGTAGTCCTCCTACATATAGAAGCAACACGGAGATGGAGCATTACTATCCAGTCATGAGCAGCAGTGGAGTAAAACAAATGAAGTCTTACCTCAGAGAAGTCGCTTATAAATGTTTCCTTGTCCTTCTCCACCGTCGCCAATTCCTTCTGGAGAACTTTCAAGAACTGCAAAGCAAGAAACGACGTCGTTAGCTATGCCCCGTCTACTTCTCTCTAAGGGTAAGGGCTTAGTAATTATGAAAAGTTAACGTCTGTTAAGTGGTTAGGTCAATAAGTACCTGATCAGTTCGATCCTCAGCAACGACATCAACGAAGCCAGCATCACGAAGCATCTGCAAGCACAAGGACAGGGAGAAAAGGCTTGGTAAGGACAGGGAGGATTCAGATGTAACAGTGGTGTAATGTGATTGCAGTCGTTACCTGGCCATAAGCCTTAACATCGTGCAGATCATATCCCCTTTGCTTAATGTACTCTGCAAATTCAGCAGATGGGGTCCCAGAGTTTCTGCAGTAGTCGCTTATGAGGACTTTGCCTCCCGGCTTCAGCCACTTGTAGAACGACCTGAATAATGCAGGCTTGTCCTGAAAACAATGCCATGGTTAGCAAATCAGATGACATTGAATAAACTGTAGACCTTAGACCCTATACCACACAGTCCATGGTGAGAAAATTACTTGAATGTGAAGGATTGTATCGCGACTGTAGATCACATCAAATGAGCCATCGGGATACTCTTTCTTGGTGCAGTCGGCAACTTCAAATTCAACTGCACAGTTGAGGCCAATGGCACGCTCGAGAGCGAAAGAGATCATGTTGATGGAGAGGTCTATGCCAACAACATGAACGTCGTACTTCTCTGCCATATAGAAATCGCCTCCACCAATGCCGCACCCCACGTCTAGGACCTTCTGGCCGGGCTGAAGGTCCAGTTTGGCCACAAATTCACTAGTTGTTTCTGGTCATAATCAAGATGAGTGCATGAATGATACTTCACTTTGAAATAAGCATCACAAATTCTCAATGTTATATACTTTTCTGGTAACCTGAAACCTCGGAAGACATACCTAGTCCTCCGGTGCTCACGTATCCCTGTCCAAAGACGCGCTCATAGCGCAATATTCCACTGCATTTGTATTGGACTGTGTCCAAGAATTTCTGGAATTTCCTGTCATCATCTGAAGTAACCTTTTGCCAGAGCCAGCAAATCTGCATCAAAAAGAACAGATTAAAAAATGATTGCAGTATATTTCTACTCTATTTTATATAGTTTGAGGATTAGATTTTTTTTTTTTAAATGACAAGATATCAAATGCCAAACCTCCCTGTTATTATGTAAATTGATTAACCCATAGATACCATTTATTTTCTGGGCTTATGAGAAGTTTATGTTTTACATACAGGGCAGGCAGGTTAATTTGAAGCCTAAATTCAAGTATTCAACAACTAAAACCTTCAATCCTCATTACGATCAAAATATATAAATAATTTAAAAGAAAAAAACTAACAACACAACAACACGTTCCATGCTTCTAACTAATGTTCAGTAGGATTCACGGCAAATATATGACAGGTGAAACAAGTTTGAGTAAAGTCGAACAACATTACCTGATTCTGATTCTTCTTGTTTTTCACATAAGCTCCAATGCACTTGCAGCCAATGAGAGCAAGCTCAAATGAATTCCCAGAATTGTCAGCCGATTCACATTCTTTGAACACCTGAAACAGATAAATTGAGCCAAAGTCCAAATATTTTATGAATTATTTATATATCTAGAGAAAACTATTATGAAATGATACAGATCGGTGTTGTGGTCTGTTATCTCAATTATTAGGTGAAGTTAATGAATCAACATCAGCAATATTTGTCGTTGACTGTTTCACAGTGAGAAGGTCTTGAACATGACGCGATCTTTAATTTTAATGTTGCAATTAAAAAAAGGCTCGAACCTTGGTATAGAAACTTGGTTCACGGTAATGAGTGGGATTAGACTTTCGCTTGTGATCACCGGACTGATGGAAACACGACTCTCTGAAGAAGATATAGCCACCAACTTTTAACCATTTGACCAGTCTCTTTGCAAGGTCCTGAACCTGAAACGAAACAGGCCAAGTGTTCATCACATAGTAACAAACAGAACCAAAAGAAAGCTACAATCAAGAAAAGGAGGTAAGAAGCTTCACCTCTTTGTCCGAGAGATACATTAGTAGCCAGTTTGAGAATATCACGTCCAGAGACCCTTCAGGGAAGGTCAGGTCCGGAGATGTCACGTCAGCGCAGATAAATTTGACATTTTTATGATGCCCGTTGGTAGCTTCGTTCTGCAAGAAAACAGAGCCGTTAGTTTTGGCTTCAAGGGTTATAGCAAACTACGTACTTAAACAATAGTTGATCTAAACTACCTTCTTTATCACACTTTCAATGAAGTCAAGAGCAATCACTTGACCGGCTGTTTTAGCCAGTTCACTGGTGAAGCGGCCAATGCCGGCTCCAAGCTCCAGAACTGACTTTCCCTCAAAGTGTGGGAGCAGAGACATCACCTAAGAAGATTTTTGGTGCAGAGAAATGATTAAAGGAAAAATTAAAGACAAGAGATGAGAGACATATGCCTTATTAATAAATGAAATAATATGGCAGACATATGGCATAGTATAATACAGTCACAGATAAAAATAATAAAATCTCAGAGCATAGATACCAAATTAGTGCGTGGCAAAGGAAAAAACAATACTATTTTCGAAAAGCATGGCAACTAAATATACCATTTAAAAGGAAGTCCAATAATGGCTACCTCCAGAAAATACAAAGTTCAGCTATAAAATAGTTACTAAAATGGCAAAACGAAGCACTTTTTTATATTCCTTTAGCTGAAAGTTTTGGAGGGAATTGCAGAGTAGTTATATTAGATGGTTAGCCTCCGACATTGGTGAACTCGAACATGAGACTTTGGCCTCCGGTATTAAAGGCCAACCCACATGCAAAAATAAATTATTTTAACTGCAGACATCAAAAGTCACACACATACATAATTCAACATCACTTTCAAAGCATAGGTATGACAAAACAAGTAGTTGGAAATTTTTCCTTTTTTAATAAGATTCCCATAAGTGGTCATAAAGTAATAAAATGATTCGAGCTTGCATAATCATCAATTATTTGGGTCGCTAGAAGCAAAATATAATGACTGTAAAACAAAAATATGCAAAGCATAATCAAACTACTGACAGTTACACATACAACTTTATAGTAGTACTCCACTAATTAAAAAGAGGTAATAGTCTGTAAATATTGAATTTTAACCAACTAACACACGAACTTGAAAATCTGGTCTTAAAATTTTCAATTGCTGAATGTTTAGTTTAGTAGTAGTATGATTTTGCTAAAGAAACCGAAAATTTCGATTAACTTCGCCCTCATATTCAATCGGCAAGATACATCTATCTCATTACCAAATTCAGATGAAATTAGTGTTCAACAATTAGCTGACAAATTTAAACACTGGTATCCCTAAATAAAATATTAAAACTCACCAAAGATTCCATCTTTTTATTCGTGCATTATTAAAAAAGCAAAAAATGACATCAAGATCCTCAAACACACGCACACACACAGCACAAAAATACAAGAACGTTCCATCTTAATACACATTTTTCACATTCTAAGAAAATAGTCAAGAGAGAGATTAGAGATTAGACCTCAGGCCTCTCTTCTTTGTCAAGATCAGCCGCCTTGGAATCAAGCATCATAGCTTCCAGTGTGAGGTCAGCAGAATGCTCCGTCCAGTAACTCTTCTGAACCTCACGCTCTTGCTCTGCAAATTCCAATTCCAAACAAAAATGCAATTAAAAAAATACATCATCGAAATTAGTTAGGAAGATAAATTGAATCCAATAAACCTTGAACGGCAGCCATGGTGAGAAGCGAGAGTGAGCTGGGGAGAGAGTGGAGAAGGGTTTTAAAGGGATGGAAATTGGCAGAAAAATCTAACAACCCTCAATGGCAATGCGAGATCTTGAAAATGTCCTGGATCTGCGGTTGCAAGATTGACCCTTTTGATGCATTAGTTGTGGGTAAAAGAGGTGGAGATGGAGCGCTATTTATAGCGGAAAATCGGAGATACTCATTCAAGAAATTGGTGTTAAAATGAGAATCCCATTTAGGCGTGTACCAAGATGAAGAAGGTGATGGATGCGGAGATTGGTAGGTGGAACTTGGAAGTGAGAGGATGATTGCACGCCCAAATGGGCCACTACCACGTGAACCTACTCTAGATTCCCAATCTGATTTTTTTGTTTTTTAAATTATTAGTAATGTTTTTTATATTCAAATGAATACCCTAGATTCTTTGCTGCATCACACTATATTTTTTAACTCTTCTGTACTCATATCTATGAAGATTAAAAGGCTCCCAATCAGTTTTTTTAAACTATAAAATTAATAAGAGTGAACTACAAAAATGTTCCTGGACTATGGGTTTATCTCACCCATAGTCCCTGTACTTTAAAAATATCGACAGTAGTTTCTGGACTAAGGGTTTATCTCGAAATTGGTCCTTTTGGCTTTTTTTGGTACGAAAATACCCTTTGATATTATTTTGGGGGATTTGGGCAATTTGGTCTTTTTACACTTTTACATTTTAAATCTGATATTATTCCATTTTGTTATCCTTCACTGAATTTGTTTTTTTTTTCAATATTAGATTTAATTTTATAAAATTAAATTTAATATTTAGATTTTAAATATCAATAAAAGTTTTTAATGAAAACTATTAATTCATGGACACTATAAATATTGATTAAAACTATTAATTTTTGTTATTTAATATAATATTCAATTGAATTGAAGAAGTACAGAAAAATAATATTAATCATGATGGAAAAATAAGAGTTATTCTATTTAGCCTCCGTTCGGTTGTTATAATTGCTTGTGATTAAATATTATGAAGTTGACTAAAAATTTGATCCTACTAAAAATTTTATATAGGAGTATTTTTGTTGAAATTTTCTAGTAAATTTTGATTGTTTTCAAATTAATAAACGAAAATTATATTAGTCTTACATTAGATCCATATTTATTTCAGAATAAATTGTGTTATATAATCTATTTATGATTAAAGCTACTATATTAAATATTGATTAAAACTAAAGTGTTGTCATACCTTATTGATTACATAGTAGTATACACTACCAAATATTGATTATAACTATTAATTTTTGCTATTTAATAATTTTTAAATTAAAAAAAATTATTGATATTTAAAAATTAAAATTTAAAATTTTGTAAAATTAAATCTAATATTAAAATAAAGAAACAAAGTGAAGGGTGACAAAAGGGAAAAAGGATGATAAATTTGAAATAATATCAAAGTTAGTACATAGCTGAAATAATATCAGATTTAAAATGTTAAAAGTGTAAAAAGACCAAATTGCCCAAACCCCCCAAAATAATATCAAAGGGTATTTTCGTACCAAAAAAAGCCAAAAGGACCAATTTCGAGATAAACCCTTAGTCCAGGGACTACTGGCGATATTTTTAAAGTCCAGGGACTATGGGCGAGATAAACCCATAGTCCAGGGACTATTCTTGTAGTTCACTCAATTAATAATGGTGTTTTATAGTGGAGGGAACATCAAATCCACTAACTTTGCCAAAGTATCATTTGAGGTCCATCAACTATGGATTAATATCATTTAAAGTACTTTTTTACTAATTTTAAATTTTTCTGGACAAAAATACCCCCAATATCTTAAAGGGTATAATTTTTAATAAACTTATCATATACTAATATTTTTTATAAATATCTTTACAATATATTTTTGATGAATTTTCTAAATATAATTTGACTTTCAATAGTATTACTTAATTTTGTGATATGCAAGTCAAATTGCTTCTTCAATTTTTTATATGAAAGAATTTTAAAATTGAATAAAGAACTTTTCTTTAATATTAAAAAATTGAATAAGGATCTTTTCTTGCATGTCACAAAATTAAGTGATAATATTGAAGGTCAAATTATATTTAGAAAATTTATCAAAAATATATAGTAAAGATATTTATAAAAAATATGAGTATATGATAAGTTTATTAAAAATATATACTTTTAAAAATATTGAGGGTATTTTCGTCCAGAAAAACTTGAAAATAATAAAAAAAAGTACTTCAATTGATATTAACCCATAGTTGGTAGACCTCAAATGATATTTTCAAAGTTCATTGACCTAAAATGATACTTTTGACAAAGTTTATGGACAAAAAAAGATGTTCCCTCTTTATAGTATTCAAATGAATGGCGTAGATTTTCTGCTGCATCATTCTTTAAGAAAATTAAAAAGGCTCGCAATCAGTTTTAATCAGTCTATGGAGTACGAATTAAGGAGTAATGGTTGTGGAATATATAGAAAACAAAGAGGAAAATTAGTTGGTTAGAGAATAGAAAACGAGATTTAAAATAAAATAATTAAGAAAATTAAATTAAACTTAGAATGATGATTTTGATATAAAGTAATAGTACTACGGGAGGGAGGTGATCAATTGTTAACTAATTAGCAATCCAAAATTGAGATCAATTTTTAACCATTAGATTAGAAGATCTTGTGGTTGATATAATGTCAAGTGTAATATATTTTAAATTTAAATAATTATTAATTAAATTAAAATCTCTTCTCAAAATCATCTCAAATCTTTAAATTTACGTAACTCTTTCAATTTAAATTATTTTTTAGCAAAAAATATATCAAATTAAAGATAATTTAATAAGGATTCCGACGATGTTCGGGTGATGAAATTTGATAAATTATATTTCAATTTTCGTACATGTAGATAAGCAGCTTTTATCAACAAATGCAACAAAAAATCTCAATATATTGTAGGCAGAATCTCAATATTATGCATGTCCAATCTCAATAAAAATGTGTTGATATTTTCTTGTCCTTGTGTTGATATTCTAATGTCATATTGTTGATATTTGTAATACACAATGTTGATATAAAAAAACACCCACGAAAATTATCATATGATAACATAATGACGATATTACCCTTTTGTTGATATTTTGTCTACTATTTATTGAGATTTGTGAGCTTTAATCTCATCCACTCATTTTAAAATTCAATGGTGGAGATTTAGTCTTGATTTTAGATTAGGGTGCTATAAGCATTAGAATAGGATTCATAGCAGTACTGCATAAAGTTTTATATTTATTTTGAAACAAATTAAAGTCTAGTAACCAATTTGATATAATTATGATAGTTTGATAACTATTTATAAAATTTCACTCAAATAATGGTGGCATAAGTATAACTTTTATCAGCCAGTGGAACTCTAATAAAACAAACACAGTATGTAATTTAAAACAAAAATTAATTATAGTTTATAGCAACAAATTTGACCTAGTATTTATTTATATGCCTTAAACTCTAAGAAATTTGTAAATATTTTATTATTGTCAGTTAACCTTAGCGGTAACAGCAGAGTCAAGTTTGCAGTCTAATTCGATTGTGTTATGTTTTATCATATTAAGATGAAGATGTTTAATGATTATCTTCCTAACAAATTATCAATGGTCTACTAATGATTAGATATGAGAAATCAAAATAGTATCTTCATAAATTATTAATAGTCTATTAATAATTAAACATGAAAAGTCAAAATAGGGTCAGGTTTTATAAAGTAAATACTAGTATTACTCAAGTTCTTCTACTTTTTTTTTATAATTCAAATGATCAAATATAGAAGGTCAAACATACCAAGATTAGGGGAATGAGTAAATATGGAAGATATAGGTAATTATACGTAACATAGAATTTGATCAAATGAAAACTCTAAACATTGTACAAATTCAAAACTATGATTTGAACCATTGAAAAATATCAACAGATAAAAAAAAACACATCTACAGAAAAATATCAACAGAATTTCAACGGTAGTCATTGATTGATGGTGTGTTGATATTGTGTTGACATTAAAATCTTGAAATTTTACACTGTGTTGATATTGTATTAAAACATTGTTGAAACTGTGTTGAGAAGTTTTGAGTTTGTACAATATATAAGATTGCATTTTATCACTACTCTATGTAACAGATAGACGATTGACACTTCCTCCGTGTAATAAAACTATAAACACTTTTCTTTTCTAATAATTTCATAAAAATAGCTCTTTTACATTTATAGAAAGTTCTCTCCAATTCATTACCTATATAGTACATCAATTTAATTTATTTACAACTTAGTAGTACTCCCTCCGTCCCATGCTACTCGCACTTTTCATTTTAGGCCGTAAATTTAAGATTGATTTTTTTGTGTAATTAAGTTAGAATTTTAAGTGTAATGAGACGTCACTTAATAAAGGACTTCTTAACTTAAACTAACATATTAATTAAATGCATTAATTCTAACTTAAACTATAAAAAATTTAAGGAGTTTGTGACGTGCCGAAAAGTAAAAGTGCAAGTAACATGTGACGGAGGGAGTATTACACTAGGTTACTATTAAACACATTTTTTTTATAAATATAATAATAATGTGATCACACTATTCACTAGCACTATTTTAACTATTTTTTATTTTCTTCTTCTTTATTTTATTAATTATCATTAATTCATGTGTCACCCTAATTGTCTCTTTATTTATGAGACAGAGAGAGTACTAGTTTATTTGCTCTCCAAACACAGTGTAGTTCTCCTATATAAATAAGCGGTATTATATTGAGGAAATAGAAAAACACATTGATCATAAATTTCTTCTTTCAATAAAATTTTTCGCTTTATTATTCATATTTGAATTATTTTTCAAATTTTAGGATGTTAAAAGAATAACTTATATCGTTATAAAATATAAATACTCATAGAAGTCATTTAAATTAAAATGTACTTCCTCCAAAACAGTGTAATTCTCTAATATAAAGGAGTGGAATTATATTGATGAAATAAACAAGAAACACATTGTGCATAAATTTCTTCTTTCAATAGTACTACGAATTTCACTAATTATTCATACTTGAATAATTTTCAAATTTTAGGATGTTATAGAAAAACTCCGTTATAAAATATAAATACTCATAGAAGTCATTTAAATTAAAATGTATTCCCTCTATTTGTAATTAGGAGTCCCTTTTTTCATTTTGGTTCGTCCAAGAATAGGATCCCGGTTCATTGTTATTATAAATGGTAATAAGCCACATATTCCATTTACTCACTCTACTCATATTTCATTTAAAATTAATACATGTGAGATCATATTTGACTAGTTTTTTTCTATTAAATTTTCTTTAAATTTCTTAAAATTCGCACCGGAAAGAAATGACACTCTTAATGTTGGATGAAAAGAATATTTTTGTAAAAACTCCCTTTTGTCCACCAATAATGCTCCATTTTTTACCGGCTAGAGTTTTAAAAAATTGTTCGACTCTGTAAAAGAAAGTGATAGAAAAAGTTAGTGAAATGTGAGTTATACTTTATATATATTCCATCGGCTCCAAAGTAGTTAAGTAGGAGTAATTTTTATTTCACGTGTTTTAGGAAAATAATACTTTCTCGGACCCCATTATGTGTCCCTTTGTCGAACCGAATTGCTTGGTTTAGGTTTAGGACCACTAGGTGGTACACTCACGCTACATATTGCCTAGCCTTCGCTACCAAGGATTACCATCGTCAGTCAGTAGCAGAAATCATAGGTATTGAAAATGACAAAAACAATCTAAAAAAATTATCGTTATCAAATAGAGTACATATACTTTTTACTCCGTAGTTAGTATTTGTTGAAAGCATCTATGAATAAATTTGAAAATAAACATTATAAAATATCAGGTGAGTTTATACGTACACAAAATTATTGCTCAAATACTGCTAGAGTTCCAGATTGAGAAATAAAATCTAAAATGAAAATTGTGGACCAAATTATAGTACTAACACATATTAAGTGGACACGATAGCCTAATCGAAAGTGCACATGTGAGGTACGTGGGGTTCGGTGCTTTTATGTCGCGACATGCTATTGGTCTGAATTATTCATTTTTGTCGTAAACTGAGCGTGGGGACTAAAATTTGATTATTTTTTTGGATTCTAGAATCTTAGTAGTAGTATTATCTCAACATCGGTTTTATAACAATAATTTAATAAAAAAGAAATGTTTCTTGGATCCATTGCCCGATATTCAAAGTTTTGATATGGTTGAGTATAAAAGATATGGTTAGCTGAATCCAAATCTTACCATCAAAATAAACACCAATGGTAAATATTGCTATTTACAATCTCTAAAATATGGAGTACTTATAAAGGAACACCTTTACAAATAAAATAGTACTCCATCCGGTTCAAGGAAGATGACTTGGTCCTTGAGTGGTTGGCGATTAATGCAATTTTATTTTATTATGTTAGATAAAGAGAATTAAAATAAAGATAAAAAAATTTATTTTTAATAATGAGTCATCTTAGACGAGACAAATGATTGAGTCCTTTATGATGGGATAGAGGGAAAACTACCATATATATTACGCCGCATGCTTTATGTGTGTATAGACATTGCCCATGTCTAGTCCTTATTAGCATTAATTTTACAAACTAGTACATAAATGTTATTTACAAATTAGTGCATAAATGTTAAAATTCAATTTATTCTTTGAAGTTAAAATGAAAACAAACATTTATTCCAACATTTTTAAAACTCTCATTGACATCATTAATTTTAAACGCTAAATAAATATCAAAAGTTACAGTTAATTTAGTAGTAGTATTATTTAACTTATTTAAAATGCTCAAATCAGTTTTTGATTTCATGCAATATGTATATTTAATGATGCCAATAACTTCTATGGCCGCTTGTTTGTAAGAAAAGTTATAGTAGTATTTTTCATAAATCATTGAAGACAATTCATTGGAAATATGATTTACTATTTACTTATCGTGTATTTGAAAATACCAAAGGGATATTGAAGTTATACGGATTAAGTCATTTAATAGGTACTCCTAAAAAGTTACTACTATAATATTTTATTAATACAAATATCAATTGAGAAAATAATAGTCAAAACTATGATAATAATATTTTCCTATTAAGTTATTAATAGTGAGTATGACAAGAATAATAAGCATATTATTATTTTAATTATCAATTACGATTAAGCATGATTTCTAGTTCAAAAATTACTGTATTAAGTTATTAACTAATAAATTAACTGTCATCAATAATAAATACTCACTAATAAGTGTGTTATTATTATTATTGTATGTATTTTAATAAAACAATAAAAATAACATTAAAATTTATAAAATTTTGAAATTAGAAGTTAGAACAAAGTATGCCCAGAAAAAAAATAAGAATCGTATAAATGAAAATTTACACTATTTTAATTATTTAATTGCTTGTTTTTAGAGTTCTTATTACTTTTTTATTAAATAAAAAATTCAAGAAAGGCATAAATTTTAAAAAAAGAATTGAATAATGCCACATTAAAGAACCTAACATATTAGAAACAAAATTAAAACTCTGTAAATAACATTTTTATTAGAAATTAAATCTACTTTTTCTCTCCCACCCTCGTTTCTGCGTTTTTTGAATCTGCTGCTTTCGTTTTCCTTTGAGCATCTCAAACCATATGCTGTGTTGGAACAGTGAATGCTGAGTTTCGAAAATTTTGATTGATGTCTCTTTGTTAGGAATATGTTTTAGAAAATGCAAATAGGGACACAAAAAATGATAATTCAGTAAAAATTTCACACCAATTACATCCTTATAATCACATTAATTTTTGGCACTGGAAAATTAAATCAAGCTACGATTAATAATTTTCTCAAAATTCAGACTATAATAAAATTAACAAAATTGAAGTTAAAGCCATAAATCGGAAAGGAGAGAAAGTATAATTATGAATACTAGTCCATTATTTATCAAAAAGTTTGTGGGGCTGCGGAATCCTGAGTGCTCAGATGATTGGATATAAATTGTTCAATTTTGTCGTGTTGAAAGCCGTGGATTCAGCGATGGAAATGATATAGTACTACTCCACTAATTACACTTGTGATATTTTACAAACGACAATCTCTGATTTTTTTAAGTACAATAATTTAGATTGTGGAGTAGTACATTTTTTGTGGTATTATGGGTCAGAACCGAAGATATTGTTTAGTGAATGTTTAAACAAAAATAATTTTTTATGTTCCTGAAAGTTTTGATGTTATTTTTTTAGGTAAATTCATCCTTTTGACCTCACCTTTAATGTTTCTTTTAAAATATATTGGACATTCGAAAAACAATTATTTAGTTACCTTGCTTCTGTAACTTGTTTTTTTATAATATCAAATAAAACTCGATTGAGCAGATATAATCCGATTTCGTTAAAGGCGGATTCGGAATAACTTTGATTAAAAAATAAAATAAAAATAGGAGTGTATAATTATGTGGTAAATCACGAGTAACATAGTATACTTTTTAACGTAAATTCTTTAATAAATGATGCTGGTCTAATTATGATCTTGAAATTTACATTATTTTTCTTTTTTTGTGCGAGATCTTGAACAAGGCAAATTAGGTAGTATCCTCTCATATCATGACATCGATCAAACGTATATGAATTGACAGCCCTATAATATATCCTATAATGGTAATAACCTCTCATCATACCGAAAAGGCATTACACATTTTGGCATTACACATTTTCAAATAATATTAAAATTAGTGTAAATTTCGTTAATAAGAATAGCTTGTCACCGGCCACACAAGCTAGCTAGTTCTTTATTCTGCCTAATTTTTAGGCACCACAAAAATAATATCCCCATCCCACAGTAGGAATATATTTGGTATTAGCATAGATTTTTGAGAAATATAAAAAATATAGTAATAAAAAAAAAATAGAATATGAAGTTCACTTTTTTATTGGTTTTATAATAGAATGTGAGTGATGTGAGTTAGTGGAAGGTGAGATCTACTTAACATTTATGGTAAAAGTGAAATGTGAATTTTATTATAGGACAAATCGAAATGACAAAATGTGACTCTTATTGTGAGATGAGGGGAGTAATACTTGAAGTTGTATTTGTTTATTATACTCTACGTTCATAAAAAGATAATCTCATTTATGAACGATACGAATTTTAATAGAAAATGAGAGAAAAAATGAGGCAAATTAGTAAGAGAGATGAAAGAAAAAGTGGGTATAGTATAAGAGGAAAACTTTCAATTTCTAGAAATAGACTATTATTTTTTATACATCCTAAAACAATAATAAGACTATTTTTCATGGGAGAAAGGTACTACTAAAATATACTACTATCAATAAAGGACATTTTATCTGAGTCAGCAAGCAAGCTACTCTTCACCATATTCAAATATAGCCATCAATTAATAATACACTAAGGTTGCGTTCGGTGGGTGTCAAGACTAATAATCATAAGACTATCCATCTAGGATTAAGTTGTGGGATTATTTTAGTTGGAGGAGGAAGACTATGACTAATTATCATGAGACTATCTATCTAGGATTAAGTTAGTGGGTTAATCTTATGAACCAAACATGATACATATTTAATTATGAGATTTAGTCTTGCCAACCGAACACCCCTAAATTTTATTTGTAAATCATAATGATATTATATTATTTCCAAACCATAAAAAAAGATTCTACTATAAATTTATCTATCATTATGAAATCGAACGTCTTGTTTTATATACACAACAATATGAAATTATCTTTGTACGTATTATACGTGGATGTATACCAACTCTCGTGGTTATGATATTTATGACTTGTTTTAACAACATTAAATTATCAATATTCATATATCAAAAGAGAATCAATGTACCGAATGTTAGCTACTAGCTTGATATTATAATCGCATCGTAGGCAAAAGCAAAATAAAAAAATTTGTGCGCATTCTCTCTCTATATATATATACATAAATCATAATCATAATTGATAAATTAAAATGAACTATTATTATAATCGAGAATTAGCAACCTATTAGTATTAGATATTAGCAAATTTTGAATAGGGATCAGTGAACCCTAAAACCGGAGTGCGCCTTGGAAAAATGACTTTGGGAGTTTTAGCAAAACACGATAATATCACTATTGCAATTATATAAGCCGATTTGAATTTTGAAAAATATTGAGAAAGTAATTGGAAACAACGTATACATAAATTCTGTAATATGCCCATATTTATTTTGATAATTTAATGGCAAAAAGTTAAATAGGGGTATATTTGTAAAGGAGTTAAAAAAAATGCAAAACATAGATGGGATTTTAATTTATTGTATGATTGTATTGGGAAGGTAATTTTCCACACTATTTTTTTATTATTATTTTCTTATATATATTTTGCTTCAATTAAAAATTTCAATTATTTTTAATATCACATGTTCTAATGAAGATGGTCCATTTTTATCTTTGGATTGTCCTAGCAAAGATGAGAGTACTCCAAAAAAAGCAAGTACTATCATCTTAAAAAAGAGGTCATTTTCTTTGGAATGAAAAAATTTAGAAGAGGTTAATAATGTTGAGTCTCAAACTTTTCAGAAGCTAGTACAATGTAACATTAAATTAACTTGTTAGAATCTCAAGTAGATAATGAAAAGAGTTAGTATGATTGATTTGCAATACTATCATGGATTAACATGGTAAAGCGATTATTGAAGCTAAAGATTTGTGATTCTCAGTCATTGTGAGAGATTAGTTAAATTCTAGTTTATCGAACAAAAAAATAAATAAGGTGGTGTAATCTAATTAATAAAAAAAATTGAAATGCATAAAGGAGATGATTAGTTAATTTAGTTTAGAGATATGGGCTTCTCAGAGGGTTGAAAGATCCATGACAATAGTTGTTTATTAACGACCTCACCAATATCATCATTATCATACCACTTTTCTTGAATGGTGGAACACTAGATTGCATATATTGAAAGAATGAAAGTGATTACATTTCTTATTTATTTCCCTTTTTTTAATTTGGGGTTTTAATTAGTTATAGACATTGGAGTATTAAGATTGTCCACAGTAGAATGACGCAACTACGATTCCGCCGAGGCATAATAAAACTTGTCCAATCCAATGGTGGTCACGCCACGATCACAAATCGCATTATTTTATCAAGTGATGGAATATTTTAAATGGCCTGAAACAAAATTAATTGTAAAAAATAAATAGAATGGAATGTAATGAAAAAAATAATTTGGAATAGATATTTTATAGATAATTTTGAGAAAAACAAATAAAAAATTGGAGTCGGACACCGCCGCGGCTTTCTCCGGCATGCAATAGGCGCCGCGGTGGTCGCCGCATCCATGACCCCACTGCCCAATCCTTGCCGCAGATGCGGCGAACTCCTTTCTTGCCCACCCCGCCGCGGCTCTTCTGTTGGAGACACTCTAAGTAGATAGGCTGTGTATTGACTTTGTTGGAGAGTATGGAAATAATGAACTAGAAAAAAATGAATTCATTGATCTTGGTCTTCTTAACTTGCCATCTGATTATTTCCCCAATGATTTAAGGGTTGAATTATTAGGCGTAATCCTAATTACTCAATTAAACAATATCATTGAGACAGTTTATGTGAAGAATATGCCTCTTCCACAAAAACGTCTGGACTATTGAAGATGATCTCATGGAGATTTCTTTTTCTATTATTGATTTCTTGAACTATTTGGATGACTCTTTGAGGCCTCTGGAGACTGGACTCCTAAACTTCAAACTAAAAAAGTTAGCCAGGATATGATTCCATTAAAATAAGCTAAATAAATTACCCCAGACAATAAAATTTCAGATATTTTTTACAAAAAAAAACCCGTTCTTTGTCTGTAACCAGATTTATGGTCGAATGAGAATTAAATTGATTATATATATGCTGAAAATAGTAAAGTATAATAACAATGTGTAATTTTATAAAAAATGTCGTACTATTATATATATATATGGCATGATGCAAACTTATATACTGTACAAACTCAAAACTCAAAACTCTTCAACACAGCTTCAACATAATATCAACACAGTGTAAAATTTCAAGATGTCAACAGTCAACACAGTATCAACATAATATCGACACAACATCAATCATTAACTACCATTAAAATCAGTGGCGGATGGAGGTGGGGTCGCGCGGGGTCGGCCGACCCCACCGCCGTCTTCAGAGAACTGCCGGGGGACTTCTCACAACAGCCCCCGACCCCACAGCGTTCGTAACTCCGCCCCATGATTCTGTGACGGATCTGGTCGGACCACTATTAGCACCGGTGATTATAGGAGTGTCGAGCCAAGTTGCAGAAGAAGCTGATGTATTCTCAACGAAGAAGATGAACAAAGCGGTTAATATTGATTTTTGGGCTGAGGAGTGGTTAATATTAGGGCTGGGGAAAAATATCGAAATACTGAAATACCGGCCTTATCGTACCGAAAAAATATCGAAAATACCGAATTTTCGGTATACCGTGACTTTCGGTATGGTATGATACCTTACCGAAAGATTCCGGTAAGGTAACGGTATGAATTTTCAAATACCGCGGTATACCGCTGCATACCGAAATTCGGTATATACCGTAAATTAAGGTATATACCACAAAAATATAAACATAATTATATATAAAATATATTTTATATATTTTTAAATTATAAAATCTATTGTGAAATATAAATATAATTATGAATAAATTATATTTAATTTATTTTTAAAATTATAAATTATAAATAATATTTTAAAAACTCTAATTTTCTATTTTAATTGATGTTGAAAGTCAGGTATACCGCAAAATTAAGGTATACCGAACTTCGGTACGGTATATACCGAAAATGAGGTACGGTATCGGTATAAAAATTTATCATACCGAAAATAAGGTATACCGAAGTTCGGTATACCGAAAACTTTGGTAAGGTAAAGGTATGACTTTTTCACATACCGTATTTACGGTAAGGTATACGGTATGGTGGTTTCGGTAAGGTATACCTTACCTACCCACCCCTAGTTAATATTCCTATTGATTGTTGGGTTAGAAAATCTATAAGTAAAAAATCTAATTGATTGCCTCATATCACTCGCCGTTAATACTGCAATTTCATTTAATTCGCCTGCCAATAATTTTCTAAGCCACGTAGTATTAACTTTTTTCCTCCTTAATTTTCCCACAAATTACATAAATTCCTGATTTATTTAAGTTTATTAGTTAAAAAAATCAGTCAATAGTCCTTTTTAAATAATTTTATCTTTATTACAAGAGTTACTGTACAACTTTCTTTATAAATAAAACTTCTAGATTTCTACCCTATTATTATTTTGATTAAATAGAAGGTTATAGTTAGAGACTACGATCAAGATTTTTGAGGCGGCATGGGCTTTGCACAAAAAAAATTGGTGCGTTATTGATATTCTTTTAATCATGTTTTATTATTTTTTTTACTCTTATTTAGTTTATTTGACCTAATTTTTATGAATATAATAATTACATATGTTTTTTATAATTGATTTTAATTACCATCCATTTTAAATTCATAGATAAATTTATTTTAAAAATATCTTGAGTTTGTATCCGATTTCATGAGTTTTATCTGTTCTTTTAATGCTAATGTTGAACACAAACAACGACCGGAAGATATGTTTGCAATTATTTCCAATGATAAAATTTTAGTCGGCTTCAAAATATGAATATTCGTAAAAGTTAAAAGTATGAACTCGTAAAAGTCAACTATCGTGATAAAACAAAGATAATTTTATTTGTAATGTATTTTTATAATATACCAATATTATTATATTAATTATCTCGTCCGACCCCACGATTTTTAAATCCTGGATCTGCCATTGATTGAAATTCTGTTGACATTTTCCTATTGATGTTTTTTTGTGATCTGTTGACATTTTTCAATGATCCAGATCATAGTTTTGAGTTTGTACAATATTTAGAGTTTTTATTTGATCACATCCCATTTATATATATAAGTTGCGGTTGAGTAACTTATATTTTGGAAACCTTAAAAGCTCTTGAAAATTATTTTTAACAACCTTCACGTTTTTTAGAAGCTTGTAAAGCCAACAAAAAGGTTTTGTGCCGGATTGGGAGCTTGAGAAGAAAATTTTGATTTGGCGACTAAGATTGTGGACAAGGTGTTGGCACCCAAATTCGTCCTCTCCAGCAGAGATTTTGGGTGAGGGTTGATCCTTTTCTTGAAGGCAAAGGTACATGGTTTTTTTCTTTTGGGCTGTTTTTGTCTTTCGTTGGTTTTCTCCAAGGTTCTTTTTCATTAGCGTAATGGTCTTGTTAGGGTTTTGGTAGCGTTTGAGTTCTAAGGGAGTTTGTTAGCTGGAATGGTTTTAGTACTTGGCTTTGCCGCCTTGCGAACTTGTGCTCACCACTCATGGTTTGAGCCTTTTATTTTTAATAAAAAAAAAAAGACGCTTGTCAACACAGTTTTCAAGCAATTATAAACTTCTGAAAAACTTTATTTTCACATAACTTAGTGTATTGGCTGGACACCCATCTTGTTCAAGTACAATTAGGGATGTTAATCAAATCAATCTACACCATTTCAAGTCACCTCATTTATCTAAGAGAGTCAGTATGTTACTCTCTATTTCCTCAAGCTCTTTAATTAAGTGGGTCCATTGATTTTTGGGTAAATTGGCAATTTGAACAATTCTCAGTTTCCTATTTTGAGACGAGCTCCTGCAATTTTCACCGAAACACCAAATAAATAAATAAATAAAACAACTCAAAAGATTATAGGAGTAATATTTTTAAGCAGAACCTAATCAACAAAAATAAATGTTTATAGTCACTTGACTTACTTTGGTTACGGTAATAAGTAATAATTAATAACTAAATGTGATAAAATACTAACTAAGTTACGGTAATAACTAAAATTAATTTTATATGTTAAAAATATCAACACAAAGACATAAATTTATCAATCTTCTTGTGTTGATAAATTATGTATTTGTTTTGATATTTAAATTTACATGTTGTATTAATATAATTATATCTTTATATTGATAATTTTAATACACAATATTAATTATTACTGTAAATTAATCAGCACACTAACACACTCCGTACTATCTCTTAAATTTCCTAGCATATCCCTTAATTATATTTCTAGAATCTTATTTTGAACATATCGCACCTTGTTAAGTATTTAAGGGCGAATTCATTGTAAGTGAAGCATACATTAGTTTCCCGGTCATAGTAGTTTTAAAGTGTTTTTCATGTACCTGTTTGGTAACTTTTTTATTTAATAGCCCGAATTGAATTTAGGTTAGCTAAGTTTATATAATACCTCCATTTCCTCATTTCTACTTTTAAGAATTATTAACCCTATAAATTTGTGATGAATTATTATTTTACATTTAAAGGCAAATGATCTTTTTATTCTTTTATAACTGTATAAGCCAGTGTTAGCCGAAAAAATTAACTTCGAACTATAAAATGAACAACGGAGATATAATTATGATATATTTGCAATTGTTGTTAAAGTTCAAGAGTAACATGCATGATCTCAAGAGAGATTCGTACTCCCTCTGTCCCATAAGAAATGTAACGTTTTCCTTTTTGGATTGTCCCATTAAAAATGAAACGTTTCCTAAAATGGAAACATCACTCTCTCTACTTTTCCCTCTCTCTTACTTTACTCTCTCTTCATTAACTCAGAAAACAACACTGTATAAAATCCCGTGCCGAAAACCAAATATTTCATATTTATTGAGACGGAGGGAGTATTTTTTTTGGAACAATATCTCCGTTTTTCATAAGGCAATATCATGTTCCATTTATTCTTATAGTAAGAATTATTATTAGCGTTATAATAGTGATATGTTAGCATTTTGTACAAAGAAGAGACTGAAACCGTTGAACACTTGTTTTTTTGTTGCAAATCATTGAGCAATTTATGGTATCACTGCTGCAAATGTTGGGATTTATCTTTTTATCTTCCCAAAGATCCAAAGACATGCCTGCTTTCTTGGGTGGGTACTCTGTTCAAAAGTTTTGATAAGTGTTTGTGGACCGCCATGTTTTATGTTGTCACGTGGACAATTTGGGAAATTAGAAACAAAATGGCATTCCAATATTTTAAACCTAACTGGGGTTCGAGAAGAAGCGACTCTTTTGGCGCCGTGGAACTTGGGCAAAAGGATGGTGCCCGAATTTTCCCTTTGCACTAGGGTTGTTAGAGGATGACTTGAAGGCTGTCAGAGGGTGGGCAGGAACAAGAGCTCCACGAAGAGGTAGGTTGTGCTGACTTTTTAAAAATATCAGGCTCTTGTTGTTTTTCCTTCTTTTGTGGCTTTGTTATGGGTTTTGGCTCGGTGAGAGGATGGGTGGTTTGCTGCTTGTTGGGGCTGCTTTGTTTGGTAGTTTTTGCTTTTTATGGATCCCTTTTTTTTAGGAGGTAGGGGTTTTCGCTTTTGTTGTTGGTCTCGCCTTTGGGCTCACCTCTTTGTAGCTCGCCGTCTCGTGGCTCGAGCATTTGCTTTTTATCAAAAAAAATATGTAAGCATTAAGAGCATCCGCAATGGTCGGCTAGCGACCGGCTAGCCGATTCGTCGCGCTAGCCGATCGGCTAGCCGAACCATTGCAATCGGCCAGCGCGAAATCGGCGAGCGCATCGGCGTGGGCTGGCCGATCGCTCGTCGCTAGCCGATCCGCTGGCCGATCGGCTAGCCGCCATTGCAGAGGCCCGATCGGCTAGCGATCGGCCAGCGGTGTTTTCCGATTTTTTTTTTTTTTAAAACCTATATAAACGCGATTTTCGTTTCATTTTCATTTGCACCACTTGTTTTAACGAGTTTTCTCTCTCTCTAACTTTCTGTACAAGAGCATTATCGAGCGATGGATCACAACAACGAGTCCAGCCCAGCGACGAGTGGATCTCAGACTCCCACGGTACCTGTGGGATCTGGATGGGGGCAGATGGGCCCGGGGTTTAACATCCCTTGGAATCAGATGATGGGGATGATGGCTGGTGCGCCGGGGGGTATGCCTGGTGGGATGCCGGGGGGTATGCCGTGGGGGATGACGGGCGGGCAGGGGAGCGGCGGGCAGTCAGCGCCCGGGTGGGGGGGTATGCCCCAGATGCAGCAGATGATGGGGATGATGTGGCAAGGCGGGGGGCAGGGGGGGGGGGGGGTGCAGCAGGGTATGTATCCCGGGATGCAGGGGGGATTGCAGGGGCAGGGGTCACCGGGAGGGGACCCGGTATATCGGCCCTCTCTTGATTTTTTGACGGCTTCGTCTCACACTTCGACCCCAGTGGAGACGCAGTTCACTGGCGATGACCTTCTGTCGTTGCATGATATGGGGATCGATCTCGATGATCCGGATACTCCCGTTCCGGCGAGGCGGGCCGCGCCGAAGAAGAAGACGAGGGGAAAGGCGAAGGCGGTCGGCGAGTCATCGCAGCCCGCTGTTGACCACACCCCGACCCGGAGGAAGTGGACGGAGGATGAGTACGTCGGGGTGGCCAGGGGGTGGTTGGAGGTGTGCGACGACCCGCTGGTTGCGAACAACCAGCGGGTCGTCAACATGTGGGCGAAGATCAGAGCTGCCTATAGGAGGCACTGCCCGCAGGGGAAGGACTTCAGCAACGAGGAGGTCCGGAAGGGGTGGGAGCGCACCAGGGCCACGGTGGGCCGTTTTGCGAACTTGTACGCCAACGTCCTCCGTCAGCTTAAGAGTGGGCAGAACGAGGAGGACGCCCGAAGGATAGCCGCGAGTCAGTTTCCCGTGGAGGGGAAGTATAAGGAGTTCACCTTCTGGGAGTGCTTCTTGTTGCTGAAGGACTCCGAGAAGTTCCGGGCGGGGTGCGACGCTGGGTGGCCGAAGAAGCAGCGACTGAACTATAGCGGCGACTACAGCGGCAGCAGCGGCGGATCCCACGACCTCCCCCCGGATGTCGAGGAGTTTCCGTCTCCTCCTTCATTCACAGGTCGCGCCCGCCCGATTGGACAGAAGCGGGCGCAGCGAGCTGCGAGGGGCGGATCCCCCCTATCGCCCCGCGAGGTCCAGTCCTCCGCCCTCCCACCCGCCCCACTCGAGTACACTCTCCATTCGCGTAACCATACGCGGGATCAGATGTACAAGGTCTTACAAGAGTGGAGGGCCGCCACAGACCCCACGGAGAAGATGTTTCTTCAGGAGATGCTCGAGAGCATGCGTGCCGATTTAGCCGCCGCGAGGGCACGGCTTACGGGTTCCGACGTGGGCTCAGATACCGCGGGTGGCGACAGCGGCAGCGGGGGCGGCGACGGCGACGGAGACGGCGACGAGGAGTAGAGAGCGGCGGGGCCCGTGTGTTGAAGCCCTTTTTTTTAGAAAAGAATCATGTATTTTTTTTATAAAATATTTGTACTTTTTTTTTTAATGGAATGGATTATTTTTCCCGTATATGTGTTGTAAATTTAATTCCGTATTTTAGTAATTTTAATTCCGTAAATGTAGTATATTTTGAATTATTTTTATTACGGCTTGCCTATGGCTGGCCTAAATCTGATGTGGCAGGTGGTTTTTTGAGTGTTGCTGACGTGGCAGGGGAGAGAATGGCTGGCCTATGGCTGGCCTATTACCCATTGCGGATGCTCTAATAATATTTTCAAAAACATCATTAAATATTGAAATAAATATTGATTGGCAGCACGATTGGAGCCGGCCCGAGATCACAGACTAGTGGGCCTGGGGCGAGCCTAATGGGGCCTGCGCTGATCGATACAAATGGGCCAGTTCGTAAGTTTAAATGAGCTGGGCTTTAATGCACATCAATTTTTGTTTAGTTTTTTATATTTGTGATTTGTTATGTCCTCAATATTTCTCTACTCAAATATTTAAAACAAAAACACGTGTATATAATTAAACATGATATATATTGTACTATCTAGGGTTTAAAAATTTACACTGAATTTTGCATGTCGTACATTTTAAATATAGTCATAATAATATAAAAACATACATGAAAACACTTAATTTATGTGTGTAATGTTTTCCGATCATCATTGCAAAATAACTCATCGTGTGAGTAAATACTAAATATAGTCATAATAAATGCATCATATTCGTTGAGGAAAACTATACAACCTTAACGTATGCATAATTATTTTTTTAATAATTTCAGTTGCCCTTCAAATTTAATCCTACGCTGACCCTTGGTTGTAAATAAAAGCGTAGTGAGTCGACTCAGCCCAATGAGCCCACCTATATTATTGGGCCAATCCTAAGGCTGTTCAGGTTGAAATAGGCTGGTCCAACACAATTAACATCTCTATTATCTAATTCCGAAATTAGTAATTAGGGCTAAATCCAATTTTTTCTCAAGTTGTCTATAGAAAAGTCCACTTTTAAATCTTTTATTCGATCGTGTAGTTTAGAGCCTTTAGACCCAATTAACTAAATTACACCTAATGTATCAGATGAATTGTACTTTACTACTTTTATCAGTCAATCAAAATTGTACTACCTGTATCCATACAAAATAGGTTTGGAAGTGAGCGACAATGAGTTTTAATATAAAATTAATAAAGTTAAAAGAGATAAAGAAAAAATTATTATTAGTGTAAAATGAGACATATATCGCGCATCTAATTATATACTACTCCCTCCGTCCACGAATAAATATCCCAGTCACTTTTTTGCTCTTGTTTTGTAAAAATGATAATAAATAGTTAGAGTGATAAAATGATAAAGTAAGATAGAGAATAATGTAGATAAACTATATCTACATTATTATCTACATTATTCTCTATCTTACTATATCATTTCTCCACTTTAACTATTTATTATCATTTTTACAAAACAAATGCAAAAAAGTGATTGAGACATTTATTCGTGGACGGAGGGAGTACTTACTAAAAAAACTTATAGAAAATAGATAAAGATTAATTTTGGTCCATCATTGAAAATTTTGAAAAAATAAGACTATTTTCATGCGCAGAGTAGTACTTGTACTTCTCAAGTAATCTTCGCACCCGCGAG
This sequence comes from Salvia hispanica, assembly GCF_029641045.1. Lineage (NCBI taxonomy): Eukaryota > Viridiplantae > Streptophyta > Magnoliopsida > Lamiales > Lamiaceae > Salvia > Salvia hispanica. Next base: position 35,990,714 of record NC_142696.1, read on the forward strand.
CACACTTCCAATTTGTAATTTTGGGTAAATGATTTTGGAGAATCAATCATAGTATTGACTTAGAATAAGAAGATTCTTCAATATTCTTTAATTTCAAATGCACAAAATGACAAATGGCTATAAGTCACGCCCAACAGCCTTGGCCACCAGCACGCTTTGATTCATTTGTTTTCAACTGTTACGTAATATCTAGTCCGCATGTCTATTTATATTTTCAATTTATTTTTATATTTTTTACTATTTGTTTTCATCCAACTAGTATTACCTTAATTTACATGTTGGTTAATTGATTGACATTGATCTTTTTGGATAAATTAACTTGAATCTATATTTATAAATGGAAAAATTTTAATTTTACGGTGGAATATGATTTGTTTATCGTATTGTTATATCTTTTCTCTATTTTAGGAAGTAAATCGATACATTATGTTTATATGTAAAAATGAAATAGATGTTGTAAGTCATTGAATATTTCATGCAATTTTGACCAAACGGTACACTAATTCACAATCATAACAAATGCTGCCGATTAAGAACTAGCGTGAGTTCGATAATGACAATTAATGATCCCAAAATAGTGAATTAACTTTCATTATTTTTTTTAATGCCTTTTTCTTTAATCTCTTTTTTTTTACTTTTACTATGTTTTTATATACTCTCCCTCCATCTCGCTTAAAATGACACGTTTTCCTTTTTAGTTTGTCCCAACTAAGATGAAGCATTTCCTATTTTGGAAAGTTTCTCTCTCCAGTTAATACACTCAACAACTTTTTCCCACTCCTATTAAATTATGAGTAGTGATTTAGAGACATAATGTCTCCAAGCCATAATAACATTGTGACTAATTTACCCTAATATTAAAGTATTAAATAGATATATACCTAAATAAGGAAAATTTAACCAAATTAATTATTCTTATCTAAATGCATATATGTTAATTGGAGATAAACTTAATCATGCAACTAGAGTAATGAATTTAAAATTTTTTCAATCAAAACCATTCTTGTCGTGTAAATTTTTAAAACAATTAATTAAAAAATTAGTAATTTAGATTACCAGTATTAATTAACACACTACATAACTAAATTATTATATTTAATTGTAAAATAATTTGATTACTTAAATAGCATCATATGCTTTTTCAAATAGATTTTACGCTGTGCTATTCTTTCATAACTTATTTTTTTCCTTAAATTTTCTGAAACATTTTGTCAATATAGTAACAATGAAATCATTCATTTAATAGTATATGAAAAAATATGTAAAAAATTAAACATTTATCTTATTCAAATTGGTTTATATAGTAAAATAATATACTATTTTTTCATTATCTTTTCAATTTTTTTGTTATTTTTCTTTGCTTTAACTAAATTTAATATTTTTTATTTAATTAAGCTAGGGCGTCTAATATTTTAATATAACTATTTAGTTTTAAAATATTAAATAGATGAGTTAAGAAAATACAATTAATTTTTATTCAGATTCAAATCTATCGTTTTAAATGTTAAAAATCAAAGAAATTATTAATTTAATACAAAAATAATTGGATGAATCTACTTTTCTCATTTTAGATTATTTTAATATACCACATGTCAACTACTACTAATTGATTAATAATTAAAAGTAATAAAAATCATAAACTCTGCTAATATTATAAGATAGTGCGGAGTATTATTTGTTTAGAGTTAGGAATTCTAATATTTGCAAAAAAAAAGAGTGAGGGAATATTAAATATGTAGCTTTAAAATGTTAAATATATAAGTTAAGAACATGCGATTATTTATTGATCACTGTTAAACATAATCTTTCAAAAATTATAAATTAAAGAAATTATAATTTTGTAAAATAAAGAATTAAACTTAAAATCATAAACACTAGACTCAATTAGCATTCGTACACCATGTATCAAATTTAATTTATTGCATGTTATAGTTAAATATTTTAATATATTTAAAATATGAAATAAATGATATAAGAACATATGATTTTATCGAGGTTCAACTATAATGGTCCAAGATTTAAGAATTTAAAAAATCAAAATAAAAAAAAAAATTAGAACTAGAGAATTCTTAAAATCAAAACCATATACTCACTTAATTAGTAGTATTAATATATAATATAGTATTATCAAATTTTAATGTGTTGGGTGTTATATTAAAGTGAGCTAAAAAATTTATTATTTTTTAAAGATTATTGTGGATAAAAAGTGATTAAAAGAATAAGTTTATCAATATTGAAGATTATAGTATTATAATTACAAAGTAATTATTTTTTGTCATATGTTATAGTAACTCTAAGTATTTACAGTTAAAAAATATTAGATAACTAATTATTTATATTTTATAGCGCTAATTATTTGTTAAAAATTATTTAAATTCACATTTATAAAGACTAATTCATTAAGAAGTCTGAAATTATTTGTTTGCTGATAAATCTTATTTTATTTGTAGACAAAATGTACACTAAATATATAAAGCTAATAAAATTAATATTTAAAATTTTAAAGAAATATCTTTAAGTAAATGCATTAAAATGGGCATATATAAAAAAAGTTATCAAATCATGTTTTAAACAATTAGATAATTGCAACATGTTATTAAATGTATGCATCATCTATGCATAATCAAAATTTATATCCTTAAATAGGTGTATTTAGTAAACAAATTAATGTAGGGGTAATAAAGTACATATACAAAATATAAATTTAATTAAAAATATAATATAATATATACTTACCATTTTAAGCATTATGGCTTGGAGACATTATGTCTCCAAAACATTTTCCTTAAATTATTTATCTTTCCTTTTCTCAATATTTTAACACCTACACTCACATTTTCTCTCTCCAATTAAACACTTTATAATATCTCCTAAAATCTTGTGCCGGCAAAGGAATGTGTCATCTTAGCTGGCACGGAGGGAGTAGTTACTTATTTATAGTTTTGCAAGATGACAACTGATTTAATTAAAATTCTAGATATAATTTTATAAATTAATTAAAGATGAGAAAAAAGAGATTAAATGTGGATTTCTGACACAGCAGAAGTATGTGCACTACAACCCAAAACATGTTGCTCTACTTACAAATCATTTCATGGGTGACTTTTGACCATTTCGAAAATATATTCCGTCTAAAATGAATATTCCATACACAAAAGACTAGACCACTTTCATCAACTGATATAATGTCATATAGTATACAAGTATTCAATTTTAAAGTCATATATATGCTTCAGAGAATCAGAATGTTAATGGTATATTCAGTTTTGAAAAATACTCATACAGTAGTTAGTAGTAAGATTTTATTGATGGTAAGTGAGGAAAAAAATGAGGAGATGAATATATTGTTATATGGATTATAGAGAGGTGGGGAATAAGGCAAGAAAGCAGGCAAAAAGACGAAGCCCAGAGATGAAATGAAACCCACTAAGCATTGTCTGGCCATTGGCCGACCCAACAGACTTTAGTGGGCGACAACACACACACACATACCCTCATTTTGTATATAAATATACGTACATCTCACACGCAAATAGAGGTGACGATATACATATTAGTACTAGGATTGGACCTCCTCTGGTTTGAAATGGACAAGAGTGAGTGATGTTTAGGTGTTGTATGTTTGGTAATCTGTCAACTCCTCGGACTGCATTTGCATGCCTCACTCTTTCTCATAAACTCTCAATTCTTATTTTGACATAATTTGACGTTAAATATACCAATTGATTTGACGTTAAATCTAAGAATAATACTCTTTTTAAATCTTAAATGAAATATCGTGTATTAGTTTGATGAGATGACACATACTTGTATGATACAACATGGCGGATTTTCTTTCTATATTTAATAAATATGTCATCAAGATTTCAGATTAGATTAATCAAACAAAAATCAATTACAAATAAATTATGCTTCTTTATTTATACGATAACGCTTTCTTATAATTGAATTTGAGCGATCCTTCTGTATGCGACATGAAAAAGTGCACTTGTGTCAAATCGACTCAATTTGTCAAATAGTACATCATACCTCCCAAAATTTAATTGATTTTTTTTTTGACATCTCAAATTAAATATGCCATTTTCTATTTTAACAAAAACCATTATATTACTATCATTTAGTTTATGTTATTCTTGTTTTATTTTTTAAGTAAATCGGTTTTATGACTTATTAAATTGAAATTTTGTTGGTTTTCTAATTTAAATTTAAAATAAAACTAAAAAATGGAGTATTAAACTGATGAATTGAATTGTTAGAAATGAGACTAGATTTGTTATTTCAAGGGTTGGAAATGAAATGAATATTATTGGCATAAAAGGGGAAAATAGAAATATGGCTGAAAATGACGGTAGCACCTACCTTAAATTCGAAAGCACTCAAAAAACATCTCAAAGAAAAATTGAAGCACTAAAAAAATGATGCGATATGATAGTATTGCATGTGGACGTAACCGATGATATACGATATTTACTAGTATATGAAGATGATGTTCGCGCGGTTGATGTATTATCATATGATTGAATCTCATAAGATAATCTTAAATATAATACATATTCAATTATAAGATATGATCTTTCAAATTGAACGAAACTAATTAGCTATTTTATCTCTCTATTTCACTCTTTTTCTCTTTTTCATAATTCGAATTGTTGATCGGTTAAGATTGGTGGAAACTATATAGACTTGCAAGTCAGCAAATTGCAATTGATCATATCGTGAACCCAATTCAAAATATTTAATTCCTTTTTTTTTAGTTTATCTCTACTAAATTATTCTCTTCTCTTTTTAATATAAAATAGTATATATTTTTTCTTTTTATTAAAATATTCAACTAACTAATTTTTTGCTCTACTTTGATAAATCAACAACTAATTACCTAAATTTCATGTCAATAAAAAATGTTGTCATCTTCAATTGGATGTGGGGAGTTCTTAATATATGGGCACAATAATAGTATTTGGCTAAGACGGCATCGTCTAGGAGCTTTTTCAATATCTTTTTAGCATTAATATTGGTTTTGATAATTTTTCTTACTTTTACGTACTGTCATTAGGAATCAGGATTAAGATTATCCAACTTAATTAATTGGCAGACAAAAAAAAAAAAATTAAAGAAGAAGACAGGTTGTTGATTAAAATTTACTTTTTGTAACACCACTAATTAAAACTACCATGCATAAGGGCCGGATGAAAATGAATAAGTTTTCTAATCTAATTAAGTTATATCAGTATTTAAATTGACTCAAGTGTATCGATAATTGAAATGAAGATTGAGTGGCCCAACATTTATCAGAGCTAGCTAGACGAAATTAATCCCTTTAATATGAGAATACTCATCTATCATGAGTTTGGTTTTAAAATATACCTAGTGGAGGCTTTTGGCTTAAATGACAATTTATTTGATACAATTGTGAAATAATTTCATTTGATAATTTTTTTATTTGCATTATTAGATATGTATGATAGATGAATCATTGTGCACCCAAATCCTTTAATTAGATAATGATTTTATCACTCTAAATTTGGATTACTTATTTAATCATTCTTCGATTTAAATTTTAAATTTGTAAATTAGCTGTAATTTTTTTAATTTATCATATACCACGGTCAATTTTTCACTTTAAAATACTAAACATACGTAAAGAATTATAAGTAGATTTATAGCCAATTGAACAGTGTAATCGCCATAAAACATGTTTGGGAATGATATCAAGTGTTTTGGAATACCTAAAACATGTTTCAAGTTTTGACAACCCACTCTTAAAAGTACATCTATAAATTTCACCGAAGTATTATTTGGAAATCCCTTTACATGTAACATGATGTGCATTTATCCTCATCTCTTTTTCCAGTTTGCAATCCATACCATCAACAATTCACAATTCCACCCCAAAATCCTAGAAAAAAACAGGTTGTCTGAGAATTGTTGCTAAAACTTGATTCGTTATATATTTGGCACTTGATTCAAGTAGTCACCTTGAGGCTTGAGGTACTGTGTGCACCTCTTCTCAAAACTTTGAAATGTAAGTATGATTTATTTCTTTTTCAAACGAGTCCGACAAGACTAAATAAGATACAGAAAATGCGTGCCCCATTAAATTAAAATTAAATCATAGAAGATTCAAATGTACAAATAAAAGAAGTCAGATACCTCTTTTTATCATGTAGAAATTTAAAAGAGAAAATAGAATTTTGGTTACCAACAGAGACAACAAAATTATGTTGGAAACGATCTAGCAGAGAATTTTTTGGAAGTAATGGATTTATTCATAATAACTATCATCAACAGGAATCTACTTTATCTGATAGTGTTTTGAATTTAGTTTTCGTGATTTTTTTCGATAGTCGACCCCTTTTCCTCTTCTTCCAATCTTGATAATTGAATAATTCATATTTCATAGTACTAAATTTAGTAGAGATACGTTCAAGTGAATTCGTCATAACTAACACGATTGATATATTTGAATTGAAAATGAATTCATTCAATTAATTTCAGCTAACGTATATATCTTCCAATTCCATGTATCTCACGCAATCGGTATCTATAGTACTACAGACTGTACAATTTGTGCTTTTGCCTACATTAGCAATATTGACACTGCAGCTTTTCCAGCAATAATAAATCTGATGAACAGTATGCATTATTTTATAGCCTTTTATTTTTCTTCTATAAGTTAATTCAAATTAATTTAATAGGAGCTTCAAGGCCCGTGTCACTTGTTCGCTTGCACTATTTTACAGCACTCATATCTCATTTTTTGTATTCGTTAATGATAGGAGTATTTACTATAGTTTATGTATATTATTAATTAATTTAAACTTAAACACGATAGAAGGAATGATTAAATTATCTCATGCTTATAAGAATATTGTTTCCAATAATTGTACATTTCTTAATTGTAATACTAATACTACCAACCAAAATATTTCGGAGTAATTATAATTTATATGCTCCAAAATTTTGATGTGAGCCGAAGAAAACACCAAACTGCTTTTCTTTTTCATTTTACATCTATTACTTCGTATAAGCAGAACAGAAAACGGAGGGAATAATATATTAGAAAAACTAATTAATTAAACCATCATCTTTTTTTTTTCTTTCTCTCTTTTTTTTCCTGAAAGATCAGCTACAGACATAACTTTACACCTTTTTTCACTAGGAAAAACACAAATCAATCTAATGGATCCATGGCCCTCTCTTATGGTGGCTGCCTCACAAAGATGTCTCCATGTCCAAATACTTGATGTTAAATACACTACTCTTTCAACTTGTTTTTCCCACTTCATAGCCCCAACAAAATGTAGTACACCAATGTTATTGGCAACGCAATTAACATCCCAAATATCACCCTGCCACATTCACACACAAATTAATACCATAACTCAATACACAAAATGCCACTTAATTATATGGAATGTTAAATGAAATTATGTGTTTGAATAGAATTAAGATAAATATTTTGCTAAGAATATAATCCTATGTGTGTAAATGTGTGAAAAACATTAATATTGAAGGATGGAGATATGGTTACCCCGTGCTGAGAATGTCAGGGTGTACATTATACTCCTTGGCAAAAACAAAGGGGACAATTCCTTGGGGTAGAGCAGCCTGCATTCCAAAAATAACACACAAATTTATTATTAGTAATACTATTTCAATTACTTTTTGTAAATGCAACAAGCATATTACTATACTATATATTTTCCTTCACTGTCACATTGTCCTGTTGCATTTGAACTTATTGAACGTCCATTTCAAGAATATATTTGATAAAATAATAATCCCATTTTCTGCTTTCTCCTTTTGTTTATAAAATAAAATCCTAAAAGAGATAGATTCACGTGTGTCTGTCATGTGTTGGAGTATTTTAGTGAGATTCTTCAAAAAGGAGTTCACTTCACTTAATTTAAGTATGGGGGACCATAAATCTCAGAATATACATGGACTGTCACCAAATTACAAAAATTATTATTCTCTACCTGTTAAATTAAATAAGCATAAAATATTGTCTGAGATTTGTCTTCCCTCTCATTAATCACTCACCAATCCCCCCATTAATCTTATTTACTACTCATGTTACCTAACTACTATCATATGCTCCATTCGTCGTTACAAATAGTCATACTGATGGACGACACATGTTTTAATATCACAGAATTAGTAAAGTAGGAAAAGAAAGGACCTGGACAATGGCGACGCGCAAGAGAACACCGCGAAGGCCAACGGCGATGGAAGCGGCAGCCATGACAGCTGGTCCTGTAAGGAATCTCACAGCCATTGCAAAGGTCGCCACCGAATTCCCACATGCTATTATCCTCGGCTGCAATGCCATGAACAGACCTGCGCCATAACCCCCATATCTTTTTACTTAATTTAACTTAACACCTCCTAATTAAGTAGTAACTACTTTATTTATTGGCATGCCACAATTAAAGAGGCAGACATGCCATCATCATCCCACCCACACTCTTGTCTACCTTTGCCTTTTCAGCATGCTTTCTTGCTTTTCCCTTTCCACAGTTTCATATGATTACTTTCATTACATTGCTAATTACTAGTATTAACAATAAATGCAATTAATTAAAGAGAGAGAGAGCAATCACCTAGACTGAACATGGCCATTCCAAGGCCTGCATCTGACAGTATGGATATGGACTTGGCTATAATTGCAGGCATCTCCACATTCCACCTAGAAAGGGTAAAGATTTAATTAGAAATAGAATCAGCCCATAAAACCAAAAATAAAATAAAATTAGTACCTGAATGAAACAAGAGACCATGTTAAGCCAATCAAGCTAGAGTAAGTGTTGGGATTTCTAATGAGTTTCCTCCAAACCATGATCAAGATGAGCCTTGTCATCACACTTGTTGGAGGCATCACTTTCAATTTGTTCTCTCCCACTTTCTCTTCCCCATTCTCTCTCTCCTTCCCAAAGCTGAAATCATCTCTCTCCACATACTCCTCTTCATTCTCCCTCTCCACTATATAATCAACCAACATTCAAAATTGTCCAAATAATAATTAAAAAAAAAAACATTTAATTAATTGATTAATCCTCACCTTTGGTCGGAGAAACAGTCACCCTAACATGATCCTTCCCATTCTGGTCCAACGAATTATAATCATGCCCGCCGAACACATCCGACACCGGAGAAGCGCTGGAGCTCCACACAAACATATGCAGATCCTTCCCCCCTTCCTCACTCCTCTGCTTCTTCCCGGCCGCCTTGGGCGAAACGATCCCGGGATTGGGCGCGGGATAATGCGCCGCAGCAGCTCCGTGGTGGAACCTCGGCTTGCTGTTGTTGTGGTTATTACTAATATTATTATTGGCAGTCTCGTCGTCGAAATTGGAGGGGCGAGCCTCGGCGGCGCCGAAGTTGGAGTTGCGGTGGGCCATCATGGAGTAGAAGTCGGTGTGGTTGAAGCTGGAGCCGCGCGGGGTGGGGTTTCGGGAGGATTGGAGGGAGTAGATCTCGGCGTTGGTGAGATTGGAGGGGCGCGGGGTGTTGGAGGAGAAGCCCATGGATCGTCTGGAGAAGATGTCCGATCTGGAGGCGTTGGATTTTCTGACGGTGACGTGGAGCTTGCCGTCTTCCTTGAGTTGGGCCTCCGTCTCCAAGGGGTGGCGGCCGTCGAGGGACATGACGTCGGAGTGGACGTGGATGGAGACGATGGAGGCGGCGGTGTCGGGGAACTGCTCGGAGATGAGGAGCTTGGCGCCGCGGTACTCGAACATGAAGAGCATGAGGGTGTACCAGATGATACATTGGAGGACGACGATCTGGACCATGAGGGAGCCCGAGAAGTCGCCGTACATGCCCTTGAGCAAGGGGATGCCCATGACCAGGGTGTTGGGGAGGGTGGAGAGGGAGAAGAGGGTGATGCTCCACTCCAGGCACCCGCGCTTGCTGACGTTGGCCCACACGCCCAGGAGGGCCAGGACCATCAGTTTTTGGAGGGTGTCGGCGGCGATGAAGCGGAGGTTCATGCTGTAGGGGTCGTTGCTGGCGATGAAGTGGAAGGACAGCAGGGGCACGGCGAACAGGGCCACGAAGCGGTTGATGCCGGAGCACTGCTCCGGGGTGAAGATCTTCCACCATTTTACGGACCCGTAGGCCAGGATCATCGCCACGTACAGCGGCACCACCGCCGTCATCACGTGGTACAAGTCTGCTCCGGTTATCATTCTTTTTTTTTTAAGCTAGAGGAATGTGTTTGTGATTTGCGAATGTGTTTGTGTTTGGGTTGGTTTTGTAGAGAGAGAGAGAGGGAATGAGGAATAGTATAATGTTTTTGGAGGAAGAGAATTGCAGCTTTGAGAGTAGCAAAGGAAGCAAAGCAAGGTTGCACTTGCAGTCCCCAAAGCAGCAGAGAGGGGCGTGGGAGGGAGTAATTATATTTGCCTCCCTAAACTTTGTTTTTATCCTGTTTGCTTTGACAAGAGAGAGAGAGAGAGAGAGAGAGAGAGAGAGAGAGAGAATTTGAAAGTTGATATTTGTGGGTGGTGCGTGTTTGGAGAAAGAGAGCTTTTTTGAGCTCTTCTTATTTGCTTCGATTCGCTTTTCGGCTTGTGGGCTAGTAGTAGCTAGGGAGGGCTACAATCTACATACTTGATTACTTGTTGTGTAGAGTATAGTATTAAAAAATGTGTTCGTGTATTCCGACATGGAAAATATATGAGATTATATTATAGGTAGTGGTGGTGTAGAAATGAGTTTGTTTTCTCGGACATCCATCGTTTCATATTGATTAATCGAATGTATTTAATCCCATTATGTGTGATCTCACATTTCCAATATTTGTATGGTCATGTGACATAACATCCAATTAGATAATGTATGTGTTACAACTCTTTTGAAAGGTCAGAGTAAGGGTTATCAAGATTACTCGATATGAGACAAGAACGAGCGTATATTTTTGCAATGTGCGAGTCGGAATGATTATCGGACTTCTATACTTGCAATAAAGAAACACATAATTGGCCTATAACAATGAAACACATAATGGACTTTGACATGTTTTGGTACCACGTTAGAAATGAGTAATTTACCTCCTTTCCTAAAAAACATTGAGAATGTTATCCACTCATTTATAGAGGAGTCAAAATCAATAATTTATCAACGTGAGACAAAGACGGATTTCGATCACAGAAAGTCCAACTACCCAACACTATCTAATGTGTACAACTAGCTAGGGAACTCAAAACTCTAATGCAATGGTATACTAGTACTATTCCGCTAGGGTCATCACCAAATTTAGTTTTTTTTTATCACATAAAGGATTTTTACCTTAGTTCGCAAAAAGTGTCAGTGATTCTAGAACTAATTGCTGGATAAGTGAAGTTAGTCATTTTTATATAAATAAATGGATTTAATTGAGATTATCTTTTAAGAAATTACACTAAGGTTTGAAATACTAAAGTTTGGAACATATGCTTAGATGAAAAGATTTTCCACGTAATGTCACATGGATCGTTCTTAAGCTATATTGGCTATCGCCAAATTTTCAATTCCGGAACATTTTCTAAATATCACAAAAAGTAGGAGTATTTTAAAAATTAACATACTTTTTAGGGAAAAATGTTCAAAATATTGCAAATGTTGGGAACAAAAATTATATATGTACTCGTAGATTGATAGAGAGGAGAGTTCCCGCATTATATTTATTTAGTTGGTTGATACTTTGCTTACTTGATATTCAAGGATACATTACATACCATTGCATACAGTTAAAACATAGAGTAGATTACTATTTTTTTTACCTTCGCTTTACAATTCGTTAATGAATATGTGGCTCTTCATGAGTGAAAATACGCATTCATAATTATTTCAACAACCACGAGAACGAATTTGATTATGTCTATGCACACTAATGCACTATTTTTTTCTTACTGTAAATGGTGTCTTATTTTTCTTTTCTTACCTAGTACTATTGGATATTGTTATCCAATTTTTTTGAGCCTTTGAGGTAAAATATCATTTTGGAAATAAAAAAAAAATTGAAATGAGAAAAGAGAGAATGGAGAAAGCATGATTTATATGTTATTTTTAGTGACAAAAATATGATCGTCACTCACTACAAGCATTTTTCTTATAATGTATAAGTTCATATATCCTACACTTTAGTACCTTATTTTGGATCGAAGATCCAATTTCATTGCTATAACTTGAATTAAGGTTCCACTAACGATAACTTTATACTTTAATTATGCAACTCAAATGAGAATATGACTATAATTAATGGAGTCTTTTTGGATCATTACATCCATCTTGAGTTGTCTCATTATTTTTTGCAATGTGATTTGAATGTGAGCCTCAACCTCCCTAGTTGTTCTCACTTTTATGCCTAACCAATCAACTTAGCTGTCTCTCTCAATTTGCTTGAGTTGGCCTAGCCACTTCTTCCCACCCAAAATCATCACCACAAATCTCGATCCATAGTTACTAGGCACAACCATTACCATTTTTTAAATTAAAGTTATATTCTGTCATGTATTAGTATTTCATTGTCCCAGCGTAGATGATCATAAAAGTGTGGCCGTGTTTCCTTGAAAAGGCATTAATTTTTATATTATTTCTTTGGAGTTTAAAAAATGTTGAGAGTTTCTTCTTCATTTTATATACTACTCCACTACATATAAAGTGTTGATCCCATTAACATGCAAGTTAAAGAGTATTAGAAATTTTGGATAATGCCGTGTAACTTGTGATGGCAAGTTCATTCTAAAGGGATGAGAGCATCTACTTTAAAGTACTTATCTATTAATGTTGATTATATTTTGAAAAACCAAGGGACGCTTGTTAAGACCTTGTCAAAGATTTATACACTTTTGGTAATCTACTAAATTCACAAAAGCGCGGGTGTGATCGTGTGTGCGGTCAAGATTAGTTTCAATAAATAAAACATGATAAAACATCAACTTTAAATCATTTTTAGTTACTCCCTCCGTCCCGCTTTAGCAGTCTCATTGACTTTTCTGCTCTCTTTTTGTAAAAATGATAAAAAAATAGTTAAAGAGGAGAAATGGTAAATTAAAAGAGAGAATAATATAGAAAAGAGTCTTATCTACTTTATTGTCTCTCTTACTTTACCATTTCTCTACTTTAACTATTTTTTATCATTTTTACAAAAAAAAATAGCAGAAAAGTCAATGGGACTGCTAAAGCGGGACGAAGAGAGTATATAATATCAAGATTATATATTTTAATTTTAATTTTAATTTTGATTCGTCGTATACTAACATGGTTTCATACAAGACTTTCTCAAAAACTCACTCCCAAAGCCGCAAATAAAGAAACAAAAGTAAAAAAAAAAAACATAAATCTATCATACAACAACCAACCAAGTAATATAACCTATCAAGATAACCTTTAATTCAGTAAAGTCAACAACAAAAATCCTTCTATTTGCACGATCTGAACCACCAATGAACCAAAATTCTTGAATATGCACGTTATCTTTGACTAACAAATTCAATAGAGCAACAATTAGCAATAATGATGATATAAGTTCTAAAAGAAGTATAAACGTCCGGTCAGATAATTTGCAAATTTAAACGGATGAGAAAAGTTGCATTACATGGTAAAATTCATAAGAAGACAATAAAATAAGCTATCCACATTATTACCAACTAAATTACACTCCAAGTAGAAAGAAAGCCTGTATATTCATTAGCGAAGTTAACATATACCGCAATCGGGATGTAATCAAATGCAAATTCTAAATATTGGACAAACTCCAAATTGTAATCTGAACCTTTAAAAAATGTCAAGAGATGATAAAATTATATCAATAGAAAATTTCAACACAATGTCAATGGTTGAAAATGTGTTGATCAAACTGTGTTGACATTTTCTGTTGATATATTTTAATCATCTGTTGACATTTTCTAACGATCCAGATCATAGTTTAGAGTTTGTACAATATATAGGTTTGCATTTTATCACCACCATAGAGTAATCACTATATCAAAGGTTTAGAAGACATTTGTCCTATCCATTAGACAATGGACACCGTTCGTTCCAATTTTTTTTTTTCATATTTTTCATATTAAACTGGAATAAAACATTTTACATGGAGTACTTATCTTGAGTTTTACAACGGCCAAAAAGAAACGCCTCACTTATAGTGGGACAAAGGGAGTATATAATTTCTAACAATTCAACCTATTTCACAAGTAATTGACCTTTTTATGCATAAGACTAAATGTCCGAACCTCGGAAGAGAGGTGAGTTGTCAAAAGTTTGTCCAGAAAAGGTAAAACAACGTAGGAGCAACAAAACAAAAGAGAAAGCGGACAACCAAGTCCCAAAACACAATAAAAAAACCAAGACCAGACAAGCTAAGACCAATAGAAGCTCATGCGAGAATGAGACCACAGTAAAGCAGGCAACCACAACAGCAAAGATTGAAATGAGCCAAGACATACCACAACCAACCATAAACAAAACATACTGAGGAACAAACTAACACAAGAAATGATAAAGTCGTATTTTTATAGTTTTGATTGGTTGTTGAATGTGCATAATGTCAACTTTTGTTCACTCGAATCCTTAGTTTCGATCAATTATATTCCATTTGTCTCGTATAAATAGGTCATTTGGAGATGACACGGGTTTTAATGCGTAATTGGTAAAGTAAAATAGAAGAAGAAACAATAGTTGAAATAGTGTAGTAGATGTTGGAGCCCATAAATAATAAAGTAAAAGAGAAGAAGAAAAAGATTCCATAAATGAATATGTACTGTTTCTATGGGACAAACGAAAAAAGGAAGTTGAGCCTATTTCTATAGGACTAAAGGAGTATGACATTTGAGAGTTTGATGAGTTTGTTATGTTTTGAAGGAAAACAAGGCTAAAATGATGATTTCTAGTCATACTATAAAGGATACGATTCACTTCTTCTTTGAAAGAGCTTCGAGTGAGTATCTCGCACGCCTCAATCGAAGTTCGGTAGAGGAAGTTAAAACAAAGACTGCGCTATCTATAGAGTTTCACTCAACCCGAGTGACACTCGGGCGAGTGGGTTTTGTACCACATTTTACTCGACCCAAATCACCATAACTATTACAAAAAAACATTCCTTTAGTATGTTATGATGTTATAGATTTTATTGTGTGGTGTGTTTCGTGTGCTATTTATGCAACGATATATTTCAAATCCGACATGCGATTAGAAGATTCGTAGGTTTAATGAATTGATGAATATTTGTAGGAGCCAAGATGGATAGAAGCAATGCTCATTACTTCTTTAGAATTGCCAACGCATACGGTAGTGGCTGAAGGAAGCGTTGTAGAGTTGAGGATCAAGAAAACGCACACGTACCTTGGCACAAGACTGGCAAAACCAAGTCGGTGAGGGTAAATGAGATCCACAAAGGTTTTCAGAAAATCATGGTTCTTTGAGGGACGTCGAAGAGGGGCTGCAAGACCGGGAAGTGAAATTGGGTAATGCATCAGTACCATCTCGGAAGCGACAAGGACTAGAAAAAGAGAGAATGCGTGGTCTCGAAAATCTTTTATCAGCTCGAGAAGGAGAGTGACACGATCAGAAGCCTTACTTTGGTGAAGGAAGAGTCAGATGTAAAGACGGTTCTTGTGATCCCGATAATGCCGAAGACGACCACTTCTGACCCTCCTCGTCAAGATGGAACTCCGTATTTGGATTGTAACTCGGACAATTATTTCTTTCAGTCTCCACTTGAGGTTGGAAATTTTTTTATAAATTGACAATATGAAATTGGAATTAGAGCTATCATAACAATACTTGGATTTAGAAATGAATTACAATTACAAATCGTCTAGTTCCACAATTTGAAATCAATATCAAAAGCAGATCATTGGAATTGCACTTAGTTATAAGATCAGATATCTTCACACACATACCAATAGAACATACACAACAAGCACACAGAGTATGCGCATTTTTAAATGACAAACACACACACACACACACACACACACACACACACACACACTATGCAGACACACATACACACGCTACACAGAATGAGTACACATACATATACACTTCACACACAACATGCACACTCATTGCACACACAAACACACACTATATTACATGTCAATCGTGAAAATCTCAATAGAATACATCCATATTGTTGATTTGTAATATTTCTACACATCGACAAAGTTGGCCACTCACTATTGCATTAATAATATATGATGATTTTACTCATTTATCCACACGTGTATATTGTTTAATTCACCATGGAACTGAGCATCTCAACGAATCATATCACACTTCCTATAGTTCCCGGTTAGAAGATGACGACTTCACCACTTGCTTGGCTGGAAAACACTGAAGCTGATGACTTCAGTAGGCTGGGCACCCTATCATGCAACGAGATAATCGTGTCTAAAGATGCATCTGGTGACATAAACTTCGTGCACAACAGAGACACCACTGAATGCAGTGGAATAGGCGAGCTTGAGAACTTAGAGCTTGATATTGTGCTAGATTTCAACGTAAGCACATCCTCTTCTTCTACTAACCTGTAACATCACGTCTTTTATCTCGCAATTCGTTGGTTTTGTATGTCCTTTCTTATCCCTCAGTTATAAGAGTTACTGTTTTCCTCCCTAGACAGCGTGTTTGATATGTTTAGCCTATTATAGTAGGACTCGAGACGTTCTATTTTTAACCTCTTGTGGCCATCTAGTACAAGCAATAAGATTTTAACTATATGCTAGAGTTGATCGCAAAGACAGAGTACGAGCGTGAGCCTAATGAGAAGAAGATTTGAGGTTTTTTGAACTTTCAATGCTATCAGCTGTGGTGACTTCTTTAGTTACTAAACTATGTATGTATAAATGTCTAACAATGTTGTTTTAATGCAGTCCTTCTGTAAGAATAATGGATTATCTGCCCCAACTTTTTCTATGTATTTGTAATAATATTGGCTTTTGTCTTGTGGAGTACAAATTGTTGGTTTGTTATGGTTGACTATGATCTTTGATAAAGACTTACTTCAGTCTCCGGCAAAAAGCTCGTTGATGGCTAAGAGAAATGACAACCGCGACACCCCAAAAACGCATATGCAAAACAAGCCAACATGGTTTTTCTTCTACTTTAATCATTGCTACTAAAAGGCAATGAAAATCTTAAACTGCTGTAGGAGATGGTGACATGGATTGAGCTTCATCTTCGGATGTGACTGTGAGTGTACATTGTAGAGTTTGATGACTTGATCTTTCAGATGTCACACAAATGGTCGGGCTTTCCTTAAGGTGTGAAATTTGATCCATTTGATGCGGAGCTGCTGCTAAATCATTTGGCTACAAAACGAGGCATGGGAAAATCAAAGCCCTACTTATTCATCGATGAGTTCATCCCAACGTTGGAAGGCGAAGGGGAATAGGTTACACTCATCTGAAACATCTTCATGGTGTGTTCAGTTAGGCCTATTACCTCATTTGATAATGTGATAAATTCAAGTCTGGGAAGAATATAATGCATTGCTCCTCGTTTCTTTAGACGCCGTCAATAACGAGAAAACAATAATGTAACTTGACTTAGAATATGGAAAACCATCCTCATTCCTTTTTGTTGAAAACATTGAGAGTATTAGATGATTCAAATGATTTTTTGTGGCTTTAGTGTGTTATAATGTCATAGATTTATGGTGTAGTGTGTTTCGTGTGCTATTCGTGCAACGATACATTTGCATTCCGACATGCGTTTAGAAAATTCATAGGTTTGTTGAATTGTTGGATGTTTGCAGAAACCAAGATGGATTGGAAACAATGCTCATTACTTCTATAGAACTACCAACGCATATGTTAGTGGTAGAAGGAAGCATCGTAGAGTTGGGGATCAAGATTGCACACATGTGCGTTGACATAATACTGGCAAAACCAAGCCAGTGGTGCAAAATGGGATCCATATAGATTTTAGGAAATTCATGCTTCTTTACGAGACGTCAAAGAGGGGATGCAAGACCGAGAAGTGCAATTGGGTGATGCATCAGTACCATCTTGGGAGTGGCATGGAAGAGAAAGATGGAGGATACATGGTCTCGAAGATCTTTCATCAACCCGAGAAGGAGAGTGACACGATTGGAAGCCTTAGTCTGCTGAAGGAAGAGTCGGATGTAAAGACAGTTCATGTGATCCTGATGACGCCGAAGACGACCACTTCTGATCCTCCTTGTTAGGACAGAACTCCGTATTCGGATTTCCACTCGGACAATTATTTGTGAATATATTTTGAATGAAAGATAATCAAAACTAGTCAGTTCTATGCCTTAAAGTCTTGCAAAATCCGTGTTTATCATAATAAAACAATACAGGTAAATCACCGTGTCCAAAAAAATGACCCGACTTAATTGGGACGGAGGAAGTACTCCCTCCGTCCCACAATAAGAATCATATTTTTGTCATTTTCGTCCGTCCTACAATAAGAGTCATATTTCACTTTTACCATAAATGGTAAGTAGACACCACATTCCACCAACTTATTCTCCTTAATTTTATTATAAAACTAATATATATGTGAGTTCCATATTCCATTAACTTATTCATCTGACTTTTTCTTTACATTCCTAAAAATTAGCATCTAAACTAAATAGAACTCCTATTATAAAACAAAGTGAATATCATTTTATATTTACTTTATTATTACTTTCATTTTATTCCACGCTACCAAAAAGGGCATTACATTTTTACGGTTACCGTAGTTTGTAAAAATGTGAATATAGATTTTCTTTTAAAAACTTTTAAAATATATTTTTCGTAGTTCGGAAAAATGGTCAATTTTAGATGACCACTCATAAGTCATAGTAATATCGATTTTTGCCTCAAGTACCAATATACAAAGGGAAATAAATCCTCATTGGCGGCTGCAAAGTAGGCTCACACATACAAAGACATGTATAGTAAAAAGAGAAATGAGTGGTGCTATTTAGTAGTAAAATATTAAATTCACCAATACAATATATTTTACGATTAGAGCACTCCCAATGGCGTCGGCGAAAACTCGGCGATTTTTCGCCGAAAATCGCCGAGTTTTCGCCGACCAATGAAAGGAATTCGGCGAAAAATCGGCGATTTTTCTCCCGATTTAACGCCATCCGGCGATTCATCGCCGAAAAATCGCCGAATCATCGCCGCCCACTGTGGGCGCGATTCGGCGATAATTCGGCGTTTTTTTTTTTTTTTTTTTTAAACGGCTAAATTTGTTAAATCCACCACTATAAATACTTCCTCTTCCTCCTCCATTCATCACACACAATTCTCTCAATTTTTCAATCTCTTTCTCAATCTTCAATCTTCAAAATTATGAGCTCTAGTAGGAAAAATTCTCGAAAAAGTAAGGGTAAGGGCAAAGAGTCGAGTTCGCAACTTCCCAACACTGATGAAGCAAATGAGCAGTGGATGAGCTCGTTGTTGTCGATGGGTTCATTATAAATCTATTTATTAAACACATTTGTAGGGAAAATTAAATAATATTAAAAATGATGATGTAAAAATGAAATGTTGAGTTAGGGAGAAATAAGGGAGAAATAAGGGAGAAACCATTGGAGCAGTTGGCTAAAAGTTGGCTAAAAACTGGGGATAAATTATGGTGCTGATGTGGCGCTGATGTGGCAGAAATAAGGGAGAAATAAGGGAGTTTTAAGGGAACCCATTGGGAGTGCTCTTACCATATGTTTATTGGAGAAGAAAATTATCATCTCTCTATGATTATCTTTATTTGAGTATTTAGTAAAATCATTAGTTTAGTATTTTTAAATAAAATGTACTAATACTCTTTTATATTAATAAAATTAAGGGAATTAGTCGCCCTAGGAATTATCAAATAAAATACATAAAAACATATTCAAGCATGCTTTGAATTAAATGATGAAAAATGAGCTCGTTATAAAGTTTCAAAGAGGGCGTGATCAAATTAATGGGGGGCAAAGATTGGCGTGTCAGATTTACAATCGTTGTTGGTTTTATAAATTCCAAACATATGTTTTGAATACCCAAAATAGCTATCGAAATTTGGGAGTTTTCATCGGTTTCAAAGAGTATAAAAGGGCATGCAATTTTTTTATTACTTTGAGGTAACTCATCTTCTGTCCCTTATCCATGGTCTAGGCTTTAAATTCTATTAACATTTCATTTTTTTACTCCCAAATACTCATTGATACACGAGATTTAGGACCACTTTTTATGATTTTTGTGTAATCTTGAATTAAATAAACGAAGAGGGTTGGGTTAATCTTGAAAAGGCCAACTTTTTTGTCCCAGCCTTCACTAATTTCTGTGTATGCCCTAATCTCTATTTCTATTTATTAAAATTTGGCTCCGGTTATTTAAGATGAATCACAAATCTAGTTACAATTCCAAATCGAATAACAAAGGAAAGAGCATACAATTTTATAAGTTAATTTGATTTTAATTGAGTTTAGTGTATCAATACCATTCTTTAATTTAAATTTCATCGATGAATAAGATTCCAACAACAATTTTTTTTATGAACTAATTAATGTCAAACTTATGACTTTTGAATATTATTGCATAACTTTAGTTTTACCACCAATTTTTTTTTTTTCAAATCCACAGATTTCAAAATTGAGGGGCTTCAGATTCATTTATAAAATCCATTTTTGTATCACATTATTCATCTTAACACAGTTCTATCATTTGAAGGCCACTCGATTAATTGGCCCACTTCTTAAACATGATAAGCCCGAGCCCAATTGTCAGTATACTACATACATACACATCTCAATAAAATTGTTTAAATTCTAATAGTAAAATTGTTGAATAAATTCTATTAATTGTAATTTAAAACTAAATCAAAATCTGAAAATTCATGATAACTAAATTATCGCTGTCTTAACCTTTCTAACGATAAATATAATAGCTAAATCAAATTTAGTATAATCACCTTAATCTATGCCTATATAAAAGATGAGTTTTGACCTTGTATTAAAATATTTAAGTTATGAGTATAAATTTTAAATATTTATAAAATATGTCATAATTATTATAGAAAATAAAAGGGTGTTATACTATTCATAATGATATTTATGTATATTTAATTTTATTTAATTATTATAAACGTTTTTACATAATTGTAAATGTCTGAACTTTCAAGCATAAAATTTATATTATCATTGTAAATTATTTTTTCCGAATATAATAAATCATAGAATCTAACTATCTATAATATTTTGAAGTTAATGCATTGTATATTCATCTTGAACTTCATCGTTTTCACAGATTTCATGCAAAGAGAACACTCAAAGTCAACGAAATGGCAAACAAAAGCAAAGAAGACGTAGAGTATAGAATATCACATTGTTTTCGCGTACATGTATAATTATCAATTTGGAGAGTGGGGAGTAAAATAAGGTTGAGGATCATGTTATGTTTAAGAGCATCTCCAGTGGCAATAGGCCAACCATAGGCCAGCCACAGGCTAGCCACTCCCTCTCTCTGCCACGTCATCAGCACTAAAATTTCACCTGCCACATCAGCATTTTAATCAAATAGGCTAGCCGCAATAAAAATAATTCAAAAACAACTGCATTTACGGAATTAAATTTACGAGACATATACGGGAAACATTATTCAACGAAATCGGCCAGCGCTCGCCTATTTTCTCGCCGATTTAGCGCTGGCCGATTACAATAGTTCGGCTAGCCGCCACTGGAGATGCTCTAAGTGATATTAGTCCATATTTAAGCTTTTGTCTTAATGTTAGTTTGTTTTATTTTTTGTTAGTTTTGTTTTAATTTTTTTTTTGTCTTAGCTATAATAATTTTTTACGAATAGAATACTCCCTCTGTCCCAATAAAAATGAAACGTTTTTCTTTTTGGATTGTACCATTAAAACTAAAATATTTTCTTAAATGGAAACATCTCTATTTCTACTTTTTCATCTCTCTTACGTTACTCTCTCTTCATTAACTCACAAAACAACACTATATAAAAACCCGTTCCGAATCCCAAATGTTGCATATTTAATGGGACGCGGAGGGAGTATATCATAGAAACAAGCCATCTATAATATTTTATAGTTAATGCATGGCATATTCATCTCAAACTTCGTCACTTACACTGATTTCATGTAAAAAGATCACCTAAGTCAACGGAATGACAAACGTTGTAATATAGGGTATGTAGTTGATTTTTGTTTGAAATTATTACATGTAGATGTGAAAATTTGGTTTATGGAATAGATTGTGCCGGTGCAGGACGAGAAAAGTGCATGAGATGATAACTGGTGATGAAGAAGGGCACCCGAGCTAGTTGGAGGCAGATAAAAGATGTTGAAAAAATGATAAGGTAGAGGGGTATTGGAGTACGAAGAGAAGTAAGAGGGTAATGTTTTAATATGAATGAGTTACTATACCTAATAAATTGTTTGTTAGCAATACATTTTTTAATTAGTTGACCCAATTATAGAAGGGTTTACATATATTTTTATGAGACATATATGATATAACAAATTCTTATGGATTTATGTGATGACTTGGATTAATGCGATTAATTTATTGTTTAATTTAATAAATTACTCCCTCTGTCCGCCATTAAATATCTCATATTAGACCGGCACGAGTTTTAAGAAATTATTTGACTTTATAAAGTAAACAGGGTAGAAAAGTTGGTGGAATGTGAGACCTACTTTTATATTAGTTTTATAATAAAATGTGAGTGAAGTGAGTTAGTGGAATGTAAGGTCCACTTACCAAATATGTTAAAAGTGAAATGAGACATTTATTGGAGGACGAACGAAAAAGAAAAAATGAGACATTTAATGGCGGACGGAGAGAGTAGATCTTTGAAATTGATAAAATATGAAGGTAGATTATATTTATTATATTTTTCTATGACAATGGCTTCCATATTTTGAACATTATAAATTGTACATTAATAATTTCATATTGATGGTGTTAGACATTAAATTTTACTATGTATTGTTTAAGTAAGATTGTTCTTCTTATATCTAAAAATGTTTTAATCAATATATATGCTTTTGTTATTTAATATAATTTTAAATAATATACTAATTGCATAATTGGTTTTAACATTTTACTTATATTACTATAGATTGAGATTATAGTTATTAGTTGTGATTAATTTTACTATATTATAAATTTATTTTTATACTTAATTATTGCTATATTCATACATCTATTTAATTAAAAAAAATTGATAGGAATATTAAATATATAAATTGTAACTTGCGGAAGTATAATTGTATATGAAATTGAGAAAACCATCTTAAACCTACTTAATCCACAACTTTTATTTATTTTCTGAAAAAAATGATCAATAAAGATTCCCTATTTATTCTCGTGATGATCTGAATTCCTAACCTATTGAATTGAGAAAAAATGTTTTATCAACTGAGTAGTGTTTCATCGTCTTCTTATGTTAGTATTTTTATTGTACGGAATGTGTTCAAATAAATAAAAAGCCTGATTTTTGTAATTAAAATTTGAAGATAATTTATAATAGAAATATTTAGGCATAGATAGAATATATAAGAAAAAAGTAGAGAATTCTAGAAGAGAAAAAAATAGGATGAAAACTTTAGAACAAATACATATGTAGTTTATATATATCCCTATTGTAAATATTTTGTAGATGTTAAGTTTCGCAAGTTTAGTTTTTTTAGTTTTCAAATTCGAGTGATGATAAAGTGATATATTAAATTAGTTTCCGTAAAATTAATTGAAGCGTGCATCGCACGGGAGTGTAGATACTAGTTATAATAAAAGTTGAATATAGACATAAATATAAAAAGGTGAAATATGCAGTTAAAATTTGTTGAAGTATTAGACATGACACAAATTTTGAAAATAAATCTACAAACAAAGGTCCGACGGAATAAGCAAACCGTTATTCAGCAAAAAAAGTATTCACTTATCTATGAAATTCAATACATAAATACACAGGCCACGTTCTCTCTACTCACTTCTCTTCTCTTCGGCGACAAATGCAAATGCCTTCCTTAGATCATCAAGCCATCAATAAAAATTGTGATTCCTTCAGCCTTATCAATCGATGCATTTACTTTAGATAACAGATTAGATTGATAATCTATAGAGATTGAGTACTTTTAAGGTAAAAAAAAATTTAACTGATAACTCAAATAGTCAAATTAAAAAGTTAAGCATACCTGTTTTGCTAGGAAGGGAATGGTCATGCCTCAGGAGGAAAAATGGAAAGCCTAAATTGTCTTGCAACATTGCCTTTGATATCCTTTGTCTTAGCTTCTATCTTCCTTGCCGACGCCGCTGCTCGTTCTGACCGAAAAACGTCGAGCTTCACGAAACTGGGGACCTCAGCGAGCTCAACCGGAATCTGCTGAAGATCCTTACAGTTTTTGAGCTCAACATGTTTGAGCCTCGGAAAATGATGGGGCGAAGCCAACCAAATCTTCAAATCCGTGCGGCCAATGTGCAAGATCTCAAGATGCCGAAACCCCCCATCGTTCGCCTGCCAAATCTCGCCTTGGAACGCCTTATCCTTAAGCTTCAACACCTCCAGCTTATCAAGCGACCCTATGATCGACATGTGCCGCCATTCCAAGGCTGTCGCCGACAATGTCAAGATCCTCAGTTTTGGCGGGAACTTGTACGCCTGCGGGAGTCCCCTCAGCTGCATCCCTGATGGCGGAGCGAGGAATGCGTCGTTTAGCAATTTCAGCTTCTCGAGGTTGCTCAAGTTTCCCAGGCTCTCGAATGAGCCACTCTTGTCATCCAGGAGCAGAGATAGTTTCCCGCGAATGCCCAAACGCTTCAAGTTACGTGCCTTATCAAAGACATCCGCAGTGCAGGACTCAGGTGAGATGGTCCCGAGTGTCTGGATCTTCTCACCCGCGCCCTTGCTGCTTTTTCCCGCTAGTTCCAGAGTGGCCGAGGCGTTGGTTTTGAAATGGCGTAGCTGCGTCATGTTGAGAATGTCCGCTTTCATTGCGAGTGTTTGGGAATCCGTCCGGACGACCAGAGTTTGGATGTTCCATAGCTTTGTAAATGTTGATGGGAGGAACTTTAGACTCACTGATAGGACGAGGTACCTCAGGTGAAGCAAGTGGTACATGTCGCTCGGGAGTTTGGTGAACTTGATGGGCTCAACGTCTAGAACTCGAAGAAGCTTGAAGCCTCCAGGGATGTGTGAGATGTCCCCTAGGGGCATGATTGATTCATCCCTCGGGAGACAAACAAATGAACGAACACTAGGGCCGTACGGCTTCCTGGAAACAAAGTCCAGGACATTGGAGTGGATGCAGAGGCGACGAAAGTTGAGTTCTGATGAAGCTGAAACCGATGGCTGGAAGCCTTCATCCTTGGACATCTTGATTTCTTGCAGGAAACCTTCGCGGTCTTTTCCAGCTTCGGTTAAGCAGAAGTCGCGAAGCATGTCATGGATCCGACATGTCTTAACTTTCCCATTGAACTTCAACTTGACTGCTCTGACTAAGTTTCTGTTGATAAGCTCCTCGAGATAGTTCTCTGCGGTTTCTTCGAGACTGACATTCTTCTGTTGTATTAGTCCTTCTGCAATCCATAGACGAGTCAATTTCCATGCAGAGATTTCATAGTCTTCTGGAAACATTCCGAAGTAAAGAAAGCACTCTCTCAAGTGGTAAGGCAATTTCTCATAGCTTAACAGTATAATCTTCTCCATGCGTTTGCCCGCGTCCGCGTCCTTGAGGTAGGTGTCGAAGCTTTTAGAGACATCCTGCCAAGTAGATTTCATGGCGGACGTGTCCCCTGAAAACTTCTTGACAAGGATGCCTCCAATGACTACAATTGCAAGAGGAAGGCCATCGCATCGCTCTGCGATGAGGCTTCCTTCAGCTTCTAGCTCCTGAGGGAACTTGGGCTCTTGGAAGACTTCCAACTGCAGAAGCAACTTACTTTCCTCCAGTGTAAGGAAACGCAACATGTGAGGGCCCCTACGACGGTTCACATGCCACCCAAGTTCCTTCTGACGACTAGTGATGATGACTTTACCCCTGGGATTTCCCTTTGGCAAGGCAATGAGAAGTTTGTCCCAATCCTCACAACTCCACACATCATCCATGACGAGCAGGAACCTTCCGGTGTCCAGGTAGCCGAGCACCATGTTGGCTAAGTCCTTGTCGGATTTGGTTTTGATGTCATCAGTGAGTCTGGTGAACTCTTTGAGAATGGCTAGAAAGATATCCTTCCTTTTGAACTCTTGCGATACATACACCCATATACGTGTGGGGAACTCGTACTGGATTTCTGGATCGCGGAAGATCTTCCCTGCCAACGTCGTCTTGCCAAGCCCAGGCATTCCAACAATAGTGATCACCTCAAGCTCCTCGCAATCCGCATACAGATATTCTTTCAGTTTTTTGGCCTCGTCGTCAAAACCCACCACATTCGTTTCCCTAACTTGAGGGGCCTGTATCATACATTCATACAAACTCACAAAAATCAATCAAAAAAGCAGATTATATACAACAAATATTCGAATATTCTTCCAATCTAACAAGAGACATTGGGTTTTGGACAAGTATTATATGATTTAGAGCGAGATTAGCAAAATAAAAGGGCTTTTAAGTCCTAATAAAATGACACTAATTAAATAGTAGTAATAATAATTGGAATTAAGGATCAAGTGAAGAGATCTAGAAGGCGTTGACTGACCTTGTCGTCGTTGTGATCGGCGGCATCGTGAACAGTGATGTTGGCGAAATCGATGATATTGTTCTTATCCTTGTAGATATCATCGATCTTCTGAAGCACGGCTTCGACCTTGGTGGCGATGCTGATGGTCTTGGGGGGGCCCTGGAAGGCTCGATGGAAGTAGCCTTTGCTCTTGTTCTCGGCGGACTGGGTGACGTAGGCGTCGATGATGTCCTCGGCCTCGTAGACGGCGTTGCGGATGCGGCGGATGAGCTCGCGCAGCTTGTCGTCGTCCCTCCAGTGCTTGGGGGCGTCTTTGAGGAAAGATTTGAAGAGGCGGAGATGGTTCTCCAGCTTCTCCACTTGATCCTTGGCGTCTTTCAGCAGATTCGCGTGGTGGACTAGAAGTTGCTTTAGGTTTTCCAGCAGGAACTCTACTGCTGCGTCCGCCATTCTTCTTAAATTCTCTCTCTACTCTCTACTCTCTACTTCTCCCTCACACTATCGCATCTTCTCTCCAATAATTTGATTGCTGCTTTTTGAATAGTTGATCAAATTATAAGAATCCAACTAGATGAGATAATGTGGAATAAAAGTTGTTTTATAACGTGCTCAAAATTTGATTTTTTCCATTCATTACAACTTTGATCTTTTCATCATTTTTATACTTGCGTCCATTATCAGAAATCGTATTCACACCCAAATTCCTTTTTTAGTTTAACCATGGGTGTAATATGCCGGTAACTACTACATTTGAATGCATATAAAGAATTCCAATTGATAATGATAAAGGTTCGAGCTTCAGGGTACTGTCGATAAAATAAATATGTTTTCAATCCAATACATAAGGATGAAAATTAATTATATTTACAGATTGTAACACATTTAATTATGATAATTTTAAAATATTAATTTGAAGTTTATATATATAAAATAAAAATTAAACATTTGAGAAATTTTAAAAAATAGTCTAGAAATTAAATATTAGGAGTATCTAATAGTAGTACTACTAGTTAATTTATTCTTTTTAATTTATCTATATTATATTATATTATATTAATAAAAATTTAATATATGTATATTAAATATAAAATTGAATGTTTTTTTATAGTTATTTACATTATGAAAAATCTTTAATAAAGTATTGGATTAAGTGTCAAACAAGAAGAAGTAATTGACAATAGTTGCATCAAGGTCCAATCCTTGGGCTAGCCATCAGATTTTGAGTTAGGCACACTCAGATTGTGGGCTAATCGAATTAGTATAATTTTACCGGACTACAAAATTTTAAATCCTAAACGGCTAAATCTCTAAATTTAGTGGGCGAGTCAATCTACATGTTGCAGGAATTGCATTGACATCCCTAATCGCAGGTGTCATTACCCATACAAATCAATAAATGAAAATTTAATTTGGTTCCATGTCATATTTTCTTAGGATGGTTCCATGTCATATCTTAGTTTACAAAATTGAAAAAGAATTGCAGTCTACTAAAATTTCACAAATCTGTTAGTTCCGTTACTTATGGAAATTAATGAAATCAAATTATTGAATTAGAAGAATCCATTAAAATAAATAAATTACAAGATGTGGTCATAAAATATAAAAGTGGAGGGACCTTGGAATATGTCTTTCCACCAAAATCCAAACGACAACATGATTATTATTGAACATCAGTCCACAATATTTATCACTAAAATTGCACAACATACAAAGATAGGACCCAAATGAAAATACAAGATAATCCAATAATGCACTGATTCAGTTATTCAGTAGGCATAATCTCCAACTCCAGTCACTTCTTTGCATGAAGTGCCTGCATGCGTTTCAGAAATTAAATGTATTATTACTTCTATATTTGCATTTCTTGTTCTATTAGTACTCTAATAATACATGAATCTTCTTAATATCAAATCTCATTCACTGGCTTACTTCACATGAATCCATCAATTTAGTAGGCAGACCATAAATTCATCAGTTTAATCTCAAAAAAGCTAGGTAACAAGCAACCCCACTTCAATCAATCCTAGTTTTGCACTTGAACTATAACTCTACCTTTGAATACACGAACGTTCAATTATACTGATTTTTCACATGATTATCAATTTTTGACAAATTACAGTGAATAGCAGGTGAAGTAGTGTAAATATAGTCATCTATATAAGTCATTCTTTTACTTTATGTGCAAACCAGAATTTATGTATAGCATAAAAATTCATACGTAGGAATATGGAGAATCAAGTAATGGTGGATTCCAAACTGATTTAACTTACCACATAGTTTCATGCTTCTGCAGGAAAAATGGAGAGGGTGAAGGGGGCGCCATCCTTCTTGGCCGCAAGAAGCTTGGCAGAGGCATTTGCCTCCTTACAGCGCTGCAAATCCAAGTATTCCAGCTTGGGAATATCAGCCAGCGCTATGGGAACTTCTTTAAGCTTCTCACAGTTGTGCAGCTCGAGCCGTTTAAGGCTGGGGAAATGATGCGCAGACGCCATCCAGATCGACAGATCCGTCCGACCAATGTGCAGAACCTCAAGAGCGTCGAAGCCTCTCTCATCCACCTGCCAACGCCTTCCCACAAACGCATTGTCCTTGAGCTTCAGCACCTGCAATTTCTCCAATGATCCTATAACAGACATGTGAGTCCAATCCAGAAACGTGTTCAGTAGAGTCAGGCTCCTCAGTTTCACCGGGAATTTATAGGCCGGGGGGAGGCCGTCAAGCTTCCCATCCGAAGCCGCCTTTGGGAAAACATCATTGAGAAGCTTCAGTTTCTCAAGATTGCTCAGCTTCCTCAAACTATCAAATGATCCACTCTTGCCATCAAGGAATAAGGATAGTTTGCCACGAATTCCAAGCTTTTTCAGATTGCGAGCCCTGTCGAATATTGCCTCTGTGCAGCTCTCTGGTGACATTGTGCCTAGGCTCTGAAGCTTCTCGCCTTCTTTGCTGTCTTTACCTGGCTTGGCTAGAGTGGTGCACACGTTCGTCTTCAAATGCCTTAGCTGAGTCATGCTCATGACATCTGCTTTGATTTCAAGAGCACGCGATGTTGTGTCAACTACAAGAGTCTGTATGTTCCAAAGCTTGTTGAAGGCTTTAGGGAGAATAGAAGCCTTTGAGTTCGAGTCCAGCTTCATGGATAGTGCAAGGTACCTCAAATGAATTAACTGATAGAAATCACTTGGTAGTTTGCTGAATTTGAGGGGCTTTGCTTCTAAAACTCTCAAAAGCTTGAAAGCTGCAGTAATGGCCGAGATTTTGTCACTTGGCAGCTCTATATCCTCAGAGAATGTAACAAACGAGCGAACGTAAGGGCCTCTTGGGTTTTTATTGAGAAATTCCACGACATGTGAGTGAATGCAGAGGCGACGATGCTTCTCCCCATCATTGACGGAAGGTTGAAGCCCTCCATCACTAGACGGCTTGATTTCTTGGAGGAAATTCTCCCTGTCTTTCCACCTTCAACCCTGCAGAATTCACGTAACATATCATGAATTCGGCACGACTTGACTCTCCCATCGGCCTTCAATCTCTCAACCCTAACTAGATTCCGATTGATCAGATCATCGAGATTGAATTCAGCAATCTCCTCCATGCTAAGGCCATCCTTAGGCTGTATTAGTCCTTCTGCAATCCACATCCGGATCAATTTCCATGCTGGGATCTCAAAATCTTCTGGAAACATCCCCAGATAAAGGAAACATTCCTTTAAGTGGTAAGGCAACTTCTCATAACTCAAAGATATGATCTTTTCCATGCGGTTCTGTGAATCATATTGGAGGAACGTAGTGACACTAGTGGAAACTTTCTCCCAAGCAGCAACAGATCTTGAAACCTTGGTGGCAAGAACGCCTCCGATCACCACAATAGCCAGTGGCAGGCCGTCGCAATGCTCAGAAATCTCTCTCCCAACACCATTCAACTCAGAAGGGAACTCGGGCTTGCTGAAAACCTCCCACTGTAGAAGCTCAACACTCTCCTGTAAATTCAAGTTACGCAAATGGTGCGGCTCCCTGAAGCGGTTGGCATACCTCCCCACGTCCACTTGACGACTGGTGATCATGACTTTCCCTGTCAAGTTATGCTTAGGCAAACAGACTCTGAGCTTCTCCCAATCCGTAGGCTCCCACACATCGTCCATCACTAGCAAGAACTTGCTTTCCTCTAGAACACCCGATATCTCGTCAGCGAGCTCTGATGCGCTCTTTTTAACGTACTCTTCCTCGTTGAGGTTGGTCACCATCTGTCTCAAAATGGAAAGAAACACCTCCTTCACTTTGAACTCTTGAGAGACGTAAACCCATATACGGGTGGGGAATTGGTATTTGATGTCGGGATCGTGATAGATCTTTCCGGTCAATGTAGTCTTGCCCAGGCCAGGCATGCCAATGATGGAGATGACATCCACATACAAAGTG
This sequence comes from Salvia hispanica, assembly GCF_029641045.1. Classification (NCBI taxonomy): domain Eukaryota; kingdom Viridiplantae; phylum Streptophyta; class Magnoliopsida; order Lamiales; family Lamiaceae; genus Salvia; species Salvia hispanica. Next base: position 36,021,761 of record NC_142696.1, read on the forward strand.
CTTGCGTTGAGATACCCAACTATCTTGTCAGCCTCATCTTTTAGACCCACCACATTATCTTTTCTTGATGGTGTAGGCTGTTTCAAAGAGTTCATGTATTCAAAGCAATGTTAGTTACATTGGGAGTTTGAGTCATTTGTTCATAGAATTTCATCCCTAAATAAGTTATCTGCCCTACCAAACATCCGCTTATTGAGTTAATTAACAACATCTATAAATATGATGGCTAATTAAGGAGTGATACTATAGTTTAATCGATGATAAATGAATGAATTGAAAGTAGTTACAACTGAGAGAGAGAGAGGGGAAAAGGTACCTGGAGAGCGTCTTCGTCAGGGCCATCGTTGGCGTTGGCGAGATTGACGAGGTCAAACTTGTCCTTGCCGCCGTAGATCTGGGTGATCCGGCGGCAGATAGCGTCGACCTTCTCGGCGATGTCGATGAGGCTAAGGCCGTTGGAGGCGTTGAATAATTTGGAGAAGTAGCTGTGGGTCTTTTTCTCGGCGGCCTGGGTGACGAAGGCGTCGATTACGTCGTCGGCGTCGTAGATCACGCTGCGGATGTCGCGAACCAGCGGCTTCAGCGCCTCGTCCTTGCGCAGCTTCTTACTCGACACCTTCTTCAGGAACGATTTGAAGAATCCGACGTTCTCCTGCAGCTGCTCCACCTGGCCCTTGGCGTCTTTGATTAGCTGCGCGTGGTGGAGCAGCAGCTGCTTCAGATTTTCCAGCAGGAACTCCACCGCAGCGTCCGCCATTTTTGCTCTCTTTTCTCTCTCTAGATTTTGGTACAAGTTCCAGTTAATTATTGGGCATCTTTTTTTGAAAGGTTTCGTTAAACTTTATATACTAATATGGTCCATCAATATGGACGTGATGAATCATGATATATAAAATATGCTCCTCATTTCGGTCCCCACAAAATAGTGCTCCAAATCCAAAGTAAGAATAAAATGATTTTAATTGGTTTATCAAAAATGGTTTATCATTTCTATATATGCAACATGGTCGTACATTGAGTTTTTATTGTGTTGACTTGCAAACAATTTAATCTATTCAACTCAAATTAAACTACGGTCCGTTAAGAAAATTCTCAAGATCGAGAAACACAAACCTGACATGCCACGATCATATTCGAACAATAGCTATCACAACATGATCATATTTGAATTGACGCGGCACGATACGATGACAACATAATAATAATAATAATATTAACTGAACAACACACATTAGAACGACACGAAAGGGCGTAGACATGTTGCAGAGGAGGTTTGACCAAACAACATGATTGTCATGCTCATGATAAGTGAATGCAAAGAATGATGATACCATGTATTAAAAGGGAGTAAGAAATAAAAACATAATCATAGCTAAGTACTAACAAAAATAATAAGAAGAAGAAAGAAAAAAATAATTATAATAATAACTTTAATCATAAGTAGGAACACTACTATTCAATACTCCTCCTTCCATTTCAAATAGAGCATTTTATATAATATTGTTTTGTAAGCAAATAAAATATAGTAGAATATAAAGTAGAGAATGTTATTTTTATTATAAGAAATATATTAATTACTAGAATGTAACATTTAAAAAAAAATACTATTTACTTATAATAGAACAGAAAAAATAGTAATGATGATATGAAAGACTTGGAGATCGTGTTGGTAACAAAGCTTAATGCAAAAGTTGGGAAAATAATTGTTGCAGCTTAGAAATGTACTCCTAATTTGAGATCAGTAAAGTCTTATACTCCATATCGATGAATCAATTAGGACCGCTCGTTTTTTACTCTTCCCATGGAGTTGATGTGTTTAACTGACCTTAAATTAGTTGATTACACAAACAAATTCTCAAGAACTTGATGCTTAAGTGCCTTTAATTTTGATAGAATGCGATATATAAAAGACAAGTTTTTCCTTTAATTGCAAATATTTATAAGTTTTGGATTGTTTAATAAAATTTAGATATTTTGGTTGACCAATCAAAAAGTTAATTCAATTTATAAATATAGCTATTACAAATTTAATCACCATTTATAAAAATTATTTGAATCAATTCATCTATTTATATTTTGGCCGTTATAAATTTTTGGCTTGGAAGTTTTCTTCATTTGGCTGTTATAAATTTTTAATAATTGTAATTTAATTTCAATATTTCAATAATAATCATTACATAGATCAACCATGGAATTGGGGTTACACGAATTAGAAGATTTGTAACTTTGTAACCGCCACATTATTAGGAATTGTATTAATAATAATTTAATGTAAATTTTTAACACACTATAACTTCTCTATATATTTTTTTCTATATATATGTGCCATTCACTAGCTTATTACTCACTTTCTCATTACCTTTACCTATAATCTATTACATTACTGAATTTTCTACGAATTTGTTTTCAGTATGATTCTTGCTTTCTATTAATAGTATCTTTTCATATTTCTACATTTTATGCATTCTTTAAGTGTAATTATTATGTTACTAATATTTGTTGTCATGTTCTTATCAGAGAGGATAGTTAAAACCATGGAAATGAGATTTCTCTATTAGCAATCTACCATAACTTTATCAATCAAAGGTTGACATCATGGACGCATTCACATTGCCAAATTTGGTTTTGAAATTGATAAGTATTTTATAAAATTTTATAGTACAAATGATAGGTTGTGTTCACATTATTCACAAATGAAAATATTTCTCGAAAGTGCAATATGGGGGGTCTGTAGTTGACTATGTTTGAAGTTCTTATCTACATATGGGAGCAAACTGGCCTGGCTGAGAAGATGGTGTCGACGCAAATGAAAGTGTTGGAAACGATGAGCTATTGGAGATAGATAAGGGCCGATGGGCGATGTGGCAGAGCTGCATGAGCATAAATGATTTGAGATTCTATTTTTTATTGAAATTTTCATTTCTTGGTTGCATTTTGATCTATTAATGGACTTGACTAATTTGCTATTGTTAATTGATTTTCTAATAGTGAAATTATTGAATGTTATATGATTAGTAATTAAATGGATTGATGAACAATGTAATTAATTCCAATATAAGTATTAAATTAAAATTTCAACATTATTAAAAAAAATCTACAAGACAATATGGAAAGTTATTTTGATTTTCCAACATTACCAAAAATTATTAATAACATAATCAAAATTCCTTCGTAATTAAATGTCATTAGTTTATATTGTATTAGTGATTAAAAACTCTATATAATTTTATTTTTTATCATAATTTATTTTATTTAAATTTTCAATTTTATATGAGAAAATTTAATAGACCGTGTAACGCACGGGGTTGATACTAGTATGCATGATATACCACCTTAAAGTGATAGGAATATTATATTTTCAATTGTTAAAGTTGACCATTAAGTATTGATATTTAAACATTGTTAATATTGAAAGATAACTCAAGAAGCAATCGTCATAACTAAACAAAGAAGCAAGGCAAATAGCTCGTTAACGGAGAGGCCTAACCCAGTGACTGCCAGAAGCCCATAGCCCAAGGCCTCATATTAATTATGCGACTAGTGAGATTCGAACTCAAATAGCAAGATTTGTCCCTCCGTTGCCAACTACTACTGCTGCCCCTGCAGCGACAGACAGTCATATCCATTGCTCATATTTTTATGGTCGGAGCGAGTGTCTACTTAAAATTGTTAACAATTTATAACAATTGAGCCATAATCCGATTATATCAAAATATTGCTGGGGAGGTGGTCTTTGTCAAAAGTATTGCCAAAAAAATACTCCGTACTACTACTCCTACTATGTTATAGAAATTGGTCAATTTTGTTAGTGCGTTTACCAGAAAACTAAAACCCCAAATCAGTTACACTGCAGAGAGAGAGAGGTTTTTAATGGCGGACGCAGCAGTAGAATTCCTCCTTGAAAACCTGAAGCAGCTACTGGTCCACCACGTATATCTAATAAAAGATGTGAAGAGTGATCTGGAGAAGTTGGAGAACGATCTCCGTCTGTTCAAAGCCTTTCTCAAGGACTCCTTGAAGAGGCGGCGCAAGGACGCCGTCCTGCGCGAGCTCGGCCGACAAATCCAGAGCGTCGTCAACGAAGCCGAAGACGTCATCGATTCCTTCGTTACGCACGCCGCCGATAATAGAAACAAAAATTTCATTTCCAAATTTTGGTCAGCAAAAATCGATATCGCTGACCAGGTTGACTCCGTCTGCCGGAAGATCAAAGATATCTACGGCGACAAGAGCAAATTTGATATCGCCTTCCTCCCTGTCGACGACGTAGATCCGCCTGAACGAATTGAGGTCAGCTTTTTCTGTCTCCTTTCATCTCTCATATTTCCTTCGATTTATGCTAATCTATTGTTGAATTGTGGATCCTAAAATTGGAATTGAGTATAATTAGTAAAGTAGATTTCTTTCGGAATTGACTGTGGGTGGTAGGTGGACAGAATACTATTATTGGTCCAAATAAATGCACATTACTCCTTCAAGTGTCCATATGAATTTACTTTGTTAAATGTATATATAAATTCACTAATTACTTTGAAATGATAAATGGTTGTACACTATGGAGTAATATTTAATCAATGTCTCAAATACATTATTTTCATAAGAAATACTATAAGTTCAGAATAAATAAATAATCAGTGATATACTACACAGATAAAAGTAAAAATCAAATTGTAGTTTAATATATCAAGCTTGACTCATGTTTTATTTTTAACTTTGCTAATTCGGCTCGGAAGATTATATCTTATGATTGAATATGTATTATATTTAATGTTACAATTTAATCCTAAATTGATAATCATATATTGTAATAATAATAAGTTACAGTCACCCTCCACCTAAAATAATCTCACAACATAATTCTAGATGAATAATCATATGATAATCAGTTATAGCAATGGAACGACATCCATATATTATTATTGAGATCCAAGGATATTATGCAACATTGCTTAATGCCTTCATCCACACACAGGTTCTCAAGACTATATGTTGCATATTTTAGAGTATATATTATGGGCATATAGATACATAAAAATTCATAACAAATTATTGTAAAATTAATTCTAATCACAAGAGTAAAGCTAACAAAGTGAGAGCCGAATCCACATGAAGATAATTTAACTGAAAAGCTTTAACAAGCGAGAACTATCCTAACATGATTGGGAATTGCTCAACACATGTAACCAAGATTATATCCTATAACTTGATTCAATGCAATTAAAGGCCGTGTTTGTTTCCCTCTCCGTTGAATACTTCATGAGAATTGTATGACTAAGATAAGTTGAACACGTCTCAAAGTGTCTACTCATTAACCTATTGTTGTCTAGGACAACACAACACAGATAAAAAGAAATGCCACAGAAAAGAACTAAATTACGTGGGCCGTGTGGCTTGTAAACACATTGTGTGGTCCGTAATATGCTTTTTGGGCGAGATTCCATTGACAACATGCACACGACTCTTTGATGGTCTTTTATGTCCCAAACTCCGTCATTTGTTCAGTAGCTTGCTTCGATCCACCACCTATAGGATTCAATTAGCATCCAAGTGAATCTATGAAACACTTAAAAAGTGCATAAACTAAAAGAAAAAAATTACTACAATTCGATTCATATCAATATGACCCTACATTAATGTTTTTTTATCCCCTTTGTTTATGAACTGACGCTATTGTGAATAATAGTTGAATACAAGTATTTGATAATTACCAAATAGAAAAGTAATAACCGTTTTATCTCTTAATTGGTTCCAATCATCTTCCTTTGTTGATAATTATCTCCTAGCTTTGGACTCATATTGTGCAATTCTTATAATTGTATATACAGAGAAACGATGATCATGCGAAGTAAAACAAGTTGAGATGGTAATATATATAATTGAGATCAAATTCTTTTGTATATTTTTGAGATGCATACATTAATGTCAACCAATAAATGTTAGTCGCGGGGTATGGACGAACTACACCAACTTCATTAGTGTTTTGTTTTTTGATTGTAACATAAAATTTTAAGTGTGGTGAATTCATACTGCTTAAGATATCTTTCAGCATTCTTATATGAAAGAACTGTCTTTCTTTATTGTTTAGAATTCTAGATAATGGACAATACATGTATGTGTTCATATTTTTCAGCAACTAAAGAAATTTTTTTGTCATCACAAGTGACCCTGCTGCCGTTATTCAAAGATAGTATTTTCGATGGAATCTAAACATAAACTCTAGATCCTTATAAAATCTTGGGACCATAAAATAATAGTAGTAATCTTTAATGGCTAGTCTGCTAGACTCTTATTGATTGATTTAATTTGTTTCTGGTTTAACAAAATTGTTCTATATTGATCTTGTATATTTTGTTAATCATTTGAACAGGCCCCCATACTTAGGAAACACAATGTTGTGGGTTTTGAAGATGAGGCAAAAACTTTAATGGGATTTCTTGCTGAAGAAACTGATCATCTTGATGTCATCTCCATCATTGGGATGCCGGGCCTTGGAAAGACTACACTTGCTGGTAAGATCTTTCATGATCAACAGATCAAGTACCAGTTCCCAGTGCGCATATGGGTTTATGTCTCTCAAGATTTCACTAATAAAGATATCTTTCTTTCAATTTTGAAAGAGTTCACTAAGATATCTGAGGAGATTAGCAGCAAAAGTAACGAGGAGTTAGCAGGTTTGGTGGCTAATCATCTGGCAAATGTGAAATTCTTACTAGTCATGGATGATGTATGGGCACCTGCTGATTGGGAAAAACTCCAAATTGCTTTACCGACCAGTAAGAAGGGCAAGGTTTTGATAACCAGCAGGCTAGTGGAAGTGGGTTGGTATACTAATCGCTCTAGAGGTCCTCATATGTTGCGTTTCTTGAATCATAATGAGAGTTGTGAGCTTCTGCAGTTGGAGGTATTTGGTAAACGTGAGTTCCCTCAAGAGCTGCACTTTGAAGGAACGGAAATAGCTAAAAGATGTTGTGGGTTGCCACTTGCAATAGTAGTCATAGGAGGCATTCTTGTAAAGAAGTTTTCTGCTAACGGTGATATGAGTGTCATTAGACGAGCCTGGGAGAAAGTCACGGAAAGTTTCAATACATATCTAAATCTTGACAACGATAAACGAATGGCTAAGATCATATCATTGAGCTATGAAAAGTTACCTTCGCACTTGAGAGAATGCTTTCTCTATGTGGGAATGTTTCCTGAAGACTTTGAGATCCCGGTGTGGAAACTGATTCGAATGTGGATTGCTGAAGGTCTGATACAACGAAGGGATAATATCAGTTTGGAGGAAATTGCAGAAAGCTATCTGGACGATCTTATCAATAGGAACCTAGTTAGAGCTGAGAAGTTGAAGACTGATGGTAGAGTTAAAACTTGTCGTGTTCATGATCTGCTACGTGATTTCTGCAGAACTGAAGCTGGAAATGAAGGGGATAATTTCTTTCAAGTAGTCAAGATCAGTGATGGAGGTTTTCAACCTCCAGTTTATGAAGAGTACAAGTGTCGCCGTCTTTGCATTCATTCTGAAGTGTCAAGATTTCTCGTGGAAAAACCTAAAGGTCCGACTGTCCGCTCATTTGTTTGTTTCTCCAAAGACGAAGTCCCCATTCAGCCAGAATACATTTCAGCCATTCCTGCTAATTTTAAGCTGCTAAGAGTTTTAGAGGCCAAGCCGATCAAATTCACTAAACTCCCGGGTGAGTTGTACCAATTGGTTCACTTAAGGTACATTGTCCTGGCTATCAATTCAACCACAGCAGTGCTTCCTTCAGCTTTCTCAAAGCTTTGGAACATCCAAACTCTTATAGTCGACACAACATCTCGTACCCTTGATGTCAAAGTGGATATTATGAACATGATCCAGTTAAGGCATTTCAAGACTAACGCATCTGCTACTTTCAAGATTGTGAAAAATAGTAAAGGAGGTGAGCAGATTCAAACACTCGGAACAATCTCACCAGAGAGTTGTAGTGAAGATGTTTTTAGCAAGGCTCGGAATTTGAAGAAATTGGGTGTTCGTGGAAAGCTAGCCTGGCTTTTGGAAAACAAGAAAGGGTCCTTTGATAGTTTAGGGAAATTAGGTAATCTTGAAAAGCTGAAGCTGATTAATGATATCATCCTCTGTTCAGGAGCAGAGCGCCAACTGCGTGGCCTTCCTCCGGCTTATAAATTTCCGACAAAACTGAGGAGCCTAACACTATGTGATACTTCTCTCGACTGGGCACATATGTCCGTCCTGGCCTCACTTGACAAACTTGAGGTGCTTAAGCTCAAAGACAAAGCGTTCTGGGGTGAAACTTGGGAGGCAACTGATGGTGGTTTTCGCCATCTTGAAGTCTTGCATATTGGAAGAACAAATCTGAAAAACTGGATAGCTTCTCACCATCACTTCCCTAGACTTAACTGGCTCGAGATAAAGAACTGTGAGGATCTCATAGAAGTTCCAATTCAGCTAGCCGATATACCAAACTTTAAACTTTTAGACTTGCACCGGTCTAAAAATGCAGCTAAATCCGCGAATGCAATTCTTGGGATTAAGAGAAGGCGTGAAGATGAGGTTCCTGCCAATCCCCGTCCATTCAAGCTTTCAATTTTCCCTCCCGAGGCTGAGAAGGAAAGGCAAGTACAAGATTATCAATGATCTATTGAATTCCAGAAGTTAAAAGATGTTTCATATTTGTTCCTTGATAGGTTATTTGGTTTCCCTAGGTTGATGTTTAGCTTTATGACATTTTGAGGGTGTATGTTTAGTTAAATGTTTGCATTGAAGCAACTAGTAACTGATATGCTCCTCCATATTATGACTTCTTACATTTTATAACTTAACTAAGTGGTTTTATTTCTTGTCTCTAGGTGTGAGAACTAGAAGACTCTACTTCATATATTTTTTCAATGAAGGTATGTATTGTGCAATAAATTTTTTTTTTCCAACTTATGTGTTCACTTTAAAAACCTCCAATTATGAAAAATAGCACAATTTACACCCCACGTTACACAGCCATAGACTGATAATGACCTCGTTTGATTCTTGAACAAGATTCTTATGCAGCCTAAACATCTAAAGTTCACGTATAATCAATCCACCTAAGAATCCGGCATGATGATTCATAATTCTACAGCCGAATTACATGTGTAAATAAACTTTTTCCAAAATTGATGGTTTTTTGAAGTGTAACATGAGTTTGGGATTTTTTTAACCTTGGCCTGTCTTAAGGTGAGATGGTCTTACACAAGTTTTCAGTGTTTTATAGTTTGATCTCATCAAGTAATTGGCTCATTGTCAATACAGATATGGCGAACAAAGGTTCCGAAGAAACCAGAGAAGAAAGAATTATCTGAAGATAAATTATACGTTGGAGTTCTGGTTCTGGTAATCAGTTGTAATTGTTGATTTTGTGTGCTGACTTTAATTATTTAGACCATGTTTTAAGTCATTGGAATGCTCCTCTATTCATGTATCATTCGGCCCGACATCACATTCGCTGTCTACAAGCTAAGCCAATTTAGAAGTTCGTTCCTCTATATTGCGATCTTGAAGTCTTGCACCAATCTAAAAATGCATCTAAATCTGCCAAGGTAATTTAATTGTGCTTATTTGACTATGAAGTATGATCAAGTTGGCAATTTCAGTGAATCATCATCAAGACATGTTTGAATATATTTACTTACACTTGCAACAACAACAATGAAACAAAGGTGAGATACAAAAAATCAGACGTGAACGTAGTTTGAGCAGCGATGACGATGGCTAGAAAGCTTTAGAGCCAGGAAGATCAATCCATTGGAGCTGAACTTGGAGCTCACCACATTCAACATTTTTGAGTCTCAGGCACATGTCCTGCATAATCTTGCCATCCCTCCAAACAACACTGCTCTCTTCCACCAAGCAGTTGCTCCGGCAGGGCTGTATCGTCTTGATTCTCTTCCCATTTGGAAGCTCCGTTGGGTGCATCTTCAAGACCTCCACGAACGGCCGTATGTCAAACTCCGCGTCTCCCATGGAGTCGTCCATGCTGAACGTGTCGTGGTCGTATACCTCAAGTAAAACTGGCTGCTCGGCATCCGTAACAGAAAGTGTCAAGTCCTCATTCCATTCTGGATTTACATCCTTTCTGATAACTCGGGTCTTCATCCTCTGCATTCCATCATATAATATATAAACATGCACATTGAAATGCAAATTAAAAGTATAAATGCATGAATATGTAAAATAGGATATTGGGAACCTGGTTGCCAATCCTGACAACAACGTAGGGATCGCTGCTTCGGACGTCGCGCACAGCGAGATTAAGGCCTCGCTTGATACGAATCCGAAGCAATCCCAACAGATCATCCATCACCATATGCGTTGGATTGTGTCCATGCCCCAACACCGGCGATGGCAATGGCGATGGCGATGGCGAATGCTCCGCTGCATCGTGGCGCATTGGAGATTCTGAATGTGGAGAACCCGCCGCCATTTATTTATGATCAAACAACAAATTTCTAATTTTGCGCCCTTATTATGTTTCTTGTCTTAAAAATTGGTTGCCGCCCTGCAGAAATAAAGGAGAAATAATTATAGCTAATATGGGGAGAAAATATGATGAGTTTGTTTGTTAAATTAAAAGAGAATTAATGTTGTATGTTTGCATGCTTCAAATTTGAGATGAGATGAAGAAGTAGGTTTTTTGGGTTGATTGGAAGTGTTTGTGTTTACCAAATCTAATTGCAAGAGAGCGGGGAGTTCCCATTAAAGTATGAGCATTGAATATATGGGAAAGTATTGTATGTGAGAAATTGAGGTAACCGGTTGTGTTAATGGTGTTAATGGGACTACAAAGTTGTTGGATTTCATTGCTGCTTACGGCGAAAAGGGCGCTCTGAATTAGTATACACTTTTAGGGAGAGAATTGATCAATACTAGTATTATAATTTCTTTTAAAATATTTGATTAGTTGACGTGTATATTACTATGTGAATATTTTGTGGGAGCTGTAGAACATCGTTTCGGGTTTAATCATTAAAAAAAATTGTATTTGTAGTGTCAAACTTAATACGACATTGTTCAACTCTAGATAAAATAATTGTACATAATTTCCACCCAATATACAAATCAACTTCGAACCATTATCATTCAAAACAGTTATTTAAATTTTTATAAGTTGGGCATTATTTAATTATTCCAAAATTTTCATTTAATTAGAAGAAAACGTTCAATTCATCCATATCTCAATCATGCGATGCTTTTTCTTGCTTATAAATAAATTTATGTAGAGAATTAATTACAAATAGCTAAATTATTTTTCTTTTTTCAATATAAAAAGACTCTTTGACCCCTCGAAAGTTTTTCGAAATGGGCAAGTTCGTCGGAAAAGTCTAACTAATTTATTAGTAATTAGTTAGACTTTTCCGACTAACTTGCCCATTTCGAAAAACTTTCGAGGGGTCAAATGCCTTAGAATTCAAAGAGGAAAAGACATAATTTATTTTATGTTTATTCATAACCTATTGAGCAAGAAGAAAGGAATTACTCCTTCAAATATTAATTAATTGAACCATGACTATAGTAAATTCTTATTCATTTTATAATCACTTGACATTTACCAAAATTAATAAATGAGAGTATCAGCAAGATACAGTCAAACATTGAGTCCATATACTTCCACAGTTCCAGCCATCTTAACATGCCAACCTGACTTGGGGGGGTCAGGTTTAACAAAATTTTTGGTTTGAATAGTTAGCCAAATCCATAGGAGGGTCAAGCCTGGTCTAAAAATCTTTGCATTGTACATAAAGCATTTCGAATTTGGTAATTTTTTTATTTTTTCTCGACCAATTAAAATTTTTGGGTGGACAGGCGCAACCCAATTTATGGAAAGGAATTATGGCCTTGTGTGGAACCAACAATATGTCTATTCATTACTATTGGAATTAAATTATAAGTATACCTCTAGGTAAATGCTAAATATAGTACTACTGTAGTACTTTGTTAGAAGCATCACCCACTCGTGACATCAATGATCAAACAAACTTATTAATCACTTGAAATAGAACTAATATGTTTCAAGTTATATCAAAGATTAAATGTCCTTTTTGGTCCTTAACATATAAAGATTTTTTTATTTTGGTCCATAACATTATCTTTTGAATTATTTGGTCCCTCACAAATAAAAACGGGTCACATTTGATCCGAATTGGACGGAAATGGTTAACTTTAACAGTCAACGAAAATTAATCGAATTTTGACCGGATTAAGTTAATAATTAAGTTAAGAATAAGTTAAAAATTACACTGCCTGCCGGAACTAGTCTCCTCTCCTCCGCCGCCGGAGCCGGTCCCCTCTCTTCCACCGCCCCTCTCCTCCACCGCCAGAGCCGGTGCTGCCGCCACCGCTGGTATTACTAGTTCTGCTGCTTGATCCCGTAAATTTCTTCTTCCACCAATCCCTCTCACCACCGCCCTTCCACCCCTCCAGCTTCGGCGAAACTCTCCCACTCCCACCACCACCAACAACAACAACAGTTTTGTTCCTTCTCTTAGACAAACGCAACCGGAAACGCCATATTCAAAAAGAACCCCTTATACAACAGTTATCCTCGAAGCTCAATCACCGCTCAATTTTTCTGCTCTCTTCCTTCTTCAATCCCGTCGCCGCTCCTCCTCGATCCGAACCGCCTTCGATTTGATTCTCCGCTCTGTGATGATGCTCGACTATATCCTTGAGCGAGAGCTCGTACGACGATTCCGGCATGTGCCTCACCATCTCCATGAGCTCCGACCGCCCTCTCGCGACCGCCTGAGCTCGCGAATCCGGCGAGAGAAGGGGGAGCGACGGACTAGAGCTCCTGTTCCTCCACAGAGGCGGCGAGATCGCACCGGAATCGTCGGTTTCCACTTTCCATGGCACGAATCGGCGCGAGTTGCACCTCGGAGTAGTGATTCCTGCGGCTATGATAAAGCTACGGTTAGGATTTTGATGGGATTTTGGGATTTTGAGATGGTGGCGGAGGAGAGGAGACCGACTTCGGCGGAGAGTACCGGCTCCGGCGGCGGAGGGGAGAGGACCGGTTCCGGTAGCGTAATTTTTAACTTAATATTAACTTAATTCTTAACTTAATTATTAACCTAATCCGGTCAAAATTCGATTAATTTTTGTTAACTGTTAAAGTTGACCATTTCCGTCCAATTCGGACTAAATGTGACCCATTTTTATTTGTGAGGGACCGAATAATTCAAAAGATAATGTTATGAACCAAAATCAAAAAATCTCCATATGTAAAGGACCAAAAAGGACCTTTAGTCTATATCAAAATTAAGATTTTAAAGAATCGATTGAAATGGTATTTTCATTTCTTTTACTTTGAAAATTATCAGTATTGAGAAAAATAATGACGTCGTGAGAAGGTAAGCATGAGGATCAATGGTTGCAAAGCAATACTACAATATATGGGGGTGTGATAGCAACATATTGTTACTATTCATTAATAACAATTAATGATGAAGACAAAGTCAATTACCACGTCACTGCCATTGCTAGTTCTAGGTCAACAACCTTCCCCACTTCCAACATTCTTGCTCACTTCCAAATCCATTTTCAAACATATACATACACGCATTTATATGCGTGACCTACTCATATAATATTCGTGAGCATATTTTGATTAACGAGAGTTTTTCTCCAACAAATAAAGATTCATTGTAAGTTTGTTTGGTGTTAAAGTGAAAAATGTCAATTGAATTTTTTAGATACTGAAAAGTCTTAAACAGTCAACATGGGTTGCATATCGACACCTTACTATAGTTTTTCATTTCTATTTTCTACTTAGTTATGCACGAACTATTAATCCTCATCATTGTCAATTCGTCTTATTTTACGCTTAACGACACACTCAAATTGCACATCAAATTTTGATAATCACAGAAAAAACCAAATTATGTGAACAAAATTTTACTCGTAACTTATTGGAGTATATGAAAATATCATACTATATCGATATCCAATTTATGAACACTAAATATGGAGAATATATTAGTAGGTGTATGTAGCAAATAATTTTGAAACAAACATTGAACATTAATTGCATACACATACATATAAGCTAACTATTTGATTAAACTTACACAATCTCTCCATGTCGACTTATTATCTATTGACTTATTGAGTAAAATGAATGGACCCGTGGCAGTATTTTTATTTTATGAAACAACTTAATTCTCAATAATGAATTTATACATATAGTTTGAAAAGAGGTAATTAAGAACAACAATTGTTCCAATTAATAATGATACATGCCTTGGCTCACCCAATTAATACTATGAAATCGCGTATTTCAGTTGTATAATGTGTCAATTTTAATAATTTAATAAAAATTTCAAATTCATTAAACAAGAGATGGACCATCTGATTAACAACAGAAAGACAAGATTTGTAGATAGGGATGTATGAATTCAACGGTGTGGATTCCCACATGTAATACCAACCACAATCATTCCTTCAACGGATGAGAGTCAACATTAGACAAATGCCGTTGGATGAGCCGTTGGGAAGATTGGACGGTCTGATAAATAACATAATTCAGTTCACACACATAATTATTCGAAGGATTAAATCTAAGTGGACAAATTTATCCCTGCTAGGGAATGCTTTTCACGTTATTGGAGATGGCAATAAGGGTATGTACTTGGTTTAACATGGTGAAATGTTGTATATAAAACATGTGAATAGAAAAAGTGAACATTATCATTTAAATTACTACTCCTATAAGTTTTGATTCACATCTAGTAATTTTTATAACTTTTGAAAATACCGAATTAAATTATATTTATAATTGTCTCATACCATTAAAATTTTTATACTATTATTTAAATCATAATTTTTTTGTTAACTTATGGACAATTTAGCTTTGTTCTATATTAAGGTGTCAATTTCTAAATGATTGTTACACAGTGACAATGATGACAATCGCAAGTCACAACAAATTTTATCAAAATATTAATTGTAAGGGACAATTAAGCTTTTATTATTTAATTTCTGAATTAAAATTATGGGATTGACTAAAAATCAAAGTTATGATTTAAATGAAACTTTTTTTTATAAAAGTTACGAGATTAACCAGAAATCAATCAAAATTATGGGAGTAATTCATATTTCGTTTGAGATGCCCCAAGGTAAATTATTCATTTCCTCTTTTTAACAAAACTAACTAGTTTGATTTCTCTAACTTTATTTTCTTTTTTATTTTAATATATCTTCATTTGTAATATTATTTTTTTATTTTCTCTCAGCTTATTAACTAATGATCATTTTTTCTCAATTTTTATGTTTAAAAAAGAAGCATCTCACTTAGCACCGTGAGGAGGTCACTATGTGGAACTGTCATATATGTGTAATAATTTATCTTTTTAGAGAAAATCATTTAATTGTATATGTCAACGTTGACTGCAAGATTTTCTCTTCCCTTTTTTTTTTTGTTTATCGCGAATGAATTATGAAAATGAATATTAATATTAAGGAGCTATCACTTAGGCTGACAGTACCGGTCTTAATCATCGACGAATAAGCATACTTTAAAACTTTAGCACTCCCATTTGTTGGACTTGGAATTTTGGAAGCCATGCAATATGTACTATACAAGTAATATTCCTAAGAACTTTGATTTGGTAAGACATAAAAAGGGTGATGTTCTGTTGAATATAACTAACTCCTAATTTGATATTTTATCTAAGATCTAGTATTAAAGAATTGATATGCTATGTACTATCTTGCATATGCATATTGCAAATGTACGAAAGGTATTTGTTCTTTCGGGCTATCGAGGTTTGGCCTTTCAATTATTGCAACTATTGATATATAATTACTGAGAGATCTTTTGTAAGAGGTTTGTCAGTTACGTTTTTTATAAATAATTTTTTATCCTCTTCCCTCCCTAACTTTCACTACGGATATATTTCGATATTTAATTCAATAATCATAGTAAGGAAGTCATTATACGTATTCAATACGCTTAAAGAATTCAAAAAATGTACACAAATACAATAAAGTAGGAACCAAAATAAACTTTTATACACCATCCATAAGTATCTAGAAGACCACAAGATATTCCTAAAATATCACACTAACACATTATTCAATCCGAAGGAAAACACCACACAACACATTGTATTTGTCAACTTACGTTTTTATAAATTTTGAAACACAACAATAATTTGTGATATACACTTTTTTATAAATAATTTTTTATGCTCTTCCCTCCTAACTTTCACCACGGAATATTTCAATATTTAATTTAATAATCGTAGTAAGGAAGTAAGTCATTATCCAATATATATACGTATTCAATACGCTTTAAAGAATTAACCAAATGTACACGAATACAATAAAGAAACTCTAAAGTAGGAACCAAAATAAATTATGCACCATCCATAATATCTAGAAGATCACAAGATAATCAATAAATAAATTGGAATGGGCCCATTACACGTAGGACCCAACACTTTAATATATCGTCATTATCTACATTATTTACAAGTCAATAACTACTCTTCCACAGTCAGCTCACAATTAGCAAGTGCTAAAGCTAAACATTGGGTAATAACATAGTTTTATAGAATTACAGTCCCTAGTTTATTCCCGGCTTTGCCTTTTTCCACACCATAAAATAATCACACCAATAAAAAATAAATTTGAAAATAAAAATTCCCTTAAGTTTCTAGAAAACTTGATTAAGTATAATAATATAACTAAAAATATATAAGGATTTATGCATAGGTCAATTTTCATTAACCCAAAATAATCTTTGACAAGATGACGCGTCGATATAGACATCTATGAATCACGGGTTTTCGTCAACTTCAAAAATTAATTTAATTAATATTTTTTCATTTATTTGAGAGAGATAGGAAGATAGAGACCAAAGTCAACCAAATGCTGTCACCGAACATGGCAGAATATTAATTATTGTAGTCTCTGATAATTCTTTTGACTTCATCAAACATTTGAAGCATTATTAAATTGATTTAATATATTGATTTTGGATTTCAAAATTCGGAACTGGGTTGATTTAGATCTGCTCAGAGTAGTATATAATTGTGTGGAGATCCATAATCATACTACTAGGAGTTAATTAAACACGTACATAGTTTTAGTAGATCAATTTTTAAACCATGTTTCCATGTGATAATTAAACTAATCAATTTTGACCGGATATTTTGATGGTGAAAGACCCGAATTAAGGACTTAATTATGCGTGTACGCAATTGATGACGTTAATTCAATTATGGAATAGAATAACCATACCAAATTAACTTTTTTAAGCATGTAAACTAAAAGAAATGCTCATAGTTTACTACTCAGAAAGTAAGAAAAATAAAAAAAGACGAATTAAATATCAAACTTGACTTTTAAGTACGAAATTGATAGACTGGATGAGTGTTAAAGTAAGCCACAAGATCAATCTCATGTTAA
Source organism: Salvia hispanica (assembly GCF_029641045.1). NCBI lineage: Eukaryota > Viridiplantae > Streptophyta > Magnoliopsida > Lamiales > Lamiaceae > Salvia > Salvia hispanica. The sequence continues at coordinate 36,039,201 of NC_142696.1, forward strand.
TCAATCTATGAAAATAATCACCTACCATAACACATAAGCTCAAGAATCAAGTGTCCCAATAATAAGTTCGCTAATCTTGGTATGATTGAGCATAAAATTCCTATAAATGTAATAAAGCTATATTAATGCATCATCCATCCATTTGCCTAAGACATACCTTCACTTCAACTGAATCAATTTCTACTTTGGGATCATTTTACGTTAGAGATTCCCACAATAGAAACTTTGTTTTACATATGTAGGACTCGGTAAAACTGTAACATGAAACGTGTATTTAAAAATATGTTTTGGGTATGCGTTTAATACTAAAAAATCGATCCTCGGTAACACATTGGCCTTGCAAAGTTGATTATGCGGGATCATTACTGGGAGTTATCACAGTTGTTAACAAACTTATTTTATACACAAAACAAAATAATAAATCCATAAAAATTTTCTCTGACGATCCTTGCTCATTTAGTATGACTTCTTGTTGGAATTTGGGTTATATTGGTGAGATCTTTGATCCAACAGTAAAGAGATTGTGGTTATAATAAATGTCATGTGGCTTTCTTAATTTCCAATTAAATAATTTTTTTATAAGCCAAGAATTATACACAAAAATATCATCTTCATCAAATAATAATAGTACTAGTAGATGTAATATGAGAAGAATTAAGTTTCCTAATAAAGAAAGGAAGAAATAATTTCAGCATCATCAAAATGATGGAAAAATTGAAAGATGATTTATACTACAGCTAGCGATTCTATGCTACCAAAAAAAGAGGGAAAAAAAATGAGAAATCGAAATTTCTCAAAACAGAGCATAGCTAATCTAAGCTTCCCACGATTCGAGCGTGGGGAAGTTACAGAGAGAGTCGAAGTAATGCTCCCTCGCTCCGCCGTCGGTCGCCGCCGCAGCGTACGAAGCCGAGGCGTCGAGCATGAACGCCGCCGACGTGTCCAGCGTCGGGAATCCGTCCGCCGCTCTCCGCGGCTCCGGTCTAGACACCGCCGAAGCGGAAGCGCTGGAGCCGCCGATCTTCGCGCCGGTCACCTCCTGCACCATCCACATGAAATTCTCCGGATCCGCGTTGTAGAACGTCGTTGTCGCCGCGCGCTTCGACGGCCGCGCCTTGCGCTTCGCCACCCTGCCGCCGGAGATCGGAGCCACTCGCCGCTGCTTCGAGACGAGAGCCTCGTTCTCCGACACGCCGGAGACCGTCGGCGTGTGAACCGGCGTCGTGTCCGCCTTGGAGTAGACAGAGTGCAGCATTCCGGATGAGATCTCGGCGCCGGAGATGGAGGTGTGCAGCGCCTTCGTTAGGGTTTCGTTTTCCATTGTGAATAGATCGGAAAGCCATGTGTCGGGATACGCCGGGCGGTAGGACCACGGCTGCTCCGCCAGGAGATGATCGTAAGACGCCATTGTTTGTAGCTAGAAATCGACAAATTCTAAATTGATTAGAAATTGACCTTAGAATTTTGACCTAATTTTAGTTGTTAGAAGATTTGAAGAAGGAGAAGGGGAGAAGTAGTGAGTTAGAGAGTAGTTGGAATGAATCTGAATGTGAAATGAAACAGAGTGAGAAATGGGAGCTTTATAGGGAGAAGGGAGGGTGGTGAATAAATAGGACGGTGAGAAAGGAAACGCGTTGATACGGCCAGGTGGCAGGCATCTTTTATGCTAGGGGAATAAGTTATTACTCTCTCATTCACTTCGGGTATCCATAACTCTACACGGGGCCAAGCTCTAGGTCTCACTCACGTCATCATTTCTCTTATTTTATGCACCAAGGCCACAACTTTAACAATTTTGCAGGCCTCATCCGAGCCTCATCCAGACCACGAATATTAAATTGCACTATTCATTACCTTTAATGCAATAATTTGAAACAATGACCATTTATGTAAATGAAAAATTAATTTTATTCATTCTGAATAAAATTACAAACGACGAGAAAAAAAATACATTAAACATGACATCAATGCTGGAAAATGTTGATGTGTGTCCAAAATTCTTCAATTAGATCTGCTTGGATGCAAGTGTGGGCATGTTCTTCGCGCATATCAATTTCGCGAGCCATGACATTGCGAATGTTGAGAGAAACACCTTGCGTTGGAGGGTCACTTAAAATGGATGAACTGGCGATGGCGTAGTCGTTCCATGCGGTGACATTGTCTCCTTCATCATCCACGATCATGTTATGCAGTAAGACACATGCATACATGATGTCAACAATTAGTGGAGAGTGCCACATACATGACGGTCAATTTACTGTATCCCACCATTCTTGGAGGATTCTGAATGCATGCTCCACGTCTTTCTGAGCCGTCTCCTGCCTTTGGGCAAACAACAACCTCTTCGAAGTTGCCGTACATGTGATTGTCTTTACGAAGACGGGCCATCGCAGTTATATCCCATTTGCCAGACAGTACTTCATATTGTACCGACGACCGTTGTGAACTCTACGTTTGTCGATCGCCCGACGCCTAGCTCGTTGAACACTGAAGACTCATTCAACACATTGAGGTGGTTGCTCGATCCAGCGGCACCAAGTATGCATGCCAGATCCACAATTATTGGTTGGCAACTACCTCCAACACGATAGTCAAATGTGTGCCCTTGTACCCGCTAGTGTATGCACCTCTCCATGCCGCGGGACAATTCTTTCACTACCAATGCATGCTGTCGATGCTGCCCAATATTTTGGGGAAGTTGTGAACCCCCTCGTGCATGTTCACCAACATCTAGGTGTTGTGAGTCATTCGTATCCTTGAAAGCTTCGGTGACCGTTAGAAAAAATTTTGCATGGAGATACTCGTCGAACATATCAGCACTAGTGTCTTAAGTGAGTTGTCGTATTGCTGATGTGCATTTCTGCAATGACGATAGACTTTGCCGCCTACAACCTTGGTGCATTGCATGAAATACGAATCACGAGCAACAACTCCGCTGACAACACGCAGGAACAAAGGCATCCCCATCTGGAACCGTCGGCGAAACATCTGATCACTCTATCGAGGGTCTCTTGAGAAATAATCAGTGAAGAACCGCAAACTAGCTTCCTCACGATCTCGATGGATATACATCTGACTCCGTGGTACGCTTTGTTAATTCCAAGCTTGAATTGCAGCTTGGTTGCGAGCAACCTCGTTGTTTATTTTCTCTTGGGTAGCAGGCGTCGCCTCATTCATCATTTTAATAATGTTCTCGCGGATGACTTTTTCATCGGGTTGAGGGGGCATTTTGACGGATATAGTGGGAGATTAAGTTTGAGAAGGATATGAATGATGTAGAATACAAATGAAAATGTTGTGGAATGATATGATATTTACAGGAAAAATATTTGAATTAAAAAAAAAATAAAATTGAGTTGGATCCGGCCCGTGTGCCTGCAGTGCCTGGACAGGGCGCAAACGGGTGTGGCCAAAGGCTCCTCCACTGTCCCAAGTCTTGTCCGAGGCCCCGGAATACCCACCTCAAACCCACAAGGCCCTGAAAAATCCACCTCGAACCTGCTAGGCCCCAGGCCGAACCTCACCCGTGGTCTGGCCCCTAGTGTTGGGGATGGCCTTATTACTTAATAGAGAATTTGAAGATGAGAAAAGTTTGAAAAAATTACTCATATTAGCTGGAACAAAATGATATTGTTTTAATATGCTAAAATAATTCATTGCTTCATGTAAATTTATCGGCTTGTTATATGTGCTAGATTTTGTTGGGCTCAGTCCTTAGGTCGGGTAGCCCAGCGGGACGAGACACCCACAACGGTTACCTGTCGTCTCATTCTGGCGAGATAGGTTAGCAGCACTTCGTGCGCACTATTATAGATACTCTTACGTGGCGCGCATTAAAACAATATTGCAGCCCTTTATTATATCCAATGACAATTATTTTGCTTACGAACCATTTATGACTAATTAAATCTCATAATTTTTTCTTATTTGCTCTAAAATGAAAAATAGGATTAATGATTATGAATATATGAAATGTTTTTCCAACAGCTTAACTTCAAGTTCGTGAAAGTGTCTATCTATGAGTAATGAGTAAAGTTTCGTTGAAGTTGATGGTAATTTTTTAAGAAATAAAGCCTAGTCAAAACTAAACTTAAGTTAACTTCACTTACAAAATAATTTTATTCGAACAATTCAACGAATTCAATGATTAAATGTCAAAAGCAAAGCATATTAAATGTCCTATTAACTTGAAATTTCAAAATTAGAATATGTAGCCACCGTTTTCTATACTGTGCAATGAATAGGGAGTAGTACTTAGGGGTGGGTAGGTACGGTATACCTTACCGAAACCACCATACCGTATACCTTACCGTAAATACGGTATGCGAAAAAGTCATACCTTTACCTTACCAAAGTTTTCGGTATACCGAACTTCGATATACCTTATTTTCGGTATGACGAATTTCCATACCAATACCGTATCTCATTTTTGGTATACCGTACCGAAGTTCGGTATACCTTACTTTTACAGTATACCTGACTTTCAACATCAATTAAAATAAAAAATTAAAGTTTCTAGAATATTATTTATATTTTATAATTTTAAAAATAAATTAAATATAATGTATTCATAATTATATTTATATTTTATGATAGATTTTATAATTTAAAAATATATAAAATATATTTTATATATAATTGTGTTTATATTTTTGTGGTATATACCTTAGTTTACGGTATATACCTTAATTTACAGTATATACCGAATTTCGGTATGCAGCGGTATACCGCGGTATTTGAAAATTCATACCGTTACCTTACCGGAATCTTTCGGTAAGGTATCATACCGTACCGAAAGTCACGGTATACCGAAAATTCGATATTTTTTCGGTACGATAAGGCCGGTATTTCGGTATTTTGGTATTTTTCCCCAGCCCTAGTAGTACTCCATATTGCAAATAATTTAAGTTATAAAATATTTTCTTCGATTTAATAATTAAGTTATGATACACTTTGGCATAACATCAGGCATAACATCAACGAATATATTGTTTTTTTAAGTTATAAATATTTTCTTCGAAGTATGTTCACATTTCTGATTTCACCTATCGTATTCAAGTCTCATACTGCAAAGAGGGCCCAATGGGCCACGTGGGCTAACAGGTGTAACCATGTAGTGTCGGGTCGGAATTATCCAGTTCTCCGTGTGGGTCCGGAGAATCTTTTCATCTATAATAGGCCTCTATATGTCGAGCATATACATATGCTATATATTTTAAATTACCAATGGATTATTAAATTTCATTGTAAAATATGATGAGAATGAGATTGCTAATTCTTCTATTTGTAATAGTAATAGATTGTACTTAGTTTTAATAGATTTTCGTTAACTTCTGTAAAATATGATTGTGATAGAAATTAAACGACCCTATATGAATTAATTGGGGTAGTTAAACAATGAATAGTTTATTACTATTAAGCTATAATAATAATTTTGTTGGCTTCATTGTAATTTAAATGAAATAGACTGTGTTTGGAATTTCGCTAGCAAACCCCACTTTCAATTTCCGTCATTTTCTGTGGTCTTATAGCTTTTCACAATTATTAAGCTGTTTCCAAATTATTGAATTTTCAAATATGGCTCACTGACATCATTGACTTATATCACTACTCATAAATTATTAAAGCCTGTGCTGACAAAATCCCTAACCTAATAATACCCACAAACTCATCTATATTTTTTTGTTTCTGTTTTTGGATTCTGGGAAGTGCAGAGAATAAAACAATGATCATATATCTTCGTTATTTTTCCTATGGGAGATAAGAATACTTAAATTTAATATACGAAGAAAGTAAATGTTATATAAATTAGACATATAATTTGGTTAAACACTCTTTATTAAATATATAGTATAGTATTAAATATTTTAAGGAAAATAGCTACAAATATAATTTGGGTAAACACTCTTTATTAGCCAGTTAATATAAACAGTCAACAATATTAGTGTAAAGAGCATTTTAATGGGAACATTATTAATTTTCGTAAATTTGGTTGCTTTATAAGCCACAATTAATACTCATATAGTGTGAACGTCAATTGTGAAAACGCGTTTTCTGCTGTTTGTCTATTTTTGCGAATACATAAAGACGATTTTTGTTGTTACGTTGCTACTAAAAGTTAATCATATACGCACAACAGAAAAAAAATAAATAAATTATGAAATCATGCATACGCTGTAAATATTTATCAGTTTATATCATGCACTATATATTTGACCAAATCAATATAATCATTGCCAAATTATATGATGACAGCTACTTTTTTCAATAATTTGAAGTACACACCCAGAATTACCTCTTGTGGGTAAAAGGTAAAATCCATTCACTTGCCCTTTCCCTAAAATATTACTCAGATTTTATTTTATGTTTTTATCATCATGGGTTGAATTACTTGAATTATTTTATGTTTCAGTATCCCAGCCCAGTATGTTACACGTTCAATTATTCATATATGGAAAAATTCAAATATTTCAATATAGACTATAGTTGTCTATCTATAAATTAATACTCCTATAACATGATATTGAAATATAATTGATGGGCTTCTATCAGATAATCCACAAACTTATCTACCAAAGAAATAATTAAAAATCGGATAATATATCTATAAATCTTCGATGTAGAATCAACTTTATTAGTGGGTGAAAAATCAACCTAATTTATGATTGTCTTATATCAAAAAAATACATGGATGGAAAGGCATTGGAGTGGGGGCCCTTTCTCGCCTTTCTTTTGTGAAGTAATCACGAAATTAATGTGGGCCCATATGCGTTCATACTCAACTTAAAAAAAGTTAGTGCACATATTTTTGTCCATTTAATTGGCAACTTCCTTGATTTTGCTCTGAAGTGTCGCAACAAAATTGCATGCATTTTTTAGTTCACATTAGTTTACACTTGAGAACTTTGAATAAGATTCTTATATGCTCAGTGGCGGACGCAAGAATTATTTTCAATAGGGGTTTTATTAGATATTCTCTCCGTCGACTAATACAAAGAACATTTTGTCCTAGTACGAGTTTTAAGAAATATAGTAGAAAATTGATTAAAAAAAATAGTGAAAGGTGAGTCCTACTTTATATATTAATTTTATAATAAAACTAGAGTAGGATAAAGTTAGTGGAATGTGTGGTCCATTACTAAAAATAGTAGAAAACAACTGAGAAGTTTAGTGGTTGACGGATGAAAATAGCAAAATGGAAAATTTATTGATGGACGGAGGGAGTACTTTTTATAGTCAATATATGTATATTTGTGTGTATATATATAATGGAATGCGCCCCTTATAATGAATACTCCTGCATATAATGTTAATTACAAGGGCATAATGTTCATTATAAGGGATGTACTATACATAATACAAAGTGCATAAAAATATTCATTACAAATGTATAAAATGTTTATGATTTATAATTTATAGTTATACAATAAGAATTGGTTATTATATGAACATATTTATATCTATCTATATATATATTATTTAGAAAATTACTTTCTCTTATTATGTTTTATACTTTTCTATTTTCAAATAACTTATTTACATTAATACGTAGTGTATATCGTTTCGTTTCTATTATTTTTAGTAAATGCACCATGCTTTCTTAAAAAGTATTATAGCACAATTGTTATAAAACTGAAAAGAAAAGAAAGAATTTGAAAATTGAAATATTACCAATAAAAATCACCGCCTAAAATGAAGGTTCCAGTGCCAAATTAAATAACGAGGAGAGAATTAGTTTTAGTTTTAAATAATTTGAAAATAATCAATAGCCTTTAGAGCATCCACTATAGGGGAGTCGCGGTCGGGCCACGGGAGAGCCGCGAGCCGCGGCTCCCTGGAGTGACTGGGGTGGGCAGCCCGGGGGGGGGGGGGGGGGGGATGGGGGTGGACAAGGGAGCGCCATGATCGTGGCCTGACTGCGGCTCCCCTATTTCCGATTTTTTTTTTTTTAATTTTCAAAATTTATTCTATATATATCTAAAATTCATATCTTATTTTAACTCTACCCTCACACACAATTTACCCTATTCCCTTCAATTTGAATTTTTGTGAAATGCAAGGCGGAGACGATCCCGGTTATGGAGATTCGGGACAGGGGAACTTTCCACCCCCCAACGCTGGAGATCGAGTCCCGCCCCTCCTCCATCCCAGATGTGGAGTCCGCCATCGCCGGCGCCGTGGCAACAAACACCCCAAAACCGGGGTCAGTCCCCGGCTTATCAGCAGAGATATGCAGGTCGTACCCAACCGGAGACGGGCGACTACCGACCCAACATGGACGCGATAAACTTCCCGTCCCAATTTCAATCATCCTCATTCCAGAGCAGTCAATCTCCGCTTGATGAATCTGATAGATTCACATGGGAACAATTGATGGGGTCGCCTGATACCCCAACGCCGACGCCCGGTCGTGTAGAGACGGGGAGAGGAGGCGGTGGAAGAAGCGGCGGCGGTGGCAACGGCAGGCGAAGAGGCGGCGGCGGGCGAGGCGGAGGATCCGCGCGAGGTGGCGGCAACGGCGACGGCGGGCAGCAAGGCGGCCGTGGTGGTCGCAGACAAGGCGATGGCGGCGGCGGGCAGGAAGGCGGCGGCGGCGGTCACGGAGATGGCGATGGCGGTCGTGGTCGACGAGGGATTCTGTACACAGACGCCGAGTCCATTGCTATTGCTAGGGCATGGGATGCGGTGACGACAGATGCCATAGTTGGCACGGATCAGACCGACTTATGCTTCTGGCGGAAAGTCTTGGTGGTGTACAATGAATTCAAACCGCCGGGGAGCGTCGACCGTACACCCGATCAGATTCGGAAGAAGTTCGGCAGGATCACTACAGCTCTTCAGAAGTTCATTGGTTAATACAAGAACCAAATGCGCACTGCTCAGAGTGGCCGCAGCGAAGCCGACATAAAATTCCTGTCGATGCAGTTGTTCAATGTGCAAGTAGGCAAGAAGTTTACCTACTAGGTAGAATTCCTCGTTCTGCGGGACTCCCCAAAATTCAGAGCCATCTGCGAGAACGTGTCTGATTCTGGGCCGAGCCGTACAAGACAGGGCAGGGGTGGCAACTGCAGCAGTAGTAGCGGCGGTTCAAGGACCTTCGACCTCAACGACGAGGTCATGGAGGACCCCCCCCCCCAGTCACTATCCCGGCGTCCACGGCCCCTGGGTCAACAGTCCGCAATCCGAGCCGCTAGATCCGCCTCCGCCACTGCCTCCCAACACTCTGCTGCGGGCCCGTCTGCACCCGCCCCCGGATCGGCCCGAGCGGCGTTGCAAAACACCCTAGCGGTGCAGATGATAAAGGAACTCAAGGACACTCTAGCCTTGTATGAGAAGTCGACCGACCCGACTACCAAGATGATGTACTACGACCTTATGGTGAGGCTGAGTTCGTTGTTGGGGTGGGAGGACATGGCGGCGGCAACGACGGGACCTCAGAGCGGTGGCGGTGGTGGTGACGGTGATGGCGTTGGCGGTGACGATGCAACGGGTGAAGTTGAAGTGGCGGATTCTGATGATGAGACCAAGTAGTCGGCGATGGCGGTGTTTTTTTATGTTTTTGTTTGCGTGTTCTAAAATAATTTCCGTTGTATAATTTTACCCCGTTCTATAATACAAAGAAGATTTGGTTTTCGATTTAGTTTTCATTAAATTATGCATTTTATTTAATTATTGTAGTCTAACAATTTTTACTGTAGTAGAATTAAAATATAAATAAAATGAAAAAAATAAATTTTTTGGTGGCTTGGCCATGTCCACTATAGTAGGAAACATGGGCATTGGTGGCCGATTTTGTGGCCTGGCCACACTTTGTGACTTGGCCCGACTAACTATAGTGGACACTCATACTAATGTTGCACGTTTGCCGAGACCAACACATTATATTATAAATATTTTTATACGGCATCATCTTCTTCCTCAAGCCACCTAACACTGTATCTTGCGGGTTTCTCTGCAACTAAGGATTTTCAGCCCCTTTTATCCTTCAGTTTTCAACCATTTAACCTTCAATAACATCAATTTGGTGAGGGCTTAACCTAGTTTTCCATGATTTCAAAAATTTTATAAGTAGAAAAAACACAAAAATTCATTTGGGTAGGGGCTTAAGTCCTCCATCTCTTGTTACTGTGTCCGCCAGTGCGAGTCATGATCATGATGTCATAATAACAGTATTTATAATATGATTTATATTATATTATCGCACTTAAATGAGAGAGAATGATTTATACCAGCGAATTCATAATTTTGCAGTCACGCTTTAACGTCTTTAAACTTTACAATGATAAAGATGAAAAATCAGGTAAGTTGACATATATATATTTAGACTAAAGTCCAATTTTTGTTCCTTACATTTGCCTTAAAATTCTTTTTGGTCTCATATATTAAGTTTGTGACCTTTTTGTCTCTAACATATTGTTTTAGTACATTTTGGTCTCAAACAAGGTCACAAGCTTAATGTATGGGACCCGAAAAGAATTTTATGGAAAATATACGAGATCAAAATTGGTCTTTAGTCCTAGATTATAATCAAGTTATTAAATTGATCAAACATTTTGAATGTTAATTTTAACAGAAAATGATTATTTTGGATCAAAACAATATGTTTGATACCAAAGATATCAAAACAATATGTTATGGACCAAAAGGTCACAAACTTAATGTATGAGAGCAAAAAGAATTTTAGAGTAAATGTAAAGGACTAAAATTAGACTTTAGTCATGTATTAATGTTGTTATAAATTTCTTTTTTTTATTTTTTTTTATTTTCTCCTTTTCAACTAACATTCGAGAGTGCTCAGTATAATTTTTTATTTGGGATGATGATACATAACATTACAATAACTTGCACATTCAGAATTCAAAACTTGAAGTTTCAAATTTGACCGATAATTACAATAACTACAAATTTATGTAATAGTTAGGACAACTTAGAGCTTTAAAATTCTACTGCTAGACCACCGGTGCTCTATTGAAAGCAAATTACATAATAAAATTGTAAATTTTGAAATACAATTGTACTCCACTCACTAGTCCAAATCATTATGTGGCAAACAATAACATGTTGCTACAAACAAGATTAAAAATATTTTGACTTTTCTATATGAATTATCAATTAAACCACAAGAATCAAAATAACCACATATTAACTTCAAAATATATATGAAAATAACTGAAGGAGCTATATTAAAATTCACTTGTATAATTTTTTTATTTTCCACATATGCTCCGTATGATTATTATCATGGAGTACAAATAAATGAAAGGAATTGACAAATAAAGTAGGATTATATTGTGTAGTATTGTCCATGTGGTATTATAAATTTGTTTCAACATTTATTGGAAATTGTTAAATCTTGTGTTATTTATAGGAAGAACATATTTCTAGAATTTCTCTATAATTAATATCTAGAGCTTAGTTTGAATATTTCTTATACAAATATCAAAATAATTGTTTAGAAATTATATTAAACTTCTAAATTTTCCTACAGAGTATCCCTAAATTTGTTTTTCTCAAGTGGTCCTAAGTGTATTTCTAAAGTTCCAATAAATCCTCGCAACTCAACTAAAGCATATAGTATTTTATTGTTACTTAAGTTAAGTTAACGCAGAAAATGTGGATTATTCAGAAATATCTTAAAGAACTTTGAGAATTACAAATTGATAATACAAAATGGGGATATTAGTCTACAAAATTATCAATTTTGCCTAAATTTTGGTATTTCCCATTAACATTAAAATTGGTACTATAAAATATCATAAATATTATTTTTTGTGTTATTTCTCACAAGAGGTCAATTACTATATCTGACTACTTACGCACATTGTTATCCTACTTGACACTACTAAATTAAAGTAGTTTTCTATATGGCCTTTTACGTACTTGCCACAAACTTAAAAAGTGGTATAAAATATTATAAACATTTCAACGTATAATAGTTTTTTGTTTAAGATATCTTGTTTGGTTCGGTTGAGAATAACAAATTGAATATAAAGTTTATTACTCCCTTCGTCCCAGATAATTTGGGACACTTTGACTTGGCACGAGTTTTAAGAAATCTAATGGAAAGTGAGTTGAAAAAGTTGGTTGGATGTGGGTCCTACTTTTTTAGTTTTATAATAAAATGTGAGTAAGAATGAGCTAGTGGAATATGAGGTCCACTGCCAAAAATGGTAAAAGTGAAATAAGACAAATTATGTGGGACGACCCGAAATAGAATACTGGGTCGAATTATTTGGGACGGAGGGAGTATATTTTAAACCAATTTTAAAATTTATGAAAAATACTAGAATTTGACCAAAATTGTTGGTTTAGGTACTAATATCCCTTTACAATATATCAGTTGGCAGTAGTACAAAACATATCAATTTCTTCAATTAATGTTTTTTGCTCTCAGTTGATATGATTTTTGCTTCCAACTAATAGTTCTCATTTTAAGATAATTCTCAACCGAATCATTCATCGTGCTCATGTCATTTGAATGAAATTCAAAAACACGTGGATATATTTCCAATTTTTTAAGAAATATTTGACTTGGTTCACTGGCTAAAAATTTCGAAAATATATTTAATCTCTGACCATGCATCTTAACTTGTTCTAAAGCTAGGAAGTCAAAAATTGAGATGGAGTTGTTTGGGGTTCAAATGATAAGTGTTTGTGGGAACATTTCATTGATGAATGTTAGTGATGCTTTGAAAATCATTATTTAAACCATGTATCCACTTTATATGAATTAAGGATAAACAAATTCTTAGTTTTTATGATTGAGTCATATTTGTTACTAGATATAGTTAACTGGGTTAGTGTATGATTTCTTTGACTCTATGTGAGAGTCTTGTCTATTTGAATTCAAATAGCATCTCATAGTCTAACTCGGCCTCTATCAACGGCTAATACTATCTCCGTCCCTAAAGAGTATGAACATTTAGTTCAACAAGAATTTTAATGCATAATCAGAAAAATAGGAGAGAGATAGAAAGAAAAAGTTTTTAAAGTATATTAGTAGCAAATAAGTCCACCACATTAGAGAAAAGGGGAGTTTTCAAAATTTGAAAGTTCGTCTTTTTAAGGATGGGGGAGTATACTTTTTGGCAATGTCGATGGTTATGGTACACGTTGTGGATTGTGCATTACATGTACATTAATGAGATATTTTTTCTTATTCAACCAACATTCCAACAGCATCATTTTAGATTGCTGAAATAATACCACTAACTTCAAAATCATATGTTTCAATTTATTAAATTTGGAATCGGGAAAACAAATTGCAAACAATGTAAAATATATGCATAAGATGATAGTTTTTTGAAAAAAAAAAGATCAAAATTGGTGATTTGAAACAAAGGTATGGAATTTGTTTGGAATCAAAGAATGACCAATGACCCATTGGGCCAACCCAATCTTTTATCCCATATTCAGATCACAATGGATCCAGTAATGGCTTCTGTTGAGTACTCTCTTTGCTGTCTTCTCTCTCCATAGGCATAATTAGGGAGGTAACTTTATATGTATATACTTGCTCCCTCTCTGAATTTCCTGTTCTTGTCGTTTCCATCTCCTGAATTAAAGGTATCATCTTTCTAGCTTATCTACTCCCATTTTCTATCTTTGCTTTTTCTACTTTTTTCTATTTTGATTTTGAACCCTTCTGGTGGAGGAGGTATGATTGAATTCGGTGCTGCTGTGATGGATTATTGTTGACTTCTATTGCGAGAAATGGTATTTGCCTCATAAATTTGGGGTTTTTTTTCTGTTGAAAATTTGGATTATTGCCTTGATTTCATCAATTTGGGGGCTGATTGTTGTAATGTAGTAAGGCTCAGTTGCATAATTTCTGTTTCCTGTTAAACGAATTGATAGATTCTAAATTATTACTTGTTTTTTCAGCATCCATAGGTTTCATAAATGTGATCCTTTCAAGCTGATTGCTTCACAAATACAATGATTCAAAGCTAGGTTGCTTGATCAATTTTGTTATCTTCTATCATGAGAAGTGATGTGATCTTTTGATTGATTGTTAATTATAACTTGTTTTTTTCAGCATAAATGTGATCCTTTTAAGCTAATCAATTTCGTGGCTGCTGGCTCTATCTAGAAGGAAGATTGCTTCACAAATGCAATGTTTCCAAGCTAGGTTGCTTGATCAATTTTGTTATCTACTATCATTAGAAGTGATCTGGTCTTTGAGTTTGATCTATTTTGTTGTTTCTTCCACAATCTCCCAGAGAATTCAAGTGGATTTTTGGCCTTTGTTATTGCATTTTCTTGGTAAAAAAATTGGATAACTGCACATAAATGATAGTAGTACTTGATTTTGTGTTAATTCTCTTTTACACAACTTCTATTGTATGCTTCCATTTCAATAGATCTCCACTTCCATTCATACAGAATTGCAAGTACGAAGCAATCTAAACTCTCAGAGTGGTTGTGGAGGTAGCAAGAAAGGAGGGAGAGAAAGAGATAGGATGCCGAGTGAAAGGGGAACTCATTGGTGTTATAGCTGTAGGGCAAGCGTCACTCTCCGGAGGAGAAATGCGGAATGCCCCAACTGCCGTGGAAGTTTCATCGAAGAGCTCGAGGATACAACAGGTGTACCAGATGAGGAATACATCCAAGAGCCGAGGTTCATGGAGGCAGCCACAAGCTTCCTAAGGCGGCACAGGGCTGTCGTGAGCAACATATCCGAGAGAGCCTCTCAGAATGGCAACTCTTGGAACTCATTCCTCGTTTTCAGTGGAGACATGCCGCCCACAATGCCCGGCAGTGGCAGCCTAGTGGAGTTCCTAAACGAGACTCTGGGGTTCAGACGACAGAATGGGGGCGACTACTTCATTGGACCCGGCGTGGAGGAGTTCTTCGAGCAAGTCACCAGCGATAGCAGCCGTCAACCGGCTTCAAGACCCTCCATCGATGCCCTGCCAACTGTCAAGATCTCGAGGAGGCACGTTCGTGCAGATTCCACCTGTGCTGTGTGCAAAGAGAGATTCGAGATGGGGTCGCAAGCGAGGAAGCTTCCTTGCAAGCATTTGTATCACTCCGACTGCATTGCCCCGTGGCTGCAGCAGCGCAGCTCCTGCCCCGTCTGCCGCCAGCAGATAACTGACGGTGGCAGTGATCAAGCAACAAGGAGGCGTTGGTCTTTGTCGTGGCCGTTTGGCTCGTCTCGTTCCGGTAGTAGCCGTCAGGGAAGAGGTGGAGAACCTAGCCACCAGCATGTTCAGAGGCCTATTCAGTATTAAGGTCTTTCAGCTACCACTGAGACTCTCTATTTCGTAGTAATAATTTGTGTGATCATAGTGATTGATCTATTTGAAGGAATAAGATCACTCGCAGACAACAACATAATGGTACATTTAGCTGAAGAATTTGTACCTTGTTTTCCTATGAAGAAAGTTCCATTTTTAAGCAGTTTTTGACTTTTGTCATAGTTAGCTATTTGGGTTCAAAGTGTTCATTAATTGAGTGTTCATATATATATATATATAGAGTAGTGATATATGGCAAGTGCCCATTAAGTACATAACTAGAGAATAAATCACAGCCACAAGATCAAGAAAATCAAGGGCTAGTATTAAAACATGTGATTTTCGAATTTGAAGGAGAAATCAGTTCACTCTACCACAGATTTACTTCACTATAACAAGGCGGGGATATAATGGACATTTCACAAATAAAATTAGGGTTAACATTTGAATTAATTTCTCATTTACGGAATTCAATCTCTCTGCCATCACTCCTCTTCCCGTCTTCTCCTTCTCCTATTCTCGAAATTTCGTCGTTGCCGCCTTCCTTTCGCTGCAATCGCCCCCGTCTTCCCGTCGTTGTCAACATTCCTTCGCCTCCATCCGTCGTCGAACAATGGATTCAACTCAGAAAGATTTTTCAAATTTATGTTAAGTTGTTCTATAGGTTTGTTCAACTGATTTAGATTTCTCATTCCGATTTCTCTCATTTCGTCGTCAAACTCATTTTTTATTAACATTTCTTCAACGGATTTAGATTTGAACATTTAATTAGTGTTAAAATCAACAGTTAATTAGTTTTAACAATTCTACAAATTCAAACATCGGAAGTTTTTAATAAGTGAGATCTGCAATAGTTTATTATGCAATCCAAATTGAACATAAGAACATCTGCTTACAGTTAATTACTACAGTTAACTACTTCTCTTTTTTTTATGTAGGTTTTGATCGATAGAAAAAAAGTGCAACCAAAGACTCCAATCGTGAGTAACTCCTACCTGCTCTGTTTTTCATTTAGTGAAGTATTCCATGATTAGAGTGAAGTATTCCATGATTAGAGTGAAGTGTTTGTGATCTACGCTTATTGTGCACTGTTTTTTTTATTGGAGTGAAGTAAACCATGCTTAGAGTCAAGTATTCTTGTGTTAGAGTGAAGTGTTTGTCATCCATGCTTATAGTGTTTTATTTTTCCATTTCAGTGAAGTAAAACAAGCTTAGAGTGAAGTATTCTAGTGTTAGAGTGAAGTGTTTGTCATCCATGCTTATAGTGCTTTGTTTTTTCCATTTCAATGAAGTAAAACATGATTAAAATGAATTATTCCAGTATTAGAGTGAACTGTTTGTCATCCATGCTTAAAGTGCTGTGTTTTTCCATTTCAGTGAAGTAAAACAAGTTTAGAATGAAGTATTCTAGTGTTAGAGTGAAGTGTTTGTCATCCATGCTTATAGTGCTTTGTTTTTCCATTTTAGTGAAGTAAAACATGATTAAAGTGAAGTATTCTAGTATTAGAGTGAAGTGTTTGTCATCTATGCTTAAAGTGCTTTGTTTTTCCATTTCAGTGAAGTAAAAATGCTTAGATTGAAGTATTCTAGTGTTAAAGTGAAGTGTTTGTCATTTATGCTTATAGTGCTTTGTTTTTCTATTTCAGTGAAGTAAAACATGCTTAGAGTGAAGTATTAAAGTGTTAGAGTGAAGTGTTTGTCATCCATGCTTAAAGTGTTTTGTTTTTCCATTTCAGTGAAGTAAAACATGCTTAGAGTGAAGTATTTCATGCTTAGAGTGAAGTGTTTATGATCCTTGCTTATAGTGCACTATGTTTTCATCTCAATGAAGTAAAATGTGCATAGAGTGAAGTATTCCATGCTAAGAGTAATGTGTTTGTGATACTTGCTTACAGTGCATTATTTTTTTCATCTCAGTGAAGTAAAACGTGCATAGAGTAAAGTATTTCATGCTCAGAGTGAAGTGTTTGTGATTCCCACTGTTTTTTCATCTCAGTGAAGTAAAACGTGCATAGAGTGAAGTATTCCATGGTTAGAGTGTATAGAGAGCTTAAAGTGAACTAATAAATGTTAAGAGTGAAGTGTTTTACCTTTGCAGTGATTCAGTTTATGCTTTGAGTGAAGTATACGATGTATGTCTTATAGTGTTATGTGTTTTCTGATTTCAGTGAAGTTATAGACCTTGGAGTGAAGTATATGATGATTGTTACTACGGTGAGCGGGAACAAAATTGGAAATGTATTGAAGCAGCAGGGGAATACTCCAAAGACTAAGAGCAAAGAACTGCAGCGCATTAATGTTGTCTGAAACAAACCATTAGTCATTGAATAACTTGGCGACAACATCAAAACATTATCAAGAATGCAGCAACAACATGGAGATAGATGTGGAAAAATGATTGCAAACTTCAAGCATTCATGATCATTTGTATTAAACTGATATGGTTCATAATATGTGTCATTTAGTTCAATATAAAGCTCATCCGTTTTAATTAAATTCAATATTATGTTAGACTATTTACTTCACTGCAGAGCATATTTGCTTCACTATGGAACATATTTACTTCACTGTAATACACTGTAAAGTTATTATACTTCACTATAAGCATATAATAGTTCACTATATGCACAATATATACTTCACTATATGTTCAATATACTTCACTAAAATGAAAAAAATAGTTCATTATGACTAATATTCTTCACTGAATTATCAAACATTAGTATAAAAGACCATATAGTATTTCAACTTCACTGTAAAGTGAACCAAAATATCTAATAAGTGAACTAAAGATTTGTAAGCAGTGAAATAAACACATGTAAAAGTGAACTTATTCGCACTTGAGTAGAACACAATAAACAAGTTCGCAACAAGATAAAAATCACTCAAAAGTGAACTAAAAACGAGTCATTAGTGCACTAAATATGCTGCTACAAAGTGAACTATTTCTGGCCAAATTCTCAGCGCCTCTGTTTTGTCTTCTCTTTCACCTTTCTGCAGTTCTTCAAATCATGATGTCCAAATCTCTTGGCAGTTTCCACATTTTCGACCTAGTTTCATTGATAACCTCAATGCCTTTGTTTTTGTCTTCTTTTTCACATTTTTTTATCCCTTTTTACGGGTATCAAACCCAACATGTCGAGCGTGATTGTTATAGAAGTCCAATGCACGATCAAGAGTGATAAACTCTGTGAATTGACCTCCACATTTGAATTGACCTCCACATTTGAATTGGAGAGGTATCGCAATGAATTGGACAAAATTCGCGTCGAGATGAATTGAAGAACGAATAATGTGAATTGGAGAAGAATCACGTTGGATGAATTGAATGGAAAAACAGAATTTGAATGAATCTAATTTGGAAGGAAATCGATCATGAGATTTTGGTTCCAGATCTGATTTGGAATGGAATGAATATGATATGGAACACACGCCTCATATGAATTTCATAATATGATTCCAAAAATACCCTTGGCATATTTTACATCATTAAAATAAATAATATTTGTTGCCTTTATTTGTGTGGCTAGTTATATACTTAAAATTAGTTAGATCTTAATCACTCCTATATATATATATATATATATATATATATATATATATATATATATATATATATATATATATATATATATATATATAATGTTCCTCTAATCCTCTTGCTTATCTTTTATGCTTTTTCGATATGTTAATTTTGGAGTTTACCATGCAAACAATGACACACAATTATTGATTTAAATAATAAGTGATGAAACAATGTTGTTAAATTTTTTGGAAAAGGTAGTATACGTGTAAACATCAGGAGCTATAGTTTTGGTTTAATTTACATTATGGAGTAATTGGGATTTAGATCCAATTACGCCGTGTTTTTAGTGAAAGAGCTATTAAATGATCATGCATGGAATCATTCTCTTATTGTGTTACTCTTCAAAGGTATCAACTTTCTAGCTCTGGATTTATTTTTTGTATTAATCTCTTCATATTTGCATCGGCAGAGAAGGTGAGGAAATTTGTGCTTTTTTCTGTTGACAAAATGGATAATTTTAACACTCTTTTTATCAATTTTTATTGAGTTTTTCCAAAAGTGTGGTGAATTTGATCGATTGTCTCTTTCAGCATTGTTAGGGTTTGCTTGATCAATTTTGTTTATATCTCTTTTCAATTTGTATCGGTATAAGATTATGATTATGCTCTTCACATTGTTATGAGCTAGGTTTCTTGAGCAATGAATTGCAGAATATTACCATTATGATCCTTGAATGTCAAAGCCCTTTATTGTTTTATGATATAAATTTGAGTTACTTCACTTGATTCACATCTCATTTGAAAGAATGGAATTAATAAGGATGATAAAATTGATCAATCATAAAGGCGTTGATTATTTCCAAAGTTTATCCTCATTACTACTAGTAAAAATCAAATTCCTCTCATTCTTTTAGTAATGGATTAACCTATAGTACTACTATGTTTGAGTCAGGCTAAGTGACGTGATGGGTTCGATCAGGGTGTATTCCAAAAATGGTTCAACGACCAGCAATTCGTGGACTTCTGTGGATTTCGTTGTCAGTGGAACTGGCACCCTCACCGTGTCCAGCAATAGAGGCGTGGTAGCGAGGGGTGTTGGCGTGGAACAAATCCCCGAGCAAGCCATTCGAAAACCAGCTCCAAAATCTGCTATCAGTGCCTTACCAAAGGTCAAGGTTTCCAAGGAGCACATTCATGCAGATTCCACCTGCGCCGTGTGCAAGGAAAAATTCGAGCTCGGGTCTCAGGCGAGGAAGCTTCCGTGCAAGCATATCTACCACTCAGACTGCATCGTACCATGGCTTCAACGCCACAGTTCGTGCCCTATTTGCCGCCTGCCCGTCACTAGGGATAATGGTAAGGTTGCTACACTCAGGCGTTGGTCGTGTTTTTGCTCCTTTGGCTGCTAGTACTAGGCTCTTGGTTGCCCATTTTCCCTCAATCTTGCTATCTTTCCTGTATTTCTTTTTATCATCATAGCTGTTCAACGAATAACTCTAATAACACATTTTATTATAGTTCTCAATGAATGAAAAAAATAGCAAAGAACTGATTCCTGTTGAGATACCATTTTTCTGGATTCATTTAAATGTGGTGATTGAGCAGTAGCATTTCTTTCGGGGTAAAGGATGAATGAAGAAATAGACGCAAAAACTGATGAATACAAAGCATATGCAAAACTGAGAGCAGTCATCACAATTCCAGTATGGTACACACGGAAAACTGAATAATGAACCAGAGTTCTAAGAAAACGGTGGCCGTCAACAAGTAGACATATTTAAGCATGATGCGATGCCTAGTTTGTAAGCTCCATAATGGCAGAGACTATGTCTCCGTTGGCTTCCTTGAGAGATTTGACAGCCCTAGCTCTCGAAACCCCAGCTTGTGTCATCACCAGCTCAATGTCCTTGGGTTCAACACCAGTTTCGTCTACATCTTCATCATCTTGAATTACAACTGCTGGCTCTGCCTTTGGTGCAGCTTGGTTGATGTTGGGAACCTTGAACTGCTCTGCTGCTTGAGTCTGCAGTTGAGAGCTTAGATCCTCAATCTTTGCCTCACCAAAGATAACATAAGTATCTGAGTTCGGGCTCTTAAAGACATCTGGCTTTGAGATGACAAATAGGATCTGAAACATGTAACAATATTAACATGTCAGTGTAACAACATCTGAGTTGTTGATTAAGAGAAATAAGGGAATAAAACTAACATTCTTGCTCTTCTTCACAGTTACTCGGCTGACCCCTGGGATTGGCTTCATTCCTAGCTTTAGCATTGCCTTGCGACTTTTCTTCTCACTGCGACTCTGCTTTGACCTACCGCTGCCATCTTCTTGTCCTGGCAAAAGAACAAGCACAGATTGATTTGGGTTGAACTCCTGATGCTATAAGAATCTTTCATTGTTTGTCATACTTTAACAAACCCATTTCAAGTTTCAACTGACAATAAAACTGAAACTGGAACTAAAATTAATAGGTCAATCATCTACATTCATCAGATAGAAACTCTAATGAGCATTGTTATCCTGCATTTTTCAGGAAAAGAAGGAGAGTATAAAATTTAAGGGCAAAACAACTCATAAAGGTATCACATGTTACATAGGAAAAGAGGACAAATTAGCTGTTTCATTACCTAGATCTATCCTAAGAACATAACCAACATGATTTCCCCAAATCATTTAGAAAATCAAGAATCAGAAAGCAGAGATATCCTTGATCTTCAATAACTGTCTAGCCTTCAAAGAGGTGGCAAACTGAAAAGTGAGGAAATAGAGTATCTCTTTAATCTCCAGGTGCGGAAACATACCTTCAACATCATCATCATCTTCATCATCATCGTCGTCATCCTCTTCGTCCTCAATTATAGGCTCATCATTCTGCAGGCAATATCTAACAATGAGCAACCAAGTAACAAAAATTGTACTTTTTTTTTTCTTTTTTCATACAGGGCGGCTATCATTTACATGCACACAATCAAATCTAACAATGAGCAACCAAGTAACAAACTTGTACGTTTTTTTTTTCTTTTTTCATTCAGGGCGGCTATCATTTACATGCACACAATCAAATCAATTGTCTGGCCATGGTAGTTATGGTCATCATATAGTACTAGATAAAATCAAATCAATGGACTTAATGCCAATATACCTGGGAAGCTTTATAAACATGTGGTAAATGGAAACCCACCAGCAAAGATAAATGGACCAGTTTATGCCCTCCAATATGAAGTCCACACAAAAGTCTTCCATAATTCACATTTTGCTATTCCATTTTCTCAATCAAAACAAATTGGAATGTAGATTCTATATTCTTTATTTCTAATTAACTTCAAAGTCAAATAAGCCATGAACTCCGATCAGATGGGGAGCTAAGAAAATGCGTAAGACACACTTGGATAGTTGCTCACAAGTGGATTTTAGATGACAGGATATGTAAAGTTCTATACTTTTCTCTTCCATGCACTCCTATATAAATGAATACCTATATACACTTCTATAATAATTTCCCAAGCATAATCAATAAACAATAAAACATGCCTTTCATACCACTCACAAAATACTCTACAACAATTAATCACTTATTTCGTACATGTCTCAAATAACAAATTGTCTCTACACTTAACTTGTATCAATTTGAAACATCAAAATCATAAAAAAACCTAGATCGAAGAATTACTGGAATCCAAATAACACATAAGTTTATGGTCATGTCACCCTCTTATTTAATTAGCTCAAACCAGCCACTCCAAGACCAAAAAAATACCGAATCGTAAAACTAAACTGAAATTGATGGAAAATACAGACTCAATCATACAAAACCCACACAAACTCAAAGAGAGAGAAGTTACATCAATCTTCTGATGTTCAAGATGGTGGGCCAATAACTCCTCCTGGGATTGCTGAGTCATGCTTGATTCTCTGCAGGTAAACGATATAGAGAGAGATGGGAGGGAGGGAGGCAGGCAGAGTAGTGTGTGTGCTTAAAAACCCTAGGGAGAAAACAAGGCAACGATACTTTTATGTGCGTAGCTTATAGTAAAAGCGGTCTCCGTCTATTAGAAAACGCTAACGACTTCTTTGTAACTTAATAAACCTATCTCTTTTACAATATCTATTTTTTAGCATTACTAATAGGAGAGGTCATATTCTAATGCTTATAGCACCCTAATTCAAAATCAATACTAAATCTCCATCCTTAGATTTTAAAATGGAATGAGATTAAATCTTACGAATCTCAATAAATAGTAGACAAAATATCAACAAAAGAGTAATATCGTCATTATGTTATCATATGATAATTTTCGTGAATGTTTTTTTTATATCAACATATTGTATTACAAATATCAACAATATGACATAAGAATATCAACACTAGTACAAGAAAATATCAACACATATTTATTGAGATTTTTACATGGTTTTATTGAGATTTTTTGATGTATTTGTTGATAAAAATCTGGTAATCCACATTTACGAAAACTAAAATAAAAAATATCAAATTTCATCATCTGAACGTCGTCGGAACATATGCAATTGAGATCTCGTTGGAATCCTTATAAAATTATCTTTAATTTGATATATTTTTTGCGAAAAAATAATTTAAATCGAGAGAGTTACGTAAATTTAAAGTTTTAAGATGATTTTAATGAGAGAGAATTGACATTAATATCCTCTAATTTTATTTATTAATTTTCTTAATTAAAAATATAATCCATGTGACATTATTTTAACAACTAGAATCTAATAGCTAAGATTTAATCTTAGTTTGAAATTGCTAATTAGTTAACAATTGATCACTCTCCTAATAGGAGTATAGTGTATGTCTTTCAAAGTTTCACTCGCTATATTCACTCATTTTGGAAGGAATTTTTATCATTTTTTTTTCTAAAGTACCCGCCAAATATTTGAACATTTTGCCCCAAATAAGCCTATTTATGTTTTTAAAAGAGAGAAGCTTTTAGAATGATAATAGGATTAAAAAATGATGGGTCTGGCATTGGCAAAACTAGAAGAACACACGATACAAACAATGAAATGGTAATAGCAGAAACAGATAAAACTGAAAATACAGTTATCATAAGACCAAAGTAGACACCATCCAGAAGTCAAATTTATAACACATGAATACACTGAAAAGTGAAAATGAAGTGGCTTCTTGGCCCCCAATGATCAGATATTTGTAAGACAAGTGTGGTCCTAGTCTAGTTTGTGAGTTCCATGATGGCGGAGACAATGTCTCCATCTGCATCCCTGAGAGCTTTGACGACCCTAGCCCTTGAAACCCCGGTTTGTGTCATGACCAGCTCGACATCCTTGGGTACAACACCTGTCTCGTCTACATCTTCGTCATCTTGAATTTCTGTTGTTGGCTCTTCCTTTGGTGCAGCAGGGACGAAGCTGGGAACCTTGAACTGCTGATAAGGATCCATGTATTTTATGATCCATTTCTCAAGGATTACTCATTTAATGATGCTTGATCTAACTATTTTTGTGAGGCTATTTTTAATTTATCAACACAAGGCAAAAGATAATAAAGATCCAACCAACAAAAATTGAATCTAAACAAGAATGGATGGAAGATTAGGAATGGAAAGCATGTGTATAATGATGAGATAAAAGAGTTATGACCATAGGACCTTGACCAAAAGGATGGAAACAACCCTAGGCAACTTTCAATAGCTCTATCACCCCTTGACTCCACTACTCAATGGATACACCCCATTGATGCATACCTCTACTTGAATCAATATATGAAATTGAAACAAGCAACCTTCGAGGAAGGAATTGGATCACTAGGGAGATAACTTCAATCACAATCTTATCTAGAATGAAAAATGACACCAAAAGGTATTTATACTAAGGGCCCAAAATGTGGAAAAAGGTCCTCAAAAACTAAGTCTCGGGTGATTCACCCGGTCGGGTGAATTGCAGGGTGCAAAACACCCGCTCGGGTGATCTCTCTGGACTCCCTCGCCAGTTCTGCGCGACTTCTGTAAAACCGCCATAACTCCCTCATTCGGACTCCGATTGAGATGTGCAAGATACCCACGCGAAGCTGTTTCCAAGACGAAGACGATGGTGGTAGTTTCATAGCTTTCGGATATCATCTCGATAGGAAGGTTTCTGGTTGAATCCAGCTGTAGTTGAAATCCTTGACGCACGGCTTCCATGATCGTATCATCCTCCCCTTCTTGGAAAGGATTTGTCCTCAAATCCAAGCCTTCTCTATTCCTCGCACCCTCGGGAGACCCTCTAGCTTTATTGAATCCTTGGCATGTCTTCACTCTCTTCCTTGGACCACCCCAATCAATCCATGGCTCACGTCGAGGTAAAGACACTTGATGTCTAGCACTCATGGTCATATCATTCTCCCCTTCATGGAAAGGATTTGCCCTCAAATCCGGATTCCGCACACCTATAAAATGAAAAAAGAACAAATCAAATATCAAAGTATGATGAAAATGATTAAGACCACTAACGGCTCTTAAAGACAATACTACACCAAAGACGTTGTATAGACCTCCAAATTCATGTTCCCTCAAGCTCAAGACCAAGTCACAATAAATATGAGAACACAAATTAATGAATCTTTTCATGTACAAATCCCACCCATAAGGAATCAAGACAAAATCATCAAGATACCATTCATACCAAAACTCAAACAATCTCACAATATAGGTACAAGATGTGGGTGCAAATAAACATAGGCATTCCTTCACAATGTAGTCCCAAACAAAGCCATTAGATATAAAGTTCTTCACAAATAGATCATAAAACATCCCAACCCCATTGAATGGTTTGATGGACATGCAATAAAAGCAATCAACATGCCAAAACACACATGCCCCAAGCACCTTGTTTCTATTTGGCTCGATCATTCCCATACAAATGATGCCCAAATTATTGAACATCTTGACAAAAGATTTGGCATTCTCATCAAGACTAGGCATATACAAGAAAGGGTCCTCATATGGTGCAAAATGGAAAGTTATCAAGAGAGGTCTAAGCACAAAAATTTTATTCTCACGCTCATGCAACGAACAATCATTTTCAATCATTAACACACCACTCTTGCTCAAATAAGAAGTTCTCTTCCACAAATTGACAAACTCTTGGTCAAAATATAGAGGTGGTTCATCACAACACACATCAAGTTTGCAAGAAGGATTATCATTCAACAAACAAAGTTCATCACAATGGATTTCACTCACTTGCTTCAACAATTTCAAAAAGTGGTCAAAAGCATATGCACAATGTATCCATAAATCTTTATGCTCCACATGGATCATAATAAGCACAACATCATGCATATGTAACATGTGTAAAGTCATAGTACGCATCATAAGATTTTTATCAAAATATGCCTTACACAATTCCTCCAACAATATAAAAATAAGACCACAATAATGGGAACAATGCAATTTTATGCCCATATTCACAACATCATCCTCAAGAGACATATGAGTGGAAAAATCCTTAAAAAAACGGCCATAGAACACTCCAATCCCATTGAAGGGTTTAACCACCTTGAAATGAAAACATAGCAAACATCAAGTTCTAAAGTCACTATCCATGTCACTCCTCTTGGTCCTACTATTCTCAGCCGCACACTCATGAAGCTCAAAATTACCAACAAATGAAAGCTTAGGCATCTTAGCATAAAAGGAAGTCACTCCAACATTCAAGGTAGAATCCATAAGAGAAATGTCATGTCTCTCAATGCTTGGGCTTATCAAGAAAGGATCAATATATGGTGCAAAGGTAGATTTAGCATTCAAAGATTCAAGCTCATGAGACCACTTTTCACACAAGTCATCAATAACAAATCTATCAACACAAAGAGACTTCTCTAGTGTAATCATATGCAAGGGAGCATCACAAGGAGACAAGGATAGTGCACTTGAACCTTGGGCAAGGAGTTCATCCACTTGCCCTTGTTCCTCTTGGTCCTTCTCCGGGGGCATAGTTTCCAAGCCATGTGCAATTTGATACTTCACTTCCATGTCTTCAATTAAACTTCCTACACATTCATCAACACAAAAGGACATAGAAGAAGTGTTTGTGGGTAAGAGCTTATTTTCCTCACCAAGGGCAAGAGGCAAAGGATCATTTGGTGCCCACCCAAGGTTGGCCTTAGAATCTAACAAGCACCCTTTACTCACTTGTGCTTGTGGTTTTTCTCTCATTTGATATTTTTCTTTTCTCTCACCCCCACCACTCTCTCTTGACTTTTGCACCACACACTATTGTCTTTTATCACGCTCTCTTGGTTTTTTAGACTCACTTTCACTCTCAAGCCTTTTCTCTCTCTCTCTCTCGTTGTTTTTCTCTACTAATTTGGTTTAAGCTCATCGAAGAGGAGACATTTCCATATACATCATGAGGCTTATGTGAGAAATGGAAAGAAGAGGATGTAGTCAAATGACTTGATGAGTTACCTCTTTGGTTCGTGTCAACACCACCATGTAGGTAGGTAGGCCTCAATCGAGCTCTATATGAGACTTCTTCTTCAATTGGCCTCTCAAACCCCTTATGGCTAACATGATCTCTCACCCTCCTAGAATGCCACTCTCCATGAGACATTGGAACTCGTTCCCCACGACTTCCCCTATCAAGTCCATCTTCATGGTACCTTGATTCATAGTCACCTCTATCATCACCATAGAGCCCAACTCTCCCTTGTTGATTGCCCATCCCAAATCTACCATAGCCTCCATTCTTATCCAGATTTGCCATATTCCCTCCTTCAATTTCCCCACAAGACTCCACCCCTCCATGTTGGTTTCCTACCCCAAAACGACCATACTCCTCATTTCCTCCTCCAAACCACCTATTGGCTCCATTACCCCCCGACACTACATGTTCTATGCCGGTAGCTTTGAGATGTAGATGGTCACTTTTAGGAGTGACGAATCTTGATGCACGAACCTCCTTTAAGGCTCCAACCAATGTGTTTTGATTGGAATTCCATCGAATCTCGAACTCCTTCCTCCGGGCATCCATCCGGGCATCCCATTCTCTCATCTCTTGTTTGAGATCACGACTAAAATCTTCCATCATTTGGGACATCATGCTCACTACATCCCCTTCGGGTTCGGAATTACTTGAGCCCGCGCCCTTCTCGACTTCCTCCTCGTGGATGTCCACCATTTTGTTGGATCGAGTCATAGGAGGCATCAAAGTTTCCTACAAACACAAAAACAAAGACTAGGGACTAGTCTTAGAGATTAGTAAAATTAAGAAAGAGAGATTTAAGAAGCTAACTCACCCCAATGTAGTATCCCAACACCCCCCAAGTCACTCACCAATGTCACTCGGTAGGTTTAGAATATAGTGGGGCTAGTATCACACACTCTCGATCCAATTCCCACTCGTTGGCGCCCGGACAACTCAACCAAGGTATACACCTCAAGAACATATGGACACCAAGTAGTAAATACCAAAGTAATAATGATTAAACATATGAAAGCAAGGAAAACTAGGCCTAGAGCAAACACACACACTAACGAACACAAGACATGGGATGAAGCTTTTTGCTGAAATCTGGCTGATCTTTATGAATTTTTTTGGTATTGATCCCCGCGCCCAATTTGGATGAATTTTGGTGGATAGATTCCCAAACAAGTCTAGATCAAGGGAAAAATAGTCATATATAGTCAGATTTGATAATTTGATAGGTTTTGTATGGTTTTCCCCAACTATGCCAAAACAGGGCAATGATGTTAATCTCCACAGTTAACTAGGCAAACGAAAGAATTATTTGATGAAATTTTGCAGATAGCTAGGTCACATAACATAGATCATACACACCAAATTTCAGATTAATCTAAGCACAATTGATCAATCCGATCATCCCAACAAAAACAGAGCCAAAACAAAGAACAAAAGGAAAAATAAAACCCAACCCAAAGCAACAATAGATCAAACACCTAGTGGGTACTAGGCTCTAGATACCAAATGATAAAGATCCATGTATTTTATGATCCATTTCCCAAGGATTACCCATTTAATGATGCTTGATCTAACTATTTTTGTGAGGCTATTTTCAATTTATCAACACAAGGCAAAAGATAATAAAGATCCAACCAACAAAAATTGAATCTAAACAAGAATGGATGGAAGATTAGGAATGAAAAGCATGTGTATAATGATGAGATAAAAGAGTTATGACCGTAGGACCTTGACCAAAAGGATGAAAACAACCCTAGGCAACTTTCAATAGCTCTATCACCCCTTGGCTCCACTACTCAATGGATACACCCCATTGATGCATACCTCTACTTGAATCAATATATGAAATTGAAACAAGCAACCTTCAAGGAAGGAATTGGATACATTCCTCAAAGAGGAAAAACTCACTAGGGAGATAACTTCAATCACAATCTTATCTAGAATGAAAAATGACACCAAAAGGTATTTATACTAAGGGCCCAAAATGTGGAAAAAGGTCCTCAAAAACTAAGTCTCGGGTGA
Organism: Salvia hispanica; assembly: GCF_029641045.1. Classification (NCBI taxonomy): domain Eukaryota; kingdom Viridiplantae; phylum Streptophyta; class Magnoliopsida; order Lamiales; family Lamiaceae; genus Salvia; species Salvia hispanica. Next base: position 36,068,439 of record NC_142696.1, read on the forward strand.
TTCACCCGGTCGGGTGAATTGCAGGGTGCAAAACACCCGCCCGGGTGTTCTCTCTGGACTCCCTCGCCAGTTCTGCGCGACTTCTGTAAAACCGCCATAACTCCCTCATTCGGACTCCGATTGAGATGTGAAAGATACCCACGCGAAGTTGTTTCCAAGCCGAAGACGATGGTGGTAGTTTCATAGCTTTCGGATATCATCTCGATAGGAAGGTTTCTGGTTGAATCCAGCTATAGTTGAAATCCTTGACGCACGGCTTCCATGATCGTATCAACCGCTCTGCAGCTTGAGTCTGCAATTGTGAGCTCAGATCCTCAATCTTGGCTTCGCCAAAGATGACATAAGTATCTGAGTTTGGGCTCTTGAAGACGTCTGGCTTTGAGATGGCAAATAAGATTTGAAACACGTGTCACAATAGATTAAGCCACGTCCAAGTTGTCGTTGATAAGAATCTGTCAAGGGGCATGACAAAAAATATTAAGAGCATAAAAAATAACGTTCTTGCTCTTCTTCACAATGACTCGACTGACCCCCGGGATTGGCTTCATCCCCAGCTTTAGCATTGCCTTGCGACTTTTCTTCTCTGACTTACCACTGGCGTCTAACTCTCCTGCCAAGAGAAACAAATTCATTAAGAAATTTCTTTTTCTTGACTCAACTTTTACACATTTGTTTCAACTTATAGTGTGATATCTTAATTGGTTAGGTTTATTACCAAGTTATTAACCATGAAAACAAAGCTGGAACTAAAATTGATAGTATAGGTTCAATGATCAAAATGAACACAAAGCATGTTGTTATCCTACATTTTTTTTAGAAACAGACACAGCCTGAAATGGAAGGGAAAACAACTGAATCCCATTTTCGAGAGGTAGTTGTATCAAATCTTAACCAACTATGGGGGTGTTCGGTTTGTAAGATTGTATACGGGATTAAATTTGTTAGGTGTTTGGTTCATGAGATTCAACCTCACAACTCAATCCTAGATAGATAATCATAGGATAATTAGTCATAGCTAACCCCTATGACTAAAATAATCTCATAAGTCACAACTCAATCCTTGATTGTATCTTTGTATTGTTTTATCTTGCAAACCGAACACCACCTATATGTTTCTCTATCCAGATTTTTATTAAAAATCTTGAATATTCTTGAATATCAAAAATCCATCTGACTGGGTTAACACCAGAAAATCGAGGAGCAGTAGGAGGGGAGTCTGACAACAAAACGGACATGGTGGTCAAAAGGAAATCAATTGGAGGATGAGAACTCAATGAAAACACCAATTTGATAGGATTTTACCTATCAAAGGAGTTATTTGAGAGAACTAGGCGTGGATTGAGAGAGATTGGAGAGTAATCGGTTTCTCCACGAGGGAGAACCGTAGAGAGAGAATGATAAATATTAATTTAATTCATTCAGCTTGATAATAATAAACGACTCCACACATATTTAAAATGTGTGGTACAAAAAGATCTCCTATGGACTAGGGAAGTAAATCAAAAGCAAATCAAATCCTAACCACTTGGGAAAGTAAATAAATCATAGAAACTAAATAATACTAAAACATAAATAAACTAAATAAATATACGGAGAGAATATCAGTTCCCTTCCGGAATAAAATAGAATATTAGGTCCCTATCAGTATCATAACCAATACAATGATTTCTCCGAATCATTTGCAAAATCAAGAACCAAAAATCTGAGATATACTAAATACTATTGAATTACCATCTAGCAACATCTATTTAAAGGGATGAGAAGCTTCGATGAAAATGAAGAAATAGTTTTCTTTTGGAGTCAAGGGAAGACACATACCTTCAGCATTGTCTTCGTCTTCTTCTTCATAATCATCCTCGTCATCCTCAATTATAGCTCGTCGTTCTGCAACCATTAATTCAAAAATAAACAAGGGTTAATTCTATTTTGGTTCTAGGATACATTGCCCATTCCATCTTAATACTAGACTTTATTTAGCTTCCCAGTTTAGGAAAGATGCATGAGGATCATGCGCCTTCCTTTAATGAAATGCATCAGGTTCATGCGTTTTAGTTTAAGACGCATGACCGTCGTGCGCCTTTTAATTTTTAAATTTTTTTATTGAAAGACGCATGACCCTCATGCGTCTCTGGGTAAGACGCATAAGGGACATGCGTCTCTCCCTCTAACTAAATGACGAGTTCCAGAAGCAGAAGAACCATTCTGCGCGAGAGAAAGAGAGAAGAGAGGACAACAGTGATTTTGAGTTCGATTTCTTCCAATTCTCGACGATTCCAATCGATTTTCCAGTATATTTCGGTTAGTTTTCCTCAATCTTTCAATGTTCCTCCCTTAGTCATTGTTTATTGCATATTTTGTGTAGGTTTTTGGTCATTTTGTAAATTAGGGTTTATGAAGAAATTGTTCAATTAGTCCGATGATTTGTTGTTTTCTTAATTGTAACTAGTTTTTATTGATGATATGCAAACAATTGTATCTATATGTTTGTGAAATTCATCCAATTACTGAAGTTGTGAAATTCATCCAATTACATACTTTTTTATTCATACTCCAAGAATATTTGAATTCTACATCTGTGAACATCTCTTTGCTTCTTTATTTATTTGGTTTGAGGGTGCGTTGGGTGTACATTGGGTATGAACTAGTATGAAGTATGGTGTTGTGTTGGTATGAACTAATTATGTCAATTTCTTTCGATTAATTATCTGATCGATTATATGCCTAAAGTTGACTATGTTATTTGGAATTTATGTGAAATATGATTTTGTGATAGTTTACAGTATATAATTTGAATTGTTTCTTTAATTCGGTTGAAATTGTCACAAGAATTATGGTTCTTGTAAGGATTATACAATTGTCATTAAATATTATAGTGCTTGTGAAATATAAGTTTTTTTTTTAGGAATTATGCTAAAAAAGTATTGTTCGGGTCCTTGTTTAAGTACAGATTGAGGGATTGAAATTGAGAAACCGGTTATGTGTACTACTGTGTTGCATTAACTTGAATATGATGTTTGTAATTATTGTTTTCTGAATATCTTGTAGGATTAGATGGCAACTTCAAGTTCTAGAGGGCAATTGTTATATGGACCTGAAGATCCGTCAGTTCTATATCTTCAGACCAACACATATCAAATAAACTACTGACAGAAGGCACATCACATATTTTCAAAGTTCGCCGGACGGAAAGTAAGACATGGGTTGTGGATATTCATGCCAATGTGAGGCATTGGCTTAACATGTTTGGTTTTGGAGGTGTGATCGAATGTGGGAAGTCGATGAAGGTCGACAACGAGCTTATTACTGCTTTGGTTGAGCGTTGGAGGCCGGAGACACATACTTTCCATCTACCGGTTGGAGAGGCGACAGTCACCCTAGAAGATGTGCAAGTCCTGTGGGGCTTGAGAGCAGACGGTCGTGTTTTCACAGGCCGTGATTATCATGCTGGATATGCCGATTGGCCCAGCAAGTGCTGAGATTTGTTGGGATGGATACCGGATGCAACAAACGAGACAAAGCAAGGCGGTATGCTAATAACTGCTTTGATCGATCAAACGAGGATACCTTTGGGTGATAGGATACCTGATTATGTCTACATCCAAAGGGCACATATCCATGCCTTAATCTTGTTAGGAGGATGATAAGGCTAATTTCATGCATTGGTTATGTAGTGAAAAACATCACATTTCTGCTGGATCTAACAAGTTTTGTTAAGCCAGGTGTGTGTGTAGCGCTAGATCCAGGAGATGCTGGAGGAGGATATCTAGCGAGGAGCAGGAACGGAATCACGAGGAAAAGCTAGAGGAAGGAAGCCAAAAGCTGAGGGCAATCAAGTCAATCAATACCTCGCTGGGCCCCACCTCGAAGCTTATAAATAAAGGAGTGCGCAACAAGAATGGCAGATCCGTCACACTCCACACACAGTCACGCTCTTAGCTCACACACACTAGGGAAATGGGGAATTGGGGGAGGTTTTCGTTTTCGTGAATTACGTATCAGTGCACCACCGTCCCTTGAGGGCGAAGAAACAATTGTTCTCTTAATTTCTGTTTACTACTCTGTTCCGTCTCGAACTTCACTTTTGGAAGTCGAGCTTGCTGTTTTTGTTGCTGGATTAGTTTAACCGTTCTGTTTACATTTGATTTGCTTTGATGAAGTTAGATTTCGTGTTGATTATTATGATGCTTGCTATTTTGGTTTGTTTATTTGAGATGTTCTCTTGAATTTGTTGCTGAATATTTTAGGAGATTCGAGAATCGTGGTATTGAAGTTGTGTTCGGTTGGATTTTTGTTCTGATGCTTGGATCCGGAGTGGATTTAGCATCCGAAGTGTGGATCTGAACAGGGGAGGTGAAATTTGTGCATGAGATTATGGGGATTTTGTTCTGCTTGGTTTGCTTCGTCTAGTAGTGTGATTTCCGTCGTTGTTTCGTTTACCGTTAAAATTATGTTTCCAATCTACATCTGAGTTTGTTTTTCTCGATCTCTGCATTTATTTGTGTTCGTTGAAGAAGATGAAGTCATTTTCAGTTGATGCTTTAGTTAGTTAGGCTGCAGATTCGATTCTGTCCGTACTTACCTTTTTCAGAGTTTGGTCCCCACTTGTTTTAATCTCCTTGGTCTAGAGATGTTCGTAGAAGTCCCAGATCTAGTAGTTGATTTGATTTAGTTCTTATACATAATTCATTTTTTGCCTAGATCTAGCAGTTAGCATAGCATACTTTATTTCCAAATTCACTTAGTTAAATTCCTCAACCCAAAATATGCGTGGCAGCAGCCAACCCAAAAATAGTTTCCAATTCTCTACGCATGTATTTTACGAGTCCATCTCTGTGGGATCGATCCCTACTTCCCTGTGCTAGTTTAGTATCTGTGGTTGAGGGTTTTGAAGGATTGTTTGCGTACCAACGACCAGACTTCCAGTCTTGTGAGTCTCTAGACCTTGTGATCTAGTTGATTTACTGGATCTAGGAAGTGTGTAATTAGAAATTGAAAGGATACAGCAAGCAGAAAATCAACTCTTCAAATGGCGCCGTTGCCGGGGATGGATGGCGTAGTTTGTTTATGTGTTTAGAGATTTGGTGTAAATAGTTTTAATCTTTTGAATTTCGCTTTTGGCAGTTTATGAGCAAGGGCTCAAGGTCAGGAATCTGGAGCAACCCATCTTGGTCAAGGAACGTGCAGTTGAAGTGGCAAGTTAAGGAATCAACATCCGCCATAACTACCAGATCGGGGTTGTCAACTGTAGATCCATTTCCGTTTGAATCAGGGAGTGAAGAAGAGTGGAATTCATCGGGGAAAGAGGATTCACGGTCGTCGTCAGAAACTGAGCATTCGGAAAGGGAGGAAGAGGAGTCTGTAATGGCAAACTTAGTGGACCTAGACCCAGAGATTGGTTCGCTAACTGCACATCTCGACGGAGAGCCAGCTCATGCCATAGTGTCAAATCAACGTCAGCGGTCTATTGAGATCAAGACGAATGTGCTGGGCGTTTTACCTACATTCTCTGGACGGAGGAATGAGTGTCCTTATGAGTTTTTGAACGAGTTTAGTAAGCTATGTAGCATCCAGAAAAGGCCTAACGAAACTACCGAGGAGGACTATCGCCTGCGAGCGATTCCATTTGCATTGAAAGGAGAGGCAAACACTTGGTTGCTGAGGCTTCCACCTGACTCGATCACCACATGGAGGGATTTCAAATTGGAGTTCCTGGACTATTTCTTTCCGTCCAATAAGACAAACGCTTTGAAAAAAGAAATTCAAGAGTGTAAGCAGGACTACGATGAATCTTTAAGCCAATATTGGTCTCGGTTTAAAGGCCTGCTTGACGCTTGCCCAAATCACAGGATGACGGAGGCTGAAACATTTTATCTATTCTACGAAGGGGCAAATCCTGAGTCCAAGGACTTAATGAATTCCTCGAGCGGGGGGAATTTCACCAAGAATAAGGCAAGCGAGGCACGCGAGATTCTGGGAAGATTAATCGACGCGAAGAAGGCGTATGACTGCCCGCGTGCTATCATGAGGAGAAGCTCCGCGAACACAGTTAAGGAACGAGAAGGAGAAGAGGTTAGAGACAGAATAGATCGACTGGAGAAGGCACTGCTAAATGCCATTGAAAAGAAAAATACCCCTGGGTCGACTGATAAGGAAAAAAACCCAGGTCAAGAGGAACATCAGCTTCAATTTTACAATAATCCCTCACTCGATGGAGATTTCCAAGCTCAAGTGAATGCAATGGGGAATTGGAATCAAAGTAATCAAAATACCAACTGGAACCAGTGGAAGATTAAGGAGGCACCATGGAGGGACAATCCTTGTTTCAGATGGGCTGAAGGGAACCAACAACCACAGTCACAACACCCAGGTCCAGCGGAGAACCAGCAGACATGGCCCAGCCGGAATCAGGAAGGACCACAGCATAATTCTAACTGGGCAGGGAAGCAGCAAGAGGGGCTGAACAACTGGAATTTCCGTAACCAAGGGGATCAGCATAACTGGAACAACAGGAACCAGAGCAACCAAGGGAATTCTTATGTGCCACCGCATCAGAGGAACAATTCAGGAAACAATCAAAATTTCCAACAGAGTCACCCAGGTCCAGCAACCCAGTACAACAATAATCAGGGAGGTCAGGGAAATTTTCGCCAGAACCAGGTGGTTGGAACCAATCAAAATCAAGGATTTAATCCCAGTTCAATTCAAGGTTTCCGACCACAGCGGAATCTTGATGACATGGTGCATGACCTGGTAAATTTCCAACAACACATGCAGAATAACATGCAGGCTAACAATGACGTGGTGCACAAAATTCAAGATGCCCAGCAGGAGCAGAAGTCTGCCATGGACATGTTGGCAAAGCAGATGTCCCAGTTGGCCACGTCGCTGAACGAAATGCGGGGAAATGAAGGGAAATTGCCTGCCACTGTCAAACCACCAGACCGAGCAAATATTAGTCAAATTACCTTGAGATCGGGGAAAGGCTATGAAGGACCGAAGCAAGTGATAAACGAGGAGACACCCTCACAGATGAACGGAGAAAAGGGGAATCAGAAGTCTCGAGGAGATGATCCTGGACTCAGAGAAATTCCTATACAGGATGACCTCCAGGAGGGAGATTTAAGGGGATCTATGCCTCGACTAAGTGACCCATTTTTCCTTGATCCAGAACCTGAGTTGGAACTTAAAGAGGGAAGCAGGGAGACAGGTGCAGCCCCAGCAGGGAGTTCCACGAATGCAGTAAAGCGACCCAAACCATTCCCATATCGAGGAGAAGCCAAGAAAAAGAAAGATGATACTGAGGACCTTGTGGAAATATTTAGTAAGCTGGAGATTAACCTACCCTTTTTGCAGGCTCTGAAAATACCCACCTTCAGCAAGTTCATCAAGGAATTCATAGCAGGAAAAACCAAACCTGATGGGAAGATTGTTATAGGAGAAAATGTATCCGCCGTGATACAAAAGAGGAGGATGCCGTCAAAGTGTACAGATCCAGGTATGTTCACTCTTCCTATTTCTATAGGTGATATTAAAATTGAGCATGCCATGTGTGATCTAGGTGCTTCGATAAATGTCCTACCGCTGTCAATATATAAAAAATTGGTGGGAGTCAGTTTGGTTGATACTAAAGTAGTGATTCAGTTGGCCGATAGAACATGCATCTCTCCTGAGGGAGTATTGGAAAATGTTATAGTTAGAGTGCATGATTTCCTATACCCAGCTGATTTTCATGTGATAAAAATGAGGGGAAATGAATCTACTGAGTCTAGTGGGGTGTTACTGGGGAGACCTTTCCTTCGCACCGCGAAGACTGTTATTGATGTGTTTGATGGAACCATATGCCTGGACTATCATGGGGAGAAATACACCTTCAACATTGAAGAAGCTATGAAAAAACCGCTTGATGTTGAAAACTTGCATGTTGTAGATGTAATTAACCCCCTAGTCCAAGAATATCTTGAGACTGAACTAATGCAGGAACAGTTTGACAATTCGGAGCTGAGCCAGACTGTAGAAAAGGAGGTGACAGGATGGTGTGAAACTTTTTTCACACAGGACTTGACAGATGATCAGATCAATGAAGCGATCATGGCATTCTGCCACCAGCCACTATCATTCCAATCAGCCAGATCTGTTCAGGAGAAGAGCCCAGACGAGGGAGCGAATCTAGAGGAAATGGCGCCAAGAAGTAAGGCGGAGAACCCTTTACCTCAGGAAGCCATCACACCGAAGAAGGAGTTGAAAACTTTGCCTGAAAATTTAAAGTATGCATACCTGGAGGAAGGAGAAACTTGTCCAGTGATAATTAACAGCCGCTTGACTGAAGACCAAGAGAGTGCGCTGCTGGAAGTAATAAGGAGGAACAAGAAGGCCATAGGGTGGACACTTTCTGACCTAGTTGGAATTAGCCCTGATCTTTGCATGCACCACATCAGACTAGAGGAAGGGGCAAAGGCTCGGCGTGATCCACAAAGGAAACTGAATCCAAACATGAGGGAGGAAGTGCTCAAGGAAGTTCTGAAACTACTGTCCCTTGGAATCATATACTCTATTCCAGATAGCGAGTGGGTCAGTCCGGTTCACATGGTACCGAAGAAATCTGGAATACAAGTGGTGAAGAATGACAAGAACGAGTTGGTGCCTACTCGACTGGTCACTGGATGGAGGATGTGCATCGACTATAGGAAACTAAATGAAGCCACCAAAAAGGATCATTTTCCTTTACCATTCATTGACCAGATGCTAGAGAGGCTGGCTGGCAAACAGTATTTCTGTTTCCTCGACGGATATAGCGGTTATTTCCAGATTTTCGTGAACCCAGAGGACCAGGAAAAGACCACATTTACATGCCCTTTTGGAACTTATGCCTACCGAAGGATGCCATTTGGTCTATGTAATGCACCAGGGACATTCCAACGTTGTATGATGAGTATTTTTTCGGATCTACTAGAGGTGTGCATCGAGATATTCATGGATGATTTCACTGTATATGGAGGCTCATTTGACACTTGTTTAGCCAGCCTTGACCTAGTGCTGCAAAGATGTCAAGAGAAACATCTAGTTCTGAATTTTGAAAAATGTCACTTCATGGTAACTGAGGGGATTGTTTTAGGTCATGTGGTCTCTGAAAGAGGAATACAAGTGGACAAGGCAAAGGTGGAAGTGATTGCAAAGCTACCTTACCCTACAAATCAAAAGGAAGTTAGAGGATTCCTCGGTCACGCAGGGTTTTATCGAAGGTTTATCAAGGACTTTGCAAAAATTGCGCAACCACTCACTCATTTGCTGCACAACGATGTGGAGTTCGAGTTTGATGAGGGATGCAAGAGGGCATTTCAATTGCTCAAGGAGAGACTAGTGTCCGCACCAATTATCAGGGCACCGGACTGGAATCACCCTTTTGAGATAATGTGCGACGCGAGCGATTTCGCTGTGGGAGCCGTCCTAGGGCAGAAGATAGATGGGAAAAACTACGTAATTTTCTATGCGTCCAAGACACTAAATCAAGCTCAGAAGAATTACGATACTACGGAGAAGGAAATGTTGGCTGTCGTCTACTCGTTCGAAAAATTCCGCCCTTATCTTCTTGGGTCAAAGGAGTTTGATTGGGAAGTAAGAGACAAAAGAGGAACAGAGAATCGAGTGGCTGACCACTTGAGTAGAATTCATCAAGGAGATACGGACGAGGCTATTCCCGATGTTTTTCCCGAAGAGCATTTGTACTATATGGACGAACCACCTAGACCGATAAGCTGGGAATCTGTCTTAGTTTTAACCGGTCCAGGAGAATCTGATCGAGGAAAGCGCGTACGTAACGCAGAACCATGGTACGCAGACCTGGCAAATTACTTGGTCACGGGAGAGGTGCCAAGTTCAGAGGAAGCCTCCCGGGCCCAGAAGATGAAGCTTAAAAGCGAAGCCAAATATTACTTCTGGGATGATCCTTATCTTTGGAAGATGTGTGCAGATCAGATAATTCGACGTTGCATTCCTGAATGGGAACAAAGAGATGTACTCCATCATTGTCACTCCTTGGCGTGTGGAGGGCATTTCGGACCAAGGAGAACCGCAAGGAAAGTTCTAGACAGTGGATTCTACTGGCCTACATTGAACAAGGATGCCTTTGAATACTGTCAATGCTGCGAAAGGTGTCAACAGACAGGGGGAATCTCGAGACGAGATGAGATGCCCCAAGTGCCCATAGTGATCTGCGAAATTTTCGATGTTTGGGGGATGGATTTTATGGGCCCATTTCCGTCGTCGTACGGAAATGCTTACATATTGGTCGCTGTAGACTACGTTTCCAAATGGATAGAGGCGAAGGCTACGCCCACTTGTGAGTCTAAAGAGGTGGCCAAGTTTCTGAAGTCAAACATTTTCAGCAGATATGGAGTTCCTAGAGCGATTATCTCAGATCAAGGAACACACTTCTGCAACCGCACTATAGAAGCGCTCATGAGGAAATACGGCGTGCATCATAGATTGTCTACACCATATCACCCCCAATCGAATGGGCAAGCTGAAGTCTCTAATAGGGAGATAAAGAGTATTTTGGAAAAATCAGTTAACACCACAAGGAAGGATTGGAGTAAACGCCTTGACGATGCTTTGTGGGCGTATAGAACTGCTTACAAGACACCAATCGGGATGTCACCTTATAGGTTGGTGTTTGGGAAAATGTGTCACTTACCCGTGGAAGTGGAGCACAAGGCATACTGGGCCATTAAGGAAATGAATATGAAGTCTGTGGCATGTGAAGAAGAAAGGAAGCTGCAATTACAGGAGCTGGAGGAACTACGGCTAGAGGCATTCGATTCAGCAATGTGGTACAAGGAAAGAACGAAGCTCTGGCACGACAAGAACCTCCGGGTCAAGGAACTTCAGGTGGGGCAGAAAGTACTTCTATTTCAGTCCAGACTCAAGCTAATGCCAGGGAAGTTGAAGTCAAAGTGGGTAGGTCCATATACCATCGTTGGCCTCCGCGCACACGGAGCAGTGGAAATCCAGGGAAGTGCTCTTAACTCGGTCCCTTTTCTTGTTAATGGCCATCGATTGAAAGTCTATAGGGATAATTCTGAGCTATGCGTAGTGGAGGAAATACCACTACGTGCGCTCTCAGTTATCACTTAGCCAGACAAAGGAATATTCTCGATGAACTCCTGGGTCAAGGGAAATGTTATGTTTTTACACACTGATCCAGGGGATTCGAGAATATTCAAAGGTAATTGTACATAGTTTAATTGCTTTAGAAGACAAAGAAAATCCAAACAAAATAAAAATTCAAAAATTTCCAAAAATATTTTCGAAGACCCAAACTCAAAGGGGATTTATGTCTCGTACTTTAACCTTGACCCAGGAGTCTGGGGTCTTCATATTTTTTTTAGGTCGCGGTCAAGGGAATCAATTAGAGGAAGAGTGCATGAAGGAGCAGTTGAGGAGGGAAGTTATAATTTGAAATTCAAAATGCCGACAATTATGGAGGAGTACGGTCGCTGATGTCATGCCTGCAACCGTCTCTCTCTTCTGTGTAAAAGATGCGAACCGACCTTCTCTCTCCACATAATAATTTCACAACTTGCTCCTCCCTCTCTCTACTGTCATTCTCTCTCTAAGCTTACAAACCCTAACCAAATCGGCCGAAGTGGCGAGGCACAGAAGATCATCCACAGCAGTCCCTCGATCAAGCCATTCCAGCAGTTGACCACCCCGACTATTCCCGAGAAAGTTCCAAATCCACCGAGGACGAAAATGCTAATGAGGAAACCAGGACTCGATCAAGCTGCAGAAGGAAAGGAAGAGCTGGAGCAACCAGCGAAGAAGAAAGTGAAAACAAACCGCCCCAGTGTTCCACCACCGTCTGGCTCTCGCGGGAGCCAGCCCCAGAAATGAGCAATTTCCCCAGACCAAGTAAATTTTAGTTTTTGTGTTTCTTTTTCTGTGTTTTATTTCCATGCGTTGCTGTGTTTTATGCTATCTTCTCCCACTTAGCCCAATGCTTGGTCTAAGTGTGAGAAGTTCTATGTTTTCTGTTGGTTTATTCTTCTCCCACTTAGCCCGTTGCTCGGTCTAAGTGTGAGAAGTGAAATTGTTGTTTAATTCTGCATTGAATTCTCTGTTTTCCCCCCTTCACGACGATGGCTTGAGGACAAGCTTGAGTGAAGTGGGAGGGGGAGAGGAATCAATGCAGTGTTATTATGCTTTGAGGAGTCGTAGGTCTAGGGGTGTGTCGCATGAACTAGTGGATATAATACGGCAGATTCCCTTAGGGAGAGCAATTGAAAATAGGAGGTATTCCAACTTAGAAGCCTGATTCTTTAGTAAGCCGAACCAATCTGAATGAAGCGAGAACGATAGTAAATGCCTTTACTTGCCTAGTTGTGAAGCCCTACTCTAGAGGTGAGTTATAAGCCTGTGATAACACTTAGAGCTAACATATGTCAAAAGTCTGCCACTGAATGCTGAAGGAAAAGAGAAGAAAAAAAAAAAATATAAATAAAAAAGGGGGAAAGGAGAAAATATATAATCATAAAATCTGGAGGTATAAGCTGGACGAAGTCCAGAGGAGGAAATAAAAAGAGAGAAAAAAATCAAGGAGGTATAAGCTGGACGAAGTCCAGGAAATCAAGGAGGTATAAGCTGGACGAAGTCCAGGAAATCAAGGAGGTATAAGCTGGACGAAGTCCAGAAAGAAAAAAAAAAAAAAAAAGAAAAAAAGGGGGATAGTGACGGAGGATAGAAGGAGGAATTCTCATAACCCGAGGTTTCAGTGGTTTGGCAATAACTTAAGAGAGAATCGGTCCTAACATCCCTGGTAAGGAATGAGCGATCGAGTGAATCTAACAATTGGGGAAGTAAAAGGCTATCTTGACGAGCTGACAGATTGGCTAGGTAGAGGGGAGAAAAGGGCCTATTTGGAGGAGTGCAGCCTGTTGGATTGACCTTAATCTTGTGGGGACGGTTGTCTAAAAGTTGAAACCAGTTCATGCATATGTGTTTATGTGTTTTCATCTTATGTGATTATGTACTCTTTGTTTTAGTGTCTAGCTTTGCCTCAGTTGTGTCTAGGTGTAGGAGTTTTGTCTAGAGTCTGTAGAGTCGGTCAAGGGGATAACCATGCTTGAAATTCGCCTTATTCTTCTTTTCTTCTTGTCTTTATACTTGAGGACAAGTATGGTTTAAGTGTGAGCAGTTTGATAAGGCTAATTTCATGCATTGGTTATGTAGTGAAAAACATCACATTTCTGCTGGATCTAACAAGTTTTGTTAAGCCAGGTGTGTGTGTAGCGCTAGATCCAGGAGATGCTGGAGGAGGATATCTAGCGAGGAGCAGGAACGGAATCACGAGGAAAAGCTAGAGGAAGGAAGCCAAAAGCTGAGGGCAATCAAGTCAATCAATACCTCGCTGGGCCCCACCTCGAAGCTTATAAATAAAGGAGTGCGCAACAAGAATGGCAGATCCGTCACACTCCACACACAGTCACGCTCTTAGCTCACACACACTAGGGAAATGGGGAATTGGGGGAGGTTTTCGTTTTCGTGAATTACGTATCAGTGCACCACCGTCCCTTGAGGGCGAAGAAACAATTGTTCTCTTAATTTCTGTTTACTACTCTGTTCCGTCTCGAACTTCACTTTTGGAAGTCGAGCTTGCTGTTTTTGTTGCTGGATTAGTTTAACCGTTCTGTTTACATTTGATTTGCTTTGATGAAGTTAGATTTCGTGTTGATTATTATGATGCTTGCTATTTTGGTTTGTTTATTTGAGATGTTCTCTTGAATTTGTTGCTGAATATTTTAGGAGATTCGAGAATCGTGGTATTGAAGTTGTGTTCGGTTGGATTTTTGTTCTGATGCTTGGATCCGGAGTGGATTTAGCATCCGAAGTGTGGATCTGAACAGGGGAGGTGAAATTTGTGCATGAGATTATGGGGATTTTGTTCTGCTTGGTTTGCTTCGTCTAGTAGTGTGATTTCCGTCGTTGTTTCGTTTACCGTTAAAATTATGTTTCCAATCTACATCTGAGTTTGTTTTTCTCGATCTCTGCATTTATTTGTGTTCGTTGAAGAAGATGAAGTCATTTTCAGTTGATGCTTTAGTTAGTTAGGCTGCAGATTCGATTCTGTCCGTACTTACCTTTTTCAGAGTTTGGTCCCCACTTGTTTTAATCTCCTTGGTCTAGAGATGTTCGTAGAAGTCCCAGATCTAGTAGTTGATTTGATTTAGTTCTTATACATAATTCATTTTTTGCCTAGATCTAGCAGTTAGCATAGCATACTTTATTTCCAAATTCACTTAGTTAAATTCCTCAACCCAAAATATGCGTGGCAGCAGCCAACCCAAAAATAGTTTCCAATTCTCTACGCATGTATTTTACGAGTCCATCTCTGTGGGATCGATCCCTACTTCCCTGTGCTAGTTTAGTATCTGTGGTTGAGGGTTTTGAAGGATTGTTTGCGTACCAACGACCAGACTTCCAGTCTTGTGAGTCTCTAGACCTTGTGATCTAGTTGATTTACTGGATCTAGGAAGTGTGTAATTAGAAATTGAAAGGATACAGCAAGCAGAAAATCAACTCTTCAGAGGACTAATTCTACCAGACACCACAGGGTGTAAGGTTCCATTTATGTGGCCCAATGCATTTGAGAATCAGGACGAGGTGATCAATATTAGTTGGGGAAGTGCAACTTTATCGTACTTGTATCATTATCTGTGCGAGGCTTCCCTTGACAAGAGGAAAGAGTTGAGTGGGCCTATGATTCTTCTGCAGCTTTGGGCGTGGGAAAGAATGCTTACAATGAGGTCGTCCTTCATAGTAGCGCATGTGCACGAGCCGTATACTCCATGTGGCGCCAGGTGATATGTTTAAACATTTATTTGTTTATGCATCTTGGGTTATTTTTGACATTAATTTTATTTATAGGTGGAAAGGGACTACTCAGATAGGAAATGCTCCTAGATATTCGGTGGAGCATTACCGTGATCAAATATCCTTGATTAAACCTGACCAGGTGACTTTCTTTTTTGATTACTTAATTTATGAATTTATTATGAAGTTAATTTGGCGTTTGCATTGTTGGTTTTGTAGTTTGTATGGACACCATATGTGGATCGCATATTGCCTGACTACTGCAATGATGTGAATGAGTGTTATCTGTGCGACACTTATTTGGTATGTCGGTCGTATGTCGAGGCACATGAGGCTGGACGAGTACGCAGACAATTTAATCGATACCAGGGGATTCCTCAATCCATAGATAGGATGCTCAAAAGCGCCGATCATTTGGTTTTAAAAATAAACAGCAACAACATCAAGTTGCTTATGGTAGAGATTAGTTATAGTTTAATTGAATACGTTTTGTGATGGAAATAAGCTAATCATATTAATTAAGGAAATACTACTATGATTTGGTATAGTGAGAAAAAAAATAAAATAAAAATGCCCAACACTAATAACACTACTGCAGTTTTTTTGACCCTGTTTTTCTGAAATTTGTCTACAAAAGTTCACAATTATAGAAAATAAAAAAATGGAATCTCAAATCAAAGTTCAAAGTTGTAGCTTTATTCCATTTCTCGCTTCCGCAACATATGAAACAAATACATAAATACACACACTGTGACACGCATAGCAGCATAACCTTCATTTCTTCAAGTCACTGCAAGAAAGTAGTTTTTTTGTCAGCATTATTATCTACTTAAATCAAGAAATATTATAAGAACTTACTTGTGCATATAGGATGCTAGAAACTACATAACACGACCGACTGAGCAATTTCTTTGGTCCGTGCATCTCTTGTCCTCAATTCCTGCAACGGCGGGGAGCTTTCGGTTCACCTTCCTCGCGGACATCCATTTGATTAGGTATCCTCTTCTTTCTACCACGGCCACGCCTTCGAGGAAACAACTGCTCAGGGGTGATGTCCAATATCCATCCAGGTTTAGCCCAATAATCTTCGTGTCTTGGTGCATCCCATGGATGAGGACTAGAATATTGTGCTTCCCATGTATATTTGTGGTATTTTGTAGATATGAGCTCAAACATAGTGATACCTCTATCTCTAGCAACTGCACAAGCATGTGAGCAATGAACTCTCCACGTCTGCCACTTCCCACAAGTGCACTTAGAATCTTCAAATTGCACCTTCTGTACATTGTTGCCCTTTGGCTTCCCATCTTCTAACCGTGCCTGACTTCGAATTTGGTAATATCCTAATCCTCGGTTAAGTACAGAAATGTGATGTTTTTGCCCCTTGGCATCATTCTCAGCAAGTTTGTCCCTCGCCCACGGTGTTAACCGACCTTCGGTGTGCTGTATTTTTGTCTTCTTTTGTGCCCACCATTCCACTGTTCTCCAAAATGTGAGATCAATCAAAGCTCTAATTGGCAACTCTCTTACACCCCTCAAAACATTGTTATAGCACTCTGACATGTATGTTGAGGTAACCCCCCATCTAAGTCCATCATCGTAACAAAGAGACCAATTTTCTTTTTCGGCCCTATTCAGCTGTCGTATTGCATCAGGGCTTTCCTCATGCAGTGCACGCCGCCTTCTCTTATATTTACGCTCTTGAGTTGTAGCACCCAATGCCCACACCATGCTTTTCACAATAGGACCCTTGCACTTCTGTAAGATATTTTTCCTCTCATGGATCAAACAAAATTTGTGGTGACATTTCGGCTCCTTTTTCCATTCATCAGAATCCATAGCCTTGAAGATTCCTTTATGCCTAACCGATATGATGCACACCTCCCTCGGGTTAATTCTATTTGTCTTCTAGGATACATTAGCTGTAACAGCCCGGATTTCTAGGGTATAATAAATAAGGCGACTGCTACCAAAACGGACTTAAAAGCAATAAAAACATAGGCTATGGTTTCATTTAAAGAGATTTGACCAAGGTATTAAAGGAACTATCAGAGTAATAAGCCAACGGTTTAACCTAGAAAATTTAATGAAAAATAGATACCATAAACTATGATCAAATATCTCAAAGTTTTGACATAATCTCCAACAAAACCACAACATGTATCAATCTTCTTAAACCAAAGGAAAACAAGTTCATAATGACCAAAAGCTACTAAAGAGTTTCAAAAGTTCAGCGGAAACGACCAAGAGAAAGTGCAGCTATGTATGAAGACACAACTACACTCCAAGTTCAAAATATCCATCTTAATTGATTAATTTGCTCAACACCCGCCACCGCTCGTCGTCGTTCAACCTGCACATAAGGAAAACACATGCAGGGCTATGTATTTTGAAATACTCAGTGAACTCGTTGCCAAAACATTTTATAAGTTATGCCACCCTTACCATAGTGAACTCGAGGTTTTACAATTATCGAAATAAAGATCATCAAGTATCACAAAAATATTTCCATAGACTGGCCAGTCAAACAACTCTCTACTTTTCTCATCAATTTCCACAATCACAACATTTCCATGGTGCGACGAAAGTGTGGCCACACTTTTCGCCCACGAGACCGGCCGACTAGCAAGGACGGCTCCCGATCCCACCGTGTACACAGCCTGGTAGGGTTTGCGGCCCTACTCAGACCTGAATTCGTTTAAACATATTGACAGGATCTCTAGAGTGCAGTGCAGGTGCGGTGTGATATGTGTCACTCGATCTAACAGGTCCAGAGGATTCGACTAGACTTCAGAGGCTAGAAGATCATAAATTTATCAGAAAGGGGTCGTTGGGTGCACTCTGTTCCTTCAAAAACCTCAACCCACTATACTACAACTTAGCACAGGGAAGTAAAGGATCGATCCCACGAGAACGAAGGTGCTACGAAACTGCATTTGAGGATGTTTTGGAAAAAAGTGGTTGGCTGCTGCCACGCCATTTTGTGGGTCGAGAACTTAAAACTACTAGGTCTGAGAGATAAGCAAAACTTTACTTTACCTACTGGGTCTAAGAGATCAGAAGAACTTTACTCTACCTACTGGGTCTAAGAGCTGAGAGCGTATGGAACATACATGACTTAGAGAAACTGAGATATTTTAAAATTCTGAAGCAGCTGGAGTAAACTTAACTAGAAAGGCTTTCCTAATTTGGACAGACAAGCATAAAGCAAAAAGCAAGACAAATTTCCTTAAACTACCAGCGTCTGGAAAAGCATGCAGAAAAGTAAAAGAGACAAAGTGGATCTTACTGACAGGTCTAGGGGACATGCAGAAAAAGCAAAGTACATGCTGAAAAGTACTGACATAAAGCAGATCTGGTTCTAACTATCAACAACTTCATCTTCTTCGGGAATCAAACGAGAATAGCAGAGAAAACAGAGTTTTAAACACCATGAAAACAGAGCAAACCTTAGATCTAGACTTAAAACGAGAAATTAAAGCCTAAACTAACAGATCTACACTACTGGACCTAAAGGATGCAGAAAAAGAAAGTAAATAGCCATAATCATGCACGACGTAAACATCAAGCACCAAATATGCGCAACTTCAACTCTAAAACACCAAGATTCAACAAATTCAAACATCTCCATATGCAAATCCCCAGCCTCCATCAACAAACCAACGTATTTCAGCTCCAAACATCCAATAACAAACAAGAACAAAAGCTAAAAGCAAGAGATAAACATAAACTCAGAGACATCCAACCAAAAGCAAACATAAACTTCCATAATCACTCGAAATAGGTCTGAATCCACTAGATCAAAGCAAGAAACTAGAGTTACGAACTTAAAACCAACAAGTTCTAAACGAAAGCAAGTAAAGATTGTTTCTTCGCCTTCACAAGGCGGTGTTACACAGCAAAATAACGATGACGATGAGAACCACGGTGGCCAGAATCTTCCATATCCAAGTGCGCAGCAGTCGAAAATGAAAATATTGAAGTATGGAACTAGAGCTAGAGCTAGGAGAGCGTAGAAGTGGCTGTTCACGGATTGTCTTGTTCTTCAAGGTTGAACTCTTTATATATGTGAGGCTCTGATCCCTAGGGTATCCCCTCTGGTGATTTTACGCCCTTGCCCTTGAGTAAGACTCTTTAAAATAATCTGCTCTCGCTCCGTTCTGCTCCTGTCGCCAACTTTTGATTCTCCCAGGTCTGAACGACGACTTCTGATTTTTGCTTCAATTTCATCTCTTTTGCATCTGCCAGGTCCGGTTACAGCAACTCTTAGGTCCGGTAGATTTACTACGCACCTGAACTCAATAACGCACATTAGCGCCCCAAATGCACAGAATTTTAACCTTAAACCGATGCATGAAACTGATGCAGTTTATCCTCCCTTTTTAGACCCTGGACTTCGTCCAGCTTATACCTCCAGTACCCTTCCCCTAGGCCCGAGAGGTTACTTCTATCACCAAAATTTTTCTCCTTCTAAGTTCTCTTCCTAAGCATCAAGTGGCAGCCCTCTCATTTGTGTTAGTATGAAGTGTTTAAGGCTTATAACTCACTTTTATGGAGGGCTTCACAACTAGATCAGTCAAGGCATATTCTATCGTCCTTACTTCATCCAAACTGATTTTGATTTATTAAGGAAAAGGGCATCAAAGTTGACATGCATTCTCTCTTCAACCACTCTCACTAAGGGGCTTTGCTTTCTATTCACCAGTTATGCATAAACACATAATTTCCTACTAACTGACTACTACTAACTCCTAGACCTAGTAAACAGACACACATAATTGACACTAACTTGCACTAACTCCCTCCCCCCTCCCACTTCACCATGCTTGTCCCCAAGCATTTTTTCGGTGAAGTGGAAAACAGGGCTAAGTTAGTGCGACACCTAACAGACTCACAAAACACATATTACTCCTTCCGTCCCGGCTAAGATGACACATTGCTTAGCCGGCACGGGATTTTAGGAGTTATTGGTTAAAGTGTTTAATTGGAGAGAGAGAAGGTGGGTGTAAGTATTAAAGTAGAGAGATAAAGAAAGATGAATATTTTAATAGGAGTGAGAAAAAGTGGTTGAGTGTATTAATTGGAGAGAGAAAGTTACCAAAAAAAGAAATGTGTTATCTTAGTTGGGACAAACTAAAAAGGAAAACGTGTCATCTTAAGCGGGACGGAGGGAGTATATAAAAACAAACTTCTCACACTTAGACCGAGCATCGGGCTAAGTGGGAGAAGGTACACAAATTAACAGATACCAAAGCATGCTATATATAAAAAGAAAACAAACTTCTCACACTTAGACCGAGCATCGGGCTAAGTGGGAGAAGATAGCTAACGGACAAATATTTACAGACACATAAAAAAAACGGGCATGCTTTGTAAAAAATGAACTAAAACATAAAAATACATAAAAAAACTGAAATTTAAAATTACTTGGTTATGGGGGGGGTCAATTCTGGCTTTGGTCCCCCGTGGGACCAGACTTCTTGGGCACCGTCTTTGCTTTCTTCTGGCTGGGCTTTGGTTCATCATCCTTCTTGGCCTTTTGTTCCCCTGGCCTGGGGGTATCCTTCTTCACTGGTACGCTGGTGGTGGTCTCGCTGTCCTTTCTCTTCTTCTCTGGTGGTATTCCCTGGGCGCCGGAGGCTGGCTTCTCTGGGGTGACTCCTGGGGTCAGCTGCCTAGATTCTGTGGGCAACTTCGGAGGCATGCGCGGCTGCTGGGCCCGGAGGATCTTCTGGTCAACCACGGTGACCATTTTCATCATTGTCTCCACGGCCTGGGCCATCTTGTCAGCGTGCGCAGCCATCATCTCCCTCTGAGTTACCGCCTCTTGGTGCAGCTTCAGCAAGATCTCCTGTTGCTGCACCGTATTTGCTCCCAGCTTCAACATTGTTTCCTCCATTCTTGTCTGCCACCCTTCACTTGCCAATTTCTCCTCACCTTCTTCATCCGCCCTCTCGGTCTTTATCTTCACTCCATCAGCTTTCCCTACTTCATAAAATCTCAGCACGCCATCCATCATTATCATCAATCCCTTGTTGAAGAAGAACGGGAGATCGAAGTATCCTGCGTCGTTACACATTGGCAGGTTGGTGACTGAGTTGGCTATCTTCATTGACACATTTCTCTGGAGGTATGCTCCCAGCAAGTTGCACGTGTAGAGATGGCGGTCGGAGTGAGTTCTGACTCTCTGGCATGCATAGGCAGTCCAGTACCTGAGGTGGACCTTCACGTTGTTCAGCATGCACCACATGAAATACAACTCTGGAGTAGTGAGGGTTGCACCCACTTGACCCAAGAGATTGTACCCGATATATACTTGTGCCAATCGGAGTACAGGGTCAGTGATGTGTATCCCCTTCGATGAGCTTGTCTTGAACCTGGCCACCTTTTTGTGGGCGACCATCCTCCAGGCTTCCTCAGCATCAAAGCCTGTTGTATACTTGGGTGCGCCGATCTCTCTCTCATTCCACGCTCCTTCCTCCTCTTCGGGTGTCAGTAGTCCCAGTCTCAACGACCACTCCCTTATACTCATTTCCATCTCCTCGTTGAACAGCGTGAAGGAGATTGTGTCTGCATCAAGATCTGTAGATTGCTTGAACTTGAAGGACGTGAAGAACTCCTTCGCCAGAGCCACTGGTACCTCCGCGTTGCTGTGGTTAAGAAGCCACTCAAACCCGATGCTTTTGAAGTAGGAGATGAACTTCTTCTCCACTCCCAGTTCCTCTAGGTCCGAGAGGCATAGCTTCTTTCCGGATTTTGCCGACTTTCCATTCGTGGCTCGGCCATCGCACGCCTTCTGCAGCTTCGGTCCTCAAACTGGACCATGGCTTCCAACAACCTTTTGGTCACAAGGACCTCCATCGTCTCAAACGGGCTCTCCTCCATGGCTGGTATCTCAGCCTCCTCTTCTTCAGTTGGATGGGCAAACGGCACACGGATCGCCTCCGGCTCGCTAATCACCACAGTGGTGTTTGCGGGGCGAGATTTCTTCTGTTGGGGCTTAGCAGTATGCTTCTCCTTCCTTTTCCTTTCCGCCTTGTATCTTGTCTCCATAGCCTCCAGAGAGATTTCCTTCTCGGCTGCCACAGTCTCCTGGACCAGGGGGATATCATCCCCTGCCTCCTCTGTGTCCTCCAGCCTTAGGCACTCGGGCCTGCCTGCCTCTGCCTCATCCACTTGTTTCCTATTTCGACGGGAGTGCCTCCTCGTCAGCCGCTCATCAGTTGGTGTCCCTTGGTCATCAGTAGTTATATCGTCTATCACGACAATGTCAGTCTCTATCTCTTCACACACTTTCTCGGCATCTTGTTCATCGCTGTCTCTTTCTTCCTCCTTCTCAACATCCTCTCCTTTAGCCTTTTCTTCCTCCTCAGTCTCCTTCTCAGCAACTTCCTCATCAACACTCTCACCTTCCTTCTCAGCCTCCTTGTCAACAACTGCCTCACCTTCTTCACCTACGCTACCCTCATTACCCTTTTCATCATCCTCAGTCTCCTCAACACCCTGTCCCTCCTTCTCTTCCACCTCCCATGTTTCTTCTTGACCCACTTCCTCGGTTCTATCACTCTCCCCACCATCTATACCCTCCTCCTGTTCTTTTTCGTCCCCTGACTCAGCGGCCTCTACATCCGGTGTATCTTCTTGCTCACCTAGACTACCCCCTCCCTCTTCTCTCTCCGATTCCTCCGTCTCCATCCTATCACCCTCCTCCTCTCCAGTTTCTTCTTCATTTACAGAGGGTTCGGCATGGGGCTCAGTTTCTTTTTGAGGACTCGTATGTGGGGGGTTCGTCTCTTGGGTTAGGGTTTCCGGTAAAATTTGGGGGTTTTTGGGGTGTGTGGGTAAGGCTTGTGCAGTGGGTGTTTCGAATAATGTTTGGGGTCTTGGTGGAATTGTAAGTGGGGTTAGGGCAGGAATTACCTCTTCTTGTTTCCGGCATGCCTCCGACATTTGTGCGAAGAATTTGCTCGCCTTCGGCCCTTTTCCGTACTTCCTCATGAATTCTTGTATGATTTCCTCGGGATTCGGTTCCGCTTCGTCGAATTTCGCCTCGGCGGGGTTGTCTTGTCCGATGTTTTGCTGTGGTTGCACTTCGGTCGGTATGGGTTGCGGTGGAACTTCCGGCGGAGTGGGGTTTTCTTCTGGTGGCGGCGTGGGTGTTTTCTCGGCCGTGGGAGCCGAACTCGTCGCCTCCGTCACCTTCTTCGTGGTCTTTCCTTTCGGTGGGTTCTTCCCGCGGGCTGAGCGTGAAGCCGGATTTTTCTGCATCTTTGTCTATGGCGGTGTTTTACGGCGGTGGTTGATGGCGGTGGGTTTGATGGTTCTCGGATCTGCAGAGAGAAAGAAAAGTTTGGGAATGGTGAGTTATGAGAAAATTATTTTAGGTGAGGGAAGTTAATTAGCTTTTTAGGGAAGTTATTTTAGGAAAAAGAGAATAAAAGGAAAATAAAAGAAATAAAAGGAAAAGAAAAAGAAAATAAAATAAAAATAAGAAAAGGAATATCATGATTGGCTGCAGGCGAACGGTCGCGTCTCTGACGCAAGCAACCGTACGCCTCGCCAGCTTTTTGAAATTCAAAATTCAAACTTCCCCCTGATTTTTCTCACTTCCCTCTGACCGGGTAATCTTAAACACTTGGTAAAAAAAATGAAATTTTCTGAACGTCTGGGTCAAAGAGATAAGCTTTGCAAATTTGTTCATTTCCTCAGACACTCAGAATTTTAAAAATCTTTTTGGGTTTTCATAAAAAAACTTATTCCTGTTATTTACACCTAAATGTTTAAATATTCTTGGGAATTACCTGGTCCAGTCAGCTAATCGAAAATTTTGCCCTATCTACCTGATCCAGTAATTCCCGAAGAATATTTAAACATTGCTTACTAGGCAATAGTGGAAGGTGTGTGGAGTGGAATTTCTTCCAATTCACACAATTCCGAGCTATCCCTAAACACTTTCACTCTATGACCATTAACTAGGAAGGGAACAGAGTTAGCATTGACTCCCTGAATTTCCACTGCTCCATGCGGTCGAATGCCAACAATTGTGTAAGTCCTATCCACTTGGACTTCAGCTTTCGAGGCATGAGCTTGAGCTTTGACTGAAAAATGAGTACTTTCTGCCCGACCTGCAGCTCCTTGATCCGAAGGTTTTTGTCGTGCCAGAGTTTGGTCCTCTCCTTATACCACATGGCCGAATCATATGACTCCAGCCTCAATTCCTCTAGCTCCTGCAGTTGCATCTTCCTCTCTTCCTCACAGGCATGAGCCTTCATATTCATTTCCTTGACTGCCCAATACGGTTTGTGCTCTATCTCCACAGGCAGGTGGCACATTTTTCCAAATACCAATCTGTAGGGTGACATTCCTATTGGTGTCTTGTAAGCGGTTCTGTAGGCCCAGAGGGCATCACCCAGACGCTTGCTCCAGTCCTTCCTTGAGGTATTCACCGTCTTCTCTAGGATGCCCTTGATCTCTCGATTTGAGATTTCAGCCTGCCCATTTGACTGGGGATGATACGGAGTAGATAACCGATGGTGGACTCCATATTTTCTCATCAGTGCTTCAATCGTCCTATTACAGAAGTGAGTCCCTTGGTCTGAGATGATCGCTCGGGGCACGCCATATCGGTTGAATATATTGGCCTTTTGGAACTTTGAGACTTCCTTCGCATCGCTTGAGCTTGTAGCCTTGGCCTCTATCCACTTGTACACGTAATCCACAGCAACCAATATATACGTATTTCCATACGAGGATGGAAATGGGCCCATGAAGTCCATGCCCCAAACATCAAAGATCTCGCAGACTATTATAGGAGTCTGTGGCATCTCATCTCTCATAGAAATCCCTCCGGTCAGTTGGCACCTGTTACAATTCTGGCAGAACTCATAAGCATCCCTATTCAACGAAGGCCAGTAGAAACCATTATCCAGAACCTTTCTTGCCGTTTTCCTTTGGCCGAAATGGCCACCACACGCTAGTGCATGGCAGTGGTTTAGTACGTCTCTTTGCTCCCACTCTGGAATACACCTTCTTATCACTTGATCTGGACCCATCTTCCAGAGGTACGGGTCATCCCAAAAGTAGTACTTGGAATCACTTTTAATCTTCATTCTCTGGGCCCTAGTGATTTCTTGTGCGGTAGGTAATTCTCCAGTAACTAAATAATTTGCCAGGTCCGCGAACCAAGACTCATCATTCGGCTTGCCTTTCCGTTTCTCTGACTCCTCGGGCCCAGTTAATGCTAACACTGCTACCCATCTGATTGGTCTAGTGGATTCCCCTAAGTAATACAAGTGCTCCTCTGGAAAAGCATCAGGGATGGCTTCCTCATCTTCTCCCTGGGTAATTCTGCTTAAATGGTCGACCACTCTATTCTCGGTTCCTCTCTTATCTCTGACTTCTCAGTCGAACTCTTGCAATAGCAACACCCATCCGATTAGCCTTGGCTTGGATTCCTTCTTGGCTAGGAGATATTTAATGGATGCATGGTCAGTGAACACTATTGCCCTTGACCCCAGTAGATATGGTCGGAATTTTTCAAATGAGTACACCACAGCCAGCATCTCCTTCTCGGTGGTGTCGTAGTTCTTCTGGGCCTGGTTGAGAGTCTTTGAGGCATAAAATATGACATAACTTTTTCCTTCGATCCTCTGTCCCAACACTGCTCCTACTGCAAAGTCACTCGCATCGCACATTACCTCGAAGGGATAATCCCAGTTGGGTGAGCGGATTATCGGAGCTGTGACCAGACGATCCTTGAGTAGCTGGAAGGCTTTTTTACATTTATCATCAAACTCAAATTCCACCTCATTCTGGAGTAGTCTTGTCAGGGGTTGGGCGATTTTTGCGAAGTCCTTAATGAACCTCCGGTAGAACCCTGCATGCCCCAAGAATCCTCGAATCTCCTTCTGATTCGTTGGGTGTGGAAGCTTAGAGATCACCTCCACTTTTGCTTGATCTACCTCGATGCCTCTCTCAGATACAATATGTCCCAGTACTATCCCTTCCTTGACCATAAAGTGGCATTTCTCATAGTTCAGCACCAGGTTCTTCTTCCTGCATCTCTCCAAAACAACATCTAGGCGCCCCAGGCAAGTCTCGAAAGAATCTCCATATACGGTGAAATCATCCATAAATATCTCGATGCAGTCCTCCAGTAGATCCGAGAAAATGCTCATCATGCGTCGCTGAAATGTCCCAGGTGCGTTGCATAGACCAAAAGGCATTCTCCGGTAGGCGTATGTTCCAAAGGGGCAATTAAATGTGGTCTTCTCCTGATCCTCCGGATTGACATATATTTGGAAGTATCCACTATAGCCATCTAGAAAGCAGAAGTATTGCTTTCCCGCCAACCCTTCCAGCATTTGGTCGATGAAGGGTAGCGGGAAATGATCCTTTCGTGTGGCCGCATTGAGTTTTCGGTAGTCTATGCACATTCTCCACCCCGTGACTAACCTTGTGAGCACAAGCTCGTTGCGGTCATTCTTGACTACTTGTATTCCTGATTTCTTCGGCACCATGTGGACAGGACTCACCCACTCACTATCGGGAATGGAGTATATGATTCCTAGGGCCAGCAGCTTCAATACTTCCTTTAAGACTTCATCTCTCATGTTGGGGTTGAGTTTCCTCTGGAGATCCCGGTGTGCCTTGGCTCCTTCTTCCAAACGGATATGGTGCATACATTGATCGGGACTGATCCCCATTAGGTCAGATAGAGTCCACCCTATTGCTTTCTGGTTCCTCCCCAGCACTTGCAATAGCTTGACTTCCTGCTCCTGGGTCAGAAGGCTGTTGATTATGACAGGCAGAGATTCGCCTTCACCCAAGTAGGCATATTTCAGACCAGGAGGGAGGTTCTTCAACTCTTTCTTTGGAGGGGGTACTTCAGGTGGCAACAGATTCTTCTCCATTCCTTTCTTGACCCGCTCGTTCAACTCTGATAACTTTTCCACACTGGCAAGTTGGACTGATCCTTTGGACCCAGGGGATCCTGTCTTGCCACAGAAATCCATTATTGCCTTTGTGATTTCCTCATCAGATAGCCCTTGCTTAATAACTGCTTCACACCATCCTGCAACTTCTTTCCTCATGGATTCGGTCATCTCCGAGGTATCAGCCTGTTCCTGCAATAGTTCTGTCTCAAGAAACTCCTGGACCAGGGGGTTAATCACATCAACAAAATGGAGGTTTTCCACGTCAAGTGGTTTCCTCATAGCTTCATCAATACTAAAAGTGAATTTCTCCCCATTATAATCTAAATAGATGGTGCCATAAAAAACGTCAATTATAGTCTTAGCGGTCTTCAAAAATGGTCTTCCTAAAAGTTCGCCACTAGACTCAGCAGTTTCGTTGTCACTCATTTTAATCACATGGAAATCGGCAGGGTATAGAAAATCATGAACTTTAACTATCACATTTTCTAACACTCCTTCAGGGCTAATGCATGATCTATCAGCTAACTGGATCACCACTTTCGTATCAGTCTTTCTCGCTCCTACCAGTTTTTTATATATGGAAAGCGGTAACACATTAATAGATGCTCCTAGATCACACATAGCATGTTCGACTCTGACACCTCCTATAGTGATAGGTAAGGTAAACATACCTGGGTCAGTTTACTTCGAAGGCATTATCCTCTTCTGAATTACTGCAGATACATTCTCCCCGATCACGATCTTTCCATCGGATTTTGCCTTGCCCGCAATGAACTCCTTAATGAATTTGCTGAACGGGGGCAGCTTCATAGCCTCCAGGAACGGGAGATTGATCTCCAGCTTCCCAAAGATCTCCA
This sequence comes from Salvia hispanica, assembly GCF_029641045.1. Taxonomy (NCBI): domain Eukaryota; kingdom Viridiplantae; phylum Streptophyta; class Magnoliopsida; order Lamiales; family Lamiaceae; genus Salvia; species Salvia hispanica. The sequence continues at coordinate 36,096,097 of NC_142696.1, forward strand.
TGAAATCCACGGGGTTGTCCTTTTTCTTCTTGGCATCCCCTCGGTAGGGGAAAGGTTTAATCCTCTTTGCTGCGTTGGTCAGATCTTCCTTAGAGGGCTCTTCCGCCTCTCCTTTCTCTTTTTCAGTCTCTACCTCAGGCTCCGGGTCTAAGAAAAATGGGTCAGCCATCCGAGATAACGATCCTTCCAAGTCACCGGCTTGGATATCATCCTCTGCTCTAACTTCTTCTTTTTGCTGGACCGGGCGGATAACATCTTCGCTCATCGGCACAGGCATTTCATCTTTATCTTCAGCTTGGGTCCTTTATATGCTTTCCCGGATCTCAGGGTAACTTGGCTGATATTTGCCCTTTCTGGTGGCTTTACTGAGGCTGGAATCCTCCCTTCATTTCCTCGCATGTCGCTCAGGGACGTTGCGATCTGAGATAATTGTTTCGACATCAGATCCATCGCGGCCTTGTGTTCCTGCTGAGCATCCTGTAGCTTGTGGACCACGCCATTGTTTGCCAGTAAGTTATTTTGCATGTGTTGTTGAGAACTCACTAGGTCATGGACCATATCGTCCAGATTCCTCTGGGTCCGGGAGTTCGGTTGACTGCCACTTGGCCCTTGACTTTGATTTGGTCCACCCCCTTGAGGCGGGTGAAAGTTTCCTTGACCTCCTTTGTTATTGTTGTACTGATTCCCTGGTCCCTGATAGTTGTTTTGATTATTTTGATTCCTATTGTTCCAGCTGGGTTGATTTCCTTGACCTCCCTGACTCCAATTACCTTGTGCTCCTTGATTCCAGTTGCCCTGTCCCTCTTGATTCCTTCCGGGCCAGTTGGACTGGTTCTCTTGGTTTCCTTCTGAGTTAGTAATCTGGAGTTGATGATTTTGATTCCCAGCGCACCACCTGAAGCATGGATTGTCCCTCCATGGAGCGTCTTTAATTCTCCACTGGTTCCAATTGCTGCCTTGATTATTTTGGTTCCAATTTCCTACAACATTTATGTGGGCCGGACAATCCGTCCCTCCTTGAGATCCGCAATAATTGTAACCATCCTCTGGACCCAGTGCTTGTTTTTCTTTTTCTGTTGGACCCGGTGAATCGTTCTTCCATAGGGCAGTTAGAATAGTCTTCTACAGCTGCTCCATTCTAACATCCATCCTTGCATCCACTCGGGCATCCATCACTTCTTCATTTTGCACTGTGACTGCATCCTCACTTCCCCTCCTTAAGATGGTACGAGGTGAATCGTATGCCTTTTTTGCATCAATTAATCTTCCCAGTATCTCTCGGGCCTCGCTCACCTTCCTCTTGGTTAAATTTCCTCTACTAGCGGTATTCATCAGATCTTTGGACTCAGGTTTTGCCCCTTCATAGAATAGATAGTAGGTTTTGGCTTCCATCATCCGGTGGTTTGGGCAAGCATCGAGCAGCCCCTTAAATCTGGACCAGTATTGGCTCAACGATTCATCATACTCCTGCTTGCATTCTTGGATCTCCTTCTTAAGAGCATTTGTTTTGTTAGAAGGGAAAAAGTAATCCAGAAATTCCAACTTGAAGTCCTTCCACGTATGGATCGAGTCGGGAGGCAACCTTAATAACCACGTGTTAGCCTCTCCCTTCAGCGCTAACGGGATCGCGCGTAGTCGGTAATCCTCCTCTGTTGCATCGTTGGGCCTCTTCTGAATACTGCAAAGCTTACTGAACTCATTGAGGAATTCATATGGACACTCATTCCTCCGACCCGAGAAATTGGGTAAAATTCCCAGCACATTAGTTTTGATGTCAATCGCCCTCTGGCGCTGGGTAGAGACGATAGCCTGGGCTGGCTTGCCATCTAAATGGGCAGTGAGCCAGCCGATCTCCGGATCGTCGTAGCCTGCGTTGGCCATACCTTCAAAGCTTTCCTCCTCTGTTTCTGAGGTTGAATTTGGTTCCTTCTTAACTGACGAAGTTGACTCCTCGTCGCTCTCCGAACTCAGGTGAACTGGATCCCCTGTTGTAAGCCCCGATCTGGTGGTAACTGGGAATATCGCTTCCTTGACCCGCCAACTAGTTTGGGCGCTCCTCCAACCAGGTGAGTTGTTCCAGTGTCCGAACCGGTAGCTCCTGTTCATAAACTGAAAAAAGAAACAAAAGAAAACATAGTAAATAAACTATTTACACCAAAACATTCGCAAACACACAAATAACACCATGTTATCCCCGGCAACGGCGCCATTTTGACAGGATCTCTAGAGTGCAGTGCAGGTGCGGTGTGATATGTGTCACTCGATCTAACAGGTCCAGAGTATTCGACTAAACTTCAGAGGCTAGAAGATCATGAAAATTATCAGAAAGGGGTCGTTGGGTGCACTCTGTTCCTTCAAAAACCTCAACCCACTATACTACAACTTAGCACAGGGAAGTAAAGGATCAATCCCACGATGACGAAGGTGCTACGAAAATGCATTTGAGGATGTTTTGGGAAAAAGTGGTTGGCTGCTGCCACGCAATTTTGTGGGTCGAGAACTTAAAACTACTGGGTCTGAGAGATAAGCAAAACTTTACTCTACCTACTGGGTCTAAGAGATCAGAAGAACTTTACTCTACCTACTGGGTCTAAGAACTGAGAGCGTACGGAACATACATGACTTAGAGAAACTGAGATATTTTAAAGTTCTAAAGCAGCTGGAGTAAACTTAACTAGAAAGGCTTTCCTAATTTGGACAAACAAGCATAAAACAAAAAGCAAGACAAGTTTCCTTAAACTACCAGCGTCTGGAAAAGCATGCAGAAAAGTAAAAGAGACAAAGTGGATCTTACTGACAGGTCTAGGGGACATGCAGAAAAAGCAAAGTACATGCTGAAAAGTACTGACATAAAGCAGATCTGGTTCTAACTATCAACAACTTCATCTTCTTCGGGAATCAAACGAGAATAGCAGAGAAAACAGAGTTTTAAACACCATGAAAACAGAGCAAACCTTAGATCTAGACTTAAAACGAGAAATTAAAGCCTAAACTAACAGATCTACGCTACTGGACCTAAAGGATGCAGAAAAAGAAAGTAAATAGCCATAATCATGCACGACGTAAACATCAAGCACCAAATATGCGCAACTTCAACTCTAAAACACCAAGATTCAACAAATCCAAACATCTCCATATGCAAATACCCAGCCTCCATCAACAAACCAACGTATTTCAGCTCCAAACATCCAATAACAAACAAGAACAAAAGCTAAAAGCAAGAGATAAACATAAACTCAGAGACATCCAACCAAAAGCAAACATAAACTTCCATAATCACTCGAAATAGGTCTGAATCCACTAGATCAAAGCAAGAAACTAGAGTTACGAACTTAAAACCAACAAGTTCTAAACGAAAGCAAGTAAAGATTGTTTCTTCGCCTTCACAAGGCGGTGTTACATAGCAAAATAACGATGACGATGAGAACCACGGTGGCCAGAATCTTCCATATCCAAGTGCGCAGCAGTCGAAAATGAAAAAATTGAAGTATGGAACTAGAACTAGAGCTAGGAGAGCGTAGAAGTGGCTGTTCACGGATTGTCTTGTTCTTCAAGGTTGAACTCTTTATATATGTGAGGCTCTGATCCCTAGGGTATCCCCTCTGGTGATTTTACGCCCTTGCCCTTGAGTAAGACTCTTTAAAATAATCTGCTCTCACTCCGTTGCTCCTGTCGCCAACTTTTGATTCTCCCAGGTCTGAACGACGACTTCTGATTTTTGCTTCAATTTCATCTCTTTTGCATCTGTCAGGTCCGGTAACAGCAACTCCTAGGTCCGGCAGATTTACTACGCACCTGAACTCAATAACGCACATTAGCGCCCCAAATGCACAGAATTTTAACCCTAAACCAATGCATGAAACGAGCCTTATCAAGGCATGAAGTTTTGGGAAGATTTTATTCTACACAATTAAATAAAATATTGTGGAGTAGGGAGGAAGAAATAAAAAAAAAAGTGAGCTAGGGTTCAAGGCATGAAGTTTTCGAAAAATATGGCTCTTATTTAGCCAAGATTTCGTTTAGTATATTTTACGGAGTAGAATAAAATATCATGAAGCAAAATAAAAATCCTCCAAATAAATAGGAAAAATAGGCGTGTAGAAGGGGTTCTTGAAAGTACGGATTTGTGTTCACGGTGCGCACAGAAGGAAATAACAGGTTCCCTTGGTCCAGCAAATCCACTAGATCACGCGGTCTAGGAACTCGTTGGTCGTAGGAAATCCTGGTCGTCGGACACACAGAGCACTTTTTTCAAAAACCCTCAACCACTTTACTAAACCTAGTATAGGGAAGTAGGGATCGATCCCACAGAGAAGGATGCGTAATAATCATGTTCAAGGATTTGGACTTGTTTTTGGTGTTGGCTGCTGCCACGCATTTTTCTTGGGTTGAGGAAATCAAATTAAACTTGACTTGGGAATTTTAAAACTCCTTCGCTAATAGCTAGACTTAGGCGAAATAACAAGAGAACGTTGCAAAGAAAATTAACTGCTCAATTACCAGATCTAAGAAAACTACTCTAATTACCTAGACCTAGGAAACAAACTGACTGTGGGGACCATGAATGAAAAAGCAGGGTACGGACGAAAAGCTGGCAGAATAACTAACTCGGGTACTAACTAACAGCGACATCATCTTCTTCAACCAAATTGCGTAAAAAAACTCATAAGAAAAACAACATGAACGAAATCAGAGCAGAGCAAACTAAATCTAAATCAAATTGATGCATAACAACGAAGAACTGAACGGATCTACAGATGCTAGACGAAGTAAAACAGGAAACAAGCAGAAAACTCAAATCCATCCAACGACTTCCTTTTCTCACTTCGGATCCAACCTCAGACGCTAAATCCACTCCGGATCCAAGCGTCCGACACAAACTCCACCCAACAGAAACACTTCATCACTTCAGATTTAAACAACAACCTCCAATCAGTCAACAAACCACAGATCTATCACCAAATTCCCAGATCGAGTACCACAACATCAAAATAAAACAGAGATCGACATAAAACTTGTTAAAATAAACTCTCAGCAGCAAGATCTACGTAAATCAACTTGAAATATCACAACTAAACGCAAACCAACAGAAGCGAAAAGATAACAAGTAACATCAACAGCCAAGTCGACTCCCGAAAGTGAAGTTCGACCGCAAAAGTGCAAAACAACTGAAATTAAAAGAGATTGTATCTTCGTCCACACTCGGACGGTGTTGCAACTGAGACTTTCTAAAGAAATGGACCCTTTCGTAACCTGAACTACCCCAGATCTCCCATTCCCAAGTGTGTGTTATGTGTGTGAGCTAAAAGAGAGTGAAAAAAGTGATCCCCTTGTGCGTTGCATGCTCTTCTATGTATAGGCGTTGGAGTGGGGTCCAGCGAGGTATAGATCGACTTTGTTGCCCTCAGCCACTGACTCCCTCCGTCACGCCTTCTTTTCTTTTGAATTCTGCTCACTTCACTTCATTCCTTTGCTAGACCGTTCCTTCAGCATTCCCTCGATCTAGCGATTTTATCACACACCTGGCTTAGGAAATATGTTAGACCCAGTGATGCACTTTTTATTTGCACTATAAATACCTGCAAGTATACAGAGTAGGTATAGTATAGCAAAAGGTTAGTACCGGGTATCGAACACGGGGAAGATGTACACAAAGTGTCTATCTTCTACTAGAACTCAATTACTATCTGGAGAAACAAGAATTTTTGGAAACTTTTGAAAACAGTAAATATTAAAAACAGTAAACAACTAAATGCAAGCAAATCACGGAAAGAAAAGTATAGAGATAAGGGGAATTCCAGGGATGTGCTTTCGCTTTTATGGTTATACAAATTCCAAACTACAATACCCTAGCACAGTTAATACTTTGAAAGGACGAGTCACCTAGCTTATGCTCATGCGATACAAACGTTGATTACTAACATTAGGGTTGTCAATCCTAACATGTAACTCCAAAAAGCTCCTAAGACCCTTGAAAAGTCCTCACTCTCAATTAACAGTGCCGTTTTAAAGGAAGCTAACTGTAGTGTCTACTAAGTGGATCTAACTCGCTAGAACTCTGTCACAGTTATGAAGCAAGTTGTATTGAATCATACATAATTGTGTCACTCAATTATGAAGCATCATGATTAACTTAGGGAAGAAACAAAGTAAAAACAAAACGGATATTAAATAGAAAACGGAATTGTATAACCGAAGTTGCTACTAACACATCCCTAGAATCCTATGAGTTTAGTTACACATGACTGAATAAACTAAAAACATAGATTGAAGGGAAAACAATCTGAACATAAAACTAAAGCAAATAAAACCCGTAGGTTGAATCCTTGTCGTTCTTGATGTTCTTGAAATCCTTCTTCAACTCCTTGCACAATTGAAGTACTCTAGCTTTTGATCTCTATGCATGTGTTCTTGTTGTGTGTCCTCAAAAAACCCTCCCCTTTTTTGATGAAGCTTGAGGTCCTATTTATAGGGGAAGATTATTCCTCATCATAGAAGGAAAAGATTTTCAAAATTTGGTAAATCTTGGAGCAAATCTAGGGCTGGTCGGATTTACCGCCTTTCTCCGGCGGGCCGCCGCACCTTGGCCGGCGGTCGCCGGGCTGGAGTCCAGAGAATCTGACCCTTCGGTGGCGGACCGCCACATGTCCTCTGGCGGTCGCCGGGCGCAACTCTTCTCCTAGCGTAAATTTCCGAGGCGGGCCGCCACATAGCTCTGACCGCCGGGAGCCGGCGGTCGCCGTACAACTTCGCGGCGGTCGCTGGTCGCCGTCTGACTCCAGATTTCCAGACTATGCGTTTTTACTCCCCTTTTCGGCTCAAATATGCACATTTCTCACAAAACACGTCAAAATACCAAAATGTATAGAATATGCAAATAATGGACATGTAGAGTGATTTTGATAACAAAAACGGACCAAATAATGGCCTTAAAACAGTGCAAAATCCGGGCGTATCACCCAGCAAATTGTAACGCTTTTTACATATAACCGATGCATGAAATTAGCCTTATCAAACTGCTCACACTTAGACCATACTTGTCCTCAAGTATAAAGACAAGAAAAGAAAAAGAATAAGGCGAATTTCAAGCAAGGTTATCTCCTGACCGACTCCTTAGACTCTAGACACAATTAAAAACTTAAAAGGTTTAAGAAAAAAAAAAAAAAAAAAAACATACAAACACGTAAACACATATACATGAGCTAGCTCCAACTTTTAGGCATCCGTCCCCACAAGATTAAGGTCAATTCAATAGGTTCCACTCCTCCAAATAGGCCCTTTCCCTTCCTTTACCTAGCCAATCTGTCAGCTTGTCAAGATAGCCTTTTACTTACCCGATTGTTGGATTCATTCGATCACTCATTCCTCACCAGGGATGTTAGGATCGATTCTCTCTTAAGTTAATGCTACACCACTGAAGCGTCGGGTTATGAGAGTTCCTCCTTTTCCTGGGTCAGGCTATTATCATTCCTGCCTTCTAGACAACTTCCCTCTGGACTTCGTCCAGCTTATTCCTCTTTTTTTATATATATCTTTTCTTTTTTTATTCTCCTTTTATATATATATTTTTTTTTCTTTTTTTCTTTTCCTCTCTGGACTTCGTCCAGCTTATTCCTCCATTCCTCCTCTCTTCTAGAATTCGTCCAGCTTATAACACCTTACCCTGGACTTCGTCCAGCTTATACCTTCATAACCTAATTTCCCATTTTTTCCTCCTTCACAACTCTTCTCCCTAATCATTCAGTGGCGGCCCTTAAACATGTGTTAGCTCGAAGTTATTTAAGGCTTATAACTCACTATTATAGTAGGGCTTCACAACTGAGTAAGTAGAGGCATCCTCCATCGTTCTCGCTTCACTCAGATTAACTAGGCTTATTACAGGAAAAAGCTTCTAAGTTGAAATGCCTCCTAGTTTCAATTACTTTCAATTACTCTCCCCCTCCCACTTCACTCAAGCTTGTCCCCAAGCCATCGTCGTGAAGGGGGGAAATAGAGAGATCAATGCAAAACAACAAAACAGGTTACAAAAACAGAAACTTCTCACACTTAGACCAAGCATTGGGCTAAGTGGGAGAAAAACACAATAAAACAGAAAACACAAACTTCTCACACTTAGACCAAGCAGTGGGCTAAGTGGGAGAAGACACAAACAATTATAAAACACACATAGGTAACAGAAATAATAAAAAAAACTAAAAGAATGAAAATTAAAAGTTACTTGGTCATGGGATGGTGATTCAATTCTGGGGCTGGCTCCCTCGAGAGCCAGACTGGGGTGGGATTCCGGGTCGGGTCATTCTTACTTTCTTCTTTGCTGGCTGTTCCAGCTCTTCCTCCTCCTGTGCTGCTTGCTCGAGTACTGGCTTCCTCACTATAGACTTTGATTTAGATGGGGCTGGAACTTGTTTGGGAACAGCCGGGGAGATCAACTGCTTGAGCGATTGCTGCGGTTGCCTGACGGAGGGACTGCTCTGAATGGGCTGCTTGACTTCACTGCTGGACCCAGGAGTTGCCTTCGACTGGGTCAAGGGGAGCGTCTGCTGCATCCACTTCAACATTTTCATTGAAAGCTCCACCGCTTCCGTCATTCGCTCATTTTGTTTGGCGCCCTTCACCGCCAAATCTGCAATGTTGCCCCTCAGGGTCTTCACTTCCTCCCGATTCCCATTCAATTCCTTTCTGATCCCACCAAGTTCCTTTATCATTTCCCTCCTCATTGACTGCATTTCCTTCTTCACATCCTGGACTTCCTTGCGCAGTTTTTCAACCTCTTCACTTGGCATGGCTTCCTCGACTTCCTCAGGCTCTGCTTTAACCTTATCCCCTAACGAGTAGAAGAGGGTCTTGGCGCCATGAGTTTGCAGTAACCCCTTGTTGAAGAAATAATCAACACTGAACACCTCCGGGGGTTCGCACATGACTACCAAATGAGCAGTCTTGGCAATTTTCATTTCTATGTTCCGCTGGAGGAAAGCACCAAAGAGGTGGCAGGTGTACATATGACGCGCAGGGTTGCTCGTCATTTGGTGGCATGCCTGCGCCAGCCAATATCCTAGGTGCACCTTTACACCTTTCGTCATGCACCATGTGAAGTAGAGGTCGGTGGTTGTAAGAGCTGAACTAGAGGTACCCATCAAGTTGTAACTGACAAACGTCTGAGCAAAGCGGAGAATTCGGTCTTCGATGTGGGAGGCCTTGGAGTAGCTGTACTTAAACGTCCCCGCCTTGGGGTGCGTGATCAGTTCCCATGCCGTTTGCATCTAGAAACCGGGCGTGTTCTTCGGCACTCCAACCATCCTATCATTCCATGCCCCCTCTTCATCCTCGGCTTGGGTAAACAACCCCATCCGCAGAGACCATTCCCGAATGCTCATCTCATACTCTTCATTAAAAAGCCTGAACGTTATAGAATCCGCGTCGAGATTAGTGGTGTTCTTCAAACGAAAGGTGGAGAAAAACTCCCTTGCTAGATCCACTGGCACCTTTTCCTGGCTGTGCTGCAGCAACCACTCAAATCCAATCGAATGGATACAGGCGCGGAACTCCTTGTCACATGCAATCATTTTAAGCTCCCTTGAGCTGCACTGCTTCCCCGACTTGGCCATCTTCCCGGCGCCACATCGTTCCTTGTACACTGCGATCCTCTTCTGATCTTCGAACTGCCTCATCTCCTCCAGCAGTTCTTTAGTCAACCAAATTTCTGGACGTCCTGGAATAGGCTCCTCTTCGGCTTCTTCAGAGTCATAGATGGGCTCAGAAATGGGTTCATCTTGTTCCTCGACAGGGGGATCCTCGGTTATAGGGGAAAGGGTCTCCTCGACCTCCTTGATGGAGGGAGCTTTCCTTGACCGAGTAGATGAGGTCGCCGCCGCCTTTCCTTTTCTCGCCCTTTCCTTGGCCAGGCGGCGTTCCTCTGCCTCCGCAGCATCAGGAACTAAGTCATCGACCTCATCGAGGAGACTCCTCCTGGTGCGCCTCCTTTCTACCCTCTCATCTATCTTTGGTAATTTTTCCTCCCGGTCATCAACCAGGTCCACAATCAAGTGTAGCCCCTCCACAACGGGCTCCGGTTCTCCAGTCATCTGTAATTCTTCCATCAATTTTCCTGGGGTTTCCCCCTCGCCATCCAACATCGGGGTTGCCCCCTCAATATAAATGGGGTTCTCCCCCCTGACATCTCCTGGGGTTGCCCCCTCTTCCATGGGTTCAGGGGTTGCGCGGGTTGCGCCCCTGAAATCAGTTGGGGTCTCGTCCCCAAAGTCCATAGGGGTTTCCCCCTCAGCACCTTTCTCCACAATAGGGGTTTCCCCCTCAGCAACTACATCTACAACAGGGGTTTCCCCCTCACAAACTTTATCAAAAACAGGGGTTTCCCCCTCACAAACTTCCCTACCTTCAAGATTAAGGTTCTCATTTTCTTGCCTTTCTGTCCCCACCATGGTTTCGTCGTTCGTTAATCCGTCACCCCCCGGTCATTTCCACCGCCACCTCTTTCTCTGCCTCTTGTGAAGCGGTTTCTGCATGTTGAGATCCAGAATCGTGCGACCTTTCTTCACGAATATCCGCCGGTTGTGCAGCCGAATCGGCCGGAATCGTTAGTGGTGGTATGACCGGCGCTGACGGCATCAGGCTAGCGGCGAACAAGGCATACACTTCTTTTGTTTTCTCGACGCTCCCCAATTTCTGCGTCAATTCCGCCAACAGAGTTGGGTCGTACATCGTGCTTTGTGAACTTCCGGTGAGTTGGGTCGAATCCATCACTGCAGATCTGAAATCGGGCAAAAAAAACTGGACTGAATTTGGGCTAGGGTTTCTATTTTAGAGAGAGACAATGAAAGTAGAGAGAAGGGAGAGTAAATCAGATTTCGTCGATTTGCGATTATTGGAGAGAGAGAGACGATGGTTGCTTTTCTGATGAAAAGATGGTGCGGTTGCAGGCATGATGTAAGCAACCGTACAACTTCGATAAATATCGGCCAGATTTTGAATTTCGAAATATCTTTTTTCCCTCCTTGACCCCTTCCTCCAGGCTTCCCTTGACTTCTCCCTACAGGTTCTTCTCTAGCTGATTCCCTTGACCATGACCTATATAAAAAAAATATGAAGGTTCCAGACTCCTAGGTCAAGGTTAGAGTATAAAATATCAGTTTCCTTCTGAGTCTGGTGCTTCGAAAATATTTTTGGATTTTCTAAGTTTGAAAAGTAATTAAACTATTTACACACTTTTTTAGAGTATTCCCGAGATTCCCTGGTTCAATTTGTATTTTCAAAATTGTTAACCTACTACTTGACCCAGGAATTCATCGGGAATATCCCCTCGTCTGTCTAGGCGATAGTAGGGAGTGCATGTAGTGGAACTTCGTCCACAACACACAACTCGGAATTATCCCTATAGACTTACACTCTATGACCATTGACAAGGAAAGGAAGGTCGGAGCACTTCCCTGGATCTCCACTGCTCCGTTTGCTCGGATACCGATGATGGTATATGGGCCGATCCATTTAGACTTCAATTTTCCTGGCATTAGCTTGAGCCGGGACTGGAAAAGGAGCACTTTCTGTCCCACATGAAGTTCCTTGACCCGGAGATTCTTATCATGCCATAACTTCGTCCTTTCTTTGTACCACATGGCAGACTCAAATGACTCCAGCCGAAGTTCCTCCAATTCTTGCAATTGTAACTTCCGCTCTTCTTCGCAAGCTATCAGTTTCATGTTCATTTCTTTCACTGCCCAGTACGCCTTGTGCTCAATACCAACAGGTAAGTGACACATCTTGCCAAACACAAGTCTGTAAGGCGACATTCCAATAGGCGTTTTAAAAGCAGTTCTGTAAGCCCACAATGCGTCTCCGAGCCTCTTGCTCCAGTCCTTCCTTGACGGATTAACTGTTTTCTCCAATATCGCCTTGATCTCGCGATTAGAAATCTCCGCCTGGCCATTAGACTGAGGATGGTATGGAGTCGACACTCTATGGTGAACACCATATTTCTTCATCAAAGCCTCGATTGGCCTTCAAAAATTTTGCCACCTCCTTCGATTCGCATGTTGTGGTGGCCTTAGCTTCTATCCACTTAGACACATAGTCCACTGCAACCAATATATACGTGTTCCCACAAGACGACGGGAACGGTCCCATAAAGTCCATTCCCCACACATCAAAAATTTCGCACACGATCACCGGGACCTTAAGCATCTCGTCTCTCCTTGAAATTCCCCCCGTCTGCTGACACCTCTCACAACATTGGCAGAAATCAAAGGCATCCCTATTTAGCGTCGGCCAATAAAAACCGCTGTCCAAGACTTTCCTCGCTGTCTTCCTTGGTCCAAAGTGGCCTCCACATGCTAAGGTGTGGCAATGAATTAACACATCTCTTTGTTCCCATTCGGGAATGCAGCGTCTAATCACTTGATCTGAGCACATATTCCACAGGTAAGGGTCGTCCCAAAAGTAATATTTAGCTTCACTCCTAATTTTCATCCTCTGGGCCCGGGAAACTTTGCCTGAACTTGGCATCTCTCCTGTGACCTAGTAGTTGGCTAAATCAGCAAACCACGCTTCTGCATTTAGTGTGCGCTTCCCTTTATCCGATTCCCCTAGACCGGTCAGAGCCAAAACTGCTTCCCAGTTAGGTGGTCTAGGAAATTTCTCCAGAAGGTACAAATGCTCCTCGGGGAAGGCATCGGGTATGGCCTCTTCTGTTTCCCCCTGATGTATTCTGCTCAAGTGATCAGCTACTCTATTCTCCGTTCCTCTTTTGTCTCTTACTTCCCAATCAAACTCCTGCAAGAGTAACACCCAACGGATTAATCTCGGCTTAGACTCTTTCTTAGACAGCAAGTACTTAATCGCCGCGTGATCTGTGAAGACTATAACCCTCGACCCAAGGAGATAAGGTCGAAATTTTTCAAACGAGTATACGACCGCCAACATTTCCTTCTCCGTGGTGTCATAATTTTTCTGAGCCTGATTCAGCATCTTGGAAGCATAGAAGATCACATAGCTTTTTCCATCAATTTTCTGTCCTAGGACAGCTCCCACAGCAAAATCGCCCGCATCACACATTATCTCGAAAGGATGGCTCCAGTCTGGTGCCCTGATAATTGGTGCTGATACTAACCTGTCCTTAAGCAACTGGAACGCCCTTTCGCATCCTTCGTCAAAGACGAATTCCACATCATTATGTAACAACCGAGTGAGTGGTTGCGCGATTTTTGCAAAATCCTTGATAAACCTCCTATAGAACCCTGCATGGCCTAGGAAGCCTCTCACCTCTTTTTGGTTCATAGGGTATGGTAATTTTGATATCACATCCACCTTTGCTTTGTCTACTTGAATACCTCTCTCAGAAACCACGTGACCCAGGACAATGCCTTCAGTCACCATGAAATGGCATTTCTCGAAATTCAACACTAAATGCTTCTCTTGGCATCTCTGTAACACTAGATCAAGGCTGGCTAAACAAGTATCAAATGAGTTCCCATATACGGTGAAATCGTCCATGAATATCTCAATGCATACTTCCAACAGACCCGAGAAAATGCTCATCATACACCGTTGGAAAGTTCCCGGTGCATTACACAATCCAAACGGCATTCTTCGGTATGCATAGGTACCAAAGGGGCACGTGAATGTGGTTTACCCTTGGTCCTCTGGATTAACGTAAATTTGGAAATAGCCGCTGTATCCATCAAGGAAACAAAAGTATTGTTTGTCAGCCAGTGTTTCCAGCATCTGATCAATGAAAGGTAGGGGAAAATGATCCTTCTTTGTGGCTTCGTTCAACTTCCTGTAGTCGATGCACATCCTCCATCCTGTCACTAGTCTGGTGGGTACCAACTCATTCCTTTCATTCTTAACAACCTGTATTCCAGATTTTTTTGGTACCATATGGACAGGACTGACCCACTCACTGTCAGGAATGGAGTAGATAATCCCTAGAGCAAGCAATTTTAACACCTCCTTTAGGACCTCCTCTCGCATGTTCGGGTTCAGTTTCCGTTGTGCATCTCGATGAGCCTTCGCACCTTCTTCTAAACGAATGTGGTACATACAAAGATCCGGACTTATTCCCACCAAATCTGAGAGAGTCCATCCTATTACTTTCTTGTTTCTTTTGATGACTTCCAATAACTCCTTCTCTTGCTCCTTGGTCAGGTTGCTGTTGACTATTACCGGAAATGTCTCATCCTCCTCCAAGTAAGCGTACTTGAGGCCTGGTGGAAGTGTCTTCAGCTCCTTTCTTGTTCCATTCGTCTCCTGGGGCAAGGGACTTTTGTCTGCAATTTCTGGTGATGCCTCCTTCCCAGACCCAGGAGATGTTTCCAGACTAGCCACGTGAGCTAATCCCTTAGATTTGGCAGACTCAGGACTTCTGCAGAATTCCATAATGGCCTCCGTGAGTTCTTCATCTGTTAATTTCTTTGTGTTCATTGCTGCACACCATCCTACAACTTCTCTGTCAATCGAATGACTCAACTCCGAGTTGTCGATTTGTTCATGTATCAATTCCGTCTCAAGATACTCTTGGACTAAAGGGTTAATAACATCAATAGCATAGAGATTCTCAACATCTAAAGGCCTTTTCATCCCCTCATCTATGCTAAAGGTATACTTTTCCCCGTTATAGTCCAAGCAAATTGTTCCATCAAAGACATCGATAATGGTCTTAGCGGTACGCAAAAATGGTCTCCCTAAAAGTACCCCACTGGACTCAGCAGACTCATTATCATTCATCTTGATTACATAAAAATCAGCAGGATATAGAAAATCATGCACTTTGACTATAACATTTTCCAACACTCCTTCAGGGCAGATGCAAGTTCTATTTGCTAACTGGATCACTACCTTGGTAGCAACCATTCTCACCCTGGGTCAACTTCTTACAGATCGAAAGCGGTAAAACATTTATTGACGCCCCTAGATCACACATAGCATGCTCGACCTTGATATCCCCTAGAGAGATGGGTAATGTGAACATACCTGGGTAGGTGCATTTTGAGGGCATCCTTCTCTTTTGTATCACAGCAGACACAGTCTCCCCGGTCACAATCTTTCCATCTGGCTTGGTCTTCCCTGCAATAAACTCCTTGATAAACTTGCTGAAGGCAGGCATTTTAAGGGCTTGCAAGAATGGCAGGTTGATTTCCAACTTGCTAAAAATCTCCATGAAATCCTCTGTATCATCCTTTTTCTTCTTCGTTTCCCTTCGGTATGGAAATGGTTTTGCTCGCTTTACTGCATTTGTGGAAGTCCCAGCCTGGGTTTCATCAACTCCCTTGTTTCCTTCCTTGTTCACTCCTTCCGGTTCTGGGTCTAGGAAGAATGGGTCTCTCTGTCGAGGTAGGGACCCCCCTAAATCTCCCTTCTGGAGGTCATCTTGAACAAGGCTTTCCCTGGGTCTAGGGTTATCCCCTTGATGCATCTGGCCTTTTTGTCCTCCACTAACCTGCACGGGTACTTCCTCGTCATTTTCCACAGTCGGCCCTTCATAACCCCGCCCAGATCTCAAGGTGATTTGACTAATGTTTGCTCGGTCTGGCGGTTTGACAGTGGCGGGAAGTTTCCCTTCATTCCCTCGCATCTCATTCAAGGAAACTGCGATCTGGGACAGTTGCTTTGCCATCATGTCCATGGCAGCCTTATGTTCAGACTGAGCGTCTTGCAATTTGTGCACCACGTCATTGTTGGAGTGCAGGTTACTCTGCATGAACTGCTGTGAATTCACTAGATCATGTACCATGTCGTCCAAACTCCTCTGTGTTCTGAAGTTAAATTGACCAGAATTTGGTCCTTGACCTTGGTTCTGACGATAGTTACCTTGATGATTGTTGTATTGGTTGTTAGACCCTTGATTTCCCTGATGGTTGTTGTACTGGCTACCAGACCCTTGATTCCCTTGATGATTTGGTTGGGAATTCTGGTAGTTCCCTTGGTTATTCCTCTGATGAGGTGTCACATAGGAGCTCCCTAGGTTGTTCTGATTCCTATTTCCCCAATTAGTATGGTCCTGATTCCTGTACCCCAGCTGCAATTGCCCCTCTTGACCTTTCCCTGACCAGTTGGACTGCCTCTCCGGAGGGTGTGCATAATTCGTGAGCTGAAGTGGGGGTGGCTGGCCTTGATCATGGTCAGTCCATCTGAAGTTTGGGTGAGTCCTCCATGGAGCGTCCCTCTGTCTTCCTTGGTTCCAACTTCCGTCGGGGTTCCAACTTCCCATCGAATTTGCCTGAGCTTGACACTCCCCTTCGCAGGGCTGACTGTAGTACGGTTGAAGTTGCCTTTCCTCCTGACCAGGGGGTTTCTCAATTTCCACTGGAGCATGCGGATTGTATTTCTCAATTGCATTTAGCAAGGCCTTTTCCAGTTTATCGATCTTATCTTCCACCTTCTTGTCTTCTTGTTCCATCACTGCATTGGCTGATCCTCTCCTCAATATGCTTCGCGGGTTATCATAGGCCTTCTTCGCATCGATCAGCCTTCCCAAGGTTTCCCGAGCTTCACTTGCCTTATTCTTGGTAAAATTTCCCCCGCTCGAGGAGTTCATCAAGTCCTTTGATTCAGGGTTTGCACCTTCGTAGAACAGATAGTAAGTCTCCGCTTCTATCATCCTGTGGTTCGGACAAGCATCCAGCAGCCCCTTGAAACGGGACCAATAAGAACTCAGAGACTCATCGTATTCTTGTTTGCACTCCTGAATCTCCTTCTTCAAGGCATTCGTCTTGTTGGATGGAAAAAAGTAATCCAGAAACTCTAGTTTAAAATCTTTCCACGTGTTGATCGAGTCCGGTGAGAGCCTTAGCAGCCATGTGTTCGCCTCCCCTTTGAGAGCAAACGGGATTGCTCGAAGACGGTAGTCCTCCTCTGTTGCCTCGTTAGGTCGCTTTTGAATGCTGCATAGTTTACTGAACTCGTTCAAAAATTCATAGGGGCATTCGTTCCTACGCCCAGAGAAAGTGGGTAGAACTCCGAGTACATTCGTCTTGATATCGATCGACCTCCGTCGTGGGTTCGAGACTATAGCATGAGCGGGTTCACCGTCAAGATGTGCGGTGAGCGACCCTATTTCCGGATCAGGGTCTACTAGATGAGCCATATTCGGGTCTTCCTCCTCCTCGGTCTCGGAATGCTCTGGTTCTGTTGACGACTCCGGGTTCTCCTCTGTCGACGAATTCCACTCTTTTTCACTCTCTGACGCGAACGGGAATGGATCCTCCGTCCTCAATCCTGATCTGGTGGTGATGGTAGATGTAGATTCCTTGACTCGCCACCTGTATTGGCCACTCCCTGACCCAGATGAGCTTGCCCAACTTCCAAAATGGAAGCCTGCGTTCATAAACTGTCAAGGAGAAAGAAAATAACAGAAATTAAAATATTTACACCAGATCCTTAAACGAAATAACAATAAACGCCATCCTTCCCCAGCAACGGCGCCATTTGAAAGTACGGATTTGTGTTCACGGTGCGCACAGAAGGAAATAACAGGTTCCCTTGGTCCAGCAAATCCACTAGATCACGCAGTCTAGGAACTCGTTGGTCGTAGGAAATCCTGGTCGTCGGACACACAGAGTACTTCTTTCAAAATCCCTCAACCACTTTACTAAACCTAGTATAGGGAAGTAGGGATCGATTCCACAGAGAAGGATGCGTAATAATCATGTTCAAGGATTTGGACTTGTTTTTGGTGTTGGCTGCTGCCACGCATTTTTCTTGGGTTGAGGAAAACAAATTAAACTTGACTTGGGAATTTTAAAACTCCTTCACTAATAGCTAGACTTAGGCGAAATAACAAGAGAACGTTGCAAAGAAAATTAAATGCTCAATTACCAGATCTAAGAAAACTACTCTAATTACCTAGACCTAGGAAACAAACTGACTGTGGGGACCATGACTAAAAAAGCAGGGTACGGACGAAAAGCTGGCATAATAACTAACTCGGGTACTAACTAACAGCGACATCATCTTCTTCAACCAAATTGCGTAAAAAAACTCATAAGAAAAACAACATGAACGAAATCAGAGCAGAGCAAACTAAATCTAAATCAAATTGATGCATAACAACGAAGAACTGAACGGATCTACAGATGCTAGACGAAGTAAAACAGGAAACAAGCAAAAAACTCAAATCCATCCAACGACTTCCTTTTCTCACTTCGGATCCAACCTCAGACGCTAAATCCACTCCGGATCCAAGCGTCCGACACAAACTCCACCCAACAGAAACACTTCATCACTTCAGATTTAAACAACAACCTCCAATCAGTCAACAAACCACAGATCTATCACCAAATTCCCAGATCGAGTACCACAACATCAAAATAAAACAGAGATCGACATAAAACTTGTTAAAATAAACTCTCAGCAGCAAGATCTACGTAAATCAACTTGAAATATCACAACTAAACGCAAACCAACAGAAGCGAAAAGATAACAAGTAACATCAACAGCCAAGTCGACTCCCGAAAGTGAAGTTCGACCGCAAAAGTGCAAAACAACTGAAATTAAAAGAGATTGTATCTTCGTCCACACTCGGACGGTGTTGCAACTGAGACTTTCTAAAGAAATGAACCCTTTCGTAACCCGAACTACCCCAGATCTCCCATTCCCAAGTGTGTGTTATGTGTGTGAGCTAAAAAAGAGTGAAAAAAGTGATCCCCTTGTGCGTTGCATGCTCTTCTATTTATAGGCGTTGGAGTGGGGTCCAGCGAGATATAGATCGACTTTGTTGCCCTCAGCCACTGACTCCCTCCGTCACGCCTTCTTTTCTTTTGAATTCTGCTCACTTCACTTCATTCCTTTGCTAGACCGTTTCCTTCAGCATTCCCTCGATCTAACGATTTTATCACACACCTGGCTTAGGAAACATGTTAGACCCAACAAATTGTAACGCTTTTTACATATAACCGATGCATGAAATTAGCCTTATCAAACTGCTCACACTTAAACCATACTTGTCCTCAAGTATAAAGACAAGAAAAGAAAAAGAATAAGGCGAATTTCAAGCAAGGTTATCTCCTGGCCGACTCCTTAGACTCTAGACACAATTAAAAACTTAAAAGGTTTAAGAAAAAAAAAAAAAAAACATACAAACACGTAAACACATATACATGAGCTAGCTTCAACTTTTAGGCATCCGTCCCCACAAGATTAAGGTCAATTCAATAGGTTGCACTCCTCCAAATAGGCTCTTTCCCTTCCTTTACCTAGCCAATCTGTCAGCTTGTCAAGATAGCCTTTTACTTACCCGATTGTTGGATTCATTCGATCACTCATTCCTCACCAGGGATGTTAGGATCGATTCTCTCTTAAGTTAATGCTACACCACTGAAGCGTCGGGTTATGAGAGTTCCTCCTTTTCCTGGGTCAGGCTATTATCATTCCTGCCTTCTAGACAACTTCCCTCTGGACTTCGTCCAGCTTATTCCTCTTTTTTTATATATATCTTTTCTTTTTTTCTTCTCCTTTTATATATATCCCTCTGGACGAAATCCATGGCGATGTGCTCCCATTTCCACTCGGGTATCTCAAGCGATTGTAACTTCCCGTACGGCCATTGATGTAAGGATTTCACCTGTTGGCAGGCTAAGCAACGCTTCACAAATGCCGCGACATCCCTCTTCATGCCGTTCCACCAAAAGGACTTTTTCAGGTCCTGGTACATATTTGTACTCCCCAGGTGAGCAGTGTATGGGGTTTCGTGAGCTTCACTCATGATCTCGTTCTTGAGTCCCTCGTCGTCCGGCACGCACAGTCTCCCTTTAAAGATGAGAGCATTGTCGGAAGCCTCACTAAAACTTCTGGATTCACTGGTTCTTACTTCGACTCGAATCTCCTCCAACTTCGCATCCATCCGTTGTGCCGCAACGATCCTCGTCTTTAGATTAGGCTTTACTACTAAAGCGGCGATTTGGCCCTTCACGGTTTCGGGTGCCCTTACTACTTCTATTCGCAACTTACTCAACTCTCGTACCAAACTTTCCTCTTCTGTCAGAAAAGTAGCGAGTTGCGAACGGTCTCTACGGCTCAAAGCATCTGCCACTACGTTTGCCTTGCCAGGGTGGTAGTTGATGCCACAATCGTAGTCCTTCACTAGCTCGAGCCACCTCCGTTCTCGCATGTTCAGGTCTTTCTGCTCGAAGAAGTACTTCAAACTCTTATGGTCCGTAAAGATTTCGCACCTAACTCTGTAGAGATGATGCCTCCAAATCTTTAGGGCATGTACTACCGCTGCTAACTCTAAATCATGGGTTGGGTAGTTCAACTCGTGGGGTTTCAATTGTCGCGACGCATAGGCAATCACCTTGCTGTTTTGCATCAACACGCATCCTAATCCAACCTTCGAAGCATCGGTGTAGACTACGTAGTTCACTCCAAGCTCTGGCACAGCCAACACTGGTGCGGTGGTCAATTTCTCCTTCAAGAGTTGAAAGCTCGCTTCACACTCCGGCGTCCAGTTCACTTTGACTCCTTTCTTGAGTTGTTGGGTCATCGGCCTCGCTATCTTGGAGAATCCTTCTATGAACCTTCGGTAGTATCCTGCCAAGCCCAGGAAACTCCGAATCTCGTTCGGTGTCGAAGGCGACTTCCATTGTTGTACCACCTCAACCTTGGCGGGGTCCACTCGGATATCTTCTGCCGACACAATGTATCCTAGAAAGTTCACTTCCTTCAGCCAGAATTCACACTTGCTGAATTTGGCGTACAACTTCTCGGTCCTCAATGTCTCCAACGCGATTTGTAGATGCTCTGCGTGCTCCTTCTCGTTCTTCAAGTAGACTAGAATGTCATCTATGAATACTAGGAAGAATTTATCCAAGTATGGGTGAAATACCCGGTTCATCAAGTTCATAAATACTGCTGGGGCATTCGTCAGACCGAACGGCATCACGACGAACTCATAGTGACCATATCTGGTACGGAATGTGGTCTTCGGTATATCCTCCTTTCGAACTCTCAGCTGGTGGTATCCGGATTTTAAGTCCATCTTCGAGAACACGCCGGCTCCTCGGAGTTGATCGAACAGGTCGTCTATCCTCGGCAGTGGGTACTTGTTCTTGAGGGTCAATTTGTTCAACTCTCTATAGTCGATACACATTCTCATTGACCCGTCCTTCTTCTTGACGAAGAGCACCGGTGCGCCCCGCGGCGAGACACTAGGCCTAACGAAACCTAGGTCCATGAGCTCCTGCAATTGTATCTTGAGTTCCTCCAATTCCTTAGGCGCCATTCGGTACGGTGCCTTGGATACAGGTGCGGCTCCAGATTCAAGGTCGATCGTGAATTCTAACTGCCTATCCGGCGATGGTCCAGGTAACACCTCAGGAAAAATGTCTGGAAAATCTCGTACGACAGCGACGTCTTCGAGCCTCCTTTCCTCCTTCTCTTCTCTGTGGAGATAGACAAGGTAGGCAGGGCGTCTTTTCTTCATCATCGCGGTGGCTTGTAACGCCGAGATTATGGCGGTTCGCCGGTTCATCGAGATTCCGTGGTATACGATGGGTTCCGTACCCGGAGCTTGTAGGGATATTTGCCTCTCCTTACAACGAATCGTCACAAAGTTCGCGGTCAACCAGTCCGTTCCTAAGATTACGTCGATATCTCCCATCGCCATAACTCGCAGATCGTGAGCAACTAACTTAAGTTCTCCTAGTACGATTTCTACGTTCGAGCAAGTTCGGGAAATCTCTACTATCCCTCCTACCGGTGAGGACACCATCATTCTATGTTCAGATTCTCTAACAGGCAAGCTCAAGGTATGCACACATAACTCAGATATAAAAGAATGCGATGCACCCGTGTCAAACAGCACAACAATAGGGGTATCGAGGATTTCGCCTATACCTGCCAAGTTTCCACTCTCGTGATTCCCTTGCTCAATTCTGGGCTGCTTCTGACACACGGCGTACGCTCTAACTTGGGCGGGAAGTCTCAGGAGAAAAGGTTGTTGCTGCCGTTGAGGTTGATCCCGGTTCACTCCTGATCCCGTTGGTGGCGCCCTCGGCTGCTAACGAAAACCTTGATTCTTCTGTCTCGACACGGTTCCCATGTTCTTGCTTGGACACTCCCTATAGAAATGACCATTTCCACCACAGTTGAAGCACCTAGTCGGGTTCGGCACTCTACACTCCCCAAAATGGTACTTGGCGCAAACATTGCATTGGGGTGGTCTGGCCCGGGGGTTGTTTCTCTGGTTGAACGAGGTCTGCCCTCCTCCATACGGCGGTCAATTCGGGGTGGGGCAGTATCGCTTGTTGTCGTAGTGGGTCCTACTCTCGTCCCACCTCCTCTTATCATGGTTAGGGCGTGGCGAGGGTAGTGCCAGCGTAGTGTTCCCCACGCTCCTCTCCTTGGGCATCGCTGCCTCAACATTTAGTGCGAGGGCCAGCGCCTCGGCGTACGTAAGTCTCCCACGGACAGCCAATGCCATCTTAATCTCGTGTCTTAGGCCCTCACGAAACTTATGGCCAGCTTCTCGTCAGTATCTGTCTGTTCTGGCGCATAGCGGGTCATGTCACAAAGCGCGCGGTCGTATTCGGTCACTGACAGGCGTCCTTGAGTGAGGTTGTGAAATTCGGTTGCCTTTGTCTTGCGGTAGCTCTTAGGTATGTACTTGTCATATACCTCGGCCTTGAAGTCCTCCCACGTCATCCCGTCCACTCGGTCCTGGGGCATGGTCTTCAGCTTGGTATCCCACCAAAAGTCGGCAGACCCGGTCAGTTGATGCGTCATGCAGATCATCTTCTCCTCGTCGTTGCATACCAAGGTTTTGAAGATGCGTTCCAAAGCGCGTACCCAAGTTTCAGCCTTCAGAGGTTCACCCATTCCGTCGAAGGTAGGAGGCTTTTGGTCTAAGAACAGCTTCACGACTTCCCTATCTACCCGTGGAGGTGGTGGTGGCGGCGGCCTTGGTTGCGTCACACTTTCTTCTTCCGAAGCCTGGGAAGTGGGTTCCTCGTGCCTTACGTTGCGTCTAGGCGGCATTTTGATTCATTTTCACTCGAGTCGTTAGCGTACTTATTCAAACCCAAAAATAGTGATGTGATATATATTTGAAGGAAAAGTTTGATTCTTTCGACAAGTAAGGTCCAAGGAATGACCACACAATAGCATTGCAGGAAAACAGTTGCGCAAGAAAAGGCATAATAAAGTTGCACCACAAGATGAAAGATGCTTGGGAGAAAAATAGAATGAACAAGTACATTTACGCAATAAGGTATAAAAGAGTAGAAATAGCTCATTGCAAGATAAGATAATAAAAGGTGTGAATTCCCCATTAAATCTCAAAACGTGGCCAAAAAGGTATTAGTACATCGAACGAAAAGGAGTAAAGCAAATGCGAAGGAAAAGATAACGTAAGTAAAGGTTTTAGAATTCTCAAAACATGGGGAAAGGAAAACAAAAATCACTATTCGGTCTCTAATCATCTCCGCCCTCATCCTCTTTCGGTTCTTCCGACTCTCCGACACTTTCCGCGTTTGAGCTCTCTCCCTTCTCAGATGGTCCCATCTCCTCATCTTTCTTCTCGTCGCTTAGGGGCGAAGGAATTGAGGTGAGCATCTCTTCGACCTCCCTTCTAATCCTTAGAGGGGCCGAAGTGCGCATCCTAAGTGTCCTCCTTCGGGGAACGCGAGCAACGTGCGGCTCCTCGTCATCGCGATACTTCATTCGGCGCGCTGCTCCTGGCGAGTACTTTTGCGTTGGTGGATGGAGTAGAGGTCCGTCGGCCGCAGCTAACATGGCCGAAAGTAGGACTCCTATTAAGCCGACGAAGTCTCCTCGAGGCGTGTACTTGGGCGGGCTGAACCAAGTGTATGACACTGCGGCTTGGGTTGTCCACTCGCTCCAAGGGGAAGGTAGCATATGGATAAGTCTCATGATCCCCGCGTGATGGGTGGTTCCATACGCGTAAGCGTCCAGCTAGTGGTCATAAAAATTGGTGACATAGTTCAGGAGGAACTGTTTCCCGTCCCACTCCAGCTCCTCGTAGCGCTCCACCGGGAAATTCGCATTCTTGGCGTAACGGTGACGCATCAGGGCATGGTAGGGTTGAACCATCTATAAGAAGAAAAAGTCAGCATCGTCCCAAAGGGGTGGAAAGGAATAACAAGTGTGTGAGGTTTTGAAAGGTGCGGTGAAAAGGATGTGTATAAAACAAAAGATGGTGGTACGAAGATAGTATCGTCGGACGTTCTCGTTCCTAAGGCAGCTATTCGTCGAGTCCTTACATACACTAATTGCCTAATACTAGTCATTCCACGTTTCTACTGTTGATATAAGTGTTGTGATCGTATAGCTAAGTCATGCTAGGTTCCAATTAGTCCAGGTCTAAGTATCGCAAACATTGTAACATAAATCTCACTCAATCACATTCGCATTTCACAAATTTCCACAAGTTCACGTTCAATATTTGACGAATCCATTCGGGAAGCATCGCTTCATAATCACACATTATTTCCAACTCCTAAGGCATGCTTTTCACAAAAATAACATTTTCCACCGAAATTTCCAAGAGCATAATTTTCAACCGAAAGTCATAGTAATATTTTGTACCTCTTTCTTCGTGGTTGAACGGGATGAGTTGCGGTGTTGAGCCTTCCATATTTAGTACGTTAGAAAATGATTACAAGGATAACTTAAATTTTGAAAAGACTCTTGGGTCCAGAGCGGAAAGAACTTAGGCTCTGATACCAACTGTAACAGCCCGGATTTCTGGGGTATAATAAATACGGCGACTGCTACCAAAACGGACATAAAAGCAATAAAAACATAGGCTAGGTTTCATTTAAAGAGATTTGACCAAGGTATTAAAGGAACTATCAGAGCAATAAGCCAACGGTTTAACCTAGAAAATTTAATGAAAAATAGATACCACAAACTATGATCAAATATCTCAAAGTTTTGACATAATCTCCAACAAAACCACAACATGTATCAATCTTCTTAAACCAAAGGGAAACAAGTTCAGAATGACCAAAAGCTACTAAAGAGTTTCAAAAGTTCAGCGGAAACGACCAAGAGAAAGTGCAGCTATGTATGAAGACACAACTACACTCGAAGTTCAAAATATCCATCTTAATTGCTTAATATGCTCAACAACCCGCCACCGCTCGTCGTCGTTCAACCTGCACATAAGGAAAACACATGCAGGGCTGAGTATTTTGAAATACTCAGTGAACTCGTTGCCAAAACATTTTATAAGTTATGCCACCTTTACCATAGTGAACTCGAGGTTTTACAATTATCGAAATAAAGATCATCGAGTATCACAAAAATATTTCCATAGACTGGCCAGTCAAACAACTCCCCACTTTTCTCATCAATTTCCACAATCACAACATTTCCATGGTGCAACGAAAGTGTGGCCACACTTTTAGCCCACGAGACCGGCCGACTAGCAAGGACGGCTCCCGATCCCACCGTGTACACGGCCTGGTAGGGTTTGCGGCCCTACTCAGACCCGAATTCATTTAAACATATCCATAGCCCTATAGCCCAATGGAGCGAACTCTCAAACTGGGCATCAGGCGCACAATACAATAACAAAACAGACATAGGCATGGCATAACAGTTAAACCACCCTTATCTCTCCACATTCATAAATTTGCACATAAAAGAGTTTAAGAATAAAGCCCGCATCGACTGCTTAGATTTCAAGTATGTTCTTTCCCTTTGTTATCCTGCTTCGCAACCGAGGTTTCACCTTCCAATCACATAGGCACATATCATGAATCAGATTCAACACAAACTCCTAACTCATGCATGTCTCAATGTTTTCCCTTTTCCCATCGATTTATCTTAATATCACCAATCAAAATCATGTTCATCATATAGATTTCATTCGCATCTTAACTCTAGATCTAACATCAACATATATCACACATGAGTGTTTTGCCAACACACACACACACACAACACACACACACGACGCACACACGCACACACACCCACACGGTTTCACACACACACACACACACATACATCCAAGTCATCAATTTATTTCCCCCCTTTCACTCGTTCCATATGCATGAGGGTTCAAGAGCACCGATTAATCAGTTAGAAGAAGAAGATTAATATAAGAATACCTTTTTGAGAAAACGAACGGTAGAAATCAAAGTTTTAGCCTTGGTTCTTCAAGATTCTTGAATTAAACTTCAATTCTTCTCCAAAAGATGACGAAATATTGGAGAATAGAAGAAGAAAAATTGAGAGAGTGAGAGAAGAGAGGGAGGCGTGTACTTTGGGTGGGGGGTGAAAATTTGATGGCTAGGGTTTAGGGGTTTCTCTTATTTATAGAGTTAAATTGAATCTCTAAGTAAATAAAATAGAATATTTGGGAAGATTTGATTCTACACAATTAAATAAAATATTGTGGAGTAGGGAGGAAGAAATAAAAAAAAAGTGAGCTAGGGTTTTCAAGGCATGAAGTTTTCGAAAAATATGGCTCTTATTTAGCCAAGATTTCGTTTGGTATATTTTACGGAGTAGAATAAAATATCACGGAGCAAAATAAAAATCCTCCCAATAAATAGGAAAAATAGGCGTGTAGAAGGGGTTCTTCATAAGGAATGGATTTTGAATATTAACTAAAATAAGATATGGCAAGATCATTTGAGGTATGGTAAGATTTGGTAGAATATTTAAATTCTAGGTATGGAAGGAAATCACATAAGGGATCAATTAAACAATAAAATAAATTCTTCCTTCCCAAGAATAGGTGATTTTCGAAAATCACCTTAAAAACAATAGGGTTCGATTTTTCTCAATAAGAAGTAGAGAATAATTGGGTTTTGGATTTAATTTGGATAAATATCCCAAGAATTAAATTAAATCCGAAAAAAATAGAATTCCTTCCCCAAAAAGTGAAGGGGTCGAAAATCTCAAAATTATGTGGCTAGTATTTATGGAAATTTTCCCTAATATTCTCACTCACCCTTAAACAAATAATTCACCTCATAATTTAATTAATCACATGCCACATCATATGATCAACAAGTTTGACTTTTCAAACTTCCAACGCAACCCTAGGCTCGACTCGGTCAAAGAAACTCATGCAATAAATTCATTCATCATTTAATTCACGTCTCCCACGTCATCAATAAAATTTTAGTGCTCTAAAATTAGGGTTCGAAAATCCGGGATGTTACATTAGCCATTCCAAATTAATACTGGACTTTATTTAGCTTCCCAGTTTAGGAAAGACGCATGAGGATCATGCGTCTTCCGTTAATGAAACGCATGACCTTCATGCGTCTCTAGGTAAGACGCATAAGGGTCATGCGTCTCTATTTTGAACATAAATCGCGATAGACAGAGGCAGAATACCATTCTGCGAAAGATGGGAGAAAAAAAAAGAGGCAGTGCGATTTTGAGCCAATTTCCGACGATTTCGTTAATTTTGCCGGCGATTTCTTCCATTTTGTCGTTATATTTAGGTAAGTTTATCTCTTACTCTTAATTATTGAAAGTTATCATATCTAGAGATTTGCAATTTTGAAGAGAACATGATGCCATACCTGGAAAAGGCTCAGGGCAATGGAGAGCCATCTCAAGCCAGGAAAGAGCCAGATCATGAGGAATTGGTAGAAGTGGAGATATTGGAACCTGAGAGTTCAGATCAGGTGGAGGCTTCTGGAATTGGTGGGACTAATGAGGCTGAGCATTAGCCTGCTGCTAGTGAAGGAGAACCGAGCAATGACACACCAGAGCCTGAAGTTGATCAACGAAATCTAGATAACTACCTTCTAGCCAGAGATAGAACAAGAAGGGTACCTAAGCCATCATCTAGATACGGAATACTTGTTGTATGCACTTTGCATTGCAGAGAATATAGAGTATGCTGAGCCTGCAAACTTCAAGGAGGCCATGAATTCAAAGGAGAGCAAGCAGTGGATGGAAGCTATAATAGAGGAGATACAATCCTTGCTCAAGAACAAGACCTGGATCCTGGTTAAAAGGTCAGCCACGCAGAAACTAGTAAGTTGTAAATGGATTTTCAAGAAGAAGGTGGAGGCTGGAAATAAAATCAGGTTTAAGGCAAGATTGGTAGCTAGAGGCTTCAAACAAGAGGAGGGAATAGATTATAATGAAGTGTTTTCTCCCGTGGTAAAGCATGCCTCAATCAGAATTTTACTAGCCATTGTTGCACAAAGAAACTGGCATTTGGATCAACATGATGTGAAGGCAGCCTTTCTTCATGGAGACCTTGAGGAGACTATATATATGGATCAGCCAGAGGGGTTTGTGATACATGGCAGTGAGGATAAAGTATGCCTACTAAAGAAGAGTCTCTACGGTTTGAAGCAAGCAAGCAGACAGTGGCATATCAAATTTGATGAGCATATGAAGAAAATGGGATTTGTGAATTCCAAATATGACAGTTGTGTCTACTTCAAGTCTGAGGGTGAGGAGCCAGTGGTGTACCTGCTTCTATATGTAGACGATATATTACTTGCTGGACCAGATAGACAAGAGTTGGACAGAGTAAAGGGCTCGTTGAAAGAAGGTTTTGAGATCAAGGATCTTGGTAGTGCAAGAAAAATACTGGGTATGGATATATTCAGGGACAGAGGCAAAGGGATTTTGTGGTTGTCTCAAGAGAACTACATCAAGAAAGTCATACAAAAGTATCAGATCGAAAAGAGCAGAGTAACAGCAATTCCATTGTCACAGCAAATGAAACTGTCAAAGGATCAGTGTCCAAGAAGCCAGCTAGAAGAGAAGGAGAGCAAGATACCTTACTCAAACATAGTTGGAAGTGTGATGTATATGATGATCTGCACGAGGCCAGACATTGCTCATGCGATTAGTGTTGTCAGTAGATACATGTCCTGCCCAGGAAGAGAACATTGGTTAGCTTTGAAGGGAATTCTCAAATATCTCAGGGGCTGCAATGATTTGGGAATTATGTTTAAAGCAGAGGAGGATAGTGATGGAGATCCACTAATTGGGTTTTGTGTTTCGGACTACGCAGCCAATATTGATAATAGGCGCTCACAATCAGGATACATATTCACCTTGTTTGGAGCAGCGGTGAGTTGGAAATCCAATCTTCAATCTGTGATAGCCTTGTCAACCACGGAAGCGGAATATATAGCTTTGACAGAGGCTGTGAAAGAGAGCTTCTAGCTCAAAGGAATGTTAGGAGATTTCGGTGTGAAGCAGGAAAGTGTGACAGTTAGATGCGACAGCAACAGCGCCATTTGCCTAGCAAAGCATCAAACTTTTCACGAACACAGCAAACACATAGATGTGAGACTACATTTCATCCGTGATGAGGTTGACAAAGGATGGGTCAAGATTGAGAAAGTGAGCACTGATCACAATGCAGCGGACATGCTCACAAAGGCCTTACCAAAATCTAAGTTCAGATATTTCTTGGATTTGGTTGGGATAGTTCAAAGGTTGTAAGTGGCAAGAGGAAGACGGAGTTAGGGGTGTGAGTTATTGGATCACTCAAGGTGGAGGATTTTTTAGAGGTTGAGCTGATCAACAATTCAATTTGGGGAATTATTAAATATAGCCGTTGGAGAAGTGAAGACTCAAAATTGAAAGTGACCGTTGATTACAACCGATTTTGGGAGCTGAGCTGGTTTGGTAGTTGAGTTGGTTAGTTCTCTTGTGGAGTGATTGTAACAGCAGTGTTGTTTCCTCAGATTCATTCATTCAATTCACGAGTGGAAAAACAAGAGTGAAGTAAGGAATTCTTTCGACTGTGCGTGATAGCTCTCGAAACAAGTAGACTTTGAGCGAGTTGAGTAGGGTTCTTCATCTTGTAATTTCTGAGAGAGAAAGAGTGTTTCTTGTAATCCTTGTACTCGTTTGATAAATAAAGCATACACTGACGTAGGCCTAAGTGCCGAACCATGTAATCGTCTGAGTTCTTTTTGCTTCTCGTTCTTGGTCGAATACCGTTGCATAATTCACACTTATCTTTTATGCTTTTTCGATATGTTAATTTTGGAGTTTACCATGCAAACAATGACACACAATTATTGATTTAAATAATAAGTGATTAAACATTAATGTTGTTAAATTTTTTGGAAAAGGTAGTATACGTGTAAACATCAGGAGCTATAGTTTTGGTTTAATTTACATCATGGAGTAATTGGGATTTAGATCCAATTACGCCGTGTTTTTAGTGAAAGAGCTATTAAATGATCATGCATGGAATCATTCTCTTATTGTGTTACTCTTCAAAGGTATCAACTTTCTAGCTCTGGATTTATTTTTTGTATTAATCTCTTCATATTTGCATCGGCAGAGAAGGTGAGGAAATTTGTGCTTTTTTCTGTTGACAAAATGGATAATTTTAACACTCTTTTTATCAATTTTTATTGAGTTTTTCCAAAAGTGTGGTGAATTTGATCGATTGTCTCTTTCAGCATTGTTAGGGTTTGCTTGATCAATTTTGTTTATATCTCTTTTCAATTTGTATCGGTATAAGATTATGATTATGCTCTTCACATTGTTATGAGCTAGGTTTCTTGAGCAATGAATTGCAGAATATTACCATTATGATCCTTGAATGTCAAAGCCCTTTATTGTTTTATGATATAAATTTGAGTTACTTCACTTGATTCACATCTCATTTGAAAGAATGGAATTAATAAGGATGATAAAATTGATCAATCATAAAGGCGTTGATTATTTCCAAAGTTTATCCTCATTACTACTAGTAAAAATCAAATTCCTCTCATTCTTTTAGTAATGGATTAACCTATAGTACTACTATGTTTGAGTCAGGCTAAGTGACGTGATGGGTTCGATCAGGGTGTATTCCAAAAATGGTTCAACGACCAGCAATTCGTGGACTTCTGTGGATTTCGTTGTCAGTGGAACTGGCACCCTCACCGTGTCCAGCAATAGAGGCGTGGTAGCGAGGGGTGTTGGCGTGGAACAAATCCCCGAGCAAGCCATTCGAAAACCAGCTCCAAAATCTGCTATCAGTGCCTTACCAAAGGTCAAGGTTTCCAAGGAGCACATTCATGCAGATTCCACCTGCGCCGTGTGCAAGGAAAAATTCGAGCTCGGGTCTCAGGCGAGGAAGCTTCCGTGCAAGCATATCTACCACTCAGACTGCATCGTACCATGGCTTCAACGCCACAGTTCGTGCCCTATTTGCCGCCTGCCCGTCACTAGGGATAATGGTAAGGTTGCTACACTCAGGCGTTGGTCGTGTTTTTGCTCCTTTGGCTGCTAGTACTAGGCTCTTGGTTGCCCATTTTCCCTCAATCTTGCTATCTTTCCTGTATTTCTTTTTATCATCATAGCTGTTCAACGAATAACTCTAATAACACATTTTATTATAGTTCTCAATGAATGAAAAAAATAGCAAAGAACTGATTCCTGTTGAGATACCATTTTTCTGGATTCATTTAAATGTGGTGATTGAGCAGTAGCATTTCTTTCGGGGTAAAGGATGAATGAAGAAATAGACGCAAAAACTGATGAATACAAAGCATATGCAAAACTGAGAGCAGTCATCACAATTCCAGTATGGTACACACGGAAAACTGAATAATGAACCAGAGTTCTAAGAAAACGGTGGCCGTCAACAAGTAGACATATTTAAGCATGATGCGATGCCTAGTTTGTAAGCTCCATAATGGCAGAGACTATGTCTCCGTTGGCTTCCTTGAGAGATTTGACAGCCCTAGCTCTCGAAACCCCAGCTTGTGTCATCACCAGCTCAATGTCCTTGGGTTCAACACCAGTTTCGTCTACATCTTCATCATCTTGAATTACAACTGCTGGCTCTGCCTTTGGTGCAGCTTGGTTGATGTTGGGAACCTTGAACTGCTCTGCTGCTTGAGTCTGCAGTTGAGAGCTTAGATCCTCAATCTTTGCCTCACCAAAGATAACATAAGTATCTGAGTTCGGGCTCTTAAAGACATCTGGCTTTGAGATGACAAATAGGATCTGAAACATGTAACAATATTAACATGTCAGTGTAACAACATCTGAGTTGTTGATTAAGAGAAATAAGGGAATAAAACTAACATTCTTGCTCTTCTTCACAGTTACTCGGCTGACCCCTGGGATTGGCTTCATTCCTAGCTTTAGCATTGCCTTGCGACTTTTCTTCTCACTGCGACTCTGCTTTGACCTACCGCTGCCATCTTCTTGTCCTGGCAAAAGAACAAGCACAGATTGATTTGGGTTGAACTCCTGATGCTATAAGAATCTTTCATTGTTTGTCATACTTTAACAAACCCATTTCAAGTTTCAACTGACAATAAAACTGAAACTGGAACTAAAATTAATAGGTCAATCATCTACATTCATCAGATAGAAACTCTAATGAGCATTGTTATCCTGCATTTTTCAGGAAAAGAAGGAGAGTATAAAATTTAAGGGCAAAACAACTCATAAAGGTATCACATGTTACATAGGAAAAGAGGACAAATTAGCTGTTTCATTACCTAGATCTATCCTAAGAACATAACCAACATGATTTCCCCAAATCATTTAGAAAATCAAGAATCAGAAAGCAGAGATATCCTTGATCTTCAATAACTGTCTAGCCTTCAAAGAGGTGGCAAACTGAAAAGTGAGGAAATAGAGTATCTCTTTAATCTCCAGGTGCGGAAACATACCTTCAACATCATCATCATCTTCATCATCATCGTCGTCATCCTCTTCGTCCTCAATTATAGGCTCATCATTCTGCAGGCAATATCTAACAATGAGCAACCAAGTAACAAAAATTGTACTTTTTTTTTTCTTTTTTCATACAGGGTGGCCATCATTTACATGCATACAATCAAATCAATTGTCTGCCCATGCATATCTCCAGGACAGAGGTAGTGATGGTGGGAAGCTTTATAAACATGAGTGTTAAATGGAAACCAACCAGCAAAGATAAATGGACCAGTTTACATCCACACATGCCCCCCAATATGAAGTCCACACAAAAGTCTTCCATAATTCACATTTTGCTATTCCATTTTCTCAATCAAAACAAAGTGGAATGTAGATTCTATATTCTTAATTTCTAATTAACTTGAAAGTCAAATAAGCCATGAACTCCCTTCAGATGGGAAGCTAAGAAAATGCGTAATACACACTTGACAATACAAAGTCGTTCAGATAGTTGCTCTCAAGTGGATTTTAGATTACAGGATATGTAAAGTTCAATACTTTTCTCTTCCATACACTTTTACTTGCTTATTTATACAGGGACTCGTTTATACAAAAATGAATCCCTATACACACTTGTATATTAATTTCACAATCATAATCAACAAACAATAAAACATGCCTTTCATACCACTCACAAAATACTCTACAGCGATTAACCACTTATTTCATACATTTCTCAAAATAACAAATTGTCTCTACACTTAACTTGTATCAATTTGAAACCATCAAAATCATAAAAACCTAGATCGAAGAATAATTGGCATCCAAATAACACATACGTTTATAGCCATATCACCCTCTTATCTAATTAGCTCAAACCAGCCACCTCCAAGACCAAAAAAATATCGAATCGTAAAACTAAACGGAAAATGATGGAGAATACAAACTCAATCATACAAAACCCACACAAACTCAAAGAGAGAGAAGTTACATCAATCTTCTGATGTTCAAGATGGTGGGCCAATAACTCCTCCTGGGATTGTTGAGTCATGTTTGATTCTCTGCAAGTAAACGATGTAGAGAGAGAGGGGGGAGGGGAGGCAGAGTGTGTGCGCGCTTAAAAACCCTAGGGAGAAAACAAGGCAATGATACTGTAGAAAACCCTATTTTTATGTGCACATAGCTTAGTAAAAGCGGTCTTCGTTCCATTATAAAACGCTACCACTTCTTTGTTTTTTTTTTTTTCTATATCTATATTTTAGCATAACTAATAGGAGTAATCTCTCCGTCTTTCACATGCTATATTCACTCATTTTGGAGGTTTTTTTTTTATTATTTTCTTTTCTAAATACTTCGCCAAATATTTGAACATTTTGATTTTTGCCCCACATAAATCTATTTAAGTTTTTTAAAGAGAGAAGCTTTTAGTTTCGTTTGAACATTTTGATAGTAGGAGTCAAAAACGATGGGTCTGACATTCGCAAAAATAAAAGCACACACGACACAAACAATGAAATGATAATAGCAGAAACAGATAAAACTGAAAACACAGTTATCATAAGATAAAAGTAGACACATGGATACACTGAAAAGTGAAACTGAACAAAGCAGATGGTTGCTTGGCCCCAGTGATCAGATATTTGTAAGAAAACTGTGGTCCTAATCTAGTTTGTGAGCTCCATGATGGCGGAGACAATGTCTCCATCTGCATCCCTGAGAGCTTTGACGGCCCTAGCCCTTGAAACCCCGGCTTGTGTCATGACCAGCTCGACATCCTTGGGTTCAACACCTGTCTCGTCTACATCTTCGTCATCTTGAATTTCTGTTGTTGGCTCTGCCTTTGGTGCAGCAGGGACGAAGTTGGGAACCTTGAACTGCTCTGCAGCTTGAGTCTGCAATTGTGAGCTCAGATCCTCAATCTTGGCTTCGCCAAAGATGACATAAGTATCTGAGTTTGGGCTCTTGAAGACGTCTGGCTTTGAGATGACAAATAAGATCTGAAACACCGTGTCGCAATAGATTAAGCCACACCCAAGTTGTTGTTGATTAGAAACTGTCTAGGGGTATGACAAAAAATATTAAGAGCATAACAACTAACGTTCTTGCTCTTCTTCACAGTGACTCGGCTGACCCCCGGGATTGGCTTCATCCCCAGCTTTAGCATTGCCTTGCGACTTTTCTTCTCACTACGGCTCTGCTTTGACTTACCACTGGCATCTAACTCTCCTGCCAAGAGAAACAAATTCATTAAGAAATTTCTTTTTCTTGACTTAACTTTTACACATTTGTTTCAACTTATAGTGTGCTATCTTAATTGGTCAGGTCCACTACCAAGTTATTAACCATGAAAACAAAGCTGGAACTAAAATTGATAGTATAAGTTCAATGATCAAAATGAGCACAAAGCATGTTGTTATCCTACATTTTTTTAGAAACAGACACAGCCTGAAATGGAAGGGAAAACAACTGAATCCCATTTTTGAGAGGTAGGTGTATCAAATCTTAGTCAACTATGTGTTTCTCTATCCAGATTTTTATTAGTAACATAACCAATACTATGATTTCTCCAAATCATTTGCAAACTCAAGAACCACAAATCTGAGATATGCTAAATACTATTCAATTACCATCTAGCATCATTCAAAGGGATGAGAAGCTGCGATGAAAATGAAGAAATAGAGTATTTTTTTGGAGCCAAGGGAAGACACATACCTTCAGCATTGTCTTCGTCTTCTTCTTCATCATCATCCTCCTCATCCTCCTCATCCTCAATTATAGGCTCATCGTTCTGCAACCATTAATTCAAAAATAAGCAACCAAGTAAGAGAACATGGTTTTTTTCTTGTGCGGGGTGGTCATTGTGTGTATTCAAGCTACCAAATCAATTGAATGTCATGCATATCTCCAGTACGGAGGTAGGGATGGCTATCATGCACAAGAATCAAATTAACAAGTATGATCTATAAATCAGCAAGAGAATATAAACAGCCACATCTAATTAAACACAGGTTGCTACTCCACAATCATATATTCCA
The DNA here is from genome assembly GCF_029641045.1 of Salvia hispanica. Taxonomy (NCBI): domain Eukaryota; kingdom Viridiplantae; phylum Streptophyta; class Magnoliopsida; order Lamiales; family Lamiaceae; genus Salvia; species Salvia hispanica. Next base: position 36,131,712 of record NC_142696.1, read on the forward strand.
GAAATTCTTGAAGACAACTAGACCTGGAAGCATTGCATCACATATCTAGAAACAAGAAGTAAAATTCAGACTACATACATTATGGGGTTGTTCGGTTTGCAAGATTGTATCCGAGATTAATTTATAGTGCGTCTGGTTCATGAGATTCAACCCCACAACTCAATCCTAAATGGATAATCATTGGATAATTAGTTTTAGTTAACCCCCTATGACTAAAATAATCTCATAATTCAATCCTAGATTGTATCTTGGTATTATTTTATCTTGGAAACCGAACACCACCCAAATATAAGAGATGCTCAGCTCTGAACTCTTCACTGACTCACATTCTTAATGACTAAAAATGCAAAGAATTTTACTCTTCCAAACTTCTAATCTTTTTTCAACCAAAAAAAAAGTGATAATATAAATAACATCAAGCTCACATATCCATGAACTCATATTAGACTTTAAGGATTGAGATGGGGAGCTGAGAAAACGCTTTAGAACACAAATGAATCCAGATTTCTTTTCAACGGAGGAAATGCGAAGTTTTATGTTTCACAAGCACTATATTGAAATTCCAACTAAGTAAATCAAGCAATTACTGGATTTCTTTCATGCAACTTTACTGGTTTACTTAATACGGGAAAATCGCAATTTCCACTGAAACAACATACCTCAATACCGCAGAAATATACTCTACAAGTGATTAATTTAGTCACAGATACTTCTCAAAGAAATAAATTGACTCCCTAGTCTAATTAACTATAGTCATTTGAAACCATCATAACCAAAAAACCAAAACCCTAGAAATTTCCCCAAATGCCTGTATACAGCTTCTTCTTTATTTAGCTCAAGAAAGATGATGCATCAACAAAAAAATACTACCAAGATTAAAAGCTAAAAACTTATCAAAACCATGAACTTAATAATCCAAAAACCCACAGCTTAATCCGAATTCGCACGAGACGTGTGGCGTCTACATGTTTGAGAGAGAAAGAGAGGGTTACATCAATCTTCTGTTGCTCAAGATGGTGGGCCAATAACTCCTCGTGGGACTGTTGAGTCATGGTTGATTGTTGCGCAGGTGAAGGAGAGAAATGTAGAAAGAGATTGAGAAATGCAGAGAGAGTGCAGTGGATTTAATTGAAGCGGTTGCGGTGCTGTTAGATAACGATTGCGAGTTCTTCATTTTGTCGTTTTTATTTCATTCAACCAGTAACAGTAACTGTATTTTCTCCATATAAACATTTAACATAAAATCTTTAATTTCGGTGTTATTTATATTTACAATTTACAATTTACAATTACGGTCCTATTCTAATGCTTATAGCACCCTATTCCAAAATTAAGACTAAATCTCTATCTTTGGATTTTAAAATAAGTGGATGAGATTAAAACTCACGAATCTCAATAAATAATAGACAAAATATCAACAAAGTGTAATATCGTCATTATGTTATCATATGATAATTTTCGTGAGTGTTTTTTTATATCAACATTGAGTATTACAAATATCAACAATATGACATTAGAATATCAACACAAGGACAAGAAAATATCAACACATTTTTATTGAGATTGGACATGCATAATATTGAGATTTTGCCTACAATATATTGAGATTTTTTGTTGCATTTGATGATAAAAAGTTGTTTATCAACATGTACGAAAATTGAAATATAATTTATCAAATTTCATCACCCGAACATCGTCGGAACATATGCAATTGAGATCTCGTTGGAATCCTTGTTAAATTATCTTTAATTTGATATATTTTTTGCGAAAAAATAATTTAAATTGAGAGAGTTACGTAAATTTAAAGATTTGAGATGATTTTGAGGAGAGAGAAAGTAGTTAGTTATAATTACTACATATAAAATTTGACATTAATACCCTTTTAATTTAATTAATAATTATTTAAATTTAAAATATATTACTCTTGGCATTATATCAACTACAAGATCTTCTAATCTAATAGTCAAAAATTTGATTTTTGATTGATAATTAGTTAGCATCACATCCCTTACAATTACATCTCAATATTCATGTAACTTTTTTCCTTTATAGTTAAAAGAACAAATAGCTCCGAAACAAATGTTTGAGCATGAAAGTGTTCAAATATAAAAAGGTGACGAGAAGGAAATTATCAAAAAATAAGAAGTGCACTATTTTTTTAGAATCTTCCTTCCAATCTTTATTTAGTCAAGACTTTTATAAAAAAGAAGAAACTTTGAGCCTATATATTAATAAAAAAATAGTTATTGAGATCGTTGATAAATATTTTTTCCTGATAAAATAAATGAAAATTATTGGTAATATTACCGATAAATTTTCCACAAACATGCATAGTGCATTAAAGAATAAGAGGCACGTGCAAAATATTCCAAAATGCTAAAAAGTAGGTTGTGCCTTTCTATTTACACAACACGAATATAATATCCGAATTTTCAACTTATTCACCGTCACGATATATCGTTTCTGTTTATTGGTTGAAAATTAACATTTAGATATCGTAGAAATTAAATAAGGCAGTACTATGTTTATGACGGGCAGTGACTTAATACATATATATTGTAAGAATAGTGTTAACATTCAGTCTAGAAACTCAAAGATAGAGTGCTAAAGAATAAAGAAAGAAGCAAGTATATCCGTTAGAGTTAGTTAGTTTGTTAGAAAGTAGCCGTTGTAGGCTCTTGATTCTTGTTTCTTGTTTCAGTTAGTTAGTGGCAGTTACCACTCTTGTGTCAGCTTTAAGTAGCTCGATTATTGTATCTTGTAGAGTTAGAAAATTAGTCAATAAAGAGAATCTCTTTTCTCCAAGAAACTCTCTCGTTTTCTTCTTCAAGATTAGTGTGTGTTTTTTGTGTGTGTGAGATTATTCATACTGTGAGTGTGTGAGATAATCGAAGTGTTTAGATCTTGTTGTGTTAACATATATAAATAAGGCATACCTCTATTTACAACAGTAAATTGGTTTGTCCAGATAATAAACCAAAGCATTAATTTGAGAATTTGTTGGGTTTAGATAAACTCATAAAAACTAGCATACCTTCGGGCTTCGATGTACATGTATAATTATATGTTTGTATTATCGTTTTTTATTATATTAAATAGATTAATATGTTAATAGTGATTGGAAATAAGTATTTAATTTTGAAAAACAAACATTTAAAGGAACATTTCTTTGTTTATATCATTAAGGGACATTTTATTTGATGATTATATTATTTTGATTGTTTAGTTTAGTAATTGAAATGATTCATGGTGGTAGAAGATGAAATGAAGAATTACGTTTAAAATACCAAACAACGGGGTTTATTTTAAATCATGCAACAACGCATAAAATTAATGACAACACAACCCAACACCATAAGCACTTAATTGTTGTTGTGAAAGTATTTTTACAATTGCGTATGACGGGCAGTGGCGTATCCAAATATTTTAATTTGGGGGTGCAAAAAATAACTATGACGACTTAAAATTCCAAAATGTGACTAGTCTTTTTTGTTTTCTTTGTTATGTTCTTTTCAATTATTCTATTTTTTTAACTAATATGTTTGTCTTTATTTTTTTATCAAAAATAAATTATATTATAGTATTACATAAATTATACATTTAAAGTACAAGTATCCATGTTTTTTTCTAATTAGCAATATACTCCGTATTATATAGATATGAATATAATGAGAAGGTTAGTTTTATAAATATGGAGTACTACACTACTACTATTTCAATTCAGTTAGATTAAGTTTTTTTTAACGTACAAAAATATATATTATATTAGTCATATAAGTATCTATTAAAATATAATTAATGAAAATTAAATACGAAAGAATACGAAATTAAATTAAAAAATAGCAAGTTAGTGGTTAAACTAATAAATTTGTTAACAACAAAATAATTAATAAAACTTAAATATGAATTGAGAACAAAATAAAATTGAATTAGAGGTGATATTAATTAAAACAAAGTAAACTTGGAAAAGAGAAATTTAAATTGAAAAATTAAGGGTAAGAAACGTGCTCAAGAAGTTTCAAACCTAGGCCTCTAGAATGTTGAAAGAGCTAACTTTCCACTAGGCCACCCATGGAAATGTGACAAAATATACTATTAAACTATAAAATTTTGGGGGTATAGTTGTACCCCTTATTTCAACGTGTATACACCATACCGTAGATGACGGGTAGAAGGGCTGGTTAAATAATCAATCCTACACTGTGCTTGTACAATAATTATTCAAGATTATTAGGGTGCAAAGTGCAAATTGAGTTCATCACATGCCATACAAACCAAATATTTATTAAAATGATCAATCACGACTATCGAAAAGAATAACATCCATATTCAAAAGATGAAAATAAACATGTAATCTCCAATAAAAATGCAACATTCGCCCGATGAAAACAGTCGACCATGAGATGTTGAGGTCGACTGCGGTAGCAAGCGACTAGTGAAAGACAATGCAAGCAGTTGTGTGTCGCGAAAGGGGTTAAGAGGTGCACTGACGGATCTAGGGGGTGGCTCCGTGCCACTAATTTCCTCTTATTCGGACATAAAATTGTCATGTCAGCCCTCTCCATTTGTCCCTACATCGCCCCGAAGATCGAAAAAATAGTCATTTCCACACTAAATTTGTTGGTTACAAACATAAATATATTTTGGGATATGATCGGTGGGGAGCATTAAGCTCCTTTTAACCTTTAAGATACTATTTCCTTCTTAATCACTTCCATTAGATTAGAGTAGTGGACGGTCAAGATTAGATTTATGAATTTAATCCCGTATTGCATTATGAGTAGTATTTTGTGCATTATGAGGTTATAATAGTAAAAATGTAATGTCTGGAACACGTTTCAAAACGGAAGGTCGGGCTTTTCATAGACCTTCCAACTTCTTACTCTCTCTCATTCTATCACGTCAAACCACGATCAAAACAACTTCTCTCCTTTTTCAAACCCATTCAAACCCTAGCCGCCGCCGACAACTAGTCTCTCATTCGATTCTCACTGTGAAAATCGACCGTGGGTGGACGATTGCGAGTCTCAAAGTTCCGATTTTAGTTCGCGGGCGCCGTCGGACAACAATTCATCTCCGATTTTCATAAAGGGTAAGCTTATAAAGTCGCGAACTTTAGTTTGATTTCTTTGAAAAAAATGTGGAACTGTGAGCATTAGAAGATGGGTTATGAATATTTGGATGTTTATTGTTGGTTTCTGAATTGTATTTGGTTTGATGTTAGTTTTTTGGGTTGAATTCGTCCTGAATTTGTCGATTTTGCTTTAGGTTTGGGTATAGGTTGTATGTTTGTTGGTTCCGTAGACGAATGAGCTATCGTTCGGTGTAAAATCTAAAATGGTTTCTGTTGTTGTTGTGTTTGTTAGCGTTGAGATGTCGAAAAGAGGTCGCCCATACAAAACTCAGCCGACGCAGACCGAAGGTGAGAATGTTGCGCCATTTTAACACTCTGCAAGTTTCTTGTCTTCCATTTTGGTGCATTATTCAGTTTTTTTTCTGCATTTGTATCATTATTATTAGCATTATAAGTTTATTATATCTCTGTTCAATTGTTGCTTGAAGTGTTGTCCTTTGTTGTCACATTATTATGCACATATGCTGGATTATTTGGTTGGATTTGAACATTATTGATGTATGTGGATTATTTAGTTGATTATTAGGTTGAAATTATGCATTACTCTATGCTCTTTTAACATTATTGTACGGTCTGAAAGTATCTTGTCTTCAATTTTGGTGCATTATTCAGTTTTTTTGTGCATTTGTATCATTATTATTAGCATTATAAGTTTATTATATCTCTGTTCAAGTGTTGCTTGAAGGGTTGTCCTTTGTTGTCACATTATTATGCACATATGCGAGATTATTTGGTTGGATTTGAACTTTGCTGATGTATGTGTTCTGTAATATTGATTATTAGGTTGAAATTATGCATTATTCTATGCTCTATTATCATTTATTGAAGCTATCTTGTCTTTTATTTTGGTGCATCATTAAGTGTTTGTTGTGCATTTTTATCATTATTATTTGCATTATAAGTTTATTAAATCTCTGTTCAAGTGTTGCTTGAAGTGTTGTTCTTTGTTCACATTATTATGCACATATGCTGGATTATTAGGTTTAAATTAAGCATTATTCTATGCTCTGTTAACATTATCAGATGTGCACGTTATAAAGTTATTGTGTTGCAGTAATTGATTTGACTACTGTTTTTTTTCTCCAGCATCCAAGCTGCCAAGGTTGGCTATTGACGATGCAGTTGATGATGTTATTCCAATAGCAATTGCGCAAAAATTCCGGGAAAGACTTATGGAAGGGAATACGGCTGAGGCTAGTACGTCAGATCAAGAAGCCGACAAGAGGAAGCAGAGAGGAAAGAAAGTTGACCACTTATATAGTCGCAGCACTACAGAATTCCTCAATTGTTTGAAAGACCTCACTCCACGGCAGAAGGAGGCCATGCATGACCTTGGTTTCGGCGCTATACTCCACTTCAACGTCAAGGAAATCCCAGGTTACATTGCCTACTGGGTTTTAAAATCCTTTAATCTAGCTAGGTGCCAGATTCCGTTGTGTGGAGGTGGGGCGTTGACACTTGATGAGGAGGACGTCCACTTGACCCTAGGTTTTCCTAGAGGCCCCACACCAATCTCAAGGCCCGTCGATAAATAAACTGAGTTTCAGTTCAATGACTACGTTGCGGATAGGTGTGGCAAGAGTCGGTACAAAATGACGGCTGGAGACATTGCCAAACTGATCACGGCGGAGGTGAATGGTGGGCCCGATTTCAAGCGCATGTTTATGTTCATGCTAGAGAATGCAGTGATTGAGACACCGGCCGACGGAAATCTGAAGCCCAAAATTCTACATTTCATCAACGACGTTGATGAGATTAGAAATTTTAATTGGTGTGGGTACGTCTTATCCATCTTGGAGGCCACGTATCCTACCTGGGACAGAGGTGAAACCGTGTATTTTACGGGACCTATCCACTTTTTGTTGGTAAGTGAAACAATTACTGCATTAGTATATAATGTACATTCATTACTTACACAGAATAACATGCATTATTGATCTGTTTTATGTTTGATCATGTTTCATTATTCAGTTAAAGTATGCATTACTCCTAGTTGATCTAACCTTTTTGCGAACTGTGTTTATTGTCAGTGTGCGTATGTGGACCGCGTGGTTCACATACGGAGGCGTGTCAGCCGTTCCTGGCCAACAATAAAGGGCTGGACAACAGAAACCCTCAAAAAACGAGAGGATGTCGAGCGTCACCAGTTCGGTACTGGGAGGTTGGAGGAACGTGTGGATAAAGAAAAGTATTTGATGGATGAGGAAGCTAGGAGGATGGAGGCTGTGAACAGAGGTGACGGTGCAGCACCAAGCATGAATAGAGCAAAACGTATTTGAGATAAGTTCATCGCGTCAAGCGTGCTAATGGGCCACGCCATCACGACGTGGGTAGAGGATTTCAAATTGATACTGTTGAACTGCTGGAGGATCAGTGCATCCGCGTAGGGAGTCAGATAGGAAAGAAGTTGCTGGGATTAGAGGAGGAGAGAGAGGTTCACGATGAAGAAATTGTTACACAATTGACTCAAGCAAGGAAGACGAAGAGGAGTACAGTCCAGATTGGATTGCAGAGATGGAAAAAATGATGGCGGCCTATGACAAAAAGAAGACGATAACAAGAGGATTCGATAGGCCTTTATTTGTGCTGGACGGTTTTGACTGTCCTGACCCCTTTGCTACACAATAAACACGGAGGACAGAAGGTGTTGGTGGTTCAGGGGTTAAGATTAATGATGATATACTCCAACATGTGTCAGTTGGTGACCATCCTGCAGCTGATGACTTGGTAGAGGACATCCAAATGCACGAGCCGATAGGCAATGATACCACTGGTAGCATACACGAAGCTGGTGGTGGTGATGAGACTTGAAAATCCACCAATCTCGCACACTGAGGTAGTGTATGTAGAAACTATAGCCGTTAGTGTTTGTGTTTGTAATTATGTACATTATTATAATTTCTGAATAGCTCTCTCATTGTGTGCATGGTTCTAATCCGATTGCTGAAGATGTTGTTGGGAAAGAGGAGGATTCAAGGGTTAAGACAAAAGCCGAGAAAAAAAACGCACCATCAAAGAATGCAGCCGCTCAGGAGACCCTCAAGGTAAATACGTCTTCAGCATTACTTCCACTGTGTAATGGTAAATTTACATTATTGACATTGTTTTCTTACATTAAATGTCTGTCTGGCTGCATTATATTGATTATTTGTTAAAGTCATATATTTTTTTAATCAGAAAACCAAAGAGAAAAACGTTGACGCCCCGGTTACTAAGAGAAAACAACCTGTTAGGGAGGGCGCATCTAAGGGAGGCAAGGGAAAACAGTTGAACATTCAAAAAGTGGTTGGATATCTTAATTAAAGATCTTATTTGATACATTATTATGTTGATGTCATGCATTATTCGGTTGTTTGATTTTTTCCTTGTTAAAGGAACACACTGCAGCACCACTTAAGGGAATCGTGATAACAACACAGCCCGTAAAAGGTGTGAGTGCTAAATACAAGGTTATTGGGAAGGTTGTTGATCAAGGAAAAGGGAAAGGGAAACACATCCAACAGGATTCGGGTGCGGATGAGGTATCAAAAATCTTATTTAAGGCAAACATTAAAGAAGTAGACATGTGAATTGTAACATGTATGATTGTTGCTGTGTTTTTTATAATTTATGTCTATCTATATTTTGTTAAGAAGGCAACGGGTAGAGTGAAAAAACCAAGTCTGGCTGCCCGTTCTCCATTCAACGAGAGAGCAGTCAGAGTGACGGCAAAGCCACACATAGTGGACAAGCAGTTGTACTACTGGGTTCTTAGCACAACGGATAAGAACAAGTAAATGTTTTACCTTAGACGTTCTTATTTTTGGCACATGTGAAATTGTTTTAACGTATCAAACATGTACAGGGATTCAGTTGTCTACCACGACAACTTCAAGAGTACTGTGCAGATCGAGTTGCAATCTTTAGCCCCGTTCAAGGCGGTGAGCCTCGATGTTATCGATACGTGGAGCTCTTACCTGAATACAATGGAAAAGAACAAGGCGCTAGAGACGGTTTCCAGGCTTTTCTTCTCTACAAGACCATGCGTGGGTGTACACCGTTCCCTCTATGTTTCTGTCAAATTACTATAATAACTTCAAGTTTGTAACTGATAACACAAACAAACTACAGATTCAGTCAATGGTAGACGCACAACCCGAATGGACAGAAAAATTCCAGTTTGATACGTTCTGGACCAGGGTTTTGGAGGAAACAATTGGAACGGACAACTATCAGTGGGACAAATATGAAATGGTGAGTTATAGTAAAATAATGTAGTTGATTTTTAGTTGTAGTGGAGATAGTATTATGTGTTGTAATGTTCCTTTCGTTGTGCAGTTCTTCTTCCCAGTTTGGGGGACGACCCATCAGTATGTGGTCTGTTTTGATCTTCCAGATTCCAAGATGAACATCATTGACCACACCTTGGCTGAAACACACGGGTCATTCGGAGAAAAATATGGGCAGACTCCCTCCGTGCTGGTACTATACATGCAACTCCATCAATTATGCATTATATACCACGAATTGAACATTATATGCAATTGTTAAAGTTTTGTTTTCTTTGGGTGTAGAAAAAGTTCTTTGCAGCAGCACTTACGAAGTCCAAGGTTTCAAAAATGGCGGCACAGGTAAAAAAATGTAATGCGCATGTCGTGACCATGCCGTGGAGGAACAACAGCAGCACGATGGACACAGGGGTGTATGTGATGAGGCATATGGAGACGTACTTTGGAGAGAGGGAGAAAGATTGGGATTGCGGACTAACTGCCAAAGGAACAAAGAGTCTGGAAATATTGCGAATGAAGTTTGCAACGGCTCTGCTAACTTCTCCATATAACTCGAAGACTAGGACCAACCAAACACAAGCCACGAAGCATTGGATGGATCGGCAGCCTATATCCAGCTTCGAAAAGTTGGTCGAGAATTATGGGATCGAGTGAACTAGATGTTTTTAATTTGGATATGAACTAGATGTTTTTTGTTGATAACTCATGCTGGAAGGGTGAACATCGAAATTGTGGGTTGGTATGTTTTAGATATTTTGGTACTAAATTTTTGCTGCAAAAAACTTATAATGGCCACGCATAAGTTAATAATGACAATTTGTTGCTTAATAATGTAAAATATATAGGGAGTAATGTAGAACACAACTATTGAATATAATAATATTTCACAACAATCTCTATAATCAATGCATGTAATTAAAACAAATAATGTAAGTAAATTAATTAATAATGAACTTTTTCGGGATACTAATGCAATGACATACCAGTGCATATAACAAAATAATGTAATAAATCTGTATTTATAATGTATGAAACTAGGTATGTAATGCAAGGTTATTCACATTAAGGTAATGTAAAATATAGATAACAATAATGCACAAAAACCAATTTAAAATGACCAATCATTTCCAAAACCTTGTTCACAGTGGGAAGACATCGACCTCAATACTGAACATAAAACGCAAAAAATAAATAAAAATAATGCTGTTATAATCAAAATACATCAACATTTCCTCTTTCCCTTACGCTGTTCCTTCTCCTTTTCCAGCTCTTTAAGCATTGGACAATTTCTGGAGTCGTGATGGCCCAACTCATCGCATGCCTTACACCGTCTAAGGGGCCTAGTAGCATCCTTGATAGCCTTTTCTCTCTTGGAAATTAGACGACTAGCGGAGCTCGCGTGCCCCTTCGTCTTTACCACATCTGGAGGATGGACCTCGACAACTTCGGGCCTTTCCATTCCATAAAATTGTTCAATCATTCGCCTTTTTTCAGAGGCGGACGTTGTAGGATTACCACCTTGAAGAGAATTTCCAAGATCTTCAAGGCCACCAACAAACGCTCGAAGGACATCATTGTCTGACTCAAATCGGCGAAGAAAACCATAGAACAACGAAATCCCTTGCTTTGAAACGTTTTGCCTTTCATCAACGATGGCCTTGGTAGGTAGAGTGTCATCAAACTGACCATGAACAGTCTTGGCTAACGGAGTCTTCATCCATCTACTTGCGCAGTATTGATCCGGAATCTTTTTCACTTCATTGTTCCTGAACAAAAAGAAGATATGACTGCACAGATATCCCTGCCTACCGAAAAGTTTGCAATCGCAGGAGTATGACTCGTCACTCTTATCATGTCTAACAAAGTAAGAATTGCGAAGGCTGTCTCCAAGTTTGTAAGTGTCGACCATGTCTGTAGAGGAGAACCCCAACACGCGGCATCTGTCATTACCCTCAACAATTTCCTCTTGTATTTTCTTGAACATACTATCTGTGTACATCGTTGAAGCATGTTTCTCGAACGGCAAGGTAGTGGCCAATATAGGCAAGGCATTAGCGTCTTGGTAGTCCAACTTTGTTCTGCTATCCCGCTGAAATTCCAAAGCTTGGTTAAAATTCAAGTAGAATTCGGCAATATTGTTGCGTGACTTCAAAAAGTTTTTGTAGAAGCTGTTTTCCGACTCAGATATCGAGGTGGTCCTAATCGTCGACCCAAGTGGGAAATCTATGAAGTATGCAGGTATCCATAATTGCCTGTAGTCGTACAATGTCTTCAACCAACCATGGTCTTCCAGGCCATAACGTTCAAGTACTCCATTCCACTCTTCTTCGAACTCGTCGGGTTCAAGCAGATCCGACCAGACGCGGGCATTGAACTCTTTCTTGAAATCTTCGTCCCTCAATAATCGACCAGGAACTTTATTGGCCAACTTATGCATGATATGCCACATACACCATCTGTGGCGTGTCCCGACAAGAATCTCTTCAATAGCCGATCTCATGCCCAAATCTTGATCTGTAACGATCATCTTCGGAGCAACCCCCATACACTGGACAAAATGTCTAAACAACCATGCAAAAGCGTCTGCCTTCTCGCTGCTTACCAAACCAGCAGCGAAAGTTACTGGTCGTCCATGATTGTCCTTTCCCGTGAATGACGCGAAGATCATACAATACCTGCGTAGCAAAGGCAAACATAATTCATACTTCGAAACATATAATGCATATAAACAAAAATAATAATGCATGTAATAATGTACATATCCAAATGTTATAATGCACGTCATGCATACCTATTGGTGTTATAGGTGGTGTCAAAAGCCACTATATCACCAAACATATGGTAATTCCTCTTCATCAAACCATCACACCAAAAAAGAGCAACCAGTTGGTTGCTAGCATTAACCTTGTACTCGTATGTGAATGCCTCTGACATCTCCTTCTTCTTAGCCATATCATCCAAAACCATTTGCACGTCAATACCATGTGCGTATGCTTTGATGTCTCGAGAAGCATTCCTGATGTCCCCAACGTTGCAACCAACTAGCTGAAAATCACCGAGTATTTCCTTCAAAACATTGAACGTAAGTGTGGGGCCTATATTAGCCTTCGAACAATCCAAAATAAATTGGTGATGTACGTCCTCCAAGTTTCGATTGAGTGACATAAAATGCTGATGCTCTGACTCAACCATATAATGGTTATGAACCTCGGTGAAATCCTCGATAAAATAACATGGAACTCCTCCTTCAGAGAAAAACTTGAAAGATATCCTCGCTTTACATCCACACCGCTTGGATAACCGTCGGCGTTTGATCGAAAAACCAGACCGTGCATTCGCTTGGTCATCCTCGCTCGACTTCTTGCTGCCTTCCCTATTGCATACCACACTATACCAAGTAGTAACACCATCTATTTTCCTCATTTGGGATTTACGCGTATCAAAACCAACAGCACGTGCATACACATCATAGAACGCGAAACCAAAATCTAATGATTTGAACTTTTGCCCAACCACGGGCTTCAAATCTGAAGAGCAATCAGGAACAACAGCCACTGTATACAATCACAAAATACAAGTCTCAGCTAACAAACGCATTACGAATTATAAAACGTGCATTATATAATTGAAATTTTAAATTACACAGTACTAAATCTACATTAATTTTATCTACTCAAATAACACCCTGGCCGCCCAGATTTCTAAACCCTAGCCGAGACCATAACTAAACTCTTGATCCTAGAACACGGTTGTGGCAGTAACACCAATAAAAAATGATACAATTAGGAAACGAGCACAGAAAACCCTACAGCCTACATACAAGCAACAACGATTGTGTCTCTCCTTTGGAATAAATGAAACATGGGCCGAATATTCATAGAGTTTTCGCTAAAGATTACCTTCTTCCATTGTTGAAGAATAATCTTCTTCCATTGGAGACGAACAACCTTCTTGCATTGTAGAAGAAATTACGGGGACGCTCCGACAAAATATAATTATCAACGACTTATCAAAATCATGCAAATTTCGTGAGATTATTTAGAACAAGAATTGCCTTCAATGGAGAATGATGAGAAATTAATCAGTGAAGAAGAGAGATATATTTGAGTCTGGAATCGCTGCAATATTTTGAGAAAGAGTGAATCAAGGACTTACCATAACAGAAGCGCATGTGAATCTCCCTAAACGCCCTTTTCTCAATTTTTAATGATTAAAAATGATTAAATGAGGCTCTAATTTCGGCCCTAAGATCTTGAATATGGATGGTAGAGATTGAGAAAGAAAAAGTATAAAAGATGGGAAAAGTATATGAATACATCCCTATGATCGGTTGATAACTGACAACTATGTCAACAACCTATGTTATAGATGTCAGCTGATCATATTTGTACGTCAACTAAATGTAGTTCACATACGTATGTCTTCTGTTGACATGTAAATATTGATGTCAACAGAAGACATATGTATAACTACATTTGGTTGACATTTGAATCTTCATGTCAATATATTCATAATGTAGGTTGTTGATATAGTTGTGTATACGGACTTGTGAGAAGCATATGTGGATATGGTCGAGTTGTGCATGCGACCGATGCATGCCAAAGGAATGAATAGTTACAATGGCATTGGTGGATTGGGCAGAGGAGAGTACAATGTTAGGATGTAATTACGTATTGATTCAAAATAGAATAGATAAAGAAAGAAAAAACCTATTATATACTGTATTAATTACTGTGAAAGAGAGAAAGAGAGATAGTATGAACTATGAAGTGCAAAACTTAAGTGTGAAGTATTTTTTTTAATTTTAATGTTTGAAATAAAAATGTTTTGATAGATAGATTTGTTACTTAAATTTTAATTTGACTACACCACATTTTGGGGCAAATCCCTGAGCATGGAAAATTGAATAGAATGTCAATGTTCATTATTTTTGCAACAAACTTTAAATCAATGAAATATGTCAGCTGAAAAATTATGATATAATATGGAGTACCATTATGATGAAATAATATTTATTTAATATAAATGGGTTAACTCAAATCGATACATTAATTTTTTTTAATTAAGTAATTTGAATTGTTCAAAAATCCAACTTAATCTTTGAATTCATAACAATTTAGTCATTTTATATTCATTTTCTTAATAATATAAGTACTTCATTCGTCGACAAATAATGAGGAAAGTGTTTATTATAAGTATTTCATTCTTTTTGACATTTTGTGTAACAAAGTTATTAAACGGCAAAACTAAGTTTAGGGCATTGATTTATTATTCTCAAATCCAGTCCATTTTACATATGTTGAGTCAGTTGTTTTGAATACGACATTAAAAAATGACATATTATTGTTAAATGGAAAATGAATAAAATAGAAGAGAAAGAATAGGTAATATAAAAGAATAAAATGTATAGAAATTGCCTGTTTTTTTTTTTTTTTTTTTTTGTCATGTAAAATAACTTAAATAGTTACCGAATTCAAACATAAAATGAATGAAATACTAGTACTATGTTTTTAGTAATACGACGGCTGTAAATTAAAATAAATGCGAATTTGCAATAAGAATAACTAGATTATTGTAAGTAAATAAATAAATGTCTTTGAATTATGACACTCTATCCGCGAGTTGTGTTATTCAGGCTATTCGACATTTCATTTGCCTATAGTAGGTTTAGTTGGTGAATAATAAATTCCATTTAACAAAACTTCAATACCTACACGATTATTGTTTAATTATGAGCTAAAACGACACACATATATTCCATGAATTATATTACATTTACATACACAATTAGTTTTTAGCAGCCTTAAAATTACAATAAAATTCCGAACTACTATTTTGATGTATAATGAATGTCATTATAAAGGAGCATTATAAAGAATTAAATTCCTCACTATGTTAAGTTGTTAAAAATGTCCTCAATGAGCCAAAAAAAATAAAAAATAAATAGACGAAAGATAAAAGAAATTAACTCCACTAACAAAATCAAGAAACATCCCTTCAACAAAAAAAACAAAAATAAAATAAGAAACACACACACCACAACAAAAAGATGGATACCATATTGCAAATAATCAAACTGGTAATGATAAAATTAAAATTTTACAAATTTAAATTTCTGTAATACAGTACTACTAGTACTACGTTTATTTGTTTAATTTGCAAATTCACCTATTTAGCTTTAGGAAAAAAAAGAAGCAAAAAAAGACAGCACAGTGAGTTGTCTTTATCCTTAAGACGAGGAAAGAAACAGTTGATCTGCCGAAGTTACGCCCCAATCTCCCACTTCCGCCCCAAACTTTCAAACCCTAAAGTAAAGATTATTCCTTTTCTCCAACCCATAACCACTCACCAAAAATTGATATCTGTCTAAGCAAGAACAAGAAAAAGGGGAAAGAGAGAGAGAGAATGGCAATCAATGGAGTTTATTTCACTGAAAAAGATTTCAGTAATGGAGTGTAGCTGAAGAACCCACAAGGAAAAGACCCACATTGCGGGAAATTTCTTTCTGCAAATGGGAAAGGCAGAAAATTTGCAGTCTTTGGAGGGTACAGCATATGATGCTCAGGGTACAACCCCTGGTGCAGAGAGTAGTAATGGGTGCTGCTTGAGCTGCCGTAGGGTTAGAAAGTTGGTGTCTTTGAGATGTGTTCTCGCTTTGGTTCTTGGTTTTGGGGTGCTTTTGTCTGCTGTTTTTTTGCTGCCATTCTTTCATTTTGGAGACCAACGAGTTCTGGATCTGGATTTTCAAGGTTGGTGGGACTTTTTGTATGTTTCAATTATATTTTTTAAGTTTGGATTATTTTGGTGGGATGATTATTATTAGCTTATATTGTAATGTACATATCTTTTCTAGTTTTGGGATTTAGATGTTTTTGATGGATTGAGTTCTTGGATTTTTATGGTTGGAAGGAGGCATCATGATCCTTGATTGGCGTGATTTGAATTACTTTTTTTGATTCACAATAAATGCAAATGATTTTCTTCTTTCTGTAGTCGAGGATCCCTTGTCAATATCATGGCTTACGTTATGATTTAAAAATTCAGTTCTTGCTATTGTTCAATCACTTATTGTGGTGCTTTATATTGAATTTCGTTGAATTTGTTTTCCTGAGCGTAGCTGATGACATTCCATAATTACCGTTTGGTTGGTTCTTGGGTTTTCCGGATGGAGGGATAGCTATAGTTCGATCTTGTGCCATAGTTTTAGCTCTCAATTGCTACGTGCTATCAAAGAGATTTTTAGCCAGAGAATGATACTTTTGCTCTAGGAGTCATGCTAACTTATTCCAGTAGCTCAGCTGTCTCAATGTTCTAGTTGTTTTGTCGTTTCCAACTCAGTGTTCAAGTGTTCAGTTTTGGTATGATATGATGCATTGGCCACGAGACATGTGGAACACTGTGAGTAGAGAAGGTTAGCATTCATTTTGCAGTTTCAGTTAGGCCGTGGCCCCTTGAATCCAAGGGCTTAAAACCATTAGGGACTAGTGAAATGATTCAGGATGTAAACTGGGTTGTATTAGTTACTACAGCTAATGACAAAGGCGAAATCAATGGGTGGATGGGAAAAATTGGTATTCTGTATGCTCTGTTCATGAAAGTGAACTGCCTCTTAATTTGTTGTTTGATTTAATTTCCGTATGGAATTTTTTATGTGATGTAAAAAAATATTCATTTGGTGTTATGCAGGTTATGATGTTGTCGCAAGTTTTATGCTGAACAAGTCAGTTCCTTTTCTCTCAGACTGTAAGTTGCAACTTGAGTATGATATTTTTGATGAGATTCCCTTCTCCAATACTAAGGTACTCCTCAAAGCTCTCGGTTCGCTAATTTCTGCTTTGCTGCTATGTTTTGTTCTCTTTTCTAGATGGATGTGTAAGATGGAATCCACAATGAAACAATCCAATCAACCGAGTTACACGCTGCTAAAACCTTCTTGTATGCATAGTCTGAGTTAGATAAGCAATAGCTAGTATCTATGCCTATTACGTGCTGGAATTCTGTTGCCTAAACTGTGACGAGAAATCTCTGTGATAACAGGCATCCTTGTATGGAATACAAGGTTGCTCATATTCTTATCTTCTCTGAAGTTTGATACAGTTTCTTCCTTGCAATAGGTAGAAATAATACGTTTAGATCCGGCTGGACCTAACACGACAAAGGTTGTGTTTGCGGTTGAATCTGACGCGACGACACAGAGTTTAATAAGAGAACATTTTGTGTATCTAATATCAAATCAATCAGCTCTTAGCTTGACTGCACCTTTGTTTGGGGATACCTTCTCGTTCAATGTCCTTAAATTCAAAGGAGGAATCACTGCCAGTCCAGACCAGAAGGCATTCCTCTTGCAAAGTGTTAAGATTCCATTCAACTTTACCTTGAATTCCTCCATTGATGGACTGCTCACCAATTTTGATGAACTCACAAGCCAACTTAAAGTTGGCTTACGCCTAACTCCATATGAGGTGCGTGGCTTTCTTAGTGTTATCGCTTCAATTAAAAACGATATATTGATTGAGTATGATTCAATAATCTCCTCTGAAATGCAGAATTTGTTCATACGGCTCACTAATTTGAAGGGTTCGACGGTCCGTCCGCCAACAACTGTCGAGTCGCAAGTCGTGTTGGCCGTGGGCATGGACCCCTCGAGATTAAAGCAATTGGCTCAAACTATCTCTGGTTCACACTCTAAAAATCTTGGTCTGAACAACACCGAATTTGGCCGGGTTAAGCAAGTTCGTCTCTCGTCGATCTTACAACACTCCCTCAGCAACAATGGAGGCAGTCCTTCACCGTCACCCTCTCCTTCTCAATCTCCCATGTCGAAACCTGACCACCATAACCGCCACCATCACCACCACCACCATCATCATCACGCTGCTCCTGCCGTTTCGCCTTCTCCATCAACTGCGAGTGGTGGGTCTTTCAGCGGGAGAGGATCACCAGCATCCACACCCGCACCAGCTCCTGCAAAAACTGAGCCTCCGTGTCCTTTTGGTCACAATAACTGGTATCCGTGGAAGCACAGGCATTCTCGGATGGCACCTACTGCACCACCAGTTTACGCACCATACATAGCTCCATCGCAGCCAAGGCAAAAGGATACACCGGCGCCAGAAATTGCTCCAGCTTCCGCAGAACGGCCATCTCCAATTGCATCTCATGCTTATAACTGGCCCCCCTCACCAAGTGAACACCGTGCAAGGCCTCAGGACGTGATGTCAATAACATCACCTGCTCCATCTCCATGTGAGTATATGAATAAGCTACAATTCTTGAACTATAACGCTGACCACTGAATCACCTCGAGGAAAAGGATTAGTCAGGGATTGAGACAACGACATTCCTAAAATCTTTTTCTTTCAAGAATTATGCATACAATGGTGATAAGTTTACACGATTACACCCGTTGAAATATGTTGATATGATTATATTTTCTTTCCTGCAGCTTCTGCAAAGACATACTCCTCAAAACCATGGATTCTGCTGATGTTTACATTGGTCAGGATGGCACTGTTGTAGCTGCAGAGAACGATAGAGCACCTTTCTGGTTAGAGGAGGTACTCCACGAAAACTGAAATAACTAATTTTATCCAACCAAGCATTCTAAACTTGAGTTTTGCTGGTGAGAGCGACACACCCAAAGGGGCTTACCTCACTGTGAGTGCATATACGTTGTTGTGTTGTACGTGTAAATATGCGAGTAAAAAAATGATCTTGGTGGCTTAACAGCATGAAGGTCAAAGTCTCATAGGTGACAGGCTTCTCATGGTGTTGTAATGCCACTGATTTGTGTATTATGTCTCTTCTGCATAAATTTGAGGAGAGAAAACCAACAAATGTAAACAGCACCCTTTTCTTTTATTTTTTCTTTCTTTTCGGTATCAAATCTCTTACGAGTAGCCACGATTTTCCACATATGATTTCCACGTGGTCTGTAATTTATCAGCTGGGAGCTTTAGGAGAGGTCTACATTGAATCAGACATACTCTTTCTGTTGTCTTGTGAAGGATCTCACCATATTAGCAGCTGAGGAAGCAATAAGAATTGTTTCTTCTTAGTCATTTACCCCTTTCTTTTTTTTTCTTTTTTCTTTTTTTTTTTAAATTTTTTTTTAATTACAGCTGTTTTATTAGGATGTAGTATTCCTTTATATGGCAAAATCATGATACAGCTGTGATTGAGGTTACATGTGCTGATTTACCCATGCTTCATACCCAATTTTTGCTTCATCTATTTGGTAAGTTAGTTTGAGACAACACGTTCCTATTCTTATAGGAGTATATAACACATTACAGGACAAAATATATGCCCCACTTAAAAGTAACACAAATATCAAAATCATACAATCAGTGATGCATACCTATAAACAATTTTAAATATGTTTAAAATCGTGAAAACTAATGAAACCATTTTAAAGGTACTTGTAAAATGTGACTTGATCTATAAAGTGAAAGCCGTAAATAAATACATCATGTTACAATTGTAATATTTTCAAATTCAGGCTAAATCAGATCAGAGTAAAGGCTATATATTGAGCATAGCTGCATAAGCCTTGAATTATTTCGATAAAGTGTCTTCGATTTTCTAATTAGAGTCAAATCTCAAAAGTGTATAACGCTTAAAAAATAGACATTGTAATGATTTTCAACGAAGATATTTGTTTGCCAACAATAGTATTCAAATACACTGATCCCATTTGAGAAAAACTGGGACCGCAGAGGTTGCGATCGTTTATTTGCCATTTTCTTGTGCTTTTTTGCAATGTTCATGTCCAAAGGGTTGCGACAACAATACTTTAGAGTGAATGAGAGAGAAAGAGAATTATGACCATACAAAATGTTGATTTTTTTCAATCTCACGTAACTGTAATTAAATTATCAAAAAATCCTGGAAATAAGAGATTTTTCTGTAGGAACCGCCGTAATACGGCAAGACGGTAGCTTTATTTGGAGAAAATTCAGGGTCCGAGTCAAAACGCAGAATTTTGATTGAGCAAAGTGGGATTATTAAAATAAAACAGGAATTAAATCTTGCTTGTGCATTCTTTCACTTAAGTGTGAGTGTGTCACCTCAATTCTCAGTTTAACAACTTGAGAGGTAGGGGTTATTAATTATATTTTGCTTCACATGGCAAAATATCTCATCTTTGTCTATCTCCATCGCAATTCGCAACCCTATAAAAAAATCGTTCCTACACAAAAATGCAATAAATATATAGTATATCAGTCGCTCTTTTCACTATTTCAAGATACACCGAGAGACCCACCGCCTTCTTCTTCCTCCATTCTATAATCTCGCATTGCTAGCAAGGAAAAAGGTGCGTTCTTGATTTTCTTAAATATGAGGAAACATAATCATGCTTGGATTCGTTCTTGATTCTTTATGTGGTGTGCTGTTGTGCACTTTAGTGGTGTTTTTTTTTTAATTATCAGAAACTGTGGTATATTTGCTGGTTCAGTTAAAGAATTTAGCAGTTTGAGTGGTATGTGATCACTCTCAAGTCTCACCATTCACCAACTTTTTTCTTTAAAATTCCACCTTTTCAACTTTCTTGATTTTTTAGTCTGGATGCCGATATCGTGCTGTTTGTCTATAGAAATGTTCTCTCACTTCTCATGAATTAGGAATATTGAATTCGATACTGAAGAACAAATTTGTCTGTTTCGCAATTGCCTTTTTACATCTTAGTAGTTTATATTACTATTTGATTACACAACTCTTAAAATGTTTGAGCTGTTTAAAATGGTTTTAAGCTTGAAAAGTGAATCTAATAGCCATTTCAAAGCCACATTTGTAACTGTGTTGTTTGCTTTTATAAATGAACCCATAATTTGAGGTAGAAAGCCAAATTATTTGTTGCTTTTGTTACCAATTAACCCCATCTGCAGCACCCTGTTGCAGTTGACATCTTGTCCAAGAAATGTCAAACCTGAGTCTGTTAATCGGGGGAAAGCCGTCCAATTCGGTGATTATTAGCTTCAGAATACCGTACTTCACCCACTGGGGGCAGCAGATACTTGTGTGTGGCTCTGAACGTGTCCTTGGCTCGTGGGACGTGAAGAAAGGCCTTCTTTTGAGGCCCGCTCACCACGGGGATGATCTGATATGGTCTGGTAGTCTCTCTGTCCCGGCTGGTTTTACTTGCGAGTACAGCTACTATGTGGTAGATGATAAGAAAAACGTGATAAGATGGGAGGCGGGTAAGAAGAGAAAAATGTCATTGCCTGATAGTGCTCAACATGGGCAGTTGCTTGAGCTTCATGATCTATGGCAGGTGACTAATTTTTCATGTCTTTTCCTATCACCACATTGTTGTGGATATCTTTCTTTATGCGTATGTCTTGTATACTGTTCATGTGTTTTGGTTCTTCCTTTTGTTGGAGTTCTTGAGTTAACAATTGATTGATGACATTTCTTTTGGATTGATTAGTTATGCTAAAATTAGACGCGTATTTTGGAGGAGCTAGATATTTTGTAAAAGAAATATTTTCACTGGCAGGCCATATTTATCACGAGAAGAAGCTGCTAACTGAATTTTTCTGTATTCTAACTGCAGACTGGTTCTGATGATCTAGTTTTAAGAAGTGCATTTAAAAATGTCATATTTCGAAACAGTGCTAGTCTGAAAATCGAGAGACCCCTCGAATCAGTTCAGAATGTGTCGGATAATGAAGGTAAAGGACTTATGTTTATCTTTGGGTATCATTTCATCCTAGAGATACTAATTTGACATACTAATGTGTTGAACAGATTCAGTTGTCGTGCAATTCCGCATTTGCTGCCCGAATATTGAAGCTGACACATCGGTGAGTCCTTATTTTCCAAATCCCGTTTAGGTCCGAGCAATTTTAACATCGTGGAATTTGTTGAATCTCGAGTTTAATACATGGTTTCTTGTGTGAATATCGGTAGGTATATGTGATCGGTAGTCCTTCGAAGCTGGGGCAGTGGAAGACTGAGGGTGCCCTCAAACTCAGTTATGCCGGTGAATCAGTATGGGTGGCTGAATCTGTATTGAAGAAGGATGAATTTCCCGTAAAATATCCTTCATGTGTCTGCTGTAGGCACGAGGAACTGATTTATTAGATTCTCGTAACTACTAATATATATGTCTCTATCACGTATATCTCTGTTTCCTTAACAATGCTCACATATAGATATTGCAAATACGGCAAAACTAAAAAACTAGCCCTGGAAATTGGTGCTAATAGAGAACTCTCTGTCAATTTCTCAGCCGGTCAACCCAACTACATTATCCTTTCAGATGGCCAAATCAGAGTTAGTTATACATGTTTGTTTTTTCCTTGTTAATTTGAACCCTTAATATCAAAGTAACCCGATTGTTTTGTCAGGATATGCCTTGGAGGGGTGCCGGAGTAGCTATCCCCATGTTTTCCCTGCGGTCAGAGGCTGATTTGGGAGTTGGGGAGTTTCTTGATCTGAAGTTACTAGTCGACTGGTCAGTCAACTCGGGCTTCCATTTGGTTCAGCTTTTGCCAATTAACGATACCTCTGTACACGGAATGTGGTGGGACTCGTACCCCTACAGGTAAACAAACAGCCATATATAGTGAAATGTTTTGCTACTACATACATCACGTTGTCGACCATTTTAAATTAATGCTTGAATCTTCTGTCTTGTAGCTCTCTCTCGGTATTTGCATTACATCCGTTATACCTAAGAGTGCAGGCCCTCTCAGAAAATCTTTCAGAGGATATCAAGGTACGGTCTTGTAAATGCCGATTATTGTATAACATAGTAAAGTATCTCCGAGCCACAGGTGCATTTTCGTGGAAATAATGCAAACTTCATGTTTTACTTTTTTCGCCCCATGCAGCAAGAGATAGAGCAGACGAGAAAAGACCTTGATAAAAAGGTACCACTATTTCTTTTACTCTGTAACATATATGTTAATGCATGTATCCGCTATTTCCACCATGATATCATATGCATTGTTCGTTGTTTAAGATTGCTAAATTGATAAAGTTGGACCCGAAGGCGGAAGCATGCTTACAACCCACGATTCCAACTTTTCATATTTGCTCTTGCAGGATGTCGATTATGACGCTACCATGGCTGCAAAACTTTCGATTGCCAAGAAGATTTATGCTAAGGAGAAGGAAACTATACTTGGTTCGGCAGAATTCCAGAATTATTTTTCCGAGAACCAGGTTACTATATCTTTACCAAATTTACGGCTTTAACACTTTTTATGATTCTAAATTATAATTTTCTTGGATGATAGGAATGGTTGAAACCCTACGCGGCATTCTGTTTTCTGAGGGACTTTTTTGAAACATCGGATCACAGTCAGTGGGGTCGTTTTTCTAATTTTTCTACAGACAAGGTGACGGGGTGATGAATTAGTTTAACTCCGTTTACTTATATAAACTATTCCGATGCCAACCTCAGTTGTGTCAACCGTTTTTCCTTTATTTTCAGCTTGAGAAACTAGTCTCCAAAGAGAGCTTGCACTATGATATAATTGGATTTCATTACTACATCCAATTCCATTTACACAAACAAGTATGTATTCAATTTCAGTTTCAAAGCGTTTGTCTTCGATCTGAATTGCCATCGAGCAATTAGGGTTATTTTTGTGTTAATAGTTATCAGAAGCTGCTGAATATGCGAGAAAGAAAGGAGTAGTATTAAAAGGAGATCTTCCGATTGGAGTTGACCGCAACAGCGTAGATACTTGGGTATATCCAACTCTCTTTCGCATGAACACCTCGACCGGGGCTCCACCAGATTATTTTGATAAAAACGGACAAAATTGGGGCTTTCCGACTTATAATTGGGAAGAAATGTCCAAGGACAACTATGGCTGGTGGCGTGGTCGTTTATCACAGGTCCCATGCTCGACTTCTTCTAATCATACTCATCCCTTTTCATATGTGGTTTGAGTTTGTAATAACATGTTTTCTGTCTTTGTTTGCAGATGGCTAAGTACTTCACGGCATACAGGATCGATCACATTCTGGGCTTCTTCAGAATCTGGGAGCTTCCGGATCATTCCATGACGGGTCTCTGTGGAAAGTTCCGACCATCTATTCCTCTTAGCCAGGCATATATCTTAAATTTCAACCTTTGTACTCAATATTCTCGCCTATATTTTAGGCTTTTTGTTCACACACTTCAGCGATTATTATTGTAGGAAGAACTCGAAAAGGAAGGAATATGGGACTTTAATCGTTTGAGCCGCCCATACATTACAAAATCACTGTTACAGGTGCAAGTCTCGCTTGGGCTTTGTAGCATATAGTAACTAATGCATTTTCATATACGTATAATATTGCATCCACACGATTTTATTTCAGGAGAAGTTTGGAGCTTTGTGGACTGTAGTTGCTTCCAATTTCTTAAACGAATATCAGAAGGACCATTACGAGGTGTGATATATAGTCGAGAGCACATACGCGTTTCTTATCTTTTGATTACTCTTAACTGCACGCTGAATTAAAAAACCGAGGTCAACTAGTGAAACATGTAAAGAGCATAGCTACTCAGCTCAAAAGCGTTGATTCTACTCCACGTGATCAATGCAGTTCAAGGAGGACAGCAATACCGAAAAGAAAATTGCGGCCAAGCTGAAGTCGTGCTTGGAAAGATCAATCTTTTTGGAGAGTGAAGATAAACTTCGCCGCAGCCTCTTTGATCTTATTCAGGCAAGTATATGAAATGATCTCTTTCTCCATACTAGCTTGAGAAGGGATATTATAATATCTTTGAATACTATTGCAGAATGTCGTCCTCCTTAGAGACCCCGAAGATCCCAAGATGTTTTATCCCCGTTTCAACCTTGAAGACACGTCGAGCTTTACTGGTTTAGACCAGCACAGGTAGATGCTGTATTTGTACTGGAAAAAACATTTCATCATATATTTTCTCTTTCCGGTCACAATTGTTTATCTCTGACTAGCAACCACATTTTCGCAGCCAGAATGTGTTGAAAAGACTATATTACGATTACTATTTCCAGAGGCAAGAGGATCTGTGGCGTCAAAATGCGCTCAAGACATTGCCGGCTCTGTTGAACTCATCCGATATGCTGGCTTGTGGCGAAGATCTTGGCTTAATTCCTTCTTGCGTTCACCCTGTATGATTTTGTATCAAATCTCTTTACAAAACGCGAAACGCTTTTTTGTGTACCAAACTTTACAATATGCTCAAAATCTTGATTTATTCTTTGATGCAGGTGATGCAAGAATTAGGTTTGATTGGACTGCGCATACAACGCATGCCCAATGAGCCCGGGCTTGAATTCGGCATCCCCTCGCAATATAGCTATATGACAGTAACAGCCTGTTCCTAAACTATTTTTCTTGTGCATAAGTTTGATATGAAACGAACCGATGGCTATATTTGTGCCCTTGAAGAGTAGTAGTAGTAATAGGATAGAATAAAATGGTTTTCTGTTGCCGTTTAGGTATGTGCTCCATCGTGCCACGACTGCTCAACTCTCCGTGCTTGGTGGGAAGAAGATGAAGAGCGAAGGCGCAATTTTTTCAAGGCGATGCTGGGCTCCGACATGCTCCCACCCGACAGGTGTACTCCACAGATCGCACACTTCATTTTGCGGCAGCACGTTGAATCCCCATCCATGTGGGCGATTTTCCCGCTTCAGGTATTTCAAATAGCTGTGGTGGACGCTCTAATACGAAACATGATAGTTTTGATGGGATTTGAACACGTGATCTTGTTCGTATGCGTTTTAAACTCACGAAATGGGATTCGTTTTTTTGGTCGGGATTTGAACTCATGATCGCCGTTCTTCTGTATTTTGAACACACGACATGATATTCGTCTTTATCAGGATTTGCTAGCGCTGAAAGAAGAATACACAACACGCCCTGCTGTTGAGGAGACGATAAACGACCCCACGAATCCAAAACACTATTGGCGGTTCAGTATGTCATCTCCCTCAACCTGCAAGAATAGATGCCTATGAACTCTCTTTCTCTCGTTATTATGTCTTATAGCTTGAAATCTGCAACGATCTATGCATCTTCTTCTTGATCATTTATATATACGTCGTCTAGTTTCTTACCATAGGTTGTGTCTCGATCAGGAGTACACGTCACAATAGAGTCCTTGAAGAAGGATAAAGAGCTCGTATTGGCCATCAAGGATCTCATCCGCAGCAGTGGCCGTTCGTGCCCTTCTTCTCAGGGCGACGAGGTGCAGGAGGCGAAACTCGGCAAGGAGGTGGTAAAGCAACAGCCTGCAAATGGTGGTGGTCAGTTAAAAGGAGCAACTCCAAAAGCAGCAGCAGTCAAAGCTTGATTTGCTTTTGGAAATTAGAAGACAAAAAATTTAGTGGGAAAAGTGACCGTTGAAATTGTGATTTTATATATTATACATATAAAGATTGATTTTGCTCCCACAAAGTAAAATCAAACTATCCGTGTTTCTTGATAGATGATAATATAGTTAGGGTTCGTTTGATTAGATGAGTAGACTTCAAAAAATTTTGAAGGTTTGGTTTGCTACCTTCAAGTTTGTGGCAGAGTATATTTTCCAAAATGGTGTTTGGTTCTTTTAGTTGTGTTACAACATGTGGCTTACATCGGTGTTTGTCTGCATTAGTTGGAAGCAGGTTTTATTGGATTGTATGACATATTTGTCCCTAACAAATTACATTAATTCCAAATTTGCCCTTTAACCAAAATAAACATATATATTTTCTATTTGCCCCAAATTTTCACTCCCGCCTTCTTCTCTACATCTGCGAAAACTCCCCGCCCAAAGCAGATGGCCAACAGCTCACGGAGGTGAAGTGATTAGCGGCGAGAACAAACCGACGTCTTCTTAGGGCACACGGACAAGGTGATTTTCTTACCAATTCTCGTTCTATGTGTTGCTTAATCGTCCGTCGAATCATTCGGTGTATGTTCTCATATTATTCACGCCTTTCAGATGCATCTACGTTTTGTTGTCAACTACTGATTACCTTGCTCTCTCTCTGATATTACTTCATTTTTGTGTCATTATTTTTGTGTCATTATTTTTGTTTTTTGTTGGAGAACATGTAGTCATAAATCCAATCTGCTTGTGTGAATGATGTCTGACTCTCACATACCACCGGCATCGAAAAGCCACAACCCGAATGGTTAGTTTATGCACTGCAATTAACATGAACTTTGAGGATAAATAATTCATGAACACTTTATCGTTGTGAAGGTGGTGCTATTCGTGGTAAGACTGGTGGAATGAAGCCCGATAGGTCTAGGCGTGCTTGGTCACCTCGTGAGGAGGAAGTCCTCATACTTGCCTTGAAGGACCTAGTCACTAACCGTTGGAAGGCCGATAATGGGTTCCGAGCAGGATTCCTCACTCGTGTTGAAGAATATATCCGTCGAGAAATCCCTAACACAACTGTAAAAGCCCAACCTCATATTTCCTCTAAGATCAACACTTGGAAGAAATTCTACAATTCATTGAATTCGATGCTTGACCGTAGCGGTGTTGGATTCAACTCAGATGGTGACTGGAAGATAGAATGCAACGACGAGCAGTGGGCCCAAATCGTGAAGGTTACTCAGTCACATCTCCCCTGCTGTTCAGCATATTGTTTATCATCAGTGTGAGTTTTCATTTGAAGTTATTGTTTTTTCCTTGTAGGCTGATTCTAAAGCACGCTATATGAGGTATAAGTCTTGGCCATTTTACAATGACTGGAAGCACATATATGGGAAGGATCGTGCAGCTGGTATAAGATGCGAGGGCATGACTCAAGCTTTTGCCAAAATGGCTGCTGCCCCTTCTCCGACTGGTCGTGTCCCTTCACCAACTGGTGGTGACCCTTCTCCCATGCCGGAGCCTCATCCTGATGTGTACAATGTCAATCTAGAGGATTTGTACACCCAAGAGGAGATCCAAGAAAGCCTCAATCCGGATACCGGATGTGAAAGCTCTTACAAAAGCCACACTACATCCAACAAACCTAATCGCAAAAGGAAGGCAGGGGCTGCATTGGAATCCATCTTGGAGGCGATGTCAAAGATGAACGAAGAAACGAACCAGCGCCTGGACACTTTAACAACCCGTATCGGGTACGAGTTCGACCTAAGTGCTAAACGAACTGAAGTTTCAAAACTGCTGCGCACCGTCCCAGGTTTGGATAGGAAGCAAAAATTCCTTGCTAGCGACATACTTGTGAAGGAGCCCGAGAGGCTAGACCTTTTTATGGGCTACGACGATGATGAGAAGGCTGACTACCTCATGCATATCCTTGAGGAAAAAAATGGTAAGTGATCATACACCAAAGGGACGACATTGTTTTGGTGGACTTCAAAGCCTAGTAGCTCCAAGTATCCATTGTTTCTATATGGCTATATGTAAAAGCCTTATTACTAAACCTCTCGGCAATAGCCTCGATCTCTAGTTTTTGTTATTGGATACTCATATTTATCTTTTGTTCAGGCATGTATGGCAGACTATTAGAACTATAGGCAAGGGGGTGTCTGATTTTTTTGTATGACTGTGGGTTTGGTCCTCCACCATCCGTCCTAATGTAGAACTTCATTATTATGGTTGCATCTTTGCCTAACTGATTTACACTCCATCAACCATTTTTACAATTGGTTAACATATATACTTTTGCGGCATTTCAAAAAATATGCTTGAAAACAAGACAGGTAATTAGATCAAATGAAGAAGGATATAAATTTTTTTTTATCATGGATATTGTTAGGCTGCATCAATGCAAATGACTTCATCCAGAGGGTTTTCTCTATTTCTGAAACACTTCTTCCGTTAACTCAAATTTTTAAGAACCCTCTGCATTTAACATAATAATATAACATACGTTTGTTTATGACTTGTTTTAATCTTTGAAAAAAAATATGGTTGCAAATATTTCATTTTGTACATCAATTATAATATTTAATTTAGTTGTAGGTTAAATGTTATCCATAACTTTATTTGATTAGCCGTGATTCTAGCTATGGTATTATATATTTTAAATTATATTTGTTATTTATATTAAGACTGTGAATCTATTTAATTAGCATAATATAATTTTAAAGTGGTGGATGCACTCAATTACTAGTTTACAACTTACGGTTATATATAGGATTTGCAAATCTTCCATTAGATTTGATTCAAGGTTATTTATAATAGGATAATTGACTAGGATATTTGTCAAAAAAATAAGTATGCGATTTTTTTAAACCAACGAAGGAAAGTGTGCATTTTATTCTTGGAGAATAAATTGAAGATCTTTTCTGGGGTTTTACACTTGATTATTTCTTTACATTTTCAGCCCCCCTCCTCTAATCAATACATCCATAAAATAAAATAAAATGATTCTTCCACCCATTCCCTAAAAAACATATCACATTGTGTATTAATATTCCTCCAACAAATTGAATAAATATATGAAACATCAAGCTTCATGAAATTCATTTTATTTTACCTTTTATACACATCATCAACCCCACTACATTTAAGTCATTCACAACTTCCACTTAGTCCCATCATATAACTCCTGCGGTGAAAGGAAAATGGAGAATTCTATTGTATCATATAATACTCAAAGTAATATTCATTATTCACTTCACATCCCCCCATTACACCAAACACTGAATTAATTAGATTGGAAAGGTGAAGGAGTATGCAGTGTCATAAACTACTCAAACACCAAAATAATATTGAAATGAAAGAGTATGAAGTTAAATTCAATTAAACAAGTATGCATTGTCATAAACTACTGCCTGAGTTGCGCATTATTCCACATAAACTCAGCTATCTCGGTCCGGGTCTGGTTCCATGCTGGGGTAGATTCAACTGCATCAACATATTCCTGACCATCTCTTGTCAGCCTGGCTGAAATGTCCCCATTTGCGTGATCAAGGTCCTCAAGGTCCACAGTTGCATCACCTAGTTCCAACTCCACTGGATCAACTTGCATTTGGCTTCGAATGAAATTATGCAGAATGAAGCATGCCATTATGAGGCGCGATTGTGTTTCGATCGGGTAGAAGCTGGCACTACGTAATACCCCCCACCTCATCTTCAGAACCGCAAAAGCACGTTCGATGATATTCCGCGCCATGGTGTGCCTCATGTTAAACAATTCTTGAGGGTTTTGGGGCTTATGCGCAGCAGGTCCCCACTCCTTCAAGTGATACCGCACACCTTTGAATGGTGTGAGGAATCCTTCGCTGTTTGCATATCCATTATCGCACAAGTAATAGCAGTCTGAGTGTGGAAAGATGAGAGCTGTAAGTTAGAAACACATAGTATCCATAACCGCATCAACCGATCGCAGACTACAACCTAGCTTTCGTACCTTTAGGGACACGTAGATTGTCAACTTCTCGTGTGACAGCATCACGTAGAACACGAGCATCAGCGGCTGATCCCTCCCACCCAGGTAGGACGTAGACAAATCGCATAAACCGATCACAGACAGCCAAAGTATTGGTGGCGATGTGGCCCTTTCGTGTTCTGTACCGCGGTGCATCCCCAACACTCACACGGACGTCGATATATGTTCCATCCAATGCCCCTAGACAGCCCTAATAAAATACGAACAGTCAAGTCGATCTAAATTTATTTAAGATATGCATTTGTGTAAAACATATACAGTAACGTTTTGTTGATAATACCTTGAACCATTTCCAACGGGGATCGTCGCAATTCTCGTCCACGGGCGTGGGTTTAGACATGAATACCTCATGAAGTCCAATCACCCCTCTCAACACCTCATGAATATATCGAGAAACGGTCTGACCAGATCGTATAAAATCATACCCTACTATCCGATTCTTTTTGTGATGAGCGAGGAGGCTCAAGAGCATAGACACTTGCTCTTCCAAACTTACATATTTCCGATCGCCCAAACCCATGCGCTCACGTAGAAGCAAGCACAACCGTCCAAAGCAGTTACGATCCATCCGGAGATTGTTCACACAGTCCGTGTCAGTAGAACGCACCAGCCTATCCATACGTCGAATTTGCTTTGGTATCCTGTCTAGCATATCAATAACCACAGTTGTATCGTCTTCATTTTCACTAGTCCTCCGCCGACTAAAATACTCAGCCAAACTGAGCAGTAGCAAAGATTGTTGGCGCTGCCGACGAACCAAATCTTCAACGATTACCAAGACATTTTCAATTTCCTTTCGTTTTTTTTGTACCCGATCCATGCCTGTGAACAACTACAACACAGAGCGACCAATAGCAGTTAAAAAGCATTGCTACTTGTATTCATTTGGAAAAGCTAGCTTATGGCTTTTATCCAGGTAGATATTTTCCATCAAGTTACAAGTTTGAAAAAAATCACCTAGTACCAGAGAGTGTACAATGAACATAAATGTCACAAACATACAGGTAAATCGACCTTCAAAATGGGTTAAAGATAGTCAAATTTTCCCATTCAATCAATGTGCAAATCAGATCGGTCAAAAATAATAAAAATTAATAAATTATTACAGGACAAATCACACGAACACATCAAAGAGGATAATAACATAATGAAATTGAATTACAATCGAATTGTAGTACCTAAACCCTTTAAACCACCTCATAATTCAAATCTAAGCTCATTTGCATGTTCAATCAAATTGGGGGTAAATGATAAATGTTGCAGACAACAACCAGATACCAGCGACAACGACTATGGAGCTCGAAAGTCTACGGAACAACCAAAATGGTTTGAATTGCCGACCTTTATGGCGTGCAAGCAATGGGCTTTGAGCAGATTTGCGGCGACGGCAGATTTGCTGCGTGTGAGCAATGGGTTTCGAGCAGCGAAGGGGATGGAGAGAGAGGGTAAAAAAGGGAAGAAGAGGTGTTGGTCTGCTCAAACAATGAAACTCTGTCTACTAAACCAACTATTTTGGGGGTTAGAGTTACCCATTAAATTGGGTTAGGTAACATTTATTTTCAGCGGGCCGACTTTTTTGGAATGGGCTTGATAGAAAACAACTCATGCAGACAAACAATGAGTTGTTTAGTCCACGTCAGCATTTTCCATCCTTAACCTCCATTGATGGACTGCTCACCAATTTTGATGAACTCACAAGCCAACTTAAAGTTGGCTTACGCTTAACTCCATATGAGGTGCGTGGCTTTCTTAGTGTTATCGCTTCAATTAAAAACGATATATTGATTGAGTATGATTCAATAATCTCCTCTGAAATGCAGAATTTGTTCATACGGCTCACTAATTTGAAGGGTTCGACGGTCCGTCCGCCAACAACTGTCGAGTCGCAAGTCGTGTTGGCCGTGGGCATGGACCCCTCGAGATTAAAGCAATTGGCTCAAACTATCTCTGGTTCACACTCTAAAAATCTTGGTCTGAACAACACCGAATTTGGCCGGGTTAAGCAAGTTCGTCTCTCGTCGATCTTACAACACTCCCTCAGCAACAATGGAGGCAGTCCTTCACCGTCACCCTCTCCTTCTCAATCTCCCATGTCGAAACCTGACCACCATAACCGCCACCATCACCACCACCACCATCATCATCACGCTGCTCCTGCCGTTTCGCCTTCTCCATCAACTGCGAGTGGTGGGTCTTTCAGCGGGAGAGGATCACCAGCATCCACACCCGCACCAGCTCCTGCAAAAACTGAGCCTCCGTGTCCTTTTGGTCACAATAACTGGTATCCGTGGAAGCACAGGCATTCTCGGATGGCACCTACTGCACCACCAGTTTACGCACCATACATAGCTCCATCGCAGCCAAGGCAAAAGGATACACCGGCGCCAGAAATTGCTCCAGCTTCCGCAGAACGGCCATCTCCAATTGCATCTCATGCTTATAACTGGCCCCCCTCACCAAGTGAACACCGTGCAAGGCCTCAGGACGTGATGTCAATAACATCACCTGCTCCATCTCCATGTGAGTATATGAATAAGCTACAATTCTTGAACTATAACGCTGACCACTGAATCACCTCGAGGAAAAGGATTAGTCAGGGATTGAGACAACGACATTCCTAAAATCTTTTTCTTTCAAGAATTATGCATACAATGGTGATAAGTTTACACGATTACACCCGTTGAAATATGTTGATATGATTATATTTTCTTTCCTGCAGCTTCTGCAAAGACATACTCCTCAAAACCATGGATTCTGCTGATGTTTACATTGGTCAGGATGGCACTGTTGTAGCTGCAGAGAACGATAGAGCACCTTTCTGGTTAGAGGAGGTACTCCACGAAAACTGAAATAACTAATTTTATCCAACCAAGCATTCTAAACTTGAGTTTTGCTGGTGAGAGCGACACACCCAAAGGGGCTTACCTCACTGTGAGTGCATATACGTTGTTGTGTTGTACGTGTAAATATGCGAGTAAAAAAATGATCTTGGTGGCTTAACAGCATGAAGGTCAAAGTCTCATAGGTGACAGGCTTCTCATGGTGTTGTAATGCCACTGATTTGTGTATTATGTCTCTTCTGCATAAATTTGAGGAGAGAAAACCAACAAATGTAAACAGCACCCTTTTCTTTTATTTTTTCTTTCTTTTCGGTATCAAATCTCTTACGAGTAGCCACGATTTTCCACATATGATTTCCACGTGGTCTGTAATTTATCAGCTGGGAGCTTTAGGAGAGGTCTACATTGAATCAGACATACTCTTTCTGTTGTCTTGTGAAGGATCTCACCATATTAGCAGCTGAGGAAGCAATAAGAATTGTTTCTTCTTAGTCATTTACCCCTTTCTTTTTTTTTCTTTTTTCTTTTTTTTTTTAAATTTTTTTTTAATTACAGCTGTTTTATTAGGATGTAGTATTCCTTTATATGGCAAAATCATGATACAGCTGTGATTGAGGTTACATGTGCTGATTTACCCATGCTTCATACCCAATTTTTGCTTCATCTATTTGGTAAGTTAGTTTGAGACAACACGTTCCTATTCTTATAGGAGTATATAACACATTACAGGACAAAATATATGCCCCACTTAAAAGTAACACAAATATCAAAATCATACAATCAGTGATGCATACCTATAAACAATTTTAAATATGTTTAAAATCGTGAAAACTAATGAAACCATTTTAAAGGTACTTGTAAAATGTGACTTGATCTATAAAGTGAAAGCCGTAAATAAATACATCATGTTACAATTGTAATATTTTCAAATTCAGGCTAAATCAGATCAGAGTAAAGGCTATATATTGAGCATAGCTGCATAAGCCTTGAATTATTTCGATAAAGTGTCTTCGATTTTCTAATTAGAGTCAAATCTCAAAAGTGTATAACGCTTAAAAAATAGACATTGTAATGATTTTCAACGAAGATATTTGTTTGCCAACAATAGTATTCAAATACACTGATCCCATTTGAGAAAAACTGGGACCGCAGAGGTTGCGATCGTTTATTTGCCATTTTCTTGTGCTTTTTTGCAATGTTCATGTCCAAAGGGTTGCGACAACAATACTTTAGAGTGAATGAGAGAGAAAGAGAATTATGACCATACAAAATGTTGATTTTTTTCAATCTCACGTAACTGTAATTAAATTATCAAAAAATCCTGGAAATAAGAGATTTTTCTGTAGGAACCGCCGTAATACGGCAAGACGGTAGCTTTATTTGGAGAAAATTCAGGGTCCGAGTCAAAACGCAGAATTTTGATTGAGCAAAGTGGGATTATTAAAATAAAACAGGAATTAAATCTTGCTTGTGCATTCTTTCACTTAAGTGTGAGTGTGTCACCTCAATTCTCAGTTTAACAACTTGAGAGGTAGGGGTTATTAATTATATTTTGCTTCACATGGCAAAATATCTCATCTTTGTCTATCTCCATCGCAATTCGCAACCCTATAAAAAAATCGTTCCTACACAAAAATGCAATAAATATATAGTATATCAGTCGCTCTTTTCACTATTTCAAGATACACCGAGAGACCCACCGCCTTCTTCTTCCTCCATTCTATAATCTCGCATTGCTAGCAAGGAAAAAGGTGCGTTCTTGATTTTCTTAAATATGAGGAAACATAATCATGCTTGGATTCGTTCTTGATTCTTTATGTGGTGTGCTGTTGTGCACTTTAGTGGTGTTTTTTTTTTAATTATCAGAAACTGTGGTATATTTGCTGGTTCAGTTAAAGAATTTAGCAGTTTGAGTGGTATGTGATCACTCTCAAGTCTCACCATTCACCAACTTTTTTCTTTAAAATTCCACCTTTTCAACTTTCTTGATTTTTTAGTCTGGATGCCGATATCGTGCTGTTTGTCTATAGAAATGTTCTCTCACTTCTCATGAATTAGGAATATTGAATTCGATACTGAAGAACAAATTTGTCTGTTTCGCAATTGCCTTTTTACATCTTAGTAGTTTATATTACTATTTGATTACACAACTCTTAAAATGTTTGAGCTGTTTAAAATGGTTTTAAGCTTGAAAAGTGAATCTAATAGCCATTTCAAAGCCACATTTGTAACTGTGTTGTTTGCTTTTATAAATGAACCCATAATTTGAGGTAGAAAGCCAAATTATTTGTTGCTTTTGTTACCAATTAACCCCATCTGCAGCACCCTGTTGCAGTTGACATCTTGTCCAAGAAATGTCAAACCTGAGTCTGTTAATCGGGGGAAAGCCGTCCAATTCGGTGATTATTAGCTTCAGAATACCGTACTTCACCCACTGGGGGCAGCAGATACTTGTGTGTGGCTCTGAACGTGTCCTTGGCTCGTGGGACGTGAAGAAAGGCCTTCTTTTGAGGCCCGCTCACCACGGGGATGATCTGATATGGTCTGGTAGTCTCTCTGTCCCGGCTGGTTTTACTTGCGAGTACAGCTACTATGTGGTAGATGATAAGAAAAACGTGATAAGATGGGAGGCGGGTAAGAAGAGAAAAATGTCATTGCCTGATAGTGCTCAACATGGGCAGTTGCTTGAGCTTCATGATCTATGG
Organism: Salvia hispanica; assembly: GCF_029641045.1. Taxonomy (NCBI): domain Eukaryota; kingdom Viridiplantae; phylum Streptophyta; class Magnoliopsida; order Lamiales; family Lamiaceae; genus Salvia; species Salvia hispanica. The sequence goes on from NC_142696.1 coordinate 36,167,994, forward strand.
CAGGTGACTAATTTTTCATGTCTTTTCCTATCACCACATTGTTGTGGATATCTTTCTTTATGCGTATGTCTTGTATACTGTTCATGTGTTTTGGTTCTTCCTTTTGTTGGAGTTCTTGAGTTAACAATTGATTGATGACATTTCTTTTGGATTGATTAGTTATGCTAAAATTAGACGCGTATTTTGGAGGAGCTAGATATTTTGTAAAAGAAATATTTTCACTGGCAGGCCATATTTATCACGAGAAGAAGCTGCTAACTGAATTTTTCTGTATTCTAACTGCAGACTGGTTCTGATGATCTAGTTTTAAGAAGTGCATTTAAAAATGTCATATTTCGAAACAGTGCTAGTCTGAAAATCGAGAGACCCCTCGAATCAGTTCAGAATGTGTCGGATAATGAAGGTAAAGGACTTATGTTTATCTTTGGGTATCATTTCATCCTAGAGATACTAATTTGACATACTAATGTGTTGAACAGATTCAGTTGTCGTGCAATTCCGCATTTGCTGCCCGAATATTGAAGCTGACACATCGGTGAGTCCTTATTTTCCAAATCCCGTTTAGGTCCGAGCAATTTTAACATCGTGGAATTTGTTGAATCTCGAGTTTAATACATGGTTTCTTGTGTGAATATCGGTAGGTATATGTGATCGGTAGTCCTTCGAAGCTGGGGCAGTGGAAGACTGAGGGTGCCCTCAAACTCAGTTATGCCGGTGAATCAGTATGGGTGGCTGAATCTGTATTGAAGAAGGATGAATTTCCCGTAAAATATCCTTCATGTGTCTGCTGTAGGCACGAGGAACTGATTTATTAGATTCTCGTAACTACTAATATATATGTCTCTATCACGTATATCTCTGTTTCCTTAACAATGCTCACATATAGATATTGCAAATACGGCAAAACTAAAAAACTAGCCCTGGAAATTGGTGCTAATAGAGAACTCTCTGTCAATTTCTCAGCCGGTCAACCCAACTACATTATCCTTTCAGATGGCCAAATCAGAGTTAGTTATACATGTTTGTTTTTTCCTTGTTAATTTGAACCCTTAATATCAAAGTAACCCGATTGTTTTGTCAGGATATGCCTTGGAGGGGTGCCGGAGTAGCTATCCCCATGTTTTCCCTGCGGTCAGAGGCTGATTTGGGAGTTGGGGAGTTTCTTGATCTGAAGTTACTAGTCGACTGGTCAGTCAACTCGGGCTTCCATTTGGTTCAGCTTTTGCCAATTAACGATACCTCTGTACACGGAATGTGGTGGGACTCGTACCCCTACAGGTAAACAAACAGCCATATATAGTGAAATGTTTTGCTACTACATACATCACGTTGTCGACCATTTTAAATTAATGCTTGAATCTTCTGTCTTGTAGCTCTCTCTCGGTATTTGCATTACATCCGTTATACCTAAGAGTGCAGGCCCTCTCAGAAAATCTTTCAGAGGATATCAAGGTACGGTCTTGTAAATGCCGATTATTGTATAACATAGTAAAGTATCTCCGAGCCACAGGTGCATTTTCGTGGAAATAATGCAAACTTCATGTTTTACTTTTTTCGCCCCATGCAGCAAGAGATAGAGCAGACGAGAAAAGACCTTGATAAAAAGGTACCACTATTTCTTTTACTCTGTAACATATATGTTAATGCATGTATCCGCTATTTCCACCATGATATCATATGCATTGTTCGTTGTTTAAGATTGCTAAATTGATAAAGTTGGACCCGAAGGCGGAAGCATGCTTACAACCCACGATTCCAACTTTTCATATTTGCTCTTGCAGGATGTCGATTATGACGCTACCATGGCTGCAAAACTTTCGATTGCCAAGAAGATTTATGCTAAGGAGAAGGAAACTATACTTGGTTCGGCAGAATTCCAGAATTATTTTTCCGAGAACCAGGTTACTATATCTTTACCAAATTTACGGCTTTAACACTTTTTATGATTCTAAATTATAATTTTCTTGGATGATAGGAATGGTTGAAACCCTACGCGGCATTCTGTTTTCTGAGGGACTTTTTTGAAACATCGGATCACAGTCAGTGGGGTCGTTTTTCTAATTTTTCTACAGACAAGGTGACGGGGTGATGAATTAGTTTAACTCCGTTTACTTATATAAACTATTCCGATGCCAACCTCAGTTGTGTCAACCGTTTTTCCTTTATTTTCAGCTTGAGAAACTAGTCTCCAAAGAGAGCTTGCACTATGATATAATTGGATTTCATTACTACATCCAATTCCATTTACACAAACAAGTATGTATTCAATTTCAGTTTCAAAGCGTTTGTCTTCGATCTGAATTGCCATCGAGCAATTAGGGTTATTTTTGTGTTAATAGTTATCAGAAGCTGCTGAATATGCGAGAAAGAAAGGAGTAGTATTAAAAGGAGATCTTCCGATTGGAGTTGACCGCAACAGCGTAGATACTTGGGTATATCCAACTCTCTTTCGCATGAACACCTCGACCGGGGCTCCACCAGATTATTTTGATAAAAACGGACAAAATTGGGGCTTTCCGACTTATAATTGGGAAGAAATGTCCAAGGACAACTATGGCTGGTGGCGTGGTCGTTTATCACAGGTCCCATGCTCGACTTCTTCTAATCATACTCATCCCTTTTCATATGTGGTTTGAGTTTGTAATAACATGTTTTCTGTCTTTGTTTGCAGATGGCTAAGTACTTCACGGCATACAGGATCGATCACATTCTGGGCTTCTTCAGAATCTGGGAGCTTCCGGATCATTCCATGACGGGTCTCTGTGGAAAGTTCCGACCATCTATTCCTCTTAGCCAGGCATATATCTTAAATTTCAACCTTTGTACTCAATATTCTCGCCTATATTTTAGGCTTTTTGTTCACACACTTCAGCGATTATTATTGTAGGAAGAACTCGAAAAGGAAGGAATATGGGACTTTAATCGTTTGAGCCGCCCATACATTACAAAATCACTGTTACAGGTGCAAGTCTCGCTTGGGCTTTGTAGCATATAGTAACTAATGCATTTTCATATACGTATAATATTGCATCCACACGATTTTATTTCAGGAGAAGTTTGGAGCTTTGTGGACTGTAGTTGCTTCCAATTTCTTAAACGAATATCAGAAGGACCATTACGAGGTGTGATATATAGTCGAGAGCACATACGCGTTTCTTATCTTTTGATTACTCTTAACTGCACGCTGAATTAAAAAACCGAGGTCAACTAGTGAAACATGTAAAGAGCATAGCTACTCAGCTCAAAAGCGTTGATTCTACTCCACGTGATCAATGCAGTTCAAGGAGGACAGCAATACCGAAAAGAAAATTGCGGCCAAGCTGAAGTCGTGCTTGGAAAGATCAATCTTTTTGGAGAGTGAAGATAAACTTCGCCGCAGCCTCTTTGATCTTATTCAGGCAAGTATATGAAATGATCTCTTTCTCCATACTAGCTTGAGAAGGGATATTATAATATCTTTGAATACTATTGCAGAATGTCGTCCTCCTTAGAGACCCCGAAGATCCCAAGATGTTTTATCCCCGTTTCAACCTTGAAGACACGTCGAGCTTTACTGGTTTAGACCAGCACAGGTAGATGCTGTATTTGTACTGGAAAAAACATTTCATCATATATTTTCTCTTTCCGGTCACAATTGTTTATCTCTGACTAGCAACCACATTTTCGCAGCCAGAATGTGTTGAAAAGACTATATTACGATTACTATTTCCAGAGGCAAGAGGATCTGTGGCGTCAAAATGCGCTCAAGACATTGCCGGCTCTGTTGAACTCATCCGATATGCTGGCTTGTGGCGAAGATCTTGGCTTAATTCCTTCTTGCGTTCACCCTGTATGATTTTGTATCAAATCTCTTTACAAAACGCGAAACGCTTTTTTGTGTACCAAACTTTACAATATGCTCAAAATCTTGATTTATTCTTTGATGCAGGTGATGCAAGAATTAGGTTTGATTGGACTGCGCATACAACGCATGCCCAATGAGCCCGGGCTTGAATTCGGCATCCCCTCGCAATATAGCTATATGACAGTAACAGCCTGTTCCTAAACTATTTTTCTTGTGCATAAGTTTGATATGAAACGAACCGATGGCTATATTTGTGCCCTTGAAGAGTAGTAGTAGTAATAGGATAGAATAAAATGGTTTTCTGTTGCCGTTTAGGTATGTGCTCCATCGTGCCACGACTGCTCAACTCTCCGTGCTTGGTGGGAAGAAGATGAAGAGCGAAGGCGCAATTTTTTCAAGGCGATGCTGGGCTCCGACATGCTCCCACCCGACAGGTGTACTCCACAGATCGCACACTTCATTTTGCGGCAGCACGTTGAATCCCCATCCATGTGGGCGATTTTCCCGCTTCAGGTATTTCAAATAGCTGTGGTGGACGCTCTAATACGAAACATGATAGTTTTGATGGGATTTGAACACGTGATCTTGTTCGTATGCGTTTTAAACTCACGAAATGGGATTCGTTTTTTTGGTCGGGATTTGAACTCATGATCGCCGTTCTTCTGTATTTTGAACACACGACATGATATTCGTCTTTATCAGGATTTGCTAGCGCTGAAAGAAGAATACACAACACGCCCTGCTGTTGAGGAGACGATAAACGACCCCACGAATCCAAAACACTATTGGCGGTTCAGTATGTCATCTCCCTCAACCTGCAAGAATAGATGCCTATGAACTCTCTTTCTCTCGTTATTATGTCTTATAGCTTGAAATCTGCAACGATCTATGCATCTTCTTCTTGATCATTTATATATACGTCGTCTAGTTTCTTACCATAGGTTGTGTCTCGATCAGGAGTACACGTCACAATAGAGTCCTTGAAGAAGGATAAAGAGCTCGTATTGGCCATCAAGGATCTCATCCGCAGCAGTGGCCGTTCGTGCCCTTCTTCTCAGGGCGACGAGGTGCAGGAGGCGAAACTCGGCAAGGAGGTGGTAAAGCAACAGCCTGCAAATGGTGGTGGTCAGTTAAAAGGAGCAACTCCAAAAGCAGCAGCAGTCAAAGCTTGATTTGCTTTTGGAAATTAGAAGACAAAAAATTTAGTGGGAAAAGTGACCGTTGAAATTGTGATTTTATATATTATACATATAAAGATTGATTTTGCTCCCACAAAGTAAAATCAAACTATCCGTGTTTCTTGATAGATGATAATATAGTTAGGGTTCGTTTGATTAGATGAGTAGACTTCAAAAAATTTTGAAGGTTTGGTTTGCTACCTTCAAGTTTGTGGCAGAGTATATTTTCCAAAATGGTGTTTGGTTCTTTTAGTTGTGTTACAACATGTGGCTTACATCGGTGTTTGTCTGCATTAGTTGGAAGCAGGTTTTATTGGATTGTATGACATATTTGTCCCTAACAAATTACATTAATTCCAAATTTGCCCTTTAACCAAAATAAACATATATATTTTCTATTTGCCCCAAATTTTCACTCCCGCCTTCTTCTCTACATCTGCGAAAACTCCCCGCCCAAAGCAGATGGCCAACAGCTCACGGAGGTGAAGTGATTAGCGGCGAGAACAAACCGACGTCTTCTTAGGGCACACGGACAAGGTGATTTTCTTACCAATTCTCGTTCTATGTGTTGCTTAATCGTCCGTCGAATCATTCGGTGTATGTTCTCATATTATTCACGCCTTTCAGATGCATCTACGTTTTGTTGTCAACTACTGATTACCTTGCTCTCTCTCTGATATTACTTCATTTTTGTGTCATTATTTTTGTGTCATTATTTTTGTTTTTTGTTGGAGAACATGTAGTCATAAATCCAATCTGCTTGTGTGAATGATGTCTGACTCTCACATACCACCGGCATCGAAAAGCCACAACCCGAATGGTTAGTTTATGCACTGCAATTAACATGAACTTTGAGGATAAATAATTCATGAACACTTTATCGTTGTGAAGGTGGTGCTATTCGTGGTAAGACTGGTGGAATGAAGCCCGATAGGTCTAGGCGTGCTTGGTCACCTCGTGAGGAGGAAGTCCTCATACTTGCCTTGAAGGACCTAGTCACTAACCGTTGGAAGGCCGATAATGGGTTCCGAGCAGGATTCCTCACTCGTGTTGAAGAATATATCCGTCGAGAAATCCCTAACACAACTGTAAAAGCCCAACCTCATATTTCCTCTAAGATCAACACTTGGAAGAAATTCTACAATTCATTGAATTCGATGCTTGACCGTAGCGGTGTTGGATTCAACTCAGATGGTGACTGGAAGATAGAATGCAACGACGAGCAGTGGGCCCAAATCGTGAAGGTTACTCAGTCACATCTCCCCTGCTGTTCAGCATATTGTTTATCATCAGTGTGAGTTTTCATTTGAAGTTATTGTTTTTTCCTTGTAGGCTGATTCTAAAGCACGCTATATGAGGTATAAGTCTTGGCCATTTTACAATGACTGGAAGCACATATATGGGAAGGATCGTGCAGCTGGTATAAGATGCGAGGGCATGACTCAAGCTTTTGCCAAAATGGCTGCTGCCCCTTCTCCGACTGGTCGTGTCCCTTCACCAACTGGTGGTGACCCTTCTCCCATGCCGGAGCCTCATCCTGATGTGTACAATGTCAATCTAGAGGATTTGTACACCCAAGAGGAGATCCAAGAAAGCCTCAATCCGGATACCGGATGTGAAAGCTCTTACAAAAGCCACACTACATCCAACAAACCTAATCGCAAAAGGAAGGCAGGGGCTGCATTGGAATCCATCTTGGAGGCGATGTCAAAGATGAACGAAGAAACGAACCAGCGCCTGGACACTTTAACAACCCGTATCGGGTACGAGTTCGACCTAAGTGCTAAACGAACTGAAGTTTCAAAACTGCTGCGCACCGTCCCAGGTTTGGATAGGAAGCAAAAATTCCTTGCTAGCGACATACTTGTGAAGGAGCCCGAGAGGCTAGACCTTTTTATGGGCTACGACGATGATGAGAAGGCTGACTACCTCATGCATATCCTTGAGGAAAAAAATGGTAAGTGATCATACACCAAAGGGACGACATTGTTTTGGTGGACTTCAAAGCCTAGTAGCTCCAAGTATCCATTGTTTCTATATGGCTATATGTAAAAGCCTTATTACTAAACCTCTCGGCAATAGCCTCGATCTCTAGTTTTTGTTATTGGATACTCATATTTATCTTTTGTTCAGGCATGTATGGCAGACTATTAGAACTATAGGCAAGGGGGTGTCTGATTTTTTTGTATGACTGTGGGTTTGGTCCTCCACCATCCGTCCTAATGTAGAACTTCATTATTATGGTTGCATCTTTGCCTAACTGATTTACACTCCATCAACCATTTTTACAATTGGTTAACATATATACTTTTGCGGCATTTCAAAAAATATGCTTGAAAACAAGACAGGTAATTAGATCAAATGAAGAAGGATATAAATTTTTTTTTATCATGGATATTGTTAGGCTGCATCAATGCAAATGACTTCATCCAGAGGGTTTTCTCTATTTCTGAAACACTTCTTCCGTTAACTCAAATTTTTAAGAACCCTCTGCATTTAACATAATAATATAACATACGTTTGTTTATGACTTGTTTTAATCTTTGAAAAAAAATATGGTTGCAAATATTTCATTTTGTACATCAATTATAATATTTAATTTAGTTGTAGGTTAAATGTTATCCATAACTTTATTTGATTAGCCGTGATTCTAGCTATGGTATTATATATTTTAAATTATATTTGTTATTTATATTAAGACTGTGAATCTATTTAATTAGCATAATATAATTTTAAAGTGGTGGATGCACTCAATTACTAGTTTACAACTTACGGTTATATATAGGATTTGCAAATCTTCCATTAGATTTGATTCAAGGTTATTTATAATAGGATAATTGACTAGGATATTTGTCAAAAAAATAAGTATGCGATTTTTTTAAACCAACGAAGGAAAGTGTGCATTTTATTCTTGGAGAATAAATTGAAGATCTTTTCTGGGGTTTTACACTTGATTATTTCTTTACATTTTCAGCCCCCCTCCTCTAATCAATACATCCATAAAATAAAATAAAATGATTCTTCCACCCATTCCCTAAAAAACATATCACATTGTGTATTAATATTCCTCCAACAAATTGAATAAATATATGAAACATCAAGCTTCATGAAATTCATTTTATTTTACCTTTTATACACATCATCAACCCCACTACATTTAAGTCATTCACAACTTCCACTTAGTCCCATCATATAACTCCTGCGGTGAAAGGAAAATGGAGAATTCTATTGTATCATATAATACTCAAAGTAATATTCATTATTCACTTCACATCCCCCCATTACACCAAACACTGAATTAATTAGATTGGAAAGGTGAAGGAGTATGCAGTGTCATAAACTACTCAAACACCAAAATAATATTGAAATGAAAGAGTATGAAGTTAAATTCAATTAAACAAGTATGCATTGTCATAAACTACTGCCTGAGTTGCGCATTATTCCACATAAACTCAGCTATCTCGGTCCGGGTCTGGTTCCATGCTGGGGTAGATTCAACTGCATCAACATATTCCTGACCATCTCTTGTCAGCCTGGCTGAAATGTCCCCATTTGCGTGATCAAGGTCCTCAAGGTCCACAGTTGCATCACCTAGTTCCAACTCCACTGGATCAACTTGCATTTGGCTTCGAATGAAATTATGCAGAATGAAGCATGCCATTATGAGGCGCGATTGTGTTTCGATCGGGTAGAAGCTGGCACTACGTAATACCCCCCACCTCATCTTCAGAACCGCAAAAGCACGTTCGATGATATTCCGCGCCATGGTGTGCCTCATGTTAAACAATTCTTGAGGGTTTTGGGGCTTATGCGCAGCAGGTCCCCACTCCTTCAAGTGATACCGCACACCTTTGAATGGTGTGAGGAATCCTTCGCTGTTTGCATATCCATTATCGCACAAGTAATAGCAGTCTGAGTGTGGAAAGATGAGAGCTGTAAGTTAGAAACACATAGTATCCATAACCGCATCAACCGATCGCAGACTACAACCTAGCTTTCGTACCTTTAGGGACACGTAGATTGTCAACTTCTCGTGTGACAGCATCACGTAGAACACGAGCATCAGCGGCTGATCCCTCCCACCCAGGTAGGACGTAGACAAATCGCATAAACCGATCACAGACAGCCAAAGTATTGGTGGCGATGTGGCCCTTTCGTGTTCTGTACCGCGGTGCATCCCCAACACTCACACGGACGTCGATATATGTTCCATCCAATGCCCCTAGACAGCCCTAATAAAATACGAACAGTCAAGTCGATCTAAATTTATTTAAGATATGCATTTGTGTAAAACATATACAGTAACGTTTTGTTGATAATACCTTGAACCATTTCCAACGGGGATCGTCGCAATTCTCGTCCACGGGCGTGGGTTTAGACATGAATACCTCATGAAGTCCAATCACCCCTCTCAACACCTCATGAATATATCGAGAAACGGTCTGACCAGATCGTATAAAATCATACCCTACTATCCGATTCTTTTTGTGATGAGCGAGGAGGCTCAAGAGCATAGACACTTGCTCTTCCAAACTTACATATTTCCGATCGCCCAAACCCATGCGCTCACGTAGAAGCAAGCACAACCGTCCAAAGCAGTTACGATCCATCCGGAGATTGTTCACACAGTCCGTGTCAGTAGAACGCACCAGCCTATCCATACGTCGAATTTGCTTTGGTATCCTGTCTAGCATATCAATAACCACAGTTGTATCGTCTTCATTTTCACTAGTCCTCCGCCGACTAAAATACTCAGCCAAACTGAGCAGTAGCAAAGATTGTTGGCGCTGCCGACGAACCAAATCTTCAACGATTACCAAGACATTTTCAATTTCCTTTCGTTTTTTTTGTACCCGATCCATGCCTGTGAACAACTACAACACAGAGCGACCAATAGCAGTTAAAAAGCATTGCTACTTGTATTCATTTGGAAAAGCTAGCTTATGGCTTTTATCCAGGTAGATATTTTCCATCAAGTTACAAGTTTGAAAAAAATCACCTAGTACCAGAGAGTGTACAATGAACATAAATGTCACAAACATACAGGTAAATCGACCTTCAAAATGGGTTAAAGATAGTCAAATTTTCCCATTCAATCAATGTGCAAATCAGATCGGTCAAAAATAATAAAAATTAATAAATTATTACAGGACAAATCACACGAACACATCAAAGAGGATAATAACATAATGAAATTGAATTACAATCGAATTGTAGTACCTAAACCCTTTAAACCACCTCATAATTCAAATCTAAGCTCATTTGCATGTTCAATCAAATTGGGGGTAAATGATAAATGTTGCAGACAACAACCAGATACCAGCGACAACGACTATGGAGCTCGAAAGTCTACGGAACAACCAAAATGGTTTGAATTGCCGACCTTTATGGCGTGCAAGCAATGGGCTTTGAGCAGATTTGCGGCGACGGCAGATTTGCTGCGTGTGAGCAATGGGTTTCGAGCAGCGAAGGGGATGGAGAGAGAGGGTAAAAAAGGGAAGAAGAGGTGTTGGTCTGCTCAAACAATGAAACTCTGTCTACTAAACCAACTATTTTGGGGGTTAGAGTTACCCATTAAATTGGGTTAGGTAACATTTATTTTCAGCGGGCCGACTTTTTTGGAATGGGCTTGATAGAAAACAACTCATGCAGACAAACAATGAGTTGTTTAGTCCACGTCAGCATTTTCCATCCTTAACCTCCATTGATGGACTGCTCACCAATTTTGATGAACTCACAAGCCAACTTAAAGTTGGCTTACGCTTAACTCCATATGAGGTGCGTGGCTTTCTTAGTGTTATCGCTTCAATTAAAAACGATATATTGATTGAGTATGATTCAATAATCTCCTCTGAAATGCAGAATTTGTTCATACGGCTCACTAATTTGAAGGGTTCGACGGTCCGTCCGCCAACAACTGTCGAGTCGCAAGTCGTGTTGGCCGTGGGCATGGACCCCTCGAGATTAAAGCAATTGGCTCAAACTATCTCTGGTTCACACTCTAAAAATCTTGGTCTGAACAACACCGAATTTGGCCGGGTTAAGCAAGTTCGTCTCTCGTCGATCTTACAACACTCCCTCAGCAACAATGGAGGCAGTCCTTCACCGTCACCCTCTCCTTCTCAATCTCCCATGTCGAAACCTGACCACCATAACCGCCACCATCACCACCACCACCATCATCATCACGCTGCTCCTGCCGTTTCGCCTTCTCCATCAACTGCGAGTGGTGGGTCTTTCAGCGGGAGAGGATCACCAGCATCCACACCCGCACCAGCTCCTGCAAAAACTGAGCCTCCGTGTCCTTTTGGTCACAATAACTGGTATCCGTGGAAGCACAGGCATTCTCGGATGGCACCTACTGCACCACCAGTTTACGCACCATACATAGCTCCATCGCAGCCAAGGCAAAAGGATACACCGGCGCCAGAAATTGCTCCAGCTTCCGCAGAACGGCCATCTCCAATTGCATCTCATGCTTATAACTGGCCCCCCTCACCAAGTGAACACCGTGCAAGGCCTCAGGACGTGATGTCAATAACATCACCTGCTCCATCTCCATGTGAGTATATGAATAAGCTACAATTCTTGAACTATAACGCTGACCACTGAATCACCTCGAGGAAAAGGATTAGTCAGGGATTGAGACAACGACATTCCTAAAATCTTTTTCTTTCAAGAATTATGCATACAATGGTGATAAGTTTACACGATTACACCCGTTGAAATATGTTGATATGATTATATTTTCTTTCCTGCAGCTTCTGCAAAGACATACTCCTCAAAACCATGGATTCTGCTGATGTTTACATTGGTCAGGATGGCACTGTTGTAGCTGCAGAGAACGATAGAGCACCTTTCTGGTTAGAGGAGGTACTCCACGAAAACTGAAATAACTAATTTTATCCAACCAAGCATTCTAAACTTGAGTTTTGCTGGTGAGAGCGACACACCCAAAGGGGCTTACCTCACTGTGAGTGCATATACGTTGTTGTGTTGTACGTGTAAATATGCGAGTAAAAAAATGATCTTGGTGGCTTAACAGCATGAAGGTCAAAGTCTCATAGGTGACAGGCTTCTCATGGTGTTGTAATGCCACTGATTTGTGTATTATGTCTCTTCTGCATAAATTTGAGGAGAGAAAACCAACAAATGTAAACAGCACCCTTTTCTTTTATTTTTTCTTTCTTTTCGGTATCAAATCTCTTACGAGTAGCCACGATTTTCCACATATGATTTCCACGTGGTCTGTAATTTATCAGCTGGGAGCTTTAGGAGAGGTCTACATTGAATCAGACATACTCTTTCTGTTGTCTTGTGAAGGATCTCACCATATTAGCAGCTGAGGAAGCAATAAGAATTGTTTCTTCTTAGTCATTTACCCCTTTCTTTTTTTTTCTTTTTTCTTTTTTTTTTTAAATTTTTTTTTAATTACAGCTGTTTTATTAGGATGTAGTATTCCTTTATATGGCAAAATCATGATACAGCTGTGATTGAGGTTACATGTGCTGATTTACCCATGCTTCATACCCAATTTTTGCTTCATCTATTTGGTAAGTTAGTTTGAGACAACACGTTCCTATTCTTATAGGAGTATATAACACATTACAGGACAAAATATATGCCCCACTTAAAAGTAACACAAATATCAAAATCATACAATCAGTGATGCATACCTATAAACAATTTTAAATATGTTTAAAATCGTGAAAACTAATGAAACCATTTTAAAGGTACTTGTAAAATGTGACTTGATCTATAAAGTGAAAGCCGTAAATAAATACATCATGTTACAATTGTAATATTTTCAAATTCAGGCTAAATCAGATCAGAGTAAAGGCTATATATTGAGCATAGCTGCATAAGCCTTGAATTATTTCGATAAAGTGTCTTCGATTTTCTAATTAGAGTCAAATCTCAAAAGTGTATAACGCTTAAAAAATAGACATTGTAATGATTTTCAACGAAGATATTTGTTTGCCAACAATAGTATTCAAATACACTGATCCCATTTGAGAAAAACTGGGACCGCAGAGGTTGCGATCGTTTATTTGCCATTTTCTTGTGCTTTTTTGCAATGTTCATGTCCAAAGGGTTGCGACAACAATACTTTAGAGTGAATGAGAGAGAAAGAGAATTATGACCATACAAAATGTTGATTTTTTTCAATCTCACGTAACTGTAATTAAATTATCAAAAAATCCTGGAAATAAGAGATTTTTCTGTAGGAACCGCCGTAATACGGCAAGACGGTAGCTTTATTTGGAGAAAATTCAGGGTCCGAGTCAAAACGCAGAATTTTGATTGAGCAAAGTGGGATTATTAAAATAAAACAGGAATTAAATCTTGCTTGTGCATTCTTTCACTTAAGTGTGAGTGTGTCACCTCAATTCTCAGTTTAACAACTTGAGAGGTAGGGGTTATTAATTATATTTTGCTTCACATGGCAAAATATCTCATCTTTGTCTATCTCCATCGCAATTCGCAACCCTATAAAAAAATCGTTCCTACACAAAAATGCAATAAATATATAGTATATCAGTCGCTCTTTTCACTATTTCAAGATACACCGAGAGACCCACCGCCTTCTTCTTCCTCCATTCTATAATCTCGCATTGCTAGCAAGGAAAAAGGTGCGTTCTTGATTTTCTTAAATATGAGGAAACATAATCATGCTTGGATTCGTTCTTGATTCTTTATGTGGTGTGCTGTTGTGCACTTTAGTGGTGTTTTTTTTTTAATTATCAGAAACTGTGGTATATTTGCTGGTTCAGTTAAAGAATTTAGCAGTTTGAGTGGTATGTGATCACTCTCAAGTCTCACCATTCACCAACTTTTTTCTTTAAAATTCCACCTTTTCAACTTTCTTGATTTTTTAGTCTGGATGCCGATATCGTGCTGTTTGTCTATAGAAATGTTCTCTCACTTCTCATGAATTAGGAATATTGAATTCGATACTGAAGAACAAATTTGTCTGTTTCGCAATTGCCTTTTTACATCTTAGTAGTTTATATTACTATTTGATTACACAACTCTTAAAATGTTTGAGCTGTTTAAAATGGTTTTAAGCTTGAAAAGTGAATCTAATAGCCATTTCAAAGCCACATTTGTAACTGTGTTGTTTGCTTTTATAAATGAACCCATAATTTGAGGTAGAAAGCCAAATTATTTGTTGCTTTTGTTACCAATTAACCCCATCTGCAGCACCCTGTTGCAGTTGACATCTTGTCCAAGAAATGTCAAACCTGAGTCTGTTAATCGGGGGAAAGCCGTCCAATTCGGTGATTATTAGCTTCAGAATACCGTACTTCACCCACTGGGGGCAGCAGATACTTGTGTGTGGCTCTGAACGTGTCCTTGGCTCGTGGGACGTGAAGAAAGGCCTTCTTTTGAGGCCCGCTCACCACGGGGATGATCTGATATGGTCTGGTAGTCTCTCTGTCCCGGCTGGTTTTACTTGCGAGTACAGCTACTATGTGGTAGATGATAAGAAAAACGTGATAAGATGGGAGGCGGGTAAGAAGAGAAAAATGTCATTGCCTGATAGTGCTCAACATGGGCAGTTGCTTGAGCTTCATGATCTATGGCAGGTGACTAATTTTTCATGTCTTTTCCTATCACCACATTGTTGTGGATATCTTTCTTTATGCGTATGTCTTGTATACTGTTCATGTGTTTTGGTTCTTCCTTTTGTTGGAGTTCTTGAGTTAACAATTGATTGATGACATTTCTTTTGGATTGATTAGTTATGCTAAAATTAGACGCGTATTTTGGAGGAGCTAGATATTTTGTAAAAGAAATATTTTCACTGGCAGGCCATATTTATCACGAGAAGAAGCTGCTAACTGAATTTTTCTGTATTCTAACTGCAGACTGGTTCTGATGATCTAGTTTTAAGAAGTGCATTTAAAAATGTCATATTTCGAAACAGTGCTAGTCTGAAAATCGAGAGACCCCTCGAATCAGTTCAGAATGTGTCGGATAATGAAGGTAAAGGACTTATGTTTATCTTTGGGTATCATTTCATCCTAGAGATACTAATTTGACATACTAATGTGTTGAACAGATTCAGTTGTCGTGCAATTCCGCATTTGCTGCCCGAATATTGAAGCTGACACATCGGTGAGTCCTTATTTTCCAAATCCCGTTTAGGTCCGAGCAATTTTAACATCGTGGAATTTGTTGAATCTCGAGTTTAATACATGGTTTCTTGTGTGAATATCGGTAGGTATATGTGATCGGTAGTCCTTCGAAGCTGGGGCAGTGGAAGACTGAGGGTGCCCTCAAACTCAGTTATGCCGGTGAATCAGTATGGGTGGCTGAATCTGTATTGAAGAAGGATGAATTTCCCGTAAAATATCCTTCATGTGTCTGCTGTAGGCACGAGGAACTGATTTATTAGATTCTCGTAACTACTAATATATATGTCTCTATCACGTATATCTCTGTTTCCTTAACAATGCTCACATATAGATATTGCAAATACGGCAAAACTAAAAAACTAGCCCTGGAAATTGGTGCTAATAGAGAACTCTCTGTCAATTTCTCAGCCGGTCAACCCAACTACATTATCCTTTCAGATGGCCAAATCAGAGTTAGTTATACATGTTTGTTTTTTCCTTGTTAATTTGAACCCTTAATATCAAAGTAACCCGATTGTTTTGTCAGGATATGCCTTGGAGGGGTGCCGGAGTAGCTATCCCCATGTTTTCCCTGCGGTCAGAGGCTGATTTGGGAGTTGGGGAGTTTCTTGATCTGAAGTTACTAGTCGACTGGTCAGTCAACTCGGGCTTCCATTTGGTTCAGCTTTTGCCAATTAACGATACCTCTGTACACGGAATGTGGTGGGACTCGTACCCCTACAGGTAAACAAACAGCCATATATAGTGAAATGTTTTGCTACTACATACATCACGTTGTCGACCATTTTAAATTAATGCTTGAATCTTCTGTCTTGTAGCTCTCTCTCGGTATTTGCATTACATCCGTTATACCTAAGAGTGCAGGCCCTCTCAGAAAATCTTTCAGAGGATATCAAGGTACGGTCTTGTAAATGCCGATTATTGTATAACATAGTAAAGTATCTCCGAGCCACAGGTGCATTTTCGTGGAAATAATGCAAACTTCATGTTTTACTTTTTTCGCCCCATGCAGCAAGAGATAGAGCAGACGAGAAAAGACCTTGATAAAAAGGTACCACTATTTCTTTTACTCTGTAACATATATGTTAATGCATGTATCCGCTATTTCCACCATGATATCATATGCATTGTTCGTTGTTTAAGATTGCTAAATTGATAAAGTTGGACCCGAAGGCGGAAGCATGCTTACAACCCACGATTCCAACTTTTCATATTTGCTCTTGCAGGATGTCGATTATGACGCTACCATGGCTGCAAAACTTTCGATTGCCAAGAAGATTTATGCTAAGGAGAAGGAAACTATACTTGGTTCGGCAGAATTCCAGAATTATTTTTCCGAGAACCAGGTTACTATATCTTTACCAAATTTACGGCTTTAACACTTTTTATGATTCTAAATTATAATTTTCTTGGATGATAGGAATGGTTGAAACCCTACGCGGCATTCTGTTTTCTGAGGGACTTTTTTGAAACATCGGATCACAGTCAGTGGGGTCGTTTTTCTAATTTTTCTACAGACAAGGTGACGGGGTGATGAATTAGTTTAACTCCGTTTACTTATATAAACTATTCCGATGCCAACCTCAGTTGTGTCAACCGTTTTTCCTTTATTTTCAGCTTGAGAAACTAGTCTCCAAAGAGAGCTTGCACTATGATATAATTGGATTTCATTACTACATCCAATTCCATTTACACAAACAAGTATGTATTCAATTTCAGTTTCAAAGCGTTTGTCTTCGATCTGAATTGCCATCGAGCAATTAGGGTTATTTTTGTGTTAATAGTTATCAGAAGCTGCTGAATATGCGAGAAAGAAAGGAGTAGTATTAAAAGGAGATCTTCCGATTGGAGTTGACCGCAACAGCGTAGATACTTGGGTATATCCAACTCTCTTTCGCATGAACACCTCGACCGGGGCTCCACCAGATTATTTTGATAAAAACGGACAAAATTGGGGCTTTCCGACTTATAATTGGGAAGAAATGTCCAAGGACAACTATGGCTGGTGGCGTGGTCGTTTATCACAGGTCCCATGCTCGACTTCTTCTAATCATACTCATCCCTTTTCATATGTGGTTTGAGTTTGTAATAACATGTTTTCTGTCTTTGTTTGCAGATGGCTAAGTACTTCACGGCATACAGGATCGATCACATTCTGGGCTTCTTCAGAATCTGGGAGCTTCCGGATCATTCCATGACGGGTCTCTGTGGAAAGTTCCGACCATCTATTCCTCTTAGCCAGGCATATATCTTAAATTTCAACCTTTGTACTCAATATTCTCGCCTATATTTTAGGCTTTTTGTTCACACACTTCAGCGATTATTATTGTAGGAAGAACTCGAAAAGGAAGGAATATGGGACTTTAATCGTTTGAGCCGCCCATACATTACAAAATCACTGTTACAGGTGCAAGTCTCGCTTGGGCTTTGTAGCATATAGTAACTAATGCATTTTCATATACGTATAATATTGCATCCACACGATTTTATTTCAGGAGAAGTTTGGAGCTTTGTGGACTGTAGTTGCTTCCAATTTCTTAAACGAATATCAGAAGGACCATTACGAGGTGTGATATATAGTCGAGAGCACATACGCGTTTCTTATCTTTTGATTACTCTTAACTGCACGCTGAATTAAAAAACCGAGGTCAACTAGTGAAACATGTAAAGAGCATAGCTACTCAGCTCAAAAGCGTTGATTCTACTCCACGTGATCAATGCAGTTCAAGGAGGACAGCAATACCGAAAAGAAAATTGCGGCCAAGCTGAAGTCGTGCTTGGAAAGATCAATCTTTTTGGAGAGTGAAGATAAACTTCGCCGCAGCCTCTTTGATCTTATTCAGGCAAGTATATGAAATGATCTCTTTCTCCATACTAGCTTGAGAAGGGATATTATAATATCTTTGAATACTATTGCAGAATGTCGTCCTCCTTAGAGACCCCGAAGATCCCAAGATGTTTTATCCCCGTTTCAACCTTGAAGACACGTCGAGCTTTACTGGTTTAGACCAGCACAGGTAGATGCTGTATTTGTACTGGAAAAAACATTTCATCATATATTTTCTCTTTCCGGTCACAATTGTTTATCTCTGACTAGCAACCACATTTTCGCAGCCAGAATGTGTTGAAAAGACTATATTACGATTACTATTTCCAGAGGCAAGAGGATCTGTGGCGTCAAAATGCGCTCAAGACATTGCCGGCTCTGTTGAACTCATCCGATATGCTGGCTTGTGGCGAAGATCTTGGCTTAATTCCTTCTTGCGTTCACCCTGTATGATTTTGTATAATATCTCTTTACAAAACGCGAAACGCTTTTTTGTGTACCAAACTTTACAATATGCTCAAAATCTTGATTTATTCTTTGATGCAGGTGATGCAAGAATTAGGTTTGATTGGACTGCGCATACAACGCATGCCCAATGAGCCCGGGCTTGAATTCGGCATCCCCTCGCAATATAGCTATATGACAGTAACAGCCTGTTCCTAAACTATTTTTCTTGTGCATAAGTTTGATATGAAACGAACCGATGGCTATATTTGTGCCCTTGAAGAGTAGTAGTAGTAATAGGATAGAATAAAATGGTTTTCTGTTGCCGTTTAGGTATGTGCTCCATCGTGCCACGACTGCTCAACTCTCCGTGCTTGGTGGGAAGAAGATGAAGAGCGAAGGCGCAATTTTTTCAAGGCGATGCTGGGCTCCGACATGCTCCCACCCGACAGGTGTACTCCACAGATCGCACACTTCATTTTGCGGCAGCACGTTGAATCCCCATCCATGTGGGCGATTTTCCCGCTTCAGGTATTTCAAATAGCTGTGGTGGACGCTCTAATACGAAACATGATAGTTTTGATGGGATTTGAACACGTGATCTTGTTCGTATGCGTTTTAAACTCACGAAATGGGATTCGTTTTTTTG
Organism: Salvia hispanica; assembly: GCF_029641045.1. NCBI lineage: Eukaryota > Viridiplantae > Streptophyta > Magnoliopsida > Lamiales > Lamiaceae > Salvia > Salvia hispanica. Next base: position 36,187,078 of record NC_142696.1, read on the forward strand.
GTCGGGATTTGAACTCATGATCGCCGTTCTTCTGTATTTTGAACACACGACATGATATTCGTCTTTATCAGGATTTGCTAGCGCTGAAAGAAGAATACACAACACGCCCTGCTGTTGAGGAGACGATAAACGACCCCACGAATCCAAAACACTATTGGCGGTTCAGTATGTCATCTCCCTCAACCTGCAAGAATAGATGCCTATGAACTCTCTTTCTCTCGTTATTATGTCTTATAGCTTGAAATCTGCAACGATCTATGCATCTTCTTCTTGATCATTTATATATACGTCGTCTAGTTTCTTACCATAGGTTGTGTCTCGATCAGGAGTACACGTCACAATAGAGTCCTTGAAGAAGGATAAAGAGCTCGTATTGGCCATCAAGGATCTCATCCGCAGCAGTGGCCGTTCGTGCCCTTCTTCTCAGGGCGACGAGGTGCAGGAGGCGAAACTCGGCAAGGAGGTGGTAAAGCAACAGCCTGCAAATGGTGGTGGTCAGTTAAAAGGAGCAACTCCAAAAGCAGCAGCAGTCAAAGCTTGATTTGCTTTTGGAAATTAGAAGACAAAAAATTTAGTGGGAAAAGTGACCGTTGAAATTGTGATTTTATATATTATACATATAAAGATTGATTTTGCTCCCACAAAGTAAAATCAAACTATCCGTGTTTCTTGATAGATGATAATATAGTTGCAATGAACTATTATTAAAAAAAATTAACTATATAATAAAGGACCCCTTTCAGAAAATAAGTTGTATCACTTTCATTCTGTAGGACAATATTCTTCAATATTCACATACAATATTTATCTTGTCCACAAAATCTGAATAGTGAATTATGTGTTGTTTTCATTATCATTTGATTATATTTGAGAAGACACCATAATATTTATTTTTGCATGGACAATTTGGTTTAAATATTGCCACCCAAACAAAATACTAAGGACGTAAAAACGTCAAGTAAAAAAATAAAAGTAGGAGTAATTAATTAATTAGAGAAAACAATAAAATTATTGAAGCGATTAAATACGATGTTGTTCAAAAAAAGGCGTTGCACCATTTCTGCAAAAACATCGGAGCGGTGGTGGGGAAGTGAGAAAGAAAATTGTCCCAATTTTAGAGAGAAATAAAGGAAGGCATCATTTCTCTATTCTATCTCCACGAGGATTTCTTTTACTTGACGGAATAATCCGTTCCCGCGCTCTTCCGTTGCCGTTTCATCTTCCTGAACGCTTCGCCGGTGTTCAGAGTCTCTCCCTTCCCTCTCTCTCTCTCTCTCTCTCTATTTCATATTACAAACAACGTGATAATGATGTTCATTTAATCGATTTTTGTATAATTTATCAATTTTCCCTGATTATTGTCAATCTCTGCATTCGTTTTCGAGATTTTGTTGTTTTTGTTACTTTTTGATCCAATTTACCGATGTTAAACGATAAAACACGTCAAATTGGTTCTCACATTTTATAACATTATCAAATCTCTAACATTGAAATCGGAATGATTTTTGTGCATAAAAATTTTACATGTATTGCATTTTTATTGCAGACAAATTTGGCGACTTCTAAGCGGAGGGGCGAGCGAGAGCTTTATTTCGACGGTAGGTTTTGATGAAATACTGCAAATCAATCTATAATTCCTTGTTCATTGATGATCAGTTTAAATTTCTGTTTATTCAAAGCCTCAGATCATAATGTATGCTTAGTTGTGTTTGTTTCATCTGTAGGTCTACGGAGATTAGCGCACATTTCTTTTTCTTGTTCTTGAATCTAACCGCCTCTTTTTTGAAACCTTGGGTGAGTTTGATGCTTCTTCCTCTTTCATACCGTTGCTGCACTCTTTGATGTAGACGAAGGCGATGATACCTCGTATATATGTATCCTTTGTTGCAGAAATGTGATGTCTAATCTCCTAAGCAGACTAATCCTCTAGAGAGAATTTTGCAAACAAGCAGCCCTTTAGTATGCGTAGTAGTGATAATTTGAGACTCCCCCTGAGATGGCTGCAGCTGTTAATCAAGTTCATGGATTCAAACCGTTAGCCTTCCCTCCGCGATGCCATCCTCACCTTGACTGCAAAATGATCGAGTTGAGTCAATCCAAGTTCAACTTCTCTTGCATCCACAGGAGCTCCTCCACGCCATGCCTCTCCCACAATTCCTCCAATGCAGAGGATGACTTCTCAGCGAGCCCAAGGATTGAGATCATTGTGGGGCACGCCCTGCCCCAAGTGAATGCCCTCGTTGTGGAGGTTGCCATGGCAATGTCCACTGGTGTTGAACTAGAGAGGGCTCCGAGTGGCCTTGGTGGTGCCTACTTCTTACATGCTCGGAATGGTCGCACTATAGCTGTTGCGAAGCCGGTTGATGAGGAGCCTCTAGCGATCAACAATCCGAAAGGCTTTGGTGGACGGATGTTAGGGCAACCGGGGATGAAAAGCTCTATCAGGATTGGTGAGACCGGTGCTCGTGAATCCGCTGCTTATCTCCTTGACCATGGTGGTTTCTCCGGTGTCCCTCCAACTGCATTAGTTAAACTCTCGCATTTCAACTTCGGTCTACTCAAGTCTGGCTCAGATTCAGGTTCAAACCCGAGTTACAAGATTGCATCCCTCCAGCGCTTCGTCAATCATGACTCTGACGCTGGAGATTTGGGCCCTTCGAGCTTCTCAGTCACCTGTGTTCATCGCATTGGCATTCTAGACATAAGGCTGATGAATCTCGACAGGCACGCCGGGAACCTTCTCGTGAGGCAAGAAAACGAGAGTTACGGCCTAGGAAAAGCTGAGCTCGTCCCCATAGATCATGGCTTCTGCTTGCCTGAGTGCCTTGACAATCCTTATTACGAGTGGCAGCACTGGCCTCAGGCTTCCCTGCCTTTCTCGGAGGCTGAAGCTGATTACATCTCCAGCCTCGACCCCTTTAAGGACGCCGAGCTGCTAAGGACTCACATCCCATCAATCAGGGAGTCCTCCGTTCGTGTTCTTATCCTCTGCACGATATTCTTGAAACAAGCAGTGGCCTACGGTTTATGCCTTGTCGACATAGGTGAGATGATGACCCGAGAATTGCTTGGTGGGAAAGAGCATTGCAGCTCTTTGGAGAACTTATGTGTTGCTGCTAAGGCTAGCTTGAACATGGGACTCATCGATGAGGATCATCACATTGCAGAAGCTGATGAAGTGCTCATTCCTCGTACTTTCAAGAACCGCCACAAAGCAGGTGATAAACTCCTCATCAAAAACTCCCATTTTCAAATATTTTGAAATGAATGTGTGTGCATATATGTATGTTATGTATATAGGTGGATTGATGAGGAGTCTGAGCTCCCCTGCACCATACAACTCTAACAGCCAAAGCATTTCCTTTGCGGACATGGGCAACGAGGAATGGCATTCATTCCTGGAGGCATTCCAACACCTCCTGCCCGAGGCCTTCGAGGAGAAAACATCCATGTGCTTGGCCAAACACAGGTTAAGAACTTCTTGTGCCTTCTAAGAACGTAAAACAAGTATAAAAATGAGGTGTATAAAACCGCGACCCCACCTGTATGTAGCATCGGATAACTGTGTATATGGTCTACTAACACCGTAGATGACATTGGATATAATGTAGATAACAAAATTGGTAGTGTGTGTGAGGGAAAAGGGATATGGCAAGATTGCCATCCTTTCTATTAGAGCTTGTGTTTAGCTGTTTGTTTTCTTCCTTGTTTCTATTGTCTTTGTTGTTCTTGTCTTTATCGTATCGATCGAACATCAACTGTGTTTAGTATCGAAGGCTTTTCATCTTGGACAAAGCCTTTGTAATAAGTCAGTTAGATCAGTGTTCAGACAGAGATTGTTATTGCTTTAGCTTTTACTCAAGATTGGTTTGTGGGGGTGTGATTTGAATAAATTTGTTGTGTTTTTATCCATAGATTCAGTTTTTGCAGATGGTGTTCAGGGAATGGATCTTTGATGATCCCAACTGAACTCTCGTGTTCTATAATGTGTTTCTAATTTTGAATTTTTCATATTTTGTTCGAATCTATTGCCATCTTTTTAACTTAGTAGTACTGTATCAATTTTATCATTGAAACCTGCCTCCTATTGTCCTTCCTTTTGATTGGTATTTTCTTTTTATCTTGCTTTTTTGTTCACTTTTTCCACCTTTTCCAAAGCTCCAATATAAATTTCCTATATTGGATGCTGACTCATGACATGACTTTGAGTTCTTCATTCACTATTTTGTTTCAATAAACACCATATCGTCACAGATTTTGTCATGTCTTGTAAAGTATGCTCATATTCGTAAAATAAATCTGGAATGTAGATAATCGAACTTATGGAGTAGTATGTACTATGCAAAAGCAGAAAAAACTTGTTTAAGATCAGTGACATCAGTCATGCATACTCATGCTATTAAACAAAAGAATGGTAAATGTAAAATTATACCAGTACTTCTTAAATAATGTCCCCAAATTTGAAATTGAATTGTACCAATTTATTTAAATCTGTTATGTTAGTATGGAATGGAGTATATTCCTTATTAAAATTGGTCCAATATTTTAAAAGATATCACTAAAAAGAGTTTGATTTATGATAAAGTCACTCAAGATTTTCAATTTGATTTGTAGATAATTATGTAGATATCATCTTTTCTAATTATTTTTAAATTAATTAATAGTAGTACTACTCTACTGTTTATGAAGTAAGTTAAATTTGAAATATCTATAAAGTCCAATTATTTACTCCATATACTTATGTACATTAATTTTATCTTGACATGCAAGACTGCTTCCAAAGAAGTTAATATCTCGATTGAAATTCATAAATACTGTAAGACTGCAGATATGCAAGACTGCTTCGGGAATCATAACTAATCTTTGGTAAAATTACAATAAATTTATAAATCTATATAAATACTTTTCGTTGAGAGATTAACCTGAATCGACGGTTGAGATCCCTTTCCTCTCAATTTGTTATTCTCCACATCAATTTCACAGGCGGAGATGCCGCCGTCGAGCGCCATCGTCGACCACAAGCTTCCCTACCAGACGCACAACACCTATGACGTCACCTTCTTCGGCGACTCCGTCTTCACCACCCTCACCTGGGATCCCACCATCGTCTCGCAGTGGATTTCCGGAGTCCAGGCCGTCTACCGCCGCCAAATCGACGCCGGCCACCTCATCGTCGGCCTCGACGTCGAGTGGCGCCCCTCCTTCCAGCGCCACGTCACCCACCCCGCCGCCACCCTCCAGCTCTGCGTCGGCCGCCGCTGCCTCATCTTCCAGCTGATCCACAGCCCCTCCGTGCCGCCGTCGCTCGTCTCCTTCCTCGCGAACCCTAGGCACACGTTCGTCGGGATCGGTATCGCGGAGGATCTGAAGAAGCTGCAGAAGGACTACCGGTTCGGATTCAACACCAATCCCGTGGATCTGAGGGAGCTTGCGGCGGAGAGGTACGGGCGGCGCGATCTGAAGAACTCCGGCGTGAAAAGCCTGGCGGCGCTGGTGCTGGGGAAGGCGGTGGAAAAGCCGAAGAATGTGACGATGAGCCGCTGGGACAATCCGTGGCTCACGCCAACGCAGGTGCGCTACGCGTGTGTTGATGCGTTCGTTTGCTTTGAGATTGGTAGGGTTTTGAATGCTTCTTCTCCCTCCACCGTTGGGGCTGCAGTTTCGGCTAGGGGTATTAGGGATTCGAATGATTCCTCTGCTTCCACCGTTGGGTATGCAGTTTCGGACTCGAATGATTCTTCTGCTTCCACCGTTGGGCCTGCAGTTTCGGCTAGGGCTGTTAGGGATTCGAATGATTCTTCTCCTTCCACCGTTGGGTATGCAGTTGCGGCTTGGGCCGTTTGACTTATATGAATTAGGGATTTTTGAAAACATCATTCGAATTGAATGATTTCTACTTTTGTGTGGATAGATTTCGATGAATTTCTTCAGTTGAGAATGCAGATTTTATTTGGAAATTCAATATTTTGGTTTCTCGAATTACTTTTTCTGTTTCTCCCCTTTTCTAAGTGCTAATCCAGTTCATAGTTCATACATAATGCGTTCTCTTAAAAATGACAAGATATAGTGAAATTAGTCATGTTATTCTACATCAAAATTAGTAGGTGATTAACTGGTCTAACACTAAGAGCATGTTTGATAAATTAGTAATAGCAAGATAAAGAATTATATATGGACATTTCTAATTGTTTGATATCATAGTTAAGCTTAACTCAAAGCCCAATATAAGACCAGGACCCTATCTAATCTTACCAAAATTATAACATTAACCTTGTTTATGTATCTCACTAATTTGTCAAGTTAAGCCATGTTATTTAATATACAATACAAATTTAGATAATTTCTTTTCTATCAAACAACAACGGGAAAAAAAAATATCTTTGCATATCTTGACATGAAGCCCGTATTTCTTATCTTGTTTTACATATCTTTTCATATCCCATCTTTTTTATCAAACGAGTCCTAAGTTTATCATTATGATGAGATAGACTCATAAATAATACTTCTATCACTTTTTCTTCTATCTATTTTACTGTAGAATCAATTTTGCGTTATACTCCCTCCATTCTATAAATTTTATTACACTTTAACCATACATGAATTTAGAAAATGTATTGGAAAATGTGTCTTTTATATGGAGCACTATTAGTTTAATAACAAAATGCGAGTGAAAATGAGTTAGCATAAGATGAGATCAATATGAAATGTGATCAATTTCGTGGGATGAACAGAAATAGAAAAATGATCAATTTCGTGGGATGAACAGAAATAGAAAAATGTGACAAACATTCATTTCTAGAACGGGGGAGTAATTCGGTGACATTCTATTACTTTCTAGAATGAGTCATTCATTGCTAACATCATTTTCTATGGACGAAAATGGTATAATTTGGCAGGAGGGAAGAAACTGCTGAGAAGGCGGAGGGAGTACCCAAATAGCTATATCAAATAGGAATTGTCTTTATATGATTTCTAATGAAATTAGAGAAAAAGTGGATTGGAAAGAATACATCGAAATAATTTAAATGAGGTTCCCCGGAGAATGCACTCTGGGAGGGTGGAGTTGGAGTCAAAATGACTATGAGAATGCGCTTAAAGTAGTCAAAATGAATGAACACGTTCAATAAAAAAATATTTTTTTTCTGATTAGTTTTTTTTTACGACACAAAAATCTGGATTCTAAGATTTGTCAAAAAAAAAAAAACCAATCCATGTTTGAGTTCAGGTTGGAATTCTGATTGAAGTGAACAAAAAACAAGCCTATTTATTTCTGGTTCTAAGACCGGTAGTTCTAGTAGTCGACTCAATTCTTTCAAATTGTTTCTCATTATTAAGAAAGGGTAACAAAGATAAAATATGAGCTTGTTTTATAGCAATAGTAATTAATCGTTGTTGTTTCAAGGTCAATCTATTCACTCGTCTAGATAAGATTTTTCCATGTTCACTAATAAATCGACTAATTAAACTCATGTTTCTATAATCAATTCGATCCCCCAATTGAATCGGGGGCAAACGCCTACGAAAAGATCGCTTGGATTTAAGAAAGGGTCGCTTGGATTTATCCATGGTTTGTTTGTTTAGTTTATTTCTTATCCCGAAAATCCTATTCCTTAATTGTCATTTGAACTACAAATAGGATTCATTTTATTTAAATGCAATATCTTCTATTTCAATTTCAATGTGTTCTATATAATGTCATTTTTCTCCCCTTTCAAGGATAAGACATCCTTGGTTCAATCTATTTCTTTATTTCCCCATGAACCGTATGTTTGTAACAATAGGGACAGGATTTTCTCAATTCTAATCGATTGGGCGTATTGTGCCGATTCTTTTGAGTAATATATCTAGAAATACCCGTTGATACCTTCTTAACATCTTTTTGTATACAACTGGTACATTCCAAAATGACCGTTACCCGCGCACCTTTCTTCTTGGCCATGAACCTCCTTTGGATTTTTGATTTACTCAACTCTTCTATTTTAATTCGAAATGAAGAAAAAGAAAGGAAGGAAAAAATAGAAGTTATTAACTTGAAATCCACCTTTAAAAGATAAAAATAAATGAAATCAAAGCCCAAAGTCATACATAATAAATAATAAGTAAGACAATGAGTTCAAAAATCTATTTAAATCCGAAGGGCAGTTAAAGATCTTGTATTCTTGCCCTAGACCGCGACTTTCCTACTCTATCCTCACCTTTCATTTTTTTAATTCGAGTTTGAGACTGAGTCTCGCAGAGGTTGAATCCACTTTTATTCTTTCCCTTTCATCCCTTATTCTAAATTAGAAAAAAAGGGAAAAAAGAGAAAATAAGGGGGGATTAGTCAAAGGTATTTGATTGTATTTCTAATCTTCTTCATTCCTTCCGGTGTCAATAGCTATAATGAAAAAAAGGGGAATGTCAACGCATCGGGGAAAAAACGATTAATCTCTATCAATAGACCTGCTAAAGCCCCGAACCATAGCGTACTTAGTTCTGGGGCCACAGAGAGATATGTTTTTAGATCTCGCATTGAAAAACCTCCTTTTTTTTATTTTAATACATAAAGCATATATAATCAGATGTATATGTAGTTAAGGGTTACTTAGAGTTGTACACGGAATCCCTAATTCCAATTGAAATGTACAACGATCCATAAGATTTCCCTTTCTTATTATTATATATTCAAAAATGTTAAATGAGGCCAAAAAAAGACGAAATGGTCAGAAAACTTTGTTTCTCAATGCAGTAAATAGGGATGTGGAAAACAAGACAGGAATTCTCTACAATTATACTGTAGAACAATTGAAGGGATGTGGCGCAGCTTGGTAGCGCGTTTGTTTTGGGTACAAAATGTCATAGGTTCAAATCCTGTCATCCCTACCTATTACTGACCCTTTGAGCAGTAACGAGGAATCAACCAAGATCGGTTCAAATTGCGTTGCGCGGAATCGTTCATTTTTATGAAACTATAGCATATATGCATATAAAATAAAAATGGATTCTTTTAAAAAAAAAAGAATTTTTTCTTTACATTCTTTTCTATTCTGATAAGAAAGCGCTCTTAGTTTAGTTCGGTAGAACGTGGGTCTCCAAAACCCGATGTCGTGGGTTCAAATCCCACAGAGCGTGATTTTTTCTTCATGGATCCAATTAAAATAAAATGAATTCAGTCGCTTGCACAATAATTCAAATTGGACCTCCTGTGGATTAAAGAAAGGAGGAGGCCAATCAAATTTGAATTAATCAAAGGTCCAACTGATCGCCACGCCTGTATTGTAAATATGCAGTTACGAATAATCTAGCCAAAGTAATAGGAATTAGACCTAAGACGATTCCAAATAGAAAAACTTCAATCATTTCAATTTTGTTTTTGAAAAGGAGAAAAAAGCGGTAATATCTATACCTAAATATTAATCCGAATTGATGTGAATCTCAATGACCAAGAATTGATAATTGACATGGTAAGTAACTCTAGAATACACAGAATCTCACAGAAGGATTTCCTTTCTAAATAGTTTCTTTTGAATAGAAAGTTTAAATAAGTCGTATCTTGCTCAAACCAATAAATAGAGCTGAAGTTATAGTTAAAGCCACTAGTAGAAAACCAAAATAACTGGTTAGAGTAAGCATAAAGGGGCTAAATGAAATCTGGTATTTTTATACATATGTTTCTAAAGCATTTACCTAAGTTTCCATTTTCCTAAAATAAGAAGATATACAAAAATACCAATTGAAAGAATAAGTTCAATTGAAAATTTTTGATTCATCTATCATTACAGACAGCAGGAACAAAGAGAAAGTGACAGGCATATAAAATGAAACCGCTTCCTCATTTCTAAGATCTAGCCATCTCGCGATTCCTATCAACCAAGCCTTCGAGAATAAACGAACTGGATCGTGTAACTTCATTCAAAAACGAAACTCTTTTTGAATTATTATTTTGAATTCCATTTTTATGGAATACTATGTTTTCCATTTTTTCATTCGATATTTAAAAATAAAGCCTCTTTCTTGTAGCTAGATCCAAATTTGGATTGAGATCCAATCCAAGAATTCATTACAACTATTGATTCCATTTATTTTATTTTTTCTTCACTTTCTTTCATCGAATCATATTTGTTACCGGATAATTAAAAAATTCATTAAAATAAAAGGAGGGATTTGAACAAAAACCGCCTCTACAACCGTATCCAGTCGTGTAAATTTGAAGTTCAATTAATTGTTTGAAGAGGTACAATAACAGTTGTTTTATAACGACAAAATCAAAACGTAAAACAAGCAAGCAATATGCGACAGACTCAGACATTCCCAGCGGCCACACGCTTGTAGAGCTCCGCAGGGAGCCTGGGTGTGGGAATAGCCTCGAGAGGCTTGCTCATATAAGTAACCGTCCCGGGTTGCTCCATCATGTCCATATCTTCGGGCCTCACGCCCGAAGGTGGGGACCACGTGAAATGGTGCAACATGTGGCCCAACACCGACGTCACCAGATTTATCGCAAGTTGTGCTCCGGGGCAGATCCGCCTCCCCGAGCCGAACGGCAGTAGCCGGTAGTCCGTGCCCTTCATGTCGACGTCCTCCTCCTGGAACCTCTCCGGTCTGAACTCTAGGGGGTCCTTCCACACGGCCGGATCCCGGGAAATGGCCCACACGTTCACGCTCACGGTCGTGCCCTTGGGCACGTCGTACCCGCCTATCTTGACGTCCGTGCTGGCCTTGTGCGGGAGCATCAGGGGTGTCGGAGGGTGCATCCGATAGCACTCCTTGGTCACACACTGCAAGTACGGCAAGTTGGGGATGTCCGCCTCGGTCATGACACGGTCCCGGCCAACCACGCGGTCGAGCTCCTCCTGCACCTTCTTCTGCACCCTCGGGTTCCGGACCAGCTCGGCCACCGCCCACTCTGCGGTGATCGTGGCCGTGTCCATGCCCGCGGAGATCATATCCTGCATCAACCAAAATCACAAACTTATCAATACTACTACTCTTCATATGTGACCACTGACCACACATCTACTCACCCAGAGGAGGCTGGTGACGGTGTCATCACTAAGCTCGTACTCCTCCTGAAGCGTGAGCAGAGCATCGACGAAATGGTTCTTGGTGTTGCCGGTCTTCTGGCGGGCGAGCGTGTGCTCCTCCATGATCCTCGTGGTGAAGCTACTGGCGCGGGCGTCGTGGGCAGCGAGGGCCTCGTTCTGCTCCTTGAACAAGAAGCTGAGCCACGGAAGGAACTCTGCGAAAGCCGATTTCTTGGTGCCCAACATGATTGCGTTGTTGAGAATGTACTTCAGTTCTTGGCCTTGCTCATCAATCACACCATTTGAGTCTATGAACCGTTTCCCAAAAGTTAGCCTTGTTATGTGCAGGAAGGCCATCATTCCCAAGTAGTCACGCAGCACCACAGCCTTGCCCTTGTTTTCTGTTGTCGTTCGTTTCGTTAGACAAGATAATATGAACAGACAGAGAGATACAGAGAGAGGGGCTAACCAGGCTTGGCAGAGTGGTTGAAAATGGATTCAACCATGGCGGTGACCTCGTCTTCTCGAATAGGGCGGAGGCCCTCGAGGCGCTTGATGGAGAAGAGCTCGAGGGTGCAGAGCTTCCTGACTTTAACGTAGTGTGGGCCGTAGTCGGCCCAGATCAAGTCCATGCCGTTCTTGCTGAACTTGTTGATCTGCCTCGTGCGGTTGCGGTAGGCCAGCTGGACGTCGTTGTCCTTGAGAACCTCCTTGGCCAGGGCGGCCGAGTTTACAACGACGCTGTGGTGGGACCCGAGGTACACGGAGAAGATGGGGCCATACTTGTCGGACCACTCCGTGAAGCACCGCACCAGCACCGGCTTTATGTCGTAGAGGTTGCCTACGATCGGGAGCGGGCGAGGTCCTGGCGGCAGCTTGTAGCGGAGGCGGCTGAAGAGCTTGTAGGCAAGGAGGAGGGCCGCGGCGGCGGCGAGGAGGATGAGAGGAAGGGCCATTTTTGGGTTTGGGGTGATGAGGCCGGCTGTAGTTTTTATATAGTGGTGTGGTTGGTGGAGAGAAAGGGACAGTGGTATGAATGTATGATCCAATGATTTGTTTATTGTAGGAGAAGTGTTTTAACAAACTAGCTCTTTAACTATTGAACATGATTGGATCTATTGTATTTTCAATTTCGAGTAGTTATTATTCTCTCAATTTGTCGAACAAAACATTTAGTAGGGAACAAGAAAAAAAGTTAAATAGAAATCCTCGTAAACTATTACCTAACTCGTCCCTGCGTGTTGAAACATTCATATTCATGAGGGCTCGTCTCTAACGTGCCTTTTTTAATTAATGTTCAATTATATAGAAAATGGTGGTTGACCAAATATTTTCTGATTTTCTTTAAGCCATGGGAATCATTTAAAAGATTTCTTTGTCAGGCCACCTCCTAATTTCTATCCAATTTTTTCGAGCACTATATCACTATGCAGATAATATCAACGTAGTAAAATATAACTAGAAAAAAATAGAGAGGTGACAAGTACTAATCCAAATCGCATAAATTCAATCGTAAAACATTAAATTTGGGTATGCTTCCATGAAAAAGTTGACTTAAGCTGGCAATGAGTGCGTTAGGTCTAAAAGCTTAAGGCATGAATGATCAGATTAAAAATATAAGCATAAAAGATAAAAACCTCCCACCAACCCACTTTGTGTAATATTCTACATTTGATTTGGTTTAGTAAATAAGAGTCAATATAATTATTGCATCTTCGGAGCTATTCAATTGAAAAATGAAAATCCATACTATTATTGAAAATGCACATTATTATCTCGCGAAGTGGACTTTCGCTACAATTATTTAATCAGATGCACTTGAACTGCTCATATTGTAATAGTAAAATAAAAATACTCCTATAAAGCTAAAAGATTCGATAGAATTATTAGAGCATTATATATAGATATATGGTGGTTCGATTGAATAAAATAAAATACATAAATTGAATTTTTGATGATCAGCATTCTCTCCCCTCTTCAGCCTTAATTTGCTTACACCAGAAAGTTAGGTCTAAGAAGGAGTTAGTAGTGTGAGATTTTATAATTTTAGAATAAAATCCACTTAACAACTTTGTAGTATTTTATACTTTAATTTGTAAATAATAATAAGATGAACTTATACATGACGAGGGCCATTTCAGTTAGGGAAATGCTATGTGGCCACATTATGGCCGGCCATAAACTGGTTTAATAGCTAAAAAAACCGATTTACTTAAAATTTCCGGTTTAATACTACTTGACTTTACATTTATGTCCTTTTCATACTTGGAAGAAAATTTGGCGGCCTCTATTTTCTAGTCCCGCTTAATATTATTCTCCCGCCATCATTACACAAAATGGAGCCATTTTTAGTTTCTCTTTGGCCTCACCCATTTTCTTTTCGATTTGCTCGCAAAGTCCCTAATTTACAACACCTAAACTTCTCTCTTATGACTTATGAGTTTAGCTTCATGTCAAGTCTAGCAAATAAGTGTTGATTTATTTAACTTAAACTGGAGCTGGAGAAGTTGTCAAGCAGGAGGATAAAAAGCTGGCCGTCGTTGAGTATCCTGGCGCAGGAGCACGATTGATGCAGCGGCGATGAAAAAGACTCTCGTTTTGATGTTTTTGGTTTTTTGTAAAATTTGGATGGATTTCTTCAATGTTTTCAATAAAGTTATATGTGTATGTGTGACGATAAATCAATAGAGAGAAGAAGTTTGATTGTTTTTGAAGAAGCATTGTTGCAGATGGCGTACAACATTGGAATAAGAGAGATGGAGGAAGAAGATGTGTTGGGAGTTGGCCCATACTTACTATTCTCACCGATGCCAACTACCTAAAGAAAATGTTTTAATTATTTCAATTTTAGAGCTTACATAGTTTCAAATTCTAATTTTCAATTTTGATAGATCAAATTCTAATTTTCAATTTTGATAAATTTATTCTATCTTGTCACATATTGTCATTATCTAAGGCTTTTTATTCATGGAATTTTTTATTTTTATCTTAAAATTTCAAATTGAAACATGTTATTTGAGGCAAGTTGTAATTCTCAAGCCACATATTTTGACATTGATTTTGAGCAGGAAAAAAAAACTTGCAACGACGAATATAATCTTGACGGCACATTTTTGATTAATTTTAGTGTGGATAATACAATGACGATATAATTAAAATTTAATAAAATAAAATTATAATCATCATATAATCAAAATTCCCAAAAATCTAATACCCGATATCCGACCTGAATTTGATTACGGGTATCCAGTCCCGATTGTGATTTTGATTTTTTTTTTATTTTTCATTTTTGGAAATTAACTATAAACTTTTAGAATTTATTTAATATTATTTAATTTGAATTTAATACAAAGTTGAAGTAGTATTCAAGAGAAAATAACTACAAATTTTTAGAAATACAAAATTTTTGTAGTAGTTCGAATTTAAGAGAAGATAACTACAAACTTTTAGGAATACAAAATTCTTGTAGTAGTTTGAATTTAAAAGAAAATAACTACAAACATTGAAAAATACAAAATTCATAAATTATATTAACATCTTTCATCCATCTACAATAAGTCAATAACCATCAAAATTTATAAAAGTTCAAACATCCATCCCTTATAAGCATCACAATTAAAAAATTCATATGAATCGAGATCTAACAATAACATCATCAAAAATTCAAAATATCACAAGTTAGTAAAATTAAAGTATAATTAAAAAATTAAATTATACTCCCTCCGTCCCGCTTTAGCAGTCCCATTAACTTTTCTGCACTCATTTTGTAATAATGATAATAAATAGTTAAAGTGGAGAAATAATAAAGTAAAAAAGAGAATAATGTAGATAAGATTCTTCTCTATATTATTCCCTTTTTTACTTTATTATTTCTCCACTTTAACTATTTATTATCATTATTACAAAATGAGTGCAGAAAAGTCAATGGGACTGCTAAAGCGGGACGGAGGGAGTATATCTTATGCGCTAACTATTCAGTATTAATTAAAATATAGTTAAGAAATTAAACTACATTTAATTATAATAAAACATGGAGTAATTTATTAATTTTAGAAAACAAATCGGATAATTCGGGTATACCCGATCGGATATCGGGCAACCCGATACCCGATAATCCAAAATCGTAAATAATTCAATTGAACTTATAATTAATTGAATATAAAATTAATTGAGCAATTCAATAGTCCTTAGATTCACTCGATTGTAAATGTAACTTATAGTTAACTAAACATAGAATCAATTGAACTTATAGTTAACTAAACATAGAATGATAGAATCAATTGGACAATTCAATAGTGCTTAGATTTACTAGATTAGAAGGTGTAATTAAACATTTAATTGAACTTATAATCAATTAAACAATTAGATTCACTTGAAATATTTATTTGAATCTAAATTCACCTTAATTGCTCAATTACATCTAAAAATAGAATAAAAAAGGCACATAGATTAATTTGATACAGTTGAGATTTTTTTTATTGATACTACTCAATTCAATTAAATCTTAGATCAAATCGGACAATTCAATAGAGTTTAGTTTCAATTCACTATTAGATATGAATTTTAGATTAAAATTATACACTAATCAGTAATCACTATTGAATTGTTCATTTGAATCTAAAATTCATCTTAATTGTTCAATTATCATTTCCATTAGGATGATTTTCTTTAATACAAATATTTACAAAAATTTCCTTTTAAAAATTATAACAAAGATTCATGCTGTCATGCATCATTATATATTTTAAATTAATAAATAAATTTGGTAATCTATAATTTAATTTTATAATACTCCTAAGAATGAAAAATCTTACTAACACGGCATTTCTCGTACCATCACTAACATGTTCAAGAGATGATATAGGTAGAAAAAACAAGTTAGAAGAGATGGAGATAAAGTCCGTAACTGTGACATAAAATATTCTCTTCAATTTCCAATTTGCTATTAAGTATTAAATCTGCTATTAACTACTGTAGTAATTAAATTTGCTATTAAGTGGAGCAGTAATTAATGCATCATTAATTCAAAATTTAAAATTTGAAAGAGGCTGAATTCTTTATCATCGGTGGAGGGAAACAAAGACTGAAAATGAGGAAAGGATATTTAAGTAATTTTTTAATTTTCTGATACCTATAAATTGACTAAATTAACCCTGTGTGGCTGGCCATAATGTGGCCATTTAGCATCACCCTTCCAGTTAATGTCTCTGTTTTGACCATTTTGATGTATAAGTAGTACAACATTTATTATATGCTGGCCTCACTTACTAGGAACATGTCTTGTTGTATTTGTTTTTTTGAGAGTTTGAACCTTCTAAAATTGTTGAAATAATGATGCAAATGGGGACAAACAATCAAATGACAAATTAAAATTGAGAAAATAGGTACGATCATAGAATTTCCAATTTACGTAGTCTTTTTAATGTAAAATTGGCAGTGATCTCAACATCAGGATTTCCAACATTAAATCAAACAACTTAACCTGGAAACAGTGGAGTTGGAAATCTTGGCTTCATGTTTAACATATTCCTTTGTTTCTCTTTCACCTCCTTGTATTTCATCTTCACATCTCTGAGAAACTCAAGATTATATCTCCATCTCCATCAACATTAGCATTTAAAAACAAACAATGTTCTTAATATTTATAAAAAAAGTATGCATACCTATTTTGTGGATCAATGGAAAGAGCTCTATTGATATCCTCCCCAGCTTTCTCAAGATCACATGTTCTTATATATGCCTGAGATCGTCTGAACAAAGCCTTAACGTTGCACGAATCGAGCTCAAGAACCTGTTCCATACCTTCAAGATCATCACAATGCATGAAATTACAGAGAAAATAAATAACTAAATTAGACCTTGGTGCAAAGTCTTGATGCACATTCATACTCTCCTAGCTTCAGCTTGCATGCTGCGTTGTTTAAATAGCACAACGCCCTCAAAGAGTTCGCCTCAAGCTTGTCTTGATAGCTGAAGGAATGGCTGTATTCGACGTAGTTTAAGGCCTGCAGAGTGACTAAACAATCAGCACAAGATATGATGTTAATTTACAATCTACGTATGCAAAATTAGTTGGTTAGATATCACATTCCTTGTCATACTTATTTGAGGCAAGTTGAAATTTCCCATTTTGGAAAAGTGTGTTTCCCTCTTGTTTCTTTGATTTGCACATTGCTATTCTTTCATGAGTATCCATTTTCCAAAAGGGCTTCTCCTGAAACATAATTTGGTGGAAATTGTTGATAAAAAGAGTGGAAAATCTATGATTTTTTTTTTGGAGTAGAATGTTTCCTTTGGCACCTTGATGAAGTCAACAATTTTGATTTGATAATGCAATGAATTTTCTGCAGATTTGATCTTCACTTCAGCTTCTTCTCCTTTCTTCATCGTCATCACAGCTCTGTCCAAACCTTCATCGATTTCCTCTGCAGAAGAATGGGCAATTTCATTACAAGAAAATGACAAATTAATGAAGAAAGTGAAGAAGAAGGAAGCAATGATCATGCAATGTAGCTAGGAAGGCACCTTCTTCTCCACACACATACTCGAAGGGCTCGTCTTCTGATCCACGTCTTTCCAGAACCGTGCCATCTTCGAGTTTCTTGAGGACAACCACTGCATAAACTGATCTTGAGCCAATTGGGACAGAAAGCTAGAAGACGATCACAAGTTGAGAATCATCATGATCATCATCACCTCTTGCAAGGGATCCCTCCTTGGCACGATCAAATCCTTCGCCCTTCTTCGTGATCTTCTTTAGGACTGTGCTGTCTCCCTTGGCACAAATGACAGCATTCCATGACACTAGCTCAAGATGGATGATCAAATCTCGATGTGGTGGTGGTGGCATTTCATCATTTATTAAACTCTGAATCAGGCCATCTAGAAATTCACTATGTAGTTGAGAGTCAAATTTGTGGTAAGTTTTAGATGCCAACTATGCAACATTAATAATTGATAAGAAACATAAGTAACATACAAGAAAACTTCACAGATAGCTCAGCTTTCTCTCCCTTCCTCATAGTTCTCACAGCTTTGCTCATTGCAGGGCACAGATGGCCTAATTCAGCATAACCAATCAATCTAAATTCTTCAAATCAAATATTTTAATAACAAAAATCTAGAATTCATAACAACTCACCATTTGTCAAAGAGAACTCCAACCCTTCATCACATTTGGAGACAACTACCCCATTCTCATCTTTAGCTATATACTTAACTACAACAAACCAAATAATCAAGAACAAGGGAAGGAGGGAGGTAGAGAAAGAGAGAGAGTTAAGAAAGCTAACCAAAGACTTCATCTTTTTCATTTGGAGTAGCCCACCCCTCTCCTTCCCTCACTATCTTCTTCACAACATCTCCATCCCCACAAACATCCCTAATAGGGCACCAAGATATCAACTCCACATCGAAAACAAGAGTCGAATTCGGAGGTACTAAAGGAGGAGAGCCACTCTCACCATAGGCCAAGAATGGTGGGATAGTGAAGACAGCTCTCTCTCCCTTTCTCATTGTCCCAATCCCTTCATCCAACCCCTTAATCACCTCACCTGTTCACAAAAACACCCTTTTCACCTCGCAATAAAAAAAACACGAAAAACAACACAATCACACAAACTTTAGATGATGGAAAAGGGAAAACAAGCATACAATGTCCTAATCTGAACTTGAAAGGCCTTCCTCTCTCCCAACTCGAATCGAAGTAGTCTCCTTCTTGCAACCTCACATTGTAATGAACTGAAATCAAGAATCAAACAGAGCACTTCAAGAATCAAGAAACATATTCTAATTTCTAATAATGAGTAGCAAGAAAAAAACCATTAATAAATAAATATGAACAAGATAAATGAGATATTAATAGTAATTTAAATTGAAATAAAAATCTTCCAAAATTAGGAGTCAATTCAAGAGAATATTTTGATGTTCTATGTTAAGTTCTTTCCAACTAAAAGTGGATATCAAGTCTAAAAAAGAAAATACAAATTAAATTTAATTTATATAGTCAAAACATTTATTTATTAACGTGGCAAGTAACAAATTCACAGACACAAAAAAATGATTTAATTCATAAAAATATTATACCTGCAACTTCATCACCTGGGATTGGAGTTTGCCATGAAATACCTTTTTGAATAATCTGTTTGCATAAATGAAGATTTAGGGGAGAGATTGATTTGTGGCAAGAAATTAACGTTTCCTTCTCCATTGCAGTTTTGAGAAGGTGTGTTTTTCTAGAGAGAGAGAGGGATGAGAGATAAGGGTCTGAATCCTTATTGCATTTGAGTTGAGGATAAGTCGTTAGTTTCCCTCCTTTCAGTTGGAAGATAACTAACAAATGGAGTCATTGGGCCTATTTACGTTTAGGTAGTTTTGTTTCTTTGGGCCTGGCCTAATTTAATTTGGGCTAGAATGGATTTCTTTCATATTGATTTTCTTACAATATTCTGAAAAACGCCACTTTTTGTTGGGCCACTAATTTTATTTTATTCTAGTCGTGCAATTATTATTAATATATTTTAAAATTGGATATTAGTTCAAAATAATTTTCATTTTCAGACTTGGAATCCAATTTTCAATCCAAATTAAATGTTAATCAAAATTCATTCTTGAAGTCATTAATGAATGTTTCTAAAAACAATATACTAATTCCTCCATTATTTTTTCAACTCTTCGAGATTAATATAGCAACATCTTATCAAGATAAGATTTATTTCATAGTAGCATTAAAACCGTAATTACGTCATATATTAACAAAAAAGCATAAAGCAATCAAACCATGCCGATTCAAATAATTTCACAAGTGGGAGTCTGAATCAGACGTTTACAATATGTCTATTCAAAGTGGAAACATATATAGAAAACCACTATCACCAATTTCCCACTAATATTAGTATTATTTTTTTTGAAAAAAAAGAGTCATTTACCATTTCATATCTCCTCAGTAAATTCTTACAACCTCAGTAGTAGTCCACTACAGATTAGAGTACACAACAAAACAACAAAAACCCAAATCAAAATGGGAGGAAAAGAAATTATAAAGAAAAGAAAAATAAATAAAGATGGGTATTATCCATGTCATTTTTTATTATATATTTTGTTCTAGTTGCTTCAGTTAAATTTTAGTGGTATCCACAGTATTTGCAGCTGCAGGGACATTAATCTTTTTTGACTGACTGGTCTGAATTCCATCATGATTTGCTTCAATATCATGAATTATTGGGGTCTCATTTTGAGTGCAATCCTTTATTGGCTCAAGAAATTCCTCAGCTTCCTTCTCTTTATATTCTTTGTATTTTCCCCACAAAACAGAATACAATCCAATCACAATCAAGACTGCTCCAAGAACCCTGGATTCCAAATGAGAAAAACAACAAATTAATAATGTACTAATAAAAAAAAATCAATTGGTAAAAATAATTAAGACAATTACCCTCCAACATAAATCTTCTCAGCCAAGATGAAAGAGCCCATGATGGCTACAATCACCATCATCAATGGACTGAATGCTGTGACAAAAACAGGCCCCCTTTGTTGCATCACCACACCTTGAACATAGTATGCTATCCCTGAGGATATGATACCCTGTCCACCCATATTAATTATATTAATTTAAAAAAATTACTAAAAAAATAAAATAATTACTATAAAGTTAGAGAGTGAGCTCTTACAGCATAGGCAGCAGCTAACAAATTCATGTCCCAACCAATAGTCCAAGAATTTGGTTTGTGTTCCATCACAAATGTGACTGCAATAGATTGAAGTGTGCCCAAGAAACACACAATGGCTGTGAGAGATAGCTGGGCTGTGTATTTCCTCAATGTGATTGCCTATTTAACAATATTCATTATAAATATAAGATTATAACCTTAAAACAAAAAATGATTTAAAAAAAGGTATAACCTGAAGGATGAAGAAGGAAGCCCAAGCAAAAGTGGCAATGATGAGAAGAATTGAGCCCCTGACCCAATCCTTGTCCGCATCTTCTTGATTTGGGGCAGGAACATTTGAGTGAGTGTAGTGTGACCACACCATGTTTATCTCGTGCCCTTTGTAAACTGTCATAAGCATAGCTCCACCAACTGTCACTAGTGTTCCCACCACCTTTGCTTGGCATCTCACCTTCTTCATGTCCACCTTCTCCATCCTAAATTTAATTCATCCAAAACAATAATTAACAGTCTATTTGAGTCCGAATTGTGTATGTCGTTTTGGCCGTACCTGCAGATGACTGCCATGACGAATGTCATGGCCGGGAGCATGTTGCTCATGGCACATGAGAAAGTTGGAGAAGTGAATTTCAGCCCAGCATAGTAGAGATTCTGATCAATCACAGGTCTAATAAACAAGAACTGATTAACTTAAATAAAATAAATAGGAGTATATATATAATTTAAAAAAAACTTACCCAAGAAGTGCAAGAACAAATAGGTGCATGAAAATAGTGAATGTGATCTTTGGTCTCACCTTCCTGTTCCAAAATAATTATAATATCAGTAAGAAAAGAAAGGGGCAATTAATTGATATGATTTGGCAAAAAAAGAAACCTTTCAAGAATGAGGGCAAAAGGAGCAATGACAGCAGTGGCAAAGGCATGTCTGTAGACAACCAAAACATAGTGGCTCATGCCTCTGTTGAGAGAAACTTTGGTAATGATATTCATTCCAGCATACCCAAATTGCAATGATATCATGGCTATGTAAGGTTTAGCCTTGTCATAAAAACTGGTGCAACAACAATTTTTTCCTTCCATTTTGTTTGAGCTGGAGCCTGGAAGAGAAGTGAGGAAAACACTTGAATTGCTTGCGTTTGTCCTAAGGAATGGGTGCTTGGAACTAGGGTATTTGTAAGATTTTTTGGTGGTGGTGGTGGGGTAGGGGTGGGAGTGGGAGTGGTTATTATTTATCTAGTTTTTTTTTGTTTGTTTTTTTTTACTTACAGCTCTCAATCTTATTATTTATCTAGTTTATAATGCATAGATTTTTACTTCACTATCTTTAGTATACTACTAGCATTTAATTTATCTTTTCTATTACAATATTGTCGATTGATCTCTAAAATCAATCTTAATATGAGTACTCTCTTATGCAACTTGATATATGCGTCCATTCTAAATTAATTACAATCAATAAATTTTAATTAAAAATTTATAATTTTTAATTAACCAGTAAGAGTATATGAATTTGAGCATCAGGCCTTCAGCTGAATCTAATTGAATATTCTGATTTTTATGCTTACATCACTACGTGAGTTCCAGGTGGCTTCATCATAATTTGATTTTTTTTTTTCTTCATAATTAATTAAATTTGTAGGTTCCTTTTGCTATGTTGTTTTTTTTCTCAGAGTGGGTTGAGAGAGTTGCCAAAAAAGATAAAGTTAGAGTTAGTGGTAGCTGATGCCAATTTGCGGGCACCACCTCTTGTCAGCAGTCAGCCCCGATGCCTTTGCTCCGCTACTAGTTTTAGTTCCCAAAATTAATTACTAATTATATTGTGGTTAATTGCTAGGGCTTAGTTTCTTTCTCGTCTAATTTTGTGATTAATCTAATATGCTTTTGGTAAAAAGAATTCATACTAGTACTAGTTTTGATAATTCCAATTTCGTGCATAAGCTTAAAAATACAACTAAATATTAAGGAATTTCAATTTCAGTTTTGATACTATTTTTTAATGGTAAGTATATACCTAAGTGGAGTATATAATAGATTGTATCGTGAAGGCTATAATCAAATGGATTTATTAGAAAGTTAGGGTAAATCGAAGGCAACTATGAACTATGCATATGGTTGTGAAAGTATAATCACTCATAACTCAATATGTGGTATATATATCTTATTATATTGATTTGATTAAATTCATAATAGGTGCATAGTATTAATGCTCAAGAATTATATAATGGAGTACTAATAATTTGCAGATTTATGTATATAAATGATCAGGTGTTGTAATTATTTCCAACTATGATCTGCTTCCATAGCCAATCTCCAACCACAAAAAAATAATATACTAATTCAATTATTTCACATGATAATATATAGCAACAAAGTTAGTCGGTAGCTAGCCATATTTGGGCATGATTTTGTGTAAAAAAAGTGGACAATTAGGCATAAAGTCATTTCTCACACGATATTTAGCCGGGACTCACTCTATAAGTTATTGTGAGAGATATTATATTATGATGATACTTATAATATACTCTTAGCTCAGTTGGCTCCAGAGTCGGAGATCTGTAACAATGAGCAGGTGTTCGAATCCCACTATCATCGTGAGAAGACTGCCACCTCTCGGGCACAAGCGTGAGGCCTCTGTGGAGGTGGGTCTCCGGTGAGACAGTGGATTGAACTCTCCCCTCTAGTGAGCCGTTGAGTACCGTGATTTAACTTCCCTCACTAATGTCGGGCTGGGAGTGGGGGTGCTGGGTTGGCGATACAACCTTTTTTTTAACAAGGAGTGTCAAATAAATAAAGAAATCTAGAGAAAATATGGCGGTTACATAGGAAATCGCTCATAATCGATGTGTGATTGATGTGTAACTGAAACTTTGAACAATTTTTAATTATTTGACATTTGTTGTAGCTTGTAAATTCTTATTCATCATACATAAACAAAAGAGCTGTATTCTACTACTAGTATTAAATACGTTAGCATAATCCCTTTAATTAGTTGGAGGTGTGTGTACAGTGTACATAAATAGTAGTATGACTCTATTATTTAAATTATGTGTATAGTTTATATTTTATTTGACGTACGTGATAAATATATTTAATTTATCGTCGTGTGTGCCAATATAAAGTCTCCATAATTAATTCCCTCAACTTCATAAAATAGCGATGAAATGGAAAAGAGTAAAAGACCAAGAATGTTGGAGAAAGAACAAAACTTGTAGAATCTACTAGAGCTTTAATAAGCAATCACGACATATCAATTATTGTTACTTTTACATTAAAATCATATAAAACGAACTAAGAAAAAGAAAAATTGAGTAGAAAAGTTAATAGATATGCATCTTGTAAAGTAGGTTTAGGTACCAAATAAGAATATTATTTCAATTTAATAATTAAAAAAAGAATGTTATCTCATTGTTACAAAATTCCGAAATAAGAGCATCCATGCAATTGCACAACTAAATTTGTTTCTCCGGAACAAGAAAAAAGGCCACAAAAGGCACCACTCAAAAGCATTCCACCTTTTTTTAATCATAAACTTAAAAACAAAAGCTTTTAATAATCACAAATTATTTCAAAAGAAGAAAAGAAAAGAATGTTTTCTCTCCGTTCTTTTTCATAACACGAGCAACAAAAAAAAGTTAAACCAATAAAAGTAGACTCGTTGTTTTTTGTGCTCTTTATTAAAATACCTTTTACGAAATATATATAATAAAAAAATGAAAAATAAAATAATTTTAGAGTATTCATTTAATTGTTTATACCATTACCTCAAGTTTCACTATAGCTTATTTGGGAAGAAAATAACAAGAGCTAAAATCTTGAAACATAAATGAAAAATAGAGGAACTCTAATCTATTTTTTAAGTTTTCATCAAGTAAAAGGTTATTCTTAATTAACTTCTAACCCAAATTTTGAGCACTGCATGATGAATTTTACCTTAAATTTAAAAATATTAGTATGTGCTTTTCTCTGTTACTCATTTACTAGGTCGATTAACAATTTTAGGCAAATTAAAAAGTTTTTCAAACTTTCGTTGATTTTTTAATTTAGTATTTAACAAATCATTTATATGTAGGCGTATCATTATTTTGATGCATCTTTATTCAAGATAAACAATCCGAATTGATCAAAAAATTTGGCTTAGACTATTAAGTGAATAGTTTAAAAGTTCATATAAGTGTGTATTGGCTGAGATAAAAAAAAAACTTGAGTTCGAGCCCAGCATATATACCAACGTAAGTTTTATATTTCTATTCATTTATCATAAAAAAGTCGCCATGAACTTAAAGTTCATTCTATAATTTATTTAAAATATAGATAGTATAATACTAGAGAGCATAAAGCTGTATAATTCCAAGAAATAAAAGTGGAAATTAATTAGTGGATTCTGTAATGCATCGCGACCAATCCTAACGAGTTCATAAACCTATGGTATAATTGATTAATATTGGACCTTTTGAATAAATTATTATGATATTCGTGTGTAGTACAGGGCTCATCAATCAAGTATGTTAGTTTAATACTCTCTCTGTCCCATTAAAAATGCAACATTTTCCTTTTTTGGTTGGACATTAAAAATGAAATGCTTCCTTAAATGGAAACAACTCTATCTTTATTTTTTCATCTCTCTTACTTTACTCTCTCTTCATTAGCTCATAAAACAACACTACATAAAATCTCGTGCCGATTCTCAAATGTTGCATTTTAAGTGGGACGGAGGGAGTATTTATTTTTATATATGTCATTTTTTATTGAAGGTATTTCGATTATGGTAGTACCAATTTTCACCAACAAAAAGCTCGAATTATTGAGGGCAAGGGACAAATATCGCATTCAAGAAAAAAGAAAAAGAAAAAGAAAAGTTATGGTCAAAGATTCAGTTGGTTTGATTTGTTAGTGCAATTCATTTTATTTCAATCATATAAGAAAAGCTATGGCTTTTAAATATTTTTGTTTTTTTTCTTTACATGCATGTACTTCAATCAATATGCATAAATAATTAGTACTCCATTTAGATTAAATACGATCAGTTCTTAGTTCTTTAATAAGTTGGAACAATTTTGAGTAGGCTAATAACTAAAATAATTCCGAAATATTTATAAACATATTTTTCCATTCATATATTTTCATGTGGTTATTCTATTAATTGTAAATAAGAATGGAAGTTTAAAGTTTTTTTTATTGTTAATGCGGCACTATGCATATATACTAATTCTATAGAATGTTTGGATTGAAAAAACAAATAGATTCTTCCAAATGAGTAGTAATTGGTAAAATAGTTGTGTTTTAGCAATTCCGAATGTATACATATTGTATTTATGAGAATATTCATATTCTACTATTGTATAATAGTATCATACATATTGGGAAATTAGTCAGCTTTTATGTTTTGAAAATAAATATATCTTGTCCTTCAAGTCGATAAGTTTTTCAAACTAATTAAGGATATGGTATTTTCCTACTCGTTAACCCTTTATTTTTTAATTACCTAATAAAGAAGAAAAATTTAAGATATTTCTTCATGGACATGGCAAGTCCATAAAAACTACTTGGCCCAGTATGATTTTTATATTTTTGACCAACTTTTAGGGTCTTTTTACCTTGTACTATATCCGTCCCTGAAAATTTATCATTTATTTTCCATTTTCATTCATTCCTAAAAATTTGTCATATTTAGTGGATCCATATTCCACTAACTAGATCCCACTCACATTTTATTATAAAACTAGGAGTATATAAAAGTAGGACTCACATTACATTAATTTTTTCAATCCATTTTCTATTAAATTTCTTAAAATCTGTGTCGAGTCAAATGGTAACAAATTATAAGAGATGGAGGGAGTAAGTTATTTCAAAAAAGAATTTTTATAGGGATTTTACATGCGTTTATTTTGCAAGTTAATGGGTCGTCAAAGTCAGAACAACCTTAGGCCTGAGCTTTTTTCATGTAGTAATAAAATTGCGAACCAAAAATCTATCAAAAAATTTTATATGCTCCAAATGTAGTTATAAAATCTAACTTTATCTTGACTTGTCATATCTATCATCCAAAAATAGACAAATGAAATTATTTTTCGTAGATTAAATTTATAGCTTAATTAGGAACGCTATAGCATTTTATGAATTAAGAAAACTATCGTTGTATCCAGCACGTGTTTACCCCATACATTGATGGTTTAATATAATTGCATATATCAGATAACCGATCATTTTTAACCAAAGTAATAGACAGAAGCTTTAAATTTTTAGTCAAACTCTTGATCCATAAAATTGAATAAATAGATAATGAAGCGTTGTTTTATTATTTTCGAAGTGAAATCCGACCTAAAACTATGTCTCGATTGTGAAAATACACTTTATTTCTCTTTCTTTCTTTTTGTAACTTTAAAGAAAGTACAATCCTTTTTTATTAAAAAAATTTTGAAAGATAGAGGGAGAAAGGAGATGAAAATTTCAACCATTTAGAGGTTTGGACGATAAGAATATGAATTTTGATGAGTCACAAGTCACATTGCAACACCAATAATTACTAATATCTTTATTTTGGGTTTCGAAATTGTAGTCGTTGTTCGTACGTAAATACATAAACGCTTTGAATTATATAATGTATTTGTTATCATAGATTGCAACATCAAATAAAAGGGTTGAGAAACAATCGACTTTCCCCCCCTTTTTAACCAACCAAACACATGGCCTAACAAATGTCTACAAATGGAAAATGAATCCAATAATATTCATGACAATTAGGTGGAGCGTGAGTGATTGCCAATATCCTCACTCAACCAAATTAATCAAAAGAGAGTCTAAATCCTTCACTTGGTGTAATAATCATTATCCAAAAATTTACACCCACAAAAAATAAAAAAATGTATAAGTATATTCCAAAGGTCTAAAGTTTCAGTCACTTTTCATACTTGAATACGTAAAGATATCGGGAATTACATGGATCTCAAATAGTAAAAAAAACGCATTTTACATGAATATTTTTCTTTAAAGAAATATAACTCTAAAAGAATTCGATTTTTCTGGTC
Organism: Salvia hispanica; assembly: GCF_029641045.1. Lineage (NCBI taxonomy): Eukaryota > Viridiplantae > Streptophyta > Magnoliopsida > Lamiales > Lamiaceae > Salvia > Salvia hispanica. The sequence continues at coordinate 36,214,779 of NC_142696.1, forward strand.
CCGAGAAGTTGAACTTGCTACCTGTTCAAGTATGATATGGGATTTAAAAATATCAACAATCTAGCTTTAAGTTCTGATATATTTCAAAATTAACAATACTCTATATTTGAAAAAAATCTACATTGCGTGTGGCTTTTATCAAATCATTATTGATTTGGGCTTTTACTAGTTAAGTGGGCTTTACGTAATCCTCGTGATTTATGTACTTTGATATATTTGAGGTTTAACAACCAAAATAAACTGCTCATAAATTTTAGTAGTGCACCTATCTCATTGCATTTCCAAGTATAAATTTCTGCTGAGGGCCTGTTTACTTTGTTATTTAGGATTTTGGAAGAAAAGGTAGAGCTTCAGTTTTCAGTTCCGGTTTCATGGTGGACCATTTTTGGAACGGCCCTTCTGTTGACATTAATATTTACATGTTAATAGAAGACATATCTATGTCAACTACATTTCAATTTAAGAAAGTTATCAACTAATCATATACTTTCTCATAATATATCAAATTTATGTAATGATAATGGTCATAAATTAGTTTTCGAAAAATTAATTAAGTCGCACCTAGTTCCCATAAAATCCAAACACGGCATACTTACAAACATGCAAATACAACATAGTACAACCAAATCACTCTATTTCCTGATGACCATCTCTGCTTCCCTATCATCATCAGCACACTCAACATCTCCCTCATTTTTATCAGTTATTTGTATAGATTTTCACTTGTAAAAACATGCACATACAACATAGTACACCAAATTCACAGCCTGCACTCCACTCACCAGCCAATGGTCACACTCCAATTTCCCCCTATTAAGGTTTATGTCCGGAAGCCAATTCCTTTTCTCTCCACTGTACCGATGCACCAACGTCACCATCAACGTGCTAACGTAATTCCCGATCGCGATCGCTATCCAATACAGCGCCGCTGCCGTGCTCCTCATGCTCTCGGGCGACTGGTCGTACAGGAACTCGATGTGCCCCACCAATGAAAACACATCAGCTAGTCCGTGCAGGCAGTACTGCGGGACTAGCCAGAAGGCGCTGATTGGTATGATGGTCGTGGGGCGATCGAGTAGGTTGTGCTCGGTCGCCACATTTTTCCTCTTGATCTCGACTAGCCCCGAGACTAGGGAGGATAGGACTCCCATCCCCAAGCCTATTCCCATCCTCTGCAGGCACATGCCTGCAGGGTGGCCGGTCATGCGTCTGGCTAAGGGGACGAAAACGCGCTCGTAGACCGGGAGGGCTAGGATGATGGTTAGGGTTGAGAATATCAACATTGTGGCCGGTGGGATCTTGAAGGATGACAATATGTGACGGTCCATCGTTCGAGCTTGTTGGATGGTGAAGTTGTTTATCTGGGAATGTGAGGCCACTTGTAAGATGGTCGCCGCCCATATTGGCACGAGGCTGGCAATGGTCTTCAGCTCTTCGACTCTGTGGACCGTTGCCAGTCTCCACAAGTTGGCCCGCCCTGACGAACCCTTCATGTCCGAATCAAATGGTATGGCGGCCTGATCTAAGCATCTTTCAATAAAGTCAACAAACATAACCATAAGTCATCAATGTAGAATGACTTTTAAAGACGTTACGCGCTAGACTGGCGCCTAACGTCTTTTCACAATAATATCCTTTGAAGAATCAATAACATAAAAAGTAAATGCCCCCTTAAATAAAGCACTAGTACGAGCTTTTAAAACTTACTTAAACTGGTCCGAGTGGAGAAGCCGGCCATTGGTTGAGATATCAACATCAAGATCTTTGTTGTGATATAGGGTAGTCGGATCATCCGGTAGGACGGCTTTCCTCTTCCTCACAGCCGCAATAATCACTTGAGCAGCTCGAACGAAAGGGCTTCCAACGGGCTTGATCTTCTTGTACTAACGGGACCCAAGAACGACGACGATGACAGACAAAGCTAAGGCGATGGTAGGAATCCCGAGCCCCAAAGACCAACTAACATTGTCTTGGATATAAACAACAACAGTTAGAGCAAGTAAAGAGGCAAACCCCATACAGAAATAGTACCAATTGAAGAGATTCCACTTCCTAGACTCTGTTTTTGCTCTGCTCATATCAAACTGATCAGCAGCAAATGTCACCACACACGGCCTAATCTCACCCGTGCCCAACGACGTGAGGAGGAGGGCAAGGTAGAGCACCCAAAGCTGCTATTAGAGGCCTCAACGCAGTTCTCTTGAGTCGGGCATGGAGGGGGACGGAGCTGAGGTAGGGTGGCCGATATCGTGATGGCAACCATCCCCTGCAAGAACAAGCACACGATACACAAACACTTTGTCAACAAGTTTTTTTAGAATGTTTATCGTTTGTTTTTTTATTAGATGGGTAAGGACAGACTAGCTCACCAGCACGTAGATGGAGGAACCAACGGTTATTGTTCAATATCTACCAGCAAACGAGTCAGCGATGATTGGGGTGAAGTTAGAAGTTCCCGTAAAGTTTGCGAGGGTGTTTGATGCCTTGACAAGAGGCAGATTCAGCACCTGAGTCACCTGAGTCAGGTATGTGATCATGTTGGCATGAAAACCGGATGTTGCGAATCTGTCACATGCTTCGTTTGCTGACAAGTAAGGTGTAAGGCTAAAACTTAGAACACATCTATTTGCAACCAAATTTCTTGAAATGCTACATGATTGTAAGATTATGACAGCAGCTTCATTAAAGATTCAGTTTTTTAATTTTCTTGTTCATAATCAGCCTCAAGTTGGGGACAATTATCCAAGCAATTTCAAAATCAAAAGATAGAGATGCATGTGTAAAAAGGGATCAATTCGGTATTATGGGAAGGTTATGTTTGATTACACCATCCATCTCTAAAGCAACCAGTTTTAGGTAAAAACTTATTTTCTATTCCAACTTTTCAATAATGTATGACAACACAGTCTTTCTGTTTTATGACACAAACACACACAAAGCTACATATGAAGGTGGACTTACCAAGAATGAGTCTTTGTTATCACATTCACATAGTAAAGATTAAAGATTGCATCTTTACAATAATCTAAGAAGGTGGGCTACCAAGAATGAACAAATCTCTCACACAGACACATACATAAACAAAACTATAAAATTTCTAAAAGTGTTAACATGGTAATTGAGAGAGAGGCAAACCAAGAATAAATGGCATTGTTCTAACACCACCAAGCTGCTTCTTTTTGTCTGTGATGACATCTTCTTGTTTCGTTTCCTCATCTCCATTTTCGGATTTATTCTTCTTCTCTAACTCTATGTCACAGTTTTCCATTTCTCCAAGTGTCGGATTGCTGCATACAACCCGCATTCACTGTTTATAAGCGGTGGCACACTTAATAATTAAATGTAGATTTACTACTTTTATTCTAGTATTTTTTTCTCATCAGGCGAAACATGTGATGGTTTTGTTTGTTGTCTCATGTCCAAAAGGACATTGTTGCAGTCTCTTATTTAGCTAGTACTCCCTCCGTCCCATAGGAGATGTCACATTTGGGAGATGACACGAGATTTTAGGAGATGTTATTTTGTGTGTTAAGTGGTGAGAGAAAATATAATTTTATAATTGACGTGAGAAGAAACTTTTTCCAAAAGAGAAAGTGTGACATCTAAAAAGAAAAGTGTGACATCTACTATGGGACGGAGGAGTATTATTTATAAGAAAAATTATATCGATAATCTAAAAAGATTTAATCATGTAAATCATGAAAGTTCGTTCCATTCACTCAAGAAACTCTCTCTATCTATTATGGGACATAAATGCCTTGAAAATTAGAATATTACTACAATTTACAATTTTTCTATCTTTAGCTAAAATTATTTGATTATATTAACTAGCTAATCAAATCGTTCAAAAATGAATTATAATAAGTTGGCAAGTGTGGTTAGGGAAATCCTGAGTGGTTAAACTTTGTCAAGACGGTCTCATTTTCCAATTTCGGAAAAAATAATTTTCCGCACAAAAGAAGGAGAGAATTATAAGTTGATAAATTTGTTAAAATAAATTAACACGACGAAACTCACTCCCCGACCAAAAATTAATGAGAATTTTTAAATCAGCACTAAAATGTTATCTTTATAATCAAATTTGAGGTAAAAAAAACATTGCATTTAAAGACCAGACTTCACTTTTTAAATCGGTATTAAAATGTTATCTTTATAATTAAACACGAATGATGGACTAATATGATTCCATCTATATATTATGGGACGTTCGATTTGCAAGATTGTATCCCGAAATTAAATATGAAGTGTGTTTGGCTCATGAGGTTCAATACCACAATTCAATCCTAGATGGATAATCATAGGATAATTAGTCATAACTAATCTCATATCACTAAAATAATCTCACAACTCAATCCAAGATATATCTTGGTACTATATTATCTAGAAAACCGAACACCGCCTATAAATACCACTTTAATAATTTACTACTACTTTCTCCGTCCCAAGGAAGGTGACCCCTTTCCGTAGGCGGCACGGGTTTTATGCAACTTTATTTTGTATGTTAAGGGTGTGATTGGTAGAAATGCAGGGCTTTTATTAAGTTCTCATATAATGGGTTTTCCCAGAATTTTAAATAGCTAATATTGCTTATAATGCGGTTTGGTAGAAAAGTTTTGTGGCTTAATCCATTGTTTGGTAGCCATTAAACATTATGCTGACTTATTATATTAATCATTATCATTACATTTATGCCCTTGCTTTTTCAAGAGAAATGTCTCATTTGCCCTCTTTCGTCCTTGCTCCCCTACATATTGGCACGGAGTATTTGATAGATTCGCACCATCTTCACATCCTTCCCTCCATATAAGCATGTGCACCATGCTTTCCTTCCATCGCACACCCACGCTAAAAACCATCCTCCGGTTGAAATTGTTTCGATGGCTTTGAAGGGACGCGAAAGCTCACGTACGAGGGAAGTCCGAGTGGTATCGTCCCTGCCACTCCTTCTCGAAGGCTTCCTCCCGCTCCTTCCCGAAGGCTTCCTCATACTCACACCAAGCGATCCACCATTCCTCATACTTACACTGCTATTGCTTCTAAACATGTTTATATTCAAACGGCCGCCGACATCTCTGTTCTCCACGCTGCCATGACACAGACAACGACCTTTCAACCCCGTTGACCCTGCTATACTTGTCCTCCTCATCTCCATCCTTGCTCGCACCACCACCATGCCTATGTATGAACCCCCAAATCCTCCAACTCCACCTCCCAGATGACGACTTCTTCGCTTCCTTCCTCTCACCCCCTATCAAAGAATTGCTACAATCCCTATAACCACTACCCAATTCACTACTCTCTACAACATCAAAATGCTACAAACTCAGTCTTTTAGCAAGTCTCTCTCCCTCTCCACCACAACTTTGGCAGGATGAGAGCAATATGCATTGTGGGTGAGACCCTTGGCATAGGACATCATCTTAAGCTCATGAATCTCAGCCACAACAGAGGTTGCAACCTTCCTAATCGAACTCGACCTATCAAGACTCTTCCTCCTCCGATAGGACACAACTCAGTGCAAACCCTGTGCAAATCCTCTCCATAGCACAACACTTCACTGAAGAAGAAAATTACAATAATCAACACTAAGCACACACTACTTGGATAATTCTTAACCAAATAATGAGTCAATACGTGGTTGAAACTAATTAGAATGCTAAGACATCAAGTTACAAATCCAAAATTCTCAAATTCGATCGATTTATTTTCAAATATAACAATCACCGCAACGATTCCAATTTCTGATCATCAATTGATTCACGAATCCATATGCATGTTTCAGAAATAAAATAAAAATACAAAAGCGCGTGCGAGAGAGGGAGAGGACCTCTGATTTCGAGCAGCGAGGCTGAGGAGCGCGAGGAGAGCAGCCTCCCGAGCAACGAGCTATGGAGTATCGAAACAAGTGGCTCAATTGTGCCGGCGATTGCGAAGCGGTCGCGCAAGGCGCACTTGGAATTCGAGCTGGACGACTTCTCAGATCTTTCGCCGTCTTGTTTTTCTCTCTGAGGTCTCCACTCTTCCGCCTCCGCACCGTCTCCTCCACCATCATCTTCCGACTCTACGAATGAGTGCCTTGTTATGGGTATGTTCTTGTAGAGGTGGAAAACTGGGAGGGCAATTTGGGCATAAAGCTCCAAATCAGGAAGTCGGAGAATCGAGAAAAATTAATACCCAAAATTTTCTGGGATAGCGAATTGCAAGAATGGCTGATTATATTGTCAATTTCACCGAGATCCGGAATTTTTGTGTCGGGTTCTCTGGAAAAAAAAAAACGACTGCTACCAAATGGAGGAGAAGATGGGAAAATGGTGGAAAAGATGGGCTTTTATATGGTATTATGAGTTTCTACAGGCTACCAATCAAGCCCTAAGTGGAAAGAATAAAGTAAGAAAGATGGAATAAAATAAAGATAAAAGTGTTTTTATTTTAATAACGAGTAATCTTGATTGGGATAAACCAATAAGAAAAATGAGTCATCTTTGGTGGGACAGAAAGATTACTACAAAAGAAATGTTTCATTGCCTTGCATGGATGGGGACATAGGGCTATTCAACATTTTTTGTTTTATTTTAATAAAAAGAAAAGGTATGTACCCATCAAATCCACAAATTATATAATGAATGCAAAATATAAGCAAAAGAAGTTAATCCAGAATTTACCATTTTTTGAATGCTGATTGGCATCAAACGATATTTTTTCGAATTGGGTGATGTTTGCTCACATATTTGCTAACATAGTTAGGTGGATCTCTTTCATTTCAAATCCCACAACTCCTAGGAGACGACGGCATGTATGGCGCGACGACGATGGTGTGTCGACACAGAAGAGATGCATCAACGCAGAGGGAGGGATAGTTTTATCGGCCGTAAAGAGATTAGAGAAGAACACGACGAAGATTACTAAAATCTACCAGAGGGCTTCCAAGATCCTAGCAATAAATTTTATGAGCTTTCAACAGCAACATGGTGAACCAGAGAACAAAACACTGAAAGCATGCAGTGGAATTCATGAAGAAGAAGAAAGACAAATGCAGATATGCTAAAAATATGTAGAAGTCACTATTATTCATTGATTGATTTTGGTGGATGCAAGATTCCTTACATATACACCATATTCGAACAATCTAGAATCTTGCACTAAACACAACTGGTACAAGATTAAAGCATGTTTATAACTTAATCAAAACTAACTCTGCAAACTATTCTTCTTCTTTAATCCTTTGATCACCACGTCTCTCCAAGTACAAATGTGGTCCTCCACCTTAGCTGTCGACATCGGTTGATGCACTGCTTCAACTCGTGTGAGGCTGGTGATTGGTTTCTCTTGTGCACTAAGTATTGCATCCACACTTGATGCATCCACACTCTGATCATCAAGACTTAACAACTTGACATTGCACACTTTGACTGGATCATCTTTACTATCACTTCCAACACGCCCCCTCAAACCGAGCGAGGCTAAGGACACAACACCTAGTCTTTCCCTTAGCTTCACGAAGGGTTGATGGCTCAATGGCTTTGTAAATATATCTGCTATTTGATCCACCGTCGGTACATGTCTCAACTCAAGTTCTTTTCCCAGAACTTTATCACGGACAAAGTGAATATCCAACTCAATGTGCTTAGTTCTTGCCTGAAGAACAGGGTTTGATGCCAAAGCAATGGCACTCATATTATCCACCCAAATCACTAGACTTCCTTTCTTTTTTATCTTCAACTCACTGAGCATTGATGATAGCCAAGTAACTTCTGCAGCAGCTTAAGCTAAACTTCTATACTCAGCCTCTGTGCTAGATCTAGCCACCACCGTTTGTTTTTTAACACACCATGAGACAAGATTTCTTCCATGATAAGCACACACTCCTGTGGTAGACCTTCTATCATCTATATCAGCTGCCCAATCTGAATCCGAAAAGGCTGAAACATCTCCATTAGACTTCCTAATTTGAATGCCATAATCCAATGTTCCTGATAGATATCTTAAAATTCTCTTTACAGCCTTCCAGTGTGTATCCAGTGGATCTGCCATGTATTGACTCACCTTATTTATAGCAAAATTGATGTCAGGTCTAGTGATTGTGGCATATTGCAAAGCACGCACGATGCTTCTATAAAGCTTTGGATCACTCACTGCATTTCCACAATGTTTACTCAGTTCTGAACTTGAGATCATTGGAGTTGGACACCCTTTAGCACCTGTCATGTTAGCTTTCTTTAGAAGATCTTTGATGTAGTTGGACTGACAAAGATGCAGGCCACCGTCAGTAGTCTTGACTACTTCAACACCTAGAAACAAGTTCACCTCCCCAAGATCTTTTAAAGAGAAAGAAGAGTTTAGTTGATAGATCACTTTTTGTATTGAAGGTTGAGAATTTCCTGTAATGAGCATGTCATCTACATAGATAAGTAAATAGATGATCTCATCACCCCTCTGCCTAATGAACATGGAAGCATCAGCTTTAGATTGAGAGAAACCAAGACTGAGTAGAACAAAGTGTACAGTGAAGAACCATGCTCTAGAAGCTCAAGTCCAGTATAGAGGAAATGCACCGCAACATCAGAATCAAGGATTTTTCAATCTCTCAGCTCATCTGGTGCAATCAGTACCAAGGTCTCCATCAGCCACCTTCTCTGTTGGAACTCCATCAGAGTACAGTTATAATTCAAATGCTGCTTCAAGCTGGTATCCGGACTCAGGAGCTACACACCATGTGTTGATCTCAGCAATCTCAACATAAGCACTGCCTACACAGGAGGTAAGAATCTCTTGCTTGGGAATGGGGATGCTGTTAATATTGCAAATGTTGGAGAAAGTGTTTTTAAATCTCACTCAGCTAACAGAAAACTTCACCTCAAAAATCTTTTGCATGTTCCTAACATCACTAAAAATCTCCTGAGTGTATCTAAGTTTGCTCAAGATAATTCTGTTTTCTTTGAGTTTCACCCAAATTTTTGTCTTGTTAAGGATTTGAGAACCAAGGAAATTGTGCTCAAAGGAACTCTTGAAAAAGGCTTGTATCATTTCCTAGTTGATCACACTCCAATCAAGCGAGACACCTTCCCCATCATCTCTTCTTCAAGCCCAGAAAGTCCAGCAGTTCATTCCCTAAGCCTGAGCAGCCCACAATCCAGCAGTAGTTCCAGTCAATCTTCTAGTCTAGATTTGTACTTGTGGCATAGTAGACTAGGACATCCTACTCTAGATGTGGTTAAACTTGCTCTTAACAGTTGTAATATTCCTTATCATGCAATGAAAGTCTCTTCTCTTTGTTATCCCTGCTGTGTATCAAAAGCTCATAAACTGTCATATCCACAGTCATTCTCTCAACATAATTCACCTCTTGAACTTGTTCATAGTGACCTTTGGGGGCCATCACCAATTAAATCTAGAAATGGATATTCATATTATGTCTCATTCATTGACCATTTTTCTAGATATACTTGGATTTTTCTCCTCAAACACAAAAATGATCTAGTCACTGTCTTCAAGCAGTTTAAAGCTGTTAGTGAAAATCTCTTAGGATCAAAAATAAAAATCTTATAATCTGACTGGGGAGGTGAGTTTCAAGGTCTAGTTCGTTTTCTAAAAGAGAGTGGCATTGTTCATCATGTTTCTTGTCCTTATACACCACAACAAAATGGCCTAGCAGAGAGAAAACATAGACATATTGTTGAAACTGGTTTGGCCTTGTTAGCTCAATCCTTTCTTCCTCAAAAATTTTGGGATGATGCCTTTGTGACAGCCGTTTACTTGATTAATCTCATGCCATCTAAGGTCATCAACAACTCTTCACCACATGAAAAACTCTTCCTTAAGAAACCTGGCTCTGATACCATGAAAGCATGCAGTGGAATTCATGAAGAAGAAAGACAAATGCAGATATGCTAAAAATATGTAGAAGTCACTATTATTCATTGATTGATTTTGGTGGATGCAAGATTCCTTACATATACACCATATTCGAACAATCTAGAATCTTGCACTAAACACAACTGGTACAAGATTAAAGCATGTTTATAACTTAATCAAAACTAACTCTGCAAACTATTCTTCTTCTTTAATCCTTTGATCACCACGTCTCTCCAAGTACAAATGTGGTCCTCCACCTTAGCTGTCGACATTGGTTGATGCACTGCTTCAACTCGTGCGAGGCTGGTGATTGGTTTCTCTTGTGCACTAAGCATTGCATCCACACTTGATGCATCCACACTCTGATCATCAAGACTTAACAACTTGACATTGCACACTTTGACTGGATCATCTTTACTATCACTTCCAACAAACACTACTAAAAACACGACAGCAGATATAGACGAGGCTAGTGAAATGTCAAGTATTCTACAGTTTTGTTTCGTTTCATCGATGCTTCACAGTTCAGATTTCTTTTCAGAGTTCGAAAGGCAACTTTGACACATCTAATCAGAGAGGCATACGGTTTTCAAGAACGCGTAAATGTGGCGACAGCAATTTCACCATCACTCGAGTCATTTGCCTGCGAACGTTGCTGCAACACAAATTGAGATGCACGCAGACAGCAAGCTAACCAATACCAAAACACAGATAATCACTAAAGAAAGCCAACTAGCTTTGAACATTTCAACACGTGCAAGAAAATGTCATGTCTCTAGCAATTATGCAATTCAAAATTGAAAAAAATGGAAACTATGCCAATGATCTAAGCAGGCAAGAATTTTGCAACTCCAATCAAGAATAACTGTCAAAATATTAACCGGTAAGCTTCAAGTCTCCATCATCCCATACCTTAAATATGGTATAAATCACTTAACGGTACACATAAAAGGTCTTCACTGACGAGAACGAAAGTTCCTTATTCCTGGCTGTTTGGCCATTGGTCAAGCACCGAACATCCAGGACGTTTAACTATCTCATCAGTACATAGACACGTGAAAACTGATAAGTCATCATCAGAACCCTATTACGTAAACGTAGGATGCAAATGCGCACATAGACCTCAATCATGCTAATTTAATCAAACACGAGAAAAAGAATAAATAGTCCATCACAAACTATATTCTGATATAAAAAATTAGAACGAGCTATATAAAGAGATCCAATCGAAGATTTAATGGAATACTTGAAAATATTTTAGCCGGTCCAAACCACTGCAGATATATCTCAGTTGAAATCTCTCAATCGTTTCTTTAGAACGTCCATGGACTTCTTTCTTGCACTTTGCTTCGAGGCTCTATTCGAAAGGCTGCCAAAGATTCCATCAGCCGAATCCTTGTACTTCTCGCAGATGGTAGCCACCTTTTTATAGTCCAAAGTGTTGTAGTTCTTTTCTCGTATCACGGGATTCATGAAGTTTTCTGGCTGACTGCTTAAGAGGAGGTTGATCAATTGTCTGGCTTCTACTAAGCAGCTCCGGAAGCTCCCGTCTCTGTATATCTCATGCAGTCCAGTCGAGTGGAACCTTTCGTCCGCGAAAGTTTCCAGCGCCTTCAAGTCCATGTTGATCGACATCACCGCGTTAACACTGAACCTCTTAATACTATCGCTGAGGAAAGTCCCCACGATAGAGTTGGATATGTGTTCGAGAGCGCCACTCCCGACTTTGTACAGCGCGTCCAAGGGTAGGATCTGCTGAGCAGTTGACATGACCGTCTCGAGATATATCACGACCTCGTTGACATACTCATTTCCGAGCCCCGTCGCCTCGTCGGACGTCCAATTCACGTTCTCCGTGAGTTTCATGAACTCGTCAAGTTTCGAGTTTACCAGAGTGAGAAGCGCCATGTAAGCGGCATCCCTCGAGGTTTTAAGCACGATCTTGGCCGTTAAACCGCATTGTGGCCTGTCAATCGACCTCACTGGGATTCCACATTGCTGAGCGGCGTGCTGGATGAAATAATCACAGGCTCTCTCTAGAACAGATATGTTGGCAGCGATCTGCATCGCCTGGGACACGCCGGTGCTGCTGCTGTGGATTGTCCGGAGCAAGACCTCGTTCAAGACGTCAATCAAGAGTTTGTCGAGGTACTTGCGAACGAAGTCAAAGTAGTTCATCTGTGCCCCATAAGACAAGTAATTAACCGAATCCTTGATGAAGGATCGAACAATGCGACAGCAGTCGGGCACCATGGAAGAAAATGGAGCAATATAAGGGAATGCCGGCATTATATCCGAGCTTTGGAGATGAAACAGGAGCACATTTGCCTGGTATTCGGACTCCTTCTTCATCACCATCTGTTCATATGTGTCGCTAGCAAATATATCAGTGATCTGTTGCCGACACTCTGCTAGAAGAAGTTCATGGTATTTTTCACGACTGCTGTTTAAAGTTTCCAGAATCGTGGAAACTTCATAACCATATTGCCTCAGTGTTGCTCCAAAAAGAGTCACATAGTCCTTGACGAGGAGGAGGTGACTCGCTGCATCCATTTGGGAGAACTGTTCCTCTAAGACCGCAGTCACTCTAGCCACAGCCGTTTCCCACATCATGTCAAGCTCAGTTGGCGACAGCAGCCCCCCGGCAGTCCTCAAAACTCGATCTTCTACGATGAAATAACCAGCAGTATGAGCCAAAAAGGTCTGATGTGATTCAAGAAAAGGCTGGTTTGATGAGATTTGCAAGTCTGATTTCAGCTGCAGCAGACGATTCTTGTAATAATACTCACGAAACTGCTCTTGGATCCCGAGGCAATTGTGGATATGAAACGCTCGATAAAGCGGGGTGAGGTCAAATTTCAAAACAGAATTCTCATCAATTTCTTCGACGTCTAAAGCATAGGTGAAATCTTCTATGCCCAAGCAGCTTTGCTCCTCAGCTTTCCTTTGACGAGCCAGCATATCCTCTTCCCTCTGACGAGCAGATGCAGCATATTGTATAGCAGTCTGTCCGATACTCTTTGAAGAGCTCCGTATGTTAACTAGCCACTCGTTAACTTCGGAGCACACCTTCTTCTCAACATGAGATTTCAACATAGGTATTCTCCTCTCTATCAGCGTCTTCAAAGCCTTAGCTGGGATACTCTGCAAATAATCCTTCTCAATCAAATCAACAGCTTTTAAAGCTGGATAGAATCGCCCTTCAGAGATGTGATTATTACACTTCACACAGAGATCCAACACTTGCACACAGTACTTCGACATCTTAATGGCGTCAGTCACATTCTTCTTAATCGAGTAAGAATCAAGAAGCTCCTCGAACTTTGTGAGCAAGGCGCTTCCAACTTGCTGCAACGTCGAGTTATCAGTTGACAGCTCACTTTTCAGCTCCTCCGCATCAACCAAGACACCACGTAGCTCATCGACTGCAACAATAAATTCCTCATAATGGAGCTTGCAAAGCTCCTCAATTTCAACTTCCTTCTTCTTAACCAAGTGCTTGAGCTGCTGCAAGAGGGCTTCAGGCTTCCCCGTCTCAAATGCAAGCCTAACCATCGGCCCCATATCATCCCCATTGCTTACCAAGGTTGCAAGAACCGAGTCTTCACCCGTGTCCCCACCGTTCTCAGTCACATTTCTCTTATTTCTACCACTCATTTTTCAAAATCTTCTTGTCAAATGACCTGCATTGATCAAAAGTCCATATGCTTCTTGAATTAGAACTCCTACTATTGTTCACATTATCATTAAATTCTACACTCCACTACTTACATACAGACTGCAAAATTCGAAGAATTGCGATCAACTAAAAAAAAAACAAAGGCAGCATAACAAGAAGAAACTTAACAATAATGACTTCCAATCACCAAAAAAACAAAAAAATTTAAATTCGAACTTTCTGCATTGATCAAAACCCCAAATACATGCTTCTTGAATCAGAACTCCAATTTTTTTTTACATAACTCTTAAACCGGAAAGGCAACATAACAAGATGGAACCCTAAGGTTATGGCTTCCAATTTACAAAAAAAAAAAAAACTGAGTTTCTAAATTTTAAGGTTCTCACTATAATTGCACACAATAGAACAAGACAAATAGCTCAAAAAACCCAAAATGAGTACTAAATTTGGGACGATACACACAATTTAATATTGGATCCATTTCCTTTCCAAATTCTAGCCAATTCAAATTCAAATAGCATAAAACAAACAAACAAACTAAAACAAGACAATCTCAAAGAGCTCCCATCAAAGAAAACAGAAAGAGTACAGAAAATACTCAAATTTTCCAAAAAAAAAAGATCAAATTTTTACCTGAAACAGTACAAGAAAATCAAAGCCCTCGATCTCAATCACAATCAAGAAACGAATCCCAGCACAATTCCCTTTCCCTTTAGAAATGCGTGGCGAGACCTTCTCTATCTCATTCTTTCTTGAATGTTAAAGCCAAATTGGTGTCGATGTTGTTTATGTGTGTGCAGTAGGATTCAGGACAATCATTCTTAGGCGGATTTTGCCACAATGCCAAATTTGGAATCTGAAGCATAGGTATATAAATAAGGAGAGAGGCGACAAACATTCTTGGATCAAAAAATAGTCCGTCACTCCTAATTTTATGTCTTTTTTGTTTAATGAGAAAAAATAGTAGTCTTTCTTTTTTTCATATATTTACTCTTTTATTTCCAAATATTGGCACATTAATTTTGTAGTCGAGTTTGAAACATTTTAGTCTTATCTATATTTATTATATTTAATAGAGAGCAGTTATAGGTATGGATTTAGGGTTTTCAAAAATCAAAACAGTGACCAAGAGAGTATCTATACAGTTATATAGATTTAGGGTCTTCGAAAATCTAAATAGTGATAAGAGAGTACTTATATACAGAGAATTGCTAGAAGGAGATGGCGAGAAGATATCTTGAGCTGCATCAAGGAAAATGCAGCTCATATAGCTGAGACGTGCGTACGACTAACAAACTCAAGCAACAATCTAACTAACTCTCAATTCCATGCTTCGCGCTCACAAATCCTCTTTTATCCACGTGTACATCCATGCACGCTTATTTAGCTTGCCTCTTTCACGTGCTTATTGAATACTATTTCACGTGCCAATAGTCTTCAAGATCAAATTTAGGTAATATTTTCGATGTGTTTATAATCTTTATGGTCAAATTTGGGTAATATTTTGGATGATTTCTCACATTATTGATAGTTATAACTTAATTTAATGATTTCTCACATTATTGATAGTTATAACTTAATTTCTTAAGCATGCGGATTAAATGTGAAATAAGAAACTTTACCCTATGTAATCCAGCACAAGGATATCACAATATAAATAGTACTCCTACTACAAAATAAGAGTGAACTACAATACAAATTTATTATAGTAGGAGTACCCACCGGCGGATCTAGGGGGGGCAGGAGGGGGCGGTCGCCCCCTCCCGGCCGTTCGGAGAGCCTATATTTTTCCTTGAATCGAGCCGAAAATAGCATATCCGCCCCCTCCGTGGAGTGTAGAAATATACTTTTATTTTCAATAGAAGTCCTAAAAAATTGTAGTAGTCCAATGGTTTAGTTATTAGGTTTTTCACCTAGAGGTCAAGAGTTCAACCAACAACAACATATTTTTTCCATTCCTTATTCTTTCATTTTTTCAATTAATAATGCTTCTTATTATCAAATTAAAAATTTTAAATACTCTATGAAATCAAAAAATTTACTAATTTGCATATACTCCTTATTATTTTGTTATATTTATTTTTTAGTTAAAATCTTTTTAATACTTTTGTTAATGTTATATTTGTCCTAAAATTCTTATAATTTGTAATCCAATTTGCATCTTATTCTCTATGTAACAAAATAAACATTTAAATGTGCGTGAAATCTTTATATTTATTACTTCACTTATATAACTTTTATATATAATATTTATATTGATTTTAAATGTATATAATATTTCAATATTTTTATGTTTTTAGATGAATAATAAGTGTATATTTGCAAGCTAATGCATGTTTATATTTTATTAAAGAAGCTAGTGATATTTAAATATTAATATAATAATATAATTTTTATTTTTTAATATTTAAATATTATATTTATTAATATTAAAAATATTAAATACCGCCCCCTCCGTTTCCGAGGCCTGGATCCGCCACTGGGAGTACCATTACTAAGTCCTAGTCATAAAATTACCCAACGTCCGTTTTTTATCAACACCAAGCCAACAAATATTTTGGGATATCCCAATTTTATTGATTCATTTACCTTTATAACAAAAAAGAAAAAAACATTTAAGCACTTGGACTTTATAATATCTACATTACTTTACTCTCTCTTCTTCTACTTTATTATCTCGAAAAAAAAATTTCTTTATCTATTCATTTTAACACACTTTCTTAATTTTCATTTCCAAAAAAAAATGTCCAAATAAATTGATATGGAGAACTCAGCGATATGGAGGGAGGATTATTATTCTAAAGTTTTTTTATTTTCCTTATTTTATTTTGAATGAAATGCAGCCATAACTTCATCCAAAATGGATAAACAAAATCCAGGATCCATATTCCCAACTGCCCAACCATCTTAACATCTCCTGTATCTCTCTCTCTCTCCCAAACCTCAAACATGGCAGCAATTTCTTCACTATTCAGTCCAACTCCATCATTCTCCACTCCTCTCTCCTCCTTCAAACTCTCACCTAAACTTCCCCAATATTCCAGCTTGCACCTCACTTGTCTCTCAAGAAGAGATTTCTTGAACGGATCAGCAGCTCTACTCCCACTCCTCATCTCTCCTCCGCCGCCTTCACTGGCTAGGGAAGTGGAAGTGGGATCCTACCTCCCGCCCTCTCCGGCCAACCCCTCTTTCGTCCTCTTCTCCGCCACTTCCAAAGACACCCCTGCCCTTCGTGCAGGTACTCTTTCTATCCACACACACACATTTGTTCATTTTGTTTACACAAATCTGCAAATTTTTTAGTATTATGACATGTTCAGTTTAAGGAATGGTTTGAGTTTTACTTGTGACATAGTGACTGGTTTTTAAATCTTGTTTGTATAAATGTATATTTTGATTTCAAGACTTGAGGAACATGAAGTGCAAAAGGATGATCACATGTAACCTACTATATGCATCATGTTTCAATTTGATGATAAAGTGCAACTTAGTTGATAAGACACTTCTCGTCTACCTCCAATAAGTTGGAGGTTCGAATCTTCTTTAAGGGCATTTGGTTTCTTGAAATATTTCAAGAATGCCTTTCTTCTTCTACTTCTACTTTTTCTTTTTACGTTGTTTTCGTGGTGGTTTGTACATCTCCTGCATCTGCGTGTATGTGCTGCTTATAAAAACTCTGAATATAGTTGGGTGCAGGAAATGTACAGCCCTACAAGTTCATCCTGCCACCAACATGGAAGCAGATGAGGATAGCAAACATACTGTCTGGGAACTATTGCCAGCCCAAGTGTGCAGAGCCGTGGATCGAGGTCAAATTCGAAGATGAGAAGCAGGGGAAAATCCAGGTGGTGGCATCTCCCCTCATAAGGCTCACAAACAAGCCTAATGCAACAATTGAAGATATTGGGACCCCAGATAAGGTCATTGCCTCTCTTGGCCCTTTTGTCACCGGGAACACTCTAGACCCAGATGAGCTCGTCGAAACCTCCATTGAGAAACGAGGCGATCAGACGGTACCTTCATCTTCTTCTTCTCCAAATGCTTATTTTGCTTAGTGGAGAGTGTAGTATGATGATGAAGCTTTGATGATCAGTTTTTTATTTTGCTTAGTGGAGAGTGTAGTATGATGATGAAGCTTTGATGATCAGTTTTTTTCTCCTGTGAAGTTGAAAGATTTCAAGTGTTTTTGCTTCTTGTTTTGTTGCAGTACTACAAGTATGTTCTTGATACTCCATATGCTCTCACGGGATCGCACAATCTTGCCAAGGCGACGGCAAAGGGGAACACCGTCATCCTCTTTGTTGCCAGTGCCAACGACAAGCAGTGGCCGTCATCAGAGAAAACCCTGCAAGCAATTCTTGATTCCTTTGAAGTGTAAAGCCTTTTGATGTTGGAGAAAAGAATATTTGAAACCTTTCTTCTTTTGAGGTGTTTTGTTAAACTGTCACTCAAATATATATTTTGAGACAATATACATGACAAATTTTCATCAAAATACACCAATAGATAATGATTTGTGAGATAGTACATGGGAAATAAGTTATTTGTACAATCTAAGAACTAACTCACTGGAAGCAAATTATTTGTAAAACACTGGCCCTATTTTCACTATCAAGTAGCTACTAGATATGGAGCAGAACTCTTAAACGGAAGGATGCATGAATAAGTGACATACTTGACGCTGTCAATCAAGACAACGACAGAAATTCTCTGGTGGGACTTCTTCCCCATCACACCATCCATGTCCGCCTCACCCGCCTCTCTAGGATCAACGAGCACAGAAACCACCATCGAAGATGAAGAACTGATACCTTTCAAGTTCTCTTTCTGTGAATTTCTTCCTTTGTGTGGTCTGGAAATGTTACGAGAGGATTCAGGAAGAGGTACTGGAAGACTACGAAGGATTCTACGACTCGTTGCCTTGTTGATGTGTGTGAGGTTGTGGTTTCGCTGTTCAGATATGTTTCTGGCAGTGGTGGCAGAAACTATGGCTCCTGATGTAGCAGCCGGTGATACATCAAACTGGAAAACTTCAGTACACATACCTGAGCTTAACATTGGCCCTGAAAATGGAGAATAAGAGAGCTTGTATTAATCGAGGAATAAGGTTACCAAACAAGTTTTCCAAGCATAAGAAGAAAAACCCCAAAGGAATAAAGAAATATGGTTCAAGATTCATTTTGACATAGTGCAAATGACTGAGGTATCACAGGTTGAGGAAAGACGATAGTTACCAGAAAGGCCTTCACGAAACCATTGCTGAATCTTGACATCTGGTTTCCTGATATCCTTGTCAGCCGAGCCAGAAGCAAGAGCTGGTAGTTGGGGAAGCCTAGCACCATTTATTCGGACACTGGGAACCGCGCTAGAAGGAACTAGAGCTCCGGGAACTGCACTACCAGTCTCATCACCACCAATCTTATGAGAGGACAAGGCTTTCTCACTCGCCAAAACTGAATGTATAATCAAGTTACCATCTATCTTAACAAGCTTATCATTTCTGGGAACATATAACGACGCAACAAGAGGCTCACTCTCATTACGGAATTGAATACAACCATCGACAACAGGTTTATCATGATCACATCGCAGGCTTCTACTGTATCTTCCATCAGCCTCACTCGCATTCACCATCAAAACCCTCCCATGATGTTTCTCATAGAACCCACCTCCAGCATAGCTTTCCCCACCTTTTAATGTCTCCCTGACTCCTCCATACCTCACGTTGACCATTGGTGCCAATACTCCAAATAACATGATGAAAAACAACAAACCAAGAAAACTGATGCCAGCAACCTTTTTCGTCTTTAGCCCCGATTGTTTCTTGCCCTCGGCCTTCTTATTTGACTTGGGAATTTGTGATGCTGGCTTAGGTTTCAACTTAGGGATAGGCACCAAAGGCACTTGAGACCCTTGTGGTTTCACCATATAAGGTGGAGTATACATCATCCATGGATACATCATCGCTGGATACATCCCAGGAGGAGGAGGCGCCATTGGCGAAGGTGGGACTGCACCTCCACTCATTTGCTGCCGGAGAGTCGTATTTTCCGCCATAAAATACGAAATCTTCGAGTTTAAGTCTAGAATCGTCGAATTCATCATCTTCACCTTCTCCTCTAACTCCTCAACATAATTCTTCTTCCTCTGTCTGGATAATTGGGCACTCTCTCTATTTCTTATCAACCTCAACTTCCTTTTCTCGTCGTCATCGCTCGCCTCAACATTTGGGTTAATTTCTGAGTTACAGTTAGATTTTCTAAGCTTAATCCCGGAATCCACATTATTATTAGGCAACTCTTCACAACCCTTTTTCCTTTTCAACAAAGAGCTACTAACATTGATTTTAGGCGGCTCTATTTTCTGATCAACAACACCAATTCTAGTCGACCTCTTATTCATATGTGGAGAAGAACTCACCGAATTTGCAGCACGATCATTGGAGTCCTCAGAGACATTAGAGCCGCAATTCCCCGAAGCACTAGTTTCCGGCGAAGGACAATCCGACACGTTCACTCCACTGCCGCAATTTTCAGAAGTTCCTCCATTCGATCCGTCCGATTCTGATGGAATATTGAGATAGCCGGAAATCTGATGAGACTCCAATTGCGACGACCCGGAATCTAGAACCCCGGAGCCATCGGAGCTGTGATCGCCGGAACCGCGACGCACTTCTGGACAATTTGTTTTGAAAACAGCGTCCAATTGGTTGGAATTCGGTTGAAATTGCGGGAGATTAGCTCCGTCTCCGAACTCCTGAAACTGGAAAGGGAGGAGGTCGTCGAGCTCTTCGGCGGATGGAATGTAGAGATCTTCGAATGAGAAATCCAAATCGAAATCGTCGACAACATGATTTTCACCCCCAATGGCGCCACCATCATCGATCAACTGCTGGGAAAAGAAGGCGGAGTCAAACGGCGGAACTGAAAGGCCGTAATCCAAATCAGTGGTATGTTCGGGCGGAAGATCGTCGGAAATCAGTGTGGCGTCGGCCATGATTTTTGAGAATTTGGAGAAAGATTGGATTTTTAGGGTTGAATTGGGGATTTAAGTGATTTGGAAGGATTATCTTGTTGACTCGGTTTTTACGTGTCTCACGCTCTTCAAAAATTAGTAAAATACGGAGTTGGTTTTGAACCTAAGTGTGCGGTGATTACTTGTATATGTATTAGAGTATCCATAATTAAATAATGGGATATTTAGAAATTTGTTTATTTACAGATTCTCGATAATATCACAAATATAAATAGTTCTTGAATTTTTCTACCAGCAACAAAATTCGATTGCATTTTGTTTGTTACTATACACATAAAGAGCATTAACAATAGCAATACTCTTCCCACTACTCAGCTACAAATTCCTCAATCTGTTCTCTACGCCCTTCCGACAGCCTTCCTAAAAGCCCTCTAATTTGATTCATTTTAATTATTGATGTTTATCAATAGTATTAAAAAATTGAAATGTAATGATTTGTATATATAAATTTGATATAAAAAAATAAATTAAAATTATGGTTGGACAGTCACTCGGCGTGCAATAGGCGCCAAGCCGGCGTTTGATTTCCATTTTAATTATGGTTGGCATTCAACCTAAAGGTGTGCGGTGATTTGTTTGTATATGGAGTATTAGAGTCTCCATAATTAAATAATGGGATATTGGTCTTTAGACTTTAATATATTTCCTCCGTCCATACGTATCGTACTGGGAGATGATATGAGATTTTAAAAGATGTTATTTTGTATATTAAGTGGTGAGATAAAATATAATTTTATAAATAATGTGAGAGAGAACTTTTTCTAAAAAAAGAAATGTGATATCTTATATGGGACAAACTAAAAAGGAAAATGTATCATTTATTATGGGATGGATGGAAAAAATTTGTTTATTTACATATTCTAAATTTGACAATAATATCATAAATTTAAATAGTTATTAAATTTTTTTATCGAAAACAAAATTTGGTTGCATTTCGTTTGTTATTATACACATAAGAGCATTAGCGATAGCAATGCCCTTCTCACAACTCAGCTACAAATTTCTCATGCCATAGCATCAAAGTCATTCCCATAGTCCAGTTGTTCTCTACGCCATCACACGACCCTCTCAACAGCCTTCCTAAAGTCCTCCAATTTAATTCATTATAATTGTTGGTGTTTATCAAATAGTATTAAAAATTTGAAGTGTAATGAGTTGCATATATAGATTAGAAATAAAAAAACAAAAAAAAAATTATGGCTCGGCGGCCGCTCGGCGCGCAATAGGCACTGAGCTAGCGCCCAACGACCGGCAAGCTCCTCTTGGGCGCCCCTCCCCATTGGCTCGGCTGTTGCAATAGGGCCCTTCTCGATTGCCATCATGCTAGGTGGTGGCTAGGGTCCTATTGCTAATACTTTTAAGATCCGATCGAAAAAATTCAATGAATATTTAAGTTCGTGATATTATATGTCAAATTCAAAGTTCGTGAGAAAACATAATTAAAAAAAAATTATATTGGCGTAATATCCCTTAAATAATCGAATATTTGGATATCCTAATTGTTTTTTTAAAAAAAAAAAACGGTGCGAATCAGTAAATTATTAAAAAATCTAAAATATGATGTCATTTGATAATTCTTATCAATGGCTTCATTACATCTACAAGTCAAAAATTAGAATCAATTATTCTGCATAGTATAAATTCACAGGACCAATATCATTGTCCTCTTATTCATATCATTGTCAATCAGTGCTCATATCATATAAATTTACACCTTATATTACTATATCATTCTTGCAATTAAGCAATACTTCCTCTCTCAACTTTTATAATATAATATACTCTAATCATTTTTTTTTCTGTATTACCAATTATATATTAAAACTTACATAGTTTAAAAAATTATCTATTTTTAAGGAATAAGAAAATATCATAATTCCTAGTATTATTTTATGGCTTTCAAACCTAATAATTATTATGTACACAAATATTGTTATCAATACATACCAATATCAGTGTTCTTGTTACCATAACCGTTTTCTATTAAAAAAAATCTGTCATCAGTACTAAATATTTAGTTACTAATATGATCACATGTATCGCACAATTGATTGCCTGCAAAACTGGAAAAAGAAGAAATTATTTGTAATATCATCAATCATTTACTCTTTGACATTTTGGATTGTTCCAAATTACTCGAATCATTTCTCTTTTTGACTAAAAATAAAGTATTTAATTATATTTATTTTATTTTTTATTTTACTTATTTAATTTATTAAAAGAAACGCTGCAAGTAACATGCAACGGAGGGAGTATAGTAAATTTAGATCTTAAATTAAGAATATTAGCTTCGTCGTGAGATACCCAAATTCACTGTATTTTTCAGCATTCAAAATATTCCAATTAAACAAAATCTCCAAAATCCAGTTATTATAAAAGTAAGCGCTGCCCACAAAGGCAAAGCCCAACGCTACAAGTCAAAAATTGTGGATTTATAAATAAAACCTAAAAGCGAAATCCAAACCCCAAAACACGCAGCTGAAAAATTCCATATAAATCCGCCCCATTATTCTCCATTTCCACTCTCTTCCATTGGTGGGAAGGAAATTACCCAAAGGGAAAATTCGAGAAAAGGGTTTCCCTTTTCTCAATTTTTTCTTCCTTCTCTCTCTCCCATCGCTGCGCGCCGGAGGAGTCACCGTATGTTCTTTTATTACTAAATTCTCGTCTATCGCTACCGTAATCTAGGTAGTTTTCAACAATTTTTCTGTAGATTTTTGGGATTATGGATTTGACTTCGCAATCGGCGGCTGAATTGGAGCGGAAGGCGGTTGATGACGACCACCAGGCGCCGCCGCCGCCCTACGTTTCGATGGTGGATCCGTTCCTCGTCGAGGCTCTCCAGAACCCTCGTCATCGGCTAACTAGTTAGGGCCTGCCTCCCTTTTTCTCTCAATTGAATCAATTATGCGTTTGTTTTTGTTTTAATTATTCAGTTTTTGGTTGTGCTTTAGGGATGTTTGCATATTTGTATATGTAGTTGCGACTAAGATCTGTTTATGATAGATGAGCTATGTATATTAGGTAACTTTGTTGAATCCTTTGTAATAAGAGAATTTAGTGCCAAATTGATGCAGATCTGTGTTTAGAAATCTGAGTTTTGAGTTAAATTGAGCTGAAATAGTAAATTAGGGATTATCCCATTCTGAATCTTGTATGGTATAAGTGTGGAATCTGAACGAATTGCTAGAACTAATTAGCTTTTCTGTTTGCCGTGAAATTTCTTTCTTAGTTGGATTTGTGAAGAAACTTGAACTTATTGACAGCTAAAACATACTACTTACATATCATTTTTTAAAGAGCTTGATACAAAATTTATGAATTTGAGGATCTTCTGAAACAATTCAATTTTGAAACTTAAAAAGATAGATATAGGGCTTAAATTGATGAATTGAATTTCTGTGGTTGATGTCTGATGCCAATGGCCTCAGGTTCAAGTCCATCGTGGTGCGGAACTGCGGCCTTTAAGTTTCTAAAGACAAATTAAAAGTGAATAAAAGCATTAAGAAAAGAGATATTAAAACTGAATAAAATAAAAGTTAAACAAAATAAAGGAAAAAGGATATTAAAAGGGAAAACTCACGCTGATAGTGGCGTATAGAGAATCTTGAACCTTGGTTTTGTAACAGTAGGTATATGTTTATGTGGAGGTATGATACAAGCCAATTTGTTTTCCAAATTCAGAGCGAGAAGTTCTGTTCTAGGATCTCCATGGATACACTTGAACAGTTGAACTAAATGGTCAAGACTTGAAGCTATTTTACATTCTTAGAAGACTTTTTAATAATTATGTCACAAAAGAGGAACTATAGGAATAAAATTGCTAAATTGTCATCAATATAAGGTCCCGTTTCTACTTGATAGAAGTGGATGGAAATCATGTAGCAGGTAATCTGGGCGACTGCAGGCCCATTGTAGGCTTGTAGCAGATAAACTCTTTGTATTGGCTTATTTTCAATCGCATGTAGCTTTTCTATTCTATACCCTCCATTGATAGATAATCTCCTTCCTTCTACTGCAACAGAAAGTGTATATATGCAGTCGTTACTATGATATTATGGCTTTTCCTTTTGCTTGAACTTTTGATCAATACCAGTATATGATGATAATTTTGTGAACATGAATTTCAGTTCTACGAATGGAGCTTGATATACAGAAGTTCCTGCAGAGTCCTGATATTCAGCAGTTTGAGTTTCCGCACTTCCCAACTTCATACCTTCGTCTTGCTGCTCACCGGGTTGCCCAACACTATGGTTTGCAGACTATGGTTCTGGATAGTTCTGTGGATGGCCAAGGAATCCGGATTCTGGTTATAAAGAAAGCAGAGAGTAAGTCTCCGGCTGTTTGCTTATCTGATGTACCAGCTAAAAAGTCAGAAAATGACAAGCTTGATCAACTTAAGATTGTCATACGACCAAGACCTAAAGGCTCCTCAAATAACTCCAATGAACTGGGGCTTAAACGCAGTCCGGTGAGATCCGTGGAAGAGAGGAAGGAGGAGTACGACAGAGCAAGGGCTCGTATATTTAGCAGTCCAAGTAGTTCCGAGTCAGAAGATACATCTTTCCAGGTTGCTTCTGATGGAAGGAATTCGATTATAAATGAGAATGAAGTTTCTAGAAACCTTGCTATTGATATGGATAGAAGCCCCTTCTTCAGGGAAGTAGGTAATTCTTCTAGAGTAGCCATTCTTAGGGACAGGGAAAAGGACCGAACAGACCCTGATTATGATCGCAGTTATGACAGGTAATTTGTTATTGGTAGTTATTGACCAAAATATATTATGGTTGATTTTCTCTCTAGAAGTTTCCTGTTTCACTGCATAGATTGTCAATGCAAACCTTGACTGTTACGTTTTAACTTTGTCATACATGATACAGATATGTTAGGAGCCTCCCGAATAACCAGAGCTTCAACCCAACACCCTTCAATATGCAGAAATTCCAGCCTCCGTTCGTCCATTATGAGTCTGTATTTCCCCATCATGGTCAGATGGCAGCAGCACCTCAAGGTTCTATAAACTATGGAAACCATGTGATGGGCCCTTACTGTGCCATGGGGTTAAATCCCGCTTCTACTGACGCCTTGTATGTGCAATGGCCAACTCAGTCCATGATGTATGCACAGTCATATGATCAACTAAGACATGGCTTTTTTCAGGTAGGCTTCCGCTCCTCTTGTCTATTATTTTTGAAACATATATGACTAATTCGTTGTATATACCAGGCTCCCTTCTGCCAGCAGCCTCTGAGTTTCGATTACTCACAGAACCATCGATGACAGTTGGAATTTGGCTGGGAACCATAGGGAGAAAGGTCATTTAGGTTATAGTGTTGAACCACAATTGAACTTTGTCCTGTGATTTAGTTTCCTTGTGTTGATTCTTCTCCATTTGTTGTAAGGTTGTAGCAGAAAACTTAAGTATTGTACCAAGTTAATTTGCTTATCGGGAGAGACCAAATCTCTATTCATGTTGCAGATATTTCTTATTTGGATAAATTCATCAGTATTGTATTGTGCTTTGTAGAGACGTCGAGTATCTTCATCAAAGTCTTTTGCGTTCCAACTTCCTTCCTTTACAATGAGACTGCTTCTAGTATGAATAGTTAGTAATTGTACCTTGGTAAATACAATTATAGTACTCCTCCACTAGTTATGTTTCAACGAAAGTAGCATACCTCTGCATGAATAATATATCAGAGTTACTTTTAAATTATAGTCCAAATGTTGATATTATGGACCTTTTATCATGAATTTTGAATATTATGGAGTAAATACATAATTAGCCACCTGCATTGACTGGTGTGTTTTGAAAAAGATAAGCTTCCAATCTAAGGATATGCAGCCGAGAAATAGGCTGCAAAAAATCTAAAATGTTTCTTTAAATGGCGAGAAATCAACAAAAACTCTTCTAATCTGTCTAAAAATTGCAACTCAAGAAAGAAACAATAAAACTACATACTAATTAAATTTGTACTAATAATTTTCACGTGAACAAATGAACATGGGATTATATTTCAGGCTATAATTTAGGTAGTACTACTAGTTTATTATATATACATGCATGAAGCACAAGTTACGAAACCAGATCCTTATGTTCATTGTCAGAAACGAAGTGTGACAATATGTTAATTAGAAAATGCGACTGGAATCCAGATTTTCAACACATAGGTGGTTGTAAAATTGTGTAATTATTTGCATACAATTAAAAAGATTTGCAAAACGTGTGGTCGGAGTGGCGAACCAGGTTTGAAATTGCAATTTTAATTGGTGGATTAAATAAAATAAAAATAAGTGCGCAGCAGATGGGATGTGTTTGGTGAAGTAACTTGAGCCAATAATCATGCCGGTCGTATAAGCCGGCGCCACGCCTTTATAGTTTTTATTTAAACAAACATCTACTTACCTTTTCCACTGGATTTTACTTTTGATATATTTGGATATTCGATCAATAAATTACTCACATTCCACGCTTTGTTACTTTATTTATTTACATTGGTAATTTTATAAGCAACAAGTCTCAATTTCATCACAATCTATGTGCTGCTTCATTAACTCCATCAACACATTCTCGTGCAACGTAAGTAGCCAACAAATCGGGATTTTGGATCTTGTACAATGTAGTACTTATTTCCTTATCACCAATACACATTATACCATACAATATGGTAATTTGAAGCTGGTGCTAGTTTATGCTAATACCACTACTCCAACTACTAGTACTTGAAAAGAGACGACGTAGCGTTGGAGACATTCCACGCTCGCCCTCCCTGTAGAAGAGCAGAGTTTACTCAAAGGAATGGATCGATTAGATCCATTGTATAGTTATCTATTTATCAAAGCTATCATACATCTCATATTTCATTATCACCAAAGCGCTTATGTGATGGATCCCACATACCATCCACTTTATACGAGGCAACATAGCATTGGAGACATTCCATGCTCGTCTCGTCGAGTTTACTCAAAGGCATGGATCGATTGGATCCATCACTGTCCTTGATAAAGTTATAGTTTTCGAAATACTATCATCTCTGTCAAAACTCCACATATCGTATTTCATTATCACCAATGCACTTATAGGTGAATGGATACCCAGATACACGAGCAGAGTTTGTTCAGAAGCATAGTGAAGAGAGTAATGAATATATGAAGTCTATCTTGAAGCAACTTACAAGCTGGATAATGAACAAAATAGTCATATCACATAATTCATCTTTTCTTTTAAATAGAAGAGGATTCATCTAAGAATCTTGCACAACAGCAAGCAAAATTTTACAGTCAAATAAGTTAGGGGATGCATTCTAACAAAAGCAGACTTATAAGCAAGCTCATCATAAGCTAGAAGCGAAGCAACAAAGATTGGAGCAGAGGATTATCAACAATCAATGGCAGGATACATGTGGATGATGCAGTCCATGCTTTTCTACTACACATTATACGTGTTCAAAATCAGATACGAACCGTGATAAGACGAGAAAGATGAAGGCGAATCAGCACACAGATGAAGTGAAATAAACTAGCATGCCCTGTAAGAGTTATTGAGTTATACTGATTAATTAATCAAACTACACTAAACTAGTGTCTAATCAAGCATCACTAATCTTGCAAGATTTCATCAGAAAAAATCTTCCAACACCAAATGTAAGCAAGAAGCACCTTTTTATGATTTAGGGATTCAACTTTAGTAGTTCATCAAACTGAATTATTGACAAAATGGAACCTACATTATGCAATAAGTAATTAAGCAGACTAAATCAAGTGGGAAATCATTTTAAACAAAGCATGAAAGGCCTAAAAATGAACACCAAATAAATTAAAAATCAAAAGAGTGTAATTTAAAGCATTCAATCATCACAAGATTTTCACAAAGGGGAAAAAGAGAAGAAGGAGAATCCCAATCTCCTCAATCATCTCCAGTGGGAAACAAGGTGAGCACTTTCCGGGCGCTGGCCGGAGTAGACGACTCCAAATCCTCCACATAGGGCGGCGGCACAGCCCTCTGCATCTGCCTCATGTAAGGATCGAATTGGGCATTGGGAGGAGAGTTCCCAAAATGCCTAAACTGCTGGGGGTGCGGCGCCACGACGGCCATCTGGTGGTGGAAGGGGAGGTAGTGGTCTGCGGCGCGGGCGACGGGGTGGAGGAAGTGAGGGGGGACGGGGGAGCTGGCGAAGAGGTGGTCGGTGGCGGGGTCGCCGGCGCCGGCGGCGGAGGCGGAGCCGCCGGCGGAGATGGTCTGCATCCGCTTGAGGTAGAGGCGGTACTTCTGGAGGTGGCTGGCGACATTCTCGCGGGTGAGGCCGTCGACGCTCATGAGCTGCATAATCGTCTTGGGGACGGCGTTCTTGATGCCGAGGTGGGCGACGGCGTCCACGAAGCGCTTGTGGAGCTGAGGGGTCCAGACGAGGCGGGGGCGCTTGAGGGTGCGCGCGGGCTCGTCGGAGGCGGCGGGGGCGGCGGCGCTGACCTCCGGGGAGTCGAATTCGGCGGAGGAGTTGCGAGGGGGCGGAGGGGAGGGGGCGTGGTGGTGGTGGCGGGTCGGGATGTTGAAGGCCAGGGCGAGATCGGGGGTGATTAGGGATTGGGAGAGGGGCATCAGATCCTCCGGGGATGGGAGCTCCTCCTCCCATTTTGAGAACCAGTTTGAATCTTCTTCCCTCATTGCTTTTAATTACTATTCAATTGAAGCTAAAGCTTGAATCTTGGAGCTGGGAAATCTGCAGAATTGGGGGAAGAAGATCTTGGAAGTAGATAGAGAGAGAAAGAGAGAAATGTGTTCGTGGGTGAGGGAGGGGGGTGGGGAGGGGAGGGGTGATCGAGGTGGATCTTGTTTTCTTCTTTTCAGCTTTTATTAAGGTTACTGTTGTTGATGCTTTTTCTCTTCTGATTTTTTGTGCGTGTGTATGTATTTTTATTTTCCTACACTTGATTGCTTTTACTTAATCCATGTATTTTCGCTTTCTTTCTTTCTTTCTTTTTTATTTACTGGATTTATTCTACAACGAGTTACGAGTGACACATTTTTTGCGTATTGTAAGAAAATAATGTTAATAATTAAAATAAGAACTTTTCTCTTGAACTTATTTTATATTAATAGAAACTAGATAGTAAAGTTAAACAGATAATAATGTACATGAAGCATTTCTCAATATTATTTTATCTAAAAGTATTTCATTATTATCTTTCTATTTTAGTTATTTATTACTCTATCTGTTTATAATAAGAATTTTATTTATCATTTCCGTCCGTACAATAAGAATTTTATTTCATTTTTACCGTTAAGTAAATTTCATAAGAGCATCTCCAATAGCGGCTAGCCCACCAGCTAGTCGAACCATTGGAATCGGCCAGCGCAATTTCCTGATTGCCGCCGTGCACTTTTGAATAGAGGTGTGGTCGGGTCTGCCAGCCGCATCGTGCCTGAAGCGGAAATACAGATATCGACGCTCCAAAGCGTCAACGATACGCATAAACAACTCCATGCGCATTCTAAAACGCCACCTGAACATGTTTGCGGGAAACCGCGGGTTCGGAGCGAAGTAGTCGTCATATAGCCGCTGATGTGTAGCTACGTGATCCCGATCAATCATTGCTCGGCGGTGGACAACGGGTGGAGGGCGAGGTACAGCCTACTGTTCGACCCTTCGCGTGTACCGCTCTATCTCGCGGTTCATGTAGGCCTCCGTAGCCTCGTTCATCTGCCGTTTGTACTCCTCAGCATCCCCACCACTACCACCACTACCACCACAACCACCACTGCTACCCCCCGCGTTACTCATCACTCGATGTTGCTCTTGTACAGAAATTTAGAGAGAGAGAAAACTCGTTAAAACAAGTGGTGCAAATGAAAATGAAACTAAAATCGCGTATATATAGTTTTTCAAATTTTTTTAAAAAAATAAAAATAAAAATAGCGTTGCCTGATTGCTCGCCGATCGGCACGCCACAATGGCGGCCAACGTTCGTAAATCGGCGTGCGCTCGCCTATTCTCTCGCCGAAATTGCGCTGGCTGATTCCAATGGTTCATCTGGCGACGCGAATCGACTAGCCGGTGGACTAGCCGCTATTGGAGATGCTCTAAATATCAACTTATTCCACTTATATTTTTTAAAATTTGTGCTCAATACCGGGAAAGATGGGGGAGTATCTATTTTTTTAAAAGCTGAAAGGGGGTACTTGGTAGTACTTCTACTTAAATCAATTATAACCAATTTCATTTTTAGTTTTGTATATCAAAATTAATCACTTTATATTTATGATAAATTTCTCAATTCAATGAAATGAAACTCTCATAGTGCGTGCATACTAAGTACACACACATAATACATACATTCACAATATCAATTCAAAATAAATAGTAGAAATATAATATAGAGATATAAACAAAAAATAAAATAAATATACAATTAAAAGTCAATGTCAAAAGTTAATTTTTGATTCACAGAACAAAGATTTTGAAATTGAATTAGTATAATATTATACTAATTTATAATTTAATTTAATTTAATTTAATTTAATAAATTTCAACTATTACGATACAAATTCAGTTTCACTGTGTACCATAAACCCCCTTCCCTAACATTTTTGTATTTGGTGAGGGTATCATTTATTTTCCCAACCAAAATCACTAACAACGGATCTATCTCAAGGTAAATATAATTACTGAAAAATATCTATTTTCAAAAAATTATGTCTATATCCCACAAAATATATATGCGCACAAATGACGCGGTGAGCTAAAATTCACACGAAATATGTCCTTGATATATGACAAAATCACTACCAACGAATGTATCTCAACATAAGTATAATCATTAACAACGAATATATCTCAGTGTAAATATATACTATAACTTTTTTACATCATGTTATAATAAATTGAAATGAATAAATAGATTATGTTTTTTCGAGCCCAATCTCTTTTTCAAGTCTTTACTATCGTTACATACATCATAAATCCCTACATCGCAAGTTCTCCCAATGATCTACACAACTCAATTTCTATGAAATAAAATTGCAATTCAAATGTAAAATAGTGTGAAAGCAATCAAAATTAGAAGCAAAATAGGGAGTTTTGGGTGCAGACATAGTGATGAAATATACGAAATCAATAGATGAGGTGAGAAAAAGCAAAGAGTTGTGAAACAACGTTATTGGAAAATAAAGAAAGTGTTTGTGTAGAGCAGTTACAACTCTTTTTTCCATGCGCGAGAAAGCGAAAAATTGTTACGATCAATTGCTAACTTTCTTAAGTTGTTAATTCCTCAGCGCAGTGTATTAAAAATGTCAACGCGATGACATTAAAATGTCAACACATAATTTTGTTGAACTTCAATATAATGTATTGATATTATGTGTTGACATTTTGATGTCACCGTGTTGACATTTTTAATACACTGTATTGATGAATTAACAGAGTTATCAACTTAAATAGTTAGCAATATAACGCACCCCTATATTTTAATTTGTAAGAGCAACTCCAAGGGAAGAAGGTAAATGAAAATGGTATATCATGTTTATACTTTCTCAAAAAGTGCAATATACCTTTCTAAAAATCAATCAACTCCAAGGATAAAAGGTATATCATTTTAAAAAAAATAAAATAATAGTACAAAAGTATTAAAAAAACATAAAGTGTAATACCTTCTCAAATACCTTCTCCCTTGGAGAATGATTTTTTATGAAAAGAAGTAAATATGGTGGTTATATGATTTTACCTCTTCATTGATGGAGAGGTAAAGATACCTCTTCAAAATGGGAAAAGATATAATACCTTCTCAAATACCTCTCCCATTGGATAATGATTTTTCATGAAGAAAAGGTAAATATGATAGTTATATTAGTTTACCTCTCCATTTATCTCTCCCCTTGGAGATGCTCTAAGTAAATGTAAAATTACTAAAATACCGAGTTGAAACATCATTCTTTTCTCCGATTGTAATTTATGTACTAGTAGTATATATTTTTCATAGAAAGTTACACATTATCGACACATAAGCATGACACGACATGGTCCGGTCACTTTGAATTCTTTTAGAATACTAGTAGTAATATTATTGTTCGTAATATTTTTTGTAATTACGGTTAAGTTAGAACAGAATCGATGGCATAGGTTGAAACACTATTTAAAGCTCTAAGTCTCTAACTATTTAATGCTCATAAGTTTTTTTACCTATTTTCAATTCAAAGAGATATTGACTTAGAGTAGTTGTAAATACCCATCAATTCGTGTGTACTTCAAAATTGTATCACACTGATTCAATGAACAAGATTTAAAAAGGAGTACTAAAGTTACTAAAGTGTCGTCTTCGTATGAGGTGTACTAAGAAATATTTCTTCCTAGAGTATAATTCAGCATATGTATATTTTGTTTCATGTAACTTACATCAATTACATGTGATGGAATATGCGACATTACTGGGCGGAAAAAAGATTAATGTCTCTACTATGATAATTTCAAAAATGGAAGGTTCTCTACTTGCTTTTGTTACACTAGCAAACTGCATTGTGGAAAACTTGGAGTATAGTAGCTGAGTTACTTATATTATTATGGTTTACTATGTTCAACTAAAAACCTAAAGAGAGACGCAACCAGTGATGTTAGTATAATTTTGGTATGACTTAAATATAACGTACATAAGGTTATCGACATTCACAGCTCTTAAATCATTCATTTTCTTCCTTATTTATGGATCCACAATTTTTTACCGCTTTCTTTATTTAAAAAATTAACACCCAAACCCACTATTCATTTCCTTAACGATTTATAGCTTCCACCTTTTTATTTTTCATTATTTCTTTTATGTTGTACTCTCCGTTCCATTTTAGAAGGTCTAATTGAATCTGGTAGGAATTTTAAAAAATATAAGTAAAAGTTTGTTAAAAAGATAGTGAAAATTTGAGTTACATTTATTAGTTTATAGTAATAAAATATGAGCGGAGTGAAGTTAGTGGAATGTGTGACCTATTACTATTTATCAAATATTATAACTGAGACCCCTAGGGGAGTGATCAATTGCTAACTCATCATTTAATTGCTAACTACAACTAATTTAAGGCCACATGATTTTAAAAAACGTGTGGTCTACAATTTGCCACGTGTAATTTTCGTTTTTATTAATTAAATCGAATTTTTTTTTAAAAAAAACGCCAAATTAGGGTTTTGGATGAAAATGTTAATATAGTGTTTCGAAAATATCAACACAATGCTTTGAGAATGTCAACACAAATTTAGGATTGACATTATATATGCGTTATATTGACATATTATCTTAGCTGTATTGACATTAGCCTGTGTACGAAAAATACGAAAATTCTAGATTTTTTTTATAAATTTTGACGTCGGAACATATGCATGTAGTATATCGTTGGAATCTTTATAAAATTATCTTTAATTTGATATATGTTATATGAATTTAAAGTTTTGGGATTTCTTTTAAAAGTTAGTTATAACTAACTTGACATTAAAACCCCTATTGATTGTTATTGGAATTAATCCTATAGCCTTATTGACGTTTTTTGTTGATCGTATTGACATTTTGTGGTTAATGATCTAGGCCTTTAATTTGAATATCTAATGGCTATTATTGAGTTGTAGTTAGCAATTAAGCATTGAGTTAGCAATATAACACTCCCCGAGACCCCTAATATGAGACGGACTAAACAGAACTCCTAAAGTGGAACAGATAAGGTAATTTAGTCATCTCAATTTATTTAAAATAGTATTATACTACTTCAGTCTTTGAAAAAGAAGTATAAACTTATGAAACGACACGATATTTAATGACAATTGGTAAAATAAGATAAAAGAAATGGTAAAATAAGAGAGAAAGAAAGAAAAATTGAGTAAAGTAAGAGAGAAGTCTTTGTAAAATAGAAACTTTTGAAACGACACAAGTTTTATTAATGCACAATTGGTAAAATAAGATAGAAGGATTGGTAAAGTAAGAGATAGAAAGGAAGGAGGGGGGAAACGAGTAAAGTAAGAGAGAGGAAGAGAAAAAGTAATGGAGATAGAGTTAGTGAATTGTGTAGTTCACTCCCTAAAATAGAAAGTTTCTCTGTGAGCATCACAAGGGGCAATTGCCCAAGCTAAAAAAATTATTTATATTATTTTGATCATTAATTTTTAAATTTTTTTAAATTTTCTCTATATATGCCCCTTCTCCAATTCTTAAAATATCTTTATATGTATTTTTGTCCTACTTATATAGAATTTTTGGATCCATTCCTGCTTCTATTCATTTCAATTTTCCAAAATTTAGTTTCTGCGTTTTAAATTCGATGCGTGGACTTCAGACTCGTTGAATGATTTTGATAGTAGTAGGAGTATATAATTGTAACAAAAATAAGGCCGTAAATTGTACTTGCAGGATAAAGTGATCAAGATAAGATGACCTAATAAAAATATAATTATATGGGCAAAAGATACATAATATATTAGTCATTGGTGCGTGGGGTCGCCTTAGAGTAGGTTGAATATCTTCTATTTCAACAGATCTAAATATATAAAATTATGGTTTTTAACTGATTCAAAATAATTACTAGTATTCTGTATATATATGAAGAGGGTTGTTTATTAGGTTAGATAATTGTCACAAATAAAGGTAGAATTTACATACAGTAGTGTTATAAATAAAACGAGAGAGTAATAAATATTTTATTAAAAATGGATTAAATTTGGTTGAATTCAATGCAAGTTGAAGTTGACAAATGTAAATATGAGTAACTCAAATTCAAGGAAAAATGGCAAGTATCGGAATCCAATTATTGATCCTTCGATTTTAATTTATTTACAAGGAGAGTAATTTAATTTTTATCTATATATATTGGTCCTTATTATTCTACCACTATGGGAATTTTCACTTATATTTTTGTCTAATAGCTATGAAATTGAAAAAAATCACTTTAATAAAGGAGCTTAGACAATGTGCGAGGAGTGAGGTCGTGTTGTCTATTCAACACACGATTCTACTCTAAATAGATAATAATATATACACAAAAATGAAATAGAGCTAAAAATAAGTGTGATTTTGTTACACTAGCTAAGCTATGAAGACTGTACAATGATAAATAGAGGGAGACTGCGACATCGATAAATTTTTCTACAAAAATCTTGTTGGTCACATGGTGTGACACAAGACTTATCTAACCCATATGCAATAACAAATGTGTGATGTTGTTATTATTTGGTTGTGTTTTGATATAAAAAAAATGGTATGGTGGGGTTGGAGAGAGAAATTGGTAGCTTTGTGGGGAATCATTTTCATTTGTAAGTTTGTTTTGGATGTGGGAATCATATGTGGTTTAGATGCGATTATTGCTTAGATGTTGACACTCTCACAAAGTGAAGTTGTCATTTTCTTCTAAAAACGTGATTCTTGTGAACTCTAGCTAGTATTCATCGTTACGCTAAAATCCCCCTTTTTCTTCTTTTGTTTTCGATCTTATCTGTATTTCGAATATCTTAAAAAAATTGTCTTGGTATTTTGAGTATCTAAAAAAAGGAAATTTTGTCTTAGTATTTTGAGTATATGAAAAAAAGAAAAAAATTGTCTGGGTTATGATTTTCATTTCTATTTGTATCTTGATAATCTTAGAATAAGATATTTTTACTAATTTTTTTAAAAAGTGTGATAAAATCAAATATAAACTCAAAGGAAAAATATTACGCGAATGCAAGTATAGGGTTAAAAAGCTATAACAAATATAGAAACAAATTTACACTTTGAGGAATGGTCCCAATTAATTTTATAAAATGCAAGTATAGGGTGAGAAAACTTACAAATATAGAAACAAACTTACATTTTGAGAAATGGACCCAATTAATATTATAAAACTTAAAATAATATTAGTATAGGGATGTGATCAAATGAAAACTCTAAATATTGTACAAACTCAAAACTATGATCTGGACCATTGAAAAATGTCAACAGATCACAAAAAAGCATCAACAGGAAAATATCAACAGAATTTCAACGGTAGTCAATGATTGATGCTATGTTGATATTGTGTTGACATTAAAATCTTAAAATTTTACATTGTGTTGATATTGTATTGAAACTGTGTTGAAGCTATATTGAAAAGTTTTGAATTTATACAATATATAAGTTTTCATTTTATCACTACACAGTATAAAGGTAAAATCAATGACACGACGCAGTAAAACCATCAAAACATTAATACTTTTGAGAATTGAGAAACAATTTGAGTTAACTGCACACACTATTAGATTAATGCATTTGCTGTGCTAGACACATGCATGTTCTACCTAATTTTAGGGGTTTAACAATGCCAAAAAAATGTACTACAAAAAAAGACAAAATTAGAAGCAAGTTGTCGACTGAATGAATTAAGATAAGAATACGCAAAATTTGGAATGCATTTGAAACACTGCTTCATAAAGCAGATCAACATTCAATACGACACTCGAAATTCGCTACTAAATCCTAGTATATGATAGTGTAATTGAATAATTCAATTCTCAATTTCTGGTTAGATTTCACACTCGTGATTACAATTTACAATCTATACTACAACAAATATTATCCTTTTTCTCAAGCATGATTTTACGTTACAATGTTGTCGATTTCCCGTCTCCGACCGGATCATACTCCATATGAGGTAAATTATCCCTCCATCCACCGTTTGAAGAGTTATTTTGACTCGATACGGATTTTAAGAAATTATTTAATTTTATGAAGAAAAGTAAAGTGAGAAAGTAAGTGCATGTGAGAACAATTTTTTATATTAGTTTTATATTGGATTGTGAGTGTAAGAAGTTAATTGAATATGAGGTCTGTACACCAAAAGTGAAAAAAAGTAAATGGTTCTTTAAATCTTAGACAATCCAAAATGACAAAATGATTGTTTAAATGGTGGACAGATGAAGTACTATTTTGTCTAGTCCAATTTAAGGACGGTATTATGTTTTACGGCTTGTATTGAAGTATGGTGACGAGGTAGATGCAATGCTGCACCAGAATGGTGGTAAATCCTTAGCCAATTGGAATAAGAGTTTGCAAGAGCTCATACATATTATTCTCTTCGTCTCTCACTCAAAACGTGACATTTACATTTTCTAGGATGTTTCATTATTCTTATAGACACATTTTTTAAAATCAAATCATTATTATCTCTATTTTATTATTCTTCAGTTCTCTCTCTACACAACTTACAAAATATAATTGCATACACATTTTTTTAAATAAAATCATTATTATCTCTATTTTATTATTCTTCAGTTCTCTCCCTACATAACATACAAAATATAATTGCATACAAATTTGTGACGAACAGGAAAATCCATAGAACTACATAGTCTAAAATAGTATAGAATTCATGTGATATTTAATCCAAGTTAACATTTACTAAATACATGTATATATATACAAATTTCAATTAATAAGCTCGATGCATTTCAATGAATACGTTGTAGGATTGGGATATGGTCGTGGAGCAATTAATAATAACATCAATTTATATAAATTTATAACGTACTTTTTGTGGTAGTAGTTAGATGATCTTATCCTGTCTTAGAAGGGAATTATTTTGGGTGCATTGATGTGATGTGTGGTAGTTTAGATGTAATGATATGTATGCCCTATAATTGACTTTTGTGGTTCCCTAAATCAATGAAATAATGAAAATAAAATGCACAATCAATACCATCCTTTTTCTAGCATGATTTTACATTAAATTCAACCAAGTACAAACTTTATAGATTGCTAGGCACACCAATTAATAGATCCTTATTACATTTCTAATCGTGTTCAACTACAATAAATACGCTAAAATGAATCAGTTTGGCTTATAGTAGTAGCAAGTAAAAACACATTTGTAGCAAAAAATATTGAGAATTCGTTTATCTACAATAACCAAGTTTTGATAATCTTGAAGATAGAAGACATGAAAAGATTGATTATCTCTGCAACTACAAGAATGTAGTTTTGATAACAAGATTGCTTATCTCTTCAACAACACAAAAAAAAAAATCCAAAATGAAGCATCCATCTTAATCAATTAGCCAAGAGAAATTTGGCTGGTTGAAAGAGTGCAACTCCCCCTCTCTCTGAGCTGCTGTATTTCTTGTATATCCCCTTCAGTTTCTGAAGTCCAGCCAACGCATGCAGCGCCACGAGCTTCTTAACACAATCCCTACAAGCAGTCATCATCACCACAACATCAACACAAAAAAACATCAAATTCATTAAGTTTAGGTTGCTTAATGTCAATGACGTGGTTGGTAGTTTCAAGATTCTCACATGAGCTGTTGTTCTGAGAAACCAGTGTGCATTTTGAGTGTCTCATTCCACGCTGGAGACTTCTGCAATGTGCATCTTGCTGCGTAGACTGCTGAGGCAGCAACCATAGAGGGAGAGTACGCAAGAATCTCGTAGTCCATCATCCCTAGCTCAGCGAGAAAATAGACCATATTCTCCACCTACAAACATGATCTATAATCATCATTCATCACACTAGGTGATTAAGATACTTGGAAATGTGTCGTTGAGGGGATGCGTTTTCTTACATCAGAACCGGTCATTGATGCTTTGATGAAGCGAGCAAGGAACACATATGGCGTTGGGACAGTCAAGTTCCACTCGAGCTCCCCCAGGATCCTCTTCTCCATCACCAAGACTTGCTCGTTGGTGTAGCTTCTATCCGAGATGCACACCAAGTCATTCACCTACAAAAGATCACATGAGACCTAGATAACCAAGCTGTGTAACTTTTGTTAGATCAAAATGAACTCTTCTGGCAACCTGAGGCGCCCATATCTCTTCGTATTTGGAGGCTATGAGCATTGCCCCCATTCCCACCAACTGCAGCTCCCTTCTTAAAATAGTCTTGGATGCTAGAAACCTATCAATGATGTTGATAGTGAGGTATAGTGTCTCAAGAGAGAGCTCGAATTTGTAGTGGACTTGAATCAGCCAATCAATTAGAATTGCTCTCATTCTCTCATTTATCTCAGGCTGTGAATCCATATAGTCTTTAGCCCTTCCCTCATTCTGCAAAATGTATAAAAACATCACCAACAGCAACATATATAGTACAATCTAATTAATCTCTCTTTACCCCTGAAACATTGATGTATTATCATGTATATATACCTCAACTGACTTGTAGAACTTATAAATCTCCTCAACATACTCAACAACAGCCAAATCATTGCCCAAATCCTGAGCATCGATATCAACAATCGTTGCAGCCTGCAAAATAGCCGGGGAAACCACACATGAGAATTGGGGGAAACTGCAATAGCCCTCCAATTGAAAAAACTAGGGAGCAACATATGTGACCTTGCTTCTTGCTGTGAGGGCTGAGGTGAGAGTTGGAAGCTTCTTTTTCGGCTCAATTTCCTTGCTAAGAAGCTTCCTCTCCCTCACTGGAACTTCATTTGAATCCGGGCTAATCTCAATGATCTCCTCCGGCTTAGGTTTTGTGCTCACAGCTTTCTTCTGCACCGGCCTACGCGCCACCGCCCTCTTCTCTGGCAGAGCTGCATTAGCCTCCAGTGAATTCTGCAAGATTCAGACAACACAGATAAGATAAACCAATTGAATTAAATGAATAGCAGAGAAGAAATAAATAGGGTTCAAGAAGAACCTTGTTGGTTTGAGCTTGTGCATTAGCGAGTGCTCTAGCACCAAAACTCCTAAAAAAACACACACTCAACACGATCAAGGGGTATCCAAAGTTTTCATCTTTTCTTTTCCAATATTCGTGAGAGCATGAAAAATGGTATTATTTGAGAATTGATGATACCTCGTAACAGGTCGAGAAATCCGAGGAATCGGTTTGCCTTCAACAGCTCCATCAGCAGGGATGAGATTCCCAATGTCTCCCAGTGCGCGGCGGCTCTTCCTCTCCGCCGCCACTTTGTTCTGTTTATTCGCTGTAAAATTCACAGAAGCAAGGTTAGATTTCATTTGAAGGAAAAGGAAATAATCCAAGAAAATGAGAGAAGGAGAATAAGTCATCTTGATTATCAATACATTGGTCACCTCTCCCAACCAAAAATTAGGATCAAAAGGGTGAAATTAAGAGATATGAATCCATCTTCAATCAATCAAAAACAGTGATCACGCCCCAAAACAAATGATTTCTTTTTTAAGATCAAAAGGGGTTAAATCGAGAGAATCCATTTCCCTTTAAACGAATGAATAAAAGCATGTCATCTTCAACAAGAAACAGTGAAAGATGGTACGAAAAAACAAAAAAGGAAAATTTAAAAAGAAATGCAGAAGATCACTTACGTTGTTGAACCATCTGCCTTGAGGCCATTCTCAGAATCTTGGAGAAAATAAAACTCTAAAACCGTCTTCGTCTTTCTCTCTCTCGCTGGAAAAGTAAGGG
Source organism: Salvia hispanica (assembly GCF_029641045.1). Taxonomy (NCBI): domain Eukaryota; kingdom Viridiplantae; phylum Streptophyta; class Magnoliopsida; order Lamiales; family Lamiaceae; genus Salvia; species Salvia hispanica. The sequence continues at coordinate 36,255,710 of NC_142696.1, forward strand.
AAGTTGATGAAGAGAGGGAGAGCAAATGGGGTTTTAAGGCAACACAGTGCGGCGATTAATTTCATAATGTTCAACGGTCTCATTGATTTGAATTTTCCAACCGTTGGATCAAATGGATCGATCGGTCTAGATCTGTTTTACCATATTAAGCCAATTTAACTTGTTTGCGTCATCAAAATTACTATTGCTTTGAATCTTCGATTTACCTTTTATATGTTATACACTTATTGGTGATAAATCTTTTTTTTATTAAAATGGGATGAATAATATTTTTAAAAAAATCGAGCATAGCAACATAATGAAAGTTTTGTAATGCTATGGACCCAAATTAACTATGGAGTACATTTTTAGGCGTTTAAATTTATAATTTTGTAAATAAATTTGCATTATAAATAGATCATTCTTTGGAGCACTTACAATGTGTGCATATTGCATAGACACAAAGATGTTTCTTTTAAGAAAAGAAAAACGGTGATGAAGGATGGAATCTCATAGCTTGGGAAACCATTCAAAAACCGATCAATCACGGAAACTTAGGTAAGGGTGATATCTCTACCAGAAATTACTCCCCTCGTCCACGAAAAATAGACCACATTTGCTATTTTTGGTTGTCCACAAAAAATAGACCATGTTTAAAAAATGAAAGTTTTAATAACTTCTCTTTTACTTTTTTCCATTCTCTCTTACTAATAATATGGACCCCACATTCCACTAACACCACCTCTCTCTTACTTTACCGATTCCACATTAAAACCCGTGCCATTCACAATGTGTCCTATTTTTCGTGGACTGAGGGAGTATAATTTATTGTTCAAATGGTGGTGGAGGTTCGTTGAAGAGCAAACTCTGTTGTTGAAGGAAAGTGTCTAACAAGTATAGGGCCAGATCATTGGCTTTAACAATTTTAACGAGGCAGTGGACCATGCAGCTAAGAAAAGCATTCTTGTGAAAGTTGGTGACGAGACGTATACAAGCTTATGGCTCGACTATTAGACAAAGACCAGAAGTCTAAAAAAGTAAAAATCGTTTACCTAGACTGGTTATGATACCGATGCAGAATGAAAATCTTATTGAGAACATGGGGGATTGGGAAGAAGAAGGCTGGAGATGGAATTTCAGATGGAGAAGGAAAATATTTGCACATGAAGAAGACTTAGTTGGTGACCTCCTAGCAGCCATGAACCAATCAAACATTAGGGATGTGAGGGTGTGGTTAGGTGATAAGTCAAATCCTTTTCCAGTATCTAATTTTGTCTAGTAGGTTTTCCAGCGAATGGAGAAGGAGAGCTCACCCCCGTACCTTACCTAGGTCGAATACATTGGAGGAACCGCGCCCCACCCCGAGCTCAACTTCATCTATGACTCATTCTCCAAGGAAGACTCAATACCAAATAGAGTTTGCACAAGTTAAATGTCGTCGGCATTGAGGATATCAATATGTTCTATGCATGGAGGAAACGAAAACCATCGATCACCTCTTTTTCAGCTGCAAGATCTCCAGCAACCTTTGGTATTATTGTTGGCAATGGAACATATCTCTCTATCACCCCAAACAGTGAAAATGTCCTTCCACTCTTGGTTCGACACTTCTTTCAAAAAACTTGACTAGCAGTTATGGATCGCTATGTTCTAAGTCATCACATGGTCCATTTGAGATATTCAGAATAAGATTACTTATCAAGTTTCAAGCATATTTGGGAGTTCGAGGAGAGATGATTATTTTGGTGGATGAGTGCTTAGGCAATAAGTACGTTGTTGCAACGCACTATGCACACGACACCAAAACATATATGCTTGCTTGAGCATACAAAGTTGTTTTGGCCAATAGATGGACGATACGTGATAATCAAATTTTTTTCATCTGTATATACGAACACATTCCCAACACTTCCAACGTTTATTTTTTTTTTTCTCACCTATCATATGGATTCATTACATATTTTTTACATACCACAAAAAATGCAAACAATTTCCCTAATGAGGGTATGTTTAAAATGCATCCTAATTTTATACCAAAACTAAGCCCAAATATATATGAACCCTTAGGTCAAAAATTGGATGATGGAGATCTATGATTTCGCCGACATTAGTTATATGTGACTTGGACATTATGGGTAAAATGGTTCGATTGATAATTGCATTATGTATACATATAATTTGAAAAATATACAATACTTTATTGGCAACATACACCATACTTAGGGCATTAGAGCATTCCTAATAGTTTCCCTAAAACCTCCCTTATTTCTTCTAACTCCTGCCATATCAGCGCCACATCAGCACCATAATTTATCCCCAGTTTGTAGCCAACTTTTAGCCAACTGCTCCAATGGTTTCTCCCTTATTTCTCCCTAACTCAACATTTCATTTTTACATCATCACTAATTTAATTGTTTTATTTTTGTATATAATAAAGCTAGCTAATTTAATTTATAAGACAAAACAAATAATAATAATAAAGTTCGTTGTATTAAACACGGGAGAGAATGAAGAGAAGGTGTGTATTTATAGGGGGAAAATTAAAAAAAAAAAACAAAAAATATATTTATCGCCGAATTATCGCCCACAGTGGTCGGCGATAATTCGGCGATAGTCCGGCGATTTTTCGCCGGTTGGCGATAAAACGGGAGGAAAAATCGCCGAATTATCGCCGACCTCTCCCATTGGTCGGCGATAACTCGGCGATAGACGGCGAAAAACCGCCGACTTTTAGCCGGCACCATTGGGAGTGCTCTTACATATACTACACTTATAGCATTAGATACACTACTTGTGAATTTGAAAACATATTTAAACAACATTACAATTTATTCAGCATCACGAACATTAAGTTTAGGGCATTACATATACTGCACTGAGGACATTACGTACAACTGCTTCCAAATTTAAAAACACACTTTAACAATATTACATTTTTCGACATTATATACATTGAACTTAGAGCATCGTAGCAATGCAAAGAAGATCAAGTCTTTATAGAATTATTCAAATTATAATTTTGTGTGTTTTTTTCGTCGGAACGTATGCAATTGAAATTTCGTTAGAATCCTTGTAAATTATATGAAAAAATAATTAAATCAAGAAAGTTATATAAAATAATTAAACTTTTAGGATTTTTTTTAAAAAAAAATTCAAGGATTGACTTAGATTAAATAAATTATATAAATCTGTCAAATATTGCAATCTAAGCAATTAATTATTCTAATTTATTAGTTCTAATTTAGTTTAGCATAAGAATAAGTTTTGACATACTACGTACCCGTAATTATGTTTTTACAGGTTTCAAAGATATATGGATGATTTATGGGTCTGAACCCTTATCATTAAGAATACAAAAATCAAAATGTAACGCTCCTCTAATAATCATTTGATGTTCCAAAATAAACAAGTTAACCTCTACGATTATTTCGTATGATAACGACGAACATTCCTGATTAGAGATCCATTTAAATATTGTTGGTCATAGGGCATTGTTGTCGAGTGACAAAAGGGCAAATCTGTATGAGTGTCATCTATTACTAATTTTGAGATTAATTTATAATTTTATTTGGATATGGAAAGCCAAATCAAATTCAATCACTTTTCAATATATTTTGCTACTTCAGTTTTAAGCTTGTTTGATCACATAAAATACGTCCAAATTTTATTTATAAAAGTTAACGCTTATTTTTATAAATGGAAATTAATTAATGATTTATTTGGATATAGAGAATATTTACAGATATTTTAAAAAAATAAAAAACATACACGAACCTATCAAAATCTCTAATTCAACTATGCTAAACGTCTTAATAATTGGGTTGTGTTTCATCCTAATTTAAGTAACAAATTAATTAATTACATTAATGATATTTTGTTTTTTCTTAGATCTTCAATTAAAAAAAATGAATCACTAACGTGCTTTGGATGTGAAGTTTTACCAATTTGAATAAAAATGAATTTTTTTTCACATAATAAAACAAAAAAGTTTGAATTAAATGAAACATCACTCTCTTAATAGGCCGATTCCATCTCAACCGTCCATAACTTAGATCATAAGCTCATCAGAAAGAGAGGGAACGAATGAGAGCCGTCGATGCTTCTGTCCACATATATAAAATCACTCTTAGGTCTGACATCTCACTCACACACTCTCTCTCACTAATTCACTCTCATCGATCGAGTAGAGATACTTCTTACTCGATCACCTGTTCATTTTCCTCTTCAGCTCGCAAATTTACAGGTTAATTTTCTTTCGATTTTGTATTACTGCAGCTCAGATCTGTGCTTCATTTGCTTGTATTTTATTTTTAATCATTTTTTGGTGCGCTGTTTTGGCTTACATTTATAGATTTTTGTGTCAAGCTTTGTGGAAATGAGGTCTCGATTATTGAATGTTTGTAGATCGTGTTCGTTGAATGAGCTAATGTCATTCCAGATTGAGCAAACTGTTATGTTTTCTACACTATTTTCTTAATTTGAGAACCGTCGATGAATTTTAGAATGATGTAGCGGCGGATCGCCTTCGCTTGATGCAGGTCTTTGTAAGTTCTAAGTTTTTCTATCGTAAATATGCAGATCTGATTGAGATCTGTGAGATTTCTTGTTGTGAATGTAGTTGCTGGCTTTTTCGACCTGGTGCGAGATCTGCTAGGAAAATGGAGATTTAGTTCAGGCATTTAGTTAGATGATGTGCGAAATATATCAGAAGTAAAAATATTTGAATTTGATTTCGTCGACTGTGTTAATTACTATTATTGTTCCTAAATGCATTTGGCTGCCAAAGATGATTCTGCCGATAAATTATTAGTGATTTAGCTGTCTTATTTTCTAATGGATGTTTATGATAAATGTCAATGCCTCTACTTCTTACCAATTCTTTTGAAATTATAGGAAAATGAGAGAAATCCTTCATGTTCAGGGAGGCCAATGCGGGAACCAGATTGGTTCCAAGTTTTGGGAGGTTGTTTGCGAAGAACACGGCATAGATCCAACTGGACGATATGCTGGTACTTCCGATTTGCAACTGGAGCGTGTCAATGTGTACTACAATGAGGCATCATGCGGCAGGTTTGTTCCTAGAGCTGTGCTTATGGATCTCGAGCCAGGAACCATGGACAGTGTCCGCACTGGACCATATGGTCAGATCTTCAGGCCGGATAACTTTGTTTTCGGCCAGTCTGGTGCTGGGAACAATTGGGCGAAAGGCCATTACACAGAGGGAGCTGAGCTGATCGACTCCGTTCTAGACGTAGTAAGAAAGGAGGCTGAGAATTGTGACTGCCTTCAAGGTGATCGGCGACAGACAAATCTACACTTTATAAGAAGTTTTTTTTGCTTTCTTGATGGACATCTTGGCGTGTTCTGACTATTTCTATTATCTCCGTGATTCATTTCAATAGGTTTCCAGGTGTGCCACTCACTTGGTGGAGGAACTGGTTCCGGTATGGGCACCCTGCTGATCTCTAAGATCAGGGAAGAATACCCTGATAGGATGATGTTGACATTTTCGGTGTTCCCTTCCCCCAAGGTCTCGGACACAGTGGTTGAGCCTTACAATGCCACCCTCTCAGTGCACCAACTTGTTGAGAATGCTGATGAATGCATGGTCCTCGACAATGAAGCTTTATATGATATTTGCTTTAGGACCCTCAAACTCACCACTCCTAGCTGTGAGTATATTTCACTAATACTTCATGCCTTTGCTTTATCTAGTGTTTCATAAAATACCTTTACCCCTGCTGCCTGCAATGATTTTATCTTTCACCTATTTTTTGCTTTTGGAATTGCATTTATATCATAAAAGAATCTTGAAAATGTTATGGCAGTACCTATCTACTTTCTTTGTTATAGGAAATATGTGGTTGTAATTTATGCTGATAATGAATAATCGTGGTGTTTTGTTGCTGGGTTGACTATAATAAAATGCTACACAAACCTAAATATGAAATGTTGTGCATGAACGCTGCTTCTTGTTGTCTTTCAACATGCATTCCGTGTTTCTATATGCTGCTATAAATTGATGAAAGTTTGCTAATGTGCTGTTTTATCTTTGGATAACTACCAAGCTCTTTTGCCTCTCAAGTTATATGCACTCTATTGATCAATGAAGTTTTTAGGTGTTTATGTATATCTACTTCATGACCTGGCTCATCGTTATTTGCACAAAACTGCTGCTATTAATATTTTCTTCCCAAAAGTTTGTATTTTTCTTGCTAACTTGCTTACATTCCTTTAACTTTTTATGCAGTTGGTGATCTGAACCACTTGATTTCTGCAACAATGAGTGGAGTAACTTGCTGCCTTCGATTCCCTGGTCAACTCAACTCTGATCTGCGGAAGCTTGCTGTTAACCTCATTCCATTCCCCCGTCTGCACTTTTTCATGGTGGGGTTCGCTCCTCTGACATCTCGTGGTTCTCAGCAATACCGTGCTCTGACTGTTCCAGAGCTTACCCAACAAATGTGGGATTCCAAGAACATGATGTGTGCTGCTGACCCACGCCATGGGCGTTACCTCACTGCCTCAGCCATGTTCCGGGGAAAAATGAGCACCAAGGAAGTCGATGAGCAGATGATCAACGTCCAGAACAAGAACTCTTCCTACTTTGTGGAGTGGATCCCCAACAACGTGAAATCCAGTGTCTGTGACATCCCGCCAAGGGGTCTCTCAATGGCATCAACCTTCATTGGGAACTCAACCTCCATTCAAGAGATGTTCAGAAGAGTGAGCGAGCAGTTCACAGCCATGTTCAGGAGGAAGGCTTTCTTGCATTGGTACACTGGTGAAGGAATGGATGAGATGGAGTTCACCGAGGCTGAGAGCAACATGAACGACCTTGTCTCCGAGTACCAGCAGTACCAGGATGCTACAGCGGACGATGAAGATGAGTACGATCAGGACGAAGAGGCCGAGGAGGATGACATGTGAAGAAGAAAATAGAGCCGCCCACTCGACTGGCCCCTACCTTGTTTGCTTCGTTACATGTGTTTGGAAATACTTAATATGCCGTTATTTCTGCCGTGAGTGCCTGAAAACTATCTGTTTTTCTTCGCCCCAATGGTTAGTATTGGCTACATGAAAAAGTGTGGGGAGAGTTTGTGGAGTTAATATGAGTGTATTGTGGAGTTAATATCAGTGTGTTGTATGTTTGATTCGTAGCGTATTATTCTCTCTTCTGTGCGATTTCTGCCTATCCTTAAAAACGCGTTTTACAAATATATTGGGTTTCATCGAGAAGTGGCCATGTGCTTTTATACTTGAATTTGCATGTGGTTTCTTCTAAAGAATACACCATCTATCTGTGTCTCGAGAATCTCTCCGTCATATACTCCTATTAGTTAATTTAGTTGGATCAAATTTCACGCATGATTGGATGTAGAGTTTATTTTATTGGTATTAACTATTAAGTGGAGTATTGTTTACATCTGTGTATTTAGACTTTATTACTTCTATAAACATAGCCCAAACTTGGCTGAATGTATTGTTGGGCTTTAGCCCATTCACTTATCTTAAGTGTTGTTAAGAATGAAAATGATAGATTTGACGATTTAAAGTGGTAGTTATGAGTGTTTGCAATTACAAAAAAGTCGAAAATAAAAGTGATGGAAACAAATGACAGTCGTTTTGAATAAAGTGATGGCTCTTTATCTTTGTATTTTTTGTCATTTACTAAGAAGACAGTACTCCATAAACATTTAAGTGATTTAGATAGTTTGATAAAGAGGATAAATAAATAAAATATAATAAACATATATATTGTAGATCTTTTTTTAATAATAGAATTTCAAGATAGATGAGATATCTATCTTATTTTTTAAACTATGAAATTTGCACGTTTATTATCTTAAAAAAATTATGATGGAAAATTTCAGACTTTGATATATTTATATTTGACGAATTGAGACTGTTTACTTTCTTATTTACCCTTAAAATTCCATAGAGGGTATATTAGGCACTGTAATTACTCTCTCTCTTCTACAATTCGTTATTTTATTACTCCTCTTTCTACAATGTTATTTAGTGATTAAAAAACAATAGTAGGAAAGTAAATAAAATAAAATAAAATAATTATTCTTTTTAAGTATGTTTCAGATAAAATAAACGCCCCAAAATGAAAAATCTAAAGTAGAGAAAGGCACACGTGTCATCGGATAGTTCAGAGCATATCTCACATATTGAATAAAATTTTGTTTACAATGCGTTAAGAAAACGTTTCTCTAAAAAAAAATGGCAAAAGCCATACACAAATCAAGATAAGAGAGTGAATTAGAATTAACAAGATAAGTCATCCAACAATAAGTTATTATGGCTTATATTTTCTTTTATTTTAATTATATACATTATCTAAGTACTTCCTCGTTCGATAGTAATAGAGTCATTTGGTCATTTTAGTACGTTCTATAGTAATAGAGTCATTTTAAAAGTCAACAAATTTTTTCACATTTACTTTACCCTCTCTTACTTTTTCTCTCTCCTCATCTCTCTACCTTTTTCATTTTCCACTTTATTCTCCCTTTACGTAACTCACCTAACGTGTCAAAAAGAAACGCCTCCATTACTATGGAATTGAGGGAGTAGAAGTAGCTAAATCCAAGACCAAATGTTTGGATGATTTATTTTATTCTGAGTATCGGCCACTACGATTAGGGGTGGAAGTAGTAGTACATTTATTTGGACAAGCTGAAATAAACTTTTTTACGACAATGAAAAGTGAAAAAAAAAAGTGCTAAAACTTACATAAAGAATAAGGCTCTGTTCGATATCACAGAATTAGACATGCGGATTGAAATTGGAGCTTCCAATTCCAAATCCAATGTTCGGTACCACAAAATATTTGGATTTTGAATTGAATTACAATTTCAATTCCTCTCAATTCCACAATTTGAATTCCAAATGAGAAGTAGATAATTAGAATTTTGAGTAATAATAAAATTGCACTTTCACACACAACACACACATGCACACTCCTACACACACACCTGCACAAACACACACACACACACACACCTGCACATACAAACACACACACCTGCACATACAAACACACACACACACACACACCTGCTTACACACCCCTGCACACACACACACACACACCCCTGCACCTGCGCGCGCGCGCACACACCTGCACACAGTCACACACACCACACACACACCCTTGCACATACACACACACGACACACACCTACACACCCCTGCACATACACACACGACACACACCTGCACATTACTGCACACACACACACACACACGACACACACCTACACATTCATGCGCACATAAACACAAACCCCTGCACATACACACATCAGCCCCCACACATACACGCACTAGCCCACACACACACCTGCCCACACACATAACACATACCGGCAAGACACACACTACATAATTTTTTTGAATTCTATTTCTCATCAATTATCATTTAACCGAACAAAGGATTTGGAATTTAATTATAATTCAATTCTTTCAAATTCAATTCCGTAGAATTCTAGTTCCAATTCAATTCCAATTCCGTGTACCGAACGAACCTTAATTATTTTGGATTGGGATGTTTCACCCCCTGTATGAGATCCGCCCATAACTGCAACAAAACTTGTGGCTCAACAATAAATCTTGGAGTATCATATTGATACAGGATTGCCGGCCATTTTTGTCAATTGATGCAATGCTTAATAATGGTTAAAAAATGAAGTGGTATATGTTGATGTAGGTTAAAGACATTCATGAACGCTGCTCCTACTATTTATGTGTCTTAAGTACAATTTATTTTTTCCTTGATCACTAATCACCACAATCTTGCAACACGATGCACTATGTATTACTCCATCTTTCCACAAATAGGAGTCTCAATTCTTTTCGGTATGAATTTAAAAAATAATAATTAAGAAAATTCGGTGGAAGAAACTTAATAGAATATGAATCTTACTTGTATATAACATTAGTTTTAAACGCTATATGAGTGCATTAAGTTAGTGGAATGTGGGATTCTTAACAATTTATAATAGTTATGAACTGAAACTCCTATTTATGGACGGATAAAAATAGAAAAACAAGACTCCTATTCGCGGACGGAGGGAGTACTTCACATTCGGGCTGGGTGGAGTAACATATGCATTTAGGGCATCAACAATAGCGCTAGAATTCCGGCCGGCCGCATGCGGCGGAATTTCCGACACTATTGAAAGGGGGAAAAGGGGAGAGTTGGCCGGCCGTGTTTCACCCGGCGGGTGGCGGGATTTCCGGCCCTATTGTAGCCGGTTCCCATCGCGGAATCCAATGTGGACTTCAAACTTATTTTTATTATTATTATTTTTTTTTGAAAAATGAGGGAAGATTGTGACCTAAAGTCGACTATAGTCTATTTGTAGGACCACCCACAATATGAGCATAGGATAAGCTGTAAATTGTAATAGTAGTAGTTTTGGATTGATTCATTCATTTCTGCCGTCAGAAAAGGTGGGACTACCTTAGTCAAATGCGTGTCTCGCCCATATAGGCACGTTATATTATTGAACAAATGTTAAATTGTGTTTTGAAATTTACTATATAAGGAAATTATATATAGTAGTACAAGTTTATTTTAATTCATTAAATTGGGAGCAAGATTTGAATCGTAAACTTTAATTTTTACTGTAACGATCACAATACATGAACCAGTCGCTTTCCCACCATTACCAACATAAAAAGAAAGCCAATGATTCCACTACGAATTTATGATGGAAGACAGCATACTACAAGCATTATCAACATCAAATGCTAAATTATTAGCTGCCCATTATCAACACCCAAGTACTTCTTTGATTGGACGATTTTCTTGTATATATTATACTAGTAATAATAGTATGCTATTTCCATTTTTTGTATGAAGAATTCAATGAAAATACAAACTGTAATAATAGTAGGAATTCAATTAATGAGGAATTAATAAATTTGTCCTACTTTTATTTGTGGTCAATCTATTAGTATTATGTTGTTTTGCTTCAAAATATGTATAGATATTCATATTAGTGTCGAGGGCTCAACATATTCTTGATTTAATTCTTTTTTGCCTCTGTTATTAGAGTTATCCCCACTTATTTTCACCAAATCCAAACTCATTTTAATATAAATGTCGTACTATTAAATAGTAGCAATAGCAATTTTATTTTAACTATTTATATCAAACTGAATTTAAAAGAATATTCTATATATCTACTTGCTTTTTATACTCATAAAATAAAAATAAGTTATTTAGGTTTATTATAATGTAAACCCAAGAATGAATATATCTTATTTAAAAACCAAAATGGATGAGTATTGTAGTAATACTATTAAAGCCATTTTCCTATTCTATTTGGGGTTTTATAGTATTTTATTAGAGAGAATTTTAGGTTGAACAAGACAATGCACCTTATCCTTTACAAAAATTTTTTGCCGAAAGTTAGGGTATATTTTTCCAAGATACCACTATAAATTTAAATTTTCTACACTTACTTATTCTATACTTACTTTTTGACCTTTTCATTTCCTTGACCTTGAGATACATGAGAAAAAGTAATATAGCATGTCTAAAATTTTCTCTCTGGTCAGGTCATTATTGGATATGCTCTTCTCTTCTGATTCTACAGAATGGCTAAAAATGGAATATATTTCAATTGGATCATTTATCTGTCAGGAATAATTGTGAAGCCCAATTTAGTTAGTAAAATGATTTCATTTCAATTTATAAATGCTGCAATTAAATGATATTCCATTTCAATCAGTATCATTAATTATCCCCTGACAGATAAATGCTGAACATCAGTTTCCTTTTCCCCCTGAATAACACTATAGTAGTAAGCTTCACTTCCATAAAATGATTTGATTTCAATTAATAAATTGAAAATTCGAATTACTGTACATGATGACGAGTTAGAATTTAAGCTTCACTTTCATAATAATAACGAAGCCCAAATTATTTAATAAATATGATCCCATTTCAATTAATAAATTGAATTTTCAAATTACTGTGATCATGAGGTGAATATGAAAATTATTGCGGTCTCTTAAGAAAAATGAAATATAGAGAGAACAGTGGAAGGATTACGCAGCAAAAAAGGTTGGAGATCCAAGATCGGTAAAACGTTGAATAAAATATTGAAAATTGAAAAACCTAATTAAAAAATATTGCAACATGATGTACCCAAAATTGTGATTTTGGTCAAAATTGTAGGCAGCTAGAGAAATTGGGACCACTATAACATTTTGCAATCTTCATCGGTCAAAAATCTCATTTTATTTCATTCATTGTCTATTATATACCTATATGCATTTGTAGCAAATAACCACGTGAAATACAAAATTCAATAAAATAATCCAACCATAGGCTAATAGCAATTTTCCTTATTCTGGATAGATCTTGATAATTTTGTTGGGGTTGTTATATTTAATTGATTAATTTTTATATACGTTGAATATGGGAATGGGGGTGTAGTTGAGTCAATAATAATAATTCATAAACTATAATATCATAGAAAGCAAGAATTGGTCAATTTCATAGGCGTGGACCCTAAACTAGGGCACCCCATGTTGGAATTGGACCTTTTCTTACAAAATCAACATTTGTGTTTTCATAAAAAGGGGAAAGAAAAGAGATCAGTCATGCATATTGTTCAACCAATCCAACACAAACAACCAACTCCTATGTTTTAAAAACCATGATTCCAACTCAATAAGCAAAAACAAAAAGTCAAATGGATGACATGACTCAAAAAAAATGGATGACATGACTCAATGTAATAGTCCAATGTACTTCATTTATGCGCTAAAAAATCCCTCCCAATTCTTTACAAACAAAAAATTGTAGTATCTAAAAGGAGGCCATAGTTTAATGTTGCATAGCAATCACATTGCTTTATGCATTTGTAAAAATGATCAACTGCAATATTTCTATCCTACATAGATCTATATCGCTCGGGGAGTCTCGTTTCCCCTAGAGTAACCGGGAGGTTAGCGACTCCACTCCACTCCACTCCGCTCACCATGGTTTAGGTGGGAAGGGAACTCGAGATTATTAGAACTATGGTTAGGGTATTATGACAGTTACCACCGGCCCTGTGCCCATTGCCTGTTTTGGTTGCCCTGCCTTGTATTCTGGTTCCCTCGGCCAAGACTCTGCTTCGGGAGGTCACTCAGCTCGACTACTTGTATCGTTCTCTGCTTCTTGGCTGTCGAGAATTCACAAACACTCGAATTTAAAAAATTGTACATCACATTGATAGGGAAAGTACATTGTGCTATCTAACTAACTAACCTTTTTCGGCTTCTTGATAGCGCTCGTGAAGCTTCCTCTTAGCATCCTCCAGTTTCATCTGATGTGAAGCCCCGTTGACACGATTCAACTTCTGGTACAAGAAATACAACGAACATTGAGGTTAGGGTTTCAAATTTGTTAGAACGAGCAGACTACCTACGAAGGGAGTGCATACCTCTTGTTGTTGAGTAGGTGGTTTCTTTGGAATTGTGCCGTGTTGCTGGGCCTTGAAGACATAGTTTCCATTTGGTTGCGCGACTGGATTAGGTCTCCTGGTGCCCATCTCATTGCTGGGAGGCTTCGGCCTGGCTGGTGTGTTCGGTTTCAAGGGAGGAGATTGTTTTTTCGTCATAGATTCTTGATTCCTCCGGTTTCCAGCCTTCAAGTCCTTGGGAGGAACTCTCGAATCGTTTGGACTCTCAGATTTCCTTGTGGGAATGTCAGTTCGTGTTCTGCCATTTTTCTGGTTCTTGTTGAATTCCCCACAGTTTTGAAGATCTGAAACAAGTCGAGCAACAACCCGAATTAAATCATGAATCTCGCTTGGGGAATTCCGACAAAGAACCATATAGCATAAGGCGGAAACAGAAAGAATTCGAGCAATAAGAAAAGATTACTCACTTCCATCATCATCCATGCCATCAAAGAACTTCACGAATCGAATTGGCACAAGATATAAAATGAAGGTCATGTCAGTCAACGTGCAAATTATTTCATTCGAGAACTTTCTAAACATAAACAAGAGGGAAACTATTTAATACCTGCGACCACTCCATTGATGTTGGAGCCGCAAAGAAAGCTCCTTCGTCTAGAGGAGGAGACGGAAGCCCTTCTTCTTCCTCTTCCTCTTCTTCAACGCCAGATGTTTTTCCAGTCTCAGTAGTATTCGCACCTACAGAGAAGGAATAACGCATAAATTCGTAAACCAGACTAACGATCAAGATTCTTGATTCCCGACTTTTTAAAAGCCGTTTTAGGTCAAGTACCTGCAATGGCTGTCATAGCACTAACCCACTCGTCAACCATGAGTTTCCAGTCCCTGAATTTAGGGGTACGGATCAGAACACTTATCAACGAAATTAAATATCTTGCATTGCCTAAACGGGGCTGACCAAAGTAATTACAACGCAACGTGTCAACCGAATCCGTTCATTTAATGTCAAAATAGTACGAACCGGGCAATGACAATTAAAATCACCGCTATCTAATAATCAATGCAGCACCAATCAAGAATAGTAAATCAACACCAACGAACTAAAGCCAGCACGACAATGCAGCTGAGAGACGAGATCACTTACTCAACTAGTTGCCTAACAAGATTCCGAATCTCCTTTGATCCATGCTTACGCAGAGCATTAACAGATTTCCCAATCTCTGTTGTCTGAAGTAGAAACAAAATCAGTTAGAATCTGTATCACAACAATGCAGAATCACTTTTCCGCTCGAAAACACAAACCTTTAGGATCTCCACAGACAACGGCATCAACTGCAGCCGCCTCAGTGATTCAAACAGCACCTCTTCAGACTGCCAACAAACAACATGCTCTAATAAATAAACCAAATCTAGCAAGCAATTTAGTCCAAACCCTACACCAAACAAATCACTCCCACAAATATATCATAACCATAAATGGACAAACACTACACTACCAACTATCTCTCAAGTTCATTCAAGAAAACAACCTACTGCTAGATCATAGCTGTTCACACAATAAGAATGACTACAATTCAAGAAATTATGAAAAAGGGGAAACTGTATCATCAATCAAACAATGAACAACAACATAGTAAGAGCAAGCAAACAACCTTTCCTTCCCTCTCATCAATAACCTCTTTGATCCTAGCAACCTCTTCAAGAAACTGAGTTTCCTCCTCAATCTCAGCAGTGAGTGCTTCAACATCAGCATATTCTTGATCACGAGCCTGATTATCGGCATTCACCTCCATCACCCCTGTGTGATCATCATCACCAACTTCTACTCCACTTCTACTGTTGCTGCTCACTTTGCTCCCCTTTGAATCTTTACCATCAACAACAATTTCCTTCACACAATCATCAAACGCAACACAGAGGTCAGCGTTGTTGCAGCCTATGCACTTTGCCGTCAGTGTACATGTGAAGAGCATCTCAGCAATCCGATCCCTCTTCAACTTGAAATCAAAAGGGAAATCAGAAGCGGCAACCATGATTGCATGCTCAATTACGCTGAATATATCGGAATTCGCGGTGGTGAAATAATCTCTCCATTTATCCAGAGACATCAGATTCCTGGTCATGGTGGAGAACTGGAAAAAAGATTCAATTTTCCCACAAAACCCTTCTCCCAAATTAGAGAGATTACTCCTTTTCTTAGTCAAAGGTTCGATTTTGATGGCTCCCACAAACCTAATACTGGATTGTTCTTCAAGGGAAGGGTAAAGTTTGGTGCCTTTTTCTTTCCTTTTCCCCCCTCTTTCCAATCAGTTCTGACTCAACAAAGAAAAATCAAGGAAAAATTCAATTCAGATAATCAACTCCAATTTCTTCCCAGGAAACCTAAACAACAATCTATTGAAATCAGTAATCCACTTCAAGAAATGCTCTAATCTGAGAATCAGTAGTTAATCTAGAAAAGGAATGAAGCAAAAACTAATGTATTTGAATGGAGAAATGGAGAGTTTGCCGGTTTAGGGAATTCGGAGAGGAATATATGTCATGGTGGATTTAACTCTCTCTCTCTCAAGACAAGAGAATACAGGATGCTGCTCAGAAACAGGGGGGAGAGAGAGAGGAGAGAGAATGATTAAATTAATACTACTCCTACTATTGTTCCCCTTTACATTTGCAAAGTGCAATTATATCTCTTTTCCATTTCTATTTTCAGTTAATGAGCGAATAAAAGCGGATAATCACGGTGAAAATAGAAAAGGATTGCGTTTATTCATCCTAATGTCCGATTTTCTTACAGGAACCGTTTGGCAGTAAAAAACCCATTTTTTTTGTTTTTTCAAATTTTACATACGCGGAAAAATACATCATATGGTAGACTTTAATATTACCAATCCTTTAATTCTTCCATTATTGCAATTTAGTCCCCAAAAAATATTCGTTCAAGATTAATGAAATTATATTTTATGGTAGTAGTCATTCGATTTACCCAATTCTGGAGTGGAAATGGAGGTGATGACAAAATTTGATTTTTAGGTATTCTAACGTGAGTGAGCAGTGATAAATCTATACTCCTATAGTACTACATGATTGTATTTTGTAGGTATTTGCATTTAAAATGAATTCATGAATATTAATTAATTTAAAGTGAATTAATGTAGACAAATATTAACCTTTTCAAATCAAGTATATTTAATTTAATAAGATTAACTTTTTTTATTGGATATCTATGTAATTATCTCCGGACCAAATTGGAAATAATATGTAAATTTGACCTAAAATTTTCAAATCAAACTCTTAATGATATCTTTTAAAATGGAGTATAACAAATGTAATTCGATAAGAAAATAATATAATATAATATAATTAATTTAAATAAAGATTATTCTGCTTTGATTTAAAAATTAGGAAGATTATGTATATTTATCTTTTTTTTATTTGTAATATATTGTGAATGAGGGGATAATCTTACATCAGTTCACTTGAGGCAGATTCTTTTCACATGATATAATTATTTATGGTTAATTGCTAAAAATCATTAAATTTTGACTGTTTTTTTTTTTTATTTCGATTGCGATATAAATGATTGCAATAGCGGTCTCATTTTTCAGTTTGCAACAAAATTGACACGCTCAATATATTTCTTATGCCACATCATTTGGTAGGTGAATATGGTGACAGTATAAATCATACTAGTACTATTTTCTTCTAGTGTGACTTTTTTTTCAATAATCGCAAAAATTTAGGTATAGGATGAGTGACTCTTTTTGATATAAAATCAATGTTTGTGATAATTGAAACAATTAACCCTATTAATTTTATGATTATATTATAAAACGTGTTAATCATATGTATGCCGTGCTGAGGAAGTTTGTGGAGAGGTTGAGGGTTTGTTACTAGAGAAGGATCTGATAATTGCAGCATTTGTGAGTGACAAAAGGATTTAGTGGAAGTATATTCGGAGTAGTATTTTTGTGCAAATTAATGTTTATATAATCAACATGAATTTTCTTGGATACTGTCCTAAAGTAAATTAGATTAACGGATATAAATGTTAAGCATGTTTTTCATAAATTGTGGAATATTTGATATTAGTCAACTTTATTAAATTTAACCAATCACTTTACCTTTTAAGAAAAGACTTTCACGTGTCAATCTATTGAGGGGTGTTTTATTCGTGTACAATTGTGCGTGTCCGCGTGTTATGTACACGTGCCACCTTGTTACCTGTCAGTTCATATTTTATTATACGGGAATTTTTATTTTTCTTAAATGAAACTATTTTTCATTAAATAAAATAAAAATATCAATTTTAGTAGATTCTATATGCTATCAAAATATGTATGAAGTGTCGAACTAACGAGAAATGAGATAATCCTTTATATATCACCGCAAGTAGGGGTTTGGCGCCACACTTTTAATCAGAAAAAGGAAAGAAATATAGAATATAAACTAAACTCGCTATTCACTGATAGAAATGTACTATAAAAAATTTCCGTCACTTAACAGGGTTAGTAATAAATTAAGTATTGGCAGATCCGTCGCTTATCAATAAATATTTTAGTGACGGATTTGTCTATTACTAAAGTTACTAGTCCATACAGTGATAGAAAACATAGGTGGCTACCATGGTAAGTTCGTATTAGTGACGGTCTAATATGTCACTAATTAGTGACAGACGCTTTTCAATCATTTATCCTTCACTAGTCACTGAATTATCGATTGTTCTCACTACTTAGCGTTTTTTTGTAGTGAACAACAAAGAAGTATGAAAAATAAAAGTTCAAGTACTAAAGTAAATGAGAACCACCAAATTCCTAAGTACTTGGACACAGTGTAAAACTCGACTAGTTAACTAGTGGATCACTAAGTTTTGTTGATTGATTTTTGATATAAAAGACATAAAGTAGTAGTCTAAAACTTAAACCAGACATACAACTAAAATTACTAAGGCTAAAAAGGAAAGTAGGTCATTTTCGTTGGGACAAAGGGAGTAACCGTGAGAGTTGTGTGTAGCGGTTGACAAAAATTTGACAATTTTAAACCTCTTTTTTTATAAGCAGTAAATGCAACAAAACATTCAAACTACTAGCAAGAGGTATGGAGTGAATAATAAAACAAGTATTAAAACAAAGTAGAATAAAACAAAAGACCATAAAAATGCTAGGAACATTGAAAGCAAACAAATTACCCCTTGTTGGCTAACCTTACACCAACCCAAACAACAAAATCCCAAAGAAGTAGACAAAGAGAAAGAAACATAATACTCAGAGTGGTATAACAAAAATCTTGCAAAAACAAGGATTGGGAAGTAACCTAAGGGCATCCACAATGGGACGCCCTAAGCGACGCCCTATGCACCGCCACGTCAGCATTTTATCCTCCTCCTATTCCACCTGCAGTGGGGCGGACTATAGCCCGCCCTAAGCGACGCCCTAAGCATTTTTCTATTATTTGAATATTTAAATACTTCAAAATTTGGAAAACTAACTTCATTTCATTAAAATTCAAACATTACAATACGAAAAAAAAAACTACAATTTCTCAACGGCTGTTGCGGTTCCAAACTTCTTCAATCACGTCGATCATGAGCTGAGTATGGTCTTGTTGGTTGCGCATTGAGGTCTGTCGCTCTAGAACCGCACCGAAGCCGGTCGGTAATCCTCGAGTGACCGGCGAGGTCGCCGTGCTGGAGCTAGATCCGGCTCCATCATCCACCCAATTGGTGACATGGCCACGTTCTTGTTCGACTATCATGTTATGCATGATGATGCACGCATACATGACGTCGGCGATGACTTCCTTGTACCAGAAACGCGCCGGACCTTTCACGATTGCCCACCGCGATTGGAACACCCCAAAAGCCCGCTCCACATCCTTCCGCGCGGACTCCTGCTTTGCCGCAAACAAGACTCTCCTCTCACCAATTGGGCAGCTGACCGTCTTCAAAAAAATAGGCCACCTAGGGTATATGCCATATCGGCCAAGTAGTACCCCATATGATGTGTGCGGCCGTTGGCAGTGAACTGAATGGCCGGACCGCGACCCCTGCACTGATCGGCGAATAGGGTGGACGAGTTGATGACGTTGATGTCATTGTTCGACCCGGCTACACCAAAGTAGGCATGCCAGATCCAGAGGCGGTGGTCAGCGACGGCTTCTAGGATCATCGTCGGGTGGCTGCCCTTGTAGCCCTAGTAAATTGACCTCTCCAGGCCGTCGGGCAGTTCTTCCACTGCCAGTGCATACAGTCGATGCTCCCTAGCATCCCAGGGAAGCCGTGCACCGTCTCGTGCATCCGCATCAGGCTCTAGCAATCATCAACAGTCGGGCGTCGCAAATATGTGTCGCCAAAAGCCTCCACAACTAACTTACAAAATTTCTTCAGACATTCGCGGCCAGTTGTATCCCCGACATGAAGGTACTCGTCGAACATATCCGCTGTTGTGCCGTATGCCAACTGGCGGATCGCAACCATGCACTTCTGCAACGGCGTAAGTCCGGGTCTGCCGATCCTGTCTTCCCGATACTGGAAGTACTCATCACGTCCCTCCAACGTGTGCACAATGCGGAGAAAAAGATCTCGGCTCATTCTAAAACGTCGGTGAAAAACATTCGGGCCCCACCTTGGATTCTCGGCAAAATAATCTGTGAACAGACGTTCGTGCGCTACGTCGTGCTCGCGGGGGACAAACGTCCGACGTCGTATCGGGCGAGGGACCCGCGTCTCCGCCGCCGCCTGCTCCCGCTGCATTTGTGCCAAGCATTCCGCCTTGGCTTCATTAACGGCATCGAACAAGGCTCAAGTCAAGGCCCGTCTGCAGCCATCCGATGTACTCAAATCGTAGTCGTCGAGATTCATTTTTGAGACGATGGGAGAGAATAATTGAACAGAAATTGAAGAGATAAGTGTGTGAAATGGTAGTGAATAGTAGTGTTTAAATAAGAAAAATATTTTGAAAAAATTCAAAAAAAAAAAGGAAACGCGTGCCCATCGTCCGTTACCCATCGTCCGCGTCGTCCACAGTGGCAGACGATGCGACGGGCGATGGGTATCCTCCGCGCATCGTCCGCGGACGATGTATCGGGCGCGGACGACGGGTTACCCATCGTCCGTCGCATCGTCCGCCCCATTGCGGATGCCCTAACCCCATGTGGTCATCATGGTGTAGCGCTCTATGTGCGCTCCATTCCATGTCACTTTCTCTGTGATTGAGAGTGGTTCCTTTTCCGTGCACTCTTGGGATCCGAAACCCCTTTTTAAGGTCATACATCACTTATTCTTGTGAGAATTTAAAGTTTGCCCATCACCGCCCACGTATCTAAGAACCGGGATGTCATGGAGCCTCTTCTTCTTGAATTCCCAATTAGGTTTGAAATCATGAAACGCGACCATGTTTCTTATATGCCAAAAAGACCACAACAACAATTAATGCTCGAAAGACGGTTTGGATATTGATGGTCAGTCGATCAACTTCTTACGCTGCCCAACGCAATGTAACTTAGGCATGGTAGACTTAGGATGCTCCTTTCTTGGATATGTTCATCCTTTTTTGAATACGTTCCATCTTTCATTAATTTCTTGTAGTACTCTCTCCGTCCCACTTAAGATGACACGTTTTCTTTTTTAGTTTGTTCCAACTAAGATGACACATTTCCTTTTTTAGTAACTTTCTCTCTCCAATTAATACACTCAACCACTTTTTCTCACTCCTATTAAAATATTCATCTATCTTCATCTCTCTACTTTAATACCTACACTCACCTTCTCTCTCTCCAATTAAACATTTTAACCAATAACTACTAAAATCCCGTGCCGGCTAAGCAATGTGTCATCTTAGCCGAAATAGAGGGAGTATCAATTTAATTGCCTTTAGCATCCCATTAAGAATGTTTCATTTCTACAATAAACATCCTCAAAGCATGGGGATATTAGCTACTTGATCATTAAAAAGATTTCAAAACCGAAGCAACAAAATAGAGCGTTCAATCAATTATAGTCATAACAATCTTATTCTATTTATATTTCATTTTACCTATTAGATAATTCTCTTTTTATGCTTTTTCACTGTGCTATAAAAATCAAAATTCAAAAATGATTAGAACTGTCGATTTAACGGTTTAGCTAAGAATCGACATGTTGTCCTGTTCAATTTAAAAGAAAATGATTAGATCAGTCGATTGAACGAGTTTAGCTAAGATTCAATTTAGACTAAAAATATAGTTGAATACTTGAACCTTCATAAATAAAAATAAAAATAAAAATAATTTGTTTCAACTGTGAATTGACCGACAGTTAAACTGATTTTTAATTACTATTAGTACTATTTTAGATATTTTTAATAAAAACTTTTATAATTTTTACAGTGAATCTAGCTAATTGTACCAACGGTGACTTTAATAACTTAATTAATCATATTAACATTCAAATAAAAAAAATGAGAGTGAAAGTAATGATTATTGAATATCATCTTTGGGGTTTATAACTTTCAATCTCTTGATATGTTTACGAAATTTTTCGATAAAATTTTTGTTTATTATTTGATATTTGAACATATAATTCTTAAACTTGTAGATTTGTTAGCTTTTATTATTATTAAGATTAAGATTATGATTAAGATTTAAGATTCAAGACTGATATACAATCTCTTTCTTTGGTCATCATTCACTAATTTATCTGATAAATCTTACTCCTTGTTAGTATTTTTTTTATTTACAAATAGAATTTTTTTTTGAAAAATGCATGTGTTATGATGATCAATTCGAATCTAATGTCTTTGACCTCAAATATTAACTATTTTATTTTTAGGACACCATATGCACAGCATTTATTGTTATTAAGATTCAATACTTATGTTCTGTAATATATTTCTTTGTTTATCATTTACGCCATGTTTGGTTGCCAGGATTCTGTCTGGGAAAGTAATCTGATTCCTTAAATTTTAAATTCCTGTGTTTGTTTCGGTTTTTTAATCAAACTGGGAAAGTAATCAGAATCTGAGAATAAGGAAAGTTAATACAACTTTCCAGGATTCTGAATCCTAACTATTCTTAGGTATTCTTTTTCCCAGTTTTAGGATTCTTACATATTTAAGCAATATAGTATAGTTTTATTATTATTATTATTATTATTATTATTATTATTATTATTATTATTTACAATGTTTTAAAAATAATTTAAAATTATAAATCATACTTAATTTCACTATAATAAATAACTATAATTAAAATTATCATAATTATAACTATATTTTATAATAATTCATAACAGTAATTAATAATTTATTAATAATTAATAATTAAAATATAATTATATAATATAAATTATATGATAAATAATAATTATTATATTTCATAAGTTAATAATTAATCAATAATGTCATAGTGCTATTTTAATTTATAAAATTTATTCATTATTATTTTGTAAATATTATAATTATAGTATAATAATTATTATATTTATTATTATAATAAATGAGTTTAAATACTCCATGTAACTATAATTATAATTATATTAGCATATATTATGATGGAAAATCCATATTTAAACTATCCATCGTAAAAATAAATATAATAATATAATTATTATTATTTATAATAAAAAATTTATTAAAAGTTTTACAATATTATTCTTTTTTATAAATAAAAAATAATAAGTATATTTTTAGTGTGATGTTTAAATTAAATATAAATTTAAAATTTTGATATTGTCCAAACACAGGAAAGTAGGAATCATATTTCCAGGATTCATTTTTCCGGAAATCATTTTCCTTGCCAACTTTACTTTTCTGCAAATCAAACATGGCCTTACACAGTTATCAATATCTATATGTATAGTACCATTGATTATTGCTTCTTTAGTTGTCGACTTGTCGAGATTAAAATATAATGCGACTCTTTGCACTTAATATGCATATAATCTAATATAGTACTGTACTAACTAAATGCAATACATTCAATTTCATATCTCGGCAGCTGTAGTATAGAAATTGATATATTATTTTTTATATAGAATGTTCACTCCAAATGATATACTACTATTTAAAAATGGAGAACCATTCTTTAATTCTGTATTCAAACACACTAAATAATTTATTTGTTTTACCATAAACAAAATGTTTCATTAAGATATAAGATTTAAGAAAATAATATTTAAAGAGTTAAATTAAAAAATATTCTCTCCGTCCTACAAAGATTGTTCCACTTTGACCGGACACAGGTTTTAAGAAATGTAATGGAAAATGAGTTGAAAAAGTTAGTGGAATGTGGGTCCTACCTTTATATACTCCTTCCGTCCCATGCTACTAGCACTTTTCATTTTAGGCCGTAAATTTAAGATTGATTTTTTTGTGTAATTAAGTTAGAATTTTAAGCGTAATGAGACGTCACTTAATAAAGGACCTCTTAACTTAAACTAACATATTAATTAAATGCATTAATTCTAACTTAAACTATAAAAAATTTAAGGAGTTTGTGACGTGCCGAAAAGTAAAAGTGCAAGTAACATGGGACGGAGGGAGTATTAGTTTTATAATAAAATGTGAGTAGAAATGTGTTAGTGGAATATGAGGTCCACTACCAACAATGGTAAAAAGTGAAATGAGACAATCTTTGTGGGACGGACCGAAATGGAAAAATGAGACAATCTTTATGGACGAAAGGAGTAATATAGTAGAAGAGAAAATAAAATAAAAAAGTAAAATGAGAATAAAATCAAAAATAGAATAGAATATGAGAATAATTAGATAATATTTTATTAAAGAATATGACCCGCTTTAGACAGGACGTTCAAAAGAAAATTCAAATTACTTATAACAAAATAGAGTTGAAAGAGTATTTCTTTAGCAACAT
This sequence comes from Salvia hispanica, assembly GCF_029641045.1. Classification (NCBI taxonomy): domain Eukaryota; kingdom Viridiplantae; phylum Streptophyta; class Magnoliopsida; order Lamiales; family Lamiaceae; genus Salvia; species Salvia hispanica. The sequence goes on from NC_142696.1 coordinate 36,279,964, forward strand.
TTTGGCATTAGGAAAATCTTAATAATATGAGAGATCCTATATGAGTATATCTTAGCAACATTTCTATAGGAGTAATTCATTCAAATAAATATAGTATTTATTTTATTCAATAAGAATATGTACTATTGATTGGACATGAGTATTACTGAATAATTGATAAAGTAAAAGAGATGTAGAGAATAAAAAAATAATTAAAGTATTATTAGTAGAGAATCAGAGAAAATAGTTTCTCATGAGACGAACTAAAAAGAAAATAGTGCATATTCTTACGGGATGGATGAAGTATACTCCATTTGTCTGCGAATAGGAGTCACGTTTTTCCATTTTAGTCCTCCGTGAATAGGAGTCCCGATTCACTTTTATAATAAAAGGTAATAGGGTCCCAACTTTTTTCACTCATATTTAATTTAAAACTAATATATACAAATGAGACTCATGTTACATTAATTTTTTTTACATAATTTTTTTGATATTTCTTAAAATTTATGCCACTAAAAAATAAGACATTTAATGACAAAGGGAGGGCGTATATCTATTGTGACAGAGAAGATAGACTGAGGTCTGAGGATAAGGGTGAGTCATCCAACAGATTTGCATCGCTAGATTGACACGTGGATATCACTTCCACTAAGTAGTTGGCAGCTCTTTTATAACAAATCTTTAAAATTGCACGCCTTTTTTATGTTAAATTATAACAACATGTAGAAAACAAATTCACTACATGCCCATGGCGGCACCTTATTATTTAAATTCATATTTTTATCTTATTTTTTATTATCCAAGTGGGTATGAGTTGGGGTTGGGTCGAAAATCATCTCAACTTAATTTAATTGATAGATCTTGTCCATGAATATCTACGAATAATTTTCACGTGGTACAATAACAATTCTCTTCATAATAATACCTATTCATATAATACAAAATACTTTATAGTAGTATTTTTATGTATAATAATGTTTATTGAAATAATTAAGAATTTTATATGTTCCACCAATCCCCTTTCTATCTATGTTATGCACGCTCAAAATGTTACTCATTATCCAAAATATTATTTTCTCCATCGGCCTTTAAAATTTATACTAGAATATCTCATCACTATTTTGAGAATTAAGTGTTCAATGTGATCTTCACTTTGGTTTGATCATTTTTAGCAAAGGAAATTGCATACTCAATTAATTCATTTATTTTATATTTATTATAAAATTAATATAAAACGATGTAATTTGCATTCTACCTACTTCTTCTATATATATTTTTTTACATTTATTAACATTTATGTTAAATTAAAATAAAATATTTAGTAACCCAAAGCATGTGGCCGAGTGGTATGAGACTCGTCCATTCTTAACCAAATGATCAAGGGATTGATCCATGCCCTTTGATTATGAAACAACTTTAAATCCTTGGGTTAGCTGTACTTCCATCCATTAAGGAGCCTACAAAGCAACGCAAAGATTAGTAACTGAATCCACCGGTGAACACCCTTGATAATTACTAAAAAGTAAAAAATAAAATATTTAGTCATGGACTCAGAATAGGATATTTATTCATAATTGGTGGACTATAGAGTAGAATTTAACTAAATACATTGATATTTTTTATATAGATGTCTAAAGACTAAAATCATTATGTAGTAAATGGAAGTGTTTGTTTGTGTAAGGAAGAGGTTGGTTGACAAAATAGAATCCGCAAATTTGACGATGGTATTTTAACTTGTAAGCGCAGAACATGTATTAATTGCAATTGGCCCAATAGTCATAACAATTCCCTGGTTAAAAAAGTCAACTCTTAAAAATGATTGTAGTATGTCTTCACCTAACACACTATGCTATTTATAAACAATTTCATTATTTAGCTATTGATTAATACCAGCAATATTTATTAACTTTGGAAATATGACAGAATATCATACATAACTTCTTTTGTAGTTGAATTTTACTAATGTTGACCAGTTAAGTCTAGAATAATAGTATAATACAGTAGTAATAATGAAAGAAAAAAATATTTCCATTTAAACTTAATTTTATAAAGAAATTTGAATATTAGTAGTAACATTTTAAAAGTTACAAATATTAAGTAATAAACAAATTCCTACTCTAAATAATATTTATTGTTTTTTTTTAAAGATGGATTATGTGACTACTCAAATCCCACTTTTATCCTCCCGAAATCTTGAAATATTAAAATGAGGTCATACCTAAACTATCGATAATTTGATTGGAGTACACTAATTAACTATTTATATAATTTTACCACTTTTCAATAGTCAGCAAATAGCAGAAAATAGGATCATAGAAATGAAGACAGCACACAATTAGTTAATCTGCCACTGTACCACATAAGATAACATTCTTCCTTCTCGTTACTTAACTACCTCATACACAAATGAATAATAGTAGAACTAGTAAGTATGTCACGACCGCGCTTTGCTAAGGATAGCATTGCTCGGTAAATCATGACCAGGGGAGGGAATTAAGAAGAGGGGATAGAAAGGGGACGAAAGAATTTACAATAAGACCTGCAAGTACTTTTTCATAATATAAAAGAGGTTCACAAGACAACGAAATATCAAGAGTACTTAAGAGAGTGTTTAACGTAGGTCACTCGTTACTGATCATTTTCCCTATGCCCCATTAGTACAAAATACTACAACCTAAGCACAGCGGAAGGAGTTGTAACCATATGGTCATGTGTATGAAGACACATGCCACGAAGATCCTACAAAAGAGATGTGACGACCACCAACTCCGCTCAGCCACCAGTTCATCACTTGTTCAACCTGCACATTTAGAAATACATGCATGGCTGAGTACGGGGTACTCAGTGAACACATTGCCGAAAGATACACATATAAGAAAAAGTTATTATCATGCCATCACAGTAACACACGGGGTTTTCTTAAAGGCCCGAGCTTACTAAGTTCATTTTCATAAAGTTCGCCTGATCAGGCTAAGTTCATTCCAGCAATCCGCCATATCTGATGGTTCATTCTGTGTCGGGAAGGTGGCCACCTTCCACGATCACATTGACCGGCTAACCCTTACGATGACTCACGGTCCATTCCTTTGTGCACACTAACTCGAATAGGATCTTGGTCCTATTGGAGCCGAATTCGTTTCATTCATTCATTCATTTGGCATCGCCAAGCAGATAGGCATCATAAAACAAATAATTTATGGCACGATAACATTTTAAAAAAAATAAGTGCAATTTTATCAAACAAAAATCATTTCATATATATTTGATAATTTTATCCATACTTAATGTGTTGGATATAAAGCCCACCTCAAAGCTTCCCAAAGAAAATGCTGCAAAAGCTTGGCCTCGGAAATCAAACTTCGCGAACACGCCCTTCTTGAAATAGTATACTGATTTAAATTAGTTTTAGTAACATACATAAGGTGCATGTCATGAAATGATCCTACATTGAGTATGCGTCTTATGCTCGTGATGCGATCCAGATCACTTCATTCCACTTGAAAAAAAGTGGATCTCTATTTTATGAGAAACCTTAAAGTAATTAAATAATTAATTGGGAGAGGGTTCATTAAATCCATACATTCTTATTTTCAAGAAATTTAATTAATTAATTAAGGAGGGCAAGACATTAATTTATCGTAAGATTAATTATTTAAAAGCTTCACATATTTTAAGAAATATTAATTCACAACTAAGAGATAAGGTTCATTTTATTTCTTATACTTCAAAGCCCAAAATTCTCATTCCCTCTAAATTCTCGGCCCAAAGAAATAATATTAGGAGACCATCTTGCTAAATAAATTCCTTGGCCCAAAGGGGAGGCCCAATAGTGTTGCCCTAATTCACTAAAAGAAATAGCCTCCCATTCTTTCCTCCATTTCAAACAAACATTTCTCCCCCTCTCTCCCACTTCTCTCTCGCCACCCTCTCCGCCGGCGGTCCTGGCGTCGCCGGCCGCCGGCCGGCCTCTCCTCTCTCTCTCGCCGGCGCCGCGAGCCACCGCCTCTGGCAGCGCTGCCGGCCGCTGCTGCCTTCGCCGGCGGTTCCACCGCCGTTGACCGAGAGGTAGGGTTTTTCCCCCACTTCCCTTTCTTTCTCTTCTTCTTTATTTTCTTAAATTGAAGGCCTAGGACTAACAATTAAGTCTTGAAAAGTGAAGATTCGGATAGATCGTGAAAAATGGGGTCGAAAGAGGTTAATTTCGCCACAATTCGCCGGAAAACTACCGCCGCCGCCGCTGGACTGCCGCCGCCGCCTGTCTGCCGCCGCCGGCCTGCCACCGCCGCCGGCCGGGCAGTCCCTTCGCTCACGGGGTGAGCTTTCCCAAGATCGTTATTATTGTGTGTTGAAGATCTCTAGTAGTTTAGGCCTTGTTTAATTGTTTTCTTTGTCTAAGCTTTCTATGGTTAAGGCAAAATTCTACTCTAGATAGTCATATGCATAATTGGTATGAAATCATTAGGGAAGAGGTATACAAAATAATAATATGGTTTTGTCATGGGGAAAACCTAATGTTCATGCTTTGAATGATATGAAAATGGCTATGTAGTGAAAATGGTTATTAGAAGAATTACCTTGAGAAAAAGGAAGAGAAGAAGAATGGTAGTGTGTAGGAATTTGGCTCCTCTTCTTCAACCACTAGTATGCATCCTCATCTTGGTTGGATTTTTGTTTAGAGAGTTTTCATAAATGAACAAAAGGATTAAGAAGGAAGATGAGTGGTATTTATAATGAAAATGGGTGCATAGGAATGCATGGTCACAAGCTTGATTCCAAGAGGAAGTGTATTGTCTAACGGTTAGGGACTTTTTGCCAAATGAGGCAAGTTGTCTCGTCAATCATTCGTCATGCCAAAAATGGCAAGAATATTATGTCTCGTCACCTAAAAAGGCGTGAGCCGTCAATTGGAAAACGTGAGCCGTCGTTTGATTTGCGTGTTTGATGTGATTTGATTTCGTCGATTGTCTCGTCTTGATTTAACGTGCTTCTTATCCATTCGCGCAGGTATCGGGATTCAAGACGTGGCTATTGTGCAAGGTCCGGAGGGCACGGAGAGTATTTTATATATATATATTTTTTGTATAAGTCTTTACTTAAACGTTGATCTCGTGTACGGACTTTTATTAGAGCAAACATTTATATTGAAATATTATTATCTTCGATCGCCACTCAAAATATACTCCACAACGATAAATCAAACGAGAAATAAAGATCTAGACGCGAAACTTATATATATATAAAAGTCGATTTTTTCTAAGTCTTAAGGGTAAAAGTCGGGGTGTTACATTCCTTCCCCCTTACAAAAATTTCGTCCCGAAATTTGTAAGGGTCTATTCAAACAGTTCCGGGTATTTTCGTCGTACCCATGATGCTTCCACAAAACCTTCACCGAAGTGATGGATTTTGTCCTTAGTTGTTGCACCTTCCGGTCTAAGATTGCTTCTGGCTTCTCTTCGTAACTCAAGTCCGGGTTTAACATCATCTCTTCATGGTGGATCACATGTTTCGGGTCGTACACATATTTCCGCAGCTGCGAAACATGGAAGACGTTGTGCACGCTTCCGAAACTTGGTGGCAGCGCCAAACGATATGCGACGGGTCCAATTTCCTCCAGGATTTCGTAGGGGCCAATAAAACGAGGCCTAAGCTTCCCCTTTACCCCAAAACGTATTATCCCTTTAGAAGGGGACACCTTCAAGAAGACTTTGTCTCCTACCTTGAACTGCAGGTCAGTCCGACGAGTATCTGCATATGACTTCTGTCTGTCTTGTGCTTCCTTGATTCTACCTTTGATCTGGCGCACAATTTCGACCATCTCATTGACTACTTCAGGACCCAACATCCTTCTTTCACCGACCTCGTCCCAGTATAGGGGCGATCTGCACTTCCTCCCATATAGCGCCTCGTAAGGTGCCATATTAATGGTTGCCTGGTAGCTGTTGTTGTAGGCAAACTCTATCAGGGGTAGGATTGTCTCCCAACTCCCTCCTCTGTCAAGTATGACGGCTCGGAGCATATCTTCCAGTGTTTGAATCGTCCTTTCGGACTGCCCATCAGACTGTGGGTGGAACGCGGTACTGAAATTTAATTTTGTACCAAGCTCTGCTTGCAGGCTTTTCCAGAAATTTGAAGTGAATTTTGCATCTCGATCTGACGTGATTGAGGCTGGGATACCATGTAAGCGCACGATCTCTCGCACATAAAGTTGAGATAGCTTTTCAGATCCATAAGTGATTGGAATTGGCAGGAAGTGGGCACTTTTAGTGAGGCGATCCACGATCACCCAGATGACAGTGTTTCCTCGCTTGGTCTTTGGCAAGCCCGTCACAAAATCCATGGTTATGTGTTCCCATTTCCACTCAGGAATTTCTAAGGGTTGCAATTTCCCGTACGGTCGCTGATGTAGAGCCTTGACTTGTTGACAAGCCAAACATTTTTCCACGAATGTGACTATACTCCTCTTCATGCCATCCCACCAAAATTTCCGCTTTAAGTCTTGATACATTTTGGTACTTCCAGGGTGTGCGGTGTAAGGCGTGTCATGAGCTTCGCTCAAGATCTCATCTCTCAGTTTCTCATCCCGGGGCACACACAGCCTCCCTCCGAAAGTGAGGGCGTTGTCCGCCTCCTCGTGATAGGCCTCATGTCCGTCAGTCCTCACCTTTGCTCGTATCTTTTCCAGACCTTCGTCCTGTCTCTGTGCAGCGATGATACGCTCCCTCAAATCTGGCTCCACCACTAGAGTAGCTATCCTTGCTTCCACCGTTTCTGGGGAACTTATCATTTCCATGTTGAGCTTGCCAAACTCTCGTAGCAGTTTCTCCTCGTGAGTGAACATGGCGGTCAAGTGCTGAGTCTTTCGGCTTAGAGCATCGGCCACCACATTGGCCTTGCCGGGATGGTAGTTGATGCCGCAATCATAATCTTTCACCAGTTCTAACCATCTCCTCTGTCTCAGGTTCAAATCCTTTTGTTCGAAGAAGTACTTGAGGCTTTTATGGTCCGTGAAAATCTCACACCGAACTCCGTAGAGATGGTGCCTCCAAATCTTTAGTGCGTGCACTACCGCGGCTAACTCCAAATCATGGGTAGGATAATTAAGCTCGTGCGGCCTAAGTTGTCGTGACGCATATGCTATCACCCTGCCATTTTGCATGAGGACGCAGCCCAATCCACTTTTTGATGCGTCAGTGTAAACCACATAGTCTCCTGTTGGATCTGGAACAGCCAGTACCGGCGCGGTGGTCAATTTCTTCTTTAGTAATTCAAAACTTTCTGCACATTCTGGGGTCCATGAAACTTTGGTGCCCTTCTTGAGTTGTTGCGTCATCGGTCTTGCAATCTTTGAGAAGCCTTCGATGAATCTCCTATAATATCCTGACAAACCCAAAAAGCTTCGTATCTCGTTGGGTGTTCCAGGAGGTTTCCAATTCTGCACGGCCTCCACCTTTGCTGGATCTACTTGAATTCCTTCGGCAGTCACCACATGACCGAGGAAATTCACCTCGTTGAGCCAAAATTCACACTTGCTGAATTTGGCATATAGCTTCTCGGTCCTTAGTGTTTCCAGAGTGATCCGCAGGTATTCTTCGTGTTCTTTCTTGTCCTTTGAGTAGATGAGCACGTCGTCTATGAATACCAATACGAACTTGTCAAGATAGGGGTGGAAGACTCGGTTCATGAGATCCATGAATACCGCAGGTGCATTTGTCAAGCCGAAGGGCATCACCACAAACTCGTAGTGGCCGTACCGTGTTCGAAAAGCCGTCTTTGGAATGTCATCTTGTCGGATCTTCAGTTGGTGGTAGCCTGACTTTAAATCCATCTTTGAGAAGACACTAGCTCCTCGGAGCTGGTCGAACAAATCATCAATTCTTGGCAACGGGTATTTGTTCTTCAAAGTTAGTTTGTTCAACTCTCGGTAGTCAATACACATTCTTAACGTCCCATCTTTCTTCTTCACAAAAAGTACTAGTGCTCCCCATGGTGAGACACTAGGTCTGATGAAACCCAAGTCCATCAGTTCTTGAAGTTGCATCTTCAATTCCTCCAATTCCTTCGGGGCCATTCGATATGGGGCTTTCGACACTGGCGCAGACCCGGGTTCGAGATCGATAGTGAATTCCAACTGCCTATCCGGGGGTAAGCCAGGTAGATTGTCGGGAAACACATCTGGGAACTCTCGCACTATTTCTACATCTTCAATTTTCCTTTCTTCTTTTCTTTCTTCGTTCAGGTAGACAAGATAGGCCGGGTGCCCTTTTCGTACAAGCGTTGCAGCTTGTAGCGCGGAGATTATGGATTTCCGCTTACCCAAGGTAACCCCATGAAAGTTAGTGGCGTCCTTTCCGGGAGGGTGAAAAGAGATTTGTCGTTGGTTGCACAGGATGGTGGCATAGTTTTCAGCTAGCCAGTCCATCCCAAGGATTATATCGACGTCGGACATGGGCATCACACTCAAGTTGTTGACTAACAACTGATGTCCTCCAAAAGAAACCTCTAGGTTTGAGCAGAAGCACTTAAGTTCAATCATCCCTCCGACAGGCGAAGACACCCTAAGTCTATGTTTAACTTGATTCGTTGGGATGTCTAAGGTATCTACGCAAGATGCTGATATGAAGGAGTGCGATGCACCAGTATCAAATAAGAGAATGACAGGTACACCAAGGAGCATAGCCATACCTGCCAGATTTCCTTGGTCCCCTTCCGGTTTCTTCTGTCTGAGAGCATAGGCACGGGCCTGTGATGGGAGACTCGGCCTCCGAGGATGTTGCTGCTTTGGTGGAGGAGGTAATTGTGGTGGTTGCCAAGGTTGCATCTGGACTGCTTGCAACTGTGTGCGATATGCTGGCTGGTTCGACCTTGCCCCTACTCCAGAGGTCTTGTTCGGACAGTTCCTAGCGAAGTGGCCATCCCTTCCACACACGAAGCAAATGTCTGTCCCTGCTCTGCAGATTCCCGTGTGCACTTTGTTGCATTTGGGGCACGGTCTCAGATTTGATTGATAGCCCCGAGTTGGATTTGGGGCATTTTGTCTTCCAACGTCATGGTGGTGAGATTGTGGTTGCCATGGCCGTTTCTGTTGTTGAGGGCCTCGGGTACCTTCCCATTTGCGTTTCTCTTTGGACCCTTGGGGGTGGTTCTGAGGGGGTACCGGAGCTACAGTCTGAGTGTTCCGTTCAGTGGGCATCGCCGCCTCTATATCCAAAGCTCGGCTCAGGGACTCCAGGTAGGTCAATCCCCCGTGGCTAGCTAGCGCCATCCTAATCTCGTGCCTCAGACCGGCACAAAATTTCTCCGCCATCCTTTCATCAGTGTCGACTTGTTCTGGAGCATATCGGGACATCTCGCAGAAAACCCTATCATACTCTGTTACTGACATCCTTCCCTGCTTAAGGTGATAGAATTTCACTTCCTTCTTCTTTCGGTAACTCTTAGGGATGTACTTATCATACATTTCTGCCTTGAACTGCTCCCAAGTTAAGCTTGCAATCTGGCCTGGGGTCATGGTCTTCTTACGTGCCTCCCACTAGAAATCGGCCGATCCGGCCAATTGGAAGGTCACGCATGTCATACGCTCTCCATCTGTGCATTGCAAGAAGTTGAATATCCGTTCCATTGCACGCACCCAAGTCTCAGCCTCGACCGGGTCGCCCAGTCCGTTAAAGGTTGGTGGATTCTGTCGGAGAAAGACTTCTTCAATCCTGCGTTCAATCCTCGGAATTTGCATAAGTGGTGGCGGGGGAGGTGAAGGTGGAGGCGGAGATGGAGATGGAGGCGGTGGCGTAACTTCGCGCCAATCTTCATGATTTCCTTCGTCAATTTGGGTCATTCTTCCACCGCGTCCCCTTCCCCGTCCTCTAGGACGTCCTACCCTCCTAGGTGGCATTCTATAAAAAGAAATTATTATTATTGAGACAATAATAGAAATTTTTTTTTCGCAAACACGTGTTGGTCTTTTGTACATAACTTTAAATGAGATTAAACAACAAGAAGCATAATAACATCACATATAACAGATACGACCATAAGCATAAAACATCTGCGTTCATATATATATATCAAGCCAAAATTGCCTCTAGAGAGGTCTTTTTGTACATTACTGATTCTCATACACAACATACGAAAGTCCCAAATTCTACGCGATCGACAAAAGAAAAGCGTGAAACCGTAGGAAGGAACAGTTTTCACGTCACAAGGGAACTAGAAATAAGATAAAACAACTAGCATCAGGACGGCCTCATAAAGGGTCCGTTGCTGATGGTACATAACTAATACTACTCTACCAGTCGCCATCCGAGTCTAGAGAGCTCAGCCCAGAGCTCCCCTCGAAGTCATCGTCGCTGCTGATCGCAATCGGGTCATCCTCGGCTCCTCCCGGTAACACCTCCGGCACGGGGGGAGGTATTGCAGCATCTGGGACCGCCCAAATTTCGCGGCGTATCTCGGCCCTGATCTCCTCGTAGCGGTTCTGATAGTACTGGTACCAGTCTGTGACCAACTCGTCGGGGTGGGGTAACTCGCCAGGCACCCCCAAGGACTGTCTGCGCTCAGAAGGGCTCCTCATCTGCGGAACTGCCTCATCATCTGCCGGATACTCTATCGGATACTCACTTCTTCTGGGGCAGCGATCATAGGGGCCTTGCCCCGCCACGTGGGGTCATGCTCCTGGCCAGGAAACTGGCGCACTCCCTGGGGTCGGTCGTAGCCCAGGGGCAAAACCATCTCCTGTCTGCGTGAAGGTCCTGCCTCGTGATCATACTGGCCCTGGGGCTCAGCAATAGGGAGGGTCGGAGTTTCCCACTGAGGTGGGGGCGGTGCTAAGATGTCTGGGGAGGCTGGCGGAACGTTCTGGTATCGCAAATACTGATCAATAATGGCACATAAGAAGCCTGGGAAGTCTCCCTCATCCTCCAGGGTGTCAGGCCGACGATGAATGAAATCATCTGCTAAACTGGCTGTCCATATCTCCCAATCGTCAGGTAGTAGGGGAATCAGATGGCGTATGCCGTCAATCCCAGTGACGCCATGCTCGTGGGCTGTTTCCCACAGCTCGTAAAACCTGCATAAGACCCTCAATATGTGCGCTCCCGGACGAGGACTGTAGGATCGATAGGCGAGTATCGCATTGTCGGCGATGGCCTGGGGCGTGACTTGCTTGCGAGCCGTCCGGCGTTGGTTCATCTACACATGGCGTTTTATCGTAACAATAAGTAAAGGAGAAAGTTGCTTAAGGATACACGACAATACTTCTTTTGGTATAAGGCAAAGGGTGTACTTGGCCAAAGCCGCACGCATTGAGATAGACGTTCATTATTAAGGAAATTGTGTGTGTCGGATTTGTAAGCGTAAGATCACTTTGTCATAATATAAGCATCGGGAAATGCTTTGTTGGAACGGAGGTACTTCAAATTCATTCATCGGGCATAGGAGATTTTACGTATGCCTTTGTACTTCTAACAAGAATTTCATAACATTGGCACAAAGATTACATCGCTCGGGAAAGCGAGAATCGCACATATACTTATTTCTTCTAAGTTCTCATTTCAGGGGTGCTCATTTTATCATCTTGATTAAAATTCTTAAAAGGCATCTTACGAGAAGGATAAATTACCTTTATTCAGGTTGAGGGCGATGAAATTGGTGCTGAGTTGTGGTCGATCTCGCTAACCTAGTCTAGCGAATCAAGTCTAGACTTTTCTTTTCAAGGATTGACTCATGGTTACAGAGCAGAAAACCTAGGCTCTGATACCACTCTGTCACGACCGCGCTTTGCTAAGGATAGCATTGCTCGGTAAATCATGACCAGGGGAGGGAATTAAGAAGAGGGGATAGAAAGGGGACGAAAGAATTTACAATAAGACCTGCAAGTACTTTTTCATAATATAAAAGAGGTTCACAAGACAACGAAATATCAAGAGTACTTAAGAGAGTGTTTAACGTAGGTCACTCGTTACTGATCATTTTCCCTATGCCCCATTAGTACAAAATACTACAACCTAAGCACAGCGGAAGGAGTTGTAACCATATGGTCATGTGTATGAAGACACATGCCACGAAGATCCTACAAAAGAGATGTGACGACCACCAACTCCGCTCAGCCACCAGTTCATCACTTGTTCAACCTGCACATTTAGAAATACATGCAGGGCTGAGTACGGGGTACTCAGTGAACACATTGCCGAAAGATACACATATAAGAAAAAGTTATTATCATGCCATCACAGTAACACACGGGGTTTTCTTAAAGGCCCGAGCTTACTAAGTTCATTTTCATAAAGTTCGCCTGATCAGGCTAAGTTCATTCCAGCAATCCGCCATATCTGATGGTTCATTCTGTGTCGGGAAGGTGGCCACCTTCCACGATCACATTGACCGGCCAACCCTTACGATGACTCACGGTCCATTCCTTTGTGCACACTAACTCGAATAGGATCTTGCTCCTATTGGAGCCGAATTCGTTTCATTCATTCATTCATTTGGCATCGCCAAGCAGATAGGCATCATAAAATAAATAATTTATGGCACGATAACATTTTAAAAAAAATAAGTGCAATTTTATCAAACAAAAATCATTTCATATATATTTGATAATTTTATCCACACTTAATGTGTTGGATATAAAGCCCACCTCAAAGCTTCCCAAAGAAAATGCTGCAAAAGCTTGGCCTCGGAAATCAAACTTCGCGAACACGCCCTTCTTGAAATAGTATACTGATTTAAATTAGTTTTAGGAACATACATAAGGTGCATGTCATGAAATGATCCTACATTGAGTATGCGTCTTATGCTCGTGATGCGATCCAGATCACTTCATTCCACTTGAAAAAAAGTGGATCTCTATTTTATGAGAAACCTTAAAGTAATTAAATAATTAATTGGGAGAGGGTTCATTAAATCCATACATTCTTATTTTCAAGAAATTTAATTAATTAATTAAGGAGGGCAAGACATTAATTTATCGTAAGATTAATTATTTAAAAGCTTCACATATTTTAAGAAATATTAATTCACAACTAAGAGATAAGGTTCATTTTATTTCTTATACTTCAAAACCCAAAATTCTCATTCCCTCTAAATTCTCGGCCCAAAGAAATAATATTAGGAGACCATCTTGCTAAATAAATTCCTTGGCCCAAAGGGGAGGCCCAATAATGTTGCCCTAATTCACTAAAAGAAATAGCCTCCCATTCTTTCCTCCATTTCAAACAAACATTTCTCCCCCTCTCTCCCACTTCTCTCTCGCCACCCTCTCTGCCGGCGGTCCTGGCGTCGCCGGCGAGCGGCGCCGGCCGCCGGCCGGCCTCTCCTCTCTCTCTCGCCTCTCCCTCTCTCTCTCGCCGGCGCCGCGAGCCACCGCCTCTGGCAGCGCTGCCGGCCGCTGCTGCCTTCGCCGGCGGTTCCACCGCCGTTGACCGAGAGGTAGGGTTTTTCCCCCACTTCCCTTTCTTTCTCTTCTTCTTTATTTTCTTAAATTGAAGGCCTAGGACTAACAATTAAGTCTTGAAAAGTGAAGATTCGGATAGATCGTGAAAAATGGGGTCGAAAGAGGTTAATTTCGCCACAATTCGCCGGAAAACTACCGCCGCCGCCGCTGGACTGCCGCCGCCGCCTGTCTGCCGCCGCCGGCCTGCCACCGCCGCCGGCCGGGCAGTCCCTTCGCTCACGGGGTGAGCTTTCCCAAGATCGTTATTATTGTGTGTTGAAGATCTCTAGTAGTTTAGGCCTTGTTTAATTGTTTTCTTTGTCTAAGCTTTCTATGGTTAAGGCAAAATTCTACTCTAGATAGTCATATGCATAATTGGTATGAAATCATTAGGGAAGAGGTATACAAAATAATAATATGGTTTTGTCATGGGGAAAACCTAATGTTCATGCTTTGAATGATATGAAAATGGCTATGTAGTGAAAATGGTTATTAGAAGAATTACCTTGAGAAAAAGGAAGAGAAGAAGAATGGTAGTGTGTAGGAATTTGGCTCCTCTTCTTCAACCACTAGTATGCATCCTCATCTTGGTTGGATTTTTGTTTAGAGAGTTTTCATAAATGAACAAAAGGATTAAGAAGGAAGATGAGTGGTATTTATAATGAAAATGGGTGCATAGGAATGCATGGTCACAAGCTTGATTCCAAGAGGAAGTGTATTGTCTAACGGTTAGGGACTTTTTGCCAAATGAGGCAAGTTGTCTCGTCAATCATTCGTCATGCCAAAAATGGCAAGAATATTATGTCTCGTCACCTAAAAAGGCGTGAGCCGTCAATTGGAAAACGTGAGCCGTCGTTTGATTTGCGTGTTTGATGTGATTTGATTTCGTCGATTGTCTCGTCTTGATTTAACGTGCTTCTTATCCATTCGCGCAGGTATCGGGATTCAAGACGTGGCTATTGTGCAAGGTCCGGAGGGCACGGAGAGTATTTTATATATATATATTTTTTGTATAAGTCTTTACTTAAACGTTGATCTCGTGTACGGACTTTTATTAGAGCAAACATTTATATTGAAATATTATTATCTTCGATCGCCACTCAAAATATACTCCACAACGATAAATCAAACGAGAAATAAAGATCTAGACGCGAAACTTATATATATATAAAAGTCGATTTTTTCTAAGTCTTAAGGGTAAAAGTCGGGGTGTTACAAAGTAGGAACTATGTCCGTATGTGAATAGGAGTCTCATTTCATTCCAATTCAAGTTTTAAGAAATACTACTATTAATAAAAATGGATAGAAAAAAGTTAGTGATATATAAATATCACTTGTATTTATTAATTTTAAATGAAATGTGAGTGTAATGAGTTAGTGGAATGTGTAGTCTATTACTTTGGCTAATCTTAATCTCATAGTCCACTTCTATATTACATATATTTAAGAAAATAGAAATAAACATACTTATACGCATCAGCAAAATGAATATATGTTGATTTTAGGAGACGAGTTAGTAATTATTTTTTGCATAGTTTGCATTCAAATATTAAATGTTTAGCTTATGTACCTCAATTTTTTCAAACATTTCTTCTTAAATAATTGAAAATCTTTTCTCAAATAGCAGTCCAAGATAAATGCGACCATAGTTTTTGGAGTGAGTCGCAGTCAAAAGTACTACTCCATGACCATAACTATATTTTTAATCTTTCATTTTTATTTTTGTAACCTGTAAGTTTGAATATGAAGTTTGACTCAAGATATAGTCAGTTTCAATTATTTCTTATGATTTGCCATTTCTCTTTCCCCTTTATATACAATTTTGAATATTAATCATCCATCCATATTATTAGTGATGAGCACATTAAATAATTATGTGTAGTCAAATTTCAAAAAGCCCTTTAGACATTTAATTAAATACGTCGCATATTTACAATCTCTCAATTCAGTTTTTTTTCTCAATTTTCATTCATTCTTATTTTACCCTCTCTAGTCACATCTCTTATCCCACACTAATTTTTAATTAAACTATACTGGTTGATGATTAAATATCTGACATATAGCAAGTCAGCAATGTGATAAAAACTCGAAACTATTTTTACAACGAATCACAATACAAATTTACTTAATTCGCGAAAATGAAAGACCACCAATTACTAGTCTGATTACTTTAATACTCCTTAAACTCCTCTCCAACTAAGAAGGTTGAAATTGAATATGTACTTTTTTCCATAATATTTTGTTATATTATGCATATATTTTTTTTGAATTATAATCATATTGATTGACCGAATCTTCAATCTATTGCTTACGGAAGAACTGTTTTAATAATTATAATTGTGCTTTGTGGTCGTATTTTAAAAATATACCCAATAGTATTATAACAAAACTCTAAGCTCCTTTGATAAGAAAGATGAGATATAACAAGATTTGTTAAATAAGATAAGAAATGCGGGCTCTGTGTCAAGATAAGCTCGGATGAAGGTTTTTTCGTTTGTTGTTTGGTAAACAAGAAATTATCTAGATTTTGTATTAATAAATCACAATAAATGAGGTAGAAATGTTATCCAACCAAATTTGTGAGATACATATTATTTATTTTAAGGAAAGATTTACAGGCTCGGATGGGCTATAGAGAAAACCACGGGCTGGCATAATAGATTAACTATGATATCAAACACTTAGAAATAATCATATAAGTATCTATATCTAAGCATTACTAACTTATCAAACGGATTTATTATTCCAAAATCAAAGTTACATATAATTAGTTTTATCAAATTTTACCTAATCACACACAAAAAAAAGAAATCAAGAAAAATAATTGCGGAGCAATTTAAGAAATATTACATGTGTATATATATATTTTAAAAATTTTTGTTGAACGATTCAAGATTCTTAGTTGTATGAGATGAAATTTAATAATTCAGTAGTAAACAATAGCTTCCCACTATATCTTTCGATTAGCTGGAGATTTTAGTCAAATTCGATAATTACATAATTGAGATCCATATTTTTATTTAATTAATAACAATATACGCCACATTAAATTTGTGTCGTACAAAACACCCAAAAATAATAAGGGAACATGATTTCGGTCAACTTTCTACTGTGCCTGCCTCTTAGTAAAAAGTGAATTAGTACTATGAGTAGAATAATAATGTTCCTCTCTTGAGATTATATATACGGTATTTAATACTCCCTCCGTCCTATAAATATCATCTCATTTTTTTATTTTCGTATGTCCCACAAAATTTGTCCAATTTCACTTTTTACCATTTTTGGTAGTGGACTCCATATTTCACCAACTCATTCTTCTTCACATTTTCAACTTATTTTTTATTATATTTTTTAAAATTCGTATCTGGTCAAAGTGAGACAATATTTGTGGGACCGAGTAAATAATTTCTCAAGCAAGTAAAACAACAAAATTAGTTTCGCAGCAACTGCAGATGCATTGAATAGGAAGCTGTTCTTGAAAGTCAAATAAAACATAAATTAAAAATTTTAATATGCTTTCGGAAAACCAGACTAAGATTTAAAATAGACATAAATGCATACAGACTTTATTTTGACAATTTTGAGCAGATATTTCAGTCGCGTCGGCGCATCCAAAAGACTTTGGTCGGTGTTATTTTAATGTGATCCTTTCTAACAATTTATATTAAACTTAAACTTATTTTAATGTATATATTATAATAAATAGTGATTTTATTTTAATTATTTATATTAAATCTAAAATTTAAAAAATATTTTATATATTATACTCATTTACTTGTAAAATTGAAAAATATGTTTTAAATTTTTAGCATAAACCCAAAGATAAGTACTAAAAATATTTCAAAACCAATTCCATTTTGATTTCAAAATGAAATTGGTTTTGAAAATTTGGAAGGTGTTTTAGATTTTTACTTAAAAATCAAAATTGGAATTGATTTTGAAATAACATTGAATTTTCCATTTTAGATTTTAGTTTATTATTGGAGATAGTCTTACAATAAATATTTTTTAATATTAAATTAAAAATATCATGGATATTAGATTTCTATATATATTTATATTCATAAATTGATTATTAAGTTATGGAAATAGTAGTATCACCTTCAGATATTGTAAGTTGTTTTTTCCGATTTTATTTGTAAAATAGGATTAAAAAGATACTCTATTCTCTTCGTCCTTAGAAGTAGACAAATTTATAAATATCAATAATTTACTTGCAAGAGAGAGGTCGGAAAAAGTAAGAGATGTGTATGATTATTATTGGTTGACAATTTTCTATATTTAGACTTAGCTTAATTTTGGGTGATCGGAAATATTTCTTTGGGTGTATGTGTTTCATTCTTAAATCCGATTCACTACGTAACGTGATAATTTTGACAATTTATAAGTCAATCATGTATATTATCGAAGTAGTCAAGTCAAGTATGTATAGTTAAATTCAAATCTAATTTGTCACAAATGAAGCTCAAATTGAGTATTGAAAAAAACTCTGGATAGGACCAAACTTTTCATGAAAGATGGAGTTTAGATACATGAGCCAGTTTGCAAAGTCATGGGCCCCATTTTTAAAAAGCTTCATGTATGTCTATATATACACTTTCTTATCTTAAAACAAAAAAACAGAGGGTAGCGAGTCAGACCACTTTAATACTTAAGTTTGGGCCCATTAATGCCTATTGGATTGGGCCGCTTTTTGTGTTCGGTGATAATGCGAGGTTTAATCTATAATTTGATTTGGCTAAAATTTAATTTATAATTCGATTTAGCAGATGCAAAATGTAATGAATGTAATATATATGATGAAGAGATCCTATTTCAATTTGTCCCTTTTAGAACAAATTCTTTGAAAATTTATTGTTACCGCTAAATACATAGAGAGAATGCTGATTTTAATGAAAAACACAAGTCTATACTCTCACTCCAACTTGACCATTTCAATTTATTGACATTTAAACACATGATTCTAATTGCAAGCTCAATTAAAACACACACACAATTGGAATATGATCTACTACTGAACAATTTATTGACCTTTTCTTGAATTGGAAAGAAGCCCATGAGCCTTATTCAAATGACTGAAATGAGAGAGAGAGTCAGAGGGAAGAAAAAATGGGAAAAGATGGGAGAGTGTAGCCAGCGTCAACGATGAAGACATTCCCAGAAACATAAGCAGAGGAGTCATGAATCAAATAACGAACAAGTGAAGTAAGTGCTGGATCCGAACTTCCAAATGTTCGAAGCGGAATCGTTCTCTCCGCAACATTTTGCAGCCATTTATGCACCATTAGTTGCTCCGTTATCTCCGATTTGAACAATCCCGGTGCGATCGCATTCACCCTTATATTATACTCTCCCAATTCTAGCGCCATTGTCTGAAAAATAATTCTTAATGAATACTATCATTCTAAACTTTTACTTAAAATATACAAGAATGTTTTTGTTTTCAATTAATTAATGTTACTTTGGTGATGTTGTTGAGGGCAACTTTGGAGGAACTATAGGCCACGCCACCGCTGTGATAGACTCGGTTTAGGCCGGCATTGGATGATATGTTGATTATGGAGCCACCGCGGCCGGCTGCGCGCATTCTTGAGCCGACGTGCTTGGAAACGATCCATGAGCCAGTTAAGTTTGTTTTCACCACATTGCTCCAATCCTCATCTGAAAGCTCCAGTGATGATCTCTTGGGCCCTACCAAGTGATGAATTTGTTGACTTTTTATTGTGAAAAAGAAAATAGTAGTTCTACTTATTAGAAATGGACCACTCACGGTCTCACCCTTAAAAGGTCTTATAAGGGGGAGAGTTATCCATCCTTATATAGATGAGATAGTATCATCACCAAGTCTATTTTAAAAAGAAAAATTAATTACGTCCGGAAAAAAGTAATCACGAACTCATATATTGCATGCACTTATAGAATATCAATTTTATGATCAAATTAGCTGAATATGGTTTTTCATTTTCGTTTTAAATATTTGTACTTATTCAAACCTATCCCTGTAAAAGAAAGAATTTGAAACCAAAATTGCTTTTTAACGAGGAGACAGAGAAGAGAGACTTGGTTTGCTTTTATTTTATAAATTTTCTATGGAAATGAAGTTAAAAGTAACAAATAAATTATATATGTCACAAAAATAATTATTACCAAAGAAATAAAAATGCAACACATGCATTTTCTTGGTGGAAGACTCAAATTTCAGATTGGATTTGGAAGTATGCCACTAATAGAATGTGAATAATTTACTTATTTAGCTCGAACTTTGCTTTCATAAAAATTCTTTAGCTTGAGTTAAAAAACTAATTACCCCCTTTGTCAAAAAAAAGTACCGAGCATTACACTAGGTTGATTGACTAGGAAATCTGAAACTTAATTAAGTTAATTAAACTGAAACCCGAAAGCTTAACTCAAGAATATTATAAACTGAATGATCTGTAACTGAATAGACCGATCATTCGATAGGATTGGGCCGATTAACATTCCTACCTCTCACACCAGCGTTGTTGATCAACACATCGACTTGCCCGAATGCGCTCCAAGCTTTTTCGACAGCAGCCTCGATAATCGGACCGTCCGCTGTGACATCGAGTTCCACAACTTTAGCTCGACCAATTAAACCGTCCACTTTGTTGATTTGATGGCATAGGGACTCGAGCCGGTCAATTCTTCGAGCAGCTGCAACGATCCGGCAGCCGGCTGCAGCGAGATCGAGGCAGAATTCGAGACCGAGGCCGGAGGATGCGCCAGTGACCAGGACGATTTTGTTTGGGAGTTGAGCCCATGGCCCCAATTGATGTTGGAATTTTGCAGGCATTGTTCTAGTATTAAAGTATATAATTAATTGTTTCAATTGAGGTTGGTTGTTGGCTTACAAAGAAATTTATAGGCTATGAAATGAAATGATTCTACATTGGTCACATATTAATGTTGGCTGCTAGTGATTTTTCACGTGGGAGTACCAATTTCTTGTACTATGCTATAGTATAATAAAGCATTACATAAAACTATACACAAATGCTATACCTAACCACCCATAACTGATAATTAGTACACAAAACATAAAATCTACAGCTACAAAAAAAAAAAAAAAAAAAAAAAATCATTGATCAGGTACTACTTAAATTCACAAATAATGCTTATACGTATGAAGCAGAACATTTGTCTCTCTATATAATGCATAATACTTCGTGGAAGAGTCAATTTTTGTGACATAACAAATGAAAAAGAGTTTAACTATACATAATTATATACTACTACAAGATATATATGATTGGTTTAAATAAAAATATTATTATTATTATTATTATAAAAACGTGAGAACAGCTGCATTGAATACATGAAATAAATAATTTTTTTCCCTTCATAATTCAAAAATACCACTTACATATTCCATGAAAATGTATATGTACCGAGGCATAACATTATCATTGTACTCCTTAATCCCGTAATAAAAAGTCACATTTTGTCATTTCGGTCCGTTTCACGATAAGATTCATATTTCACTTTTACTGTAAATGGTAAGGAGATCACACATTCTACTAACTCACTTTCTCTCACGTTCTATTACAAAATCAATATAAAAAGTGGACCTCATATTCCACTAATTTTTTCAATCCACTATTATTTACATTTCTTAAAATCGGTGTCAATTCTAAATGTATCTTCTATTATGGGATTCTATTATGGGATGGAAGGAGTAAATACCAATTCTACTATGGTACTATAATGGTGGTAACCAATATCCGTCTTCTCTTAATCTGTGTATGCATTAATAAAATTTTATGTACATTACAATCATGTATTTAGTCAATAATGAAGATAAATCATCAGTAATTGTATATGCCTATCAATATACCATGTGAGGCAAGCTCTATATATTTGATTCTCTCTTTGATTTGCTATGGTAAATAAGTAGGCCACGTCAGTTTGTTCTTGAGAGATTAGAATAAAAATAAAGAATCGCGTAAATTAAAATCACTCTCAACCCTAGTCTAGCTAGCCCCTTCAAAAATTTATTTTATTTCACCGAGGGAACATTTATTACCAGCTAAAAAATAGCTAAGAAAATAATGAGTGTAGACGTTGTGCTAGCCAAGTTTATCTAAAATCGATTATGCTAGATGTGTAAATTCGGTATGTTAACTACTTAGATTTGCAAGGCAAAGTTCTTAAATATACAAATATTAATTATAAAAATATTTAACTTAGAATTTTAAATTTTTTTGAAAGGGTCGCAAAATGATTAATATAAAATTTATTTTAAATCCATTAATGTTTATAAATCGATTTTTAATATAAAATGTTAGAAGAAGTTCGATTATGTACTCACAATTATGTACGATTATCACTGCCATAACATATATTCACATACTAATACTCCCTCCGTCCCAAGTTACTTGAGTCATATTCCCTTTTAGGTTGTTCCAAGTTACTTGAGTCATTTCTCTTTTTGGCTAAAAACAAAACATCTAATTTCACCTACTTTATTCTTTCTTTTACTTTACTCTATCCTCGTTTTCTTAATTTATTCTCTTCTCTACTTTATTTAATTCATTAAACACACTTTTTTAAATCTCGTGCCAAAAAAAAACATCTCAAGTAACATGGAACGGAAGGAATACTATTTAAAAGCAACCGCTACACATGCATGCAGCTGTTTTTTCCACCTGCTGCCAAAAAAGTGTGATGCATATGGCTTCAAAATGCGCTGACCCATTTTTGGGGCTTTACTGTGAATACCTTACTAAATACTCCATTCATCTACAAAAAATAATTCAATTTGTGGACGACACATTTTTCTAAGGAGAAATTGGTAAAGTAAGAATTAAGAAGAAAATGTAGGTAAAATAATTAAAAGAAAGAGGGAGAAAAGTAGGTAAAGTATGAGAAAAACGATAAAAAAATGGATAAAATATAAGAGATAAACTTTTCATTTTTAGAAATGTACCTATTTTTTGTGGACATTTCAAAATGATAGAATGAGACTATTTTTTGTGGATGAGGAATTAGGCCATCCGCATCCCTGTCTCTTATCTGTCTTTTAACCGTCTCATATCTTCACTATTCATGGTCACATTGTACTTTTCACCCCATCTCTTAACTAAAAGACATTACATGCATCCCTCCATCTCTTAACCATCTCATGTCTTAACTATTCATTCAATTTTTTTTTAATTTCCAACAAATTCAATTAATAAAAACACACTTCATTAAATAAAATAAAATTACAATTTAAAATCCGAAAAAATAAAAAAAAATGATTAAAATTTTAAAAAAATAAAAAATAGATAATTTAAAATACTCTAAATTAAATTATAAAAACTACTCCGCCGACGAATCATCCCCCGAAGGCGGTGGCGGTGGCGGTGCCCTCAAGCTAGCGGGAGGCAGAAAACAAATTTGGCTTGCCAAATACTCAATTCCGGCAGATGAGCTTCATATTGGGGAGGCGTCATGTGGAAAGTGTCAGCCATCGTGGCGAGCAGGTACATGGACATTAGGGTGTTCGAGCTCGAGCCCGCCTGGCTTGATTCGCCGTGGCCCCTCCCCCTCCCTCTAGCCGCCTTCGCCGCCTTGGTCCCTTGCGGCTGACGTCGTGAACCGGAGGAGCCCCCTGCATCGGTGGCCGTGCCCTCAACCTCTTGTGAGGTGTTGCCTGACCCCCCCCTCACTAGACGAGTATTGGCCACCCGCCGTGTGCTTCGTGCGTTTCGAGTTTGACCCCGTGCAAGATGGGACACCGCCGGCCCATATTTCAAGATGGTTGACCGACGACCAAACATCGACATGTTTGAAATCTTTTTTGGTGTCGTCTTTAAAGACGCGCAAAGCCACTCTCAGAATGTGGCTCCACTGACTTTGCTTTGGTAATTCGCCGCTTCAGTCCTGTAGATCGTGCAAAATTTTTTGACATCTCTGTCGCATCGGTCAAAATGACTATGGAGCATCTTCAAGTTGCGGTGGCTAGCCGCCTTCGGCTTTGTCTCGTTGTAAGCTTCGGTGACCTTTTTCCAAAAACACAAGCGGGTTTGTTGATTCCCGACGATGGGATCGTACGAGACGCTGACCCAAGCGTTGTACAGAGCCAACGTCTCCTTGCGGCTGTATGGATGACGACCTAGATCCTCGTCCTTGCCCTCTTCCTTCTCGGCATCGACGTCGCGACTGGCGAAGCCTCCACCGCCTCGTCCTCCTCCTATCGGAAGGTTTTCCGGAGTGTGTTTGTCACGACCGCACTTTGCTAAGGATAGCAAAGCCGGGAAACCGTGAATAGGGGTGGGGAGTCAGAGGAGGGGAATAGAAAAAGGGATAATAATGACTGAATATTCACTTAGAAATAAAAGGAAACAATTTCAATTTAACTCTTAATCACTAGAATTTGAATGAAATATCTTACTTTTCAAAATTCAAAACCTTATTCATCAATAGATATTTATCAGAGTATGGAAGGACAGTTGATGCTATATATAACCTTAGTATGCAGCGGAATGAAAACGGTCACATGTATGGAGACATGCACCGCCGAGAGCCTCTACTTAAAATAAAATGAAAATCATAACTCTGCTCAGCATTCTCCACCGTCACTGCTCAACCTGCACATTTAGAAATATATGCAGCGTTGAGCATAAAAATACTCAATGAACATATTGCCGAAATATACATACATAAAATGAAAATATTGTCATGCTGATACGCTCACATTTTGCACTATTTTAAGGCCATTTTGTGGTCCGTCTTTAATGTCAAAGTTGCATTACATATCCATTATTTGCATATTTCATCTATTTTGGTATTTTGACATGTTTTGTGAGAAATGTGCATATTTGAGCCTAAAAAGGGAGTTAAAACACGAAGTAGGAAATCTGGAGAGTTTCAGGTGGCGTCCGGCAACCGCCGCAACACTTCCGGCGACCGCCGGGAAGTGCGTGGCGATTGCCACAAGGAGTCAGAAGCTTCTGGACTGCACGCGGCGACCGCCGGCCAAGGTGCGGCGGCCCGCCACGAAAACGGGGCGCGTGACAGCTGTCTTCAAACTCAATTTGCCGGCGATCCTGAAGTCCGATCAGGGCGTTCTACACATCATTCTCTTCGTCTTGAAAAGATCTTCAAGATGTTAAAGAATCACCTCAATCGGAGTTCTGTGAAGAGAGTTATGGCCGTTCTACCAAAGTCGCGCAAAGCTGCCAGCTGCAGTCTAGGCGGAAATTTGAAGAAGGAAAGAAGATATTACCTTGAGAAGCCAAATCTTTTCCTTCTATTATGGGGAACGAAAATTACATCTTTCCTAATGCTTGGAGGAAACTTATTACCAAATTTAAATCCTTCTCAAGCTTATATATATCCCATAACCTCATTCATAGAATTCAACCATTCCATAGTCCCAAAAAGGGGACTCTTCCTCCAACCCTAATTCTTCATCATCTTTTTGCCAATTATTTCCATAGCATAAATTTGAGAGTTCTTCATTGTGCAAGGGATTGGAGAAGGATTTCAAGAACATCAAGAACGACAAGGATTCAACCTTCGGGTTTTATTTGCTTTAGTTTTATCTTCAAATTGTCTTCCATTCAATCTATGTGTTTAGCTTATTCCATTATGTGTAACTAAACTCATAGGATTCTAGGGATGTGTTAGTAACGACTTTGGTTATACAATTCTTTTTTCTATTTAATATCCGTTTTGTTTTTACTTTGACTCTTCCCTAAGTAGTTCTGATGTTGCATGATTAAGTGACACAATCTTGCATGATTTAATATAACTTGCTTCATAACTGTGAGAGAGTTCTAGCGAGTTAGATCCACTTAGTAGACGCTACAGTTAGTTTCCCTTAAAACGGCACTGTTAATTGAGAGTGATGACTTTTCAAGGGTCTTAGGAGCTTTATGGAGTTACGTGTTAGGATTGACAACCCTAATCTTGTAATCAACGTTTGCATCACATGAGCATAAGCTAGGTGACTCGTCCTTTCAAAGTATAAACTGTGCTAGGGTATTGTAGTTGGAATTTGTATAACCGTAACTATGAACGCACATCCATGGAATTCTCTTATCTCTCATATTTTATCTTTGTGATTTAATTGCATTTAGTTATTTGATTGCTTTTAATTGTTTTTACTTTCAAAAACCAAAACTTCTCTTATTTCTCTATATAGTATTTGACGCTTACATAATAGCCAGTTGCAATTACATTCCCCGTGTTCGATATCCGGTACTGACCTTTAGCTATACTAGATCTACTCTGTATACTTGCAGGTATTTATAGTGCTAATAAAAAGTGCATCACATGCCATCACAGTAACACTCGAGGTTTTCTCTTAAAAGGCCCGAGCTTACTAAATTCTTTTGTGAGCTAAAGTTTGACTGGTCAGTCTAAGTTCTTTCTGTACTTCTGCCATATCTGAACACCAAGTGCCGTGGAGATGGTGCTCTCCCACGGTCACCTACATCTTTCTCCAGCCGGGGAGGTGGCCACCTCCCAACGGCCTCCACTATATCATCTTTGTGCCGTGGAAGGCAGTGGCGGACACAGTAAGGGCCATGGAAGGGCTTAAGCCCTTCCCAAAACTTGTTTTTACCTTTTATCCTACTGCTATAATCTTCTGAAATTTTCAAATAACAGTCTCCAGCCCTTCCTAAATCAATAGCGTTGAACACTAAATCGTTTGATATTAATGATTACAAGGGGCTGAAGCTACTAAACTGGATCTGAAGTTCAAAATCTGCAGATGCTAATTGAGATACAAATGACTGTTTTAGGGAAGAAGATGGCCCAAATCCCCAAAAATAAGTAGTGATAATTTTAATTCTTAGAGCATCTCCGGTGGCGCCCTTCCCACTAGGACTTCCACTAGGACTTCCCACACAAAATTCATGGCACGTCATCACTAGGACTTCCCGCAATAAAATCAATAAATTCACAATTAAAATTAAAATTTACAGAATTAAAATTTCGACACGAGCCGTTTTTATAGAGTTTTTTTTTAAAAAAAAATTAATTTTCGGTCGGACGTCCGACCTCGACGTCCTACCCACGCCACAGTGGCGGACGTCAGGTAGGACGTGGAGCGGACGGTCGAGCCCATCCGACGGGCGCACGGGACGGGCGTGTCCTACCTTTTTCTTCACAGCGGCGGACGTCGGGTAGGACTTCCGCGACGTCCTACCACGACGTCCGCCGTAGGAGATGCTTTTAGTGCGACTCTGACTGAATAAAATAGCGCGGACTTTATACTATGGCGAATTGGCGATTACATCTTAAAATTGAATTTATTATTTAATTTAATAGGTGGATAGAAAGTTTCTACGCGTTTAATATTATAAATTCAAATTTTCACTATTTTTAATTCCTTTTCTTTTCTATTTTTTCTTTGCAATTCAGTTATGCAAATATTCAAATTTTCATTATTTTTAATTCCTTTTCTTTTCTATTTTTTCTTTGCAATTCAGTTATGCAAATATTTGTTTTTGAGTAATTTTTAATATTTACTTTATTCTGAATATTAAGATTGAAATATGAAAAACATGTCTGGACGTGTTGTAACAGCCCGACATTCTAGGGTATAATAAATACGTCGATCGCTACCTAGGCGGACTTAAAAGCAACAAGAACATAGGCTAGGGTTTCATTTAAAGGGATGTGACCAAGGTATTTAATAAACTATTAAAGCAATAAGTCAACGACTTAATCAAGAAAAATCAATGATGATTAGATATCGTAAATTATGCTCAAAAGACAAGGGTTTAATATAATTCCAAAAATGCATTGTGTCTCAATATTCTAAACCGAAAGGAATAAGTTCAAAAGCAAACGATACTAAGTTTCATGTTCAGCGGAAGCAACCAAGAGAAAAGTGAAGTCATGTATGAAGACACAACCCCACTCAATGCTTCAAGACGATCATATAATCATTCAATTTATTTGCTCAACATCGCCAACCGCTCGTCGTCGGTCAACCTGCACATAGGGAAATCACATGCAGGGCTGAGTACTTTAACATACTCAGTGAACTCATGCCAAAACATTTTAATAGATATTCCATCCTTACCATAGTGAACTCGAGTTTGCATTTATAAAAGAATATCATCGAGTATCACAAAATAATTTCATAGACTGACCAGTCAAACAATTCCTCCCATTTTCTCAACAACCAACAATTCCATAGTGCGACGAAAGTGTGGCCACACTATTCGCCCACGAGACCGGCCGACTAGCAAGGACGACTCCCGATCCCAACTGTGTACACTTGCCTGATAGGGTTTGCGGCCCTACTCAGACCCGAATTCGTTTATATAGCACTATAGTCTAATGGAGCGGACTCATAAACTAGGCATCAGACACACAACATAATCAAAACAATCACAGGCATGACATAACGTTTTAAACCACCCTTATAACACCATAATAATTATTTTGGTAGTAAAAGAGTTTAGTGAATTTAGATCTCAAGTACGTTCTTCCTCTTGCTATCTCACTGAGAGTGCGAGTTATCACCTTTAATTTATGTGTATCACAAGTAAGTTTCAATCATCTACTCAAAATCATACATGTTCCCAACGTTTCCCTTTTTCCCATCGATTCATTTTATATTATCACTCAAAAAAATCAAGGCAAGATTATTATAAAAATACCTTTTCTCGATAGAACGAACGGTAGAAACAAAGTAAAAGCCTTGATTCTTCAAAAACTCTTGAGTTTCAACTTCAATTCTTCTCAAAAGATGAAGAAATATTGGAGAAAAGTAGAAGAAAATTTGAGAGAGAGTGGGAGAGAGGGGAGACGTGTATTTGTGATCTAGGGTTAGGGTTTTGTCTCTTATTTATAGAGTGCAAGATATAATCCCATAATTAAATAAATAAAAAGATTTGAGGAGATATGGGAGGAGAGTGGTGTTAATATTGGTGAGAAATAAGGGGTGGTTTCGAATTTTATATGCTATTTACTTAGCATATGATTTAATTTGGTATTTCACAGAGTAGAATAAAATATCACGGCGCAAAATAAAAATAATAATCTTCCCCAAATAATTAGGAAAGTGGCGTTAATATTGATTCCTCCATAAGGAATCAATTTCAAAAATTAATTAAAATAGGATATGGCAAGATCTCCTTAGATATGGTAAGATATGCTAGATATTTGAATTTATTCAATGAAAAGAATAAATAAGGGATCAAATAATATAATAAAATAATCCCTTCTCCCATAAATAGGAGATTTTCGAAAATCTCCATGTGTAGGCATAGGGGTCGAAAATTTCATGGAGGAAATAAGGAATAATCGGACTTTGGATTTAATTTGGAATAATATCCCAAGTGAATAATTAAATCCACGAAAAATAGAATTCCTCTCCAATAAATCATGAGGGTCGAAAATCCCAATAATATGTGTAGGATATTTATGAAAATCCTATTTAATCTCACTCATCCCTTAGGAAATAATTCGCCACAATATTATTTCGCCCCGCATCAAAATATTTACACAATCGCATCACAAAATCCACCATTTTTAATACCACCTCATATTCACAACACATTGACCTTTAAACGGCCACGTCATATTTTCCACAATATTGACTATTCAATAGCCACGTCATATAATCAATAAGTTTGACTATTCAACTCAAACTCAACTCCAAATCGCAATTAGGTCACAAAGAATCATGCAATAAATCACACATCATTTAATCCACATACTTCATAGCATTAATAGCATTTAATGCAAAAAAATTATGTCTCGAAAATTAGGGTTCGAAAAAGTGGGGTGTTACATTCTACCACTCTTAAAAGAAATTTCATCCCGAAATTTGGTACCCTCATGGAAAGATTTCCGGGTACAGTTCCATCATCTTATCCTCGAGCTCCCACATGGCTTCCTCGTATTCGTGGTTTCTCCAAAGTACTTTTACGCTGGCAATAGATTTGTTCCTCAAGATTTGAACCTTACGGTCCAAGATCATCTAGGGTCGCTCCTCGTAACTCAAATCCAGATTCATGGCAACTTCCTCGTAGTGAATCACGTGCTTCGGGTTGAACACGTATTTCCGCAACTGCGACACATGAAAGACGTTGTGCACGTTCCCAAGGCTTGGCGGTAGCGCCAATCGATAGGCTACGAGTTCTACTTCTTCAAGAATTTCATAAGGTCCGATAAAACGCGATTTCAACTTTCTTTTAACACCAAAACGCGTTATCCCTTTCGACAGGGATACCTTGAGAAAAACCTTATCACCGGCTTGAAATTGTAAGTCGGTTCGTCGGACGTCAGCGTAAGACTTTTGTCTGTCCTGGGCTTCCTTTATTCTCACACGAATTTGTCGAACAATTTCAATCATCTCTTCGACTGCATCGGGTCCGAGTACCCTTCGCTCGCCAACTTCATCCCAGTAGAGCGGTGATCTACACTTTCTTCCGTATAGTGCTTCGTACGGCGTCATGTTAATCATTGCTTGGAAGCTGTTGTTGTAAGCAAATTCAATCAGCGGTAGTGCGGTCTCCCAACTTTCGCCTCGGTCAAGCACCACAGCTCTTAGCATATCCTCGAGAGTTTGTATCGTCCTTTCGGATTGCCCATCGGACTGCGGGTGAAACGCCGTGCTAAAATTCAATCGTGTTCCAAGCTCGCGCTTTAGACTAATCCAAAATTTTGAAGTAAACTTCGGGTCACGATCAGACGTAATCGTCACTGGAACTCCATGCAATTGCACGATTTCCTTTATGTAGATCCGAGCCAGTCTGTCCGATCCATGGGTTATAGGAATCGGTATGAAGTGCGCACACTTGGTAAGTCGATCTATAATCACCAAAATGGCAGTGTTTCCTTTTAGGATCTTTGGCAAGGCCGTCACGAAATCCATGGTGATGTGCTCTCATTTCCACTCGGGTATCTCTAGTGGTTGTAACATTCCATGTGGTCGTTGATGTAAGGCCTTCACCTGTTGGCAGGCTAAGCAACGCTCCACAAATTCCGCGATATCCCTCTTCATGCCATTCCACCAAAAGGACTTCTTCAAGTCTTGGTACATCTTCGTGCTTCCAGGGTGAGCAGTGTATGGAGTCTCATGAGCTTCACTCATGATCTTGTTCTTGAGTTCCTCGTTGTTTGGCACGCACAGTCTTCCTTCAAAGATGAGGGCATTGTCGGACTCCTCACTAAAACTTCCCGACTTGCCAGTTCTCACTTCCATTCGAATCTCTTCGAGTTTCGCATCCATCCGTTGTGCTGCAACGATTCTCGTTTTCAGATCTGGTTCAACCACCAAGGTAGCAATTCGTGTTTCCACTGTTTCAGGTGCCCTTACCACTTCCAATCGCAATTTACTAAACTCTTATATCAAACTTTCCTCTTCTGTCAGAAAAGTAGCTAGATGCGAATGGTCCCTCCGGCTCAAAGCATCTGCCACTACATTTGCTTTGTCGGGGTGGTAGTTGATGCTACAATCGTAGTCCTTCACTAGTTCGAGCCATCTTCGTTGTCGGATGTTCAAGTCCTTCTGCTCGAAGAAATATTTCAAGCTCTTGTGGTCCGTAAAGATTTTGCATCGAACTCCGTAGAGATGATGCCTCCAAATCTTTAGGGCATGTACTGCTGCTGCTAACTCCAAATCGTGGGTTTGGTAGTTCAACTCGTGTGGTCTCAATTGTCGTGACGCGTAGGCGATCACTTTGTTGTTTTGCATCAACACGCATCCTAATCCGACCTTCGAAGTGTCGGTGTAGACTACATAGTTTACTCCAGGTTCTGGCACAGCTAACACTGGTGCGGTGGTCAATTTCTCCTTTAAGAGTTGAAAGCTTGCTTCACACTCCGGGGTCCAATTCACCTTGATTTCCTTCTTAAGTTGTTGGGTCATTGGTCTCGCTATCTTGGAGAACCCTTCTATGAACCTTCGGTAGTATAAATAATTGGTTTAAATTAGGGTTCGAAAATGTGGGGTGTTACACGTATAGTTTAAATAATACAGTATAAATAATTTGTTTTTATTTGTTTTAAGTGTAAGGTGGTTTAGAGTTTTTATTTTTGAATTAGAATTAGAGGTACTTATAATTGAAATTAGTCTTTTTAACTCTTAGGACAACAATTTTGAGTTATTTAATTGGATTAGTATTTTGTTTAATGGTAATAAATTTTCATATATATTTACTAAAAATTATATTCTTCATTCGTAATTAATCGTCCTACTTTGACTTAATCCGGATTTTAAGAATGTATGATAAAAAGTGAATGAAAAAAGTTAGTGGAATATAAATTATACTTTTATAGTAGTAATAAATTGTGATTGAGACGAGTTAGTGGAATGTAAAATCCACTTATTAAAAAAATGAGATCATTATTTCTGCACGAAGGGAAAAGGATATAAGATGTACGGACGAAGGAAGTATGTAATAGTGCAGCCCCTCCCACAATTTTTTTCTGCGTCCGCACCTTCTACGGTCACTTGTGTACACTAATCCGAGTAGGGACACCACCCTCACTCAGACCCGAATTCGATTCTTACGTTCCAACCAAACAGATAGGCTCCATACACATAAAATAAATCATTTATGGCAAGACAACATCATTTGCATAAACGGCAAAATAAGTTCATATTTTCATATTTTTCATCCACATTAGTATGTAGGATAGAAAAGTTTACCTCTTGCGTTTAAATTCCTTAACTTGAATTTCTTTACTTCTACCATCACTTGCTCGTAGAGATAGCCTTTGAAAAATAATAATAATATATACTTAATCAGGCTCAAGAAAAACATATAGTACTTAAAATGCATGCATCCTACATGTGTTTTTGTTTTGTTCTTTGTTCTTTCTTAGGGCCATTCTAAAATCCTTCTACAACAATAAAATCATAGCTGCGCTAAACACTTACTTTCTCTTTCGGTCTATGCAATTGCCCGACGAGGCACGCCCACAAAAACCTACACTCTCGGCCCCACAACACCCATGGCTAAAGTCACAATTACGTACATCATGAGATTAATTAGGCACGCTATCAATTTCAACACTTTATTTCGAAAAAAGAATCCATTCGCCAATTATTTACTCTTTCAGGAATTAATAACTTAATACCATCAGTCATTATTTCGATCCGGCCCCAAACACAATTTTAATTCCTTTTGCCCAAATCCTCACTCAAAAATATTACCTGGCCCAATTCTTTCAATTAATTACTTTATGAAAGGAAGTTCAATATAATTAATAGTCCATCCTATTTTTGTTATTTTACATGTTCATCTTCTCCGTCTCCCCAAATTCAAAATTCACAGAAACACACCATCTCCCTCACACGATTGCATCGCTGCCTGATCCCGGGTTCTCTCTCTCTCGCCTCTCTGTTTCTCTCGACCTGTCTCGCGTTTCCCAACGCCATTGCCGGTGCCCTCTGGCCATTGTCACTCTCCCTTCTCACAGCATCTCACTCTCATACGGTTAAGAACAGTGGCGGATCCAGGGGGGCCAAATTTTACTTCCCCCCTGCCGGAAAACCGCTATGGTCGCCCGCTCCGTTACCATTTCGCTTTATCTGATTAAATTCTACATGGCCCTAGAAAACAAGCAGGCCCGCACTGTTCCTTTGTGAATTATCAAAATTTCAAATCATGTTGTTGAGGTGGTTTTAAATTCTCGGAGTACCATGAACATCCAGAATCGCACACAAGATTACAATTACACCCTCCTCATTTTTTAATCTTCCCCAATATTCACTTTACCTAAATTTCTCTCTATCGCATAATCTCTCAGCCCTAGGCAACCTGTTCTCCGCCTTGCACGACTGGATTACCAAATTGCGTCGATCTCTTCCCGGCGAGGTGAGTGTTGGTGGTCGATTAGCAGAATCCTCACCTCGACGCAGACCGCGTTTAACTGATTCGTGACATTACACTGATTTGAGAATAAAAATCTGAACTTGAAGTTGAAACTTCAATTGAGGGAGTGGCATTTTGGGTGTGTTGGGATTTGAGGATTGTTGAATTCTGGTGGTTTGCTTGCAGGGAGGTATCTTACTTTGATTTTGAGATACATGTCAGTAAAGGGTTTTATTTGTATCATACTATAGAATTTGGGTCATAGCTGAAGAATATGAAGTATCTGAAATTTGGGATTTTTAGGTAGGGAGGGTTGGTTTTAATTGAAAATTGAGATCTCATTGTATGAAATTTGGGTCCTTGTTCAAGATGGGTTTGATCTAACATCTTTTCTCCCTCAATTTTGGATGTTGTTTGGGTCACGACGCTCGATGCTCGATTAGAAGCAGAATTTTATGTTCAAAAGCTTTGGGAACACTGTTATTTGGTTTTGCAGGCATCATTAATTTTGCAAATTGAAATAAGGGTATTTAGGTCAGAACACCCCATCTTTAATTAAGAAAATAATTTATATATTTCCAATGGGTCATATTCTAATGATTATAGCACCCTAATTCAAAATTAAGACTAAATCTCCACCCTTGGATTTTAAAATGAGTGGATGAGATTAAAGCTCACAAATCTCAATAAATAGTAGACAAAATATCAACAAAAGGGTAATATCGTCATTATGTTATCATATAATAATTGTCATGGGTGTTTTTTTATTTCAACATTGTGTATTACAAATATCAACAATATGACATTAGAATATCAATACAAGGACAAGAAAATATCAACACTTTTTTATTGAGATTGGACATGCATAATATTGAGATTTTGCCTACAATATATTGAGATTTTTTGTTGCATTTGTTGATAAAAGCTGCTTATCAATATGTACGAAAATTGAAATATAATTTATCAAATTTCATCACCCGAACATCGTCGGAACATATGCAATTGACATCTCGTTGGAATCCTTATTAAATTATCTTTAATTTGATATATTTTTTGCGAAAAAATAATTTAAATTGAGAGAGTTACGTAAATTTAAAGATTTGGGATGATTTTGAGGAGAAAGAAAGTAGTTAGTTATAATTACTACATATAGTATTTTGACATTAATACCCTTTTAATTTAATTAATAATTATTTAAATTTAAAATATATTACACTTGACATTATATTAACCACAAGATCTTCTAATCTAATGGTTGAAAATTGGTCTCAATTTGAAATTGGTAATTAGTTAGCAATTGATTACATCTCTATTTCTAATACTAAAGACAATTCTGGAACACCGAACGCTGGTTTACAGAATCATTTAGGTGGGCCCTACCATTACAAATAAGACCAGGATTAATTTCTTAGCTTTTCATATGAAGAAAAGCGAACGCCTCCTAGTACTACAGTGTATGGAGTGGGATAGAATATGTCATTAACATAGAGACGCGTGGAGTGGTGTGTCATATTTGATATTTTCTCCGTCGCACAAAAGATGTCATACTTTCCTTTTTAGTTTGTCCAATAAAAGATGTCACATTTTCTTTTTTAGAAAAAGTTCTCTCTCACATGAATATAAAAATTATATTTTCTCTCTCTTTTTAACACACAAAACAAAACCTCCTAAAATCCCGTGCCGTCCCACAAGTGTGACATCTTTTATGGGACGGAGGAAGTAAAATCTTTATTACTATTTCACTTTAAGAGATAAAGTATCCAATAAATTTGAAATTAGTGTAATATAGCCATGATATTTATATATTGGATGAAGATTATAATCAGATTCAGTCATATTTATGCAATTACACGAATGGACATAGTGCTAGATATTTAGTTTTATATTTAAGTAATAATATACTTATTTGTTTTATTTTCAAAAGAAATATTCTTACAAATTTTAAAAATCTGAATTTTATTAGTTCATTTATAAATTACTAGTACAAAAATATTTTGTAGTTTTTGCAATTACAAAGGACATTTTTGAAATTCTCAATATGGAAGAAATAGTGGATAAATCGTTTAAGAATTATTATAGATTAATAATCAACTAGTAATAGATGTATGCGAAAATTTTAGGAAAATGAGGAATTTTTTCTTTTGGGTTATTATGGAAATAAGCCTTTTAAATTGGTAAGCTTATTTTTTAAAATTTGGTAATTAAGGTTTTTCATTTTGGGATCTTGTTAAAGCTGAGACAAAATTTCCTAGTCCATGTATATCACATGATAATCTTATTTGGTATGCCTCACTGATAATATCTTACCAAATGAAAATGTATAGTATACATGGCCAAATAATTATAATAGCATAATATGATATTTTAAGGAAATTTTTATAATTTCCATATATAGTAGTAATAAACAACCATATATACAGCTAATACGTTAAATTATTAATATAGTTCATTTCAATTGAAAAAGTCATCTGCCATTGAGATTTGATAAGCACACTCTTTTTGTATAATGTTTTTTTTATATATTTATTCATTTTTTTTATATTTCTATCACTTAATTTTCTAGAATCATATTAGTCATGTAAATATATTATTGACTATATTAATAATTTATTATATCTTTATAGGGTCTTGTTAGGTTGAGATTATTTAGCTAAATTGAGAAATGAGATGCAATATGGGCCACTAATCCACAAGCTAAACAAAATGTCAACAAATACAACATTATGTCAACAAGGGGGTAAAATTGTAATTTCATAATTAAAAAAAGCGTGAAACATCCAAATTGTTTTCAAACCAGCTTCTGAAATTTCTCTAAAATCTCTCTTCAAAAATCTCAAATCTCGCTCATCTTCATACAATTCGAATCCCTTCAAATTCTGCAAAATCTCGCTGATATTCAAAATCTCGCTGCTATAAATGACGAATGAAGAGGAAAATCGGAAAGAATCGGTTCAAAAATCAATTGAAGCTAAGAAACAGAAGTCAAAATCGGCGTTGCATGAAGCCAATTCTTCAGGTTAAGAAATTGATTC
This sequence comes from Salvia hispanica, assembly GCF_029641045.1. Taxonomy (NCBI): domain Eukaryota; kingdom Viridiplantae; phylum Streptophyta; class Magnoliopsida; order Lamiales; family Lamiaceae; genus Salvia; species Salvia hispanica. The sequence goes on from NC_142696.1 coordinate 36,316,197, forward strand.
AAATTTTAAGTATATTGCTTTGTTTTTGGTATTTTAATAAACATCTCGATTTCGTTTTTTATGAATTCGATACTTACTGAATTTTTTTGTTGATTTGCGATTGTAGAATCGGAAAAGATGGCAACGAGAAATGCTGCTGTAGAAAAAGGAATAGAAGAAGCTTCACCTTCCAGTTAAGTATTTGTTTAAATTTTTAAGATTATTGACATTCTATATACTAGCTATTGACATAAATATAATAATATACTGTTGACAGTAGTATATGCTTGTTTGAATAAGTATTGACATATTGTATGCTTGTTAGAGCAACTGTAGAAAACATACAAATGTATGGCTGTAGTAGTATGTCAACAACTATAGACATAGAGTATGCTTGTTTCAATGGCTATTAGGATGGCTGTAGAAAACATATGTATGGTTATAGAAGTATGTCAATAGCTATTGACATATTCTAAGCTTGTTTAAATAATAGTTGACATAGTAATATTTATATAAACAGAGTATACTTGCCATAAACTTTATAAGATAATCAACAGGTTATGTCAACTTTAACTGTTGACATAATAGTAATAATATAATTGTTCTAACTATATATAGAAAATACCTTTTAATGACAGAGCATACTTAATGCCTGAAATTCTGTTAATTGTGCTTGGTATATCTAATTAAATAATTTTAGTAATATACACACACTTGATGTCAACAGAGTACACTTGTTATTGTCATGATACTTTGTATAATTGATATAGATTTATTATGTTTGATTTTAAACCAGAAAACAGAAGAACATCCAAGCGAAAAATGAGTACCTCAGTATCTCAGAAAGAGTTAATTACTGTTAACAAAAAGCAAAAGAAAAGTGTAGAGGATGGAAAACAGATTGTTATTGCTGAAAATCTATCTCAAAGACTTCTAGTGAAAAGGAAGCCGATGTATTTTGTTGATGCAATAAGCAGACTGAATGAGGAACAAATTAATTCTGTGAAGGAGTTGGGTTTCGAGAGTGTCCTACATTTCAAGATTGATTACATTCCTAGCAGATTAGCATTAGTATTATTAAAAAATTTTGAAGAGAATAAGTGCAAGATAAAGCTTAACAATGGTAAAAAAATTCATATCACTGAAGAGGATGTGGAGCTTGTATATGGATTCCCAAGAGGTGACATTACTTATTCTAGAGATAAGTGTAAAAGTAATGCAGCTTTCATGAGGAAGATAGCAAAGAAATGTGGTACGAAAAAAGAAAGTGTGAACCATAACGATGTTTTAAAGGTTATGTTGAATGATCTTAAAGGAGGAAGGCAGTTTAAAACAATGTTTTTGTTATTGCTAGAATCAACATTGATTGAGCAATCAACATGTGGAATGGTAAAATCTAAGATTGGAGAGATAGTTGATGATCTGGATAACGTGAGAAATGTAAATTGGTGTTCGTATGTAATATCTGTTCTCAAATTTGCAAAACAAAATTGGTCAATCACAGAGAAGAATGCATTTGCTGGACCACTTCCCTTCCTTATGGTATGTTTTACATTTTGCATTGTTGATTATTAACATTATTACATTAGGTTGTGTGTGTAGTTGATATAGCTCGTACTATAGTTGAAATAAGCTGTATTAGTTATTTTAAGTGGCTTGTGTATTGAGTTGACACAACACAATAGTAATTGACATGCATATTTTAACATATGCAGCTCTGCTACTTAGACAGAGTTATACAAGACAAGCGTCCTGTTCCTCGGACATTTCCATTAATGAAAGGATGGAAAAGTGAGCATCTTCAGGCTAGAGAAGATAGAGAGATTAGTGCAGGAGTTTTTGGTTTAGGAAATGTAAAGAAGAGATACATTCGAAATGAAGAGCAGCAGCAAAAGAATGTAGAACAAAGTGTTGATGTAGATGACAGTGGAGTGGGGTCTTCTTCTCAGAACATACTCCCATCAGATATGGTGAAAAATGTTTTAAAATACATAAATCAGATAAATGATGGCATGACCAATCTTGTTAGAGTCCTCAAAGAAGCTTCTTCACAGATCAAGAATAATGATTTATTCGGATTTGTGTGTGACATTGCTAGAAGCGCAATTGGAAGCCAAAAATCTCCGGTTGTATCTGTGAGTGACACTTTCCTGCATTTGTCCCAGTCATTTAATATAGACGACAATGTTGATGTTGATAACTGGAAAGCGGTGTTTGCCTCAATACGGAATGCTGAAAAAGAAAACGAAACACTTGAAGATTTGAATGAATTTCCAACTTTCAGATTGGGAGATTTCTTCGATAAAGTAAGCACATAATCAACCTATATTTAGATTAATACGTCATTTTGTTGATACATTGTTGAACTAATTTTTGAACAGGCTGTAGAAGAAACAAATAGAGAAAATTTACCTACATCACCAGTTGATAATCCTGAAGAGGTCAGACAAACTGTTGAAGAAGATGAACAAAGCAAGGAGAACATGATGTGTGATGGTGATAATGAATCAAACTCTCCTATCTTGACAGCCGTACTAGGATCTCCACACACAGCATCCCCATCTCTACAACAACAAGAAGCCAATGCTTCAGAGCATGTCAACAATCAAGCATCAGTTTTAGGATCTGAGAACAGAGGAAGTGAGATGGAAATTCAAGTACAAGTTCAAGCTGATAGGGCATTACCAACTACTGAATATGCTGGACATGTCAATACTCAAGAATCAATTATGGAATCTGAGTTGGAAATGCAAGAAGAAGTTGAAGCTGATAGGGCATCACCAAAAACTGAATCTTCTGGACAAGTCAATAATCAATCATCACTTATAGAATTTGAAAACAGGAGTAGTGAGTTGGAAATTCAAGCAGAAGATGAAGCTAATAGGACATCACCAACAAATGAATCTCCTGCACATGTCAATATTGAAGCATCAATTATAGGATTTGAGAACAGGAAAAGTGAGTTTGAAATTCAAGAAGAAGATGAAGCTGATATAGACTTAAGAACACAAAATGCCTTGCATCTATTATCAAAAGCATGTACTGACTTTGAAATCACCAACAATGAAGAAGCAATCAAGGCAACAAATGTTATTGTTGATATCATAAATGAACAGGTACAGTTTATAATGATTATATTAAACTCTTGAATATTTTTATATGATTTTATATTAGTTATTAACATTGTGGATATCATAGTTGACATAGATAAAAATATAATTGACATGGTATAGCATGGAGTTTCAGGAAGACAGGGAGGATGCAGCTGCATGCTCAATTGTTGAGTATATGATGAGAGAGGGTATTGAAACATTGGATGACACTCCTCCTGAATCCAACATAAAAATACAAGAACATAAAGGGAAAGAGAAGATGCATGAGGAAAAAGAAAAAACTCCTGAAAACACGGAAAGAAGAATGATTGTTTACAAGGTAAAAAAATGAATGAATTATTGTTTACATTGCTTGTAATAGTTGTTAAAATGTAATTGACACGGTTATTGACACGATATGTAGTGCAGTTGACATGATATGTAGTGTAGTTGACATAATAATATTAGTTATTGAAACAGTTAGTGTAATATAGTTGACATGATTTGTAATTGCAACTAACATTAAATTCACTTACAACAGCATCTGAACCCAGTTCCGATCTCTGAGATTCCACTGGCTGAAGCTAGAGAGAAACGGACTCGTGCTGAAATGCGTCCTAGTCCAGTGCTACGCTCACCATTTGAAATACGAGCCGTGCATATGAAAACAACCCTGAACCCAGACGAAAGAGATATGTACTATTACATAGTAGAAACTGAAGGAAAAAATGAGTATGCATAATTTAATTGTTTGAATAATCTCTACAATCCTTTTATATTTAGATGCAGTTGACATAATTTATGAATGATATTTAAATGTTGTCTGCACGCTTTCATTTCAGTGATTTATGTGTCTACACTAATGGCTTTGTTTGGGCAAGCAAAGGAGTGTTTTCATCTCTGAAACCCCATTCAGAAATCAGTACAGGTGTAATTGATGTATGGGCAGCGCACCTGAACTACAAGGAAAGAGAAAGGGCAAAATCGTCACCGCTGCGCCTGTTTCTGACAACATCCCTATGCGTGAGTAATCTAAATTTCTGTGTAAACTATTTGGATGACAAATTTCACTAACAAAAAAATGTTAAATGCAGTATTTGAATATAACAAATCGGCAGCCTCATTGGGATCCATTACAATCCCAGAACAACTTTGTGTCACGAATTCAACAGGAGATTGGAACAATAGAAGATTTCGATTGGAGAAAGATTGATTTGGTAACAAATTTATTTTTGTGCAAAGATCTCACAGTTTCATCTACATAGTTTTTGACAGGATTTGTCAAATTCTTTTCTCTAATTTTATCTGACATACAATACAGGTATTCTTCCCTGTTTTTAAAAGTGGATCTTACTATGTTGTGTTATTCTGGATGAGGATGAACAAAATTGAGATAATTGATAGTGCCAAACCACCTTGAGACAAGAATCCCTTGGAAAAGTATAGCTTTGATGTTGCAATACTGGTATGCTTTTTTAAATATAGCTAACATTATGTTTAGATTTTTGTTGACATAATTTATGTATCTTGCTAAAATGCTTTGTATGCAAATTTTAATTTAGTTGTTTATATATTTGCAGAAAGATATGTTTGAGGCATACTTTATAGAGAATAACATGACAGATCTATCACAAAATATAAAGAAGTCTCCTTACAAGGTTATTCCTTTAGATTGGGCCACAAGCACCAATAAAGAAGACAGTGGTGTTTATACAATGAGACATATGGAGACATACTTTGGCAAGAAGGGAAGGGATTGGGATATTGGCTTTACTCCACGCGGCTTGAAGATTGTACAGGTACTCAGAGGAAGATATTGCGAAGCAATGCTTACATCAGAGAGTAACAAGAAGTCTATGGATATGATATGTCATGCTAACATCTGGATGAATGCAAACAGGCAAAGATTATCTGCGTTACAGAACAAGTACAAGGAATGGTTCAGCTGTAGAACCAATAAGTAAACAACTGTTTTATTTTGATTTGAACAAAGACTCGTTTGAATATTTGATGGTATCATGTTTTTCAGATGGATGTGTAAAACAATTATTATATATCGATTTGAACTGCGCAGCATGTAATATTATATCAACTATGAAATCAGTAAAGCAACTTCAGTAGTAATGTCAACAACTTGAATTTTATGTCAACAGCTCAAAAACAATTGTTTTAACTAAAAAAATATACAACTATTTTTCTTCATTTTTTAATTTTAAATATGTACTGGCATTATTATTATAAAAAACATGTTAATAGTTTGCATATAAAAACTCAACAAATGTGAACAGCTTGTTAATAGGCTTCATATAAATTTTCAGATAACTGAATATTTTGAACATATTCATGAATTATGGTCATACAATATATTTCAGTATAAAGCAAATTAAATGGGAAAAACAAAAAAGAAAATATAAATAAACTGTATGTAATGCCAATAACTAAATAATTGTCATGTCAACTGCCTTTTTCAAAAATATTAACAATGTCAGTTGCCTTTTTTTCTAATGTCAACAACTTGAATTTTATGTCAACAGCTCAAAAACAATTGTTTTAACTAAAAAAATGTACAACTATTTTTCTTCATTTTTTAATTTTAAATATGTACTGGCATTATTATCATAAAAAACATGTTAATAGTTTCCATATAAAAACTCAACAAATGTGAACAGCTTGTCAATAGGCTTCATATAAATTTTCAGATAACTCAATATTTTGAACATATTCATGAATTATGGTCATACAATATATTTCAGTATAAAGAAAATTAAATGTGAAAAAAAAAGAAAATATAAATAAACTGTATGTAATGACAATAACTAAATAATTGTCATGTCAACTGCCTTTTTTTCAAATATTAACAATGTCAACTGCCTTTTTTTCTAATAAAATGGATGAAAAAATATTTAATTTAAAATAATCTACTCTACAAAGTATTCCGGCAAGTAACAAAAAAGCATAATATTAAATATTTCTCAACCACCTACTCTATCACAAATACTAGATTACCGCTCAAAACAATTTCTGCTACTCTCTCATATTCAAACCCTTCGTCTACCCGGCTTCATCTCTTTTCTAGGTTTCTAAATCGATTAGGAATGTCAACCGGAGAAAGAAACACTGATTCAGTTGGATCGTCAACCATTCTCGGAAAAATGAAGCCAGAAATGGAGGTCAACAGCAAATCAACAAAAAGTACTGAAACGACTAATTCAGGTTAAAGATTTCTTTCGTTTATGAATTGTATGACTTCAATTTCACTTTTGAAAAACACAGTTTGATTATTCAAAAGATTTTATTTTTAGGTTTCATTATTTAATTATCTGATGAGTTCGACTTTTGCTTTTTTAAAACAGCAGCAGAATTTTTTCTGAGGTCAAGTATTATGTATTTAAATTTTTATGATTATTGACATTAAAAGATGTCTGTTGACATAGTAGTATTGACATTTTATAAAATAAATGTTAGCATAATGTATGCTTGTTTGAATTGCTGTTGACATAGTCATATGGTTCCTATAAAATAGATATGTTCTGTACACACAAAAATGAATTCATATGTGAAGTGTCAAAGGATAACAAAGTACGTCAACAGGGTATGATGACAATTGTCATATGTATGATAGTAGTTGCTATACATTTTGAAATGATAATACTGTATTGTTGACATTTTGTTGAAATAGTGATATTGACATTTTATACAATAATTATTGACATAATGTGAACTTATCTGAATGGTTGTCAAGATAGTTATATGGGTGACATTATATTACTGAATTGTTGACATTTTTATTGTACTTGATTTAAAACCAGAAAAAAAGAACACAACAAAAAGAAAAAGAAGTACATCAATTGATGGGGATGAGTTGATTACATCTGAGATTAGAAGTAAAAGAAGAAATGACAAGAGACCATTAATTGCTTCTGAGATTAGAAGCAAAAAACAGAATGATAAGTATAGGGAGGCTAAGGAACAGAAAAAGAAAAGTGATTTCTTTTCTAAAAGGCTTCTAGTCAAAAGGAAGACGTTGTATTTTATTAAAACACTAAGTAAATTGAATGAGGCCCAGATTAATGCTGTCAAAGACTTGGGTTTTGGGAATGTTTTTCATTTCAAGGTCGATTACATTCCTAGCTATTTGGCATTTGAATTGGTGAAATGTTTTGATGACAAAGACTGCAAGATAAAGCTAAATAATAAGAGAAGTGTTAGTATAACAGAGGAAGATGTGGAGCTGGTATATGGATTTCCGAGAGGTAGGATAAATTACTCCAGAGCTAACTGTAAAAGTAATGCGTCTTTCATGAGAGATATAGCCACACATTGTGAAATAAAACAAGGAGGAAATGTTAGCCATAAAGCTGTGGAAGAGCTTATGTTAGAAGATAGTGAAGGAGGGTCATGGTTCAAAAGATTGTTCTTGTTACTATTAGAATCAGCATTGATTGAGCCATCAACATGTGGAACAATAAAGTCTAAGATTGGGGAAATAGTTGATGATCTGGATAATATTAGAAATGTCAACTGGTGTTCGTACACATTGTCAGTTCTGAAGTTTGCAAAGGAAAATTGGTCAAAGAAAAAGAAGAATGCTTTTGCAGGACCACTTCCTTTGCTCATGGTATGTTTTACGTTTCACATTAAAGATTATTAATAGTGAACATAATTACATTAGGTTATATGTGTAGGTGATATAGCTTATAATTGTTATTGATATGTATTTTATATGCAGCTCTGCTACATGGATAGAGTTTTACAAGCCAAACGTTCAATTCCTCGCACATTCCCATTAATGAAAGGCTGGACAAGCACACATCTCCAGGCTAGGGAAGATCGGGAGATAGATGTGGGAATATTTGGTAATGGACTTATCTTCAATAGATATATCCGTGAACCGGAGCAGGAGCAGGAGCAGGAGCCTCAACAACAGATTCCCAACGTAGTTGACAGCGAGGTTGGGTCTTCCAAAAGCGTTGTCCCAAAAGATATCATGCAGAATGTATTGAAATACATTCAAATCATGAACTATGGGAAGACCAATCTAGTAAAAACACTTGAAGAAGTTCCTACACACGTCAAAACTAATCATCTATTTGGATTAGTTTGTGATATTGCTAGATCTGCAATTGGAAGCCCAACAACTTCTGTTCAATCTGTGGAAGACAAGTGTGTAAAATTGGCAGAGTCATTTCTTCAAGACAAAAATGAGGCATTTGACAACTGTAAAACAATCTGTGAAGCACTAGTTACTGTCGAAAAGAAAAGGGAAGCGCTTGAAGATTTGACTAAATTTCCAAGTTTCAAATGGAGAGATTGATATAACAAAGTAAGTACATCATTTTGTTTACATACATTTTGTCTAAGTTGAAATTAATTTGATATTAATTATAAATAACCCTTTCAATAGACTGCTGAAGAAGAAGGAAAAGAAGAACAGCAAACTGAAGGACAAGAAGAACAACAAAGTGAAGGAGAAGAAGAACAAGAAGGATCAAAAGAGGACAACACATGTGGCATCGATAATGAATCTGATAACAAGCGGAGTGAGACAGAAAATCAGAAAGATCTTGAACAGGTACAATTTACAATAACTATCTTAAACTATAAAGATATTCTGCATATTATAGAAAAAAATATATTTAACATAACATAATGTGTTTCAATTGAAATAACAGGAAGATAAGGAGAATCAAGATGACACAAATGTTGAAACAAAGAGAAAAAAACCTCTGGATAAAGAAGATAATATTGATGAGGTAACTAAAACTGAGATTAAACAGTATATTAGTTTTATAAAAGGAGTGAAGTGTCGTTGACATGACTTGATAGTGTAGTTGATATGAGTTATAATAATTAGTGACATGGCTTCTAAGTGTAGTTGATATGGCTTCTACGTGTAGTTGACATGGCCTCTATGAGTAGTTGACATGGCCTCTATGAGTAGTTGACATATTATGTACCGTAGTTGACATTACTTTTATGACAAGATATGAACCGTAGTTGACATAGAAAGAATTTGTAGCTGACATGAATTTTATGTCAACTGAAAACAGAATATTGCTTCAATTTCTGAGATTGCACTTCCAGAAGATAGAAACAAAACTGAACTCAACACAGCAGAAGTAAATGATGTTGATATACTGCCATACCTGGAAGTTCATGAAAGAGATCTCTACTATTACATAGTGGAAACAGGAACAACAGATGAGTATGTATATTTTAATAATATTCACAATATAAAAAAAAATAGTTTTCTAAACAGTTGACACGATTTATGATTGTTGTTCATATGTTATTTTAATAACTTCATTTCAGGAATGCATGTGTGTATGATGATGATTTTACTTGGACAACCAAGGAATTGTTCAACTCACTGAAGCCCCATGAAGAAATCAAATCAGGTGTTATTGACTCATGGGCTTCACATTTGAACAACATTGAAAAACAAAAGCCAAAAACATCACCTGCACGGTTTTTCATGACAACAACTCCAACAGTAAGTAATTTAAAAATTTATATAAAATATTTGAATTACAGTCCTCCTTAACCGAATATGTTAATTGCAGAATTTCAATGTTACAAATCAGCCAGAAAGTTGGAATACTACGATGGCAACGAACAAATTCATCGATGAAATAGAGAATGAGATTCAAAAAAGACTAGAATTTGATTGGAGAAACATTGATTTGGTAATTAGATCTAACAATTAAATTTTTGAGAAAATATTAGGATGTGTTCTTTGAATGTAATTTTATCTTCCATGTGATATAGGTCTTCTTTCCAATCTGTGAAAACCGACATTACTACCTGGTAGTATTCTGGCTGAAACAAAGTAAGATTGAGATCATAGACAATAGAAAAGCATTTAAGGGAATGGATGAATTAGAGGAGTATGGACATGAAATTGGTTTACTGGTATGTTTTTTTTATCTTATTGAAACAGTCTGTACATTTTTTTGATATAATTTATGCACAATGTTAAAATGTTTTTTATGTATACTTTTATTTATTTATTAATATATTTGCAGAAAGATATGTTGGAGGCATACTACAAAAAGAAGAACTTGTTAGAGATATTGGAAAATATTAACAAGTCTTCCATCGATGTTCTTTCCTTGAAGTGGGCCACAAACACCAACATAAAGGACCGTGGTGTCTATTTAATGAGACACATGGAAACTTATGTTGGAAAAAAAGATAGTGAATGGAATGTTGGTTTGTCTGCACGCAGCATAAAGTTACTCCAAGTACTGCGTGGAAGATATTGCTACAACTTGATTGCATCAAGTTACAACAACCAGAGAGTGCCCATTTTAGAAGTAACAAATGCATGGATGGAAGAAAACAAGAACAGATTGAAGAGTTTGAACAACAAATACAGAAAGTGGTTTGTTAATAGAAAGAAGTGAAACAGAATTTGGGATGTATTTAACGTTTAATGTTGTTAACTTTCTTGTTTTGGGATGAATTTCAAAACAGCTACTATTGTGGTTTCTAACTTTTGAACTTATTAAAATGTATATTTTCTGTTAATTTTGGTTATGATTCACATGACTTATTATTATTGTTGATATGACTTATAATTGTTATTGACATGACTCATAATTGTTGTTGACATGATTCTGTAGATACTTAAAATAGTAAATAATATAGTTGACACGGCTTTAACGTGTAATTGACATGACATTTATATATCGTTGACACTATATGCACCATAGTTGATAAAATTGTTATTGACATGACTTATAATTGGTGTAGACATGGCTTATACTTATTGTTGACACAGTTCTGTGCATAGTTGACATGACTTATAATTGTTGTTAAAATGATTCTATGAGTAATTGACATAGTATGTAACGTAATTGAAATGGGTCTATACGTAGTTGACATGACTTATAATTTTTGTTGACATGATTCAATTTGTAGTTAAAATACTATGTAATATAGTAGACATGCTTGTATGTGTAGTTGACACGGCTCTAACGTGTAGTTGACATGAATTTTATGTACCGTTGAAACGATATGCACAAAATTTGATATAATTGTAAAACTAATATAGTTGACATGGATTGTACGTGTAGTTGATATGGCTTAAACATAGTTGACATGACTAGTATATGCCGTTGACACGAAGTTCACCATAGTTGACATAATTATATTAGTTGTTGACATGGCTACTACGTATAGTTAACATGGTTTGTAACATAATTGACATAACTTGTACGTGTAGTTGACACGATATGTAGCGTAGTTGACATGACTGGTATGTGCCGTTGACACGATGTGCATGATAGTTGACATAATTATATTACTTGTTGACATAGCCAGTATATATAGTTGACTCAATTTTTAAGTGGTTGACATGTGCACATTAAAAACATGAAGGAGCATGAAAGCAAGGCATGTCCAACTTGTATTGAAATGTCAACAACTTATAACCAAATGTCAACACTTTGTATAAAGGTGTACAACTCAGAAAACAAATCTTAAAATTAAAAAAACAGAATCATAAATAGATTTCAATAGAGATGAAAATCAGATATAAACAACAAATGAGAAAATGTCAATAATTTGTAGTCTATGTCAACAAATAAAAAAAAAACCCTTACTATTAAAAAAAAAAACAATCATGTCTCCTTTCTGCCACAACTTCTAGCATTATGATCAGTAACTTTGTGACACTTTCCACAACGCCTATGAGGTTTATTTGCCTTTTCAATTGCTTTCTCTATGCTTGACTTAATCCTGCTTTTCTTGTCACTTGCACCTCCTTTTGTACTAACCACATCTGGAGCATGGGCAGTTATTTCTTCAGGAACAGCAATACCATATATGTTCATGATTGAATCATTTTTATCAAGAGAAGACGATCCAGCACAGTCATCTTTAAAGATTTGAGGACCAATACCCGCAAGCAAATTATCCAAAGCAATCAAATGATCTTTATTTCTAAAAGCACGCTGATATAGACCAAAGTAACGACCATGACACCTGTTAGCAATCTGTAGTTTGTCATCTTTGTTAGAACCTGCGCACATATAAAATGTCAACAGCATATATAAGATGTCAACAGCTTAAACAACACATGCTAAAACTTAAACTGAAATATCTATAGAAAACAGTTTGCATACCTCTGTCAGACGCACTTTCATCAATTGTGAGACCATGAACTGCCTTTAGTAATTCACTTTTAAGCCAACGGTTGCCAACATATTTCTCTGGAATATTGTTGACATCTTTGTTTCTGAGGATGAAAAAAAGGTGGCTGCATAGATAACCACACCTTAAAAATAGTTTACACTCACATTCATATGACTCAGTCTCTATCTCATGTCTAACTGTAAAGATCTTCTTTCTAGCATCAGAAACTTTGAAGACCTCGATGTTCTCCAATGTGGACATGCTAATCATCCGACAACTCTTATCAGCCTCAACAATCAAATCTTGTACCACTCTAAACATCCTATCTGTGTAAACAGATCCCAATTGCTTCTCAAATGCTAAATCAGTGACATATTTTGGAGTGATTACAGAATCATAATAGTCAAGCCTTTCAGTTTGATTCCTTTGAGCATCAATGACATTGTTATACTGAAGAGTGAAATAAGCAAAATTGAACAACGGTTTCGAGTACCTCTTAAAAAAACTGTTTTCAGATTCTGAAAGAGATGTTGTTCTCATTGAAGAACCCATAGGAACATCTCTAAAGAAGGCTGGGATCCACATCTGTCTGATAAAAAACATATCCTTAAACCACTTATGATCTTCTACACTATATTTTTCAACAATACTAGTCCATAATATATCAAACTCATCTGGATCTAACAACTCTGACCAAACAAAAGACTTAAACTCCTTACTAAACTTTTCTCTATCAGAAATTGATTTAGGTATCTTCTCAAATAACTTGCTCATAATATGCCACATACACAAACGATGCGTTGTACCAGGTAATACTTTCTCAATAGCAAGCCTCATTCCCCAATCTTGGTCAGTAATTATGATTCTTGGAGCAACACCCATGCATTCAACAAATACAGTGAAAAGCCATGAAAATGCATCACAAATCTCACCGGATACAAAACCAGCTCCAAACGCAATAGGACACCCATGATTGTCTTTCCCAGTAAATGGACCAAACACCATACGATACCTATTGAACAAATACATCAACACAAAACATCAATAATGTCAATTATAGATATATGCTATGTCAACTATTAAATCAGAAATGATGCAAAGTACAAATGTATCATATGTCAACTACCATGTCAACTACCATCTATGTCAACTAATAAGTATAATAAATAAACTACCTGTTTGTTGAATATGTTGTATCAAATGCTACAACATCTCCAAACATGTGGTAATGCTTCCGAGACTCAGCATCAGACCAGAATAAGCTCACTAACTTATTATCTTCAGATGATAATTGATATTTGTAAAAAAAGCCTTCACAAATTCTCTTCTTCTCTTGCATCTGATTTAGAATCATTTGCACATCCACTTCTTTTAATTTCTCTTTTATATCACGTGAACAATTCCTAACATCAGTCAACGTACACCCAACAACATCATAACCACCGAAAAACTCTTTTAATAAGTTAAAAGTAGAGGTAGGACCGATGTTAGCTTTGGTGCAATCTTCAACAAACTTGTGATGAACATCATTCAAACTCCAATTACCTTTCAAAAATCTCTTATGATCTTTATCAACCATAGTATGATTATGTTCCTCAACAAACTGATGCACTAGGTAATACTTATCACCAAAATCAGAAAAAAACTTAAAACTAATTCTCGCTCCACATCCACATCTTTTCGTTCCACGTCTACGTCTCTTCTTTGAAGATACTTCTTCATCATCAGACACATTACCATCCTCAGATACATTAACATCAACATCCAATGAATCTACCGTATGAAATCCTTGTCTATTGCAAACAATATACTGAAAAATAATAACACCACCACTAGACCTATTCCCAAATCTTCGACAATCAAAACGACACTCCTGAGCATATATTTCATAAAATGAAATTCCTTCCTCAAGAGAAGAAAATTTTTGACCTTCAAAAGGCCTCAACTCAGGCTTGCAAATTGGAATAACAGACCCTACAACATAGAATATTTACCCAAGAACATAAATCATGTCAACAGATTTTCAAGTCATGTCAACAGAGAATAAATCAACAACATAACAGCTTTAGTTATCTCTAAAGAGGTGGCTGCACTCTTGTAAAATTCTTAGACAATTATTATAAGTTATGTAAGCCAAAATATCAGAATAGACTTCAGATTACAAGGATCAAAATGTCCAGATTAATGAAACAGAAAGTGAACAAAGAGCATGACAACAACACAGAATATTTACCAAGGAACATAAATCATGTCAACAGATTTTCAAGTCATGTCAACAGAGCATAAATCAGCAACATAACACAAAAAAATCATCTTAATGAAAATCAAACCAAACTACCTTCACCATTCATAAATCATGTCATCAGATTTTCAAGTTACATCAATGCAAATCAAAAGACTTACGTAAATTACCCCTATAGTTATCTCTAAAGAGGTGGCTGCACTATTATAAATTCTTAGACAATTGTTATAAGTTATGTAAGCCAAAATATCAGAACAAGCTTCAAATTACAAGGATCAAAATGTACAGTTTAATTAGAATACACTGATGGAAACACACGATGTCAACAGAATAATTAACAAATACACATAAATCATGTCAACAGAGCATAAATCACCAACATAACACAACAAAATAATGTTAATGAAACAGAAAGTGAACAAAGAGCATAGCAACAACACAGAATATTTACCAAGGAACATAAATCATGTCAACAAATTTTCAAGTCATGTCAACAGAGCATAAATCACCAACATAACACAACAAAATAATGTTAATGAAACAAAATGTCCACAAAGAGCATAACAACAACACAGAATATTTAACAAGTAACATAAATCATGTCAACAGATTTTCAAATCATGTCAACAGAGCATAAATCACCAACATAACACAAAAAATTCATGTTAATGAAAATCAAACAAAACTACCTCCACCATTCGTCGACGTAGACTCAGAATAAGATGAAGAATCCATCAAATAACACTTAGCTGTTGATTATGAACTGAAATCGGACCTGAAGATGAGAAAAAAAAAAAAAACTAATTAGGAACAAATTTAACTGGGCATCAACAAATAAAGGATAAAAACAGAATAAAAGTGGGTATAATCGACCGAAAAACGTCAAAATCAACAGAGAAATCCGTCGAAAATCCGTCGAACTGTTCGTCTGTTTTTCGAAAATTGAAGCACAAATCAGATATCGTTGAAATCGTTGAAATCGTCTGAGTCTAATTTCGTGAATCAATAGAATCATAAATCCTTAGAATAGATTCAATCAGTGATAGTATTGAATTGTTAAATTCTCAGCAGAATCGCCGATGCAACATGAATATGATGAAGAACCCTAAATTAAAACGCGAAAAGACCATTATACCCTTTCATATTAAACTAATCTAATAATATTTATTGTGTGGCAAAATCTGGACCACTCATTTAATAAAAATGAGTGGCTGATATTGCATCTCATTTCTCAATTAGCCTAAATAATCTCAATTGATCATGATCCTATATATATGTTTAATTTTATCTTTATTTTTTATAATTATTTTTTACAATTAAGTAACTATAAATTAAAGACGGCATAATTATGTATCTTCTTAGATATGTTTTTTCATCAAGATTATTTTATTTTAATTGCACAAAATAAGATTGTAATCCTTAATTTAAATACCCTAATAAATAGTAGTTGTATTTTTATTTCTTTAAATTCATATTAAATTTATTCATATATTGTCTATTGTATAAAATCCATCAGATCATTTTATTATTAACTATCTTAATTAGTATTTTAATCTAACATATAATAATTATATAGTTTATGTGTAATGATTAAAAAAAAATAGAAGTACTGTATAGTCATTCATATCTTAAACCTATTGTGTGCGATTTTAATATGATAAAATTTATGTATATATCAATAAAAAGATAAATATTCCTATAAATAAATAAATAAAATTTATATTTTTATATCAATATAAAAAATAATAGTCTCGATTAATAAAATGGTGGTGCAGTATAATAATCATTTAAGTACAATATATAATTATTTTATACATGAAAATTATAAAAATTTACTTAACACATCATATTATGTCATTATAATCATTTGGCCATGTATGCTATGCATTTCCATTTGGCAAGATTTTATTAGTGAGACATACCAAATAAGATTGCCATGTGGTATACATGGACTAGGGAATTTTTTCTCGTTAAAGCTTCATCTTCAACTTTCATCTATTTTTTACTGACACAACATTATCTTCTCTTATTTTTACGGCCAAAATAGACACGAAATACCGGAGGGAGCGAACTCTCATAGGTTGAGGTCATACTATTATATTTTTCGTGGGAAACCCCTACAATAATATCGATAGAGGTCATATTATTTTTGTCATTTTTAAGCATGATATTGTGGTATTAAGGGCGGAACCTTTTACTATTAGTGGTTTTTTAATTGAACATTATAGTATGAGTTCGCCCCCTCTCCTTTTGGGACCCTGGATCCGCCACTAGTTAAGAACTCTTCTTTCTCCTCCACGATTCAGCCCCAATTTCGTCCCTCTCTTTCTCACTCCGAAATCGGCGCCGCCGTGCCTGGCAGTTCACAGCGCCGTCGCCGTCTCCCATCGCTACCCCGGCCCATTCTAAGCCACGCTGCCGTAATTGCTGCTGGAGTCGTGGTCCCAGACTGCCATCACTCCCATCTCGATTCCGCCCCCGAGCCTTCATAGCAGGGCTGCTGTTCGGAGTTCGTGGGCAGCCACTCCATCGAGGACTTCTTCTTCCTGAGTCGTTTCACCTTTGCACAACTAAGCTAAGTCCCTAACCCTCTTTTCTCTTTCTCTATTTTTATAAATTTTGAAATGCTCCGATTTGCTTCAAAGTAAACAAAATTCTATTTCGGCTATATGGAGGACTAATTAAGATTCTAAACTAAAGTGACATGTATATATTTTGCTCACTGGAACGAGCAACTTGTGAAAGCTAGACTAAGGTTTGTTAACTTATGTGAGGTTTGTGTTTTCCATGAAGTTGTGCAAGATTCCTATGTGATGAGAAGAAATAGAAAAGGGCTAAGAGTTGTAGTTACCTGCTGTTGTTAAAACTCTAAACTCTCTCACTTCTCATTCTTTGAAATTGAATGAAGTATGTTAGGTTGTTCTGTGTGAACGAGAGTATATAATGCTAGAGTTTGTATACTAGAAATCACGTTTCGAGTGATTGAATAATGTAAAACTCTCATTTTATTTTCCAAGAAATAAAACAAATTATTTTTGTCATAATGTTGTTATGTTTTACATTTAATGGATGTTAATGTATAAGTTAACTTAACAAAGTCTAAGTTTTTGTTTTAGTAGACCGGTTGTGGGTGGCGTCTACTTTAAGGTAATACGGTCAGTCCTAAACAAAGAAAAAGAAGAATTTAGATGGAATTAGACTATCCATCGAGAAAGGTTGCAATGTCAGTCCGCATATTTCTAAGCCTTACTGAAATAAGATGACATTGGTGTGGTATAGCACTGAACGGATCTAACAGCAAGACTTGTCCTTAGGCTATCTACTGAAAGGCGAGGTCTTGATAAATATTTGTTTCTTAATCAATGTAGGTTAGCATTGAGCATACGATATTGATTACGCATTACTTTGACTTATCAAATGGTGCGGATTTTTCGTAACCCAATAAACCTGATATATTGGGTAGTGGTGATTAATATCTAGCGGTGCTAGGATTGCTATTATATTGAATCGTGCGCGAGGAGAGTCTCGTTTCATAATGTCCTCAAGAGGAGCGCGAAACAAGGTTTTATTATTCGAAACCTAGCTAGTTGGAGTTTGATTACTCTATGAATAATAAATAAGCGTTTCATGCTAGTCCACTCTTGAAATTAATAAGAAGTTAATTAATTAAGTCCATAGCAGACATTAATTAATTAATGGACATTTTTATCTTAAGCGCGGGAAATGAAAGTTAAAACGGAAATCCGAATTACTTATAATTTCGGATTTGGATGGGGAGAGTTCAATATTACTTCTGTAGTGGCTGCTCGTAATATTCCAACTAAAGCTTATATTAAATTGTGGGTTCAATTTAATTAGTAAAAAGTAAATTGGATGAACCCATATCCAAAACCTTCCATAGATCCCTGTCTGGGCCCAAAAGAAACTTAATATAAATAGGAGAATAAAGGAGACAAAAAATACACAATTTTTAGATTGCAATTTTCTTCCCCCCCATCCTAGAGGAGCTCAAAATTTTCTCCTATTCGAAAAAGGATTTCTTCTGTCTTCTTTATTTAAGTCCTAGTATTCTGGTGAGATCAGCCCACACAGATATCGGAGTACAGTTCGGGAACCAGAGAGAAGATCTGTGGTCTAGTATTCAAAGCGTCACGTGGAGAAGCTGCTAGCCATCTTCAATTCTTTGGAGAATTAATTAGATATTATTTCTGCTCCGTAGAAAAGCATGTTTTAGGTTTCAATATTCTTAAAGTATGATTAATTCAAGTTATAAGCATGATACATGTGAGAATTACGCGAATAGTTTTTGTCTAAATAATATGCTAAATAGATCTGATTATTATGTGATTTATTTGTGCGATTGATAATTGTTAAATTATGTTAATCCGTCGCACCGCTTCCACTGCCAGTTCCTTCAAATGGTATCAGAGCCAAATAGGCTCTGATTATTTGGATTTAAATTTCGCGAATTTCATGTATGCATGTGTTATTTGATTTCGAAGCATGTTCTTGTTTTATTGTTTAATTTTTATGCATGATGAACTCAAGAACATTCGAATCAATAGAACTTGAATAATACAATCATACGAGATGAGCGATCCGTCGGCGCTCGCGCCGAGACGGATCGCGCTACGCGTGATCAAGAAGGGGATGTCGAAGCAGTGGGAGCCGAGGGTCGACGGAGATGGGGCGACACGTCGACGAGCGTGGACTCGTGCGCGCCACCGGCCAAGACCGCAAGCCCTAGGTGGCGGCCCAACGCAAGAATCGGCGCTGGTAGGCCCGACATGGTGGTTCAACCGAGAACCACCGAGACGCTGAGCCCCCGAACCCTAACCCTAGAACCCTAGAAACGAAACCCCAGCCACGCCGAACCGAGAGCAGCCACGCCGCAGGCGACGGCTGCTGCTTCGCGCGAAGATCGTCGGGGCAGTGGGAGATCGCCGGTGCTGCATGGCGGTGCCTACGCAGCTGGTCGACGTCGACACAGGGATATGCGCGGCGTGTTGACGCCGCAGAGGGAGGAGGAAGCGCAGCGCCTTGAGCGCGGGCTGCCAGTGGCGGTCGGACGGCGAACTCACCGTTCCGGCGAGTGTCTCGGCGACAAATCTTCGAATCTTCGTCGTGTTGATTCGTGCAAACCTCGAACAACAAGATATTGATGAAAGATTATTTTAATGATTGTATAATTCCTAAATTAAAAGATATCATTAAAAAATAATATTATTTAATAAAATAAAATATTTTGGGAAGATTTCCCTAGATTTTAGGAATATTTTGATTATTTTCTATATCTATGGAATATTTTATATCCTAGATGATATAGATGAGAATAATTTAATAGTTTTCCAATTATAATATATATCTAGAATCCTTAATAAGATAGATATATAAGATTACATTAAATAATATAAAATTATTTTCTTCTGAATATGGAAATTATATGAATTTAATTTTTCATGTCTAATTAAGATTTTAAATAATGTACTTTATTTTAGATATATCTTATAGTATGACATGAATAAGAATTAAATTCTAGATTAATTAGTTCCTAAACTAAGTTACTAAAGATAATAAAAGATTTAATTATCCAGTCAATTAAATACCAACAGAATTTAATTAGTCTTAATCTGCCTTAAGGCTAAAGGATAATTAATGAAAAACCATAACCCAAATATCTAAGCGATAATTATGAACTAAAAGTTTATATATGGTCTCCATCGGTTGGACTGCCAAATTTTGTGAAGCTGATTTTCTAATATTATTGCCACCTGCTTTATAGGGACAATAATCCTATGAAAACAGTAAGTTCATAAGGACGGACTTCTCAAATAATAAATAGAATGAACTAAAAAGTGGTTCCCAATATTATTGCCACCTGCTTTGTAGGGACAATAATCCTAAGGAATTGCAAGTTTCAGGGTTCAATCAGAATTTATGAGATAGCCTGGTTTTGTTATCAGCACATGAACATTGTTATGGGTGTGTGTTGTAGAAATAAAATTCTGTAATACTAAATCTGATGGTCGTGCTTAGGCAACATTAGGCGGCCATGCCATGTCTTGTGGTCTCTGGACTATTCGTCGGTGTTGTGACCAGTAAAATTGTCAAAATTTTAATGCGTATTAACCTCCAAAGGAGAATACAATTTATTAATTTTGCTGTTGTAAGATTTTGAAAAAGTTTTATGGTTGACCTACTCAATTTCCTTACATAAGTTTATGACAAATAGTAAATTTTTCTGTTTACAGTGCAATAAAATCCGTCAAGATGTCTTTTAATCATCTTTCTGCAATTCTCAAAGAAAACAAACTCGAGGGCCAAAATTATATAGAATGGAAACAAAATTTGGATATCATTCTCGCAGCAGAAGAGTACAAATTTGTGCTCACTACTCCGCAGCCTCCAGTTCCCGCGGCTAATGCCTCGGTGGGAGTTCAGAATGCGCATAAACGGTGGCATAAGGAGAATGAGATGGCTAAGTGCTACATGTTGGCATCTATGTCTTCAGTACTCAAGCATTAGAATTCTGCCATGGCAACTGCCGCCGAGATTATGCAAAATCTTGCAAATCTTTTTGGTACTCAGAATCGAACGGCTAAGTTTCAAGCCTTTCGGAGTATCACGACGAAGTCTATGAAGGAAGGCATATCTGTGAGGCAACATGTCCTCGAGATGATGAGCCACCTCAATCAGATTGAGGTTTTGGGAGGGACGATCGTGTCCGAGTCCCAGATTACTATAATCCTTCAGAGTCTTCCCCCTAGCTTCCAGCAATTCAAGCTCAATTTCGAGATAAAAAAGCGGGATTACACTTTGGCTGAGCTGCTGACTGAACTTCAGTCGGCGGAGGACCTTATGGTTCAAGCTAAAGTAGCTATGCTGAGTCTGGCGCCTAATTCCTCTGGCTCTAAGCCTTGCGCAGGAAAGAAAAAGACACCAAACCCAGTGGGAGCTAAGAACGCTAAGGGAAAGAAGAAGAAGAAGGCCGATAAGAAGCCTACTGGAAAAATGCTTCAAGTGTGGAGAGAAAGGTCATTGGAAGCCAGACTGCCCTAATAAGGGCAAGGCTACAGGTATGCACCATGCTCTAGTAGTCGAGTCATGTTTGGCTTCGACATCTACTCATACGTGAAATATTGGAGCAACTGATTATATATGTTTTGATCCTGACTTAATGCAGGTGACAAGATGGTTACATGATCGTGAGATCGAAGTCCAGCTGGGCGACGCTACTAAAGTGGCGGTCGTTGCTGTGGGAGACGTTTATTTGCGTTTTTCTAGTGATAGATTTTTTATTTTGAAGAATGTTTTATTGATACATTCTTTTAAAAGAAATTTAATTTCAGTTTCTAAATTATCTTTTGATGGATATTCGATTTCTTTTAATGACAACTGCGTTATTAAGAAAGATGGTTCTTATATCTGTCGTAGTATCATGGAAAACAATCTGTACACAATCACTTCTACACAGTTTAATCAACGTAAATCAGAACTCAATGCTACATCGATGATTTCTAAGAAAAGAAAAGAACCTTCAATTTCAATGAATGAAACGTACTTATGGCACCTTAGACTTGGTCATGCCAACGAAAGAAGGATTCATGCGATGGTTGATCAAGATCTTATCAAAGGTCTTGAAAAGGAACCGTTTTCGAAGTGTGAATCCTGTTTGGAAGGCAAGATGACCAAGAGACCTTTTAGGTCAAAGGGTAATAGGGCCAAGGAAGTACTTGAGCTCATTCATACTGATGTGTGTGGACCAATGTCAACCGAGGCAAAGGGCGGTTTTCGATATTTCGTCACCTTTATAGATGACTTCTCGAAAACTGGATACGTCTATTTGATGCGCTACAAGTCTGAAACTTTTGACAAATTCAAGGAGTTTAAGGCTAAAGTAGGTGTTAGAGTTTGTATACTAGAAATCACGTTTCGAGTGATTGAATACTGTAAAACTCTTATTTTATTTTCCAATGAATAAAACAGATTATTTTTGTCATAATGTTGTTATGTTTTACATTTAATGGATGTTAATGCATGTTTAAATGTATAAGTTAACTTAACAAAGTCTAAGTCTTTGTTTTAGTAGACCGGTTGTGGGCGTCGTCCACTTTAAGGTAATACGGTCAGTTCTAAACAAAGAAAAATATGAATTTCACAACCTAGATGGAATTAGACTACCCATCGAGAAAGGTTGCAATGTCAGTCCGTATATTTCTAAGCCTTACTGAAATAAGATGACATTGGTGTGGTATAGCACTGAACGGATCTAACAGCAAGACTTGCCTTGGGCTATCTACTGAAAGGCGAGGTCTTGATAAATATTTATTTCTTAATCAATGTAGGTTAGCATTGAGCATACGGTATTGATTATGCATTGCTTTGACTTATCAAATGGTGCGGGTTTTTCGTAGCCCAATTATCCTGATATATTGGGCAGTGGTGATCGATATCTAGCGGTGCTAGGATTGCTATTATATTGAATCGTGCACGAGGTGAGTCTCGTTTGATAATGTCCTCAAGAGGAGCGCGAAACTAAGTTTTATTATTCGGAACCTAGCTAGTTGGAGTATGATTACTCTATGAATAATAAATGAGTGTTTCATGCTAAGTCCACTCTTGGAATTAATAAGAAGTTAATTAATTAAGTCAATAGCAGACATTAATTAATTAATGGACATATTAATCTTAAGCACGGGAAATGAAAGATAAACGGAAACCCGGATTACTTATAATTTCGGATTTGGATGGGGAGAGTTCAATATTACTTCTGTAGTGGCTGCTCGTAATATTCCAATTATAACTTATATTAAATTGTGGGTTCAATTTAATTAGTAAAAAGTAAATTGGATGAGCCCATATCCAAAGCCTTCCATAGATCCCTGTCTGGGCCCAAAAGGAACTTAATATAAATAGGAGAATAAAGGAGACAGAAAAAAAAAAAAAAAAACACAATATCTCATATTGCAATTTTCGAAAATTTCGATCTCTCCCAGCTGTAGGAGATTTCGAATTTGAGTCCTATTCCAAAAAGGATTTCTTCTGTCTTCTTTATTTAAGTCCTAGTATTCTAGTAAGATCAGCCCACACTGATATTAGAGTACAGTTCGGGAACCAGAGAGAAGATTTGTGGTCTAGTACTTAAAGCTACACGTGGAGAAGTCGCTAGCCATCTTCAATTCTTTGGAGAATTAATTAGGTATTATTCTACTCCGTAGAAAAGCATGTTTTAGGTTTTCAATATTCTTAAAGCATGATTAATTCAAGTTATGAGCATGATACATGTGATAATTACGCGAATAGATTTTGTCTAAATAATCTGCTAAATAGATCTGATTATTATGTGATTTATTTACATGCTCTTCCGCTGCGTGCACCAACAATTGGTATCAGAGCCAGTCTTTGGCTCTGATTATTTGGATTTAAATTTCGCGAAATTCATGTATGCATGTCTTGATTGATTACGAAGCATGTTCTTGTGTTTTTATTTTTTTATGTTTATGCATGTTGAACTCAAGAACATTCGAATCATAGAACTTGAATTATTCGAACGAACTAGATGTGCGATTCGTCGGCGCTTGCGCCGGGACGAATTGCGCTATGATCGATCGAAGAGGGTTGCCAATCGAGTGGGAGCCGAGGGCGACGGGCATGGGGCGACGCGCCGGCGAGCAAGGGCTCGCGCGCGCCACCGGCCAAGCCCGCCAAACCCTAGCCGGCCCCGATCAAACGCGATGCAACGCGACAGGAGCCGAGGACGTGCGATCACGCGGCGACGCGCATGCGAGCAGGGGCTCGCGCGCGCCGCCGATCGAGACCGCGAGCCCAGGCGGCACCAGACGCGTCGGACGGAGGAAGCCTGGCACGGTGGCTCGTCCGAGAACCACCGAGGCGCCGGTCTTCTTCGCAAAACCCTAACCCTAACCCTAATACCGAAACCCTAGCCGACCCAGCCCTAGCGAGGCGCAACCGAGAGCAGCCGCCGGCTGCTGGTGCGCGCGAGCTCGTCGGGCAGTGGGAGATCGCCGGGAGGTCGTGGCTCTGGCTGCGCCTTCTGGCTCGACGACGACGGAGGGTGAAATCTCGGCGGTTGTCCGCCGGGAGGAAGAAGGGAGAAGGAAGAGCGCGCCGTAAGGCGCGGGTTTTCCGGCGGTCGTCGGGGGGCGAACACGCCGTCCCGGCGAGAATCTCCGGGGATATCTTCGTATCTTCGTTGTGTAGATTCGTGCCAACCTCGAATCTCTAGAAATTGACGAAAGATTATTTTAATGATTATTTAATTGTTTAATTAATAGATATCATTAAAAATAATATTATTTAATGAAATAAAACATTTTGGGAAGATTTCCCTAGATTTTAGGAATATTTGGATTATTTTCTATATCTATGAATATTTTATATCCTAGATGATATAGATAAGAATAATTTAATAGTTTCCTAATTATAATATATATCTAGAATCTATTATAAGATATGATATATATAAGAATACATTAAATAATATAATTGATATTCTTCCTAATCTTGAACTTGGAAATTATATGAATTTGATTTTTCATGTCTAATTAAGATTATAAATAATGTATTTTATTTTAGATATATCTTATAGTAAGACATGAATGAGAATTAAATTCTAGATTAATAGTTTCTATATTAAGATATTAAAGATTATAAAAGATTTAATTATCCAGTAAATTAAATACCAACAGAATTTAATTAGTCTTAATCTGCCTTAAGGCTAAAGGATAATTAATTAAAACCATAACCCAAATATCTAAGCGATAATTATGAACTAATGGTTTATATATGGTCTCCATCGGTTGGACTGCCAAATTTTGTGAAGCTGATTTTCTAATATTATCGCCACCTACAGAGTAGGGACAATAATCCTACGAAAACAGTAAGTTCATAAGGGCGGACTTCTCAAATAATGAATAGAGTGAACTAGAAAGTGATTCCTAATATTATCGCCACCTACAGAGTAGGGACAATAATCCTAAGGAATTGCGAGTTTCAGGGTTCAATCGGAATTTATGAGATAGCTTGATTTTGTTATCAACACATGAACATTGTTATGGGAGTGTGTTGTAGAAATAAAATACTGTAATGCTAAACCAGGTGGTCGTGCTTAGGAAGCATTTGACATGTCAACCTCCAGAGGAGGAAGCTATTGATATGTCGGTGTTGTGACCAGTAAATTGTCGAAATTTTAATGCGTATTAACCTCCTGAGGAGGATACAATTTATTAATTTTGCTGTTGTAAGATTTTGAAAAGTTTTATGGTTAATCTACTCAATTTCCTTACATAAGTTTATGACAAATAGTAAAATCTTCTGTTTGCAGTGCAATAAAATTCGTCAAGATGTCTTTTAATCCTCTTTCTGCCATTCTCAAAGAAAACAAACTCGAAGGCCAAAATTACATCGAATGGAAACAAAACTTGGATATCGTTCTCACAGCAGAAGAGTACAAGTTCGTACTCACTACTCCACGCCCAGCTGTCCCGGCTGCTAGTGCCAGCCAAGCATTGCGAGATGCGCATAGACGGTGGCATAAGGCGAATGAGATGGCTAAGTGCTACATGTTGGCTTCTATGTCATCAGTACTCAAGCATCAGCATTCTGCCATGGAAACTGCCGCCGAGATCATGACAAATCTCGCAAATCTTTTTGGTACTCAGAATCGAACGGCTAAAGTCTCAAGCCTTTCGGAGTATCATGACGAAGTCTATGAAGGAAGGCTCGTCTGTGAGGCAACACGTCCTCGAGATGATGAGTCACCTCAACCAGATTGAGGTATTGGGAGGGACGATCGATCCCGAGTCCCAGGTTACTATAATCCTTCAGAGTCTTCCCCCTAGCTTCCAGCAGTTCAAGCTCAACTTTGAGATGAACAAACGGAATTATACTTTAGCAGAGTTGCTGACTGAACTTCAGTCGGCGGAGGACCTTATGGTTCAAGCTAAAGTAGCTATGATGAGTATCGCGCCTAATTCCTCTGGCTCTAAGGCTAGAAGAGGAAAGAAAAAGGCACCGAACCAAGTAGCAGTCAACAATGCTAAGGGAAAGAAGAAACAGCGGGGTGACAAGAAGCAAACTGGAAAATGCTTCAAGTGTGGAGAGAAAGGTCATTGGAAGCCAGATTGTCCTAAAAAGGGCAAGGCTACAGGTATGCACCATGCTCTAGTAGTCGAGTCATGTTTGGCTTTGACATCTACTCATACTTGGGTTATTGATACTGGAGCAACTGATCATATATGTTTTGATCCTGACTTGATGCAGGTGACAAGACGGCTACATGATCGTGAGATAGAGGTCCAGCTGGGCGACGCTACGAAAGTGGCGGCCGTTGCAGTGGGAGACGTTTATTTACGTTTTTCTAGTGATAGATTTTTGATTTTGAAGAATGTTTTGTTGATACCCTCTTTTAGAAGAAATTTAATTTCAGTTTCTAAATTGTCTTATGATGGATATTCGATTTCTTTTAATGACAATTGCGTTATTAAGAAAGATGGTTCTTATATCTGTCGCGGTATCATGGAAAACAATCTGTACACGATCACTTCTACACAATTTAATCAACGTAAATCAGAACTCAATGCTACATCGAAAATTTCTAAGAAAAGAAAAGAACCTTCAACTTCAATGAATGAAACGTACTTATGGCACCTTAGACTTGGTCATGCCAACGAAAGAAGGATTCATGCGATGGTTGATCAAGATCTTATTAAAGGTCTTGAGAAGGAACCGTTTTCGAAGTGTGAGTCCTGTCTCGAAGGCAAGATGACTAAGAGATCTTTTAGATCAAAGGGGAATAGGGCCAAAGAAGTACTTGAGCTCATTCATACTGATGTGTGTGGACCAATGTCAACCGAGGCAAGGGGCGGTTTTCGATATTTCGTCACCTTTACAGATGACTACTCGAAAATCGGATACATCTATTTGATGCGCTACAAGTCTGAAACTTTTGACAAGTTCAAGGAGTTTAAGGCTAAAGTAGAGACGCAACATGGTAAGAGTATCAAATGCCTGCGATCTGATCGCGGAGGCGAATACCTAAGTGCCGAGTTTTTGGACTATTTATCGGTAGCTGGGATTGAATCCCAAACGACTGCGCCGGGCACACCCCAGCAGAATGGCGTGGCTGAAAGAAGGAATAGGACCTTATTAAATATGGTCAGATCGATGATGAGTTATGCACGGTTACCTGTTTCGTTTTGGGGTCATGCTTTGCTTTCTGCAAACTATCTCTTAGACGTCTTACCTTCTAAATCTGTTCCTACTACCCCATATGAGTTGTGGAATGGGCGTAAGCCCAATCTAGAACATCTCAGAGTATGGGGGTGTCCGGCTCATGTATTGGAAAAGGATCCAACTAAGCTGGAATCTAGGACTGAGGTTTGCGTGTTTATAGGATACCCTAGAGGAACGAAAGCTTATGAATTCTATAGTCTCAGAGATCAGAAAGTGATTGTGAGCACTCATGCCACATTCTTAGAGGAAGACTATGTAATGAATCATAAGTCCAGCAGTGAGATTGCTCTAGAAGAGCTAACTCAAGTTTCAACTTCCATTAACCAAGAACAATTACCAAGTGTAACAACAATTCCAGAAACTTCAACTAATACTCCAGATATTGTAGTGCCGCGCCGCAGTGGGAGGGTCTCTCATGAGCCCGATAGATACATTGGTTTGGGTGAGTGTATGGATCACTCCTCGGACAGCAATGTACTGGATCCCTGGAATTTTGCAGAGGCGCAGGCTGATGTCGATCATTGCGAATGGGTGAAAGCAATGGATTCGGAACTACAATCTATGTTAGACAAAGACGTCTACGATTTGTCTGTCCTACCCGAAGGCTGTACTGCCATTGGGAGCAAGTGGATATACAAACGTAAACGTGGACCCGATGGACGAGTTAAAGTCTTCAAGGCAAGACTAGTGGCTAAGGGGTATACCCAAAAGGAAGGTATCGATTACGATGAGACCTTCTCCCCAGTGGCCATGCTCAAATCGATCCGTATACTTTTGTCTATAGCAGCTTACATGGATTGGGAAGTATGGCAGATGGACGTTAAGACTGCGTTTCTAAACGGGAGTCTTGAGGAGACCATCTACATGGAACAACCCGAAGGCTATGTAGTGAAGGGCAAGGAACACATGGTTTGGAAGCTTAAGAAGGCCATTTATGGTCTCAAGCAAGCATCTAGATCATGGAACCAGTGTTTCGATCAAACTGTTCAAAAGTTTGGATTCGAAAAATGCCCTAATGAAAGCTGCGTGTATAAGAAGGTTGAAAAAGGAAATGTTGTGTTCTTAGTTTTGTATGTAGATGACATTCTTCTAATTGGAAACAATAAAAAGATGTTGTCATCAGTGCGAACTTGGTTGTCCAGCCAGTTCGAGATGAAAGATATGGGTGATGCGGGACACATTCTCGGTATCAAGGTTCTTAGGAACCGAGGTAAGAAAATGTTGTGCTTATCCCAAGAATCTTACATCGAAACGGTACTTAGACGCTTTAGCATGCAAGATGCCAAGAAAGGTTTCCTACCTTTTAGACATGGCATCCAGTTGTCTCAAGAGATGTGTCCTAAGACAGCATCTGAGATAGCAGAGATGAGAAGAATACCATATGCCTCGGCAGTTGGTAGTCTCATGTATGCTATGCTTTGTACTAGACCCGATATCTGCTTTGCTGTTGGCATGGTAGCAAGATATCAATCAAATCCCGGCCAAGGACATTGGACTGCCGTAAAGAACATACTCAAGTACCTTAATCGGACTAAGGACTATGTTCTAGTTTACAATGCAGCCGAGCTCTGTCCTTTAGGATATACAGATTCAGACTTTCAGGCTGATCTGGATTCGAGAAAATCAACTTCCGGATATGTGTTTACCTTAGGAGGTGGAGCTATAGTTTGGAAGAGTGTAAAGCAGAAATGCATTGCAGACTCTACCATGGAAGCCGAGTATGTAGCCGCTTCGGAGGCTGCAAAGGAGGCTGTATGGCTTAAGAACTTCCTTCTGGACTTAGGTGTGGTTACGAATATGCCCAAGCGCATCACCGTTTATTGTGATAACTCTGGTGCTGTGGCAAATTCGAGGGAACCACGGGCTCATAAGGCGAGCAAGCACATAGAGAGGAAGTATCATATCATTCGAGATATAGTGCAGAGAGGAGACATACAAGTGGTCAAGATTGAGTCAGAAAACAACCTGGCAGATCCTTTCACGAAGGCGTTAGCGGTAAAGCCGTATGAAAGCCATGTTGAAGGAATGGGAGTTCGACTAATTCAAGACCTCAATCCGCTTTCAGTATAAGTGGGAGATTTAGACGTTAGCACATTTTGTATACTCGAAAGTGTTTTGAGTATAAGTGGGAGATTGTTAGAGTTTGTATACTAGAAATCACGTTTCGAGTGATTGAATACTGTAAAACTCTTATTTTATTTTCCAATGAATAAAACAGATTATTTTTGTCATAATGTTGTTATGTTTTACATTTAATGGATGTTAATGCATGTTTAAATGTATAAGTTAACTTAACAAAGTCTAAGTCTTTGTTTTAGTAGACCGGTTGTGGGCGTCGTCCACTTTAAGGTAATACGGTCAGTTCTAAACAAAGAAAAATATGAATTTCACAACCTAGATGGAATTAGACTACCCATCGAGAAAGGTTGCAATGTCAGTCCGTATATTTCTAAGCCTTACTGAAATAAGATGACATTGGTGTGGTATAGCACTGAACGGATCTAACAGCAAGACTTGCCTTGGGCTATCTACTGAAAGGCGAGGTCTTGATAAATATTTATTTCTTAATCAATGTAGGTTAGCATTGAGCATACGGTATTGATTATGCATTGCTTTGACTTATCAAATGGTGCGGGTTTTTCGTAGCCCAATTATCCTGATATATTGGGCAGTGGTGATCGATATCTAGCGGTGCTAGGATTGCTATTATATTGAATCGTGCACGAGGTGAGTCTCGTTTGATAATGTCCTCAAGAGGAGCGCGAAACTAAGTTTTATTATTCGGAACCTAGCTAGTTGGAGTATGATTACTCTATGAATAATAAATGAGTGTTTCATGCTAAGTCCACTCTTGGAATTAATAAGAAGTTAATTAATTAAGTCAATAGCAGACATTAATTAATTAATGGACATATTAATCTTAAGCACGGGAAATGAAAGATAAACGGAAACCCGGATTACTTATAATTTCGGATTTGGATGGGGAGAGTTCAATATTACTTCTGTAGTGGCTGCTCGTAATATTCCAATTATAACTTATATTAAATTGTGGGTTCAATTTAATTAGTAAAAAGTAAATTGGATGAGCCCATATCCAAAGCCTTCCATAGATCCCTGTCTGGGCCCAAAAGGAACTTAATATAAATAGGAGAATAAAGGAGACAGAAAAAAAAAAAAAAAAACACAATATCTCATATTGCAATTTTCGAAAATTTCGATCTCTCCCAGCTGTAGGAGATTTCGAATTTGAGTCCTATTCCAAAAAGGATTTCTTCTGTCTTCTTTATTTAAGTCCTAGTATTCTAGTAAGATCAGCCCACACTGATATTAGAGTACAGTTCGGGAACCAGAGAGAAGATTTGTGGTCTAGTACTTAAAGCTACACGTGGAGAAGTCGCTAGCCATCTTCAATTCTTTGGAGAATTAATTAGGTATTATTCTACTCCGTAGAAAAGCATGTTTTAGGTTTTCAATATTCTTAAAGCATGATTAATTCAAGTTATGAGCATGATACATGTGATAATTACGCGAATAGATTTTGTCTAAATAATCTGCTAAATAGATCTGATTATTATGTGATTTATTTACATGCTCTTCCGCTGCGTGCACCAACAGTAGGGACGCGTCATGGTAAGAGTATCAAATGCTTGCGATCTGATCGCGAAGACGAGTACCTAAGTGCCGAGTTTTTGGACTACTTATCAGTGGCGGGAATTCAATCCCAACTGACTGCGCCGGGCACACCCCAACAGAATGGCATAGCTGAAAGAAGGAATAAGACCTTATTAAACATGGCCCGCTCGATGATGAGCTATGCACGGTTACCTACTTCGTTTTGGGGGCATACTTTGCTATCAGCAAGCTATCTCTTAGACAACTTACCTTCTAAATCAGTTCCTACTACCCCATATGAGTTGTGGACTGGGCGAAAGCCCAATCTGGAACATCTCAGAGTGTGGGGATGTCCGGCCCATGTATTGGAAAATGATCCAACTAAGCTGGAATCTAGGACGGATGTATGTGTATTTATAGGTTACCCTAGAGGATCGAAAGCTTATGAATTCTATAGTCTCCGAGATCATAAAGTAATTGTGAGCACTCATGCCACATTCTTAGAGGAAGACTTTGTAATGAATCATAAGTCCAGCAGTGAGATAGCTCTTGAAGAGCTAACTCCAGTCACAACTTCCATTAACCAAGAACAATTACCTAGTGTAACAACAATTCCAGAAACTTCAACTAATACTCCAGATGCTGTAGTGCCGCGTCACAGTGGGAGGGTCTCTCATGAGCCCGAAAGATACATTGGTTTGGGAGAGTGCATGGATCACTCCTCGGACAACAATGTACTTGATCCCTGGAATCTTGCAGAGGCGCAGGCAGATGTCGATCATTGCGAATGGGTGAAAGCAATGGATTCGGAACTACAATCAATGGTAGACAAAGACGTCTATGATTTGTCTATCCTACCCGAAGGCTGTACTGCCATTGGGAGCAAGTGGATATACAAACGTAAACGTGGACCCGATTGACGAGTTAAAGTCTTTAAGGCAAGACTAGTGGCTAAGGGGTATACCCAAAGGGAATGCATCGACTACGATGAGACATTCTCCCTAGTGGCCATGCTCAAATCGACCCATATTCTTTTGTCTATAGCAGCTTACATGGATTGGGAAGTATGGCAGATGGAACCAGTGTTTTGATCAAACTGTTCAAAAGTTTGGATTCGAAAAATGCCCCAATGAAAGCTGCGTGTATAAGAAGGTTGAAAAGGGAAATGTTGTGTTCTTAGTTTTATATGTAGATGACATTCTTCTAATTGGAAACAATAAAAAGATGTTGTCATCAATGCGAACATGGTTGTCCAGCCAGTTCGAGATGAAAGATATGGGTGATGCGAGACACATTCTCGGTATCAAGGTTCTTCGGAACCGTGCAAAGAGAACGCTGTGCTTATCCCAAGAATCTTAAATCGATACGGTACTTAGACGCTTTAGCATGCAGGATGCCAAGAAAGGTTTCTTACCTTTTAGACATGACATCCATTTATCTCAAGAGATGTGTCCTAAGACATCATCTGAGATAGCAGAGATGAGAAGGATACCATATGCCTCGGCTGTTGGTAGTCTCATGTATGCTATGCTTTGTACTATACTCGATATTTGCTTTGTTGTTGGCATGGTAGCAAGATATCAATCTAATCCCAGCCAAGGACATTGGACTGCCGTAAAGAACATACTCAAGTACCTTAATCGGACTAAGGACTATGTTCTAGTTTACAAAGCAGCCAAGCTCTGTCCTTTAGGATATACAGATTCAGACTTTCAAGCTGATGTAGATTCGAGAAAATCAACTTCCGGATATGTGTTTACCTTAGGAGGTGGAGCTGTAATTTGGAAGAGTGTAAAGCAGAAATGCATTGCAGACTCTACCATGGAAGCCGAATACGTGGCCGCTTCGGAGGCTATATGGCTTAAGAACTTCCTTCTGGACTTAGGTGTGGTTACGAATATGCCCAAGAGCATCACCATTTATTGTGACAATTCTGGTGCTGTGGCAAATTCGAGGGAACCACGGGCTCATAATGCGAGCAAGCACATAGAGAGGAAGTATCATATCATTCGAGATATAGTGCAGAGAGGAGATATACAAGTGGTCAAGATTGAGTAAGAAAACAACCTGGCAGATCCTTTCACGAAGGCATTAGCGGTCAAGCCATTTGAGAGCCATGTTGAAGGAATGGGAGTTCGACTAATACAAGACCTCAATCCGCTTTCAGTATAAGTGGAAGAATTAGACGTTAGCACATTTTTTTTGTATACTCGAAAGTGTTTTGAGTATTGATAAGACTAATTTCATGCATCGGTTATGTGGTGAAAAACACTTTATTTTACTGGGTCTAACGCAGTTTTTAAGCCAGGTGTGTGAAGGAATCGCTAGATCCAGGAATAGCTGGAGGCAAGGGACTAGCGAAGGGAAGTGAAGGAAAATGAGCAGAGTTGAAGAGAAAAAAATGGCTAGACAAAGGAAGTCAATAGCTGAGGGCAACAAAGACTATTCATACCTCGCTGGACCCACTTCTACGCTTATATATAGAAGAGCATGCAGCACACGCCATGTAGATGATTTTGCTCTCAGTTCACACACTCACACACACACTTGGGAAAAATGGGAATTCCGGGGTAGTTAAGGGTTTCTAGGGGTTTATCTTCGGCGAAAGTTAGTGGTAACAACGTCCTCACGGAGGGCGAAGAAACAATCAGTTTACATTCAGTTTTGCACTTTTATTCCGTCGAACTTCAACGTTTTGGAAGTCGATTGGTTGTTTGCTATTACCGTTATCTATGCATTTGGTTTATGTCATGATGGTGTTTATTTTGTGTTGATTTATGTTGATTCTGAGTTCTTTGTTTGAGGTTTTATTTCGGCAGTTGAATGTTACTCTCTATTTTGGATAATTCTGTGCTTCATCTGGGAAACAGGTTGTGGATCTGTGTTGTTGTTGTTGATCGGTGGTTGTTTGGCGAATCTGTAGCTATGGATATACCTTTGGTCGGAGTTTGTTTCGGATGCTTGGATTCGGAGTGGATTTAGCATCCGAGGTTGGATCTGAACAGGGGAATCAAGTTGTGCATGGATTTTGAACTTTTGCTATCTTTTCATTTCACTTCGTCTAGTAGCCGTGGATCTGCCGTAGTTTTAATTGTTCTTCGTTTAATTGCTTTAAATTTTAGTCTGCTTCGTTTTCGATCCACGTTCCATCTCTGTTTCTACTAAAATTTTTATGCAAATTGTTGGAGAAGATGATGTCGCTGTTAGTTAGTACTTTAGTTAGTTGTTTTCCAGCTTTTCATCCGTACTTTACCTTTTCAGCAAATGGTCCCCACCGTCAGTTCATTTCCCAGGTCTAGGTAATTTAGAAAATAGTTTCTTAGATCTAGTGTTTGTCTCGTTTTCCAGTTATATGCATGATTTCTGTTCTGCCTAGATCTAGCTGTTAGCGTAGCAGATTTCACTCCAAGTTTAGTTTAATTTCCTCAACCCAAAAATGCGTGGCAGCAGCCAACCCAAAAATAGTCCCGAATCCTTGAGCATGTTTAATTGCGCATTCATCTATGTGGGATCGATCCCTACTTCCCTGTGCTAATTTTAGTATACGTGGTTGAGGGTTTTTGAAGCGGTATTCTGTGTGTCCGACGACCGAGATCTTCCAATGATCCGTGAGTTCCTAGACCCTGTGATCTAGTGGATTCGCTGGACCTAGGAAACTTGTTATTCCTTTCTGTGCACCCGGTCTAAACAAAAGCAAGTAGTAAAAGCAGCTTCAAATGGCGTCGTTGCCGGGGATGGATGGCGTTAATTGCTATTGCGTTTGAGGATTTGGTGTAAATAG
Source organism: Salvia hispanica (assembly GCF_029641045.1). Taxonomy (NCBI): domain Eukaryota; kingdom Viridiplantae; phylum Streptophyta; class Magnoliopsida; order Lamiales; family Lamiaceae; genus Salvia; species Salvia hispanica. The sequence continues at coordinate 36,351,295 of NC_142696.1, forward strand.
TTTAATTTCTGTTATTTTGTTTTTCTTGACAGTTTATGAACACGGGCTTCCATTCTGGAAGTTGGGCTAGTTCATCTGGGTCAGGAAGCGGGCGATACAAGTGGCAGGTCAAGGAGTCTACGTCCAAACCTTACAAAGATAATATGGAGAAAATTGTAGAACTCAAGGATCCGATGCACAATTCCAAGCTCTTATCCAATCAAATTGTCTTACCTTTTAGTGACTCTAGAATTACTAAGTCGACCACAATTATAGATTAAACCCCCTCCTGAGGTGAGAAACCTGCTGATTAGGTGCTAGGATTGAAGTCCTCTTCTAATCCTAAAACCCCTAACTCCCAAAAGCTCAATTAGGTCAAAGACCGCACTCAAAACCTCAACTCTCCCGAGTTTTATTGCATTAAGGTGTGAATTATTCTTATTTCCAGATTAATTATTTCATCTCCCGATTAATCTAATTAATCCTACACAATCAAATGGTGATCAAGCAATTGAAAGAAATAAACCCAAGAATAATCAAATAACTACAAGAGCAAGGTAAGAACAAAATTAATTGGATAAAAACTATGAAATTAATGCATCATCACCAAGAATTCTACAAAAAAAGGTTTAGCTACTCATGTTCTTCATAAAAACCATGTTCGAAACAAAATATTCTATGAAATACATAGAGAAAAGATTAAGATACTCTTGTGAGAATGAATCTATGGAATGGCAACTTCAATCTCCCGATTGGAAGTCTTCAATCTTCAATTTCCTCTCTCAAAGGTGTTCTTGGGGGTGTGTGTGAGTGTTGGAGGCGGTAAGTCAATGATGCTTAATCCTAGCTTTTTTCCTCTTTTTCTTCTCTCAAAAATCGTGTTTTCTTCAAAATAATTCGCCAAAGCAGTGCGCCCGACCGCGTGAAGATTTTCAACCCCTTTCTGACTCTTTCATCGCAGAATTAACATACCCGGCCGGGTGAATTTACAGTGTAATAATTCACCCGGCCGCGTGAAAGTTTCTGGACAGCTCATTGTTCTTGTAATGGCTATAACTTCTTCTACCGAACTTCGATTGAGGCGTGCGAGATACCTACACGAAGATCTTTCAAGGACGAAGAGATTGATATGCATTACGGGTACGGGCTTATTGGACTTCAAAATCTTCATTAAAAATTGTCTCAAACCAAGGATATTGCGCATCCACATATTTTGTACCTTTTTCTACACATTCTTAACAAAATGGTCAACATACCAACATAATAGAGAAGTAGATATAGACACGCCCATTAATAGACAAAATATGATCAAATTCATTCAAAACCACCCTCTAAGACCATGTAAAATCCTAGTATGTCATAGGCGTCACGCCTAGCGCCAGCGCTCGCCACGTGATGCTGGCTCGCCGGCGTCTTCTTACGCGCGAGACGCGCGACGAGACCGGGACGAGATGGAGTGTTGCATCGCCGTCTCGATGCTGTCTCGTCTCTCCGAGATGAGATAGAGACAGCATCGAGACGCGATGCGGATGGCCTTAGTGTTTGCTTCGGGACCTCACATGCAAAAGAGGAGTTTAAGCCTCATGCAAATAGCTCAAAATATCATTTATTTTATATGATTATCATTTAAAACGAGGAGTTTAAGTCTCATGCAAATAGTTCAAAATATCATTTATTTTATATGATTATCATACAAATAAAAATTTATTGTACATCTCAATTTTCTCATCTCCTACTATTCATGAGGTAATAACTAATTATCTGTGTTGGGAGAATATTACTATTGATGAAAGAAGTTTCAACGTTGCATTTTGTAGGTTAGAAAAAAGTAATTGAACAATATTGAATAAAAAAGTATCCGAAGGTTCATGAGTTCTTGGATATTTATTCAAGAAGGGCTTATTCAACCTACTTGTATCATGGTTCATAAGTGATTGGATATTTATTTTAGAAGGGCTTATTCAACTTACTTGTGTTCATGCAAACTTCTTATCATTGTTTTCTACGGGTGTTGAAGTCAATCCCCTTAATATTATACATTTTAAAGTATTTTATAGACTTGTTATGTTGCTGCTCTTAGAGGTGGTAATTTTAAGGTAAAATCGGCAATGAAAGTAGTTTGAAAGGTAAAATAGAAAATTGATCTAAAATTATGAATTTCGAACACTCTTTTTAAGACTACCAATGTCTTTATTCTTAAAAGAACTTTGCGTGGATATCTTGCACGTCTCAATCAGAATCACTACTAGAAATACGACATATCGATCATGTAAAGAAAATTACTATGATATTTTTATGTTTGCCACTGCACGTGACAGATAGGCCACTGACCAGTGAGAGTAGAAGTTTCCCAATGTTGAGTTGGTCTAACCAACCTAGTGGTCCGCTGGCTTTGTCTAGTGACTCCTAGCGAAAATTTTGGGGAATTTTGTTCCTTTTAAGCTCAACTAGATCAGCCCCTGCACGATGCGCAGCTGACTGGCATTTATATTTATTGAGTAAGTACATATATAATTACGTATTATTAATTAAATTAAGTTTTATTAGTAGTATTATATAGCATTATTTAGTGTAAAAAGATTGATTCAATTATAGTGCAACCGGCGGATTATTAAATTTGAATTGATTTATATTTTTTTGAATTGTACCATTTGAATTGATTTATAATTATAATTGATTTATATTTTTTGAATTATACCATTTGAATTGATCTACATTGTCTACAATTTGCTATAAATTCTCTACACATAGATTGATCTTAACTTTATTAAGCCAACAATCAGTGAAAAATTTCGTCAATGAAACTTGCAATGCGTAACTCATGGTAGTTTTGACTTTTGAGAATCTACTCCATTGAAAAACCTCAAACAAAATGTGTAAAACCTTTTGCTCAATCTCCTCCCCCCACTATGTATATGCCTTGTGACTCCTAGCGAAAATTTTAGGAAATTTTGTCCCTTTTGAGCTCAATCTCTTCCCCACTACGTATAGATTTCGCATAATTCAAATCCTATCATATCCCAGTTCTCTCTACACTAATAAATAACTCTTTTGGCTCAAATTTTAGATCATCTTGTAAAATCCATCTCTCCACATAAAGCTAGTGATGAATGCAAAATTGTTGGTACCTACACAAGAAAGGACTGAAAATGGTCTATATCTCATCCATTAGAAGATTAGTCCAATTTAATGTTTTTATTTAGAATAATTTGATCAAGCCATGAGTGGCTAATTTTTTGTATTACTTCTACCTTGTAGTAGAAATACTCCTCCCAACTAAAATAATCTCACAACTTAATTCTAAAATTGATTATCATATGATAATTAGTCATGACAATTAAAGGACACCTAATTATAAAATTGACAACATGGATAATATTTACAAAAATAAAAGAAGTGACTAAAAGTACTATTCACGTTAATATCCTCAAGAACTATACCTCTTTAATCCTTGATAACCAAATGGTATAAGAAAGAGTTGTAAGTATCTAGCATATAATAATAATAATGTAATATGAGTCTAAAACCATTTTATTTATTTTTGTGACGAAGACACCTCGAATCCCAGTTGGAATCACCTAATACTTTCCATACTTCATCCCCTATTCCACCCCTCATAAACATAAGTGAGGGGCCTATCATCATATTTATGTTTGTGAGGAGTGGAGTATGGAATGGAATAGGGAAAGTATTAGGGATCCAATCCAAATTGACAAGTTTGAAAGTCAGAGGGAAGAATAAAGAGGAAAACTAGGGAGAGTGCCACCAGAATCAACAATGAAGACATTTCCAGAGACGTATTTGGAAGAATCATGAACCAAATATCGAATCAGAGATGTAACTGCTGGATTTGTCTTTCCAAGATCTCTCAATGGAATCACCTTTTTCACCACTTTTTTCAGCAAATTCTTCCGAAAAAGCCCCTCAGTTATCTCTGATTCGAACATTCCTGGAGCAACAACATTCACCCTAACATTGTAAGCTCCCATTTCTAGAGCCATCACCTATGTATACATCCAAATTCAACTCAATTATGATTAATTACAGTACTACTATTATTGAAATTTTAATTTAAATAAAGAATTAATATACCCTAATCATGTGGTTAAGGCCAGCTTTTGATGAAGTATAGGCAACACTCCCGACTTGTTCCGCTCGACCCAATCCGGACCCGGAGGAGATGTTGATGATCGTGCCGCTGCAGCCGGCTGCACGCATCCGTGCGCCAACATATTTGGATACCAGCCACGATCCGATCAAGTTCGTTTTCACCACATTGTTGAATTCCTCCTCCGAGATATCCAATGACGATTTCACATTCCCTAGTTCATTTTAACATAACATTATAGTGTGATTAATACTAAAAATAGTGTTGGCAAAATAAACTCCTCAACAGTTATAATTTGCGAAGCATAATATTACTATACACTATTGTCCAAAGTAAGTTATTGTATTTACATTTTGAAAATTAAAGTGAAATTTCCACCTAGTAGATTCGAACTCTAGTGTTGCACTCATTCAACAAGGAAGTTGCATCAACCGCTAGATCTTCGTGATAATAAAGCCTCAAATTGGTTTTATTTTATTTGAACCTCTAATTTTTTGTGACAGTACTCACCTCTAATGCCGGCATTATTGATCAAAGCATCAATTCTTCCAAAGGCATCCCAAGCCTTCTGCACAGAAGCTTCAACGGCAGAGCCGGTCGCGCTGATGTCGAGCTCCACGGCCACGGCTCTCGGCTGGTTGGCTTCGGGTGAGGCACTGTTGATCTCGTGGCACAGAGACTGCAGCCGGTCCATTCTCCTAGCCGCGGCTATGACTCTGCAGCCGGCTTTAGCCAAGTCCAAGCAGAACTCTCGGCCCAAGCCGGACGATGCGCCGGTCACCATTACAACCTTGTTTTCCAGCCGAAGCCATGGCTCCAATTCCCTTTCCACTTGGCTTCGCCTCTCCATGGCAAAGTGGTGGTGAACAATGAATATACAACCTCGCCTTATATACTAATTTGGTGAAGAAAAATCATCTTAATAGAGGTAAATGCGCCAAATAATCAACTTTTACTGAATTTAATTTCTTGAATTAAAAATAAAATTAACAGAAACTTTTAATTAAAGGCAGGATTTTTGTTTATATGAAAAAACAAAATTGAGTGAAAATCCAAGTGTTTCAGCACAATAAAATTATTTTTACCTTTTTTAATTTTTCACATCGAATTTATTATATTTGGGAACGAATTCAAGAGTTTGCAGAGTAAAAATAGAAACTGAGCTTTTCGATCGGATCTACAGGAAACACGTAAGACTAATATACTAGTAGTATTAAAATATAATACCATGTGATGTGATTCACCTTAAATGGTGGAGCTTAACGAATTTAAGTTGTCATAATACACGATTTTGATCGTTCTGAATAATTTAAGGGATTATATTCTCGGAAAAGAAAAAAAAATTTGAGAAATGGACGTCATCATCTCTGTTGGATTTATTGGGTGGACTTTTATTTGGGCTGTGATATTAAGTAAGCCCGAATGTGATTAATTGGGCTGAGCCCAATTACTTATCTCCTTGCACCAGATGCTGCCACGTGCCCTCTTCACCTGGATCTTGCTCTACAGCCCTTGGATGTAGGGTTGTGTTTGTTATTGTGAGAAGGCTATGCGTCGTTCTCATTATTCTCTGATCTCTCTCTCTCTACACTCGATTCAGTGTGTTCTCTCTTCACTCTCTACTTCTCCGATGAGTTTCCGGCTATCTTTTGGTGATCTCTCACGGTTTTTTGAGTGGTAGATCTTTTGTGAGTGCTGGAGTAAGGCAATCTCTTCGATTGCTTGGTTGCTGGAGAAGAACTAGGATTTTTTGTGAGACTCGAAGGTTTTGTGTTGAGATTTGTTCTGAGGAACTTGATCTGGTGTTAGGGGACTTTCTGGTGGAGGTATTGGTGGTCCGAGGGTGAACTCTAATCGATCCATCTGTGCTCCCTTGGATCTTGTTCTGGTTGAATAGATCAGTGTGGTCTGGCGGGTTCTGAGCCAAGTTCTTTGATCTATTTGTTGTTTTTGGTGCTTATTAGTAATTGCCTTTAGATTCGAGAGGATCTTTTTTGTTATTACTAACTGTTTTGTTAAGTGTGTAGGTTGTGAAGCTAGCTAGGGTATCATCTTTGGTTACTCAAAGATCTTGTAATAGCTAGGGTTCTATACCTCCTGTATTCTTTAATACTTGTAATATCAGCCGCGTGGGTGAGAGTTTGGCTGAGCTCTCTTGTACATGAACAAAGAGGTCTCGGTAATTAGTGAATCTACACTAATCTGATCCCTACAGTGGTATCAGAGCCACGGGGGGATTAGTCTAGCATGTCGAGTCGCTTAAGGAGATGGGCAAGTGGAATCCTCCTTCGAGAAGGGATTCACTCTGGTAAATTGGTTGTATCTCACTTGTTTTACTTTTCTGCTTAATGCCAAATATAGGCTTGGGATCTTGTTTTCTGGTAGACAGTCTCTGGCAAAGACTTAGGACTCTCTGTGCTTTCTTTTCTGTGTTGCTTTTGCTAGTTCTTGTTCCCTGTGATCTTGTGATCTCATTTTACTTGACCACCAAGCATCTTGTACTGCCCAAGTGACCCCCTGCACCCTCCAATAGTGAGTGATTGCGAGCTGGGATAGCCTTGGTCAGTTTTTCTCGTCACAGACAAGGATTTGAGTCCTATCTGTTGTGTGAAAGCTTAGCGTTTGTTCTTGTGTTGCTTGTGTATGTCTCTATGTTTTTCAGGTGTGTAATGCTTTGTGTTTCTGTCTTGCTTCTTGTGTTCTTGCAAAATTTCTTGGTAAAATGGCTCAGCCTGTTGGTTTGGTTCCCCATAATGGTAAAAATGATTTTGGTATTTGGAAACAAAATGAAATGTGTTTTGATTCAAAAAAAAGTTTTCAAAGTTGTTGATGGTACGTTACCCAAGGATACTGCTCAGGACAAAAAGGATGAAATGAATGAGTTGGCTAGGGCTACTATTGTGTTAAATTTGTCTGATTCTGTGATTAGGAAAGTTGATCAAGAGGAATCTACTGCTGAAATGTGGAAATTGCTTGAAACTCTGTACACTGAAACCTCTATGTCTTCAAGAATGTACTTGCTTGAAAAGTTGTTTAAATTTAAGCTTAATCTTGCCAAAGATATTGATGACAATGTGGATAGGTTTCAGAAGCTTGTTCAGGATATTAAGAGATCTGGTGATAAAACTATAGATGAATACACTAGCATAACCCTTATGATTACAATACCTGATTCCTATAGTGATGTTAAGGCTGTCATAAAGTATGGTAGGGATTCTGCTCCTCTAGACCTCATCATTAGCTCCCTAATATCTAAAGAACTTGAACTTAAGGAGAGAGCTGCTGATAAGAATGCCTATAATAAGGTTTTGAATATCAGAGGAAGATCTAAATCTAGAGGGAGCAATGACCCCAGTAGTGGTGCTGGTAACACCTCAAACTCTAGGAAAAATTTAGGTCTAGGTCTAGAAGTAAGGATCCTAAAACCTATAGGAAGTGTTTCAATTGTGGAGATGTTGGGCATTATAAGAAAGATTGTACTAAGCCTAAGAAGAATAAGTTTCCCAACAACAATGCCCAGGTTGAAACCCTTGTTAATGTTGCTACATATGACAATGTGAATGATTTTGTGTTCATGGTGCATGATCTGCAATTTGTGAATGCTTCTCCTGCTTGCCCTTTTATATCTAATGATTGGCTATGTGATTCTGGATGTACTTATCATGTGAGTCCTTTCAAGGAAGTGTTTTCTGAGCTGAAACCTGTAACTAAAACTTATGTGTCAATGGCTGATGACAAGAAGTGTGAAATTCTTGGGATTGGCATTGTGTGTTTGAAGTTTGAAAATGGTTATGTGCTCAACTTGAAGGATGTGAGAATGTTCCAGATCTGTGCTGTAATTTGATGTCTTATACTGCTCTTGAAAATGAGGGTATGGGGGGAAAGTGGGGTGAAGGCTGTATGAGAATCTGCAAAGGATCTATGTGCATGTTCAAAGCTAATAAGAAATGTGGTTTATATGTCTATACTGTTGTGCCTCTTACATGTGAAAAAGCTTTTGCCAATGTTGTCAAATCTGATAGAACCATGTTGTGGCATAATAGGCTAGGTCACATGTTGTGGCCCGAGTATTCTGAAAAAAACATGCCATCCTGTCTAATAATGATGTTCATAGTGAGTTGCCTTTTTGTGATTCTTGTGTGCTGGGTAAACAGCATAGGGTCTCATTTCCTTCTACTCCTGCACCTGCAAATGTGAGTACATATATTCTAAAATATTTGCATATGGATGTTTGGTGGCCTGCTTCTGTGTCTTCTCACTCTGGATGTGTTTATTTCTTGTCTGTGGTTGATGATTTTTCAAGAAAAATTTGGTGTTTTTTGATGAGACATAAGTCTGATGTGTTTGAAAAACTAAAAACTTGGAAAATCTTGATTGAAACTCAGACTGGCAAGAAAAGTAAGGCTATTAGAACTGATAATGGCCTGGAGTTTTGTAATAATCAAATGGTTGACTTATGTTATGGTTTTGGAATCAAAAGACATAAAATTGTGCCTTATACACCTCAACAAAATGGGGTTGCTGAGAGAATGAACAGGACTTTGCTTGATAAAGTGAGATGCATGCTTTCTAAGTCTGGTTTGTCAAAAAAGTTTTGGGGTGAGGCTTTATTAACTGCTACTTATTTGGTAAATATGTCTCCTTCTGTGACTCTGGTTGGTCAGTGTCCTGAATATGTGTTTTATGCAAAACCTCTTAACTTTTCTCACCTTAGGGTTTTTGGCCGTACTGTTTTTGTGCATACTAAGTCTGATAAACTTGAGCCTAGATCTAGGAAAGGTGTTTTTCTAGGTTATCCTGAGGGTGTCAAAGGTTATAGAGTCTGGCTTAGGGATGAACCTGGGTTCAAGGTCATAATAAGTAGGGATGTAGTCTACAATGAAGATGAATTCCCCTGCTTAAGGTTGACAAGTAACCCAGATCCTATAGATGTGGACAATGAACCCCTCAATGAGGTGGAGTCCACAGAGACACTCACTGGTGTGGAGCATCCTAGTGATGCTCCAAGTGAGGTGGAACAGTCTTTCTGGAACACCTATCCAGTCTATACAGCTAATGAGACTCCTGATGAAGGACACCCAAATATTGTTCATGATGTGCTTGCCCAAAATGTTGATGATAATGTGCTTAACATGCATGATAGTCCTGTTAGAAATGCTCCTCCTGTTCCTGCCCAGAATGTGATACATAGCCCTAGTGGCATTCAAAATGCTATTGATGATACTAATTTGCAGGATTATGTGTTATCCAGAGATAGAACTAGAAGGGTCAATGTAAAAAGACTTTCTAAGTTTGATGGATTTGTTGGTTTAGTTGCTCTTATAAATTTGGCTGTCAATGTGTATGCAGACTACTAAATCTAAATTATGGAATCAGTGGCATAAAGCCATGTTGGAGGAGATGCATTCTCTGAAAATTAACCTTACTTGGATCCTTGTACCTTTGCCTCCTGGTGCATCTGTGGTTGATTGCACGTGGCTTTATAAACTGAAAAATGAGGTGGAGGGCATTAGGTATAAGGCCAGACTTGTGGCTAAGGGTTTTACTCAACAAGAGGGGGTAGATTATACTGAGATCTTTGCTCCTGTTATTAAATTTACTACTATTAGAATGATGATTGCTCTATGTGCTCATTTTGATTGGGAATTAAAGCAAATGGATGTTAAAACCGCCTTCTTGCATGGTGAACTTGATAAGCCTATTTACATGAAATAGTGATAAGGCTAATTTCATGCATTGGTGATGGGGTTAAATTCTGTAATTTCCCGGGTCTAACAAGCTTTTGTAAGCCAGGTGCGTAGAAAAAATGCCAGATCCAAGAAGAAGGAGTCTGGCAGAGGAAGTGAGCAGAAAGAAGGAAATTCACCAGACGAAGGAGCATCCTAGATAGGGAAGAATGGGAAGTACAACGAAGAATCTAGAAGCTCCAGTCCTTATAAATAAGAGCACGCGGCATACATGAAGGATCGATCATCATCCATTTAGCTCTTAGCTCAGTTTTCTCACACTCTACACACACACTTGGGGGATCGGTTTTGGGGTTTTACGGTTCAAGGTTCGAGAATCAGTCTGTGTAACACCGTCTCCACGCGAGGTGAAGATACAATTTAGTTTCTGTTTTAAGTTTCCGTTCTGAATTTTCCGAGACTTCGCAGTTCGAAGCTCGGCCTTATTTTGTTAAATTTCTGTTGAATCGGCACTTGATTAGCTATGGAAGTTGTTGCTATGGTTTCGTTTCATGTTATTACTGTTTCTCTGTTTACTTTGGATGCCTTTAGCGATTGATCTGAGTTTTATAGCTGAATTGTGTGGAGATCATAGTTGATCGTTGGAATAATCTGTGTGATCGGAGATGGAAACTGCTGTGGTATGTTGAGGATGGCTTGGATCCGGAGTGGATGAAGCGTCCAGTGTTTGGATCTGTTCGTTTTTGCATGGTTTTGATATTTAGTTTCTGTTATCTCATCTACCTCGTCTAGCGATAGTAGATCTGCTTAATTTCAGTAGTTAATCGTGGTTATGGTTTAATTCAGCTTGCTCTTCTCCGTGTTATAAGTTTACTCTGTTTATTCTGCATTTTGTGATCAATGATCGTTAGAGAAGATGAAGCTATTTGTTAGTTGAGCCTTTAGTTAGTTATTTTGCAGCTTTTCGTTCGTACCTTGCTATTTTGGGAAATGGTCCCCACGCTCTGTCTTTCCTCTGTCTATGCATTTTTCTTAGGAAAAGTTGTTCATTAGGTCGAGTAATATGTTATCACTGGAGTGTTGTCTCGTTTACATCTTGTTTATCGTCATGCATGTCTTCGTTACATTTGTCTAGATCTAGCTGTTAGAATAGATTTTTTTTACAATTCCCTGGTCTAGTAGTTAAGTCTCAACCCCATAAAATGCGTGGCAGCAGCCAAAACAAGTGTCCAAGTTCTCTTGCATGTTTACTTATGCCTCCATCTCTGTGGGATTCGATCCCTACTTCCTTATACTAGTTCTTTTTAGTACAGTGGGTTGAGGGTTTTGAAAAGCAGGAAAAGATTGTGTGCCCAATGACCGAGGGTTTCAAGGGTTCTCTGAGTTCCTACACCCCGTGATTTAGCGAACTCTCTGGATCTGAGAAGTCTGAACATTATTACATACACACAAGAACATTTCTCCCAGCTCTTCAAACAGCCTGAGGGCTTTGTTGATCCCAAATTTCCCAATCATGTATGCTTGTTGAAAAAGGCCTTGTATGGTTTAAAACAGTCTCCTAGGCAGTGGAACATCAAGTTTAATACATGTATGTAGAAGTTAGGCTTTGTTAGAAGTACCTTTGATACATGCTTATATGTTAAGAACCTTGATGTTGTGCCTGTTTTCTTGACGTTATATGTGGGTGACATGCTTATTATGGGTCCCTGTTTGAAAACCATAAAAGGTGTGCAAGCTGCTTTGAGTGAGAATTTTGACATGAAGGATCTGGGTGATGCTCAGAAAATCTTAGGGATAAGTATCTTTAGAGATAGAAAAGCTTCTACCCTTGTGTCGCATCAAGAGCCTTATGTGTACAAAATTCTGAAAAAATTTAACATGTTTAATGCTAAACCTGCTTCTGTGCCTTTATCTGCTCATTTTATGTTGAGTAAAGATCTGTGCCCCAAGTCTTAGTCTGAGGTTGATACTATGAAGAGAATTTCTTATGCTAATGCTATTGGATCTGTGATGTATTTGATGGTTAGCACTAGGCCTGATATTGCCTATGCAGTTTCATGTCTTAGTAGATATATGTCCAATCCAGGTCATGTTCATTGGGAAGCTCTGAAATGGCTTCTTAGATACTTGATGCAAACTGCTAATTATGGTTTGTGCTATTCTAAATGTGATGATGGTTTCTTACTAACTAGTTTTGTGGATTCCAATTATGCTAATGACAGAGATAAGATGAAGTCAACTACTTCCTATGTGTTTACAGTGTGTAGGTCTTGCATAAGTAGGAAATCTCAGTTGCATCATATAGTGGTCTTGTCTACTACTAAGTCAGAGTATATTGCCATCACTGAGGCAATGAAGGAGGCTGTTTGGTTAAAGGGAGTGCTTTCTGAACTTAAGTTAGTGAAATCTTCTCATGTTGTGTTCTCTGATTCTCAATCTGCTATTCAGTTATGTAAAAATCATGTTTTCCATGATATGACAAAGCATATAGATGTAAGGTTTCATTACATTAGGGATATTGTAGAAAAGGGTGAAGTTTTTCTTCAAAAAGTGCATACAGATAAAAACCCAGCTGGCATGGGAACTAAGCCCTTACCCTTAGAAAAACTTCTTTTCTACATAAAGTACTTGCACTTTGATCTAGGATAGGTTGCATGTCCCGGGGAAAGACCTCAACCACCTTATCAGCTGTGGTAAGGGTGGTAGGTGGCTGGAGGCATGAAGTCCTTTTAGACTAATGGGTGTCAGCCCCTCTGGTGTCTAAAGGCAACCTGGTGGTTCCCAAAATGCTTGTGGACCTAGTCCTTTGGTGCTGAGGGATCTGCCTTGTAGGCTATGATGAAAATACCTTAGCCTATAACATGTGATTGGTTTCCCAGAATAAAGTCCAAGGTGGAGTATGTTGGATTTATTGGGTGGACTTTTATTTGGGTTGTGATATTAAGTAAGCCCGAATGTGATTAATTGGGTTGAGCCCAATTACTTATCTCCTTGCACCAGATGCTGCCACGTGCCCTCTTCACCTGGATCTTGCTCTACAGCCCTTGGATGTAGGGCTGTGTTTGTTATTGTGAGAAGGCTATGCGTCGTTCTCATTATTCTCTGATCTCTCTCTCTACACTCGATTCAGTGTGTTCTCTCTTCTCTCTCTACTTCTCCGATGAGTTTCCGGCCATCTTTTGGTGATCTCTCACGGTTCTTTGAGTGGTAGATCTTTTGTGAGTGCTGGAGTAAGGCAATCTCTTCGATTGCTTGGTTATTGGAGAAGAACTAGGATTTTTTGTGAGACTCGAAGGTTCTGTGTTGAGATTTGTTCTGAGGAACTTGATCTGGTGTAAGGGGACTTTTTGGTGGAGGTATTGGTGGTCCGAGGGTGAACTCTAACCGATCCATCTGTGCTCCTTTGGATCTTGTTCTGGTTGAATAGATCAGTGTGGTCTGGCGGGTTCTGAGCCAAGTTCTTTGATCTATTTGTTGTTCTTGGTGCTTATTAGTAATTGCCTTTAGATCCGAGAGGATCCTTCTTGTTATTACTAACTTTTTTGTTAAGTGTGCAGGTTGTGAAGCTAGTTAGGGTATCATCTTTGGTTACTCAAAGATCTTGTAATAGCTAGGGTTCTATACCTCCTGTATTCTTTAATACTTGTAATATCAGCCGCGTGGATGAGAGTTTGGCTGAGCTCTCTTGTACAAGAACAAAGAGGTCTCGGTAATTAGTGAATCTAGACTAATCTGATCCCTACAATCTCCATACCAAACACGTACAACTAGGATCTGGATCCCCTGCTGTACTAAAAGCCACAGCAGGGGATGTTGTGCTCTAATACACACATATTTTATTCATAAAAAAATTGTTAAAATATTAAATTTATTTTACGTAAAATAATAGCTTGTTTGTAACAGCACCCCCTACTGTGGCTTTGAGCACATCAGGGGATCTAAACCCGTACAACTATCTGCTTATTTTAAAGAGGAATTGTATATAGAAATATAACAATTTTTTATTTATATTACCTAAATTATTACTCCTAGTTCAATATTGAATATATATATGTAGGTGTGATCCGCGCGAAACATATCTTAGATGGAGTACTAAGAACTACTAATAATAATGATTATAGAATATGATAGTCTAACATGTATAAAGAGGGGAAAAAATTTAATGGACCCGACACACCAAGTGGCATGATGATGTAATGTATCCCACTAGTTAAAAAATGACAAACGGAAATATTAAGAATATATAGGTTAAACTATATAAGATATTTAGTTCTTGTACATGGAATAAAATTTTTAAATTAAAAAACTTTCCATATTACAATATAATACTCTCATTTTCTACATAATAATATATTTCAATTTTTTTCATCATATATTCACATCATTTTAAGATTAATTTATATTAAGTATTTTTTTATTTTGTGTAATAGTAAAATAAAATTATATAAATACTTTTAATTTCATATCTATAGGACTAATATGATTAATTATGATTTAGTATATTAACAAATGGAGTATCATATTTTTATTTGTAATTTTTTCATATATAAATACAAAATGAAAAAAATAGTAAACTTAAGTTAATGTATTGTGATTATTTGAGAAACATACAATACTAAGTAATTGTTTTATTTTGTGTAATGGTAAAATAATACTATAAATATTTTTATTTTCCTGCATAGTACTAACACGATTTATTATAATTTAGTTTATCATTATGTTTTTGTATTTTCTATTTTTTTTCATGTGTAAATACAATTAGTTGTACTAATATTTTTCATATATAAATATAAAATGAAAAAAAAAGGTTAACTTAAGTTGATGTATTGTGATTATTTGAGATGAATACAATACTAAGTAATTTTTTATTTTGTGTAATGGTAAAACAATACTATAATTTTTTTTTTATTTTCGTGCATACTACTATACTATTATGATTAATTACGATTTAGTTTCTCATTATGTATTTTACTTTTTATTTTTTCATGTATAATACAAAATGAGAAATAGTAAATTTAAGTTAACATATTGTGTTTGAAGAGTTTTAAATTTTAGGATTTAATTTCATTTACAAGAACTAAATACCTTATATAGTTTAATCTATATATTCTTAATACTTCCATTTGTCAATTTTTAAGTAGTGGGATACACCACATCATCATGCCACGTGGTGTGTCGGGTCCACTGAATTTTTTCTCGTATAAAGAGTGACGTAATTGGTAAAAATTCGTTATGAATAAAATTCCTTGTTTTCAACCATAAAAATCGAATAATGAAGTTGCGATGATTCCTTTTTTTGATTTTAATGCTATACATGGATTTTTCGCAATTTATATACAGTCAATGTTAACACAACATTCATCATATCATGATTCATGCATATTAGTTAGAGAATATCATCTTATCATTATAATTAATAAACTATACAAGAGGCAATCAATATTTATTTCATTTCAAACTAATATATACAAGTGGGACCTCTATTCTACTAACTTTTTTCCACACACTTTTCTCAACATTTCTTAAAATCCGTGCCGCCAAAATATGGGATTCCTAATGTCGGATGGAGGGAGTATATATTATAGTGCTCTCAGCTTTGCACAAACCTTACTGACTTTTTATAAGCAATCAAATGCAGTTCTGATCTTCCATATAAAAGGAAAATGTGATTACGCAATAGCCAATAATTATAAACGAAGTAATTAATTTTCTACCTCTAAAGAGAGGAGAAAATTGGAAAGCCTGGGAGGGTGTAACCAGCATCGACAATAAAAACATTGCCAGAAACATAACTAGAGGAGTCGTGAATTAGGTAACGAATAAGAGTTGTTAGCGCTGGATCTGATGTCCCAAATGTCTTTAATGGAATTGATTTCTCTGCAACATTTTTCAGCCAATTTTTCTGAAGTAGATCTTCTGTTATTTCAGATTTAAATAATCCTGGAGCGATTGAGTTCACCCTTATATTATAATCTCCCAATTCTATGGCCATACTCTGTCCAAAATATAGTACAATAGTAATTAATAACATCATTTAAAATATGAGCGTATAGAGAATGTTTTTTTTAGTGTACATACCTTGGTGACGGAGTCAAGGCCAGCTTTAGATGCACCATAGGCAACACCACCGCGAAACGTCGGTCGATTTAGGCCGGAAATCGATGAGATGTTGATGATTGAGCCACCGGCTGTGCTGCCGCCACGGCGCATCCGTTCGCCGACGTACTTGGACACCAACCAAGACCCACTCAAGTTTGTTTTCACCACACTGTTCCATTCCTCCTCGGCGAGATCTATAGATGATCTCACTTGCCCTGTATATAGTATAGGTTTGTCACATTCAATTCAAATATAAGTGAAAGTATAACTTAATAGTGCCCCACATTTTTCAAAAATTACTCCCTCCATTTCTTAAAAATAGCAACTATTTCCATTTTGGATAGTTCCTTAAAAATAAAAACTTTAGAATCTTTCTATTTTAGGATATGGACCCCACAATCTACTAACTCTACTTTCACTACCTTTTCTCTTCTTCTCTCTTACTTTAATCATTTTTCTTTTCCTCTCTCTTACTTTACTAATATTTCTCACTTACTTCACCAATTGTGCATTAAAATCCGTGTCGTTTCAAATGATTCTATTCTTTGAATACGGAGGGAGTATTCAATTAACAAAAATAAAAGTATTAAATTATCATATAGATAGCATGTACGAGGTCTTAAGTTCGAATCCAAAGTCTTTAAATACTGTAATATTCTACGTAGTAAGTAATAAAAATTAGTTACAGTAATGTCTGTTACATCACATAGATAAGTAGTACGAGGTCTAAGGTTCGAATTGCATATATAGATATATAATAGGAGTATTTGATTTCTCTTTGTTGCAAAAAAATACCTCTAACACCAGCATTGTTAATTAAAGCATCAATTGAACCGAAGGCGGCCCAAGCTCTGTCGACGCTGGCTGCAATGGTGGGGCCATCAGAGGTGACATCGAGAGCCACCGCGATAGCGCGACAAGGGCCGCCCTCGTCCATTGCGTTGATTTGATCGCAAAGGGACTTGAGGCGGTCGGTTCTGCGGGCTGCGGCCACGACTCTGCAGCCAGCCTTGGCGAGGTCAAGGCAGAATTCGAGGCCGAGGCCGGAGGAAGCGCCGGTGACCATGACAGTTTTGCCGGTGAGGTGAGACCAAGGCTCCAATTGCTGTCGGATTTCAGTCGCCATGTTTCCCTACGAGGATGAGATATTGTGGTGTCTGTGGTTTTGAGTGGTGGTATTTATATAGACACAATATAACTATGGTGTCGTGGTCAAATTAATTTGTACTAGTAAATGAAATTTTAAATAGTTTTAATTAATTTGGAATGTTCAAATGTCAATGCCTGCTTAATTAATTTGGCGTGTTCAATGAGGAGAATTCAAATATTATTTTACTCATATATGGAGCTAGAAAGATGTAGTATTATTAACTAATGAATCGAAATTGAATGATAAAAATAATTATATTCCTAAATGTGTTAAATAAATCCTAGTTTATAATTCTAAAATTAAACTAAAGCATGGGAATTTTAAATTAAAGCAAAAAGTCGTGCGAAATAAAAAAATGAAATTGAAGC
This sequence comes from Salvia hispanica, assembly GCF_029641045.1. Taxonomy (NCBI): domain Eukaryota; kingdom Viridiplantae; phylum Streptophyta; class Magnoliopsida; order Lamiales; family Lamiaceae; genus Salvia; species Salvia hispanica. The sequence goes on from NC_142696.1 coordinate 36,368,686, forward strand.
TCCACCACCACCACACATGAGCTCTCCGCACATGAAATCATATGTATATAGTATATTAGTCAAAACCTCCTATTTAGTTAGAAGAGAAACATCATACCAAATAAATTATTTTTGGATCTTTTTAATACTCTCCGCACATTAAATCATGTGTATATTAACGAAGTAATCAAGTCAAGTATGTATAGTTAAATTCAAATATGACACATTAATTTGTCACAAATGAAGCTCAAATTGAGTATTGACAAAAACTCTGGATAGGACCAACAAAACTTTTCATAAAAGATGGTGTTTAGAGCATCTCCTCCGCGTCGTTCTGAATAATTTAAGGGATTATATTGTCAGAAAAGAAAAAGAAATTGAGAAATGGACTTCATCATCTCCATACCAATTGCACGTACAACTATCTGCTTTTTTTTAAAAGGAATTGTATATAGTGATATAACAATTTTTATTTATATTACGGTAATTATTAGTACAACATTGAATATATATAGCTGTGATCAATGCGAAACCTATCTTAAATGGAGTAATAAGAACTATACTAATAATAATGATTGTAGAATATGATAATCTAACATATGCAAAATTCGTTGTGGATAATTCCTTGTTCTCAACCATAAAATCGAATTAAGTTGCGATGATTCCTTTTTTCGATTTTAAGGCCATCTACAATGGAGCGGACAATGCACGTCCGTCACTGTGGCATCGCGGACGATGGCTTCTCCATCATCCTTGCCCGATCCATCATCCGCGGACGATGCGCGTCCTTCGAGCCTTCGTCCGTCGCATCGTCCGCCACTGTTGCATAGCGGACGATGCGACAGACGATGCGACGAGTTTTCGGTTTTTTTATTTTATTTTATTTTCTTCACTCCATTTCACACTCCATTTTCAACATTTCAAACAAAATGAATCCCGGAGATTACCCAAGTCCGAATAGTCCGATGTTCGGTGGTGGTGCACGGTGGCCGGGTAAAGAACCCGGTGAATACCGACCCTTCGACACCAACACCCAGTACGATCCCGATTTCAGCACGGACTCGTACGGGCTGCCAGACATGGAGCCTTCTCCCACCCGCACACCTGCCCCACCTCGCGGCCGCTCCCTCCGTTGCCGCTGCCTCGGGCTCCGCGGCCAAGAAGAGGCGGCCCAAGGCAAAGAAGTTGTTGCTTCCGGCGGTGAATGAAGAGTTCGCCCTGGGGAGGACGAACTATCAGGTAGAGATGTCAATCGGGCCGGCCCGTTGGGTTTCGGGCCAACCCTACTCGGGTTGCGGGCTTGCCGGGTTGTGGTTTCTTTCGGATTGTAAAAGTTCGGCCCTAACCCTAAAAGCTCGGGTTTCGGGCTAGCCCGACGGGTTAATCGGGTTGCTACCGATAAGGTTAAGGCTCGAACAATCCAATAAATCATGATGAAAATTAGTTATATTTATAAAATATAAAATATTTAATTATGATAAATTTGATATATATGCTTAAACTCAATCTTAAAATACTAATATTTGTGATATTTCATGAAATTTTAATGCATGTTAAAAATTTAAATATTCTTTTAGTGAGATTAATTTATTTAACAATTATTATATTAATAAAAATTTAATATATAATTTATATATTTACCATAAAATTGAAAGTTATCTTTTTTTAGTTATTTATGTCATAAAATTAGTCAACGAAGTGTCGAATTAGGAGTAAAAAAATGAAAAATATAAATTTTATCGGGTTATCGGGCCAGCCCATGGAGTTTTCGGGTCTGGCCCTAACGGGTTGCAGGTTAATCGGGTAAGGGCTTGTCGGGTTTTATTTTTATCGGGCTAGAAATTTCCGACCCTAACCCTATAAATTTAGCAGGCTATTCGGGCCAGCCCACGGGTTGCGGGCTACATTGACATCCCTACTATCAGGCGGAAGAATCCATCTTCTTGACGAGGTGTTGGATTGATATTTCAGATGATTCGGTGTTCGCCAACAACCAGAAGATTACTGCGTATAGGGAGCGCATCGCCGAAAAATACAACGAGGCCAAGCCGCCGACTGCCTACAAGTGCCATGGGGAGTAGTTCCGCAAGCACTGGGAACAAATAAAGAAGCATGTCAATTTGTTCTCGGAGGAGTACGAGTAGTGCGAGAGGGAGCAGGCAGCGGCGAGAGTCTCGCGGATGTGCGCGACAAAGCGGTGCAGTCGTGCATGTCATTGTACGGAGATTTCAAGCACTACCAATCTTGGGTGTTGTTGAAGGAGAAGCAGAAGTTCGTTGGAGGTGTGCTGCCCCAATCGACGGCGGCGAAGAAGAGGGCGAAGCACACCTTTGCCGGTGATTATACCAGCTCCAATAGACCTCAACCATCCGGTGTTCAAGGATGAGAGTTCCGAGACACCGCTGTCCTCCCGGCGTCCCGCTGGCATCAAGGCTGCCAAGGGCAAGGGCAAGGCGACATCCTCCACCGCCGCGCCGCCTGACCAGGCCCTGAGCCCGACCCCGAGCGCGACCACGGCCCCGACTTCGGCGACAGCACATGCCTACACGGAGTTGGTGGCCTCTCAGACTATAGGACGTTGTTGGACACGCACAACGCCCTCATGCGGGCGACCAACCCGGCTCAAGTCGCGTACCTCCAGGATATGATCATGGCCTCCGCCGCAAGTTGGGACTACTTTAGACTAGTCTCTTTTTTATATGTAGTGCACTTTTTTTTTTAATTTCTGATTTTGTAACTTTTTTTTTTAATTAAGTAAATGTAGATTTGTCTAAATTGTGTTGTTTTTTTTTTATTATTTTGCTTGATATATTTGCAAACATAAATTATATAAACACAAAATAGAAGTAAAAACTATAGGGAGGGGCTTAGGGCGGGCTATAGTCCGCCCCATTGCAGATGGAAGTGGCGGAGAATAAAATGCTGATACGGCGGAGCATAGGAGTGGGGCTTAGGGCGTCACATCCTCCACCCCACTGTGGATGCCCAAATGCTATACATGGATTTTTCGCAATTTATGTACAGTCAATGTTAACCCAACATTCTTATGTACAGTCAATGTTAACCCAACATTCGTCATGATTCATGCATATTAGTTCGAGAATATCATCTTATCATTATAAACTATACAAGAGGCAATTAATGCATATTATGCATATTAAACTTGCATGTACTGATGTACAGTACCCTAGTCCACAAACTTTGTGACTTCAATACCTCTAGTTAAAATTGAATATTATGGTGCCTCAGCTTTGCACAAACCTTACTGTCTTTTTATAAGCAATCAAAATACAGTTCTGATCTTCCATATAAAAGGAAAATGTAATTACTCAATAGCCAATACTTTTAAACGAAGTACTACATAGTTAATTTTCAACCTCTAATTAAAGAGAGGAGAAAATTGGAAAGCCTGGGAGGGTGTAACCAGCATCAACAATAAAAACATTGCCTGAAACATAACTAGAGGAGTCGTGAATTAGGTAACGAATAAGAGTTGTTAGCGCTGGATCTGATGTCCCAAATGTCTTTAATGGCACTGATTTCTCTGCAACATTTTTCAGCCAATTTTTCTGAAGTAGATCTTCTGTTATTTCAGATTTAAATACTCCTGGAGCGATTGAGTTCACCCTTATGTTATAATCTCCCAATTCTATGGCCATACTCTGTAAAAAATTAAATATACAATAATTAGTTACATCATTACAAATATGAGCCTATAGAGTGTGTTTTTTTTAGTGTACCTTGGTCATGGAGTCAAGGCCAGCTTTAGAAGCACCATAGGCAACACCACCGCGAAACGTCGATCGATTTAGGCCGGAAACCGATGAGATGTTGATGATTGAGCCACCGGCTGTGCTGCCGCCACGACGCATCCGTTCGCCGACGTACTTGGACACCAACCAAGACCCACTCAAGTTTGTTTTCACCACACTGTTCCATTCCTCCTCGGCGAGATCTATAGATGATCTCACTTGCCCTATATATAGTATAGGTTTGTCACATTCACTTCAAACATAAGTGAAACTATTTTTAATAGTACTATGACTTAATTGTATCTAACATTTTTCAAAAATTATTCAATTAACAAAAATAAAAGTATTAAATTATCGTACAGATAATATGTACGAGGCCTTATGTTCGAATCCACTGTCTTTAAATATACCGTAATATTCTAAGTAGTAAATTACAAAAAATTAGTTATGGTAATGTCTGTCACATAGATAAGGAGTACTATGTACGAGGGCATAGGTTCGAATTGCATAAGTAGTAGTAATTGATTTCTCTTTGTTGTTTGAAAAGAAATTTACCTCTAACACCAGCATTGTTAATTAAAGCATCAATTGTACCGAAGGCGGCCCAAGCTCTGTCGACGCTGGCTGCAATGGTGGGGCCATCAGAGGTGACATCGAGAGCCACCGCGATAGCGCGACAAGGGCCGCCCTCGTCCATTGCGTTGATTTGATCGCAAAGGGACTTGAGGCGGTCGGTTCTGCGGGCTGCGGCCACGACTCTGCAGCCAGCCTTGGCGAGGTCAAGGCAGAATTCGAGGCCGAGGCCGGAGGAAGCGCCGGTGACCATGACGGTTTTGCCGGTGAGGTGAGACCACGGCTCCAATTGCTGTGGGGTTTCACTCGCCATGTTCCCGTACGAGGATGAGATGTTGTGGTGGCTGTGGTTTTGAGTGGTGGTATTTATAGAGACACAATATGACTATGGTGTCGTGGTCACATTAATTTGTACTAGTAAATGAAATTTTAAATAGTAACTCATTAATTAATTTGGAATGTTCAAATTTCAATGCCTGCTTAATTAATTTGGCGTGTTCAATGAGGAGAATTAATATTGTTATAAACTTAAGGACTCGTTTGATAAAAAAGATGGAATATGAGAATATACGTGAAACAAGATAAGAAATAAGGGCTTCATGTCAAGATATGCAAAAATATGATTTTTTTCGTTGTTGTTTGATTGAAAAGAAATTATCTAAATTTGTATAGTATATTATATAACATGGCTTAACTTGACAAATTGGTGGGTTACATAAACATGGTTAAAGTTATAATTATGGTAAGGTTGGATAGGGCTCTTGTCTTATACTGGGCTTTGAGTTAAGCTTAACAATGATATTAAACAATTAGAAATGTCCATATATAATTCTTTATCTTGGTATTACTAATTTATCAAACACGCAATCATATATGGAGCTAGAAAGATGTAATGTTAACTAATAAAATATCGAAATTAAATGATAAATAATAATTATATTCCTAAATATGTTAAATAAATCCTAGTTGATAATTCTAAAATCAAACTAAAGCATGGGAATTTTCAATTAAAGCAAAAAAGTTGTGCGAAAAAAATAATGAAATTGAAGCTCCACTCTTATCATGTGTACTTAATACTCCCTCCGTCCCAATAAATATGAAACATTTTATTTCCGACACAAGATTTTATGCAAGTGTTGTTTTGTGAGTTAATGAAGAGAGAGTAAAGTAAGAGAAAGGGAAAAGTAGAGAGAGTGATGTTTCCATTTTAGGAAACGTTTCATTTTTAGTGGGACAACCCAAAAACAAAAACGTTGCATTTCTAATGGGACAGAGGGAGTATTAAATTGGAAATTTTAGTTAATCATTATATAACTCAAAACCTCCTATTAGTTAGAAGAGAAACATCATAGTACCAAATAAATTAATTTTGGATCTTTTTGATATCATATTGACGGTATACGAATTAATTTTGGTACGATGATGAGATATCTATTTTGTCCAAGAGTGTGAAGTGATAAGAGTTTTGTGATGGCCGTGAGTCTACAGGATTGAGTGGTAAGTAATACTCCAAATATTGTTGTGCACAGTAATTTGCAGCAATTTCGCGTGTTCAATTTGGAGAATTCATTTATGTCTATATTAAATGTAGGGAACGATGAATGTGAACTCTAAATCTATATGTTGTCAAGAGTTCGTATTATTTAATATGCTAAGGAATATGAGTAGAGTTTTATTTCATGAACAATATTGCTTAATAGGTTTCTCCCATATTTTATGTTTATATCAACGCACAAGAACATCTCCAAAGGAAAAAAGATAGATTGAGAATATATATTTCTCGTGTACTTATTCAAAAAGATAGAAACGATTGACATTGACTTTATACAAATTCATCTCCATTATATAAAATGACATAAATAAAACGATTTAATTCTGCACGATTGAGAAATTTTCTGGAAATAAAAAATACTAAGTAACAAATAAAAGGCCAACACACGCACACATTTACGTCTATATATTGAAATAGGACAGGAACAGAAAATAACTTTCAAGTAAAATTAAAACATACACATGGTTGTTATTATTATGCAAAAAGTTTGGAGTCACGTTTTTAGCGCGTTCAAGAGAAATTGTCGAAATCGTAAGCCACACGAAATATGGATTTATATTACAATCCAAGCCGCAGTTCGGTAATACTGATTTTTTTTTAGTCCAAAAATCTCAAACAATCGTATACTCTCTCCGTCCCAAAGAAGATGTCACACTTAGGAAATGGCACGGGATTTTAGGAGATGTTATTTTGTGTGTTAAGTGGTGAGTGAAAATATAATTTTATAATTAATGTGAGAAGGAATTTTTTTCAAAAGACGAAATGTGACATCTTTTGTGAGACGGAGGGAGTAATAATCTGATGAAGTGAAGAACCACAATATACCAACCATAACAAAAAGAAGAGCAATGAAACAACATTTGCAAAACATAAGACAAGCTGTCCCAAAAAGAAGAAGGAAGCAAAAGATCAAATCCAAAAAAATATAAAACATAACCAACTGAAAAAACCACGCAGCTAGCCACCAGGATCATCACCCCAGAGCCATGGAGCCGAGGCAAACACCAAGCAAGGAGCGACAGAAGAGACAAGCACCCCCACCAAGGTGATCATCTTCCGTGAGGTCTCATTGCCCTTCTCCATATTATGATAACATCAAAATTTTTCATTAATCAAAACCATTAAGCTCGTCCACTCACAAGTTAATTAATACTAACACTTTCATTAATATATAAACGTTGTATATTAATTATTTACTTTGTTCTACTAGAAATTATGATAAACAAATGAATTATAAATATATAATAAATAAAATTTACTAATATTAATATATTTACATATTTATATAGTTGAAGAAATTAAATAAATTAAATATAAATAATAGTAGATAAACAAATTAAAGAATATATTTTGTATATTCAGATGAAAGCTTTATTAAGATTTAGAATATTTATTATGTATCTATGCATTTGTTGAGAATAAATAAAAATAAAATCACAAGGGAAATAAGTGAAATTTTCAACCAATGGTGAAATAAGTGAAATTCCAAGCTGAATTTCAAAAACACATCACCGAAAAGGATTCAAACTCTATATCTCAAAGATAAAAGATTTATATGGAATCCACCTAGGGGTGGGTCGATACGATATATCGTATCGAAAACGTTGTATCGTATCGAAAATATCGATATAAAAGAATTTCATATCGTTATCGTATCGAAAGTTTTGATATATCGAATTTCAATATATCGAACTTTCGATATAAAAAAATTTCATATCGTTATTGTATCGATATTTCGATATATCGTACCGAAATTCGATATATCGTTAAATATCGATATATATCGAAAATATCGATATATCGAAAATTTTCGATATGTATTGTATTTTCGATATAAAACGATATATCGCGATATAAGGAAATTCATATCGTTATCGTATCGAAAACTTACGATACGATATCGTATCGTATCGAAAATTCGATAATTTTTCGATATTTTTCAATACGATACGAGCGACATATCATTTTTCGGTATTTTTCCCCGGCCCTAAATCCACCTACACTAGTTGCCTATTTTTTTAACTAGTCTTACCACCTGTGCTATACACAGGACAAAAGATTTTTAAATAATGAATATATATTAACTTAAAATAAAGAATATAGAGTAAATAAATATAAAAATATATGTACAACTAATAACTAATTAAAATAAGTATTTGTAATATTACAAATAATTAAAATATTATAAACAACAACAAAAAGACATTTGTACTTCTTTCAACCCACTCTCAATAAAACATTTCATATTTTGACATATGATTGTATACTATTTTAATACAGTATTTGATATGAGTGTAGTAGTATAAAAGAAATAACAAAAAGAGGAGATGTGTGGATGAAATAGAATAAGAAATACAAATAAAGAAAAATGTAATCCTATTTGAAAAGGATTTGAGATAGAAATAAAAAAGATTGTTACTTTATCTTATCTTCATTCTATTCTACTCACTCCAAAATTATTTTTATTTTTCTTCCTATTCACGCGATATTGCCATATAAGCCTCTTATCAAACTGCAAATACACATAATTTTTAGCTAATATTCCAATAATTTGAGAAGTCTAAAAGGAGAAATATGAGTAATTTTAAATCAAAGTCAAATGAATTCTAACTATATACTATTAATTAAATTACTTAGTAAAAAAGATCTGAAATTTTAATTTCCCTCTTGTGTTGAAGTAACACCGAATGTACGATCTAATATAGGAGCAGTTGTTTTATAATATAAATTGAAAATACTGAATGATTGGGATGATAGGAGAGTTAATAAGTTTTTCTTTTAATAAATTTAAGACGTGTTCTTTTTGAAAACTTTATAAATATTCTCTTTTCAATATCATATGTACCATTAACCACATCATTACAAAAACTTGAATATTTATGCTATAGCTTGAATTAAATAGCTTGAATATTTATAAATTAAATAGCTTGAATATTAAATATAAAAAAATTTATATATAAATCTAAAAATAATTGCAATATACTGTCAATAGAAATAAAGAAATATTAAATAACTTAATATTTAAATTTCATTAATTTAATAAAATAACTTCTAAAATAAATATAATAAATTACTATATATTCTATATTTCAATATTTTAAAAAATCTAAAAAATTATATGAGTAAAAGTCTTAAATATAAACTATATAGCTTAAATATAAGAGCATCTGCAGCGGTGCTCAACGCACCGCTCGTCCGTCCGTGCCGCTGAGCACCAAGCCGTCCGTCCGTCGATGGAGCTTGTCCGTCCGTGCCAGCGGCACGGCGCTGCTCTTAGCTAAGAGCACGTCCGTGCCGCTGAGCACAATTACGTGGCAGCTGCTGATTGGCCAACGGCATAGCCGTTGACAATTTCATTTTTTTTTTTTTTTTAAAAATTCGAAATTTATTTTAAAAAATGTTTTTAAATAAAAAAAAATATTTTCCCACTTCCCAAAAAAAATATATCCGTTTTCTACCCACTTATAATTAATTTTTCAATTTTTTTTTCCCAAAATTCACATTTTCATCTATAAATACCCCACTCCAACACAAAAAAAATCACATTCTCATCTATTATCTATACTATCATCATCTACATTCTCTCATCTTTTTTCCTCCTACTCTATCATCTAAATTCCCACCACACTACACAATGTCCGGCTCCGGCGATCACCCCTCCGGCAATCGCGGTTGGAACCACGATTGGTTCGACTCCGATGCCGGATATAGTCCGGAAACCCAATTTACGGCCCCTCCTCAAACCTAAGGTTCGCAAGCTCCGGGTGGCTACCGTCCTTACCCGGTGCACGACCTAAACGCCCCCGGGTTCGGGTGGGCACCCGAACCCAGATCGGGAGGGAGCAACAGCTCTACTCCTACTCCTACTTCTGGTCCTACTCCTCCTGTTCGTGGCACCCGCACCCCGTACACTCCGGGTGAGATGATGGCGATGTTCAAAGCCTACTTGGCAGTCTCCGAAGATCCGGACGTCGGCACGAACCAAACCGGGGAAACTTATTGGTGGCGCATCACTCGCCTCTACAATGAAACCCGGCCGGAGGGAACCATATATCGCAATGATAGTATGGTTCGCAATTGCATCTACAGATGCAACGAGGCAATCGGGAAGTTTCAGGGGATTTACCTCCAGGAAGAGCGGTCAGCGGGGAGCGGCACGAACGAGCTCGACATCATCACTGCCGCCTTGGCGGCATACCAACAGGAGGAGTACAAACCGTTCAAGTACCTCGATTGTTGGCAGGAGGGGCGCCAACATCCGAAGTATAGGGGCGGCATAGCAGCATCCTCCCCCAGCTCCTCCAGCAAACGGTCGAGGTCGGTAGCTCTATCCTCCTCCGATGATGTGGCTACCCAGCTTGCCGGAACTAACTTGGGTAGCCCCGACGCTAGCCCGAGCGGTTCCCGCCGGCCGGTCGGAAGGAAGAAGGCGACGACCACCCGCCGCCGCGCCCCGACTCCATCCGCCGCCGCCCCCGCCCCCGGCGCCGCCGCCCCCGCTCCCTTTGTGCCTCCTCCACCCCCGACCAACTCGTTGTGGGCCATATTGAGTCAACTTCATATGACCGATACGTCTCACATGACTCCGGAACAACTTGCAACACACGAGCAATTGATCCGGGGTCTCAAGAGGCAATTGGGGTTAGAAGAATAGTCTTCCACGTTTGTAATTTTTAATTTGTAGGATTTTAATTATGTATTTTTTATTTTAATTATGTATTTTTATTTTTAGTATTTTAATTATGTAATTTGTATTTTTTAGGATTTTAATTATGTAATTTTTATTTTATAATGTATTTTTATAATGTAGAAATGTTTTTAATAATTGGAGTATTTAAATTGAATAATAGAATGGTGGGACCCTTGAGCTTGTCCTTAGCTAAGAGCACGGATGTGGGTGTTGTGCTCTTAGCTAAGGATAAGGAATAAAAGTGGGTCCGGGCCCACCTCCGTGCTCTTAGCTAAGAGCACGGATGGGGATGCTCTAAAATTCTATAGTACTATTTTGCTATTGGAGCCCAAATTTTATCATCATTATAAGCTCAAATTCATTATAAGCCCAAATTCATCATATTAAATAAATTAAATATGTTTCAATTAATTATATGTAAATTTTAAAAAAAAAAAATGTTGCTTAGAGTACTTTAAAATATTTAGTACAAATATAGCAATCATACTTCACATACTAAAACATCATCATTATAAATTAATTTGTGCACAACTTATAGGAGTATCAATCAGGCATCCCCACCATCACATTTACGTCACCGTCCGGCAACATGCACCTGTTGGTGCACGCAGCGGAAGAGCATGTAAATAAATCACATAATAATCAGATCTATTTAGCAGATTATTTAGACAAAATCTATTCGCGTAATTATCACATGTATCATGCTCATAACTTGAATTAATCATGCTTTAAGAATATTGAAAACCTAAAACATGCTTTTCTACGGAGTAGAATAATACCTAATTAATTCTCCAAAGAATTGAAGATGGCTAGCGACTTCTCCACGTGTAGCTTTAAGTACTAGACCACAAATCTTCTCTCTGGTTCCCGAACTGTACTCTAATATCAGTGTGGGCTGATCTTACTAGAATACTAGGACTTAAATAAAGAAGACAGAAGAAATCCTTTTTGGAATAGGACTCAAATTCGAAATCTCCTACAGCTGGGAGAGATCGAAATTTTCGAAAATTGCAATATGAGATATTGTGTATTTTCTGTCTCCTTTATTCTCCTATTTATATTAAGTTCCTTTTGGGCCCAGACAGGGATCTATGGAAGGCTTTGGATATGGGCTCATCCAATTTACTTTTTACTAATTAAATTGAACCCACAATTTAATATAAGTTATAATTGGAATATTACGAGCAGCCACTACAGAAGTAATATTGAACTCTCCCCATCCAAATCCGAAATTATAAGTAATCCGGGTTTCCGTTTATCTTTCATTTCCCGTGCTTAAGATTAATATGTCCATTAATTAATTAATGTCTGCTATTGACTTAATTAATTAACTTCTTATTAATTCCAAGAGTGGACTTAGCATGAAACACTCATTTATTATTCATAGAGTAATCATACTCCAACTAGCTAGGTTCCGAATAATAAAACTTAGTTTCGCGCTCCTCTTGAGGACATTATCAAACGAGACTCACCTCGTGCACGATTCAATATAATAGCAATCCTAGCACCGCTAGATATCGATCACCACTGCCCAATATATCAGGATAATTGGGCTACGAAAAACCCGCACCATTTGATAAGTCAAAGCAATGCATAATCAATACCGTATGCTCAATGCTAACCTACATTGATTAAGAAATAAATATTTATCAAGACCTCGCCTTTCAGTAGATAGCCCAAGGCAAGTCTTGCTGTTAGATCCGTTCAGTGCTATACCACACCAATGTCATCTTATTTCAGTAAGGCTTAGAAATATACGGACTGACATTGCAACCTTTCTCGATGGGTAGTCTAATTCCATCTAGGTTGTGAAATTCATATTTTTCTTTGTTTAGAACTGACCGTATTACCTTAAAGTGGACGACGCCCACAACCGGTCTACTAAAACAAAGACTTAGACTTTGTTAAGTTAACTTATACATTTAAACATGCATTAACATCCATTAAATGTAAAACATAACAACATTATGACAAAAATAATCTGTTTTATTCATTGGAAAATAAAATAAGAGTTTTACAGTATTCAATCACTCGAAACGTGATTTCTAGTATACAAACTCTAACAATCTCCCACTTATACTCAAAACACTTTCGAGTATACAAAATGTGCTAACGTCTAAATCTCCCACTTATACTGAAAGCGGATTGAGGTCTTGAATTAGTCGAACTCCCATTCCTTCAACATGGCTTTCATACGGCTTTACCGCTAACGCCTTCGTGAAAGGATCTGCCAGGTTGTTTTCTGACTCAATCTTGACCACTTGTATGTCTCCTCTCTGCACTATATCTCGAATGATATGATACTTCCTCTCTATGTGCTTGCTCGTCTTATGAGCCCGTGGTTCCCTCGAATTTGCCACAGCACCAGAGTTATCACAATAAACGGTGATGCGCTTGGGCATATTCGTAACCACACCTAAGTCCAGAAGGAAGTTCTTAAGCCATACAGCCTCCTTTGCAGCCTCCGAAGCGGCTACATACTCGGCTTCCATGGTAGAGTCTGCAATGCATTTCTGCTTTACACTCTTCCAAACTATAGCTCCACCTCCTAAGGTAAACACATATCCGGAAGTTGATTTTCTCGAATCCAGATCAGCCTGAAAGTCTGAATCTGTATATCCTAAAGGACAGAGCTCGGCTGCATTGTAAACTAGAACATAGTCCTTAGTCCGATTAAGGTACTTGAGTATGTTCTTTACGGCAGTCCAATGTCCTTGGCCGGGATTTGATTGATATCTTGCTACCATGCCAACAGCAAAGCAGATATCGGGTCTAGTACAAAGCATAGCATACATGAGACTACCAACTGCCGAGGCATATGGTATTCTTCTCATCTCTGCTATCTCAGATGCTGTCTTAGGACACATCTCTTGAGACAACTGGATGCCATGTCTAAAAGGTAGGAAACCTTTCTTGGCATCTTGCATGCTAAAGCGTCTAAGTACCGTTTCGATGTAAGATTCTTGGGATAAGCACAACATTTTCTTACCTCGGTTCCTAAGAACCTTGATACCGAGAATGTGTCCCGCATCACCCATATCTTTCATCTCGAACTGGCTGGACAACCAAGTTCGCACTGATGACAACATCTTTTTATTGTTTCCAATTAGAAGAATGTCATCTACATACAAAACTAAGAACACAACATTTCCTTTTTCAACCTTCTTATACACGCAGCTTTCATTAGGGCATTTTTCGAATCCAAACTTTTGAACAGTTTGATCGAAACACTGGTTCCATGATCTAGATGCTTGCTTGAGACCATAAATGGCCTTCTTAAGCTTCCAAACCATGTGTTCCTTGCCCTTCACTACATAGCCTTCGGGTTGTTCCATGTAGATGGTCTCCTCAAGACTCCCGTTTAGAAACGCAGTCTTAACGTCCATCTGCCATACTTCCCAATCCATGTAAGCTGCTATAGACAAAAGTATACGGATCGATTTGAGCATGGCCACTGGGGAGAAGGTCTCATCGTAATCGATACCTTCCTTTTGGGTATACCCCTTAGCCACTAGTCTTGCCTTGAAGACTTTAACTCGTCCATCGGGTCCACGTTTACGTTTGTATATCCACTTGCTCCCAATGGCAGTACAGCCTTCGGGTAGGACAGACAAATCGTAGACGTCTTTGTCTAACATAGATTGTAGTTCCGAATCCATTGCTTTCACCCATTCGCAATGATCGACATCAGCCTGCGCCTCTGCAAAATTCCAGGGATCCAGTACATTGCTGTCCGAGGAGTGATCCATACACTCACCCAAACCAATGTATCTATCGGGCTCATGAGAGACCCTCCCACTGCGGCGCGGCACTACAATATCTGGAGTATTAGTTGAAGTTTCTGGAATTGTTGTTACACTTGGTAATTGTTCTTGGTTAATGGAAGTTGAAACTTGAGTTAGCTCTTCTAGAGCAATCTCACTGCTGGACTTATGATTCATTACATAGTCTTCCTCTAAGAATGTGGCATGAGTGCTCACAATCACTTTCTGATCTCTGAGACTATAGAATTCATAAGCTTTCGTTCCTCTAGGGTATCCTATAAACACGCAAACCTCAGTCCTAGATTCCAGCTTAGTTGGATCCTTTTCCAATACATGAGCCGGACACCCCCATACTCTGAGATGTTCTAGATTGGGCTTACGCCCATTCCACAACTCATATGGGGTAGTAGGAACAGATTTAGAAGGTAAGACGTCTAAGAGATAGTTTGCAGAAAGCAAAGCATGACCCCAAAACGAAACAGGTAACCGTGCATAACTCATCATCGATCTGACCATATTTAATAAGGTCCTATTCCTTCTTTCAGCCACGCCATTCTGCTGGGGTGTGCCCGGCGCAGTCGTTTGGGATTCAATCCCAGCTACCGATAAATAGTCCAAAAACTCGGCACTTAGGTATTCGCCTCCGCGATCAGATCGCAGGCATTTGATACTCTTACCATGTTGCGTCTCTACTTTAGCCTTAAACTCCTTGAACTTGTCAAAAGTTTCAGACTTGTAGCGCATCAAATAGATGTATCCGATTTTCGAGTAGTCATCTGTAAAGGTGACGAAATATCGAAAACCGCCCCTTGCCTCGGTTGACATTGGTCCACACACATCAGTATGAATGAGCTCAAGTACTTCTTTGGCCCTATTCCCCTTTGATCTAAAAGATCTCTTAGTCATCTTGCCTTCGAGACAGGACTCACACTTCGAAAACGGTTCCTTCTCAAGACCTTTAATAAGATCTTGATCAACCATCGCATGAATCCTTCTTTCGTTGACATGACCAAGTCTAAGGTGCCATAAGTACGTTTCATTCATTGAAGTTGAAGGTTCTTTTCTTTTCTTAGAAATTTTCGATGTAGCATTGAGTTCTGATTTACGTTGATTAAATTGTGTAGAAGTGATCGTGTACAGATTGTTTTCCATGATACCGCGACAGATATAAGAACCATCTTTCTTAATAACGCAATTGTCATTAAAAGAAATCGAATATCCATCATAAGACAATTTAGAAACTGAAATTAAATTTCTTCTAAAAGAGGGTATCAACAAAACATTCTTCAAAATCAAAAATCTATCACTAGAAAAACGTAAATAAACGTCTCCCACTGCAACGGCCGCCACTTTCGTAGCGTCGCCCAGCTGGACCTCTATCTCACGATCATGTAGCCGTCTTGTCACCTGCATCAAGTCAGGATCAAAACATATATGATCAGTTGCTCCAGTATCAATAACCCAAGTATGAGTAGATGTCAAAGCCAAACATGACTCGACTACTAGAGCATGGTGCATACCTGTAGCCTTGCCCTTTTTAGGACAATCTGGCTTCCAATGACCTTTCTCTCCACACTTGAAGCATTTTCCAGTTTGCTTCTTGTCACCCCGCTGTTTCTTCTTTCCCTTAGCATTGTTGACTGCTACTTGGTTCGGTGCCTTTTTCTTTCCTCTTCTAGCCTTAGAGCCAGAGGAATTAGGCGCGATACTCATCATAGCTACTTTAGCTTGAACCATAAGGTCCTCCGCCGACTGAAGTTCAGTCAGCAACTCTGCTAAAGTATAATTCCGTTTGTTCATCTCAAAGTTGAGCTTGAACTGCTGGAAGCTAGGGGGAAGACTCTGAAGGATTATAGTAACCTGGGACTCGGGATCGATCGTCCCTCCCAATACCTCAATCTGGTTGAGGTGACTCATCATCTCGAGGACGTGTTGCCTCACAGACGAGCCTTCCTTCATAGACTTCGTCATGATACTCCGAAAGGCTTGAGACTTAGCCGTTCGATTCTGAGTACCAAAAAGATTTGCGAGATTTGTCATGATCTCGGCGGCAGTTTCCATGGCAGAATGCTGATGCTTGAGTACTGATGACATAGAAGCCAACATGTAGCACTTAGCCATCTCATTCGCCTTATGCCACCGTCTATGCGCATCTCGCAATGCTTGGCTGGCACTAGCAGCCGGGACAGCTGGGCGTGGAGTAGTGAGTACGAACTTGTACTCTTCTGCTGTGAGAACGATATCCAAGTTTTGTTTCCATTCGATGTAATTTTGGCCTTCGAGTTTGTTTTCTTTGAGAATGGCAGAAAGAGGATTAAAAGACATCTTGACGAATTTTATTGCACTGCAAACAGAAGATTTTACTATTTGTCATAAACTTATGTAAGGAAATTGAGTAGATTAACCATAAAACTTTTCAAAATCTTACAACAGCAAAATTAATAAATTGTATCCTCCTCAGGAGGTTAATACGCATTAAAATTTCGACAATTTACTGGTCACAACACCGACATATCAATAGCTTCCTCCTCTGGAGGTTGACATGTCAAATGCTTCCTAAGCACGACCACCTGGTTTAGCATTACAGTATTTTATTTCTACAACACACTCCCATAACAATGTTCATGTGTTGATAACAAAATCAAGCTATCTCATAAATTCCGATTGAACCCTGAAACTCGCAATTCCTTAGGATTATTGTCCCTACTCTGTAGGTGGCGATAATATTAGGAATCACTTTCTAGTTCACTCTATTCATTATTTGAGAAGTCCGCCCTTATGAACTTACTGTTTTCGTAGGATTATTGTCCCTACTCTGTAGGTGGCGATAATATTAGAAAATCAGCTTCACAAAATTTGGCAGTCCAACCGATGGAGACCATATATAAACCATTAGTTCATAATTATCGCTTAGATATTTGGGTTATGGTTTTAATTAATTATCCTTTAGCCTTAAGGCAGATTAAGACTAATTAAATTCTGTTGGTATTTAATTTACTGGATAATTAAATCTTTTATAATCTTTAATATCTTAATATAGAAACTATTAATCTAGAATTTAATTCTCATTCATGTCTTACTATAAGATATATCTAAAATAAAATACATTATTTATAATCTTAATTAGACATGAAAAATCAAATTCATATAATTTCCAAGTTCAAGATTAGGAAGAATATCAATTATATTATTTAATGTATTCTTATATATATCATATCTTATAATAGATTCTAGATATATATTATAATTAGGAAACTATTAAATTATTCTTATCTATATCATCTAGGATATAAAATATTCATAGATATAGAAAATAATCCAAATATTCCTAAAATCTAGGGAAATCTTCCCAAAATGTTTTATTTCATTAAATAATATTATTTTTAATGATATCTATTAATTAAACAATTAAATAATCATTAAAATAATCTTTCGTCAATTTCTAGAGATTCGAGGTTGGCACGAATCTACACAACGAAGATACGAAGATATCCCCGGAGATTCTCGCCGGGACGGCGTGTTCGCCCCCCGACGACCGCCGGAAAACCCGCGCCTTACGGCGCGCTCTTCCTTCTCCCTTCTTCCTCCCGGCGGACAACCGCCGAGATTTCACCCTCCGTCGTCGTCGAGCCAGAAGGCGCAGCCAGAGCCACGACCTCCCGGCGATCTCCCACTGCCCGACGAGCTCGCGCGCACCAGCAGCCGGCGGCTGCTCTCGGTTGCGCCTCGCTAGGGCTGGGTCGGCTAGGGTTTCGGTATTGGGGTTAGGGTTAGGGTTTTGCGAAGAAGACCGGCGCCTCGGTGGTTCTCGGACGAGCCACCGTGCCAGGCTTCCTCCGTCCGACGCGTCTGGTGCCGCCTGGGCTCGCGGTCTCGATCGGCGGCGCGCGCGAGCCCCTGCTCGCATGCGCGTCGCCGCGTGATCGCACGTCCTCGGCTCCTGTCGCGTCGCATCGCGTTTGATCGGGGCCGGCTAGGGTTTGGCGGGCTTGGCCGGTGGCGCGCGCGAGCCCTTGCTCGCCGGCGCGTCGCCCCATGCCCGTCGCCCTCGGCTCCCACTCGATTGGCAACCCTCTTCGATCGATCATAGCGCAATTCGTCCCGGCGCAAGCGCCGACGAATCGCACATCTAGTTCGTTCGAATAATTCAAGTTCTATGATTCGAATGTTCTTGAGTTCAACATGCATAAACATAAAAAATAAAAACACAAGAACATGCTTCGTAATCAATCAAGACATGCATACATGAATTTCGCGAAATTTAAATCCAAATAATCAGAGCCAAAGACTGGCTCTGATACCAATTGTTGGTGCACGCAGCGGAAGAGCATGTAAATAAATCACATAATAATCAGATCTATTTAGCAGATTATTTAGACAAAATCTATTCGCGTAATTATCACATGTATCATGCTCATAACTTGAATTAATCATGCTTTAAGAATATTGAAAACCTAAAACATGCTTTTCTACGGAGTAGAATAATACCTAATTAATTCTCCAAAGAATTGAAGATGGCTAGCGACTTCTCCACGTGTAGCTTTAAGTACTAGACCACAAATCTTCTCTCTGGTTCCCGAACTGTACTCTAATATCAGTGTGGGCTGATCTTACTAGAATACTAGGACTTAAATAAAGAAGACAGAAGAAATCCTTTTTGGAATAGGACTCAAATTCGAAATCTCCTACAGCTGGGAGAGATCGAAATTTTCGAAAATTGCAATATGAGATATTGTGTATTTTCTGTCTCCTTTATTCTCCTATTTATATTAAGTTCCTTTTGGGCCCAGACAGGGATCTATGGAAGGCTTTGGATATGGGCTCATCCAATTTACTTTTTACTAATTAAATTGAACCCACAATTTAATATAAGTTATAATTGGAATATTACGAGCAGCCACTACAGAAGTAATATTGAACTCTCCCCATCCAAATCCGAAATTATAAGTAATCCGGGTTTCCGTTTATCTTTCATTTCCCGTGCTTAAGATTAATATGTCCATTAATTAATTAATGTCTGCTATTGACTTAATTAATTAACTTCTTATTAATTCCAAGAGTGGACTTAGCATGAAACACTCATTTATTATTCATAGAGTAATCATACTCCAACTAGCTAGGTTCCGAATAATAAAACTTAGTTTCGCGCTCCTCTTGAGGACATTATCAAACGAGACTCACCTCGTGCACGATTCAATATAATAGCAATCCTAGCACCGCTAGATATCGATCACCACTGCCCAATATATCAGGATAATTGGGCTACGAAAAACCCGCACCATTTGATAAGTCAAAGCAATGCATAATCAATACCGTATGCTCAATGCTAACCTACATTGATTAAGAAATAAATATTTATCAAGACCTCGCCTTTCAGTAGATAGCCCAAGGCAAGTCTTGCTGTTAGATCCGTTCAGTGCTATACCACACCAATGTCATCTTATTTCAGTAAGGCTTAGAAATATACGGACTGACATTGCAACCTTTCTCGATGGGTAGTCTAATTCCATCTAGGTTGTGAAATTCATATTTTTCTTTGTTTAGAACTGACCGTATTACCTTAAAGTGGACGACGCCCACAACCGGTCTACTAAAACAAAGACTTAGACTTTGTTAAGTTAACTTATACATTTAAACATGCATTAACATCCATTAAATGTAAAACATAACAACATTATGACAAAAATAATCTGTTTTATTCATTGGAAAATAAAATAAGAGTTTTACAGTATTCAATCACTCGAAACGTGATTTCTAGTATACAAACTCTAACAGCACCAATGTCTACGATTTTGTGATTAATCTTTATTATGCTATAAAGTTTTTTCGTAGGCTAACACATGCCGACAATGATTTACATATGAAAGTTTTTTCAGTCTCTTTTAACCATGCATAAACAAAAATACATTCATCCAATGTGTGTGAGTCGACCAAGTGATAGAATGGTAATTTTTTAGGCCAAAAATCTCAAGTTCAAGTATATTGTGGCGTGACCTTTGAATTTGTATTCATTCATCTATAAAAAAACGTTTCTCCCATTAATATTTAAATTGACAAACAAAATTTATTGTTCATCATAACTTGAGAAGAAGTTTAAATAAAAAAAGTAATAAGGGATAGTTACTGAAAGGTACGGTTAAGTTCGATGTGTGTTCAAGGAAATAACAGGTTCCCTAGGTCCAGCAAATCCACTAGATCACGCGGTCTAGGAACTCGTTGGTCGCAGGAAATCCTGGTCGTCGGACACACAGAGCACTTCTTTTAAAAACCCTCAACCACTTTACTAAACCTAGTATAGGGAAGTAGGGATCGATCCCACAGAGAAGGATGCGTAATACTCATGTTCAAGGATTTGGATGTGTTTTTGGTGTTGGCTGCTGCCACGCATTTTTTGGGGTTGAGGAAAACAAATTAAACGTGACTTGGGAATCTTAAAACTCCTAAACTAATAGCTAGACCTAGGCGAAATAATAAGAAAACGTTGCGAGAAAATTAACTGTTCGATCACTAGATCTAAGAGAACTACTCTACTTACCTAGACCTAGGAAATAAACGAACTGTGGGGACCATGACTGAAAAAGCAGAGTACGGACGAAAAGCTGGCAGAATAACTAACTCTAGTACTAGCTAACAGCGACATCATCTTCTACAACCAAATTGCGTAAAAACTCATAAGAAAATCAACATGAACGAAATCAAAACAGAGCAAACTAGATCTAAGTCAAATTTATGCATAATCAACGAAGAACTGAACAGATCTGCAGACGCTAGACGAAGTAAAACAGAAAACAAGAAGAAAACTCAAATCCGTCTAACAACTTTCTTTTCTCACTTCGGATCCAACCTCAGACGCTAAATCCACTCCGGATCCAAGCGTCCGACACAAACTCCAACCAACAGAAATAATTCACCACTTCCGATTTAAACAACAACCTCCAATCAGTCAATAAACCACAGATCTATCACCGAATTCTCATATCAAACACCACAACATCAAAATAAAACAGAGATCGACATAATACTTGTTAACATAAACTTCCAGCAGCGAGATCTACGTAAATCAACTCAAAATATCACAGCTAAACACGATTCAACAAAGCGAAAAGATAACGAGTATCTTCAACAGCCAAGTCGACTCCCAAAAGTGAAGTTCGACAGCAAAAAGAGTAAAACAACTGAAATTAAGAGAGATTGTATCTTCGTCCACACTCGGACGGTGTTGCAACTGCGAAACTTCTAAAGAAAAGTAACCTTTCGTACCCGACTACCCCAGATCTCCCATTCCCAAGTGTGTGTAATGTGTGTGAGCTAAGAAGAGAGTGAAAAAAAGTGATATGATGTGCGGTGCATGCTCTTCTATATATAGGCGTTATAGTGGACCCAGCGAGATATAGATAGACTTTGATGCCCTCAGCTATTGACTTCCTCTGTCACGCCTTCTTTTCTTTTAAATCCTGCTCACTTTATTTCATTCCTTCGCTAGACCATCTCCTTCAGCGTTTCCTCGATCTAGCGATTTTTCTTCACACACCTGGCTTAGGAAACGTGTTAGCCCCAGCAAATTATAACGTTTTTCACCACATAACCGATGCATGAAATTAGTCTTATCAGTTACCTATGCTGTCATTTCTCAAATCATTGGATCTCTCTCTAACTGCAATAACATTAGTGGAAGTAAAACTTTCCACTACCCTTATCGTTCAAAACTATTGTAGCTAGGAATTATTAATTACTATTAACCATTACTTTTGTATGTGCTCAAATCAGCTACCTTTTAATTTTTATGTAATTAACCTTCTTTGTCGTTCCATAAAAATTTTGCATATGATATGGATTACGATGTATAAAGATACAAACAAATACACACACGTCCAAAAATTAATATTATACTATCATTGTTTAAAATTATTTTTATGGGATTCAATAATTTATAAAATCAAAAAGGTCATTCTAACAACGTCATGAGTCAATAGAGCGCGAAATTGAATAAAATTAAGTTAAATAAAAAATAAACAGTATATTTTAAAAAACAAAGATCCAAATATATTAGTACTCATTTAAGTACTCTCTCCGTCCCAATAAATATGAAACATTTGGTTTCTGGCACAGGATTTTATGCAAGTGTTGTTTTGTGAGTTAACAAAGAGAGAGAAAAAAGTAGAGAAAGTGATGTTTCCATTTTAGGAAACGTTTCATTTTTAGTGGGACAACCTAAAAAGGAAAACGTTGCATTTCTAATGAGACAGAGAAGGGAGTATATAATAACAAAATTATATATACATTATTATAAACCGACTACTCAATCAATCTCCAAAATGGATCAAACATCCAAGCAATTCTGGCGGCCATGGCTTGCTTCTTCATTGTCAGCTGTCACCATAATCCTCCGCTCGATCATCATCGACTGCTATAGCGAATCCAAGCTGCACGCCGCCGAAGCCCAACACGAGACCTCCATCTGCGACAGCTTCGACCCGAGTCTTCCCCATGTCTCGATTTAGGAGCTCATCACCGGCGACGACTACGAAGCTCAAGAGAAATGAAATTCTTATCAACTATCCGAAAAACGTTTAATAAAAATTCAGCGAGAGTATCAAGTGTTCCATTACAGATCTCCAAGGAAGGTCTTCTTGATAAAGAAGAATGAGTAAAAACTCATTCATGAATGTTGTTCTTCAAACTTGTCATAGACAATACCAAACAACTCTTACCCGTGGTGTGGAAGTATAGAAGATGGTGGTCTTTGCATCAGCTTGAAAGAGAAGTATCATCTCTCTCTCTCTATCTATCTCACTCTCTTCTTCCATTCCCACTCCACACAAAAATCCCCTCAATTGAGAGAAATGTGTACTATGAATTTGATGATGACATTTTTTTATATGTGAAACTTGGAGTATTTCGTCACTGCAAACAAATTCTGATTTTGTAAACTGCATCTCACCAACAATTTATAGACAAAAGTTTACGCATTTGAGCTTTTTTAATTAAAATTAAAATTAAAATTTAAATATTAGTACTACTACACACTTTACAGAACTTTTGATATGTTTAGCTGAATTGGCACGCCAGCTCCCATGACAACTGATACAGATAGCAGCCTTTTGCAGGCTTATTTTTCTGATAAAGATTACTTTTGAACGCTACACACTATCTCCTCGATAATACTGATAATACATATGCTTTCATATATACACAAACTGCAGTATATCACTCATTTTCCCGCCAAAAATTGTGACACGTGTCGTTCCAAAAAACTGCTGCATTATATATGTATGGATTTCACTATATGTACAAAATATATACTACTCCCTCCGTTCCATAAAAATTGAGTCGTATTTCTTTTTAGTCCGTCCCATAAAAATTGAGTCGTATTTCTTTTTAGTCCGTCCCAATAAAGTTGAGCCATTTCCTTTTTTAATTAAAGACAAAACATCTAATCACTTTTATTTTATTCCATCATTTACTTTACTCTCTCTTATTTTTCCTACTTTTTTCATCTCTTCTATTTATTTAATATAAATTCTTAATCTCCGTACCCAAAAGTTTTGTCTCAACTTTTATGGGACGGAGGGAGTACTACTAATCATTGAAATTGGTGGAGACTGTGGGCCCCTTTGGACTAACGGGGCTTTGCTCTTGTTTCGTGAGTACTTAGTAAGCGTGTAGTTTGTGTATAATATGTGTATGCGCACTATGTATTATGCGTGTGCAATTCATTTGAGCTCAATTTCATCAATCACTTCATTTTTACCAAACAAAACAAATGATTACTTCAAATTCAATTCCATGATATTATCGACCTTATAGGTTTTCTACATGTTTATAATATTATGGGCTTTATAATTCTCTTGTCGTATAGTATACATTAAGTTTTATGATGTAATTTTTCTTATAAGTTTTGCTTAGTAAGTACTATTTGAATGCAATATGATAAAATTATACTAATCCTCACCTCTATGCATAATCAAATTATCGGGATAGAATCTCTTAATCGTGTAAATTATAGAAGTAGTATGGAACTTTAATAGCCCTAAGGTCGCGTAAAACTGGATCATAGCCCAAAATTTTAACCCATCTTTATTGGGCCTCAAAAATGTAAAAGGCTATTTGTTTTATTTGAGAATCTAAATATATGTTGCTTTAAATTTAACTTTTTTCGTTTTTTAGCAAAAAACTGAAAAATACTGATGTCAAATTTATTAATACTCACCTTCACAAATTGACGACCATTCCCCAAATATGGCAAGGACCTCTTCCAGAATGTGAAAAGGAATCCAAATCTCCAAAATC
Source organism: Salvia hispanica (assembly GCF_029641045.1). NCBI lineage: Eukaryota > Viridiplantae > Streptophyta > Magnoliopsida > Lamiales > Lamiaceae > Salvia > Salvia hispanica. Next base: position 36,393,286 of record NC_142696.1, read on the forward strand.
AAATTTGTATGATGAAATTTGGAGAAAATCCTAAAATTGAGTAAAATCTATGAGTGAAATCACAAACTCTTTCCCTAGACCACATCGTTTTGAATAATGAACATTTTGTTCACCGTCGGTAATTTCAATCGCCACATAATCATCGATTTGATCCAAAAATTGGCAGTATGATGATTGAGAAAAATAGAAAATTTGATACTAGTATTTTATTTTTATCCTTGTTGAGTAGAGTAGAACATAATTCCACGTGGTTCGGTAATTTAAATGATGATTAATTAAGAGAATATTAGTCGATGTGATGGTCTTATACGCTGGTCATATTCTAATGTGAATAAAAAGGAAATGATTTTCAATGATTAAAATCGAAAATTGCGGTCACTTTTGCCCATTTGTCAGAACTAAATGAAGACCAGCAATGGTGGGTCACCAAATATATTACAATGATGCTTCAATAAAAGTAAAAGTGTTTAATCTCTAAGAGACTAATAATTGCTGTTTTATTCCATAATCCTACTTGATTTTACTCTTTGTATCAGCAAGTAAATATTTCCGTCTTTTCCATTTATCTTTTTACGCGTTAGCTTTAGGAATAACTATTTCAATATATGAAGAAAAAGTTTGATTTTTATTCCGCAATTATTTACAAATATAAAAATAAAGTAAATATACTTTATTCTGAAGAAAAAAAATATGAAAACAGAATAAAATTAATACAAATCTGCAAAATTCAGAGCCTAACGTCTTTAACTCTTTTTATGATGAATTCTGAAAAGATGGTGCCATATTTATAGAATCCAAAGATTTATTCATTCCTTCACCTATCTAAGGTAATGAAGTCGTGACTCGTGTGCAAGTGTCCTCTCCCTGCATAATCTGAGATTTTTCAATCAGTCGACACTGTTATTGTGTGCCTCAATTCAAAAAAATAAAATTCTGAGATTTGAAATTGAAATTGAACTTAATTCAGTTCATAAATTATACGGAGTAGTATTAATGTTGCCTTTTCCCCAACCTAATCAAATCACTACATTCATATTCTCAATCAACAAAAAATAATTAGTACTACTACTAACATTCATGATTGAGAAATGCGTCGTGATTGGCGTTTCCTATCGTCATTGGATTCTTATAATTTTTCTTCAAAGCTGTTATAAATAACACTAAAATTATATAATGTATATTTATTATTTGGCTGAATAACAAACAAAACAACACAATTCCACTGTCTCCCATGTTCATGTGAAGATGGTCTAATTCTTTAATTCTCAACAACTACTCATTCCGTGTGTATATCAGTATATGTACGCCTTGGTCTAATTCTCTAATTCACATTCATCAATTATTATGTATATTTTAATAATTAATATCCATAGGAATTAATAACAGCAAATTATAAAAAAATGTTCCTTCATGGTTTAGTAACTTAGAATAAAACAGAACCAATATATTCTAATAATTTTAATGGAGTTATGGAAGATGAAATCAAATACTCCTAATTACAAGTGTTAGAATTAATATATTCTAGTAATTACATAAATATATAAAATAAGTTAATAGTATATTTTTCTAAATGTGTATTACCATATTTCACATTAAAATAGATAAGCTGTTTATATTCATTAAACAATACATGCACTTTTTATACATAAAAGATGGAGTAGAACATATATATAGTTGACACATAAAAACTTAGATGAGGGAATATATATCTAGAACTCTTTTAAAAATTTGTTCGTCTTTGAAAACCAACTTTATTCCTCGAAATAAAGATATGGAGGAGAGAAGGGTATCAAAGAATAAGAATTAATTCTCTCTTTTTTCGCCTTTGATAAAAGCTCCACTATGCCCACAAAAGGGTGGCAAATTCTTGTACAATTATTTTATCAGACCAAAAGAGGCCTGTACATTTTATCATTCTCATGATTATTGGATCCTGTTTTTTTATTTCAAGAATTTTGTCAATACATAGTGGTGAAGACACAATTGAGATTTAATTAAGCAATTTCATATATTTAATTGCATAGGGACTTTCAAAAAAGGGAAATTGAAAAACCAATAGGACCAAGCACTGTGCTTTTCTTAATTCTTCAGTTGCTTCGAAAGCAGAAAATTTGCGATTAATAAAATGCGATTAGTTGTTTAGTGTCTTAATCAGGTTTTTCTTAAGAGAAAAGGGATTACTAAATGTGTGTGAAATAATCATAATCACTATCTATTTTAAAGCCCTTTATATTAGTAAGTATGCAAACTGATTAACAATTTGTCACCAGCTCCAATTTCTTTTTCGTGTAAGCAACCGATCGATCTGAAAATTATTATAATATGATAATTACCGAATTGGATTTGAATATATATATTTTAACAGGAAAATAATTATGATATTTAATAAAACAAAAAAACTTAGAGAATCCTAGCTACTATAGTAAATTTGGCCATTAAAAGTAATATGGAAAGAAAGGTGTTAGAAGAATCCAGAAAAATCAAATAAAGATAATGGGAATAAATTCTCTCCCTATGATCAAATTTGGGATGAGGCATGTCACATGTGAGCATTTGTCAATTTTCAATGAATGTGGGTGGATTTATTATTTTTCACTTTTTCTGGAGATAAACTTATACACATATATTACGAAGTACATGCATGTGATCTATTCTACGAAAAATACTAAAACTACAACTACCAGTTTAATTACATGTAAATTAAATGCCCCTTTAAATTCTATAGTTGCCTTTCCGTTTGCAATCCGTTACTTATTTTGCCATCTTCCAATTAAGTTTCTAATCTTGAAAAATTACTCTGTTTCAAATCTTCCAAATGTTCCATGGAAGAACATGAATTCAAATCTTCTTATCAATCCAATCAACATTTTTAAAATGAACCATTAATCAAGTGGAATGATATATAATCAAATATGAGTCCACTTATAATAAGACGATGAAAATACTAATATATTTGAACTTTTAATTTTCAAATGACCTTGTATTCAAATTAAGAAATTGGGATCGGATATAATATGTATACAAAGGTTTTCAGTGACTTAAAATTGCATAAATCTAAATTGACCCAAAATTATTCAAAATTAATATTGTTAAAAAAACAAGGCTAAGAGATATAATCCAAGATTAATAATATATTGATATACAACATTTTATATGAAAAGGTAAAAAGACTTGCTATCCTGGTGTAATCATTTTGAAGTAGTGATTTCGTAGAAATAAGGTAACCCCAAAATAGATAAGTTAAATTGATAATGACAATGGGTACACACTTTCACACACACACTCGCATGTATTATGGATCAATTTGTTTTTTCTGTTCGTATTTTCCTTTTCTTCAAATATCATCTATAAATAATTTTGTCGTAAAGTACAAAGTAAAATAAAATAATCTACTCCATGCGAGATGACAATGCTTAAAAAACACACCACACACTCGTGATTATGATTATCTTGAGATTAGTTACATAAATCTTAATTAAGTACTCAACAAAATTCGAAGTTACACATGTAACTTTAGTTAATTTTGTAAATAAATAATCCAATCAAATATGTGCAGGCTATTGAAGCACATTAATTTTATGAAATTTATGGCTTGGTTAGTTGTTAGAGGCAACAAACTTAGTCGTCATCATATTAATAGCGTTTTAATGACATTTATGGAAAATAGGCCACCAACACTTTATCTAAACAAACTGCTAATTGTGACTATGTAATTATTCAACTTAAATCTAATTTAGTCGTTTCGTTTGTACCTTGTGATCGTGCCTTAAATATGTATTAACCCATGTTTCAAATTTTAATATAGGGCTTCGTTCGCACGGTGCAGCCACCCTAATTAACGTTTAATTAAATTATAATTATAATCAAATTATTTATTAAATATTTACATTTTAGTCATGGATAGAATTGAATTATGGTTCAACAATTAAACATTACTCATGAAATAAGCCCATCTCTAACCGTATTGCAAAACCTAAAATGCAGTAGAATAATACTTTCAATGGTACTGCAAAACCAATCCCATTATAGATTTTTTAAGAAAAAATACATATCTTTAAGTTTGCACTAAATGTATACCAAAAACACTTTTTAAAGTTTGAGTTATTGCATTCAAGTCTAAATCAATTCATATTTATCAAAATAGAAGAAGAGAAGGGGAGAGAAATTAAAATATAGAGATGGGAAAACTTACGTAAGCAGACGGCGTGGAGTGGAGAAGAAGAACATGTGAAAAATTAACCTAATTTAATTTTATTAATATTTGATTAGTAATTTAATATAGTGGGCTGACCCATATTAGTATTATAGGAGTATTATTTAACACAATTGGAACTAAACAAAGAGAGCCGTTATTTTATTCCAAAATACAAAATCCAATTTTATTAGATAAACTAATAGGTACATATAAATCTACGGAAACAATTATTTTATTAGATTGATTAATAACTATACATACATTAATACAGAATCTAATTTTATTAGATAGATAACAACTATATGTACATTAATATTATTCAATCTAAATATGCTACTTAAATATATCAAAAAATAGTTAAATATTAATAATTAAAGATAATAGATTATGTAATTTATTATTTAATCAATAATAGATTTCATATTTAGTTATATTAGTTAATAAATCTTATTCTATTATTTAATTTATTTTAAGATATTGACAGAGTGTTATGGAGTTAATGTATAATTTAGATAAAATATATAGGTATAATTGAAAAGTATAAAAAGTTAGTGGGTGAGGAATATTCTTTTGAGTTTGAGTTTAGTGTAAATGATTGGAACAAAATCAATATTTAGTGTAACATTTAGGCCATCCGCAACGCTGTCTCTTATCCGTCTCTTAACCGTCTCATCTCTTCACTATTCATGGGTCCCACTGTACTTTTCAGCTCATCTCTTAACTAAGAGACAACACCTGCATCCATCAATCTCTTAACCATCTCTTAACTATTCATTCAATTTCATTTTTTATTTTTAATTCCAACAAATTCAATTAATAAAAAACACACTTCATTATAAATAAAATAAAATTACAATTTAAATACCTAAAAAAATAAAAAAGACATAATTAAAAAACTAGAAATTACAAATTGCACACTTAAACTCAAATAAAAAAAATGGAGGCAAAGAAGCAGAAGAAGGAGTTCTCTAGTGACGATCATCTAATGGTTGCCAAATTTTGCCCAAATGTGCTCCATTAGATCCTCCTGGAGTTGGGCGTGGGCGGTAGAATCACGTGTCCTTGCCCGAATAGACAACCGCTCTTGCAAAGACGGATGCACTCCCGTTCGAGGCGGACTACTTACGGTTGAGCTTCCCGGGGTTTCAGGGTCGAACCAATTTCCCGCCTCAGGTCCTTCGTCGGCGACAATCATGTTGTGCAAGATTATGCACGTATACATGATGTCGACCATATTCTCCATAAACCACTGTCGAGCCGGGGCTTTGATAATGTTCCATCGAGCTTGGAGAACCCCGAACGCTCTCTCCACATTCTTGCGAGCAGACTCTTGCTTCTGCGCAAAAAGAGACTGATTTTCGTCCGCAGGCCTGTTGAACGTCTTCACGAAGGTTGGCCACTTCGGATAGATGTCGTCGGCAAGATAGTACCCCATTTTATACTGGCGATTGTTAGCGATGAAGTTGATGGCCGACGCTTTACCATTCAGAACTTCAGCGAAGAGGTCGGAGTTGTTGAGCACGTTGACGTCGTTGTTCGAGCCGGGGACCCCGAAATACGCATGCTAAATCCATAGCCGGTAGTCGGCGACGGCCTCGAGTATAACGGTGGGGTGGGTGCCTTTGTGGTCGCTCGTGTATGACCCCCTCAACGCCACAGGGCAATTCTTCCATTGCCAATGCATGCAATCGACACTCCCGAGCATCCCGAGGAATCCGTGCACTTGTTCGTGAAGACGGAGCAGAAACTGACAATCTGCGGTGGTTGGCTTCTTCAGAAATTCGGCGGTGAAGGCTGCCCGGACGCCTTTGCAGAAGTTCAACAAACAAAGTCTCCTAGTGGATTCTCCGACGTGCAGGTATTCGTCGAACGCATCCGCCGTTTGTCCAGTAGCAAGCTGACGGATCACCGCAGTACATTATGGAGCGTCGTGTGGCTAGGACGGCCAACAGCGTCGAACCCTTCTCTGAAGAACTCTTCCCGTGCCGCCAATGTACTCGCGATATGCAAAAATAGCGCGCGTGACATACGGAAACGGCGACGGAATTAGATATCTCCCCACACCGGGTTCGGACTGAAGTAATCACGTTCCAACCTTGCGGCGGCTTCCTCCTGGTTATGATGGATGTATGTCCGGCGTCGCCTAGGAGGCGCGGTGGCTTCCTCCTCCCTACGTCGATCTTCTTCTAACGATTATTCCATTATTCGACGCATTTGCTCAAATGGATCCATAATTGATTAAATTTGGGAGAAGAAAAAAATAAAGGAATGATTTTATAGAAGTGATTAGAGAGGAAAGAAAGAGAGATGAGAAAATAGATGTGTGTTTGTGTGTAAAATGGAGAATAGAGAAGAGTATATATAGAATATAAAAGAAAAATTAAAATTAAAAATATGACCGTTGAACGGTCATATTACCATTTTTTTAAATTTTTTTTTTTTTGAAAAATCTGATTTAAAAAAAATTGAATTATGACGTCATAAATCCGACGCCACGCCAGCCGCCCGCGCGCGCCATGTGGCGCCGGGCGCGTGTCTCGCCAGCTCGAGGCCTGCCTCGCCGGGACGCGTCGGGCGTCGAGACATCTCGTCTCGTCGAGACGAGACGGGAGCCGCAACGTTGTCTCGTCTCGTCGAGACGAGACCGAGACCGCATCGCGCAGCGTTGCGGATGCTCTTACACTAAAATGGGTTTGGGTTTAGTGTAATGGTTGGAGATGCTCTAATTCACGAGACAAATATTTACTAAGAATATTTTCAACCATACATCAAATCTAATGTTTTATGTAGAAAAATTCTCCGATCATACTACAAATCCAAATCTTTTTTTGCGTTTTTCTACGAAACAACACCAAATATGGATGTGTATTGTAGTTACCATAAAAATTTTGTGACATATATACTCAAAATTAGTGTAAGATTTGAATTTGGTGTAAATAGTTGGAGTAAAATTACGGTTTGATGTGATATATACTTAAAAATGAGTTTTAAGTTTGACGTAAATGAATGTAGATGACACCTGTATATACCTATTGGATGATAATGCTTGAGAGATACAGCGCTTGTGTTATTTCGATATCCTAATATAATGTAGGAGTAATTGTTAATGATTACTGTACTAAATTAATTACAACTATAACGGTAGTTAATCATAGGTCACCAACTTAAATAAAAAAATAAATCTTGATAATAATGGAAGGAATTAACAGTAGGATGAGAGCACTCCCAATGGAGTTCCCTAAAAACTCCCTTATTTCTCCCTAACTCCTGCCACATCAGCGCCACATCAGCACCAAAATTTATCCCCAGTTTTTAGCCAAGTGCTACATTGGTTTCTCCCTTATTTCTCCCTTATTTCTCCCTAACTCAACATTTCATTTTTACATCATTATTTTTTATATTATTTAATTTTCCCTACAAATGTATTTAATAAATAGACTAATAATGAACAATTCATCGTTGTATTAATCATTGGAAAATATAATACAACGAGAAAAAAAAAACTACAAATAAAAAACGCAAATAAACAAAGATTTAAAAAAAAAAAATCTAAGACGGAGGGGCCGGAGGGGCGTCGGGATCGAGCCCCAGCGTACTCTGCAGGTGTTGGATGCATTTCCAGAGGGCCGCCTTTTCTTCAGGGGTCCCGCCGCCGGTGAAGTACAGCGTGTACATCTGGGTCAGATTGGCGACATTGCTCGAATAAGTGGCTTTTTCTAAGTCGATGACGGATTCCGACGCGACTTCCGACGTTGCGCCCTTCCCCTTCCGCCTCCCCTTCGCCTTCTTCACTCCCTCCGGGCGCTCGTGCGGACCATCCCCACTCAAGTCGATGTGGGCCGCGCTCCCCTCGCTCTCCGAAACGCTAAGTCGCGAGCGCACCGATTTCCCGTGCAGCGCGTCGTGCATTCCCGTCCGGAATTTGGGGAGATCCTTCAGCTTATCGTAGATGTTCCAATACTTGAAGCCCTTCGTCGACAAGTACTGGCTACTATACATCCGGATGGCCTCATCTCGGACCATGTGCTCGTTCTGGCCACTCGTCATGTGAGTCATCAAGTTAGAATAAATACCGTTGAAGTGCCCGCAGTCCCTCATGAGGCGCTCCCAATGCCGACGGATCGCCTCGCTGCCATGGTCCTTCATTGAGGCAGTCTTGTGGCTCCTGTACTTCGCGGCAATCCGCTCCCAGAATATGATCTCAGTCTGGTAGTTGCTGCGCTCCGCGTCCTGTGACGTGTCCGCCCAGCAGTCGGCTATCAGCTCGGACTCTTGCAGAGTGTAAGTAGTCCTTACCCGCTTCGGCCTCTCATCGGAACCCGTATCAGTCGCAGCCGACGACGCCGGCGCCTTCCCCCTCCCGCTCCTAGAAGGCGGCTCGGTGGGCGTTTCTTCCACCTCGAAGTCCTCCGCGCTCAGTGTCGCGGCCTGAGATTCTTGGTCGCCTGGGGTTGATCCGGGGGTGTCGAACTGGGGCCGATACACATCGTCGGCTGGAAAGGGCATTCTGCCGGCAGAGTTGAAGTACGGAGAAAGTCTCCGCGCCGGAGGAGTCTGCAAAGGAGACGGACCCCCGTATGGAAGTTGGCCGGGAGGAGAACCCATCGCCAACAACGACTGCATCCACTGCTCGTTTGCTTCATCCGTGTTGGGAATTTGTGAACTCGACTCTTTCCCCTTACCCTTATCCTTACCCGATCGGGAACTTTTCTTCCAAAAGCTCATAATTTTGATGAAAATTGAAGATTGGGAGAAGAGATTGAAAATGGAGAGAATGAAGATTGTGGGTGATGAATGGAGGAAGTGGAGGAAATATTTATAGGGGTGGAATGTAAAATAGCCGTTGGGTTCAAAAAAAAAAAAAAAAAATTTTAATTATCGCCGATTATCGCCGAGCGTCGCCACAGTGGCCGGCGATCGCTCGGCGATAATCCGGCGTTAGAACGCCACTCGGCGAAGCAACGGCAACATTATCGCCGAATTATCGCCGACTTCGCCACAATGGCCGGCGATAATTCGGCGATAACCGGCGATTTATCGCCGAGAATTCGCCACCTCCATTGGGAATGCTCTGAGAGAAGCAATGATATTGCATGTCTTAATAATTCGTGAATAATTATTGGTGCAGTCAAGCTGTTTATTTTAGTCACATTTAATTGTTTATGCTTAGTTTTTTCATTATAAAATCAATAAAAATTTTGATCTTCATGTGCACGGTCAATTAATTCCAATTGAAAATTCTGTCATTTTAGTATTGCCAAATTCTCTCGGCTAGTGAAGAATGATTGTGTTATTTTGCATTTGTTTATTTGTGTTTGGTGCACGAATTGGGCATTTTCAATTTAGACATTGTAAAGTCCATAAATTTTTCCCATATTATTGTTGACAATACGTCGGCTTTATTTTAAATTTTTTAGTATTATAACAAAAAAACAACTAAAACGATCGTTTGATTTTAGTATTAGAACTATTGGAACATTTTTGAGTTGTATATAATATATAGTTTGTCATATGTCACAAACATTAATTTGGAGAAAGCTGCAAATTAACAAACTTTGTATTACATAAAAAGATGCAAATTAACAAACTTTGTATTACATCAAAAGAAAAAGAGTAGGTTAAGATATGTGCCTTTTAAAATGTTACTCCCTTAATTTCACAATAAGAGTCACATTTTGTCATTTCGATTCATTCTACAATAAGCGTCAGATTTCATATTTACAAGAAGTGATAAATAGGTCTCACATTCTACTAACTCATTTCACTTACATTATATTATAAAACCAATGTAAAAAAAGTAGACCTTATATTCCACTAACTTTTCCAATTAATTATTCTTTACATTTCTTAAAGCTCGTGCTTACACCAAATGTGACTCCTATCGTGGGACGGAGGTAATATATTATGTTCCTAATACAAGTATATATTATTCATGAGTATCATTTTTGTTTAATCGTATTAGTATCATTTTTCTATTCATGAGTATCATTTTTGTTTAATCATGTTAGTAGCATTATTTTTTTCTGTTTCATGCTTGTTGGATCCAAAATAGTTCGAATGCTCGAAAAAGTTTCGGAACAAATAGAAATGAAGACCAAGTGGACTACGAGCCCCTCCATGACGATGGACTAAGACCAGCTTCAATTTTTCTAGCTGTGTGTGGGACGGAAGGAAAAGGACGACATTTAAACGAGGGAGAGTGAGTTTTACAAAGCTCCATCGTTTTAGGGTTAAGCAAGGTCAAAATTGGAATTTTAAGATTAAAGAATGGGTACTTTTTCATGTTATATGAGCTAACATCACAAAATAAGATACTATCATACGCTATAAACCAAACAGGGGTGAACATACCTTTCTCTCTATTATACATACTATAAAAAGTTGGAAATTTAGCACTAATGACAGGAGTATGATTTGCTGGTTTTCAAGAATATGTACCTAATTAAGATGTTTGAAAATTGAATGCGTTGATCAAATACCAAAAAGCCAGTCAAAGATCTATCTACAAGAGATTAATTATAAAAGGATAATTTTACTTAGTTGTATTCGGATGTTTATACTCTATCTCTCTCGATGAAGACAGGCTGGAATGATCCAAACCCTAACCCCACCACATTATCACTCTCTTGCAATTAATAAGAGGCCCTCTAAAAAATGATGTATCCTTCACATACCACCCAACAAAAATCGCAGAAAAAAAAGTGAAATTCTTGGCATAATATCAGTGGGAAAACGAATTAAATAGGAAAAGGTGAAAAGAAAAGAAGAAAAGAAGAAAAATTGAAAAACCAGTTGGAAGAGAGAGAGGGTTTGTGCTCTTTTCTTGTTGCCTGAGGCAGGCATCTTTTCTTCTCGCTTTAGTGCTCTTTTTCTGACTCCCATTTCCTCACCCTTCTTCTTTCTGCTATTCTATTTATGTTTTAATCCATTTTTTATTCCAAGTTTCAATCTTTTTCTCTGCTTTCAGCTGATTTCCTAGCTTCTATTTCTACCCATTTCCTCCTGCTGATCACATTTCATTTTTTTTTTGCTTTAGCTTAAAATCTTTTCCGGCATTGATCACTGCAAAATACTCATCCCCTTTCGTCATCTGACAAGATTTAATTTTTTATATTTATTTCCCCCCAATTTCTGGGCCTTTGGTTTTTTGTCCCTTGTTGGATTTGCCGTGGGATTCCATTTCCACTGGCAAATTCTGCGGTAAATTCTATCTGGGGTTGTCTTGATCAAGCTTTAAACTAAGCCTTTGTGGATTAGCCCTTGGGACTTCCTCCAAACTGTTCTCTTGAATCTTCGTTGTTCTTGATTCCATGGGACTTTGTCATGGGAAACCCATTGAATCCCCAGAAAATCTCTCTGGAAATTCGATAATCCAAGGTGAGAACAATGAGCACGCACTCAATTCAACTGGGAAAACCCCCAAATTCCCATTTTATAGCCCTAGCCCTCTGCCTAGTTTATTCAAGAACTCCCCTGCTAATTCCAGCAGTGTTACTTCGACCCCTCTCCGATTTTTCAAGCGGCCGTTTCCGCCGCCGTCGCCGGCGAAGCACATCAAGGCGTTGCTAGCGAGGAGGCACGGCTCTGTGAAGCCCAATGAGGCCACCATACCTGAAGGGAGTGAGTGTGAGATTGTTGGGTTGGATAAGAATTTTGGGTACTCGAAGAGTTTCTATAGTCATTTTGAGATGGAGGAGGAGGTTGGTAGGGGCCACTTTGGTTTCGCTTGCGCTGCTAGAGGGAAGAAGGGGGGTTTGAGAGGGCAGGATGTGGCCGTTAAGATTATCCCGAAGTTGAAGGTTGTTATTGTTGCTGTATATATATGTGTTTTATATATGTGTTTTAGTTGTGGGGTGATTGTTGTGAATTTGTCTCTGTTGTGGTTTTTGATAGTTTTAGTGGTGTTTCATAAATGGCAATTTGATGTTTGGAAGTGTTGTTGCTTTTACTGGATAATGAATGTGTTGTTGCTCTTGTTTTCTGCAATTTTGTCTATGTGTTGTGCATTGTTTATGTTTTTCTTGCATCTTCTCTGTATGTGAGTTGTGGAGCTTATGTAGACTGCACGATGTAGTTGAATGGGTTGATGATCTCACAGTGTTTGCTGTTTCTGGGATCAATGCTCGATAGGATATGATGGACCGTGTTGTGTAATGCATGATTTGTAGTGATTTGATTAATGACTTCTATTTTACCTGCTAAAATTACGATGTTTATCATCTTATTTCATGGACCCTTGTTTGTTGGCTCTCTCAACTACTCATCAGTGCATTCGTGTCATGAAGTAGTGTAACGTGCTCATGGGATTTCAGGATATGCATGGTTTTGCTTTTGATTGTTTTTTTTGTGCTTTAAAGGCGTGCGATTTGATATATGGAACATGGCTATACAAAAAAGGGGGAAACTAAATGACTTATTATGTGCAGATGACTACAGCAATTGCTATCGAAGATGTTAGACGAGAAGTAAAGATACTACGTGCCTTGACGGGGCACAAGAACTTAGTGCAGTTCTATGAGGCCTACGAGGATGAAGACAGTGTCTATATAGTGATGGAGTAAGTTTGGACTTCGGATCCTTTCTGCCCTACCAGTCATTTTAGTGCATTTCTTATTATCTAATCTTTCAGCTCTCTGGTATGCGTTGATTCAATATAAGTACAAAATGCAATCTTTGGACCTCGATAGGGGATACACGTCTAAATCCCCTCTGAATGATAATGAGTTCTGAATGATAATGAGTTGTATGATGGTGTGCATTTTTCCCATTACTTTAACAGGTTGTGCAGAGGAGGAGAGCTTCTAGATCGCATACTTTCTAGGTATACTTATCCATTTACCCTCCTTTTCTTTAGTGAAAGATCTCCTGCGCTTCATCTCCTTTTTAGTGACTTTTTGTTTGTTGCTCCAGGGGTGGAAAATATGCGGAAGAAGACGCAAAAGATGTGATGGTACAGATTTTAAATGTTGTTGCATATTGTCATCTCCAAGGTGTGGTTCATCGGGACCTAAAGCCTGAGGTACATCTTGATGTCTCCAACTAAACTTCGTCCCTTGTTTTTTGCTTAAGGGGTAACATTCTTTTAGCTTATTGGCTTACATTTCTTGAATTACCTCAGAATTTTCTCTTCGTCTCCAAAGATGAACGCTCCTCTTTGAAGGCCATTGACTTTGGACTCTCTGATTATGTAAAGCCAGGTCGAGCCTTTGCTATACACTTCCCCTTCTCATTGCTAAAGTGCAGTTGAATCTGATGGGTGTATATTTTGATTTTGACAGATGAAAGACTGAACGATATTGTTGGAAGTGCTTATTATGTGGCACCTGAAGTCTTGCATAGATCTTACGGAACAGAGGCCGACATGTGGAGCATTGGTGTGATTGCTTACATTCTTCTTTGTGGAAGCAGACCCTTCTGGGCGAGGACAGAATCTGGAATCTTCCGGGCTGTTCTAAAAGCTGACCCTAGTTTTGAGGAAGATCCGTGGCCAAATTTGTCTCCTGATGCCATAGATTTTGTGAAACAATTATTGAACAAGGACTATCGTAAAAGGCTAACTGCAGCTCAGGCTCTTAGTAAGTTGCTCGGTTAAATTATTTTTAGAATTATGATTGATTTATTTTAATTCTCATTCTTATTGGTATGATATGTTAGGTCGTGTTGGAAGTGTCTCAACTTACACGATTTCTTCATTCATTACGCTAATCCTGTTCTCCTCTGTAGGTCATCCATGGCTTGCTGGTCATCAGGACGTGAAAATTCCTCTTGATATGATCATTTATAGGCTTGTAAAAGCTTATATATGCTCTTCTTCGTTGAGAAAGGCAGCTTTAGGGGTATGTATATCTTGGATACACGATGCTTCTCTGAATGATGTTTCTCTGCTTTCCCCTTTGAAATAATGTGTTTCTTTCTTCAATCACGACAGGCTCTTGCAAGAACTTTGACGATTCCTCAACTAGCGTATCTTCGAGAACAGTTTACATTATTAGGTCCAAGTAAAAGCGGATTTGTTTCCTTACAGAATTTCAAATCGGTCAGCAATCTCTCTCTCACCTCCCTCCGTGCGTGTGTGTGTGTGTGTGTACACCAACTTTATGCTTTTTCTAGTTTATCTTACAACCACCTCGACTGCAGGCCATGGTAAAGAATTCGACTGATGCAGTGAAGGATTCACGTGTTCTTGAATATGTTACTGTGGTAAGTGTCCCTTTCAGTTGAGAGTTTAACTAATGAACCTCATGGTTTTCTTCTTGCAAAAATTGATGTTCTTGTTTCATGCAGGTGAGTTCTCTTCAGTACAGAAAGTTTGATTTTGAAGAATTCTGCGCTGCAGCAGTAAGCGTGCATCAACTGGAAGGAATAGCTAGCTGGGAGCAACATGCACGCAACGCGTATGAATTCTTTGAGAAGGATGGGAACAGGCCCATTATGATAGAAGAGCTAGCTTCTGTATGCCTCTCTCTCTCTCTCTCTCTCTCTCTCTCTCTCTCTCTCTTTTATGCCTCGCCTGATAGAAATTTCTTACCTCGACTTTGCTTTCTTTGACAGGAGCTTGGACTAAGTCCATCTGTTCCAGTCCATGTAGTTCTGCAAGATTGGATTAGGCACTCAGATGGGAAGCTCAGTTTCTTGGGATTCGTAAGGCTTCTGCATGGAGTGTCCTCCCGTGCATTTCAGAAGGCTTGAAGCTCGTTCTATAACTGTGGGTACCACATTTGCTCGATAAAGGGGCATCCATCACGTCCCTGTTAGGTCTTGCACATATTTGTTGGACGTTGAAAGCTAATACCGTGTTTGCAGCAGCGTATGATCCGGCTTCGGTATGTCTTGTTAGTTTCATTTCCGTACCTGTGTTGTGGCGATGAGATGTAGAGGAATGGAATGTATAGGTGAGAGTGGTAGTAGCAGAGGTGTTTTCAGGTCTAAATTACAGCTTGTGCCTTTGGTGTATTACTTTGTGTAACCTCTGCACCTAGCTTCTCAATAAATCATATAGTTGTGAGGAGCTGTTGAGTAACAAAACATCCTTCAAATATGCAGAATTTCATAAAGTCTTTACTCATGAAAAATCTAGAATATGAAAACAAAATAAAGGGTATTATGCCTAATTGCATTAGTTTAAGCATAGGCATCAAGTTCCAGCATCAGAGTGTGGTTTGTGACATTTGATGTTGGACCCTGAAACTGAAGTGGACCTGCAACCAGACAGTAATAACTCTTTAATTTTCTGCGACGCGGCCCAAGATGAGAAGAGAGTGAGCTATATGTCGTTGTAACTCGATTTACCTGGATTGCAGTAGTGATTGTTGAGAGCCCATTCTTCACGCATCGATGCAAACTTTTTGAAAGGAGCGCCTAATTGTACACAACAGATGTGGTTAATTTTTTGTTTACTCAAGAAAAACAGAGCATGGAACATGATGATGAATGTTACCTTCAAGTTCCACCATTGCCTTCTTGATGACAGGCTTGAACTTTCCTGTTGAAAGAGAGAGACAGAGAAGCCCTTCAGATCATAAAATAACCAAGCTTTAGCAAGCCATTCGTTTTATTAGGATAGAACAAACCATGTCTTCTTTCAACATCCATAAGAGATGTCAGTGCTGTACCACCTACAGTCCATTTCTCGACCGGTGCAGTCAAGTTTCCCACCTGAGCCATACACAAGGAATTCAACCAATGTATATATAGACAGATTCAAACGTGAGGTTTATGTAGAAGAAGGCACAAACAGAGGAAATGAGGCCAGTCTTCCCAGAATGAAGGAGAGCCCCAGCAGCATAACCCAATGCATAGCAGTAGTTGGCATCAAAATTCGAAGGTAAACCACATCTACCTTCGTATCGGGAAAAGAATTTGTAACTTATTTTTACTTCTGAATACCATGACAAAGGGAGGACATGAATCTACTAGCACGAGTTTTCTGGCTACCCGAGAAAATGAGATCGTCCTCTGAAGTCGTTTTTGTATACACATTGCTTCCTTCTAAATTCTAATTCTGTTTCCACCATTTCAATGAGCATTTTTTCTGTCTCTATCTTAGCAACCTAGATAATGTGAAATGAAAGTCATACAGTCACTTTCTCATTGTAGGATAAAACAAAAGTCTAACACGGTTGGTTACCTGCACGTTTCCATGAGGATCTCTTTCGAGTAGCAATTGTGCTTGAATTGCTTGTGGTAGAAGTTCAAAGAGCTGGAGAGATTTGCTACCGAGTTTCTTCTTCCACATTCCATCTCCATCAACAACATCATTAGCTAGGATTTCATTAAGTTCGGAGATCAGTTGTTGAATCTGTGAAATTGCAAGAACTATAATGTCAAGGGCTGTTCAGAACTTGATGATTGAAAACCAAATGAGGTAATGCAGCATGTAAAACTTATTGTAGTTGCACATAAACCTCAGGGATGAAATCAATTAAGCCTTCAGTGAAAAATGAGAAATAACTGCACGGATAAAGAATCAATGAGCCTTGAGTGAAAAATGAGAAATAACAAAAAGAATATAAATATAAACAAGAATGACTAATTCCACACTTACAATGATAATATTTCCCAGTTGAACGAGCATCTACCATAACATTCCCAATCATTTCTGAATATATCTGAATCCAAAGTAAATATACAGATAAGTCTCCCAGGTGATTGTGGCTAAAGAGGAAAGGAGTGAAAAAAAACATAGCCATATGCAAGATAAGATCACCTTGCATGCTGTATCAAATCCGAAACTTGTAGGAACTTCCTTGCATTTCAGGTCACCATCAATTGTCTTGGGGCATCCGATGACTCGTGTTTTCATCTTCTTTTCCCTGAAATAGTTCATCAGATGTAAGTAACAAAAAAACAGATGAAAAAAAGGCAGAAATCTTACCTGAAATTCTCAGCAAGAAGACATGCATTGGTATTTGAATCATCTCCTCCTATGACAACAAGTCCGTCCAAATCAAGCTACTGAAAAACACACAATATACATACATGTCTGTTTAAGCAAATAATTCATACGAAGCAACAGAAATTCGAATGATGGAATAGCTATGAGCTACTTGTTCATGGGTCTCTATCTTGTCCCTTCCACTCACTGCAGATCATGTCAAAGCCACCCTGTTAACAAAAGAAAGTAAAAGCAAGAATAGTTGGAAACAATATAACAGTAGCAAGACCAGAAAGAAGAGGAGGAATGGATACAAAGAAGATGTTCCAACCAAAAGCATAGGATGTTTTGATACCTTAATATGTTTATGAAGTGATTAATCATTTAAAGATTAAAACAGTAATCAAACAGAAAAAAGGCATGAGTAGGAGTCTGTCTTGGTTTCTGTAAGGACGAACAAAGTCGGATGTCAAGAAAACATATTTACTATTCATGATTCCTGCAGGGCCGCCGCGAAAACCATTCAACGTGCTACCTTTTGCTCTTTCCTCCAAATAATCTGTAGTTTCAAAAACATAAAATTAAGCATAAGTAGCCAGGAACATTTAAGTAGAAAAGGGACTGACCAAAAAGTTCAGAAATGACATTAAGTCCAGAAAGAAGAAGAGCGATTTTTAAGGTTGGATCAGAAGCAGCTGGCTAGGCAGGAGCAATGCTGATGGGTGGGCGAAGAGGTTTGGGAAAAGCTTTGCAATTTCATCTATTCACATAAACCATCATGCACAAGACACAAGTGTAGTTAAGGATGAGATCGGTGGGTGACCGTCGACGACTTGGAAGGAGTGTTTGAGAAGTGAGAGATGGAGGCGGCTGGCCTGCAATTCACTGCAACCACTGCCGAATCGCGCAACCATTTGATCGGCTTGCCGGAATGACTTAGGTGCTTCAAAGGATATCAAACCATCTCACAAATTATGTGATTCATTTATTACTGAGTATTAATTGATAACGCCGAATTTATTTTATTTATTCATTTCTGGTTAAGTATTTTGGACTACTTATTATTCACCTTTAAAACAAATGAGACTTTTTTGAGCATCAAATAAACAAAGGGTAACTATTTATGGTATACATATATTGGAAAAATCGTGCATGTGTAGATCCATTTAGGTTAAAATCGGAGTATAAAAATACTGAATTTATAGGAATTTATTACTACATCCGGCCCCTGGGTGGAAGTTTAAGTCAACTGTACATAAAAAAAAAAATTACTTCTTCTAAGAACTATCTTAAAATCTCTTGTCATTCAAGAATGTAGACATCTAGAACAGAGGGAGTATACAACATATACGAGTGGAGTATCGTTTACATAATCAATAAAATATCAGTTTATAAACATTTTTCCGTACATACCAAACTAACAAATGATTATATATTAATTTCTGTACTTACTACTTTTATTCAATACTATATGATAAGTTTATATTGTCAAGAAAATTTATACTGCACTATATATTTCTGGGGTTTAAAAGACAAAACGAGTTCGAATGTGCTAATATTATTTCATCTATTTGAATTTTGAAGTCAATTTGATTGACTTGTATTCTTCTTCTGGCCTGTACATGATCTATCATCATCTGTCTATTATATCAAGCTATGAATACATGATTATTTGCCCTATTTCATAAAATCAGAATGTGGACATGGAAACCACACTTTGCAGGGCCATTCTTGCCTCTCAGATTCCTCTTCCTTCTTTAGACGCATCTACCCTTCCTTGGGCCTCGCGAGCCACAGAGAGCTAAGGGCCCGGAGCCTCGAGAAGTAGTCGTGTATCAACAGAAGAGCACGAGCCGACTGACGCGTCGTCAGTGTGCGACGCATCTGCTGCAGAGTTTGCTGTCTTAAGTTGTCCGCCTAGCACAACGGAAAGACAAAACACGATGAGTCAAGATCCTACTAGCTCTAGTCTCCATTAACCGGAAGGAAGGAAGCATCACCTGTTGTAGGAAACCCTCTAGAGTGCCTAGTTTGCCCATTGCCATCGCCATCTGACCCATATAATTCGCCACATTCGCAGTCGAACCACTGGCTAATGTCTCAGCTAGAGACTGCTGCAACGCCTCCATACCCTGCGAGAGGGCGTCTTCTGCTTGGTTCGACGACTGCTGCAGGTTACTGATCCCCAACAGCTGCTGCTCCGTCAGGGGCTCCAGCTGGCTCACCAGAATCTGCACAAACCATCATTCTCTAGTTTTTAACAAAATAAACAGAAAACGACCTACAGAATGTGGAGCGATCTAAACGACGGACCTTCAGAAGTTCTGACGGACGGAAACCACCAATCCATAGAAAACACCTCTCCGCAGGAGTCTTCCACATTCCCGATAGGATGTGAAACACCTCCGCCTTGGCTGCGTTACCTTTCAGCGTGAAGATCTCGTTGAAGTGTGCCACAGTGTTCTCCACAATTGTAACCAGCTCAGCATCGCCAACATGCGAGTTTACGGCTACCCTCAGCTCGTTTATCCTTCTGTTCTGCTCTTCCACCCACCTTGCATATTCCATATCGAAAGCTAAGGTCCCTGCAATGACAGAAGCATAAGCAACTAATCCTCATCTATGTTTTCATAACTCACCACAGAGAGAAATGTAGGAAGGGCCTCTGTGGGAACAGAAATCACACCGTTTCCAGTTCCAGATTGTTCTCCATTGCTTGAAACGATCGCGCCATGCTGGCGTGCCTGCTGCACCTCCTGCTCCAGCTGAGTCAGCTTCAGACGGCTATTCTCCAGCTGCTGCACGTAGGCCTGAAATATACGTCAAAGGTTACCTTAATTTGCTCAAAAATACAAGCACCAATTGAGATACATACATAACTCGAACAATAAAGGTAACCTACTTTCTTCCTCAGTCTGCTCTTCCTAGCAGCCTCTCGATTCTGAGCAAGCCTCCGCAATGTCTGGTGTCATATCATAAGAAAAGGATTGATAAGATGATGATATATAAACTCGCAATGTCTGGTAAATAAAATCATATTTACCTTCGATCTGTCACTGGAATCCCCGGCTCCAACATCCACAGATTGGCCTATGTCAAACTGTACATGGAGCACAGAAACATCAGACAATTGAAGTACACGTCTTCAGATGAAAAAAAAGAATAGAAAGACAAATCACCTTGTTATTTTTATCATCAGGATCCATATCTGTTGAGGTTTCTGTGTGTGAACTCGAATCTGCCATGTTTGACTCTCTCCAGTTTTCATTCTGAGCTCCGGTTACAGACACTAGATTTTTCTGCATGCCCTTCTGCACTTGCCCTGCCCCGGATCGAAAGAAATTTGCGTTTGTTGAAGCACTAGACTGTACATACTTTTATCGGTCATAAAACATTACAAAGGCTATGAAAATCGAATGACGTAAATAGAGACGCGATACTGAAGGAGATGCTTACCATGTTGAATGCACCAGACTGATTATGATGATCCAGACTAGTCGCTTGGCTATTCAGAACTAGATTAAACACTTCCACCGCGTTAGAACAACTACTTCCTAATAATGTGAAGCTTTACTAAATTTCTTTCCGCGCCAAAACGAGAAAGTTAGACTAGTTCATAGTTTCACACAATTTTACGTTCGTTATGCTAAAACGACCATAAAATATGACGAGTACCTAATCTTTTTTGCAAAGTTAGAAAGGGCACACATGTACACACACAAACCAACTCTACATCCTGTGAAACTCACCATGGGTGGCATTACCAGTATCCCCTACACGAAATCCAATATACTGTTCAAGACCCCCCAAATCAGGCCGCTTAGAAGTCTGTGTAGCATTCGCCTCTCTACCTCTGCAAACACCAAGTTACACTCACATATAGGTACTAAACACACATAGATCACAATAATGTTAAACTTCCATAACTCAAACACCAAAAGCACAATAATGTTGAATCCCACGAATCACAGAACACAACCAGATCATATGAGTGGAGACAAACACCAGTAGGATTGAGACTTGAGAAGAAGGACCACTTCAATCAATATATAGTCTAATACCAATAAAGCAAATCCAAGAATAACTTTATCTGCAATAAATTCATTGAAGTAAAAACTCTCAACTACAAGCTGAATCCATTTCAACATTAAACACCATTTAACTAAGCATTGAAGATTTAACAAGAAGAAAACTTTCACCCCCCTCACAGTCTCACTTCTTTAGTGCCTACATCTCTTTTTCTACCTACTTACTGCCCATCACCTTTACTTCTTAACCTACCCTCAACAGCTCTGATTTATTATCATAGCCCGATTCAGCTTTTACCAAGGGGGAAATTTGAAAGGTCCAACTTTCAAAATTGAACCCTAAAGATAATTACTTAAGGATGGAGATAGACTTACATGGTGTTAGAAACTGGTGCTTGGGAAATAAAGCTTGGCATCCCTGAACTTGCTCTACTATTTGCATCACCCCCAATATTTACAGTTGCTCTAGCCATGAATACACCATCAACACCTTAAATATCCCAAACCCATGTGTATTGACCTAATAAAATCAAAGTTTCAAGCCCAAATTGACCTAATGAAATCAAGATCTTATAGAGGCCTTTTCACAAACATCTTCAAGGCATGGATTACACAATAAAGATAAATTTCAACGGTTGGATCTTTGGAGCTGGAGAAAAGTTAAGCTGATTGACCAGGAAAATCGTATGACTTTGATTTCTGTCTAGAGAATTTGGTGGCGTTTAATGATTAGTGTCTTTCAGCACGAAAATTCAAGGGGCCCAGCAGATTATTGTAATCAAGATTCCATTTTTCAAATGATGCAATTTCAGAATCTGTTTATTTTAAGTTTTGTTGAAGTTAGGGAGGTGCCATTCCGATAATGTCATTTTCAACTGGAGAATGTTGTCCACTTTCCAAAATCCTCTCATCATTTTTGCTATGCTTTTGTTGTTGCCCAACTTTTAATTCGTGAGTGGAGTGCAGAATTGTGGTGGAAACGACTTCCCCTTTCTTGTTTTGGAATCTCTATTTGATAAAAATGTTTTAGCCTTTCTGTCGGTCACGTTCAGCGGTTCAAGGAAAGAAGATGAATCAAATGAAAATTCGTTCATTTTTTTTTTCTTTTATTTTGAAAGCTTTCATTTCAATTGAGTATTTTCAATAACCTTATAGATATTGTCGCAAATTATAATTTGTTTTATTTAATTGATCATGTGTAACACATATTCATCATCCCCATTTTCAATATTTTTTTGAATTACAAATAAATTTTGAGATGCTAATTTATTTACATTTTATGATACTATCTTGCCGACGACATCTACTCGAAACAGTCGACACTCTTTAAGATTATTTTGTAACCAAATGAGGTTAAAAGAGTTTGTTTTTCCGCATAAATATGATTTGACCCAAAATACGCCAAGCGAGCATATATTAGTCTGAAAGATCTGGGTAGTACAAGGACATACTCACGTACATCATATATGCATGATTACACTGCGTAATATGATAATCAAGAGAATAGTTGTAATTGGAAGACTAATACATGCATATGTGACACTTAGAGCTCCTAGACCAAAAACAAAACCCGGACTTGAAGTGCGCACACGACATTTCAAGATTACCGATAATTTATTCATTGATGTGCGGACATTGAAGCCCACATACAAGTACAACAAGATTTAGTTTAAGAAATATAGGATTGATTCAATCCCCTCAATGGCTTACTAGCACTTTTATCACTTGTAGTTTCACTTATATAGCTTTTTATTTCAATATGCCAATTTTAATTTTAATTTTAATGAAATTATTATTACTCAATTATTCGCATATGAATTTTATTATGTAATAAAAATACGTAATTACAAATTATATAAAATATAAAATAAAAGGATGAGAGAGTGTCATGGTGAAAGGTGAATAGTAATATACTTTGGGGTGTTCGATTTGCAAGATTGTATCCGTGATTAAATTTGTATTGGGTTTAGTTCATGAGATTCAACCCACAATTCAATCCTAGATGGATAATCATTGGATAATTAGTCATATCTAACCCCCCTATGACTAAAATAATTTCACCGCTCAATCCTAGATTATATCTAAGTATTATTTTATCTTGAAAACTGAACACCACCTTTATGTATGACAAGAGGGTCATGACTCATGAGCACATTCACAACGCATGGAGCTCTATTGAATCACTTAATTTGCATTATTTAAAGATCTCACATGTGGTAGTACTACTTGTTAAGTGGGCCAGAGCATCACAATCCAGGCTATGGAACAGGTTTTCATAATTTTTCATACTAGGAGTATAATTTTACAAAAGCAAAAAAATTTAGAGACCCCTATATCATTGTAGTAGAGGCTTATAGATTCAGAATAAACTTCAAAAGTACAAATTCAAAATATTTAATATTTATAGGTTTATAAATTTAAATTTTTAGCATTGACCAGCCCAATATTGTAACGGGTTTGGATAATTGCCGCTCCCGCGTCCATTTTGTTTCTATGATGGGCCAAATCATGACATGCCTGGGCTAAGTCAGCACGACCACGCCTCAATTCCACATAATCACGACCACAGTCCACAAACCTATCATATATATTTAACTTTTTCTTTATCTTAATAATGTTCATATGCAAATAATCGAAAAGTACGAATTTTATTAAAATTGAAGAATTACATTTTTGAAACAAAAAAAATCACCCTAAAGTGAATGTTAATCGTAGGATTTATGGTTTACAGTTCGAACCATAAAAAATGCGATTTTTTTATAGAAGTTATTGGGTTTCGTTAAACTTTAACATGTAAGCTAACACAACATTTTGTATGTAAATTATTTATTTATATTAATAAATCAATTGAAGTCGAAGAATACATTGTGGTATGCGAACACGGCGAGATCGGAGAGGTCAACATGGCTCCCCGTGACCGCGTGGCCGTGACGTGACCTCCGCTTAATGCCTGAATAGCAAATAAATTTCCAAAAATAATTGGCTGGATTGTGAATCACAGCATCCCCTGCTGTGATTCCTCCACAACAGGGGATTCAAATCCGTTTTCAATAATCAAGACGTGTGGAGTTTTCAATCAACAATCAATAATCAAGACGTGGGGTTTTTTTGTCAATAAAGAGGAGCACGTGCTTTTACTAACCACTCAAATCAATTCAGATGTTTAAATTCTACTACTAGTATTTGGTTAATAACGACGATGACAATGTTGATTTGGAGTGTATTGCGTTTCAAAATCAGCTATCAAAATATCCACCTAACGTTTAGTAAATTCTATCGTTGAAATTAACGGACAAAAATTATAGTATGAATGAGTGCAACAACGAACATCATCTTTGCACTCAGTTTGATACAACAACATTACTACTATAGTGAATATTTTAATTCATAAACAACTCATTCATTCCATTACCTAATTTACTATTGAACGTCTTAACTCTACCGTCTAGATCTTTTATGCGTATGAAGGAGTCTTAATTAAAAACAATTTGCTAAATGAATGACAATAAGAGACAGTTTTAGGTTGCGAAACCTTTACTTGAATTGTCTTTTTATACTCCATTCGTGTTTTAGTGAGAAAAAATTAATAAAATTTGAAAAGAAAATTACAATATTATCAGTTGAAGGGAGTATTAAACAAGAAGAGAAAAAAAAATAGCATGTATATTATAAAAATGAAATATTATAAATGGATAGTATCATAGTAGCATGTACTCAATCCATTCCTAAAAAAATACTACTCTACTAGACAATATTTGAAACGATACGACTTTAATATACAATTAGTACTGTAAAAGAGACGTAGAAAGAAAAAAACAATTGGAGTATTATTAGCGTAGAGGATGAAACTCACCTCATTAAAGAGGGAAAAAAATACTTTAATATAATTGGTTTATTTTTAAGGAGTATCCCAAAACGTTGGTTTATTTTTAAGGAGTATCCCAAAACGATAACGGGAAAAAATTGGCTATTTTTAAAATAGGCTGAAATAAAGAAATAAAGTGATATGTTATATATACGAAGTATTTTCTCTGTACCATGTTAATAGAATCATTATTTTATTTTAAAAAATTCTAAGATAATTAAGTTAGTTTTAGTAAAAAATAATTTTTTTATTTTATTATTTCTCTATCTCTCTTAAGTATTTTATTCATTTTTTATTTAACACATTATTTTTAAATTTCATATAGTCAACACTAAAACAAATGTTTCTATTAACAAGGAAGCTTGTTAATAAAGGAAAATGAACGAAGTACTAGAGTACTAACAAAAAAAAAAATATTTCTATTAACAAGAAAGCTTGTAAATAAAGGAAAATGAACGAAGTACTAGAGTACTAACGAATTAGAAAAGGCTAGGTTGTATCGTTGTCATTGTGTGCTGGAAAGTGGGCCACGAGGCCAAAGCTGGTTGGCGGATGACGTCATTGACTACATCGACGGTGACGTCAGCAACACAAGTTCATTCGACAATTTTGCGCCATGTGGCAAACATACTTACACATATAAGCTTGGGACCATTCGCAGTTCTAGTACTCCTTCTCTCTTTCTCATAAAAGTATATGCATTTTTACGCTCCCTTCGTCCCACATAATTTGATCTAGTATTTTATTTTGGATCGTTCCATATAATTTGACATATTTCACATTTATCATTTTTAGCAGTGAACCTCATATTCCACTAACTCATTCTTACTCACATTTTATTATAAAACTAATACTTTAAAAGTAGGACCCACGTCCCATCAACTTTTTCAACTCACTTTCTATTAGATTTCTTAAAACCCGTGTTGGGTCAAAATGTCCCAAATTATGTGAGACGGATAGAGTATTAATCTATTTCAAAAAAATATAATTATTTTTATTTATATAAAGTTATCTCAATTTATTTTTCATATACATCAAGCTATTTACAACTCTTACAATTATCATAGTTCTAATAAATTATTAATAATATCGCTCTCACTAGCCACTAACACTACTTTAATTCATGTGTCATATCATATGCCTATATTTTTATGGGACAAAAGAAGTATAATATACCATCCATCCATCCCACTCTAAGTGAACCATTTTCCTTTTTGGGATGTCTCACTCTAAATGATACTATCTCCGTTCCATTAAATATGCAACATTTGGGAATCGGCACAGATTTTTATGTAGTGTTATTTTGTGAGTTAATGAAGAAAAAATAAAGTAAAGGAGATGAAAAATAGAGATAGAGATATTTCCATTTAATGAAACGTTTCATTTTTAATGAGACAATCTAAAAAGGAAAACGTTTCATTTTTAATGGGATAGAGGGAGTACATTTATAAAAATAGAAACGCCACTCTCCTACTTTTTCAATAACGTTGCATGAGAGGGATCTCGAGTCTATGTAACAATTCTAATTAATTTAAGATAAATGAAATGTAATCTATTTCAATTAATTTAAATAAATACTTAAGAATTGGATTATTATTTCTTATATTGAATTTGATTTTTTTAAATTCTATTTCTGTGTTATTAAATTATACTATTACTTAATAAGCAAAATATAATGCATAATACACTAAATATTGGTAAGATTTTTATAGTTATTCATTTAATCATATGGAATATTGAAATAGTGGTCAAATAAACCAAAAAAAATAGATAATTATATGGATTAATTGAGTGTGGTGAAATCAAATTAAATTGCAATGGATCGAATTAAAAGTTTTCAACTATTAACCCAAAATATAGCAGGTCACTACTATTTTTGAAAGATTTATCCATGACCACCTAGCTAAGGGAAGTACCCAACCACAACATTTATATAAATATTTTTAAGCATGAAAACGACACGTATCAAAAAATGAAAAAATATGCAACGCTAAAATGCCAAAAAGTAAACATAGCAATAAATATAAAAGACACCAATACCAAAAAAAATTGCAAACTAAACTAGTTACGTGAAAAAACATTTGCATTTCAACAAATAGGGAAGAATATATTTCACGTTCTACTTTTATCACCCATTAACAGTGAGTTGCCTCTTCTTGCATTACGAGAATATGAAAATTTCATGAAAATTTCACTTTGAACATTTTAAAGATTACGATAATTAACAACCTAGGATTCCAAGAAATTTTGAGAATATAGTAAAAACAATATTGGATTTATAACAAAATAGGAAATGGGTGAAACACTAAAAATAGAATATTTTAGTTTGTATTTTAAATAAAAAAAATCTTATTATCTGAAAAATATGTGAAACCAATTAAATCATGCTAAGTGTCATCATTTGGTAAGATACCAAATTGTGTCCACCCTCTACCGCAGCGGTTCTGTCCAATATTTATATACTGATGTGTCAGTCAACATTCACTAGTAATTTAAAAATTGAAAATAGTTAATGATATTACTAGCCCTCATCAACATTTTTTAACTATGAAAGGCCAACACTTATACTAGTAACAAATAAACAATTTTGGGTTAATTGGTTATTAAAATTATGTGAAATAAGAATAATTAAACCTAACTAGTTAATTTTAATCAATTCTAGTGACCTATAGTAAAATTAAACTAAACCATGCACGTGAACCTAAATTGAAATAAAAATGGACAGAAGAATACTATTTGAAAAATTGTAAAAACTTTTATTTGAATTATTTTTGTTACTAATAAGTTTGAAGTTATGAGCCCATTTACTCACAATAAATTCTAAGCAGACTAATGGACTTACACTGTGTAACAAAAATTGTACTAGATCATTTAATGCCATTATAACAGCTATTTATACGTCACATAATAATATTGAAAATTTGGATACAATACTATTTCAATACTACTATACTTGACATGTCGGCAGAGTAACTTGAACAATACCTTTACATACCAATATTATTTGTTATATATATAGAAAATACTATAAGACATGTCACTTTCTTCTTCAAGAAAATTGAGAAGAAGAAAGAAAAAAAGATAGGCAAGTCTTCTTGACCTCATTTCTAGGTTTTCTATATATATAAACAAATCCCACTTCATTTATTCATTTCAGAAAAATGGAAAGAATCCCAAAAAAGACAAACAAGAGCCCAAAAATAAAGAAAAGACCGCCACTAAAGGTTGTCTACATCACAAACCCTATCAAGTTCGAGGCAAGTGCCTTGGAGTTCCGGTCACTTGTGCAAGAACTCACCGGCCAAGATGCTGACGTGGAGGCGGTGAAGGCGGCCGCGGCGGAGGAGGACAATGTTCATGCAGCCTCGGAGGAGGGACAAGTCACAAAGTTGGGGCAGTTTAATGGTAAAGTGGATGAATGGGAGGAGTCCGACCCGGCGGCCGTCAGATCCGCCGTGTCGGACTACGATGACGTTGCGTCGCCGATGATGATTGAGGGGATTTCCCCAAACCTATTTGATATCCTTCAGAATCTAGATGCAATGTAATTATTTGTTTATTTATTTAATTTTGATATTGAAGTGTTCTATTGGAGTTTCCACTTGGATTTCTTGTTGATTTGCTTTGGTTGTAGTGTAATTAAGAGCTTAATTTTCATAGTTAAACCCCGTTTTCAACCTAATTCATTTATTTT
Source organism: Salvia hispanica (assembly GCF_029641045.1). Lineage (NCBI taxonomy): Eukaryota > Viridiplantae > Streptophyta > Magnoliopsida > Lamiales > Lamiaceae > Salvia > Salvia hispanica. The sequence goes on from NC_142696.1 coordinate 36,421,942, forward strand.
AAGCTCAGGAGATATTTTGTTAATTAATACTACTATCACAGAAAATAAAACAATTTCAACGTGTATAAATCGATAGTATTCATATTCATAGATGTGGGTTCATCAACTCAAAAAAGTTTGCAAGCATCAAATCAAATTCAGCATATTAATGAGTATTAAACCATGTATTAATCATAATAGTATAGGGCTGTTAATCTTATACAAGGAAACTTCAATAAGTTGTTGATATATATGGGTTTGGATTTTGATCAATGTTTTAATTTATGATTAATCGAGTGAAGTCAGTGAAGGGATCCAAAACCAATATATATAGAGCTAAGAACTTTGAAGATATTAATTTCTAACTAATGGAAGATAAGTAGTATGAGTGTGCACAGAAATGGAGTCATCTTTTATCTTATTTAGTATCCAAGTAGGAGTACAATTTATGTCCATCTTTTTCTTGTGACTCATTTTTTGTGGGTAACTGGTGGCATATCAATTTTCACATCTTTTAGGAAGTCACGCAGAATTTAGTCAAGATAAAGACGTGTGTGTGCAATTATTTTTTGAAATAATGATAATAACAATAAGTTTTACTTTGGGCTTATTTTCCATAATTTACATGAAACAACGGCCAGGTGCAATCTGTAGGTAGGGCGCTTCTTCTCCAATTAATTAAATTTCGGAGTCTTCCAATCACTTAAATATTAGTGTGAGTGTCCAAAGTCTTTGTCCTAGCAGCAAGGATCCTAGACATTAATGTATGAGGTGCTGAGTTCGAGCCCTCTTGACATCAGTGGTAATTTCTCATTTCTTAGGAGTTTATTTGTAATTTCCTCCTTCATACTCAAATAAAAAAAAATGGCGAGCTAAGACTCCAAAAGTACAAACAGAGAGGAGCAACAAACACGTTCAGTAAAAAGATGTCCCGCTAACAAAGAACAAGAGAAAGCCAAAGGTAGCAAAAGCAACTGCATTACCCAAAAGAAGGGTGAAAGAATGTGAAAACGTACCCGACACCTCCAACATACGTACCCGACACCTCCAACATGTCACTGAGGTATTCTTTTTCTTGGATTCTTTGGTTCTTTCCACCTTCTAATGTTGATAAAATCATCTATAACTTGATAAGATGAAAAAGGAAAGGTCGAACACCAACCTCTAATCCACATATGAAGCTGTCAAAATAAACACTTCTTTTCTTTATTCCAACTAGGATTGAGTTTCTGGAAAATCATTATGTTCCGAAGGTCCCATATCAACCATATATGAAAAGACATAAAACGTAGATGGCCACGTCTTTTTATCAAACTTTCAGAAAGGAGAATTCATCTAGGTAAGTTAACACTTAACACAACCTTAGCTTTCTTGAAAAATAATTTTCACAGTATGAGCTGTCTGTTAAATTAAAATTAGTAAAATATAAAAGAGAAAACGGAAAAGTGATTGAATTAGTTTTAATAAAAATGAGATACAAATCATTAGTGCGCAATCAACGTGTAGTGAATTTTTTTCAAAAAATACATACAAATTTCATGAGATGTATCAAAATGGCAGATGATTTTACTTTGAAATAAGAGCATCCGCAATGGTCGGCTAGCGACCAGCTAGCCGATTCTTCGCGGTGGCCGGTCGGCTAGCCGAACCATTGTAGGCGGCCAGCGGTAAACTGGCCAGCCGATCGGCGTGGGCTGGCCGATGTGCTAGCCGATCGGCTAGCCGCCATTGTAGCTTCCCGATCGGCCAGCGATCGGCCAGCGCCGATTTTTGTTTTTTTTGTTTTTTTGTTTTACAAACCTATATAAACGCGATTTTCGTTTCATTTTCATTTGCACCACTTGTTTTAACGAGTTTTCTCTCTCTCTAACTTTCTGTACAAGAGCATCATCGCGCGATGAGTAACGCGGGTGGTAGCGGTGGTGGTAGTGGTGGTAGTGGTGGGGATGCTGAGGAGTACGAACGGAGGATGAACGAGGCTATGAATGCCTACATGAACCGCGAGATGGAGCGGTACATGCGTATGGTGGAACAGCAGGCGATACCTCGCCCTCCACGAGTTGTCCACCACCGAGCAGTGATTGATCGGGATCACGTAGCTGCACATCAGCGGCTGTACGACGACTACTTTTCAGAAAACCCGCGGTTTCCCGCCAACATGTTCCGGCGGCGTTTTAAAATGCGCAGGGAGTTGTTTATGCGCATCGTTGGGGCATTAGAGCGTCAATATCTGTGTTTCCGCTTCAGGCACGATGCGGCTGGCAGACCCGGCCACACCCCTATCCAAAAGTGCACGGCGGCAATCAGGCGTTTGGCCTACGGAGGCGCGGCAGACATGTGGGATGAGTACCTCCACATCGGTGAGTCGTCAGCCCTGAAATGTCTGAAGGAGTTCTGTGAGGGCGTGATCAGCATTTTCGGTGAGCAGTACCTTCGAAGCCCTACTCCCGAAGATTGTCAGAATTTGATGCAGATGCACGGGGAGAAGCATGGGTTCCCCGGGATGTTAGGCAGCATAGATTGTATGCATTGGGAGTGGAAGAACTGTCCGACTGCCTGGAAGGGGTCCTACACGACCGGCTACAAGTCAAAGAACCCCACGATAATCCTCGAGGCCGTAGCTGATTACCGGCTGTGGATCTGGCATGCGTATTTTGGGGTAGCCGGGTCGAACAACGACCTCAACGTCCTGAACTCGTCTTCCCTCTTCAACGAGAAGTGTCAGGGCGTCGATCCAGCCGTCTCTCATTTGTGGCCAACGGCAACCGGCATGATATGGGCTACTACTTGGCGGATGGGATATACCCTCGGTGGCCGGTCTTTGTGAAAACGATCCGACAAACAAGTGATGAAAAGAAGGCCTACTTTGCGCAACGACAGGAGTCGGCGCGCAAGGACGTGGAGCGCGCATTTGGTGTGCTCCAGTCTCGATGGGCGGCAATTAAGGGTCCAACGCGTTTGTGGGATGTCGGATGCGTTTCCTAGATAATGTACGCCTGCATTATCCTTCACAACATGATCGTCGAAGACGAAGGCGTACAACTGACTAGTTGGGTCAGTGACGATGAAGCCGGTCCAAGCCACGGAACGGCCACCCCTAGTGTACGACGTGGGGTACCTCTCGATGAAGCCGGCCGCCTTCAGGAATTTGCCAACATGCGCCAAGTGTATGCTCATATTCAACTCCAAAAGGATATAATTGAAGAGTTGTGGGCACGGAGGATTGCACGGCGATAGTTTTTTTTCTTTATTATGCATGTAATTTTTTTTATCTATGTAACTTTTTTAAATGCAATTAATGAATTTTCCCGTATATGTGTCGTAAATTTAATTCCGTATTTTAATCGTAATTTTAATTTCGTAAATGTAGTATATTTTGAATTATTTTTATTGCGGCTGGCCTATGGCTGGCCTAAATCTGATGTGGCAGGTGGATTTTTTAGTATTGCTAATGTGGCAGGGGAGAGAATGGCTGGCCTATGACTGGCCTAAGCACCATTGCGGATGCTCTAAGAGCGAGTATCATTTTTCTCATGATACACGTGTCTCCAACTTTAGTACTATATCACATGATCTTGAAAATTTCAATAGTATCAAACTTTTTCTTGTAGAAACGAGAAAAAGATTAGAAGCACAGAAGTTCCACATCACGTTTTCTCCCTGATGCTCACATGTCTGGGTCATCAATTTGGATGTCAGTTTGCTGATTTATTTCATCAATGAAATAATTGCATTTTATTAAATAAAAGATTAATCATAGAATGTATAATAGAGTTGTCATTTTATTTATTAGAGTGAACTACAAAAATGTTCCCTGGACTATAGGTTTATCTCGTCCATAGTCCCTGAACTTTAAAAATATCGCCAGACATTCCTGGACTAAGGGTTTATCTCGAAAATGATCATTTTCACTGTTTTTGGTCGAAAATATCCTTTTGGGGGATTTTGGAGGGTTTGGGCAATTTGATCTTTTTACACTTTTAATATTTAAATTTGATATTATTTCAGTTATGTACTAAATCTGATATTATTTCAAAATTACCATTCTTCTTCCCTTTTGTCATCCTTCACTTTGTTTCTTTATTTCAATATTAGATTTAATTTTATAAAATTAAATTTTAAATTTTGATTTTTAAATATCAATAAATTTTTTTAATTAAAACTATTAATTCATGGACACTATAAATATTGATTAAAACTATTAATTTTTGTTATTTAATATAATATTCGGCTGAATTGAAGAGGTACAGAAAAATAATATTAATCATTATGGAAAAATAAGAGCTATTCTATTTAGCCTTCGTTCGGTTGTTATAATTGCTTGTAATTGAATATTATGAAGTTGACTAAAAATTTGATCCTACTAAAAATTTTATATAGGAGTATTTTGTTGAAATAGTAAATATTGATTGTTTTCAAATTAATAAACGAAAACTATATTAGTCTTACATTAGATACATATCTATTACAAAATAAATCGTGTTATATTATCTATTTATGATTAAAGCTATTAAATATTGATTAAAACTAAGGCGTTGTCATAACTTATTGATTAAATATGACACTATCAAATATTGATTATGACTATTAATTTTTGTTATTTAATAATTTTATAATTAAAAAAATTTATTGATATTTAAAAATTGAAATTTAAAATTTAATTTTGTAAAATTAAATTTAATATTGAAATAAAGAAACAAAGTGAAGGATGACAAAAGGGAAGAAGAATGATAATTTTAAAATAATATTAGATTTAGTACATAACTGAAATAATATCAGATTTAAAATGTTAAAAGTGTAAAAAGACCAAATTGCCCAAATCCCCCAAAACCCCCAAAAGGTATTTTTGACCGAAAACAGCGAAAAATGATCATTTTCGAGATAAATCCTTAGTCTATGAATGTCTAGCGATATTTTTAAAGTCCGGAGACTATGAGCAAGATAAACCCATAGTCCAAAGACTTATATATCAGCATGTGAATATAGTATTGATTCTTTATACACGTTAGAATGTTTTTTACGATATACATGATCAATAGTTTAACTAAGCTCCTAATTATTTAAAAAGATCATTTCAGTTTTCAGATAACCCAATAATATGAAATCCTTTTACACCTAAAAACATCTTGTAAATTATAGATAAATTATTACGAAAGGTTATAAAATAAGCCAAAAATTAGTAGCAGGACAGTCAAAAAGTGACAAGTCACAAATTCATTTCTCGATTTTTTCTTCAAGAGGGGCATCAATTTTGGGTGTGGAAAAACCCAATATGAAATCCTTTTACACCTAAAAACATCACAATCTATTTGCATCTTACTCTCAAAGTTCCTACCTTCTCCAAATTAAGGGAATTTTAAAATTAGAGAGAGAGAAACAAAACAAAACAAACAAACAGGCACCAAGAATCAGCATAAACAGCTAGAAAATTGTTCTAACAAAAAATTCAGTGTTAAAAATGTCAACTTGACCCCTTTCTTGGTAAAGTGTGGATCATGCCATCCTCACACCACTTTGAGAAACCTTTCTCAAGCGCCTCCCGCATCCACGCATGCCTGCAGCATCCGATTGCTTCCCCGATGGTTAGCCAGCTCCTCTGCCGATGGCTCTTCTCGGGCCACGAGTCGAGTTCCTCCTTCACATGCAAGGCGTACATAGCTGCTCGACACAGCCCTTCCGGGCTGTATTCATCCTGGAGTGTTTTGCTCTTGAAAGAGTAGCAACCAAGAAAATGCTGACAAAAGAACAAGCATGAGAGAGACAGAGAGACGTGTAGACTCCACAGCAGATATAGTTCATAATTAAATTACACAAACAAATGCACTTCTTCGTTGGATCGACGTGCTAGTTTGCTTAAACTAGGCAGGTTTTGATATAAAACTAAGTCATAGGAATGCAATCGAGCAACCAACAAAGACATAGATATATATTTTACCACTAGATCGCCTCGAACTCCAGCCTCTTCCATGGCTTCCCTTTCGGCGGCCTCCTCAGCCGTTTCATCATTCTCCCACCCACCCTACAGAAAATGACAGTAGAATGAAAAGGCAGGGCATTATTAATATAAGGATTAATTCCTCGAAATAACACAACATTTTACACGTACATCACATTTTGCATTCATCTCATATGAAAAACATATGTCATCCAAATTCAAAGCTGTGTATATCACCACGTATCACTCAACGATAACTAAACAAGACTTCTTACTTTAGTTTAAGTCATAAAAATGTCATATGTGACCTCTGTCGTATATCTAAGCACACTAAAATTATAAACACATCCAATCAAATATTAACCTTCGAGTTTAACTATCACATGTGTAACAACATAGATGGCCTAAGCTAAGAATTGCTGTAAGATATTTACTACTCCCTCCGTCCCGGATAATTTGACCCATTTTTCCATTTCAGTCCGTCCCACATAATTTGTCCCATTTGACTTTTTTACCATTTTTGGTAGTGGACCCTATATTCCACTAACTGATTCCTACTCACATTTTACTATAAAACGAATACGTATATAAAAGTAGGACCAACATTCCACTAACGTTTTCAACTCACTTTTCATTACATTTCTTAAAACTCATGCCCGGTCAAAGTGGGACGAATTATCCGGGACGGAGGGAGTACTACTTTCTGGAATGAGATAATTACTGAGGGAAAGGATGTTACACTGACAACGATAAAATGAAGAACATGCGTATCACTCAGTCAGCACTATTGCTCTAATAAAAGGAAGGATTAGCTCGAGGAGTCATTAGAAAATCTCCAATGTTCAAATAGGTGTAGAACAAGGGAGTGAAATGTTCAAGAAACGCCTCATTGTTGTTATGTATGGAAAATGAGTGCAACCCTGAAATAGTTTACTCAAAACCTCGAGTTTTGCTATAAATAGGAGCTTGAACTAACTTCTGAAAGATGGAAAAAACTGAATACAAACTTGAAAAGAAAGTAAGAGAAAGTCCCCCCTATCAGTATTTGAAAAAGTGAGCCTATTGGTCTTCCTGACTGGTCAAAATTGACAGATGAGAGATAAGAACAGGTTGTCTATTTGTACGAGGAAAACTTAGGTACTGAGGGAGAAAACAATTGTATTACAAACCACCCTTATGAAGTTCGAAAGCATTAAAACAATTACTGGAGCATGCCTAAGTTCAGTTATCATCCAAAATCAACACTATGTACTTAATTCGTCTTATCCAGTCCCCATCTTCCTTTACACCTTAGTTAGACCTTAAAGGTCACAGAGGTACAGAAACCAAATTTCTAGTTTAAAACATTTATCTGAAGATGCTTCCTAGCGATGGTAATGCATGATCTATATCTTATCTCATTTTATCAGTAACAACATGCACAGCAACCAACAGCGAAGCAGTGGACAGAAAAACAAAACATGCTTTATGCAGTGTGCATCCAGTGACATAGTTCAAAGATCCAACCTTTGGAAACAAAAGACCAGGCCCACCAGTCGAGTTGATCATTAATACTTCGATTATATTTTCATTTGTGCCACCACCATCATCTTTCATAGTCCTATGTCTGAAAGGAATACACCTGCGAAATCACGCTTCTGATCAACAAGGATACAATATGGAGAATGCTCTTTTATAAAAACTAACAAAACAAATTTATTAGATCAAGTAACAAGGTACATTGAGACAAGGGATCTCAGAAGACAAAAACATACACAAGACGCAATATGAAAGTTTCAAAATCTCTAGAAGTCAAAACCCACCAAGAAATCCCGAATCGGACCTTACCTAAACTTCCTCTAGAGATCCTCCACAATCTTTAGATTATCAGATTTTTTGCTAACCAAAGAGACTGGTAAAATGCTTAAACAGTAAAAACCCCAGAAAGCATCCACTTTTCCTACTTCACTTCTCAGCCCATAGAAACAGAAGGAGAAGAATGTCAAACTTTTGCCGCCTTTTCCAAATTCAGAAAACATGTCTCCAATTCAAGATTTGCCATATAAGCAGGAAAAAATCATGTTTTACTGCTCCTTAAGGGTGTCTCCGGTGGCGCCCCTCCCACTCGCCCCTCCCACTAGCCCTTCCCATGCCACGTCAGCACTAGCCCTTCCCATTCCACTGCCACATCACTAGCCCTTCCCACTGCACTAGCCCTTCCCACTCGCCCCTCCCATCCCCGCAGTCCCACCCATCCCCGACATATTTGCCGGCATACCCGCTGCCCCCGGCATCATCTGACCCATTTGACTCATCCAAGTGTACATATTGTAGAACATTTGGGGAGTCATCGCCGGCACACCGCCCATCCCCGCCATCTGGGGATTCATCCCCGCAAAATTTCCCTCCGATCCGATGGGAATCGAGGGTGTGTTCCCTCTGCTCGTGGTGGGGGAGTTTCTATTGTACTCCATTGTAGTAGAAATGAAATTTGTAGAGAGAGAGAAACTTATCACCACAAGTGGTGTGAATGAAATGAAGTTGGGGAGCCCTATTTATAGAGTTTATTATTTAAAAAAAAAAAAAAAAAAATTTTAAATATCGGACGTCCGACCTTCGCCACAGTGGCGGACGTCCGGTCGGACGTCGACGGGAGGGGCGAGGCCATCGCAGGGGCACACGGGACGGGCGTGGGCGGCCGTCCGGCCCACTATGGCGCCCGTCAGGTCGCCCGTCCGCGACGGGCGAGTGGGAAGGGCACCGGTGGAGACACCCTAAGGGAAATCATCTCTCAGGGAAAAGAAACCAGTGCTAATAACAGATGAGTTGTCAAGTTTATGGAAGAAACAAACAGTCAATGAACAGTGAAGCATGATATCTTTGATCATAAAGATTTCTGAGGTCAGAAAGATTAATATGCTCTTTATGTCGCCCATACATTTACGGAGGATTGAGGAAAATATTACTAGAAAGTATTCCTTTGTGAACCTAGACAAGAATGAGGCACAAAACCAGTGTGGAAGCTAAAATCAAAACTTGAGAGCTTTTTCTCAATCGATCAGAAAACACTTAGTTGCAGAACACCCAAAAATTGAATCAATTGGCAAAAGAAGCCCCAAGTAACCAAAGGAAGAAACACAAGAAGCTAAAAATCACACAAACAATTAAAAGGGGATAACTATACCTGATTTCACTACAAGCTCCCCAGCACCATTACCAACAGGGAGAAAGAAAATATCCAGTAATTAGGCCAACTCACAAACAACATTCACATGCCATTTCATCAAAGATTGCACATTTCATTCTAATTAAGCAAAACCTAGCAGCCACAACCATCTAAAATGATCCAAGTAACAAGATCCTAAACAAAAAGAATCACACATTCCTCAGTTAACAAAACTAACTCAAATTTCTCCACATTCCCCAATTGGACACGTTTAGCACAATCCTTCATGCAAACAAACATGCACGCCTCATGAAAATTAAAAATTTAAAATACACAAATTGAAAAATTGAAGAGAAAGAGATACCCAGCAATGAGACGGTAACCATCCTCGTAACGCTGCTGCTGCCGACCAGTTCGCGCCACCAATTCAGACATCTAATCCAGAAAAGGAACAAATGATGAGAAATACCTAAAATTAAGTGTGTGTATGTATACGGCCCTGTATCTGTAAATACGAATCACAAGCTGCCCTCTCGATTGATGAAAACGAAGCAATAAATCATTACTCAAATTGGGCTCTAAAATATCTACATTACTCCTCTATCTTCACTCATTTTCAACCCAAGAAAGTCCCCGAATATTTTCGCATTATTTCATCAAGGGTTTCGAAAAAATCAATTTTTTTTAGCGTTGGTTAACGGTGGAAGGGCTGATACAGAAAAGGAAATGTTTTTGAGGAAATAATTTTGAGTCAATCTTGATGTGTGTGCGTCCAAATTCAAGAAAGGTCGGTTACAAAATTGATTCCTAATAAATCAGAAATAGTCTGGAATAGATAGATACATTCCACTCTGTATGTATAATGTATGTGTCCTCTCTGTTTCTTTCTTTAGCTTGTGAATTTCTATATTTTTCTTATTTATTTATTTATTTAAAGTGCTTACTTTAATTTTCTGACATAGAAATTTTTAAAATGTAAATTCGAAAAATTAATAAAATGTAGTAGCTCTTTTAATTTATTCATTTTTATGCTAATAAAATATGTTCATTGGATATAATGTCTATTTTCATTTATAGTAAAAATAAAATGAAAAAGTATTTATAACTCAAGAGTTATTACTAATCTAGCAAACAGTCTCATCGTTTGTACAGTGAATATGTCCGGGTCATAAATCCATTTCTAATTTCAATTTCTTCATAAAATAATGATAGCATTTTATAAAAATGCTAAAATTGGGTACATGGAAATTATCCCTAAAAAAGAAATTGAAATGGAAATGGGGAGTGTGTTAATTTGGATCAGGCATAAATCTTGTCGCCCACAATTTTTGAATAGACTTCTGAGTCCACTTGAATATAAGCCATAGATTGCATCACATTCCAGCTTAGACTTATGCTATTATAATATTATGTCATATCAATTTGAAATTCAAAAAAAAAAAAAAACTAAAAACTATTACTATTATCAAATCTCAATATTACATCGCAATTGTAGGATCATAACGTTTTTATAATCTCACATTTACTATTCATACTATTATAAAGTTAACATAGTAATGCTATCTCACACTGTCAACACACTCACACGCACATGCTTTTCTAAATATTTTACTTTCATTTCCAACATACTCCACATGAAATCGAGAGCTCCATTTGAATACTATATAAATCATTGAAATTTAATGATGAGAATCGACCATGTAATTTTCATTCTACTAACAACTAATAGCTTGTGGTTCAAGTTTTTAATTTAAACTTTACATTATACAATTGGTAAAATATGTCACTCAAAATATGAAGCAAAATCAATAATCAAACTATAGCCATTGAAGGAATCAAAAAGTTACAACTTGAAAGGGATGTTTGAAGCTAGTTTCCTCCAAAGAAGCCATAAAACAGACGAAAGTTTGTCTGAAAATCTGGTGAAGGCCTAAGGTTTATTGCATGAGAGTTCAGCACTTGTTAGCGAGGTCTACCAAAGCGCTGTATGTCCCGATGATCCCACATACGAGGCCTATCACGACAATGCAGCTGCTCAGCGCAATCTGTGAAGAAGACGACATCAAGAAACAGCATAAACAAGAGCCACAAAATGCAAAAAATAATAAAAAATTAAAAAAAGCAACATTTGCACAATCCTAAAGATTTTGCTTCTTGTCTAGTGTGACTGTGTAAGACATTAGTCATCAGACAACATTTGACATGTGCCTAAAATCACATGTACTAACATTTTTATGTCTTCAAACGTTTTGGAATTTTAGATATGCCTACCTGCATTTTGGTGGCACTTTTCCTTCCAAGAATTTTCAAGAAGCATAGAGATGGCATCACCATAGCCTGAATCAAATTCCCGATATTTTAAAAATCAAAATAAAAAATCGCGTAAAAGATCAAAATGAAGTTCAACTCCTTACCATGAGAACGCTAAAGAGAGAGCCTATTAGAGACATCACCGTTCCTGCAAAGACGAGCAAGAAAAAAACATCACAATCTGATGGTGTTGTCTACAGGAGACGCGTTGTGACTTGTGAGAGAAATATTAAGGCCACTTACCGAAGAAGGGGATGAGGAAGGCAACTAGGAGAGAGGACAAGATGAGTGACGTTCGTATAAGAAGGAAGCACAAGTAAGTGTTAGAGATTCTTGATGGCAGCAGCTCCTCAATACCTCTAGCCAATGGATTCATTGTCAAGGCAATTTTATTTCTAGCTAAGGAAAATCTTGAAACATATCAAGCAAAATTTCATATATTATGTAATATGATACTCTATATAAGCAAGTTGAAAAAAATATGTTTATAGTAAAGGATATTTGGAGAATGGATTGATAACCTGTCAAAAGGAGTATGAAAATCAAATCATGTTCAAATTTCTTAGTTTTCAATAACATCAAAACACACATGAATGGGAAGCTGAGAAGCATGTTACCGTTGTCCACAAAGCTATTTTGGAGCTTAATTTGTGCTGTGGTAGATTCAAAGTTATTTGCGCGTTTGTGCTCTGCCCGAACATGAGGAATCCCATCACTGCAGCGCTACCATAAACGGTAACACATAGAATGAAACTGCAGCCAAGAAATGATGAGATTGATGAGAAAAAAAAAAGACCAGAATCTAATGCTTCTTTTAGTAAGTTTTAGTACCTTATGATAACTGCTTTCTTGAATTTGGTTTTATCAGCCATCGATTGGTATATATTGGGGAAAACCGAGTGGCCTGAGTAGCAGAAGCCATATACACCAATGGAGAAAGGGATGCCACTCAAATCCAGTAGTTTGCCACTGTGGTGAAAGCCAACTCCCTCTGTTGTACCAACAAATAACAAGCACAGAACTACAACTATCGTTGCAACGACTCCACTGGCTGCAAAAACCATAAAACATCATTCAAATTGTGGATCCAAACAAAGAACATGGTGTGTAAATACTTTGCAATACCTGAGAGGTAAGAAAGAAATTGAAGATCTTTAAGAAGAAGAGTGGGAAAGACGATTAGCACAGCTACGGTTGCAAAGAGATGCATAGTGTCAATCTTGAAGCCAAATATATTCAAAGACACTCCTGAGAATATTGTTGAGAGATTATCCCCTTCCAAGATTAAGTAGTCCGTGCACGACATCTGCATCCGTGGTTTGTGTTAGAAACCGGTAAAAAAAGATAGTCTGCAGAAGAGAAAGAGTACTATTGCCCTTACATATAGCTCTGAGTACAATATAATCTGCAAGAAAACAAAAAAAAACCAAGATAGTTAGTTTTTTATAGTTCAAGTTCAGATGAAAATGTGTAAAGATATCGACATACGGATATGAAGAGGCGACCCCATTTCCCAAACGCGGCCTCTCCCATGTCAGGAAAGGTGAGTATGCCTTGAGCACTTTCGAAGCAATGCTTCATGAGAATGGCCGTGTAGCAACAGATGAACGCGAAGAGGACTAGCACGAACAAGCTGGCCCAACCGCCTACTTTGACAGTGTAAGGCGTGGAGAGCAGCCCAACACCGGCCATCACATTCATACCTGCATCACAGCGAATTCAAGCACATGATATCAACAGAGAGAGTGTTCGTGTTTGGAGTCACTGCTACACTCACCGTTGAATACGGTCTGAAGAAGGCTGCATCCGTGGCCGAGAGGCGCGTGCTTGTGGAAGGAGGCCTTATCGGAGATAATGATCGAGTGCGCCCTCGATCTAGGAAGGTCTTCCGCCACAATGTGAACCTTGTTGTAATCAGCAAGCAGTGGGATTGTGGCATTTGATTCCAACAAGTTGTGGCTGCTGATTGCGGCAGACGTCCGAGGCCTTAGTATGCCGAAGCTTGGTGATGCAGATATCGAATATATGTCAACTGCTTCTCTGAAACAGGGGAGGCCTAATTGCTAGTTAAAAACTCCGACTTACTCAACAAATTAATCAAATTAAGGTTGAATGGATAAACCTGAAGCTCTGAGGCCACTGCTGTGAGACTGCGGAGGAGGAGAGGGAGGCGTCGTCTTCGATGCTGCTGCTGCTGGCGGTGTCTTCCACGTCGTATTCGGAGTCGTCCAAGAGATAGTCCAAGGAATCTCTAGTCATCTCCGGCGCCATTACACGGATTTGGTAGTACAGAGCTCAGTTGTTACAGCAGAAGCAAACCTCCTCAAATCCTACGCACACACAACACAATGCATGCAATTGCAATTATTAAGTGTGGGAATGGATTCGATTATTAACATATATACGTATATTCAATAGACTAGTTTTACATCCTCCCCATTTAAATCAAATTTAAAATATTCAAAGTTTTCGATCATACACATTATTTATAAAGTGGACCCACCATCCATTGTTAAATGTTATTTCTGTTTCTCTTACTTTATCAATTACTCTCTCTGCTCCCTAAAATCCATATCATTCACAAATTTATTTATTTTCTCAACGACTACAGTAGTAGTATAGAATATGGATTAGGCTCACAAAAATCTATCTAATTATCTATTTATGTGATAACACAAATTTGGAGAGCATTATGCAAACGAAGTAACGTATATATGGGGGCAGATGTGAAAAATGACACCTATAACAGGGACTAAATATTCCAAATTTAAAATTCAGAATTTTAAATATATACTCTTATTATGACCTCACGATGAATTATACTCCCCTCATTCCATAGTAATGGAGACGTTTCTTTTCGGCACAGAGATTAAGAAAAATTGTGTTAGATGAGTTAAGTAAAGGGAGAGTAAAGTGGAAAATAAAAAAAGGTAGAGAGATGAAGAGAGAATAAAGTAAGAGAGAGTAAAGTAGCGTGAAAAAATATGTTAACTTTTACTAAAAAGAAAAATAACTCTATTACTATGAAACGTATCAAAATGGCAAAATGATTATTATTATGGATTGGGGGGAGTATTGTACTGTTGTAAAATTTTACAATTAAAAAATTCGTTTGATAGAGGCATTAGCCCTCCTTATTTAACACTTTGCAATTATCTCGACACTTGTTTTACTTTTAACACAAATACCCAATACCCTAATTAGTCATTTTTTTCATCATTTGGGCATTGACTAAAAATGTCTCATATTTAGGTAATTAGCATTTAATTTTAATTTTGAAAATAAAATCTCCCACAAAAATTTTCGACAATTATAATATTCACATGATAGTCTTAAATACATGCCGCATATAATTAAGAGTACATGATATTGGCTGTATAGCCTGTAGGTGAAATTTCATCCCAACGAAAAATATAGTAAAACATATCATAAATATAAGAAATGACTAATGAGGAAAGAAGGAGATGGGGTCGATCTCCCAAAAATGGAAGCAATGAGGAAAGAAGGAGATGGGGTCGATCTCCCAAAAATGGAAGCAATTCATATATCATCAAAGAAATGAGGAAACAGAGACAATGTAAATTAAAGTCACCTATGGTAAGAAAAGTGAAAAGCATATACTTAAAATTGGGTTTAAATTTCCCTTTTTTTTGTTATGATATATACTTAAAAATGGGTTTCAATTTGGTGTGGAAGGTTGGAGATAACCTAAGATAATTATAAAAATTTAAACTTTTGTTTTGAAATTCATATTTCAAACCTTCTAAAAGTATAGAAATTGATGTTAATTATTGTAGTTGGGGACGGCCATTTAATTGCATGTGACTTCTAGTGTTGGCTATTTAGATGCATGTGGCTGTGCATCTACTACTACTATATATGCATATGTGAAAATAAAGGAGCATGGTATGTATATATCAGGTAGTTAAAAATGTAAGAGACATATATCAAGACAACAATATGGAAATGCAACCACATAACTATTGACGAAATTGACATGACCTTATTAAGGTCAAAATTAGATTTATATGTGAAAAGTCGAGAAAAAATTGCCTCTTTGTGGTCGTGTGGAGCCATTTTCATAGTATTTAAAAAAACCAAATATATCAATTTTATCATGTGAAATGGAAATTAAAATGAACTTCAAAGCTTTAACGCATGCCATTTATTTATTTAATTTTAAAATTCCTATAATGTGTGCAAGACTTTGCCTCGGATTCTTCAAGTGCTTTCTATTCTTTTTCTTCATTTTGCAACTTTAAGTCACAAAGACAATACACATAACAACTACATGCCGATTACATAATTTAATGTGAATTTCATAAATTCGGAGTACTACTAATAATTTAGTTTTGCTTACAAAAATATCACATTCCCTTTATGGTGGTCCATAACTCCATGCTTGCAACTTGCAAGTTGGAGCAAAAATGGATTGATCGGTTTGTCACATTACGAATGCGTAGCATCTGTCCAAAAAATGGAATGCCATAAGATTAATATAAAATCCAAAAAAATGGAAATTTTAATAAAATTAAGAACTAGTAGTAATAGCCATTATTACTTATTAGTATACTTTGAATATACTTTAATTAAGAAATTTCTTTGAATATCAACTATTGTATTCGAATTTGAAATTGCATGCCATCCTAATTTTCAAATAGAACTACACTTATAGATTGAAAAAGGTATTATGGAGTACCTAATTATAATGTGTAGTAGCTACCAGAATTCGTCCCACCAAATTAGTCTTCTAATCGTTTTCGGATGCCCTACATTATAATTATTATAAACTTTCTATTACTACAATAACATTAATAAAAAATAAAGGCAATAGAATAATAGCATATAATTAAATTACACACAACAAATAACTTTAAATTCATGAGTGATAAGGGTCCTATAAGGCACACCCCTGTTCACCTAAAATATGTGCATTAAAGTAATTTACATGTCATTTTCATTACTACAAAATTGTCTACATATCAAGTAGGAGTACAACATATTTTTAAAAATTCAATTATTATTGATTGGTTTATCTATTAAAAAAAAATAGAAAGCAGATGTTTTGTTTATACACAATTTTATAGAGTATATATGTCGTACATGGATTTGGATCTAATCTCAAATACATAGGGAATGTGCCCAATCACATGTTATGTTGCAAGCATACATTATATGGTTCCTGAAACTTTATTTTTATGATAATTGTAGTATATTTTTTATGTTTATTTCTCATATCATTTCATGACAACACGCTATATTCATAGATAATAACAACATATTAGTCACAGCTGCAACACCATTTTTTTTGTCATAGCTGCATAAAGAATCACAATTCAGATCAAATCAAATTGAATTAGATATGAGCATGTGAGGGGAATTTTTTCCATCACATAGTATTGTCACATTTAGAGGTTTATGTCAAATATTATTTTTTTATATTTACACTTTGAACCCAGTTCAGAGTAAAATGATAAAAAAAAAATATTCCATAGTTTATTAGGGTTCCATAAAAGTATTAAAAAAATATATAGAAATGTCTATTTTTATCATTTTAGTCCGTCCCATAAAAATAGACATTTCTATATATTTTTGGTAATTTGTTCTCTAATAAAGTTATTAGTAGGCCTCAGTTTATGTTAAGTTATTAATAATAGTCTAATCATTTTTCCTTTCTATTTTCATCATACTTAATCAATCTATCTATACATATATAAAATGCGAGTTTTGAGAAGTTTTGAATAACTATTTTGTGCAAGGGATGTAAATGCAATAAATAAAAACTGCAAAAGTAAATTTTGATTAAATAAATTTAGCTGTGAAAATATTTTAATGTACTAGCAGTTACAATGATTATTTCCATTAATTGCTTTTAATTCATTTTATTCGGTAGTAATACAATATTCTTTATAATTATGAAATAGTTAATTGAGCCGTTTATTCTTCTATTCAAATTTATCATTTTTACACTATACAACAACACATTGGACATGTTGAATACATTGGATTATGTAATTTAATCATAGTTGATATTCGGCTACTACAGTCATAATTTCAATTAATGTGAATTACACTAAAGATAAATTTTCGGTTAACTAATTAAAAAAATGAAACTACCACCAATCAAATGTGAGTTACACATAATAAAATTCAATATGAATACTATTAAGAAAAGCCTCTATATATATGCCCTATATTATCTCACAACTCCAAATATTCACACACCAAATATTCATACATCATACATTATACTTCCTCCCACGGTAATCAACTTCCCCAAAATTTGGCAAAATTTCATGTATCCAACGGTATGGTATCATTTCTAGCTTATAATTCCTTTCCTCATTGCGATCTCTATACATGTTGCATCACTGAATTTTTTCTATAAAAAGATTGTGATTATTTATCTATTTTAAGCACTATTTTTGTGCAATTATTATGTTCATAATATGTGATCTTATCAGCGAAAAATGAAATTATGGGATTTACCTTTCTCGATGATCTACATCCTAACAATACTTCTGAGTCATCAAAAGACCCGTGAAAGACGAAGGACATGGGGTGTTGTGACTACAATAAAGAGTGAGTGAGGCTGAGATGGAAGATACTGACGTTGACAGCGAGCTGATTGCGGCAACTACTAGCAAGAAATCTTCAAGAAACAAGGATGTAAATGGTGTAAATGGTTAAAATTGGCACGAGGGAAAAACAAGGATAGAGCATTTCTAGAAATTTGTGTAAATTTTTCTAATTGGATTTTTCTCTTTTCTCTTTGCATTAAGTAAATATACGCAACCTATAACATGATTTCTAAATTTCCATGCCTAACTAAAATATGTTTGCACACCTCAACTTTCAAATAAATAAATTTAATTAAAAGTTTTAATATCACACTTTATTCATACTCCCAAATTATATATATTTATGATTTTATATTTCTTATCATAATACTTATCACAAAATACAAAGTTAATATGAAGAAAAATCAACTAGTCGTGCAACACACGGGGTTGATACTAGGGTTTAGGGTTTAGCTAATAATAATCAATTAAGATTATGAATTGAATATGATTATACATGATTTCTAACGCTTTTTATTTATATCATAAAATAATATATGTTTTAATTACTATTTATTAGGTAGATAAATGTTCTTTCATTTTTTGTGATGTATAGTTGCATTTGAAAGGTTTTAGAAATTGTTAGTGATCTTTGTCTATAAATACATGTTTTATCAATGTGCAAACCATAAATGAGGCGGAACAGGTGTCATATGAGAGAGTGAAAGACGAAGAAAAAAAGACGTGAGTCGGAGATAGTGGAGAGAGAGTTGTGCAAAAGATGGTAAAAGGCAAAGAGCACTTTTAAATCCTTTTTGAAGATCATTCTATTATAGTGATATTATTTCATATCTAAGTATTTTCTTCATGTTAATTTGTTTTATTTTTTCATCTAGGCTACAATATTTTATTTTTTACAAATAAAGAAATCACATAAGTTGTTGACTATCTATAATATTTTGAAGCTACAGCTTTACACATTCGTCGCCAACTTCGTCACTTCCATAATTTTCATGCAAAGAAAAACACCTAACAACGAAATGGCTAAAGGAAGCAAAGAAGACAAAAATCATAAATATCACATTTGCATTTGCGCATATGCATAAATCATCAATTTAGAGATTAAGGAGAAAAATAAGGCTGAAGAAGAGTATAGATGTGGTTTGTGTTTTTTTGTTTGTTTTGTTATTCATTATTTATCTTTTTATGGCGATATTATTGTCCTAATTATATTTTGTAGTGGTATATTAAATAATTGAATATTGATGGTAATTTAATATTAAAGTATGTATGCATTAAGGATGGTAATTTTCTTTGTTGTAAAGACCTATATAAGTGTTGTAATTAACAAATATTTCATGATGATTTAATTTAAACTTATTTAATTTTATATCGTTAATCCATATTGTGATTATAATGTATTACATTTTATTTTTTAATCTCGTAATGATGTTATTTTTTATTTTATGTTACTTATTCACAATGTCTATTTAATAAAACAGAAATATTTTGTGTCGCGCATAGTGCGTGGGCTAAAACTAGTTGTGCAATAAAATTCAAGCTATTTATATGGAACTATTTATATGGAACGGATAAAGTATTTTATATTAGGGCAAATAGTCAAAAGAAATACTATAAAGTTCGGTCAATTTCTGGTTTATCCCAGAACTTTAAAAAAAATCAATTTTAACTTTGATGATTATTAAAATTGTCCCATATAGTTGAATTTCAAATAAAAATTGCATGGCATGAACATAAAAAGTGTATGATATGGACGCCGGAATTGAACATACTTTCTGAGTTTTTGAAATATTGATGTATTAATTTAATTCCAAAGTTCAAATTACACACTCATACAATGAATGTACTGTGGATTATATAAAATATCTTACTTACATTAAATACACAAAAAAAAAAAAATTTGTTATTTGACAATCAATTGTCTACATGTTTTAGTGACACGTAATTTTAGGAAGGATTGTTAGATAAAACAATTAGAGAGAGAAAAAGATACATTAATAACGAGAGAGAAAGAGAAAAATTTATTTTCAAACAAAAAAAATGGACAACTTGAATGACAAAAAGAAAAGAAAGAAGTAAATCTATACCTGATTTGCCTAATTATATTTAATCTGCTGTACATTCTTATCTTGAGTTTATGTAATTGGAACTTTAGAATAAAATTAATAACGTGGTTTTAATTTTGACAAAGATTTCACAATGCTTCAACTGCAATCCCATAATTATTCCTTTCGTTACCCATCAAAACAAAAACTCCAAAGAGAGATACTTTACTTCTTGTGGTGTAAAAACTTCTTATTCTCACTCTTTCTTCATACTAACCTCATCAACTAGACCCCCAAAAATCTTACTACAAAATTAGAAAAACAAACCCTTCCACTTTTCATTTATCTCCCTAAACCAGATTCATCAACGATAAGAACCAATTCTTGCCAAGTTCTTCCGCAGAAAATGGGGCAGTCCCTCAACAAATCAGGTAATCGTATAGCACCGGGAATTCAAATTTCTCGTATAGCACCGGCACATAAAAATACACCAGTATGATTCTTGATGTGCAGGAAGTGAAGAGAAGGAGAAGGAAATCGAACCCGTGATCCTCAATCACTACGACAAATACTTCAGCAACACCAAGGATTGGAACTACGCAGATTTCTACCATGCTGTTTGCCAAATAGTCGAGTAATTATCATCATACATCATACTTACCATTTTAGATAATTAATGATGGATATAAACAGTCTCTGAATGCTTATAAACGTCACTTTTCCTACAGAGAAATTAACAGAACTATAGGCCGACCTCAGTTTAAGGTGCAAGAGAAGAGCAAGCTCCAACAAACCTATAATGTAAGCTAGTAACTCCTAATTTTTTTACCTATTTATCTGATGTTTTAGTGCAAACAATAGTCTCTTTCCTATAACATCTCAGACAAGTCGTTCTTCTGTTCCAGAAACACAGGGGAGGCGAGGGGACACCATTGAAAAAGGAACAGTTTCAGAAGATCTTGAAAGAAGTGATTCTTGACACAGGGGTTACCAACATAGGAGGAGCAAAGGATATGTTCTTTTACCTGTATGGAGTGCCAGCTGCAGCCTTGTTCTTAAAGCAACGTCTGGCTCCAAAACTCATCCCAAATGAAGTTCTCATCCCTGTTGTCACTTCTGCTACAGTCTTCCTTCTCGCAAAGCTCAACAAACTATAGTAATTCCAACAGTTTCATCTTATCACATTGTATTTCTCAAGCAGCTATGTTCGTGAATCTTAGTCGGAAATAGAGTTTGTGTCCGACCCAATGAACAAGGTGCTTCAAGACCATTTATGGTACCATCACAATCAAAAGACATTAAGACATAAAGGAAAGAGATACGTATCAAATTATCAATGAGCCCAAAAACAAACCATGGAGTGACATAAACAGACATCTAATTAGTAACATCACAATGTACTTGACAATGACAGAAAAAACAATCACCTAAGAATATTAGGTCTTGATTCTGTAATAAAACCATCAACCACACAGGTTGAAATACCTTATTGCGTTTATCAGCGCATTCTTATTTAAACTATCAACCAGGAAAAACTTCAATTATGAAAGAAAAATCTCTACGAATCGTCAAATTCCACTTCAGAGCATTTGTTGACATACTGACGACTCCAAAGACTAATATTATAAACTTTAAGCTTTTCAAACTTTCATCATGGCAGACGACACACGGAATGCTTCAGATGAAAGAACTTCACCAGCCACAAAGGTAAAAGGATTTGCTAGAACTTCTACAAATTCCCATCCAGGCCATCCACCACAATCCAAATATCCCTGAAGGCTTATCCAACTGATCCGACCAGAGAATGCATTCAAGCTTATAAGATTTCCACGCGCATTACTCACTGAATTATAAGCTCCATTCAAACCATCTGCCAAACTCGACACAAGCTGCAAGAAAATAAAAAAAGGTCATTCCACATAACCTCAAACAGAGAATGCAGAGAAAAGGTTCTAGGGTTTGGGGGAGGTGGAGAGAAAGACCTCTTGCAAAGCAGGTGCCTGCAACGCTCCAGACCAACAATGTTCCCTTAAAACTTAATAACATTGCCCATTTCCAAACATTGACGGACGAAATGTAGCACCCAAGAACATTTGATGCTGCAGCAATTTGGCAATCACCATAATGTGTAAGAAACCAAACTCAGTAAGATACTAGACTGAAACACTTAGTAATGATATATTCAAGGACCCCGCATATAGGTATATTCTCCCACCGTATTCAAAAAATAGAAACATTTGAAACGGCATGGGTTTTAAGGCACAATTGGTAAAGTAAGTTTAAAAAACGGAGGGAGTATAAAAATAAACATGCATGCCACAAGGAATAGACATTACCTTTGCCATCTATGCTTCCTTAATCATCTCACACAAAGAAACGACTTTCCCAAAGTGACTGTCCTTGATACTGCTGCTGTGGCAAGCCAAGTTGTTGGTTCCCTTTCTGAAATTCTTTCTGCTGCTCCTCATAGTGCAGCATATGTTCTGAAAAGGGATTGTCCTGCCAGCCTTTCTGATTATTACTCTGGACTTGTATTGGTACCTGCTTCCCAGGGAAAGGGAAATTAGCAGTTCCCATTAAGCCATTAATATTGCTCACAGAAGGGAATGCAGGGACGATATGATTCCCAGAATTGCTGAACCCAACACCTTGGTTGGATGAAGACAGCTGATAGCCATCAAGCCAGCTGTAATCATCTGTTTGAGGAATTGAAGTTTCATTCTGGGGCATGCTGTTGAATGCTTCATCCACAACCTTGGAAGGAAGAGAGCCAAAACCAGGTGGTGGACCGATGTGTCTAACAGGTCGACTCACTGGATTCTTTTTTGAGCCAGGCGGCATGACCAATGATGGTTTGGCGCTCAGGCCATCAACGAATGAACCAGAAGTTATGATAGAGTCAAACTTAGATGGCACACTAGCTTGTGGATTCATAACAGGATAGTTATGGCTAGGACCAGCATGGATAAATTGGGGGTAAGGCAAGGAAACAGATGCATGCTGATAAAGTCCAAACTTATCTTGCAGATCAGATTTCACTCCATTTTCCATCAAGTTCATCTGGGAAAAACCATTTGCAATAGGCAACTGATTTGCTGACCACATCGATGTGCTGGGTTGGATGGGTTGCGGATACTGAGTAGTTCCATTAGCAACAGTGTTAAATCCAGGTGCAGAAGATTTCATGCCTGCAGACACCGCACTCTTTAAGAGGAACCCATCTTGCACAGCAGAGGGAGATCCCTTTTCATTCCCAAAATCAACCTTGCTAGCCTCACCGACAGAAGCAGAAATCCCCGGAGAAGTCAATTTCAGAGAGAACTCATCCATATGCCTTTCAGTAGTTGGAGGCTTAAATACAATCACCTCGTCATCTTCATCATCCGCTTCCGCACCCACCACTATCTTTGGCAGAGCAGCCAGAGCCATTCGCCCTTTCGATGAAATATCTAGCGAGTTAACATTCACATTAGGTTCCAAATGACTGGGAAGCGAAAGATCATCAGAAATCTGAGGTTCAACACCAAAGACAAACTTTTTCATCTGATCGTCGAAATATACTCCATCAGGGCCAACTCGAACAACATTAGCAAGAGCCTTTCCAGCTGCTATAATCCTCTTTACACGTGCAATCCTCTCTTTGCTGCCTCCATCACCTCCAAATAAGTGCTTCCTTGAAAAATCAAGGATGAGTTGAGCAGGAAGCAGAGGATGAAATCCTCTCAACTCAAAATCTTCAGGTAATGCAAGGCGATTAGCAGTTTCACTTTCATCATACTTGCTCATATTTGAGAAACATGTCTCATCTTCATCTTCATTAATCGACACGAGGCCACTAGACAAGAGCTTATTCAGAAATATGATGCATTTATTCCAGAAAAAAGATCTTGCTTTAACTTGTTTCTCCTCCAATTCACTGCCAACAGCAAAATCCTGACGACACGCCAACCATTCTACAAACACCATAATCCCAGGTAGAAAATAGCTTAATGAGGGATCAGTTAAATGGTTGCACCGCTCAAGAATGCTGCCCACAAATTCAAATGCAGCAGTAAAAGCATTTTGAAGCAGGACATTGCGTTGTAGAATGTCAGCATAGGATTGGTTTTCACCTTCCCTGCTCACATTATGTACAGTGAATATTAGGACCGCAATCATTCTAATGATTGCAAGCCTACACTCAGCTGCATCTGAACCAAAGTTGAGCTCGTCATCAGCCCCACTGGAAAGAAGTTCCAATAAATCACTTTTAACCATAGAGAACGCTTCAGGAAAGATTTCAAGGCTGGAATCATAACAAAAGGAACAAGTGTCAGTAATTGTCTTCTGCAACTAGAATCTTCTAATGCTTTACCAAATTCAGAACCAACCTTGTGCGCGTGAAGAGAATGCCGTTCAACCTAACAAACTTTGTAATAAAAGCTTTGAAGAGTTCAGACTTATTTGGAGCTCTTTCCTTCATTGCACTAGCTACTGGCTTATTTTCCTTCAAGGCAGGCCTTGGCTCCCCTTTGCCTTTTCCCTTTCCAGGCAACCTTGCAGGCGACATCTTCACAGAAGGAGCTTTACCATCACCAAGTATCTGGGAGTAATTCTGACGATTCTGTGAAATAAATGAAAGAGCATTAAGAGAGAAAACTATAGGGTTCCATATGTATCTTCACCCATTCTGTAACCACTTTAAAATATAACTGTTGTTCAACACTTCCAGAACCACAAGACTTTTGAAAATGAGCAGTGACGGCAGGAAGTTCTGACTTGTAGGTTATTTTCTAAACTTAAGGTTCTACAGAACTAGTTGGCAGGTCAAGTTACTCAGGATGCAAGAAATTGAAGTTGTGCTGTCACAGTAGTCTGGACACTATTTTTACCTTCTCAAACGCAATGATTAAGTTGTCTCTTGCAGTTACAAATGGGATATCCACTGCTAGACTTCGAAAATAGCGATATATCGACAGCAGTTCATCATTTGAATATCCAGCCAGTATGGCAAGCTAAAAATTGCAAAGGACAACATTCAATTAAGGCGACCAAGAGACTCAACGAAGTCAAGCACGCTAGTTAATAGGAAGTAATTAAGAAAATAATAATATTGATGTATCAGTGCACCTGATGATGTGGATTACCACTTGAAGGCCATATTGAGGAAGCTTGCGAATAATAGCTTGATGCAGCTGCAAAATCCCGGGCTTTAGAATCCCCTTCTCCATATAGGCTTTTGTAACGAGCAAGATCACCCAAATAGATCAGACAACGATGACATGTCATCAAACCTTTTTTCCCCTCTGGAGATTTATTTCCATCTTTTGACACTGGGATCTGATTTTCTGGATCATCAGAAGAATATCCCAATGGGAGTCCATACTTAGATCTTATCTTCAACATCAAATCATGATAAAATCCAGTAGCCTCAGAGAGGAATGTCTTAAACTGAGTACGGATCTTTGTAAGTCGATCAGGTAGCGCACGAAGTGTCCCTTTACCATTTTGGGGTGCAGGTGATCCTGCCGAAGCCGCTGCAGCAAAGAGGGCCCTTAGCTCCTCAATCCTCCTATAATGCAATTGCCATAGAGCATATTCTATATCATGTTGTTCAGAAAAAGCATGGTCTTCAAGGAGAATTGCTTCATAATTTTCACGCATATTCTGCCATGTGTTAGGATCTGAAGGGATTCTGGCCTGTGCTGCTTTTCTTCGCTTGTTCTCCAACTCAACATTCTACAACAGGACAAAGAAGTCAAGTCAGACTAGAGAAAATACACCATTAACTTTTTAGGCAGACAGAGAAATAAAGATGCAATACTTTTTAGGGGTGTCAATCCCATAACTTTTGAAACTGGAATATAAGATCAGAAGATTTTAATTTTTCCCAAATGTCCTATGATGATCCAAATCAAAACTGATGTGTCAAAATTAAATATGATGTGGCAGCACAAGCACATGGTTTTTGAAAAATCATACTCCCTCCGTCCCCAAAGATTATGAACAATGTGTTCGCCACGGGTTTTAATATATAAAGGGAAAAGTAAGAGAGAGAGGGAGAAAGGGTAGTGGAAATAATGTTAGTGGAGAGTGGGGTCCACAATATTGTAATGGTATAAGTTTGTAAATAAAATGGTACGGAAAAGTTATGATTTTATATACCAGTTTCAAAGGAAGTTAATGTAAAGTTGTGATTCAAATGGTAATTATTCCGACTTTTTATGATGGCATGGCAAACATGAGAATCAAAGGAAGTAGTAGGAGATATATACCTTGTTGAAAAGTTGTTGAACACGCTCTCTAGAAGGATTTTCTTTGGCGTTATCCATCAGCAAGGTCATCTTCCATCAAATGAATGGTTGCAAAAGGCAATTGAACACGATAGAGACAGTAAAAATACACAACATCTTCATAAGAAACTGACAATGGAATAACATAGTAATCAGAAATAAAGGGTAAACAGAAAAACAAAGTTCATCGTTATGTGCACCAAATGTTATTACAGTAATTTTGAAAAATAGAGGTGCAAAAAAGCATACCAGCCAGAGCGAAACACATGCAAATATTATACTAATCTGATGTCTGCTATCGTGAATACACCTTATTCTTACAAAGGTGCAGCTAAAAGATGCCCTCTTTCAAGCCATGAAATCAAACATTTCAATTTTCAACTGCATAATATCATCTATGTAATAAGTATATTTCAGTGTTCATCACACGCCCTAAAAGTGCATAACCAACAATAAATCATAGTACTAATATTTTGCATTAGTTCTAATTGCCAACCCTTAACATATGGGACTATGGGAGTTCGGCAAGGATAAAAATAAGTCAAATAAATAAAAATTAAGTCAAAGCAAGTCTTCATCATAATCAAATAATGGATAGAATGCCAATGCTCATAAAAGTTGTTGCAAATTGAATGTTTACGATTCAGTTCCGGAGAGGATTAAATGTTCCAAAAATACATGCAAGTCAAAACCTTCATTCTTATTTTATTGATACTTACAGTAGGACTACAAATATAAATGAACATGAGCAACAATTGGGCATGAGCTAAAACATAACAAGACAATTGATTGATAAATGAACAATATCCCAAACCCTAAAATCATCCATATTGACCGGCATGTGGAAACAACTTCGCAGATTTTAGGTTCATGAGGTTAAATAACTATAAAAACATCAGATATTAACCACCAAGCATACAAAACCTTAAATTAAACCGACAGAATACATCAATCAAACAATGAGAATTATCATCATAAAATCTATAAGTGCACAGCAACCATAATCTCCCAATAAGAAACCAAAAGAAACTCACCACCAGCAAAACAACTGCACCAGATCGGCAAAATTCCACAGATAAAAACTGAGAATGATTACCCCAATTCAAATTTCATATCCATTCAATCTAGGGTTTGTAATTGGGGACTCTGATTTTGGTGGGTTTTCTGTATCCTCGAAATTCATTAAAAATCTAAAGGATTTTCTGATGCCATAGAATTGTGGGAAGTAGAAAAAGTGATGAATTGGTTGAGAGGGAGGGAGAAGGTGAGAGGAGGGAGGCGACGGGATGACGATGACTTTTTGATTTTTGATTTTCTATTTTTGAATTATGTATTTATATTGGGAAAATCATGACATTCAAGTATTCAACCAAGTTTACTCTATACGCAGCCGTCACTGTTTGTAAGTCACCTCCTCAAAAATATACTACTCCCTCCGTCCCAAGGTAATTGGGTATTTCTTTTGGGAACGGAATTTAAGAAATTGAAGTGTCAAAGGATAAAGTAGAAAAAATAAAATATAATAGATAGTAAAGACAAATGTATAAGAGCTGTCGCCGACCTAATATTCATATAGAGCACTACATGAAAAAATTATATATTCGACATTTCACAATAGTACATGAAGAAAAGGAAAAAAAAAATCACATAATTAAGCTCGACACTTCAAAACATAAATCACTTCCACCATAAAGACCTACAAAGAGAACAACATAAACAACACGAAGAAGAATTTGACAAGGCCGTGTTCATGCACGGCCGCAGCAAAGAGGGTCACCCCGTCTGCTACAAAGTACGAAATTATTTGTTATTTCTCTAACAACTCTAAACTCAAAACTGTATTTGGGAGCACGTGCATCATTATAAAGCATGAAACATATTTAAGAGTTAAAAAACAAAATAGGTTTTGTTTTCAAGTCTTGCTTTTCTTTGGCTATATATTGTTGTGCAACATTACCCCTAACTATACCACTAATCCACTAACTATGGAAATTAATTAATCAACTAACACTTAATCACACGTTTTATATATTTTAATTCATTTAATATCTATTTTAAATGGTCATTTTCCAAATACCCCTAAAATTCCTCTTATTTCTCTAAACACCCCCAAAACTCCACTTTTATATATTGTATAGATTGATGGTTAACTTCATAAGTTAAACCCCTTTAAATAGTGATTAGTAAGTATCATTATATATAAAATATGCATTTTAACTGTAAAAGGTGGATCACCTATTCTTAACACAGTATTTCATAATTCCTAAATACACTTAGGACTCGTTTGATAAAAAAGATTGGATATAAGAAGATATGTAAAACAGGATAAGAAATACGGGCTTCATATCAAGATATGTAAAGATATGATTTTTTTTCCGTTATTGTTTGATAGAAAAGAAATTGTCTAAAATTGTATTTTATATTAAATAACATGGCTTAACTTGACAAATTGGTGGGATACATAAACATGGTTAATGTTATAATTTTGGTAAGATTGGTTAGAGCCCTTGTCTTATATTAGACTTTGAGTTAAGCTTAAATATAATATCAAACAATTAGAAATGTCCATATATAATTCTCTATCTTGGTAAAACACGCCCTTAGCAGTAGGTTATTTAGTTTGATATATTAGATGGTTGTCCGAAATTGGACCATGTTAGTGAATTTTAGTGAGAAATTGAGTTTGTGCCCAACCCAATGAACAAGCTACATCAAGACCATCGTGGTACCATCACACATCACAATCAAGATATGTAAATAAAAGAGATACGTAATGAAATGTCCACTAGACCAAAAACACACCATGGACTGATATCGACAGACATCAAGTATCATTACAATGTACTCGACTTGACAACGAAAAAAACAATAACAATCACCTAAGAATATAATGTCTTCATTCCATAATAAAACCATTAACCATCAACCACAAGGGTTGAAATACCTTACTGCGTTTATCATCG
Source organism: Salvia hispanica (assembly GCF_029641045.1). Classification (NCBI taxonomy): domain Eukaryota; kingdom Viridiplantae; phylum Streptophyta; class Magnoliopsida; order Lamiales; family Lamiaceae; genus Salvia; species Salvia hispanica. The sequence continues at coordinate 36,451,172 of NC_142696.1, forward strand.
CATTCTTATTTAAACTATCAACCATGAAAAACTTCAAATATCAAAGAAAAATCTCTACAAATCGTCAAATTCCACTTCAGAGCTTTCGTTGACATACCGACGACCGCAAAGACTTGTATTATAAAAATTTAGCTTTTCAAACTTTCATCATGGCACACCACACGGAATGCTTTAGATGAAAGAACTTCACCAGCCACAAAGGTATAGGATTTGCTAGAACTTCTACAAATTCCCATCCAGATATGACCACCCCCATCCACCACAGATCCAAATATCCTTGAAGGCTTATCCAACTGATCCGACCAGAGAATGCATTCAAGCTTATAAGATTTCCACGCACATTACTTACTGAATTATAAGCTCCATTCAAACCATCTGCTCGATACAAGCTGCACGGGAAAAAAAAAAAAAAAAAGAGAGAAAAAAAAAAAGTTATTCCACGTAACCTCAAAAGGATAATGCAGCGAAGTGGTTCTAGAGTTGGGGTGAGGGGGAGAGAGACCTCTTTGAAAGCAGGAGCCTGCAACACTCCAGACCAACAATGTTCCATTAAAACTTAATAACATTGCCCATTTCCCAACAGCGACGGACGAAATATAGCACCCAACCATGAACATTTGCTGCTGCAGCAATTTGGCGACCACCATAATGTGTTAGAAACCAAACTCAGTAAGATACTAAAGTGAAACCCTTATGCCGAAGTTTACTTTGGTAATACTGACAATTTTTAATGAATATTCAAGGTCCCAGCATATAGGTATATATATAAATAGAGATGCATGCCACAAGGAATATGGACATTACCTTTGCCATCTATGCTTCTTAATCGCCTCACACAAAAAATCGACCTTCCCAAAGTGACTGTCCTTGATACTGCTGCTGCGGCAAGCCAAGCTGTTGGTTTCCTTTCTGAAATTCTTTCTGCTGCTCCTCATAGTGCAGCATATGTTCTGAATAGGGATGTTCCTGCCAGCCGTTCTGTTTATTACTCTGGACTTGTATCGGTACCTGCTTCCCAGGGAAAGGGAAAGTAGCAGTTCCCATTAAGCCATTGATATTGCTCACAGAAGGGAATGCAGGGACGACCTGATTCCCAGAATTGCTAAACCCACCACCTTGATTGGATGAAGACAGCTGATAGCCATCTAGCCAGCTGTAATCATCTGTTTGAGGAAGTGAAGTTCCATTCTGGGGGTTGCTATTGAACAATGCTTCATCCACAACCTTGGAACGAACAGAGCCGAAACCAGGTGGCGGACCAATGTGTCTAACAGGTCGACTCACTGGATTTTTTTTTGAGCCAGGTGGCATGGCCAATGATGGTTTGATGCTCAGGCCATCAACGAATGACCCAGAAGGTATGATGGAGTCAAACTTAGACGGTACACTAGCTTGCGGATTCATTATAGGATGGTTATGGCTAGGACCAGCATTCATAAATTGGGGGTAAGGCAAGGAAACAGAAGCATGTTGATATACTTCAAACTTATCTTGCAGATCAGACCTCACTCCATTTGCCATCAAGTTCATCTGGGCCATACCACTTGCTATAGGAGAGTGATTTGATGAACACATTGAGGTGCTGGGTTGGATAGGTTGCGGATACTGAGTAGTGCCATTAGCAACAGTGTTAAATCCAGATGCAAAAGATTCCATGCCTGCAGTCAATGCACTCTGCAAGAGAAACCCATCCTGCACACCAGAGAGGGATCCCTTTTCATTCCCAAAGTTAACCTTGCTAGCCTCACTGACAGAAGCAGAAATCGCTGGAGAAGTCAATTTCAGAGAGAACTCATCCATATGCCTTTCAGTAGTTGGAGGCCTAAATACAATCACCTCGTCGTCTTCATCATCCGCTTCCACACGCACCTCTATCTTTGGCAGAGCAGCCAGAGCCATTCGGCCAACCGATGAAATATCTAGCGAGTTATCGTTCACATTAGGTTCCAAATGACTGGGAAGCAAATTCTCATCAGGAACCTGAGGTTCAGAACCAAAGACAAACTTTTTCATCCGGTCGTCGAAATATACTCCATCAGGGCCAACTCGAACAACATTAGCAAGAGCCTTTCCAGCTGCTATAATCCTCTTTACACGTGCAATCCTCTCTTTGCTGCCTCCATCACCTACAAATAAGTGCTTCCTTGAAAAATCAAGGATGAGTTGAGCAGGAAGCAGAGGATGGAATCCTCTCAACTCAAAATCTTCAGGTAATGCAAGGCGATTAGCAGTTTCACTTTCATCATACTTGCTCATATTTGAGAAACATGTCTCATCTTCGTCTTCAGTAATAGATACAAGGCCACTAGACAAGAGTTTATTCAGAAACACGATGCATTTATTCCAGAAAAAGGATCTTGCGTTAACTTGTTTTTCCTCCAATTCACTGCCAACAGCAAAATCCTGGCGACACGCCAACCATTCCACAAACACCATAATCCCAGGTAGCAAATAGCTTGATGAGGGATCAGATAAATGGTTGCACCGCTCAAGAATGCTGCCCACAAATTCAAATGAAGCAGTGAAAGCATTTTGAAGCAGGACAGAGCGCTGTAGAATATCAGCATAGGACTGGTTTTCACCTTCCCTGCTCACATTATGTACAGTAAATATCAGGATAGCAATCATTCTAATGATTGCAAGCCTACATTCAGTTGCATCTGAACCAAAGTTAAGCTCATCATCTGGCCCACTAGAAAGAAGTTCCAATAAATCACTTTTAACCATAGAGAACGCTTCAGGAAAGATTTCCAGGCTGGAATCATGACAAAGGAACAATTGTCAAAATTTGTACATTCTGCAGCTACAATCCTTTAATACAATTATCAAATTCACAACATACCTTGTGCGCGTGAAGAGAATGCCATTCAACCTAATAAATTTCGTTATAAAAGCTTTGAAGAGTTCAGACTTATTTGGAGCTCTTTCCTTCAATGTACTAGCTACCGGCTTATTCTCCTTCAAAGCATGTCTTGGCTCGCCTTTGCCTTTTCCCTTTCCAGGCAACCTTGCAGGTGACATCTTCACAGAAGGAGCTTTACCATCACCAAGTATTTGGGAGTAATTCTGACGATTCTGTAAAATTTTAAAAAAAAAAATGAGAAAATTATGCTTCTGTAAAAATTTAAAGAGAAAATTATATGCTCAACTTAGGCTTCCATGGAACTAGTTGCCAGATCAAGCTGACTCAAGATGCAAGTAATTGAAATTATGCTGTCACAGTAGTCTGGACACTGAATTTACCTTCTCAAATGCAATGATTAAGTTATCTCTTGCAGTAACAAATGGGATATCCACTGCTAGACTTCGAAAATAGCGATATATCGACAGCAGTTCATCATTTGAATATCCAGCCAGTATGGCAAGCTAAAAATTATAAAACGAAAAAACTGAATTAAGGCGACCGAGAGATTCAAAAGTAAAACATGCTACGTAATAGGAAGTAACAAAAAAATCATAATAGCGATATATAAGTGCACCTGATGATGTGGATTACCACTTGAAGGCCATATTGAGGAAGCTTGCAAATAATAACTTGATGCTGCTGCAAAATCCCGGGCTTTAGAATCCCCTTCGCCATATAAGCTTTTGTAACGAGCAAGATCACCCAAATAGATCAGACAGCGATGACAAGACATCAAGCCTTTTTTCCCCTCTGAAGATGTGTTTCCATCTTTTGACATTGGGATCTGATTTTCTGGATCATCAGAAGAATATCCCAATGGGAGTCCATACTTAGATCTTATCTTCAACATCAAATCATGATAAAATCCAGTAGCCTCAGAGAGGAATGTCTTAAACTGAGTACGGATCTTTGTAAGTCGATCAGGTACCGCACGCAGTGTCCCTTTACCATTTTGGGGTGCAGGTGATCCTGCCGAAGCCGCTGCAGCAAAGAGGGCCCTTAGCTCCTCAATCCTCCTATAATGCAATTGCCATAGAGCATATTCTATATCATGTTGTTCAGAAAAAGCATGGTCTTCAAGGATAATTGCTTCATAATTTTCACGCATATTCTGCCATGTGTTAGGATCTGAAGGGATTCTGGCCTGCGCTGCTTTTCTTCGCTTGTTCTCCAACTCAACATTCTACATCAGGCCAAAGAAGTTAAGTCAAACAATAAAATATACACCTAACTTTATAGGCATACAAACAAATAAAGATGCAATACTTCTTAGGGGTGTCAATCCCATAACTTCTGAAACTGGAATAAAACAGCTTTTCAATTTTTCACAATTGTCCAACAAGGATTAAAATCGGAACTGATGTGGCAACAAAACCACATCATTTTGGATAAATCGTACTGTAGTATTTGATTTTGCGACATTAGTTTCAATTTTGAGCATTGTGGGACAATAGTGAATGTTTTAAAAAGTTACTACTATGATTTAATACTCCGGTTTCAAAACTTATGGAATTGACCAGTAATAAATGAGAAGTTTTTATTTAAATGGCAATTATCCCTACTTTTTAGAATGGTATGGGAAACACGAGAATATTTTATCGTTGTGCGCTGAGAAAATCAAAGGAAGTTGTAGGAGATATATACCTTGTTGAAAAGTTGTTGAACACGCTCTCTAGTAGGATTTCCTTTGTCGCTATCCATCACCAAGGTCATCTGCACTCCAATAAATGGTTGCAAAAGTCAATTCGACATGATAGAGACACATTAAAAATGAACATCTTCATAAGAAACTGACAAGGAAATAAAAGAGTAATAAAAAATAAGGGTTAACAGAAAAACAAAGTTCATCATTATGTGCAACAAATTTTATTAGAGTAATTTTGAAAAATAAAGATGCAAAAAAAGTATAACAGCCAGAGCGAAACACATGCAAATATTATCCTAATCTGATGTCTGCTATCGTGAATACACCTTATTCATACAAAGCAGCAGCTAAAAGAAGTCTTCTTTCAAGCCAAATATCTAACATTTCAATTTTTAAATGCCCATTATCATGTAAGTATATATTTCAGTGTTCAACACACACCCTAAAAGTGTGTAACCAACAAGAAATCATAATATTTGTCCATGAGGTCCAATTGCCTACCCTCTTCATTTATATGAAAATTCACAAAACAAAAAAAGTAAAAATAAATTAAAAATAAAACAAAGCAAATCTTTAACATAATCCAGTAAAGGATATATGTCAGTGCTCATAAAAGTTGCCTAGATGAAAGTATATAATTCACTTCCGGAGAGGATTAAATGCTTCAAACAAAAACAAGCAAGTCAAAACCTTAATTCTTATTTTACTCAAACTTAAGATATGACTGCAACTGGACATGAGCTAAAACATGACAAAGCAATTGATTGATAAATAAACCAAATGCCAAACCCTAAATTCATCTATGTTTACCGGCATGTGGAAACAACTTCGTAGATTTAGGTTAAATGAGGTTAAACAACTAAAAAATCAGCAAATATTAACCACCAAGTCATCAAACATACAAAACCCTAAATTAAACCGACTCAATACGTCAATCAAATAACAATAATAACCATCATAAAACTATACGTGCACAGCAACCATAATCTCCCAATAAGAAACTCCCCCCCAACAAAATAACTGCACAAGATCTGCAAAGATTACCAGCAAAAAAACTGCCAATGATTACCCCCAATCAAAGTTCACATACATTCACACGCTCGCCGAATCTAGGGTTTCTAATTGCGGGCTTCGATTTTGGTGGGTTTTCTGTATTCTTGAATTCACTAATAATAATCGAAAGGATTTTCTGATGCCATAGAATTGTGGGAAGTAGAAAAAGTGATGAATTGGTTGAAAAAGAGGGAGGAGAGGGAATGCAGGGGATGACGATGACCTTTTGATTTTTTATTTTTGATTTTTCAAGTTTTAAATTGTTTTTATTTTGGGCAAAACATTAAAATCAACGAAGGTTTTTATAGTAGGTGTGTCTATGCCGCCGTGACTGTTACTCACCTCCTCAAAAATAAAATTGGTTTTTTCTTCTTATTTTAGGGTGGATATAAAACCAAATTGTCTTTATGCGTAGAAAATTAAATCAACGGACGTTTCAGATGATTAATTTTGATTTTATTGGTGATAATTTCATATCTATTGTGAGAATATGTAGTAGTTTTAGTGTGATATTACAAAAACAAAATCAAATTAAAAAATGCTGAAGCACAATAGTCAGAGGGCGAGAGCAGCCCAATGCAGCATGGGCTTATTGTTAAATAGTACTTTATTAGCCCAAGTAAGTGATGTCGCTGATTAAATAATTTCTTAGCCCAAATTAGTGTTGTCGATAATTTATCATCCTTATTTATCATTTATTGTAAAACTAATATGTAAAAAAAAAAGTAGATATGATTGTATTGAATTTATGCCTTGTTTATTATACTCATAAAAGAATACTACAATATTAAAAGAATTTTAACATAATACACTGGAACACATTTGTATGCTAATTGTTGTCATAGTTGTGAAATAGTACTAACTAAAAGAAAAAAGAAGCAGTGCAAGGATATTGTTGTACTAATATATACTCCCTTCCACTCATAAAAAAAAAAATATTTTTCATTTTCGTCCATCTTATAAAAATATGACATTTCCGTTTATAGAAAGTTATCTCAATTTATTATCTCTATATATCAGTTATTTACAACTCATATCATCATTAAAAACAATAATATAATAAGGGTCTCACTATCCACTAAACTATTTTAACTATCATTCCCCTCTTCTCTCTTACTTTACCAATTTTATCTTAATTCACGTGGCATATCAAATGTTCATGTTTTTATTGGGGGGAGAGTATATCGTGTTGGATCTTAATTGGTTATTTTTTAATCACATGGCTTAATTTAGTAAAATATAAATATGTGTCATGCATTGTTAATAAACTTCGTGCTTAAAATCTTTTAACTCGATCTACTTCAAGAGTTATCATGTTATGTGTGTAGGGATCAGATAACTCGGGATTCACTAATTACCGGGACCTCTTTTATTGCAATTGATCTGAGATGGCTAATCTCAGAGTTACAAGCCAAGATACAATGCATACAATCGAACTATACAATCTACAGATGCTACAAGATACAAAGAGAACCCTAGCACTAATCAGAATCCTTGACCGGTTCTGATTCCATAGCTAAATCCTTGAATCTTGACCTGCACACTCAAGTAGAACAGTTAATAACATAAGAAATCAGATCCTAAAGGATCTGCAACAAGGAATGACAAACAAGATAGAAACCGCGGGACTATGGCTCAGGTTGCACCAGCAACTTCACACAGGCCAAGAACCTCCTCTATCTTCACCAAAAGTCACAAGGGAGCACAGCGAGACAAACTAGACCCCAAACCCTAGGAGTCTACCGTTTGCTACTTTGCACCGGCCACCTCTCACACGAAATCACAATCACAACTCAGAATCACCTCCGTAAGATCTAGAGGTCACAGATCTCTCAACGCACAAGGAATCGCCAGAAGATCTTCACCCAAATGCCAGATTCGAACTCAACCGTTCAAGATGGCTAACCGATCTATCAACACAGGAGTTGAAGGATCTACACTCTTCGCTCACTTTACCAGAGAGAAGAAGTCACCGGAGAAAAAGGTCGGCAAGAACAGAGATGAGAGAGAGATAGTTCTAGAGAGAAGGAGGAGCTCAAGCGTCTGAGAGAGCGAGAGTAACTGAATGAATGGAATAATAGAGAAGTCTCAAGACTTATCTCACAAAACAAATGTAAGAAAAACGTGAGGAAATTTGGAAAGCTTTAAGCTTTTCATTTTCCAAGTCTCTTGGCCTTTCATATGATGTAACCTCCAATATGTTTATGAGGTGCCTTAATGCCGAGACTTCTCGTGTGGCCACTCCTATCCTATAAATGGGTGTGGATTTGAGAGATGAGAACACACCAACAATCATTCTCTCTTCTCTCTAAGCTCAAGCATTCTAGTTCGCATCTTAGGAGCACTACATTGCTCGGTTCTCGCCTCCAATTCAAGTTCGCCGGAGCCTACGAGTTTAAGGTGCTTCAACTCGGTAGGAGGAAAGTCGTTTCATCTTTGGGGACGTTGCGCCAATCCGTGAGCACTAGCCGGGGCGTATCTCGTCTTGCGGAGAGAGGGTTACCTCGACTCGACTTGAAGAAGACAATAGTTTGCATCTTGTTCTCTTATTGTTTTTCTTTTGTTTTATTTACCTTCTAGTTTTGGTTCTTTTGTAATAGCAAGAGTTGCCCGTGTAAAGGCTACACTATTTCCAACAATCGCAAGACGAGATAGTGTACTCTTGCCGAAATCATGTCGACCGAAGCTGGAGGGAACGGAAACAACAACATTGGATCGTCTTCTGCATCCGCTAACACCTCAACGATGGCACCTGTTTCGACCTCAAGGGTCATGGCTCAAGCTGACAAGCCTGAAAAATTCAAGGGCTTGGATTTCAAGCGTTGGCAACAAAAGATGTTCTTTTACCTAACTACGTTGGGTGTTGCTAATTTCCTCAAGGAGGATGCTCCAACTGTACCGGAGGAGGAGACGGACTTTAATGTCCGGGCTGCCTATGATGTTTGGCATCAAGGAGATTTCTTGTGCAAGAACTATATCTTGAACGGCTTGGGGGATAGTCTCTATTCCATCTTTGCCGGGGCTAAGACCTCCAAAGCTTTGTGGGAGGCTCTTGACAAGAAGTATCGCGTCGAGGACGCCGGTACAAAGAAATTTGTAGTCGCAAAATTTCTGGACTACATGATGGTGGACTCTCGCTCTGTGGTAGAGCAAGCTGAAGAATTGCAAATCATTATTCATGATGTCCACGCTGAAGGGATGGCCTTGCCAGACCAGTTTGTTGTTGCATCAATGATCGAGAAGCTTCCTCCGTGCTGGACAGATTTCAAGAACTATCTAAAGCACAAGAGAAAGGAGATGAAGCCAGAAGACCTGATTGTCCGTCTTCGTGTAGAAGAGGATAATAGGCGTTACCATCAGAAGTCAGGAGGGCCTGAACATGCCAAGGCAAATCTGATGGAAAAGGGATGATCTTCCAAGCGTCCCCGCCCAAGGGAAAATGACAAGGGCAAGGGGAAGGTAGCTGCTGTCCGAAAGTTTGAAGGCAACTGCTTCAACTGTGATAAGCCGGGCCACATGGCGAAGGACTGCCGAAAGCCTAAAAGGATGAAATTCAAGAAGAGTGCTAACATGGTCGAGAGAGACTTCAACGATGATGACTTGGCTGCTGTGGTTTCTGAAGTGAACCATGTTGACAATCCGAAGGCTTGGTTTGTTGACACCGGAGCTACAGTGCATGTGTGCTCTGATCGTAGCCAATTTTCGACCTACAAGCAAGTAGAAGGGAAGAAGCTCCACATGGGAAACCAAGACTCGTCTGAAGTTGTTGGGATGGGAGAAGTGAAGCTCTTAATGACATCTGGTCGTGAGCTGAAGCTGAAGGATGTGATGCATGTCCCAGACATCCGCAAAAATCTTGTTTCTGGTAGTTTGCTTGTTAGTCATGGCTTTAAGCTAGTGTTTGATTCTGACAAGTTTATGTTATCTAAGTTTGGTACTTTCCTTGGAAAAAGTTATCTTTCCAATGGCTTGTTCAAACTTAATGTAATGGCCACTGGTCGTGTACCGAATCAAGTGAATGATAATAAAAATGCTTCTTCGTCTTACTTGCTTGAGTGCTCTGATTTATGGCATAAAAGATTGGGAAATGTTAATCTAAATGCTATAAAAAGATTAGTAAATCCTGATTTACTAAAAGTTGATGAGTTTAATTCACAAAAGAAATGTGAAGTCTGTGTTGAAGCAAAAATGACCAAGCTGCCGTTCCGCTCGGTAGAACGGAGCACCAAACTCTAGAGTTGATCCATACAGATATATGTGATTTAAAATTTGTGCAAACTAGAGGTGGTAAAAAGTATTTCATCACATTCATTGATGATTGCACAAGGTATTGTTATATTTACTTATTAAGAAGTAAAGATGAGGCAATTGAAGCGTTTAAAGCCATAAAAAATGAAGCCGAAAATCAACTTAATTGTCGAATTAAGTGTGTTCGAAGTGATAGAGGTGGTGAATATGTGGCGCCGTTTGCAGAATTATGTCATGCAAGTGGTATAATTCACCAAACCACGGCTCCATATTCTCCTCAGTCGAATGGTGTTGCTGAATGCAAAAATCGAACACTGAAAGAGATGATTAATGCTCTGTTGATTAATTCAGGTTTACCCCAGAACATGTGGGGGAAAGCTTTGCTAACCGCAAATTACATCTTAAATAAGATCCCACTAAAAAATAGGGATGTGACTCCTTATGAATTGTGGAAGGGAAAGAAACCTTCATATACATACCTCAAAGTGTGGGGGTGTTTAGCAAAGGTACAAGTGCCGCCTCCAAAACAAGTTGCAATTGGCCCTAAAACAGTCGATTGTATCTTTATTGGATATGCATTGAACAGTAGCGCATGTCGCTTCTTAGTTCATAAGTCAGCTATACCTGATGTAGCTGAAGGAACAGTAATTGAGTCAAGGAATGCTGTATTCTTTGAAAATGTGTTTCCTTGCAAGAAGCAAGATGATCATTCTAGTGAAAGAATGATGGATGAAACCACTAGTTCTAATTCTCCAAAAGTGACGAGGACAAGTCCCGAGGATGTAGAACCAAGACGTGGTAAAAGAGTTAGAGTTGCTAAGACTTTTGGTCCAGACTTCATAACTTTTATGTTGGATGGTGAACCAAAGTCACTATCAGAAGCATTGTCTGGCCCAGACGCAGTGTGGTGGCTAGAAGCTATCAACAGTGAAATGGAATCCATTAACACATGGGTGTTAGTAGACTTGCCGGAAGGCTACAAGGCCTTAGGATGCAAGTGGATTCTGAAAAAGAAATATAAACCCGATGGTACTGTAGATAGGTACAAAGCTCGCCTAGTGGTGAAAGGCTTCAAGCAGAAAGAAGGGCATGACTTCTTTGATATTTACTCACCTGTTACGAGAATAGCTTCCATCCGGGTGCTTCTTGAGATTGCTGCGTTGCACAATCTTGAGATTCACCAAATGGATGTGAAAACTGCGTTTCTGAATGGTGATTTAGAAGAAGAGATATACATGGAGCAACCTGAAGGGTTTGTTGTGCCCGGGCAAGAACGCAAGGTATGTAAATTGGTAAAGTCTCTTTATGGATTGAAGCAAGCGCCGTTGCAATGGCACTTGAAGTTTGACAATGTGATGTTGACAAATGGATTCACTATCAACGAGTGTGATAAGTGTGTTTACATTAAGAACACAGATAACGGGTTTGTTATTGTGTGTCTTTATGTTGATGATATGTTGATAATGGGCAGCAATAGTGTCATTATTAACGAGACAAAAAACATGTTGAAAAGAAAATTCGATATGAAAGATATGGGTCTAGCTGATGTGATTCTCGGAATCAAAATTTTGAGGACTAATGAGGGAATTGCCTTAACGCAAACTCATTATGTTGAGAAAATGCTTAAGAAATTCAACTCGTTTGATTGTAAGCCAGCAAAGACTCCTTTGGAGCTCAATGTCCATCTAAGCAAGAATATGGGTGAGCCTGTTGCTCAAGAAGAGTATGCAAATGTTATAGGAAGTTTGATGTTTATCACAAACTGTACTAGACCAGATCTTGCTTGTACGGTGAACAAGTTGAGCCGATTCACGAGCAATCCAAGCAAGGAACATTGGAAAGCTCTGTGCAGAATTTTGAGATACTTGAAGTATACTATTGGCTTTGGATTGCACTACACAAGATATCCCCAAGTACTTGAAGGGTACTGTGACGCAAATTGGATCTTTGATTCAAAAGACTCATTTTCGACGAGTGGGTATGTGTTCACTGTGGGGGGTGGTGCCGTTTCGTGGAAGTCAGCAAAACAGACGTGTATTGCTCACTCCACCATGGAATCTGAGTTTATCGCTTTGGATAAAGCAGGGGAAGAAGCCGAGTGGCTCACAAATTTCCTAGAATGTATTCCATGTTGGAAGAAATCAGTGCCCACAGTAGTGATATACTGTGATAGTAAAGCAGCTATAGGTAGAGCACACAGTGGCTTCTATAATGGTAAGTCTCGACACATTCGTCGTAGACATAATACCGTAAGGCAGTTGATTACAAGTGGTGTTATCGCAGTTGACTATGTTAAGTCAGTGGATAACATAGCGGATCCATTAACAAAAGGTTTAAACCGTGATCAAATGCATAGATTGCTAAAAGGAATGGGACTGTAAACCACATCTTAAAAGATGAGTATAGTGGTAACCCAACCATACGATTGGAGATTCCATGGGATTGGTTCAATGGGAAACAAAGCTATACAAATCTAGTTGTAACACTCAGAAGATTTTAATCTTCGCCCATTCTTCAGAAAGCATTGAGTGTTGTAACCTGCACGTGGTAAGAGGTTAAGTCTTTTGACTTTTAATGATTCTTGAAATCTCAGGGAGATGAAGTATGGCAGGATACTCATGAAAGAATCACCTATGTAAGTGAGAAGTGGGGCCGCTTCGTGTGTGTGAGTCACTTATGAATTCCAAAGAGGTGTTCCATGGCCGAAACGGACACAAACGTGAGAACTGATGGAGTTGAAACAATATTGTGTTGATGCTATTGACTAGGCATACACCAAGGAGGAATAGTTCAAGGCATCGCGTCCACTAGCCCGCCGGTATGTCCGATAGTGTTGGCTATGGAAGGTTCAAAACCACAAGTTACCTTTCCAAAGACAGTATCGTTTCTCGAGAACTGAGCAAAAAGTCTGCATACATGCATTTGTGTCTGGTGTTGGTTTGAGCTTGCAGCGCTCTAACCAATGTGGGGGATTGTAAGAAAAACGTGAGGAAATTTGGAAAGCTTTAAGCTTTTCATTTTCCAAGTCTCTTGGCCTTTCATATGATGTAACCTCCAATATGTTTATGAGGTGCCTTAATGCCGAGACCTCTCGTGTGGCCACTCCTATCCTATAAATGGGTGTGGATTTGAGAGATGAGAACACACCAACAATCATTTTCTCTTCTCTCTAAGCTCAAGCATTCTAGTTCGCATCTTAGGAGCACTACATTGCTCGGTTCTCGCCTCCAATTCAAGTTCGTCGGAGCCTACGAGTTTGAGGTGCTTCAACTCGGTAGGAGGAAAGTCGTTTCATCTTTGGGGACGTTGCGCCAATCCGTGAGCACTAGCCGGGGCGTATCTCGTCTTGCGGAGAGAGGGTTACCTCGACTCGACTTGAAGAAGACAATAGTTTGCATCTTGTTCTCTTATTGTTTTTCTTTTGTTTTATTTACCTTCTAGTTTTGGTTCTTTTGTAATAGCAAGAGTTGCCCGTGTAAAGGCTACACTATTTCCAACAACAAACATATCTCCAGATCCAATGGCTCAGGAGCATGATCCTCATGGAGTTGCCACGCGGCAGCAATCGGTTCTCCCAGGTAAGTAACAGGCCATAAAACAATTGGGCCATTGCACAAATTCTGGGCCTAGAATTAAATCAGTCCAAAGCATTTAATTCACCAAGCCCAAACATTTCATTGGGGTCCATTTATCTCACAATGTGGTTTTGGGTAATGAAACAAAACTATCTCAAGGGATATGATATCTTTTATGAACGACAAAAGATAATAAGACCTCAATAAGATAGGGTGATATGGTGTAATTCAACATTTGATAATCCTAACGTTATGTAGGAAGAAAAATGGACAAACAATAAAATATTTATTAAGTTGTACACATTACAAAATGTTCGATTCACACTAGTTATGTAGTTGATCCCTTAAGAACAAAAGTCTAAGTTAAAAGATTTGACAAAGCATGAATAGTTAGATTTCCCTTTGTCAAATTATAATACTACTACTTGATTAGCTGACATTATGACGAAGTTGTAACTTCGAGGAATTTCGTAAGCTTGTCGAAAATCTTGTTACTTAACTTGAGGTGGAGTGTTGGAAAAACTAAAGAAAATTCGGAGGCGACCAAGACAATTAGGTCCTTTATTTGTCATTAACTTAATGTTGTTGGAAATTATGATTAATCAAATTACGATACTAAGAAATATGATAGTGAAAAGAATAATATTTGTACGCAAATATAAAAAAAAATATTGAATTTCGAAAAATAATTAAAATACCACTTGGGAAATAAGAATCTTTTAAGTAGTGCCACTTTACTTATTTTTAGGATCAGTAGTGATTTAAAGACATAATGTCTCCAAGCCATAATACCCTTATGGCATTTTGACATAGATATATTTTTTATAATGACTACTTTACCCAATATCATATTAAATGGATACAAATCTAATTAAGTAATATTAAATCAAATTAAATATCTTTATCTAAATGCATATTTATTGATTTGATTAGAGATAAGCTACAATCATGCTCGAAACTTTTTACATGTTTACATATCATTTTTTTCATGTTAATTTTATACTATATTCATGAATTCAGATTATAAATTATTGATTATAATGCATACTAAATTATTATTTAATAATTAAATAATTTGATAACTTCATATATTATTATTTTTTTAAATAAATTTTTATCTAATCAGTGGATAATTTAATTATGAGTTATTTTCCTTTTTTTATGTAATACTTTTATAGCCGGTTAATTTTATTATTATTTTTTGTTAAATTTCTTATTCAAATTTGAATTGTATGATTAAATAATAATAGTAGCTATTATGATGAATCATTTATTTGCGTTATCTTTTGTATTTTTGTATTAATTTTCTTAACTTTTATCACATGTAATATTCTTTTTATGTTTTGATTGACAAGTACTAGTTAGACTTCGACTCTATAAAATGGGGAGTGTTAGGGTGCCACCACCTCTTAAAATAACACCATACCACTATTTCTAGCCAATCATTTGTACACGTGGACGAATAGTAAGCTGCCACGTGGCAAAAAAAATTTGAAAAAGACGGCCAGCAATTTCCTACACTATATACAACAATTTTTCTCGGACAGCAATATCCAACACGCTATACAGCAATCTATAGATTGCTATGTAGCGTTTATGATATTGTTGTGTAGCGCTTATAATATTGTTGTATATGTGGTGTCACGGTGTCACTTTAAGAGGTGTTGTCATTTTAACACAAACCCTATAAAATTATGCTTAGAAAATTAACTTTATAATGTTTCAAAAATAAAAAATTATTGTATTTTTGAATACGAAAATAATTGGATGAATCAACTTTTCCCATTTTAGATTATTTAATATATCGTACATCAACTAATATAATTAAGAATTAAGAAAATTAAGAATCGTAAGCTCCATTAATAATATCCTTTTTCAGTTAGTAATATTAATATAAGAAAATGAGAAGATTTTAAATATATAGCTTTAAAATGTTAAATATAGGAGTATTAGTTAAGAACATGTGATTTTTTTTTGTTGAGTTGTAATTTCAGAAATAATAGTAAAAATGAAATGTACAGGATTAATATTAAATTTTAAAAATTTTAAAATCAAAATTACGTACTCAATTAGTATTAAAATCAAAACTGCATCTCAAATAATTTTAAAATCAAAATTGCATACTCCAAATTTGTTGCTACATGGTATAGTAAAATTTCAATATTTAATAGTAAAGAAAAGTAAATATTAATCATGGTCAATAGAAGCATTAACAATGAAGTAAAAATAATAATAATTTAAAGTAAATATTATTTATAGTTTGAAATATAATTTAATTTTTCTTGATACAGTAAATTTAGTTAACAAACTCTATATTTTACAAATAATCAAATTAACCTTATCAAGATCTTAATTAATTACTACTTCCATATATAAATGCATGGACAACAAAGTATATATATAAAATTTAAATTTAATTTAAAATTAAATGTAAAATAAAATTACTACTTTAACCTCGTTATGTCTTATACATTATGTCTCCAAAATATTTTTGTTTTAAGATTTTGATTAGTGTTACCATAATCATACCAAAACAAACATGCCTTTAGAATTTTCTAAAATTATTTATTGATTCCTTGGCTACTCCTTTCCTTGTAGGATATGAATTAGGCTTATAAAACAGACGTAAATCTCCTTCCAAAAAGATCAAGTCCTGTTAAAGATACATAAACAATCGAAAAAGCTCTCCAAATCCCAACGTGTGAAGAGAAAGATTGTCGTCTTATTCTAGTGGAGAAATTGTATTTGTAGCTGAATTAGGAAAACCTTGAAGATGAATGGGCAGAAAAGGAAGAAATACGATAGCGAGGAAGAGGAATTAGTCGAAACATGGAAAAAATTGAAGACTGTGGTTGATGATATGCCCGGAATTCCGATTGCTCCGCTGGATACTGGGAATAACAAGCAGGGCGTCATCTTTGTCCTCGAAATGGAGTTGGGCAAAGTTGGCAAGGTTTGTTTCCAATTCAAAATTGTAATCGTCTAATTGATTTTTGTTTACAGACTTATCAGCTATTGAGATCAGACGAGCATGAGGAACAAAAACCGGAACCCCGCTGATTATCGCCCTGATATTGCTTTTCAGGTCTCAAAAATATTAAAATAAAAGTTTTATGTTTTGCTATACAATTTTAGGATATTACTCACATGAAAATACAATCTAGGAGCTGATGATAATACTATTTCTTCACCTTGTGTTCTCTAACATACTCAACATATTGTCAATTTTAGGCAATCCAAACAATTTTAGATAGTCGTGTGAACAAAACTGGGAGGCTTAAAGCACTATATGTAAGCACACAGCAAGGTGATCTTATAGAGATCAAACCTCATGTGCGTATGCCAAGAACATACAAGAGCTTCGCGGGTCTCATAACACTTTGAGCCACCACATTTTGCTGATCAATGTATTGTTTTTGATAGACAACACTTGTGATCTTTCTTACAGCACCACATTAATGCAGCCGCAGCGGTGAAAGGCTTTTACAAAATATCAAGAACCCTGTGACCAAGTACTTACCCTCCAACTGTCGTAAAATAGGTGGAGTGGATTTTCTATGCCCATCTGTGTTATTAGTGTTTTCTATTTGGTACTGAATTAACTGCAGCTGGTTTCGTTGGACCACAGGCTTATCACATAGTTCGGAAAAATTGGTGGATATGCACAGCTGCATTGCTAATATCAACGAAGAGATGGATATAGTTTTTGTGGTACGTTATCTGGCTTCTTCAAAAATTTATTCCTTGTTTCGTTTCACTTTCTTTATCAGTGCTGTTTATTCATTACTATCCTTCTATGGTGCATTGACAGTTAGGAGCAATGGCCTATGGGAGAATTGATAAAGATTATGTTGAAGATTATGTTTCAAGTAAGTGCCATACAATCCGTGCAATGTGCAAGTTAACATCTTTTGCAGTTCTTTGCTTGCATTTTCTGTTCCTTACATTTGTAAGGAAGAAAGAGGTATAAAAGTTGTCACTCATCTCATACCCGAGGGGCACATATACCTCTAAATTTTTAGGGTCCATTTAGAATGATGAACAACAGGACTTATATTTTCAAAAGACAAACAATAAGACACTTCTGTTGGATTGATACAGAAGACAACTTTTGCAGGCTGGGCAGGAGATATTACCATTGTCATAGCGCCTTTGCTTTACTTTCTACAAAATTGATTAATGAATTTAATTAGAGAAGGATAAGCCATGTGATTGATATCTAAGTGGAAGGAATATGCCTAAAACCCAACATGATCACGGGCCTTTTGGTGATCTACTCATTTAAAATCAAGAAAGTGAACACTAGACACAGGGGAATGTTAGTGATTCACCCGTTGTTTGTGCAGTCACTTCTCTTGTTCAGATTACTTGTTTGAATAACTACTCTTGGTACAGTGAAGCAACATATGCTCTTGATTAAAATATATCCAAATCCAGATTATCTAGTTTAGAAGTTATTCAGCCATATTACTTAATTAGCCAAAGATTATCTTGGTTTCTGCTTGCAGTCTCCGAATGCAATTTGAGTGCTGTGTACGCCATTTCGATGATTACAAATGCCGCAGAAAGGAAGTTCAAGATCTTGTAAGGTCGTAGTGAAAGCCCGGCTGTAGCTTGGTTTCATATACATCTCTTTGTTTGGTTATGACTTATGAGTTTTAGGTCTGTGGTTAATCTTTAATTGAAATTTTGCACATTTGTTTGTTAGCCATTCTGCTCTGGCGTTTTGGTAACCAGGTTTTGGTACTTTATATTTATAGTGATAAGAAGTCACTACACATGTAAATAAGACCCTCACTCAACTCAGACACCATTGATCATATTTTTTAAAAAGTGAAAAAAGTGATCGACAAACAATGCAGTATTTTTTCAATGAGTGAGAAAGTACATGTCCGACGATCTTTGGGTCCAAATGTCCATAGTTTTGCATGTTTGAAGTTCTTAATAATACAAATTTGTAAGTCCATAGAAGCAATTCTGCATTTGTAGGTTTTCCCATCCCAGTGACAGATTTTTCTTTAACTATATATAGAAACAAAAATAAAAAGTAAATGTTGTCTCTCAAATTCATAATATTTTATTGATCATCATTTGAATCACCAATCACTTAACAAAATAACATTTTCATGATATTATTTTAAATGTATGTATATTCTTGATATAAAGCAAAAGATAAGGGATTTGGTACAACAAACAAATTGCCCTCATGAATTGTACAAGGCACAGCATCTTTGCCCCAACATCTCTCCTTAAGGGCAACGTTAAATCGGAAGTATTATAATGTCTCCAACAATAAAAAGGTACCATATTCTCCCTTCCTAAATTAAATATTCTATATATTTATTACGATGGCAAAACACATTTATAAGTTTAATTAGCTGCGTTGCTATTGTCTAAATGCTATAAATCAAAATTTGTCATATAATTAAATATTCATTATTTGAATAACGTGGCATACTCTAAACTTATTTTTCATAGATTTTCTAGAATGACCTAGTTGGAGGAAAGCCCCCAAGAGAAAACGTGAGAAGAATAAACAAGCTGGCAACATTATTTTGTGGGTGGCCCTAAGAAAGATTTCCATTTATATTAATAATATTTGGAGAAATAACAATACAAAAATATGTATTTTACCACGCCAAAAGAAAAAATCAATATGCCATTCCTTATTGAATGAAAGTGTCTACAATCATTTCAAAAGCAAAAGTGATCTATTTTGTGCTATTTAAAATTAAAAAAAAACATTTATCCAATTTTTGTGAGAGTAATTTGGATTTGGTGAAATTTGAGAGTAATGTGATCAATTTAGGGGTGGCGAAACGGGTTACCCGCAGGTACTCGCGCCCGATAAGTCGGGCACCCGTATCCGATTTCAGCCAAATTTGTTGTCCCAATATCCGCCCTGTAACATATTGGGATTACCCGTGTCGGGTATCCTGTACCCGACCCGAAAATAAATTTATAAAAGAATAAAATTATGGGACATAAAATATTTGTTACTAGTTAACTAAAATAGAAAATTTGAAAACCCTAATAGCCGATAATATTTTCTAATTAATTTACTGTATTAATTTTGATGATAAGCTTTGAATAGATTATGAATAAAAGTGAGGGGAAACCCTATTGCTAGTTCCAGTGAGTTTTCAACTAAATATTTGTTGAAAAATATAAAAATGTTTTAAAAGATATCTTAGAACACTTAGATTCTATAAAGTATTAAAAGATTGTATATAGCTAATACTAATAATATCGGGTATTCTCGGGACGGGTATACCCGCTAGTCGCTACCCGCAAAACTCTAAAACATACTACCCGATCCCGCCCCATTTCCCGTTATCTCCAGATAGCGGGTACCTAATATCCGGCGGATATCGGGTAAAAATGGGTATTACACGTTACCCACTACCCATTTTGTGACCGCTAGTGATCATCATAAATTCTTGAGTTGAATGAATAAACAATTTATGTGTAGGCATATTGTTGGAAAGTAAATGATGATAAATGGATAGATGTATATATATTGGGGTGTATAGACATGGACACCTCATACCCCATAAGGGTAGGGCTTGGGGCATATTCTTGAAGGAAAGCCGACCTGACCCACAATACCCGGCAAGAATCATGATTTTGAAAACTCATAACCAAACAAACGAATCCTTCATTTTTAAGATCGAATCCTTTCTTGGAATTGGAGTTTCTTTGGACCATCCACATTTACCTTTTTTTTCTCTTTTCATCTTCTTCTTTATTAGTCAGGGTTAATTTACTAGAATTTGTTGTCCAAATTTTTAATGAAGTTTATTTTATGGTTTCAAATTTCAATTATCCAAATTATTATAAATACCTTAAATTTTGCTACCAATTTAATTTATAGTCTCAACTCTCAACTATTGAAAGTATTTTAAATAGTCACAACTTTGCTCTGTAATTTGGCTCATGGGTCAAAGTAATTTTTCGTGTGATTAGGATGTTCAACTTATTGATATAGAATTTTTTTTCTCATATATCATAACCAATATTTATACTATCAATGTGCATTAATTGAGCTTATTTATTGGCGATTTAGTTAGCTATATTATATAATTAATAATAAAATTTAATCATAGTAAGTTAGTAAATAATACTCCTATGTACTAATGTTATAACTAAAACGAAACTCGAACCTTTCTTATTATAATACTTCATATAGTTGTACCTTCTAGGTCTCATCCTGTCATCCAGGTGTACCACTTACAAATTACTATTAGTAATATTTATTTAAGTATTACTACAGTATAATTTGAAGTTAATAGGAATCACTTACAAAATAGTTGAACTATTTAAATCTAAAGTTTAATGCATGTGACAACGTGACGGGTTTTGATGCAATGAATTTGGGCCGTTATGACTACGCATATAACTCGATCGATTATTGTTGAAGAATGTCACGCATAAATTTTCATGACTAAAAAGACAAAACTCAAAAACAATATTTGAAATATTTAGGAAACGTAAGTATTCAGACAAAAAATATGAGTATTCGTATGCGTGCACAGTGCATATATAATTATATAATACAAACAAAAATGAATTGTTGGAAGCAATCAATTTCAATATTATACAGGTTTTTGGAGGATATATGTTGTATATTACCGAACCCAAGTTATTTAAACATTTACAAGTTTGGTTGGGAGCTACTAATAATGATCATATACAAAGTTTGTTGTACAAAACAAAGGTTTTTCCATTATATTGTTAGATTAGCTTTAGTTTATAGTTAGAATAAATAAAACAATAATAATTAAGTCAATCATATAAATATATAGTAAAAGAAGATTTCATGCACAAAGCATATCTATTAAAGAAAACTCGGATGAAGGAAGGTTCAATGCATCTCATTTGTTAAAATTTGTTTATTACTTTAAGAAATCGGTTCAACAGCTCATCTTAACATTTTATTGTTTTGTTACAACTTAAAAAAATACGATAAATTATTTAATTAAGTGCTCTATACACGAAAACATGTATGTTAGTGCGTGCGTGTGTGTGAGAGTGAGATAGAGATTAGATGGTTTGCTTTAATAACCTCGTAATGTAATTTCAAGCCTATTTACGCGATTCGAGACTTAAATTACTTAATTAAATTCTTTAGACATTTTGTCATATTTACTATTTCCTCTTTTTTCACAAGAATATGCACTATTTCCTTACAACAAGAATATGCATTTTCCAATGTTAAAAACTTTTTTTTCACTAATGAGATGAGACTCGTTTTCCACTAACAATATCTTTTTTATGGTAATAAACCGCAGGTAGCATCCGAAACAACTTAGCGAATATAAGAGCATCCCCCTCCGTGCTCTTAGCTAAGAGCACGGAAGTGGGCCCGGACCCACTTTTACTCCTTGTCCTTACCTAAGAGCACAACACCCACATCCGTGCTCTTAGCTAAGGACAAGCTCAAGGGTCCCACCATTCTATTATTCAATTTAAATACTCCAATTATTAAAAATATGTCTACATTATAAAAATACATTAAAAAATAAAAATTACATAATTAAAATACTAAAAAATAAAAATACATAATGTGATTCTGGAAAAAAGATGAGAGAATGTAGATGATGATAGAATAGATGAGAATGTGAGTTTTTTTGTATTGAAGTGGGGGTATTTATAGATGAAAATGTGAATTTTGGGGGAAAAAAATTTAAAAATAAATTAAAAATGGGGAGAAAACGGATATATTTTTTTGGGAAGTGGGAAAATATTTTTTTTATTTAAAAACATATTTTTTAATTAATTTCGCATTTTTTTAAAAATAAATAAATTAATTAAATAAGCTAACGGCTATGCCGTTGGCGAATAAGGCGACGCCACGTGTGCTGCTCAGCGGCACGGACGTGCTTTTAGCTAAGAGCAGCGCCATGCCGTTGGCACGGACGGACGCGCTCCATCAGCAGACGGACGAGGCGGTGCTCAGCGGCACAGACGGACGAGCACGAAAGTGTTTACCGCTGCGGATGCTCTAAGAAATATTAATCTATCATGAAGAAGCCAACTAACTACGAATGTCTTGTGGCGCCATCTCTAGAGCATGGAGTCCTCTACCAAACCCATAAGCAAAATGTGACAAATAATTGGCACCAAAATTCTCTTCTCAATGCACATGATGGATGACCATCGAATCAAAATCTTGAATCAAAGAACGTACCTTTTGCACAATGGCTCAACAACTAATAGAGACATCATAACGTCTCAAAATCATTGATACTCCAACAAAGTTGTCACTCTCCACCTCTAACTTTCGAAAACCTAAATCCGTTGCCAGTTATAGACCATATAAGATGCACCAAAGTTTTGCATACTTTAATTACTTTTTCTTTTTATCTCTCTCTTACTTTACAATTTTGCATTATAACTGTGCCGAACCTAAAAGTGCATATTCTTTAGGGACGGAGGGAGTAGTATTATTTGGGATCTAAACTGAATGAATAATTAAATACCATTAAAGCCTATTTAAGCAATGATTTTTATGTTACTATAACATAAAAATATACAGATTCTCTTAACCACATCCTCCCTCCCGATTTTCATGTATTTGCAGAGTAATAAATCATGAGGTATTTAATTTTTTATTTGTGAGCAACTCGTAACTTCAAATAGATGTGATAGTATATTTGATTTGATATTTGATTTATCATAGTCGTAGGCATCAATTGGATATTCCTCATAACAAAGTCCACGCCTATCTTTTCTTTCTATTCTGAATAATACTTTACGTACTAAAAATATTAAGGACGAACATTATACTTATACTAGTGTAACACCCGTGCTATGCACGGATCATTAATTTGTATATTTATCTAAATTTTAAAAAATTAAACAATACCTACATGCTATAAAGAAATTAATACAAATAAATATGTATGCAATAATTTAATCTAATACTACAAAATAATAGTAATAAATTTAAGAAATTCATATGGAATATAATACACAAATATTATGTATAAGTAATAAACCTAAAATTAAATTAAATTAAATTTTTGTATATTAATTACAGAAATAAGAATTTAAATTTCATAAATTCATATATTCATAAATTATAGTTTAATTCATTTATCACTCTACTTAATAATGTACACATACTTATCAGTGCACAAAGGTTATCAGAATGATAATTCTAATCACTGGTTAGGCAATGTCCTAATCCATTCGTGTAATAAAAATTTGAGATTTTATTCTCTTTCTTATGTTACATATTTATAATTCTATTTTTCATTATATAATTTATTCTTAATTGATTTCTCATTAGTCACCTATATAAATAGGTCATTCTATATTTATTTTGCATTAACTAATTTTCTTAATTTTTCTATATTGCTCCAACATTATTTTGATATACTATTTCGTATGTTAAAGTTAGATATCCATATAATATGTACTCTGTTTTTAGTACAAGTCACATAGAAATACATTGAATAAGATAATCAGTAAATAATATAATTCTATTTATTTATGTATTTTATGTGCTTTTAATATATAGTACGGAGTAATATTTAAAAGTAATATTACCTTTTATTACATATAATTCCCTATTTTTTTTCAAAATATTATAAATGGAAACCCAAATCCATATGCTAAAACTCAAAACCTGAATCTATATAGAAAATTATGGAAACCCAAAACTCTAAGACCTAAAACCTTCTACAATAATTTCTTAGCATTAAATAATTAATTAGCCAAATACATTTATATTACAAATATAAATTGAATTATATAAATTGAGCTAATTTATATTGAAACCCATTAATTGAATTAAGTTAACTAACAAATTGACCTATTTCTATTTAGTAGAGTCATCGAGGTTAAATAAATGATATACAACTTCCTCTTCTTCACGCTTAATAGCACCTCCATCTTCTGCCTCACGGTTAATCTTCTGCAATGTTCAAATCAAACATGAAATAGTCTAAATTAGATTATGTCAGGATTCACAAGTAATAGATGGTTATATTAGATTTTCAAACATATAAAGTATTGATAAGAAACGGAAACACAATAAGATATGAGCACCATTTTGACATCATGGACCATGAATCCTATTTGTGTTGTTATCGCATGTACTACTAACCTTGCAAGACGTTGCCATTTAATGCTCATTTTTCAATATCGTCGACATGGAGTGCATGCTTATTTGCATTAAGCCTTGCACATTAAAAGGACAACAAAACAAAATTTAGATAATAAAAAAGATAACACCCTCAAAAAATACGGAGACTGCTGCCACACAAAACTTCCTCCTTTCATTGCTCTCTCTTTTATTCCAATGTCATATCAATTGTATTCGTAGCATAATCCCTAAGCTCTAAAAGAAGACATAAAAGTGAATAAACCTAATTAGAAACATAAACAATTAAGAAAAGAACAAAAGAGAGAAAACTTGAAAGAAAATTACCATAAAAATGGAGGTTGAAAATGAGGACTCGATATTTAAATATATATATGAAGCAAAACAGTGAAATAATTGGGCATTATTAGCATTTACTAATATTAAATTTAATTGCGCAACAGCATCACATTGATTTAATCATTAATATGCAAATTATATTTGCAAAAAAGACGTGCACGATAGATTCAATTAAGTTTGGAAATTTGTAACGTTCAAGGGCGCTAAAATTGGTGTATAACAATATTTTTTGTGTGTCACCATTTTTCATCAATCATGTAAGTATATTTAATTGATAAATCTTGCTACCCACGTGTTTAATCTATATGATTTTTCAGTTATTCAATTACAAAAATCTATAGTACTCTTTTTTATAAATTAATTAGGATAATATTTCAAAAGTTTTCATTTACTCCACTTACAATAAGATTAAAAAATATTGTAATTTCCTAAGTTTAAAACTATTTTATTCCATATTATACATTACAAATTGGAATAAAGTTTAATATAATTTCAAAGGCTGATAGTCATGTGTGTATTTAATACATTATACTAATGAAAATTAATTTTTTATTTGAATGTTCTAAATGTGTGAGTGCGGAAATTAATACTACTGCATAATACATGGAGTATTCATAAACGGATGATTGGAAAAATTAATGCACATAGTGGATTACAGGATATATGAAACTGCCGTAAAAAATTAATGCACATAGTGGATTACAGGATATATGAAACTGCCGTATGTGATTTTAAAGTTGTATCTAAAATTAAATTTTGATTAATTGCAATGACACCCAAAATTAATAAATATTCAAAATTGTGCCCAAAACTCGGCTTTTATATTAGTATAGATTAACTGAAAAATAAAATAAGTGCTGACTTTCACCGAATCAAATCTTTATGAATTTTTTAGCTAAAATTTGTACGACTATGCTACTTTAGAGCACTCCCAATGGAGTTCCCTAAAAACTCCCTTATTTCTCCCTAACTCCTGCCACATCAGCGCCACATCAGCACCAAAATTTATCCCCAGTTTTTAGCCAAGTGCTACATTGGTTTCTCCCTTATTTCTCCCTTATTTCTCCCTAACTCAACATTTCATTTTTACATCATTATTTTTTATATTATTTAATTTTCCCTACAAATGTATTTAATAAATAGACTAATAATGAACAATTCATCGTTGTATTAATCATTGGAAAATATAATACAACGAGAAAAAAAAAACTACAAATAAAAAACGCAAATAAACAAAGATTTAAAAAAAAAAAATCTAAGACGGAGGGGCCGGAGGGGCGTCGGGATCGAGCCCCAGCGTACTCTGCAGGTGTTGGATGCATTTCCAGAGGGCCGCCTTTTCTTCAGGGGTCCCGCCGCCGGTGAAGTACAGCGTGTACATCTGGGTCAGATTGGCGACATTGCTCGAATAAGTGGCTTTTTCTAAGTCGATGACGGATTCCGACGCGACTTCCGACGTTGCGCCCTTCCCCTTCCGCCTCCCCTTCGCCTTCTTCACTCCCTCCGGGCGCTCGTGCGGACCATCCCCACTCAAGTCGATGTGGGCCGCGCTCCCCTCGCTCTCCGAAACGCTAAGTCGCGAGCGCACCGATTTCCCGTGCAGCGCGTCGTGCATTCCCGTCCGGAATTTGGGGAGATCCTTCAGCTTATCGTAGATGTTCCAATACTTGAAGCCCTTCGTCGACAAGTACTGGCTACTATACATCCGGATGGCCTCATCTCGGACCATGTGCTCGTTCTGGCCACTCGTCATGTGAGTCATCAAGTTAGAATAAATACCGTTGAAGTGCCCGCAGTCCCTCATGAGGCGCTCCCAATGCCGACGGATCGCCTCGCTGCCATGGTCCTTCATTGAGGCAGTCTTGTGGCTCCTGTACTTCGCGGCAATCCGCTCCCAGAATATGATCTCAGTCTGGTAGTTGCTGCGCTCCGCGTCCTGTGACGTGTCCGCCCAGCAGTCGGCTATCAGCTCGGACTCTTGCAGAGTGTAAGTAGTCCTTACCCGCTTCGGCCTCTCATCGGAACCCGTATCAGTCGCAGCCGACGACGCCGGCGCCTTCCCCCTCCCGCTCCTAGAAGGCGGCTCGGTGGGCGTTTCTTCCACCTCGAAGTCCTCCGCGCTCAGTGTCGCGGCCTGAGATTCTTGGTCGCCTGGGGTTGATCCGGGGGTGTCGAACTGGGGCCGATACACATCGTCGGCTGGAAAGGGCATTCTGCCGGCAGAGTTGAAGTACGGAGAAAGTCTCCGCGCCGGAGGAGTCTGCAAAGGAGACGGACCCCCGTATGGAAGTTGGCCGGGAGGAGAACCCATCGCCAACAACGACTGCATCCACTGCTCGTTTGCTTCATCCGTGTTGGGAATTTGTGAACTCGACTCTTTCCCCTTACCCTTATCCTTACCCGATCGGGAACTTTTCTTCCAAAAGCTCATAATTTTGATGAAAATTGAAGATTGGGAGAAGAGATTGAAAATGGAGAGAATGAAGATTGTGGGTGATGAATGGAGGAAGTGGAGGAAATATTTATAGGGGTGGAATGTAAAATAGCCGTTGGGTTCAAAAAAAAAAAAAAAAAATTTTAATTATCGCCGATTATCGCCGAGCGTCGCCACAGTGGCCGGCGATCGCTCGGCGATAATCCGGCGTTAGAACGCCACTCGGCGAAGCAACGGCAACATTATCGCCGAATTATCGCCGACTTCGCCACAATGGCCGGCGATAATTCGGCGATAACCGGCGATTTATCGCCGAGAATTCGCCACCTCCATTGGGAATGCTCTTATCCCCATTTGAGACACATTTATTCATCAAACAAAGAATGTAATAAACAATATCTTTATATGCATAAAAAATGTGACTTTTGGAAGGGAATATGATTCAGTAAACATTATTCGAATGCCTACGCAAGAATATACATTTTCAAATGCGCCCTTTTTATTGCTTTCCAAATTTGAGGATCGATCTAATTTATTTAAATTTTTTGACCAATCATTATTCTGTTACATAAAATCCACATACAAAGATGCAAATTAAATGATAACAATGTTTAGTATGATAACATTTCTAATGTTCCAATTGCTCACAATCCAAATTCTTATCCAGTACAAATTCTTATCCAGTATCACACACACATGATGATATGACATAAAATCTTAAATCTTAAAAAACAGTTCAATTTTTAGCTCACATTAAAATGATTATCTAGCTACTTATTCCACCTAACTCAAATCTATGTATAATCCACCTGGAAATTTTGTAATATCAGCTATAAATTGAACACATTTAATTTTAATTAGGATTTTAAAGTGAAAACAGAAATCGGCAACATTTTTAAGAGTTAAAAATTGCGTATACAAACTATATGTATGTAGTATATTTAACCCTATATATGTGCATATTTTTTGTATATCAATTATCAATTACTACATTGAAACGGATGAGTGCGATTTTACTCTCTAGATCCACCATTATACGCATCACATATATTATTATGGATAAACTTGAAATGGTTGAAAAATATATTACTCCTACGTTATAATTAGTAGATAATCATTTTTTCATAAAAATCAATTCTCGGTGGGTGAATGAATTGGGGAAGTGAATTTCTAGACTAAAATAAAGGACATATCATTATACTACTAGTATAATACTTGAAATTTTCAATATCACTAATAATAGTAACAAAACACATACACAAAAACACTTGGCATGGGCATACGAATGTCATCATCGTTGGTAAAATATTGTAGGGACAAAACAATGATGAAATTTGATAGAGAAATTTATGTAAGTTTCCTAATTGGGTGGACACAAATCTAGTGAGGGAATCTACTTGTCCTAAACATGGAGGGACACTGCCCCGATTGGGATATATCCATTTCTCAATTATTTTTCCAATTATATAGATTTCTCTCTAGAAGAGCTTCACTCACATCACATCTATTGAATTAAATACGTTCCTTTCCTACTCGTGGCAAATTAAGAAAACTTTATCGAAAACTTAATTTTTGAATTTCATAAAAATTAAAATTAAGATATAGGAGGGACCCCAGTCCCCTCAGTCTAGAATATAGAAAGTTAGAATTCAATTATAGGGGTTGAGACTATGAGTTATTACACATATCAAATTTATCATACAATAAGTTAATTAGGATGAAAAACTATGAGATATTACAAAATACTGATCGAATTAATTTAAAGGGATTTTTTTGCCATTTTATTGGATTCGAAGTTGAATCATGAACTCATTTAGCAAAACAATGAATCAAACATAAAATCTGACTACCTAAGAATTTGAAATGATTCATAATTTGGAGGATATATATATCTAACTCATTTGAGTCAATCGCAATAACGCTTTATATAATTATAAGTCGTAAAAATTTTATGCAATGCAAGAAGGCAATAATCGGATTTTCAATACAATTAATTGGTACATTTATTCTTTCAACAGAAAATTAACTATAATTACTTCCGTTACCATTTACCAACCCAAGTTAAATAAATGAGAAATCTTGGTATTTTATAGACGATGTAAACATAAAAAGACGATATATATATTTAAAATTGTGTATAATAAACTCCACGTTTATGCCGTAAATCGCAAACCACTCGCAATTTCGAATCTTATCTTTTATAATCAGTCACTGTTTTGTGGTCCTCATAAATTGACTTGTGATAAAAATAAAGTTGGTTGTTGCTCGTTTATTTTGATATACAAAACTACATATCTTGTGTAGAATTTCCCAAGCGACTTTTTTCTTTTTTAAATCGTGATATTGAATTTAATTCCCACTAGCTAGTTTTGGCTTAAATTCTTGTTACTCATTCTACTACATTAAAGCATGTGTCTGCGACATATATTTTCAATTTCCACATATGGATCCAAGGGAGGATTATTCCCTTGCACAAAACTTTAACTAGTCGCAAAAATTTTCAAATTTGACCGATGGAATAAAGCGTTGTGAGTTTTGAAAAATAATGGATTTGTGCAAATATTCATCTTTTATGATGTTTCAAGACTTCTCGGCCTCTCATATTTTATTTTATTTTGAACTCAAACTTTTAGATAAAAATAAAATAAAGAAAGAAAAGTCGGGAAAAATCAAGAATATCACTTTTGCCAATGGTCCCTTTGACTAATAAGTAAACTCGAGTCAATGATTCATTAGTAGTATAAATTAACAAAGGAGGCACTAGACATAGTGCAAATGTGAAATGAAATTACTCATGATTATGGTAATTGACATTGGTATTGGATTTCTAGATAGTCAAAGCTAAAATCATGGAGTACAACTTAATGCTTAGTATCTGCATTGCACCCTTTTCAAGGAACATTAATCATTCTAAACATCACTATATTGAAAATACAATTTGAGTTGGTTCTTTTCAATTTTTTTGGCTAATTCGATGGACAATAATAGCTTATAGAGGCAACAATGTCTTTCTAGTATTTAACTATTTTATTTTATTTTAATTTCCTTATAAAGCAACTCCAGCCAGAACAATAAAAATTAAGTATAAATTACAAATAGTGAGTAAAATTTATAAATGAGTATTTTTTTTATCAATTATCCTTTCACATAGAAAGCAAAATAAATACTGGTAGTATTAAATTTCCTAAATTAATGTGCCACGACTGCGATGTAAACAAAATGGCCCACCACAACACATTTTTCTGTGTGTAAATTACGACTTGAGATAACAAAATAAATTTTAAAAGCGATTTTGCCATAGATTTTGTTAGAAAGAAAATCACAAAAAGTATATTTCGATATCATGACAGCAGCGGAAAAACCTCTATATATATTTATTAAAATAATTCAGATCTAGTAGAAGGTTGACGGTTCTAATTGAAAATTTTCCCGTTATTAACGTATGTCATTAATTTGATTAATAGCGTAAGGAAAGGTTTAGTTGATACCTTTATGCGGAACCTGTTGAGAGACCTTCAAACTCTACGAAATTAAAGACATCATTGATAGTGGATAATTAAATTCGACGTTATTTTGAATTAAGACAATATTAACTTTTTACTTAGCACGCAAATAATTATCAATCTATCTATATATATACACGTACAAGTTACAACATATGAAGATGCTAACACTTGCTGATTCCTCTTGAATTTGATTTTCTTAAAAGATTACCACTCTAGCTCGTTTATTACTATTGGAAACATCACTTGTATTTCAGAAGTAAATCTTTTCATAAACCGAAATTTGTATAGTAGATAATCCAACTATCCAAGCAAAATTAAATCCCAAAATAGTTATGAATTAAAATTGAATTGATAACACATTGTTTCCACATTATTATGTTCAAGTCATGACAACGTGTATAGTACTCCATGATACAAGTATGCAATGTAAAATAACAACAAAAATGAGCCAGTGCTTACATCATATGTATCTCAATGGTGGATTTTGGGGGGTCCCCCACACACTCAAAGACCTACCAGAATGACCTTAATTATCAACCTAATTAATCAATTTACTTACATTAAAAGATTAATGGAGGAAATACAATAATGTGGTAAAGTGGTTAGTTATTTATCTTTTCTTGGGTAAATTTCCAAGTAAGGTACATTTTAACTTTTTAGTACTAGAACAAAACTGAGAGCCCTTGCATAGTAGTAGCATAAAAAACAACAAACAGACTTCTATGATTATATATCAAAAAAAGAAAATTAATTATTCTTTATTACTGAATAGTTGAAACACCCCACCTGCCCTAGAAAAATTTTAAAAAAAATGGAGTAATAACTAAATAAGTGTGTGAGAGAGGTGTAGGCTGTGTATATATAACATAGATAGAAAAAAAAAATGTGCAAGGCCACGTTCAAAGTTTTGTTTTCCCACAATTCTTTATTCTTTCTAATCTGTATTGCTTGCCTTGCAGTTCAATTCCAAGCTGGAAATATGCAACAAAATCTTTGGTAGAAATCTGGTCAGATCTTGCCTTCTGCCCCTCTTCATTTTGCTTCATTACAAATCTCCTTTTTCCTTCCCATTTTATCTCCTTCCTCACCTCACACAACCAAAACCAAAATAAGAAAACTTTGTAAAAAAAAGGAAAATGGGCATGGCAGCAACAGATGATCAATTTCATGTTCTTGCTGTTGATGACAGCGTTATTGATAGAAAACTGATTGAGAGGCTTCTCAAGACATCCTCTTTCCAAGGTGTGTATGTGTGTGTTTGAGGTTTCTTGGTTTATTTATGTTTTTTTGAAAGAATTTGATTGGTGGGCTTTGGTTTTTGTGGATATTTTTGGTGTGAATGTTTAAAAGATTTGATTTTGATTGTGGGCATTTTGTTGTGGCAGTCACCACAGTTGATTCTGGAAGCAAAGCTTTGGAATTTCTTGGTTGGCATGGAAATGAGATAAACATGTTCAGTGAAGCCTCTATTTCTCCAAATAATCATCAGGTAGAATTTGCTATCCTCACTCCCTGAATCTGTTTCCAACTTCAACTATCTGAAAATCCCATTCTTTCCTTTTTCAGGAAGTGGAAGTGAATCTTGTTATTACAGACTATTGTATGCCTGGGATGACAGGCTATGATTTGCTCAGGAAAATAAAGGTATTTTTTTCTTTTTCTTTTTTTGGGTTGCTAGATAGGAGCAATTTATCAATAACAAACTTTCCATTTCTGGAAAAACATGCCCCTCATAAAACAATTGATGTTTGTTTAAAAGTTCTGTCCTTTTTACTGCAACTTAATTCCTATGAATAGAAATCTTGTCCAAACACTTGCAAAGTTCTCTGAAATTTAAGTGATGATATTTGTTTTTCCCCAAAGGCCAATTAGATCTAAATTCATCTTCAAGGATTTTTACTTTTTCTTATACTAAATCATCAGCTCTACTTCAACTTGTCAGGAATCTGCATTGTTGAGAGATATACCAGTAGTCATCATGTCCTCTGAAAATGTCCCTTCAAGAATAACCAGGTAATTAACTTATTAAAGTAGTTTATTTTTTTAAATAAAAACAAAATAAATATATATATGTACATCTAAATATCTGATTTCTGATCATAGAAATATTAATGGTTACAGATGTTTAGAAGAAGGAGCAGAGGAATTCTTCCTAAAACCAATGAAATTATCAGATGTGAATAAATTGAGGCCTCATATGATGAGAACCAAATTGAAGAATGATATTATTGAAAATGGAAAGCCAGAAAATGAGGAAAAGCAAGAAAATGGAGAGGAAAAGCAAGAAAATGGAGAGATTATTACAACAGGAGAAGCAGATTCAGAGATGCAGCAGTTTCAGACAGCACAATCTTTGCAACAGCAGACGTCACAAAACAACAATAACAACAATGACAACAACAAGAGGAAATCTATGGAAGAAGGGCTTTCACCAGACAGAACTAGGCCCAGATACAGTGATCTCACTGTGATGTCCAATTAATCTTTTTTTTTTAATTTCTATAATTAAGTTTTTTTTAATTTGGCATGATGAAGAGATATATATGTATGTACAGGGCTAAAGACAACTATTTGAGAATCTTACTTGGGAAACTTTTGGTCCCAATTTTTTGTATTTACTAATTTTAGTGTGGAAAATGGGAAAAGACACGAGAAATAGTTGTGATTGTGGATCAATATGCTTTTTTGGATGCTGATTTTTATTTTTTTTTATTTTACTAATTTGGAAATTCCATCATTTTAAAATGAAGAAAACCATGTGAAGAAATACTTGATGTAGCGCCTATTACTATCAAACTTGAAATTCAATAATTAATGTGATATATGTACGATTGTTTTGTGTTAAAATGACAACACCTATTAAACTGACACTGTGACACCACATATCCAGCAATATTATAAATGCTATACAACAATATTATAAACAGTGACACCACATATTCAACAATATTATAAACGCTACACAACAATCTATAAATTGCTGTATAGCGTGTTGGATATTGCTGGCCGAGAAAAAATTATTGTATACAGTGTTGTATATTGATAGCTGAGATTTTTATACTTGAGCATTTTTTTATTGCCATATGGCCACTTATTATTCATCCACGTGTACAAATAATTGGCTAGAAATAGTGGTATGATATTATTTTAAAAGGTATTGTTATTTTAAAGCACCTCTATTTAGGGTTAATTTGTAGTATATGACTTTTCAGGGTTAATTTGTAGTATATGACTTTTCGACCCAAATTACTCTTAAACGAGTTGAGCCCAATAGTTATGAGTGTAAGTGGACTTTAAATAGCCATCAAAAAATAAAAGGTGATTGATTGTGCTTTTGGGCGAGTTTATTTATCATTGGGGGTGAGATATAAGGGTGGGTGTAAATATGATGATTATCATAAATCAATTTCTTATATTATTTTATTTTATTATGAATCTTAAGTCAGCTTTAGTGGCAATCAAGATTAGTTGTAATTGGGCATGTAGGGTATATAGTTGCACATGGGGT
Source organism: Salvia hispanica (assembly GCF_029641045.1). Classification (NCBI taxonomy): domain Eukaryota; kingdom Viridiplantae; phylum Streptophyta; class Magnoliopsida; order Lamiales; family Lamiaceae; genus Salvia; species Salvia hispanica. The sequence continues at coordinate 36,485,495 of NC_142696.1, forward strand.
TCCAACTCTCTCTCTCTCTGCATATATACACAACTAATCATATGTGGATAATCCATTTGTACAATCCTTTTATATCTTCTTAGATTCGTTTTAGCTTTAGTGGATCTTCTCTTGAGAGGGACCTGGGTCTGTAGGGTTCGGACAATCATATTATTTACATATTTTTATATTTTATGTTCATTCTAATTAAAATTTTTGTTTTCAACCTAAAATTTGAATTGTGAGACATCATTACATCAATTCCTTAGCATCATGGTTTGGCTGTTCTGAAAGTTGGATATGTGACTAAAATTTGTGACAAATTTGAATTTCATCACCGCGACTTCATCAAATATTTATAAATCGATAGTATTGGGCTTATTTAAGATGGCGTATCATTTAGGATATGAAAACATTAATAAATCTTGATATGGTTTAAGGTAAATATAAAGAGAGAATTTTTTTTTTGTAATGACACGACTACAACATATTACAAAGAAAAAGTCACATAATTTATTATGAAGAAGCCAATTAAGAGCTATGAGATCCAGCGGGACGCCTCTAAAACATAAACTCCTTTATAAAAATTATTGAAAATGAACTGTGACTCCTATTTGCGGACGAAGGTAGTATTTTCTAATCAAAAGTGGACCATACAACAACAAATTTAATGATAATAACTTATAATCCTTGTTTTTCCTTATGTCTCCCTCTCCCTTCTCTTCTCATTCCTTCAATATTGGAATGGCAGCTTGGCCCACGCTAGATCCGTCCTCGACTAAAATCATGCAATATTCAATCAAATCAATATAAATCTAATTCCAAAAATGTGTAAATTCCGTGTGGTTAAGGAGGTTGTGTCCTCATGGAGTTGGTTAGCTGTTGCGAATGCCCAATTTTTTGTAGAAATTTTTTATAGAGTGTGACACGTCGAGTCGAGGGGCCGGAGCTTATGCAAGAAGGGTGACCCTGACCCACTACTTAATTTAGTAAGCAAGTTTGAAATCGTGCTTTATCCAAGTTGGCGCATGAAAAAGAGTTATCACGCTCGTCTTAGATATTCTACACTTTGGAACGTCGATTCTTAATTTGTACGAATTAAAAAAGTCTTCACACAATCACTTCTTACACCAATTCAACAAGAATTGGGCCATCAAAGTTATGTGCTATGACCTTGTAGGAATCGTACGAATGAAAAAAGTCTTCACACAATCACCTCTTCCTCAACCCAGTGGCTAAAATTGTCTAATTTGGCTCAGCCCATATATTAAATGGATCACTTTTAAAGCCCAATAAGTTTGCTCTACTTTTCTCAGAGTCGACCCCGACATATTTTTCAAATATAATACTATACCAAATGATTTTAGATAGTAGTACTAATTTTTATATACCAAAAACTGAATTTAGTTTTCAAAAAACTTAGTCTAATAAAATTTTATTACAGCCGGATGGTATAACCTCAAATCGAGACATGGCCACGGACGAAAAAGTAATCTTTGGTTTTGAAATTTTTGTCTTCTAATTATGAAATATTTTCATAGTATTTTTCATGATTAGCAGTATTTCATAACTGACGATAAATGATTAATCTAGTTTGATTGAAAATCAGTATGTACAAAAACACACACATTGTTTTTTGGTTAAAAAATGCAAGCAAGCACCCTCAACAATCCATACCCCCTTTATGATATGTGACAAGTGAAATACATCACAATCTTTAACAGTTCAAATTTTTTTAAAGAATGTGTTATTATTCTCAACCCCAATTAGGTACTCGAATTTATTGTATGCTCTAACTCACTCTTCATTTCCAGAAAGATCGATCAATGAGATTAGAACCTTGATTACATATTCATTAACTTTCCATCAAATCAGCAATTTGCAAAATGGGGAATGGGGTTGAATAAGAAATATAAAAACAAAATTACATCATCAGAAAATAGTATAGTCGGTTAACTCATAAATGTGGAGCATAAAATATGAATGAATTCTTGCCTGGCGTTTGTCACTTTCCTTTCAAATGAATGAGTATGCCAGCAGAGTTGACCACGCATAATGCTTGTACCTCCCGCACCTGAGGTTGTACCTTCATTTGTTGATAAATCGGACTGTAGCAGTAATAACAAATTGCATTTTTTGTAATGTGTGCATAAAGTGTGTAGCACTTAGACGTTACTTATTTTATGGAGGATTTAAAATTGATTTATAGATTAGTATGCCACATATTTATTCCTATGCAATAGTTTCGGAAACAATTAGCTTTTTCTTATGCAATAATTTAGGAAATACTAATAGCTTTTCCAAATTAAGTTACTCCCTATTTACAGATTTAGGTCAGGTTAACATATGCGCATATGTAAAATGGAATATTTCCAAACAAACATTATAAAATTAAAATATAGTGCATATAATTAATAAATTGATTTAAAAAAAACATTGGACGCAACCGATTGAGGCTTTTATAGCACTGCCACTCTGCTGCCAGTGCCCGCCATCACTTTCTCGCTCTATATATGAACGTCTCTCTAGATTCCCTCTCTTGTTGCTGCCGCTGCGAAAGAGAGCTCTCATAAACCCAACAAATTATAGGTTATATGTTTTGTAAATTAATGATTTTCCCCCATTTATTAATTGATTTGCGTTTCTGCATTGATTCTTTTGTTTAATCATGCCAGAATTTGTGTGATCTTGTGTTTTTTCCGTGATCCCTTTTTCTTCGCTGACCTAAAACGATGACTGATTTTGTGTGTGTGTTTTGGTGGTTGATCGTAGTTGAGCTTGAAGGCAATTTTGCTCTTTGTTAAAGATTTGATTTTTATGGTTTCGTTGCTTGTGTTTACTGGTGATGTTTTGTGGGATTTGTGTTTGTGAAAGGGGGCATGCTTGGTTTTTAGGTTTGAAGTTAATTTATGTCAAATTAGGAGTTGATGAGAAGAGACATGTCTTTCAAGTGTTTGTTCTTGTTTGGAAAGAGCTGTTTTAAAGCTTTTATTGCAGTATGTTTGGTTAAACTATGTGTTAGATGGAAGTAGGTTAGGTTGAACTTGAGAATAGTTAGTTTTCGTGTTTACACCTATTTCAGTTTATGGCTGAGAGACGGTGAGGTTATCAGTATGTGATTTATTAGAATAAATGATCTATGGGAAGTGAAAAGAGACTAAAACCAGAATTCCTCAGTTTATTTTAGAAACATGAAATTCCTTAGCCAATGGTAGAAGTTCACTTAGGTGAGATTTAAAATGCTCGGGTAAAAGTAGAGCTTTTACTTTCAGTGCAAAAATGGCGGTTTTCTCTTTGCGGGAAATCTGAGCTGAATAAAAATAAGAAAAGGGGAAAGAAACACATTATATTATACGTGCCGGCTGAGGTTGTTTTGATTATATGACACTTAAAATTCTGTCCAGACAAAAGTTTGTCGTGTTACTTAACTGATTCATTTTGGTTGGGGTTTGTCTTGCACGGATCACCTATTGTAATGTCTTTGTGTAAGTTATATGTGTAGGCTTGTGATCGAAGGAGCATCTCAGAACTCTGTGGCTTAGCTATTCGTGAACCGGCCAAAGTATTTAGCCCTCTTTTTGGAACTTGCAAAATGACAAATGGCGAAGTTAGACAAATCTCCGTACAGGACATACAAATGGTAAGTTTCATGATTATTTTTTATTTGTAAACACATTATTTGTCCATGTGGTTTGTCGTGTAACTGTAACGGTCAGGATCAGATGGTTTAGTTATTCTATTGAAGTTAAACATGTCCAAAAAGTACGATGGGTGCTCATGTGGGATCAGTCATGTCATTTATACCGGGAAGGAATAATGATAAGATAACCATTTTTGGCATCTATACTTTTTGAGCTATTATTGTAATTAATGCATATGGTCATATAATGACATTTTTAAGCACTGATTTACAACAAAACCGGAAAATTCCTTATATTTAAAAATCCCGTACCCCTCTTTTGGGTCTGTGGCATTTCTCTACCATATGTGCTAAACTCTTTTTTTAACTCGTACCAGGTTCAAATTCTTATCGAAAGATGCCTTCAGCTTTACATGAGTGAGAGGGAGGTTGTGAATACGTTGTCACGCCAGGCAAAGATTGAATCTGGCTTCACCGAAATTGGTAACTTTTATTTCCTCTTTTATTTGTCGGTCGAATCTTCATATACCTATTATTTCGATATGCACACTTTTTGTATTAATAAACGTTCTTCATCTTGATAATTCTTGAAAAATGTTTGTACCTGTCCCTGACGACTACCTTATTGACTATACTATATGTTCAGATTTATCTAATAATTTTCTTTCTTCCAGTGTGGCGAAAACTCGAATCAGAAAACCAGGATTTTTTTCGGGCGTATCATCTGAGGCTGATTGTGAAGGACCAGATATTAAGATTTAATCAGTTGCTCGAGAGACAGGTTGAGCTAATGCGTCAAGTTGGTCGGACAGGAGACACTTCTATGCCGTTGTCGAATGGATCTCAGATGCATTCAAGTGAGTTTCCTTTAGTCGTCACAGTGAACATATGCCACATTAAGCTTTTATGCATACATTTGTTTCTTTGGATCAAAACAATATGTTATTGGTTTTATTGATTAGTGAGTTTATTTTTCAAACTTCAGTAGTGCACAACAACTCGGGTTATCAAGTTCAACAGCCAGCTGGCTTGCAACCTAACATGCAGGTTCCAATCAACATATCTGGTCATGGTGGTCAGATCGACGTGCCTGGAAATATGCTATTAACTCAAAATTCCAGCTCAGGAATTGTGCAAGGGATGAACAATGTGATGATTAAATCAGAGGATGGCGACTCCCACTTCATGTTTGGCACAGAGAACAATCTTATACAACCTCGCAACACAACTGGAGAAGTGCCCGTTTCACCTTTCACTAGTGGTGATCCGAACAACCCCATGTTGGACCAGGAGACGAGCTCATTTGGATTCTTGGGACAGATACCGCGCAACTTCAGTCTCTCTGATTTGACAGCTGACTTTTCTAATAGTACAGGTGGGTTCTCCCGTCCCCGTTGTCCTTCTCTTACCATGTCAAACGGTTTATTTGTTTTGACTCATGTTTACCTGCTCGTTTAGATATACTCGAGAGCTACTCTAGATCGCCATTTCTGGGCTCGGGAGCGAACTTCTTGGACCCGCACATCAGAAGCGAACAACAAGGTACTATTTTCTTTGTGCGTTCAGTTATTCCCTGTTACTTGAAAATGGCGATCTTTGTTGATGTTTTAAAGCTATAACGCGATGGGCAGATGCTAGGAGATTGGACACCGTATCGGAGGGGTTGAGTTACGATGATTTCGCCAGGGATTGAATCTTCCGAAAGACCTAGCAAACTGGTACAAGCATGAAGACATTTAGATGCAAAATAATTGTTATCTTATCTCGCCCTTGTCTGAGCAAAAACCACAGTAATTTATTCTTCCTTTGTTGCGTTTATTGGTCCTTATTTATATACTACAAGTTTCTGTAAATACATTCAAGAATAATTCAAGGTATCATTGGTGGATTAATTATTTCACTTCTTTGCTTAGTTAGTATGATAAATTATTGTGAACAATTGTACATCTGAAATAAGGTTTTCCTGAATTTTGTGGAACATATTGTGCATGCGTCTTAAATCTTAATAATCAATCAAACATATATCTTGCCAAATATTATTCAATTACATGTTTTCTTGTGTAGTTGAGTGCATTAATAGCCCAATTAAACAAGCCAAAACACATTGCATATTTCTCAAACTTATTTACTAGTAGTAGTACTATTTGTTATCAAATTATCATTTTTTTTTCAAATCATCATCTTGTGTACACTCTATTTTTCTTCTCTAACATCAAATTTCACACACTAGTTTAAGTACAATATAGATTCCAAATTATACGTAAATGACTATATAGTGCGCTACCCTTCCAAATTATAAGTAAATGACAAAATTACAAATTCTAACACCAATATCTGACTAAATTACAAATTCTATCACCAATATCTGACTAAATTACAAATTCTAACACCAATATCCAACCAACTATGAGTCACATTGTCTAATATTCATACAAATTTTTTAAATTCAAATTCAACCTTAAAGCATTGTTAGACTCATTTGTACATAATATTTTGTCTTCATATGTTAGCCATACATATTGCATAAATGCTACTCTAGAATATGTATATGAAATATCAGAATTTTGAATTTGACGTCACTTCAATTTAAAATGTAATACTCCCCCAATCAAAAAAAAATAATTTTATTCGTGGACAACACAAGTTTTAATGCTAAATTCGTAAAGTAAGAAAGAAGAAGAAAAAAAAAATCGATAAAGTAAGAGAGACATGAAATTTTTTGTAAAATACTATGAAATAGAAACTTTCTATTTTTATAAATATAATTATTTGTTTAGACATCATAAAATAGTAAAATAACATTATTTTTATGTAGACAGAAGTAGTAGTACTAGTCTAAAATAATTTTGCATAAGGGATATTTTCACTTCACATGTATAAAACGGCACCTAAAACTCGATTTGCTTGTGTTATGAGACTTCCATATTTCACAAATTGTGTACAAAATTAGAATTTCATGTTTCCATATAAAAACGGAATCCTTATTATTGTGTTGGTCTTATTAATTATTCTGGCATACTATCATCCGTTTTATGCCTACACTTTGATAAAGATATCTTTACCAATATATAAAGGATGATATAATAAGATAATAATAATTATAAAAAAAAAATCGGTTTGGATAAAAAACAGTTTAAAATTTAAGGTAATTATGCATTTACAATTAATGTAAATTTTTCTCTATTCTAACAAATTTCATTCTGGGATTATTGAGTAAGGGGAAATTATAGAGTAGAAGTAATAAATGTTATATATTGTATAATCGGAGGTTTTGGTTATTTTGCACTTAAAATTGATATATGAATATTAAATAATTTAAAATGTATTAGTACATCATATATTTATTCTTATGGAATAATTTAGGAAAACAGTTGACTTTCTTACGCAATACTTTAGGAAATAATTAACTTTTCCAAATTAAGTAATTACATATTTAGGAAAAATTAACTTCCGCATTGCGTATTTTCAATCAAAATTAAAATCATATCTAATTTTATCTAAAATATTTCCACAAACATTTTAAAATTATATACTACAGATTTTTGGAAATATATTAAAAAGAGAATAATAAATAATATTACAACAATTTTAATAAAAAAAATTGATCTATATAAAATACATTGGTTGCGAGCGATTGAGGCTTTTATAGAAGAGCCCGCCATCACACTCTCTTTATATTTGATCGTCTCTATAGATTCCCACTCTTTCACTCTGAGCTGTGACAAACTCGGCAAATTACAAGCCCAGGTTAAAGAATATACTCCATGTTTTGTAGAGTAATAATTTTACCTCATTTTTAATTGATTTGTGTTTGTGTTTGTGTTTGTGCATTGATTCTTATGTTTAATCTAGATGATCTTGTGTTTTTCCGTGATCCTTTTTTCTTCGATGACCTAAAACGATGACTAATTTTTGTGTGTGTGTTTTGGTGGTTGATCGTAGTTGAGCTTGAAGGGCAATTTTGCTCTTGGTGAAAGATTTGATTTTTATGTTTTCATCGCTTATGTTTACTGGTGATGTTTTGTGGGAGTTGTGTTTGTGAAAGTTGGCATGCTTGTAGTTTAGGTTTGAAGTTAATTTATGTCAAATTGAGGTTTGTGTTTGTGAAAGTTGGCATGCTTGTAATTTAGGTTTCAGAGTTAATTTATGTCGAATTGGGATAGAAGAGAAGAGACATGTCTTTCAAGTGTTTGTTCTTGTTTGGAAGGAGCTGTTTTAAAGCTTTTATTGTAGCATGTTTGGTTAAATTATGTGTTTGATGGAAGTAGGTTAGTTTGAACTTGAGAATAGTTAGTTTTTGTGTTTAATTCCTTCACCAATGGTAGAAGTTCCTCGGATATGACCCCTATTATGAAGTGCCGGATGAAGTTTTCTTGATTATATGACACTTCAAATTATGTTTAAACAAAATTTTACTGTTGGTTGTGTTACTTAGCTTATTCTTTTTGGTTGGGGTTTAACTTGCACAACTCACCTATTGTAATGTCTTTTCTTGATGAACAATAATTTCACGCACTGTGAGTTATATGTATAGGCCGTAAGCGACGGAGCATCTCAGAACTCTGTGGCTTAGCTATTCGTGAATTAACCAGCCAAAGTATTTAGCCCTCTTTTTGGAACTTGCAAAATGTCAAATGGCGAAGTTAGACAAATCTCTGTCCAGGACATAGACACGGTTAGTTTTAATGTTATTTTTTATTCATAAACACATTATTTGTACATGTGGCTTGTTGCGTAACTGTAACTGTCGGGATCAGAAAGTTCAGTTATTAGGTTGAAGATATAGATGATCTGAATGTACGACAGGTGTGCACGTGGGATCAATCACGTCATTTATATCGATAAGATAACCATTTTTGGCATCTATACTTTATGAGCTATTATTGTATTTAATGCAGATGGTCCTATAATGGCATTTTGAAGCACTGATTTATAAGAAAACAGAAATTTTCCTTTTATTTTAAAATCTTGTGCCCTTCTTTTGGGTCTGTGGCATTTCTCTATCATATGTGCTGAACCGGTCTTTTGAACTCGTAACAGGTTCAAATCCTTATCGAAAAATGCCTTCAGCTTTATATGAGTGAGGAGGAGGTTGTGAATACGTTGTCACACCAGGCAAAGGTTGAACCTGGCTTCACAGCAATTGGTAAATTCAATTTCCTCTTTTATTCGTCTGTCCTGTCTTCATCTGCCTATTATTTCGAATCGCACTATTTATAACGGACTTGCTTCGTCTTGATGATTCTTGAAAAATATTTCTATCCGTCCCTACAACTACCTTATCGACTATACTATATGCTTAAATTTATTCTGATAATTTGCTTTCTTCCAGTGTGGCAAAAACTCGAATCAGAAAACCAACAATTCTTTCGGGCGTATCATCTGAGGCTGATTTTGAAGGACCAGATATTATGATTTAATCAGTTGCTTGAGAGACAGGTTGAGCTAATGCGTCAAGTCGGTCAAACAGGAGTCACTTCCATGTCATTGTCAAATGGATCTCAGTTGCTCGAGAGACAAGTTGAGCTAATGCGTCAAGTCGGTCAAACATGAGTCACTTCCATGTCGTTGTCAAATGGATCTCAGATGCATTCAAGTGAGTTTCTTTTATTCGTCATAGTGACCATATGCCACATTAGGCTTTTATGCATACATTTGTTACTTTGGATCAAAGTTTGTTATTGGTTTGATTGATTAGTGAATTTTGTTTTCAATCATCAGTAGTGCACAACAACTCGGGTTATCAGGTTCAACAGCCAGCTGGGCTACCTATAAATCCGGAAAACATGCACCAAGCTGTTACATTACCCAATGTCTACACTAATGGCGTGTCCGCCTTGCAACCTAACATGCAAGTTCCAGTCAACATATCTGGTCATGGTGGTCGGATCGACGTGCCAGAAAACATGCTTGTAACTTAAAATTCCAGCTCCGGAATTGTGCAAGGGATGAATGGTGTGATGATTAAACCAAAGGGTGGCTTTGCGGGCGACTCCAACTACATGTTTGGCGCAGAGAACAATCTCATAGAACATCGCAACACAACTGGAGAAGCGTTTGTTTCACCTTTCACAAGTGGTGATCCGAATGACTCCATGATGGACCAGGAGACAAGCTCATTTGGATTCTTGGGACAGATACCGCGCAACTTCAGCCTCTCAGATTTGACAGCAGACTTTTCCAATAGCTCAGGTGGGTTCACTGCTGCCCTTCTCTTACCACATCAAACATTTTATTTATTTTGACTCATGTTTACCTGACTTGTGTTCAGATATACTCATGAGCTACTCTAGATCGCCATTTCTGGGCGCAGATGCGAACATCTTGAACCCCCAGATCAGAAGCGAACAACAAGGTACTGTTTTCTTTGTGCGTTCGGTTATTCCTTTGTTATGTGAAACTGTGATCTCTGTTGATGTTTTAAAGCTATAACTCATTGAGCAGGTGTTAGGAGATTGGACACCATATCGGAGGGGTTGGGTTACAATGATTTCACCAGCAACTGAATCTTTCGGAATGATCTTGCGATGGCGCCAGTGACTGAATCTTTAGAATGATCTAGCAAATTGATTCAAAGTGATTCTTATCTAGCCTCATCTTTGCAAAACCACAGTAATTTCTTTTACCTTATTTAGCTACAAGTTTTTGTAAATACATTCTAGAATTATGAGTCTACAGAAGCTTGATGATTGCAGAATAATTCAAGGTATCATTGGTGGTATTTTTAGGTGAATATTTAGTCTTGACGTGATTCAGGTTAGGGAACGCAACGACCAAAAGCTAACGCGTTGCTTCCAACGCTTTGTGCTGTAGTTGATATGTTTATAGACATTGGAATCATGCAAAAACTAATTATATCAACTGTAATTATTAACATATCTGCAATTGGATGAACTGGTATTGAAAAAAAAAAAAAAACTTCATCTACAATCATGTTTTGAATTTTATCTCGAATAAATTTTCTAGAAACAAAAAAGGCCCGATGCAGATGAGTTATGCAGGCCCTGTTCGTAGGGCGTGGTCAAGATCAGCGATCAAGTCGTCAACATCCTCAATCCCGACGGATATACCTACGAGATCCTCGGTGAGGCCTCGTACCTCGCGTACTGCTACTGGTATGCTTGCGTGAGACATGAAGCAGGACAAGCTGATGAGGGACTTGACACTTCCTGGAAGTTCAATATTGTGCTAAGTTAAAATGACTGAAGAGCGAATCGGATAATGAACCAAGAGTGATCTTACCGAAGCTCACAGTTATGCTGAAATACTTTGTCGTTTCAACAACATGCTTGGAGAGCTCCAACGACCCCGTTAAGAAACTCAGCACGGATCCAGCACCCTTCGCCTGCACAATTTAGAGTAATGCAAAGATTGTAAGAATGCACGCTTTTATAACAATACTGGATATATACGACTCAGATTTGTACCTGAGAGTAATGCAATGATCGTCCCGGATGATCGGGAAGACCAGCATAATAGACCCTTTTCACACGAGGGTGAGGTGCGAGGAACTCAGCGATCTTTTTTGCATTTTCCTGCAAATTCAATGCTACTGAGTTGTAGCCATATAAGAAACACATTTGTTCAGGTTCGAAATCAAGTTCGTCTTACAACCTGTTGCTTTTCGACACGTAGAGCCATAGTTTTTATGCCTCTCAAACATAGCCAACAGTCGAACGGAGCTAACCATGTCCCCTCTGCATTCTGTAGGAAATATAGGTCTTTCGCCAAGCTAAGAAGCATAAAAAATGTGAATCTATGGATCAGTAACTAAAACTTTTTATTGAATGATACAAATGAAATTATCTCGAATTTTTTTTCTAGAAAGTTCATAAAAGCGTGTGTATACGCGTTTCATAGACGGACCTCTCGCCTTTGATAGCAAGCACACCAGCCATAAGGTCGCTGTGACCAGCAATGAACTTTGTAGCTGAGTGCATCACAATATCTGATAATTAATCGGAGACGCTAAGGTTCATACCTCATCCATTCGTGCATTAGCTCAAACTATTACTTAAGAAAATGTGTTGTTACCTGCTCCGAGCTCTAAGGATTGAGACAGCACAGGAGACATGATGCTGTTGTCCACCAACACAAGAGCGCCACGAGCGTGTGCAAGCTCGGCGATTCTCTAAAAACACAATTAGGAGAAGAGACGCACAAGTTAGTGATGTTGATGAGGGACGTAGTATACAAGGATTTTGGAGTTGAAGCAGCTTACACGAAGGTCGGAGATCTGCTGGCGAGGGTTCGTTGGACTCTCCAACCACACAAGCTTTGTGCGGGGGGTAATTGCAGAAGCAACATCTTCCAACTTTGTCGTATCTATTCGCCTGCAACATATATGTATATCTTAAGGTTTGCAACCGAATGGCTGAAAATTTCAGTTAATTTGAATGAAAATATTAACTTAACCACAATTCCAGATTTTGGAACTACCAGATTTTGGAACTACTTGCGACAATAAACGATCCGAACCACCATACATGTCACCACTAGAAACAATCTCCTCGCCTGTCAATTCATGACAAAAATAGAAAAGAAAAAATTTCCTATCAAAACCATAATCTCAAAAGCTTGAAACAGTTCAGCAAAACAAAATAGTAGTATGATAGAATGAATCTTTGATATTGCTTTGAGCAATGAAATCATAATTGGAAAATACTACTAATAAACATGATGTTTGAAATGGATAAAAAAGCCATATGCCACATGATGTAACTGTTGCAACAAGACGAGTAATAGCTGCTAAAGCTGCCATTCCACTGGTGAAGCATAGTGCCCGGTCTGCTTTGTCGAGCTTCGCAAGAAGTCTTTTATCAGATAACGAATTTTTAGACCTTGGTAAAGAACTAGAGCATTGATCATTGCTAAAAATGAGCATCTTGTTAAAGTTGAGACCTTTCTAGGGCATCCCGAGTAGGATTTCCACTTCTTGTATAATCATATGCTCCACCTTCCGTGGCTGAAGGCAGCACAACAACAGAGTCCATTGCAAAACAAAACCCGAAGTTTTTATAAGCATAACTTTTGATTTAATTTACTAATTCAGATACATTTTCTGATTTTCTAGAAGACTTCAATAACCCCCTAAACTTCAGAAATCATCTCAGTTTTCCTCCATCAGTTTACAGGAAGCCAAATAGATCTCAAAACGTTGAAGTGAGAAATCAGCTGCTTGAAAGTTGTTGTTTGATATAGTGGCGTGCTTAAAGCCTCGTAAGGATCAAAGTCATTGGAAAAATTCATCAACATTGTGGAAACACTTGGCTCCACTTGAAGATTTGTCTGTCTGATTTCTTCTTCTGTCACAAATGCACAATCTACTGTAAAGATAAAAATGTGTATTTTCTTTGAACAGCTTGAATATGTAATATACAGCTACCAGTTGTGCACTCGGAAACTCCATCAACCAAAGCAGACGTGCTGACGTCCATCTCTTTGTCTCTCGAGCACTTCAATTTAAGGTTCCGCCTGCCCACAGGCACTGTTGGTTTGTGCTCATAAAGCAATGAGAGGTGACTATCGAGAAAACCCTAAAGACCAATCAAGTTCTGTATCAGATTTAAACACCAGTCTTGAAGCCAAGCAAACACTCAGAAAGAGTAAGAACACGAGCCAAATGATCTAATATTAGAGCATGCATTGTGTCACATTGCACCAATTAAATATATATAAAGTAGTTATGTTTGTCACAAGATCATCAATATATGAATTAGGCTTAAAACAGTTCAGCTACACACGGATAAGATTTCAATCGTATTACGGCTTCCCATCCCCGATCTATTCATCTCTGAAATTTCTTGTCAAATATACAAATCTACAATTTAATATAAAAAAAATGAACCACAGGCTAAAATTTATACATCAGAAAAGATATAAGCTAAGAAACAGTGATTGCCATCAGCCATTATAAGTTTCAGAAGTTAACACTACAATTCTAGTTTCCAGAAAGTCAGTTCTTGAATAGAAATTCCTAATTTGCATTTGAACATTCTAAAGGTTGGTGTTGCCATAGAACTTAACCTAATATTTAGTGATGATATACACATTCGGGATAGGCAAGTATGAACTTACATTTTGATCAATTTGGTTGTTTTGAAGAGAGGTGAAGAATGATCTGAGAGATGGAGTAGCAGCCGCCATAATCGTCACTTGAGAGAGAATAATGAGTAGGAAACCAAATACTGTATTGTTAATGTATAGTACTCCCTCCGTTTTCGGCACGTAGATTAAGAAAAATTGTGTTAGGTGAGTTAAGTAAAGAGAGAATAAAGTAGAAAATGAAAAAGATAGAAAGATAAAGAGAGAAAAAAGTAAGAGAGAGTAAAGTATGTGTGGAAAAATGTGTTGACTTTTACTAAAAAGAGAAATGACTCTATTATTATGGAACGTACTAAAATTGCAAAATGACTCTATTACTATGGAACGGAGGGAGTAGTTATTTTCAACCCAAATCCATTCAGAATTTCATTTTTTTTCAAGCTGTCACAGTGTAAACCAAATTCTCTAGCCTCATTATTAACCATAAATGATTAAATTCAACCATAATTCAATTTTTTATTGTTCTCCAATATCATATAATACTAGTATTATTTAATTTTTATATTTATTACTAAAAATAAAAAATTATATAATGAAATTTCTTAAATAACATTAATTAAAAAGTGAACTACATAGAAATGAGCAAAAAATAATCTGACTTTAAAAATAGCATTCTCAGTATTTTTCACTTTTTGACTAATTTTGGGACCAAAATACCCAAAGGCATGGAAGACATTTTTTGGTCATTTAAAAAATTGGATAAATTTTGGGTATCTAGAATGATGGAGTAGTATTATAACGATTCACCCAAATATTGAATTTAATATTTTACTCGTATTTGGATACCTGAAATGGTATTTCAAATTTATCCAAAAAATTATCTAAAAATTTCTTTAATACACAAATAAGATTAATATAGTCATATTATTGTGCTTATTATTATTTATTAATACTATATGTATAATATTTTAATATGTAAAATAAAGTATGATGGAGATGCATCTAAGAAGATGTTCATCTTTGTTCAATCACTTATCCACAATCCATATAAATTGTGACTCTTTTTTCTTTCACACATGAAATAAAACGAAAAATCAATGGGTCGCAGCGCAGTTGACAGCGCGGAGCTGTGGTGACCATGAGGTCTAGAGTTAAAATCCCGCCACCCGCTGGGAGACTTTTGGCCTTAATCCGCAAGCCCGATCGAGCAAGATTAGTCGGATTCGGTATACCTGTGGTTAAAATAAAAAAAAAATAAAATATAACGGAAATAATTAAACATTAGAAAGGGGGATACGGATTCTTCAAGAAAAGCGCGGGAGCGAGAAATCAACTAACCATTGTTCTGTATACATAAAATTCTTTCAAATATTGTGTATATCAATATGCATAAAGTATAAATTGCGAGAAAACGCTTCCTTGGAGTTTGGCAAGGTTTGTTTGGAGTTAAAAATTGGAAGTTTTGTTCATTGTTTGTGTTTTGATGAGGATTTTCGTTTGATTTTTTTGGTGACAGACCTATCAACTTTTAAGATCGGACGAGCATGCCCCTTATTTGTAAATGAAAAGCTACATGCTTGAATAATCTTTCTTCAGCGACAAAATTAACTAAAAAAGCTCACTTTTAAACATTTGATAAACTTATTGTAAGCCAAATAAGACCACAAGAATTAAAAAAGCTTTGTGCATGAGCCTACCTATCATACAATCTCCTATTGCTCATGAAAATAAAACTTTGCTCAAACAATCCAACAGTCATCATACATCATCGTTGGTATCTGATGAACACAATGTATTAGGATTATTGTACAAGACTAAATATCAACAGGTTTCTCAAAACAACTAGAATCTTTGTCCACGCAGAAAATCTGCTAAAATCTTGGCATTTGAACAATCTAATTACAAGAGACTGGTAAATGCTTTTATTAAACTTCATTCAAGTAATCCAACAGTGTCATCATCATACACCATCACATCAAATTGATGTACACAACGTGCCAGGATGATCCATCGAAAACCAAGTTAACAAAATGTGATTGTTTATACTGAATCACATTTCATAAACATGATTAGACACTAAAATATACTAATAATCAATGGAAGCCACATTATACAAGTTTAAGCACTAGTTTTAGACTATTAAACCTAATGCACCAACACTTCCAGAGACAATTCATGAACAACAATTCAGAGAAAAAAAGAAACACCATAAATTCACCTCAACTGTTGCAAGATAGCTATGCATTTATGTAACCACTCTCTCCAGATGAATTAACCCAGGATCCAATATCCATACTAGATCAAGCATATCAGTATTCCCTATTCCACAGCATTTGGGTCAGAATGCCAAACCATCCACACCATGAAAGGGAATTCAAGAAAAAAATACTGTTACCACGAGAAGAAACAGAGAACGATGAAGCCAACACAATCTTTGCTTTCGCTCCACGATTGTTCCCCAGTGGCAACCGAGAAATGGTAACACAAGGCAATAAGGAAGTGCTAAAACATTGTGTATTACAATCATATAAAGATAGGTTCAACTAGAAAGCTTAACCAAAGCACAAGCAAAATTGGCATTTGTTATTCTTCTACTCAGTTCTCAATTTGCAATAAGAGTTAGTACTATCTATTACCATATTGAGCATATTGAGACGAGCTGCTACTCGAAGCTCCGGACCAATTCATCACCAGGTTGCCCTCTCCCAATTGATGACTAGCTATGATATAAGTGACAGGAACACGATCATCACCGATCTTCCCAGTCTTTGCCTTGCCACCATTCCTCGGCTTCGATCCCTTAGTCCCTAACTTCTCTTGCCCCATCAAACTAGACCAAGAAACTGCCCCCTTACGCTTGATCCTATGCATCCATCGAGCGCTATCCTTCTTCCACTTCTGTACCTCCCCAAGAGAGAACGCATCCTTCCCTCCTACTTCCTCTTTCTCTCCCAAAACGAAGTAAGCCGGCCTCGACCCAGCCACCGCTATCCTTGGGAAACCATCCGCATTCTCTCCCTTGGCCTTTGTAGAGAAAGCAGAGACGATAACATCCTTCCCGTTAGTAATTCTGCTTCTTGAACCTTCACTAAAGAAGCTTTTCGACGAAGGTACTCCAACCATTACATATGTAGACTTGGCAGTTTGCTTATTTCCTCCTTTGGAAGAGTAAGCTGAGCTTCTGTCATCCAGCAACCCCGGCAGGGAGGAGAAGTTGAACGCACCGGTGGGTGGGGCAACAGTGGATTCGAGGCTCTCCGCCGGCAGCGCGATATCCTCCGCCGCCTTGGATTTTCCTTGGAGAGCTCCGCCTTCCCATCGTACTAGAGCGATCCGCGAAGTTCGATTAGGATCGTACTCTATCCTTTCCACGATTCCTGTAGCCGAGGTGCTTCGCTTCATATCGATTCTGCGCTGAAATCGAAATTTCCTCGTCTTAGTTGAGAAGTTTCTTCCAGCTAAATTCCCGAATTGACCGAGGTGCGGAGAAATTGAAGTGCTCGTCTCCACAGGAGATCTAATTGCAATAATTCAGGTGTCAATTTGTGAGATCTGGTGATGAAAGTGCGATTATTGAAGGAGGTATGGGTGGAAGGCTCGGTGAGTAGACACTAACCTGAAAATGGAGGCGGATTGTGTCGCCGAGGCAATGCGAGTTGATGTGGCGGCGGAGCGGAGGAGTGTTCTGGCGGCGGCCATGTTGTATTGACAGTGCCCGACGATCGGAAAAACCGACGAGAAATGTAGGGTTTGTACTGTAGATTACCAGAGCGATCCCGTCTAATTTCCTAATATGCCAAAGAAATCCAAATTTTTGCCAATTTTAGAGAATATACTAGCAGTACAACTATGTCGATGATAGAAAAAAATATTATGGTGCAATATTTTTTACTTTTGAGAGTTTTTTGGATTATCGCAGTAAACTAGATTTTTTGGTTTCATTTTAAATTCTTGTAAAATACTAACTTAATTTTAGTTATTTAATGTCATTTACTTCAATCAATAATAGTTTTAAAAATAATAAATTGAATTAATAAATGAAAATAAAAATATAAGGAATTATGTAAAATTCACATAACATCAAGCAGAGAAGTGCAGTGCTCGGAATATAATATGGTGCAGTCACAATGATGAGAGTCTATCTCACAACCTATCTCATAGCCTATATCATTTCCTCCTGCCACATTAGAATTTTATTTCACAATCTATCTCCGTGCAATGGTATAGCCTATCTCGCAGGTAGTCCACCTCATTTTTACATCAGTACTAATTTTAAAAAATTTTATAGTAATTCTTTTTAAATACTTAGTATGTTATTAAGTTAGTTAAATTAAAATATCAAAATAATATATTCCATCCGTCTCACAAGAATATGCATTATTTTATTTTTCGTCCGTCCCATAAGAATCGATACTTTTAAAATTTGAAAACTTTTTTCTCTCTAACGAGGTGAGACTCATTCTCCACTAACATATACTTTAATTATTTTTCCTTTCTACTTCTCTCTTATTTTACCAATTATACATTAAAATTCGTATCCAACCAAAAATACATATTCATATAGGACGGAGGAAGTAAAACATCGTGAAATGCATTTTAGTTGAGTACACACATGCAATATATAATATCACAAATTATTAAAAAATTAATAATTACTATTGTGAAATGAATTTTATTTGAGTACAAACATGCGACAACTTATTAATTAAATAGATGGAAACCTAAATTGGGCTATCTCCAATCTAATTAGACCATAATATACTAAAATATTACTAGTATTTTCTCCATACATAAAAAAAATTGTCTTATTTTACCATTTTAAAATATACACAAAATATTGTCTCATTTTTACTATTTTGGAATGTACACAACTCTGCTTTATATCTTGTAGTAAAAAACTTCATCCATCCCCTATTAATTCACACCAATTACATCAAGGGATGTCAATGCATGTAGCCCACGATGCGTGGGCCGGCCTGAATAGCCGCCAAATTTACAGGGTTAGAGCTGAAAATTTCTAGCCCGATAAAATTACAGCCCGATTAGCCTGCACCCAATTAACCTACAACCCGTCAGGGCCAGATCCGAAAATCCGATGGGCTGGCCCGAAAACCCGATAAAATTTTTATCGTTCTATTTGTTTGACTCTAATTCGACACTTCATTGGTTATTTTATAATATAGATTACTAAAAAAATAACTTTTATTTTTATATATTAAATATATAAATTATATGTTAAATTTTTATTAACATAATAATAGATATATAAATTGGAAACTTCAAATTCACTAAAAAAATATATTTAAATTTCTAAAACATGCTTTAAAATTTCTTGATGTTTATGTTTTATTTTACATAAATCTCAAATATTAGTATTTGATCATGTTTATATTTGAGTTTAAGCATATATCTCAAATTTATCATAATTAAATATTTTACATTCTATAAATATAACTAATTTTCACCACTATTTATTGGATTGAACGCATGTTATGTTTATCGGTAGCAACCTGATTAGCCCGCTACCCTAGCCCGAAATCCGAGCTTTTAGGATTAGGGTTGAACTTTTATAACCCGAAAAAATCACAGTACGATTAGCCTGCACCCGATTGACCTACAACCCGAATAGAATTGGCCTGAAACCTGATGAACTAGCCCGATTGACATTCCTAATTACATCCCTAATTAATTAACACCCTTATTTTTCCATTCACTTTAATTCAAGTATATTTATTAAAATGACGTTCTGTGGGTGGAGGGAATATAATAAGTACTGGAATAAATCATACTCTATCTAGATCTACTACAATCAATACATATAGGTGGCGTTCGGTTGCCATGACTAATTATCATAGGCCTATCTATCTAGGATTAAGTTGTGGCTACAATCAATACATATAGGTGGCGTTCGGTTGCCATGACTAATTATCATAAGACTATCCATCTAGGATTAAGTTGTGGGATTATTTTAGTTGGAGGGGAAGGCTAAGACTAATTATCATGAGACTATCCATTTAGGATTAAGTTGTGGGGGTTAATCTTATGAACCAAACATGATACATATTTAATCATGAGATTTAGTCTTGCCAACGGAACACTCTCATGCTGGTTTATCATTAAATATTGCTAAAAATGTAAAATAAAAAGTCAATATCCAAATTTATTGGTAGGGGCCAATCGGAAAATTTCCAAATTTCCCATCAATCTTGACGCTATGGATATATTTTCCAATCAGCTTCCAGAAGTGCTCACAAATCACAATTTAGCTACTTTGGAGTTCTTTTTGATCGAGTGTTCTTCAATTTTGGATGAAAAAAAAACTGTTTCGAGCTGATTGAAATTATTTGAATGGGTTGTTTGTTAAATCAAGAAATGTCGCTTGCAAGGGTTTGATTCATAATCTCATTTGAAGAAATTAGAGAGAGAGATACATGAAGCTGCTGCCTTGAAATTTGTTCGACGCATATGGAGAAAAGCTTCTCGATTTCAGCTCGATACTTTCTGGCTAAT
Source organism: Salvia hispanica (assembly GCF_029641045.1). Lineage (NCBI taxonomy): Eukaryota > Viridiplantae > Streptophyta > Magnoliopsida > Lamiales > Lamiaceae > Salvia > Salvia hispanica. Next base: position 36,505,668 of record NC_142696.1, read on the forward strand.
TGAAAGAAAATAGAATTAGGGTTTCGGTTGAATCTGGTTTAAGATCTTGCATAATTGGGAAAGATTGAATTTTGGGGGCCATGGCAGTGGGATGGAGTGTGACACTCTGGATGGCAAGAATGGTGTGGTTTGCATTGTCTGGTTGGGTGGTTTCTTGCTTGACTGTTGCCGATGAATTGGCCGGCTCTCTGCGCTCCGGAGACATCGGCCCGTTCCATGTCGGTTAATTCGCAGGCTATTGTACAGAAACAGAGTTTATCGTTTGCAAGGATCTGGTTTCCCTAAATAGAGTTTAATAGAGTGCTTTTTTTTTTTTTTTGTCTTAGTTTGTGTTGATTGTGAGTAGCAAATTTGTGGTGCTTTGTTTTGAGTACACGTTAATCAGATGTTGGAATGTGATGTTTGATTAAGGATTGTTAATTGTTAATGCCTTAATGGTTAAATTGAGCTACATTTTCACTTATCTTGTTCATTGCAAAAGACAAAATTATTGATGATTTTACTAATTGTCCTGGAACTAATATGCAGAGCTATTGTGCAATCTATCTTGTGGAATATAGTTTCATTTCCTTTTTTTATTGCTTTATTGATTATGAATTCCAGTTGATGTTTAAGGATGCACTCTCCTTGAGTATTAATGATAAAGCTCAGAAACTTCGAGTTGATTGAGATCTCAAATTTGTCTTCTAGTCTTAGGAAGATTGAAACTAGAAGATTGAAGGCATGATAAGTTTGAGTTTCACTGATCAGAATTGATATCTGCTATATCAGTAAAGATGGTTGAGACTATACTGTTAATCATCCAGAATTTAGCTTTGACAGCCAAGTGAAAATGGAGAATTTATCGTTCAACTTTTCAATTCTAAAAGTGGAAACTTCTGTTTCCTAGTTAGGTCTAATCATGCTGTTCAGAAACCCCTTGTTATTTTGCTTATCCTATTCGGTCTATATGTGCATAAAGGATTCTATGTTTTTAGCTAGTTCTGGTGATTTTTTTAGAATAGTTGATCCTTTTTCTATCAAGGATATATCATTTGTCTAATCGTCTATATGGAGGCTCTCAGTATAAGTGTCAATATTTGGGATATACATTAAAAAGCATGTATACTTTTCTCACTATATATGTTTCATAATTGGTCTATTTATTATAGTTTCCAAGTGTGTATCTAGAGGAGCTCAGCTCAATCTTTGCCTAATAAAAGGGCCATGTTTCTTTAAATATCCATGTAATTTGACTATTCATCTTGTTTTGACTGAGATTTCTAACACCTGAGCTGCTGCTGTTAAGTGTTTTCGAGCTAGGATCATGATTTTCCTTCTTCCAACAATTAGGTTGGTCTATGAAAGCTAGCTAGAGTTGATTTATCTGCAGCTATGAACTCTCTGCCAGGTGAGTCCTCTGCCTTTTCCTGTGATGCACTTCTCGTTACCATGAAGCTTTCAGTAAGGAGAGTTGCGGTTGTGGTTTCCATTGATGAAAAACGAGGAACCCGATTGAAGTCCCCAAGGGTTTTGTTAGAGAAGATGGAAGATCTAGTGTTGTTAGCCACCTAATGTTTCTTAATTTTTGTTATTAATTTTTTTTAGTTGAGAAATGATAAGAATGAAGGTTTTGTCCAAGTTGGTAGTTGAGAATTTTCTACTGTAAATGCTAGCTTTATTGAGTTTGATTTGTATAAATTTAAAGTTGTGTCGTGGGTTTTTAAAAATCCTATCAGAAAAAGGACGTTTTGGTTGAGTTTTAGCTATATTTCATATTTTCATTTGATTCGTTTGATTGCTAATTATAGAATCTGGACTGAATTTGGTCTATTTCTGGATAATTTATTTCATTGGAACCTAACCAGTTGAACTTATACTGTATCAATATATAGTAATCTTTTATTTCTTTGATTGATGTTAATTTTATCATGATTTTTTTTGGCAGTGTAAAAAAGTAACTTTGGTCAGTTTGTTGGCCATTTTTACAAATTTTGATTAGTTTGTTTTTAAATCAAGCCTAACTAATGGTCTTTGGTCATCAATGACTCGCCATACAAAGGATTGTTGACTTGTCAAAGTCCACACACTCTCTATCTAATTGCATTAAGCTTTCTTCTTTCTTATCCATAAAGTTGCTGAAAGAATTCTGCAATTTGGAGGAACATGGCAGAAACATTCTTGTTCAACATCACTGAGAGTGCTCTTTCCAAACTTTCATCCCTTGCTGCTGAGCAGATCAGTCTGGTTTGGAACATCAGATCTGAGGTGAGGAGGCTCCACAACACTCTCTCCACCATCAAAGCAGTGATCTTGGATGCTGAAGAGCAGCAGTTGAAGAATCACGAGGTTCGGGATTGGCTCCAGAAGCTCAAGGATGCTGTCTGCAACATCGATGATTTGCTGGATGATCTCACTGTACGAGCTCCTCCGCAGAGAGACATGGAGATCTTGAACAAGGTAACAGGATTCTTTTCTGGCTGGAATTCTGTTGTATTTAGATTCAAGATCGTCATAGAATAAGAGGCCTGAGGCAAAAACTAGATGAGATTGCAGCTGATAGGAGCAAGTTTCATTTCACTGAGAAAACTCATACTGTGATATTCATGGATAACAATGTGAGAGAGCAAACCCACTCTTATGTAAGAGCTTCAGACATCATTGGTAGGGAAAGTGATAAAGAAAGCATCGTACAGATGCTCCTGAGCTTGGACAACTACAATAATGATGATCATCTTGATGTTATTCCTATAGTTGGGATCGGAGGTCTTGGAAAAACTACTGTTGTCAAGTTGGCGTATAATGATGAACGAGTGATTCAAAGGTTCGGTCTTCGAATGTGGGTTTCTTCTTTCTCTGAACATTTCACTCTAGGCAAAACTGTTGAGAAAATCCTGAAATCTGCCACTGGTGAGAGCTTCGGGCATCTTGATATGGACCAGATGCAGCGTCGTCTGGCTGCTGTGTTGAATGGCACGAGATATTTGCTTGTGTTGGATGATGTGTGGAACGTGGACCGGATCAAGTGGATGGATTTGAGGGAGCTGCTGATGAACTGCAGCTCAGGGAGTAAGATCATTGTCACGACTCGAAGCAAGGCTGTAGCTGTGGTTACGAGCACCAGAGACGCTTATGATCTGACTGGCCTCTCGGATGGTGACTGCCTCTCTTTATTTCTAAAATGTGCTTTAAGAGAAGGTGGTGATCAGCCTCCCAATCTAGTGGCAATTGGGAGGGAGATCGTGGGGAAGTGTGGAGGAGTTCCACTTGCTGTCAAGACGTTGGGGAGCTTGCTCTATTTGAATAGAGACGAGGATGAATGGGTACGTATCAGGAACAATGACATATGGGAGATTGATCAGCAGCAAAGTGGCATCCTGCCTATTCTTAGGCTCAGTTATGAGCAGTTGCCTTCCCATTTGAGGCAGTGTTTCGCGTATTGCTCCATGTTGCCTAAGGGTGTCCAGATTCCCAGAGAAATGTTCATCAACCTTTGGATCGCTCAAGGCTTTGTGCACTCAGACAACGCAGATAGGCAGGTTGAAGATGTTGGGAATCACTACTTCAATGAGTTGCTGTCAAGATTTTGCTTTCAAGAAGTGGTGGTGGCATTTGATGGGGAGATCTTGGCTTGTAAGATCCACAACCTCGTCCACGATCTTGCACAGTCTGTAGCAGGGATCGAGTATGGCAAAAAAGCCGTTTCTGATAGGGTTCGTCATATTTTTCTCCAAGATGAAGATCATCAGCCAGGAAAAGAAGAGTCTAAAGCATTGCTCGGATTGAGAAATGTGAGGTCTTTTAGGTGTGTGTTCAAGGTTAGGTCTCCTGATAAGGCCTTTGTCCGCGCCATTGCAACGAGCTTCAAACGCCTGCGCGTCTTGATCTTGATCTCACTGCAGCTCGAGGAGCTGCCTAGCTCTATAGGCAACTTGAAGAGGCTAAGGTATCTCGACCTCAGCCAGAACAGCAATCTCACATCTCTTCCATCGTCGTTCTGCAAGCTGGTGAATCTGCAGACGCTGAACCTCATCAACTGCGAAAGCCTTCGAGATCTGCCCAAATATCTCTTGCATTTGATCAACATCAAAACTCTGTACCTAACTTGCCAGAAGCTGTCTTTGGGAAAGAAAAGGTACCACAGCTTCAGCTCTCTAACGTTCGTACTGCTTTACAACTGTGACTTTGTGCAGTTACCATCAGGGCTTGAAAACCTCACTTGTATTCGTGTACTACATATATATGACTGCCCGAGATTAGCTACTCTTCCAGATAGCATGAAGCAACTGGTTTCTCTAGAGAAGCTGTGGGTCTGGAACTGTGAAGAGCTCGATTTTGGTGAGGGAGCCAGCGTTCAAGGGCTGACCAGCCTTGTGTCGTTGCTCTTGATGGGGCTGCCCAAGTTGGCCAGTCTTCCGATGGGGCTTACAAAGAATGTCGGTAGAACACTCAAATTTCTACGAATCGCAAACTGCGTTGGTTTTACAGAACTGCCAGAGTGGGTCCTGAGCTTCGGTTTGCTTCAAGGGCTGTATGTTGAAGATTGTCCAAATTTAGTGATGCTTCCAACCTTTACCCATACTCATATAGCAAAGGTGCATGTTAGTGGTTGTCCTAATATCCATTAACTTTCCACATTTTCAATCAATCTGCATCTAAGCCACTGGTGGTCTGAGAGATTCATGAATATTTTTGATGGAATTTGAGAATTTTGAATATGATTTGTAATGCTAATTTATATAGAAATTGCATCAAGTCAAAGACCATAAAAGGAAAGAATCTCAACACTTACAATAAATTGGGACATATAGAGATTATATCCACATCGGATTCATAGCTAAGGGCATCCACAATGGGACGCCCTAAGCATTTTACTTCTATTTTGTATTTATATTTTTAGGTTTGCAAATTAAAGGGAAATACTAAATTTACTTAATTTAAAAAAAAAAGTTACAAATTAAGAAATAAAAAAAACACTAAATACAAAAAAAAGGAGGCTAGTCTAGAGTAGTCCCAACTTGCGGCTGAGGCCATCGATCATCCGCTGGATGCCTTCGATTTGAGCCTGGTTGGTCGCCTGCATGAGGGCGGTGTGCGCGTCCAACAACGTCCTATAGTCGGAGGAGGCCGCCAAATCCGCGTAGGCATGGGCCGCAGTCGAAGTCGCGGACGGCGTCGAACTCGGGGTCGGCGACGGGGCCTGGTCAGGCGGTGCGGCGGAGGAGGATGTGGCCTTGCCCTTGCCCTTGGCAGCCTTGACGCTAGGGAGACGCCGGGAGGACATCGGTGTGCCTGAACTCTCATCCTCGAACACCGGACTGTTGAGGTCCATTGGAGACGCGCCGCTATTGCTACTTGTATAATCAACGGGGGTGCGCTTCGACGCCCTCCTCCTCGCCGCCGTCGATTGGGGAATCACACCACCAACGAACTTCTGCTTGTCCCTCAACAGCGCCCAGGACTGGTAGTGCTTGAAATCGCCGTACAATGAAATGTACGACTGCATCGCTTTGTCCCGCACATCCGCGAGACTCTCGCCACTGCCTTGCTCCCTCTCGCACTTCTCGTACTCCCCCGCGAACAAATTTACCTGCTTCTTTATTTTATCCCAGTGCTTGTGGAGCTGCTCCCTGTGGCGCTTGTACGCGTACGCCGGCTTGGCCTCGTTGTATTTCTCGGTGATGCGCTCCCAATACGCAGTCACCTTCTGGTTGTTGGCGTGCACCGGATCCTCCGAAACATCAATCCAACAACTCGTCAAGACAATGGATTCGGGGTCAGAGTAGTTCGTCCTTCCCGGGGAGAACTCTTCACACACCTCCGTTGTAGGCAACTTCTAGGGTCGTGCCTTGGTCCGCTTCTTCTTGGTGGCGGACCCAGACGCGGCGGCGGCGGCGGATGGGCGGTGGGGAGAAGGCTCCATGTCGGACAGCCCGTACGAGTCGGTGCTGAAGTCGAGATCGTACTCGGCGTTGGTGTCGAATGGCCGGTATTCGTCGGGCTATTCGGATAATCTCCGGAATCAATTTTGCTTGAAATGTAGAAAATGTAGTGAATTTGAGAGTGAAGTGAGTGAAAAATGAAGTGAAAATGAGAGGAATATATTGGTTTTGAAAATTTAATAAAATTAAAAAAAAAAAACGGAAACACGTCGCATCGTCCGTGACCCATCATCCGCGTCGTCCACAGTGGCGGACGATACAACGGACGATGGGTATCCTCCGCGCATCTTCCGCGGACGATGTATCGGGTGCAGACGATGGGTAACCCATCGTCCGCGATGCTGCAGTTGCGGACGATGCGACGGACGATCCTAATACCAAGTACTTAAGGAATAAGGATAGAAGAATATAAGTATCACGACCTTACTTGAACATGATCTGTTATATAGGCTCGTACCTCAGTATCCTTGATTTCTAAGGAGACGAGAAACCAAGTCTGGTGGATGAACTTGAACCATGGTTACTTGACCCGAGGAGTGTGATTAACTTAACCTTGTTGTAGCTGAAGTGTGCCCATGGTATAGTAGAGGATAGTTCTTAGTTCACTTTGTTGAGCTGTGTGGTCAAGTAGCTTTCTTAACAGACTAACTTTACTTTACTTTTTGAGTGTTCATAGCCTTGACTTTTCTGACGGAGATGCTTCTTTTGTGCCCTAATCACATTCAGTGTTATAACTAATACTTTTTGGTTGCCCATAAAAACATTTTTAATTTTATAAAAAAATCATAATCTAGATAAGAAATTCATTGAGAATTTTCTAACATAATATACAAGAAGTATTTGTATACTATAGTATCTAACCTTCCCTCAAAACTACACAAATTCTACAAGTCATACAATAATTTCAGACCTAAAATTTCTTTATAATGGGGAAATAAAAGAGTAAAATCAGTTGAACGAAAATTTCGTGGACCAAGTCGATACAATTTTGGCTTTAACTCATTAATTTTGATTTGAAATGAAGAAAAAAAGAGATGACCAATGGGTATATTTTGAAGTTTATCAATATCAGACAAAAATGCATTATTTGGTGTCATCAACGGCATTATTTGAAGAAAAATAAGGGTCAAATTTATTTCTACTATTGATAAGCACACAAAATATTCAAATTAAGTTATTTGATTCATGAAAGTATTAAATATCCTAAATATATTGCATTTTGTACTGTATTTTCAATATGAGTATTGGAATTTAGATATAAATATGTGTTTTAAACTCAATTTAGCTACGACTATATATTGGGTCCAATTTTTTCATAAGGGAAACTGTGTTGTGAGCATTGGTGTCCACATAGTTCACCATATTAGAATTTTAGGTCATTATTTTATTAAATTATCTTATGTTAGGGTGAATTACATATTTGTTGGTGGCAAACATGTTGTCACCAAACATGAAAAAGAGCACGTTAGCCTCAGTTCACGCCACACCCCCTTTTTTAATTTTTCTAAATTTACGACAAAAGGACAAAATGTGTTATTAATATTTTAATTAAGGTAATTAATAGCAGGTACAGCTCATAATATTTTGGATAAACTAGTATTGACTAATAATTTAAAATATTTAATTACTACTATCACTACACATATAACGGCATGTGTTGCACCGACCTAGAGATGATAAATTTTAAACTCCTATGTGTCTTTTGACGTTTATGAATGTGAATTTTGTTCTATTTGATCTACATTGACATTACTTTTTTTTTCCCCCCAATTTTAATGCTTTAAGAATATTAACAAATAACAATAAAGATCAACTATTAGAATTAAATTAAATGGATAAAATAAAAAAAAAAAACTAATAGTACTACTATATGAACTCAAATATAACTATATATGTTAATAAATCACTCGAAGGAGTACAATTTTTTTGGCCTTTATGCTATTATACTAATTTATATTCCGAATTACTACTTGATATTGACTTTGTGAAAACTCAGGTTGGCTTTTATGATATTATGATACATGCATGAATAAGTTGAAAAATTAATAAGTATAGATATGAGAATTCATAAGAAAAACACAATTATTACATGGCATGATGGCAAGTATCTCTTCCTCGTCTCATTATATATAAACTTCTAAGGAAAAATAAAATAAAATAAATATATAAACACGTCTTAAATAATCTTTTGGGGTATTTAACATTTTCTTAAATACTACTCCTATATTTCAAAATTATTGATAGATGATAGTACTAGAGAAGTTGTAATACAAAAGTAGTCAGTGGTAACTGGTAAATACATATACAGATATAATATTTATTAATTTCTGTATGCGAAGAGGAATCTTTTTGTGAAAGAAGTTAAATATAGAGTATTTAGATAATCTACTTTGGTTATATAAGAATATCTCTTCAAACATTCTCGCAAAGAATATATGTAACTTTATAATACATCCATCATTTTTTAAGCTAGGAGATTGATTATCCAATCTATGTTCATGCATTTGCTAATTCCGCGTGTGGTTGGTAAGGCGAATTTTCTCATTAATGCTACCCGCCACATGCCATTTCTTATTTAATTAAAATTCATCTATTAATAAATTTTAGAGTATATATTTTGAAACGGACATAAACTGCATTATTTGGATAGCTCTGAACCTGATCGTTACAAATTCAACTTCTTTCCTAATCTTCTTTACAAGAATAACATGTTCAATTCGTTAACGAAGTCCACGATAAAGTGAGAGCCAAGATGATGGTAAAAAGTAAAAACTAACATATGAACAAGAGATAGGAGGAAGGAGTGGAGTTGGGGGGTCCTCCACTGAATCCACCCGAGGGGCTTGAGAAGATAGGTGGGCCGTTGATGGGGAAGATTCTATTTGAAGTTTTTTTAAAAGGTTGTGATATTTAATGTCATTATTAATTTTTGAATCACTAAATTATGAATAGTACTCCAATTAATAGTGTCAATTACACATATTTAAGAATACTAGTGACTAATATTCTTTTCATTCTAACAAAAATGACTTCGCCTATTTTTTTTTAGGATGGAAGGAATATTTGTTTCAAAAATTACTCTTATTTAATGACACTTATTGGTTTTTAAAACATTGTGTCTTTTTTAGAATATTATTAATGGAGTACCTGTTTTCATCATTTTACTTCTAATCAGTATAGTTAATGTGAATTTTAGTATTTTTAAAATATAATCTAGAATTGAGTTATTTAGTTATAGGAGTTAGCTAAGATTAATTATTTTATGATTATTTATTAAGATAGAGTTCTCAATTTATGATTATTTATTAAGATAGAGCCGTGAGATTGAATTTCAAACAAACTACAAATTTAATCGAGAATATAATCTTGTTACGCTCTGGATTGATTCGTTATGTGGACACCTCATGCACCGGATTTTGACCGAAGCGCCCATTGGTTGGACCTTTAAATACATCAGCATAGCAAATTATTATTAACAATTTATTAGGAGTAGTATATAACAATTCAAATCAAGACAACGGAAAATAAAATCCCCAAAAAACAATTGTTACAGAAAAACAAATGAAAATAGAAGACTGAAGATCTATAGCAGCAAATTCATGGAGTACGAATTTCTTTTCTTTTGTTTCCCGGAAAGAAGTGGTAAAATGAAAAAAGAGGATTATATATTTATATATGAAAAATTTGAATAATCATACTTGCTGCACGTCCATCATTCTAGTAAAGTCCTGGAAGCACACGAACCCATCCCCGTTTCTATCTACCCCTCTTATCATGCGCCGGCACTCCTCTAACGTGCACCCCGCGTCGCCGATCGTCTTAAAAACCTCCAGGAGCTCCTCCGCCGTGATCCTCCCGTCGCGATCCGAATCGAAGAAGTCGAACGTTTCTCTCATCTCGCCGTCACACGCTGGCGAGCTGATTGCGTAGAATTCGTCGAGGCTGATGCAACCGTCGCCGTCGCTGTCCACCTCGTTCAGCATGAGCTTCAGCTCCTCCTGGCTCGGCGGCTCGGCCCCGATCCGGCGCAGGAGCCGCTCGAGCTCCCCCTTCTCGATTTTGCCGTCGCCGTCGCGATCGATCATCTGGAAGGCCTGTTTCAGGTCCAGGTGAAGGTCGGAGGGGAGCACGCTGTTGGGCGTGGTGGAGCCGATCGGCTTCTTAAACACGTCCTCCGACGAGGAGGAGGAAGAAGACGTCGCCTGAGAGCTGAAGGAGGGCGGATCGGTGTCGGATCTGGAGACGGAAGGGGATTTCCGGGTCTTGAAGAGCTTGTGGATTTTGGCGAGCTTCATGGCGGAGTAATCGGTGTTGGTGATGGTCCAAAAGCGCTAGTGCGTAGAGACGATGCGATGATAGAGATGAATTGAGAGAGGGTTGAGGCGTGATGGCTGAGACAAGGAGTGTGAAGGAGGGTTAAATGGAGGGAGGGAGTAGGAAGCCATAGTGAGCTTCCACGAAGCTTCGTTAGAGAGAGAAAGAGCTCTGGATTTTGATGAATTATAGTTTGATTTGATAGTCTTCGCATTTTATTTTATTTTACTTTTATTTTTTAAACGGACATATTGAATATTAATTAAAATCAAAATACTCACATCATTCCATTAAGAATTTAAGATTGTCTTTTTTTACCCTATAAAACTAATTTACTTATATTCTTTAATAACTTCTTCTCAAATCAACTTCATTCTCTATTAATAATATTTTTATTATTCTTTCATTCTACCTCTATTCTATTTAAATAATTATACATTAAATTCATATTATATCTAAAATTTCTATTTCTATCGAACAAAAAGAGTATTTATTTTTACGTCATAAATTTGAAAAGTAGCGTCAATAAAGAATCAATTATTTCAAGTGTAAGTACGATTTTTTCTTAATTCAAAACTACTACTGCTATTATCGTCTTGATTAATGATTATTGTATCCAAAACGATTAATAATCGTTATAAGAAAAATATGAGTAACTAATTATCGTCTTGATTAATGATTTTTGTATCCAAAATAGTTAATATGGTAAACTCCCGATTATGATTTTTGTTGAGTGTGAATATAGATAAAATGCTCAATTAACGACTAAGAAATGTCTTGATCATGAATCAATTATAAGCAAAATATATGGTATGTGAGGCCTACAAAGTTTCTTCATTTTGAGTAGTAATCAAAGATTCAAAATATAATCTAGTCAGTCGTCACGACTAATAAGCTTATGATTATGGATTAAATTAATACTAAGGGTAAAAGTGCCAAACTAAGTATATTTCATTTCATCGTGGTTGGCATATTTATCATCACAATAGCAGAACAAATTACAAATTATATCAATTAATACGGACAAAAGAATCAGCAAAGTATATTTCGATTTAAAATATAAATTTAGTAAACTACTACTAAGGGATTAATCTTTGCTTAAAATAGCCAATAGATAACCGCACGCCGGAAAAGGCAAAATCGACGGCGCCGTATGTTGCAAGAAGACGGTGGGCGTGGTTAACCAGTATTTCTCTAGATGCTATTTCAATATTCATCTAGAATGATGTTGTGACGTTATTCTAATTAGAAGAGGTATTTATAATTTATTATTATAATATTATATATTTAAAAATAAGTTGTGAGATTTAAATTCATAAATTATATATATACATAATCAATTACTATAAAATATAATCTTTTAAATTGAACATATACAATTTACTATAATATTAAATAATAGTAGTAATTAAAATAGTCCTCCCATTATGGAGAGCACCTTCCTCCTATCTCCCTCTTTACGAATGCTCTAATTAATTAATCTTTCCGCTTCAATTTTTTTTTTTTTTTTTGGAGTAAAGTAAGAGAATAATTATGTTATATTTTTATGGAATACTAAAAATGTTTAAGTCGAATACTCTAAAGAAGGTGGGACAGATGGGTATATACTATTTAAGTACTCCATTTAATTTGTTGTTTATCTATTTGTATTGATTATAAAATCTATTATTGCAAATTGAAGACATTTATATACTCCCAAACAATTTTCACGAAAGCACGCAGAAATTATGGCAGTCACCATCTAGGAGTTCCCTCATGTCACGTCCGAATCAAAAATTTATTTGGACATGTATGTGGTGCAAATAAATTTTACTATCATGGAATAAAATATCTATTTTATTTCATCTAGTTAAATTTGGAATGATCTACTGCATGTATTCATTAAAATATACTACTGCCAGGTGGTGTTCGGTTGCCATGACTAATTATCATGAGACTATCCATATAGGATTAAGTTGTGGATTATTTTAATTGGAGGGAGAAGGCTATAACTAATAATCATGAGACTATCCATCTTGGATTAAACAAGTTGTTGGGGTCAATCTTATGAATCAAACATGATACATATTTAATCATGAGATTTAGTTTTGTCAATCAAACACTCCATAGTAGATGGAATACATCGATCGGAGATCGAAATTATGATCGCCCGTAGGTATAATTATCACAATATCAAATCCAAAATAATGCTACTACTCTAATACAAACAAATCCATGGCATATATGCATTGACAAACAAAAACAAAAAATATACACGATGATTTGTTTTGTCCATCCCTACTCTTTGGAGTTTGGAGTATCTCACTTTGAACTTTCTTTTGATTGAGCCCTTCCACGTTGCTTGATATTTTAATATAGCCAATGAAAGAAAACCACAAGCACATAACATTTCTTAATTTTCGAATATTGATAAATCGAACATCATTTTTCTTAATTAAATATATACTATTTCATAAATTATTTGTTTTATCCTATTTACAAGTTATATTAAAACCAAATATTAAATGCATCCTTTTCCTCTATCCTCGAATTGATTAATATGGAGTAATAAATTAATTTTTTATGTATTTATAATGATTTTCTTATTATAATAGTATAAAATATAAATGAAAATGACAAATTATCAGAAAAATTATGAAATTTGATTAAACTCTGTCCCGTAATTTTGACTATCAACTAGAAAAATTATAAATTTAAAATTATTTTTAATTACTCTCTCCGTCCCACAAAGATAGTCCTACTTTGACCCGGCACGGGTTATAAGAAATGTAATGAAAAGTGAGTTGAAAAAGTTGGTGGAACGTGAGTCCTACTTTTAAAGTATTAGTTTCATAATAAAATGTTAGTATGAATGAGTTGGTGGAATATAAGGTCCACTACCAAAAATGGTGAAAGTGAAATGCAAACTTTGTGGGACGGACGAAAATGGAAAAATGGGACACTCTTTGTGGGACGGATGGAGTATTTTATAATAAATTTTGTTTTTGAAATTATATGATAACTATAAATTTGTACGTAGATGTCACTATCAATGACTAAACACTATTACCCGTTCACAAGAACAGATCTAAATTTCATAGTTTTTTTTAGTTGATTTTCAAAATTGCAAGTTACGAAGTAGAATTTTATCAAATTTTATGATTTTTATAATAATGTAACCTAGGAAAAAAGGATACAAGATGAAAAATGTAAAATCTATAGACAAGATGTTAGAGATAATCACATGATATGATAGCATAGCATGGATGACCAGTCACTTAGTTGTGATACATTGACAATCTAGTAGCATGTCCCAACTTGTCTATTCGTGCACCCCATTTGGACTTTGCTTCCTAATTATTTGTTCTAGTCCTGTGATTTGATTAAGATTTTTGTGGTATATATTGCCTTTGTTTGACTGGTTGATGAGAAACATACTTAAAATTAAGTTGCGTGATTAAATTGGATAATTTATTATAGAGCTATAGTCTCATAAATTTTCATGTACTTTCTTGACCATCGTTAACAATTGGTCTCCACACTTGGCACTCGATGCAAAACAAGCTATAAACTCTTATAACTACAAAAACTTGATCGACAACTACTATACTTTATCGAAGACATCGATTAATTCAGCACGAAAAAATTCATGAAAGTCCTCAACTAAGATTTATTTCGAGTCAGAATTAGGTAGCCTGAAATTTCGAGTTTTGACAGTAAATTATATTAATAATAATTTTTGTAACATAAATATTGCAATCTATTTCCATAGCTACTTACTAGTACAAAAATCCCACGGCATATTGGATGTGGTATGTACTTTTTCAAATATAGACTCACAAGTTATAATAAATAGGAGAGATATCCAAATCAAATTCATTTAATTTGTGACAAATTATCTTCTAGTCCTCAACCATCTCTCGCATGCCGATCAAGCGGAGCCCGGAGGCCGGTCAGAGTACATTTTCTCCGTCAATGCAGTCGTCGTCGCCGGAGATTGAACTACCTTCATCCATCTCATCATGTTGCAACAACTCAGCAACCGGCGACTCTTGAGGAGAAGCGCTATTGTGCTCGGAATCCAAACTCCGTGTCGGAGGCGACAACGTCACCGCCGACCTCTTCACGACGTTGAACACGATGCTTCCATTGTCGACCCTCTCCGGCTGCAGAAGATCCCCCTCCGCCACCACAATGGCGCTGGCGCTGGGGGGAACTCTCTCATCATCCGAAGTCGGGTTGGTTCTTGAATTCACCTCCAAACTCTGCACGTAATCCACGAACTTGTCCGCGGAGGTCGTCCTCATGAGGGGGCCGCCAGACCTCGTCCACGACTGGACGAGGTCTGAGCTATCGGACTCGCTGTCGCTGCCGTCGTGGCTGCAGCGGAGCGTGTGCCAGTTTCTGGTTGCGTGGTCCGCCATGAGGTCTTCCTCCAGCGACCCTGTTGAGTTCTCTCTGGCAATCACATTCCATGAGGGGATCCTCTTGGAGGCACTGAACCTGGCTAGGCGCGGAGAGGCGACAGCTGCGGCCGCTCTCTCCGCGCTCCTCTTGAGGCGGCGCATGTGGTTGAGCACCGCGACGCACTCGTCGAGGGCGAGCTCGATCCCGCAGTTGGCCCGCATGGCTGAGAGCTTCTCCCAAGTGCATCTCCTCCCCTGGTTTGCTGACTTCTGAAGCTCCACATATGAGGGATTCTGTATCACCTTTGATATCTGCAGATCCACACAACCAAGAATCAATAAAATGGATACTCCATTTGTGAGACCAAGAGAATAGATAAATATGGTAGTAGTACCTGAGCCAGAGTAGCAGGCATGACAACAGTGATATCACCCTCCCAATCCTGAGCAAAGAGCTTTGCCACTCCTCCAAGAGGAAATCCAAGCTCCAATATCTGGTTACATCTATGCTTCACCTCCATCTCAGCCAGCTGAGCAATCTACACAAAACAGAGGAAGGAACATACTAGTATGAGGTTCGACAATCCACACCCAAACTCACATTAGTATTAGTATGATATTGTCGGCTCAAAGTTACATTTATATATCACATTTTCTAATATTTCGATTTGGGATGGTTTGAACGCCAACACGTACCTTAGCACCGAAGCTGCCACCAAAGCCCCTGACCATCTCCTTCAACCTGAGCAAAGGCGCAATGTGCGGATTGGCCTGGCTCACAATATAATGGTTCACATTAAAAAGCTCCTTCAACTGCTTGATCGGAAGGTCAATCTCCAAGCTCCCATCCCTCCACCGCCGCGGCGCAACCCCCTTATCCGGATCCAAGTGAAACGGCGGGTGGTACGGCACTATATTCCCGCCCCTGTCCTTGGCCATGAGCTCCTGCGCCTCAAACAGCCCCGGAAACGCACAGGACGCGGTCACCGCGCTCCATATGACCACGTGAGGCGAAGTGAGGTAGTTGAGGCACCGAGGCGGCTCGTGGCGCCTGGGCGAGCACACGGTGATCCCGAGGATCCTCCCCGTCATGTCGTAGGCCTCCTGAAAGGTGAGGTTGTTGGTGAGGTGCCTCAGCATCATCTGCAGCTGCCTGATATCGTGAACCGCGCCGTGCGTCATGATCCGCTTGAAGACGGTGAAGATCCCTCCGATCTGGTCGAAGAACTGGATCGAGTGCCACGAGTCCTCGAAGAAGCTCTGCAGTTCTGGCCACGACCTGGTGGCCAGCACAGAGCACATGGCGGACCCCACGCTGGAGCCGGCGATGATTCTGGGGAGCAGCTTGTGCTCCACCAGAGTCTTGACGACTCCAACGTGGAAGGCGCCGAGGGAGGCGCCGCCGCTGAGGAGGAGGGCGGTGCGGCCGAAGGCGTGGCGGGTCTCGTGCATGAAGGCGAGCTTCTCGTCGAGGAGGAGGTCCTCGGAGTCGGAGTCGCAGACCATTCTGAGCTGGGTGGTGACCTCGTCGATGTAGTCGTGGATGATGCGGGGGACGTGGAGGCGGCCCTTGTGGAGGTCGGGGTTGCACATGTTGCCGAGGTTGCGGATGAGGTCGGCCCTCATGTAGAACATGATGTCGCGGATGGAGCAGTCGCGGCGGCGGTGCCGCAGCTCGTGGAGCTTGCTGAGGACGAGCTCCTCGTCGTAGAGGTCGGCGTCGTGGGGGCGGGGGTTGTCGCGCTCGAGCATCTTGGCGGCGTGGGCCCACTCGTCGTAGGTGAGGGCGGAGCGGGTCATGTTGCTCCAGAACTTGCGCTTGTATGCCATCTCGGCTTTGGCCCTCACGTTGGTGAAGCGTTTGAGGAGGAATGCCATGGCGGTGACGATGACGAGGATGCCTTGGGGGTTTCTTGGGTGGAGCCATGCGAGGTGGGATTTTAGGCTGTTTTTGAGTTTGGACAAGTGGAGGGAGAGGGATACAAGGATTTGGTGGCGGAGGAGGGAGAGGGACTTGCAGAAGAGGATGCGGAAGGCGATTGTGCGCCCGAGGAACGTTGATGGTCCGATTGAAAATTGCTCCACACTCGCCTCGTTGCTTATGTCCATTTATACTACTACTCACCTCTAACTAAACCAGATTTATTTTAGTGTTTCAAGAATCTTCAACCAAAGAAAATAACATCAAGAGTTGATTTTGAGAGCTACTCAGGGTTCACAGATCCCACGAAAAAGAATCGGATAATTGATATTTTTGTTTTCTTGAATAAGAAAGGAATTTGAATTATTGAAGGGAGTTAGATCGGAATTTTGCATTGGGATTGTGAACAAACAGAATAGATAAGTCTATCCTCAAATTGCAAACGTCACGTCTGCTGCGAACAGCGGTGATGACTGATGATGAATATACTAGAAACTGATTTAGCATGCATGCAAGTGCAACACAGTCGGCGCTTAGGATAAGAGATATAAATTCTTTTCCACCTCTAGGACTCTGTGTATTCTTCACAAAGTTCGTTAGTCATGATTTTTTTGGACGGTTTAAGGATTACTCACTTTCTTGATATCACCACGCTTTCTTGATGATGAGGATTGTGCCAACTCAAAATGCTACAATAAACAATTGAAAAGCAATCTTCAAGCCATAATTTGATTATTGTATATTGGTAAACAAGGGTGTTCATTTGGGGCTATATTTAGAAAAAAAACTTAATTAAATCATATATAGATCTTCATTCAAGAATATCTAGGCTTTGACGGGAAGAGAGACTCATTCGAGAATGGATGAAGTAACAATTACAAATAGTTTGAATAACAAATGAATTGAGGGCAGTACCAAAGTTCAAATATGGTTGGGAACATCAATGATACGTGTACATTAGGCATTAAGAGAACAAAAAAATTATATATACAAAAACGAAGTTCAAAAAAACGAGGAGGCCAACAAGTAGAATTATGCTATCGCCTACCAAAAAAATACAAATCCTCCCCAATATCAGCAGGTTGAGGAAATAAATGTCAATGTGCACATCTCAGCATTGGATGAAGGTGGCAAAGAGAAAACTAGAGCGATAGAATGTATAGTCCTTTGTCAATGAGGCAAAGGGTTATGATAAGGATGTTTTCTGCATGCATAAACTGAATTACGGCATAGATGCCAATATTCTTTACAAGGGATCACTATCCATGGCAGCTTCATAGGGAGACTAGCAGCAGGAGCATGCAGCGTGCTGTAGAAAGTGAACCGAAACAAACTCAGCAAGAACACGGAAAGGTAAAACTGAGTGGGGAGTTGGATATCACAAAACAATAACTTGTGTGAGTTCGTGGTGATAGAGGAATACCTTCTCCCAGTGAGAAGCCCGTAGGCAGATGAGCGTATAGCCGAGCTAGAGAAAGCCGAATAAATGTTTTTATAGTGCGGCAAGACAACCTCTCCTGAAATGTTATCAAAAACAAAGAATGAATATTTATAGTATGTAGCCTTCAATTTCATTCTTCCTTTTTTGGATCTTGATGCTGAAAGTCATGAATAGTAGACCTCTGTGGCTCGATGGCTTACCTAATTTCAAGTGATTGCTGTCAAGAAATGTAACCAAAATCATAGATTTGCTGCTACTGCCACTTGAAGAAGCTGTTTTATGCAGATCCACAGTGGACGAATTACTGTCAGCAAAAGCTTCTGTCTCAGAATGTTGACATAATGTGACTTTCAAAAATATCCCAGATGGAAATCTTTTCCTCATCTTCAACCAAAGGAAAATTTTAGCGTAAGGAGTGGAATGGATAAAAGACACGGTGGCCCCAACAGCTATGGAGACGAAGCACACAACTGTGTGCAAAATGGTGAAGAAAATATAGAAAGCCGATGTCGTCGGTAGAAGGAGTAATATAGGAGTGAAGAGAAGAGAACCAACTACATGTTGCTCAACAGTATAGTCATAGCTGTCCAATCTGTGGCGCAAAGGATTCAGCTTTTTACCCCTGCAACCGATAACAGCATTCATGTCATGAGATTGAATAACTGAACATAAATTAATACCTAAGAATTTCAATAGAGCTAGCATTTTTTTTCCAGAATGATCAACCTATCAAACACTTTGTAACGACTCAAATCACTCGATAAGAATATAAGATGAAGTTATATTACTTGTTCCACTACCTTAGGTGACATAGTAAATGTTTTCCTATCTACGTACAAAATTAAAGGCAGGTAAGATTCTTCATAAAAAAGTGTTTTACCTGAATAGGCGCCACAAAGCTGATAATGCCTGTATTTGAGTCGAATAGAGAAGTGAAAGGAATAAATGAAGAATCAGAACATGCATTGTTAGTAGAGAGATTATGTCAACAAGTAGAGTTGCTGCACAAGTTGAACCAAAAAGAATCCCACATAGAGCAAGTCCTTTGAAGAAATGAATGAACAGAAAACCCACTGAAGCCCAAAGGGTAGACCAAATCTGAATTGCATTCAAAGAAATCATCCCTAGAACCCCAGCTAGCTCAGTATTCAACTTAAAACCAGCAGGATTGCCCATCAGCCATACACACCCAGTACGTAACCAACCATTTGTGAAGTCAAGTGAAAAGTCTGAAATCCATATGTATGCCAATTCTGCTTTAAACCAAAGGGGAATGCCAAGTAGAGTCCCAAGAAGAGAATCAAATACAATACTTGACCATATTGAGTGCTTGTGAGATGCGGCTTTCTCTGCAAACTCCACACATGACCAATCCCTATATAAGTAGCGAAAATAATGAGGATACATATCTTACATTTCATTTCTTAGGAGATCAGAGTGGCAGAAATGAAGAGGGCATGGCTTGATTAAAATAGATAATAGGTGCAGAAAGTCATGATTTCATATGAAAGAATTGTAGATTTGTTTCTGGGATGAAAACATGGTATGTGAATCGGCTCGTAACCACACTACTAAGAATGTTTTTGACACCATGCGACTTCATTAATTTTAAAAGCATAAGTCTAGAATACATCTACTGTCATGAATTCTGATACCTTTATACAAATCAAATACATAAACCAATTGTCAACATACCTCATGTTTTGATCCTGGAGAAAGACAGGCCAATACAAGAGCTGACAGCAGCGGAAGTGAACATTTTTTGATGAATTGCTAAATAATTTAGTGAACAGAACATATATGCTGGTGTGGGACAACCAACTAAAAAGAATACGAAATAATTGGAGAACAATGTAAATCATAGTCGAAATGGAAGCAACCGATGCAGCAAATATCTGCCACGCGAAGGTAGAGAACCTGACAAGACATAATGAACTGTTAGAGTGATTGAAATATAAATGAGTAATGTGTAGGGTAAGTGTTGTCTCAGTTACATGTGGAGAATGAAGAGTAGTGGCCCAGACTCAGCACATTGATGTCCATCAAACAAAATTTGGGCAGCATTGGCACTGTTTATTGCCTGGATCACAGTATCCTTTTTCCCAAGGATATTAGAAGTACCGATTTAGAAAAAGTGAAAGGTAGATTTTACATTTTAGTAGTAAAGAATATTTACCAAATCAAGGCGTGAATCTCTCCGGTGGAGATCCTCAAACCACTTGGGTTTCTTGCTAGGGGTTTCTACTGGATTGGATGAAAACTGAGCACCCAAAGAATAATGGTGACCACCAAAAGTTGGTATTTCATAGAATATTACCTATATATATCAGGAAGCAAGATAGCATTATAAGAGAGAGAGAAAACGAAAAGAACAGAAGCTCGTTGTACAGGTCAACATGACTTACATACGTGGAGGTCTAGATGGGACTCAATGTTGCCATTCAAATGTAGATGATCCATTTTCGGTATAGCAAGAACTCTTCCGTCCATTCTTTCGGAAAGAACATATACAAGTTTGATAAACAAATGATCTGGAGCAGCAAGTCTACCTTGTCCTAAGATCCTATCCCTGACGCATCCACAGCGCCGGTTCTCTTGACTACTCAAAAGTGAACATGAACTTTGTTTTCCGTTTCGTTTCATATCTCCATTTCTATCATCTCCACAGCTGCCCATCTTGCTATTGCCACTACAATCCACTTCTAAATATCCGAGAAGAGACAATTTGCTTTTATCTTGGAGAACCGTAGGCATGTTCTCATCAGTCCGTCGAAGGATTTCCTTAATGAAACGAGGCGCAATGCGCAATGAGGATGTTACAATACAAAAAGGATAGCAATAATTATCAATAAATTTTAATATCAAACTATGGCCTTTCAACATCCAAAATTCAACACCCCCCTTATAAAATCGCGCACAGCTGAGCTCACAAGACTAAAATTGCCAGAATGCAACTAGGGTTCCCAATTACGAAAATTGAATCAAAATAGCACACCCATTGACCTAAATCAGTGACAAAAATTTCGACGTTCAGTCCATATCTAAGCCAATTAACAATCAAAACAACTAAGTATACAGCATAAGAACAACTTGAGAACTACATTTACAAATCCAAAAGAGGAAACGCAGCGTACCATGAGATCCAAACCGGAATTAAGTGAAGAAGCGAGTTTGTGCTGATCGCAAGCGAAAGCCACAACGACATCGATGGAAGCTTCGGAAGAGGGGAGGAACCATCCAAATACGAAGCTTGGATTGGGCGGGGTTTGAGAAAAGAGATCAGTCGGCCACCAAAGCCGGCAATTTCTTCTTGTTGTCATTGTTGAACCTCAATCGGCTAGCGTCATTCGTCGCGGAACTGTGAGATCCGGAAAAGAGCGATTTGCTGTAGCTGGTGGCGACGGAGAAATTTGGGGGCTCCGCAGCCGTCAAATTTAGTCTAGGTTCGAGTTTTGAACTCAAGCTCAACTTCCCATTTCTTCGATATGAAATGTTCTCTTTAACACCCCGCAATTTAACAAGAATTTAAAGTTTAAACCTTCTTTAGTCATACTTATACAACAAAATCTTAAAAAGTGATTTGAGTATATAATACTTGTATCGTTTTAAAATTAATTTATGTTTTAGTTATTATAAACTATTTTCATGCTCCTTTCTAATTTTGGAAATCCTTTTCTCTTTAATGAGGTGGAATGAATAATTAAATAGTGGCGTACGTATAATTTATATACTGAGGTCCAAATTACTACTATAGTATTTATTTCGTCCATAAAAAAAGTAGTTTCAAGTTCCCATTTTCGTTCGTCCACCAAAATTAGTCTAAAACTAAAAATGAAAAATCCTTCCTAGTTTATACTCCTTCCGTTCCATAGTAATAGAATCATTTTGTCATTTTGGCACGTTCCATACTAATAGAGTCATTTCATTTTTTAGTAAAAGGCAAAACATTTTTCCACACATACTTTACTCTCTCTTACTTTTTTCTCTCTTCATCTCTCTACCTTTTTCATTTTTCACTTTATTCTCCATTTACTTAACTCACCTAACACAATTTTTCTTAATACATGCGCCGAAAAGAAACGTCTTCATTACTATAGAATAGATGGAGTAGTAATTGCTCTCTCAAACTTTACTAGTTACTGTCCGCTAATAGGAGTCCTGTTTTTTCATTCTGGTCTGTCCGCGAATAGGAGTCCCGGTTTGTAATTACCATAAATGATAAAGAAGCCCAACATTCCACTAACTCATTTCACTCACATATCATGTAAAACTAATATACACAAGTATGACTCCTATTTCACTAACTTTCTTCCACCCACTTTTCTTAACACATGTGTCAGAAAGAAATGAGACTCTTGTTCGCAGACGGAGGGAGTACAAATTAAAACCCGTGCTGCTCACTAATGAGAATATTTTTTGTAGATGGAGGAATATTAACAATAATTTCATAAATATAAATAAATAAAAATTACTAGTGTGAGAAATTAAATATGTATAACTAAATTAATTAGTAGCTAATGAATTAATCATGGAAATCATAAAAATAAATTGATTAATAGATAATTAGATATATGAATTAGTATAAAACTTTTAAAGGAGCAAAAATAACTTAACTATGGTAATCATAAAAACAAATTAATTAATAGATGTACGAATGAATATAAGAAAAAAAATTCAAAGAGCAGAAATCTCTTACGGTTGCAACTTGCAAGGCAGCTCCATTAGCCAACTAAGCTATCGGGTGAATTTATAATTTGCCGTATGTATATAGTAATGACACGAGTTTTAAGAAATATCTCCTCCGCCTATAATAATTGTATTCCAACTTTGCAATTCAAATACTATCTTCATCCTCCAAATTTTGACACAATTTACTAAATACTATCTCTTATGGTTGCAATTTTGACACACTTCACCTTTTACTATATTTGATAGTGGATCTCATATTTTACTATCTCATTTCTACTCACATTTTATTATAAAACTAATATTTTAAAAGTAGGACCCGCTTCTACTCACATTTTATTATAAAACTAATACTTTAAAAGTAGGACCCGCATTCCACTAATTTTTTCAACACACTTTCCATTATATTTTTTAAAACCCGTACCGTATAAAACTGTATTAAAATTTGAGTGACGTAGGTAGTAATGGACAGTACTAGTATAAATTAGATGAGAGGCGTGAGAAAGGGTCCGATTGTGGTTTAACACAAAAAGATCCGATCCAATTTATGATTGAATGGGCGATATTTTCATGCTGTGGTGCAAAAAGGAACAGTCCTAATTAATACAAGCACTTAGGCGACATAATTCCATCTTTAATCATAGATTAGGGCCTAATTGCCCAACGCGGATTTGGAGCTCCTAACCAGGTCCCACCACCAATTACACATTTCACCCTCAACGCCGTTTGATCAGCCGGCCTAATCATCCAGGCCGTTAGATTCTCCATTCCCTTTATAACACGACAATCATTAGAATGCGTGGTGGGACCCACAGCTATTCCACTCTTATCATCATCCGTCACCGGCTATATCCGGTTACAACGCGCCACCTCACTATTGGATATTTGTGGTACCACTCACGATGCACGGCTTACAACTCCCGGATGAGGTGGTCGCTCTTGGCGTGCTAGAGCGTGTTTGGCTTTGTTTTATTTATAAATACGACAAAGCTATTTATTTTCTTCATTATTCTTATTTCATATAAATAAACTATTTTAGCTCATTGTTTCATGGCTATCCAATTTGACGTTTCACGTTGTTTGGCAAACCATGGGATATAAAGTTAGTTTAACAACTTAGTTTAGAAGATTTTGTTTATTTTAATTAAAGATGATTTATATGCATGTCTTGAAAAAAACGTCAAAATAACTAAAGCATCTTGAACGTCTTAATAATAAAGGTTGCAAATTACTTTAGATACATGGGTGATAATAATTTATTTAAATATACTTTGATTAAAGCGAAAAAGTATAACCAAACGAGGCGTTAACTTTAAAATTTGGAGTCGTTTGAAGGGTCAATCAGTGGGCAGGTTCGGCCTAACCAAACCCGAGGCTTGACTTCCAAACCGCTAGGCTCGGCCGATATCTTCTTCGCCTATATATATCTGACGCTTTTCCATTCCTTGAGCAAGTCATAGCTCAATACGTGTTAGCTGAAAATTTGACATTGGATAAGGATATTTTTCTCGGAAGGTACTGTTTGGACTCAATTTCTTCAGTTTTTATCAGCTTTGACTACTCGAATTTATCGATCGTCTTTTTAAGCTCTTGACTGAGTAGATCTGGTTATCAGATGCTCGGATAGTGAAAAAAGTGTGAATTTTGTGAGGTATTTTGCTCGGTTGGTAGCGATCTGATGTTAAATTCACGTAGGATAATTGTTTTGCTTTTGACACTAAAAGCTATAGCCGTTTTTAGCTATAGATGTTTTGGATCCTTGATTTCAGTATAAGTAAGGTGTGAATGAAAATTGATCAGAGATTCCGATTGAGAGAACAATACAGAGTTCACAGATATCCTGTTATTTTGTCTCTTTTCGGTTTGATAATGAAGGCGAATTGATGTGAAATTGTATAAAGAGATGCAGGAGAGATTGCTTGGATTTGATCTCAAATTAGTTTTAAAAATGTTTGCTGTCTCTGAGATATTTTATAGTCCTATTCACTGGAAATTGAAGCGATTGTTTATAAATTTGATTCTGATTTTTTGGTAGTGAAATATAGACAAATATGATCTTCAAAAAAAAAAAAACTTCAATTTTAAGAAACTTATAATAATCTGTTTTTAAAGTGAGTGTTTGCTTTATTCTTACGGTTTCAATTGGATGAATAAATTATCGATTACAATCTTCTTAAATTTTCATTTATCTTCCAATTTCAGGTAATTTTGATCTGAAAACCAAGGAACCATGGCTCTTGTATCCGGAGGAAGGTCTTCACTGAATCCCTATGCCCCGCTGTTCATCCCGGCCGCAGTGCAACAAGTGGAGGACTTCTCACCCGAGTGGTGGAACCTCGTCACCACTGCCACCTGGTTCAAGGACTACTGGCTGAACCAGCATCAGGGGGAGGACATCTTTGGGGAGGAGACCGATGGTAACGACGTCGTTGGATTGTTGCCCGATAACTTTGACCTTGGTATTGATGAGGACACCCTAAACATGGAAGCACAGTATGAGGAATTCCTCCAGTCTGCTGAGTGCCAAAACTACCATGGAAGCAAGGCTGCCATAGGAATCACTGATAATGGTATATACTTTTGATCTAACTTTGTGCTTATGATTTATAGTAGGAGTAATATTTTATGATATTAGCACTAATCTTTTCATACCTGTTGGCTGTCACTATCATATTAGCTTTTAATTTCAATTTGGAAAGGAGAAAAGCCACCATCCCATTATGGCATAATTGGATCCATTTATTATCTTTAGATATATGCCCAACCCTTAATCTTGACTTAGAAAATTGAAAAGTCTTGAGCTGTTGAATCACACTTTATGTCACTCTCATTTGCCATGTAGCCTGAATACCTTTTTAGCCACTCTCATTTACTACTGCAATCAAAGAATTCATTGCAGGGTAGAATAATTTGGCTCTACTTGATGGGCTTTGCCAAAAATATTTGCTCTTGCATTCTTTCATATATTAGTGACTAATTGTTGATGATGTTTGTGATCAGGTTTCAGCAAGAACGCGGCGTTGGTGAAGACTCTGAGCATGCCGAAGGAGAGAGGCTACTTGTCGCCACGAGATGTGATGAAGTGGGAGAAGCCTGCAAAGATTGTGAGCCCAAGGTGCAGCCCTCGATTCATCCAGCAACCTCGTTGAGATCCAAGGTTGGATTAGGTTGTTAGCTCTCTACAAATCTGCAGCAGTCTTTGTTTTCGTGTAGCTTTTTTTTCTGTATAGAGCAAGGTTTGGCTCTGTCTTTGTACTTATAGCCTTGTTCATATCCTGACGTCCCTTGTTTAGCATTGACTATGATGAAAATGTAAAAAAAAGAATGAAAAAGATATTTGTAAGAGCTCTACTTATATGAAGAAAAGTAATTCCAAAATTTGTCTCCTTTGATGCGCAAGATCATTGATCAATCATGTGGCTTTTGTCAATATGAACGTTAATAGCAATGTAGTGTCAGAATCATGTGGTGTCAGTAAAAAATGTACATTGTGATGTGTCTCATTACAATTAGTTTTGTACCGTGGGTTAGATTTGTTGTTGTGTGGAGTAGTTTTTATTAAATTATACTAGTACTACTATTGACAAGAGTAATAGTGTCATTAATTACATAATTTGATTGGTGACTCGTAGATTAGGGAACATAAATATTTCACAGAACTAAAGTGGATCTCAATTTTGATACAATAAACAAACGGACGAGAAACATGAGGCTTTTTCTAAAGAATAAGTTAGTCCTTATTTGAATATGACAGAGTGACTCGGCAAGAGATGCTACTCGCGTCAAAAGTTGTAATTTTGGCTAACTGAGTATAATTTTAAATGTAATTAAATTTTAATATTTTCTATAGCTTAAATATATTGAAATTAATTATAAATATTTCATTTACTAAGAGTCACAAACTCACACTCTGTGGCACAAGGCGCCGCGATTTTAAATTCTAAATCTATAATTATTATTTAATTAATTAAAATCAGCC
Organism: Salvia hispanica; assembly: GCF_029641045.1. NCBI lineage: Eukaryota > Viridiplantae > Streptophyta > Magnoliopsida > Lamiales > Lamiaceae > Salvia > Salvia hispanica. Next base: position 36,532,315 of record NC_142696.1, read on the forward strand.
ATTATTAATTCTTTCCATGCATGAATTTTCCATACACAGTGATTGGAAATAATTAAGTTTTCATGCATGAAAATCGGTCATAATGAATTATTCCATATTTTCCATAATACTCTTTAATTAATGAATATTTCGTTCACAAAAATTTAGGATTAATGGGAATAATTCTGTTAATTAGGTAATTGGAATAAATAGTGGATATTAACAGGCTCTGGATTGTGGATATTGTGACCTGACGCAGAAAAATAGAAAAATAATAACGGTGCGAGGAGTTGTGGCGTGACACTGATTTTGGACTGTGGATGATCTAAGAAGTTCAGAAACAAAATATTGGATGATTTTCTTAATAATTTGCTAGTATAAAAATATTAAAATTACAAAATTAGTAAATTATTATAATATCCCAAAATCTAAAATTGAAGTGGCACGTGGCAGATGGATTTAAGGTGCACGTGTCGATGACCGTTTTCTGATGTGGCCAACCATCCCAAAACTTGTTAAGCAAACAACACCTGTCATTTGTGAATGAATCACTCATCCCTCCCAAATCCACCACCTTCTTCACAATCACACACATATATATACATGCATCATATTTGACTGCCTCAGACAGAGTTATTAGTAACAAAAAATCAAGACCACAGTTTCAAACAAACCAGTCCTAACAAATCACAGAAATGATGCGAAAGCTGTCTCCGCCGTGGCAAGTTCTTGAACTGGTGGCCCACCGCCTCGAACCCGAAACCCTCGCCACCGCCGCCTGCGTATGCAAATCCTGGTCCGCTTCCCTCTCCTCCGACCACCTCTGGCAGCCCTTCTGCTCCGCCGCCTACCCCTCCCTCTCCAACCTCCATCCCGCCGCCGCGCCGGCATCCGTCCCCTACTGCAAGCTCTACTCCCTCGGCCGCGCCGCCGAGAAGCGCCGCCTCCAGAGCCCCCCCAAGCCCGACCTCTCCATGCACGACCTCGTCTTCGCCGTCGACGTCCAGAACGGCCGCGGCTGCGTCGCCACCGTCGTCTGCCCCGGCGCCGACCTCAAGCCCGACCGCAGCGGCGTCTTCCGGTTCGACATCGGCGTCGAGAGCGACAACCTGGTGGCGTTTGAGGAGCTGGATAGTTTGAGGATCACATGGAATGTTGTGCTTCAGGGATTGAAGGGTGTGTTTACTATGATGGATTGTAGGGGGAAAGGGAGCTTCGTTTTGGGGTTGGAGGGATGGTTCTCCAAGGAGCTTCCGCCGCCCGGGTGCTGCTCGAGTGGAGCTGCGAGCGGGCTCGTCTCCGATTTGAGGCTCGGCCTGAGAGAGGGCGGCGGCGGGAAGGTGGTGGTGGAGAAGATAAGTGTGGGAGTGTTGAGTATTGTGAGTTGGAGATATGTTTGTATTGATGATGCTCTAAGGTATTTGCAGCATTTTCTTTTACCATTTTGATGTATTAGTGTATAACAAAATATGATGTAGAAGTACATGAGAATTGAGTAATAGTAGTAATGAATTAGGAACAAATTGCATTCCTATGTTATTTGAATGTTACTACATTACAAATCAAGGATCAATCAATGGTAAAGTAAACATGACAAAATTTATAGAGGGGTGGAAAAACCTCACCCCTTCTATTTGTAGACATGATTTTAGTTCCTATCCTCCGGGGAGAGGTGCGGCGGCGTCAGATCGTCGAGCCAATCCGCGTAAATGCGGTTGATCTTCTTCTTCGCATTCCACTTCGATATCCTCTTCTCTCCGGCCACCGGAGCAGCAGCTGCCTCCATTGCCGGAAATGCAGAAACGGAGGCAACTTTCCCTGGTGCAGAAACTGCATTTGTAGTGGCTGCAATCTCTCCCTCATTGATTGAACCACTAAATCTCAAATCTGTTTAACAAACAAAGCATTGCATACATCATGAAACTATAGGACTCGAACTTGAATCACAAAATCAAGAAACTATAGCTAAGTAAGCACTAACAAACCACATTCCAACTAAACAATTGACATCCTAAATCAGTAACAAGATGATACCTGAGTTACCATGAGCAAAATGGCATCTTTCACCATAGTTACACAGCCCCATCTCCCATCTACTACAGATCTTCATCTTCCACCCGGACGCCTGATCAAGCTCACCGGCATTCCCCCTAACGTCCCCTGTCACGCCAATGCTGATAGCCGAGCTCTCCCTCTGCCCCGGCATCTCAACCTTGAGCTTATTCAAGGAGGGCGAGGGGCGGTCGTGCAAGAAATTGCATTTGTCCCCATAAGGACACTCCTCCCCATTGTAATACTTCTTGCATATCTTCATCCTATGTATCATCCTCTGATCATCTCCCCAACCGCCACCGCCATTTCCCCTCTCCTTCTCCCTGATTATCTCCTGCCAATTCGGGGGCGGCTCTCGCAGATCATCAGGGCCGTGAGCGAATGTGCATTGCTCACCGTTCCTGCAAGTTCCCTCCGTGAATTTGGCACAAATTCGAGTTTTGTAGAATATGTTGCTTGTCCCTTTGTTGATGATGGGAGGGTTTGTTTGGTTGATTCTTTGATTCATTGGTTGGAATGGTGGGAAATTTGGTGCCTTTTCGGAAGTTCTTGGCTTCTTAGATTGGTGGAATTGATGCATCATATCGGGATGTTGCTGCATTTGGTGCTGGTCGGAGCCGGCCCAGAACTGCGGCCAGTATGTGGCGGCGTCGCCGCCGGAATACGGTGGAGATACGAATGGATTTGGTGGCTGTGCCGGATCTGGAAAACTCATTCTGCTTCTATTGGTGATCTCAGTAGCATCAAATTCTGAAAAGAGAATTTTGTTAATCAAGATTCCATTTTTTTTTCTCATTTGAACAATTCAAATCCAAATGAAACGAAAACCTTAAGAATTAAATTTAAAACTAATGCTAACAGAATAGAATGAAGAGATTATTAACATGCAAATGCCGGTTCAATGGAAGGAAAGAGTCAAGATTCAAACAGCCAGAAATAATCAACCGAATCTGAAAACAATAGGCGGAAAGAGGAATTCCAATAACAGAAAGGTCGATGAAGATTGGATTATTGAATATAAAGTGGAGTAAGAGAAAACCAACCTTGATCGAATCAATTCCCCAAACTGAAACAAATAAATCTTGCAGACTGGTGTGTATAACAAATTTTGATTTGAGAAAATAATACTAATAATAAACCAAAAAGAGTGATTATATATATACAAAAGTGAATATAGATGGTCGCCGCCTCAAAAACCTAAATCAGAGAAAATTATGGAAATCCAAAACCCTAAGACGGCTAAACCCCCACTACAGTTTCCTATCATTAACCTTAATTACGCGGGGATTAAAATTGGGATTAACTTTCTAATAGGGCTGTTGTAATTAGTGGGCCCTTCCCAGAAAATCTTAACTGTCCGAATTTGGATTGGAAAATTTATTCTGTTTTTCCATGGCTTATTTTTTGGTTTCTTTTATTTAATTTATATATACAAACAAATTTCACTGATAAATTATTGGTAATTTTGGGATATTAATTTGGGCCTTAATGCGGGCCATATTTATGGGCTGAAATGGTAAAATTAGGCCTAATCTAATATCCTGGCGCCACGAAGTTTTGGCGGTTTAATGTCGATTCGGAGTGATGCTAACGTGCGCACCTTTCCCCGCTCTCTAACCTGCGCGCTCGCCATTTTTCTGGAACTCCGATGATTCAAGCCCTAAAACTAGCATTATCCTGTTCAATTACCGGGCGGTACATTCTATCGACGGAAGTCCATAATAATTTGAAAGAGATTTGCATTTGTCTGACTTTTTATTATTGCAGTTTCTGTGCGGCAAATAGCTGTAGGATACCTAAATTCAGCGGCCGATTTTGCCTGAGCTTAAGAATGGCATCGAGGCGTCGTCACCGTTCATTTGCATCGGCATCAGCGGCGGCAGAGGGTTCGGGCAAGGAAACTAGCATTGATGAGCCGAAAATTCGGAAAATTGCTTCGGAGGTTCATTTCGCTTTTTTTTTTTTCAATTGCGCGCAGATGTGAAGGGCAATTGATTTTGCTAATTGAAGCTCTGGTGAAGTGTGAAAATAATGTTTTTTAGCTGGAATGTAGGCAAGTGATGGAAGTAGTGGGGTTGAGGATACGCCTCTTGTGTTCGAGAAAATGACTCTTCAGCAAATCCAATCTAGTTTAGGGTATGTCTACGTTTATGGTTTTACTCTCCCTCTCTTTTGTGTGTGAATGTTTTCTAAACTGATGAAATCTTATATAGGAGCAATGGAGCTCATGGTGAAGGCTGTAAACATGAACATGTAGTGATGAGTAAAACTGATGGTATTTTACTACAGAATATCAATCAAATTGTACATTGACTACTGAGAATTCAAATATATTGAGGACATTATTTGATTTAGTAGTGTCCTTTAGATGCAGCTGAAGATTTTCCACCTCAACAAAATCTAGCATCTCTTGAGGAGAAGCCAGCCGTTGCTAAAAGAAATCCCAAAAGAAAAGCTAAAGCCATACCTGAAGATGAGCCTGTTGCATCCACAACCACAACCAAGAATTCTGAAATTTCTGGAGGCCGAAGGTCAAAGAGGCAAGTAAAACAATCACCTAAGGACAGTGTCGACATCCGAATGTCACAGAGCGTTACTGAGCAAGAGCTGATTGTTGAATCAACTGAACTGGGAGGTGATTGAACTCACTTTTTAGACCGTCTGCATTTGCATAAATCTCTCATGGTTTGATTCGACAATGATGGCAGGTAAGAAGTCCACTCAACTGAAGAAGAAGGTCTCTTCAAGGGTCACTAAAGCTAATGTAGCTGAAAATCCTTGTGTGGATGAGCCTTGGACTGTGCTTACTCATAAGAAACCGCAAAAAGGGTGGACTGGTTATGATCCTAAAACTATGAGGCCACCTCCAATTGCTGCGGATACACCGCATGTGAAGTTATTATCGTGGAATGTCAATGGGTTGAGGGCTTTACTGAAGCTGGAAAGCTTTTCTGCTCTTGAACTTTCGAAAAGGGAAGATTTTGATGTACTGTGCCTGCAGGAGACGAAATTACAGGCAAGTTCTTGTTTTGTTTATTTTGAACTTGAGAAGGCAACTTTGGTTTTCTGATTCTATGGATAATTTCCTGGATATATTTTATAGTATTTGACAAACATAGAAATGATATCATCCTTCCCTTTTCCATTCTTGAATCTAAAGACCTGATATTACATAAAAACGATGCACCTACCCTCTGTTTGTCCGTTGCTATTAGATAGCTTCACATATGTTTTTGCAAGGGCTTTCAAGAACCATGCAATCTACTCCAATGGTTGTTTGCCCTTTAATTTTTTTTGAAAAAATACTAGTACTACTCATGAAATGTCTGATTGCGTTGGTATTGATATAATACTACTTTTGACTAGTTTCTCTTACTTTGCCATCTGAATCAGGAGAAAGATGTTAACGCAATCAAAGAAACTCTCCTACAAGGTTATGACAATAGCTATTGGACATGTAGTGTATCAAAGCTGGGATACTCAGGAACGGCTATCATTTCTCGTGTATGTACCTTGTTCTCTTGCATAGTACTGTTGCATATCTTCTTCTAGATTTTTCACTTAAAGATGCTTCTTACTGACTACTGTGAGAATGGTTTTTCTTGTTGACTATACAACTCAAAATGTTATTTTAGTATAAAAGCATACACAGCTTGCCATGGCTCAAGCTACTCACTATGTGTAAATATAAAATTCCTTTTCAGTGCTTACATAATGCCTCTACGATCAATTTCTTTATGACAGGTCAATTTTTTCCTTCCTAGTAATTTTGTAGTTGATTTTTACTCCATGATGACATGATGTAAAGCATTTTACTTCTCCGAAATAGGAGAAACATGTGTATCATTCTCTAACCTTTTTAATTTTTTTTACTTCTGACAGATTAAACCAATCTCTGTGAGATACGGATTGGGCATATCAGATCACGATAGTGAAGGGCGCCTTGTCACACTGGAGTTTGAAAATTTCTACTTGTTGAGCTGCTACGTTCCCAACTCTGGTGATGGTCTGAAACGACTGGTAAGACTTATTTCTCAAATTTTCCTCATATCCACATCTCTTGGAGAAACCTTGACAATTCCTTTTCCCTCAGCCATACCGGATAGCAGAGTGGGATACTTCGCTTGGTAACTACATGAAAGTAAGTCTTATTTAATGAACAAGAACAACTTGAGCTTAGAAACTGTATTCTCGTATATAGCATATGTGTAAGGAACATTTACAAATCATCTTAGAATGTCCAAGCTAGTGGAATTTACAATTGAAGTATGCTTTACAGGACCTGGAACAGTCGAAGCCTGTTATTCTCACGGGTGACTTGAACTGTGCTCATGAAGAAATGGATATTTTTAACCCAGCAGTTAGTTAACTTATCCCAACTTGTCCCATTTCAGTCGTGTTTTTACTCTTTGTTCATATAAGGAGACGCTTATCTATTGGAACCTAGATCCTGACCTTCATGTGATGGCTCAGGGGAACAAAAGAAGTGCAGGTTTTACAGAGGAAGAAAGAAAGTCATTTGAAATCAACTTTCTGGATCGGGGCTTTGTCGATACTTTTAGGAAACAACACCCTAATGTTGTCGCCTATTCGTACTGGGGCTACAGGCATGGTGGACGACGAACAAATAAAGGTATGTTAGGCCTACTAATACACAATCAGATGATGTAGAGTGCTTTCACACAGTTTAGTTTAACTGTGTCTTTTAAAGATACACCGTCTAGATGGACGTCTAGCTGGTATTTCCATATGTTAATTTAGTGTTTCTGTGTGTCTAACCAGGGTGGCGCCTCGACTATTTTCTCGTCTCAGAATCGATTTCAGAGAAAGTCCACGACGCGTACATTCTCCCGGATGTGGGCGGAAGCGATCATTGCCCTGTGGGTCTCATTTTGAAGCTGTAGGTTGGTCATTGCTCGACCCTTTTTTGTAAGCTATAGTTTCTGTTAGATATAAGCACTGCTCCACGAATATGAATTTGTAGTTGATTTTTAGATTATTATGATAGCAGTATTTTGGTCCCAAAATCATTTCGAGAATAGTTTTGATAGTATTCTAAAATTAAAATGACAAAAAAGAATTCGATTCAGTTTTTTCGAGACAACACGACTCAGTGCAGTTTTATTTCTAAAATAAAGCAAATTTGAAACAAAAATCAAGAATTAGAAGGGATCATTCCTCTGTTTCATAAAAGGTTTGACAGAGGAATCCTCTGTTTCAAATCGCATTCCATCTATCTTCTCCTCCGGAGACGAGGATCCCGTTAATCTTCTCCGCTGGAGAGGTGGTTTCATCATCGTTGGTGCTCGACTTCTTCTGCTCATCCTCGAGCGCCTTCACCAGACTCTCCAAGCACTCCTCTGCATCTCCAGCCAAGCTCCTCGGCATCAAATTCTCCGCCACATCTGCTGGCGTCATCTCCACCTCTCCCAACAACCTCTCGATCCTCGGAAACAACTCATGCCACTCCACCCCAACGTAGTTCTTTGCCAAAACCTTAAACCCTTCGAAGCTGCAATACGACAGCTCGATGTGCTTATCCATCCTCCCTCTCCTTATCAACGCCGGATCCAACTTCTCCACATAGTTGGTCGTGAAAACAATGATTCTCTCTCCTCCACAAGCAGACCACAGCCCATCTATGAAATTCAGCAGCCCAGAAAGAGTAATTTTGCTGCTCTTCGCCTCATTCTCCTCCATTCCCATCCTATGCAGCACCTGGTTATTCTCATTCTCTTTCTCCTTCTCTCTCCTCTTCACTCTCTGCCCCGTGAGGTCGACAGAGCAGTCGATGTCCTCGATCACGATCACCGCCCTGCTGGAGGTCGCGATCAGGAGCTTCTTTAGCTCCGTGTTGTCCTTCACCGCCGTGAGCTCGAGGTCGTAGACGTCGTAGCCCAGGAGGTTCGCCATGGCGGCGATCATGGTGGACTTCCCCGTCCCGGGCGGGCCGTAGAGGAGGTAGCCCCGCTTCCACGCCCGCCCGATCTTATTATAAAACGCCTCCCCCTTGCTGAACGCCAAGAGGTCCTCCACCACCTCCCGCTTCCTAGCCGGCTCCATCGCCAGAGTCTCGAACGTCGCCGGGTGCTCGAACGCGACGTGGGTCCACGCCGGGCCGGAGTTGGTGTAGAGCTTCCGGCGACGGTTCCTCACCTCGATCGCCTTCCCTTCCTTCATGACGTGGTTGAGGTAAGTGTCGATGATGAAGTTCCTGTGCTTTTTGTGGAACCGGAGGTTGTAGAAACGCTTCTCGTCGTTCATCGGCTGGAAGGAAAACGTCTGGTTCTTGGTGATGTGCATGCCGGAGGACCACCACACCTTTGTCACACAAGAGAAAAACCTCTCGTTTGAATTTTATTGAAATTTGGAAATAATAAAATCTAACCAAATAATTTCTTAAAACAGATCATTTAATGCATTGCTAGTATAGAAGTAAAATAGCTTGGGTTGGAGCTGACCTTGACGCCGGCGTGCTCGTCGGCGACCTCCTCGTTGTCGTCCATGCTGAGGGAGACGGGGCGGGCGCTGTCGCGGAGGGAGTCGGCCTTGAGGCGGCGCGCCTGAGCAGCGGAGGTGGAGCTGAGGTAGGTCTCGATGGCGGCGTAGACGTCGCTGCGCTTGAAGCGCTCGCCGGTGAACTCATTGAAGGTGATTTGGATGTAAGGGGAGAGCAAATTCAGCAGTTTTTGGGAGTTTTTGTCGAGCGAGGCCTTGAGCTGACGAGGGAGGTATTGGTCGAAGATGGCTTTCAAGAACATCAAACCTGCAATCAACGTTCCCAACTGCCCAAATATTGATCCCAACCTCATTTTTTTGACTTTTTGTTTTATCAAGTTTCACAGAGATTTAATTATATATATAGGGAGGTAGATGTATGATGTCGGCAGAGAAGAAAAAAAAATGAGATGAAAATGTTGAGTTTTCAGTGTTCACATGTTTGTTATCTATATTAAATACTTACACGTTAAGGATGACAAGTCTTTGTCTAAGTATTTACTTCTACTACATTGGGAAACGTTTCCAACACATGTTTTTCATTTTTCTTCTTTTGTGCTCTGATCGTGGTCGAGGAGTAGATGTATATATTCATTATTGTCATAATTCTGGTTTCGAATTTCAATTCATATATTTTTATTCAAATTACGAAAATTTGTTGACTACACATAACATATCGGCCTAAACAAAAAATCTCAAGATGCTGCACAAAATTCAAATTTACAATTCATCACAACCATTGCTAGCGTTGTTCACGGACCAAACCAGACCAGGATGAATCCAATATGTTGCAGCAACAGGCCCGTGCCTTCTGGGACGGCCCACTCTCGGTTTACCGTGTTTGTCCAACGGTTATCGACTTCGAATTTATCACGATCATCACTATTCGTTCCTCTCATTCGCTTCAACCCCCCAACTCAACATAAATCTGGTCATTGGGTTCTCGTTCCAGCGCCCATCGCGTCTCTAGTGTTGGCTCCTACATAGTTATAACGACGATTAGCATAGTTCCGACTCCAATTGTTCCCGTCACCTGCCCGTGGCATGTACCTATGCCCGCTCCCGCTCCTGGTGCTGTTGTATTGCCACGCATCGTCGTTATGATACCCTGACCACTCGTTCCACGGATCAGCATAATTGGCAGAGGAACAAGCGGCCGGGCCCACTAAGTTCTCTTCCAAATCACCCCAGCCTACGGTAGCCAAAATATGGTCCGGAGCAGCATAATCACCAAAGATTACTACAGGATCGTGATCTTCCTCTGTCTGGGGACTCGTAGCCGGGCTCTCGACATCTGACAACAGCATCTCGGGATCATTGTGTGAATCCCAATCGATCTTGTCAATGTAAAGATCGGGATCAGGCAGTGATATGTCACAGGATAAGCCCTTTCTCTTAGCCCAGTATCGTTTTTTGGCGTTGCTGAATGCTTCCTCGCCTGCAGAGTCGTTCCAATCCAACACATTATCGTATAAGTGAATATATCTCTTCAGTTGCAGCAATGTCTCCCAGTCCATTGATCCAACCACTTTGCAGAATTCTTTCTCCCACACAGGTACAGTAGGCTGCCAATACCCTGCAGAAAGCAATGAAACACAAGTGAGGAATCGAAGCAGCGGTAAATAACACTACACAAAATCTTCAGCCGAAAAAGAAATGTTTCGCTTTGAATGGGACAAAGGGAGTACTATATCATAACAACATCTATTGAGGTGGGAGAAATAAAACGACTCTAGCCAGAGAAACAAACAAATGCTAGGAACATGAGTAATAAACGTGTATGAGCTCGACAATCAGTTACCAAAAGTGCTGATATAAACAAAACAATCATCCACTTGATTCACATCCAGTCAAAAATACACCACAGAAGAAGAAAAATGACAAAAAAAAGCCGTATAGAAGCACACAAAATCGAGTGAGTTGATCAAGCAGCATTGTCATTCTGAAATATACTGAACTGATAACCACCAACCCATTCCATTCCTACGAACTCAACCTATTAAGCCTATGATTTTTCGATCATGTCATGAGACGTAGATATTTTGTGCTTAAATTAAACATATGTAGGATTTAGGAGATTCACATATAAACTGCATCGGCCATTAGGCCTATATCACTTGAGTTTTAAGTACACAATACAACAAACACCGGTGAACAAGGCAAACAGAAGGACCACCAAATCTAGAAAGTAAACAACCACAACCAAAACAGAACTCCACTGCCTAAAACAAGTATAGACAAAATATAAATAGAGTAGGACTCCCAACTCCAAACACAGTAAAGCATCAAATTCTGTAAACCTTAATTGACAAAAACTGATCTCTTTTCAACATTTGTGGACCCTGCACCTCCTAATAGAAACATAAAATAAAACTAACAGTTAATTTTTCACATTCTGAGCTAAATGAAAAAAGGATCCATAAAATAATGAAAACTCGAGTTAAAAAACTCAGACCATGCAAAGACAAACAGTGAAAATATATATTAATTCAGTAATACTTAATAATGTAATAAAGAAATTCAGATATACCACGCGGCGGCTTCCTGTTTTGTGATCTTCTCTGACTGTCCTTCCTTCTATCCTCCATGATCGCAATCTCTAAAAAAACCCAGAAAATCAAGTTAGTAAATTACCACAAAATAGGGAAATGAACAAGAAAAATTCAGTAGCAACGTACAATTTAGGAATTGAGTTAAGCTGTTAAGCGTTTTCTGACTATCACTAAGAAACAGAGCGAAAAGGGGGGGAATAAAAATGGAATCTTTTATTTTTTCCTGGGAAGGGTAAGAAATCAGAGAGGAATTGTTGTCAGAGAAGGGAGATTGAAATGGTGGAAAATGGGAAAGAGGGTTAAATGGATTTTGAAGGGAGGTTTGGCAGTGATCATAAAAGGGAAAAACTTCCGTAAATTGTTCAAACGATATTGAAACTTGAAAGCACAAAATTGAAAATGTAAATTATGGCAACCGATTGAACTACTACAATACAAGAGAGGAGTAGCAAATTAAGGTTTGCTGATCTCTCTCTCTTACTGGACGCATGTTGGTTTGGTGTTTTCAACTTTTTATTGTGTTCTTCTATTTTGTAAAATTTGGAATGTTATTAAACTAATAAGACAGATAATAGTAGAATTATTTTCCAATAATTTTAAAAATAAAACAATGTCTCGTGGGCAGTTATTAGTGGCTCAAATTCTATGAATGGGCTTGGTAGCTATTATTGGCCCATAAATCATAAATCCAAATTAGTGTTACTACAATACTCTTATTCAGTTAAATTAACTCGGTTTATTAATAAAGCTCGAAACATTTTGTACAGTTATTTAGGAGATTTGAAAAGTAGTCTAAAGTAGTACTTCCCAATTCTATTTGGAAGTTAGTATACAGTAGTACTATTCTGTTAATTAAGTGAGTGCTATTATTTTGATGAATTTTCTATTATTGAACATGTACTATTATTTTTAAATCAGATTTTTTAAAAAGAAAAAAAATATTATTTTAAGTTAAATAGAGAGTATAAATAATATTTATTCCATTTTCTTTAATTTAAATCATGAAATAATATGAGGTCCACTACCAAAAATGGTAAAAGTGAAATGAGTCAAATTATCTGGGACGGACCGAAATGGAATACTGGATCAAATTATCTGGGACGGAGTAGTTTGGTTTTAAACCTTGTGTCAGTGTGAACTCATCCATATGTATGATGTTGGAGTGAGAGAGAAGTACACTTTCGATTAGCTTATACTCCCTCCGTCCACGATTAATATTCTCATTTCTAAATGGCGCGAGTTTTAAGAAATGTTAAGAAAAGTGGGTGAAAGAAAGTTAGTGGAATAGGGATCCCACTTGTATATATTAGTTTTAAATGATATGTGAGAGGAATGAGTTAGTGGAATGTGGGGTCTCTTTACTATTTATGGTAATTATGAACTGGGACTCTTATTCGTGGACGGACTAAAATGGAAAAACGGGACTCTTATTCGTGGACGGAGGGAATACTTAGGGGTGGGAAAATACCAAAATACCAGCTTTATTATACCAAAAAATATCGAATTTTCGGTATACCGTATGATATGATTTTTGTAAGGTAAATGTATGATTTTATCACATACTGAAATTTCCAGTATATTTTTTCCGATAAAGTATATACTATACACGATATGTTGGTTTTGATAAGGTATCGTACTGACCCACCCTTACTTATACTATGTTCACTTAGAATTATTGCAAATAGTAATTAGTTACTGTTTATATCTATGATTTGTTTTGGTAGACTAAGAGCATCTCCAGTGGTAGGCTAGCCATCGGCTAGCCGATTGACGTGGCTAGCCGATCGGCTAGCCGAACCATTGGAGTAGGCTGGCCGATCGCGTGTGGCTGGCCGATGCACTGGCCGCCATTGTGGCGGCCCGATCGGCCAGCGATCGGCCAACGCTATTTTTTATTTTTATTTTTATCCTTTTTTTTAATTTTTTTTAATTCTTTTTTTTAAAATTTTTATTTTAATTCTTTTTTTTTTATTTTTTGAAAAACTATATAAACGCGATTTTCTCTATCTCTAAATTTCTGTACAAGAGAAACATCTAGCCCCGTTCGGCTAGCGGCAAACTATAACGGATTCAAGGCATACTAACATTTTTTAATATATTTTTTTAATAAATTAGTGAGGAGTAGAGTGGGGCGGTGGCTCGTGTGTGGAAGCCCGGATTTTTTTTTATTATGTAATTTTTTTGATTTTTAGTTAATGTACTTTTTTTAAAAAATAAAATTAATGAATTTTTCCGTATATGTCTCGTAAATTTAATTCGGTAATTTAATCGTGATTTTAATTCCGTAAATGTAGTATATTTTGAATTATTTTTATTGCGGCTGACCTAAATCTGATGTGGCAGGTAGATTTTTTAGTGCTACTGACGTGGCAGGGGAGAGAATGACTAACTTATTGCTGACCTATTGCTGGCCTATACTCAACGCATTTTATATTTCCATGTAAAGTTAAACTATTTGGAGAGTGTGATTGCATCCACATTACCGAAATTGACTCTAGTATTTATTCTGCATTTCTGCTTGAAAATAAAAATCACGTCAAACTTAAATTCAAACCGAATATTATAGGATTCAGTTGAAGTAGACATTTACGATAAAATATGCTATCACATTCAAGTTTCAACAAATCATCTTACGACAAAATAAATAATCCAATATAGTTGAAGTAGTTAAAACATGAGCATCCGCAATCATCCAAATTTTATTGTTGACTTTTGATATAGAAAATGGAGAAGCACCACCACGGCGGAGGAAGCCGCCGCCAAGACTTTGAAATAGCGGTGGACATCGCAACACTCCAAGACTTGTCAGACCTCCTCCACTCTCAACCCAAGAAGCTCTACTCGGAATCACGCCACCGCCGCCAAATCCAAAAAATCCCAAACCAGATACGTTGCCGGAATTTGCGGCGGAGCCAGCAAGTGTACGACCCAGTTCTGGTCTCCATCGGCCCTTACCACCACGCCAAACCCGGGCTCCGTCGCGCCCAGGAATTCAAGCACCTCTGCCTCGACCGCTGCGCCGGCGGCGATGACAAGAAGAAGGCCTTCTTCTACTCCAAGATTGTGGAGCACGCCGCCTCCATCAGAGACTGCTACGCAGAGGCGAAGATCGTGGAGAAATACGACGACAAATCGCTAGCGTTGATGATGCTCTTGGACGCAAGCATCATCATAGACTTCATCCACAACTACTTGGGGATGCAAGGAAACAGCTTCTCGGACTGGCAGCGATGCCTCGGCGCCGGATCTGGACCGTTGATGGTCCGCGACATCATGCTCATGGAGAATCAGATCCCCTTCCAGGTCACTTGAGATTATATTATACTACTACTAGTAATAAAATTTATATTTATGATAAATACTTGTAGTATTACAATAATTAACTTTATAGGTGTGACACGGTTGAATGGAATTCCTAGGCCTTTCTTGGTACGATGAAATGAAACGAGAGTAGAATGACATGATAATTTCTTTTCATTTCTATTACATGCTCTCTTCCATTCCATAATACGAGCATTTCATTCCATCACACTACGCAAAGAAATCACAATTCATTCCATCATACTAAGAAGGGCGTTGAACATTGTTTCGACTCAGGTCCTGCAACTGCTTATCACCTTGCAGTACGAGAAAGGAGAAGCTGCTTCGTTTCTCCCACGTTTTTTCTCGACATTTTTATCCTACAAAGGGCGTATATTAGACTTGGACCTCAACAATACCGAGATCCTTCGAGAAATTGAGGATCCTCCGATTCACTTCCTCGAAGCTTTTCGAAGAGTTGTAGTGCTGAAGAATAAGAAGAAGATTAAAGAGGAAGACAGAGTTATGTCTGTGTATAGCTCGGTTAATAAGAGCGTGTTCTTGCAGTCTGCAATGTCGATGAAAGAAGAGATGGTGGATGCTGGCATATCATACATGCATCGTTCAGTAATGGATCTCAAGGCCAAGGGAATACGCATAAGGCCTGATCCCGACTTATCAGCCGCAGACATAACTTTCGTGCCCGGTTTCTGTTTCAGCGAGCTCCGCCTCCCAGTTCAGTACCTCTCCGACCTAACTCCGATGGTGATAGCAAACATGATTGCCTTTGAAGTTCTTCCACACGGATGTTCTAGTCTGGTGGTGTTGTCGTATGCCATTTTCATGAAGTCGCTGGTGCAGAGCCCACAAGATGTGAAGGAGTTGCAGGACAATGGGGTGATCTTGAATAGGCTTGCTAATTTAGAGAAAGTGGTGGAAGTGATAAAGGAGATCGACACGTTCGGGCTGCACGATCAAGATATATTCAAGGATGTGAAGATGAGGATTGAAGAGCATTGCAGGAGCAGGGCTAGGACGTGGCTTGCTGACCTGATTTATACCCGTTTTCGAACTCCATGGACTGCAATTGCCTTCTTTGCTGGAGTGCTCCTTCTTTGCCTCACTTTTTTGCAGACTGTTTTCACTATCAATCAAAGACCGCTTTAGTTTTGATTTTAACAAGTATGATGCCATGATATTTACTCATACTTACCTATTGGAAATGCTAGACTATTTGAGTGTAAATCATTCATTTCACAAAAGGAAAAGAGTGTTCAGGTACATGTCTTTGTTGCCTAAAAGCTGTGACTCTGTGAGCTTTTTTTTGCTGCAGAAACAGTTGCTTTGTGTTGAACTATGCGTGTGACATTTCGTATTTTAGTTGCAAAGGGGTCTTAATGTCAAATTGTGGGAATTTTGTCATAACAATTGTGTGAGTAATATATTTCTAGAATTTAAATACTACAACAAGGTACCCTCCCGAGAATGAACAATTCATTTGCAAATAACGCTCGATTATTATTAGTAACTTTCAGAATTTATTTTGCAATGTGTCATTATTTTGCACAAAACACCAAACACACTGGTGAACAAGGCGAACAGAAAGATGAGAACACCACCAAATCTAGAAAATAAACAACCACAACCAAACCAGAATTCCACGGCCTTAAACAATGAGACAATAAAAGTAAAGATAATACTGGAGTAAGCATCAAATTCTGTGAATAAGAAAATAAGGATAGTTGGAGAAGAGAGGGGAAAAAAAGAATGAAGAGTGAGTAGCCATGCTTCAAAAAGAATTCATAATTAACGAAAATCCGTTGAACAACCTTTTATAAAGTTGCATCCGTTCTCCTATCCCATTCTCGCCATCTCCAAGTGAATATTATACCTTCTTCAATTTTGAAAAGATATCTTTACATCTTCTTCTACTACTACTAAAATATTATACCTTCTTCAATTTTGAAAAGATATCTTTACATCTTCTTCACAAAAAATGTAAAAAGTTTAGTTATTTTGTTTGTCTTTACAAATTTATTAAAATATGTTACTACTATTTTTAAGAATGTACCGTAATTTTTTAAAGAAAGTAAAATAGATATACATTCTCAGTGCTCTTACTATTTGAGTTTCTTTATATCCGCGACAATATAATTGGAATGGAGTCGTTGAAACTTGTCCGTCCACCATAGGAAAAAAAATGGAGCACCGCCGCAAAGACTTTGAGGTAGCGGTGGACATCGCAACGCTCCAAGACTTCTCAGACCTCCTCCACTCCCAACCCAAGAAGCTCTACGAGGAATCACGCCGCCGCTGCCAAATCCAAAAAATCCCACCACAGATACGTCGCCGGAATAAGCGGCGGAGCCAGCAAGTCTACGACCCAGTTCTTGTCTCCATCGGGCCCTTCCACCACGGCAAACCCGAGCTCCGTCGCGCCGAGGAATTCAAGCACCAGTGCCTTGACCGCTGCGCCGGCGGCGATGACAAGAAGAAGGCCTTCTTCTACTCCAAGATTGTGGAGCAAGCCGCCGCCATCAGAGACAGCTACGCGGAGGCGAAGATCGTGGAGAAATACGACGACAAATCTCTAGCGCTGATGATGCTCTTGGATGCAAGCATCATCATAGACTTCATCCACAACTACTTGGGGATGCAAGGAAACAGCTTCTCGGAGTGGCAACAATGCCTCGGCGCCGGATCCGGGCCGTTGATGGTCCGCGACATCATGCTCATGGAGAATCAGATCCCCTTACAGGTCCTGCAACTGCTCATCCCCTTGCAATACGATGAAGAAGAAGCTGCTTCGTTTCTCCCATGTTTTTTCTCTGCTTTTTTAACCTTCAAGAGGCGTGTAGTAGATGTAGAAATCCCTCAAGAAATTGAAGATCCTCCCATTCACTTCCTCGATGCTTTTCGGAGAGTTATAGTGATGAAGAGAATCAAGATCAAAGAGAAAGACAGAGTTATGTCTGTGTATAGCTCAAATAGCAAGAGCATGTTCCTGCAGTCTGCACTGTCGATGAGAGAAGAGACGGTGGATGCTGGCATATCATACATGCATCGTTCGGTGATGGATCTAAAGGCCAAAGGAATCCGCGTAAGGCCTGATCCCGATCTAGCGCTCGCGGACATAACTTTTGTGCCCGGTCTCTGTTTCAGCGAGCTTCGCCTCCCAGTTCAGTACTTCTCCGACCTAACTCCGATGGTGATGGAAAACATGATCGCCTTTGAGGTCCTTCCGCACGGATGCTCTAGTCTGGCGGTGTTGTCGTATGCCATCTTCTTGAAGTCGCTGGTGCAGAGCCCACAAGATGTGAAGGAGTTGCAGGCCAATGGGGTGATTCTGAATAGGCTTGCCAATTTAGAGAAAGTGGTGCAAGTGATAAAGGAGATCGACACGTTCGGGCTGCATGATCAAGATATATTCAAGGATGTGAAGAGGAGGATTGAAGAGCATTGCAGGAACAAGGCTCGGACCTGGCTTGCTGACCTCATCTATACCCGTTTTCGAACTCCATGGACTGCTATTGCTTTGTTTGCTGGAGTGCTCCTTCTTTGCCTCACTTTTCTGCAGACTCTTTTCACTATCAATTAAACACCGCTTTAGTTTTGGACTCCAAAGGTGAGTATATAAGGTTCAAATTAACCAACTTGTGATGCGTTTTGCAGCATAATTGGAGCGAGTAAGTATCAAATTAATACTCTCTTCTCCCTCTAACCTCAGCATCTCTTCATATATCAAATTAATGTGATTGAGTTAAGTATTGGTACTACTTAAATTGCTCAATGGAGTATTTACAATTAGATTAAGACTTTTAGAGTTTTTATAATAATGCGGCTATAACAAGCCATATCTCCAGTATTTACACAACGTATGATTCCAATTTTGGCGAGGTCATGTTGCTTATGGTCACTATTTCCAGAGAGGCGGCTGAAACCAGCCATCAAATTGACACATCATTGTGTTCTTTTAGAGAGAATTTTAAGGGGATAGATTTGTTAGTGTGAAAAAAATTATGGGTTGAATAGTTGAGTAAATATTCCATAGACCCGACATAAAAAGGTGGTTATATGATGTGGTATGCCCCACTGATAATATTTGGACAAATAGAATTCCTTCTCCAGCCGGAAGAAATACACTCCCACGCATTAACAGCTCAAATTCTTGAATATGGAAAATTTGGATGCCCCATATATAAACCATACACAACTTAAATCTCACATCATATTTCAAATCAATTAAAAAAAGGAGTTTTCATTGCTATCAATGGAGTACAAAGATTAGCCAATTTTTTTATTCTTTGTTTACAATATATACAATGAGTAGTATATATACATATTATAGATCCAATTTTTACGACTTAAATCACCCATTAATTATCTTTCAAATCAATTAAAATAATTGAATACTACTAAAATACTAGTACCCTTTATTATATTAGATTTGAATTATGTATAATTTAATATGAACGATCAGACAATTAAAATACTACTCCTTCCGTTCTATAGTAGCGGAGTCATTTTGCCATTTGGTACGTTATGTAGTAATGAAGTTATTTTCCCTTTTAATAAAAGTAACACATTTCTTCATACTTACTTTTCCCTATTTCTTACTTTATTCTCTCTACTTTTTCATCTCTCTTGCTTTATTATTTTTTTCTTAATACATTACACAACATTCTTTTAATCTCCACGCCGAAAAGAAATGTCTCCACTATTATGGAACAGATGAGTACTATTATTAGGTTTAAATTAAAAGTCACAATCTTATTTTTATGCCATTAAAATGATATTGTACTAGGTTAAAAAATGATCATAAAACCAAGAAGATAAAACTTTAGCAAACCAACATGCAGTATTCAAAATAATCAATTAAGAAAAGATAATTATAAAACAAAGAAAATAAAAAATGTGGCGAATCTTTGAACTCTATTAATGGCAATGAAAAGTCTTTTTTTAATTGATTTTGAAAATGATGTGATATTCTAGTATCGTATGGTTTATATATGGGCATTAAAAGTTTCCATATTCAAGAATTTGTGCCGTTAACTGCGTGGGAATGTAATTCTTCTAGTTGGAGAGTGAACTCCATTTGTACAAATATTATTAGTGGGCTGCCACATAATATATCCACTTTGGTATGCCGAATCTATGGAATGTTTTCTCTGAATAGTTTAGAAGTACTAAAATTTAGCCAAAATTTAAGAGATTAGACCATGTTTATCACCAGTCACTCAACCTGACTCAAGTACGAACCATTACATTTTTAATATTTAATTAATTTATATATCCAACACATCGTCTTTCATATCATCAATATTCATCCAACTCAACCACATCTTTTTTGATGATTTATCAATGACCACCAAACCACACCATTATATATTTATTTTTATATTACTTTTTGATAATAATATTATTGCACAATAACTGTTTATAAAAAATACATTAAATTACAAACTAAAATTTTGAGGAATTGAAAAATATACTCACCTCATCTCCTAAAAATAGAAATTCTTTTCTTTTTGATCCGTCCCCAAAAATAGAAACCTTCCATTTAAGGAAAATTTTTCCCCTCTAATGAAGTGAGACCCATTTTCCACTAACACACTTTTCTTTTTATTTCTCTCTTACTTTTCTAATTTGGCATTAAAACCTGTGTCTTTTCAAAAGTTCATATTTTTATGGGATGGAAGAAGTATTATTTTCATCATCCTCCATATTTAGCAGCAAATATATTACTCCATCCATCCCTAAATAGTAGATGCGTTTCATTTTCAGCACTATTTTTGAAAAAATGGAGTAATAAATAGTTAAGGTAGAGAAGAAGTATAGTAAAAGAAAGAATAATATAGCGAAGACTCTTATCTATATGATTCTCTCTCTCTTATTTTACTCTATCTTCACTTTAACTAATTAATAGTATTATTTTTTTCCAAACGAGAACTCAAAATGAAACGCATCTACTAAAGAGGGTCGAAGAGAGTACAAATAGTACATTTTGTACTATCAAAGAGAAGGATTATATGAGGAGAAAAGATAAGATTTTTTTAATTTACAAAACTATAGCAAACGTGGTCTTTATTTATAAAGGATGAAAAATTATGAATTTTGGTATAATTTTTAGAATTTTATAATATAATACATAAAAGATATATACATTTTAAAAAAATATTTACTAACCAACTCATTGGCTGAATGATTATATGAATTGGAAGATTTCGTCCACTAAGATCATCTCCAATCATACACCAAAAGTTATTTTTGGTATACAATTTTTGGCGAGGATCGGAATCTTATTCTTGCTAAGAATATTCTCCTTCCATTCTCTCTGCATCTCTTCATAAAAGCTTACTAATCTCAAAACACTAGTAAAAGAAACCTGGTTCTCTTTTCTTTATCCAAACGGAATTAGGAGGTTGAGTTAATTCATGGTTGTTACTACTTAAATTGTTCAATACTACTACTTGGCAAGAGTTCTGTACTACCTTTGTCCCCCAAATTTTGACACAGTTTACTATTTCGGTCTGTCCCTGAAAATTTGACACACTTCATTTTTTACCATTTTTGATAGTGGACCTCATATTCCACCAACTCATTCCTACTAATATTTTATTATAAAACTAATACTCCCTCCGTCCCAATAAATATGAAAGGTTTGCTTTTTGGCACATGATTTTATGTAGTGTTGTTCTGTGAGTTAAAGAAGAGAGAGTAAAATAAGAGAGAGTGAAAAGTAGAAATAAAGTTATTTCTATTTTAAAAAACGTTTCATTTATAATGGGACAATCCAAAAAGGAAAGCGTTTCATTTCTAGTGGGACAGAGAGAGTACTTTAAAAGTAGGACCCACATCCCACTAACTTTTTTAACTCACTTTCCATTACATTTTTTAAAACCCGTGATGAGTCAAAGTGTGTCAAAATTTGATGGACGGGAGCATTAATAAATTACAATAAGCATTTCGAAGTTTTTATATGTAATTGAGTTGACACGACGCTAAAGGAGAATAATTCATTGAATAAAATGCATGGGTTAGTGAAATTTTTTTTATGTTTGGAAAATACAAGCAAAGAAAAAGAACATAAACGTGTTGAATATTTGGTTCAGCAATAGTCACAATGGGAAAATTGACTCTAGTATTTAAAGGTTAATTAATCAATCTGCTTGAAAATTTTAATAAACGGGCCAAACTTCAATTCAAAAGTTATTATAACTCTGAGTTGCAAAAACTCGAGTTCCATAACAATAATTGTTGCATTACTTTTTACTCCCTCCGTCCCGGATAATTCGGGTCATTTTGACCGGGCACGGGTTTTAAGAATTGTAATGAAAAGTGGGTTGAAAAGTTAGTGGAATGTGGGTCCTATCTTTATATATTAGTTTTATAATAAAATGTGAGTAGGAATGAGTTAATGGAATATGGGGTCCACTACCAAAAATGGTAAAAGTGAAGTGGGACAAATTATGTGGGACGGACCGAAATGGAAAACTGGGACGAATTATCTGGGACGGAGGGAGTATTACAGAGAAAAAATGGAGAAGGGCGGAGGAAGGCAGGAAGCCGCGGCGAAGTAGCTGTGGACATCGCAACACTCCAACACTTCTCCGAGCTCCTCCACTCTCAACCCAACAAACTCTACTCGGCGTCACGCCGCCGCCGCCAAATCCAGAAAATACCACCTCAGACACGTTGCAGGAATTTGCAGCGGAGCCAACAAGTGTACGACCCGGTTCTGGTCTCCATCGGCCCCTACCACCATGGCAAACCCGGCCTCCATCGCGCCGAGGAATTCAAGCACCTCTGCCTCGACCGCTGCGCCGGCGGAGATGACAAGAAGAAGGCCTTCTTGTTAGGGAGATTTTGAATATTGAACAAAAACGGATTATCTGAAAGTCGTGATAAATCACTTTCAGATCAAATCACTTTCGGTGGTTCTACCAAAATATTTGATCGGATACAATTCAGAGAAATCAGAGTTTCTGTATGTTGATGTTCGAGAAGTATATTGAACCAAAAGAATCGATCAGATTAAGAAGAAGATGAACCAGTGCATCTGTAGATGAACCAGTGCATCTGTTGGGGGGAAAACCGAAAATAATTAATTTTCAAAAGGTTTCCGAAATTGCAAATTAGTCCTTTGACTTTCAGAAATTACATTTCCGGATGAATTTCTTGCACAGCAACTTCGTTGGAAATAAAGCCAGGGGCTCTACCCCTTGGACCCCGCTACCCAGGGGCGCTGCCCCCGGACCCCCGTCCATCATAATGAATTCAAATAAGCGTGCACTCCGCACTTCCATACTTATATGATGTATCATTATGATAATACTGATCAATCAAGTTAACCCAATTACACTAAAATATCCAACATTCCTCCCCTATTTTAGTGCAATCCTTGATTAACTAAAGCAAGTCATCTCAAACATTCAAACTTTTGCATAAACGAAATATCGTAAGGATTGAATTCCACCTTAGTACATTACACATTCCAAATATTCGAATACCCCGGGTGTCTCTAAGGATTGAACCCTGGGAACTCACATTGAATACACGAAGATAATGTACACAAAAGTTTACATACGAATATGTTCTTTCTTGACACTATATTTTACTAGCCTATGTCCTTATCCTTCATAAACATGTCGAAACCAAGTCCCAGCTTCTTGAAGCGGCTAAACTTATGCTTATATAGGTAGCTCCTTTATTCTGCACCTACATTTGCAATTTTTCAAAAGAACTATTAAGAATATATACATTCAACCTCCTTAACTTGTAGGTCCGAACACATACCTTGGGACGATTTTCAAATGTGTTCCAATCTCCAAATATTAAGTCTTCCACATTGAATTCTGCATCTAGTGTCATACTAAATGGGAATTGGGTATCTTAATATCAGAGATTTGTAGTGGACTTTAATCCCATCCCTATAGCCGATTTGTGCACAAGATCTCTACTTAACCCTTTGGTTAAATGATCGACTAAGTTATCATGAGTTCTCACAAACTCCACAGATATCACACCATCCATAATGAGTTCACGAATCATGCTATGTCTAACACCTAAGTGTCTAGACTTTCCATTATACACTTGACTATATGCCTTAGCCAAGGTAGCTGCACTATCACATCTGATAGATATAGGTGATCTTGGTTTAGGCCACAATGGAATTTCATATATTAGATTTCTTAGCCATTCAACTTCTTTACCAGCTGCTGCTAATGCCACAAACTCCGATTCCATTGTTGAATTCGTGATACAAGTTTGTTTCTTTGATGCCCAACATATAGCACCACCTCCAAGACAGAATACCCAACCACTTGTGGAAGAATGATATTCCATATTGGTGATCCAACTTGCATCCGAATAACCTTCAAGAACAGAAGAAAATCCAGAATAAGTCAACCTATAATCCATGGTACCTTTTAAGTATTTAAATACTCGATTCATTGCTTGCCAATGGATTAAAATTGGATTATGAGTATATCTTCTCAATTTTCCAACCGCAAAGGCTATATCGGGTCTAGTACTAATCATAGCATACATTAGTGATCCAATAGCCTTTGAATATTCAAGCTGATTCACAACAACTCCTTTATTAGGCACGAGTTTTGCACTAGGATCAAAAGGAGTCTTAACTGAAGAACAATCTTTGAAGTTAAACTTTTCCAACACCTTCTCAATATAATGTGATTGAGAAATGGAAATTCCTTATTCTCCATGTGTGATCTTAATTCCAAGAATCACATCAGTCTTCCCCATGTCTTTCATCTCAAACTTAGATGACAAATATTCCTTTGTCTTATCAACTTGATCTTGGTCAGTACCAGAGATCAACATGTCATCCACATATAGGCAAATGATAACCCATTTAACGGTAGCATCAAATTTGCTATATACACACTTGTCTGCTTGGTTTAATACAAAACCATTCGACAACACCACGTCATCAAACTTCTGATGCCATTGCTTGGGGGCTTGCTTTAGTCTAGAAAGAGATTTTACCAACTTACAACTTACAAACATTATGTTCATTACCAGGCATGACAAAGCCTTCTGGTTGTTTGATATAAATCTCTTCATTTAATTCACCATTCAAGAAGACAGTCTTAACATCCATTTGGTGAATTACAAGATTATGTATAACAACAAGTGCTAACAATAATCTAATTGTGGAAATCCTAGCAACAGGAGCATAGGTGTCGAAATAGTCAATTCCTTCCTTTTGTCTAAAGCATTGGATAACCAATCTGGCTTTATATTTGTCTATGCTTCCATCCACCTTCATCATCGTTTTGAAGATCCATTTACTATTCAAAGCTATACAACCAGGTGGTAAATCAGTCAGTTTCCAAGTACCATTTTGGATTATAGAATCCATTTCCTCTTGGATTGCCTCTTTCCAAAATGCAGAATCCCTTGAAGCCATAGCTTCTTTGTAGGTCCTTGGATCATCACCAATAGTAAAGCAATATTGATATTGAAAATTAATTTCATTTCTTGATCCTTCTAATAAGTACAATTGGAAATCGTTTCCAAAAGACTTAGTTTTTCTTGCTCTACCACTTCTCCTAGCACTAGGAGGTGTATCAATCACTTTTTCAGTTACACCAGAGTTACTAGACCTTGCAATCATGTCTCCTGGTTTGGATATAGATGTGAATCTTGCTGGGGATTGAAGCCCCTTGCATAGCGGAAGACATGCATTCACAAATAAATCATACATATGGATCTATTTGACAGATTATGGGATCAATTTATCACGTGTTAAACAATCAATTGCATGCTAGAACACACATAAATCATGCTTTAAGGAATTAAACCCTAATTCATGATATTCTACGGATTAGGGTTACCGATCTGATTCTCCAAAGAATCGACGATTGCTTGCGCCTTCTCCACGTGATGTTCTTCGTACTCAACCACGAATCTTCTAATCTGTATCCCGAACTCAGAATCTGACCTTTGGGTGGGCAAAGCTTGTCAGAATCAAAATGACTTGACTAGAAAGAAGACTGAACTTCAGTTCCATGAAACTGAAAATTTCGTCCACCCCCTGGAAGAGGGGGGCACGAATTTTTAATGATTAAAAATCAATTAATTAGTCTTCTATTTAGTCTCCTTTTAATAGAGTTATGTTGGGCCAGATTAGGGATCCATGGAGGTTAGACTTGGGCCAAACCTGTTGGTCTTTTACTAATTAAATTGAGTCCCAATTTAATACAAGCCCAAACAGAATATTATTATCATCCACTATAGTATAATAATATTGACTGCCCGTCCAATCCCAAATTACGAGTAATCCGGGCTTTACCTCTTTAATTTATTATTTCCCGTGTTTAAGATATAAATATCCATTAATTAATTTAAGTCTGCTATTTGACTTTAATTAATTAATATCTTTTTCCAAGAGTTGTCTAGTTCAAAATCTTTATTTATTTTTCTGGAATAAATTCCAATCGGCCGGGTTTCTGAATAATAAAACCTTTTTCGAACACCTCTTGAGGATATTATCAAACTGGACTCACCCAGCACACGATTCATTGCAATAACAATACTAGCACCTCTAGACATTGATCACCACTACCCAAGATATCAGGATTCTTGGATTGCGAAAAATCCGCACCATTTGATAAATCAAAGTAGTGCATAATCAATATCGTATGCTCAATGTTATATCAACAATGATTAAGAAATAACAATCACCGAGACCTCGTCTTTCAGTAAATAGCAAGAAAGACTTATCTCAACAGTTAGATCCTTCAGTGCTATACCACACTAGTGTCGTTTATTTCCTAAGGTAAGGAAATATGCGGACTGACACTGCAACCTTTCACGATAGGTAGCCAAAGCCTATCTAGGTTGTGAAATTCTATTTCTCTTTTACAAAGAACCGACTGCGTCACCTTCTGTGAACGTCGTTCGCGACCAGTCTACTATGTAGAAGAATTAGACTTATTTGCTTCTTATACATTTAAATGTTTGAGAAACATCTTATAAATGCACAAGCAAACATCAATGCGATAAAATTACTACTTCTCGCCTTGGGTTAAAAGTGGATTGTAGAATTTATTGTATCCAAGCAGTTCTATCCGTGCAACATGCTCGAAATATGCTTTTTAGTATACCAATCCTAACAATCTCCCACTTATACTCAAAATCATGCTTTCGAGTATACCCACTGCCAAAACTCTCCCACTTATACTCTAAGCAGGTCTCGGACCATGATATATCGAACCACCATACTTTTCACCTCATGTGTAAAACATGTTGCCATATAGGCATTTTGTGAATAATTCTGCCAGGTTGTTCTCTGATGATATCTTGGTAACCATAATGTCACGCTGCGCACTTTTTCCTTAATTAATTTCATACTTCCTCTCTATGTGATTGCTTAGCTTTATCAGATCGTGTTTCCCTCGAGTTAGACACATGTCTAGAGTAACCACAATAAAATATAATACTCATAGGCATACTCGGAATCACGGTCAAAGCTATTAGGAAGTAACTGAGATGAATAACTACCTTAGTAGTTTCCAATGAAACCACACTTGTAATTATCATGATAGAGCTTGTGATGTAATCACACTCCTTCATGACTCAGTTTTCAACTCCTAATGTGAACACATAGTAAGAGGATAACTCGATCACCGATCAATAATAAAATCGAGTCGATGTAACCTAAAGGACATAACATGGACGTCTGGTAAACTAGAGCATACCGTTTAGCCTTCTTCAAGTACTATAGTATATTCTTTACCAATCCAATGTCCTTTGCCATGGTTAATATGATATCAAGCTTCTATGCCAACGGCAAAGCTAATATCTAACTTAATTCACATCATAGCATACATGAGTCTTCCAATTACAGAACTTGTCTCATTCTTCTTGATCTCATTCAGTGTCGAAAAACACTTGACTAGAGACAAGATAATTCCATCCAGAGAAGTAAAAACTTTTCTTGGAATTTCCAATGCTAAAGTGTCTAAGTATGATGTAGATGTAGGATTCTTTAAGAAAACTTAACATTCTTTTTCTAGCAATCTAATGACTTAGATGCTTAGAATGTAACTAGTTTATCTTAAATCCAGCATCCTTAAACTGGGTAGACGACCAGTTTCCTACGCTAGATAACCCTTTGCTTTGAGTTGTTTATCAACTTTTATAGATGTCATCATCGTAGAGTACCAAGAATACCATATATAGTGCACTTTCAACTTTCTTGTACTTGTAGCACATAACCATTAAGATGTTCCATGTAGATGATCTCCTCAAGACTTCTACTTAAAGAAAACTGTCTTGACAATCATAATACATACATCCTAATTTATGTAAGCTACAATAGACAATATGATACAGATCGTCTTAGGCATAATGGCAAGCGAGAATATCATTCTTTCTGGGTATAACCCTTAGCCATTGTTCTAGCCTTTCAAGATCCATGTTTACACTTGCAAATCCACTAGCTCCCACTGGCTAAAATAGTCTATGGGTAGTATCGCAAGTCTTGCAAACATTCTTGTCTATCTTAGATTATTATTCATAATCTATCATCTTATCAAGAACGATTATCTGAATGAGTCAATGTGTCCTTGTAGTTACAGGGTTTAGATTCAAGTCGATCTAAAACTGAGTCTAAAGACTCTCTTAGACCCATGAACTTGTTATGTTCGCAAGGAACGCTCCCACTACGACATGACTCTTATAATCTTAGGTACAAATGTTGATTTTCTAAGTGCATAAGCATCTAATGGTATGACTTCTTGGTTAAGATGGAAAATAGATATTCTCATTATCTTGAGAATTATCATGCTTGTTAGGCTTGTAGTTCTTCTCATAATCTTCATCAAAGAATCTAGTATTGATGTAAACAAACACTTATCTTGCCGTGAAGATTATAGAACCCGTATCTTTTCTATCAATTGGGACAATCTTAAAACATACCTCAGTACACAACTCCAATTACTTGGATACCTTTTCCAAAACATGTGTTGGAATAACTCCACACCTTGACATGTGCTGGACTAGACTTACCTCTAGTCCACAACTCGTGTGTTGTAGAAGGTACTGATGTTATGGTAGTTTCTTTAAGATAAAACTCGTTGTTTCCAACGTAAATCCCATCAATGATAAGGTATCATTGAGTGAAACTGTTCCCATATCGAACTTGTCTTAGAGAGACTTCGATATCTTCTTATATGACTATCCCATTCTTTAGAAGAATGCTTGGAGTAGTCAACTAGGATTTAACTCCCACTACTGATCTTAACTCATTGCTCGTCTCCCATGGTGTAGACCATTGAGACTTGCTAGTCTTTATATGTTGCATCTCTATAAGTATTCTGAATCCCTTGAACCACCAAAGGATCCTTACTTATAGTGCATCAACCAGACTTACTTGACTTTCGAGCTATTTAACAAGCAAGTTGTTAAAATCTCGATAGTCACTTGAGTTAGACAAAATCAGTTTGAACAATTACTAAGTACTTTCTCGGCCTTATGTCTAAGTGCCATAAATACTTTATCATTCATTGTATAAGAAGTTGAACTGTTGTTCGAAACTCAACCTTGTTGCATTTATATTGTTTAGATACTATGATGTATAATTTGTTTTTCTATGGTATTATGATAGATATTCGAATCACATTTCTTAATAATGCACGCATTATAAAATGACATCGAACATCATTTAATCATAAACAAGTTTAGAAACTGAAACTGAATTCTTTCTAAACTAAACTGTACCAATAAAACAAAACTCTAACATCAAAACAAAACAATTAAGTGATCATAAATAAATAGCTCCCACTGCAACAACTGCCCAACTGGATTGAGATTTCTCCTTTAGAAGTTACATTGTTATCTAAGTCATTGTCCTTCTTTAGAAGAGGTCAATCCGATTTACAATGCATCTTCACTTTGCCTTTTCACCTAATTTATCTTGCCTTTCTTGCTTTCAGCAGGCATTGATGACAATTCAGCTCTTCCCTCTTTCCATTGCTAGTCTTTTGTTCGATTGAACTAAGACATAGGAAGGATGCAGCTTTAACGAATTTGTCATCTATCATGTTATCTTCCTCTATTATTAATAAAGTGAATATCATGTAAAAGGTTTCCAACTTTGAAGTAACAACCTTCATACTATCACTTCCTTACATTTGATGAAGAACTGAGTGTAGAAACTATTTGAGTAACTGAATCAGAAGATTCCTCAAAATATTCTATCTCTCGTGAATATTCCAATAGAATCTGGACATCGTCCTTATTGTATATTCTTCTTTCATCAATATAAACCAAGACGTGTCTTACTACTTAAAAGAAAGTAGTTTGACCTTCTATCTCAAAGAACTTGTCAAGTACATGCATAAAATGCATTCTTGAATTTTCTTTATAGAATTTTGTCAAGGAAATAGAGGATATGAATTGGTGAATACAAACTTTAAGTTTTCAGCAATGAGAATCTTATCCATTTACATTTTCAGTCTACATAATTTTGGCCTTCGAGTTTGATTTCTTTAAGGTTCGCAGACATTATTAAGAATTTGGCTGACAAGAAATAAAACTATTTATCACATACTATGCTTGATACATAATCGCAAACAATCACAAAACAATTTATGTATCTCGCAACTGCCAAAACCAAAATAAGTACGCCTCTAGGGAGGTCATACAAATTCGGATTCCAACAATTTCCTGGTCACAATACCGACGAATAGTCCAGAGACCACTAAGGTGGCATGGCCGTCAAATATTGCCTAAGCTTTTATCATAAATATTTGCATCTAGGAATTTCATTTCTGTTTTGATACTCCTTCTAAGGAAGGTCGTACGCCACTAACAAAATTCCATAGCTATCTCATAAATATGTTTAAACATACGAACTTGCAATTTCACAGGATTATGGCTCCCACTAGGGTGGGTCGCGATAATATTAGAAACATGCTTCTAGTTTAAACAATTTACTATTAAGAAGTCTAATCTTATGAACTTGCTATTTCGTAGGATTATAGCTCCCACTAAGGTGGGTCGCGATAATATTAGAAACTGCTTCATATATAGACCAATTTATGGAGACCATATACAACGCATTATTGTAATTATCGCTTAGTTATTTTGAACATGGTTTTTGCATAATTATCACATAAGCAGATAATGCAGATTAATCCACTTATAATAGATAATCACCAAATAAATAGATAAATCCATTTACTTCATGGTAATTATCACACTGGATAATTATTTAAATTATTTAATAAATCTAGGGAGATTTAATTAAATAATTAATTCCTTATCTTATTCCAAAATAAAAATTTCGGATTAGATAAATTTATCTTGGATAATGGTTATCCAAATTAATTTGGGATTTACCTAGATAGAATTTAATCTATCTAAATCCTCTTAGGATTATTCTAGATTTTACATGGATAAAATCAAATCCTAAAACTCAAGATAAAACCGACTTTGGATTATCATTATCTAAATCATACTAGGATATTTCAGGATAGAAACAAATTTATCCAAATCCATAAGATGGAGATAAAACCCAATCTTTCTAAGATTAAACAAATCTTAGATTATATAGAATAAGAAACTAGAATATATCATATCTATTAGGATTTATTCTAGATAAAATTAATTTTATCAAAATCCAATTAGATAAGGATTATCTTGTATTATCTTTATCCAAATTTATCTAGGATATTTTCTAAATAGAAGTAAATCTATTTATATCCATAAAATTAGGATAAACTAGAATTAATATTAATTAATTCTACAAGGATTTAACTAGATAGAACTAAATCTATCTTAAACCCAAAAGATAATTACAATACTGGATTAATAATTATCTAATTCTTATAAGATATATTCTAGATAGATGTAAATCTATCAATATCTATAAGATAGAGATAAACTTAATTATCTAATTCAACTAGGATATTTTCTAAATAAAAATAATTCTATAAATATCCACAAGAAAAAGATAAGCATGGATTTTAACTATCCAAATCTACTAAGATATATATTCTAGATAGATATAAATCTATCAATATCTATAAGATATGGATAAACATAATTAAAATTTGTCTTAGTCTATCTAGGATTTATTCACATAGAATTAAATCTATATAAATCCATAAGACAATAAAATTAATTATTATCCAAATTTATCTAGGATTTGTCTAGATATCATTAAATATATCTAAATCCATAAAAATAAGGATAAAATCCAAACTTAATTAATTATTTATCTAGTCTATCTAGGATTTATGTACGTAGAATTAATCTATATAAATCCATAAAACAAAATAAAAAATTAATTATTATCATCCGAATTTATCTAGGATTTATCTAGATAGAATTTAATCTATCCAAATCCATAAAATAAGGATAAATTCCAACTAATCCAAGATTTAAGATATGTCAAATCTTATTCTAAATTATATCTTAAAAAATATTCAAAATTAATTCCTAGGGCCTGGGAAACCCTAACTAATTTTGAATGATTCTCCAAATTTAGTTCCTAGGGTTTAGGAAACCCTAACTAATTTTGAATTTTCTCCAAATTAGTTCCTAGGATTTAGGAAACCCTAACTAAATTTGGAAATCTGCGCCGCCACACGAGTCCGGGAAACGCCACCAACGGGCTCCCACTCGAACCGCAGCCGCTGCTGGATGCCTCTGGTAACCCTCCTGGGCAGTTCGTGTGGGCTGCCCAGCTCGCTAGGTAACCCAGTCTGAAGCGCCTCCGATCCCAGACTGCCGCTGCAGCTGTTGCCCGTCGAAGTGCCAACAACGCTGCTATCATTGCTCGTGCTCCCATATCGCGATCGATATTACAATTGTAATTCAATTCACCACAATTACGTAAAAAAAATACGAATTGAGAATTAAATCACGTCCATGTAATTACATATGATTTCATGTAATCATTACAATTTCAGAATGAAACATTCACATACAAAAACGATGCAGATACATGTTTTAGGGAAAAAGTCAATCAAACTTAATTCCATGTAATGATTACCAACAAAACAAATTTGTTAATCAAAACATTAATTCAAGTAAGTAGAGAATTGATTTTCCCAAACAGCGGCGCTCAATTCTTCTCCCGACGCTATCGTCGTTCTTTGTGTTCTTAGGGTTTTCGAACTATGCAAATTGTAAAACATATATCAAGCAACGAAAACGCACACAATCATGCAATTCACATAACATGAAATTAATCCACATAATCAGAGCCAAAAATTGGCTCTGATACCAATTGTTGGGGATTGAAGCCCCTTGCATAGCGGAAGACATGCATTCACAAATAAATCATACATATGGATCTATTTGACAGATTATGGGATCAATTTATCACATGTTAAACAATCAATTGCATGCTAGAACACACATAAATCATGCTTTAAGGAATTAAACCCTAATTCATGATATTCTACGGATTAGGGTTACCGATCTGATTCTCCAAAGAATCGACGATTGCTTGCGCCTTCTCCACGTGATGTTCTTCGTACTCAACCACGAATCTTCTAATCTGTATCCCGAACTCAGAATCTGAGCTTTGGGTGGGCAAAGCTTGTCAGAATCAAAAGGACTTGACTAGAAAGAAGACTGGACTTCAGTTCCGTGAAACTGAAAATTTCGTCCTCCCCCTGGAAGAGGGGGGCACGAATTTTTAATGATTAAAAATCAATTAATTAGTCTTCTATTTAGTCTCCTTTTAATAGAGTTATGTTGGGCCAGATTAGAGATCCATGGAGGTTAGACTTGGGCCAAACCAGTTGGTCTTTTACTAATTAAATTGAGTCTCAATTTAATACAAGCCCAAACAGAATATTATTATCATCCACTATAGTATAATAATATTGACTGCCCGTCTAATCCCAAATTACGAGTAATCCGGGCTTTACCTCTTTAATTTATTATTTCCCGTGTTTAAGATATAAATATCCATTAATTAATTTAAGTCTGCTATTTGACTTTAATTAATTAATATCTTTTTCCAAGAGTTGTCTAGTTCAAAATCTTTATTTATTATTCTGGAATAAATTCCAACCGGCCGGGTTTCTGAATAATAAAACCTTTTTCGAACACCTCTTGAGGATATTATCAAACTGGACTCACCCAGCACACGATTCATTGCAATAACAATACTAGCACCTCTAGACATTGATCACCACTACCCAAGATATCAGGATTCTTGGATTGCGAAAAATCCGCACCATTTGATAAATCAAAGTAGTGCATAATCAATATCGTATGCTCAATGTTATATCAACAATGATTAAGAAATAACAATCACCGAGACCTCGTCTTTCAGTAAATAGCAAGAAAGACTTATCTCAACAGTTAGATCCTTCAGTGCTATACCACACTAGTGTCGTTTATTTCCTAAGGTAAGGAAATATGCGGACTGACACTGCAACCTTTCACGATAGGTAGCCAAAGCCTATCTAGGTTGTGAAATTCTATTTCTCTTTTACAAAGAACCGACTGCGTCACCTTCTGTGAACGTCGTTCGCGACCAGTCTACTATGTAGAAGAATTAGACTTATTTGCTTCTTATACATTTAAATGTTTGAGAAACATCTTATAAATGCACAAGCAAACATCAATGCGATAAAATTACTACTTCTCGCCTTGGGTTAAAAGTGGATTGTAGAATTTATTGTATCCAAGCAGTTCTATCCGTGCAACATGCTCGAAATATGCTTTTTAGTATACCAATCCTAACAATCTCCCACTTATACTCAAAATCATGCTTTCGAGTATACCCACTGCCAAAACTCTCCCACTTATACTCTAAGCAGGTCTCGGACCATGATATATCGAACCACCATACTTTTCACCTCATGTGTAAAACATGTTGCCATATAGGCATTTTGTGAATAATTCTGCCAGGTTGTTCTCTGATGATATCTTGGTAACCATAATGTCACGCTGCGCACTTTTTCCTTAATTAATTTCATACTTCCTCTCTATGTGATTGCTTAGCTTTATCAGATCGTGTTTCCCTCGAGTTAGACACATGTCTAGAGTAACCACAATAAAATATAATACTCATAGGCATACTCGGAATCACGGTCAAAGCTATTAGGAAGTAACTGAGATGAATAACTACCTTAGTAGTTTCCAATGAAACCACACTTGTAATTATCATGATAGAGCTTGTGATGTAATCACACTCCTTCATGACTCAGTTTTCAACTCCTAATGTGAACACATAGTAAGAGGATAACTCGATCACCGATCAATAATAAAATCGAGTCGATGTAACCTAAAGGACATAACATGGACGTCTGGTAAACTAGAGCATACCGTTTAGCCTTCTTCAAGTACTATAGTATATTCTTTACCAATCCAATGTCCTTTGCCATGGTTAATATGATATCAAGCTTCTATGCCAACGGCAAAGCTAATATCTAACTTAATTCACATCATAGCATACATGAGTCTTCCAATTACAGAACTTGTCTCATTCTTCTTGATCTCATTCAGTGTCGAAAAACACTTGACTAGAGACAAGATAATTCCATCCAGAGAAGTAAAAACTTTTCTTGGAATTTCCAATGCTAAAGTGTCTAAGTATGATGTAGATGTAGGATTCTTTAAGAAAACTTAACATTCTTTTTCTAGCAATCTAATGACTTAGATGCTTAGAATGTAACTAGTTTATCTTAAATCCAGCATCCTTAAACTGGGTAGACGACCAGTTTCCTACGCTAGATAACCCTTTGCTTTGAGTTGTTTATCAACTTTTATAGATGTCATCATCGTAGAGTACCAAGAATACCATATATAGTGCACTTTCAACTTTCTTGTACTTGTAGCACATAACCATTAAGATGTTCCATGTAGATGATCTCCTCAAGACTTCTACTTAAAGAAAACTGTCTTGACAATCATAATACATACATCCTAATTTATGTAAGCTACAATAGACAATATGATACAGATCGTCTTAGGCATAATGGCAAGCGAGAATATCATTCTTTCTGGGTATAACCCTTAGCCATTGTTCTAGCCTTTCAAGATCCATGTTTACACTTGCAAATCCACTAGCTCCCACTGGCTAAAATAGTCTATGGGTAGTATCGCAAGTCTTGCAAACATTCTTGTCTATCTTAGATTATTATTCATAATCTATCATCTTATCAAGAACGATTATCTGAATGAGTCAATGTGTCCTTGTAGTTACAGGGTTTAGATTCAAGTCGATCTAAAACTGAGTCTAAAGACTCTCTTAGACCCATGAACTTGTTATGTTCGCAAGGAACGCTCCCACTACGACATGACTCTTATAATCTTAGGTACAAATGTTGATTTTCTAAGTGCATAAGCATCTAATGGTATGACTTCTTGGTTAAGATGGAAAATAGATATTCTCATTATCTTGAGAATTATCATGCTTGTTAGGCTTGTAGTTCTTCTCATAATCTTCATCAAAGAATCTAGTATTGATGTAAACAAACACTTATCTTGCCGTGAAGATTATAGAACCCGTATCTTTTCTATCAATTGGGACAATCTTAAAACATACCTCAGTACACAACTCCAATTACTTGGATACCTTTTCCAAAACATGTGTTGGAATAACTCCACACCTTGACATGTGCTGGACTAGACTTACCTCTAGTCCACAACTCGTGTGTTGTAGAAGGTACTGATGTTATGGTAGTTTCTTTAAGATAAAACTCGTTGTTTCCAACGTAAATCCCATCAATGATAAGGTATCATTGAGTGAAACTGTTCCCATATCGAACTTGTCTTAGAGAGACTTCGATATCTTCTTATATGACTATCCCATTCTTTAGAAGAATGCTTGGAGTAGTCAACTAGGATTTAACTCCCACTACTGATCTTAACTCATTGCTCGTCTCCCATGGTGTAGACCATTGAGACTTGCTAGTCTTTATATGTTGCATCTCTATAAGTATTCTGAATCCCTTGAACCACCAAAGGATCCTTACTTATAGTGCATCAACCAGACTTACTTGACTTTCGAGCTATTTAACAAGCAAGTTGTTAAAATCTCGATAGTCACTTGAGTTAGACAAAATCAGTTTGAACAATTACTAAGTACTTTCTCGGCCTTATGTCTAAGTGCCATAAATACTTTATCATTCATTGTATAAGAAGTTGAACTGTTGTTCGAAACTCAACCTTGTTGCATTTATATTGTTTAGATACTATGATGTATAATTTGTTTTTCTATGGTATTATGATAGATATTCGAATCACATTTCTTAATAATGCACGCATTATAAAATGACATCGAACATCATTTAATCATAAACAAGTTTAGAAACTGAAACTGAATTCTTTCTAAACTAAACTGTACCAATAAAACAAAACTCTAACATCAAAACAAAACAATTAAGTGATCATAAATAAATAGCTCCCACTGCAACAACTGCCCAACTGGATTGAGATTTCTCCTTTAGAAGTTACATTGTTATCTAAGTCATTGTCCTTCTTTAGAAGAGGTCAATCCGATTTACAATGCATCTTCACTTTGCCTTTTCACCTAATTTATCTTGCCTTTCTTGCTTTCAGCAGGCATTGATGACAATTCAGCTCTTCCCTCTTTCCATTGCTAGTCTTTTGTTCGATTGAACTAAGACATAGGAAGGATGCAGCTTTAACGAATTTGTCATCTATCATGTTATCTTCCTCTATTATTAATAAAGTGAATATCATGTAGAAGGTTTCCAACTTTGAAGTAACAACCTTCATACTATCACTTCCTTACATTTGATGAAGAACTGAGTGTAGAAACTATTTGAGTAACTGAATCAGAAGATTCCTCAAAATATTCTATCTCTCGTGAATATTCCAATAGAATCTGGACATCGTCCTTATTGTATATTCTTCTTTCATCAATATAAACCAAGACGTGTCTTACTACTTAAAAGAAAGTAGTTTGACCTTCTATCTCAAAGAACTTGTCAAGTACATGCATAAAATGCATTCTTGAATTTTCTTTATAGAATTTTGTCAAGGAAATAGAGGATATGAATTGGTGAATACAAACTTTAAGTTTTCAGCAATGAGAATCTTATCCATTTACATTTTCAGTCTACATAATTTTGGCCTTCGAGTTTGATTTCTTTAAGGTTCGCAGACATTATTAAGAATTTGGCTGACAAGAAATAAAACTATTTATCACATACTATGCTTGATACATAATCGCAAACAACCACAAAACAATTTATGTATCTCGCAACTGCCAAAACCAAAATAAGTACGCCTCTAGGGAGGTCATACAAATTCGGATTCCAACAATTTCCTGGTCACAATACCGACGAATAGTCCAGAGACCACTAAGGTGGCATGGCCGTCAAATATTGCCTAAGCTTTTACCATAAATATTTGCATCTAGGAATTTCATTTCTGTTTTGATACTCCTTCTAAGGAAGGTCGTACGCCACTAACAAAATTCCATAGCTATCTCATAAATATGTTTAAACATACGAACTTGCAATTTCACAGGATTATGGCTCCCACTAGGGTGGGTCGCGATAATATTAGAAACATGCTTCTAGTTTAAACAATTTACTATTAAGAAGTCTAATCTTATGAACTTGCTATTTCGTAGGATTATAGCTCCCACTAAGGTGGGTCGCGATAATATTAGAAACTGCTTCATATATAGACCAATTTATGGAGACCATATACAACGCATTATTGTAATTATCGCTTAGTTATTTTGAACATGGTTTTTGCATAATTATCACATAAGCAGATAATGCAGATTAATCCACTTATAATAGATAATCACCAAATAAATAGATAAATCCATTTACTTCATGGTAATTATCACACTGGATAATTATTTAAATTATTTAATAAATCTAGGGAGATTTAATTAAATAATTAATTCCTTATCTTATTCCAAAATAAAAATTTCGGATTAGATAAATTTATCTTTGGATAATGGTTATCCAAATTAATTTGGGATTTACCTAGATAGAATTTAATCTATCTAAATCCTCTTAGGATTATTCTAGATTTTACATGGATAAAATCAAATCCTAAAACTCAAGATAAAACCGACTTTGGATTATCATTATCTAAATCATACTAGGATATTTCAGGATAGAAACAAATTTATCCAAATCCATAAGATGGAGATAAAACCCAATCTTTCTAAGATTAAACAAATCTTAGATTATTTAGAATAAGAAACTAGAATATATCATATCTATTAGGATTTATTCTAGATAAAATTAATTTTATCAAAATCCAATTAGATAAGGATTATCTTGTATTATCTTTATCCAAATTTATCTAGGATATTTTCTAAATAGAAGTAAATCTATTTATATCCATAAAATTAGGATAAACTAGAATTAATATTAATTAATTCAACAAGGATTTAACTAGATAGAACTAAATCTATCTTAAACCCAAAAGATAATTACAATACTGGATTAATAATTATCTAAATCTTCTAAGATATATTCTAGATAGATGTAAATCTATCAATATCTATAAGATAGAGATAAACTTAATTATCTAATTCAACTAGGATATTTTCTAAATAAAAATAATTCTATAAATATCCACAAGAAAAAGATAAGCATGGATTTTAACTATCCAAATCTACTAAGATATATATTCTAGATAGATATAAATCTATCAATATCTATAAGATATGGATAAACATAATTAAAATTTGTCTTAGTCTATCTAGGATTTATTCACATAGAATTAAATCTATATAAATCCATAAGACAATAAAATTAATTATTATCCAAATTTATCTAGGATTTGTCTAGATATCATTAAATATATCGAAATCCATAAAAATAAGGATAAAATCCAAACTTAATTAATTATTTATCTAGTCTATCTAGGAGTTATGTACGTAGAATTAATCTATATAAATCCATAAAACAAAATAAAAAATTAATTATTATCATCCGAATTTATCTAGGATTTATCTAGATAGAATTTAATCTATCCAAATCCATAAAATAAGGATAAATTCCAACTAATCCAAGATTTAAGATATGTCAAATCTTATTCTAAATTATATCTTAAAAAATATTCAAAATTAATTCCTAGGGCCTGGGAAACCCTAACTAATTTTGAATGATTCTCCAAATTTAGTTCCTAGGGTTTAGGAAACCCTAACTAATTTTGAATTTTCTCCAAATTAGTTCCTAGGATTTAGGAAACCCTAACTAAATTTGGAAATCTGCGCCGCCACACGAGTCCGGGAAACGCCACCAACGGGCTCCCACTCGAACCGCAGCCGCTGCTGGATGCCTCTGGTAACCCTCCTGGGCAGTTCGTGTGGGCTGCCCAGCTCGCTAGGTAACCCAGTCTGAAGCGCCTCCGATCCCAGACTGCCGCTGCAGCTGTTGCCCGTCGAAGTGCCAACAACGCTGCTATCATTGCTCGTGCTCCCATATCGCGATCGATATTACAATTGTAATTCAATTCACCACAATTACGTAAAAAAAATACGAATTGAGAATTAAATCACGTCCATGTAATTACATATGATTTCATGTAATCATTACAATTTCAGAATGAAACATTCACATACAAAAACGATGCAGATACATGTTTTAGGGAAAAAGTCAATCAAACTTAATTCCATGTAATGATTACCAACAAAACAAATTTGTTAATCAAAACATTAATTCAAGTAAGTAGAGAATTGATTTTCCCAAACAGCGGCGCTCAATTCTTCTCCCGACGCTATCGTCGTTCTTTGTGTTCTTAGGGTTTTCGAACTATGCAAATTGTAAAACATATATCAAGCAACGAAAACGCACACAATCATGCAATTCACATAACATGAAATTAATCCACATAATCAGAGCCAAAAATTGGCTCTGATACCAATTGTTGGGGATTGAAGCCCCTTGCATAGCGGAAGACATGCATTCACAAATAAATCATACATATGGATCTATTTGACAGATTATGGGATCAATTTATCACATGTTAAACAATCAATTGCATGCTAGAACACACATAAATCATGCTTTAAGGAATTAAACCCTAATTCATGATATTCTACGGATTAGGGTTACCGATCTGATTCTCCAAAGAATCGACGATTGCTTGCGCCTTCTCCACGTGATGTTCTTCGTACTCAACCACGAATCTTCTAATCTGTATCCCGAACTCAGAATCTGACCTTTGGGTGGGCAAAGCTTGTCAGAATCAAAAGGACTTGACTAGAAAGAAGACTGAACTTCAGTTCCGTGAAACTGAAAATTTCGTCCTCCCCCTGGAAGAGGAAGGCACGAATTTTTAATGATTAAAAATCAATTAATTAGTCTTCTATTTAGTCTCCTTTTAATAGAGTTATGTTGGGCCAGATTAGGGATCCATGGAGGTTAGACTTGGGCCAAACCTGTTGGTCTTTTACTAATTAAATTGAGTCCCAATTTAATACAAGCCCAAACAGAATATTATTATCATCCACTATAGTATAATAATATTAACTGCCCGTCTAATCCCAAATTACGAGTAATCCGGGCTTTACCTCTTTAATTTATTATTTCCCGTGTTTAAGATATAAATATGCATTAATTAATTTAAGTCTGCTATTTGACTTTAATTAATTAATATCTTTTTCCAAGAGTTGTCTAGTTCAAAATCTTTATTTATTATTTTGGAATAAATTCCAACCGGCCGGGTTTCTGAATAATAAAACCTTTTTCGAACACCTCTTGAGGATATTATCAAACTGGACTCACCCAGCACACGATTCATTGCAATAACAATACTAGCACCTCTAGACATTGATCACCACTACCCAAGATATCAGGATTCTTGGATTGCGAAAAATCCGCACCATTTGATAAATCAAAGTAGTGCATAATCAATATCGTATGCTCAATGTTATATCAACAATGATTAAGAAATAACAATCACCGAGACCTCGTCTTTCAGTAAATAGCAAGAAAGACTTATCTCAACAGTTAGATCCTTCAGTGCTATACCACACTAGTGTCGTTTATTTCCTAAGGTAAGGGAATATGCGGACTGACACTGCAACCTTTCACGATAGGTAGCCAAAGCCTATCTAGGTTGTGAAATTCTATTTCTCTTTTACAAAGAACCGACTGCGTCACCTTCTGTGAACGTCGTTCGCGACCAGTCTACTATGTAGAAGAATTAGACTTATTTGCTTCTTATACATTTAAATGTTTGAGAAACATCTTATAAATGCACAAGCAAACATCAATGCGATAAAATTACTACTTCTCGCCTTGGGTTAAAAGTGGATTGTAGAATTTATTGTATCCAAGCAGTTCTATCCGTGCAACATGCTCGAAATATGCTTTTTAGTATACCAATCCTAACAATCTCCCACTTATACTCAAAATCATGCTTTCGAGTATACCCACTG
The DNA here is from genome assembly GCF_029641045.1 of Salvia hispanica. Classification (NCBI taxonomy): domain Eukaryota; kingdom Viridiplantae; phylum Streptophyta; class Magnoliopsida; order Lamiales; family Lamiaceae; genus Salvia; species Salvia hispanica. The sequence goes on from NC_142696.1 coordinate 36,574,078, forward strand.
CCAAAACTCTCCCACTTATACTCTAAGCAGGTCTCGGACCATGATATATCGAACCACCATACTTTTCACCTCATGTGTAAAACATGTTGCCATATAGGCATTTTGTGAATAATTCTGCCAGGTTGTTCTCTGATGATATCTTGGTAACCATAATGTCACGCTGCGCACTTTTTCCTTAATTAATTTCATACTTCCTCTCTATGTGATTGCTTAGCTTTATCAGATCGTGTTTCCCTCGAGTTAGACACATGTCTAGAGTAACCACAATAAAATATAATACTCATAGGCATACTCGGAATCACGGTCAAAGCTATTAGGAAGTAACTGAGATGAATAACTACCTTAGTAGTTTCCAATGAAACCACACTTGTAATTATCATGATAGAGCTTGTGATGTAATCACACTCCTTCATGACTCAGTTTTCAACTCCTAATGTGAACACATAGTAAGAGGATAACTCGATCACCGATCAATAATAAAATCGAGTCGATGTAACCTAAAGGACATAACATGGACGTCTGGTAAACTAGAGCATACCGTTTAGCCTTCTTCAAGTACTATAGTATATTCTTTACCAATCCAATGTCCTTTGCCATGGTTAATATGATATCAAGCTTCTATGCCAACGGCAAAGCTAATATCTAACTTAATTCACATCATAGCATACATGAGTCTTCCAATTACAGAACTTGTCTCATTCTTCTTGATCTCATTCAGTGTCGAAAAACACTTGACTAGAGACAAGATAATTCCATCCAGAGAAGTAAAAACTTTTCTTGGAATTTCCAATGCTAAAGTGTCTAAGTATGATGTAGATGTAGGATTCTTTAAGAAAACTTAACATTCTTTTTCTAGCAATCTAATGACTTAGATGCTTAGAATGTAACTAGTTTATCTTAAATCCAGCATCCTTAAACTGGGTAGACGACCAGTTTCCTACGCTAGATAACCCTTTGAGTTGTTTATCAACTTTTATAGATGTCATCATCGTAGAGTACCAAGAATACCATATATAGTGCACTTTCAACTTTCTTGTACTTGTAGCACATAACCATTAAGATGTTCCATGTAGATGATCTCCTCAAGACTTCTACTTAAAGAAAACTGTCTTGACAATCATAATACATACATCCTAATTTATGTAAGCTACAATAGACAATATGATACAGATCGTCTTAGGCATAATGGCAAGCGAGAATATCATTCTTTCTGGGTATAACCCTTAGCCATTGTTCTAGCCTTTCAAGATCCATGTTTACACTTGCAGATCCACTAGCTCCCACTGGCTAAAATAGTCTATGGGTAGTATCGCAAGTCTTGCAAACATTCTTGTCTATCTTAGATTATTATTCATAATCTATCATCTTATCAAGAACGATTATCTGAATGAGTCAATGTGTCCTTGTAGTTACAGGGTTTAGATTCAAGTCGATCTAAAACTGAGTCTAAAGACTCTCTTAGACCCATGAACTTGTTATGTTCGCAAGGAACGCTCCCACTACGACATGACTCTTATAATCTTAGGTACAAATGTTGATTTTCTAAGTGCATAAGCATCTAATGGTATGACTTCTTGGTTAAGATGGAAAATAGATATTCTCATTATCTTGAGAATTATCATGCTTGTTAGGCTTGTAGTTCTTCTCATAATCTTCATCAAAGAATCTAGTATTGATGTAAACAAACACTTATCTTGCCGTGAAGATTATAGAACCCGTATCTTTTCTATCAATTGGGACAATCTTAAAACATACCTCAGTACACAACTCCAATTACTTGGATACCTTTTCCAAAACATGTGTTGGAATAACTCCACACCTTGACATGTGCTGGACTAGACTTACCTCTAGTCCACAACTCGTGTGTTGTAGAAGGTACTGATGTTATGGTAGTTTCTTTAAGATAAAACTCGTTGTTTCCAACGTAAATCCCATCAATGATAAGGTATCATTGAGTGAAACTGTTCCCATATCGAACTTGTCTTAGAGAGACTTCGATATCTTCTTATATGACTATCCCATTCTTTAGAAGAATGCTTGGAGTAGTCAACTAGGATTTAACTCCCACTACTGATCTTAACTCATTGCTCGTCTCCCATGGTGTAGACCATTGAGACTTGCTAGTCTTTATATGTTGCATCTCTATAAGTATTCTGAATCCCTTGAACCACCAAAGGATCCTTACTTATAGTGCATCAACCAGACTTACTTGACTTTCGAGCTATTTAACAAGCAAGTTGTTAAAATCTCGATAGTCACTTGAGTTAGACAAAATCAGTTTGAACAATTACTAAGTACTTTCTCGGCCTTATGTCTAAGTGCCATAAATACTTTATCATTCATTGTATAAGAAGTTGAACTGTTGTTCGAAACTCAACCTTGTTGCATTTATATTGTTTAGATACTATGATGTATAATTTGTTTTTCTATGGTATTATGATAGATATTCGAATCACATTTCTTAATAATGCATGCATTATAAAATGACATCGAACATCATTTAATCATAAACAAGTTTAGAAACTGAAACTGAATTCTTTCTAAACTAAACTGTACCAATAAAACAAAACTCTAACATCAAAACAAAACAATTAAGTGATCATAAATAAATAGCTCCCACTGCAACAACTGCCCAACTGGATTGAGATTTCTCCTTTAGAAGTTACATTGTTATCTAAGTCATTGTCCTTCTTTAGAAGAGGTCAATCCGACTTACAATGCATCTTCACTTTGCCTTTTCACCTAATTTATCTTGCCTTTCTTGCTTTCAGCAGGCATTGATGACAATTCAGCTCTTCCCTCTTTCCATTGCTAGTCTTTTGTTCGATTGAACTAAGACATATGAAGGATGCAGCTTTAACGAATTTGTCATCTATCATGTTATCTTCCTCTATTATTAATAAATTGAATATCATGTAGAAGGTTTCCAACTTTGAAGTAACAACCTTCATACTATCACTTCCTTACATTAGATGAAGAACTAAGTGTAGAAACTATTTGAGTAACTGAATCAGAAGATTCCTCAAAATATTCTATCTCTCGTGAATATTCCAATAGAATCTGGACATCGTCCTTATTGTATATTCTTCTTTCATCAATATAAACCAAGACGTGTCTTACTACTTAAAAGAAAGTAGTTTGACCTTCTATCTCAAAGAACTTGTCAAGTACATGCATAAAATGCATTCTTGAATTTTCTTTATAGAATTTTTTCAAGGAAATAGAGGATATGAATTGGTGAATACAAACTTTAAGTTTTCAGCAATGAGAATCTTATCCATTTACATTTTCAGTCTACATAATTTTGGCCTTCGAGTTTGATTTCTTTAAGGTTCGCAGACTATAAGAATTTGGCTGACAAGAAATAAAACTATTTATCACATACTATGCTTGATACATAATCGCAAACAACCACAAAACAATTTATGTATCTCGCAACTGCCAAAACCAAAATAAGTACGCCTCTAGGGAGGTCATACAAATTCGGATTCCAACAATTTCCTGGTCACAATACCGACGAATAGTCCAGAGACCACTAAGGTGGCATGGCCGTCAAATATTGCCTAAGCTTTTACCATAAATATTTGCATCTAGGAATTTCACTTCTGTTTTGATACTCCTTCTAAGGAAGGTCGTACGCCACTAACAAAATTCCATAGCTATCTCATAAATATGTTTAAACATACGAACTTGCAATTTCACAGGATTATGGCTCCCACTAGGGTGGGTCGCGATAATATTAGAAACATGCTTCTAGTTTAAACAATTTACTATTAAGAAGTCTAATCTTATGAACTTGCTATTTCGTAGGATTATAGCTCCCACTAAGGTGGGTCGCGATAATATTAGAAACTGCTTCATATATAGACCAATTTATGGAGACCATATACAACGCATTATTGTAATTATCGCTTAGTTGTTTTGAACATGGTTTTTGCATAATTATCACATAAGCAGATAATGCAGATTAATCCACTTATAATAGATAATCACCAAATAAATAGATAAATCCATTTACTTCATGGTAATTATCACACTGGATAATTATTTAAATTATTTAATAAATCTAGGGAGATTTAATTAAATAATTAATTCCTTATCTTATTCCAAAATAAAAATTTCGGATTAGATAAATTTATCTTGGATAATGGTTATCCAAATTAATTTGGGATTTACCTAGATAGAATTTAATCTATCTAAATCCTCTTAGGATTATTCTAGATTTTACATGGATAAAATCAAATCCTAAAACTCAAGATAAAACCGACTTTGGATTATCATTATCTAAATCATACTAGGATATTTCAGGATAGAAACAAATTTATCCAAATCCATAAGATGGAGATAAAACCCAATCTTTCTAAGATTAAACAAATCTTAGATTATTTAGAATAAGAAACTAGAATATATCATATCTATTAGGATTTATTCTAGATAAAATTAATTTTATCAAAATCCAATTAGATAAGGATTATCTTGTATTATCTTTATCCAAATTTATCTAGGATATTTTCTAAATAGAAGTAAATCTATTTATATCCATAAAATTAGGATAAACTAGAATTAATATTAATTAATTCAACAAGAATTTAACTAGATAGAACTAAATCTATCTTAAACCCAAAAGATAATTACAATACTGGATTAATAATTATCTAAATCTTCTAAGATATATTCTAGTTAGATGTAAATCTATCAATATCTATAAGATAGAGATAAACTTAATTATCTAATTCAACTAGGATATTTTCTAAATAAAAATAATTCTATAAATATCCACAAGAAAAAGATAAGCATGGATTTTAACTATCCAAATCTACTAAGATATATATTCTAGATAGATATAAATCTATCAATATCTATAAGATATGGATAAACATAATTAAAATTTGTCTTAGTCTATCTAGGATTTATTCACATAGAATTAAATCTAATAAATCCATAAGACAATAAAATTAATTATTATCCAAATTTATCTAGGATTTGTCTAGATATCATTAAATATATCTAAATCCATAAAAATAAGGATAAAATCCAAACTTAATTAATTATTTATCTAGTCTATCTAGGATTTATGTACGTAGAATTAATCTATATAAATCCATAAAACAAAATAAAAAATTAATTATTATCATCCGAATTTATCTAGGATTTATCTAGATAGAATTTAATCTATCCAAATCCATAAAATAAGGATAAATTCCAACTAATCCAAGATTTAAGATATGTCAAATCTTATTCTAAATTATATCTTAAAAAATATTCAAAATTAATTCCTAGGGTTTAGGAAACCCTAACTAAATTTGGAAATCTGCGCCGCCACACGAGTCCGGGAAACGCCACCAACGGGCTCCCACTCGAACCGCAGCCGCTGCTGGATGCCTCTGGTAACCCTCCTGGGCAGTTCGTGTGGGCTGCCCAGCTCGCTAGGTAACCCAGTCTGAAGCGCCTCCGATCCCAGACTGCCGCTGCAGCTGTTGCCCGTCGAAGTGCCAACAATGCTGCTATCATTGCTCGTGCTCCCATATCGCGATCGATATTACAATTGTAATTCAATTCACCACAATTACGTAAAAAAAATACGAATTGAGAATTAAATCACGTCCATGTAATTACATATGATTTCATGTAATCATTACAATTTCAGAATGAAACATTCACATACAAAAACGATGCAGATACATGTTTTAGGGAAAAAGTCAATCAAACTTAATTCCATGTAATGATTACCAACAAAACAAATTTGTTAATCAAAACATTAATTCAAGTAAGTAGAGAATTGATTTTCCCAAACAGCGGCGCTCAATTCTTCTCCCGACGCTATCGTCGTTCTTTGTGTTCTTAGGGTTTTCGAACTATGCAAATTGTAAAACATATATCAAGCAACGAAAACGCACACAATCATGCAATTCACATAACATGAAATTAATCCACATAATCAGAGCCAAAAATTGGCTCTGATACCAATTGTTGGGGATTGAAGCCCCTTGCATAGCGGAAGACATGCATTCACAAATAAATCATACATATGGATCTATTTGACAGATTATGGGATCAATTTATCACATGTTAAACAATCAATTGCATGCTAGAACACACATAAATCATGCTTTAAGGAATTAAACCCTAATTCATGATATTCTACGGATTAGGGTTACCGATCTGATTCTCCAAAGAATCGACGATTGCTTGCGCCTTCTCCACGTGATGTTCTTCGTACTCAACCACGAATCTTCTAATCTGTATCCCGAACTCAGAATCTGACCTTTGGGTGGGCAAAGCTTGTCAGAATCAAAAGGACTTGACTAGAAAGAAGACTGAACTTCAGTTCCGTGAAACTGAAAATTTCGTCCACCCCCTGGAAGAGGGGGGCACGAATTTTTAATGATTAAAAATCAATTAATTAGTCTTCTATTTAGTCTCCTTTTAATAGAGTTATGTTGGGCCAGATTAGGGATCCATGGAGGTTAGACTTGGGCCAAACCTGTTGGTCTTTTACTAATTAAATTGAGTCCCAATTTAATACAAGCCCAAACAGAATATTATTATCATCCACTATAGTATAATAATATTGACTGCCCGTCCAATCCCAAATTACGAGTAATCCGGGCTTTACCTCTTTAATTTATTATTTCCCGTGTTTAAGATATAAATATCCATTAATTAATTTAAGTCTGCTATTTGACTTTAATTAATTAATATCTTTTTCCAAGACTTGTCTAGTTCAAAATCTTTATTTATTATTCTGGAATAAATTCCAACCGGCCGGGTTTCTGAATAATAAAACCTTTTACGAACACCTCTTGAGGATATTATCAAACTGGACTCACCCAGCACACGATTCATTGCAATAACAATACTAGCACCTCTAGACATTGATCACCACTACCCAAGATATCAGGATTCTTGGATTGCGAAAAATCCGCACCATTTGATAAATCAAAGTAGTGCATAATCAATATCGTATGCTCAATGTTATATCAACAATGATTAAGAAATAACAATCACCGAGACCTCGTCTTTCAGTAAATAGCAAGAAAGACTTATCTCAACAGTTAGATCCTTCAGTGCTATACCACACTAGTGTCGTTTATTTCCTAAGGTAAGGAAATATGCGGACTGACACTGCAACCTTTCACGATAGGTAGCCAAAGCCTATCTAGGTTGTGAAATTCTATTTCTCTTTTACAAAGAACCGACTGCGTCACCTTCTGTGAACGTCGTTCACGACCAGTCTACTATGTAGAAGAATTAGACTTATTTGCTTCTTATACATTTAAATGTTTGAGAAACATCTTATAAATGCACAAGCAAACATCAATGCGATAAAATTACTACTTCTCGCCTTGGGTTAAAAGTGGATTGTAGAATTTATTGTATCCAAGCAGTTCTATCCGTGCAACATGCTCGAAATATGCTTTTTAGTATACCAATCCTAACAAATCTATCCTCATTGCCAAAATCAGCATCCCTTGACTCAATAATAGAGTGCACAGATACATAGTCATTGGGTTATATGACATAGAACCTATAACAAGCAGAATTTTTAGAATATCCAAGAAACACACAATCTATACCTCTTTGACCTATGGTTTTCATTTTAGGGTCAGTTAGTCTTACCACAGCTCGACAACCCCAAACTCTGAGATAACTCAGTTTTGGTGGTTTCTTATGCCAAAGTTCATAAGGGGTTATCTTGTTCCTTTTATTAGGAACTCTATTCAACAAATAACGGGCTGTTAACATAGCCTCATCCCAAAATCCTTCACTTAGGCCAGAATAGCACAACATTGAATTAATCATTTCTTTCAACGTTCTATTCTTTCTTTCAACTACACCATTTTGTTGTGGTCTATATGGAGCAGTCGTCTGATGTATTATACCAGTAGATTCAAAATATGCTGGATCATAATACTCACATCCCCTATCAGCGCGAAGAACTTTAATCTTCACACCATGATGAAGCTCTACACTTTCTTTAAAAATTTTAAATTTATCAAGAGCTTCATCTTTTGAATGGCATAAATAGACACAGCAAAATCTAGTAGCATCATCAATAAAAGTAACTACATACTTTTTATTACCAAGTGATGAAGTCGAATGAAAATTACACAAATCACTATGTATAAGTTCTAATACCTTAGTAACTTTATTGACATTCTTATTGAAAGGTTGTCTAGTTATTTTAGTTAACATGCAAGTTTTACACTTTTCATTGTTCAACTCAAATGCTGGTATTAAACTCATTTTCGACATCTCTTTCAATCTCTTATAATGTACATGTCCAAGTCTAGCATGCCACAATTCTGATTTACTAGCATGATTACTCAAAGTAGTAGAAGTCATGCAAACAGAATTATTAATAAAAGAAACATCTAGATTCAACCTAAACATACCACATAGATAACCGAAACCAATAAAATTACCATGCCTTGACAAAATGTATTTGTCACTTTCTAACACTTGTTTATAGCCACAATTATTCAATATAATACCAGAAACTAAGTTCTTACGAATACCAGGTACATATACAACATTATCTAATACTAAGGAATTTCCAGAAGTAAATACTAGGCTAACAGTTCCTATTCCTTTGATTGGTTCAGTTGCAACGTTGCCCATCTTCAAAGAAGATCCATCTTCAATTGGTTTAAAATCCTTGAACCATTGACGATCCTTGCATACATGACATGTTGCACCCGAATCAATCCACCATGAAAGATCATCATCCTGCACATAAAATGCTTCAGAGATTATTGATGCATAATAATTCTCAACAGAATGATCACTAGGTACAGAAAACGAACCTGATTGCTTTTCAGGATCCTTGGATCCACTTGAACCAGCCTCGTTTTTCCATTTTCCTCCACCCTTTCCAGACTTACAATCCTTCTTGAAGTGTCCGGATTTGCCACACTTCCAGCAAGTCAGTTTAGGCTTCTTATTCCCATCCTTACTATTATTCCCTTGAAACTTCCGTTTCCCTTGAAACTTCCATTTCCCTTGAAACTTACGTTTCTCTTTACCAGCCTTTGAGGATTCACCCTCTTCCACCATATTCACAGAAGAACCAACCATGTTTTTAGTATTACCAACAGAGCCCTTTTCCATATCACGTATGGACTGTTCAATTTGGAAATCACTTCCAAGTTCGTCCAAGTTCAATTCCTCCTTCTTGTGTTTCATCTTATTTTTAAAATCCTTCCAAGAAGGTGGCAGTTTATCAATAATACTAGAGACAGAAATGGATTCATCCATTTTCATATCATATTTAGAAAACTGTCCCAATATCCTCAATAATTCGTTGTATTGTTCCATGACAGGCCCCGAATCAACTATTTTATAGTTAATAAAGTTACCAACAAGAAATTTCTTGCTAGAGGCATCTTCTGCCATATATTTGGCTTCGAGAGAATCCCACAATTCTTTAGCAGACTCAACATTTTGATACACATCAAATAGAGAATCAGACATACCGTTTAAGATGTGACCACGACATATGTAGTCATCGTTCTCCCACTTCATCCGCCTCCTCGTCTGTTCCAGAGTTTCATTTTCAACAGCCTCGGGCATGGGAGTACTCAGAACGTACACGACCTTGAGATTCGTCAGCATGAAATGCATCTTCTTTTGCCAGCGTCTGAAATCTTGGCCAGCAAATTTATCCAACTTCGCGAAACCTTTCGTTCCTTCCTTCACCGTTTCCTTGTTCGACATTTTCTATTGATTTGATCTTTGTTAGGGAGATTTTGAATATTGAACAAAAACGGATAATCTGAAAGTCGTGATAAATCACTTTCAGATCAAATCAATTTCGGTGATTCTACCAAAATATTTGATCGGATACAATTCAGAGAAATCAGAGCTTCTGCATGTTGATGTTCGAGAAGTATATTGAACCAAAAGAATCGATCAGATTAAGAAGAAGATGAATCAGTGCATTTGTAGATGAACCAGTGCATCTGTTGGGGGGAAAACCGAAAATAACTAATTTTCAAAATGTTTTTCGAAATTGCAAATTAGTCCTTTGACTTTCAGAAATTACATTTCCGGATGAATTTCTTATATAACAATTTCGTTGGAAATAAAGCCGGGGGCTGCCGCCCCTTGGACCCCGCTACCCAGGGGCGCTGCCCCCGGACCCCCGTCCATCATAATGAATTCAAATAAGCTGCACTCCGCACTTCCATACTTATATGATGTATCATTATGATAATACTGATCAATCAAGTTAACCCAATTGCACTAAAATATCCAACACTTCTTCTACTCCAAGATTGTTGAGGAAGCCGCCGCCATCAGAGACTGCTACGCGGAGAAATACGACGACAAATCTCTAGCGTTGATGATGCTTTTGGATGCAAGCATCATCATAGACTTTATCCACAACTACTTGGGGATGGAAGGAAACAGCTTCTCGGACTGGCAACAATGCCGATGAACGAGAAGTTGCTTCGTTTATCTCACGTTTTTTCTCCGTGTTTTTATCCTTTAAAAAGCGTGTAGTAGATAAAGACCTCAAGAAATTGAGGATCCTCCCATTCACTTCCTTGAAGCTTTTCAAAGAGTTATCGTGAAGAAGATTAAAGAGGAAAATATAGTTATGTCAGTTAATAAGGTGGTGTTCCTGCAGTCTGGGTTTCCCATGAGGGAAGAGCCGGTTGATGCTGGCATATCATACATGCATCGTTCCGTGATGGATCTCAAGGCCAAAGGACTCCGCGTAAGGCCTGATCCCGACCTATCGCTCGCGGACATAACTTTTGTGCCCGGTTTCTGTTTCAGCGAGCTCCGTCTACGAGTTCAGTACCTCTCTGACCTAACTCCGGTGGTGATGGCAAACACGATCGCGTTTGAAGTTCTTCCGCACGGATGCTCTAGTCTGGCGGTGTTGTCGTATGCCATCTTCATGAAGTCTCTAGTGCAGAGCCCACAAGATGTGAAGGAGTTACAGGATAATGTGGTGATTCTGAATAGGCTTGCTAATTTAGAGAAAGTGGTGGAAGTTATAAAGGACATCGACAGGTTTGGGCTGCACGACCAAGATATATTCAAGGATGTGAAGATGAGGATTGAAGAGCATTGCAGGAACAAGGCTAGAACGTGGCTTGCTGATCTGATTTTTACACGTTTTCGGACCCTGTGGACTGTTATCGCCTTGTTTGCTGGAGTGCTCCTTCTTTGCCTTACTCTTTTGCAGACTTTTTTCACTATTCGGTCTATCAATCAAAGACTCATTTTGTAACAGCCCGGCATTTCTAGGGTATAATAAATACGGCGACTGTTAACTAGGCGAACTTAAGGCAACAAGAATGTAGACTAGGGTTTCATTTAAAGAGATTTGACCAAGTGTTTAATGAAGATCAAGGCAATAAGTCAACGAATTTAAATACGAAAAACAAGATTTAATAGCTAACATAGGCTAAGCTCAAAAGTCAAAGGTTTATTGTAGCTCCAACAAAACGCAATAATTCACCATATTCTAATTCGAAGAAATAAGTTCAAACCAACCAAAGATAATAAGTTTCAAAATATTGAAGAGAATGCGAAGCCATGTATGAGGACACGACTACACTCAAAATCCCAACCATCCATATTATTCGATTCAACTGTCTCAACACCACCGACCGCCCATCGCCGCTCAACCTGCACATAGGGATAACACATGCAGGGCTGAGTATATTTTAAACATACTCAGTGGACTCATGCCAAAATATTTTATAGTTATGTCACCCTTACCATAGTGAACTCGAGGTTTAGCATTTAATTTAAAAGATAGCATCGAGTATCACAAAATATTTCATGGACTGGCCAGTCAAATAATACCTCTCATTTTCTCATCAATCAACAATTCATATGGTGCGACGAAGTGTGGCCACACTTTGGCCCACGAGACTGGCCGACTAGCAAGGACGGCTCCCGATCTCCCGTGTACACTAGCCTGATAGGGTTTGCGGCCCTACTCAGACCCGAATTCGTTTATATATCCCTATAGCCTAATGGAGCGCACTCGCAAACTAGGCATCAGGCACACACAATATCCAAAATAATCATAGGCATGGCATAACAGTTTAATCCACCCTTATCGCTCCACTTTCATATATTTGCAACATAAGAGAGAGTTTAAGAATAAAGCCCACCTCGATTTCCTTCGATTTCAAGTACGAACTTCTTCTTGTTATCACACCGAGAACGCGAGCTATCACCTTTAGTTCATGTATTTCAAATAAGTCTCAATCATGGATCAAAATCATGCATGTTCTCACGTTTCCCTTTTTCCCATCGATTATTTTCAATATTCCCATTCAAAAACAAGTACGATTATCATATCGTTTTTATTTACACAACAACTCCAGATTTATCATCAAATCGTGTCACGCATGAGTGTTTCCCACACACAACACACGCACACACACAACACACGTGTGCACGCATACCGAGGCATGCACACACACACACGGTCACACACACACATACACGGTCACACTCACACACATGCATCCAAAATCATCGATTAATTTCCCCCTTCACTCGATCTAAATGCATGTGGACTCAAGAACACCGATTGATCGGTAGAAGAAGAGAAGATCAAAATAAAAATACCTTTTCAATAGAACAATCGGTAGGAAACAAGTAGGATCTTGATTCTTCAACAAATTCTTGAATTTCAGCTTCAATTCTTCACACAAGATGAAGAAATAATGGAGAAAGTAGAAGAAAAACTTGAGAGAGAGTGGGAGAGAGAGAGGTCGAAATTTTGGGAGACTGGGGCGTGATTTTGTGATGCTAGGGTTTAGGATTTCTCATGTATTTATAGAGTGCAAGATATAATCCAACAATTAAATAAATAAAGATTTGGAAGAGATTTGTTGGTTGAAGTTGGCGTGAAGTAGGGGAGAAATAAGGGGGAATTCGAAATTTAGGCTATATTAATTAGCCTAAGATTTAATTTGAATATTTCACGAAGTAGACTAAAATATCACGGAGCAAGAATAAAAATAATAATTCTCCCCAATTAAAAAGGAACTAGGCGTGTATTTTCATTCCTCCACAAGGAATTTAATTAAAATCCTAATTAAATAGGATATGGCAAGATCTTCTTAGATTTGGAAAGATATGCTAGGATATTTGAATTTATTTATGGAAGAGAATAAACAAGGGATCAAATAATAGAATAAAATAATCCCTTCTCCCATAATATAGGAGATTTTCGAAAATCTCCTTAAAGAAATAATAGGGGCCGAAAATTCACCACTTAAATAAGGAATATTGGACTTTGGATTTAATTCGGATAATTATCCCAAGCAATAATTAAATCCAAGAAAAATAGGATTTCTTCTCCAATAAATAGGAGGGGTCGAAAATTTCACTTTATTAAATGATGCTCCTATTAAATTCTCACTCATCCCTTAGGAAAATAATTCACTACCATTATTATTTTACCCCACATTAAAAATATCCACATATTCGAATTTCACATCCACTTCACATTTTCCAACGACTTTGACCATTCCACGGCCACGTCATATTTTTCCACAATATTGACTATTCAATAGCCACGTCACATATTCAACAAGTTTGACTATTCAACTCAAACTCAACTCCATATCGCAATTAGGTCACAAAGAATATTGCAATAAATCATTCATCATTTAATTCCACATAATCATAGCATTAAAAGCATTTAATGCAAAAAATTTCACGTCACAAAAATTAGGGTTCGAAAAAGCGGGGCGTTACACATTTAGTTTTAAATTCCACTACAGGAAAAGTGTTCACACATAAACATGTGTTTGTGACCAAACGTTTACTTATTTTGTTGCTACATATACATGTCTTTGTAGCCATACGTTTACCAAAAGCCGTTAGACTTATTTTGTTGCTAGAAAAGTTGCTTGCTTTGTGTTTGAATTACTATGTGTTTGACATGTTGTGAAAATTGTGTAAAGATATACTCCGTAACACACTAGCAGGACTTAACGCAATCCGAGAAGAAAAAGAGATATTAAAAGGAAATAAACTGAATTGTAAAATACATATCGAAACTTTAAACCGTAATATAGTCGTTAGCCAAGTCGAGGAGTCATCTTCCGCAACACAAGATGCGCCCTAGTAATGCTCTCGGATTGACGTGCCTTCCCTAAAGATAAAACCACTTCGTCTCTGAAATAGCAACACCGCTAACAACAGAGCTCTGACGAATTGGATCATGCTAAGGAACAGAGCTTTGACAGAAAGGCAAAACGGAGAGAGAGAGAGCGCTTATGCAGAGAATGCTTTATTAGTGTTGTGTTAGAATGCAAGGATGTCCGCCTCTTTATAGGCACAGTCCAATACATGTGGAGATTGGACTCAATGCAGACATTATGCCTGCTATTATGGTTTGACTGTAACCACTGAGGTTACAAATTATTATGGGAGCTAGAGGTTGATCCTTGACGCGACATATTTGGACACGCCTCGCGTTTGGGATCGATCTGGACATGGACATCCTTATGTGTCATCCATAGCACACGACGCAGGGCCAGGACCACGTCCATGGTCACGGCACACGGGTGGCAAGATAGATAAATTACTACATAAAAATAGAAAAAATATATAAAAAATTATGGGACCCGTAATAGTTAAGCGAAGAGATGATGGATTATGTTGTTGTTTCTTACACAAGTAATGATATAAAAAAGTGGTGTGAAGCTCATAAGAACATCTACCATGGGATTGCCCTAGCAATGGCTTATCAATAGGTCGGTCAACAACTCCTCCTACTATATCATCATGTCCTTCCCACAGCCTAGCCAATAATGTCCTAGCCCTTCTGAGAAAAAAAAAAACAAAAAACAACGAAACTAATTGGAGAAAAAAAAACATAGAAAAAAATGAAATGAGAATAGGATATTTTAGGAAAAAAAATCAGCTAGTCGATCGCTCGCCGCGCAATAGTTGACTAGTGATCGGCTAGTCGTGCTCGTCCACGCCCCAGCTATAGGGCGTTGTTTTTTCGTCCTCTCGGCTAGCTGAGCGCCCTAGCCGCATGCCGGTGGCTAGGGCATCAGCTAGTCTGCTATTGTGGATGTTCTAAATAATAAAATTAGCAAATAATTTAAGGAACATGGGGTGGATTGCTGCCTAAAAATCGCCCGTGCAAACGGAATTGGGAGCTTAAATTTTTGGGCGGTTTATTTCATTAATATATCAAGATTGGGTTAATTAGTTGTTATGTTGCTAGTACTTGAATTGTTCAATACTTGACAAGAGCTTTGCATTAGATTACTTTTCGTGATTTTTGAAAATGTAATTGATATAACACCACATCTTTACTGATTAAAATTATTATTATTAGTAACTTCATAGTGCAACGTGTATACTATTTTACTGGATGATTCATATTTGGTTTGACAATAGCCACATTGCCAAAACTGACTCTAGCATTCAATCTCCTTGAAAATAAAATAACGGGTCAAACTGAAATTCAGATTGAAGATAGTATATTCAGTTGCGGTATGAAGTTCAAGAATCAAGATAACCAAGTCCTTCATTTTCTTTTGAATTACCATTAAATAAAGAAAAAATCGACCATGCATATGTAATGTGAGTACTCATCTTGAGGAAATTATGGCATTGACTTTGATATAGAAAATGGAGAAGTACTCATCTTCAAATGACCACGTTAACGGTGGAGGAAGCCGCCGCGAAGACTTTGAAGTAGCGGTGGACATCGCAACGCTCCAAGACTTCTCAGACCTCCTCCACTCTCAACCCAACAAACTCTACTCGGAATCACGCCGCCAAATTCAAAAAATCCCAAACCAGATACGTCGCCGGAATATTCGACGGAGCCAGCAAGTGTACGACCCAGTGCTAGTCTCCATCGGGCCCTACCACCACGCCAAACCTGGGCTCCGTCGCGCTGAGGAATTCAAACACCAGTGCCTTAACCGATGCGCCGGAGGAGATGACAAGAAGAAGGCCTTCTTCTACTCCAAGATTCTGGAGGAAGTCGCTGCTATCCGAGACAGCTACGCAGAGGCGAAGATCGTGGAGAAATACGACGACAAATCGCTAGCGTTGATGATGCTTTTGGATGCAAGCATCGTCATAGACTTCATCCACAACTACTTGGGGTTGCCAGGAAACAACTTCTTGGACTGGCGTCGATGTCTTGGCGCTGGATCCTGGCCGTTGATGATTCGCGACATCATGCTCATGGAGAATCAGATCCCTTTACAGGTCACTTGAAACTAACTGATTTATCCTAGTCTCATTATAGTTGAGTCATTTTTTTAATTATCATGTACGTTGAAAAAGAAACACCTAAACTATAGTGGAATGAAGGGAATATAATTACTATATATATTACAATAAAATTGATGAAAATAATTAATTTAATGAAGAAAATTAATGACATTAATAGTTGGACAATGAATATCATACTCAGGTTCTGAAACTGCTCATCGCCATGCAGTACGAAGAAGGAGAAGGTGCTTCATTTCTCCGACGTTTTTTCGCTGGGTTTTTAACCTGCAAAGCACATCTAGTAGGTGCAGTGGCGGAGCCAGGAATTTTGCGGTGAGGGGTCCAAGAAGAAGAAAAAATTTAGCGCTCACTGTTAATAAATATAGATATCTCGATGATTTTGTTATCGAAATTAGTCGTAGGAAGACCCTTTTATGTTTTGCCTTTTTTCATCGTTTAGAATTAAAATATCTTAAATAAAAGAATGTTTTCAGATATTTAGTACACAAGAAAAATAAATGCATATCAAGAAAATTTAATCTTATCGAGAATAATTGATATAATAACTTTGTGATGATCTTAAAAAAAAATTACCTACTAAGAAAATTAAGATTTTCATAAATAAAACAATTGTTTAAGTGTACATATTAAATTTTTTTGATAAAACTATTAATTATATTACAATACTTATAAAAAAGTAGTTTAAAATGTATATTACAATAATGACAAGTTATTGAACAAATAATATCCTTTCAAACTATACTCTTTAAAAGTCACGAATTAAACAAATCTCTAATAAATGAATTGACAATAAAAGTTATTATATATAGCACATCTCTAAAATATAATTTGACAAAAAAAAAATTAGAATATATCATTAGATAAAAATAACCTTTCATAGTGATTAGGTGAATATTGCAATTTATTTGACAAGAAATGACTTACTAAACACATGGCCAAATCTATCAATATATAAAGTGGCAGTTTTTTGAACTGCCACCTGTCAACGTTTTTGGCGGGAAAGTGTCATATGTTTTCTATTTTTTTAAAAATAATTTTTGTAGGCTCTAAAAATTCATTTTTTGAGTTGCAGGCTTCTCTTTGCACACAATAGATCCAGTCTACTATGCGTTGCAGCCTTGTAGGTATGTATAGGTTGTAGTATTCTATTACTACTATCTATTACAAAATCTATTTATTCTATTACAAAATATATTTTTGAAATGAGAGAGGAAGTTGTCAGTGATCCATTGGTCTCTTTCCAATGAGATGCTGTCCCTGATAATAAATACAAAAGCAATGTTAGGAATCATAAAAATATATTGTTTGGAGTATATAATTTCGAAATAATATGTGAAATAGTATAAATTTTTGTATGCAAAAAGTGCAGACTTATTGAATACAACTATATGAATATTCCCCCACTTTTTTTTCTTGGAACAAAAAGGAAACCCAATTAAATTCAATATTTTTCCATGGAAACTATGTAGTCATATCTGACAGTTTACAAAATAGAAATATATCTAATCTGAAAAATAGTATAATAATATTCAAGACCTTTAATTTAATTCCGAAATACTAATAATTTAACTCTAGGTGAATATGGTCTGAAAAAGCAGACTTGGGTGATTTAATTTTATCATGTATAATAATCTATATGCATCTGTTAAGGTGATATACAACAACTACATCTCTGAGCCAATTTGGATTCATATCTAAAGAGAGAATTTGATACCTTTTCTATTTTGTGTTGATGAGTAGAGTAGCGTTTAGGCACCCACGCCTGCCACATTATCCGTGCTCTCTTTGTGGATTGTGGCGTTCCAGTTCTCTAGGACTCTCTCTCTCCTTATTCTGCAGAGTGAGAAGCGGCTCCTTTATATAAGGGTTTGTATTGTGTCACAGCTGAATGAGTCACCTATATACACAAGAGTAAGTTAGGGAGTAATATAATAGATGAAATGGGCTTTATATGAAGTTATATGATTCTGAACTTAATGAAATTAAATGGGCCGAGCTTTACCAAATTTTTCCAGTAATTTAAATGACCTATATCAATGTATGTTTATAAAATTATAATTATAATTTTAACTTTTTTGCATATCATTCTTAAAGGCCTTTTAGTGAATATTATTAACTGATCCAATATTTATATTTATTATATGGCAGGTTCTTTGATGATTGTGCTTTTCTTGGGAACTACACTTTTTAACCAGCATGCACTCCATGTGTGTCCTATAAATACCCAGTTATAACAATTGAAAATCACTTATCAAGCTCTCTCTACCTAAATCACTCAACAAGCTCTCTCCACCTAAATCACTCAAACATTATCAGCCAAAAAGAATACTTCGGTTTCTTTGAACATTCTTCCCTCCATTCTTCTTCATTTACAGTTCTTCATGCATTTCTTTGTTTTTCTGTCTTTTACTATTTCTAAATGTTCATTAGCTCCTATATAAAGTCATTTACCACCATTAGATGATATTTGCAGGAGGTTGACCTATTTTTAAATGTTATTTGCCTTTGAATGATATTTGCAGGAAGATGATCTGTATCTCTTATCAAGCTCTCTCAACCTAATTAAATCACTCTTAACATTATCAGCTAAAAAGATTACTTCGGTTTCTTTGAACATTCTTCCCTCCATTCTTCTTGCATTTCGTTGTTTTTCTGTCTTTTACTATATTTAAATGTTCATTAGCTCTAATATAAAGTCATTTACCTTCTTTAAATGATATTTGCAGGAGGATCATCTGTCTCTCATATGTTTATACTAACATGTTTATATAGAATTCATTTTTTAATGTTCCAATTTCAGAAAAAGTTCATACCTTTAATCTGCCATAGCATCCACTGCTATCTTATTTTTCTTCCTGTCGTGGCCCCTTCATGATGTCTGTTCTTTTTTATCATCTCCTGCTAATAGAATATAAATTGCATTTTTTTCATTTACTATTCTTTGTGCATTTCAGAAAAGAGTTTGTACCATTAATCTGTAATTTTGTTTACCTCATCCAGTATCAGGATTTAATTTGGCTTGAATGTATGATGCTTTTTGTTATTGTTGGAGATCATTTCCTGCAAAAACCATGGATATTATGGTTTATCTTGATAGAGAAAGATCTTCATGTGTTGTTGGTTATTGCTGTAATTCCAATGATTTTTAAATAGGTTTGAATTCAGTTTAATTAGATTATTGATTACCTCATGAATATTTGTCTTAACTTTGCTTTCATTATCTGCCACCGCTATTTTTGAGATCAGTCCCTGCACTAAGTAATTAGATTAAGTTTCTGTCTCAGGTTTTCTTCAAGAACTCCTGTTTTAAAATGCATAACCTTCATAATGATTAAACACAGCCAAGGAAGAACCATAGAGATAATGCTTACCTCAAATCCAAGAGAGCTTTTATCCCTATCTATGACCATATACTGCAGAGTTCTTCCTTCTCCATTGTCGACAGTAGTCACTGTAAATCATAGTTAAAGTACATTTAGCAACCAACCAAAGCTAAATCACACATACACAATTAAATACAATCATGTAATACACAAACTCACACCTTTGAAGAAACAAATGGTGAATATGGATTCCATTGTTGACACTTAATATATCACCTAATTTCTAACCCTTTTTATTTATTGATGTGCAGTTAGTTAGCATCTTCGAGACCCTTGGGAGAACAGGTTTTATCATAGTTATAAGCCCAGCTAAGATACCTAAACTCAGTATATGCCCTCTTATGAACTTTTATTGAAAAGTCATCTCAGTATAAACTGAAAGGTCATCTTGGTTAATGTGATTTTCAAAAGTGTAAAATTTGAAGTTTTCCCATAATGAAGTAGTCCTCAGTGGTTTTTTAAATTTACTACTATTCTTTATACATTATCTTCTTTCAGTTACTGGATTCACATATTCCTCCTGAAGCAATGAAGAAGTTAGAAATCTTAAATACTTAAGAGTTATGCATCTCAACTGTTAACAGTTTGAAATTCAGGTAAATAATATACCTTGCAACAGTCTTACTATTGTCCTCATTTTTCTTCAAAACTTTAGTTGTACCTTTTTTTTTCCTGGCACTTGATAATCACCATCAGACTAAAACCTTAAATATATATACACTATGCAATGATTTTTACAGATTAAGCTTGACAAGGTATTTAACTTTTTATTATATCCTTAACATGAATTCTTTGATCCTCTTTTTCAATTTTAAAGCCCTCTCCAGTTCTTTGAACAATTGCACTCTGCTTTGTTCTTCAGCACAACCAAAAGATTTTTCTTTGTTGACCAATTTTTAGCATCTTCAGAAGCCAGCTAAATATAAGCAAATTAGTATGATGTATATGCATTTAGAACAATAAAAGTAGAGAACTAGATAAGCCTGTTAGAAATTTTACAAGCTTTTCACTCCAAATTTCTCTTGAATAAGTTATAAATCTTTCTTTGTTAATTTTACTGCCAAAGCCTTCACCTTGGAATGATAAGGCAACATGCAACATGCAAAAATATTTGGAGCAAATTTATAAAGGCAAACTAATCAAAGCGAAAGAAAACAGCCGAACCAAAGAGTTTAAAAATATAACTTGCATCTCTAGGGCTGAACTTAAATGAAAAAAAACACCATCATTCACTAATCTGCAGAAATCACTACCCATCAACGAAATTTGAACGCAAAAAATCAGTGTGGGATTAACGGGCCAAGATATGGATTAACACAGAGATAGAGCATCCATTACCTGATTCTTGCTGGCCAGTGGCGGCAAAGAGTTTTTAACTTTATCTTATTGCTGTTGGAGACGGTGTAAGGAGGAGCTATGCAGTGGGTTCGGTGAGGGTTTTGAATTAGCCGATTCGGAATTTTAAAAGCTGAAGTGGCGAATCAGCAGGAGACGACGGATTCACGGTTCCGGGGGGCGATGTAATTTTTACCGATTTTGCGTAGGGTTTGTAGAAATCGAATAGGTGCGTCTGTTGTAGTCGTGGATTGGAATCAAGGTTATGTTATCCGGGTGGTAGTGTTATCGCCGTTTTGGAATGGGATGGAGTCGTCGGCCAGCCGTTATTGTTTCGGTGTGGGATGGAGCTAGGGTTTGATCAAATCGAAACGGTTTGCCTCGCCGACTCATCCACCGTGTCCCAGATCGCATCGTCGGCGACTGAAAGTGGGGAGGAGTCGTCGCGTCGTCGTTTCGAGCATTTGGTGAAGGCAGAGAGATTAGGGTTTTGTCGGTGGGCGGCGCACCAAGCGAAAGAATTTGGTATTTATATGGTCTATTTATGTTCAATTATTTCTAATGTAAATTAATTAGATTTATTTTAGATAAACAGTCTAGGTTATAACTTAATTCAGATTTCATTAAATTGTTGTAGTACTATTAATTTCTATTACATTTATTTGTTTTGGGTCGTTTTAATGGATCAAGGAAATTTGGCAGGCTTGTATTAATGTGTATACAATGGGCCACACTTTCATTTTATTTGCAGCCCAATATTGTTATATCTGAAAAATCATTTTCTTTGGTGTTGTAATTTTATATAATTGCTTTGTAAATTTCTTAATTATTCTCTATATTTGATTTGTTTTTATAATTTAAATATAATTAATTTAATCATTTGTAATTTACTTCTATTTTATTAATATTAAGTTTTATTTTTTGTAATTGATGTGGGTGGATATGTTGATCCCTTAATTATAAATGGACACATTGTTAATTAGCGTAGTTCGTCTAATTTGAGTGAAACTAATTTGGATTTGTCGAATTTGATTCAAGGTGAAGGTATTTTTGCACTTTTTTTCTTTTTTATTTCAATATTTAACTTTATTGAATTTTATATTTTCAACGGCGTCAATTTTCTTTTGGCTGTGTTATATGCTATGATGTTTAATAAAATTCGTTTTGTGTACAAATTTCTTTTTATTTTTGTTTATAATATTTTGAATACTCTTTATAATTAATTTATTTTTTATTTTTCATTCTATATTCTTTATTTTAATATATTTTGCTCTAGAATATTTTAATCTACTTCGCCGTTAACTAAATAAACTACTACTCCCCGTGTACCCATTTTATTTATGAGTTTTATATTTTCAGTCGGTTCCTAATTAAATCTTTCACTTTGTTTTTACTACTTTTAGTGATGGACATATATTCAACTAATTCATTTCGTGTACATAATAGTATAAAACTAATATGAAAAAATTATAATTCATACGCCACTAATTTTTATAACACATATTTTTTTACATTATTCAAAACCTGTATCAGGTCAAAATAAAACACTAATAAACTTTTATTTCTTACTGAGAAAATATCCTTAATAAAAAAGGATTAAGTTGTTGACTTTTAAGCTTTGAGCCTCTTCATTCATTTATTCAAAATTAAAAGTAGTTTGGCCCTCTCAGTTATAAATTCGAAAATCCATTAATTATTTAACTATATACCTTGAACTATCTTATTATATTTATTATATAAAAGTTATTTTCTTCTTCATTTTATCATACTACTAAATAAATAAATTGAATGTATGCATAGGGCTGGGGAAAAATACCGAAATACCGAAATACCGGCCTTATCGTATCGAAAAAATACCGAAAATACCGAATTTTCGGTATACCGTGACTTTCGGTACGGTATGATACCTTACCGAAAGATTCCGGTAAGGTAACGGTATGAATTTTCAAATACCGCGGTATACCGCTGCATACCGAAATTCGGTATATACCGTAAATTAAGGTATATACCGTAAACTAAGGTATATACCACAAAAATATAAACACAATTATATATAAAAATATATTTTATATATTTTTAAATTATAAAATCTATCATAAAATATAAATATAATTATGAATACATTATATTTAATTTATTTTTAAAATTATAAAATATAAATAATATTCTAGAAACTTTAATTTTTTATTTTAATTGATGTTGAAAGTCAGGTATACTGTAAAAGTAAGGTATACCGAACTTCGGTACGGTATACCGAAAATGAGATACGGTATTGGTATGGAAATTCGTCATACCGAAAATAAGGTATATCGAAGTTCGGTATACCGAAAACTTTGGTAAGGTAAAGGTATGACTTTTTCGCTTACCGTATTTACGGTAAGGTATACGGTATGGTGGTTTCGGTAAGGTATACCGTACCTACCCACCCCTATGTATGCATGAATCACGTTCTATTTCATCATTGCATTTTATTTGTCATTTTAAATTTACCTTCTTCTTTGAGTGTTTATTATTTTTTAAAATGTATAGTTATCTTATTTTAGAAGGTAAATGAGAAATATATTTTTCAATTTATCTTTCCTTTTCGAAGGGGGTGATGCCATGATGTTGTTATATTTAGTTCTCAATTCTATCTTCTTATTATTCGTTTTTTAAAAATATTTGGGCCGTAGTTTGAAGATTTTAGTTTGTGGGGATGAGAATGATAGTAGAAGTGATTCTACTTTTAATGTTGTTTACAAAGAAGTCTTTCAAAATGTATGAATTACTGGTGTCAGAGAGATGTTTGTAACGATTTTGTTGAAAAGATGTTTGAATTCAATGTTTTGTTTATAATGAACTATTTATTTTTTAAATAATTTTATTTATTTACTTTGGTATTTAGTATTACTCAATCTTTTCTTTGTATATCCTAACTTCTATTTCTTTCCCTCATTGTTACAGTGGATTGATAGATGTAGAAGGAGAAGCATGTTTTTTAAATCTTTATAATCTTATGAATACAAAAGTGAAATAGTTTCTATTCTTGATTTGTAATATGTCTTTACATTTTTTTATATATTTTTTATTTTGATTTAATTCATTTTAAATATTTTTTTTTATTTTTTGAAAATCACTTGCCCCGTGCATAGCACGGGTGGTAAAACTAGTATTTAAAAAGGGAAGGTAGGAGTGCGTGGCTGAGAATCAAACTTTGCACCTCTACCACAACTATGATATATAGCCAGCATCACTTGCCAACTATGCTAACAAGTTATATGAGTAATGCTTCTGAATATATATAATATAGTAAAAACTCGAATGGCTGGGGGGCCCTTGGGCCCCCCATGCCCCAGCGTGGCTCCGCCCATGAGTAGGTGTAGACCTCAAGAATGCAGAGATCCCTGAAGAAATTGAGGATCCTTCCATTCACTTACTCGAGGCTGTTCGGAAAGTTATAGTGAAGAAGAAGATGATGATGAAGAAGAATGAGATTAAAGAGCAGCATACACTTATGTCCGATTATAGCTTAGTTAATAAGAACGTGTTCATGTTGTCTAGGTTTCCCATGAGGGAAGAAACAGTTGATGCTGGCGTATCATACATGCATCGTTCAGTGATGGATCTGAAGTCCAAAGGAATCCACATAAGGTCTGACCCTGATCTATCGCCTGGGGAGATCACTTTCGTGCCTGGTGTCTGTTTTAGCGAGCTCCACCTCCCAATTCAATACCTAACTCCAGTGGTTGTTGAAAACATGATCGCCTTTGAAGTTCTTCCACACGGATGCTCTAGTCTAGTGGTGCTGTCCAACGCCATCTTCATGAAGTCGCTAGTGCAGAGCCCACAAGATGTGAAGGAGTTGCAGGCCAACGGGATGATGCTGAATAGGTTTGGGAATTTAGAGAATGTGGTGCAAATGGTAAAGGAGGTTGACACGTTCGGGCTGCATGATCAAGATATATTCAAGGATGTAAAGAGAAGGATTGAAGAGCATTGCAGGAGCAAGGCTAGGACGTGGCTTGCTGACCTGATTTATAGTCGTTTCCGGACTCCATGGACTGCTATCGCCTTGTTTGCTGGAGTGCTTCTTCTTTGCCTTACCTTTGTGCAAACTTTTTTCACTATCTGGCCTACGAATCAAAGAGCGCTTTAGTTTTCGATTTATGAAGTAAGATCGATAGCATGGCAATTGGCATTAATGTGAAATTGTGGGAAATTTGTCATAACAATTGTGCGAGTGCTTGCTGGAGTAATATATTTCAAGAATTTAAATACAGTACAATGTACCCTCTCAAAGATTCTGTGTTCACAATGAATAATTCATTTGCAAATAACGCTCGATTATTATTAGTAACTTCAGTATTTGTTTTGCACAAAACACCAAACACCGGTGAACAAGGCAAACGGAAGGAACAGAACACCACCACATCTAGAAAATAAAAACAGAGTAGGACTCCAAACTCCAAATACAGTAAAGCATCAAATTCTGTAAACTCTTAATTGACCAAAAGTGATCTCTTTTCAACATTTGTGGACACTGCACCTCCTAATAGAATCATCACATTAAACCAACATTTAATTTTTCACATTCTTAACTAAATGAAAAAAGAAAATCATAAAACAACTTAAAATGAAGAAATGTAGCGGTAAACAAACTCAGACCATGCAAAAACAAACAGTGAAAGTGAATATGATAGGGACTCAAACATTACCACACCACCACCATCCAACGTGCTACGTGGACGAGGTCCCAAAGAAGTGAAGATCCATGCATATCTTTGCACATCTTTAGTTTATTATTATTTCTATAGTTAGACTTATTCTGGCTTATTTAATTCACGTGATAGTTTGTAATCTTTTATATATCTTGCCTTGCAAGATATCTTTTGGGTCTAGGTTAGATATCCTCGGGTTTTCTTGTCGGTTCTTTCCCGAGACGAACTAGGTAGGTCGAACCGTCTAGGGTTGCGGATTCTATAAATACTAGAATCTCATAGATAATTAAATTATTGAGAAATAAACATAAACTTATTCTCATTCTTCTTGGCGTGAAAACGCACCCTAGAACCTCAACTAGGGTTTTATCGTTCCGTTCATCTTCTATCTTTCGTGTGCTCTTCGATTTCCGGCGATAGACCATCGAAGGTCTATCAATTGGTGCTTTCTTGAATTTCTCTTCCCCCGCACGTTGTTAAGAAGCAGCTGATCTCACACCTATTTGTGCATAAATCGCCCGCGCGACGACAAGTTTCAATTACCAAATCAATGGAGGAAACCCTCGCCAAGATAACTGCTGCCATTACCGTCGCGAGACCCAAAGAGCCGCGGGACCAGCAGCCAGTCGCGACGCCGATGCCGTGGTGGTCGTTTCCTCCGTCAATCACGCAACCACCAGTGGGTATGAAGGTTTGGGCCCTACCACGCCTCCGCCTCGAGCCACCACGTTTCGATGGAGCGAATGCCCCAGATTGGATCCGTATGATCCAAACGTACTATAACCACCACTACACACCGCTAGATGATCGTCTTTATCTTACACAATATTTATTCGATCCCCCAGCATCAGATTGGAGAGAATATTGGGAGGTAACTAACAAAGGAAAGAGCTGGGACGATTTCTTGTTGACTGTAGAGCAGCGGTCGATCCCGAATTTTACAAACCATACGTGGCGACCGGCCGGGACCAGCGGAAGCCCAACCGCAAAACGGCGTGCCTAGTTGCGAACCAAGAGCTCGATTATCAGCCACCGCAGCGTAAAGAGGAGGCCACACAAGTAAGTATCAATCAATTTGGTGTTCTACCTGTGACTGTGATTGTTTCTAGCAATAATTTTGCTAATGGGAGTGGTTCTAATTCAACTATTTGCGATTCTGAGGTTACTGTGGATGCCAACAATGGTGTCCCGTTCAATTCGGAATTGTATGAGGGGGTTTCAATAGATTTACCGCTGGAATTGGTGGCGGATAAAGTTCCTAGCATTGTCAAAGCTCTCAATGATGGAACTGCCCTTTCAGTTTCATCACAACTCTCAACAGACCCAAGTTTAGTTGCTAATCCTTGCGACGGGGTTAATGGTCCGGCCGTTTGTCATTCTATAAGATCTCCACAAAAAGATCCACAATATGCAGAAACTACTACACCATCATATAGTGATTTAAAGAGGCCTCATCTAGAGCAACAATCTCTGCTTACTGTTAGTGATCTCAAAGTGCTTGATGGTAAGATTACTGAGGAGACAGCTGGTCAGATTACTGAGGAGACTGCTGAGATTCTTAATAAAAGGAAGCCTTGCTCCAGCTACAAACCAAAGGCGATGAATGACAGTGGAGATGGTTCAACAGGATCCGGAGCGTTTGATGATAATTTCAAGTGCCGAACATCAGTTTGCATTGTGCCGCGAGCTCCAATAACTGCAGGGGACAGTAGTAATCCCCGTCTGCTTGAGAATGAGAAATTTGCTTGCTTCGACGACACAAGTGATGCAGGTCCGAAACCATTATTTAGTGATGGGAGGAAGTCTTGCCCAGAGCCAAACACTTTGCTTGGTGTTGGACATCAAGACGAGTTCAGACAGGAACAAACACTTGCTTCTGATTCCCGCTCGATCCCTCCGCGCAAAGATGTGACACGTTCGGGCGAAAGCCTTAGCTCGAATTTGAGACAGTCAGATTCCAGTACTATGTTAGATATTGGGGAATTATGCGAGCGAATTGACACATTACAGATTTCTCCGTTCCTCCCGCTGACTCCGGTGGTGGAGAATTGTCTCAGGGGATATGGACCTCTTCAGGCAGCGGATGCTTATTATCTTCATAATTTCAGTTTCCGCGAATTGATGGGTGATGACCGGCGAGTTCACAGCTTCATTCGAGGAGGCTCTTTTGTTGTCAAATTTTCCAATAAGAAGTTCACTGATCAGGAACAAATATGCGGATATATTGCATTCTTTCCAATGGGGGAGCCTTTGATAGCTGGTGAACAGTTTCTCATTGCCTCCTACTATGACAGGGTCGTCCCTTTTTCGCTGTTTTTTGCTTTGGGTGTTCCAAATGATAGAGTAATGGCCAGACGGCTTGCTCCAGATATTATTGGGGCTGCAAGTAACGAGCAGGTCTTCTTAGAATCAGCTGATCGAATACAAAAAATGTAGTCTCTTCACATTCGTTTCTTGGTCCCTTATTTTGGTGGAATTTTCTATCTCGGGTGGAACGCCCGTGTTGGGATATTAGAGGACGAGAGTAATGGGCATGGAGGGGAACGGCATACCCGAGGGGACTCCGACCGTGAAACGGGCCACCTTGATCTATGTGGTGATACCCGCACTTTACCACCACGAGAGACGCGCCATCGCCGAGCCATACCTATTTGTTTCCAGATCGTTGCAAATCAATCTCAGAGGGAGATGCTGCTCTCTCGACTCTCCGCCGGAGTTAATGGAGTTGTCCAGGTCCATTTTGAATTCAATACTAATGAAGATATCACACAATCCAACAGTGTTAACATCTGCGAAGATCAAATCAATTTGGAAGAATTCAACGGTGGAGATCTGAGCAACAATAAATACAAACTCGGTGTCAAATTCAGTAAGCCTTCTTATCCCAAACATGCGGTCCTTGAGAGGACCGTAAATGCTTGTGGGGACAGCAAGCAACCCAGCTCTTTGAGGACTCTTTCGGGTCACATGAGGCGTCATTCGATTAAGAAGAAGGGGATGCATTTGTTTAAAGAATGTGACAGAAGGTTTGAAATCATGAGAGCCAGGTTTGGTGACATGAAGAGTGATTCTCAGAGAATGATGAAGGTGTCTAGTATTGTTGAGCCTGGTGTGAATGGTTCGCATTGTGATGTCTCTAAGCTTGATGAGGTAAAAGGAATTGCCGCACCAGACGTATATGAGGTATTTCAGGCAGCCACAGGAGTATATGAGGAGTTTGTTCTCAACGTGGTTGAAGAGCTTGGGCCTACTTTGTACTGTAGGCTGAAAATGCTTCATATAAGTGACAACCTGCACTTGAGTGATCGCCTAAAGGACAAGAAACGCAGTGCCAGGGTTCTTCTCCAGTTATCCCTTCTCAGCCAAACTCAGTGGCTAAAACGGTTGGCGACATTAGTTGCAACTCTCCTGCTCTTTATCTTTGTTATTGTAATTCCACAGGTCCAATGGCTGATGCACCACTTCCCAAACATTCGCCTTGAGGACAAGGCGATTTTTATCGGTGGGGGAGTTGATAGGGACTCAAACATTACCACACCACCACCATCCAACGTGCTACGTGGACGAGGTCCCAAAGAAGTGAAGATTCATGCATATCTTTGCACATCTTTAGTTTATTATTATTTCTATAGTTAGACTTATTCTGGCTTATTTAATTCACGTGATAGTTTGTAATCTTTTATATATCTTGCCTTGCAAGATATCTTTTGGGTCTAGGTTAGATATCCTCGGGTTTTCTTGTCGATTCTTTCCCGAGACGAATTAGGTAGGTTGAACCGTCTAGGGTTGCGGATTCTATAAATACTAGAATCCCATAGATAATTAAATTATTGAAAAATAAACATAAACTTATTCTCATTCTTCTTGGCGTGAAAACGCACCCTAGAACCTCAACTAGGGTTTCATCGTTCCGTTCATATTCTATCTTTTGTGTGCTCTTCGATTTCCGGCGATAGACCATCGAAGGTCTATCAAAATATGTATATATATTAATTCAGTAATAGTAAAAGTATATCCCTAGAGTAACTTTTATCCATTGAGCGACGACCCTTCCACTCGGCACCGTCGGATCACTAAGGCCGACTTCCCTGCTCGACGGGTGGTCTTGTAGTCAAGCTCCCTTCTGTCTTTGCACTCGAGGGCCAATCTCCGTCCAACGAAATATATAATGTTATTCTAGTATGTACAACCGAAAATAAAAATGAATGGAGTGGAGGGGGTACTAATTATCAAATCGCATCCATTCCTAGTCTTTTTGGAGGATACGTTTCATTATTTTTAATTTTATTAGTTTTGTTTTTGTAATTTTTGGAGATTGGAACGAAAATGAATCAGATGAATGAGTAGTATGATTCTTTTCAAAAGAAGTTTTTCTTAACTTAACATATTCTATAGCATATAATTTTCTATTATGATGTTGTATGATGTCGGAATGACCGAATGAGAGATGAAATATAATTAACGTTACCAGACGTAAAATTTCACTATTGGCTGCCGACGTGTCATCAAGAAATTTTAAGAAATACTCTCTCCATCCGTCATTAGGAGTCCCATTTATGGTTGGTACGGATTTTAAGATATGTTAAGAAAGTTAGTGGAAAAAAGTTAGTGAAATATGAGTCATATTTGTATATATTAGTTTTAAATGAAATGTGAGTGAAATGAGTTAGTGGAAGGTGGAACCCTATTAGGAGTATCATTTATGGTAAAAAAAATGAACGGGACTCCTATTCGCTGACGGACTAAATGAAAAAACGGAACTTCTATTTGCGGACAGAGGAAATACTCAGTATTGCAATAATTAATAGCACTGTTTGAGTTTGAGTTTCTTTTATCAGCGATTTGTATTGGTGCTGGTGGACTCGTTTTAAGTTGATAATTTAGTGAGGATAACTTAATTCGACGAGTTTGACGATAAATGTTGCAATAATTAATAGCACTGTTTGAGTTTGAGTTTCTTTTATCAGCGATTTGTATTGGTGCTGGTGGACTCGTTTTAAGTTGATAATTTAGTGAGGATAACTTAATTCGACGAGTTTGACGATAAATCTACATTGAGAAAATTGACTAGCATTTAATATCCTTGAAAGTAAAAATCGTGTCAAACTTGAATTCAAAATGATGACTGTAATTTCAGATGAAGTTTAGAATTCTAGATAACAATGTTCTTTTAGTATAAAAAAAGAATACTGCACTATCACTTTCAGATTTCAACAACCAGCTTATGAGTTGTGACAAAATAAATATATAGACCACAGAGTAGTTGAAACTTGTCCGTCCACCATAGAAAAAAATCGAATATCACAATCATTCAAAATATTAAGGCCATGCTTGGTATGATGGAATGGAATGGAGGAATGGAATGGCATTCCTACCTCCATTCCATTCCTTTACTTGATAAATTTTTTCCGTAGGAATCACAATTCCATTAGGAATGGTCATTCCATTCCACATGGGAATACCCATTCCATCCATTTAGCTAAGGAATGGTCATTCCATTCCATTTCATTTTCCTTTATTCTTATTTTAAAATTTAACAAAATTATATAAATATTATTTAATATTATATTTAAATTTAATATCTTCTCAATTTTAGCATAAATTAAAATTTTAAAATTTTTAATAATTGAAAAAGAAAACACACACACAGAGCAACTCACACAAACACACACACAACAACTCTCACACACACACAACAAAACACACACAACAACTCACACAAACACACACACAGCAAAACACACACACACACACACAACACACACAACAAAACACACACACACACACAACAACTCACACACAACAACTCACACAGCACACAACACACACACACAGCAAAACACACACTCACACGCAGCAACTCACACACAACACGGACATAGCAAAACACACACACAACAACTCACACACAACACACACACAGCAACACACAACAACACACATGCAACAACACACATAGCAACAAATACGCACACACCACCACACATCAACACATGCATACACCACATATGCACACACTCATTTACGTGTATCGTACAAATTTATATGATCCAAAATATTGACAAAAATATTTTTGAATAAATATTTTTTTTATAGAATCAACATATTAATTATCCATATTTCATTCCATTCCATTCATATATTATTTTGTAGTTACCAAGCATAGGAATGAAATCAATCAAGGAATAACAATTCCATTCCATTTGTAATCCTTACATTCACCAAGCACAAGAATGGAATGGAATTGTCATTCCATTCCCACCTTCATTCCATTCCCATCTCCATTCCATTTCCCCCTCATTCCATTCCATCATACCAAGCATGGCCTAATACTATTGATGGAGCATCGCTGCAAAGACTTTGAAGTGGCTGTAGACATCGCAACGCTCCAAGACTTCTCAGAGCTCCTCCACTCTCAACCCAAGAAGCTCTACGAGGAATCACGCCACCGCCGCCAAATCCAAAAAATCCCACCGCAG
Source organism: Salvia hispanica (assembly GCF_029641045.1). Classification (NCBI taxonomy): domain Eukaryota; kingdom Viridiplantae; phylum Streptophyta; class Magnoliopsida; order Lamiales; family Lamiaceae; genus Salvia; species Salvia hispanica. The sequence continues at coordinate 36,606,226 of NC_142696.1, forward strand.
ATACGTGGCCGGAATAAGCGGCGGTGCCAGCAAGTCTACGACCCAGTTCTTGTCTCCATCGGGCCCTACCACCACGGCAAACCCGGGCTCCCTCGACTGCTGCGCCGGCGGAGATGACAAGAAGAAGGCCTTCTTCTACTCCAAGATTCTGGAGGAAGTCGCTGCCATCAGAGACGGCTATGCGGAGGCGAAGATCATGGAGAAATATGACGACAAATCTCTAGCACTGATGATTCTTTTGGATGCAAGCATCATCATAGACTTCATCCACAACGATTGCCAGGAAACAGCTTCTTGGACTGGCAGCGATGCCTCGGTGCCGGATCCGGGCCGTTGATGGTCCGCGACATCATGCTCATGGAGAATCAGATCCCCTTACAGGTCCTGCAACTGCTCACCCCCTTGCAATACGATGAAGAAGAAGCTGCTTCGTTTCTCCCATGTTTTTTCTCTGCTTTTTTAACCTTCAAGAGGCGTGTAGTAGATGTAGAAATCCCTCAAGAAATTGAAGATCCTCCCATTCACTTCCTCGATGCTTTTCGGAGAGTTATAGTGATGAAGAGAATCAAGATCAAAGAGGAAGACAGAGTTATGTCTGTGTATAGCTCAAATAGCAAGAGCATGTTCCTGCAGTCTGCACTGTCGATGAGAGAAGAGACGGTGGATGCTGGCATATCATACATGCATCGTTCGGTGATGGATCTAAAGGCCAAAGGAATCCGCGTAAGGCCTGATCCCGACCTATCCCCCGCGGACATTACTTTCGTGCCCGGTTTCTATTTCAGCGAGCTCCGCCTCCCAGTTCAGTACCTCTCCGACCTAACTCCGATGGTGATAGCAAACATGATTGCCTTTGAAGTTCTTCCACACGGCTGCTCTAGTCTGGTGGTTCTGTCGTATGCCATCTTCTTGAAATCACTTGTGCAGAGCCCACAAGATGTGAAGGAGTTGCAGGCCAATGGGGTGATTCTGAATAGGCTTGCTAATTTAGAGAAAGTGGTGGAAGTGATAAAGGAGATCGACACGTTTGGGCTGCATGATCAGGATATATTCAAGGATGTGAAGAGGGGGATTGAAGAGCATTGCAGGAGCAGGGCTAGGACGTGGCTTGCTGACCTGATTTATACCCGTTTTCGGACTCCATGGACTGCTATTGCTTTGTTTGCTGGAGTGTTCCTTCTTTGCCTCACTTTTGTGCAGACTTTTTTCACTATCAACCAAAGACCGCTTTAGTTTTAAATTTTACCAGTATGAAGCCATACTCATACAGGAAATGTCAAACAATCCAAGCTCATCCATTGAAGCTAATTCATTCATTCCACAAACGGAAAAGAGATTTCAGACATATGCATGTCTCTGTGGACCGTGGCTAAACTTTTACCTAAAGTTGTGAGGCTTTTTTTGTTGCAGAAACATATGCATTGTGTTGAACTATGCGTGTGACATCTCATATTTTAGTTGCAAAGGGGGTCTATATGTCGAATTGTGGGGATTTTGTCATATCAATTGTGTGAGCATAAATTTAAATACAAGGTAGCCTCCCGAAGATCGTGTGTTCACAATGAATAATTCAAGAAAGTGTTTGATATTTGATTTGACGATAGAAAATTGGGAAAATTATCTCTAGCATTTAATCTGCTTGGAAAAAAAAACAAAAAGGATCAAATGTAAGTATACAAAAATTTGAATAAATTAAAATTTAAGGTATCATTGGAACTATTTTCTAATCTTATTTTGGGTTTTGAAGTACAGTTGGAATTGACCTTCCTTACTAACACTCACAGCTCATCAATTTTTCACTCATTATTCACGTTGTGGATACCCTTATTAGCTACGTTTTGTATAAGCAGAGGAGTAGCAATTTCAAACAATTAATTTTAGTACGTACAAAGATAATATTGCAACAGCAATGGCCAAGGCGAGGATCGGAATCTTATTCTTGCTAAGAATATTCTCATTCCAACCTCTGCATCTCTTCAATAGACTTCATAACAACTAACTAATCTCAAAACTCTAGTAAAACATACTTGATTATTGCCAATGCCACTCTCTTTGCTTTATCCAAACGGAATTAGGAGGTTGAGTTAATGTATGGTTGTTAGTACTTAAATTGTTCAATACTTGCAAGCTGAGTTCGAAGTTTTAAAATGTAACAGAGTTGACACGACACTAAAGGAGAATAATTCATTGAATAAAATGCATATGGGTTAGTGAAATATTTTTTTGTCTCCAGTTGATGTTTGTAAAAGACCAGCAAAGAAAATGAACATAAACTACACGTGTGAATTTTGTATATATTTAAAGTATTTAATTCAACAATAGTCACCATTGGAAAATTGACTCTAGTATTTACTGATTATTTAATCAATCAGCTTGAAAATCTGAATAATCGGTTCAAACTTCAAAAGTTGCAAAAACTCGAATTCCATTACAATTCATTGTTGCATTAACTTCTTACATAGAAAAATGGAGAAGGGCGAAGGAAGCCGCGGCGAAGTAGCGGTGGACATCGCAACACTCCAAGACTTGACAGACCTCCTCCAATCTCAACCCAAGAAACTCTACTCGGAATCACGCCGCCGCCGCCAAATCCAAAAAATACCACCTCAAATACGTCGCCGGAATATGCGGCGGAGCCAGCAAGTCTACGACCCGGTTCTGGTCTCCATCGGCCCCTACCACCACGGCAAACCCGGGCTCCGTCGCGCCGAGGAATTCAAGCACCTCTGCCTCGACCGCTGCGCGAGTGGAGATGAGAAGAAGAAAGCCTTCTTCTACTCCAAGATTGTCGAGGAAGCCGCCACCATCAGAGACAGCTACGCAGAGGCGAAGATCGTGGAGAAATACGACGACAAATCTCTAGCGTTGATGATGCTTTTGGACGCAAGCATCATCATAGACTTCATCCACAACTACTTGGGGTTGCCAGGAAACAGCTTCTCGGACTGGCAGAGATGCCTCGGCGCCGGATCCGGTTCCTTGATGGTGCGCGACATCCTGCTCATGGAGAATCAGATCCCCTTACAGGTCCTGCAACTGCTCATCACCTTGCGATACGACGAAGGAGAAGCTGCTTCGTTTATCTCACGCTTTTTCTCGGCGTTTTTATCCTACAAAATGCGTGTAGTAGATAAAGACCTCAAGAATGATGAGGTCCCTCAAGAAATTGAGGATCCTCCCATTCACTTCCTTGAAGCTTTTCGAAGAGTTGTCGTGAAGAAGAAGAAGAAGAAGAAGATTAAAGAGGAAGATAGAGTTAATAAGAAGGTGTTCCTGCAGTCTGGGTTTCCCATGAGGGAAGAGCCGGTGGATGCTAGCATATCATACATGCATCGTTCCGTGATGGATCTCAAGGCCAAAGGAATCCGCATAAGGCCTGGTCCCGACCTATCGCCCGCAGACATAACTTTGGTGCCCGGCCTCTGTTTCAGCGAGCTTTGCCTCCCTGTTCAGTACCTCTCCGACCTAACCCCGGTGGTGACGGCAAACATGATCGCCTTTGAAGTTCTTCCACACGGATGCTCTAGTCTGGTGGTGTTGTCGTATACCATCTTCATGAAGTCGCTGGTGCAGAGCCCACAAGATGTGAAGGAGTTGCAGGACAATGGGGTGATGCTGAATAGGCTTGCCAATTTAGAGAAAGTGGTTGAAGTGATAAAGGACATCGACACGTTTGGACTGCATGACCAAGATTTGTTCAAGGATGTGAAGAGGGAGATTGAAGAGCATTGCCGGAGTAGGGCTCGGACGTGGCTTGCTGATTTGATTTTTACCCGTTTTCGGACTCCGTGGACTGTTATCGCCTTGTTTGCTGGAGTGCTCCTTCTTTGCCTTACTCTTCTGCAGACCTTTTTTACCATTCGGCCTATCAATCAAAGACTCCTTTAGTTTCAAATTCCACTAAAGGAGAAAGGTGTTCACACATACATGTCTTAAAGACTCCTTTAGTTTTAAATTCCACTTAAGGAAAAGAGTGTTCACACATATACATATGTCTGTGGCCGAACGTTTACTTAATTTGTTGCTACATATGCATGTCTTTGTGGCCATGCCAAACGTTTACCAATTGCCGTTAGGTTTTGTTTGACATTCTTTGTGTAGACGTGTATGCTATTTTACTGGATGAGAATAATTAATTGATAATATGCATGCGTTATTAAAGGACTTTTGTCGCCAAATGACGTTTGGATAAGACATGAATGAAAATGAACATTGCGTGTAGAAGTTGATACTAGTATTTCATACTGAGATCCACGTTGCGTAAACTCGCTCTAGCATTTAATCTGCTAGAAAAGAAAAAAGAACGAGTCAAACTTAAATTCAGATTTGAAATACCAAAATAGTACCTTTAAAAATTGCATCACTTACTTTTTCAATGGATCAATCTTGCGACAAAATAAATAAATTAATAAATAAATAAAAATTTGACCATGCTTATCTATACATATATAAAAAAGGCGAGTTTTGGCCAATATTTTAAATATTTCTAATTTAGATAAAATATTAAATATTTATAAATTTTGGATTTTAAATGTAGTTTTTTAATTTATTTTGTTCATCCGTTGAATTCAATCATGAAATGGTAAATGTCATACTACCAATAATTGAATTATCATTTTTACTGTTTCACGCTTTAGCTTCCTCATATGTTCAAATTCATTACTATGTTAATATGGAAATCATAATATTTATGTTGATATTTAAATACGGAAAGAACCGTTTCAATTCCTTGGCAATGGAAAATGCGCTCCATATAATTTATTTCCTTTTAACATTTATTTAAAATTTTGCCAATTTAACCTAAATTTCTTTTATAATAACAATGAACGATTAAATTAGACATTTTGAATTTGAACATATGAAGACCCTAAGCTAAAGCGTGCAACAGTAAACATTTAAATTGAATTATCATTAATACAACTATGAGTAGTATGTCAGTTACAATTTCATGATTGGATTCAACGTGAACAAAATAAATTAAAAAATAACATTCAAAATCTAAAATTTATAAATATTTAATATTTTGTCCAAAATTTATAAATATTTAAAATGTTGGTCAAAACTCTCCTTTTATATATGTATAGAAATATGTCATTTAAAGGCTGGGTATCCACACATACCAAACTTACCTTATAGAATTCAAGCATACTATTTTTACTCTTACCATAGGATGAAGGCTTGACATCATGGAACCATTCCACAGCATGCTCAATTAGCTCGAGGCTTCCTCAATTTCTTTGGTTGTCAAAGTACGTTGCATTCGTGTTTTTGATACAACCACTGCTGGAGACAAAACCATTGCGATTAGCAAACAGTATGTTGATATTTACATACGGAAGAATCGTTTCAATTCCTTTGGCAATGGAAAATGCTCTCCATATAATTTATTTCCTTTAACATCTATACATATATAAAAGACGAGTTTTGGCCTTCTTTTGAAATATTTATAAGTTTTGTCCTCATTCTGAAATACTTATAAGTTATGGACTAATTTGAATATTTGATAATTGGGCATGATAATCAATGCATATAGCATTTATAATTCAAGTATTAATTATTTAATAACCGATAAAGGTGGGAATCATAATTAATAAGCATCTTATTTGTCCATATATCATTTTGGGTATTACAAATGAAAATCTATCTATACATCTTCATCATATAAAAGTTGTGTTTTGAGTACTAATTTAGAATATTTTTAAAATATATTTGTATTAAACAATATAGTGTATTAATAATAATTATAGGATTTGTAACTTCTTTCAAAATTAAGAATTGTATTAGTAATAATTATGATAATTTAAAATGACAGTTACAATCTAATCACATTGTTGTGTGGGGAAATAATTTTTGTTGGGTTAAGCGTTAGTAATAAATAGAAATCCACCATGTATATATTGATGAATTAACATAATTTTCACACAGCGTGTGTATCTTAATTTATTTCAATATATTAAAGAATTTATGTACGTACAAAATTATTTTTATGCACATACGAAATCACTAACTCTCATTTAAGAACCAAACAAGTATATATGCGTATTACATAGGTTAAAAATTTTAATCAAAAACTCATCTATCTGCCATTTTAGATTAAAAGATTAAGTCTCTTTTAATTTCATAAGTATCGAGTAATATAAAATTATTTTAATTAAATGTCATTTCATTTCTTTGTAACACTCAATTTAATATCCAAAAATTAATGCTCATCATTATTTTACCGTTACATATTTGCTATCATGAATTCTCTATGAGAATAGAATAAAAAATCAAAATATTAAATTCTCTTATAAAATTAATGTGTGTCCGTATATAGTTTCCATCCATCAATCAATTTTTTAATTAATTATTCAGTTTTTGAAACTTATTATTCACATTTAAAGGTGCAAATTTATGACTTTAATTTGGAGAAGTTATAAAGCATCTCATGGTTAATTTTTTATCTATAAATATGACGTTTGAAGACTTACTATCTACACATTCCTACTTACTTCACACTTAAGTTTGCTATTTTTGTTCATATCTTATGAAGAAAGGTCGACATCATGGAATCATTCTTCACCTTTCTCAATGATCTGGAGCCTTCCACAATTTATTTTGTTATCGAAGTTCGTTGCATCCACGTTTATGAAGCTACTGCTCATGGAGCCATAACCAATGCCATCGGGTTATAGTGTGTTTTTCATTACCGTGCAGTATGTTGTTTAATGCGTTATTTTCTGTTTGTATGCAAATTATATAAAATCATTAATTATATTTTTTTTGCTTAGGGCGTTAGTATTCAAGCAACTTTTCCGTGAAGTTTACACGAAAGGTTTGGTGCAATACTTAAGGAAGTGACGTTTTTTCGTACCATTTTATGTTTATCATTTGTTGTATTTTCATTGTGGTTGTGTGTTTTGTTTTGTTTATTTATTTATTTTTTTTACTCTTCACGACGACAAATTATATGAGAGAATGAGGTAGAGGGACACAGCGTGGACGAAGGCCGATGATATGGTGAAATTTCTGTGTAGCATCATAGCTGGCATACTCCTGTCCAATTTGCATTTCATATTTAGTCTTTTTCAATAATAATATTATTAATAGTCCAACTAATTGTGGATTGGATATTAGGCTATTCATCAAGTTTAGACTTCCCCATATTATTAGTCTTTATATTTTTGGTCTAATCTTCTTCAATAATTATATTAGTCTGATGAACTGTAGTTTATTCCTTTTGTTATAAAGATGAGCTATTAGGCTATTACGTTTAAGCTTGCCTATATTATTGGTCCGTTATATATTTGGCTAAACGATAGCCTTCACTAATATATATTACCATCTTTTTGGACCACTTATATAAGACGTTATTCCTATATCCTCTGTCCCATGGTAGAAAATTGTACTATACTACATATCAGTATTTTTTTCCACATATCTATATAAGTTGAGTTATGGAAGTATTAATGCTCTTATAAATTAATATTGCCTGAATCATTGCCTGAATCATTTTAATTCTTTTTTAGTTTACTTTAATATTGCCTGAATCATTTAGCTATTGTTTTATAGTTATTCCATGTCAATTTTTAAAATTTGTTGTTATTAAGTGTGTCAATTAATAACAAAATAGTAATAAGTTAATTTGAATTAGTCTAATAATATTGATTTATAATTTATTTATTCACAATTATGAAATTTTTGTATAGAAAGTAGTTCGTGAGATGTTATACTTTCAATTAATTCTAATATAGGAATAGTATTTTTATTTAGTACTCCATGATACATGGATTTTTTTTTTCTTCGAAGAACTTAATGAAATGATGTTATTTCAAATAATTTCCATTCATGTATTATGAATCAAAGCTTTCCAAATTTTTATGATTCATTCTTAATTATTTCATGTTTAATATATATGTTTTAGCTGTATAATTCATAGTTATTATATACATTTTTTATAATGTTTTAAATTTTTTGTAAATAACCTATAATTTAAAATTATTATTTAAAAATATTTAATCTGTGCATCACACAGGTGTGATACAAGTAGTTATAATAAAGAAGCCATCATCTGCAAGCATCCACAACGGGGGAGGAAACCGCCGCGAAAATTAGTACTACTAGTAACTACTAGTGCACACGTGTAGTATATATACTCTCTCCGTCTCACAATAATATGCATTTTAGGTTGTGTAAGAGTTTTAATACACATTTGTGATAGTAAGAGAGATATTGAAAGAAAAAGTAAATAAAGTATTATTAGTGAAGAATAGAGATATTAAAAGAAAAAGTAAATAAAGTATTATTAGTGAAGAATAGAGATATTAAAAGAAAAAGTAAATAAAGTATTATTAGTAAAGAATAGAGATATTGAAAGAAAAAGTAAATAAAGTATTATTAGTGAAGAATGAGTTCCATCTGATTAGAGAGAAAATAAATTTTAAAATTAAAAAGTGCATATTTTATAAAAGGGACTAAAAAGGAAAGAATATTTATTCTTCTAGAACAGAGGGGGGTACTATTTTACTAGATGAGAATAATTCATTGAATAAAATGTTAGGATTGGTATACTGAAAATCATATTTCGAGCATGTTGCACCTATTGAATTACTTGTATTCAATATATTCTACAATCCACTTTTAACCCAAGGCGAGAAGAAGTAATTTTATCGCATTGATGTTTGCTTGTACATTTATAAGATGTTTCTCAAACATTTATAAGATGTTTCTCATACATTTAAATGTATAAGAAGGTGAACGATGTTCACAGAAGGTGACGCAATCGGTCCTTTGTAGAAGAGAAATAGAATTTCAAAATCTAGATAGGCTTTGGCTACCTATCGTGAAAAGTTGCAGTGTCAGTCCACATGTTTCCTTACCTTAGGAAATAAACGACACTGGTGTGGTATAGCACCGGAGGATCTAACAGTTAAGATAAGTCTTTCTTGTTATTTACTAAAAGACGAGGTCTCGGTGATTTTTATTTCTTAATCATTGTTGATATAACATTGAGCATGCGATATTGATTATGCACTACTTTGATTTATCAAATGGTGCGGATTTTTCGCAATCCAAAAATCCTGATATCTTGGGTAGTGGTGATCAATGTCTAGAGGTGCTAGTATTGTTATTGCAATGAATCGTGTGCTGGGTGAGTCCAGTTTGATAATATCCTCAAGAGGTGTTCGAAAAAGGTTTTCTTATTCAGAAACCCGGCCGGTTGGAATTTATTCCAATATAATATATAAAGATTTTGAACTAGACAACTCTTGGAAAAAGATATTAATTAATTAAATTCAAATAGCAGACTTAAATTAATTAATGGATATTTATATCTTAAACATGGGAAATAATAAATTAAAGAGTGTAAAGCCCGAATTACTCGTAATTTGAGATTGGACGGACAGTCAATATTATTATACTATAGTGGATGATAATAATATTCTGCCGGACTCGTATTAAATTGGGGCTCAATTTAATTAGTAAAAGTCCAACAGGTTTGACCCAAGTCCAACCTCCATGGATCTCTAATCTGACCCATTATAACTCTATATAAAAGGAGATTAGAAAAGAGATTAAGACGATTTTAATCATTAATTTTCGTGCTCCCCTCTGGGAGTGGACGAAAAATCGGTTTTTGACAAAACTGATATTCTGTGTTCTTTCTAATCAAGCCATTTTCGATTCTGACATGCTTTACCCATCCAAAGGTCAGATTCTGAGTTCGGGATACAGATTAGAAGATTCGTGGTTGAGTACGAAGAACATCACATGGAGAAGGCGCAAGCAATCGTCGATTCTTTGGAGAATCAGATCGGTAATTCTAAACCGTAGGAAATTCATGAATTAGGGTTTTAATTCCTTTTACATGAATTATTTGTGTTCTTGAATACAATTTGATTGTTTAACATGTATATAATTAATCCCATAATGGGTCAAATAGATCTGTAGATCTGATTTATTTGTTTATGCATGACTTCCGCTGTGAAGGGGCACCAATCCCCAACAATTGGTATCAGAGCCAGTATTTGGTTTGACAATGTACAGCCACGTTGCAAAATTCAAATTGACTCTAGCATTCAATCTCCTTGAAAATAAAATAACGGGTCAAACTGTGGTTGGAAATAGAATATCAGTTGCGGTCTAAAGTTCAAGAATCAAGATAACCAAGTCCTTCATTTGTTTTGAACTACCTTTAAATAAAGAAAAAATACATCGTGCATATTAGAGGGAACTACAAAACCAGTACTAAATAAAAATATAATTTTATAAATATAAGTATAAAGTTGCAATCCTCGGGTCTTCTGGATACAGTTCATGTTGGAATAATTGAATGAACAATTACATAAACCTCTCTACGATGATTAACCGAGAACGACGGAGAAAGAGCATAAACTGTAGAGCGGAAGTGTACCTTGATCCATAACGAATTGAAACGCAGAATTGCTGAAATTGCTTTGCAGCGGCTATGGATCTTCCAAACGATCAGAGACGTCCTTCACAATAGTCTGCTGAGAGAATACAGAGATATTGAACGTTCTTCTGACGTCTAGGGACCATAACCATAACTTATATTTATAAAAACATATAAGTTCCTTTATTTTCTATTTGGTCCCTCAACAAATAGAAAATCACAAATTGTTATCTACACTTATTTCCATAACAAATAGATACACTTTAGTCCAAACTTTAATCTTTATTGGATCACTTTATATTGGAAAACTGAAAGATAGCCATACACATTAAATTAGTCATGTGGAAGCCCAAATTTCTAACAATCTCCCACTTGGGCAACACATGACACCGAATAAATGTGCACAAACCGAATGAGCGTTCAAATATGCTATCACATAGTGTATTCCCGAACAATCTTATTATCAACCATATCGGCATAGGACTAAAGAGGCAGTCACCATATTTTTTCATGATTAAACCCATCAGTAATCACATATGCAAATATAATCAACAACAGATCAATTATGGAGTGTAGCATGAAAATTTCATGCAAGGTGATCATACATGCCTATTTCCAACTGGTCCTCCCAAATCCTTAGTGCCATCAAACCAAAACCAAATTACAAAAGTAATGGACAAAACACAACACCTTATTTCTGCAGAGAATAACATGAGTTTATAACTTTATGTTCAAAACACAATATAGAGCAACAACCAAAACTACTCCACTGAATGGAAATACCCTTAAACAACGTAACACCCATTTGCGCTACATGCCCATGAAAGACCTTGGGTGATAGTCCCTTAATGAACAGATTTGTCATCATCAAATTCGTTCTCTTATGCTCTATATGTATTTGTCCATTCCAAACTCTTTATTTAACAACCAGGAAGCTCCTGTTGTTTTAGAATATAATACCGCAGAGTTATTGTCACACCATAACTTGAGTGGTCTTTCAATACTTTAACAATATGCAGCCTTGTGACAAAATTTGCAGTCATATTCAATTACTAGATGCCCCAAAATAAGTTACGAATTCTGTTGTCATGGCAGAAGTAGCTACAAGTGTTGCTCAGCACTTCTCCACGAAATGGCTCCACAGCCAAGAGACATACATAACTTAAAGTGAATCATTTACTGTACTAGTATTAACACCCGTGCTATGCACGGGACATATGATTTTCAATTAATGATATAAATTTTAAATAATTTATTAAAAACAAAAACTAATACTATCTTTATGGTACACCTTAAAAAATATACTTATCTCTCCATTTAGGGTAAATACGATATACCTTATCGAAACCACCATACCATATGCATTACCGTAAATTCGGTATACAAAAAAAAATCATACCTTTACCTCACCAAAATTTTTGGTATACCGAACTTCGGTATACCTTATTTTCGGTATGGTGAATTTTCATACCGATACCGTACCTCATTTTCGGTATGTCGTACCAAAATTCGGTATGACATACTTTTTGCGGTATACCTGACTTTCAACATCAATAAAAATAGAATATTTAAATTTTTAAAATATTATTTGTATTTTATAATTTAAAAAATTATATTAAATATATTTTATTCATATTTATATTTATATTTTACAATAGATTTTATAATTAAAAATATATAACCTTCCCCTCTGCAAAACACAAACCAATCGAAAAAAGAAAAGAAAAAGAAAAGAAAGAACATCTCTTCTATTCTCCACCTTTAGCTCTTTACCACCACCGTTGGCACTTTCTTCAGATCTGCCTCCTCAAGATCCACAGTAGTTCTCCTCAAGATCAGTCTTAGTTCAAAGGTAGGATGTATAGCTACCTACCTGCATATTTAGATCTGTGTTTAATTCGCTCAGATCTATTATTTATTATTTTAACTATTTTTTTCTTTATATTAACCCACGACACTTTATTAATAATTTATAAAAATTAAATAATTTAATACAATAAACTTATTATTATATTTTGTATGTTAAACTTATTAATTTCACATTCTCAATTAGTCAACTGAAATGAGAAAAATATTATTATATGCATTTTAAGAATTATACATAAGGGTTGAGGCAAAACACAACATTAAATAAATTTGAAAAATAAATTACACATACAATTTTACGTTAATTATAAGGTTATAACAATAATATATTTGTATTAAAAAGGCAATCACACTTATGTTCAAAATATAATGCAAAAATAATTAACCACAAACTATTTTGTTCAAAATATAAAATACATGATAATAAAATTTTGCTTGAAAAATAAAAACTCATAAATTTTGAAATACACAGCAATTTCTTACATTTTCAGCTCGACCCCAGCCAGCAGGTTGTTTCTTCCCTTGGCTGTGTCTTTTAACTTTGTTTAAGTTTGTTTTTTCAAAGGTTTTAAAAGCCCAGCTTGTGGGATTGATGTTTACTAATGTCTAAGACATTGTAGGCATCTTATTGGCGATGATGAAACACACATGATCAAATCCATGCCTCTCCTGATAAGGCCCAAGGTGGAGAATGTGAGATTGTGGCCCTTATGCAGGAGGCCCAAGAATTAGTCCCGGGCCCAATATCCACTGCCCAGCTTCTTCTGGCCCAGCTTGTAACCCTAGCTACGTGCCAGTGTGTGAGTGGGTGTTCTCTCTCTCTTATATGCTATCCTAAAACTAACCGCCTCACTTCACTCTTCGATCTCTCTCTCTCTCTCTCACTGCTTCTCCTCTCCTTTAATCTAGGGTTTTTCCCTGAGATTGTGACCGCCTTCTCTCTGTGTAATCTTGAGAGTTCTCATCTCTTCCTTCATCTCTAGTGTGAGTGTAAGGTGTAAGCTGGTGTTAGGCTGCTTGTGGAAACCTCTGGTTTCTAGTCTTGTTTCTTGGACTGGTGTTTGGTTTCTGGGTTGAAGAGGCTCCTCCGAGAGTTGAGTTCTGGTGTGAATCGGTTTGGTTGAGTGTTGGATGTGTGGTGGTGGATCTAGGGTTCCGGTGTGACTTGTCTTGATTGACTGTGGTCGATCTGTGTTCTCCCTTGGTGCAAATCGGAGATGGCTGGATAGAGGGCCGGATATATAGATCTGTGTAGTTGTATGTGGTGCAACTTGAGCCACATCAAAACTTTGTTTTCTTCTCAATCTTTTGATTCTATTTTGCTATTCTACTGCATTCTATTGTTGTTGAAATTACTAACCGTTTACTTAGTGTTTCAGGTTAGATAATCGTGGTTGCAGCTATAGCTTAGTGTTTTGTATCAGATCTGTTATCTGAGGGTTGATCTCCTCAGTACTTGTTGTAGATATACTTGGATTATATCAAGCCTTCGGCTGATCAATACCTATCTAACATCATAATGAATTCAAATAAGTGTGCACTCTGCACCTCCAGACTTATATGATGCCTCATTATGACAATACTGATCAATCAAGTTAATCCAATTAAACTAAAATATCCAACAATCCTCCCCTATTTTAGTGCAATCCTTGATTAACTAAAACAAGTCATCTCAAACATTCAAACTTTTGCATAAATGAAATATCGTAACGATTGAATTCCACATTAGTACATTACACATTCCAAATATTCGAATACCCCGGGTGTCTCTAAGGATTGAACCCTGGAACTCACATTGCATACACGAAGATAATCTACACAAAAGTTTACATAAGAATATGTTCTATCTTGACACTATATTTTACTAGCCTATGTCCTTATCCTTCATAAACATGTCAAAACCAAGTCCCAGCTTCTTGAAGCGGCTAAACTTCATGCTTATATAGGTAGCTCCTTTATTCTTGCACCTACATTTGCAATTTTTCAAAAGAACTATTATGAATATATACATTCAACCTTCTTAACTTGTAGGTCCGAACACATACCTTGGGACGATTTTCAAATGTGTTCCAATCTCCAAATATTAAGTCTTCCACATTGAATTATGCATCTAGTGTCATACTAAATGGGAATTGGGTATCTTAATATCAGAGATTTGTAGTGGACTTTAATCCCATCCCTATAGCTGATTTGTGCACAAGATCTCTACTTAACCCTTTGGTTAAATGATCGGCTAAGTTATCATAAGTTCTCACAAATTCCACAAATATCACACCATCCATAATAAGTTCACGAATCATGCTATGTCTAACACCTAAGTGTCTTGACTTTCCATTATACACTTGACTATATGCCTTAGCCAAGGTAGCTACACTATCACATCTGATAGATATAGGTGATATCGGTTTAGGCCACAATGGAATTTCGTATATTAGATTTCTTAGCCATTCAGCCTCTTTACTAGCTGTTGCTAATTCCACAAACTCCGATTCCATTGTTGAATTCGTGATACAAGTTTGCTTCTTTGATGCCCAACATATAGCACCACCTCCATGACAGAATACCCAACCACTTGTGGAAGAATGATCTTCCATATTGGTGATCCAACTTGCATCCGAATAACCTTCAAGAACCGAAGGAAATCCAGAATAAGTCAACCTGTAACCCATGGTTCCTTTTAAGTATTTAAATACTCAATTCATTGCTTGCCAATGGATTAAACTTGGATTATGACTATATCGACTCAATTTTCCAACTGCAAAGGCTATATCGGGTCTAGTACTAATCATAGCATACATTAGTGATCCAATAGCCTTTGAATATTCAAGCTGATTCATAGCAACTCCTTTATTAGGCACGAGTTTTGCACTAGGATCAAAAGGAGTCTTAACTGAAGAACAATCTTTGAAGTTAAACTTTTCCAATACCTTCTCAATATAATGTGATTGAGAAATGGAAATTCCTTGTTCTCCATGTGTGATCTTAATTCCAAGAATTACATCAGCCTTCCTCATGTCTTTCATCTCAAACTTAGATGACAAAAATTCCTTTGTTTTATCAACTTGATCTTGGTCAGTACCAAAGATCAACATGTCATCCACATATAGGCAAATGATAACCCCTTTACCGGTAGCATCAAATTTGCTATATACACACTTGTCTGCTTGGTTTAATACAAAACCATTCGATAATACCACGTCATCAAATTTCTGATGCCATTGCTTGGGGGCTTGCTTTAGTCCAGAGATTTTACCAACTTACAAACATTATGTTCATTACCATGCATGACAAAGCCTTCTGGTTGTTTGATATAAATCTCTTCATTTAATTCACCATTCAAGAAGACAGTCTTAACATCCATTTGGTGAATTACAAGATTATGTATAGCAGCAAGTGCTAACAATAATCTAATTGTGGAAATCCTAGCAACAGGAGCATAGGTGTCAAAATAATCAATTCCTTCCTTTTGTCTTGAATAACCAATCTGGCTTTATATTTGTCTATGCTTCCATCCACCTTCATCTTTGTTTTGAAGATCCATTTACTATTCAAAGCTATACACCCAGGTGGTAAATCAGTCAGTTTCCAAGTACCATTTTGGATTATAGAATCCATCTCCTCTTGGATTGCCTCTTTCCAAAATGCAGAATCCCTTGAAGCCATAGCTTCTTTGTAGGTCCTTGGATCATCACCAATAGTAAAGCAATATTGATATTGAAAATTAATTTCATTTCTTGATCCTTCTAGTAAGTACAATTGGAAATCATTTCCAAAAGACTTAGCTTTTCTTGCTCTACCACTTCTCCTAGCATTAGGAGGTGTATCAATCACTTTTTCAGTTACACCAGAGTGACTAGACCTTGCAATCATGTCTCCAGGTTTAGATATAGATGTGAATCTATCCTCAATGCCAAAATCAGCATCTCTTGACTCAATAATAAAGTGCACGGATACATAGTCATTGGGTTCTATGACATAGAACCTATAGCAAACAGAATTTTCAGAATAGCCAAGAAACACACAATTTATACCTCTTTGATCTACGGTTTTCATTTTAGGGTCAGTTAGTCTTACCACAACTCGACAACCCCAAACTCTGAGATAACTCAGTTTTTGGTGGTTTCTTATGCCAAAGTTCATAAGGGGTTATCTTGTTCCTTTTATTAGGAACTCTATTCAACAAATAAAAGGCTGTTAACATAGCCTCACCCCAAAATCCTTCATTGATGCACTATTTATTAGCACTAAAAATACTTGCAAGTATACAAGATAGATCTAGTATAGCTAAAGGTCAGTAACGGGATATCAAACACAGAGAATAAGTTTGCAACTGTCTATCATATACTAAATGTCATATACTATTTAGAGACATATGATTTTTTGGGTTGATTAATTAAACTAGACAAAAAGAAATAAATAAATAACATAAAATATAAAAATAAATAATATATAAAACAGGCTAAGGAATGTAGAGTTTTAGGAACAACAATCAAAAGCTAAAATCCAAAAGACTTCCTTGAATTACGGTCTCCAGAGTTACTAAGCTATCACATATGTAAAACTATATCTTCTCTCGAAACATATAATTTGTAGATTGCTACCTAGAACCGAAGTGTCCTTCCTAGAACTAAGGCAACAACTCCTAAAAGCTCCTAAGATAAATTTGCTTCATTCAAAGGCTCAAATCTCTCGATTTTATTGGCAAAGACGTCAATTTCTCCTCTTTCAAATTAGACTACTCACTCCTCAGTTCTTGTAGTAAAATCCACATGCATTCATAAGATGGTCAATCAAACAAATGTATAAGCACAAGAGAAATCGAAATAACTACAAGAGCTAACAAGGAAAAACAATTGAACAAATAACTTATAATCATAGCATGTTACCAGAAATTCTACAAAAGATGTTAATACTCATAGACAAGTAAAAACAACAAAAAATACTAGACATGAAGTAAAACAAAACAAAACCCAAGGTTGAATTATGCAATCTTCAGTCTTTTCTTGCCTGGATCTGCAGAGTTCCGCTCCAATGGATGATGGAAGAATAATATGTGGAATATGGGATGGAAGAAGTATAGGGATGGAGAGGATTGGAGGCTCTGAGATGAATATTATGAATTAGGTTATGGGGTATATATAGGCTTGAAAAGGATTTATAATTGGTAAAAAGTATCCTCCAAGTAATAGAAAAGATGGTAATTTCGAATCCTACAATTAATAGTAGAGATTTGATATCACAAGGCAACAATTTCTTTCCTTTCTTCAATTTCCGCCTAATTTTGACTGCATTGCGCAACGTTCGTAAAATGGCCATAACTTTCTCCACAGAACTCTGATTTCGATGTTCAAGGTACCCACGTGAAGCTCTTTTGAAGACAAAGAGAATGGTATGTATTAATCACTGATTGGACTTCAGAATCGTTGGCAGATGGGCTCGAACAGAGGCTGCTGAACTTTGACACTTTTGCACATTTTTTCTATCTTTTTCTATCATTTATCAACAAACACATCAAAATACCAAAATATATAATATATGCAATTTAAGAACATAATTTGCAAGATTGACATTTAAAACGAACCAAATCTAGGCCTTAAAAACATGCAAATCCCGTGTTTATCATTCACTTAGGCCAGAATAGCACAAAATTGAATTAATCATTTTTTTCAACGTTCTATTCTTTCTTTCAGCTACACCATTTTGTTGTGGTGTATATGGAGCAGTCGTCTGATGTATTACACCAGTAGATTCAAAATATGTTGGATCATAATACTCACCTCCCCTATCAGTGCGAAGAACTTTAATCTTCACACCATGATGAAGCTCTACACTTTCTTTAAAGATTTTAAATTTATCAAGAGCTTCATCTTTTGAATGGCATAAATAGACACAGCAAAATCTAGTAGCATCATCAATAAAAGTAACTACATACTTTTTATTACCAAGTGATGGAGTCGAATGAAAATAACACAAATCATTGTGTATAAGTTCTAATACTTAGTAACTTTATTGACATTCTTATTGAAAGGTTGTCTAGTTATTTTAGTTAACATGCAAGTTTAACACTTTTCATTGTTCAACTCAAATACTGGTATTAAACTCATTTTCGACATCTCTTTCAATCTCTTGTAATGTACATGTCCAAGTCTAGCATGCCACAATTCTGATTTACTAGCATGATTACTAAAAGTAGTAGAAGTCATGCAAACAGAATTATTAATAAAGGAAACATCTAGATTTAACCAAAACATACCACATAGATAACCGAATTCAATAAAAGTACCATGTCTTGACAGAATGTATTTGTCACTTTCTAACACTTGTTTATAACCACAAATATTCAACACAATACCAGAAACTAAATTCTTACGAATACCAGGTACATATACAACATTATCTAACACTAAGGAATTTCCAGAAGTAAATACTAGGCTAACAGATCTTATTCCTTTGATTGGTTCAGTTGCAACGTTGCCCATCTTCAAAGAAGATCCATCTTCAATTGGTTTAAAATCCTTGAACCATTGACAATCCTTGCATACATGACATGTTGCACCCGAATCAATCCACCATGAAAGATCATCATCTTGCACATAAAATGCTTCAAAGATTATTGATGCATAATAATTCTCAACAAAATGATCATTAGGTACAGAAAACGAACCTGATTGCTTTTCAGGATCCTTGGATCCACTTGAACCAGCCTCGTTTTTCCCTTTTCCTCCACCCTTTCCAGACTGACAATCCTTCTTGAAGTGTCCGGATTTGCCACACTTCCAGCAAGTCAGTTTAGGCTTCTTATTCCCATCCTTACTGTTATTCCCTTGAAACTTCCGTTTCCCTTGAAACTTATGTTTCTCTTTACCAGCCTTTGAGGATTCACCCTCTTCCACCATGTTCACAGAAGAACCAACCATGTTTCTAGCATTACCAACAGAGCCATTTTCCAGATCACGTATGGACTGTTCAATTTGGAAATCACTTCCAAGTTCGACCAAATTCAACTCCTCCTTCTTATGTTTCAAATTATTCTTAAAATCCTTCCAAGAGGGTGGCAGTTTATCAATAATACTAGAGACAGAAATGGATTCATCCATTTTCATATCATATTGGGAAAACTGTCTCAATGTCCTCAACAATTCGTTGTATTGTTCCATGACAGGCCTCGAATCAACCATTTTATAGTTAATAAAGTTACCAACAAGAAATTTCTTGCTAGAGGCATCTTCTGGCTTCTGCCATATATTTGGCTTTGAGGGAATCCCACAATTCCTTAGCAGACTCAACATTTTGATACACATCAAATAGAGAATCAGACATACCGTTTAAGATGTGACCATGACATATGTAGTCATCGTTCTCCCACTTCATCCGCCTCCTCGTCTATTCCAGAGTTTCATTTCAACAACCTCGGGCATGGGAGTACTTAGAACGTACACGACCTTGAGATTTGTCAGCATGAAATGCATCTTCTTTTGCCAGCGTCTGAAATCTTGGCCAGCAAATTTATCCAACTTCGCGAAACCTTTCGTTCCTTCCTTCACTGTTTCCTTGTTCGACATTTTAATTGATTTGATCTTTGTTAGGGAGATTCAATAAACTGAACAGAAACAGAACGGATAATCTGAAAGTCGTGATGAAATCACTTTCAGATCAAATCAATTTCGGTGGTTCTATCAAAATATTTGATCGGATAAAATTCAGAGAAAAACAGAACTATCAAATGTTGATATATGAGAAAGAGTATATGAACCAAACAATAATCGATCAGATTTAACAAGGTGAAAAATCGCGTTTCAACAAGATGAATAGGTGCGTCTGTTAATTTCATAACCGAAATTAACTGATTTTCAAAAGGTTTTCGAAATTGCAAACTAGTCCTTTGACTTTCAGAAATTACATTTTCGGATGAATTTCTTACACAGCAATTTCTTACATTTTCAGCTCGACCCCAGCCAGGGGCTCTGCCCCTTGGACCCCGCTACCCGGGGGCGCTGCCCCCGGACCCCCGTTCATCTAACATTATAATGAATTCAAATAAGTGTACACTCCGCACCTCCAAACTTATATGATGTCTCATTATGACAATACTGATCAATCAAATTAATCCAATTACACTAAAATATCTAACAAATACATCCATAATCACATAACTCATGATTTCTCAATAATCAAAATCATATTGGAATGTGTGCATAACCATAACCATGAATAAAATAACCAATTCGATCAACTCTATACAATAATTATAATGAATTGTCATTCATGAATTCACACTTACGAACAAACACCCAATTGAACGAGCAAAATTAAAACAGAGGCAATCGATAATTTAAATCACAAATCAGTAACCTAACAAATGATTGAACAGAGATTCAAAACAAAAACTCGACGCAACCTCCGATTTAAAGAATTAACAATTCTACACAATCCCTAATATCAGGAATTTGATTCCTTGAATACCAAAACACAAAATCTTAATTCACCTTTTCCAATTCTCGGAGAATCATCAATAGAGTGGCTCTGATATCACTTATTGAAATAATTGAGTGAATAATTACATAAACCTCTCTACGATGATTAACCGAAAACGACGGAGAAAGAGCATAAACTGTAGAGCGGAAGCGTACCTTGATCCATAACGAATTGAAACGCATAATTGCTGGAATTGCTTTGCAGCGGCTATGGGTCATCCAAACGATCAGATACGTCCTTCACAATAGTCTGCCGAGACAATACAGAAATATTTAACGTTCTTCTAACGTCTGGGGATCATAACCATAACTTATATTTATAAAAAAATATAAGTTCCTTTATTTTCTATTTGGTTCCTCAACAAATAGAAAATCACAAATTGATATCTACACTTATTTCTATAACAAATAAATATACTTTAGTCCAAACTTTAATCTTTATTGGATCACTTTATATTGGACAACTGAAAAATAACCATACACATTAAATTAGTTATGTGGAAGCCAAAATTTCTAACATTTCACACTATATAATCAATTCACTAGTTGAAACTTGAGCTTCGGCCAGTGAAAAAAATCAAACACAGTTACAATCATTGTGGAAATTATGGCATAAAAAATGGAGAAGCAATCATCTTCGAATAACCATGTCAACAGTGGAGGAAGCCGCCGCGAAGACTTTGAAGTAGCGGTGGACATCGCAACGCTCCAAGACTTCTCAGACCTCCTCCACTCTCAACCCAAGAAGCTTTGCTCGGAATCACGCCGCCGCCGCCAAATACAAAAAATACCACCGCATATACGTAGCCGGAATATACAGTGGAGCCAGAAAGTGTACGACCCAGTGCTGGTCTCCATCGGGCCCTACCACCACGCCAAACCCGGCCTCCGTCGGGCCGAGGAATTCAAGCACCTCTGCCTCGACTGCTGCGCCGGCGGTGATGACAAGAAGAAGGCCTTCTTCTACTCCAAGATTCTGGAGGAAGCCTTGGCCATCCGAGACTGCTACGCGGAGACAGAGATCATGGAGAAATACGACGACAAATCGCTAGTGTTGATGATGCTTTTGGATGCAAGTATCATCATAGACTTCATCCATAACTACTTGGGGATGAAAGGAAACAACTTCTTGGACTGGCGTCGATGTCTTGGCGCCGGTACCTGGCCGATGATGGTTCACGACATCATGCTCATGGAGAATCAGATCCCTTTACAGGTCACTTGAAATTAACTGACTTATTTTTTTCCACCTCCTATACCACTTTCATGGAGTACTAAATATCCCCTCGTCTCACTATAGTTTGATCGTATTCTTCTATGATCGTCTTATTACAGTTGAGTTATTTCAATTTATGGAGAAAATTAAATACATTAATCTCCATTATTCATTTTGTCTTCAATCTATTTTCCGTTCATTTATCTACTTTATTACTACTCTATCACTACTCTATCAGTCCACCAATAAACTTTTCATTTTGTCATTTTTGTTTGTGCACTAATAAACTTCAACTACTTTTAGTAATGGATTAACTTATTAAACGTTATATTCTTAAATATCATGTAACAAAGAAACACCTAGTGAAATGAAGGGAATATTTACTACTTATATTATAATTGATGAAAATGAATGACATACTCAGGTCCTGAAACTGCTCATCGCCATACAGTACGAGGAAGGAGAAGCTGCTTCGTTTCTCCCACGCTTTTTTGCTGGGTTTCTAACCTGCAAAACGCGTGTAGTAGGTGTAGACCTCAAGAATGCAGAGATCCCTGAAGAAATTGAAGATCCTTCCATTCACTTACTCGAAGCTGTTCGGAAAGTTATAGTGATGAAGAAGAAGAAGAAGAAGAAGAAGAAGAAGAAGGAGATTAAAGAACAACATACACTTATGTCTGAATATAGCTTAGCTAATAAGAATGTATTCATGTTGTCTAGGTTTCCCACGGGGGAAGAAACTATTGATGCTGGCATATCAAACATGAATCGTTCGGTGATGGATCTGAAGGCCAAAGGAATCCACATAAGGTCTGACCCTGATCTATCACCTGGGGAGATCACTTTCGTGCCTGTGTCTGTTTTAGCGAGCTCCACCTCCCAATTCAATACCTAACTCCAATGGTCATGCAAAACATGATCGCCTTTGAAGTTCTTCCACACGGATGCTCTAGTCCGGTGGTGCTGTCCTACGCCATCTTCATGAAGTCGCTTGTGCACAGCCCACAAGATGTGAAGGAGTTGCGGGCCAATGGGGTGATGCTGAATAGGTTAGGGAATTTAGAGAATGTGGTGCAAATAATAAAGGAGATTGACACGTTTGGGCTGCATGATCAAGATATATTCAAGGATGTGAAGAGGAGGATTGAAGAGCATTGCAGGAACAAGGCTAGGACATGGCTCGCAGACCTGATTTATAGTCGTTTTCGGACTCCATGGACTGCTATTGCCTTGTTTGCTGGAGTGCTTCTTCTTTGCCTTACCTTTGTGCAAACTTTTTTCACTATCTGGCCTACGAATCAAACAGCGCTTTAGTTTTCAATTTTTGAAGCAAGATCGATGGCATGGCATTGATCAACGGTCAATGAGAATGAGACAAGCGACTGAAGTCTACACCCTTTTTTGTTATGAAAAGTAATGTTGTCTAGACATTCATAGTCAAGGAGCAAATACAATTGTTCATATCATGATGTCAATTACAAATAATAGCATTAT
Organism: Salvia hispanica; assembly: GCF_029641045.1. NCBI lineage: Eukaryota > Viridiplantae > Streptophyta > Magnoliopsida > Lamiales > Lamiaceae > Salvia > Salvia hispanica. Next base: position 36,629,669 of record NC_142696.1, read on the forward strand.
TTTTCCTCTTCAAACTAATGCAGAAGAGAGATATAACACTAGTTTAGCTATTGCTAACGACATCCTACCATATTTAGGAGAGAGAATGACGAGTACATAAATACTCATAATGTGGGTATTTATTTGCTAAGTATAGCATGGAATCTAGTTCTTAGAAAGCTCCTGGCTGCGCTTGGCAGCAGCAACGACCGCATTCATCAGTATGCCTCGAAAGCCAGCCTTTTCTAGTTCGTGAATCCCAGCTATGGTAGTGCCACCGGCGATGCCACATCATCTTTCAGCTGGCCCGGGTGCTTGTCCGTGCTCACTGCCATTGATGCTGCTCCCAGTACCTGTATCAGATCCAGATTGAGTCGGCCGTGGTGCTTGTAAAATAAAAATTGTGATGTTTTACGTCGACAAGGTAATGAAAGTTCACAAAGTTCCCAACTCAGGTCAATCATGTAGTTACTGTATTGATTTACCATTTGAGAAGCCAGACCAAGTGAGAGTTCACGAGGAAGACCAGCAGCGACACCTCCATCGGCTAAAGCTTCAATCGCCAAGAAGATGTATGCCGGAGAATATAACCACATCACTATCTTGGAGTACCTGCATTTCAGATATGCCAAAAAGGCATGGAGTTACGGTGATGACAGTTAAAAAAGAGAGTAAATGGTATACACAAGCTGATAGTATATGTTGATTTCTTAGTATGTCAAGGATTAAAAAATTCCACCAATCTGAATGAAGTGCACGAGACTAGTTTGATCTTAGGTATGACCAGAACAGGCAAAAATAAGACTTACAAGAGTTGTGAAATAATTTAATTATCATGATAGTTATGAGTATTACTTGAATTCAGAAACCTTGCATATTGTTTAAGCTGTTCTCAACATATATGCTGCAAACCTGGTAAATAAATTTGCTTAGAGACTTATAGTAGACTTCATGAGAAGTGCATTTTATACGTTCAATGTTTCACGGCTCACTCTCCCCACAAGAAAGTGAAGGGCAATGTGGCAAAATACAACAAGTAAAGCATGAGAGCGTGCACCTGACTATTCTGATCAAAGACTTTTGTGCCAAATTATTCAAAGACAGTACGCCTCAGTCCAAGATAAAGCATGTGTTAGTGAACGAATGTTGATGTTTGGAAAATACAAGCAAAGAAAAAGAACATAAACTTGTTGAATTTTGTATATATTTGTATTTGGTTCAGCAATAGTCACAATCGGAAAATTGACTAGTATTTAAAGGTTAATTAATCAATCTGCTTGAAAATTTTAATAAACGGGTCAAACTTAAATTCAAAAGTTATTTTAACTCTGAGTTGCAATATACCAATATCAATACATCAATATATATGTAATGTTGTAGAACGTCCGACAGAAAAAACTCAGATTCCATAACAATAAATTGTTGCATTACTTGTTATTACAGAGAAAAAATGGAGATGGGCGGAGGAAACCACGGCAAAGTAGCTGTGGACATCGCAACACTCCAAGACTTCTCAGAGCAACTCCAATCTCAACCCAAGAAACTCTACGCGGAATCACGCCGCCGCTACCAAATCCAAAAAATACCACCTCAGATACGTCGCAGGAACATGCGGCGGAGCCAGCAAGTTACGACCCGGTTCTGGTCTCCATCGGCCCCTACCACCATGGCAAACCCGGGCTCCGTCGCGCCGAGGAATTCAAGCACCTCTGCCTCGACCGCTGCGCCGGCGGAGATGACAAGAAGAAGGCCTTCTTCTTCTCCAAGATTGTTGAGGAAGCCGCCGCCATCAGAGACAGCTACGCTGAGACAGAGATTGTGGAGAAATACTACGACAAATCTCTAGCGTTGATGATGCTCTTGGATGCAAGCATCATCATAGACTTCATCCACAACTACTTGGGGATGCAAGGAAACAGCTTCTCGGACTGGCAGCGATGCCTCGGCGCCGGATCCGGGTCGTTGATGGTGCGCGACATCCTGCTCATGGAGAATCAGATCCCATTACAGGTCCTGCAACTGCTCATCACCTTGCGATACGATGAACGAGAAGCTGCTTCGTTTGTCTCACGTTTTTTCTCCGCGTTTTTATCCTTTAAAAAGCGTGTAGTAGATATAGACCTCAAGAATGATGAGGATCCTCCCATTCACTTCCTTGAAGCTTTTCAAAGAGTTATCGTGAAGAAGAAGAAGATTAAAGAGGAAGATATAGTAATGTCAGTTAATAAGGTGTTCCTGCAGTCTGGGTTTCCCATGACGGATGAGCCGGTTGATGCTGGCATATCATACATGCAACGTACCGTGATGGATCTCAAGGCCAAAGGAATCCGCGTAAGGCCTGATCTCGACCTATCGCTCGCGGACATAACTTTTGTGCCCGGTTTCTGTTTCAGCGAGCTCCGCCTACCAGTTCAGTGTTAGAAATTATTAACTCAATTACTTCACAATTAAGCATTGGTGATGAAGCTGCTGCATCACCACCTTATCATAAGTGGTGTAATCCTTGGAATTCTTCATGGTAATGAGGATGACACGACCTATCTACCTCATCAACTTCTATCAGGCGGTGGAACTAGTGGATTACATGCAATATCTTCCTAATTAAGCTAATGAGCCACGTAGTGGAGATGTGTATAGTAGCTAGCAATAGTTGACTATTTTATTATATTTGAATATGTATAAATAGGGGTGTAGTAGTTTATTGTAATATCAATCAATCATAAGAAAAGAAATTGTGAGTGAGAATTAGAGAGAAAAGAGCCGTAGCTCAAGTGAGGAAGAGAGAAGAAAGCTTTGTAGTGCTGAAGCACTTTGTGTGTATTTTGTAATCCTTTTGTGAGAAATCTATAAATACTTATCCTCCATAAATCATCTTTGTTGAGTGTTCCTATATTTTGTGTGTCAAATACTCCAACAAATCTGGTATCTAGAGCCACTCGATCCTACCTATGGCGGCAACGTTGAACATGGTCCAGCCCCAAATTTCCAAATTGGAGAAACACAATTATGGAAATTGGAGTATTCAGATGCGAGTCTTGTTGCAATCACAAGAGTTGTGGGATATTGTTCAAGACGGCTACACCGAACCTGCCTCCCAAGAAGCCGAAGATGCCCTGACGAACAACCAGAGGAACGCCCTCAGAGACGCTAGGAAACGAGACAAGAAGGCGTTATTCAATATCTATCAAGGTATTGATGAAACCACGTTCGAGAAAGTAAGTGCCGCCACCACGTCAAAACAAGCCTGGGAGATTCTGAAGAATGCTTTCACCGGCGTTGATAAGGCGATACAAGTTCGACAGCAGATCCTACGTGGCGAGTTCGAAAGTTTGGCCATGTCTGAAGCGGAGAGCATTTCAGACTACTTCACAAGAACATTAGTTATTGTGAATCAAATGAAAAGGCAAGGGGAGAACATTGAAGATGTTCGTGTCATAGAGAAAATTCTTCGTTCCTTGACGTCGAAATTTGAGCACGTTGTTGCTGCTATTGAAGAATCAAAAGATCTCAACACCATGTCCATCGACCAGTTGCAGAGCAGCTTGGAAGTCCACGAGCAACGCATGAAGAAAAAGACCACTCCGGCACTTGAGCATATGCTACAAGCGAAGATGTCAATCCAAGAAGATAAGAAGTCTGCGCCTGGGACATCACATGGTGGATACAACCGAGGCCGAGGTCGAGGTTATCGTGGTCGAGGAGGACGCGGCCAAAATTACCAGTATGATGGAGGACGTGGACAGAATTACCATAGCCAAGGAGGACGAGGCCAGAATTATCAAAACAAGGGAGGACGACAGAATTTCACCTATCGAGGCAGAGGTCGAAATTTTTATGGACAACGAGGACGAGGAAGAGGTCAGTATAGAGGCGGTTATTCTCAATCCTACAATCAACAAGGGTTTGATAAAGCAAATGTCGAGTGCTATACTTGTCACGAATTCGGGCATTACAGTTATGAGTGTCCAATAGCCGAAAATACCAAGACCAATCAACAAGTCAATTATGCCGATGGTGGAGATGATAATGAGCAGGTAACTTCAACCTCTCTTTTTATTCACAAAGGACTTGAAGGTGACCAGTGCAGCATGTGGTACTTGGACACTGGAGCAAGCAATCACATGTGCGGGAATAAAGAACTCTTCGTGGAGCTGAAAGAGACATCTTATGGGAACGTGACCTTTGGAGATTCCTCAAAAGTTGCTGTTCAAGGAAAAGGTAACATCCTGATTAAGCTGAAGAATGGAAATCATGGTTTTATATATGACGTCTATTATGTGCCTGCCATGAAAAGTAATATTTTGAGTCTTGGTCAATTGCTGGAGAAAGGATTTGATGTTAGTATCAAGAATTCTCGCCTTACTATCAATGATGCTCGTGGTAATTTGGTTGCCTGTGTGAAGATGTCCAAAAATAGATTATTTGCATTGAATGTGAAACATGATATATGAATGCTATTGTTAAAGATGAATCGTGGTTATGGCATTTGCGTCTTGGACATCTGAATTTTGGTGGCTTAAAGCTTTTGTCTACAAAGAATATGGTGAAAGGTTTGCCGCATATTGATCATCCTGAAGAAGTTTGCGAAGGTTGCATACTTGGCAAACATCATAGGCCAAGCTTCTCTAAAGAAATGAGATGGAGAGCATCACGCCCGTTGGAGATCGTTCATACAGACGTATGTGGTCCTCTGAAACCTGTTTCTAATGGAGGTAATCAGTATTTTTTGACTTTCATTGATGATTATTCCAGAAAGTCTTGGGTATATTTCTTGAAAAGGAAATCTGAGGTGTTTGATATTTTCAAAGAGTTCAAAATTCTTGTTGAAAGACAGAGTGGACACTATATTAAAGTTCTCAGATCCGACCAAGGTGGCGAGTTCACATCCGATCTGTTCGAAAAGTTTTGCAAAGAGCATGGAATCGTTCACCAGCTTACACCTCCATATACTCCTCAACTGAATGGTGTTGCTGAAAGGAAGAACCGGACAATTCTTGATATGGCGAGGAGTATGATCAAAGGGAAGGATTTACCCCGAGAATTCTGGGCTGAAGCTGTCGCAACAGCAGTATATCTCTTGAATCGATGTCCAACCAAAAGTGTTCGCAACATGACACCTGAAGAAGCATGGAGCTCGTTCAAGCCCAGCGTTGCACACCTCAGAGTTTTTGGCTGCATTGCCTATGCCAGAATTCCTGAAGCTCGAAGAATCAAGCTTGATGACAAAGGTGAAAAGTGTATCTTCGTGGGATATGGAGATCGAGTAATGGGTTACAAATTGTATAACCCACTCACGAAGAAGGTGATCATAAGTCGCGATGTGGTGTTTGAAGAAGATCAAACATGGAGCTGGGAGGATAAGAAAGCTGCAAGCTCGTCGGATATTGTACCTGATCAGCAAGAAGAAGCACGTGAAGTAGAAGAGCTAGATTCACCAGCATCATCTCAAGGTCCAGTCGGAAGGCCAAGAAGAATGCGCAATCTGAATGATATATATGAAGCTACTGAAGAAGTTGATGGAGCTGGAGAGGAAAATGTGAATCTTATTTGTTTTTTTATGGATGCTGATCCAGTTGCTTATGCAGATGCTGCGCAAGATAGGAAATGGAAGATTGCAATGGACGAGGAAATCAATGCGATTGAGAAAAACGATAGTTGGTCGTTGACGACATTGCCAGAAGGCCGAAAAGCAATTGGTGTGAAATGGGTGTTCAAAACAAAGAAAAATGCCAACGGTGAAGTGCAAAGGTACAAGGCGAGGTTGGTGGCTAAAGGATACAAGCAGAAGGCTGGAATCGATTATAGTGAAGTATTTGCTCCCGTTGCTCGTCTTGAGACGATCAGAATGTTTATCTCACTAGCTGCTCAACACAATTGGAAGATCTATCAGCTTGATGTGAAGTCTGCATTTCTAAATGGCTTTCTTGAAGAAGAAATTTACGTGGAGCAACCTGAAGGTTATGTGAAACGAGGAGCCGAAAATAAAGTCTACAGATTGAAGAAAGCTTTGTACGGGCTCAAGCAAGCACCTCGCGCCTGGAATTCCAGAATCAATGAATATTTTCTGAGGAATGGTTTTGAGAAGTGCGCATATGAACATGCTCTATACTTGAAGAAAGATGCTAAAGGTAACATGTTGTTTGTTTGCCTATATGTTGATGATCTAATTTTTACTGGAAATTGTGAAGCAATGTTTCATAAATTCAAGAAGAGCATGATCAAGGAGTTCGAGATGACGGACATTGGCTTGATGGCACATTTTCTGGGAATTGAGGTAGTGCAAAAGGAAGATGGGATATTTATCTCTCAAAGTTCATTTGCAAAACAAATCTTGGAGAAGTTCAAAATGGAGTCTTGCAATCCCGTTAATACTCCCGTGGAGATTGGTCAAGAATTGAGGAAGCATGATGGTGAAGCATAGGTAGATCCAACTTACTTCAAAAGCCTGGTTGGAAGTCTACGATATCTAACGTGCACTAGGCCCGATATTCTCTATGGAGTTGGACTAATTAGCAGGTACATGGAAACGCCGTCACGGTCTCATTTGAATGCAGCCAAGAGGATTTTGCGCTATATTAAAGGTACGCTGAATGAAGGTATACTTTATCCCTCTAATCAAGAAGTTAAGCTCATTGGTTATTCGGATAGCGATTGGGGAAGAGACTTAGATGAAAGAAAAAGCACTACCGGCTACTGTTTTTATATTGGAGATGCTGTCTTCACTTGGTCGTCCAAGAAGCAAGCTATAGTGACACTCTCAACATGTGAAGCTGAATATGTTGCAGCAAGTTCAACTGTGTGCCATTGCATTTGGTTGAGAAATTTACTAAGTTTTCTGGGATTCGCGCAACAAGGCCCGACGGAGATACGTGTTGATAATAAATCTGCAATAGCACTTGCAAAGAATCCGGTGTTCCACGAAAGAAGTAAGCATATCGATACTCGTTATCATTTCATTCGGGAGCACATGAACCAAAATGATATGGAGTTAGTATACTGCAAGTCACAGGATCAAATTGCAGACATATTTACGAAGCCGCTAAAGAACGATGTTTTTAGAAGATTGAAATTTATGCTCGGGATGAAAACTGTGAAGAATTGAGCTTAAGGGAGGATGTTAGAAATTATTAACTCAATTACTTCACAATTAAGCATTGGTGATGAAGCTGCTGCATCACCACCTTATCATAAGTGGTGTAATCCTTGGAATTCTTCATGGTAATGAGGATGACACGACCTATCTACCTCATCAACTTCTATCAGGCGGTGGAACTAGTGGATTACATGCAATATCTTCCTAATTAAGCTAATGAGCCACGTAGTGGAGATGTGTATAGTAGCTAGCAATAGTTGACTATTTTATTATATTTGAATATGTATAAATAGGGGTGTAGTAGTTTATTGTAATATCAATCAATCATAAGAAAAGAAATTGTGAGTGAGAATTAGAGAGAAAAGAGCCGTAGCTCAAGTGAGGAAGAGAGAAGAAAGCTTTGTAGTGTTGAAGCACTTTGTGTGTATTTTGTAATCCTTTTGTGAGAAATCTATAAATACTTATCCTCCATAAATCATCTTTGTTGAGTGTTCCTATATTTTGTGTGTCAAATACTCCAACATTCAGTACCTCTCCGACCTAACTCCGGTGGTGACGGCAAACACGATCGCGTTTGAAGTTCTTCCGCACGGATGCTCTAGTCTGGTGGTATTGTCGTATGCCATCTTCATGAACTCTCTAGTGCAGAGCCCACAAGATGTGAAGGAGTTACAGGATAACCGATAATGGGGTGATTCTGAATAGGCTTGCTAATTTAGAGAAAGTGGTGGAAGTTATAAAGGACATCGACACGTTTGGGCTGCACGACCAAGATATATTCAAGGATGTGAGGATGAGGATTGAAGAGTGTTGAGAAAAGAGAAGCATTAAAGATATTTGGGTCCCAAGATTAGAACATTTAATCATACATTGTTCCCATGTTCGTGTTGTTCCAAGGGAACATTCATTGTAGTATCTCAAGAGTTCCCCAATATCCTATACATACATGGGTGTTGGGAACCATATGATTATCAAATGCAATACAATCAATAGTCTTACAATACTCTCTTCTCCTCAAATATGTCGTCTGAACCATTTAACATGGTATCAGAGCGGGTTTGGACTCAGATAAGGTATCATCATCGTCCTTGATACCTTTCTCGGCCCTTTCCCGTTTTTCCTTTCTTTTCTATTATCCATTGTACCTGTAAACAGCAAACCAAATGTCAGAAGACAATCAAATTACAGAAACCTCAGATTCATTCATGGCAGATGAGTTTGCCAGGCAGTTTGCCAATTTTATGTGCGACAAATCAACCAAATCCACCAGAAACTGCTGCCGTGTCATACAGAATTGACACGCAGCCCCTCCACATCGGCGGGAACAAGTTGAACAGAGAAAATTACGGACTTTGGTCCGTACTTATGAAGACGGTGATGAGCGGTAGGGGAATGGTCTCTCACGTTACCGGAGTGCCTCCTCCCCCACCGCCAACCGATCCAGCCTTCATACAGTGGCAACAAGCCGATCACTGTGTGTTCGCATGGCTGATACAAAACATCGAGTCTCGACTAGTTAGTCGAATCTCACAACACCCCACGGCTAAGCATATCTGGGATGCTTTGGCTGTCACGTACGGGAGCGGAGGAGACAAGATTCAGGTGTACGACCTTCAATTCAAGGCAACCACTCTGAGACAAGGAAGCAAATCATTAGACGAAATATGGAGCATGCTGTCTGAAATATGGATTGCAATCGATCAGAAACAGAAAAATCCAATGAAATATCCAAAAGATATGGAGATTCACAACAAATTCATACAAGATCAGAGACTTTGCCAATTTGTGTATGCAATTGATAGCAAATACGAAACTACCAAGAGGGAAATTTTGAAAATGGATCCACTACCCTCCGTGGATTATGCATACAATCTGGTTCAACAAGAGGAGACGCGTCTCCAAGTTTTACAAGCAGCAAACAGCAACGGAGGAGTTGCTACTGATGGAATCGGGGCAGGTCTCGCTATGCGAGGCTAGCAGAACCAAGCCAGAAGTTCTCGGGGTGGTGGCCGCGGCGGCACTGGCAGAAATCGACGGAGTGAAGAAGAAGACAAGTCGAAATTGGTGTGTTCCCACTGCAAAAGGAAGAGACACACAAAAGAATCGTGCTTTGAGCTCGTTGGCTATCCGGAGTGGTGGGAGGAAAAGCACGGCAAGCCACAACCGCCGCGGGTACCCTGGAGCCGTGGCGGTCAAGCCGCTGCAGTTGTCGGAGGTAGCGGAGCAGCCACCATTCCCAGCAGTGGAGAGCAGACCAGCGCGGCTGCCCAACCGACGAACAGAACCGGAGACGCCACCATCCAGTCAGTAAACAAGATCGGGGCGGCGAATTTCGTCGCCGGAGGAAGTGGGAGCGTTATCAGCGACTGGAGCTCAGAATTGGAGAACGAAGGAGGAGCGGCGCCTGATTTGGGTTTAGGTAAAGAAGGGATAGTGGGATCTTTAGTGAGAGATCCCCAAATTTTTGGAAATTCACAAAAATCACCCCATCTAACTCCAATTTTGCAGAAAAGCCTCCACTAAAATCACCAGCCACATTTTAACCCCAAAACTTCCGAAAAATCCACAAATACCCCAGTTTTGTGCCAAAATCGATTTCAGCCACTCGAAAAACATGGGATTGCATGTACAGCGTCCAGTGATCAAGGAAAAAATAACAGATGGATATTTGACTGTGGGGTAACCGATACAATAACATATGATGCTACTGACCTTACCGAACTCCATAAACCTCACAAATCCCACATCCAAACAGCCAATGGGGAATTTACAGTTGTTGAGGGTGCCGGGACTGTTAATATATCACCTACCCTGCAATTGTCAAATTGTCTTTATATTCCTTCAATGTCTCACAAGTTGCTATCCATCAGTCATGTTACAAAGGAGTTGAATTGTACGCTTCTAATGCAACCACAATTTTGTTTGTTGCAGGATATCCGAACCGGGGAGATAATTGGGCGTGGCACTGAACGCGATGGGCTTTACTACATGGATGAGATAGCTCAAAAAGGAATTGCCATGCTAACTCACGGGTCGGCAGATCGGAAAGCTTGGCTTTGGCATCGACGTTTGGGTCATCCCTCTATCGGTTATTTAAAACTGTTATTTCCTAGTATTATTCCTAAACATGACATGTATTGCGACACTTGTTTTCTATCCAAAAGCCATCGAAACTCTTATCCTTTAAACAGTACTCGTGTTGAAACTTTATTTTCTTTGGTCCATTCTGATGTGTGGGGTCCCGCACCAGTTATTGGGGGGCAAGGTTTTCGATACTGTTTAGTCTTTGTCGATGATTGCACTCGCATGACCTGTGTATATTTTATGAAACAAAAATCTGAAGTTTTCTCACACTTTACTCATTTTTACCACCTTATCCAAACTCAGTTTCAAAAAACCATTCAGATACTTCGATCAGATAACGGGAGAGAATTTGTTAATTCTAGTATGCAGCAATTCTTCCGAGACAAAGGCCGTATACACCAAACCACCTGTGCCTATACTCCTGAACAAAACGGTGTAGCCGAAAGGAAAAATCGGTCTCTCCTCCAAATGACCCGCTCTATGCTCATAGAATCACGAGTCCCAGACCATTTCTGGCCAGAAGCCATTGCCACCTCAGCCTATCTTTTAAACCGCCTACCCGCAAGTATTCTCAAACACAGAACCCCTCTGCAACACTTGTCCACTCTCACCAAGATACCTCCCCCCTTGACACTAGAACCTCGCGTCTTCGGGTGCTCTGTTTTTGTCCATATCCCTAAACATGAAAGAACCAAACTATCCTCATGTGCTATTAAATGCGTTTTTGTAGGATATGGGGTAAATCAAAAGGGGTATAGGTGTTTTGATTCAAAGTCAAACCGAATGTTCGTTACAATGACCTGCAATTTTCTTGAAACATAGTATTTTTTCACCAACCTTAGCGGTCAGGGGAGAGTAATATTAGGAATAACAATGATACGGACCCGCTAAGTTGGATGACAATGTCAATGCCAATGCCGAGCTTTCCTGAGGCAGACCCAACAGAGAAAGCAGTAAGCAATTCCGCTGAGCAAGTCACTGATGTGGTAAATTCTGTTGCAGAAGGTGACAATGTTCCAATTATTTCTCCGTTAAGGTTGTCCAATGTGAGTCCTCTTGTGAATACAGATAATTGTTTGGCTAACATTGTTAATACAGAAGAAATTGAAAATCCAGCCGAGGCTACAGAAGAGGAAAAAGAAGAAAATGAAATCGAAGGAGTTGATCCTGACACTGGAAGATACATACTTCCTCCAAGGCCTAACAGAGGAGTTCCACCCAAGAGGTACAAGCCAGAAAAGATTGACAGAAAAAGGCGCTACTCTATCGCAAATCTAGCGAAAGGTCATATATCAGAAATGGCTCGTGCATTCGAGAATGCACTATATGAGGAAGAAGAAATACCACAGACATGGGAGGAAGCTATGAAACACAAAAAATGGAGGGAAGCCATGAAGAAAGAGATTGATGCACTGATCCGAAACAACACTTGGGAGAAATGTGCTCTGCCAGAAGGAAAAAGACAAGTAGGCTGTCGGTGGGTTTTTACTATCAAGAGAAGACCTGATGGCTCAATTGAAAGGTACAAGGCACGGCTTGTCCCGAAAGGCTACACTCAGACATATGGAGTTGACTATTCGGAGACCTTCTCTCCAGTAGCCAAGATGGACACTGTTCGGGTATTGCTATCCATTGCTGCTAATAAAGAATGGCCATTGCATCAGTTCGATGTAACGAATGCCTTCCTACATGGTGAGTTGAAGAAGGAAAAAGAAGTCTATATGGAGGCACCTCCAGGTTTCACAGCAAATTTCAAGACAGGTGAAGGGTGTCGATTGAGAAAAACCTTGTATGGATTGAAGCAATCCCCAAGAGTGTGGTTCGGGAAGTTTGCCGGGGAAATGATTAGATATGGATATGCACAGAGTAATTCAGACCATACTCTATTTTTCAAGAAGCAAGGTGATAAGATCACGTGCCTAATCATATATGTGGATGATATGATCATTACGGGTGATGACATAGAAGAAATTGAGAACTTGAAGAAGAGTCTTTTTCAGGAATTTGAGATGAAGAACTTGGGTGACCTCAAGTATTTTCTTGGAATAGAAGTGCTAAGGTCAACTAAAGGAATTTTCCTGCGACAAAGAAAGTACATTTTGGATATTCTAGCAGAAACTGGTCTACTAGATTGTAAGCCAGCAACCACTCCTATGGCTGTTAATCATGGTTTGCAAATCAAAGAAGAAGCAGAGATGGCCGATCGTAGTCAATATCAACGACTAGTCGGAAAACTTATATATCTTTCACACACTAGGCCAGACATAGCCTATGCGGTGGGAGTTGTCAGTCAATTCATGCACAAGCCGCAGACTGATCATATGGAGGCAGCACTTAGGATCTGTCGGTATTTGAAAGGAACTGCGGGACATGGAGTGTTGTTCTCCAAGAATGAACATCTTGAAATTCATGGGTACACATATGCTGACTGGGCAGGAAATCCTAATGATAGAAAATCCACAGCAGGCTACCTTACCTTTGTTGGAGGTAACTTAGTAACGTGGAAGAGCAAGAAACAGAAGGTGGTGGCCCTCTCGAGTGCCGAAGCAGAATTTCGTGGGATTAAAAGTGGGTTGACTGAGATATTATGGCTAAGAAGGTTGCTAAAGAAATGAATTTCTCACCTAGCACGTGACAGTTGTATTGTGATAACAAAGCAGCTATAAGTATCTCACAAAACCCTGTTCAACATGATCGAACTAAGCATGTCGAGGTGGACAAACACTTCATCAAAGAAAACATTGAAAATGGTGTTGTTGAACTTCCTTTTGTTCGTTCAGGAGATCAGCTTGCCGACATTTTGACTAAGGCAGTCGACTTAAGAAGTTTTGAAGGCGTACTTTCCAAATTGAGTATTGGAGACCCCACTACCCCATTTGAGGGGGAGTGTTGAGAAAAGAGAAGCATTCAAGATATTTGGGTCCCAAGATTAGAACATTTAATCATACATTGTTCCCATGTTCGTGTTGTTCCAAGGGAACATTCATTGTAGTATCTCAAGAGTTCCCCAATATCCTATAAATACATGGGTGTTGGGAACCATATGATTATCAAATGCAATACAATCAATAGTCTTACAATACTCTCTTCTCCTCAAATATGTCGTCTGAACCATTTAACAAAGAGCATTGCAGGAACAAGCTAGAACGTGGCTTGCTGATCTGATTTTTACACGTTTTCGGACCCTGTGGACTGTTATCGCCTTGTTTGCTGGAGTGCTCCTTCTTTGCCTTACTCTTTTGCAGATTTTTTTCACTATTCCTATCAATCAAAGACTCCTTTAGTTTAAATTCCACTACAGGAAAAGTGTTCACACATAAACATGTGTTTGTGACCAAACGTTTACTTATTTTGTTGCTACATATACATGTCTTTGTGGCCATACGTTACCAAAAGCCGTTAGACTTATTTTGTTGCTAGAAAAGTTGCTTGCTTTGTGATTGAATTAAATTGAATTGTTAGAAATAAATTGAATTGTAATATATAAATGAGTAAAGGCTAAAAGTGGTCATAAACATATGTCGATTTTACGATTTTGGTACAAAACATTGTCTTTTGAATTATTCGATCCAACACATTTGAAAACGGGTTGAAATTAGTCCTTTTTGGATGACACGGTTTAAATCTAACAGTCAACGACTGTTTAGTTGATTTTGACAGATTAATGATTTAAATTAGAATTTTTAATTTTATAGGGTTTACCATTTATTCTGGACAAGTTATGTTATGAACGATTTTGTTATTCCTCATTCCAGCTACTGATTTTCTAACCTGTTCACTATCTAAACTCCCATTAATCCATTCGCTACAGCATATATTGGTGTATTACATTAATCTAGTGGTGGAGTTGGTCGGTTTTGGAGTAGTTGCAGTCCAAGCGTAGCAGTCGGCAGAGCTCCACCGAATTTCTAGAGGTTGAGTTCAAGCACATCGGAGACTTGGTTGGGTGCACCGTCAAAACAGAGTTTATTATTTTCAAAAAATTAAAAAATTCAAATCTAAATCTTTTTTAATCCGGTCAAAATAGATTAAATAAACGTTGACTGTTAGATTTAAACGGCACACTCCAAAAAGGACTAATTCTGGTCTGTTTTCAAATGTCTTGGACTAAATAATGTAAAAGATACTGTTCTGGACCAAAATCATAAAATCGTCATATGTTTAGGATAATTTTTGGCCTTTACTCTATATAAATCGAAATTTAAACCGTAATATAGCCGTAAGCTGAGTCGGAGTCATCTTCCACAACACAAGATACGTCCAGATAGTGCTCTCGGATTGACATGTCATCCCTAAAGATAAAATGACTTCGTCTTTGAAGTAGAAGCACCGCTAGCAGCAAAGCTCCAATGAATTAGATGATGTCGAAGAACATAGCTTTGACAGAAAGACAAAACTGAGAGAGATAAAACGCTTATACAGAGAATGCTTTGTTAGTATTGTGTTTTAGAGTTCGTGGATGGCTGCCTATTCATAGGCACAGTCTAATTCATGTGGAGATTGGACTCATCGCAAACATTATGTCTGTCGTTATGGTTTGACTTGACTATAACCACAAAGGTTACAAACTTGAGGTTGATTCTAGACAAGACATATCTGAACGTGCCTTGAGACTGGGATCGATGACGACGTGAACATTGTTATGTGTCAACCACGGCACACGGTGCACGGGGCACACAATGCAGGGCCACTATCAAGGTTTTTTAAAATGTAATTGAGATAACACCACATCTTTATTGATTAAAATTATTATAATTAGTAACTTCATAGTGCAACGTGTATACTAATTTACTGGATGAGATGAGCATAGACGTGTTGAATTTGATATTCATATTTGGTTTAACAATAGCCACATTGCGAAAATTGACTCTAGCATTCAATCTCCTTGAAAATAAAATAACGGGTCAAACTGAAATTCAGATTGGAAATAGTATATTCAGTTGCGGTCTGAAGTTCAAGAATCAAGATAACTAAGTCCTTCATCAAGAAAAAATCGACCATGCATATATAATGTGAAGTACTACTTCGGCCCATGAAATAATCAAATACTAAATGAGAAAATAATGGCATTGACTTTTATAGTATAAAAAATGGAGAAGCACTCATCTTCAAATAACCACGTCAACGGTGGAGGAAGCCGCCGTGAAGACTTTGAAGTAGCGGTGGACGTCGTAACGCTCCAAGACTTCTCAGATCTCCTCCACACTCAACCCAACAAACTCTACTCAGAATCACACCGCCAAATCCAAAAAATCCCAAACCAGATACGTCGCCGGAATATTCGACGGAGCCAGCAAGTGTACGACCCAGTGCTGGTCTCCATCGGGCCCTACCACCACGCCAAACCCGGCCTCCGTCGCGCCCAGGAATTCAAGCACCAGTGCCTTAACCGATGCGCCGGCGGAGATGACAAGAAAAAGGCCTTCTTCTACTCCAAGATTCTGGAGGAAGTCGCTGCCATCAGAGACAGCTACGCGGAGGCGAAGATCATGGAGAAATACGACGACAAATCGCTAGCGCTGATGATGCTTTTGGACGCCAGCATCATCATAGACTTCATCCATAACTACTTGGGGATGAAAGGAAACAACTTCTTGGACTGGCGTCGATGTCTTGGCGCCGGATCCTGGCCGTTGATGATTCGCGATATCATGCTCATGGAGAATCAGATCCCCCTACAGGTGCTGAAACTGCTCATCGCCATGCAGTACGAGGAAGGAGAAGCTGCTTCGTTTCTCCCACGTTTTTTCGCTGGGTTTTTAACCTGCAAAACGCATCTAGTAGGTGTAGACCTCGAGAATGCAGATATCCCTGATGAAATTGAGGATCCTTCCATTCACTTACTCGAGGCTGTTCGGAAAGTTATAGTGAAGAAGAAGAAGAAGAAGATGATGAAGAAGAATGAGATTAAAGAGCAGCATATACTTATGTCCGAATATAGCTTAGTTAATAAGAACGTGTTCATGTTATCTAGGTTCCCCATGAGGGAAGAAACAGTTGATGCTGGCGTATCATACATGCATCGTTCAGTGATGGATCTCAAGGCCAAAGGAATCCGCATAAGGTCTGATCCTGACCTGTCGCCTGGGGAGATCACTTTCGTGCCCGGTGTCTGTTTTAGCGAGCTCCACCTCCCAATTCAATACCTAACTCCAGTGGTCGTGGAAAACATGATCGCCTTTGAAGTTCTTCCACATGGATGCTCTAGTCCGGTGGTGCTGTCCTACGCCATCTTCATGAAGTCGTTAGTGCAGAGCCCACAAGATGTGAAGGAGTTGCAGGCCAATGGGGTGATGCTGAATAGGTTTGGGAATTTAGAGAATGTGGTGCAAATGGTAAAGGAGGTTGACACGTTCGGGCTGCATGATCAGGATATATTCAAGGATGTAAAGAGAAGGATTGAAGAGCATTGCAGGAGCAAGGCTAGGACGTGGCTTGCTGACCTGGTTTATAGTCGTTTTCGGACTCCATGGACTGCTATCGCCTTGTTTGCTGGAGTGCTTCTCCTTTGCCTTACCTTTGTGCAAACATTTTTCACTATCTGGCCTACGAATCAAAGAGCGCTTTAGTTTTCGATTTTTGAAGTAAGATCGATGGCATGGCAATTGGCATTGAGCAAGGAGTAAACCTTGTTACATACCCTTTTTTGTCAAGAAAAGTAATGTTGTCTAGACAGTCATAGTCAAGGAGCAAACACAACTGTTTATATCATGTTGTCAATAACAATAATGGCATTATTTTTCCTCTTCAAACTAATGCAGAAGAAAGTATAATACTAGTTTAGCTATTGCTAATGACATCCTACCATATTTAGCAGAGAGAATAACGAGTACATATACTCATAATGTGGGTAATTATTTGCAAAATATAGCATGGAATCTAGTTCTTAGAAAGCTCTTGGCTGCGCTTGGCAGCAGCAACGACCGCGTTCATCAGTATGCCTCGAAAGCCAGCCTTTTCCAGTTCATGAATCCCAGCTATGGTCGTGCCACCAGGCGATGCCACGTCATCTTTCAGCTGGCCCGGGTGCTTGCCCGTGCTCACTGCCATTGATGCTGCTCCCAGTACCTGTACCAGATCCAGATTGAGTCGGCCGTGGTGCTTGTAAGATAAAATTGTAATGTCTCATGTCGACTAGGTAATGAAAGTTGAAACAGTTCATGTATGACCAACTCAGGTCAATCATGTAGATAACTAAATTAATGTATTGATTTACCATTTGAGAAGCCAGACCGAGTGAGAGTTCACGAGGAAGACCAGCAGCAACACCTCCATCGGCTAAAGCTTCAATTGCCAAGAAGATGTATGCCGGTCCACTAGCACTGCCATCCAACAAAAGATCTCAACAGCGTCAAGGCCACCATATAGCAAGAGTCACTCCCAAAACGTATGAACCATTATCTAAAGGTAAGAAGATAAGGAGCGATGAGTACCTCAGGCCGGTGATAGCATCAAACAGCTTCTCCGGAGCTGTCCAAACTTTGCCAATTGCTCCAAATATTTTACTGATCAATTCCCCATCTTCCTTGGTTGCTGCATCCCCCAGAGTAATAACTGTGTATATAACTTTCTTTAGGAAACTATGGCCACGTATGTATACACGTGCACTTTATGGTGACAGAGAGAAAAAAAGGGGAAATAGCATACCAGAAGCAGCCACACCAACAGCAGCTGGGGTGTTGGGCATTACCCTAATAAATCGGCCGTGACCAGCCCACTCCTAAAAATGTGTCAAACAACACACGCTGATCAGGGCTATGCCTCGGATAGAATGCAGCGAATGAAGTATTGAAATGAAAAGAGAAACATGACTTGGGAATCATCCACGAAATTTATGCAGAGTAGAGCTTGTTATGGATTATATACAAGTACAATTTCAGTGCACGAACCTGCAAATCTTTTAGCTTGACTCCAGCAACAACAGAGACTAATAGCTGCTTCTCTGAAAGAAGTGGCCTTAACTGTAGCACCACATCTTTGACTACATATTTGAACAGAACATGGAAACAGAGAGATTAGACGAAAAGGGAACGGACATCAGCTATATATCTTTTCCATCGCGTAGAGAATTTACCAACTTGAGGTTTCACGGAGAATATAACCACATCACTATCTTGGACTACCTGCGTTTCAGATATGCCAAAAAGGCATGGAGTTACGGTGATGACGGTTAAAAAAGAGAGTCTATGGTATACACATGTTGATAGTATATGTTGATTGTTTAGTATGTCAAGGATTAAAAATTCCACCAATCTGAATGAAGTGCACGAGACTGGTTTGATCTTAGGTATGACCAGAACAAGCAAAAATAAGATTTACCAGAGTTGTGAAATAATTTAATTATTATGATTGTTATGAGTATTACTTGAATTCAGAAACCTTGCATATTGTTTAAGCTGTTCTCAACATATATGCTGCAAACTTGGCAAATAAATTTGCTTATAGACTTATAGTAGACTTCAAGAGAAGAGCATCACGTTCAATGTTTCACGACTCACTCTCCCCACAAGAAAGTGAAGGGCAATGTGGCAAAATACAACAAGTAAAGCATGAGAGCGAGCACCTGACTATTCTGATCAAAGACTTTTGTGCCAAATGATTCAAAGACAGTACGCCTCAGGCCAAGATGAGCAGTCCGGACATTGGAAGCCGGCAAAACCCCTGAATTGATGACACCTCTGGCAATGCTCTCTGCCATTTTTCCAGCCCCGATGAAACCAATCTTGCAGGATTCGGTGGAAATAGGCATAATGTTGGCCATTTAATTGTGATTTCGGAAAAACCAACCTAAAACATAAAACGGTCATGAAATAGGAAAGCCATGAAAATCATAGTAATATGAGAGCAAAAATAAACCAATAAGTTAGCAAACACATAGAATGTGAATCAAGAGACATTACATTACATTCGATATGCCATAAAGAAAACATCAAAACCCCCAAACCCAAACAATTCATACTAATTACCATAAAAACAATACTAGACATTTCATCAAAAAACATAACGCTAAAAAACTACATAGACATTTCATCACCAACATAAACTCCTATGCATTTAATTGAGCATAAAACCTAATTTTTTTTTCTGTCTGCGCTACACATATACAGATGTACAGAACATGACCCACTAAACAAATAAAAACTCAATCTTTAACCGTAATAAAAAATCAATCTTGAATGGAATAATGGAAAAAAGATGGAGAAAATGGACATCACTCTAGAGCTAAGGTCAAGGTGCAACACAAGTAACCGTAAGAGATTGAAATGCCAACATATTCATAAGGTACAACACAAGGTACAACATATTAAGTGTCCTTCAAGCTTCTACCTTGCACCGTAAGAGATTGAAATAAATACCAAAACCAGCATCAAGGAAAAAAACCAAATGCCACTATTCATAATTGCAATATACAAGAAAATGGAAATTAAAAAGAGCAAGAATAGATACCCTTTAATTCTGTACGAATATGAACAGCCTATCAGCGCTACAACCAGCGTTTCAGCTGCGGCGGCGCTTGGGAGGGAGAGTGTGTGTTAGTTATGGATGGTATCAGTGACAGTATTCACCAGTATCAGCATAAATTAGGTGGTTTTTGGATCTAAAACTTGAAAACGTATGCAACAGTTGTAGAATATTTGGGTAATTGGGTTTGTTTTACATTTAATATAATGTATTCGAATTAGTGAAATGTGTTCAATTTTGAGATAAAATAGTTATTTATACTAAAAAACCTTGATGAATGCCAAGGTGACCAAAAATTATTGGCTATGGGTATACGAGTCACGAGCACATGTTGATACCTAATTGGAAAAATAACATAAAAACAAAAGTGGTTTCCCATATCTTGAGAATGAGCATTTATTTCTTGCCAATAATCCGAGGATGATGAAAGGGATTGATTCCTTAAATTCAATTTATGTATTTTACCGTATGTTACGTTTTTTAAATTGAGATTTCAAATTTTCGTGTATATAGGAGTAGTATTTACATGAAAAAATAATTAACTCTATATTTTCTTTTATGAGCAAATGAATATATAAATTAAAAGATTGTGGTCTGGTGGACTCAAACTCGATACATTTTCCTCAAAAGTATAAATTTTTTCTATACTTATGGTTTACTATCAAAATAAAATACATATAGTTTGATACTATTATCATTTCTGTAGCCCCTAACTTTTAAAATTTACTGTAGCCCACATACTTAGACAACATATATATTCCTTTTCTCGGACCACTCCCTCTCTTTGGCGAACATGAATGAAGCTTCAAAGCCAATAATGGAGGATGTCACAAAATCGAAAATATAACACAATTAAAATAGAAAGACAATCGAAGAAAATAACACAAACAAGCACAATTGATGAAAATAACACACTCCTATGATACACCCATTTTTTGTGTAAAGCTTGATGGATTTTCTGATAGGCTCAGATATGGTAGAACATCACCACAACAAAAATATCAAACCAAAAAAATCGAATTGAACACAGAAACTAAGTCAAATTATGCCACCGCCACCACCTAAATCGACTCTCAGATATGGTTGAACATCATCACCACCCAAAATCGACACTGATGCGACTGGCATGTTGCGACAGTAGTCGTAGTGCGAGGACTGCCGTGGATGGACACCCTAATACTAATAACTGGATTGGGAACAACACCACTACATACAGTCATTGCCACTACTCTGGAGAGTTGCATACATATTGAGATCGGTGTGGAAGAATCCAAGGTGGGATGGCAATTTTGGGAGAGAGACATCAAATGAGAATGGTAGTTACTAGATATGTATAAGACCGATGGAGTAATTAGTGAATTATGTTAAGTGTGTGTTATACATTGAATTTGTATTTCAATACATCAGTCCATTGATATGGGACAAAAAAAATGAGCATTATACAATGTAAAGGAGAGGTGTTCAATATCAACTCTAAAATATATTAATACTTTGGAATGAGATAGTAGTTGCGTTGGTCACGCACACACGAAAGAGCCTACATACCAAACAAGACAAACTAATATTGTAATGAATTATTGAGTTAGTGGTAAATGGTAGGCAACAAAGAATGAAGGAAGAGAAATCTAGTTTCTCTTGTACTAATAAACTTGCACCCAACTACATTGAATGAACCTTCCCCAGCAATTATCTAAATATATATGCTTGACTTAACCTCACTTTTGATATTATCACAAATCCAACACACACACACACAGTATGGCAGATTTGAACTCTGGGGATAGTCCTATCTACCAGTCAAAACAGTATTCTGAGGGCAGGCCTAATTACCCTCAAGAACTCTTCCATTTCATTCTTTCCAATACCCCCTCTCATGAACTAGCATGGGATGCTGGCACCGGCACTGGCCAAGTAGCCAGCTCAGTTAGTTTTCTCTCTTTCTCTCTCTCTCCCTGTGTGTGTGACTTTTTGTGATTCTTGGGTTAGTTCTAATGCATGCTTCATCATCTATGTGATCAGCTGGCTAAGCTTTACAAGAACGTGATAGCGACAGACATAAGCCCAAAGCAACTAGAATTTGCAGAAAAGCTTGCAAACATAACATACCAATGCACTTCCCCCAGCATGTCCATGGAAGAACTCCAAAAGAAAGTTGGATCAGAATCCACTTTTGATTTGGTCACCATAGCTCAAGCCATGCACTGGTTCCACCTCCCTACGTTCTACCAACAGGTGAAGTGGCTTCTGAAGAAGCCCAACGGGGTGATCACCGCCTGGTGTTACACCACACCAGAAGTCAACCCAACAGTTGACTCACTGTTCCAAAGATTTTACACCATCGATGCTGGTCCTTACTGGAAATCTGGTCCGTCCCTGGTATCACCTTGTGAAACAGTGGAACAGGGATACAAAACCATTGATTTCCCGTTTGAACCAGTAGAGGGACATGAGCACACTGGACCATTTCGGTTTAACATAGAGAAAGTGATGGATTTGGGGGGTTATTTCACATACTTGAGGTCATGGTCTGCATATGAAATTGCTAAACAAAAGGGTGTGGAGTTGCTCACTGGCAGTGTGGTGGAAGATTTCACAAGGGCTTGGAGTGAAGATGGCAAAATCCAAAAGACAGTCATTTTCCCTCTTTATTTGAGGATGGGGAAAGTTGGTTTACCAAGTTAAAAGACATTTATGTCAGATGTACACATACATGTTACCTGAATAATTTTCGACATGGACATGTAGCTAGTTGATGGTGCCTGGGCATGATTGTCCATTCTGTAATAAAGCTGTAAAATTATGATTGCACATTTCTGGAATGAAAAAAGAAACTTGTAGTTCTAATAACTACTTGATTCAGCTGCTATTCTCTCATGTCATCCCTGTATTCTACAATGTCATCATACACGAAGAACATGAGTCACAGAATTCGTTCTATTTCTTTTAGATGGGCAATCTATCAACTGATTCAACTCGAAAGAAAATAAAAAGTGTGTTATGAAATAGAAAAGAAAGTGTCCCATTATGTTACTGAGAAATAAAACATGGTAACGGCAATACCTGATCAGTTCATCCCTGTTGGTCCTGATAAGTTGAATAACAAGTCAAACTTGGATATTAGCAAGAAATGTTTGTGTTACAAATATTATATTGAATTTATGGATGCTATCCAGATTCCAGACTCCTACCTATACACAAAATACTAAATTGTTCATATATTTTGAACAATATACTTTAAACCATCAAGAAATCACAAAAGGATCATAAAAGTACACAAACAATTCTACAAAGAACGCCCAAAAGAGATAATTCGGCCCAGAACAAACTCAGCCTTATCAGTCATCACTCAGAAGAAGCGAGAGCAGACTGCAACACATCTTCAAGATACTTCTCAGCAGCAGCATACTGCCTCTTCTTATCCTCAATTGCCAATGCAGCCAGAGCCTTGTCCTGGATGAAATCAGAGTCTCAAAATCAATCTATAATAGCTAAAATTGCAGGGAGAAATACTATAACTAGAGGGAAAAGGAAACTACAGGAGGCAAGTCTTGGTAACTTCTCAATGTCTCAAGGATTGGCTTTGTTTTCTTCTCCAAATCCTTCCTGTGCTCAGCCATTTCCACCAACACGCCATGACTAATATCTGGGCTATAGCCCACACGATTGAGCATTGCCTGGGAAAATTATGTTAGACTTGGAACTCATTCTTTTCACGAGCTTGGTATATATATATATCCTATTTCCTTCTTAATCTCAGCCCTTGGATCCTTGAATTGGATGGTTGTGATCAATGCATTATTAGTCTATAATGTTGCATTATTAGCCGCTGTGCATTATTAGAATGAAAATGTGCATTATTAGTCTATAATGTTGCATTATTAGCCGTTGTGCATTATTAGAATGAAAATGTGCATTATTAAATGACACGTGGCATTAATCTAACCATCAGATGACAAAATCGTGGGGCTAGGATTAAGAAGGAAAAAGGACAAAAGATATGAAAAGGATTTGAATACATCCCTATATACTATATATATATATATATATATATATATATATATATATATATATATATATATATCTTGAGAACACAAGATAAGAACATCGAAAGATTTGAAACCCATTTGAAAGAGATCTAATATTACCATACCTTGTAATTAGAATACTGCTGCAGATACTGTCTCTCTTTTGATTCCATTATAGCCAAGTTTGTCTTCCAGTGTTCCATTTGAGCTTCACAAGGAGGTATATCATCTTCTAGTTGTGTGAGCGTTCTGAAATGAAATGATATATTTAGAAAGAGGAGAAACAAAGTTTGACATGCGAATCAGGGAAAAAAAGAATTTGCAGATCCACCTTTTCAAGTATGTCAATCGTGCAATTGCCTTCCGAGTATAGTCAAGAAGTTCTTTGGCCTCCTGTTGGACTTTAGCCCTCTTCTCTTCAACTGCTGTTTTTCTCAGAGATTGATCTGCCATTGCTACAAGAAAACTAAAGCATTTCTCCTTGTAAGTTGGTGCATCCTTATGATATTCTGAGTAAACTTAAGGTTGAATACCCACCTACTTAATTCAGTATCCCTAATATTCAACAGATTAGCGACACTGGCAAGAACTTGGGAAGATGATACCACATTTGACGGTAAACTCTCTTGCACCAATCCAACATGTTCTAGTATCTCTCGTATCCTAGCAGCTGGAGTAATATAAGGTGAACAAGACACAACATAAAAACAGTGAGATTCATACATAACAAAAATAATGAAGTAAACAGCTACTATTCAGACAGGAATAAAGGTTAGACCTTGTGAACGATATTCTGCAGCTTTCTGACGAAAATCATTTGCAACAATGGTGGCAGCCTGAGTCTTGGCCTGAGAGAGGGTAGCAATGTTGTGCAAGTGAGCAATGCTCCGAGGAGTGTACTCAAAATCAGGTACGTCTTTTCCAACTGCGTCGAATTGAGAAACGAGCCATGCTTTCACTTCTGCAATCCGATTAGCATCAAAGCCAGTGCTGCCACTGCTTTTAGATGGGTCAGATGATGCCACTGAGAACGAAGGAGAAGGAGGATCAGATCCCGCACCAATTTCACTCATCTTCTTGGTCTTCCCTTGCTCTAAATTTCAACTTAAGTTCGAACCTACATCCACAAAACCAAAACAATTAAAGGACAGATAAAGAAAATCCAGTCACTCAATAATCACAATCTAGAACCCATGAATTTGGGGTTTTGTGTTATATTTTAACTCGAGACAAGGCAATGAACATTAAATTTGTAAGTATGGTAGTAAAAACACCAATTTTTATGCTAACATATTATTATATTTTCCTATTTCTGTTTCCCCAAACACACAGTACCAACAACTTAAGAACAGAAAATAGAGAAATTCATCAAAACTAAATATTCATCAATTCAGACCTCAAATTGAACTGGAAAATCAAACAGATCGAGCATAGAACTAAAACGCAAAGAAAAGTAACAGGAAACCTAGTATTTCCCATTATAAATGGTATCGAATAGAAATCTGTTCACAGACGAAAAAAAGCTGAACCTCAATTTGAATAACACTACACTAAGAATTCAAAAGCAAATACACAAACATATAATATACATAAAAATACCTAAAAATGGAGGAGCGTGAGTGAGAGGCGAGAGAGATGACGGATCGCCGGCCAGCTACGGATTTGGTCTGTCAGTTGGGGTGGAGCTTGTCAAGTGAAGCTTTTTGAATTTGATAAAAACTTCAATTAAATTACATTTTGCGCATACTACTGTTTACTATTTCGAGTTTCGATCCTTCAATAATAAGTTTTATCTTTCTACCCACTACTAAGTTTTACTTGAGTAGATCCCGTCAATGTTTTTTCATTATTTATTTAGTTTTGCTTGTGCTAATATAACTACTCCAATTAAACACAGAAAATTGCCCTTGTATAAAATGAGTTATTAGTGTATTTCAATTCAATGTGAATATTTTTAATCCACTATGTTGAGTTTATTATCCATAGATATTGTTGAGCACTGTTTTAAAAATGGAATCAGTGAGTCAATCAGCGAAACAATTGGTTCATACTAATTCAATCGGTCAGACCAGTTAAACCACCAATCAAATTCTTATAAAAGTATTTTATAAAGTACTAATATTTAATACATAAAATATACTATTATATTAAATTTAATAAATAATAAAATATGATTAATAATATATCATAATCTATACAATATATAAAGGGGGGTTTTGGGGGTGTTTAGGGAAATAAGAGGAAATTTAGGGGTATTTAGGGAAATGACCATTTAAAATAGATATTAAATGATCTAAAAATATATAAAACGTGTGATTAAGTAGTTGGTTATTTAATTTCCATAGTTAGTGGATTAGTGGTATAGTTAGTGGTGATGTTGCACAACAACATATAGCCGAAGAAAAGCAAGACTTGAAAACAAAACCTATTACTTTATAATGATGCCGGAGTTCAAGATTGGAGGGTAACAATTTATTTAATTACTGCTGCTGCCAGGAACAAAATGAGTTGCCTATTATTTAAAAGAGTTCTTAGTTTAGATTGGAGGGGCTAGTCATGGTTCTTGAGCGATGTAGAGGTTGAAAGAAGCTTCGGCGGCGACGGAATTGGAGATGAGTGGACTGAGAGCGAGGAATGGTTTCATTCTAGAAACATCGAACATTTGATTGTGTTGTGTAGAGGAATGGAGTGTCGTGCATTGCGGCCTGCCTCCTTTACTGGTAAAATCTCAACTTCATGGCTCTGAGTTTGTGCTTATAACTTACTGTTGCTGTTACAATATTTTTGTTTCTTTTTGCTAACATAGAATTTGCTATCTGAGATTATCAGAACTCATCTGCAAACTTAAAGCTTTCACCTCTTCCTCATGAACCTGCTGACTACAATCTGTGGGGCTACAATTGATATTCCTCTTGGTGGTTCCATGGTATACCATATACCAATTTGAGTGTTTGATACAATCTGTTTAATTTTTAAAGAATTTATAAGGAGATGCGGATTGAGCCTTTCTTTACCCTTCTGTAAACCTTTGTATGAATTAAAAAAGAGAGAACAGGACCTTCAAGCTAGAGAGGCTGAACTGAAGAAAAAGAAACAGGTGAACTCTATTAAAGTTGTTACCTCTCAGTTTAATTAAAGTTGATATTGTGAATGCCCATCTTTGATTACATCCATCACTCTTTAGTTTTACAGAGGAAAAACTGCTTTTAAAAAAAATAACAAAAATGCCATTATGAATAATTTATTAAATTCAACAAAATAAAACAGTTTTTAATTCATGTAATAATTGACGGAAGTGAATTATAGGAGTTTTATTTGGAGTAGTGGCTATTGATTACAATTGGATGTTGACCAGTGGATATTTTGTTTTAGTGGGAGTAGTGGCTCTTAATTATTCTTGGAATGTGGTTTACAAAGATTTAAATGTAAAATTATTAATACGCAAATCCAATATACTAACAAATACACGAATAATGTTATAGTGAAATAATAAATTATATATTTAATTTCATCAAAATTTTATCGCAACAAATTGGTGAAACATGTGATTGGATTGAGAAATGTATAAAAGTGGCGACTTAATTACCTACTTTTATAACTTATGAGATGAACCAAAAATCAATTAAGATTGTGATTTAATTGACTAATCATAAAATAGATATAATAAATAATTTAATTAAAACTATCATAATGTTAATAATAATGTGTATGTATATTTTTGCCCAAATCACCCATCAATATATTTGTGTGTTACTTTTTTTATTTGATTTTTTATTTTTTAATAATTATTTTTTATTTTATATATTTATGATTTTAGATTTCATATAATAATATTTATATGAATTTATAAAATAAGTTTAAATAAAAGAAAATGGATCTTGCATCTATACAATATATAAAAGGAGAGTTTTGGGGGTGTTTAGGGAAATAAGAGGAAATTTAGGGGTATTTAGGGAAATGACCATTTAAAATAGATATTAAATGATCTAAAAATATATAAAACGTGTGATTAAGTAGTTGGTTATTTAATTTCCATAGTTAGTGGATTAGTGGTGATGTTGCACAACAACATATAGCCGAAGAAAAGCAAGACTTGAAAACAAAACCTATTGCTTTATAATGATGCAGGAGTTCAAGATTGGAGGGTAACAATTCATACTCTTCGGCCGTACTCCCAAATACAGTTTTGAGTACTAGAGATGCTAGAGAAAGAGCAAATAATTTTGTACTTTGTAGCAGACGGGGTGGCCCTCTTTGCTACGGTCATGCATGAACACGACCTTTTCAAATTCTTCTTCGTGTTGTTTATGTTGTTCTCTTTGCAAGTCCTTTATGGTGGAAGTGATTTATGTTTTGAAGTGTCGAGCTTAATTATGTGATTTTTTTTTCTTTTCTTCATGTACTATTTTTCATGTAGTGCTCTATATGAATATTAGGTTGGTGGCAGCTCTTATTCATTTGTCTTTCCTAGACGTGGTATGGTTGGTAGCAGCTACATGGGAAGTAGGCGATGCGGGAATACTATTAGGGTATGCAACCAGTTTTTTTTTTTCCGGCTAAATGCATGCATATAGGTTGTATATTCCATGCTATTTTGCTGTATTTTTGTTGATGATTTTGATCGATTTGGCTGTCTTTTAATATATATTTATACATTATTTTTATTGACATGTGTTCGTGATTGATCTTTTATAGAATAGATCTAAAAGTGATTTAAAATTTTAAATGATATGTGATTTGTGTGGAATTTTTAGTTTATAAACTTATTTGGTTATATGAGTTCAGAACTTGAAATAATAATATTGTTTCTCATTCGGTATATGTGCTATTTTTTTTTCTTTGTTTGATTTTATATTTTTTAATAATTATTTTTTATTTTATATATTTATGATTTCAGATTTCATACAATAATATTTTTATGAAAAATCATTTTACAGTATAAAATAAGTTTAAATAAAAGAAAATGGGTCGTGCATCGCACGTGGGTGATACTAGTAAAACTTTAAAGCTTAGTATATATAACTAGTTATAAAAATATTTATCGAAATTTAGTGAATAATAAAAAAAATGATTAAATATTATATATAGAAATTACTAGTGTAGACAAATAATTTAATATTCTATATTAGGAATACATAACGTTTATATTACTTTATACATTGTATGTGGCAAAGTAATATTATATGCTAATATATAATTAAAACATTTTCAATGTATAAAGTAGCTAGTGTCCATAATATTTCATGAAGTTTTTGTGATAGAGACATAAAGGTGCTAGTAATAACAGAGGTCCTATTATACCGGAAGGGATCACCTCATACATAATATATTACATTTCATCATACATTATTAAAAAATTGACAAATTATTTTCAATTTATTGAAATAAAAGTTATTACATTCCATATGGATTTTCTTTATGATAAAAAAAAATAAGGAGTTGAATTCCAACTTTCCTAATATATCGTAAAATAATAAAATTTAAATTCAACTTTCGCATAAGCATGACTACGTATCAATTTTATTATATATAACGAATATTACTAAGTTAATATTATTAATTTACGAAAAACTTGTACTCCTATCAATTTAATTAAAATGAATCATCAAAATATTAGTACTATTAATTTACACAAAACTTGTGTCATCGTGGATATGGCGTTTTCTAGTGTTTTTTTTCTTTTTATTATATTATTTAAAATATAATATAGTATTTGTTTTTCCATTTTCTAAGTATAAGTTATTTTGTTAGTATTCATTCTATTCAACGAATATTATTATTTCAGTTAATTTATTTATACATTTAAAATAATATTTTAAAGATGGTAATTGCACATTTTTTTATTGCTAGACATAAGAGCGGTTTCTATAAAAATATAAAAGGGCTAAAATTTCAATAATCTTATATTAATAAAACATGTTTAGTTCTTTATTTTTAATATAAAAAACAATAAAAATTGGAAAAATTGGAATTTTATTTTAGATTAGTGTAGTAGCAGATGTATTAGGAAAGTTAGAATCGAAGTCCTATTTTTTATTGATAAAGAATATCCACATGGAATGCAATAATTTTTATTTCCATAAAATGAGGTCCATTTGTCAACTTCTTAGTAGTGTATGATGAAATGTAGTAATATACTATGTATGAGGTCATCCATTCCGTTATTCTACAAGCCTTACTAGTAATAAGTTTTAAAAAAATTAAAATTGTTTCCCGGTTTCATTGATCTATGCCACACAAGATTGCCTGCTAGTTTGCGGTCGAATCGATTAGTGCGATCCAAATTTTAAAACAATGTTATTGAATGACCAACGTGAAATTTGAATTTAGTACACTGAGAATGACCCTCTCTCTATATATATGATCTTCACAAACTAGCCTGCATTATATTTAATTTTCTGCCCACTGGTTACTGGTATGTCATTATATTCTCTCAAACGAGGTGATCAAACTTTTCCATTAAATATTTATACCATGTTTTTAATTTTTTAAAAGTTATTATCGACTATCAAGAATATAATTGCATCCTTTAGGTCGAACTTATTAATTCGATTTATTTAAACACATATTTTTAATTTAGAAAAGCAAATTTTAAAATTAAATTACCTAAATAGTTAAATGAACAACAAAATTAAATGCATCTAGATTTATCTCTTAAAGGGCGAAACTAACTAAAATAAAGATCTCATAATCTATTGATGATTGTATGCTAACACTAATCACTAATCACTAATCCTAGATTTAGGAAAAATTAGAAAACAAAAAAAGTTTAAGAAATGTGGTCTGGTTTTCGTGTCCCTGCGTCGACGGTAACATCAATTAGCTGTCCAAGATCTCACTCTACACAACTATCACTCGAGCCACTCTCTGGATAGATCTATCGATCTGGGCCTCTACAACAATGCGCAAGAACTGAAATTTATCAAAAAATGGCGGGATTCGTAAATACGGCGGCGTTTGATTGGAAGGCCGGCCAGATTCTAACGGTTGCGCTTTTAGTGATGATAGCTTCCTTCTACACCGGCACTCTCTTCGCCAACAATTCCTCTTTCCTCCACGCACCGCAGAAGCAGCGCGACCTACAACCCGAACAGACCCCCACCGCCGCCAATGATTCCGGTTAGTGCGCCTATTCATTGCTTCGATTGCTACTGATTTTGCTGCAGATTCTTCAATTGAGCTAAATTTTGCTGATTTTGTCGTTTAGGAAAAATTAGGTCTCTTAGATTTTACAATTTGGGGCTATATGCTGTTAATTGAAGCTTATAATATCTACTGCAGCAAAGTGATGTTGGATTTAGTTGTCTTTTATCAGTTGAACTTGTTCATTTATATGAAAATGGAGTTTGTAGGATTTTGGCTGGTTAAGGACTAGCATTTCTCTGTGAAGAACATTTATGGCATTGATCGTTTTTGATAATATTATGGAACTGCTCTGGTTTATGGTGAAAGCTTGAATGCTTACTCCCTTGTTTATAATGGAATGAAGTAATCTATGTGCATTGAAGAGGGAAAGCTTAATGGTTATGAGTGAATTGGTTTCTGAATAAAGCTCTTATTTCTTATGCTTGCAGTAATTTTTAGAAATAGAGTTAATCCTACTTATCGAACCACGCCATTGAGGATTCCAGAGACAGGGATGAATGTATGCCCGTTGAGATATAATGAATACATTCCGTGCCATGACATTTCTTACATCAAGGAGCTGCTACCGAAGTTGGATCTTTCTAAGAAAGAGGAGCTGGAGAGGCATTGCCCTCCTGTCAATAGACGGCTGTTCTGTTTGGTTCCTCCGCCAATTGACTATAAGATACCCATAAGGTGGCCTATCAGTAGGGACTACGTTTGGCGAAGCAATGTGAATCATACACATCTTGCCGAGGTAAAGGGAGGTCAGAATTGGGTTCATCCAAAAGATAATCTTTGGTGGTTTCCAGGGGGAGGTACTCATTTTAAGCACGGAGCTCCTGAGTACATTGAGAGGTACTTCTGCTATTTTTAATTTTATTTCTTTTAATTATTATAGAATTAGGGAGCAGCTGGAACTTATGAATGGTCTTGTTTACCATCCATGTGAGAGGATGTGAATGAGTAATATTGCAGAATGAACCAAATATTAGATCTCACAATTTATCAAATACTGGGATGAATAGGGTATCGATAACATCAATTGGCCTTCTGTGATCTGTCTTTGTTGAACCTCTATTTTTTCTAGTTAAAGTGAAAGTTCAAGATTCGAGAACGTGTTAGATTTATTTTCCATTGGCTGGAAAAGACAGATATTGACCTGTGAATGCCAATGGAACTAAGAATTGATTTTAAAGGTTTTTATATATTTACTTTTTGGGACAAATGAAATCTGAATTTGAATGTTGAGTTATATATTTGGGTCTGGTTAAACTACATATGAGTCTCATCCACCTACTTTAATGCATATAAAAACATATTGGATGATTGAAAACTTTTGTTTGCACGGGTGATATTTCCACTTGCTCTGTTGTTGGGATGAAACCATTGATTTAATTTCAAAGAGACATAATAGAAGAGAGTATGTAAAAATTAATTCTAGGAAGGACTAGCTCTTAATGTCTTGTCAGTTTGTCACAGAGAATGGAACAATTTTTTTTCCGTCAATCCTTAGAAACCACTCAATGTCTTGTCAGTTTGTAATGCAATTCTAACATGTAACATCCTACAGGAAGATTTATCTGAAGAGCATGTCCCTTAGACTATCAAAATAGAACTGTTTCACTTATAGTAGTATAATTTTTCTTCCAACACTGAGTTAGTTGCTACTACTCATGGATATGCTTCATAGCAAAACAGCAAACTAAATTCAGTAAATGAAAGATCTTTGCATTAGTAAGTGTCTAAAGAATCTAAAAAGGATATGTAAAATGGTGTATTGATCCAAAAGAAGAAAGAATATTGCAGATGTTTTACATAACTTAAAACGGCTGTTCTTATTCTCATATCCAAGAGCTTGATGATGTAGTGATATTGTGTGTCACCGGTGACGTTTGTAAATTACTTTGGTCTCTGCAGGTTAGGAAATATGACAACTAATGAGACCGGTGACCTCCCCTCTGCTGGGGTATTTCAAGTTCTAGATGTTGGTTGTGGAGTAGCAAGCTTCTCGGCCTACCTTCTCCCCCTTGATATCCAAACTATGTCCTTTGCTCCAAAAGACGGACATGAAAACCAAATCCAATTTGCTTTAGAAAGAGGAATAAATGCTATGATTTCAGCCCTATCCACAAAGCAGCTACCATATCCCAGTAACTCGTTTGAGATGGTTCATTGTTCCAGATGTCGTGTTGATTGGCACGAGAATGGTTAGTCTTTTTCTATGATACCAATATAGTTTGCAATTTAGATAACTATTCAGTATTTACATCTTGGATGCAGATGGCATTCTGATAAAAGAAGTGGATCGTCTATTGCGCACAAATGGATACTTTGTCTACTCAGCTCCTCCTGCATACAGAAAAGACAAAGATTTTCCATTGATTTGGGATAAGTTGACGAATCTCACTTCTGCAATGTGCTGGAAGCTTGTTGCCCGACAGGTACAGACAGCAATATGGATTAAGCCAGAAAGTAATTCGTGCCTCCAGCAAAACGCACAGCAGAGTCTTATCAGCATATGTGATTCTGCAGACAATATGAAACCATCATTTCAAACACCATTAAGGAACTGTGTAGAAGAGCGCCGCTCCCAGAAACTCCCTCCGAAGCCACAACGCCTCTCAGAGTATTCCAAGACACTCGATAACCTAGGTACAATTAGAAATAACATAAATATAGGAGTATATCTTAGTGCGATTTGTGGGAGCTTGTAATATACTAGTATCATTGCTTGATACATTCGTTACATGGCATGGAATTTGGCACAGGTATCAACAGAGATAAGTTTTTAGCAGACACAATCTACTGGCAAGATCAAGTCCGTCACTACTGGAGATTGATGGGTGTCGAGGAGGCAGAAATACGAAATGTCATGGATATGAATGCTTTCCTCGGTGGGTTTTCAGTTGCCTTGAGCACGTGGCCCGTATGGATCATGAACGTAGTTCCTGTCAGCATGAACAACACATTATCCGCCATATACGACAGGGGCTTGATAGGTGTCTTTCACGACTGGTGAGCTGTTAAACTATGTCTTTCTTCTGCTATCAATGAGCGCAATCCCAATGTTAGTTTTTTCTGGTAATGTCAACCACAGGTGTGAGCCGTTCTCAACATATCCGCGTACATATGATCTGTTGCATGCCAACCGTCTTTTCTCCAACTACAGAAATCGAGGAGAAGGTTGTTTGCTTGAGGACATCATTCTGGAAATGGACCGTATGTTGCGACCACAGGTGAGTATCCGCTGCTTAGATTAGATTCACACTAAGAATCAGGTTTTTGAAGATTACATTATCCAATAAGACCAAAAATTGCTCAGTCCACCTATATTACTTTTATCTATCCAAGTTATATATGACTTGTCGTTTAAGTGAAGGTTCGCCTTTGCAGGGGTTTGTTATTATCCGAGGTGAAGATGATACTGTCACGTCGAAGATTGTTGATCTTGCTCCCAAGTTTCTGTGGGAGACGAAGATGCAATTTCTTGAAGACGACCACAAAAGAATGGAACCGGTCCTATTCTGCCGGAAGAAATTCTGGGCAATCCTCTGAATGATGAGAGATACATGTACTTACACGACTAGTTTGTATCATCCCTAGATCCCCAATGGGGATACCCTCTCATCCAACAACACAAGAGAAAACAAAGAATGTGAGTATGTTTCATTGCTTATGTATATTTTAGAAAAGCAGCTTTCACTCTTACAAACTGTCTTCTCCTAGACTTGCTTGCTGCTACATTCATATCAATATCAATAGGTGTATATTTTTGTTTCCTTTGTAACACTGATTCTTATCCATGGAAAGTTAAATTCTCTCTCTCTCTCTAGATAGTATGGGATGAATTGACTGCATTTTTTTTCACATGTAGACAAATTTTTATTAACTTGAAGAGAGATATACCTATTCACTGTTCCAATTTGAAGATGATTTGACAATTGAAATGACTATCCCCACGCTTGTCGGGAGATTTGACAATTGACATGACTACCGTCCTATTTTTGTCTTTGGAAAAACAATGTTTTTTTGCATTTATAACCCAATCCTAAAATTTTTCAAATTTTCAGCTGTCACTTAATATTAACAACAAATTTTCATCTTCAAAATTGATTCTTTGAACAATAAAAAAAACGAAAAAGTTGTGCCTGCCTCTTCTCCTGCCTTCGCAACAACATAGCTGGAACTGCTCGATGCCCTGCCCACCCGCAACGCAGCCTCGTTTGCAGTACCTCGTTGCATGACGCATTGAAGGCTGTGTTGCGGATACTCTTAACCAAACTTATTTGATAAATTTCATACTTACAACTCATTTGACGGTCATTGGGTAGAAGGAACCTCTTTTGGCTTAAAATTTTGAAATTTCATGTCCCATCATAGTGGTATATTTCAAAATTTTAGTTTTCGAACTAGTGGTATTTTTTTTTTCTCTTTTTGTCCACCAATCTAACTTTGACGGCTCAGTCAAACAATATTAAATGTAAATAATAAAAATTCAATCATGTTAAAATAAATCCAAGCGCCAAAGGTAGTTGATGTAGAGAAACACAGATGCTAAATTTTGATTGGAGCATACAAAAGAGTGGGAGGGCCTCTTCCTTTGATTTTAACAAAAAAGTGTACCCTAAAAAGTCATTAATCCTTTCTAGTAGTGAAGAAAATGAAGCATCAATTAGATATGATCTCTATTTCATGGAAAAGAGTTACCCTACAACTTCCACTAAAAGCCCACAAAAACAAAACGCCAAACACCAATTCAAGAACTCATAAATCAATTGGGCCCATAACCTCATGCAGACAACCTTTTCAACTGTGTATCGGTCAGATTTGTTCAGAAAAAAATCGGTCAAAGAAAGACTGATCGATGTAAAGAAGAGAGAGAGACCAAAAATTCTTTTACATTTAGGATGTGATTGACATTATTACGTTCTATAACTATGGTAATGTATTTGCACAAAATGGCTATACTAAATAGACTATGTGGCATCCAAATTAGAATGGATTTAGGAGGGAAATCTGAGAGAGCTTCAACAATCAAATTAGATTTGTTTTTTGTTGAAAACTTAAAATTAGGTATTTTATCGGAATTTCTTTGACTTCAACACTTCTTCGCATTAGCCAGAAATTTTGGACTTTGATTGCCTCAATATTCAAACAACTCCAGTTTAATTAGATTGAATTTAACAATGGATCAGATCGAACATAGGAGTAATTTATTGTGCGAGAATTTGTGAAAATAAAAATGAGAAAATATAAAATATGACATGGAAATCAGTGCCTTTATATCAGCTTTCACCAAACATTTTATTTGCTGAATCGAACTGAACATCAATACACAATACAAAATGTCATGTAACGAAGTGGGAGAGAGAAAAAGGTAGTGTGTTATCGACACGTGTCAAGTAGATATAGGGTGGTAGAGTAGGGGGGTGGGGGTACAATCGTGTGGCTGACAGCAGTTGTGTCTGCAGATCCTTTTTTCTGAGACTGACATAGAGAGGTCAAGATCATAAGTCATTGTCATATATACTTCACTTGTCAAATCGAACGAGTAGCAACAAATTGAATGAAATGAAAGTTGAGTGTGTTTTTTTTCGGATCTAGAATTGTTACAAATATTAGGATAAAAGAATAATAAACATTCAATTTCACAATTTTATGGTAAATATTAAAGACCAAGAGGTATTCTATACTTTATTTTTATTTAAATAAAATATGTGCATCCTATGCACAAGGATTAGATTCAATTCTTAAGGCGGATAAATAATAACATAGGATGAATCATTCAATAAGTGTAAAAGTTAGTGGGACACGAGTCCTAATTTTATATAGTTATAATCTAATGTGAGCGAGGTGAGACGTGCAAAATATAGCTCTTTTGTTAAATAATCACAACTTTTTCCATAAGATTCCGATTAAGACTTGCAAAATATAGCTCTTTTGGGGAAGAAGAGATTATTTTCCTTAAGGGACTGGTTGAAAATAATAATTTAGGCTATTTTTTCCTTCAAAACTCAACAAAATCGTCAAAACATCCAATTGGTGAAAATGTATAGTATAACAAAGGAAAATTAGTCTAAAACGAATGAAGAAAAATTACTAACCCGTATATCACATTGTCAAGAAGCTCTAGCAAGTATATATAGTGTGACTTTGTCTCTTACTCAAGTGTATATACTAAAAGCAAAGCACCATGAAATATCTACCATAAGCTTGCTCAAAATGTAACTTCTCCACTACTAAAATATAAATGTAACCTTAAAACTACTACATTACCATTATTATTTCAATTAAAAGTATGATTACAAAAATATTACACCAATGAATTAATTCAATTATTATGTCACAGTTAATTGACTTTAATTAATAAGTTTTAAATTCTATAAATTTTTTCTTGATAATTTTTTAAAACACAAAATATGTAATCTAGCAGAAATCATATTCCCTTGAGTCATAAATTATAATCCTTACAACGTTATTTTCCTCGACAAATAAACCAGCTCCAATGTTATGTAAGGTAGTATTATCACACAAAACCACCAAGCAAAACACAAGAGCCAAAAATCATTAATAGATAGAAGATGATATTTTAAGGAAAATTAAGAAAATATTGTCGTTGTGTATATATATTTTTAATAAGAAATTATGTGTCGATATATAAGGAATTATCAATAATAACTGCTACTGCAACATATGTGTATACACTAAACAGAACTGGAACTAAGTATAAAATTGTAATTTTGAATCAAACCACCTATTAAAAGACGAACAAACGTGTATAAAAGACACTATTGATAGCTTAAGGTGTTGCTTAATTATGTATCAAGAAGTTAAAAAAAATTGATTTGGTGATTATGGAGAACTTATGCCTTGTGGAGAACTACTTATACTTATCAGTCTCAATTTCATTTGAGAAATGTTTTACTGTTTTTTACCGCCAAAATAGAATATCACATGCAAGAATTCAGAAATATCCCCATTGGATTGTTATTAGAATCTCATACAAATTACAAAATGTGATTGGACCGGTCGTAGCCTGTTTGGATGGCCTAGTACTAGTAGTGGGGCGACAACAAACTTATGATTATATTCCAAAGTCACCTTTAAAATACCTAAATATCAGTATATTCTACCGGAGTAGTACACTTTTATCTCTCACTATTTGTATGCAATGTCGGATTCAAGAAGACATGAGCTTAATTAAGTAGCCCCGTCCAAAAATGCGGGGACTACCAATCAAAACCATTTATTCATAAATAGCGAAATACTCTAAATTTATAAAACAAAGTCTTCGTCAAAGTTTTTCATTTGCGCCCGCCAATATCTATTTGCCATTTATTGAATCGATAATGGATGTTCAAAACCACAAAACTAAAGAGTGGTTACAAAGCATAAGAACACATAAATTTGTTTTGGTATAAGCTATATATCAAATTTCTAAGTTTAGAATTTTGAGACAATATTTTTTCCATGATCTGGTTATAAGATTATCCAAATCTAGTTATTAGTTGTAGCCAAAAAAAAGAAAAAGAAAAATCAACACTAGGGTTGTTGATAGGGTGTGCCGCTCTTTTTAGCTACCTTATGATTTGAAGAATCCTTTATTAACAAGACTTCCAAAGTCCAAAGATTTGTTACTGTCATTTCTTATAATATGATATCCATAAAGTTATACAGTAAAATTGTACAGTTTCGCAAGCTTTAAATGGGTCTATTTTTCAATTAAGTAATGAATTCTCTTTCTTTTTAGTCTCTTTTAGTGTTTTCTTTATTTTAATTTCTCTTTGTTTCCCTTTTTCTGTTCTTTTACTAGTTGCTTTTTATAAATTCTTATCTCTAACTTACACTACTCGCGCATGCAACCAAACCTGAATCTTCATTAATCCTTATAATAATTAATACTAGTACATCACACAAAGAGCTAGATGATGGGAATATTAAATACTAGGATTCGTCGATGCACGCCCAACTTTTTTTAGTAATCTTGCCCGTTTTGGACTAAAATCCTCATAATTTAATTTTTGGAACAACGTAAAAGGCCTTATATTAATGGAATTGGAATTACTTATAACTTTACTTATTTCCGGATATCGGATGGTTAGCACCAAAGATTGTATGTTGTATTTTAACTATCATTGTCTTCAAATTAACTATTCATCACATATATAAATATTGTAATACATCAAGAAAACGTTGTTTTCATACAAATCCTTTTGAGTTTGAACCTTTTTTTTTGTGTGTTACCAAATACTATCACTTATAAAAGATGTGGGCACATCTATGTTTAGTCATAAACCGAAAGGCATAGCTAGGGGGACATTATATTATCAATATTTGCATATTTGGGTACTGCGTAATAATCATGTTTATAAACAAGTGAAAACGTTCTACTTTAGGCAGGTTAGCTATTTAATTAACAATATAATCATGCTTCGTAAAATCATAATCACCCATTATAGAAAGCCACTAACAATAAAATATAGAGAAAAATGATACACCCAAAATGCTCTAGAAAAGTATTGTTCTAAATATAATATTATGAGTGATTGATGTCCTCTTTCTAATGTTGGTATATCATGGGACACAAAGATGAAATAATTGACGAATTTTATTCCTTTTTTCCCCAATTTGGAAACCTTTAGGTTGAACAAGCTAAGACATCATGAAATAAATTAATACTATCATCTTCTCAATTAGGTGATGGCATCCAATTAAGTTCTCTCTCAATTTCTAAATGTAAATGAAGTTGTCTCTCAATGGGGGCCATATTTTTAATTAGCGTTTGATTAAAGTATCAAGAAAAAAAGTTAAATGATTTTTTACCTTGGATGTGAAACTACTTACAAGATATCTTCTTCTAAGTAATGTTTTTATAAAGAAAAAAAGCGTTGTGTTCAGTCAAACCAAAAAAATAAGAAAAAAAAACTTTTCGTACACATTTTGATTGTCATCCTCATATATCTAGAGTGAATATTGTTGGAATTACAATAAAAACAAAAATACAAAATAATTAAATTACAAAACTGTCGGAGTATCAGAGAAATAGTGCAAAACAAAAACATCAATTAAAAATACAAATAAAATAATTAAATTATAGGAGTAGTAAACTCGTTTAATATTAGACAAACAGTGCCAAAATACATCAATTCGAAATACTTCTAATATTATAGGAGTAGCGAATTAAGTAAAAAACAAATGCTTTATCTAAAATAACAAAAAACAAAAAAACACAAGAGATTAAAATCAAAAGAGCTGCCCATAACCTGGCATAGTTCACCAATCTCATCTATGAGAAAATATGATAACCACAAAAAAGTAAGAAACAAAGTAAACAACTCCTATATTCTTAAACTACGCTAGCTGGTTTCAAGACTTTAAAATGACTACTATAATGCGGCAGTCGACAACAACTGATAATTCCTCCGTCTCATAACGCGTGAGTCATTTCTTTTGAACACAGATTTTTACGAGTGAAAAAAAGTAGAGAGAAAAATAGGAGATTTTTAAGAGCCCAAGACTGATATAATAGAGTAAGAAAAATATAGAATATTATTTTTTGCTAATAAAGGAAATGTTTTACTTATAATGAGACGATCTAAAAAGAAATACACCTCACTTATAACGGGGCAGAGGGAGTACATCAAATATATGAGATAAATTGACTCGCTGAATTAAGATGTCATCGGCAACTAGGAGTAAGAGGAAACAACAAAGAAACACTTAAAAAAAATGCCACAATTAAAGGTAAACCACAAAAAAATAAACAATTGAAACTAGAAAGTTGATCGAATAACTACATATGAGGAGAGGAGATTTTTATCTTATGTTAGAGGTGGAAAAAAACAAGATGTAGCTGAAATGAATTCTAATCCAAAAAAACCAAAATGAAGTGAATCGAACCCAAAGTTTATTGTTAAATAAGAAAGACAAATGATTTTTACATTTAGTCAAAACTGGCCAACCTCTATATCTATCTAAATAACTAATAAATGAAGAAATTATTGTTTGCATTACTATATTCATAGTTTTGATTCATGGTGAATCTTACATTAATGAAAAAATCTATTGGTTGACTACTTTATATAAATGAAATATTAATACTACACGTAATTGAAAATGGTCTACTAGTCTTGGTATATATAATATGTACATATATATTCTTTCGACCTAATGTTCCATAGACCAAAATTGACAACTATGCGTACATAATACTCCCTCCGTCTAACTTTAGGAGTCCTGATTTATTATTTTTAGGTGTTTCATTTTAGAAGTCCCGATTAAAATATTTTATAAATGATAATAGTTCTCATATTACCATTATCATTTTTTCACTCGCATTTTATTATAAAACTAATATTCAAAAATAAGACTCATATTCTATTATTTTTTTCTTCAATTTTTCTTTACATTTCTTAAATTTCGTCATCAACTCACTTATAAAATGAAAACGAGGAGCAGTATTTCATATTCGCAAACATAAAACCGGTGGAAGTGTGGTAAATCTAAAAGGACACTGATGTGGATTTAGCAATGGGGCGAACTGATGGGATGAATGAATTGACAAGTCAAATGTCTAATCGAAGGACTTGAAATCATAAGACTGTCAGTCTTGTAACGTCAATCATAAATATATACTCAATCCGTCCCAATAACATTTGAAACGATACAAGTTTTAATATAAAATTGATAAAATAAAAGAGAAATAGAAAGAAAAAGTGATTGGAGTATTGTTAGTGGAGAATAAGACACACCCATTAGAGAGAAAAAACTTTCCTTAAATAGAATTTGTCTATTTTTAAGAGACATACCAAAATAACAAATATGGTCTATTATTAAGGGACGGAGGGAGTATATTCTGGGTAGTGATAATCTGGGGCAAACAACATCTTTCCTACAAACTTCAAACTGTAATCTGGACCATTAGATTTCAAAATTTGTAGTCAACAGATGACAAATAACGTCAACAGAAAATGTCAATACAACTTCAATCAGTTGACAATGTTGACATTGCATTTACATTTTCCGTTGATGTTATTTGTCATCCGTTGACATCAAAGCTTGAAATCTAACGGTGCAGATCATAGTTTGAAGTTTATACAGTATATAGAATCTGCATTTGATTACCTCCCTATACACACTACAATTTATTTTCCTTTGAGTTGTTAATAAAGGAATTGTTTAAATAATACTCCCTCCATCACTAAGTAGATACTATGATGTGCATTGCATTTACATTTTCCGTTGATGTTATTTGTCATCCGTTGACATCAAAGCTTGAAATCTAACGGTACACATCATAGTTTGAAGTTTATACAGTATATAGAATCTGCATTTGATTACCTCCCTATACACACTACAATTTATTTTCCTTTGAGTTGTTAATAAAGGAATTGTTTAAATAATACTCCCTCCATCACTAAGTAGATACTATGATGTGGATCCATGTAATTTATGATCCATTTCCCAAGAATGTATCCATTTATGATGCTTGAACTAGATATTTTTGCGAGATAGGTTTTCAATTTCACAACACAAATCAAAGATAATAAAGTGATCCAACCACAAAAATTGAATCTAAACAAGAAAGGATGGTAGATTAGAGATGGAAAGCATGTGTTAATGATGAGATAAAAGAGCTACAACCATAGGACCTTGACCAAAACAATGGAAACAACTCTAGGCAACTTCCAATAGCTCTATATCACCTTGGCTCCACTACTCAATGGATACACTCCATTGATGCATACCTCTACTTAATCAATCTATGGAATTGAAACAAGCAACCTTCAAGGAAGGAATTGGATACATTCCTCAAAGAGGAAAAACTCACTAGGGAGATAACTTTAATTCAATCACAATCTAGCAAATGAAATGACATGAAAAGGTACTATTTATACTAAGGGTCCAAAAATAGAAAATCGGCCCACAAAATCTAAGTGTCGGGACGAAACGCCCGGTCCGGGCGTTCTCTCGGGAAATCGCCGCTTCGCCATTTCGTCCGGTCGAGCGTTTTTCACAGGCAAAAATGCCCGACCCAGGCGTTCTCTCTGGAATCTTCACCATTTCGCCCGGTCGGGCGTTTCTCACAAGTAAAAACGCCCGACCCGGGCGTTCTCTCTGGAATGCTCGGTTGGCTCTCGTTTTTCAGCACGATCCTCAACTTCGGCTTCTCCATCGTCCTAGGCTCCTCCTGCATGGACTTTTGAATGAATTCTCCGTCGTCCATCCCAAAGCCGCCTCGTCATGGTCCTCGTCG
The DNA here is from genome assembly GCF_029641045.1 of Salvia hispanica. Taxonomy (NCBI): domain Eukaryota; kingdom Viridiplantae; phylum Streptophyta; class Magnoliopsida; order Lamiales; family Lamiaceae; genus Salvia; species Salvia hispanica. The sequence continues at coordinate 36,672,696 of NC_142696.1, forward strand.
TGGGTCCGCCACGTGAGTTCGTATCATACTATGTCCAATCCATCTCCTTCCCTGCACATAAATTCTTCCATTCAATATTTCACACATAAATTCCTCCATCTTTCATAGGAGCGGAGCACTGAAAATCCGGATAAGAGAAGACCTGATGATACACGATTCAACTTTGGGTTTCATTTGTTTACTTTATGTCTCGTACTTTAGTAACTACTTCCTCCTACCCAACAAAGTTGAGTCAAAACTTTTGGGCACAGAGATTAAAAAATACTCCATCCGTCCACGAAAATTTGTCCCAGTTTTCCATTTCCGTCCGTCCCCCAAAATTTGTCCCATTTCACTTTTACCATTTTTGGTAGTGGACCTCATATCCCACTAACTCATTCATACTCACATTTTATTATAAAACTAATACTTTAAAAGTAGGACCCACAATCCACTAACTTTTTCAACTCACTTTCTATTACATTTCTTAAAACCCGTGCCCGGTCAAACCGGGACGAATTTTCGTGGACGGAGGGAGTAGTTTTTTAATGAATTATATGAAAATAAAGTAAAATAAGAGAGAGGAAAAAGTAAGAGAGATAACAGAAAGTAAAATAGGTGATGGAAAAAATTAAGAGTAATTATATCTTTTGTCTTTTGTCTAAAAAGAAAATGACTCAACTTTGTTAGGACGTCCCGAAAACGATTACGACTCAACTTAATTTGTTGGGACGGAGGAAGTATTTTTCTACTAGTCTATGAGCACTAAATTGTAAGAATTTTAGGGATTGATAGTAATTGACTTTTATGTAGTTCCATTTGAGGTTTGATGTTCATAACTCATTTCGCTTGATTATTCCCGAACTTTTATTCAACTGATTGACTGTTACCTTGATTGACGTGAATCACTAATCGGTGATAACTTTGATTGGTTCATCTTATGTGTATATACAATATTTATGGGATGAGTGGTGATACACAATAAAGAGAAATCCTAGTAAAGCTTGAGTCGGGTGAACGTAAAACTAAATAATTAGAATAACTTAAGAGTCAGTGAAACCAATTCGTTGGAATTATTCGTTACCTGATTTATTTTATGTGTTTCTTTTCTTTATTTTTTCCTAATTTTATAAATTCAAACCCAAAAACATTTGTCTCTAATAGTATAAGATTCTTAGCATATGATAGCATGTTGCAATCTTATTCCTCGTGTTCGATATCTCAACCTTTAGCTATATTAGTATACTTGCAATTAGCTTTAATGCTAATAAGTACTCCCTCCGTCCCATAAAAGTTGAGTCGTATTCCTTTTTAGTCCGTCCCAACAAAGTTGAGTCATTACCTTTTTTAACTAAAGACAAAACATTTAATCACTCTTATTTTATTCCATCATTTACTTTACTCTCTCTTATCTTTCCTACTTTTTTCATCTTTCCTATTTATTTAATATAAATTCTTAATCTCCGTGCCCAAAAGTTTTGTCACAACTTTTATGGGACGGAGGGAGTAATAACTAGTGCATCAGTGATGCACAATTTATTAGTTAGCACTAAAAATACTCGCAAGTATACAAGGTAAATCTAGTATAACTAAATGTAAGCACAAAATATAGAACACGAGTAATAAGTTTACAAACTGGCTATCAAATACTTAACATCATATAATATTTGGAGAAGCGAGGTTTTAAAACAAGCAAATAATTAAAGTAAATGAACATGGAGATAATTAAAGAACAATGGAGACAAGGGAATTCCAGGGATATGATTTCACTAATTTAATCTATTTAAACCACAATTATGATATCCAAAAAATGACTTTGGGGTTACTAGAGGATTCACCTAATTGCTGCTTTCGACCGAACAATATTTATTACTAGCATTAAGGTTGTCAATCTTATCCAATAACTCCCAACAAATTAATTAGAGCCTTAAAAGCCCTCACGCTTAGGTTTACCCTTTTGGGTATTAACTGTAGTAATTCTAGTCTAACACGTGGATCCTCTCATGATTCCAACACAGGCCATTAAATAATACATATGTTGTGTCACTCAACTAGAAGCACTATCCACAAAATTGAACGAAATAAATCAAGTCTTGGATATCAAAAATCGGTATTAAATAAAAACATAAAAAGTTTTTTAGAGATTTTCTTGGAACTCTACAAATTAGTTACCCATAGACAAGGTAACAAAATTTATAATAATAATGAAGAAAACATAAAAATAGTCAAAAGACAAAATCCAAATGAGTGAATGTTGAAGTTTTCGTCTTTAATCTTGCCTTGCTTTCAAAACTCCAAGTTGAATGGTAGTGGAATGATGATGATGATGGAATGGTGTATTTCTTGGATGGAGATTTCTCTATTGAAAGTTTGGACATCTTCTATGTTGAATTATGAGGAGTATTTATAGACTCTGTGGCGAATTATTTAATAAGATAACAATTCTAATTTAGAGTGGTAAGTGTTGGGCATATTAGGGGTAAATGCACTCGTCGCATAAACTCAACGGACTGCTGACTTCATCTTAGTGGGTCGCTGACTTTCTCTTGGACTCTCGGCATTAAATTCGGCGGATCGCTGGGCGGGAGGTCGGCTTTGGCTTATTTTGCACAACGGGCCGCTGGACCTCCATCGATCATTGGCGCTCGACAGCCAGGATCAGCGGACCGCTGAATAGTCCGAATCCTTTGAACTTAAATCTCGACTTTTTTCTGTCCTCTTCTGTATCATGCACATTTCTCACAAAACACGTACCAAATTGTACAAATAATGCAATTAAAGAACATATGTTGCATGAAAGATAGTCAAAACAAGACAAATCTAGGTCTTAAAAGCTGCCAAATTCATTTATCAATCAGTACGAGATTTACGCCACCGTCCCACTTAAGATGACACACTTTCCTTTTTAGTTTGTTCCAAACAAGATAACACATTTCTATTTTTGGAAACTTTCTCTCTCCAATTAATACATACAAGGACTTTTTTTTCTCTCTTCAATTAATATTCAATTGTCTTTCTCTCTCTCCATTTAATACTTGCACTCACATTTTCTCTCCAATTAAACATATTAACCAACAATTCTTTAAATTCCGTGACAACTAAGAAATGTGTCATCTTAGCCGGGACGGAGGGAGTATAATTGAAGGAAAATAACAAATAAGAATAAAAATGAAATATAACTATGAAAACAATAAAATAAACCAAATTGTAAGTCAAGTCGGAGAAATCTTATGTCTCGGTGGGTGTTCTTGGATCGACACATTATTCACAAAGACAAATGGCTTCATCATAGCGTCCAGAAGCACTCAAATCTGCTAGGCATTGGCGAACTTAACATTGTTACAGATCTCCACCTCTGAAGCCAACTAAGCTAGCCCGTGCGGGCAAAACTTAACATCATTATGGGAATCGTGAGCCGATAAACTTCTAAACAAATGCAAAGAGATATATGCACAATGGAAAAGAAAAAGATTGATAAATTAAATACTTCGTGGAATAATTATGTATTTCCTCTCATGGAGTGGAATGCCGTTCAAAAGGGTCGATATGAAGTTGTGAATGATAATGTCCTACCTCACCACTTGGTCAATCAGGCATATTGATCTTTCAAAGATTGAAGCCAATTTGGGTGTTCGAAAAGCAACAACTCTTTTGACATCTTGGCATTTTAGTTTGAATATATTGTTTATGGATAGAAAAAATTTGTGTTCTTCTTGTAGAGCCCAAAATACCGATGATGAATTTTCATGACAATTATAAAATTAATGGAAAATTAAGATGGAAAGTTGACATCACAACAAGACGATTATAAAATTAATGGTAAGTTGAGATGGAACCATCAATAAGTATAAGCTTATCGCTTGAATATTTTTATAGATTAATACTCCATTTATTGCGGCGTGTTTACGTATTAATACAAATTAATAATCCCTCCGTTACGCGGTAGTTGAGTCATTTTGTCATTTCGGTACGTTCCATAATAGTTAAGTCATTTCCTTTTATAGCAAAAGTCAACACATTTCTTATCTCTTACTTTACTCTTTTAATTTATTCTTTCTTCATCTCTCTTTTTTCACTTTTTACTTTATTCTTTCTTTATTTAACACACTTAACACAATTTTTCTTAAATCCCATGCCGAAAAGAAACGCCTCTACTACCGCGGAACGGAGGGAGTAGTATCTTATAATTTTAGCTACTACTATTTGGCAATTAATTACCCACCGACACGCAATGCTATTAGGAATTTAAGATTGTATTCCTATATATCTACCACCTTTCTTGGCTTTTATTAATCCTACTCAAGCAACATAACATATAGTATTATTTTTTATCCCTATAAATCCTTTGTCTTTTCGTTCATAACTGTAGACCTCAAAAAAGTTAGAAGGCTGTTGCTTTTTTGACATCTTATAACTTAATAACATAACTACTTATAAATTAATAACGATAACAAACTACTATTCTATCATCATTGTAGTTATTAACATTACTATTACTTTGTATTATAGAAATCTAGTGGCTGGTATCACTGTTATATTTTGAATAGTAGGGGCATTATTTTCTGATTTACAATATTGTTTTGGTAAAGTAATAAATAGAATATTAATATCTGCACAGACATACTACTCACTTATTTGATATGGTAATAGATAGTATATTAAGAGTTTCACTTTTTTCTGTTCCCCTTTTTTGGGTGAAAATAATTTTGCCATTCATTTTCAGCAGTGGCTATGAGCAGTATCAGCAGTAGGACTACATATAATTATATATGGTTATAATTAAATGACCCGCTATAAATATTCTAAGTTGCCGATATAAATTTGGTATATATATTTACATGGCCTAGCTATTATTTCCTACAACTCATGATAAAAGTTCTTTTGGAATAGTGGACACATACTCCATCCATCCGCCATTAGAAATCTCATTTCTTGGCAGCACGAATTTTAAGAAATATTAAGAAAAGTAGGTGGAAAAAAGTTAGTGGAATAGGGTCCATCCAACTTATATACTCCCTCTGTATTAAAAAAATAGAAACATTTGAAACGACACGGGTTTTAATGTACAATTGGTAAAGTAAATGAGAAGAATTGGAAAAGTAAGAAAGAGGAAAGGAAAAATGAGTAAAGTAAGAGAGAGGAAGAGAAAAAGTAGTGAAAGTAGAGTTAGTGGATTATAGGGTCCATGTCCTAAAATAGAAGATTCTAAAGTTTCTATTTTTAACGAACGACCCAAAATGAAAATAGTTGCTATTTTTAAAAAACAGAGAGAGTATATTAGTTTTAAATGAAATTTGAGTGGAATGAGTTAGTGGAAGGTGAGATCCTAATACCATTTATGGAAAAGTGAACCGGGACTCTTATTCGCGGGCGGACTAAAACGGAAAAACAGAACTCCTATTTGCGGACGAAGGGAGTATTAATTATAAAAGAAATACACTTAAATTAAGCTTAATTAATGATAATTCATCTAGCTAGTTTAATGAAATACATTTAAGTCTTTTCAATTCACTACTGATCTCATATTTATTAAAATAATAATATAATGAATTGAAGTGTTCTATTCCATTTTATTATGCATCACTAATAAGAATTTTCCTAAAAATAATAGCAACCCACCAATTAGTACGAAGATCGCATGATTATCATTTTGTTGCAAATTAATCCATCATAAAGTGAAAAAATCAAGACCATTACAACTACCCAAATTAGTCACAAAGACGTTTTTTAAAATGATAAACATTGGTTCCTCATTTATCCTCGGACTATTGGAGTGACGTAGACATTTCAAATGTCTACCTTAAGATTAATTTGGAAGCAATTAACAATCGTGTAAAATTTTAAAATAGTTGAAATTGAGTTTTAGTTGAAATATGCAAAGCTAGAAGTTGGTGAAAGTGCTTGTGTTTAGGTGCGTTTATCTCCGTTCAAAAAATCAATAAAATAATATAATTGTCAATGTAAATTAACAATATTGTTATTGGTGGAGTAAAATTAACCATATTATATTAGTATGAGTTTATTTGTCCTTATCAGATTTTAAATAAATTAATTGACGAAAGTGGGGACATCTAGTGATATGCCTATATATATAAATTTTTAGAATGTTTTCCCTGTAGGTGGCTTAAAGTATATATAGAACGGTTGTTAAAATTGGTATGCGAAGTACAAATAATTGAAGTAACATTATGTCGTAATAGTAACATACCAAGTTGTAGTGATGCACGCTTACAGAATTATGATGGTTGTTGTAAGCCGTTTCTCCAATTTTTCTGGTATGAATTTAATAAGAGGTAAACTTTATAATTAAATTCACATTAATTATATGTGTATATCTTAATGTACAATAGGCTGGAAACTACCCATACAATATCATCGAATTTTATTCATTGTTTCTCGATTTTATATAATTTCTCATATTCCAATTGAAAGTAACGTTTTTTTTCAAAAAAAGAAAGAAAAGAAAGACGTCTATACAATGTGTAAATTAATTTGTTGTGAAAATGTAATTTGATGGAACTATAATTCGACTGTAACTTGAAAACTTTTTAAGTTTCACCATCCATTTTATTTTATTTTTAGAAGATAGAGTTGCAATCGATCTGTGTACGTACGTACTACTACTAATTATAAAAAGTACATGGCCTCTAATCTGTTCAAAAATCAAGGTTTGTGGAAATGAGCTAGGATTACTAAATACTCCATTAGGTTAGCTGCATGCAATAAAAGCTACACGCTAATCCAGCTCGTTAAAATTTACTAAGTTTGATAATACTCCCTCGCCAAATAGTTTGTCCCATTTTCTTATTTCGGTCCGTCCCACATAGTCTGTCTCATTTCACTTTTTACCATTTTTAGTAGTAGATTCACATATTCTACTAACTCAATCATACTCACATTTTATTATAAAACTAATATATAAAAGTAGGACCCACATTCCACTAACTTTTTCAACTCACTTTTCATTACATTTCTTAAAACCCATGCCCGGTCAAAGTGAGACAAACTATCTGGGACGAAGGGAGTATGAAGCACTTCCTCCATCTCCTTAGGTAGTAGATATTCCCTCCATCTTTGAAAATTTGTCACTTAATTATTTCCATTTTTGTCCATCTCTAAAATTTGTCACCTTTCACTTTTATCAATTTTTGTAGTGAATCTCACATTCCACTAACTCATTCACACATTTTATTAGAAAACTAATATATAAAAGTAGGACTCACATGTCACTAATTTTTTCAACCAATTTTCTATTATATTTCTTAAAACTCGTGCCGAGTCAAATGATGACAAATTATTAAGGACGGAGAGAGTATTTATTTTTGGCACAAGATTTAAGAAAGTTATGTTAAGTAGATTAAGGAAAGAGAGAATATAGTAAGAAAAAGAATAAACTGAATTTCAATTCAAATCCAACTCATTTGCTTGGTAAAATAAAGTACTTATATGAAATCGAATTTGAAGGAATTGCGCACGGACACTTATTCAATACACTTATACACACACTTATTGAATATATACAATACACACACCAACTTAAAATCACAATACGCAGCAGAAACATTGTGTACATACTGCACCACACACAATACATACACTTAGTGTGTGTAGTATTTGTATTGTGAGTGTATGTGTACTGCGTGTATTTTTTGTGAGTGTGCATTGTGTATGTGTATTGTATGAGTGTGTATGTACCGCCGCATGTAGAATTTGTGTGTATTGTGTATGCAGTATACATGTATGTGTTGTATGTGCACAATGTGTATCATGGGAATGTTATCTTTTTTGTGCATACAAAATCAAAAGGTGGTGCTATAATTTAAACATTTTTAAAATTGGTTCTAATTTGCTACAAGATCCAAATCAATATTGTAAACAATTATCACTAAAAATAAAATGAAGAAAACTTTGCCATTGACCTAAATCATGTGCATACTTAATACACCTACATTAATCTTGTTTTCCCACCCAAAAAGTAAGACGAAATAGACCACTGCCTTATCCTCATGTATATACACCGCAATTAGGCACTAGTCCAAGGACCATCCACAAAATAATTCCCACCATTTTGATCCCAATTCTCTTAATATAAGCTTTTGTGTGACAATAATTATGAAATAAAAACCCATTTTCCCCCAAAAATAACCTCAGCCGCCTACATTATCCCTTTCCTCCATCGCTTGAAATATCTTGTCATCTTACGAGAAATAGGCACAGTAGAATCATCAGCAGCATCATCATCACCATCAAGAAACTTGGCAGAACTGATCAAGAATGATTAGCAGCTGAAACCAACCAATATTTGTTTTTTCATCACTGTTAGTATTTATTAATTTCTCTCTTCTTCAATTCTTGTGCACCACCCACTTTACACAAAATCTTATCACCAAAAAGCACAACCATTTCTCCTTCTGCTTCGACACATCTGTCATCTACAGCGAATAAACACAGTAACCTTCTGTCTCTCTCTCTCTACAAACATGAGCCCTGACGACTCCTTAAGATCTCTCTCTCTAGACTACCTCAACCTCCTCATCAACGGCCAAGCCTTCAGCGATGTCACCTTCAGCGTTGAAGGCCGCCTTATCCACGCTCACCGCTGCATTTTAGCCGCCCGCAGCGCCTTCTTCCGGAAATTCTTCTGCGCCCCGGACTCCGGCGGCCTCGACCCGCTCCGATCGGGCCAGGCTCGCCAGGTCATCCCCGTCAACTCTGTCGGCTATGAAGTTTTCCTTCTCATGCTTCAGTTCTTGTACAGCGGCCAAGCCTCGGTTGTACCTCACAAGCACGAGCCCCGCCCTAATTGCGGGGAGAGGGGCTGCTGGCACACGCATTGCTCCTCCGCCGTCGATCTCGCCGTCGACACGCTCGCCGCCGCTAGATCCTTCGGCGTCGAACAACTCGCTTTGCTCACTCAGGTTAATTTTGTTATCTCTCTCTCTCTCTCTCTCTCTCTCCATGGTAGATTGATCTGGATGAAATTCAATTCAATTTCTGCCGTAATTTGATCTGGAAAAGGTTTTGATCTCTTGATTTCATGTAAAATTTGTGAATGAAAGACATCTTCTTCTCTGATCTAATCAAATCCGTTCTTCTCCACAAAACCCCAACCATTTCCCCCAAAATTGTAAAACCTAATTTTAAACGAATTGAATTCAATTTTGCAGAAGCAGTTAACGAGCATGGTGGAGAAAGCTTCGATCGAAGATGTGATGAAAGTCCTAATCGCGGCGAGAAATCACGACATGCAGCAGCTATGGAACACCTGCTCTCACCTCGTCGCGAAATCGGGGCTGCCGTCGGAGATCCTGGCCAAGCACCTCCCAATGGACGTCGTCTCCAAAATCGAGGACCTCCGCCTCAAATCCTCCCTCTCCCGCCGCCCGATCCTCCCCAGCCACCACCACCTCTGCGCCGCGGCGGATCTCGAGGAGCAGAAGATCCGCCGCATGCGCCGCGCTTTAGACTCCTCCGATGTGGAGCTCGTGAAGCTGATGGTGATGGGAGAAGGCCTCAATCTCGACGAGGTCCTCGCTCTCCACTACGCCGTGGAGAATTGCAGCAGAGAGGTCGTGAAGGCGCTGCTCGAACTCGGCGCCGCCGATGTGAACCTCCGCGCGGGCCCCGCGGGGAAGACGCCGCTCCACGTGGCGGCGGAGATGGTGTCGCCGGACATGGTGGCGGTGCTGCTCGACCACCACGCCGATCCGACGTGCCGCACCGTGGACGGCGTGACGCCGCTGGACGTGCTCCGAACCCTAACTTCGGATTTCCTGTTCAAAGGCGCGGTACCTGGATTGAACCACGTGGAGCCGAATAAGTTGAGGCTTTGCCTCGAGCTGGTGCAGTCCGCGGTTATGGTGATCACTAGAGAGGAGGGGAACTCGTCGGAGCCGCCGTGCACCGTCCCGATTTTCCCCCAAATTAGCGATGATAATAGCGGCGGGGGAATGGCGCGGCACGGTAATGCCATGTATCATCACCTCTCACTTGATCAGTATTGACTTCTTCACTCTATCTCTCTCTCCCTCTCAAGGTAATAATGTGTGATCATCAGAATCCATGCATGGAGCTAAATTAGTTGATTAACTTTTATTATTTGTTTTCAAGCACTTTTCCATATATATTTTCTTCTTTTTTTTTCTAAATTTATTTCTGGATTATTGTTAATTATAAACGATTCTGTTGATTAATTGCCAACGTTGATCAATTACTAATTAGCTTAGATTTGTGTTATTTAAGTGTTGCATTTACCAAGGTTAATTAGTATTTTCTCTTCAAAAAACCTTCATTTTATAAAAAATTGATTTATATCCCACTTAAGAATGGAATGATGAATTTGGGATATAAATCTTGATTAACTGAAGATAAAGTACTTCAGTTAATTAATCGTTTCATTACAGATTATATATAGTATTAAGTATGACATGAATCACAAGTTGAAATGAAAATATTATTATATTCCGTTGTTATAACAAGAGTATATTTCAACATCGAGGCGATTTTTATTCTCTGCAAATTAAAAATGAAAGCGATATTCTCTGCGAATTTACATAATTAAAGATGGTAACTGATCCGATGTGATTACAATACAATGATTTCATTTTATGTATACAGATTGATGAAACAATACGAAATGATGGTCTGAACATTCTTGATTTGAGTTATCTTTGTAAGAAGTGTCGCTTTTGTATGTGTAAGAGGAGTTTCAGAAATCGAATTTGAGAAGACAGAGGTCAAAGACCTTCCTTAAGCTCTGTCAATTCAATCTGTTTTTTTGTTGGTAGAAATAAATATAATTACCCAAAGAGTACATTCAATAATGTTTTTGTTTGCATTTATGAGGATGTACGTTAGTTATCTATTCATATTTATTTCCATGCAGTCAGTGCACCTATATATCTATATTGCTATTAAAAATTATGTAGAATAATTAGTGATTTTGAGATCGAATCCAATGAATTTTTAAAATGGGTTTTTACTTTTTAGTCGCATCTTTATCTGATACCAAAGTGTTATTAATTATTAATTAGATGAATTTTTTTCAAGAATGATTATTTTTCTCCCTCGCCATAAAATTGAGTATTAATTCAATGGTAGTATCAGAAATCATCATAACTAAAATCTAAAACGAATCTCCACCAACTTAATTAGTCAAGGCAGTTGGAATATTTAATTATTTAACTGATAAAACGAATTACGAAGTTGCTTCGATAGGAATCTGGTATTTATTTCTTATGCTTCAGTTTGGATGTTTTCTTGATGGTAAAATATTAAATTGTCATAAATAGTTTGGGTTGATTCAGTCTCCATCTTCCACGAGTGCAGGAATAATTATAACTGGTTTCATTAACTTGATCCATATTTGTGAATCAAAAGCATTATTTTGGGTTTAGGAAAAATATTTATTGTAGTCTTTGCATTAATCAATGCAGCATTGACACAACATTTTATTATGTCGGAATATTTAATTTTCTTTCCGTCCCTATCTATTCTGAATTATTATGTTTATATACTTTACATCCAAATATGGTTCTCTTTCAAGATGGAGATCATAGAATTCTGTGCTTTACAAATTACAACATCAATATTTCCATGCTAGTTATAAGTTTTTAGGTGATCAACTAATTAAATAGACAAATTTTCCGTTTATAGTTCCTCAATATATATCGAAATCGGTAACTATAAAAATATGTATAGCTTAAATAATCAGTAACTATTAAGTTCAAACTTGCTAATTGTTCATCTAATAATCAATCTAAAATTTTCATGTGTAATATATGTATTACTATTAATTAAGAAGTGCGATTAATTTGATCAATCATGTGCGCACGTACTTGTGTATAAAAGGAGTAGTATATGTTTTCATGTCTCTTGAACTTTAAATTAAATATATAGTAGAAAGAAAAAAAGAGCTAAACACGTATATCTAACTTTTTTGCTTTTAACTATTATATCTACTACATTAAATTTTATGTCCAAGAGACATGAATACACATATCAAAAACTCCACTTCACTAGCTAACTTCTTGTCTGTATGAATATCATGCACAAATTTAACGTTTAAAAATTACAAGCATCCCATATAATTTTGTTTTATGTACATGTTTTAAAATCAATAGAATTTGAAGAATGTAGATGATAAAACGAGTCAATAACCTTTCATTTATTTTTATGGATTGAATAATTAATTGATTGTGAATTTTTCTCCATTTTATTTTTAAAATATTCAATCCTATGTTTTGTTAAGAAGTACTGTACATCATATCACTAAACTAAAGTCTTGAATACGGATGGGGTGCGTTATAATGCTAACTTTTCTTAAATTGCTAACTTGCTAACTTATCAACGTAGTGTATTAAAATGTCAACACATATTTGTGTTGACATTTTAATAAATTGTGTTGACATTTAAATATTAATGTTAACACAATGTATTAAAATATCAACGTAAGTTTATGTTGACATTTCAGTATCATCGTGTTGACATTTTTAATACACTACGTTGATGAGTTAGCAATTTAAGAAAAGTTAGCAACGGATCACGACCCGAGACTTAATGTTACATTCAAGTTGACATAAAAAAAAATTCGATGGAAGTTGGAAAATGACTATTAGATCAAAAATGGAAGGTTGAAATTAAAAACACTAAGGTCATTTTATAAGGCCATTTTAAGATCGTTTTAAGAGATGTATATATGAATTAAAACAATCCAATAGTGACCTTTGTGTTAAGAACTAATTAAATCAATTTGAAAAACAACCCCAATATTTAGTTATTTATTGATCAGTGCTCTTATTTACGTTTAAGAGATATGAATAATATTGAGTGGTGTTCATTAGGTCGAGAGATAACCGAAATATATATGAGATATTCTACGAGTCACTTTCCATAAATTTGGATTGTAATCAAAAGAAAGTTATTAAACGTTGAATAAGAAGAAAAAAGGACTGGATTAGGTATTAAAGGACTGGCTAGGTTATAACCCTATAGATTAGACTTTAATTTTAGGGTTCGTTCCTTCAATTTTCACCAACGACAAAATCTTGTGGGATTGGACAGCTTATCGCAGGTGACGAAGCCAGCGACAAAATTCTAACTTTTCCTTGAATTTTATGTTGTTTGCTTTGGAGACTTTGGGATTCTAGCTTGATAGGATAATCCAAGAGTTTAAACATACCTAAATTCGCCATCATAAAAGATTTATTTATAAGTTTTTTTTTCTGGTGCATAATTTTGAGTTCGCATTCAACAAAACACGTGTTGAAACGTCATGGGATGAAATGATGGAAAAACAAGATTTGTTGTTTTGGTATAATTACTATTACAAGGTCTACAATTGTTTATATAAATAGTTGTTAGGCAGAAATGTTTTACAGTTGTTTCCAGACCAAAAGGAATAAATCCAAGAAACAGTGTGATCAGTATTCTTTTTCAATAAAGGCTACCTAAAACACAACAAAAAATTTCTGTTTGTTTAATTAGTTTTCTGTTTCAATAAATGGATATCTTTTACACTTCCATTCTTTTACATTCTTAATCCCATTTATGTATTTGAAAGGTTATTATAATTTTATCAGTTCCTTTCATTATACATGTAAAATCTACTCCGTGTTTGTGCTAAATTGCCAACAAATTCGTACAATTTTGACTAAATTATGGTTTTCAATACGTTTTATACATGTTTCAGCAATAGCCCTCTAATTGCTTCACGGTTTAGCAAAATAGACACCCTCAAAACGAAAATTCAAACTATTTGATCTTGAAATAAATAATCTAGATATATACTACGTGCCTTATAAAAAATTTACTATCAATATATAACTGAGGTTGTGATTTATGAAAATTAGATTTTAATCACACTAAGGGCATTTTTAGGTCAATGTTAGTTTATTTTTAAGCATTTCAATAAAAGATGATGTAAAATGATCTAACAATGACATCAAAACTGAACTAAATTTGTATTAGTATTGATACCATTAAAATATCATGTGTACAAATTTCCGCCACCTACTGAGAGACTTTCGGCCCTAATCCGCAAATCCGGTTGAGCAGGATTAGACGGATTCTGCTAGAGACGGATTCGGCACCTTGTGGTCGAACCAAAAAAAAATCATTTGTACACCTAAGCCGGTTAGGGGGAGAAAAAACAGAAAGAAATTAAAAAAACAGAAAGATATTCTAATATTTAGTGAAAATAAAATCTGTAAGAGCTAAAAACGTTAGATAATATGATGCCAAATAATAGAGTTTATTTCAGTTTTATAAATGGGCCGAGCGAATCAAGTACAGTACCTCCCTCAAGATATTTAATTGGATCCAAAGTGTAGGGTCCAGCCCAAATATGGAAACTATGAAAAGACTGGATAAGTGAAGTGGAATAAATGTAGTACGGAGTACAAGTATAAGGACGAGCTATAAGACCAACAAATATTATTGGGTGAACACATTCACAAATGAGCAACAACAAGACCAATTACCAAAGATATGATCATTGAAGCACATGTTAACAACAAAGGAGCATACCGAATAAAGAGGTGCCACAAGCGCCAGCAACCATAACCGATAGTAACAGATAAAATGGAGCGAAAGGGGCGGAATAAAATTTATCAAAAGCTAGCGGAAGGGGGAGGGGAGGTTGTCCCCTCCTGCCCCTCCCTAGATCCGCCGTTGGATAGCAAGCCAGGAAACAAAGCAACAAAGTGAAGTCATACTTACCAACCTCTTCATATGCTCGTTTTGCCGGACCAGTTTATAATGTCACTCAAAATTCTTAATAGGATATTAGTTCAGGCACCACCCTTTCATCCACGTTTTCTAAAATTGTTTAATTCATTTCCTTCCCAAGTAATTCCTCCTTTTGTGGCCAAGTCCACCTCCATTCTCCGTTTCCCCAATACCCAATTTCTCAACATGGTAATTTGTCTAAGTAGTCACATTGAATAATCTTGGAAAGAGATTTTTAAAGCTCCTATAACCCATTAAGTAGGCAAGCCAAAAATTCGTGTTGGCCCCATTATCCTCCCTTTTAGCCATTTCTCGAACTCCCTGGTTGATGCTCTTAAAATTTGTAAAAATTATTATTGGCTCATATCCTTGTTAAACTTCAAGATTATAAAAATTATGATTGGATGCCACAATTTCATTCCACAACTATCTCTGGCCATTTGCGAACATCCATCAGCCTTCGGCCATCTTCCCATCTCCATCAAAATGAACATTTACTTCTTTAGTTTTCTGCAGAAATAACTAGAGTAGTAAATATTTACAGAAAATGAACGAATTAATGTAATTCCCTTCCTACACATTTAAAAGAAGAACCTATATCATACCTTCATGAATCTACGATCCAATCACCAATATTTCTGATTTTTTATAAGTATTTAATTACCGCATATTATAGTGAGATGGAGGGAGTGCACTTAATAGTAATAATAGAAAGAAATACAACTGTATTTGGTTTTAATTATACAGAAAATTGGGATGAATCATTTCCTTTTTAGATAAAATTCATGCACTTCATTTATCATTTTATCCTCTCTTTTATTTTACTCTTTCTCTCATAATTTTCCTACCCCATCTCTCTTCTACTTTATAATCACTATATTTAACTTATCAAATATATTTATTTCTTAATCTCCGTACTCAAAAGAAATACTCTAACACTAATAAAACGAGAGGAGTAATATTTAGTCTAATGATACATGCAAGGTCTAATCTATTTCAAACTACATCTCTTCTGTAAACTAGTACTACAAAATAAAATTTAAACTATTAAATTTTAAGATTTGATGTTATCATGGTCCAAATTTATTGTATAATTCTCTAATATGACCGAACTAAAAGAATACTTATAAATAATTTTATAAGTTATGAATTGTGAGTATAAAAAGTTAGTAGAATGTGATATTTACATAGTAATTGTTTTTATAAATTGCGGATAATTCAAGATGGCAAAATGGTATTTTAAATGATGAACGAGCTAGTTTGCAGTATAGTAAAATCGAACTAGAAAAATACTTGTAAATTACTAGTACTAGTATTTACTATGATTAAATAATGTGTCGAAACAATATGGGCGCCCACAAAGTTTTAATTCGCCGAATTCAATTAATTTCTACTGAATATTGTTTATTTAAAAAACATTTTCAGTTGACTATTTTCAATAATCTCCTTATGATTTTTTACATTTTGTCGACTGGATCTTCACACTATTCAACATAAATCACATCAGCAAATTTAATCAAAATTCTGGCAATCGCATATCGAGAACCATGTCGTCGGCGATCTCTCAGCTCTCATGCTTCTCCGCCGTAGTTGACAGCCGCCGTTCGCATCTCCACCAGAGATTCCATCTCTTCCCCACGAAATTTCGTCCCATAAAGGTACAATTTTGATCCCTATTGCTCGCGGTTTCGTTTCTTAATATCAATATTAAACATTGAATTGAGTAGAAATTTTGTCTTGATTAGCTGATATAAGTTCAACTATGGGTAGGGTTTGGTGAAATTGAATTTTGATTTAGTTTAAGAATCGATTTTACTTCGATCTGAAGGCTTGGTTTATGATTAAAAAAGTTGAATAGATCAACTAAATTGGTACTACTATTGAAGATTTTCTATTATTATTACTGTTATTGTTATTAAAATCATCATTGTCAGTTTTCTTAATTGAAATGCCTAAGACATATCCATTTTTCTGGAACTTCTAGTGTTATTGCTTTTTGCTAATCATAATATGCTGAAAATGATGCAAGTTGTGCTATCTTTTTTTAGGTTATAAATGTTATGAACAGTGATGGGCACGGCTCAAAATTATCCCAATTAGAGAATAATACTCCGAGTTATGTAGAAGATGCATCGGCATCCTATAACGGAAGCTCGGTGCAGCCGCATTCTGCTGCTGATAGTTCTGTTGCCGGAGGAGCAACAGATGAGCTGGAAAGCGCAGTCAACCAACCAAAGAGGGCAGCAATGATTCACGACTTCTGTTTTGGAATTCCCTTCGGTCAGTTGATGTCTTGATCTTGGTCTTCCTCCTCGATGAAGAACTGCATTCTTTTTTTTTTTTTGCTTTTTGATCTGTTTACTTATCTATGTTGTGTGATATTGAGCCGTTTGTTGCTCTAAGTTGATTGTTTTTGAGCCAGGTGGACTAGTATTTTCCGGGGGTCTCGTTGGCTTTTTGGTTTCAAGAAACCCTCGTACTCTGATTTCCGGTGTGCTCTATGGAGGTGCCCTGCTTGCTCTTAGCACGCTGAGCTTGAAGGTGTGGAGACAAGGGAAACCGAGCTTTCCGTTTATAATAGGTCAAGCAGGTGATTACTTTCTTCTCTAGAAATGGATAGTTTTTTTCTCTTCTGGTATGTTGATACAAATCTAAAATGGGATCAATAGTTTTTTCTCTCTTTTGCTATTAATTTACGGGAAGACCTGTAATTTACTGCTACAATGTGACCAAATTCCTATTTTGTAATTACATTTGATTTTGGTAACGATTTTCCTACCCAAATTAGTGCTAATGTGGCTGCCTAAAAAAGTGAGATGGTCAAATACATTAATCACCAAAACATCATCGGTCGACTGAAAATGTGCGCGAGGGTAAAAATTTGACCAGAATCTGACCTCGTTAGGAAAAACCAGATATATAAGTTGGTGCAAACCCAGAATTTGGCTGAAGTGAAGTAATTTACAGGCTATTATCCCTAATTATACTTGTGATTTGTCATGGAATCTATCTTGTTTGATATGGAGATAGGAAGGTTGGTTGCATGACTTTAATCATCCCAATCTCTGGCTTGCAGTACTCTCGCTCGCCCTCCTACTTAAGCATTCTCGGGCCTATACATTGGTAATTCTTAACACAATCAAGCTCGTTACTTCCGTTCTGCGTATCATGTTCAACAATTTAACCGTGACATCTTGTATTTTCTCGCAGACAAACAAATTCTTCCCGGCAGCGTTCAATGTCGTCATCAGGTAATGCACTATCATGCTTCTTCTAAATAATAATCTACCTCTTCTAATTCTAGTTTGTGATTATCTTCACTTGTTGTTTTGACACCGTAGTGCTGCAATGCTGTTGTTCTATGCCTATGTGATGATATCCGGAGGCAATCCTCCACCGAAGAAGCTGAAGCCTACTGCTGCAGTTGAGTCCTCGTAGTCAAGAGATGGATACTGGTGGTGAGTTACTGATCACTGGCCCTCAAAGAAGTTTCTTTCGAGTAAATTTAGATCATTAATACGACGCCTTGGGGTATCATGATTGAGATACTGAGTGTATCATCTGAACTTGGTAGTATAAATCCGAATTGAATTTTACCAGCATGAACTCAAGAGTAGATTATTATGGTCTTGTTGTAGGTGACTTTCAGCAGCAACTTTCGATCATTTCCATAGCTATCTATATATGTTGTGACGCATAGCAAACAATCTTGCCCCTTTTAATTAGGCATTTTGCAATTGGGGGCATAATCTCGATTTCGTGCTTTTGCTGCTAAAATATGCCCCTGATGAGTGGCGTAGTTGGTACAACCGGGGAGTCTGTGGTTTAAAGGTCGCAACTCCGAGTTGCATTAACACTTTCTAAGTCGATATATGAAATGGTGCGATGTTTAAATACTTGAGATTAAAATTTCTAATATTATGATCCAAGGTTAATTTTGTAATAGGACGGCAGGATTCACGGCTAATCCTCAGATGCAATACCATGAGAGACTGGGTCCATCAATTGAACAATATATTATGTTGTCGGCCGGTTGAAAGATTATATCTCATGGGATGTTAGGTTTGTAAGATTATATCTCATAATTAAATATGTAAGTATGGGTCACGAGACTGAGTCTCACAAGTTAATTCTAGATGGATAATCATATGACAATGAGTAGTTAATTCTAGATGGATAATCATATGACAATGAGTCATAGCTACCTCACTTTAACTAAAATAATCTCACGACTTAATTCTAGGTGATAATCATATAATAGTGAGTCATAGTAACTGAACGACACCATTATGTTTGGTTCATGAGATTGAATATTACAACTTAATCCCAGGTGCATAATTATATGATAATGAGTCATAGTTATTTCATTATAACTATAATAATTTTATAACTTAATGTTATATGGATAGTTTATCACTGTAACAAGAAAATTGTTAAGGATATTTTTTTAATACGATTAAGGATGCTAATTTGTGTTTCTAGATATGCCACCAATGCTTCATAAAATGTGTTGATTGTTGGTGTCACAACTAAAATTAGAGGATGCAAATGAAAACATTCTAAAAAAACAAAAGATTAAGTTAATTTGTCCTTAATTTAGGGACGCCTTCTTTTGCGTCCTAAATTGTTGTTATTTTTTAAAACTTTCCAATTCAAATAATTGCGTCTCAATTTTTGTGTACTTGGTGTTTGGTTTGCAAGATTGTATCCGAGATTAAAATTGTAGTGTGTTTGGTTCATGAAATTCAACTCCACAACTCAATCCTAGATGAATAACCATGGGATAATTAATCATAGTTAACCTCCTATAACTAAATAATCTTACAACTCAATCCTAGATTGTATATTGATATGAAAAGATAAGTTTTTTAGTGTATGATAATCAGTCATAGTAACCAAACGACACATATGTGACTAAGTCTTGTTTAATACACATGGTTCGTGTTCGGTTTCCTAGATAAAGTAATACTCCATCCGTTTTTTCAAAAATAGCAACTATATCCATTTTGGATCGTTCCTTAAAAAAAGACACTTTAGAATATTTCTATTTTAAGATATGGCCCCACAATCCACTAATTCTACTTTCACCACTTTTTCTCTTCATCTATCATATTTTACTCATTTTTCTTTTCCTCTCACTTACTTTACCAATTCTTCTCACTTACTTTACCAATTGTACATTAAAATCCGTGACGTTTCAAATATTTTTATTTTTTGAATACGGAGGGAGTGTATCATAATATAATATAGGATTGAATTGTGAGATTATTTTAGTCATAGGGAGTTAGCTTTGACTAATTATCCCATGATTATCCCTAGGATTGAATTGGTGGACTAAATCTTATGAATCAAACATACTACTTACTAATTTAGTTCCGGGATACAATCTTGCAAACCGAACACCTCCATGGAGTATAATTTAATCAAAGGCCCAAATCTTTGTGCTAAAAATATGTCAAGCCCATATCGTGCTTATTGTGCCTGACATTATAAATTGGGCCATAAACTAAAATAAATAAGCTCGAAAGAAAAAAGAAGAGAAAAAAAGGTAACTGGTAGTATTAATATAGACAATTCTATTTAAATGCAAAATGATTGAATGTTTTAGACTTACTAATTATATCTATATTAATATTATTAGTATAACTTAGTAGTTACTATTTTTATAATAACAATAACCTATTTAGAAAAATGAACATTTGAACGTAATTATATAAGGGTAATTATCTCCAATATAAGAAATGAAACTTGGCGGCCAGTTTAACAGGGATACGTACAAAAATACAAAAAACTATTGTTTGAATTTCACTCAATGATTTATTTTCAATTTTCATTTATCAAAAAAATTAAATTTCACTCAATGATTTATTTTCAATTTTCATTTATCAAAAAAATTAAACCGTTTTCAATTGAATATTTTTCTTTATTTGTGTCCCTTGTCACATGTTTTGCATGTAGAGACCCCTAATGGATAACATTATTCTTTCTATTCCAACTTATTAAATTGTCACAAATTACTTGAGTCATTTTTCCTTTTATAAAAATACTAATATCTAAGTTTATTTATTTTATTTTCGCTTCTACTTTACCGTTCTCTTCAACTTCTTATTATACTGTTTAGTATCATATATGTGCTATGCACAAATATATTTTTAAAACATTAATTTTAAATTTCAAATTAATTAAATAAAATTAGAATTAATATGAGTAACAATTTTAGTTATATCGGAATTAAAAATCTATACAAATCAACATAAATTGTTTTACATGGATCAACTATAAATAACATAGATAGACTAAAAATCTAATCATTACTATTAAAAAAATATTAATAATTATTAAAAAAAAAGAAAGAAAATGGTGGTAACATCAATCTAAATAAGAAAACATAGTAATAAATAAAAATTGGATGGAAAGAAACGAAAAATATAACTAAAAAGAAAAAAATAACAATAAGTTCATATAATATTAAAAACAAGTACGATGTTGTATCAAAATTGATATATAGAAATGATGAAAAAAAAATACAATTGAGAAAATGTTAAGAAAAAGAAAAATATACTTAATAAAATGAAAAGGAACGAAAACATAATTAAAAAGAACAAAATTAGCCAATCAAATAAATTGGGGAAGCCTCGAGCTCACTGAGCATGGTGTGGAATGGTTCCATCATCCATGACGTCAAGCTGTCCTTCTATAGTAAGAGCAAAAATGATATGCTTGAATACTATAAGGTAAGTAGGTATGTGTGGATATTCAGCATTTAAATGACATATTTATAGGCTAAAATATACAAATGTACTATTATAGTTGACCATTACATCATAACTGAACAAACCTGATCAACAATTTTTCTAATCTGAGGCTCAAAACCCATGTCTAACATCCGATCTACCTCATCCAACACAAGATAAGTCACCCTTCGCAAATTTGTACGGTGAGATTCCAACATATTCCAACATATCAATTAGCCTTCCAGTTCCAGTTCCAATTCCAGATATAGCAACGACAACTTCAACACCTATAAGTACATTAAGCCAGTAATAGAGACACTGATTATGGAATTTCATACTATAGTTTGAATAAAAAGGAAGAAGCAGAAGGGAATACCCGATCCATGAACATCACGATACAGTAGTAAAGTCACCTTGCCCCACTAATTTGTAACTGCCCCACTAATTTTAGTTTATAGTTTTTGTTTTAAATATGACAAATGATCTCAATAACTTAATTTTGATTCCCACGTTTACACTTCGTTGTAAAACCTCCACTCACTCCACTCTTATAAATTTCCCAAAAACACTCCAAAACTTCCCTTATATTGTATAAATATCTTTATTTAAATTATTAAATACAGCTTTCTTAAATATGTTCGCGTGTGTGGGAGAGGAATAGATATTAGAGAATTGAAGTAGTATGATTGATTAAAAGCCAAATTTATTGGTAGGCGGCTTTATTAAGCATGTGTCGAATGTGTAGAGAGCGAGGGGCCTCCCGCGTGGTATTCACGTGAAGCGCACAAGTGAAACAGAGTATAATTCATTTTACTTGAAAATGACCATAACAAACCTCTGCTCATTTTATTCACATGCTAATACATTACCATTTCTTACACACTTTGGAATTTTCTGCACCATCAAAACTCACACCCTCTTATAGATTTTCCATTAATTAGGAAATCAATCAAATCTTCAACAACCCGATTTCCTTGCAACTTGACATCATAGTTGTCATAAAATTTTCATAAATTAGCATTTAAGATATATTGCAATGTTTCATGAAGAAGCTTTTTACAAAAATAAAATTAGAAACATCAAATTATTAATACTGTGTGTGGGCCAAAAGCCACATGGGATGTAAATTTGATGGCTCAAAGCAAAAAATAAGTGATCCTCAACACCCAAAGCGTCTTCACAAGTTGTTAAATTATACTACTATGAGTAATTAATTAATTAATGTTATTAGGTATATTACATTTTCAGTTTTTAAAAATTGTTAGTATATTGCATTGTAGATTTATGATTGAATTGGAAATCCAGATCTGGCATCCTTGATTGAGTTTATCATAACCACAATAAAGGAAAATATATATAATTGGACAAAAATTTGAATCATAATTAGAAACATGTGATCATGAATCATTATTAATTTGTGAGGACGTACTATGTAGACATAGAAGATCCCTGTTAATTCCTTAATCATGTTACATCTTTTTTCATTTTTTCTTGAAACTTTTGTCGCGGACTAAAATCAGGAAACATAATCATACTATATTTTACCACTATATTTAGTAATAATGACTATCACAATCACCATCAAAATAACGGTGGCAACAAAATTTCTTTGGCCTCATCATAGTTATAGACAAACAATGACACATTTACTTTAAGTTTAACCGTTGAAGGATTACAAATTTATTCTAATTTTACTGAAATTATCATGTATAAGCCCCCACCAATGAATCAAATCTCTTGAATATGTATATAGTTTCAAACTTGAGATGATGATTTACTAGGTCATCCCCAAAGTCCAAAGATACATTAATTATTTAATTCCATATAGTATGAATAGTAGATTTAATCTTATTTAGTACTAGTACTGTTCTGTAACAAGAAAAATGAAAGCTTTCAAAACACTCCTTTCGTCCTATAAAATATGTATATTTTTCCGATTTTGTATGTCCCATAAAAATACGGACATTTCCATTTATCCATATACTATATCAAATGATTTTTTGATTCAATGACAGGTAAGGGTTTTGCATGGTTTTTTGTTGTCTTTTTTTTGCTTTGTTCGTTTGTTAATTATCGACTACTTTGCTCCCTGCGCCTTCAGCTTGAGCATTTCTCTTGTATCAAAAAAAGAAAATGACCATCATTACAACTTATTAAACACCAATAATAATGCGGGAGTCACCATCCACTAACTCTATTTTAATCACCCTTCTCTTGCTTTTTTTTTTACTTTACCAATTATGTATTAATTCTTGTATCATTTCAAATACATATAGTAGTATTTTTTAGGACGGAGAGAGTACGTGATATCAATAAACAAGAGTGAGTGAAAAGTAGCAGTCCACAACCAGACTCATTGGCTAAGAGTCAAGAAAATGACATGAGGGGCATGATAAGAACTTAAGAATAGACTCTTATTGGTATTTCGGGAACATTGTTAATTAATTGAAATATTATTCAATTTAAAATAAAGTATGGTTGGCAAAGTCTTGCAACAGGTAGTTAGAAAAATTATCCAATTTAAAATAAAAATGAAAATCGAATCGGTTTTCAGATCGGTTTTGTCAAACCGAATCGAATATAAAAATTGAAATTTTGAATTATCCAAAAGAGTGAACCAGAAAAACTGAAATCCAAACTATAAACATCGATCTTTATAGAAAAGCCGAAATTTCATAAATATATCCCAAATAATCCTAAAAACTGAAATTCAAACTACGAAACTAAAATCCAAACTAAAAAAACCAAACCCAAAAAATCGAAATTGCACAGTATATCCATAAAAAAAAATTCTAAATTAAATCTAACATAAAAACTATATTATATAGGCCAATTAACATATTCAAATAGAATTAGTTTTTAGGTATTACTAATACTAATCATCACAAATATAAATTTTTAGGTATAACATATATTATTTTAATCATATAGAAATAAACTGAATTTCTTTTTTCACGAGTCCCATAGAAATAGTTCTACCGAAGTATGAAAATATTTTTCATTCTCTTTTACTATACTTTACTTTATGGGCCCACCTCTAAATAATGTTAATTTAATTGGTAGTATTATAACCATATTTAAGGTGTACACATTACAGATTTAAATGATATTATTAGCAAATAAATAAGACGAGTAAATATTTAAAGAACATGCAGCAAATGAAAATAAAATGAATGAACCGTATTATCTGTCATCAAAATCTATGCTAGATTCCACACCATTATGAATATTCCGACTTCAATGGACTACATATGATTCATAAATATCAATTAGCTCAATCACATCTTAATTTATATTGTGCAAAGAGTAGTTTCATATAATTCGTCTCCAATTTCAATTTTTTCCCTTTGTTGTATTATGAGATTTTGTGGTGTCATAGATCTGTATTTTCTGATCACGGATAGATCATGTTCGTCTTTTATGTGTGGCTACAACAAATTAAAGATAGATTCGAATAACGAGCTTGGTAATTGTGGTTTGTGGAGAATGTTCCACAATTGAGCGATAACTTAATTAGTAGGAGATTATGTACGTTATTTTTTATTTTATTTAGAATATCGCCCACACTGGCGCGGGTGAGGGGAGTTGCGAGTATCGCCCACACTGGCACGGACGCTCTGTGATGGCAGAGACGCGATGGGGTGGGGATAGGGGGGCGAATTCTTGACTTCGAAAAAAAAAATTCAAAATCTTTAAATCTCAATTTTCATTTGTTTCGTCAACAATCTCTTACAAAAATTATCTTCCTAAAATAATTAAATTCGAGTCCGGATGAGAAAACCCTCCGCAAACAATTTTAAAAAATGTTCACATATGTCACCTCATCTAAGAAGTTTGGTCGGACTATCGTATTCTAGCATTGACTCACCTATTCTATAAAATCACATTTAGGATTTTTAAATTTTAATTTTTAGAATTTTTAATGATTTGGTATTTTAATTTTTTTAGTAATTAATGAATGGATTTGATGTTACATATTTATGTATATAGATCAATTTTAGTAATAAAATTAGTGAATAGCGTAAATTAATGTGAGAGGCGTGTGGAGGGGCATGGCAGGAGGGGCCCTACTGTGGGAGTTGTGATGTGGCGCAGAAAATGAGGGGAATAATCATGTGGTGAGAGGCATGAGTTGTGAATGCTCATTTATATAGTTATGCCTGATTTTTTATAGAGTGAACTTCAAAAATGGTCTCTGGATTATGAGTTTATCTCGAAAATGGTCCCTGGACTTTAAAAATATCACCAGTAGTCCCTGGACTAAGGGTTAATATCAAAAATGATATTTTGAGACGAAAATGCCCTTTTGAGGGGTTTTGGGGTTTTGGGCAATTTGGTCTTTTTACACTTTTAACATTTTAAATCTGATATTATTTTAGTTATGTACTAAATCTGATATTATTTCAAAATTATCATTCTTCTTCCCTTTTGTCATCCTTCACTTAGTTTCTTTATTTCAATATTAGATTTAATTTTATAAAATTAAATTTTAAATTTCAGTTTTTAAATATCAATAAATTTTTTTAATTATAAAAAATATTAAATAACAAAAATTATTAGTCATAATCAATATTTGATAGTGTCTAATATTTAATCAATAAGATATAACAACGTCTTAGTTTTAATCAATATTTAATAGCTTTAATCATAAATAGACAATATAACACGATTTATTCTGAAATAAATATGCATCTAATGTAAGACTAATATAATTTTCGTTTATTAATTTGAAAACAATCAATCAAAATGACTAGAAATTTTCAACAAAAATACTCCTATACAAAATTTTTAGTCGACTTCATAATATTCAATCACAAGCAATTATAACAACCGAACGAAGGCTAAATAGAATAGCTCTTATTTTTCCATCACGATTAATATTATTTTTCTGTACTTCTTCAATTCAGCTTAATATTATATTAAATAATAAAAATTAATAGTTTTAATCAATATTTATAGTTTCCATGAATTAATAGTTTTAATTAAAAAAATTTATTGATATTTAAAAATTGAAATTTAAAATTTAATTTTGTAAAATTAAATCTAATATTGAAATAAAGAAACAAAGTGAAGGATGACAAAAGGGAAGAAAAATGATAATTTTGAAATAATATCAGATTCAGTACATAACTAAAATAATATCAGATTTAAAATGTTAAAAGTGTAAAAAGACCAAATTGCCCAAACCCCTCAAAACCCCTCAAAAGGGCATTTTCGTCTCAAAATACCGTTTTTGATATTAACCCTTAGTCCAGGGACTACTGGTGATATTTTTAAAGTCCAGGAACCATTTTCGAGATAAACCCATAGTCCAGGGACCATTTTTGAAGTTCACTCTTTTTTATATGTACAGTACGAGTAGTGATTTAAGGAAACCACTACATAAATGCATAATTAGAGAACACGAAATTAGTTCACTGTAAGAGCGATTTAATTTACTATAAGAGTTATTTACTACACGAATGAGGGAACCAAAACGCCATTACAGTGAACTAAACCCTTGACGGAGTACTTCACTATAAAGGTATTTTGGTTCACTCCTTGTTTTTAAATTCATATTGTGAACTAAAACGCCCATATAATGAAATATTCCCTCCGTTCCATAGTAATATAATCATTTTGTCATTTTGGTACGTTCCATAGTAATATAGTTATTTCATTTTTTAGTAAAAGTCAACACATATTTTCACACCTACTTTACTCTCTCATACTTTTTTTCTCTCTTTATCTCTCTACCTTTTTCATTTTTCACTTTATTTTCTCTTTACTTAACTCACCTAACACACTTTTTCTTAATCTTTATGCCGAAAAAAAACACATTCATTACTATGGCACAGAGAAAGTAGATCGTTTTGATATAATGACTGAGATTTGTTATCTAATTATTTACTTAACACTAGTTATACTTTGATCTATCTATTTGTACAATACATCACCAATTAAATCTATGTACAAGAATTAGTGGACGTTACTATATTTCCAACAACGGGAAGTGGCACAAGAAATTGTGATGTGCAATCAAATCATTCCCCTAAACTAGAAACATATTGAGATTAAGGAATGACAAAACTACCTCAAATTTGACATAACTCCCATTTATTGCAACCAATAAAGGAACTTTGTTTGTTATTCTACAATTTTAAGATAAATTTAGCATTTCACAATTGGCTTCTCTTTTCCTAAAATGGGTCTTTGCATAAGATTGAGATTGATTAGATGGTTTCCAAAATTTGAAAAGGATTTGATGCAGTGACAACCACATATACATGCTTTTGCCTCTTAACAGCTAGATATTGCTAACCAATATTTCTTCCATTTAAATTTTTATGTATTTCGTTATTAATGTGGTCATGTAATGTTCAATCCACATAAAACTAATATAAAATTATTATCATTATAAATGGTTCTTTAAAAATTTTATCAAATTATTATTATAAATATATAAACCTAGCTAGCTAGTTCAAATTTATTCTAGCTAATACTATAAATAAATACTACAAAACTCTAGCACTCTTGGCCTCTTGGGAAAGAAATTAAGTAAATCAAAAGCAACAAACTATAAGATCTATTTATTTATATCTTTTTCATGAGAGAGAACCACGCTATTTCGGCTGCACTTGGTTCATTCATTTCTACCGATTCCCACAAAAGAAGTTGTCAGCTTACGTGACAAAAAATTGCTCGTCAAGACACATACTTGAAGGGAAATGAATTAACCAAAGTTACATTTATCTTTTTTTTTATGAAAAAGACATAATTAACCCTTATAGTATGGAGGTATTTTGGCCCCAAATATGCAAAAGACATGTCTAGGTGATTTTTTAAATAATAATGATCACAAATAATATTAATTTAATGTCTAGGGACTAAAAATGTAATTGTCTCTAATAAACATACTGCACCACCAAGGATGCCCCTCATTTAGGATAGGTTTAGTAATCTTTAGTTTGATTTCATATAAACAATGATAAATATTAAAAAAACAATTCCAATTTCATGGTATATGAAATTTCTCAGTATTTAAAACATCTTACTTTTTTCAATGTAAACAAATTTCAATTTTACTATGGTTGATTACTTTTTTCATTGTAAAAGGTTTGTGAACTAAAAATATAATACTACCAACCACGAAAGCGTTAGAGGCTTGGAGCAATAACATTTCCAGAATTACAATTCACACGCATGTACACATTTTATTAATTAAGTTGCTTTTCGTAGTGATTCAAGCTTACTCAATCTCCAATCATTTACACCAAACTCAAACTCATTTTTGAGTATATGTCATATCAAAAAATAATTTTACTCCAATCATTTACACCAAATTTAAAATTCACACCATTTTTAGGATTTTGTCTCACAAAACTTTTGCAATAACACAAATATGGTGTTGTTTAAAAAAAAACACCAAAAATGAGTTTGAGTTTGGTCTATTGTTGGATAAGATTTCTACACCAAAACTCATTTTTGGTGCATAATTGGAGATGGTGTAAGAGGAGTACTTAATCTATTAAACTACTCCTAATAATAGTAATAATAATAATAATGTCGATCAATAGAATTACTACAATAATGAAACATCGTAGTACCACTACCCTTGTATTATTATTGCCAGACAAACTCACTTTACGGAGTCTTATTTTAATTAATCATCATCGTTATCATTATACATGAAACATGGCCTAATTTTACTAGTATATTTTCAAATTAATTTATCTCGGAATCAAATTGTCAATTAATAATTTAAATAACTTGTCGACCACTTACTTGGTATCTTTGGTCAATTATTGTACTCCGATCCTCTCATCAATTTGACCTCATAGAATAATCTAAAATTCAAGTGCACTTCACTACACAAATCTTAGTTATAACTTTTAATCAACTACTATATTTTAATTATACGTATTTTCTCACAACACTGGGGTAGATTATAAACATTTAATGATTAAAATTTCTCAAAGACAAATGACAATTAATTCTTATGTTTTCTTAAAAGTTTGGATTCATGGTGCCACTTTCCAGCTTTTTCTTCGTTTTAATCAATAGAAACTATCCTTGTTCACTTCCAAAAAGGAAAAACAGAGTGTATTATATAGATTAACGGCTTTATGCAGAACTCAATGTGGATGAAAATCTAATATCTCTAATATCAGGATTAAAATTAATACTATATGATAAAGAATTTTATTCATTTTTTAAATATTAACTCCTATTTTAATAATTTCTTATTTGAAATACAAATATATATGACGACAAATTCACCCTTTGATTCCAACTACATATATGAGCACATGATGTTCGGATAATGTCTAACTGCAGGAAACAATATGTATCTACAGACTTATCTTCAACTTTTTTACCTAGTTATATATATGTAATTTAAAAAAGAAAAAAAAAAGTAGCTAGGGCACATCATATCATATCACAAAGAGTTATGCTATCAAATATCAATTCCAACTTAGGAAGATTTTACTTCACCTTTTTCTTATCTCTGTAGCTAGCACTCTTGTATGAATCATTTTGATGTGTAAAGTAGAGGCGATTATGCTTTTCTCCAACTAACTTGTCGATCACCCAGGGAGCCACGATTTCTATTGTCTTATATTTTATTTTTATATTTTTTCTTCTACAAGAATCGTGTCGACACATAGGGGGTCATGTGATAAGTGGGGAGTAATATATAATATATATATATATATATATATATATATATATATATATAGGGTTTTGATCTATGAAGACCAGATTTAAATACAGAAACGCAGAACACGGTCATTAGTAGGACATTTTTAGGTCATAGTTAGTTTATTTTTAGGTAATGCTAACAAAGCATGACCTAAAATGATTTTAACATGACATAAACCCAAATCTTATAATATGACCTAAAACTACTTAATTATGACATTCCGTGTTTTGGGTTAATTATTGACCATTAGATCATCTAATCCTAGGGCCAAGATTTGGGCTGCATTTTTGGATTTCAATGCATTCTTATTTTGATCATCTCCCTATATATATATATATATTTTGAGAAAAAGAAAATGGATTAAATATATAAGTATTATGTGGTTCTACATATATGCAATGATATTGGTTTAATTTCATATTTTTAACTTGGTTTGCATAATATTTTCTATTCTTTGTTTTTTATTCTATTATTTATACTTTATAGATTAAAGTCTGTATCGTTTCGATTTCTCATTAGGATAATGAGTTGTTTTGTTTGGAGATTTTTGGTGACGTCATGCGACGTATTCCAATAATTTGAGAATAGGAGATACCGTGTATTTTAAGGGGTGCACTTTCATGAATAAAAGTAGTAAAATTAAAACATAAAGATTCTTAGAATTAGATAAATTTAAGGAAGATGCTAGGTGTTTAGCACAACATTAAAGGGCTGAACCTCAAAAATACAAAAGTTCAATAAACCAAGTGCATTAAATAAATGTGGAAACATGCTATGTTTCGTCACATTTAATTTTGATCAAATCAAAATCAAAAGTGATTGTCAAACATAAAAATTGTAGTTTTATAGCAAGTTGTTGTCCGTGTCAATTGAAGTGGCCTTAGGAGTACTAATTTTTTCATTTATCCCTCTTTCAAAAATAACAACTTTTAAAATAATATAATTTTAATGTATAATTGATAAAAAGAGAACTATATAAAAAAGTAATTGAATAATTATTAGTGTAAATAAGTCCCGCCTCATTAGAGAGTGAAAAAAAATTATAAAATAGAAACTACACAATTTTAAGGGACATCTCAAATTAAAAGTAAAAGTAATTGCTATTTTTAAAGAAAAATGTAGTAACTTTTCATTGCAGATTCAATCGTGTACCTTCGATTAGGCAAGTGCAATTCTAAATGTAACATATAAATTTTTCAGTGTGAATTTTAGGGTATAAAATATAAGCTTACATAACTACAATCAAATGGAGTAGTAATTAAAAATATTCCACTTTCTTCGTTCCTTGTTAAATGAGTTATTTTTTTCGTTTCAGGATGCTTAAAGATAATTGAATCGTTTTAGTTTTCAGTAAAAAAATTAAAAAATCATGTTAGGGATGTTGGGTCCAGTCAACAGACTGCTGGGTTGGTTGGACCAACTAAGCGGCCCACTGGGAGCATTATGACTTCACTGGTACTTGCTAGCAAAAGTGAATGCGGTGGCTCGCTCACTTTGCATCGGTGAAATTTTCTTAAAATGCCATAACTTTTTTTACCGTATTCCAATTAAGGCGATTAGATACCTATGCAGAGCTATTTCAAATATGAAGATAGTGATGGTCTTAGAAGAGTATTTGGAAATATTTCATTTTAGCTTTGGTCGATTACTGTAAACACTTAGAAGTACATATATAATATTTAGGGGGAAAAATCGTGCAAATGTGATTTAAATCACACCCTCAAAACTAAGACTTGTTCGCTCTAGAGCAAGGTAATCAATCAAACACAAAGGCTGAGACTCAGAAACCATTATCAGGCCACAACTCACAAACACAATCCCCACAAGTACGTGAAATAATTAAATTTTGAAAAATGAGTTGAAATTTTCATATGGGGTTGATTTTACATAATTTAAGTAGAACTTAGATAATATTTTGTTAATAGTGATGTATAAAGATGATCTAGCTAGGCATTAGGACTAAATTAAAGTTTCATAGCCAATTTGTTACATGTCCGACCATGCATAAACCCCTGAACCTTAAAGTCTAATTTATTAGTTGAGAACTTTAAAGTTAGCCTGTATGGAGTATATCCTTTTGATAACCGTTCTTTGCACAAAGATTGAGGTGGTGCTATTCTATATACACATGTGATATAAATTTTGAAAGAGTGAAATATATATGCTTGAAATTATCAGGCCACATAAGAAAATAAATATAACTATCTTTCACAGTCTCAAACTCAAAATTAGAAGAAAAAATTAGCCCGCTGAGATTTGTTTTGTATCTCCGACTCTATTGTTTAGACCGAGAAATTTTATTCATGACAGCAAGATACTTCAGTCGAAGATCCGAGTGAATAAAATCAATATCTTTTTATCCCTACAAAAGTTACGTCATTTAGTTTGTTGGTAAATAAAAATTGTTAATGAGAAAGATATGACCGGAGCGGCCGTTTTGACAGAGTCATCGAATTTTATATCAATCCAATTAATGCAGATAAGATTCTTTTTTTGGCCATATGATCCGATTAATTATTCGACGACTGCTCAGCTACGTTGATATAGGCCTAGCCTCAAATAATTCAGAAAACCCAAATCTTGACAATGTTGATGTCATTATCCAAATTCCAAATCAATTAACAACACCAAAATGGGACTAACAGTTTTTGAGAGACAGAAATTAGGGCTCGCCACAAATATATAAATTGACAACTAATTATAAGACACTATTTAATCATATAGTATGTGTGAATTGTATCGTTACTCAACCCTTACAAAAGAAAGGAGATTCAATATATGCCTTACAATGTGTGGATTGGAATTATCATGACTCAGACCCACTCTCATACTATATTAAGTCTAATTAAATCAGTAAATCACCAATTTATGGATTGCGGGACAAAAAGACTATCAAGTATAAGAGAGTTAAAAAACTTCATGGTGTGCTCATAAATTGTAATCTTATGTTTCATCTCCACATCAGCTCGAAAAAGTAAATTTTTTTAATAGGAAAAGAACAAATATGGGTAGCCAAACTTAAATTGACAACCAAGAAAAAACTGAGCTTGTGCACCACAGATAGTCACAAATCATATTGAGGTAGGGGTAGGGGCCTCCCCAAATTATGCACACTCCAAACACAAACTACCAAATACTGAAATAACTTTGATCATACTATTGGCAAAAAATAAAGCCAGCAACAAGAAATCCACAGACTTGGACGCCGCAAACAATCCTTTGCTACAGAATACCACTCACAATTAACACTAAAAACAACACTAAAATTGATGGATCATAATCATCAATTAGCCCCGGCCCCCATACCAAACCCTAATATCCAACTGACACCAATATATAATCTACCCTCGTAGAGATATTTGCCAAAAAAAAGGGGTTGATCATGAATATATAATACTCCCCCGTCCACGAAAAATAGGGCAAATTTGTCATTTTTTGTTGTCCACAAAAAATAGGGCACATTTAAAAAAAGAAAATTTTCAACAACTTCTCTCCTACTTTTTTTCCCTTATTTTTTACTAATAATATAGACTCACATTCCACTAATACTACTTCTCTCTCTTACTTTATCAATTCTATATTAAAACTCGTGACATTCATAGAGTGTCCTAATTTTCGTGGACAGAGAGAGTACGATTTTTGTTGGTTGGTGTATGTGTACTACCATGATAGCTGAGAGTACTACTGTAAAAGCTGTTAGTATGAAAAGACTGTGACTGAAGTGGGATGTGATGCATAGGAATATTAATATTTTCTCGCGTGCTACATTACACACCTCCCCTTTATATTTTCATGTGAACCCTTCACTCTTCTCTTCACCACTCTCTATTAACAACAACACATGGGAGAGAGAGAGCCTTCATCTCTCCTTGAAATATTGCTTATACTGAGAGATATGTGCATCTCACAATCTAACAAACTCTTTAGGCTAAAACCTATAGTTTTCAAAATAGCACTAGTTTTCTTACTTAGCATCACAATCAATAGAGACCACACCGCCACCCCAACCCCACAATCGCCACCCTCGTCGCGGCTATCGCTCGAAACGATGCGTTTTGATGGGAACCTAAGCTTCGAAAACATCCAGCATGCATCCAAAGACTTCGGCAATAGATTCCATCTCATGCCCACAGCAGTCCTATACCCAAAATCCATCTCCAACATTGCCCAAATCATCAACCATGTATTCAACCTCGGCCTCACTTCCCACCTCACCGTGGCCGCCCGCGGCCACGGCCACTCCCTTGAGGGCCAGGCGCTGGCCCCCGATGGTGTGGTCATCGACATGGAGTCGTACAAATCCCCGGCCATGACGTTCCACGCCAGGGAAAAACACCCGTACGTGGATGTCTCGGCCGGGGAGCTATGGATAAACATCCTGCATGAGAGCCTCAAAAGAGGCCTCACTCCCAAATCTTGGACGGACTACCTTCACCTCACCGTCGGCGGCACTCTCTCCAACGCCGGCATCAGCGGCCAGGCCTTCCGCCACGGCCCTCAGATCAACAATGTCTACCGACTACAAGTCGTGACAGGTTGATCTATCTTAAATTAAAAATTAAAATAAAGTGTTGTTTATTTATCTTTCCTGCCAAACTGCCCCACACAGGCAGGGGAGATGTGGTGACCTGCTCGGACGAGCAGAACGCCGATCTCTTCAATGCAGCTCTGGGCGGACTAGGGCAGTTTGGGATCATCACTGAGGCCAGAATTGCTCTGGAGCCAGCTCCGACAAAGGTGATAAACAAAATCTAAGTTACTATAAAAGGAAACTGTACGAACCACTTAATTAATTATAGCACTCCTCGCAGGTTAAATGGATCAGAGCATTATACTCTGATTTCACCGCATTCACCAACGATCAAGAGCGTCTCATATCTCATTCACGAGACGCCTTCGACTATTTAGAAGGATTCGTCGTTATAAACAGAACCGGGCTGCTAAACAACTGGAGGTCATCCTTCAACCCGAGGGATCCGGTCCAAGCAGAACAGTTTACTTCTGATGGAAGGATCCTGTTCTGCTTGGAACTGGCCAAATATTTCAACGTAGAAGACGTTGGAGAGATTGAACGGGTGAGATTCATCGATCATTCGATCCCCTAATTAGTCCTTTTCGGGCGAGCTCATTTTTGTTGCTTATGATGTAGGAAGTGGACAGCCTCCTGATGGAGTTAAGCTACATTCGTTCCACGCTGTTCCTGTCTGAGGTGTCCTACGTGGATTTCCTCGACAGAGTCCACGTGTCGGAGATGAAACTCCGAGAGAACGACCTGTGGGACGTGCCCCATCCGTGGCTTAATCTTCTTGTGCCGAGAAGCAGCATTCATGGCTTTGCTGAGGAAGTTTTCCACAACATTGTCAAGGATACAAGCAATGGCCCGGTTTTGATCTACCCTGTCAACAAGTCAAGGTACTAATCCAATCCCAAACCATTTTTTTCTATTTATGGAAATGTTTCCAAAATTGATGCATATCTTGTTTTGGAATAGGTGGAGAAATGGGACATCCTTGGTGACTCCGGACGAGGATGTCTTCTACTTGGTCGCGTTCCTGAGCTCAGCCATGCCGTCTTCTGTAGGGAGAGACGGGGTGGATGCCCTTTTAGCACGAAACAGACGGATTGTAAAGTTTGTTAGTGAGTCGAAACTCGGGATCAAACAGTATTTGCCTCATTACACCACTACACAAGAGTGGAGGGCTCATTTTGGGGATAAATGGGAGGTTTTCTTGAGAAGGAAATTGGCGTATGACCCCCTCGCCATCCTGGCCCCCGGGCAGAGGATTTTTCCGAGGGCCAACGCCTTGGTACAACAGTGAAAAAAGAGCGGGAAAAACGGTTGAAAACGTTAATAAGAGAGATAAATGAAGCTTTATAATAAGTGTACATAAGGGAATGGGATTTGTGGAATTCTTACCTGGCTCGGAGAATATTATGTTTCACTATTACTCTAACACGTGGTTTTAGTTGGTATCTTTCCACACAGTGGTATGACCAGAATTTTCGATTTCTGAGTATGATAAATACAATGACTTGAACATCTGAAGTCCAAGTGATTGTTACCATGAAGGAGCTAGCAGTTGAAGTTTATGAGTTTATTGGTATCTTTTTTTTTTCTTCTTGTGTTGTTTTCTCAGTTAAAATCTCTCCTTTTCAATGGGCTATTATTGAATTTAACCAACATATTGGAAAATCAAGAAACATAACTGAGATATGTTATCTTCTACTCCCTTCTTACCCGATTAATTGTCACTCTTTGAACGAGTTTTAAGAAATGTAAAGAAAGGTTAATTGAAAAAGTTAGTGGAATGTGGAATCCACTTTTTTTATATTGGTTTTATAATAAAACGTGAGTGAAGTGAGTTAGTGGAATGTGGGACCTACTTACCATTTATGGCAAAAATGAAGTGTGACAATTTTTGAGGGATGGACCGAAATGGAAAGAGTGACAATTAATCAAGGACGGAGGGGGTATCATTTTATTCTAACGTGATAATGAAATAGTACTCCCTCTGTCCCCGATTAATTGTCACTCTATGACCGAACACGAGTTTTAAGAAATGTAAAGAAAAATTGGTTAAAAAAATTAGTGGAATGTGGGACCCACTATTTTATATTGATTTTATAACAAAATGTGAGTGGAGTAAGTTAGTAGAATATGAGACCTACTTACCATTTATGATAAAATGAAGTGTGACAATTATTGAGAGGGAGGAACCAAAATGGAAAAGAGTAACAATTAATTAGGGACATAGGGAGTAATACATTTCCTACATAGATGCTTTAACCAAACTAGCTAGCAAGCATCACAACTCTCAAACACATCTCATTTCATTTATCCATATATGTGTGATTCAATGAATCTAGATAGAGAAAATATCATAGTATTTCCTCCGTCCCAAAAAAGTTTAATCGTATTCCTTTTTAGTCCGTCCCAACAAAGTTGAGTCATTTTCTTTTTTAACAAAAGACAAAACATCTAATCACTCTTTTTTATTCCATCATTTACTTTACTCTCTTTTATCTTTCATATATTTTTCATCTCTCCTATTTATTTAATACAAATTCTTAATCTTCTTGTCCAAAAGTTTTGTCTCAACTTTTATGGGACGGGGGGAGTAGTATATTTCTAATTTTTGCGGTAGCTCGTACATTTATATTTATATTCGGATTAATTTAAAATGGGGAGGAATTAAGACGTTTACCCTCTAATGTGGCATTGCGTGACACTGAGTTCGAGACCTGATACTTTTATGCGATATGTAGAGTAGATAATTAGAGTTAACAAAAATAAATAAATCGAAACTACTACGCTACAGAGTGTTTTTTTTTTCCTTCTCTGAATTGGAAAAGTAGATATATGAATGAAAGTCTCAAATGGTATTCTCGCATTAACTGCGATAAAAATATTATATGCCACTATAAAGACATGCGAATACAAGATCAAGATTCTGTAGCAAATCCATTTTAATGAAAATGAGTTTTTTTTACATGATGTTTCTTTATCATAATATCTTCATTTTTCTATTTCCATAATTATATTTTATATATGTTTCGATTAATGTTTGATAGTAGTACTATTTTCAATTCTAAAAAAAATAGGAGTAGATATATAATCCTCACATGCTTTTATAAGTATATTAATTGTGTTATTTATTTTTGCCATTATCGTCTGTTCATGATAAGATAATACGGACACTCACATGGCACAAAAAAGTAAGGTCAAATTTTCTTTCTTAAATTTACGTTTCTATTTGTGTTCAAGATCAACACAATACTTATTTATCTAGTAGAGTGGAATTTTAATAAAAATAATACATTATTTCCGAAAATAGTCTTGAGGATAATATTAATTTTAATGGTGGAAATTGGAACTCATGTCACATACAGAACAAAAACTTAAGAAAAATAGATTGATTGTTACAGTATGTAATACGCTTTCCTTTTAATCCGTTTACTGAAATTACAGTGAAATCTTTTTACCATGCGTACAGTTACAGAGGGAAGAATTGAATAAGAAATTCACTTGTAAATTATTTTATTTTATTTTATTTTTTGATAGTAAATTTTCTTCTAATTATGACACATGTTAATACTCATAATCTTTACATGACCCATATATAAATATTAGGATTTGAGAATCATTTTCCACAAGAGTTCAAATATCACATTGTTTTTCCAATTGTCGATTTATGCTTAATTAGTTTCAGTTATATTTGGGATCACTTATTGAGTGAAGAACACCAATTCACTGACATAGTTCGTAATCGGAAACCACCATGAGCGGCCGCAGGAGCAGCACCGTTTATCGTGTCACTGTGTGTCTCATTAGTTTTTCCCTTCTTATGGCAATCAATGCTGATGATCGAAATGATGAAGTTGGTAAGTTATCATATTCTGATCATGATTTTCAATCATTATTTTGTTGTCGTGATAAAATATAATTACCACGCATATGATATTGGTCCTCATTAAACTAAATTGAATGGATTATCAAGACCAAATTTAAACTACAAGATGTTGTAATCTAATAAAGTCAATAAATTGCCGTGATAAGCAATATATTCGAAAATTTATTGATGAAAAATGAAATAATTGTGAGTACCATATCATTTATATCTTTATTTTAAAACTCACTAATAAATCAATATATTGTAATTACAGATAATGAACATGAATTTACATATTTGAAGAATTCTCCCAAGGGACCAGAAAACTGGGGAAGTCTGAAAGCAGAATGGAAGTTATGTTCAAATGGAAAGTCCCAATCCCCAATCAATATAATCGGGGAAAAAGTTTCGGTTTCGTCTGAAATAGGGACATTGAAAAGAAACTATAAACCGGCTCGTGCTGTATTGAGGAATAGGGGACATGACGTCATGGTACGGCGATGTTCAGTTCACATTGTGTGTTTAAGGTTGTGAGTTGACAAAAATCTTAAATGTGGTTTATTTGATATTTCTATGTTAAGGTTGAATGGAATGGAGACGTTATGGGCATGAACCTCACAGGCATTACGTACAATCTACTACAATGTCACTGGCACATGCCCTCCGAACATACAATTAGTGGCCGAGGGTTCGTATTGCTATTACATCGATTCGTATTTATGTCAGATCTATCGCATTGCAATATTAATTATACCTTCATTGTAGGTCCAACTTGGAAATTCATATGGTCCATAAGAGCTCCCAAGGAAAATTTGCCGTAATTGCCATTTTATATAATTTAGGACGTTCAGATCCTTTTCTTGACAAGGTTAGTGGTGAGGGTTGAATCATCATTTTCCAATGACTTTAGCTTTTTTCTTTTAAGTTACGACTCGCATGCAATCGAACCGCAACTTGTCTATGCTTTGGATTTTGGATTTGTGTTGTTCCACCAATATGTTCATATTATGAAAAATGTACAAGAAGTTGACATACTAACAAAAGAAAGTATTATCATATGTAGATTTTGGCAAATATTAGTCATTTTACCAAAGGTGGAGAAAAAATTGATTTGGGTGTTGTTAATCCATGGGACATCAAGTTTGAAAGCAAAAACTATTATACATATTTGGGTTCTCTTTCAGCTCCTCCATGCACAGAAGGGGCTCAATGGATACTGCTCGATAAGGTCAGTTTTATAATTATTGGTTGATCCCCAATTTCCTAGACTCTACTATGAATTAAACAAATAGAAAATGAAATAAACGTTGGACTTGGATGATCTTGAATCTTGAGAGAAGTCCTAAAGGCTCCATCTTAAACCAATTGACAATAGACGGAGTGATTCATAATTAAAACGTATAAGTAGTTTCATTTCTCTCCGTGGAATATTCTTATAGTTATTTTTGTTTCATACTTTGAATGGGTTGGGCTTCTATCTAATTGAGCTGGGACTAACTCTCCACTGAACAAATCCAAATTTAAAACTCATATATATACTAGTACTAGCTAGGTTAGTTACTTATCCGTTTCATTCAAAATATACTCCTGAGTTAGTTAAGGATCCCACCAAATAATCAATTGGTGATAGAAGGAGTGAATCATAAGACTTATAAAGTGATTTCAATTTTATTTTTACATTAATATAGGATTGTTATAATTAATTTTGTTTCATTTGCCCACACATCTTACACACATCATGTGTATAATCTATTAAAACAGAGTCATTTGTTTTGCAGGTGAGAACAGCATCGAAGGAGCAAATTGCAAAAATAAGGGATGCCGTACATGATGTAAGTAATACTTATAAATTAATTCAGATATTGTGGCACAATCATAAATTGTTATTTTGTTGGTAATGGTTATACTCCCTCCGTCCCAAGATAAGTGAGCAAAAACTTTTCGGCACGAGATTTAAGGAAATGGGGTTTTGTTAATAATTAAAGTGGAAGGTAAATAAAGTAAGAGAGTTAATAAAGTAGAGAAAAAAATAAGAGAGAGAATACCAAAAAAGGAAATGACTCACTTATCTTGGAACGTCCCAATAAAGGAATGTGAGTCGCTTATCTTGAGACGGAGGGAGTATATTTTTTCTTGAAAGTAATTAATTTTGTTAATCTCTTTAACACAATTTTTTTTCTAATGCAGGGTTTCGAAAATAATGCAAGACCATCTCAATTGCTCAATAATAGAGTCGTAAAGAAATATCGCCAAGACATTCAATGAGGAATTTAGGGTTACTAAAACTTTGTTTTGGTTCAAAATAAGTACATATATAGTACTTTATATTATTTGAGGTGTAACTATTTTATGTTCGATTTTTTTTCATGTAGAATTTCTATATTACGCATATACAAATACAACGGTCAAATTTCCAATCCATTCGGATTTCCAACTATGTCTTTTTCATCTTATTCTACAATCATTATCCATGCTACTGAGCTTGCTTTTTAGTTTGTGTGATATCTCATTTGTTTCGTCAATATATTATGAATTCATCGCTACAATTTGGAATTTTTTTTGGTATTGTCACTGTTCGATTTTTTTTTAAACATTCAAAAGACTCTTGTCTTTTTGCGTTGGTAAGCCTTAATTTGGATATGATTTCCTTTGATCATTTTCTTGGATTTACAAACCAAAAATAAACTCTATGTCTCATGTTGACATGTTTTGATTATTTAGCTCAGATTGTTTGTATTTAAGAATTCTCATAGCATTCTCTAAAAACTGAACAATTAATTTGTGTAATTTAATTAAAGGTAGTAGTTATTTAATCACTATTTGATGTTTCTTTAGCATTTAATACCCAGAGTTTTGGTTTTGAATTAACTAGAAAAAAATTGTCTGTCTGATATTTGTAATCACTAATTTGCTTTCGATTTAGATTTCTAACTACTAGTTAAGACTTTAGAGGGAATGAACTCTAAGTAGTTTGTGTCCATTTCTCTAGGAAAAATAGGAGTAGGATTTTTCTTTCCTTTTATAATTTTATTTGCTTAAATGGGGCTTTAGATTTGTAGAAATCAGTTCATAGTAGAAGCAATCGAGAACAGGTGGTTTTTTCACGTATGCAAAGAAATAAGATAAATGTTTTTTATTTACACATCAACATACTGCAAAAGGTTCGGCATGTATGTTGATCAATTCTTCAAATGGAAAATGTTTGACATGTCGACAAATAGAAAAATTAGATGGATTCCTCAAGTTATAATTTCATAAGAGAATAAATTGCGAATAAGAGAGAAAAAGGTAAAAATGAATCAAAAAAGACAATTTCTAGATTTAAAAATAAGAGAAATACTAGTAGTAGGGTGACAGGAATTAGTTATCGGAGGAATTATTTGAGTGAATTTGTAGAGAGAAAAAGAGAACAACCCTAGTTGAGGTTCTAGGGGGAAGAGAGAACGAGATTAATAATTTAATTCTTCATTCTGCTTGATAAGAGAGAAAATGTTTGACATGTCGACAAATAGAAAAATTAGATGGATTCCTCATGTAACACCCCGACTTTTGCCCTAAGGCTTAGAACATCGATCTATATATATATATGAGTTTCGCGTCTAAATTTTCTTATTATTACTTCTTGTTATGATTAATCGTTGTGAAGTATATTTTGAGTAGTGAACAAAAATAGTAATAGGCAAAATAAATGTTGCTCAAATAAAAGTCCGTTTGTGAAGACCGAGTTTCAAATAAAAGTCCGTACACGAGTTCAACGTTTAAGTAAATATTAATTAAAAATAAAATACTCTCCATGCCCTCCGGATCTTGCGCAATAGCCACATCTTGAACCCCGATACCTACACGAATGGATAAGAAGCGTGTCAAATCAAGACGAGACAATCGACGAAATCAAATCACATCAAACACGCAAACCAAACGGCGGCTCACGTTTTCCAATTGACGGCTCACGCCTTTTTAAGTGACGAGACATAATATTCTTGCCATTTTTGGCATGACAAATGATTGAAGAGACAACTTGCCTCATTTGGCAAAAAGTCCCTACCCATTGGACATTTCACCTCCACATGAGAATCAAGCTTTAAACCATTTAAACTCATGCATCTTTCTTCCTTATAAATACCCCACCATATCATCCTCTACCTCTTGGCTCCTCCACAAATCTTTCCCTAAGCAAATTCTATCAAAATGTCAATGCACATAAGTGTTTGAAGAAGAGGAGTCAAATTCCTACACACTACCATTCTTCTTCTTCTCCTTTTCTCAAGGTAAATTCTCCTAACAATTGTTCTTCTTACTACATTGTCAATTTCATATTACAATTAGTAAAGCATGAATTTTTGAAGCCTCCCATGTCAAATACCAATCCTATATCACTTCTTACACCCTCTTTAACATTCTAGAACTTAAAACCACAACTAGAGCTTGATCATTGAGGAATAAAGTGCTTAACACTCAAACCATATTATTATGCCTCTTCCCTAATTGATTTCTTATCAAATATGCATATGACTTTCTAGAATGGATTTTTGCCTTAACCATAGAAAGCTTAGACAAAGAAAACAATTAAGCAATGCCTAAACTACTAGAAATCTTCATCGTACAATAATGACGATCTTGGAAAAGCTTACCTCGTGAGCGAAGGGACTGCCAGACCGGCGGCGGCGGCAGTCCAGCGGCGGCAGCGGCAGTTTTCCGGCGATTCGTGACGAAATTAACCTCTTTCGACCCCATTTTTCACGATCTATCCGAATCTTCACTTTTCAAGACTTAATTGTTAGTCCTAGGCCTTCAAGTTGAGAAAATAAAGAAGAAGAGAAAGAAGGGGAAGTGGGGGAAGACCCTACCTCTCGGTCAACGGCGGTGAAACCGCCGTGTAACCACCGGCGACGGCAGCAGCGGCCCGGCAGCA
This sequence comes from Salvia hispanica, assembly GCF_029641045.1. Classification (NCBI taxonomy): domain Eukaryota; kingdom Viridiplantae; phylum Streptophyta; class Magnoliopsida; order Lamiales; family Lamiaceae; genus Salvia; species Salvia hispanica. Next base: position 36,716,121 of record NC_142696.1, read on the forward strand.
GCGGCAGAGGCGGTGGTTCATCGTGGCGGAGAGAGAGGCCGAGAGAGAGAGAGGGGCCGAGAGAGAGGGGGAGAGGAGAGAGATGACCGTCGGCCGGCGTCGCTCGCCGGCGACGCCAAGACCGCCGGCGGAGGGAGTGGCGAGAGAGTGAGAAGTTGGGAGAGGGGAGAAATGTTTTTTTTGAAATGGAGGAGAACATGGGAGGCTAATTTCTTTTAGTGAAATTAGGGCAACACTCTTGGGCCTCCCCTTTGGGCCAAGTAATTTATTTATTTAGTAAGATGGTCTCTTATTATTTCTTTTGGGCCGAGAATTTAAAGGAAATGAGAAGTTCGGGCTTTGAAGCATAAGTAATAAAATGATCCTTATCTCTTAATTTTGGTTTAATAGTTCTTAAATTGTTTGAAGCTTTTAAATAATTAATCTTATGATAAATTAATGTCTTGCCCTCCTTAATTAATTAATTAAATTTCTTGAAGATAAGAATGTATGGGTTTAATGAACCCTCTCCCAAATAATTATTTAATTACTTTAAGGTTTCTTATAAAATAGAGATCCACTTTTCTTGAGTGGAATGAAGTGATCTTGATCGCACCACGAGCATATGACGCATACTCCATGTAGGAGCATTTTATGTCATGCACCTTATGTATGTTCATAACACTAATTTAAATCATTATACTATTTCAAGAAGGGCGTGTTCGCGGAGTTTGATTTCCAAGGCCAAGCTTCGTAGCATTTCTTTCGGAAGCTTTGAGGTGGGCTTTATATCCAACACATTAAGTGTGGATAAAATTTATCAAATATATGAAATGATTTTCGTTTGATAAAATTGCACTTACTTTTTTTTCAAATATTATCGTGCCATAAATTATTTGTTTTTATGATGCCTATCTGTTTGGCGATGCCAAATGAATGAATGAATGAAACGAATTCGGCTCCAATAGGACCAAGATCCTATTCAAGTTAGTGTACACAAAGGAATGGACCGTGAGTCATCGTAAGGGTTGGCCGGTCAATGTGATCGTGGAAGGTGGCCACCTTCCCGACACACAATGAACCATCAGATATGGCGGATTGAAGGAATGAACTTAGCCTGATCAGGCGAACTTTATGAAAATGAACTTAGTAAGCTCGGGCCTTTAAGAAAAAAACCCCGTGTGTTACTGTGATGGCATGATAATAACTTTTCTTATATATGTATCTTTCGGCAATGTGTTCACTGAGTACCCCGTACTCAGCCCTGCATGTATTTCTAAATGTGCAGGTTGAGCAAGTGATAAACTGGTGGCTGAGTGGAGTTGGTGGTCGACTTATCTCTTTTGTAGGATTTTCGTGGCATGTGTCTTCATACACATGACCACATGGTTACAACTCCTTCCGCTGTGCTTTTGTCGTAGTGTTTTGTAGTAGATGGGTCATAGGAAAAACGATCAGTAACGAGTGATATGTGATAAACACTCTTTCAAATTCTCATGATCTTTGTTGTCTCGTGAACATCTCTCCTCTTATGAAGAAATATTTGTGTCTTATCATAAATTCTTTCACCCCTTTTCTACCCCCTCTTCTTAGTTCCCTCCCCTAGTCATGATTTACCGAGCAATGCTATCCTTAGCAAAGCGCGGTCGTGACACCTCAAGTTATAATTTCATAAGAGAATAAATTGCGAATAAGAGAGAAAAAGGTAAAAATGAATCAAAAAAGACAATTTCTAGATTTAAAAATAAGAGAAATACTAGTAGTAGGGTGACAGGAATTAGCCTATCGGAGGAATTATTTGAGTGAATTTGTAGAGAGAAAAAGAGAACAACCCTAGTTGAGGTTCTAGGGGGAAGAGAGAACGAGATTAATAATTTAATTCTTCATTCTGCTTGATAATAATAAAAGACTCCACACATATTTATAATATATGTGGTACAAAAAAGATCTCCTATAAACTAGGGAAGTAAATCAAAAGTAAATCAAATCCTAACCACTGGGGAAAGTAAATAAAATCATAGCAACTAAATAATACTAAAACATAAATAAACTAAATAAATATACGGAGAGAATATCAGCTCCCTTCCGGAATAAAATAAAATATCAGGTCCCTATCAACTCCCCCACCGTTGAAAACCACCTTGCCCTCAAGGTGGAAGTCGGAAAAATAATCTTCCATCTCGTTGTCTTTGTTTAGATCTTCAAATAAAATTGCATCGCTTGTGACCTCAACGAATGATGGAGAAACCGTCTTCGGGCATGAGATCTCTTCAGCGATTTCAGTGACATAACCAATGATGACAACATTGATTTTTTGGGCAATGAGATTGTGGAGGACATTTGGTTTCCACCAAAGCCATTGCCTCATCCAACGCTTGAGGCGATTCGTCGTCATCTTTTTCCGTCTCGTCGATGACGGGATCAGACTTGACATTTGTTGTTGACACATCGTCATTTTTTGCAATAGTCTCGACGACAGAATCAGATGTGGCCTCCTTTTTAGCCATGACCTCCTTTTTTGCTAAATATGCAACTGCCTCCGAAATTTTGTTGAGAAGTTTATTCGTCTCGGCGAAGTAAATGGCATCCTCATCAAAGTTATGATAAACAGCATCCAGAGATTCTTGCCCTGAGCAATTAGGATTCGAGCGTCGATACTCGTGGAGCCATACAGATGCTGGATGGTCAAAAAATAACCTCACAAAAAACAAACGATCAGTATCAGAAAACAAATAATAGTCAAAATACTCCTGAATATCCAAAATCCATCTCACGGGGTTAACACCAGAAAACCGAGGAGGAGAGTCTGGAGGAGAGTTTGACAACAAGATGGACATGGTGGTAGAAATCAATAGGAGGATGAGAACCTAATGAAAGCACCAATTTGATAGGAATTAATATGAGATTAATTCCTATCTGGTGAAATTATATGAACAACCGTGACTTTGAGAGAATTATAGAGAGATTGGCGGTTTCTCCAAGAGGGAGAACCGATGGAGAGAACGAGATTAATAATTTAATTCTTCATTCTGCTTGATAATAATAAAAGACTCCACACATATTTATAATATGTGTGGTACAAAAAAGATCTCCTATAAACTAGGGAAGTAAATCAAAAGCAAATCAAATCCTAACCACTAGGGAAAGTAAATAAAATCATAGCAACTAAATAATACTAAAACATAAATAAACTAAATAAATATACGGAGAGAATATCAGCTCCCTTCCGGAATAAAATAAAATATCAGGTCCCTATTATAGGGTTGGTAAATCGTGTGGATTGGGTCAATATTGGACTGGCCCGCTATATGTATTATGTTATATGTTATATTTTATGTAATATGTTATATTGTACTTAAATTATATGAATATCGAAGAATTTAATAAATTTAACACATAAAATAGTTTATGAAATACAAAAATATGAAATGACTCCTTTAAAATATCTCAAAAATTAAAAGGAACATGAGTCGTTTATGGTGAGATGGAGATAGTATAGTATTATATTTTCCATTCTAAAAAAAATAGATATATAACTAATAACAATCACAAATTAAGATCAAATCTTAGGCATTAGATTAGGAGATCTAGTGGTTGAAATAATGTCATATTGATTATATTTTAAAATAAAAAAAGTTATTAAATAAATTTAAGGGTATTAATGTCATTCCTCTCTCATCAAAATCATCTCAAAATTTTAAATTTACGTAACTCATCGATTTAAATTATTTTTTCGCAAAAAATATATCAAATTAAAGATAATTTTATAAGGATTCCAACGAGATCTCAATTGCATATGTTCCGACGATGTTCGGGTGATGAAATTTGATAAATTATATTTCAATTTTCGTACATGTTGATAAGCAGATTTTATCAATAAATATAAAAAAAATCTCAATATAGTGCTTGCAAAATTTCAATATAGTGTAGGTAAAATATCAATAAAACCGTGTTGATATTTTCTTGTACTTGTGTTGATATTCTCATGTCATATTGTTGATATTTGTATTACACTACGTTGATATAAAAAAACACCCACGAAAATTATCATATGATAACATAATGACGATATTACCATTTTGTTGATATTTTGTCTACTATTTATTGAAATTTGTGAGTTTTAATCTCAGAGACTCATTTTAAAATCCAAGAGTGTAAATTTAATCTTAGTTTTGGATTATGGTGTTATAAGCATTAGAAGAGGACCCCAAATATATTAATTGTGGTATTTATTTCTACCATTATATCTGTGTAAAAATTATATATGAATTTATATTACAAACATCAAATTAAAAGCAGGTGTCTATTTATGCTAATAGAGACACGTTCAAAAATCAAAATGTTATTTATGCAAAAAAAATTCAAATCTGATTGTCATCATGATTCATGAAGATAGAAGGTGGACTAGGTTTCTAAATATGAAATATATAAATTTCATAATCAATCAAAAAAATTATAAATTAATTGTAATTACCTTCTCCCTTACTCTTTCCATATTTGTCCAAGATCAACACAATATGATTTATTTGGTATAACATTTAAATAGTACGTTTTACTTTGAATACCGGATATGGAAATTACAATATACTAAATCGTGAAGACTGAAAAATTGTATAAGAAATTCTCTTGTAATTGTGACGCTTACTGGTATTCATAAATATTGGATTCGATCGGGAGTGATCCTTCACAATCTAATTAGGAGTTCATATCTCTCATCTTTTTTCCATTAATCGATTTATGTTTAGTTTCAATTATTTGGGATCACTTATTGAGCCAAAGGCGGAGGTGGTGAAGAACACCAATTCACGGCGGAGCTCGTCATCGGAAACCACCATGGGCAGCCGCAGGAGCAGCTCCGTTTATCGTGACATTGTGTGTCTCATTATTTTTTCCCTTCTCATGGCTATCAATGCTGAAGATCATAGTGGTGAAGTTGGTAAGTTATCAAATTCTTATTATGAAACGTGAATTGTAGAGTATCATATCAATCACTCATCTGTTTATTATTAAACTCATTAGTAAATCCATATATATTATAAATACAGACGATGAACATGAATTTACGTATATGAAGAATTCTTCAAAGGGACCAGAACACTGGGGAAGTCTCAAAGAAGAATGGAAATTGTGTTCAGTTGGAAAGTCCCAATCCCCAATCAATATTATCGAGGAAAAAGTTTTGGTTTCGTCTAAAAACGGGACATTGAGAAGAAGATATAAACCGGCCCACGCTGTATTAAGGAATAGGGGACATGACATTATGGTATGATGACGTTCAATTCGTGTCGTATGTAGGTTGTAAGTTGACAAACATCTTAAATATGATTTTCTTTTATATTTCTATGGTAAAGGTTGAATGGAATGGAGACACTAAGGGCACGAACCTCACTTACAATTTGCTACAATGTCACTGGCACATGCCCTCCGAACATACAATTAATGGAAGGAGGTTCGTATTTCTATTGTATCAATTCGTATTTGTATTAGTACTATTGCATCACAATATTATACCTTCATTGTAGGTATGACTTGGAACTACATATGGTCCATAGGAACTCCCAAGAAAAAATGGCTGTGGTTGCAATTTTATACAATTTAGGATGTTCCGATCCTTTTCTTGACAAGGTTAGTGGTAAAGGGATTGAATTGTCATGTTGCAACATACTTGCTTTTTTCTTTTGAGTTACGACGGCTCATACACATTCGAACCACAACTTGTTTGTGGTACGAATTTTGAATTTAGGTTCAACTTATGAAAAATGTAGAACTAACAAAAGAAAATTTCATCATATGTAGATTTTGGCAAATATTAGTCATTTTCTAAAAGGTGGAGAAAAAATTGATTTGGGTGTTGTTAATCCATGGGACATCGATTTTGGAAGCAAAAAATATTACAGGTATATGGGTTCTCTCACAATCCCTCCATGCACAGAAGGGGTTCTTTGGACACTGCTCGACAAGGTCAGTTTTGTAGTATTTTTTTAAGATATCAGTTAATACTTGATTTCCTAAACTCTAATATGAATCAAAGAAAGAGAAAACGAAAAAAAACATAAGATTACGATCTTACACACATCGTGCGTATTATATATTAAAATTGAGCCATTTGTTTTGCAGGTGGGAACAATATCGAAGGAGCAAATTGCAACACTCAAGACAATTGTACATGATGTGAGTAGTGTAAACTAATTCAAATATTGAGACACAATCATAGAGTTTTTATTTTGTGGACGAACATTATAATTTTTTTTAAGTAATTAATTTTGTCAATCTTTTATAATATGATTTTTTTAATGCAGGATTTCGAAAATAATGCAAGACCAACTCAACCTCTCAATGATAGAATAGTATCAAAGTATTTCCAAGACATTCAATAAGATTCCATGAGAAATGTAGTATACCATTTCATTCTATTTTGAAAACCATATGATAGAAGTATCAAAGTATTGCCAACACATTCAATGAGATTAAATGAGAAAGTTTTCGCATACAATGTTTCATTCTATTTTGAAAACCATTTACTCGAAATGTAGTATACTATTTCATTCTATTTTGAAAACCATATGATAGAAGTATCAAAGCATTGCCAACACATTCAATGAGATTAAATGAGAAAATTTTCACATACAATGTTTCATTCTGTTTTGAAAACCATTTACTCCGTACTAATTTTATTTATTTGAATATTAATTATTGATTTCAGCGTAACAGAGGTATTTAATTCAGCATAAATAATTTTTTATTTCACTCTAATGTTAATGTGGAGAAATCGAGAAACCTTCCGTGGCGCTAGTGTCATTTTAAATTTAGTTTTTTAATAAAAATATATGAATCACATGTGTTGTGAATTGTGATGCACTTTCGCACTAATACAAATCCAATCTAATAATCTGTACCCTACTCATTGAGTCAAAGTACAATGCTAGATATTAAGATGGAGTACTAGCACTTGTATTCGATGTATAACGGAACTACATACAGATAATCAAATTTTTATTGAATAATTATCAACACAATAAATATGTACCTTATTTCAACTTTTACACCGTCTAGCTATATTTCAAGTTTATTAATCAAAATTGGTTTATCAAGATTTAGCTGGGTACCATTTTCTTTTTTCGGAAATGCATTGCTACAAATTGAATTTATTGAATTATTCTATAAAACTACAAGAGAATTGTAAATTTAGTCTCTATACTTTGCCATTTATATTTATGCAATCTCTATATTTTCAAAATATCTACTCACGTCTCTAAATTTTGATGTATATATATATATATATGTAATATTATTCAAAGAAATTTTTTTATCTTTTGAATATTTTTTTGATAAAAAATTGTCCCTCAGCCCATAAGGGCTTTTAATCCTTTTGTTAAAAGCCCTAGATCACAACAGGTTGATAGTGTTAAACTTTTTATTCATATTTGACATTTTTGCAAATAAAGACTTAGAGATAATCCTTCCGTCACATTCAAGATGGTCACTTTTCCTTTTTTTTTTTTTTTTATCTCAATTAAGATGGTCACTTTCCAATTTTAAAAACAACATCCTCTCTCCTCCCTAGAAAATGTCTTTTTCTTTTTCCCTTATTTTATCTTTTTCCTCCATTCCTCATTTCTCCTCTGTGACAACAAATCATTGGGTGATAAGAAATTTTTTCTCAACACATGTTGCTTAAAAAAGATCGTTTCTAGTTTTAATAAAGTGTGAATACGTATATTTTTTTAGATGTATTTATAAAAACTCAGGAAAAAAAATTGCAAGCAAAAGTCCAATGTACAAATAAGAAGTTCAAAACACCAACAAAAGACAAAAACAATAACTAAAAAAAAAACATAAAGCAAAAAACAAAACTAAGCTAACATCCAACATAGACAAGCTTAAGCAGGCTGTACATAACCTATCAAAAAGATGGCCTAAAGAACCACCAAATCGGCACCAAAAGCACTGAAACAATAAAATATCCCAAGAAAACACACATTTGGATTTCACCAAGCGACATATGAGTTACATTTTTTTTTCTGCATTCCAACTCTGATAACCCTCAGATATTCAGTTTATGAGGTGACTGAGAGTGGTTTTTCTGCATTCCAACTCTAATCTACGAACGAAGGCGCAAAGTTAACATTTTATTCTCTGAGTCCCAATTTCATTCAAATCGTTAGAAGACCATTTTATTATGAATATACCAAATCGACCATGATATAACATAGAACAAAGAGATCTTCAGCTCCTCGTTGCAAAAATGCAATAATCATCTCCACTACTAGAAACGCGAAATCTGTGTAGCTGTCTGTTCGTTGTCTTGAACCTCCTCTGCATAACGAACCAAACATGCAACTGCGCCCTGGAGCCAGTCCAAACAACGAGTTTAGACTTTAGATGGGTTGAACGTATTTAGTTCATTCATATAGAGAAAAATGAAATTGTTGTTCATTTTTATTTTATTTACTAAAATGGGGCTTTAGATTTGTAGAAAATTTTCTAACTTGCATTTTGACTCGAAACTCTTTGGCTTCCAGTATGGGGACCAAGATGTCAAAACCCTTTAGTCGAGTGAAAGACTTCATTCAGTCCATTCATTTTTCTCATTCTCTTTATTCTTCTTTCCTCTCTCATTTTCTCCCTCTATTTTTCTTCTTTTTCTTATTCTTAGTCTTCTTCCTCAGAAAAAGACTGTATGTGTTGTGAGTAAAGGTCCTTGTGGTGATAACCAAATGGTTAAGGGAACAACTTTGTGTTGGAATCAAATCAATGATTCACATAATTCATCACATAAATCACACATGTCGAATACGATTGATAAACATAAAGCGGAAGCGTACATGGATTCGGATTCATGATGTTGTTGATGATTCTGAAGTATGGAAATTAATCTTCCAAGTGACAACGCTCTCTCACAGATTTTCTGTAATCTGTAGAGTCTTGATATTACGTCTGGTCAATAGGAATGAGAATCTATTGACCTATTTATAGAGTTGCACTTGGGGACCATAACCATGTATTTAGGAATAAGTCCCTAACTTTATTATAACTATAATTTCACCCATAACAAAATTAAAGTTATCCAAAGTAGTATCTGCACAATAGTCCTCATACTTTTATAGATAATCGTTTGACCCTATAAATTATATAACCTTAGTAGATCACGTAATCGGGTCAATCAATAAATAGCCATAAATATTATACAATCTTTAGACTATTATGTTGGACCATATTAAAATGTTCCAACAATCTCCCACTTGGGCCAACATAAAAGTCACCAAATGATTGTACATTACTAAAGTTGCGCGCTAACTATTTATATTAATCATCTTTACCGATCCGGTCTACTAAACATGTTAATATAGAACCAAAGAAGTTTAAGTCACAACACGTATACATGACTAAACTCATCAGTGATCACAAATATCAACACATCTAGCAACACAAATCAAAATATGAGTATGCAGCATGAAAATTACATGCTATGTGATCTTTTGCATGTCTATTTTCAACTGGTCCTCTGAAACTGTAGTGAGATCAGAAAATACCAAATCATAATTCAAAGTAACTAAAACCAAAGTAACTAAAGTGCACTTAATATAACTGAAATTCAATGTTATTACATAGATGAACATAAACTCCCACTAAACCAAAGTATCACATGGTCGAATACCCATGTGAAATACATGCTCATGAAAGACCGAAGGCGGTAAACCTTTAGTGAAAGGATCCGCAAGCATGGAAGTCGAACCTAAGTGTTCAATTTGCAATTGTCTACTCTGAATTCTATCCTTAACAGCAAGGAACTTGATGTCAATGTGTTTAGACTTCGACGAGCTCCTGTTGTTGTTGGAGTACATGACTGCGGACTTATTGTCACAATATAACTTGAGTGGTCTTTCAATACTATCCACAATTTGCAGTCCTTGAATAAAGTTTCGCAACCATACTCCATGTTGTGATGCCTCAAAACAAGCTATGAATTCTGCTTCCATTGTAGAGGTGGCTATCAATGTTTGTTTAACACTTTTCCAAGATATAGCCCCTCCGGCGAGCATAAAGACATAACCTGATGTGGATCTACGACTGTCTTGGCATCCCGCGAAATCCGAATCAGAATACCCAATGATCTCAAGCTGATCCGATTTCCTATAAGTGAGCATATAATCCTTTGTTCTTTGCAGATACCGCAAAACACGTTTGACTGCTTTCCAATGATCCATACCGGGATTACTCAAGTATCTACCTAGCATGCCTACTATGAACGCAATATCCGGACGTGTGCATACTTGTGCATACATAAGACTTCCCACAGCCGATGCATAGGGAAGTAATTCCATTTCCTTTCTTGCAAGCTCGTTTTTGGGACATTGATTCAAACTGAATTTATCACCTTTAGCCACAGGGGTATCTCCTGGTCTACAATCTTTCATGTTGAATCTTGCCAAAACTTTATCGATGTAGCTCTTTTATGATAATCCAAGTACACCTAGGGAACGATCCCGATGTATTCGGATTCCTAATACAAAAGAAGCATCACCAAGATCTTTCATTTCAAATTTTCTTGAAAGAAATTTCTTGGTGTCACGTAATAAATCTACATCGTTGCAAGCAAGTAAAATGTCGTCGACATATAGAACCAGGAAAATGAATTTGCTCCCACTGAACTTATAGTATATGCATTCATCAACAGGATTCGTCTCAAAACCAAATGAGACAACAACTTGATGAAATTTAACATACCATTGACGAGACGCTTGTTTAAGACCATAGATGGATTTCTTAAGTTTGCATACCATCTTCTTTGGGTCACCAGACACAAAGTTTTCAGGTTGCACCATATAAATCGTTTCTGTAATGTCGCCATTAAGAAACACTGTCTTTACATCCATCTGATGTAGCTCCAAATTAAAATGAGCTACTAGTGCCATGATTATTCTGAATGAGTCTTTCGTCGAAACTGGAGAGAAAGTCTCGGTAAAATCGATGCCTTCCTTTTGAGTAAAGCCTTTTGCTACAAGACGAGCCTTATATCTCTCCACATTGCCTTTTGAATCCCGTTTGGTCTTAAAAATCCACTTGCAACCAATGGGTTTACCTTCAGGCAATGTGACAAGATCCCAAACGTCATTGCTTTGCATAGACTTAATCTCTTCAATCATAGCATCGATCCACTTTAGAGCATTAGGGCTTTCAATGGCTTGACGGAAAGTGACTGGGTCATCTTCCATCACTCCAATATCTACCTCATGCTCTTGGAGATATACAATATATTCATCCATAGATATTGCAGGTCTCCTCATTCTAGTGGATCTCCTTAGTGGCACTACTTCATCATGTTCTTGAGGAGGTTGAGGTTGTTCTTCATGTTGTTGTTCGGGAAGTGGAACAGGAATTACAAGAGTGTCGTCTTGTTCTGGAATGAAGGGAAGTGAAATCGCTTCCTCTTCAAAGACAACATTCTTTATACCATCTTCCCCCCCAAAATCAACTTCCTCAAAGAACCATGCATTATTCGTCTCAAAAAATGATCTAGTTGTGGGATCATAGAACTTGAAACCCATAGACCGCTCCGGATAACCTACAAAATAACAACTTACCGTTTTAGAGTCCAATTTATGCTCGTGTGGCCTATAAGGCCGAGCTTCAGCTGGACAACCCCAAACATGTAAATGAACTAAGCTGGGCTTTTTGCCCGTCCATAATTCATAAGGGGTTACGGCAGTTGCTTTAGTAGGTACTCGGTTTAGGATGTATGTTGCGGTCTTAAGTGCCTCTCCCCAAAGGGATTCTGGCAAAGTAGAATGACTGATCATGCTTCTAACCATATCCTTGAGGGTTCTATTTCGTCTTTCAGCAACACCATTCATGGTAGGACTACCAGGCATAGTGTACTGTGGGACGATTCCACATTCCTCAAGAAATCTAGCGAAGGGTCCTGGACGTTGTTCACCCGAGCCATCATATCTACCATAGTATTCTCCACCACGGTCAGCTCTGACGTTCTTAATTCTTTTTCCAAGTTGATTTTCAACTTCGGCCTTATAACTCTTGAACGTATCCAGTGCTTGAGATTTTTCACTTATGAGATATAAATAACCATATCGGGAATAATCGTCTATGAACGTAATAAAATATCGTTGAACGTTCCAAGATGCAGTAGGAAACGGTCCACAGATATCTGTATGGATAAGTTCTAAGACGTCTGTAGTCCGATTGGCTTCAAATCTCCTAATATTTGTTTGTTTCCCCTTAATGCACTCAACACAGACTTGAAAGTCTGCCATATTGGGAATGGTAAGAATTCCATCTGACACAAGTCTTTCTATTCTCCGTTTGGAGATATGACCTAAACGTTTATGCCAAATTGTAGCAGAATTCTCCCTTATTAATTTACGCTTTGTACCTCGTGAGTTCACATGCAGGGCTTCATTAAATGAAGTAATAGTATTAAGCAAATAAAGATTATCGCCATAAGAAAGAGAACCGGTGCCAACCAAAGTTGAATTTAGATAAACACTAAATCTACTATTTCTAAATGAACAAGTATAACCGAATTTGTCCAATACAGAAATAGAAATTAAATTCCGTCTAAATGACGGTACAACAAATGTCTGTTCTAAATCCAAATAACAACCAGTTTTTAGTAATAATCTAAATGTGCCTATTGCCTCCACTTCAACTTGTTTGCCATCGCCCACATAGATGAATCTTTCAGCATCAATCGGCTTTCGGCACTGGAGGCAACCCTGCATGGACACACTTATGTGAGTAGTAGCACCAGAGTCTATCCACCAAGTATGTCCAGGTACAGAAGCTAAATTAACTTCTGAACAAACATAAGTGAAAAATGTACCTTTCTTCACGCGCCAAGCGTGATATTCTTCACAATCATTCTTCTTGTGTCCATCTTTCTTGCAAAAGAAGCAAACTGAAGCTGATTTTTCCTTCTTAAACTGTTTTGCAGATGGACCCACAACATTTCTGGAGGAATCAGGAAGAATCCTCTTCCCCTTAGCGAACTCGGAAAGAACCCTCTTTCCCTTGTCTCTTCCTCGTTTACCCCTATAGCTTGTTGCTAAGTGAGCACTTTCTGTCTTACTTTGCTTCAATCTCTCTTCCTCTTGAACACAATGAGAAATCAACTCATTCAATGTCCATTTATCCTTCACAGTATTGTAACTAACTTTGAAGTGATCAAATTGATGAGGAAGAGATATCATAACCAAATGCACTAGTTGATCATCACTGATCGTCAAATTAAGTGCCGTAAGCTTTGAAGCAGTGTTTGACATTTCCATAATGTGCTCCCTAATTTCCCCTCGGCCATTATACCTCATAGTCACAAGTTTATGCACTCAACACAGACTTGAAAGTCTGCCATATTGGGAATGGTAAGAATTCCATCTGACACAAGTCTTTCTATTCTCCGTTTGGAAATATAACCTAAACGTTTATGCCAAATTGTAGCAGAATTCTCCCTTATTAATTTACGCTTTGTACCTCGTGAGTTCACATGCAGGGCTTCATTAAATGAAGTAATAGTATTAAGCAAATAAAGATTATCGCCATAAGAAAGAGAACCGGTGCCAACCAAAGTTGAATTTAGATAAACACTAAATCTACTATTTCTAAATGAACAAGTATAACCGAATTTGTCCAATACAGAAATAGAAATTAAATTCCGTCTAAATGACGGTACAACAAATGTCTGTTCTAAATCCAAATAACAACCAGTTTTTAGTAATAATCTAAATGTGCCTATTGCCTCCACTTCAACTTGTTTGCCATCGCCCACATAGATGAATCTTTCAGCATCAATCGGCTTTCGGCACTGGAGGCAACCCTGCATGGACACACTTATGTGAGTAGTAGCACCAGAGTCTATCCACCAAGTATGTCCAGGTACAGAAGCTAAATTAACTTCTGAACAAACATAAGTGAAAAATGTACCTTTCTTCACGCGCCAAGCGTGATATTCTTCACAATCATTCTTCTTGTGTCCATCTTTCTTGCAAAAGAAGCAAACTGAAGCTGATTTTTCCTTCTTAAACTGTTTTGCAGATGGACCCACAACATTTCTGGAGGAATCAGGAAGAATCCTCTTCCCCTTAGCGAACTCGGAAAGAACCCTCTTTCCCTTGTCTCTTCCTCGTTTACCCCTATAGCTTGTTGCTAAGTGAGCACTTTCTGTCTTACTTTGCTTCAATCTCTCTTCCTCTTGAACACAATGAGAAATCAACTCATTCAATGTCCATTTATCCTTCACAGTATTGTAACTAACTTTGAAGTGATCAAATTGATGAGGAAGAGATATCATAACCAAATGCACTAGTTGATCATCACTGATCGTCAAATTAAGTGCCGTAAGCTTTGAAGCAGTGTTTGACATTTCCATAATGTGCTCCCTAATTTCCCCTCGGCCATTATACCTCATAGTCACAAGTTTATGCACTCAACACAGACTTGAAAGTCTGCCATATTGGGAATGGTAAGAATTCCATCTGACACAAGTCTTTCTATTCTCCGTTTGGAAATATAACCTAAACGTTTATGCCAAATTGTAGCAGAATTCTCCCTTATTAATTTACGCTTTGTACCTCGTGAGTTCACATGCAGGGCTTCATTAAATGAAGTAATAGTATTAAGCAAATAAAGATTATCGCCATAAGAAAGAGAACCGGTGCCAACCAAAGTTGAATTTAGATAAACACTAAATCTACTATTTCTAAATGAACAAGTATAACCGAATTTGTCCAATACAGAAATAGAAATTAAATTCCGTCTAAATGACGGTACAACAAATGTCTGTTCTAAATCCAAATAACAACCAGTTTTTAGTAATAATCTAAATGTGCCTATTGCCTCCACTTCAACTTGTTTGCCATCGCCCACATAGATGAATCTTTCAGCATCAATCGGCTTTCGGCACTGGAGGCAACCCTGCATGGACACACTTATGTGAGTAGTAGCACCAGAGTCTATCCACCAAGTATGTCCAGGTACAGAAGCTAAATTAACTTCTGAACAAACATAAGTGAAAAATGTACCTTTCTTCACGCGCCAAGCGTGATATTCTTCACAATCATTCTTCTTGTGTCCATCTTTCTTGCAAAAGAAGCAAACTGAAGCTGATTTTTCCTTCTTAAACTGTTTTGCAGATGGACCCACAACATTTCTGGAGGAATCAGGAAGAATCCTCTTCCCCTTAGCGAACTCGGAAAGAACCCTCTTTCCCTTGTCTCTTCCTCGTTTACCCCTATAGCTTGTTGCTAAGTGAGCACTTTCTGTCTTACTTTGCTTCAATCTCTCTTCCTCTTGAACACAATGAGAAATCAACTCATTCAATGTCCATTTATCCTTCACAGTATTGTAACTAACTTTGAAGTGATCAAATTGATGAGGAAGAGATATCATAACCAAATGCACTAGTTGATCATCACTGATCGTCAAATTAAGTGCCGTAAGCTTTGAAGCAGTGTTTGACATTTCCATAATGTGCTCCCTAATTTCCCCTCGGCCATTATACCTCATAGTCACAAGTTTATGCACTCAACACAGACTTGAAAGTCTGCCATATTGGGAATGGTAAGAATTCCATCTGACACAAGTCTTTCTATTCTCCGTTTGGAAATATAACCTAAACGTTTATGCCAAATTGTAGCAGAATTCTCCCTTATTAATTTACGCTTTGTACCTCGTGAGTTCACATGCAGGGCTTCATTAAATGAAGTAATAGTATTAAGCAAATAAAGATTATCGCCATAAGAAAGAGAACCGGTGCCAACCAAAGTTGAATTTAGATAAACACTAAATCTACTATTTCTAAATGAACAAGTATAACCGAATTTGTCCAATACAGAAATAGAAATTAAATTCCGTCTAAATGACGGTACAACAAATGTCTGTTCTAAATCCAAATAACAACCAGTTTTTAGTAATAATCTAAATGTGCCTATTGCCTCCACTTCAACTTGTTTGCCATCGCCCACATAGATGAATCTTTCAGCATCAATCGGCTTTCGGCACTGGAGGCAACCCTGCATGGACACACTTATGTGAGTAGTAGCACCAGAGTCTATCCACCAAGTATGTCCAGGTACAGAAGCTAAATTAACTTCTGAACAAACATAAGTGAAAAATGTACCTTTCTTCACGCGCCAAGCGTGATATTCTTCACAATCATTCTTCTTGTGTCCATCTTTCTTGCAAAAGAAGCAAACTGAAGCTGATTTTTCCTTCTTAAACTGTTTTGCAGATGGACCCACAACATTTCTGGAGGAATCAGGAAGAATCCTCTTCCCCTTAGCGAACTCGGAAAGAACCCTCTTTCCCTTGTCTCTTCCTCGTTTACCCCTATAGCTTGTTGCTAAGTGAGCACTTTCTGTCTTACTTTGCTTCAATCTCTCTTCCTCTTGAACACAATGAGAAATCAACTCATTCAATGTCCATTTATCCTTCACAGTATTGTAACTAACTTTGAAGTGATCAAATTGATGAGGAAGAGATATCATAACCAAATGCACTAGTTGATCATCACTGATCGTCAAATTAAGTGCCGTAAGCTTTGAAGCAGTGTTTGACATTTCCATAATGTGCTCCCTAATTTCCCCTCGGCCATTATACCTCATAGTCACAAGTTTATGCACTCAACACAGACTTGAAAGTCTGCCATATTGGGAATGGTAAGAATTCCATCTGACACAAGTCTTTCTATTCTCCGTTTGGAAATATAACCTAAACGTTTATGCCAAATTGTAGCAGAATTCTCCCTTATTAATTTACGCTTTGTACCTCGTGAGTTCACATGCAGGGCTTCATTAAATGAAGTAATAGTATTAAGCAAATAAAGATTATCGCCATAAGAAAGAGAACCGGTGCCAACCAAAGTTGAATTTAGATAAACACTAAATCTACTATTTCTAAATGAACAAGTATAACCGAATTTGTCCAATACAGAAATAGAAATTAAATTCCGTCTAAATGACGGTACAACAAATGTCTGTTCTAAATCCAAATAACAACCAGTTTTTAGTAATAATCTAAATGTGCCTATTGCCTCCACTTCAACTTGTTTGCCATCGCCCACATAGATGAATCTTTCAGCATCAATCGGCTTTCGGCACTGGAGGCAACCCTGCATGGACACACTTATGTGAGTAGTAGCACCAGAGTCTATCCACCAAGTATGTCCAGGTACAGAAGCTAAATTAACTTCTGAACAAACATAAGTGAAAAATGTACCTTTCTTCACGCGCCAAGCGTGATATTCTTCACAATCATTCTTCTTGTGTCCATCTTTCTTGCAAAAGAAGCAAACTGAAGCTGATTTTTCCTTCTTAAACTGTTTTGCAGATGGACCCACAACATTTCTGGAGGAATCAGGAAGAATCCTCTTCCCCTTAGCGAACTCGGAAAGAACCCTCTTTCCCTTGTCTCTTCCTCGTTTACCCCTATAGCTTGTTGCTAAGTGAGCACTTTCTGTCTTACTTTGCTTCAATCTCTCTTCCTCTTGAACACAATGAGAAATCAACTCATTCAATGTCCATTTATCCTTCACAGTATTGTAACTAACTTTGAAGTGATCAAATTGATGAGGAAGAGATATCATAACCAAATGCACTAGTTGATCATCACTGATCGTCAAATTAAGTGCCGTAAGCTTTGAAGCAGTGTTTGACATTTCCATAATGTGCTCCCTAATTTCCCCTCGGCCATTATACCTCATAGTCACAAGTTTATGCACTCAACACAGACTTGAAAGTCTGCCATATTGGGAATGGTA
Source organism: Salvia hispanica (assembly GCF_029641045.1). Classification (NCBI taxonomy): domain Eukaryota; kingdom Viridiplantae; phylum Streptophyta; class Magnoliopsida; order Lamiales; family Lamiaceae; genus Salvia; species Salvia hispanica. Next base: position 36,733,870 of record NC_142696.1, read on the forward strand.
AGAATTCCATCTGACACAAGTCTTTCTATTCTCCGTTTGGAAATATAACCTAAACGTTTATGCCAAATTGTAGCAGAATTCTCCCTTATTAATTTACGCTTTGTACCTCGTGAGTTCACATGCAGGGCTTCATTAAATGAAGTAATAGTATTAAGCAAATAAAGATTATCGCCATAAGAAAGAGAACCGGTGCCAACCAAAGTTGAATTTAGATAAACACTAAATCTACTATTTCTAAATGAACAAGTATAACCGAATTTGTCCAATACAGAAATAGAAATTAAATTCCGTCTAAATGACGGTACAACAAATGTCTGTTCTAAATCCAAATAACAACCAGTTTTTAGTAATAATCTAAATGTGCCTATTGCCTCCACTTCAACTTGTTTGCCATCGCCCACATAGATGAATCTTTCAGCATCAATCGGCTTTCGGCACTGGAGGCAACCCTGCATGGACACACTTATGTGAGTAGTAGCACCAGAGTCTATCCACCAAGTATGTCCAGGTACAGAAGCTAAATTAACTTCTGAACAAACATAAGTGAAAAATGTACCTTTCTTCACGCGCCAAGCGTGATATTCTTCACAATCATTCTTCTTGTGTCCATCTTTCTTGCAAAAGAAGCAAACTGAAGCTGATTTTTCCTTCTTAAACTGTTTTGCAGATGGACCCACAACATTTCTGGAGGAATCAGGAAGAATCCTCTTCCCCTTAGCGAACTCGGAAAGAACCCTCTTTCCCTTGTCTCTTCCTCGTTTACCCCTATAGCTTGTTGCTAAGTGAGCACTTTCTGTCTTACTTTGCTTCAATCTCTCTTCCTCTTGAACACAATGAGAAATCAACTCATTCAATGTCCATTTATCCTTCACAGTATTGTAACTAACTTTGAAGTGATCAAATTGATGAGGAAGAGATATCATAACCAAATGCACTAGTTGATCATCACTGATCGTCAAATTAAGTGCCGTAAGCTTTGAAGCAGTGTTTGACATTTCCATAATGTGCTCCCTAATTTCCCCTCGGCCATTATACCTCATAGTCACAAGTTTATGCACTCAACACAGACTTGAAAGTCTGCCATATTGGGAATGGTAAGAATTCCATCTGACACAAGTCTTTCTATTCTCCGTTTGGAAATATAACCTAAACGTTTATGCCAAATTGTAGCAGAATTCTCCCTTATTAATTTACGCTTTGTACCTCGTGAGTTCACATGCAGGGCTTCATTAAATGAAGTAATAGTATTAAGCAAATAAAGATTATCGCCATAAGAAAGAGAACCGGTGCCAACCAAAGTTGAATTTAGATAAACACTAAATCTACTATTTCTAAATGAACAAGTATAACCGAATTTGTCCAATACAGAAATAGAAATTAAATTCCGTCTAAATGACGGTACAACAAATGTCTGTTCTAAATCCAAATAACAACCAGTTTTTAGTAATAATCTAAATGTGCCTATTGCCTCCACTTCAACTTGTTTGCCATCGCCCACATAGATGAATCTTTCAGCATCAATCGGCTTTCGGCACTGGAGGCAACCCTGCATGGACACACTTATGTGAGTAGTAGCACCAGAGTCTATCCACCAAGTATGTCCAGGTACAGAAGCTAAATTAACTTCTGAACAAACATAAGTGAAAAATGTACCTTTCTTCACGCGCCAAGCGTGATATTCTTCACAATCATTCTTCTTGTGTCCATCTTTCTTGCAAAAGAAGCAAACTGAAGCTGATTTTTCCTTCTTAAACTGTTTTGCAGATGGACCCACAACATATCTGGAGGAATCAGGAAGAATCCTCTTCCCCTTAGCGAACTCGGAAAGAACCCTCTTTCCCTTGTCTCTTCCTCGTTTACCCCTATAGCTTGTTGCTAAGTGAGCACTTTCTGTCTTACTTTGCTTCAATCTCTCTTCCTCTTGAACACAATGAGAAATCAACTCATCCAATGTCCATTTATCCTTCACAGTATTGTAACTAACTTTGAAGTGATCAAATTGATGAGGAAGAGATATCATAACCAAATGCACTAGTTGATCATCACTGATCGTCAAATTAAGTGCCGTAAGCTTTGAAGCAGTGTTTGACATTTCCATAATGTGCTCCCTAATTTCCCCTCGGCCATTTTACCTCATAGTCACAAGTTTATGCATCAATGAAGCCGTTTCGGCCTTTTCATTGCTTGCGAAATTCATATCAATGGCCTCGAGAAATTCCTTAGCAGTTGCTTCTTTCGGGACAGTACCGCGAAAGTTTTCAGGGATGGCATGTTGCATAATCATAAGACTCATGCGATTGGAGTGTTCCCACCTCTCAAAAGTCCGTTTATCCTCATCGGAACTTTCATCAGTAAGAGGGGCAGGTTGCTCCGTCCGAAGTGCATAGTCTAAATTTGCAATCCCCAAACCAATCAATACCTTGCTTCTCCATGATGCATAGGTATTGCCTTTTAGCACAGGAATGAATTTAGAAAACCAATAGCAGATTCTTGAGCTAGCAAAGAACAAATATAACAAGTTGGACAATAATTAGCTCACGTAAATAATAAGTAAATAAATTAAATAATGACAATTCCCATTTCAAGATGTCGGCACAACATTAAAATTTCATCTTTGGACAAAATAATTAACTTGCAAGTGACATCTTAATACGTAGTAATCAAATATAGATAATCATTTCCTGTCAAACAATAAGTCTTCCTTTGGGCCGACTTAGAGTCCACAATGACTTAAGGATAATCTCATATTATTACCACAAAGTACACAAGAAACACGGCCAAATAACAATCTTCCTTTGGGCCGATTAACTATTCGCATGTATTTCAAGTATACAAATATCCTATATATTCTAAATAAATTAATCTACACATTAGAGCTCACTTTGGCAAGGTAATGCTTCAATTAATTTAATTAAAATAATAGACAATATAAACTAAATCATTATTCAATTAATTACTTAACAACCAAAACAATTAAATTACTTTAATTGTTTTAAACTTAAAATTTTGGGCTATTTTGTAAAATGTAAATGAATAAGCCCAAAAGGAAAACATAAGTTGCTGTTCTCGATTGAAAAGAAACCAACGATTTAAGTCAATTATTAAGTAATTGAGTTATAAAACTTAATAGCAACTGTCGGCTTTTGAAATGAATTTTTTTTTTTAAAAAAAATAAACTTTTATTGGCCAATTTAATTTTAGAAAACGACTAGTCACTTTCGACGCGAAACATCACAACTATTCAGCCCCAAGAAACTGAATCACTAAACACACAGACGCGTCGTTTCACGAAACAAGGCCAACGATTCACCGCCTCAACCGCTCCAACATCGCCGGAACTTGCCGACTCTCCGTTCGTCGGAAAAACGGACGGCGGCCAGAATTAATTGAAAAATGAATTTTAAAAATGGATGAATGAAAATTTGAACACAGAAGTTCATTAAATTTTCGACGAATCGATGAATTAATCAAAACCAAAACTGCTCTGTTAAATTTCGAACACATGAGTGCAGAAAATTTGAAGAAATCAGCATAAATTTTTTGATATGTAATTCTCCCAAATAATTCGACAAAAGGGTTGTAAAGGTTTTGAAAACCAGAAAATTAATGAAGAGGAATAATTAATCGCACACATATACCCATTAGTTAAATTCTACTCCACATCACCATGCATGCATTAACAATCACCAAAATTCAAAACTTGTGAATCAACAATAAAGTCGAACAAATTTGGGCAGATTAAGGACTCAAAATCCGAAAACAATAGCAATCGAACAATCAATTCGATCCAACATGCATTGGCTCTGATACCAATTGTTGGAATCAAATCAATGATTCACATAATTCATCACATAAATCACACATGTCGAATACGATTGATAAACATAAAGCGGAAGCGTACATGGATTCGGATTCATGATGTTGTTGATGATTCTGAAGTATGGAAATTAATCTTCCAAGTGACAACGCTCTCTCACAGATTCTCTGTAATCTGTAGAGTCTTGATATTACGTCTGGTCAATAGGAATGAGAATCTATTGACCTATTTATAGAGTTGCACTTGGGGACCATAACCATGTATTTAGGAATAAGTCCCTAACTTTATTATAACTATAATTTCACCCATAACAAAATTAAAGTTATCCAAAGTAGTATCTGCACAATAGTCCTCATACTTTTATAGATAATCGTTTGACCCTATAAATTATATAACCTTAGTAGATCACGTAATCGGGTCAATCAATAAATAGCCATAAATATTATACAATCTTTAGACTATTATGTTGGACCATATTAAAATGTTCCAACACTTTGAATATGAATTCACCATTGTTCTTATTCAAAATTATTCAAAGAGCTTGAGATTTCGAATGAGTTTATGAGGTCTGGGAAGTTCGACGATCATTTTTTTGTGAACTTGTTTGGGTTGTTGTAGTGGTAGTGTTAGTGTTCATGCCAAGACTTTAGTCTTTTATGTTCTAAATTTCATTTTGAGATTCTCTATAACACTAGTGCTCTTGATAGGTACGTGGTTATGTTTTGTTGAACTTTCAATCTTATTATGTTTATAATTTTTTTTTAACTATTTGTATATTTGTAGATCTAACAATTCTTACTAATATTTTTTTTAAAATTATTATATTTGTTTATTGTTGTGATCGATTGGTTGATCGTGGGGCTGATTACCTTACACAGATTAAAAGAGGTCTCAGTTAGACAGTGAACCCCAACAAATTTGATCTTTATAATGATATCAAAGCTATGAGGGTACTCATCCAGGCACACCGAGTTACAAACGATGGTATGGAGATGTTCCTTGTTGTTCTTATGTTCGTGCGTTTTAAACGTGCCGGGAAGTCAGTAGTACTCTTACGTAGGACTCTGACTTATCAATTTTTTTAAAAATAACTATTGTTACATATTTTTACTGAAATTTTACATATGTTGTTAGAGCATTCTTAACCTAGCCCGGATCCCAAGTCCTCTCCACGTCATCATTTTCCTAATTTTTTTGGGCAAGACTACAACTCCTATAACCCTGCAGGCCCATTCAGGTACCAACTATTAAATTGCACTATTCACAACGAAAAGCTTTTTATTCGTAAAATAGAAACCGTTGAACAATTAAAACACGAAAAATTAATTGTTCAATCGAAAATAAAAGATTACAAACCCTAGAAATAAAAAATTACAAATCATAAAAAATAAAAATTACAGACTCTATAAATTAAATAATCCTAGAAAATAAAAATTACAAGTCATAAAAATTAAAAAAAAACCAAAATAATGTAAATAAAATAGAAAGGCTAGATGTAGAAGAAAGTTAGAAATTGGTGGAAGAATGTTGAACAAATAGTATATAAATAGGCAAAAATTCATCGGGGCCAGCCTGAACACCCCATAACCCTAGGCCGGGCCACAACCAGGAGGAGCGTGCCAAAGCCTCCAACACCGGGCCGAGACTCAACCAGGTATGGCCCCAGAACTCGTCCCCATCCTCAGACGCGGCGTGAGCCGCAGCTCACTCCAGTCCAATGCTACAGGCCGTGGGCCGGGACCCAGGTGCGGTCCGGCCTGCAGCATTAAAGATGCTCTTAGAGTATGTTCATTTGATAGCCTACATATTTGTTATGACCTTGCATTCTAAAAATTATACTCCATCCTGTCTCATAGAAATAAGACATACAGAGTATTTTTTTTCGTTCGTCTCATAGTAATAGTCTATATCCATTTATGGTAACCTTTTTTGTCCTTCTTTTTTACTTTATCATTTATGGGCTCCACCATCCACTACACAATTTTAACAACCTTTTCTTATTCTCTCTTACTTTACCATTTACTCCCTCCGTCCCACATTTGGAGTCACTTATTGTTATGGCTTGAATTTTAAGAAAGACTTGAAGTGTGTAATAAATGAAGTGAGATAGTGGAGTGTGTAATAAATGAAGTGAGATGGTAGAGTGTGTAATAAATGAAGTGAGATGGTGGAGTTGGTTGAATGTGGGTCCCTTTTGACTTTTGATTTTTGTTTTGATTTATTTTAATGTAGATAATGCCATTTTTATGTAATTTTGATAAAGAATGGGGTAAAATTGTATGACTAAATATGGAAAATTCTAAAAGTGACTCTTAAACTGAGACGGACTTTTATGGCAAAAAGTGACTCTTAATCTGGGACGGAGGGAGTATATACTATTAAAACTCGTCCCAATCCTAAATGACTTATTTCTATGGGACGGAGGGAGTAAGAAAATATACTCCCTCCATCCAAGGAAGATGACGCCTTCCTTGGGCGGCACAAGGAATGTATTTAAATTTTTAGTAATAAATTATCTTGGTTGGGACTTGGGATAAACCAAAAATAAAGTGAGTAATTTTCAACGAGATGAATGGAGTACAAAATTAGTAACAGTTTTTTACAAAATTCCGATTATGCCCTTATTAAAAGTGTCGAATAATTACATTTTTATTAGTGATAAAAAATTTCCTGATACAGAGTGGAGATTAAGAAGAAGATAGAAAAAGGCTCACTGTAGCGAGGCGCGCACGTTAACGGACTCCCATCCCACCGGCTCATTTTAGCAAGGACCTATGCACAACTCCACCAATGTCCCCGCTTCCTCTCTTCTTCTCCTTATCTTTCTCCTCCGTTACTCTCCCCCCTCTCTCTCTAGGGTTAGGGTTTGTCTCGCGCCTTCTCCATCTCCTCTTCCACTCCCGCCCCCAGCCACGAAGCTTCTTCTTTTCGTAATTTTCCCCGCCAATGCTCGTCGCCGGATTCTGGTTTCTTCGCCATAAATTCAGTAGCAGAGCTCATGGACTCCAAGAGGAACTATACATACGGAAATCTCTTCAATCTTGAGGTAATTTTGGATGAGTCACTGCTCTATAAAATTAGGTTTTCTAACTCCTTGCAATCTTTTGCTTGTGAATTTTGTTGTGGCGATTTGGTTTTGATAGAAAAAGGGGGAATTTGTGAATAATTATGTGAAAGTTTTTCTATTTTGGGTTTTCTATTGCTATGATGCGTGGTTAGTGTAATTTGACTTGGGTTCATAGGCACGTTAGTGTGGCTTTTTGGTTTTTGAATAAATTGAATCGTTATGTTCGATATTAATTTTTTTCCCAATTTTTTTAGCCTTTGATGAACTTTCAACTGCCGAAACAAGATGAAGATTTTGATTATTATGGGAATAGTAGTCAGGATGAGAGCAGAGGTAGCCAAGGTAGGCAATTCGGTTTTGTCAGAAAATCTGTATATGTATATTTCTTGTTTTTGTTGTGTTTGTTTCTTTCTGGGTTGAATTTGAACATGGAAATCAGATTAATAGCAAGTTCTCTCTCGGTTATTATTATTTTTACCATTGCATGTATGGCGTGCAGTTGAATAAGTTGATGCGTTCTGGAGTTGTTTTAGGCCCTATTCGTAAATTTGAGAGCTAGTTGTTTTTTGTTGACTAGGGGGAGCTTTAGGCGACATGAATGGAACAATGTCGGAGAGGGGATCAAAAATGAAGAGGCGGAGTGCTTATAGTAGTGACGAGGAAGGAACAGGCAGTTACAGTTCATATATTTCAGAGGAGCGATATCGTGCAATGCTTGGAGATCATATTCAGAAGTACAAAAGGAGGCTCAACTATGCCCCCCCAAATCCAGGACAGACAAGAACTGGGACTATGGCAATCAAAAGTAATGTGGCCCTTAAAGATCAGAAACCAATGAATGATAACAGGGGGGGATTTCCCAAGTTTGAATCGACTTCGGATTTTCTAAACACTAGTAGTTCTCAAAAACTAGGAAATTATCCTGAATCAGATTTTGGGCAGCAACACGGTGCTTCCAGGTTTGCCTCCTGCCTCATGTATTACATGTGATGGATTGTTCTTGTTATTAGTGTAAACTAATTGTTTTAGGGAAATTTTTAGTTTTGACTTAAATAGTAGCAGTTCTCTGGATACTAGAATATCTCGTTTTCGAAGATTGTAACTTGTAAGGTTATTTCATACGTCCTTGAAAAATATGAACTTTTGAAGGGACACGGGTTTTAATGGATAATTGGTAAAGTAAGAGAGAGATAGAAAGAAAAAGTGATTGGGGTTGAGATTACGAAAACTTTTAGAAAGAATATAAGCCTGAAATGACTCTCCATCTATGTTATAGTGAAATGCGAGTGAAATAAAGTTCGTGGAATGTGGGGTCCATTACCAAAAGTAGTAAAAAAGCAAATGAGACATTTATTGGACGGAGGGAGTATATTTTTCTGGATACTTTGCTATTATTCACAGACCAGATAAGGTTAGCTTGTTGGGCACTAGCACGGCAGTCACTAAAATCAGATGAAATATATCATTTGTAATTGTACCAAGCAAATACATCCAGTAGACCACTACAATGGTTATGTGAGCCAATTACCACAGATATCAGGAGGACTTTTGCCAAGCTTTTTATTATCAAGATTCTGGAAGGAGAGACCAAGGAGTTAACCTTTCTAGTTAGTTGGCTTCTGTTAAATTTTGAAGTATCATACAAGTAATTTATGAGAGGTGTCACTACGTGTTTGCTCTGTTGTAACCGATATAACTGAATCTTTGATTAATTTTGGCTCATCCTTGGTGCATTGTTTCAAAATTTCAGACCAAATCTTGAACCAGCTTTTCTGGATATAGGGGATGGCATTACATATAGGATTCCTCCTCCCTATGAAAAGCTGTCGTCTTCACTAAGTTTGCCAAGTATGTCAGATATCCAAGTGGAGGAATTTTACCTAAAGGGTACCCTTGACTTGGGGTCATTAGCTGCAATGATGGCTTCTGATAACAAGTTCCAGCATGGAAGCAGGGCAGGGATGGGTGACCAACGGCCTCAGTACGAATCACTTCAGGCTAGATTGAGAGCCCAGCAGACCAATAATTATGCTGAGAATTTCTGTCTAAGCATCAGTGAAACAGCATTGGGAAGTGATGGCATTCCCGAAGGGGCAGCTGGAAGGATTAGGCGATCTATATTGTCAGAAGGTGGTATATTGCAGGTGTATTATGTAAAAGTTTTGGAGAAGGGGGATACTTATGAGGTTAGGAAAATTTCTTGCTCGACCTTTATTTTGTTTTTGTAATTTTAATGTTTTATATATCTGATTATTAGTCATGTTATTAATTGAGATGGTGCAGATCATTGAACGTGGTTTACCCAAGAAGGCAAAGGTGAAGAAAGACCCTTCTGCAATTGAGAGGGAAGAAATGGAAAAGTTCAGTAAATATTGGGTTAATATAGCAAGAAAAGAAATTCCAAAACATCACAGGATTTTCACCAATTTCCACAGAAAGCAAATTATTGATGCTAAGAGAGTTTCTGAAACCTGTCAAAGAGAGGTTTGTGCTACTGTGACATGTTGTTTTCCCATAATAATCCATCATGATCAACTTAACACTCTTATCCAGTATTCTGTCTTTAAACCGATCTTGATTCTTTTCCAGGTGAAAATGAAAGTCAGCAGGTCCCTCAAATTGATGAGGGGTGCTGGCATCAGGACAAGGAAACTGGCTAGAGACATGCTAGTGTTTTGGAAGAGAGTTGACAAGGAGATGGTACTTTCTTATTATTAATTCTATTTTCAGCAAGAAGAAACCTTCTTAAACACATCACATAGTTACATAATTGAAAGACTGCCAAATAAAATACTATAGCACTATTATAAAAGTTGCTCAATAGCTTAAGAATTATGATGTTTTTGATAGAGCTTGATTCGTTCATACTTTGGTGACAAATTTACATAAAGCCAGTGATACGGAGTTTCTACTTTCTAATCTATGAAATCTTTCACTTGAAGGCGGAAGTGAGGAAAAGAGAAGAAAAAGAAGCTGCTGAAGCTCTGAAGCGTGAACAAGAACTTCGTGAAGCTAAGAGGCAGCAGCAGAGGCTCAATTTTCTGTTGTCACAGACAGAACTTTACAGTCACTTCATGCAGAATAAGGCCTCAGAACCCTCGGGAGCATTAGCAGTGGGCGATGAAAAATCTGATGACCAAGAAATTCTTTCAGAAGATCAGCTGCAGGAGGAAGAGGATCCTGAAGCTGCTGTATTAAGAAGGGAAGCTCTCAGAGCTGCTCATGATGCAGTTTCAAAGCAGAAGAAAATGACAAGTGCATTTGATAACGAATGCTTAAAGCTACGTCTAGCTGGAGAAGCTGAGGTCCCTCTCCAAGATGGCTTGGTCACTGAGTCTAGCAATATTGATTTGCTGCACCCGTGGGTTTCTTTTTTTACTTCTGACATTACTTCCTAATCCCCACTCCCGATTTTCAGTTGATAAAAGTATTCTATCCTTGATCATTAATGTACTAGTAAGTAATTGTTTATGGTTCTCTCAGGTCAACCATGCCTGTAGGATCAACAGTTCAGACGCCTGAGATGTTCAAGGGTTCCCTTAAAGAATATCAGCTGAAAGGCCTTCAGTGGCTTGTAAATTGTTACGAGCAGGTAACTAGTGTCTGCTCCCACTTTAGAATGCTGCCCCGATAGATCTGACTCGCATCTTTTCTTACCAGGGATTAAATGGTATTCTCGCTGATGAAATGGGTCTGGGAAAGACAATTCAAGCTATGGCATTCCTGGCTCATTTGGCTGAGGTAATTAATTATTCTATCAAGTTTCTGGCTGGAAGTCATTCTGTCTAACTGATTCTGGTGCATAGGAAAAAAATATATGGGGGCCTTTTCTGGTGGTTGCACCTGCTTCTGTCTTGAACAATTGGGCTGATGAAATCAGCCGTTTCTGTCCTGACTTGAAGACTCTTCCATATTGGGGTGGTCTTCAGGAGCGTACAGTGCTTAGGAAGAACATCAACCCAAAGCGTCTTTATCGAAGGTGAGTCACCAGTTCTAACCTCCATGTGCTTCTTTTAGCTGCTTGTTCCATGAAGAATACACTGATACTTCTGTTATATCTCATTTATATGTTACCATAACTATTGGTCTGATTCTTTGCAGATATATTGTTAGGTGTAACTGATAAAAAACTCTGCTTATGGTAATATGTCATCTGAATGAAAATTAGATGATATGCAAATTCTGGGAAATTACACAACTCTAGGACTAGGCTAGGTTGTTAAGACATTGTTTTCTTGGAATAGAAATAAGCCTAGTAATGATAAATAAAATTTTCAACAAAGCAGCTTTAACATTTTATGTGCGGTAAAGTATCATGAATGGTTGAGCAATGAGGACACTAATAGCCTATGCTTTGAGGAAAATAATATGCATTTTTTATTAGTTAACTGCTTGAGAAGAGGCACTACATTATGCATAATTTACTACTGCCCATATGTATACAGTATACAGCGCAACCATTTCCATGCATATATTATCGAAATAGTGAAGGTTGCTTAAATTCAAGAGTGAATGTGAGAGGCTGAAATTAGGAATATAGATGCCATTGACTGTGTTGTTACTTGCTTCACATGGAAATTGGGAAATGGGTATTGTAAGTGTCACACTTCCGTTGCTGGAGCTTTTGTGGAAGCACAAATAGATACCATGCTTTGGCTTTTTTTTCTCTTTTCATTGTGCATTGGACTAGTTAGCTCTTGATTTGTTTGGCCCTCATTGACTTTTTAAATTTTCTGAAAATTTCAAGTTTATTCTTTTGTTTCACTAAGTCAAGCCTGCCCAATTTGTCAGGGAGGCTGGATTTCACATTCTCATCACCAGTTACCAGCTGCTGGTTTCTGACGAGAAGTACTTTCGCCGTGTGAAATGGCAATACATGGTGTTGGATGAAGCCCAGGCAATCAAAAGTTCCAACAGGTCCGAGTCTTCGACAGTCATCTTACTTCAATTATGTATGCCACATAATTGCAATTTTTTGTATATACATATCTGCATTTATGTGTTCTAGACCCAGAGTAGACACAAATATTCCAAAAAAAGCTCTTCAAAACTAGCTTCTTACCCAACTTTTGTTTCCCCTTTAATGTGTACACAATCCCTCCGCGTTCACTTCTAGGATTCACATTTTTACTTTGTAGTTAAACTACTTGCAGTTCGCGGTTTTATCTATTTCTCAAATTATTTAGTCACACACACATGTGATATATAGGTAAATATCTTATATATGCTAATATTGACAATGTTGAATGTTGGAATGGCAGTATAAGATGGAAAACACTGCTCAGCTTCAATTGCCGAAACCGCTTGCTTCTGACTGGAACTCCTATTCAAAATAATATGGCTGAACTGTGGGCACTCTTACATTTTATTATGCCAACTTTATTTGATAGCCATGAACAATTCAATGAATGGTTTTCAAAAGGGTATGTTTCTTCTCTACACTGTTGGTTACCGTCATCTATATGAGCTAAAGGTTTTCTTCTCCTTATTCTCCTTAACTTTATCAGAATTGAGAGTCATGCAGAACATGGTGGGACATTAAACGAGCACCAGCTTAATCGATTGGTAAGCATCACATTCATTACTTTAGAGCAAAGCATGGTTTTAATGTGTTGGTGTTAGTTTGAGTTGGTAGCAAATCATATGTTCTAGGTCAAAGAGTATGATCTTGTTTAAATGTACATCAGATGATCAGACTTTATAGTTGCTTGTGTGGCTGGAATTCCGTCCGGGTATGCCCCGGCTGATCAATGTTGTTGATGCCAAATAATTGCTTTAAAGCTTTAGTTTATGATAAAAAAGTTGTCCTATGATATACTGGATTCTGTTGCTTATGTTTTGGATCTATGATTCAGTATATTTTGCTTCTCACTCTCTTTCTCAAACTCACTGATAACAGCATGCCATTCTGAAACCTTTCATGCTGAGGAGAGTTAAGAAGGATGTGGTCTCTGAGTTGACAGGAAAAACCGAAGTTACCGTACACTGTAAATTAAGTTCTCGGCAGCAAGCTTTTTACCAAGCTATAAAGAACAAGATATCCCTTGCAGAGTTGTTTGATGGAAACCGTGGACATCTTAGTGAGAAAAAGATTCTGAACCTGATGAACATTGTCATCCAGCTCAGAAAGGTAGCATTTCGCTCGATTAGTGGGATTCTATAGATTTATCCAGTTGTGATGAACTACAACTACATTTTATGTTTCAAATTTACCATGAACAATTTCTGAGAAGATATTATCAAGTCACATGATGTAATTGAACAAAGCATACCTAAAATTTTGAATCCAAGATTGATTTAATCGTGGGTTCCCCTCTGCAATCCAGGTGTGCAATCATCCAGAATTGTTTGAGAGAAACGAAGGAAGCACGTATTTTCATTTTGGAGATGTTCCGAATTCTCTTCCCCCTCCCCCCTTCGGCGAGCTGGAAGACGTCTTTTACTCTGGTGGCAGAAGCCCTATTACTTACGAGGTAATTGGAATAGCTAATCCCCCTACCCGCCACCCCTAACAGCACATACTTTTTTCCTTATGGTAACTTCCCTATTTATTCAGCATATGTAGCTGCTTTATGTTAATTGTCAAATGTCAATATATTAGCCAAACACTTGGTGATGCAATCTCCACAGTTTGGAAACTGAATAGCTTCTGTTAGCTCACTTGACTTTGTCATCGCTGAGCTGTGTGCTTTGCTAGGATTACTTTTACAGGTTTTATGTCCTTGAAGAATTTCTGTAAAGCTATCAAGCAAGAAATTTTTGGACTAAATACATCCCTAAACATATATTTATTTATTTTGCCTCACCCACCATTTTCTCTACCTGTGCTTCAATCGTAGGGAAATTATGTAATGTTGTTACACTAAATAATCTAACTGTCCAAGGTAAGGTAATGTCTCTCTGGATTATTATTCTGATGATTTTGTTTAATACCTGATTAATGATATTTCTTATGCAGTCCACTTCACTTTATAATTTTTCTTTGAATTTTACTCTGATAGATACCCAAACTAGTCTACCAAGAGACTGTTGGTGGTTTCAAGGCTCACAACTCAGAAGCTGGCCAGTGTTTAAGCAGGGAGTCAATTCAGAAGTTATTTAACATATTCTCACCAGAAAATATCTCCAGTTCTTCACTCCAAAAGGATTGTGGACGAAGGGGAACATTTGAATTCTCCCGCTTTATTGATCTATCACCAGCAGAATTGTCATTCTTGGCAACTGGTTCTTTTATGGAGAGGTTATTATTCTCCATTATAAGATCAGATCGCCAATATTTAGATGAAATTTTGGACCTGTTGATGGAAAGTGATAATGGTGATGTCCATGATATCCAGAATGCTCATATTGGCAAGGAAAAAGTGAGAGCTGTCATGCGAATGTTGCTACTGCCTAGTAGGTCACAAAAAAGTGTTCTTAGAAGAAAGCTTGCAACAGGTCCTTTGGATGCTCCATTCGAGGCTCTAATCATTCCTTACCAGGACAGACTTCTATCTGATATCAAGCTTGTGCATTCAGTATACTCGTTCATCCCTAGAACTAGAGCACCTCCAGTAAGTAGTGGAGAAAATTTTTCCTATACATAGATGCACACACACACACAAATATATGTGGTTTTGATGACTTGTTCCTCAACTGAGATCTTATGGCCATGCTTTTGGCTCCAGATAAATGTCCGCTGTTCTGATAGAAACTTTGCATACAAGATGGTTCAAGAGTGGCATGACCCCTGGTTAAAGAGGTTGTTAACTGGATTTGCACGAACATCTGATTATAATGGCCCAAGGAAACCAATTGGCACTCACCCTTTAATACAAGAGATTGATGCTGAATTACCAATCACTCAACCTGCCCTTCAGCTTACTTACAGGATCTTCGGGTCTTGTCCACCCATGCAACCATTCGACCCTGCAAAAATGTTGACGGTACGCCCTTTCTCCCTTCTCCCATGTACTTCTTACTGGCCCCATGTATCAAGTGGATTTTCATTATGATACCTTGTACTTATTCCAGGATTCTGGCAAGCTTCAAACGCTTGATATACTTTTAAAGCGTCTACGGGCTCAAAATCATCGTGTTCTTCTTTTTGCGCAAATGACAAAAATGCTGAATATCCTTGAGGTAATCTAACTCATTTTTGGTGATCATGGTATTTCCTCTAGACCATAGATCATTGTCACATCTTCTTTTTGCTTTTTTAAACTGATCATTATAGATGGCTTACAGCACCATATGTCCTACTGTAAGTAGCTCCACAGATATATGGGTATTTTGTGCTCAGTTGTTGAAGGGACTAGGTGTTCATTCCATGTGAGAACCATTAAATCATTAATTAAGGTCCTGTGTGTTTGACTTAACATTTCTGTTTATTTGAGGAGATATTATTATGTTGGAGATGGTAGATGCTCCGTGTACAGCTATAATTTCCCCATGATATTATTTATACTGTGTGCAATATTGATTTTAAATTATTGCTGTTGGAGAGTGGTTTCTCAGGTTGACACAATGGCTTTGCAGGATTATATGAACTATAGAAAATATCGGTATTTGAGGCTTGATGGTTCATCCACAATAATGGATCGCCGTGACATGGTGAAAGATTTCCAGCACCGGTATATGCTTTTCTGTCTCTCTCGCTCTCGCTCTCATGAATATATCTGAGCTTCATGCCAATTATTTTTAGGAGTGATATCTTTGTGTTCTTGCTGAGCACAAGAGCTGGTGGGCTTGGAATCAACTTGACAGCTGCTGACACCGTCATATTTTATGAAAGTGACTGGAATCCAACATTGGATCTGCAGGCAATGGATCGGGCTCATCGTCTGGGTCAAACTAAGGATGTTAGTATCTTTATCTCCATCTATATTATCTGAAATAGTTGCTTAATAGTTCTGATGCCAGTCTCTTTATGTCCTTTTTCTTTGCTATAAATCTTAAAAATCGCAAAATTGGAAGCTCCTAGTGCTTTCGACTTACATTTTTGCAAGTTAAGTCTTGTGTTCTCTCCTAAGCAGTGTAGAACATTTTAGTTTAATGATCAGCAGCTTATGCACTTGAACTTGGAAATGTTTCCCTGCATTACTAATGCAACATAGCCCTAAATTGGAAGTTTGTTATTGTTATTAGATTAATTTTTCTACTCGACATTAGATATTCTTACCTTCTTCACTGTAAGGACGTCTGCATGTGGTTTTTCTGTCAATGATTTATCTATGATCTTTGGTGGCTTCGTGTTCTGATATTCATAATCGTCTCACTGAAACATGTCCTTTTCATTGCCTAGGTAACTGTTTACCGCTTAATCTGTAAAGAGACGGTAGAAGAAAAAATTCTTCAGAGAGCGAGTCAGAAAAACACCGTCCAACAGCTTGTGATGACTGGTGGTCATGTCCAAGGAGACCTTTTGGCTCCTGAGGACGTCGTATCATTATTGATCGATGATGCTCAACTGGAGCATAAACTAAAAGAAGTTTCACAACAGGTGTGCTTTTTATTTCATATACTGAACTCATCACTATAATACCCTTTTCAAGATATTGAAACAAATTGAGTTCTGCTCCGGAAATAGGCAAAAGATAGGCAGAAGAAGAAAAGTGGTGCTAAGGGCATCAGGATCGATGCAGAAGGAGCTGTGTCTTTGGAGGATTTTGCTAATGCAGAGTTACAGGACAATGACTTTGAACCTCCAGATCCCGAAAAACCAAAATCCAGCAGCAAAAAGGTGATAATCTCCCTGGCTCCTTTGATAATTGATTTTAGGAACCATTGATAATTGATTTTCCAGTATAACCTAATATAACATATACTACCTCCATCCACTACCAATAGTCTTAGGCCGTATGGGTTTTAATGCGAAATTGGTAAAGTAGAGGAGAGAGAGAGAAGAGAGAGAGAGAGAGAGAGAGAGAGAGAGAGAGAGAGAGAGAGAGAGAGAGTGGTTGAAGTATGGTTAGTGGAGAATGTGGTCCACTCTATTAGAGAGAGAAACTTGCCGAAACTAGAAGGTGGCTAATTTTTGTGGACAACCCAAAGTAGAAAAACATACTGTTGGCTGTGGAAGAACTCAGTATTATATACTCCCTCCGTCCCAAGGAAGATGACCCCTTCCTTGGGCGGCACGGGATTTTATGCGGTTTTATTTTGTGTGTTGGGTGGAGAGAATAAAGTAAGAGAGAGTGAATAAAATAGAGATAAAGGGGATTCTATTTCTAGTAATGAGTCATCTTAGGTGGGACAAACTAAAAAGGAAAGCGAGTCATAGTGGGACAGAGGGAGTATTTATATATATATGGATTGATAACTGGATTTTATAATCGCCTTTAGGGAGTTCATCGTTTTGTAGTAGGTTAGTAATGTATTTGCTTCCTTTGCAGAGGAAACCTGCTGGTGACAAGCAAACACAGCCGAAAGCAAGGGCTCAGAAGAGCTCAAAACAGGTGGATTCATCATCACCAAATCAAACACCAGCAGACTACGAACATGAGGATCCCTCGCAGCTCGTTGACTCCAGACAGCAAAGACCAAAGAGATTGAAAAGGCCAACAAAGAGTGTGAATGAGAACATTGAACCTGCATTCACAGCTATTCAACACCAGAGCTCAGAACTGTAGCTGCTGAAGAAACGGTGAGGCATGACAAAACCGTGGAATGGGATGATGCCGTCGTTTTTGATAGGTGTTTGGGCATTGTTGGATCTGCTGATCTTCCCTAGGGTGCAAGCAGTGGCTGTGCTGCTGCTGAGAAGTCGTCATTTCCAGCATTGGAGGACGGGACAAACTCGTGGGAATGAGTGAGGTAGGAAAACTCGTATAGTAGTATTGTACAGATTAATTTTTTTTAGGGTGAAGCTTGCCAGCTTCTATTGTTTACTGTACGAGAAATATAGTGGGTAATGTATAGTCAGGATTATAGTTCCAATTTACCAAAGAACTTTATGTTTTTGAATTCGTATTATGTTAAAATATCTGCAGCCGAAATATGTGAAAGTCTCTTGAAAAACACAGGCTCAATTTGTAAAGTGGAATAGAGATTTATTAATAGAAAGGAACTACAGGTCGAATACTTATATAGAACAAAGCAGACAGGAGAGAGAGAGAGATTCTTCTAGATCTAAACATATATGGCAGCCAGCAAGTGAAGTGGAATCCTCCAAAACAGCAAACAATTCACAATTATGCATATTCAGGCAGACTCAGGGCCGCTGGGGAGCCTCTCATAACCGTTGTTTCGTGCACCATCATGCTTCCCTTTAACTGGAATGCACTTCAATACAACAGCAATGGGCATGCTCAAGGCCCCCAGCAATGCACTGAGCAACCATAGTTGCCAATTTAACGGCACAGTGCTTGCGAATGTACCCAAGAACTCCACTATTATTACTTGGAATACAACCGTGGAGACTATGATTCCTGAGAATATCCTATTCCCAAATATGCCTCTAAAGATGTTTTTCTTCTCGATGTCACGGCTGTTTATCTCATTGAAGACCTGGATCAAGACAGGGAAATAAGAAGTTTTCAAGAAAATGTTGTGTAGTTCAAGATTTGATGAAAACATAGTCAGTTACCTGGCAAAACACAAATACGTTGAATATCAAAGTGTTGAGCACAGCAGTTGCATCAGGGCCATTGAGTCCCAGGATTTGCTTCCCAGCAAAATTGAGGACTAGCAAAAGAGTCAGTTGGTATATGCTCTGACCAATGATGTTCCTCCACATGGCCATGGTGATGAGGCTCTCCGACCTCCCCACAGGTGGCCGCTTCATCAGGCCTTCATGCGGTGGTTCGGTGGCAAGAGCAAGTGCTCCAAGAGTGTCCATGATTAGGTTCACCCACAGAAGCTGCACAGCGGTGAGGGGCGTAGATCCTAGAGTTTCAGAAACAAACGAAACGAGTTACATCTGCAACTCATTGATTTCAAGAGTTTTCTGAATCTCCCATTATAATAATGATGAGAAAAGAAACACTCAAGTTTACCTGAGGCACAAGCAGATATGAAGTTGATCATGAGAGCAACAATGTTAACAGTCAACTGAAATTGCACAAATTTCTGTATGTTGATGTACACTGCACGCCCCCATTTTGCAACAGTGACAATTGTTGAGAAATTGTCATCCATCACAATCACATCAGCACTTTCTTTTGCAACCTGAATTTATTTCAAACTGTTTTTGAGAACATAATACAAATGAACTACTTAAGTTTGCATAAAAGAAGACTGCAAACCAACCTCTGTCCCAGCGATGCCCATAGCTAGTCCAATATCTGCCTCATGCAAAGCCGGTGCATCATTAGTCCCGTCACCAGTAACTGCAGCAACCTCTCTAAGCAAACCTCTGCAGGTCTTCACCAAGACATGTTTGTCAGTGGGCGACGCCCGAGCCATTACCTGCACATTCAAGAACTCACCACTGTAAACAGTCAATAAGAGCATTAGTGTGCGCCTGTATATTTATCAATCACCTTAATTCTTGGTATGTCTAGGCTCATCTCGTGGGGTGTCTTGTGACGAAATGCTGGACCTTCAACTGCAAGATCGTCATCTTTGAGAATCCCACATTCTCTAGCTATTGCCTTCGCTGTATTGATGTTATCACCCGTGACCATGCGTACAGTGATACTTGCTTCTAGACAAATCTGAACTGCTTCCTTCACCCCTGGTCGAACGGGGTCTTTGATTCCGACTACAGCAATAAGCGTATATCCATGACCAGGGATGCTGTTTCCATCATTAATGTCCTTGAAAGCTAAGCAGAGAGTTCGTAGAGCTTCATTGGCAAAACCATTGATCACATCCAACACATTTCTCTCCTGTGTTTCCCCCAATGGAACAACTTCCCCTTCGGCATTGATGCTCTTGTCACACATCTTGAGTATAATCTCAGACGCGCCTTTGCAGAAAGCTCGGAGCTTGCCATCTGGCAGAGCCACTAGAGCGGACATCTTCTTCTTCTCCGAGTTGAAAGGCTCCAGTTTCAGCAGCCTGCACATGCGGCGCTGCTCATCAAAATCACCACCAAGGTTCAGTCCCAACTCTAGTATTGCAGCCTCCGTAGGTGTGCCTAAAATGGAAACTTTCCCATCTTTGTTCTTCACCACCTCAGATCCTGTATTATTGAATATTGCCTGCAACAGAATTTTCAACACAGCTCCTGATATAATAGAATCCAATGCACCGATGCTGCTACTGCCATCTACTTCTTTGATTTCTCCACAAATCCATGTCTTACTCACTACCATGTGGTTCGTTGTCAACGTTCCTGTTTTATCAGTGCAAATGCACGTAGCAGAACCCATCGTCTCACAGGCAGCGAGATGCCTAACCAGTGCGCTCTCACTCATCAGCTTCTTCATTGCAAAAGCAAGACTCAGTGTCACTGCAAGAGGAAGCCCCTCTGGCACTGCAACCACAATTATAGTCACTGCAGTTGCAAAGTAGTTCAAAAGTGTCACAGCATCAGTCGAGCCCCATATACTAAGCTTGTGGTTTAGCCATTTCTCGACAAGAAACCTTGCTGTCAAGACGAGGAAGGTCAAAGAAGCAAAAGCCAGCCCGATTTTCCCAATGATGGTTGCTACACCATTCAGCTTCACCTGCAGCGGGGTCTCATCATCTCCTCCCTCGCTGAGAGTTTCCATCAGCTTCCCCCATTCAGTTCTCATGCCAACAGTAGTCACCAACATCTTGGCTGTTCCATCTTGTACCTTGGTTCCTGCCAAAAGAAAAGGCCGTTTCTCAAATATATTTACTGGAACACTTTCTCCTGTGAGACTTGACTGATCAATGAGCAAATTGTATCCTTCTACAAAAATCCCATCTGCTGGAACTTGATCTCCAATTGATAGATGAACAATGTCTCCAACCACCAATTCATATATAGAGATCTTCTGTCTAGTTCCATCTCTAGTGACTTGGATAAATATCTTCTTCTTCTCCTTGTCCAACTCCTTGAACTGCAATGACTGCCTGTAGTCACTAACTGCAGTGACCATAACGACCAAGAGTATGCTCAGTATGATCCCAAGCCCATCATACATCCCCTTCGGCCAACCTTCAGTGGCAAGGCCGACTCCAACAGAGACAAGGGCACAGACTATAAGTATCACGAGTGTCACGTCGTGAAAAGCCTCCCATAGAAACATCCAGAAGCTCTTGGATGGTTTCTCAGTATACATATTGGGACCAAAAACACTTTTTCTCGTGGGCACATCCTCGGAGTTAACTCCTTCATGTAGAGATACATTCAATCTCTCAGCAAGCCCTTCAGTTCCTTTGAGTTTAGTTAATGTCCTGATATCATAGGAAGATACTATAGTTGCAAGTTTATCTGGATCAATCCGAAATCCTGCAAATCTAGCCTCTTCTTGTAGCCCATTCACCAACTCCAATTCAATATCTTGCTCACTGGATTTGCTGGAGCTACTGTCTACTTCGTAGGGAGGTTTGATTCCTTGTCCAGCTATTAGACAAAGGCAAAATGCACATATGGATCAAACAGGCTCTTACATTATAACCGAGTATATAAGCATTAAGCATGACCAGAATATACCTTCTATAAACCTGAGTGCTGCAGTGTAAGCAACAAAAGATACACGAATGTTTTCCTGGTAAAAACGGAAGGAATATGATCAGATTACGAAAAAATAAAATGGAGACAGCCATATAATTCTGAATGAAAAGCTTTGAGATAAAGTAAGCACATTTCTCATATTAAGAACTGGAAATTGCAGCATCAGTACTAAAAACAGAACCAAAATCAAGAGGGGCAGATGTTTCTCTCTTGATGAACCACTGCTTATATATAAATAGAAGTGCATTATGTCATACTTCACCATTGCAAGAGTGTTTCTGTGGGGAAAAACTAGCAGCATGTGTCAATGAAATCGGAAGTAAGGCCA
Organism: Salvia hispanica; assembly: GCF_029641045.1. Lineage (NCBI taxonomy): Eukaryota > Viridiplantae > Streptophyta > Magnoliopsida > Lamiales > Lamiaceae > Salvia > Salvia hispanica. The sequence goes on from NC_142696.1 coordinate 36,755,651, forward strand.
CGAAGCAAGTTGGGATCGCAAAATATATGTTCCCTAGCAAGGTTGCATTGCAAAATAAAAGTCCACCACAATTCCAAGATTCACCAAGAGAGATACTTGTGGCATGAAGTTGCTTTTACCAATCAAATTAATTACTATGTGTCGGATGTTTCATAGGTAATTACTTTTGGAAATGTTACTTGTGGCCTCCCCAGTTTGGCTGTTAAGTAAAGACTCCATTCCATAACTTCAGCAGGTAGATTGCTAATTGCTTTCATGATTGAAATGAAAGAGTTTTACAGGTAGATTGTTTAAAATGAAGTGATAATTCACATTCCATGCTGAGGCAAAACAACATCAGCAAAGAAACAACTTTACCAAGATTATTGTTACGGTCTCAAATTATAGATAAGAGAAGAAGCTAAGCTCAATCGGCTCAATTGATATGCCAGCTGGAGGGCCACGTCAGCTCGACAGAAATGAGAGAGAAGGAAAGTTGAGGGTTCTAAATGCAAATAAAAGAGAAGGAAAACGGATTGAGAATAAATGCAGAGACTCTCTTCGTTGATAGACATTCATGAAAAATGTGTGTTGTGTGCGCTGAGCGCTTGGGCTGAGGATCGTGGATCCGAAGCATTTACCTTGGTTACTTCTATCTTGTTTATCGTCATCAATTCCTATTGTCCGTTGATTATCAATTCCATACCATTCGATTTCTACATTTTGTCTTATAAATTGTTGTTTTGGTGTGCTCTCTGGTTGTGGTGTGTGAGTGTGGGAGAAGTATTGTATTTCCAGCTGAGATTGAGCTGAAACCGCAACATTTTTCATGGACTTAATGTTCATGGACTTGTATTGGCCAGTCACAATCATCACAAATTTCATTTTTCATTATTGATTGGGAAAAACAACTTTACCAACTCCCCCTTCCCCTCCCCAACCGAATTTAGCATATTTATTGGCACTTCGCTAAACATTGGAATCTCATATACCAATTTGTCGAAACCAAGATTATCCTTCAGACGCGCAACACTCAAGATGGCCGTAAGTTTCTGGGAAATTTCCTCTTATTAATTGGCCTCTGAGCAAAAAATTAATTGCCCACTAAAAATAGCCAAAATGTCCTTCTCACACTATCTTTAATATGTTTGTAGTATTTGTACTTGCATGTCCTTTTAGTAAGGCTATTTACATATCAAGATGGTCGTAAGTTTCTGGGAAATTTCCTCGATTGCCTTTTCTAAGAAGCTACAACTACAAGTCAAGAAAGTAGCAATCTTTAATTATAGTAGTATCTCGTCTGCTGATTATCAACCGCATGATTAGATAGACTCTAGCAATTCTGATCAAGCCCCAAAGAGACAATATTCCTTTTCCTTTGTTTCAACTTTTTTTTATTAAAAATGAAAAACAAACCAACTTTTTATCAAGATAATGAGAAAAGAAGAGACAGAGAATAGGATTCGAAAGTCCTTTTTAGATTTGACTTTGCAAATGCCTAATAACGGTGGTTTAGATTAACTTACAATTAAAATTTGGATCCTAGACTGAGAAAAACTTCTAAGAATTCAATATAATTAATTACAAAACTAATCTAGAATAATTTCATTATGGAGGCAGCAAAGGTTGATCCCATAAATTTTGTTTTTGTTCCCAACTTTAAACGAAACATGTACTCAAAACTTACGTTCTCTTTAAAAATTTTGGAAGAAAAAACTTAAAATTAGGGCATAGCACATTTGGGAAATTTTATGGTAACCATAATTATCATATGTGGTAGTGCCCTACAACTACCTATAACCTATATCACATTTAGCCTTAATTGAGAGCTCAAATGTATGAACAAGCTTTTTTTAACTGTTCCAATCAACATAGATTAATTTCCTGTATCATTATCGAACCACATTGTAAATGGTCCTACTTACGAAGAAAAGGCTCATGATTTCACTAAAATTCATTTAAGAAAGCTATTGTAAATTAGAAGGTTAATAATTATATTTGAAGAAAGTTGTGGCTGATATGGCTTTCATAGTCAACATTAACCGTCCAATAGAAAATGTCAACTGCAGATATTTGTAGGTATATATTGTTGTAGAATCATACTTTACCACCTTAATCATACTTTCAGAAGAAATAACCATGTAACAGCATACTAAAATCAGATTAGATCAAAAGTCGTGCTTCTCTTTAAATTCTAAAGTTTTTAGATGAATTTTTTTTTTTACCTTTAATTTATTGCTATTTTTGGTCTCAAAATGAGAATGGAATGAAATGAAAAAGGAAGAAATCACAAATGATTTGAATTTTCAAGTAAGATTCACGATTACTGCTAAACAGAAGGATAATCTACGTAATTACAATCGTAATTAGGATTCAGTGTGAAAATGAAGGAGCGATTTAATTGGGAGGAAAAGTAAAAAATGTCAATAATTTTGAATTTTTAAGTATGAGAATTACTGCAAAATAAAAGTGAAAATGGAAGCTCACGAACATCGCGTGTGTTATACTACTACTATACGATCAGCAAAAACACAAAAGAGCGAGAGAGAGAGAGAAAGTTAATCGGAGACGAAAGTAGTATGCTTACCCTTAGTCTTCTCAGCTGCTCCTTGGCTTCGGAGCGTTTCTCGAGATCGGCGGCATACCGGAAGCGGCGGCGGCGATTCTTCACTAGTTTCCCCACGGCGTTGCGCCACCTCTTCTGCGCGTGCTCTGAGTTGCAGCCTTTGTGGTTTAAGTCGAACTCCGGCGGAATGAACCTTTCCATTTCTGGATACCGTATAGTTTGCTACCGTACGGTCACTCCGCGTCCATTTTAGAGTGCAAAATGGAAAGTGATATGCGGTAACGAGAGAGAAGTGAATACCTTTTATACAAGCTGTTCTGTTGTACGGTTATACACAGTACACGCCACACCAGTGGAACGCGGCTCCACGCGCTTCTGATTTATGCCGCGAATTTTCTTTCTTACTTCTGCGTCACATCATTCTATTCTGACTTATTTTTACACTATAAAGTCCTAATGTATTTATGGGATTTTCACGTCTAATATTACGAAACTTTCAAAAAGTTGAACTTTTTCCACGAATTTTAAAATTGACAAATAATATCACGAACTTTACTCCGAGTTTGTTTTTTCCCACCAATGAAAAAATTCCCACAAATAATATTATGATTCAGATTTATTTTCGTAATTTCTCGGCAACAATTTTGAGAGCTTCAAGTTTTTCAATATCTGAAGATAGTTTTTCTTGAAGCACACCCTCCAAAATTGTTCTTCAATCTATTAAAATAACATGAATTTTTTCATTCGTGGGAAAAAACAAACTCGGAGTAAAGTTCGTGATATTATTTGCCAATTTTAAAGTTCGTGGGAAAAACCCAACTTTTTTAAAGTTTCATGATATTAGATGTCAATATCCCTATATTTATTTAATTTGGTGCATATTACTCCCTCCGTCCCCGATTACGAGTCACACTTTGACCGGACACGGGTTTTAAGACATGTAAAGAAAAATTGGTTGAAAAAGTTAGTGGAATGTGAGACCTACTTTTTTATATTGATTTTTATAATAAAATGTGAGTAAAGTGAGTTAATGGAATGTGAGACCTACTTACCATTTATGGTAAAAATGAAGTGTGACTCTTAATTGAGGATGGACCGAAATGGAAAAGTGTGACTCTTAATCGGGGACGGAGGGAGTACTTTTTTTTATTTTAAATAATATGTTATGGTTAATGTTAAACAAATTTGTAAAAAATTACATATTATAATGGTTTAAAGTTCAAAATTAATCTAATATATTTTAAAAATTTTGAAAAATATTTCCTCCATCCTAATAAATATAAAACATTTAGTTTCTGGTACGATATTTTATGTACTGTTATTTTGTGAGTTAATAAAGAGAAAATATAGTAAGAGAAATGAAAAAGTAGAAATGATGTTGTTTCTATTAAAACCGTTCATTTTTAATGGTACAACAAAAACGGAAAACCTTTCATTTTTAATGAAATAGATGGAATAGAAACTATTGAAACAACATGGGTTTTAATACACAATTGGTAAAGTAAGAGAAAATACTTCTTCCGTTCCATAGAATATGCACTCTTTCCTCTTTAGTCCGTTCCACAGAATATGCACTCTTTCCTTTTTAGTCCGTCCCACAAGAATATGCACTTTCTAATTTTGGAAAGTCTATTCTCTTCAATAAGATGTGACTCATTCTCCGTTAACAATACTTTAATTACTTTTTCTCTCTATCTCTCCTTGCTTTATCAATTTTACATTAAAATCCGTGCCGAACTCAAAATGCATATTCTTTGAAGAGGAGGGAGTAATTGGTAAAATAAGAGAATGTGAGAGAAAATTGAATAAAGTAATAGAGAGGGAAGGAAAAGGTAGTGTTAGTAGATTGTGGAGTTCACTTTCTAAAATAGAAAGTTCAGAAAATTTCTATTTTTAATCGACGAAAATAGTATATTAATTTAACTCTTTGATCAAATCAAAATACGGTTGTCCCTTGTTTTCTACGAACTATTGAATAGAGTACCATTATATTGCTTTGAATCCTGGTGTGTTTGAATCGATAATTAGGCAATATCTAGAGTATATTAATGGTCCAATCTATTATTTGATTTGTTGGTTAAACTTTATGTGTGACCAACTCAATGGCAAGGACCCGCTGAATTAAAGATGAAAATGATTATTTTATTATTATAAAAATTGAGTGATAGTAATATGTGCAACACTATTTTAATCATAGATTTCCTAAAATTACTAGTAAATCCCTCAGTCTCGAAAATATAGAAAATGTCAAAGAATAGTTTTGGAATTTTCTACTATAATGTGGCTTTAAATAACAAACCAAACGTATGTTAGTAAGGACTAAAGATAATATGCCATCAATTCAAACACCACAAATAAAAATAGAAAATCAAGAAAATCAATATTATAAACTGGTTGTGTTTTTATCTAAATGAAAGATAAAGTCCAATTCAAATGCAGCCTTATTTTATAATTATGCCCATAATATAATGTTCTAATCATCAAAATTTGTTAAAAGTAACCTAAAGGTTGTTAAGGTGAATGGAGTACGTTTTTTTAAGGTGTTAGTGCTGAAATGAAAAAAGTTGTTGCGACGGTTTAAAAATGAGGTTGGAACCTGGCTAAGGTGAGAGGGGTCAATTGTAGAAATTTAGTTTTTTGTATTTGCTGTGTGAAATTTCGGATAACATGTGTATCCATGTTTTCTTCCATGTGTCCTACATAAAGTGTTCACTTTTTTTTACGAGTTTTAAGAAATGTAAAACTGTTAGTTAAAAAAGCAAGTGGAATATTAATTTCATTTTTATATAGTACTCCATCCGTCTCATTAAAAATGAAACGGTTTTTTATGGACTGTCCTATTAAAAATGAAACGTATTCTAAAATAGTAACAATACTATTTCTACTTTTTCATTTCTATTACTTTATCCTGTCTTGATTATAGTTTTATACTTCCTTCATCCCAATGAAGATGATCCCATCCTTAATTGACACGATATTTTATGCAACTTTATTTTGCGTGTTAAATGGAGAGAATAAAGTAAGAGAGAAGAAATAAAGTAAAGATACATGTGTTTCTATTTTTAGTATGTGGACACACAAAAAATGGAAACGAGCCATCTTTGATGGGATGGAGAGAGTATTTAATAAAATATGAGTGGATTAATGTAGAGCTCACTTATCATTTATGGTAAAAAAAAAAGAAAATGAACACACTTAATGGGGGATGGACTAAAGCAGGAAAAGTGAGCACTTAATAGGACGAATGAAGTAATAATTTTAATGCTACATCCATCCTTAAAAAGTAGATCTAGTATACTATTTTGGGTAGTCCATCAAAATTAGACTAATTTTAAATATAGAAAGTTTTAAACAATTAAATACTAATACAGACTCTACAATCCACAAGCAATACTTTCATGTACAGTTTCTCCCTCTCTTCTACTTTCATGATTTTATTTTAAAACACGTGTCATTTACAACTTATTCTATTATTTTTTATAGACGGATATAGTATGTAAGTAATTAATAATTAATGTGCTATGTTTACTATCGATAAATAATCAAAATGACATTTTTATAGGCTTCGAGGTTGCACGAACACTAGCAAGTAGAGTACTCTATATGAAACCAAATAACAACGTGTAGTCCTACTAGGTTTCATTAATGGGCCTTCCATGCTCAAGGATTGGTGTGTAACTTCAAATAAAAGCGATGACTCTTTCAAAGCTAGATTTTTTGGACGTCCACTTTAATTTTCTATGAGCGGATCTTCTACAATACTTTCCTGACATTTTCGTTAAGCAAACACTCTTCTACGATTTAATATGACTTTTTGTAGCTAAACCCTAAAGTCCAAAACCCTCATTATGTTTTTTCATTTTCAACTAACATCATTCTGTTAAGGATAAGTAACTATTCAACTTGATTATATATATATCCTCTGAAAATATTATGCAGAATAGCAAATGTACGTAGTGCCGAATAATTAATTACAGTTTATTATGAAGTTTATTTCATTTTGAAAATAATTACATCATGTTCTTCATGTATCACTTCCAGCTTTCTTTCTCCTCAGTATTTTTTTGAATTTATTATGTTCATCCGTTTGCATTTTTTAACTTCTCCCTGGTACAGACCACATTTGAAGATGTATTTCCTGCAGAGGCAACACCAGTTGAAGAGTATCTCCAACAGGTAATTTTTATACTCATTTTTAAACTCATAAGAACAATTAATGCCTCCAAATTAGCAGAGACGGACATACGTTGGTACATGGGGGATCCTTGGAACCCCAGCTATTTTTGATATAGCTATATATTATATATTCATACTATAATTTACAAATCATTACTTAGCGAAAATGGTTTGGAACGGTATTCGCATGATGAAGATTTGGGTTCGACTCCCACCGCCAGCGCTTTGTTTATTTTTTGGCGAATTAAATCCTCATTTGTTTTGATTCTTAATTCAATGCTTCAAAGTAATTGATTTATGATTTATTCGTCTAGTATTTAAATCATTCTTCTGATTCTTATAATTGATTAACTACTTAGTAAGTAATTTGTTTATGTATTTTGGTGTAAATTTTGTTTATATTTTTATTTATGTAAATGTTGTTATTTAAACTTTAAGAATTAAAAAAAGTTTGCCCCATAAAAATACAGGGGAACATTAAGCTCCTTTTACCCCTTAAGATACCATTTCCTTCTTAATCACATCCATTAGATTATAGTATTGGACGGTCAAGATTAGATTTATGAAATTAATCCTGTGTTGCATTATGAGTAACATTCTGTGCATTATAAGGTTATAATAGTAAAAACATATTGTCTGGAACACGTTTCAAAACGGAAGTCCCGATAAAGAAGCGGGATTCTGATACACCTTTCCAACTTTTTACTCTCTCTCTCCCATTCTATCAAATCAAACACCGAACAGAAACAATTCTCTCAATTTTCCAAACCAGTTGAACCCTAGCCGCCGCCGTTGAAATTGCTTTGAACCGGCCGTGACTTCGATTGTTACAGTGAAAAGCGACGTGGGTCGACGATTCCCAGTCTCACAGTTCAGTTTTAAGAGCGCGGTCGCCGTCGGTCAAGTATACATCTCCGATCTTCATATACGGTACGAGTATGAAGTCTCGATTTTTAGTAAATTTTCTATGATAAATGTGAAATTGTGAGCATTAGATGATGAGTTTTCAGTATTTGGATGTTTATTGTTGGTTTGTGAGTTGAATTTGGTTTAATGTTAGGGTTTTGGGTTGTATTCGTCCTCAATTTGACGATTATTGTCACTTTTGCTTTAAATGTTCCTTTTTTGTGGTTCTTGTGTGTTTTCTAACGCGGTTTCTGTTGTTGTTGTTGTTGTTGTTGTTGTTGTTGTTCTGTGTGTTAGTTTTGCGATGTCGAAAAGAGGACGCCCCTACAAGAGCCAGCCCACGCAGACCGAAGGTGAGAATGCTGCGCCTTTATACGAAATCGAAAGTGTGATTTTTCATTGTGTAGTTCATTATTTAACGTTCGCTGTGCATTTTATGGTTATTTGTTTGCATTACAACTCTTTTACATTACTGTGTAGTTGTTCTTACAAGTGGTTTCTGAATTATTTATTTCGGTTTCATCATTTTTTGGTCTACAGTGCGGCTGCACAGAAGTTTGATAACTTTGTGGACATTTTTTGTGGATTTTGTTCCTGTTTTTTTGCATTACAAATGTATTCCATCTCTTTGTTAATGTTGGTAGAAGTGGTTTACCTTTTTGTTACATTATTAAGTCCTTTTTATGCATTATTCAATGGGATATCAACATTATTGTTGTTGATTGCAAATTTATAAACATTATTCATGCATTCTGTTCTTGTCTGTTTGCATTACAACTGTATTGCATCTCTGCTTTAATGTTGGTAGAGGTGGTTTACCCTTTTTTTACATAATACAGTTCTTATTCTGCATTATTTGTGTTTGTGTCAGTTTTGTTGATGAAGGTGTGCAGTTCTAGTGGTTAATGTGGTTGGAATACTACATTGCTGCTTAGTGAGCTTTAACAATTAGTAGGTGGCTTGCAGTTTAGATTTCTACATTATTTAACTTTTTTGGTGCATTTTGTTCCTATTCTTATGCATTACAACTATAGGGTGGACTAGAGATAAGTTTCATACATTATGAACGCATGTTGGTGCATTTTGTTCCTGTCTTTTTGCATTACAACTGTGTTTCATCTCTGCTTTAATGTTGCTAGAGGTGGTTTACCTTTTTTTCACATTATTTAGGTTCATTATCTGCATTATTTGTGTTTGTGTTAGTTATGTTCATGAAGGTGTGTAGTTGTAGTGCTTATGTGGTTGGAAGACTACATTGCTGCTAACAGAACTTTAACAGTTAGTAGATGGCTTGTAGTCAAGATTTCTCCATTATTTTACATTTTTGCTGCATTTTTGGTCATGTTTTTTTGCATTACAAATATATTCCATATCTGATTAAATGTTGCCAGAAATTGTACACGTTTTTGTTACATTATTAAGTACATTATCCAGTTATTATTATGCATTAATGGTAATTGTGTACTTATTCCTTTTTGCAGCTTCCAAACATCCAAGGTTGGATATAGATCAGGCTGTGGATGATGTAGTGCCTTTACCAATAGCACAAAAGTTTAGGGAGAGACTTAAGGAACAACAGAGGGAAGAGGCTAGTACCTCAACTGAAGAAGGGGATAAGAGGAAGGCACGAGGGAAAAAGGTTGACCATTTATACACCAGGAGCACCACAGAATTTGTAAATTGTTTGAAAGGTCTTACCCCACGGCAAAAGGAAGCAGTGGAAGAACTTGGATTCGGGGCCATGCTACACTACAACATCAGCGAGATCCCCGGGTACATCGCCTACTGGGTTCTCAACTCATTGAATCTTGCACGCTGCCAGATACCTTTGTGTGGGGGTGGAGGCTTGACGATCGATGAGGACGATGTCCATCTGACGCTAGGTTTTCCAAAAGGGCCAACACCAATCTCAAGGCCAGTTGATAAGCAAACCGAATTCCAGTTCAACGACTACGTTGCAGAACGTTGTGGAAAGAGTCGTTACAAAATGATAGCGGGTGAAGTTGCGAAACTGATTAAGCAGGAGGTGAACGGTGGTCCTGATTTCAGACGGATGTTCATGTTCATGCTAGAAAATGCAGTAATTGAGACGCCGACATACGGTAATTTGAAGCCAAAGATTCTACATTTCATCGACGACGTTGATGAGATTAGGAATCTCAACTGGTGTGGCTACGTCTTATCAGTATTGGAGTTCACCTATCCTACATGGAAGAGAGGTGAAACTGTATATTTCACCGGGCCTATGCACTTTTTATTGGTAAGTGAAACCCTTTCTGCATTAAAAGTGAAGTTACATGCATTAATAGCAAATAAGAGCGTGCATTATTGAATGTGTTCATACATAATCATATTTCATATTCTGTTTAAATTATGCATTATTGTCCCTCATTTCTTGCATTTTAAAATAATTTATGCATGCATTAAGCATACAAAATATTTGATTATTGACCTTTTGCAACTCTGTGTTTATCAGATGGCGTATGTGCACCGCGTGGTTCACATCCGGAGGCAAGTCAGCCGGGCCTGGCCAACAATAAAAGGCTGGACGATGGAAAACTTAAAACAAAGAGAGGAGGCTGAGCGCGACCAGTTCGGTACTGGGAGATTGGAGGACCGGATAGATAAAGAGAAGTATTAGGTGGAAGAGGAAGCAAGGAGATTGGAAGATGTGAACAGAGGAGTCGGTGCAGGACCCAGCAGGAATAGAGCTAAGCGTGTAAGAGATAAGTTTATCAAGTCAAACACTCTCTTGGGGTACCCGATTTCGACGTGGGTAGATGATTTCAAGATGATTCCCATTGAAATGATGGAGGATGACTGCGTAAGATTAGGCAGTCAAATTGGGAAGAAGTTGTTGGGGTTGGAGGATGAACATGTGGTTGAGCAAGAAGAGATTGTTACACGTTTGACTCAAGCGAGGGAGGATGAGGAGGAGTACAGTCAAGAGTGGATTGATGAGATGGAAAAGATGATGGCGGCATACGACAAGAAGAAGAAGATTGCAAGAGGCTTCGATAGGCCATCTTTTGTGCTGGACGGATTTGAATGTCCTGACCTGTTTGCTACACAGCAAACCCAGACAACAGACGGGGCTGGTGGTTCAGGGACAAGAACCAATGATGATACAACACAAGATGGGCCGGTGGGCGCTGCTGACCAGCCTGAGGACATGCCCGTGCAAGAGGAAATTGTCAGTGATATCCCTGATAACAGAGCAGTCAATGACGGTGGTGGCCGGCCTGAGAAACCTTCTAGCTTAGCAGCGACTGAGGTATGTACTAAGAAACTAAATGCTTACGTGTTATTAATTAGTAACAATATTACGCATTTTTGATTTGTGTTCCATTGTTTGCAGGTTCCTAGAAGCAGTGTTGAAGATGATGGAAAGGATAGGGAGGATGCAGCGGCCAAGAGTAAAGCCGAGAAAAATAAAGACAAATCAAAGAGTGCAGCCGTAGAGGACACCGTCAAGGTAAATATATGCCCCAAGCATTGCTTGCATTGGGTAATAAAATTCTTACATTATTGAAAGTAAAGCTGTACATTATATGTATATATTACTGCATTAATCAGTTCATTTTGTTTAATTATTTTTTAAAATAACCCAGACAACCAAAGGGAGACGCGCTGAGGTTCCGACAGCCAAGAGAAAACAGCCAGCTAGGGAAGGAGCTTCAAAGGCAGCGAAGGGCAAACAGATGGACATTCGGCAGGAGGTTGAATATCTAAATTGAGCCATAATTTTATGCATTATTACGTTGATGTCATGCATTGTTGAATTGTAATACTTTTTTCTTGTTTACAGGTACAGACTGCTGCACCCCGTAAGGGCGTAGAGATTTGTGTTGCGCGAACAAATGAGCCACTACAACTTGTAGTTCCAAAACATGGAGGTCGAAAGGTTGGTGATCAAGAAAAAGCGAGAGGGAAACACATCACACATGAGTCGGATGAGGATGAGGTATCGAATAGCGTAGTTAATTCAAAGACTAAAGTAATAGATCCACTAATTGCTTTATATGTGTCTTTATTTTTTTTCAGAAGGGAACAGGACGAATGAAGAAGCCTAGTCTGGCTGCCCGGTCTCCATTCAACGAGAGAGCGGTTAGACTGACCGCAAAGCCACACACAGTGGACAAGCAAATCTACTATTGGGTTCTTAGCACAGCGGAGAAGAACAGGTAAAAATTATACTTTAGATATTCTCATTTTTGGGACATGTGAATTTGTTTGAACTGGGTAAACATGTATAGGGATTCAGTTGTCTACCACAACAACTTTAAGAGTATTGTGCAGATCGAGATGCAGTCATTAGCGCCATTCAAGCCAGTGAGCCCCGATGTTATCGACACATGGAGCTCTTACCTGAATACAATGGAAAGGAACAAGGCGCTGGAGACAGTTTCCAGGCTTTTCTTCTCAACAAGACCATGCGTGAGTGTACACCGTTCTCTCCATGTTTCTGTCAAGTTACTATAATAACTTAAATTTTGTAACGGCTAACACAAACAAAATACAGATTCAGCCAATGGTGGACGCACAACCCGAATGGATGGAAGAATTCCAGTTTGATACGTTCTGGACCAGGGTGTTGGAGGAAACAATTGGAACGGACAGCTATCAGTGGGACAAGTATGAAATGGTGAGTTATAGTGAAATAATGTAGTCGTTTCTTAGATGTACTGGAGATAATAATGTGTTGTAATGGTCCTTCCTAGTTTGGGGAGCGTCCCATCAGTATGTGGTCTGTTTTGATCTTTGAGATTCCAAGATGAACATCATTGATCACACCTTGGCTGAGACACACGGGACATTTGGAGAAAAATATGGGGACACACCCTCTGTTCTGGTAATATACATTACAGTACATAATTTCTGCATTATAGTACATAATTTCTGCATTACACATCACAAATTGCACATTATATTCCAGTGTTCATTTTTTTTTGCCGTGTAGAAAAAGTTCTTTGCAGCAGCCCTTACGAAGTCCAAGGTTTCAAAAATGGCGGCACGGGTCAAAAAATGTAGTGCGCATGTCGTCACAATGCCGTGGAGGAACAACAGTGGCACCGTGGACAGGGGGGTATGTGATGAGGCATATTGAGACGTACTTCGGAGAGAGGGAGAAGGATTGGGACTGTGGTCTAACTGGCAAAGGAACGAAGAGCCTGGAATTGTTGCGAATGAAGTTTGCAACTGCTCTGCTAACTTCTCCACACAACTCGAAGACTGGGACCAACCAAACACAAGCCACGAAGCATTGGATGAATAGGCCGCTTAAATTCAGCTTTGAAAAGTGGGTCGAGAATTATGGGATCGAGTGAACTAGATGGTTTTTGATTTAGATATGAACTAGATGTTTTTTTTTATGATGGAAGGGTGAACATTGAATTTGTGGGTTCGAATGCTTTGGATATGTTGGAATGTTGGTACTAAATGTTTTGGATACCCCTGAACTAGGTGATTTAGAATGTTTTGGATATCTTGGTACTAAATGCTTGCTGCACAAAACTGGTAATGGCTTCAAATAACTTAAAAATTACAAATTATTGCCTAATAATGTACAATATTCAGGGAATAATGTATTACAAAACTACGACCATATTATTGTTATACATTGTGTAAAATACAATGCATATAAGTAAACAAATAATGTAAATAACTTAATTTATAATGCACTTTTCCGTGATATTAATGAAGTGACATACCAATGCATATAATACAATAATGTAACACTTATGCATGCATAATGTATTTAAATATGCATATAATGCACGGTTATTCACATTATGGAAAATACTGTTTCTCCAAAACACCCGGCTCCTGTAATAATTCAGAATTCGTTGCAAGTAGTAAATTCAAATAATGTAAAAAATAGATAACAATAATGCACAAAAAAACTTTTATAATGAACAATCATTTAAAAAACCTTGTTCAAGGTGGGAAGAAATAGACTTAAACACTGAGCATAAAACGCAAAACAAAGAAAAATAATGCTGTTATAATGAAAATAAATCAACATTTCCTCTTTCCCTTACGCAGCTCATTCTCCGTTTCAAGCTCTTTAAGCATTAGACAATTTCTAGAGTCGTGATGGCACAACTCATCGCACGCTTTACACCGTCTAAGGGGCCTAGTAGCATCCTTGATAGCCTTTTCTCTCTTGGAAATCAGACGACTAGCGGAGCTGCTCGCGTGCCCCTTCGTCTTTACCACATCCGGAGGGTGGACCTCGACGACTTCCGGCCTTTCCATTCCATAAAACTGTTCAATCATTCGCCTCTTCTCAGAAGCGGATGTTAAAGGAGTTCCAGCTTGAAGTGAATTACCAAGTTCCTCTAGTCCACCTACGAATGCACGAAGCACATCAATGTCCGTCTCAAATCGACGAAGAAAATCATAAAACAGTGAGGTCCCTTGCTTTGAAACGTTTTGCCTTTCATCAACAACGGACTGTGTAGGTAAAGTCTCATCAACATGTCCATGGACAGCCTTAGCTAGCGGAGTCTTCATCCATCTACTTGCACAGTAGTTATCCGGAATCTTTTTCACTTCATTGTTCCTAAACAAAAAGAATATATGACTGCACAGATATCCCTGCCTACCGAAAAAGTTTGCAATCGCATGAGTATGACTCGTCACTCTTATCATGTCTCACAAAGTACGAATTGCGAAGGCTGTCTCCGAGTTTGTAGGTGTCGACCATGTCTGCAGACGAGAACCCCAAAACGCGGCATCTGTCATTTCCCTCAACAATCTCCTCTTGTATTTTCTTGAACATACTATCTGTGTACAGAGTAGAAGCATGTTTCTCGAAAGGCAGAGTAGTGGCCAATATAGGCAGGGCAGTCGCGTCTTGGTAGTCCAGCTTTGTTCTACTATTCCGCTGAAAATCCACAGGTTGGTTGAAATTCAAGTAGAATTCGGCAATGTTGTTGCGTGGCTTCAGAATTTTTTTATAGAAGCTGTTCTCTGACTCAGAAATAGAGGTGGTCCTAATCATCGAGCCCATCGGGAAATCTCTGAAGTATGCAGGTATCCATAATTGCCTATAGTCGTACAATGTCTTCAACCAACCATGGTCTTCCAGGTCGGAACGTTCAAGTACTCCATTCCACTCTTCTTCGAACTCGTCGGGTTCAAGCAGATCCGACCAGACGCAGGCATTGAACTCTTTCTTGAAATCTTCATCCCGCAACAACCGACCAGGAACTTTATTGGCCAACTTATGCATGATATGCCACATACACCATCTGTGGCGAGTCCTAACAAGAATCTCTTCAATAGCCGATCTCATCCCCAAATCTTGATCTGTAACAATTATCTTCGGAGCAACACCCATACATTGGACAAAATGTCTAAACAGCCATGCAAAAGCGCCTGTCTTCTCGTTGCTTACCAAACCAACATAATTCAAGCAAAGAACATGTATAATGCATAAATAGTATATATTAATGCATATAATAATGTACATATTAAACTGTTATAATGCACGACAGGTATACCTATTGGTGTTGTAGGTGGTGTCAAAAGCAACAATATCACCGAACATGTGGTAATTCCTCTTCATCAAACCATCACACCAGAACAGAGCAACCAGCTGGTTGCTAGCATTAACCTCGTACTCATATGTGAATGCCTCAGACATCTCCTTTTTCCTAGACATATTATCCAAAACCATTTGTACGTCAATACCATGAGCGTATGCTTTGATGTCTCGTGAAGCATTCCTTATATCCCAACATTGCAGCCAACGAGTTGAAAACCACCGAGAATTTCCTTCAGCACATTAAACGTGAGCGTGAGGCCTATGTTAGCCTTTGAACAATCAAGGATAAATTGATGATGTACGTCGTCCAACTTTCGATTGATTGACATAAACTGCTGATGCTCTGTCCCAACCATGTAATGGTTATGAACTTCGTTAAACTCCTCGACAGTATAACCTGAAACTCCTCCCTCGGAGAAGAACTTGAATGAGATACTGGCTTTACAACCACAACGCTTTGATAAACGTCAACGTTTTATCAAAAAACCAGACCGTGCATTTGCTTGGTCATCCCCGCTCGACTTCTTGTTGCCTTCCCTGTTGCAAACCACGTTATACCAAGTAATTATACCATCAGTTTTCCTCATTTGTGATTTGCGAGTATCAAAACCAACAACACGGGCATACACATCGTAGAATGCGAAACAAAAATCCAGTGATTTGAACTTCTGCCCAACCACAGGCTTCAAATCTTTCGAGCACTCAGGTACAACAACCACTGCACACAATCACAAAAATAAAATCTCAGCTAACATAAACATTATGAACAATAAAACGTGCATTATCTATCTAATAATTTACATACTAAATCTACATTATATGTATCTAATAACACAATACCCTAGTGTAATTAACGTGTCTACACCATAACCAATACAAAATAAAATGTGCATTATCTATCTAATAATTTACATTATACAGTACTAAATCTACATTATTTGTATCTAATAACACAACACCCTATATTAATTAACGTGTGTAAGCCATAAGCAAGACCAAATAAAACTTGGAACATTTATTCACAACTGTACATTATCTATTAATGAATGAACATTAAGATTAACAAATAATAAAACATCCCAGCCGTTGTTTCTAAACCCTAGCCCATGCAAACTCAATTCGAAACCCTAGTCGACCCCCTAAGCAAACTCATGCTCCTTGTGAACGTCAGTTATGGAACGTCAGTTTTGGAAGTAATGAAACGTGGATACAATAAACTATGACTTTTCGAAAAAATTTACCTTCGTCCATGTTTGAATCATAAGCTTCGTCCATTGTTGAAGAACCACTTTCTTCCATTGTTTCGCACGAACACAGGCTTTGTTAAAGCCAGAATTTAAAACCGGAATTTTAACGAATGGATAACGAAGAAAGATGAAAAAGAAGAAAGATGAAAGAACGACGAAAGATAAGAAACAATTCTGGGAGACTATGAAAAAACCGCTGCAAGATTTTGTGAGGGAGAAAATCATGGACTTTCCATAACCAACGATTTTGTCATTCCCTTAAAAGCCCTTTTCCATTTTTTTAATTAATAAAAATTACTTGATCAGGCCCTAATTTCGGCCATTAGATATTAAGAATGAATGGTGGAGATTAAAAAGGAAAAAGCATCAAATATAGGAAAAGTATATGAATACACCTCTAAAAATACATATATATTGTATAATATTGATAAATATAATTTTGAAGTTTTATTTTCATTTTTAAAGTATAGACTCTTCAATTATTTTTACACAGACACTATCACTATACGTATCTTTAATTTTGTATTGTTCATTTTCAAATTATTTATTTATTGTTCACGCTAGAATTATTTTTGTCGTAGCTGACATTAATAAAATGCAACAATTGTTAGTAATAATTTGGACCCCCAGTCCTAAAATCCTGCGTCCACTACGGCAAATTAGTGATGTGATCCTCAAACAATTTATGCCTCTTTTACCATCCCTTGTTAAACCAAACATGCATATTGCGTGAGCTTGTTTTCTAGGTTACGCTACCATTCGTCTTCGGGTCTTTATCATTTTTGTAAATAAGAAAATATTTTCATAGAAACGGATAAAAACTCATACTACAATACAATAAATTTTGAAACTAATAATTGCACGCAAAGTATGTGTCAATTATAACACTTTTGGATCTCTACTAAAAAAATCAACTACAAATACAAGTACGTGTCAATTATAACACTTTTTGATCTCTATTAAAAAAATCAACTACAAGTACATATTGATTAAAATAATGTATGAATATATATTACTTCTAAAAGATATCAAAAATATCAAAATCACCGTCAACAGCAAATACAGTAACGTAATAATGAAAAATAAAGAGTGCATAAACTGATGTACATTGGTACATTTAGGATAGCCCCCTCCATCCCAATAAACTGATGTACATTGGTACATTTAGGATAGCCTCCTCAGTCCCAAGATAAGCGAGTTATATTCTTTTTGAGATTTCTCTCTATAAGTGAGTCATTTCCCTTTTAACAAAAAAACTTTTCTCTTATTTTAATCTTTCTTTACTTATCTATTTTTTCTCTCTCATAATTTAACTATTTCAATTCTTTAAATTTTGTGTTCAAAAGAATTGCTTCGCTTACCTTATGACGAAGGGAGTATTAATATATCAAAAAAAGAAGAAGAGAACAATTCACATTCAGACAACAGTTAAGAGGGTAAATTGAGGGTGCGGAACAAACATTATTAATACATAAACACGATGAAAAAAGAATCATAAAATAGAAAACTGAGTTTATGTTCCAGCAATATTGATGGAGAGTTAGGAGAATTTAAAGTGAGCCAAATTCAATAGAAAGTTCAGTGATGCAGAAACGTATAGAAAATGAATGAATTGGTAAATACAGAAACGTATGGACAATGACTGAACTGGTAAATAAAGAACTCATTTGGAGAATGACTGAACTGGTAAATAAAGAACTCAACGAAATGAGAACTTAAGAGTATAAAATTCAATGTAAAAATTAATATTCAAAAGTCTGTCTTTTAGTTCAACAATGAAGCCTTTATATACGCAAAGGAAAATCCTAAACTTACGGAAAATAAAACATAAAGGAAAACTACTAAAAGGAAAATAAGTAAAAAGGAAAATCTAATTTGATAGAAGGACTCCTAATATTTTTCCATCCACTAATTCTATCAAATGTCATTTATACTCCGAAATTAGAATTATGAGACTCTTCCAAAATCTTTCACCTTCTCCACTTAATAAGCAAAAATGGAGAACTTTTTAAAATTTTCCACACTGAAATCTATAAAAAGATTATTACCCTCCGTCCCCAAAGAATATACACTTTGGGTTTAGCACGGGTTTAATGTAAAATTGGTAAAGTAAGAAAGAGGTAGAGAGAAAAAATAAATAAAGTATTGTTTGTGGAGAATGGATCCCACCTCATTAGAGAGAAAAGACTTTACAAATTTAGAAAGTGCATATTCTTATGGAACGGACTAAAAAGGAAAGAGTGTATATTCTTGTGGGACAGAGGGAGTAATATTCAGCCGGAAAAGAGATATAATTGTGAAAATGCAAGAACATTTTTTTTTGGTTTATGGTGTCTTTAGTGCAAAAAAATAGTACGAATGTAGTTTTGGCATCGTGTGAATTGGAATGTGAATTTGTAGCGATTGAAACTTAGAGCATTTCCAATAGTGGACGAGCGACCGGCTTGCCGCACGTCCGTCGCGCTCGTCCACTATAGCGATCGGCGAGTGGTAGACGGGCGAACCAGATGGACGAGCCCTCGTCCGTCAGATAACGCGGTCGTCCGTCGCGTCGTCCGTCCGGTCGTCCGCTATTGTGGGCTCCCGACGGACCAACGCACGGACGTCCGTTTTTTTAAATTTTTAATTTTTTTAAAAAAAAAAACTCTATATATACGGCTCGTTTCGGTTCATTTTCATTTGCACCACTTGTATTAACGAGTTTTTCTCTTTCTACTATCATTTCTATTCAAGATAAATGGAGCACCACGACAGCGACTCTCCTCCAGTTCCCGATTCGCAGGCTCCCACGATCCCGGTTGGGAGTGGAATGGGCGGGATGATGCCCCAAATGTCGGGGATGGTGCCCCCAGTATTACAACATGTACTTATGGCCCCAGATGGCAGAGATGATGCCGCAGATGGCGTGTATGATGCCCCAAATGGCGGGTATGAGTTCCGGCACAACGGGGACCTTGCCCCAGATGCCCCAGATGATGCCGGGGATGATGATCCCAAACGAGCGGGATTATGCAGGGGCAGCCCGGGGACAATGTCTATCGCCCCACCTTTGATTTTTTTACAGGGAGTTCTGAAGCTCCTAACTTTTGTTTAGACTGTGTGCACAGTAAGGAATAACAAGTCTCCTAGGTCCAGTGAATCCACTAGATCACAAGGTCTAGGAACTCACGGATCGTTGGAAGATCTCGGTCGTCGGACACACAAAATACCTCTTCAAAAACCCTCAACCACGTATACTAAAATTTAGCACAGGGAAGTAGGGATCGATCCCACAGAGATGGATGCGAAATGAACATGCTCAAGGATTTGGGAACTATTTTTGGGTTGGCTGCTGCCACGCATTTTTGGGTTGGGGAAATTAGACTAAACTTGGAATTGAAATCTGCTACGCTAACAACTAGATCTAGGAAAAACGGAAATCATGCATGTAAACTGGAAACCGAGACAATCACTAGATCTAAGAAACTATTCTAAATTACCTAGACCTAGGAAATAAACTGACGGTGGGGACCATGGCTGAAAAAAGCAGAGTACGGATGAAAAGCTGGAAAACAACTAACTAAAGTACTAACTAACAGCGACATCATCTTCTTCAAATCAAATTGCATAAAAACTCAGTAGAAACAGAGATGAAACGTGACCGGAAAACAAAGCAGACTGGATTTAAGCAATTTGACGAAGAACAATTAAAAAAACTAAACAGATCTACGGCTACTAGACGAAGTAAAACAGAAAGGAAATAGAAAACTCAAAATCTATGCACAACTTGAATCCCTTGTTCAGATCCAACCTCGGATGCTAAATCCACTCCGGATCCAAGCATCCGACACGAACTGCGGTCAAAAACATACCCATAGCTAGAATTGACCAAAACAGAGATTAACATGCTACTGCCGAAATAAAACTTCAAACGAAACAAAATCAACGTAGATCAACACAAGATAAACACCATCATGACAGAAACTAAATGCATAGATAAATCGGTAAGTAGCAACAACCAAATCGACTTCCAAACGTGAAGTTCGAACGAAATACAGTGCAAAAAACAGAATGTAAGTAGATTGTTTCTTCGCTCTTCGCAAGGACGGTGTTACGACTGACTTTCTCGGAAGATGAGACCCTTAGAACCTTAAACTACCCCAGAACTCTCATTTCCCAAGTATGTGTTTTTGTGTGTTAGCTAAGAGCAAAAATTTTCGTACTATGGCGTGTGATGCATGCTGCTTTATTTATAGGCATTGAAGTGGGCCCAGCGAGGTATAGATAGTCTTTGTTGCCCTCAGCTATTGACTCCCTTCTTCTAGCCATTCTTTTCCCTTCAGTTCTGCTCACTTTCCTTCATTTCCTTCGCTAGTCCGTTTCCTCCGGCTTTTCCTGGATCTAGCGATTCCATCACACACCTGGCTTAAAAACTGTGTTAGACCCAGTAAAATATAGTGCTTTTCACCACATAACCGATGCATGAAATTAGCCTTATCAAGTTCGCAGACCTTGTTAGAGTTTGTATACTAGAAATCACGTTTCGAGCGATTGAATACTGTAAAACTCTTATTTTATTTTCCAAGAAATAAAATAGATTATTTTTGTCATAATGTTGTTATTTTTTACATTTAATGGATGTTATTGCATGTTTAAATGTATAAGTAAACCTAACAAAGTCTAAGTCTTTGTTTTAGTAGACCGGTTGTGGGCGTCGTCCACTTTAAGGTAACACGGTCAGTCCTAAACAAAGAAAAAGAAGAATTTCACGATCTATATGGAATTAGACTATCCATCGTGAAAGGTTGCAATGTCAGTCCGCATGTTTCCAAGCCTTACTGAAATAAGATGACATTGGTGTGGTAAAGCACTGAACGGATCTAACAGCAAGACGAGTCTTTATGCTATTTACTGAAAGGCGAGGTCTTGATAAATATTTGTTTCTTAATCAATGTGGGTTAGCATTGAGCATACGGTATTGATTATGCACTACTTTGACTTGTCAAATAGTGTGGGTTTTTCGCAACCCAATAATCCTGATATATTGTGTAGTGGTGATTAATATCCAGCGGTGCTAGGATTGCTATTATGTTGAATCGTGCGCGAGGTGAGTCTCGTTTGATAATGTCCTCAAGAGGAGCGCGAAACAAGGTTTTATTATTCGGAACCTAGCTAGTTGGAGTTTGATTACTCTAAGATTAATAAATAAGCGTTTCATGCTAAGTCCACTCTTGGAATTTATAAGAAGTTAATTAATTAAGCGCATAGCAGGCATTAATTAATTAGTGGACATTTTTATCTTAAGCGCGGGAAATGAAAGTTAAAACGGAAACCCGGATTACTTATAATTTTGGATTTGGATGGGGAGAGTTCAATATTACTTCTGTATTGACTGCTCGTAATATTCCAATTAAAGCTTGTATTAAATTGTGGGTTCAATTTAATTAGTAAAAAGTAAATTGGGTGAGCCCATATCCAAAACCTTCCATATATCCCTGTCTAAGCCCAAAAAGAACTTAATATAAATAGGAGAATAAAGGAGACAGAAATCATAATTATTATTGCATAAAATTTCGTCCCCCTCTATCTTGAGGAGTTTGAATTTCTCTCCTAATTGGAGAAGGATTTCTTCTGTCTTCTTTATTTAAGTCCTAGTATTCCGGTGAGATCAGCCCACACTGATATTGGAGTACAGTTCGGGAACTAGAGAGAAGATCCGTGGTCTAGTATTCAAAGCGTCACGTGGAGAAGTCGCTAGCCATCGTCGATTCTTTGGAGAATTAACAAGGTATAATTTATGCTCCGTAGAAAAGCATGTTTTAAGTTTCGATTATACTTAAAGCATGATTAATTCAAGTTATGAACATGTTACATGTGAAAATTACGCGAATAGAATTTGTCTAAATAATCTGCTAAATAGATTTGATTATTATGTGATTTATTTTCTTGAATTTATTGAACGCTTCCGCTGCCAGTTCCTTCAGACCTGTACTCCACTGGAGTCTCAGTTCATTCCTACTGAGACTTTCTCGCTGGAGGAGTTGGGTCTATCTCCGGTGAGGGTGCCGGAGACTCAGAGTCCACCGGTAGTAGGACCGGGGGGGTGGTGCGAAGAAGAAGGACAGGGGCAGGGGCCGCGGCAAAGGCGGGGGGCGATGAGGCAGATGAGGTACGGCAGACCGTTTGGAGTGAGGAGGAGTGTGTGGCCTTGTCGAAGGCTTGGATCAACGTTTGCGATGATCTCATTCGCTCGAGCAATCAGAGAACCGACAACATGTGGAAACGCATCGCCGAGGCCTACATTCAATTTAAACCGGCGGATGGAAGGTTTCACACGCCCGAGGAGTGCCGGAAGACATGGGACCGATTAAGGACCGCTGTTTCCCAATTCACCGGCTTGTACGAGAACAACTCCCGCATGCTTACCAGCGGCCAAACCATGGAGGATGCGAAGAGGATGGCGCTGCAGCAGTTCCCTGAGCCTGGCAAACACGGCCAGTTCAAACACTAGGACTCGTATGTGGTGTTGATGGAGTTGGAAAAGTTTCGAGCGGGTGTTGTTGTTGGCTGGCCGAAGCGGCAGGAGATCAACCTGTCCGGCGACTACAGCAGCAGTGCCGGTTCCGCCGACCTTCCCGACGATGCCGAAGATATCCCGACCCCTCGCTCGTTTAACCGCCGTCGTCGCTCAGTTGGGCAAAAGACGGCAATGCGGATGTCTAGGGGACGCACCAGCAGCAGGTCCCAAGAGGTCCAGTCAGCATTCCCTACAGCAGCCCAACCATCTACCGAGATGTCTCGTATAGCGATGATACAGTATCATACGAACATGATAGTAACTATCAAGGAGTGGCGAGCGACGGATGACCCCATACACAAGGAGATGCTGAAGGGAGTCATCGACTTGATTAGGCGTGATTTGGGGATGCCACCCATCGGCAGTGCGGGAGCATCTGGGGACTCCGATGCCACTGCGACTGGATCTAGGGACAACGAGGAATGAGAGGAGGCTGCGTGTGTCGAAGCCATGGTATGATTTTTTTTTCTTCGTAAACTATGTAATTTTTTAAAAAAATTTAGCTATGTACTTTTTAAAATTATGTATGTTTTTTATTTATATAAAATGTTCGCATTTTTTCCGTATTCGTGTCATTACGTATTTAAATTGTGAATTTGTGGTGCTGGGAAGTCCTAGTACTTGTCCTAGTGCTAGTCCACTATTGTGCAGTGGGTAGTCCTAGTGATGTGGCAGTGAGGTGGAAAGTTCTAGTGATATGGCAGAAGGTGTTTTTGGGAAGTCCTTGTGCTATCTATGTGGAAGTCCTTCCTATTGAAGATGGCTATTTATAAAAGTGAAATCTATATAAAGATGATTAATATTCATCAGAAAAAGAGATATAATTGTGGAAATGCAAGGACATTTTTTTTCTTTATTGTGGTGTTTTTAGTGCAAGAAATAGTACGAATGTAGTTTTGGCATCGTGTGAATTGGAGTGTGAATTAATTTTGCGATTGAAAGGACATTTTTTATGCTTTATTATGGTGTCTTTCGTGCAACAAATAGTACGAATGTAGTTTTTGCATCGTGTGAATTGGAATGCGACGTGATTTTGCGATTGAAACTTAGTGGATGGCTAATTATAAAAGTGGTAATGAATGTCATCAAAATTACAGTATCACTACCAAAAAAAAAGCTTATTAAAGACTATTTTTATAATATAATTAAGAACAGTAATTTATATTTTTAATATACCACCAATGCTTTAAAAAGTATTTTTGTTATTGGTGTCACAATTAAAATTAAAAGAAACAAATGAAAGCGCCCTAAAAAGCAAAAAATTAAGTTAATTTGTCCTTAGATTAGGAACATTTTCTTTTGCATCTTAAATGATACTCCATCTGTTTCATAGTAATGAAGTCATTTTACTATTTTGGTACGTTTTATTTAGTTTTTTAGTAAAAGTCAACACATTTTTCCACACCTGCTTTACTCTCTTTTATTTTTTCTCTCTTCATCTCTCTACTTTTTTCATTTTCTACTTTATTCTCCCTTTACTTAACTCACTTAACACAATTTTTCTTAATTTTCGTACCGAAAAGATACGCCTCCATTTACTATGGAACGGAGAGAGTAGTTATTTGTTAAAAAATTTCATCACAATTAATTGCGTCTCGATTTTATGTACTTAAAAATTAAGGTTTTAGAAGTGTACCATATGTTATTTTCGTTAGTAGACGACCAATTATGCAAGAAATAAATAGCCATATTAAAATTTCCTTTATGTTACTGTGCATTACTTTTTTTTTACATTTATACTCCCACCGACTGTTAAAAAAAATAGGGGCGGTGAAACGAGTTACCTGTGGATACCCCCATCCGATAAGTAGGGTACTCGTACCCGATTTTAGCCAAATTTGTTATCTCAATATCCGCCCTGTAACATATCGGGATTAGAAGATACCCATGTCAGGTATCTCGTACCCGACATTGCGGGTACCCATACCACCCCCAAAATCCAAATAGAAAATTTGAAAACCATAATATCCGAATATGTTCCCTAATTTATTGTATTAATATCGATGGTAACCGGTAAGCTTTGAATAGATTAAGAATAAAAGTGAGGGGACACTCTATAGCAAGTTCTGGTAAGTTTTCAATTGTATGTTCATTGGAATATAAAAATGTTTCAAAAGAACTCTTAGAACTCTTAGATTTTATAAAGTATTATAAGATGGTATATGACTAATTGAAGGGTCTATATAGATGTGCAGTGCGGTGTGATATCACTCTATCTAGCAGGTCCAGAGGATTCGACTAGACTTTAGAGGCTAGAAGATCTTGAAACTATCAGACAGGGGTCGTTGGATGCACTCTATTTCTTCAAAACCTCAACCCACTATACTACAACTAGCACAGGGAAGTAAAAGATCGATCCCACGAGGACGAATGTGTTACGAAACTGCATTTGAGGATGTTTTGGGAAAAAGGGGGGTTGGCTGCTGCCACGCAATTTTGTGGGTCGAGAACTTAAAACTACTGGGTCTGAGAGATAGGAAAAACTTTACTCTACCTACTGGGTCTAAGAAATGAGAACGTACGGAACATGCATGACTTAGAGAAATGAGATATTTTAAAGTTCTAAGACAACTGGAGTTAACTTAACTAGACGGACTTTCCTAATTTGGACAGACAAGTATAAAACGAAAAGTGGGGACAAGTTTCCTTAAATTACCAGGGTCTGGGAAAGCATGCAGAAAAGTAAAAAAAATAAAATAATGCAGAGTACTGACAGAGTCTGGAGAACATGCAGAAAAAACAAAGTACATGTGCAGAAAGTACTGACAAAAGCAGATCTGGTTCTAACTACCAACAACTTCATCTTCTTCTGGAATCAAACGAGAATAGCAGATAAAACAGAGTATTAAACGACATGAAAACAGAGCAAACTTCAGATTTAAACTTAAAATGAGAAATTAAAGCCTAAACTAACAGATCTACGCTACTGGACCTAGAGGATGCAGAAACAGAAAGTAAATAGCCATAATCATGCACAACGTAAACATCAAACATCAGATCTACGAAACTCCAACTCAAATCCACCACGATTCAACAAATCCAAACATCTCCATATGCAAATCCACAACCTCCAACAACAAACCAACAGTCTCAGTTCCAAACATCCAACAATCAACAATAACGAAAGCTATTTGCAAGAAATAAACATCAACTCAGCGATATCCAACAAAAACCAACATAAACTTCCATAATAACGAGAGCTAAGTTCGAATCCAGCAAATCAAAATTAGAAACTAGAGTTACGAAACTTAAAAACCAACAAGTACTTGAAACCGAAAGCAAACTAAACAAAGCAAAGTAAATATTGTTTCTTCGCCTTCACAAGGCGGTGTTACACAGCAGCAAAACAACGATGAGAACCACGGTAGCCAGGATCATTCCATCTCCAAGTGCGCAACAAGTGAAATGAGAAATTTGAAGTGTGGAACTAAGGAATGGAACAAGAGCTTTAGCTAAGAGAGTGTGTAGTAGTCGTTGTCCTGTTCTTCAAGGTTGAGCTCTTTATATATGTGAGGCTTTGATCCCTAGAGTATCCCTCTGGTAATTAGACGCTTTTGCCCTTGAATGAGACTCTTTAAAATAATCTGCTCTTGCTCCATTCTGCTCCTGTCGCCAACTTTTAATTCTCCCAGGTCCGAACGACGACTTCTGATTTTTACTTCAATTTCATCTCTTTTGCATCTACCAGGTCAGGTAACAGCAACTCCTAGGTCCAGCAGATTTACTACGCACCTGAACTCATAAACACAGATTAGCGCCCCAAATGCACATAATTTTAACCCAAAACCAATGCCTGAAACGAGCCTTATCACTAATACTAATAATATCGGATATTATAGAGATTAACGGACTATATGCGCGGGTAGCAGGTATAGTATGGCTAATATTAATAATATCGGGTCTTATCGGGATTAACGGGTATACCCGCTACCCGCAAACCTCTAAAACACACTATCCGATCATGTCTCGTTTCTCGTTATTGTCGAGTAATGGTACCCGATACCCGACGTGTAGCGGGTCGAAATGAGAATTACCCATTACCTGCTACCCATTTTGCCACCCCTACAAAAAAAAATACTCCACATTTTACTATTTTGAAATGTTTGAGATTTAATGTTTCATTTACATTTTTTGATTTTAAGTAATTGGACCTTACCAGTCAACTAAATTATTACATTGACATTATAAAAATGAGGTCTATATTCCATTAATTTATTTTTTCATTGTTTATCACAAAGTTAATCAATTTCTTATGTACCGAGTCAAAATAGGTCTATAAATGGAAGACGATGGAGTAATTTATAGTATTAGGGATATTTCCTAAAATCATGAATTTTGGCAAAATTTTGATATTTCCCACGAACTTTAAAATTGGTCTAAAAAATAAAATAAAAAATTCATTCTATTTGTTAATTCCCAACTCAAAACTTATTCTAAGTGGGCAAGCGTGAAATATTTATGATATTGTAGACCACTTTTTATGTTCGTGTAAGTAGGATAAAACGTCATGTAGAAACCACATTAATATAGTAGTACCAAATAGAATAAAAAATGCACATAAATTAGTAAGATATGGTGATTGACCTGCCGTAAAATATAACAAACAAAATATAAAAATTGATACTACTATTATAAATAGATGACTTTTAAATTTTGTGAGAAATATCAAAATTATATTTGGCCAAATTTATGATTTCAGAGATTAATATTATATTGTAGAAAATCTTTTTGACTTCTCGGTGGTATTTATGTTATTATTACTTCAATTAATTTACTGTAATGTTTTAAAAATTGAACATATCGATATTTCTACGTGCACATGGATTCTTTTACATTTCCACATGTCATCATCTGTGCATGACCCAGTTCACAGTTGAAACTTCTTCAAATGAGAAAAATCAACTATTCCATCTGCACTAGAAAATTTCTCACATAATTCTATTTTGATTTATCCTATAATTTTTCACATTTCATTTTTTATTATTTTGGGCATTGAATCATATATTTCATTAATTCATTTTTACTTATATTTTATTATAAAATTAATATTTAAAAAGAGAACTCACGTTTCAATAATTTTTTCAATTAACTTTAATTTAGGAGTACTATATTTTTTAAAACTCATATTCCATTAAAATATGACAAAATTTAAGAAACAGACCATACTACTGTTAAACATTTTTTGTTGAAAGAATTTGGGTCCTCTTCGCCGCCTTAATAAAACAATCACCCATCACTATTCATCTTACTTTCTTAGTTGTTTCAAGTTTCCACGCTAACCTTCTAATAATAATCCCACTTTCACATTTACACACTAATCCAGTAATCCTATATATGTAGTCATCCCATGCATGCTGACCACTATCACTCAAACATTTCTAAACACATTAATTCTTCAAAAAAAAGAAACACGATCAATCCATGGGCCATCACCACCACCCCACCGCCAACCAAGCTCCAGTAGCCGTGGTGGCCGTGCCGTTGCCGGCTCAAGGCCACCTCAACCAGATGCTGCACCTCTCCTCACTCATCTCCTCCTACGGCCTCCCAGTCTACTACGCCTGCTCCGCCCTCCACAACCGCCAAGCCCGAGCCCGCATCCACGCCTCAAACGACGCCGTCTCCCAAATCCACTTCCACGACTTCCCCACCCCACCCTTCCTCTCCCCTCTCCCCAACCCCAACTCCACAACCAAATTCCCCACGCAGCTTCTCCCAGCGATGGAGGCCACCCTCACCCTCCGCCCCCTCTTCGCCGCCTTCCTCCAGGAATTGGCGGGAAAATTCAAAAGAGTCGCCGTCGTCCACGACTCGTGGATGTCGTACGTGGTTCAAGACGTTGCGGCTATCCACAACGCCGAATCTTACGAGCTCGTCTGCATCTCTGCCTTCTCCACCATCTCCTTCATCTCCGGATTTCTAGGGCTTCCTTTCCCTCTCCCCCATCCGAATGAATTGCCCCCTTTCCAAGATTGGATGTCGGATGAGGCAAACAGCTTCGCTGCTCTCCAATCAGAGCTCTCCGATTTCAGATCTGGATGCATCTACAACACCTCCGGATTGATCGAAGCACCTTATCTCCAAGTTTTAGAGAAAGACGAGAGGAACAAGAGCAGGCCTATTTGGGGAATAGGACCCATTTTTCCTAAATCAATACCAATTTTACAAAATCAGCACGAATGCTTAAATTGGCTCGATAAGCAGGATCCGAATTCCGTGATCTACGTCTCGTTTGGGACGACGGTCTCGTTGGCAGACGATCAGATCAAGGAGATTGCCGAGGGGCTAGCGCAGAGCGGGGTGAAGTTCCTTTGGGTGCTGAGAGATGCCGATAAAGGCGACGTGTTCGATGGAGACGTGAGGAGGGCCGAGCTGCCGGAAGGGTTTGGGGAGGGAGAGGAGGGGATGGTGGTGAGAGAATGGGCGCCGCAGCCGCAGATACTGGCGCATCCGGCGGTGGGGGGGTTCATGAGCCACTGCGGGTGGAATTCGTGCGTGGAGAGCATGACGGCGGGGGTGGCGATCGCGGCGTGGCCTATGCATTCCGACCAGCCGAGCAACGCCGCGCTGGTTGCGGATGTTTTGAAGACGGGGATTGTGGTGAGGGAGTGGAAGGATAGGGCGGGAGTGGTGAAGGCGTTGGTGGTTGAGAGTGTTGTGAGGAGATTGATGGCGTCGGAAGAAGGGGATCGGATTAAGGAGACGGCGGAAAAGCTGGGCGCCGCCGTGAGGGAGGCGATGGAGGCGGGCGGCGTTTCGAGGATTCAGTTGGATTCGTTCATTGCTCATGTCACTAGATAGATAGGATTCGTTCATTGTTCATTGAGTTGGATTCTTGACCACTGAATTTTTTCTCATAGATAGGATGCATGCCCCATTATATGTCTACGTAATTGCTATCGTATTCTACTACTAGTATTTATTTTATGAAATATAAATTGTTACTTGTACTACTATAATATTATGAGGTTTATCTTGATTCCATCTATGAGTCCCTTATATATAAATGTAAAAACTTTGGTTATTGAGTTGACGGTTTTGATGAAAGTGGTAACCAATATACTATTCCTAATAATTTACTATGTTTGAGAAAGACGACTCGATCTCTGAAAGTTCATTTTTTAAGAATAAAAGAGCCATATCCTTTTTGTGCAAGTAACATGGCTGCCGCAGATAAGTTGAAAAATAACAAATTAAAGCAGTCAGTCTAACTATATATTCCCTCCGTCTCATTAAATATGTAACATTTGTTTTTCGGCACATGATTTTATATAGTGTTGTTTTATGAGTTAATGAAAAAAGAGTAAAGTAAGAGAGAAGAAAAAGTAGAGAAAGTATGATTTCCATTTTTAAAAACGTTTTATTTTTAATGGGACAAACCAAAAATGAAAACGTTTCATTTCTAATGGGACAGATGGAGTATTTTTTTATGTTGTTAATTTGTCAAAGCGTTTGGATTCAAATACGACAAATCATTTGCATAAATAAATATAGTACTCCATCTGTTCTACAGTAATGGAATCGTTTCTTTTCAGCACACGATTTAAAAAAAATTGTGTTAAGTGAATTAAGTAAAAGAAGAATAAAATATGAAATAAAAAGGGTTGAGAGATTTAGAGTGAGTAAAGTAGGAGAGCGTAAAGTAACTGAGAATAAATGTGTTGATTTTTATTAAAAATGGTATGACTCTACTATCATCAAACATATTAAAATGGCAAAATGACTATATGCAAAGGGCTTATATGTGGTGCGGCTTTTTTTGACAAATAGGTACAAGTAATCTCTAGTCGCGACAAAGAAAATACAATTTAATTGATATTATAATGGCCAAAATATGGTTCTAATAACTCATCTGCTAATCATATCAGATCCAAACAATGAATGAAAAGAAAATACTAATTAAGTTGAATCATAGAAAGGATGTCCCTTGACTACATCTACATGTATTTCAATAGCCAAATTGAATTTGAACTAGTCTTGATTGTAGTAGTAATTTCTAATGTGCACTTCAAATAAATATATGAATATTTGATTCGACATATATTTTAATATATAATTAGTAAAGTAAGAAAGAGATAGAAAGAAAAAAGTTTTTAAAATATTGTTAGTGGAGAATGAATCTTATCTCATAAAAAGTAAAAGAATTGTTAGAATTAAAAAGCTCATATTTTTCAGATACAAACTAAGAAGAAAAGAATTCATATTTTTCAGGAACCAAAGATAAAAAAAAAACTACTTCCTCCGTCCCAACTAAATTGATACATAACTTTTGGGCACTAAGATTAAGAAATTGTGTTGAAAATAGGAGAGAGGAGTAAAGTAAAAGTGATTGGATATTTTGTTTTTTTGTTAAAAAAAGAAATAACTCAACTTAGTTGAGACATTTCAAAGAGAAATATGACTCAACCTAGTTGAGACGGAGAAAGTATTTAGTAATTTATCTGTTGCATGACTCTACACTAATATAATAATATTATTACTTTAATTGCTTCTTAATAAATTCAAAGAAAGTCACTAATAGCAACTTAATTTTGTTAAATTTTATATGTATGAATCACGATATAGCATTGCAATTAATTATTTATCTATTTCCTATTTTTTATAGGGTTAAACCCTTTTGTAATTACATTGATAATATTAATTTTAATTGTTTTTAATTTGAACATAATTGCTACTTTTGTTGGAGTAATTTATTGTATTTTTTTAGAATTTTTTCTATATAAATAGAGACTGAATATAATCAAAATAATTTTTTGTATCATCTTAATATAATTAGCTAGGTTTGTGTTAAAATAACAACCCTTCTTAAAATGACACCGTGACACCGCTTATACAACAATAATATAAACGCTACACAGCAATATTACAAACACTACACAGCAATCTATAGATTGTTGTATAGTGTGTCGGATATTGCTGGACAAGAAATATTGATGGATAAAGACCAGCAAATTGCTGACCGTCTTTTTCCAGATTTTTTTTATTTTTTTTGCCACATGGCAGCATATTATTCGCCCACGTGTACAAATGATTGACTAGGAATGGTAATATGATGTTATTTTAAGGGGTGGTGGCACCCTAACATGCCCCTAATTAGCTATCTTCATATTTTAAAATAACATATATAATTAACTACCAAATTATTTAATATATAAAGTATCACTCTATTTTATAAATAAAAAACAATTACTATTAGTTCAAACTTAATTAAACACTATGTGGAGTGTGAAAGCTTATATTGCGTGTGTATTAAATATAGGAACTTAAAAAATATTATTCCCTTGAGTCATATTTTTTTTTTAGAATATCTCACTAAATTGAGTTATTTTCTTTATTTACAAAAAAAAAATTTAACATTTAATCACTTTTACTCTATCCCATCATCTACATTATTCTCTTACTATATCCAAAAGAAAAGGATCGAAATCCGTCAAGCTAAGTAGCTAGCAGTAGTAAAGAATAGAAAGATACTCTAATATACTACTCCCTTCGTCCCGGCTAAGATGACACATTGCTTAGCCGGCACGGGATTTTAGGAGTTATTTGTTAAAGTGTTTAATTGGAGAGAGAAGGAGAATGTAAGTATTAAAGTAGAGAGATAAAAGAAGATGAATATTTTAATAGGAGTGAGAAAAAATAGTTGAGTGTATTAATTAGAAAGACAAAGTTACCAAAAAAGGAAATGTGTCATCTTAGTTAGGACAAACTAAAAAGAAAAATGGATCATCTTAAAGAGGGAGTAATACTTGTACGAGTTTTCCATTTCTTTTAATCTACCATCATATAGATCATAATTATGATAATAAGGGATACGTTAATCAAATTTTGTAAAACAAGACTGTATATGTGTGCATTGATAATAGGGGGAGGGGGAAACAACAAGAGTCAACACCGCATCAACGCTGCATCAACTATCAACACAGCCAAGCAACCTCATAAATGGGAAGTTTGCGACTGTCACAGCAGGAAAAGAAAGAAAAATCCGTATAACCTGTTTCCCCTTTTACGCTTTTTCCCTGTTTTCGCGGATCAAAGCGTCTGTCATTTACGACTTAGGGCTCGAAAGATTCTTCAGGTCCCTTTCCTTTGAATACCATTCAGGTATGATCTTGGTGGCATGGGGATAGAGATCCTTGTACGCATTCTTGATCGTACCTTCTGCCACGGTAGTCGCAAGAGAGATATCTGCAAGCACACCATTTTGAAGTCTCAGTGCAAGAAATTGGTTATACACTCTTGAATAGTGTGAAAACCAAATGATAAGATCACCATAAGGGTTATGCAATCGTTGCCATTGCAATGCGAAAAATCACAATACCACAGAACCTCTTTACCTCTTAGGGGTTTCTTGGATTCAGATAGCTGAGTTATCATAAAAATTATGGCTGCAGCAATAGATATTGGACTCCTCCTGCAATACAACAACGATAATATAGGTCAGGCATGGGGTTAGCCATAGTCGCAAGTTGCAAATAGATTTCTGTGGAACTACTGGCAGCTAGGCAGCACGTCAAGAGCAACATACTGCTGGCAGTACAGAACTTCTCAACCAGGTAGAATAACCAAGCACTTAATGTATATGAACTAAAATGTACTAGGCCTATCATATATGTTGTACATAACCTATTGCTCAACAACATGAATATCGACACAGCTAATGAAGTTCCTACTTTTCTCTCTTCCTCCTTCAAGTTCCATAGGTTTTCACTTTCAAGAACAAAGCTCCACGTGGTTCCAAGAAAACCTTCCACACCATTTAATTTCTCTTTACATTGGAAGATTCAACCTTGGGAACAAAATGCCAGACCAACATCTTTAAACATATAAACTTCTTTATGCGAATCAGATGTCACAAAGACAGCCAAGGGTAGTTCTTATCTATGTTCCAAGTTTTCTAAATCAGTGAGCATTAATACAGAAAACGTCCACACTTAGTATATGATCTATAGTCATGTAGTCATGTATTACTTTCTTATGCACACCAATTATTGCATGCAACAGGGCAGGGTGGGTTACAAATTCAAAATAGAACAGCCATAAGATGACAAGGCCAGGCGATAGTAATGAAATAATATGAAAAATGACTTGGAATAAACAAGAATATCGTAGTACCTAATATCAAAGTTCCCTGCCTTCTGCACAGTTTCCTGTACTGCTTTTACCTCCTCATTACTCATGCCTAGATTAGAACAAAAACGCCTCTGTATGGCAGAAAAGACGACCATCATATATTAAACTAATACAAGACTTGTAGGTGAAAGTTAACAGGCTTAAAAAATGACAGTATCCACATTAGCAGCTTCTCGTAGCCTTCTTAATTCCCACTCACCAGATAATCCCCTGCATGAATCGTGCCCATCTCCATTGATGTGCCCATCTCAACCTTCAACTGTTTCACAATAAATTCTTTTGCCCGGCCAATTTCTTTCTTTGTCGCTCCAGCAACAATTGAGCATATTTCTAGTTGATACTCAGATGGTTTAGAAGACTTCATACATGGGGTAAACTTAAGTGATAGTTACCAACATGGTTTAAGTAGGGCACCTTTTACAGTGCGTGGCTTGCTTTCCTGCCTACAAGCAATATAAATGCAGCCAGCCACTAGGGCCTCCAAGTTTCTACCCCTTGTACACTTCTGATCTTCCAACCTTTTATATATTTCACTTGCACGATCCTTAAATAGAGTATGAACAATGGAAAAAGTTAACCTTTTTGGCCTCGGGCTGGTTACCAAAAATGCACAACCAAATTTGAAAATAATAAAATCATATGCCGAACTTTTCTTGCATATTAAGATATAAAAATCGATCAAGCAGTTAACATACCTTAATGGTTGTTACAAGACTTAACCTGAAAACAAGAAGAGTGCATAATGTCAGCCAAGCTCCTGCCTAACAGGTAGAGAAACTGAACTCAAGATCAAACGCACAGAAACCAAAAATCCAAAATGTACAAAACTCATGGACTTTGTTGAATGATGCTCAATTCAGAAAACAAGAACCAGCACATCGATAACACTTAATTTCCATCAATCAACTACTTAATCTTTTCATCCTTTCCAACTGCAAGACTCAGACTTTCCAGCTTTCAGATCAATCAACACAACCTCTCCTACCAATAATTCAAAATCGACCTAAGATTCACAGTCACTACAGCTGTGATTGTCAACCCCCATCGATTAATCATACTAAGACATTAGAATCAAAACAGCCTAATCAATAATTGGTCTCAATTTCACCCTAACATCTCATCAAAACCCTAAACTACTCAACCAGCAGCCACCTCAAAAACCCCCAATATCAAAACCACCCTAGAAAAATTAAATCAAACCAAAAGCAAAACACCAATCACGGACCTATCGGCCATGCTAGAAATCGTCTTAAACGCCAAGACCAGAGCCCGGTCCGGATCCCCGCCCCGATTCTGCAGGCGGGTGAGAGACATATCCACATTCGCCCCATTAGTCGCCCGCGAGATGACCGTGGAGAGCGCCGCATCTCCTAGAAGCGGGTTCACGGGTCCTCCGACACGATTCGGATCGTGGTCGCCGGAATCATCGGCGAAAGTCCGCCACTCAGACGTCTCGTCGATGGAGCGGGCTTCCAGCACGAGGCCGCACTCCGAGCAGACGGTGTCTCCCGCAGCGTGATCGCAGACCACCTCCGTGTTCTTCTTGCAGTCCGGACAATATGTGTCAGACATCATAGTGTATGAATCGAATTTTCCCCCAATTCCGATTAGGTCAACAATTGAAAATTGATGTGGGCTGGGCTGGGTGGATTGATTTACGAAGGTTCCGATCACACTCTTTCTCTCTCTGAAACGCTCTGCTCGGAGACAATGTGAGATAGAGAGAGATAGGGATATATATAGACACAGAAAGGGGGAGTCGGTAATGGAGCGGTCGCTCTTGTCGGGTCGGGTTTACAACTTTACAACTTGCAAATTGGAGGATTCATGATTCAGACACGTGGCTTCTGCCAGATATTTGGCACCTCCATATGGAGTACTGATTTTTTATATGCCTCAAAATTTTAGATTAAATAAAATACTACTCCTAATTAACATATTTTCTTCTTACAACCAAAAAATTCGAGATTTGAGCTACTTAATTTTATTGTGTGATTATAATTAAAAAATAGTATCGAATTTTATGTTCTATGATTATGAGTGGTAACATCCATCAGAGACAGAGATCAGTTTCACATCTTCAATAGTAACTTATTGATTAATTTATGGCCAAATAGGCATTAAATACACTAATTATATGCTCATTTAAGTCTTTATCATCAAATTTAAATATATTGAAACGCATATCAATTTCCCTAAATCGAGTTTTGCCTAAATTGAATTCTATTATATAAAAGAACCAAATATTTGTATGACCTACAACATCGTCGTTTGGATAAGTTAGAATGTAGTTAAAATTAGGAGTATATAGTTTTGGCCAAAAAAAACACGTGCATTAAATTCAAATTAAACTCTTTCTCCTCCCGTCTCAATTGACAACCGCAACATTTTCGCCACCCTCGAAGAAGTAGCCCCACTATTATCACCGCGTTGCTTGTGACCATCTGAGAGACATTTTACTACTTTGTTATTTAATTTTAATTTTTTCCTTTGATTTTCCGAACAAAGTGTTGGACAAAATATGTGTTGTGCTCCCTTTGCCCTATTTAAGATATAAATCTTTAGTTTGTCTCAACTAAAATATCATATTTCCATGTTTGGAATAAAGTGTATCTATTCGAATACTCCTGATCAATTAGTACCATTTCCTCTCTATTTTATTTTAATAAATAATAGGAGTACCACCTAAAATCTTGAGTTATCAAGAAAATAGTTGAACCTGCCACATCACCTCCATGTCAATTGAAATTGTTACTGGACACACCATTTGAGATTAATTTGGGAATTAATTGGGGCAGAATAGTACTCCATATTGTGTTAAACTGTGTGTACATCTATTACTTATTCTAATGAAGCCCAATTTATCAGTATTTGGGCTTTGTTTGGTCTTTAATTATAAAATTTAATTAAGACACTATGTAAGACCTCATGACTAGAATTTCGGCCCAGTTCTGAAAAAATTGCTTTTCCTTTGTACACTAATTTAATCTCCGGATATTAATTTTTGCCAGCTCGAGATCTCTTAGTACTTATGTCACTTATTGAAAAATATTTGTTTACGATACTTTATATTCAGAACTAAATTTAATAAAATTTGTCATAAAGTAATACTTCTTCCGTTCCATAGTAATAGATTCATTTTGTCATTTTGGTACGTTCCATAGTAATAGACACATTTTTTCACACCTATTTTACTCCCTCTTATTTTATTCTCTCTTCATCTCTCTACTTTTTTCATTTTCCACTTTACTCTCTCTTTACTTAACTAACTTAACACATTTTTTCTCAATAATTGGAAAAAAAAACGATACTATTACTATGGAATGAAGGGAGTAGCAATTACGTTGAAAATCATGAAAGTCTAGATCTTCCCTTTTCTATTTTTTAATATTTTAATTTTTTTTATTCTAGATCTTCTTAATTAACATCAATTACGTTGTTTGTTCTGACTTTTACTCCGTATAACTTAAGAATGCATAGATCGTCTCAAAGAATATACACATTGTTTACCGAATCAAATTAAAACTAAAACATGTCTTTTAATCATGGTCATCTATAAATTAAGACTGTAAAGTAAGAAAATAAAGTTTAATTTAATCTCACTGTGGATGCAAATGAATGACAGTAAACACTTATGTGGAAATTATTATATACAGTAATTAAAGTATGTTGGCCTTTTTATCTAATTTAACTTTTACCTTATTATTTTGGCTGCATCTTAATTGGTTTTCATTAAAATATTGCATATCAAGTTAAGATTTTCAAGCCCCAATCAGCATTGACATGCTCCCTTCTCAATTATATTATATATTATAGTTATTGTACTAAGATATGACTGAACAATCTGTCACTTTTATGTACCATACATTAAACAACTAAATTTTTTCAAGATATTTACTAAAGATTAATGTTGTTTTTGCGGTAATTTAAGAAGGCACGTGGATACAATTACGTCTTATACATAATGGTCATCAAAACTGGCTACCAATAGCCCTAATTGGGATAATGTTTGGAACCGGCCCAAATATATTTCATATAGTAATACTACATGTCAATGAACCTAATCAATTGGAAGAAAATTAATTATTAATGCAGAAGATTGATTATTGAATTTTAATTGACTTTTTTAAGCATGCTCGTAATCGGGTGTATTTTTTACGTATTTAACTACGTACATCTTACTCATATTTCCAAAAAAAGATTAACATTTTGTGATGCTAACCCACACAAAATCTATAGCAATTTTGAAAATAATATAATATTCATATTCGACGAAATTTAGAAAATAATATAATTACAAAAGCTTCTTTTTATTTTTAAAATTAACATCATATAATCTTTACAAAAACTACGTTTTATTGCTGGAAAAATAGAAATAGCGTGGTTGCAAAATTAAAAATATACAAATAGATGATATACTTATTGATCTATATATTTTTAATCAATCGCGTTAGTCTCGCATTGTTATTAAATTACATTTTCTTCTTGATGTAAGAGAGTCCAGTACTTGTTTTAATTTATGAGAGCGACATAAAATTTAATTTTCTAGAGTTAAATAATGATAAAAAAAAAAAAAAAAAAAAAAAACTCTTTGTATTTCTATATACAAACATATAATGGTGAAAGTGTTATTTTTGGATTTTGCGTAAACGAAATACTCATCCATCCTTAAAAATAAGAATTCTTTCCTTTTTGGTCCGTCCCCTAAAAATAGAAATTTTCATTTTAAGATTTTTTTTTTCTTTTTAATAAAATGGGATCCATTTTCCACTAACACATTTTTTTGTATCCCTCTCTTTATTTGACAATTTTACATTAAAACTAGTGTAATTTCAAATGTCTCTAATTTTTAGGGTACGGAGTAGGGGTTGCAAATCGTGCGTGTTGTGTCGTGACACGATAACGACACGACACGATAACAACAAACACGAACACGACCCGTTAAGAAAACTCCAAATACCAACACGAAAACGACCTGCTACCCTCAGACACGAACACGACACGAATCCATTAACGACACGAACCACTTCGGGTCAACACGACACGATAACAACAAATATATGACACGACACAATAACGACACTATAATAATAATATTATAATATATAAATATTACTTCCTCCGTCCCATTGAAGATGACTCATTTTCCTTTTTTGTTTGTCCCAATCAAGATGACTCATTACTTAAAATGGAAATCACTTTATCTCTACTTTATTCCATCTCTCTTACTTTACTCTCTCCACTTAATACACAAAATAAAGTTGCATAAAATCCCGTGCCGCCCAAGAAAGGGTCATCTTCCTTGGGACGGAGGGAGTATTTCTTATATTAAATTTTAAAATAAAAAATAATATTATAATTATTAATATTATTTCTTAACGTGTAACATGAACACGACACGAAGTTTTCGTGTCCTTATCGTGTCGACACGATAAAAATAACAAAAATAAATTAAGCATTTTTAAGGATGAAGAGAATATATTGGTAGGCATGTGATATGTTACTTATTTGAAATATGGGAATATATGAAATTGCCATATGGCTTTAGGGTCATTTAGTCCAAAAAAAAAAATGCGAATATGTGCAAAATGCAAAATGCAAAATTTGAGGATTTTTCATAATTTATTTTCGTAAACAAAAACTTTTTGGGACTAAGTGGACTCTTATTTCTATAGTATATCGATGAACAACTAAACCAACGAAGGTAGCCTCCTTTGTTCTTTGGAGTGCCCCATTCGGCAAAATGATTTGACTGATCATTTCACTCATAATGTATTATGTTGATTGATCTATCTATTATATTTTCACCTCTTATTTTCAGTTGACTCTATTTGCGAGGCCGCATGGTTTTCTGCTCGTGTAGCCTTGATAGCGCCTTGTTTGGCCTTATCTAATCATATGTCACAAATAAGACCTCCTATTTAAATATTATGACATGATAACTCACATCCAAATGATCCACCACATTTTCCCTCTATATATATCCCCAAAACAAACACAATTATCACCCCTTAATTAGCTTGTCTCCCACTCCTCTTTATCTCGATTTCCCACAAACATATATACTTTGATAGTTTGATCAATTCAAAAATCCATACTTACATTATACTACATATATGATAGCTTAACAATTCAATTAATTTCAGAAACATCAAACATTGCCGCCATGAGATATTTGGAAATTCCGGCGAATATTTCCCGAGCAAGCAGCTGCGAGAGCACTCAAAGCACCACCAACATCATCCCCTCCTCCTTCGCCCGCTCCACCTCCTACGTCGACATCTCCGACCTCGACTACGCGGAGGAGCTCTACCACCGCACCGTCGTCCACGGCGGCGATACTCCGTCCGCCGCCGCCGCCACCGCTGCCTTCCGCCGCCTCGACAAAATCCGCGGCGGCCGCAGCGCCGTGGCCTCCTTCCTCCGATCCCTCCTCTCCGTCCTCACATTCCCCTCCTGCCGCCGCCCGATCGCCTCCCCCGGCCGCCTCTCCATCACCCCCCCCCTCGGCCGGAAGGTCACCGGAACCCTATTCGGGCGGCGGCGCGGCAACGTCAGCTTCGCGGTCCAGTACGATCCGAGATCCGTCCCGGTTTTCCTGGTCGAATTCGCGGTCTCCACCGCGGCGCTGGTGAAGGAGATGTCGGCGGGGATGCTGAGGATCGCGCTGGAGTGCGAGAAGCCGCCGCGGAGATCGGGGTCGCGGCTGTTCGGGGAGCCGGTGTGGAAGATGTACTGCAACGGGAGGCAGTGCGGGCACGCGCAGGTGCGCGAGTGCAATGAGTCGGATTGGCACGTGCTGAGCACGGTGCAGAGGGTGTCGGTGGGGGCAGGGGTGATCCCGGTGGTGGAAGACAAAGCGGCGGAGAAGGGCGAGCTGGTTTATATGAGGGGGCGGTTCGAGCGGGTGGTGGGGAACCGGGACTCGGAGGCGTTTTATATGTTGAACCCGGATGGGAATAGCGGACCGGAGCTCGGGATTTTCTTGCTTAGGATTTGATGTAATTAATTAAGCTAAATCAGATTTTAATTACGATATTAATATTTAGTGTTTTTGTTGGATGACGGAGTAGGAAATGCAGTTGGGTTGTGTGTGGTTTAGGTAAGTTTTTTCGCCCGTTCTGCCGACTTAGCCATCCAGACAGACAGAGTTTGGCAGTTTTATTCTTCAATGTGTTATGGCCTTTCTACTTTGTTACTTCTTCAATAAATGTTCACTTTGTGAAATTATTTGGTAGTATTGGTTTTAAAAATTAATATTAACTATAGGGTGAATTCTGTTATTTTCCAGACTTTGAATATCAACTTATGCGTTACTTATATACCACATTTATGTGTATAGGACTATGACATGTATGGGGAACTATATCAACACAGATGTAGTATTTTCCACTACATGTTTACTTGTTCAGTGACCATATAGTACTTAACATATAGGAAAGTAAATATATCAAATTTTTACTTTTTTACTTATTCTTTGTTACAACTTGATCCAAAATTTTCTCTAAGTAATAAATTAAATCTGGAAACATAAATCACGTGACATGAAATTTCACAAGGAGATCGTAAAGATGACTATGCGCTATTGAGAATTAAAATTCAAATATTTGAAAAGAGACTAAGATATATTTTTGGTTTTTGATTTGAGACTGAATTTAAGAAACAAGAAGGAAAGTGGATGAAAAAACTAATGGAATGTGAACCCTTCTTTGATAATAATATGTGAGTGAAAATCATTAATCAAATTGGAAATAAAATAAGTATTTCTACCGTCTCAACTAAGTTGAGTGTATTTCTTTTTAGGACATTTAAACTAACTTAAGTTATTTCTTTAAAAAAAAAAACAACTAATCATTTTATTTTATTCAAATCACCTAATTTACTATCTCTCACCTCTCTTATTTTATACTTTTCTCCTTTAATCCTTTTATATAATTTCTTAATCTTCCTCTTCAAATCACCTAATTTACTATCTCTTACCTCTCTTATTTTATACTTTTCTCCTTTAATCCTTTTATATAATTTCTTAATCTTCCTCCACTACACAAATAGGAATCGGCCAATAATAGTATACCATGAGTGAAAATTTTATTAACAATCAAACAGTAAGAAGTGATATCTCTGTTTTCTTCCTATACTAAATTAATCAGCACTTTTAATTGTTGCAGAAACTAAAGTTAAAATTGTACAGTTATGTACGTTATCCTCGATTCCTGGACCACTGACTGATTGAGTATCTAACTAATTTAACCTGTTTTTGCAAAATTTAATGTCACCATTTCATATGTTTTTAGCAATATTATATTCGAGTGATTTTTGAAAATAATATTCATGATATGTGGTCGAAGTGCCACAAAACTATTTAATGTTATCTAATTCTTGTTTGATGCTTACTTACTATTTCATATGTTTTTAGCAATATTATATTCGATTGATTTTTTAAAATAATAATTTATGATATGTGGTCGAAGTGCCACAAAACTGCTGCGTGTACAGTTTTCACTCTGAAATTAATAAATTATTTAGTATAATCTATGTGGTAAAATATTACGTGTCAACCAAAGAGTGAATAATCACTTTTAAAATCTGTTGAAACAAAGGTACTTAACTTTGTTGTTATATACGTTGCCCATATGAATATGCGAAGAAATGTTTTATACGTACCCCACTAAAGAAATGTAAATAGTTAGGGATACGAAAATGCAAAATCAGAGTTTGGATCTTTATTTTTGTTAAATATATATTCCAAATTAAGTACACGTTACAAGGTGTGTTTTTCAAGTTTGATCTATTTTAAAAACTGAAATTGAAATTTTTGTTAACAACGCTCTAGCTACGACAACAAAACGTGTAAGTAAACCTATTGTTTTTGCTTTGGATCTAACCTCACCCCTCTTTTATGATTTGAGATTCTTTGTAACTGAAAAGGGCTTCCAAAACAAATGTTTATATTGCTACGTACTACTCCCTCAGTCTCGTAGTAATTGTCACATTTTGTCATTTCAGCCCGTCGCATAATAAGAATTAGAGGGAACCTCTTTTTAAGTTCACGAACTTTGTCAAAGTATCATTTTAGGTCCGTAAACTTTAAAAATATTATTTTAGGTCCATCAACTATGGGTTAATATCATTTGAGGTATTTTGAATTTTTTTTTGGACGAAAATGCCCTTAAGACCTTCAAAGATCAATTTGGACAATTCTTTCGCCAATCATCTTGCGTCAGAGACATAGAATCCAACTATTTTTAACGGCACATTTTTATATTTAAATTCAATTTAGATGTTAATTGATCTCCATTTTGAAAATCATCTCCAAATGACAATCCAAATTAATAGCTATCTAATTTCAAAATAAATAAACTAAATAGAATTCACTAATCACCTATTGCAAGTTATTAAAATGCAGTTTAGATTGAAAAAATAAAATAAAGTATCAAGTCCCAATTCACTATCATTAAATAATTAGTCATCTAATAATTGGAAAACTAACACATATTTTTTACGGCAAATTTTAGTTATATTTAAATTCAATTTGGATGGTAACTGAATTAAATAGTAGTAAAAAAATTGTTGGACTCTAGGTCTTTGACGCAAGATGAGTAGCGAAAGAATTGTCCAAATTGTCATTTGAAGGCCTTAAGGGCATTTTCGTCCAGAAAAAGTTCAAAATACCTCAAATGATATTAACTTGTAGTTCATGGACCTAAAATGATATTTTCAAAGTTCACGGACCTAAAATGATACTTTGGCAAAGTTCGTGGACCTAAAAAGATGTTCCCTCTAAGAATTATATCTCATTTTTACCATAAATGATAATTAGATCTAACATTCCATTAATCCACTTCACCCATATTCTATTATAAGACCAATTTTTAAAAATGGACTTTATATTCCACTAATTTTTTAACTCACTGATTTTCATATTTCTTAAAATCTATATCCAAATTAAATGTGACTCTTGTTATGGGAAGAATGAAATATATATTATTCAAATCAATCTAATGTACCCGGTGTATACTAAATATTGAGACACTGACTTTTTATAAACATTAAAAAGAAAACAGTTTGGCATTGACATAGAATCATTTCTCGAAAAGAGAGCCGTCTTTTATTTTTAGTCGGGGTTCTTTGAAAGAGTTAATATCGGACTTTTCTTATGATAAGAAGTGCCCTTCCGTCCCTTGCTAAGAGAATAGTTTCTTTTTCGGCGCGAGATTTAAGAAAATGAGATTTTACTAGTAAGATGGAAAGTAAATTAATTAAGAAAGAGAGAGAAAAGAATAAAGAAAGAATGTCGAGAAAGAAACGGACTCACTTTGAAAATGACAAAAAAGAATATAGATTACTTAGAAAGGGACGGTGGGAGTAGTAAAACGTTTAAAAGAAGAGTGAACTACAAAAATGGTTCCTGGACTATGGGTTTATCTCGCCCATAGTCCCTGGACTTTAAAAATATCGCCAGTAGTCCCTGGACTAAGGGTTTATCTCGAAATTGGTCCTTTTGGCTTTTTTTGGTACGAAAATACCCTTTGATATTATTTTGGAGGGTTTGGGCAATTTGGTCTTTTTATACTTTTAACATTTTAAATCTGATATTATTTTAGTTATGTACTAACTTTGATATTATTTCAAAATTATCATTCTTCTTCCATTTTGTTATCCTTCACTGAATTTGTTTTTTTCATTTATTTCAATATTAGATTTAATTTTATAAAATTAAATTTAATATTTGGATTTTTAAATATCAATAAATTTTTTTAATGAAAACTATT
Source organism: Salvia hispanica (assembly GCF_029641045.1). Classification (NCBI taxonomy): domain Eukaryota; kingdom Viridiplantae; phylum Streptophyta; class Magnoliopsida; order Lamiales; family Lamiaceae; genus Salvia; species Salvia hispanica. Next base: position 36,800,535 of record NC_142696.1, read on the forward strand.
AATTCATGGACACTATAAATATTGATTAAAACTATTAATTTTTGTTATTTAATATAATATTCAATTGAATTGAAGAAGTACAGAAAAATAATATTAATCATGATGGAAAAATAAGAGTTATTCTATTTAGCCTCCGTTCGGTTGTTATAATTGCTTGTGATTAAATATTATGAAGTTGACTAAAAATTTGATCCTACTTAAAATTTTATATAGGAGTATTTTTGTTGAAATTTTCTAGTAAATTTTGATTGTTTTCAAATTAATAAACGAAAATTATATTAGTCTTACATTAGATGCATATTTATTTCAGAATAAATTGTGTTATATAATCTATTTATGATTAAAGCTACTATTAAATATTGATTAAAACTAAGGCGTTGTCATACCTTATTGATTACATAGTACTATACACTATCAAATATTGATTATAATTATTAATTTTTACTATTTAATAATTTTTATAATTAAAAAAATTTATTGATATTTAAAAATTAAAATTTAAAATTTTGTAAAATTAAATCTAATATTGAAATAAAGAAACAAAGTGAAGGATGACAAAAGGGAAAAAGGATGATAAATTTGAAATAATATCAAAGTTAGTACATAACTAAAATAATATCAGATTTAAAATGTTAAAAGTATAAAAAGACCAAATTGCCCAAACCCACCAAAATAATATCAAAGGGTATTTTCGTACCGAAAAAAGCCAAAAGGACCAATTTCGAGATAAACCCTTAGTCCAGGGACTACTGGCGATATTTTTAAAGTCCAGGGACTATGGGCGAGATAAACCCATAGTCCAGGGACCATTTTTGTAGTTCACTCTTAAAAGAATAAGCCCACATATATAACTTATTATGGAAATAAAAATAAATAAATTATTACTCCCTCCATCCACGGAAAATAGGACACATTGTGATTGATACGAGTTTTAATGTGAAATTGGTAAAGTAAAAGATAGGGCTGGCAAATCGTGCGGATTGGGTTGTTATCGGGTTGACCCGATAATGACCCAACCCAATAAGGCCAAACCCAAATCCAACCTGTTAAGGAAATCCCAAACCCGAACACGAACCCAACCCGCCACCTTCAAACCCGGACACGACCCGAACACGATAACGACACGAACCACTTTGAGTTGACCCGACACGATAACAACACGAATAATATAAAAAATCAAGATTAAAGCATTAATTTTACATTATAGCCTCTAATGTTGATTAAAGATTGAACATGCTTTAGGCTAGAATTCAAAAATAAAAATGCTTATATAATTTTAACGAAAATATTTTGTTATATTTAGAAATATATTTTACATTATGTTTTTCCTAGTTTTAACAAAAAAAATGTGAAACAAGTTAAAAGAACTAAAGAAGTAAAAAGAACAAAACAAAAAGAGTGAAAATACTAATAATTAAATTAAATTTGTTGAATAAAAAAAAATAATATAATAGTAATAAATTGTATTATAAAATTATTTGTAGATTAGTTTTGCTAGTACATAATATCTGAATTAAAATTTTGTATCTATAAGTATAAATTTATTTTTCATAAATTAATTCAAATTATCCTTTTATTCTAAATACTAATTGATTTAGTACTATTTTTCATTTGGATCTCTCACGTGCATTGTATTTTATTTCATTTCTTTCAACTACTTTAATTTTTGTAATTTGAAATATAATTTGAAGTTTGTAATTTCAAATATTTTCTATATATTATAAAACATGGAGAAATATGCAAAGTAGGGTCATTACATGGTCATTTAATATTATTATCCAAAATTAATGATGCTATCTAATCAAAATAAATTAATATTATCCTTTTTAAAATTTGAAGGGCATTTTGTGTATACAATTTTTGTATTTTTAACGGGTTATCCGCATCCGACCCGAATTTTTCGTGTTCTTAGTGGGTCGACCCAATAATGACCCGCATCCAATAAGACTTGATCCAAACACAATAATTTCGTGCAGATTTGTGTCGGATTATCGTGTCGTGTCAAAAATTGTCAGCCCTAGTAAAAGAGAAGGGAAAAAAAGTAAGAGAGAAGTAGTGTTAGTGGAATGTGAGGTCCATATTATTAGCAAGAGAGAAGGAGAAAAGTAGGAGAGAAGTTATTGAAAACTTTCCTTTTTTTGATCTCATGTGGATAATATGCTCTATTTTTCGTGGACAACTAAAAATAGCAAATATGATCTATTTTTCGTGGGAGGAGAGAGTATAAAGTAACAATAAGATTTGTGCATTTGAGCAAAAGGCAACTAAAGCCCAACAAACTTGTGAATCACTTCAATCCATTTTCCTTTTTTTCTCTTAAGTCTTACCACAAAATTAGATGCAGTTTTATACACAAATATGCATATACAAGTAAACTTAGTAATAGTACTTAAAACGTATTCATTTTCATCAATATTTAATTGCATGATCGACCAAGCTAGCTACGAATCAACTCTGACATAATACTCTCCTTATTTGAAGTTTAAGCATTCAAGTCTTGCAAAAAGTACCCATCTCACCCTACTAATTCACCCCATGTTAATTATATAATTTAGAAATAGTCATAATTTAAGCACAATTAACATGATTATTCTCATTTTTCCGACCAAAATATTCTGCTATTCTCAGCGCTTATGTATGCAAAGGCGACAGATATTATCTCCAAACGATTCAATTCGCCCACTCCAAGATATTTACAAATATCTGCATATCTGTTGGAAGATATTTCTCAAAATATCTTGGGACATACTACATATCTCTCTGATCAAGTCATAGTGATATTTATAGTTTAATAATCTAACCTGCAACTTAATTATTTTTTAATCTCATTGTTATTTATTTTAGCAATGCGCAAGGCTGTAAAGCACCAATTAAACTGTTTCCGGTGTCTCCGCTGTGTTAATTGACTTAGTCTACATAAATATTGATTTTGGAGGAAGATTAAATAAAAGCCATCCTAATTAGAAACCAATCAAGTTTGTTATTCTTGATTGAGGTCAAAATTGATTTTTAAGCCACATTATTTGCCTTGATTGATAGATATAGTCAAGATTAATTGTTAGTATGAGTCATTATTTTTTGTGCCCAAATTAATACTCCATTAGTTTCTCGATGATTATGTAACTATGTATATAGCTAGAGTTAGTTTTGTTCACGGAATAGAGTTTGTTTTTGCTGGAACCGGAGCTTTTAAAACGTGCAATTTATAAAATGCAAAAAAAAAATAAAAATGCGTTGGGTCATTGGATGACCATGATAATATATATGGCTTGGTTATGGCTAGATCAATAAATTTTCACTATAGTATTTGATAGCAAAATGAAAGAAAATATAGTAGTATATAACAATATTTCAAATTGGTATAAGGTAAGAATTGAAATACTAACTGCCTATATAAGTTTAAAAAGGGAACTGGACCTATTATATTATATAAGCTTAATGTCTCACTTCATCGACCTATCACCGATTAATTTTAGTATAGAATCTTATGGTATTAGAGCAAGTCGCCGACTGTAAAATATCAACCCAATAATATATACGGACTTTAAATTTAGGCGAGTTTGATAGGGAATTGGTCCAACTCGATCATAAAAAAAGTTCAATTCCTCCAAGGTTCACCTTGAAGAGTTTGAGGGAGGTTGTTTACAAAAAGAATAAATAAATATAACAATATATCGTGTTAGCTCAGCAAGCCTCACGCACTTTGATTATCTCACACACTCTCAGTATGAACAATCTCTCACACACACACAGAGAACACACACTAGAATCTTGATGAAATGTAGAGAGGGTTTCTTGGAGAAAAGAGATTCTCTTATTGACTGAATTCTAACTTCTACAAGATACAATAACCGAGCTATTTAAAGCTGGCATGAGAGTGGTAACTGCCACTAACTAACTGACACAAGAAAACAAGAAACTAAGCCTCCAACGGCTATTTCCTAACAAACTAACTAACTCCAACGGCTAGTCTCTGGAAGCTGTTTCTTCTTTGTTTTGCATTTCCTTTTCTAAGTCTGAGACTAAGTGTGCACTCATTCTTACAATTCTCCACCTGAGTACACACTTCAGTCTTTACAGCAGATCTTGATCAAAGCCTTGCAATGATCAAACTTGTCTCTCCCTAGAGACTTTGTTAGCATATCAGCTGGATTGTGTAAAGTGTCAATCTTGACCACCTTCACTCTTCCCTTCTCTGTTTCATCTCTAATAAAACGTAGTCTCACATCTATGTGTTTGCTCCTCTCATGGAAATACTGATGTTTAGCCAAACACATAGCTGAGCTACTGTCACAATGAACAACCATGGTTCTCTGATTAAAACCAAAATCTGAGATTACACCCTGAATCCAGAAGCTTTCTTGTACTGCTGCAGTTAATGCCATATACTCTACCTCTGTTGTTGATAGAGCAACAACACTTTGTAACCCAGACTTCCAACTGACCACAGTTCCAAACATAGTGAACAAATAGCCAGCTTGAGACTTCCTATTATCCAGATTAGTAGCATAATCTGCATCACAGTAACCCACCACTACTTCCTCAACCACCTTATCACAGCCATTAAACACAATACCACAGCTACTAGTGCTTTTCAAGTACCTCAGAATCCACTTGAGGGCATTCCAGTGCTCCTTTCCTGGATCAGCCATGTATATGCTAGTAACTGAGATAGCATGAGCCAAGTCTGGCCTAGTACAGATCATGGTGTACATAATACTTCCAACCACGCTAGCATAAGGGATAGACTCCATCTCCTCTGCCTCTTGCATAGATTTAGGGGCCTGCTCCTTAGATAGCTTGAAACTCTGTGACAAAGGTGTTGAAGCAGCTTTGGCATTCTCCATGTTGAATCTCTTCAGTACCTTCTCAATACAATCTGACTGAAAGAGCCATAACTTCTTACTGCTTCTGTCTCTCTGGATGTTAATACCAAGGATCTTCTTAGCCTCTCCTAGATCCTTCATCTCAAAACTAGACTTCAAATCATCTTTGACCTTTTGTATCTCAGCCAAAAATGGTCCAGCAAGAAGCATATCATCTACATATAACAACAAATAGGCTACTAGAGTGTTGCCTTTCTTCTTAATGTAGATACAGTCATCAAACTTGGATCTTAGAAACCCAATCTTCACCATCTGCTCATCAAACTTTCTATTCCACTGCCTTGGACTTTGCTTTAGCCCATACAAGCTCCTTTTAAGCAAGCAGGTCTTACTCTCATTTCCAGGCTTCACATAGCCCTCAGGCTGATCCATGAAGATTGTTTCCTCAAGATCACCATTGAGAAAAGCAGTCTTAACATCAAGCTGCTGCAATTCCCAATCTAATTGGTTCACCACAGCCAGCAAAATTCTAATAGAGACGTGCTTCACAACAGGAGCAAACACCTCATTGAAGTCCACACCTTCTTGCTGTGTAAATCCTCTAGCCACCAAACGAGCTTTGAACTTAACTCTATCTTTATCAGTAGTTTCAATCTTTTTCTTGAACACCCATTTGCAGCTGACTAACCTCCTTTCCTTCACATCAGATTTCAGCTGAGACTTATCCACCAAAATCCAGGTTTTGTTTTGGAGTAAGGACTCAATTTCTTCATTCATGGCTTCTATCCATTTATCTCCGTCCTTACTTCTCATAGCCTCCTTATAAGTGAGAGGATCTGTGAGCTCAATGTTTTCAGCAGCACACAAAGCATAGTAAACTTCATCAGAAAACTTCTGAGGAGGTCTCACATTTCTCTTGCAATCTGGTACTCTCTAGTAGTCTCTGAGGTACCTCCACCTTGACTAGAAACACCTATATCTTCAGCCTCTGTCTCACTCTCAGAATCACTAACTCCACCTACATCTTGGCCACCTGACTCCACCTTAAAAAAGTCACTATCAGACTCATCAGGAATTGAATCCTTCTTCAAGTAGGGCATGTGAGTTTCAGTGAACACCACATCTCTACTGATGATCACCTTTTGCTTACCAGGCTCAATACACCAGAGCCTATAGCCTTTAACCAAGCATAATACACTTTAGAGCCAAGCATAATACACTTTAGAGCCCTAGCTTCAAGCTTACTTTGTTTAGTATGTGCAAAAGCTGCACATCCAAACACCTTGTACTTTAAGTAATCACTATTAACTCCATACCACATGTAATCTGGAGTTTTTGATTTTAGAGCTGAAGTGGGGCACTTGTTGATTAGATAGGTAGCAGTATATACTGTCTCTCCCCGGAATTTGCTGCTCAAACCAGAGCTTAGAAGTAGGCACCTCACTCTTTCCAAAATGGTCCTATTCATCCTCTCTGCAACCCCATTTTGTTGTGGGTTGCAGGGGACTGTCCTATGCCTTTTCATACCCTTCTCTTTACACCACATGTCAAACTCAGTAGAAAGGTATTCTAAATCATTATCTGTCCTAAGGCACTTCACACTCCTACCTTTCTCTAACTCCACCTCTTTGCACCATATTTTAAATTTCTCAAAAGTTTCCGATTTTTCTCTCAGAATATAAACCCACAGTTTCCTAGTGTAGTCATCAATGATAGACAGGTAGTATCTTCCTCCACCAACAGAATTAACAGGAGAAGGACCCCATAGGTCACTGTGTATGTAGTCTAGAGGAGCTTTAGATGAGTGTATACCTGTAGGATAAGGGGCTTTCTTTGCTTTCCCCAAAATGCAATGCTCACAGGGATCCAGCTTGCTGTAGCTTTCTCCAGGGATTAGACCCTTTTTCACCAACTCTTTCATGCTTCCCTCAGCTGGATGGCCTAATCTCATGTGCCATAGCTTCATATTCTCAGTAGATATTGAATGGCTTTCTCCATCAACAGCCTCAGCAGTTAGATAGTAAAGTGTATACTCTCTTTCAGCCACCATAACATCTTGCTTCCCTGATTGCACTAGAATCTTTCCCTGACTCATTAAGATACTGAAACCTTTCTTCTCAAGAACTCCCAAAGAGATTAGATTCCTTTTGACTTCAGGAATGAACCTTACATCTGTCAAGATCTTGATGGAGCCATCTTGATGTTGGAACCGGCAGCGGAAGCGGGCGCATAAATTAATCACATAAAAGTTAGATCTATTTAGCAGATTATTTAGACAAAAGCTATTCGCGTAATTATCACATGTATCATGCTCATAACTTGAATTAATCATGCTTTAAGAATATTTGAAACCTAAAACATGCTTTTCTACGGAGCAGAAAATACCTAATTAATTCTCCAAAGAATTGAAGATGGCTAGCTTCTTCTCCACGTGATGCTTTGAGTACTAAACCACAAATCTTCTCTCTGGTTCCCGAACTGTATCTCAATATCAGTGTGGGCTGATCTTACTAGAATACTAGGACTTAAATAAAGAAGACAGAAGGAAATCCTTTTTGGAATAGGAGAGGAATTCGAAAATCTCCTCAGCTGGGGAGGGGAATTTTCGAAAATTACAATGATGAAAATTTGTGTTTTCTGTCTCCTTTATTCTCCTATTTATATTAAGTTCCTATTGGGCCCAGACAGGGATCTATGGAAGGTTTTGGATATGGGCTCATCCAATTTACTTTTTACTAATTAAATTGAACCCACAATTTAATATAAGTTATAATTGGAATATTACGAGCAGCCACTACAGAAGTAATATTGAACTCTCCCCATCCAAATCCGAAATTACAAGTAATCCGGGTTTCCGTTTATCTTTCATTTCCCGTGCTTAAGATTAAAATGTCCATTAATTAATTAATGTCTGCTATTGACTTAATTAATTAACTTCTTATTAATTCCAAGAGTGGACTTAGCATGAAACGCTTATTTATTATTCATAGAGTAATCACACTCCAACTAGCTAGGTTTTTGTTTCGCGCTCCTCTTGAGGACATTATCAAACGAGACTCAGCTCGCGCACGATTCAATATAATAGCAATCCTAGCACCGCTAGATATTGATCACCACTACCCAATATATCAGGAACATTGGGTTACGAAAAACCCGCACCATTTGATAAGTCAAAGTAGTGCATAGTCAATACCGTATGCTCAATGCTAACCTACATTGATTAAGAAATAAATATTTATCAAGACCTCGCCTTTCAGTAGATAGCCTAAGGCAAGTCTTGCTGTTAGATCCGTTCAGTGCTATACCACACCAATGTCATCTTATTTCAGTAAGGCTTAGAAATATGCGGACTGACATTGCAACCTTTCTCGATGGATAGTCAAATTCCATCTAGCTTGTGAAATTCATCTTTTTCTTTGTTTAGAACTGACCGTATTACCTTAAAGTGGACGACGCCCACAACCGGTCTACTAAAACAAAGACTTAGACTTTGTTAAGTTAACTTATACATTTAAACATGCATTAACATCCATTAAATGTAAAACATAACAACATTATGACAAAAAATAATCTGTTTTATTTATTGGAAAATAAAATAAGAGTTTTACAGTATTCAATCACTCGAAACGTGATTTCTAGTATACAAACTCTAACACTTGAAGCCTCAGCTTCACATTCCCAACCCCTCTGATCTTACAAATGTGATTATTTCCAAGCAAAACTGTTCCATCTGCCTCCTTGAGATCATGAAACCAGCTCTTGTTGGGGCACATGTGAAAGCTGCACCCAGAATCCATAATCCACCTCTGATTCACCCCTTTATTTACTACATTCAGGAGTTGGGCAGGAGGATCTACACCCTCTACACAGTCAGAGGTGTTCTGACCCTTGCCCTCAGATGCCTGCTTCCTCTTCCAAGCAAAGCAATCTTTCTTTAAATGCCCAGGTTTCTTGCACCAGTGGCATGACCTGGTTTCTTTCTGAGTATCAGAGGTGGATCCCTTGGAATTTTCCTCATACTTCTTCTTGAACTTTGGCTTCTTGAATTTCTTGACATTGAGAGCCTCTGGAGCTTGCACATCAGTGACTTTGCTGCTAGTTTTCTGGAGTTCCTTGGCCATGAGAGCTGAATAGACCTCTGTGTAAGTGATAGGCTTATCTCTGCCATTAGGGATGTCAATGTCGCCCGCAACCCGTGGGCTGGCCCGAATAGCCCTCTAAATTTATAGGGTTAGGGTCAGAAATTTCTAGCCCGATAAAAATAAAACCCGATAAGCCCGCACCCGATTAACCCGCAACCCGTTAGGGCCAGGCCCGATAACCCGCTAAAATTTATATTTTTCAATTTTTTACTCCTAATTCAACACTTCGTTGACTAATTTTATGACATAGATAACTAAAAAAAGATAACTTTCAATTTTATGGTAAATATATAAATTATATATTGATTTTTTATTAATATAATAATTGTTAAATAAATTAATCTCACTAAAAGAATATTTAAATTTTTAACATGCATTAAAATTTCACGAAATATCACAAATATTAGTATTTTATGATTGAGTGTAAGCATATATATCAAATTTATCATAATTAAATATTTTATATTTTATAAATATAACTAATTTTCATCATGATTTATTGGATTGTTCGAGCCTTAACCTTATCGGTAGCAACCCGATTAACCCGTCGGGCTAGCCCGAAACCCGAGCTTTTAGGGTTAGGGCCGAACTTTTACAACCCGAAAGAAATCACAACCCGGCAATCCCGCACCCGATTGACCCGCAACCCGAGTAGGGTTGGCCCGAAACCCGATGGGTCGGCCCGATTGACATCCCTATCTGCCATAGATAATGGCATCACTCAGTTGATCATAGGAGCTAGGAAGAGCATTGAGTGTCAAGATAGCCTTATCTTCATCTGAAATCTTCACATCCACATAGCCAAGATCATCAATAATCTTGTTGAACTCCTCTAACTGCTCTATGATGAATGTACCTGCAGCAAAACTGTAGGAGTATAGCCTCTTCTTTAGGTAAAGTCTATTTGCTAGGGACTTAGCCAAATAGACTTCATCTAATTTTTCCAGAATCCCCACTGCAGTCTTGCATTCTTGAACATCTCTGAGCACTTTGTCTCCCAGACACAACATTACTGCACTGTGGGCCTTGAGTTGCACCTCCTCCATCTTGGCCTGGGATTTGTCATCAAGAACTGGAGTCTTCCCTTTCTCTGCAGGTGCAAGAACCGCAACCAACCCTTGCTGAATCAGCACAACCTTCATTTTCATCTTCCATAGGCCATAATCATTTTTGCCCGTGAATTTCTCTTCATCTAGCCTCGCTGCCATCTTGAAAATCGCCTGGATCTTAGCTTCAAGAATTTCCCACAGACGGCGCCACTTGTTAGCTCAGCAAGACTCACACACTTTGATTATCTCACACACTCTCAGTATGAACAATCTCTCTCACACACACAGAGAACACACACTAGAATCTTGATGAAATGTAGAGAGGGTTTCTTGGAGAAAAGGGATTCTCTTATTGACTGAATTCTAACTTCTACAAGATACAATAACCGAGCTATTTAAAGCTGGCATGAGAGTGGTAACTACCACTAACTAACTGACACAAGAAAACAAGAAGCTAAGGGCATGTTTGAATTGACACCGAGCTATTTAAAGCTGGCATGTTTGAAGCTAAGAAGCTAACTGACACAGAACTTTTGATGGAAATTCCCCACCTCGAACACCGAAAAAGTCCCGAAGAAATTGAAAGTGTTTCAACAATGTAGAAAATCATGAATTCCAGACGCAATAGGGCGAAATAGAATACGAGAAATCAAGTATTCTAATGCTGTAGTTGGAACCAACTACATAGCAATTAATAATTCAAGACTAATTTCAAATTGGCTTGAATGTTGTGTAACAATTGTCTGTTACAAAAGCCCCAAATCCCTACAAAGCCTTCATAATTGAACACAGAATGATGCGCCGGGCTTTAATATGCGGTTATGCTACAATACTTAGAGCTCACCTGGGCGTGGATGAGCGATGGCAGAGGCCAAATTGGGACGGCGCCTTCCTTGAGAACGAGAACGATTCTGGATCTTGGAGCAGAATGTGTTGTGCAGTCGTTGAATTCAAATTTGGGGAAGAAATTTTTTGGTTAGAAAACCAAGGAGAAATTGGTAATTGTGTATTACAAAAAAGGATTTACGATAGCGGAAAGATTCTTATCGCAGCCTTTTTGAAAGTTTGTGTAACTTAGCATTACAGCCCTAAACCGACGGGCTGAAGCCCAATGCTCGGGCCTATCAGCAAAACTAAAGTACAATCCAAACACCTGTAGCGCTCATGTAGTGCACTCTAACTGGCCCTAAAAGCCAAACCAAACGCAGCCTAAGCCTCCAACGGCTATTTTCTAACAAACTAACTAACTCCAACGGCTAGTCTCTGGAAGCTGTTTCTTCTCTGTATTGCATTTCCTTTTCTAAGTCTGAGACTAAGTGTGCATTCATTCTTACATATCGGTATAAAGAAAACACTATATAAGTGCTATATAAGTGTAAGGGAGAGTAAAAACCACTATATAAGTCTAAACCACTCCTTCTATCACTTGAATTCGGTCAATACACTATCAAAAGTCACAAAAAAAATTATCTACTTATGATTTAATTGGATCAATAATTTTTTTTAAGTATTGCAAAAGATCAAGCTTAATCCGAAAAGATAGGAGACCATTAGCAAGTTCCCATGTGGTGGGTAACGAGTAGTGAACCATGACGAATTTTGGTTTCACGAAGCTTGCACATGGAAATTAGTCCCTAATTTGGCTTAAGAACAAAATAAACTTAGATCTACCACTCCCAAGTAAGATTCTTTCAAATTAAAATGAAGTAAAATTAAATAATGCATAAACGTGTCGAATGTATGTGGTCGGTTAGTATAATTTTTAATGTGGATAATAAGTAATATGTGTGGAGGATAATTGATCAAGTGATCTTTATTATTTATTTATTATCTGAGTCAGCTAATAATTTATTACTATTAACCACTATTATTGCATACTAATGTTTAGCAAGTTGGTTGAGTTTTGATACCTACTTTTAGGTGTAGGTAATCTTCTTGTTAGTATTATAAATTGGTAGACATTGTGATTTCAAGATTTTATTCTCAAAATTAGTGGCAATACTATATGCACCTGATAAAGATTTTGTGCCATTTTGTGTTTGTTGGCAGTCAATGTATGATTGCACCATTGCATGAATCAAGTTAAATTAAATTACTTATCTTGATCGATCCGAATTTTATCAATTAAAAACCAATTCGTTGAAAGCATGCAACTTGCAACTTTGCAAGCATTGGACTTTTAATTATCACTCTGCTGGTTGAATTCATGAACCTAAGTCAGGAACTGAGGATCCCATAGGAAAGTGAAATTTTTATTTTTATTTTTTTAATTCATTATAATTTAAATTAATCATATTTCATGAAAAAATCATCAAATACTCACAATTCGTTATTCCTAGTTTAAGATGTACTACCACTATAAGCTTAACCCTCGTCCACTGCACAATAAGATCACTCTGAATGAGTTTTGATTCACCTATAATAATAATGTGAATTTAAACATCTGCACCATTTGGTTATCTTTCAACAGAATTAAGGCAAAGGAAAAGATCAAGTAACATGTATCTTAATTGTAATGAGACTATAATTTTTTGCACCAAAAGAACGTTGAAAATCATTAGACAAAATAGATGGTATACAACGACGCTCTGGCACGTTTTATTGTACTGAGTTCTACCAAACTAGGAGTATATCACAATAACAAATAGCATTATGATTTTGAACATGATCGATACAAAGCCATTAAATATACACAATTTCAAATTACCAATACTCATATAATAAATAAATTTATTTAATCTGTATATATCTACACACTTCATATTGAACCATGAATTACGCTGCCAGACATGATTGTACATTATTATTTTTATTTGTTCAGGCACTCCAATGTATGGTTGTCCGATGACCCATGCATATTTCTCTTACATCATATCTCACTTTCATTATTCAATAAAAATATACTACTAATTACAAATATTAATTTATGTACAGTAAAAATTAAAAAATGATAAGATTACTATTAATATTAAAAAAATTTAAATCGTAATAATATAATGAATAAATTATTTAACTTATTTTTAATATTTATATTTTCATTTCAAAAAATTACACTAATCACATGAATCATTTTTAAAATAAAAACATGAAAATAAATATTGATTTGAATTTTAAGCTAAATAAAAATAAGATTATACTAGTAATATTATAAAAATAAAATCGTTATAATAAACTCCTACAACATTAATTTTAAATATAAAATGAAAATAAAATTGAAATAAAGAAATAATTAAAAAATAAAGCGGGAAAAAAAGAAAACAAAAATCGTACTCAGAAAAAGATACTCCATCCGTCCCTCCATGGGCGGACACACATGTAACTAAGGAGGGGCTTAAGCCCTTCCCCAACTAGTTATTTTTATTATTTTAGTTATATAACATTATAATTTTATTGGTATCTTGGGTAAAATAGAATGTAAAAGCCCCTACCGAAACAAAAAATTATAGAAAAATTATTATCTTATACAAAATTTAAATATATAGCCCCTACTATAACAATTTTCTACGTCCGCCCTTGCGTCTCTCTGTAGCTGAGTCGTATTCCTTTTTGGGTTGCCCACTGTAGCTGTAGCTGAGTCATTTTCTTTTTTGGCAAAAAGTACTTTACTCTCTCTTACTTTACTCTCTCCTCATCTCTCTACCTTTTTCCTTTCTACTTTATTCTTCTTTTACTTAACTCATTTAAAACAATTTTTCTTAAATCTCGTGTCGAAAATAAATGTCTCTACTACATAGGGACGAAGGGAGTATAAAATAAGCAAACAAAACTAAAAATAGTAAAGAAAAATATAACACTCAAGAAGGAAAAAATAAAGGAAATACAATTGATAAGTCGTATTCTAAGCCTTGGTTACTGATCAGTATGTCATGAAATGCATGTATTATCTGCAAAACAGTTGCTAAAGTGTGCAGGATTAAAGGATCCAAGTCAGTAGGAGACGATTCAGGTGACGCAAGTGAAAAGAGCGCCAGAAGGGTGCAGTACTGACCAGGATGCATGCCAGAGAAAAGGCTCGAGATGGAGAAGAAGGATAGCTGGGATGATCATTAACAAGGGCAGAAAAGTCAAATTGTGAAGGAAGTCTACCCCAAAAGCAAGGGCAAGCCTCCCTATAAAAGAAGCCACTTGGAGAGAGAAAAGCGGTTCGGTTCGAAGTTCGGCTCTCATACACACTTAGTAGAATTCTCTCTAGAAGATCAGTCCTTCAGCATCATCCACTTTCTCGTTCCTCGCCAGAGCTATGGTCACTTGATGTCCAAAAGTCTACCGGAGTAGTCATCATCCCACCGTTCCAGCCAGTTCGTCGCAGTTAGGGTTGTCATTGGGCTAACCCGTTCGGGTTCAGGCCAACCCACTTGGGTTGTCGGGCTATTTAGGTGCGGACTATTCGGGTTATGGTTTTTTCGGGTTATAAATTTTCAACCCTAACCCTAAACCGCCGGGTTTTGGGCTAACCCATCGGGCTTTTCGGGCCTAAAAGCTTTCAAAAATAATTTCTTGTATAGAAATTTTCTTCTATAAAATGATTTTAAATTTTAGATACTTTTTATCTTTTAAGTTAGAATCATATAAAATCTTCATATTTTAATAGTATTCTACAATAATACTTGGAAAGAAGCATTTCATCTCGATCAACTACAACATAAATTAAAGTTTGTGTTCATGTCATTATTTTGGGTTTTCGGCATTGTTCGCAACTAATTATTTGTGAAAATTAAAAATCATATCTTACATGAATCATTATTAAAATGATAAATATATTAAGATTTTGATGAGTTATTTCTTAATTTTGTCTTGATTGGTTTTGGTGGTGGTAAGACACTAATGACAGATGATGGGACGGTGGAATAATGAGTCGAGGAGGAACTTGTAAGCTGATATTGTGGGATCGAGTGGAAAAGTATAGAATGAAGATTGAATAAAACTAATGATTATGTAGAAAGACTGAGGATTCAAAAATATTTATAAAAAAAACCTAAAACATAATAATTTTAATTAAAAGTTGCAACCCATCGGGCCAACCCATTTAACCAGCCAACCCATTCGGGCCAACCCATTCGGGCCAACCCATTTTGTATTCGGGTAATAAAGTTACAACCCTAACCCGCTCATTTTACCGGGTTGTTCGGGCCGGCCCACGGGTTTCGAGTTGAATTGACATCCCTAGTCGTAGTAGTATAGCAGTTTCACCGCCCGGAGTGGCAAAAACAATCGTTACTCGCTTTCTAGTTTAATCTTTACTTGCTTTCTCCGTTGGATCTGTGCAAACATTTATCTTTGTTGCCTTTTGAAGTACTTGGTGAAGATCCAAACGTTTTAGTTATGAAATTTCTATTCCGAATGTCTCTTTGGTTTGAGTTTGCTTCATTTTTCCTAGGAAAGTTAGATTTAGTTATCGCCTTTAACTTTTAAGTGCGTGCATGTATTTTTCTTTCGAGTAAGCTAGATTTGTGATTGTCGATCGAATTTTATAGTTATGTTTCAGTCTGAGTTTTCGTGCATGAGTCTTTTCGATCCACACTGTGATCACCACCTTGCATGTCAGTCAGTAGAGGTAAAACTGCAGTCCGCCGTCCAATTTTAAGTTTGAGTATTTTAATTTTATAGATCTTGAGTTTGAAGTCATGTATCTGAGTTTAGTTATGGTGTTTGTGTTCATATGATTTCTGTTAATGCTTGGTGAAGAAGAAAACGTCAAAATCAACTTTAGTTTGGACCACTTTACTTTTAAGTTACTTTTGCTTTTGTTCCCTACTTTTCAGTTGTACCTTCCAGACCTGTCAGAAAGCCAACCAGCCACCAGATATACCTTGTTGTCTAAATTTCCTCTTTTAGTAACTGTCTACTTTTCATATACCTCTGAGACACATTGTCCCCTATTTTCACGAACACAACCACATGCCTGTTATTTTCACGCCTACTAGTCAGTAGAGTACCACCTTTATTTCTTGCCTAGGTAAAATCTCAACCCAAGCGTGGTAGCTAACCAAAAAACACCCAGGAATGTCACCACAGTATCCGAATGTGTCCATCCTTGTGGGATTCGACCCTTACCTCCATTATACTAATCAGTAAAAGTGGGTTGAGGAATATTTGTTTGATACCAGGTCCCGGTTATCGTGCCAACGACTCAGCTGGGTCGAGAACCTCATCCTGATCAGTTGGATACACTTGCAATTACATACGTTGACCGAGAAAAAACATGCGCTTTCAACAATAATACAAGCAAAAGAAACGAAAAGGGGGAAATAATATTAAGCGGCAGTGAGATTGGAATTGTTACAAGTTACAATAGATAATTTTGCTATCCTAACAAAAAAAAAGTTACCTTGTGTCTCTAGGTGCTACTGCAAAAATATGGTAGTAGTATATATTTGCTAACTTATATAGGAGAGGCCCTCTACAAAATCTCACGATTTACTAACGAAAATTAATACTAGCACATATAGTTTGTCGTTAGTAGTGGATTGGCGGTAGAATGTCCAACGGTAATTTTACCAACGGAATTTGTAGCGAATTTATAATGAATCTTGGTACCTTGATATAAGCAATGTATATAGCAGCAGTTTGAGATTCTCCGGCAAGTAGCAATGGACAAATGTTGCTGGTAAAAAATTACCAACAAAGTTGCAATAGAATGATACTGGTAAGCAGGGGCGGAGGGAGGGTGGGGCCGGGGGGGGCCATGGTCCCCCCCCCCACTAATTTTTTAAAAAACCTATGGGTATTTTAGTAATTTCAGATTAATTTTAATTTATAATATATATAATATTAAAGATAGATTTCAGCAAAATTATACTCCCTCCGTCCACAAATAGGAGTCCCGTTTTTCTATTTTAGTCCGTCCGCGAATAGGAGTCCCGATTCACTTTTACCTAGTAATAGGGTCTCACCTTCCACTAACTCATTCCTCTCACATTTCATTTAAAACTAATATATACAATTTGGACTTTTATTCCACTGACTTTTTTCCATCCACTTTTATTAACATTTCTTAAAACTCATGCCGTCCATAAATGAGACTCCTAATGGTGGACGGAGTACTCCATAAATCGTTTCCTCTTAATTAGTTTTCTCCTTCTGCCGCCGTTCTACTCCTTCTGCAGTTGACAAACACGGATTTTGCATGTTTTTAAGGGCTAGATTTGACTCGTTTTAAATGTAAATCATGCAAATTATGTTCTTAAATTGTGTATTCTATACATTTGGTATTTTTTATGTGTTTGTTGATAAATGATAGAAAAAGATAGAAAAAGGTGAAAAAAAGGCCAAAGTGCAGCAGTCTCTGTTCGAGCCCATTCTGCCAGCGATTTTGAAGTCCAATCAGTACTTAATTCATGTCATTCTCTTCGTATTCGAAAGAGCTTCGCGTGGATATCTCGCACGTCTCAATCGGAGTTCTGTGGAGAAAGTTATGACTATTCTACGAACATTGCGCAGTGCAGTCAAAGCTGGCGGAAATTTAGGCGGAAATTCACGGAAGAAAATAAATTATTATATTGTGAAGCCAAATCTCTCCCATATCTTGTAGGGCACGAAAATTATCAAAAATAAACCTTTTTTTCCACCCTACAAATACCTCTTAATCTAATTCATATTCTTTCATCTCAGAGCCTTCAATCCTCTCCCTTTACACATTCTTCCATTCCATCTTCCACACATAATTCATCCATTTTCCATTGGAGCGGAGCTCTGCAGATCCAGGCGAGAGAAGAATGAAGATTGAAGATTCAACCTTGAGTTTTATCAATTTCTTTCATTCTCATACTTTTATTGTATTTACTACTTGTCTATGAGTAGTTAAATATCTTTTGTAGAAGTTTTGGTGAAGACTATTATGAACATGTTTTGATTTATTGAATTGAACCTTTTTCCTAGCTCTTGTGATTGTTTTGCTTGTTCTTGTGCTTTTATTGTTCTTTTGTCTGGCCAACTTTAGAACTATGTTCGTTTAACTAGATTAATCGAGAGATAGCTAGTTTTACGTTGTAAAAGGAACGAGTACACCACATAGGTTTATCTACACTCGAGAGAGGGGACCCTTTGTGAGGACTTGAGTCTTAGGAATTTAAGGAGTTAGAATCTAATCTATTGGAAGGAGACTTTGATAGTTAGAGTCTAATCTACTAGATAGGTGCACTCGAGAGAGGACTTATCTTAAAATCACGACTTTCCTAATAATCCTAGAGACACATAAAGGTAAAGGTTCTATGAGATTAATCATCACTAGGTCGTAGTGGTTGGATCCTAAAAGTCTACATTCTTTAACCTGTTTTGTATTATTTTCTTCTTTTTTTTGTTTATTTATTTTTGCCTAGTTTATAAATCCAAAACCCAAAAACTCCGTGTCTCTAGATAGTAATGACGCTTAGTATATGATAGCCAGTTTCAATCTTATTCCCTGTGTTCGATATCCCGGTACTGACCTTTAGCTATACTAGATCTACCCTGTAAACTTGCAGGTATTTTTAGTGCTAATAATTAGTGCATCAGCAGTGTAATCTGAAATCTAGTTATATAAAACTAGTACTCCCTCCGTCCCAAGGTATTAGACCAACTTTCCTTTTTGGGATGTCCCAACATATTAGACTCATTTCCTTTTTTAGCAAAAAGCATCTATCTTATTTTATTCTCCACCTACTTTTTTCTCTCTTCTCTTCCCTACTTTTTCCCTCTCTCATACTTTACTCTCTCCACTTTAACTATTTAAATATCAATTCCTTAAATCATGTGTCCAAAAGAAGTGAGTCTAATACTCCGGGACGGAGGGAGTATATTTTAAAACTCAAATATGATTCAATTTATTTTTCTACATATGTTGTTTTTTTGTTTGGCTGCAATAGTTATGTAAATTGAAACCTAAATAATCATATTCAAGATTTTAAATTGGCACACATAAAATTCAAATGGGAAGAATAAAGATAGCTTATGTAATTCAATGGCTACGGCTGTTCTGTGTTGGAATTCTTTAACCCTTATTCTTAATTTGATGTGTATGTATTACTTTACACTATTTGATTTGTGACACAACATTTTAGATTTGAGCGTATTGTATATTTTGTTTACTCTTTATTCTTTTAGTTGTGAAGCATAAGATGAACTTTATCTTTTTTTGTATATGATTTATATTTTGCACACTTAATCAGTGTTGACTATTTTCATAGGTATATGGATCGTTATTTCAAGAAACTTTCTTCCGTTGATTCTTAATCAGTTGAATGATTGCTTAGTTCCTTATATGGAAAAGGATGTGTTTGTTAAAGTTACCAATGAAACTATTATGCAGCAATTTCAGAAGATGAAGAATAGAAGACAAATATTGTGATGTGATTGCATTTAACTTTACATTTTGAATCTTATAATTTAATTTATGTAATTTTTTTATGTTTAATTTTAGATCCCCCATGATGAAATTTCTGGCTCCGTCACTGCTGGTAAGTAGCAACAGACAAATGTCATTGATAATAAATTACCAGCAGATTAATAGTCACTGACAAGTAGTAACGGACAAATGCCGCCAATAATTAATTATCAAATAGTCCGCAGATAATTGTCAACGGACAAATGAATAAAAATAATAGTGTAGTTTTGCACATATAGTATTATCTTAATTCACAGTGACCAATATATCTTGTAATCAATGGCGGATCCAGAACATGAAATCCGTGGGATCGAATAAAAGAAAAAATAATAATAAATATAATACTATATAAATAATTATTTTAATTTATATATTACTCCCTCCGTCCAATAAAAATATACACTATTTTCTTTTTAGTCTGTTTCACAAGAATATGCACTTTCTAATTATGGAGAGTATCTTCTCTCTAATTAGGTGAGACACATTCTCCACTAACAATACTTTACTTATTTTTTCTCTCTGCACCATCCCCAAAATGCATATTTTTTGGGGACGTATGGAGTATTATATTTCTAGCACTCATTGAATATTTGTATATATAATAGCAATTTAAAATTCTTTAACACCAAATATTTAATACGTAATAGTTTTAAAATATGATTAAGTAAAAATGCTTGTAGTTTATTAAACGAAAAGTATAAAAATAATTAGGCTTAGTTAATTGATAAAATGAGCCAACCTATTTAATTAATTGCTACTAACATTTTAGGTGGCCCAACAAATAAGTAAAATAGGCCCAAAAAATTCAATCATTTTAACCTAACTAATATGTGAACCATCATCGTCTTTTTCAATTGCCGACTGCCAACATCAGATTCCCTTCTGCAACCCCTCCTCTATATCTCTCCTCTATGTTTATCTAGTATTGTTCCTATGTACTCTTATTATTTGGAAAGTAGAAGACTCATGGAGTTGAAGCTGCCGTGGGGTCGGAGGCGGAACTTTGCTGTGTCAAAGTTCGAAAATGATGTTTTCCGGCAGCACTCAGGTGGACCTCCGGTGGGGTCGGCCGACCCCGCGCGACCCCACCTGGATCCGCCACTGCTTGTAATAGAATGACTAATGAGAAAAGAAGTTCGTTGGTATAAAGAAAGTTTAGGCAAGAATATATCTCGTTAATATAAATTTATAATGATCTTATACTAATATTTGTTTAAATGGTAAAACTTGAGATTTTTATGTATATAGTACTACTGTATAACTTTTTTTCCAAGTTGTATAGCTCCTACTCTAACGTATCGAACATAAATGTAAACTAAAACAACTTTTAACATACAAAATTTTCTCTTACTATTTTTTTTTACCAAACTAAATTATAGTTCTAATTTAATTTCAGGACTATCCTTAAAATTACCTTATCATAATATGGATCACTTGCAAAGGGCAATCTTGTCTTTAGGGAAATTTATTAAAACCTACGAAACAAGCCCAATTGTAATTAGGTTTGGTTGTTTGGACCCTTTGTATACTATTAAAGCTTAATTATAATTTAGTTAGGTCATTATCTCACTATATATAGGTCTGAAACAGCACACTATTCTTCATTACGGATTTTTAATCAATCCCGCTGCCACCCCTTCCCCTCCGCCGCCGTCGCCGTGGTCTTTCCTCACACGGTTTTCTCTCTCTTTACTTTTGCTTCTGACTTTGCTAAAGTATTACATATATAAATATGGTTGTGAACTTTGATTGCTTTATATTTTTTGCTTGTAGTTTTTTAAAATTATTTGAAAATCGTCTTCTTCTGTTCTAAACAAAAAATGATAGTATTAGTAAAAATGTCATGCCCAACTATGAATATTTGAACAACACCCCACAGAAATGCACAGTTCTTAGTATAAGCAAGATAAATATTAGAGTACATAAACAAATTTGAACATAAGTGTTCAGTTTTGTTTTTAGTTAATTCTAACTTCATTTCACAGAATAAGGCCATGTGGTACATGAGTGAATATGGTCATAGCAATTATTGTGAGGTTGGGAAATATAGTGTGAATAAATTTTGGACAGCCAAATTGTGAGTCTTGTGACAGTGAGAACAAATTTATCAGTAATAAATTGGAGACCGTAAAGTATCCCAAAAAAAAACATAACGTAAGGCAGATGAAAAAGTGCATTTTTTACTATATTTGCTATAATCATATTTGTGTATGAATCTTTTAACATTGAACTAATGTTTGTACAAGCTTAAGATTGTGCATAGTTGTAGCGGTGGTCATACTTATACTATTAAATCCTCTTGTGTGGAATCAGTTGAACAAGATATGCATATTGTATCTGATGGAAGGAAGCATTTTCAAAGGGATACAAATACTGGATTTTTTATATTGATTATTGATTAAGCTTGATTTTATAATAAATTAGCTGATATTTAAATGCTATAGGAAATTAATGACCCATTGTTCAATGTTGTTAAAAGAGATTACCACAACATTCAAGCGCATTTTCAATGTAACGGGTTTTAGCTGGGTTTCTACCCCAAACGAGACTAAGGTTTTTCTTATAATAATATTATAATATTTCATTTATTTTAAAGAAATCATATTTTTTGCTTGATTCTTGGTAGCATGATGTGTGGACACTTTGGGAGAAGAGAGTAAGAATTAGATTCCCTTCCTTCATTATCTACCTAAAGAAAATGAATGATAAAAAACGGGGGAGGTTGGTTACATGCTAGAAGAGATTTGGAATGGATTACTTGACTGCGCGGAGAAATCCGAAGTTATAGTAAAGTCGAATATCGCAACGAAGGCCAGATATTCCGATCCAGGTGGACTTGGAACTGTACCAATGAGCCTCTATAATTCCTGCTATATCCAGTGTCAAGTCCATCTGACTCAGAATATCTGGCCTTCCTTGACTTTGCTATATAACCATAGGTTACTTCAAGTAATCAAGTAATCCATTTCACATTTCTTCCGGCACGAAACCCGACCTTCCTCACTTCTTGTAATTCATCTTCTTTAAGTAGGTAATGAAGGAAGAGAATACAATTCCACACTCTGTTCTCCCAAAGTGTTTGCACATCATGTTTCTAGGAATCAGACCAAAAATATGCTTTCTATAGAAAAAGGAAATGTAAGGATAGTATTATTTTTAGAAAACCCTATGTAATGAAAATAATGTTTACTCAGAATTTCTCAAAATAAGCCTCCTTAATCTCGTTTGGGGGAAGAGCATAGTTAAAACCTTTTTCATTGGGAATGCACTTGAAATTTGTAGTAATCTTTCATGACATCGACAATGGATCATTAATGTGACATCCCTAATCCGAAACATGCATTATTTTGCATATTATCATATTATATTGATCGCATATTAAATTGTTATTTTTACTACAGAGATATTAAGTGTGTCGTAGAGAATATATTTATTTTTATGACGACTCAATATAGTTAAATATATGGATAGTTTTGATTCACGGGAATTGTTAAAATGGATGGATGTATATTATTTTATTCTATAAATTAGTATATATATATTAGTTATGTAAATGTATGTGCATGTGTATCATGTAATACTGGTATTTATGTAGGTGTGTGTGTATATATAAATATATTAAATAGGAAAGGATAGTGATCCTAAACTAATATAATATAAATAAATAATAATAGTAGCATAGTTTGAAAAATATAAATGTGTTAGTATGTACGTGGCAGTAGTTAGTAGTGCCACTAATCTTGTTGGACAAGTGTAACAAAAGTATAATATATAGCATGCATGTTGCTTTAATATTTATAATTAATATAAGTAGCTTTAAGTTATTGAAAAAAGTTATTGTTTTTCAATAACCGCCTTGCATGCTTATATATATGCGTAGAGTCAGTAAGCTTGAGGAAGGAAAAAGAAAAAGAAAAAGAAAACAGAAGAAAAATAGAGAGGGAG
Organism: Salvia hispanica; assembly: GCF_029641045.1. Taxonomy (NCBI): domain Eukaryota; kingdom Viridiplantae; phylum Streptophyta; class Magnoliopsida; order Lamiales; family Lamiaceae; genus Salvia; species Salvia hispanica. The sequence goes on from NC_142696.1 coordinate 36,823,858, forward strand.
ACGTAGATTGAAAAACAAAATTTTATATAGTTATGCACTAAAATCAAATAGAATTGCACTATTTAGATTCAAGGATCGAGAAACTGATTAGGAGACAGATTCAGAGCTTGGTTAGATTTTCTGCTGTAATTAGGTGTGTATAAATCACACTTTTAATTTTACATATTTTATATGATTGATTGCTATGTGTTAAATTGGAGTGAATATTTAAATTATATGATATGAGACTAAATGGTTATGTGTTATTTGATATTGATGGTGAAATGTGATGTGGATATGTGATTTGTGCAATAGATATGTTTATCTATAATATTGGAGTTAATTGATGGAATATATGGGTATGTAATTGGTGCAATGGATATGATTGATGCATGGTATTGGAATTATTCGAGTCATGAGATTAAAGAGGATATGTGACAGTCTTGCTATGGATCTGATATACAATGGAAAAAGACCTACGGGTCATATTCAATGATAATGGACCTACGGGTCGAAGAATATATGCAAAGAGGGGCCTTTGTGGAAAGGTCAAATCAAAGAGGGGCCTTCGTGGAAAGGTCAATATGCAAAGAGAGGCCTTCGTGGAAAGGTCAAAAAAGCAAAGAGGGGCCTTCGTGGAAAGGTCAAATAATGAAAAGGGACCTACGGGTCGTATACAATGGAAATCCCGGGCAGATACCAGGCTTGATGTGTCACAGAATAATAAAAAGAATGGAGAGGCATATGCATATGAATGTTAAATTGTTTATGATATTTATTACTTCCGGTGATATATTTTGATGAAAGAATGAGTTTGATATTTGTGTGTGAAATTAAAGGTAAGGTTTATATGCACTGAGTTGTGGCTCATATAAACCACTAATATTTTTCAGGAATAAGATATCAATGATTCGTGGGTTGACGTGAGTTACAATTATTATAAGGGTCGGCGGCTGACGCATTTTGGCAACTTCTCTCCCTCATCATTTTTGCATGTAGATAAATGTATTGTATATAGAGTGGTGAGAGGGTCCCACTGCAGTTTAGAATGGTTTGATATATTCAATTGATAAGTGTTGGGTTTTGAAATTATAAAATATGTGGATTTTATGTAGTTGACACGTGGATTATTTATTTTAAAAATTTAAATTTATTTATAGTAAGTGCATATGTCATAAGGGTTGAGGTGTGACAATTAAATTCTTAGTTTAACATTTAAATACTACTCTCTTCATCCCAGTTTAAGAGTCCTGGTTGAAATATTACATAAATGGTACTAATAAACCTCATATTTCACTAACTTTTTTCCACTCCCATTTTATAAAACTAATATAAAAACTCAGTATCTGTATCTCTTTGTAAATTCTTTCTCCTATCAGACAATATTGGCTCCATCATCACCTCTTGTGAGATGACATCCTCAGATGCTGCATATATATCTTGTTCAATTGTTCCCACGTGGGATGATTCGGTGTAAGTGTGACCATCGCCACGATGTATATCTAAAAGCGTACAAACATTAGTGCAATCGTTAGAATAAAAATACCAAGTCTTCCAATAATTTGAGCAATGTCTGTGTTCAAATTTGTGTTTATGCTCGTAATATTATCTTGCATGCTCGTAATATTTATCTTGCTTATACCAAGAACTGTGCATTTCAGTAGGGTATTGTTATATCAAATTTTCATAGATGGGAATGGAATACCTGTTGAGATACTTTTTACAGTTTTAACATGTCAAAACACTTATACTTAAGGAGTAAGAAATTGCAAGCTTTATGAAATCATACTCACGCGTCCTTATAAGCTTCAAGATTTCAAACAAAATATAGGAAAGTGAATTTCATAAGCTCTACAAACAAAAATGATCATTTATTTCAATCATAGTGGTAAAAAAGAACAGGACAAGTCGCAACATGCTTCAACAATATTGCTAATCATTTATAACAATTTTCAAATATACTTGTAAATACACTACAAAACAAATAAATAAAATTTCCCCCACCTTTGTTACAAGAATGGAGACAAAGAAACGCCTCTTTACGTGAGAAATAATACTATATCCAATGTAAACAACTATTCAACAAATCTATATAATTATATAAAGCAATCAAAATTCACAACCACATATGAATACGTAACGCTTTAGAGCCTCTCTAACTGTGCTGCAAAACCCAAATTCGACCGAGAAAGACAAAATGACAAAAAAAAAAGTTCGCTTAAGTTTCGTATTTATCATTTCTTATACCACTGAACAGCGGCGGACCCAGGTGACCGAGCGCTGCCGGAAAACTTCATTTTCGACCTTTGACCCAGCGCAACTCCGCCTCCGACCCCACGGCAGCTTCAACTCCTCATCTCCACCAAATTTTTTTTGCCTTTTTTCAAAAAATAAGAGGAGAGAGGAGAGGTATAGGGGAGGAGTTGCAGAAAGCTGATGTTGATGAATGAGACGATCATATCTTCTTTTGCTTTAACTAGACTAGTGTTATCACCCGTGCTATGCACGGGTCAAAGAATTTTCAAATAATGAAAATATATTAACAATTAAATATATTAAAATAAAATATAAAGTAAATAATATAAATATATATTTATGTATAAGAATATAAACTAATTATAAAAACTATTCATAACATTAACATAGGAGTTTGTTCTATTCTTCTTGCTGAAATTTGGTGCATTTTTCATGGTTTAGAATTTGCAAAAACGCTGGGAATAAGAATGTTGGAGGTAGAGAGCGATAATCTTGTAGTGGTCGCTATGATTACAGGGAAATTTGAGGTGAATGTCAGCTGTCGTGCGATAGTGGGAAAGATTGGCAGCTTATTGCTAGAGTTTGATTCGGCATCAGTGAGACATGTGCATCGAGAAGGAAATTTTGCTGCAGATTTCTTGTCACACCATGCATACAACTTCGGGAGAGGAGTGCATGTTCTTGAACAGCCGCCCACAGGCCTTGCTATTTGGTTATTACATGATAGGTTAGGAATTTCTGATAATCGGTAGTATGTAGTTTCATTCAGGCGTTGCCCGCTTTCATTACCAAAAAATAAAATAAAATTATGTACTTATCTTGAGATACTATAAACAAACCATTTCATATTTAGCCTACAATTTATACAATTATAATATCTACAAATGTTTAGCATACAATTTATACAATTATTCATATCATTATAAACAATAACAAAAAAAGTATGTATTAATCTCAAAATATTATAAATAAACTATTTCATACTTAGCATACGTGTGATTATAATATTTAATATGAGAGATGTGTAGATGAAATAAAATAAATATATAAATAAAGGAAAATGTACTATTAAATTAAAAAGAAGCATGATCCTTTTGAACTAATCTAAAAAAAGGATTTCCACATCTTACACAATTTTAATTTGTGAAAAAAAATCATACAAATAACTCAATGGATAACAATTAAAGTTGCACTTTCTCTTGTCGCGGTAGTAAGTTCTGCAAAAGAACCAATCATGAATCATAAAATATACTACTCCCTTCGTCTCATGCTACTTGCACATTTCATTTTCGGACTGTCTGAAACTATTTGCATTATTTCTATTTTAGATAAATATTATGGTATTTAATTAAGGTATTAGAGTTGTCCGTGTTTCCTTTATCAAGTGTTGCCTTATTGCACTTAAAATTTTAATTTAATTACACTAACTACTCATATTCAAATTTACGATGTCAAAGTAAAAAGTGCGAGTAGCATGGGGATGGAGAGAGTAAATGTATACATCAAATTAGCGAATTGCATTTTATTGTCGAAGCTCTCTCACGTAACATGAAAAATACAACTAAAAAGTTATTTAATTTTTTTGTAAAAATTAAATATTGTTATTTGAAGCTCAAATTAGTCATTTTGTAAATATGAAATATGGACTTATTCTATATTGTGTTCTATATCGAGTTTATTGAGGAACAATTTTTTTTAAATCACGATCAATTGCTGGAAGAATTGATATTTACTTTTTTAGAGTGATTGGCAGTATTAATTCTCTAATTATTTTTTTATTATGATGATAAGTTGGACAAATTATAAACTAATTAAAGGTGTTTAAATAATTTAACGTTATGTATTAATTTAAAACACCGATGTATTTTTTTGTATGAAATATGTAAACTTAATATTTTTTGTAAGGTAAAATATTTTATATAAAACATGTAATTACCTACATTTATACCTGTCTTTCAATTGATGCAAGACGCTATGTAAATATTATGACAAATACGTTATATGTGTATGAAGCAAGAATATTTAATCTTTATAACCTAAAATCTAAAACTTCATATTCAATATTAACAAAAATATTATGTTCAGCCCAACTAAATTATTATGAACGGGACTAAATTCATTATTATAGTGGGCTAAATGAAATGAAATGGAAAGCTCAACAATTGAAAACAAAATAAAGAAAAACGGCCCATCCTTTTCACCCAAATAAATTACATTAACATTAAAATCAAATTTAAATTAACAAAAATTTAATAATTGTCTCTAGATAAAAGAAAAAAAAACGCCTAAAATAGATTAATGATCATTATTATATGTAAAAGAGTGAACTGCATAAAAGGTCCCTGACTTTTCGACTTGTTGCACCGTTGACCCCTAACAAAAAAAAATCCCACTTCAGGGGTCTAACAAAAACTAAATTCACAAACCTTGCATATTTTGCCATTTTTCGGACGAAATTGCCCAAATGGCTGGAAGGGCACTTTCGTCCGATTATCCATGAAATCTGCCACTCTGCACCCCTACGAAGTGACTACTAGGTGGCGTGTGTAAGAGATGACTCAGGCGACGCGACTGAATTCAAATTCGAAGTGATTTTGTGATGTATAAAATTATCTCTCTCCATCCCCTTTCTTCTTCCTTCCTTCTTCGTCTACCGTTTTTTTTTTCTCCGTCGTCGTGTTGTGAACCCCACGAATCGCCATCCCATACTCGAGTTAGTGTGGTTCTGTTTAATTTTTTGTAGAGTGAACTGCTTCCAAATCGATTAGCATGGCAAATTAGGGGTTTAGGGTTTTCAGATTTCTGGGTTATCTACATTGCAAATTTAGGGGATTTAATTTGACAGTCCAATACTTCCCGATTAGGCAAATCGATAGGAAAAAAGTGAACCGTGATTGTTTTTTTTAGCATATGATTCATTTTAATTTTGCAATTGTGGTAATAATTTTGGCAAGTTGGACGACTGGATTTAAGCTTATTATTTGGGAATTTCATGTGTTGTTGTTTTTTTGCTTTTGAATTAAGTTTACAGCTGGTTTGAATTATGTTATGTTGAATTGAATTCAGGCCCAATTGCAATGTCCTCTTCTTCTTCTCAATCTTACGGGTCAAGCTTCAATTGGAATTGGCCTCGTCCTGAAATTGTGAACTGTAATCACGATCTTGAGGCGGAGCTTGTGATATCTAGGACGGCTGCTAACCCGGGTAGACGTTACTATCGCTGCCGTATATGGAAGGTTAACATCTTGTATTGTATTCAATATTTCAAAGGAATTTTGTTGGCAGAAAGTTTAATCACAAAGTTTTCTGTTGTGCAGGAAGATGACTGCAAGTTTTTTCGATGGGTTGATGCGGGTTTGTCCCCAAGCCAAGACAGTTACTTTCAAAGAGTGAAACTTGAACGAGACCAATTCGAGTCTCATCTTAGAGCGAAATCGTTAATTGAAGGTGTTCTTGAAGAGAAATTGCACAAAAAAAGTGAGGAGTGCGAAGCGTTGAAGTTACAATTGGCAATGAAAACTGACGAGTGTGGAGCATTGACACTGAAAATCGCTAATACAATGAAAACATCCCGAAGGTTTAAATTCACAATCGTGTTGTTATGCATTGTAATATTTCTACTTTTGTAACAAATTTATGGTATGTAATTATCTTCTACTTTTATAACAAATGTATGGTATCTAATTATCCTTCTACTTTTGTTAACCTACTTTTGTAACAAAGCTACTGTCTTCTGTTATCTAATTATTTTATCCTGTTGATTTGTAAAATTTTGCATATGATGAACACCAAATATAATACACTGAACTGCACAAAAACATTTACTGTATAATTACACTGAACTGCACAAAAACATTTGTAATCACTGAACAGAGCAAGTAATAGGATAACAATCACATATGAGGACACACAGTATCAAAAATCACGGATGAAGTTTGCATGTTTTTCAGAAATCACGACTGAGGTTAACCATTCAAATTTGAAGCAACACTCCCAAACCCTCAATCAGTACCAACAAAGTTGAAAATTACTCATGAACATTAGCATCACATTCAAATTCGTTAATAACTGTCAGTTTTAAGCATCAGTTCATCACTGCTATGCTACCAAAATATATAAGTTCATCCTTGCCACCAAAATACACCATCATTGTTTAACAAAAATACCATATCAAAAACCACCAAACACCATCAAGGTTATAGGGTTATTTTGCCATTTGCAACTGATACAGTGTTGCTTCAATCTTGATCACCGCGGCGGCCACAACGCTGAGGCTGAGACCTGGCCCTTGTTCTGGCGGCCCTAGTGCTAGGTCCCGAATCGGCAACATTAGGCTGCAAGAAAAAAAAGAAATATGATATAAAGCACTTCGTATGTGTATAATTATGCGAGAGCCTGATATGTAATGAATACTACCTCTTGGCTTCGGCGATCCGCTTTGGGCAAGTTACTCCCCCTCGTATCCGTCGTACGCGACCCAGTTTGATGCGAACTCTCCCCAACTTCAGCACGAGCATCTGTCCGTGGATCATTGGTGCAAGTCCTCCTGTTATGCCCTTCTTGGCCGCAGCGGCGACATCTCATGATGAAGGTTCGTCGCAGTGACTCACCTCCGTCCGCATGAAGACGAATCTGGGGCTCCTCACGCCTCAATTTCTTCGGTCGTCCACGCTGTCGCTTTGTCCTAGGAGGAGCCAGTTCCAATGCACCATCACAACTCTTGGGCCAGTTGTCAACCCCATTAATTGGGTAAAGGACATTCTCGTATAGCATCGTCATTGTGGACTTCAGATAATAGCGGGAGACGTATCGCATGACATCCTCGCCGTTCTTGTTGATTGTTGCGATGGCATGAGTACATGGAATCCCTGTTAGCTGCCATAGTCTGCAAGAGCATGTAAAATCGCGCATGTTCACAACATATTGCCCAGACGGCCCTGATACTTGGTACGAAGTATCTCCATTCCATGTAGCTCGCCATGAAGGGACTGCGTACCACTTGTCAACAATCTCCTTGATAACAGGAGGGACTGCGTGATTGTAGCTTTTGATCCACTGGCCTCTGATCTGAAGCCTTTCCATTTGACTCGTTCGGATGTCCTCCAACATACTGATAATAGCTTTTTCTCGCGCCAATGCAATCTTCGAATTAAAAGTCTCACAAATGTTGTTGAGTAGCACATCACAACAAGTATGTGGGGAGAAAAAAGCCTTCACCCATTTTTCTTTGGGAGCAACCCCAGTAAGCCATTGATGTGCTGAAGGGTACTCAATCCGCAGAGCTTCCATCTTGTCCAAGTAATGTTCAAGGGTTGTACTCGCGGCTATCTCCCACAAACGTTCTTTGAAATTTTCTCCGACAAATCTCTTCTTGAAATTGTTGTATATGTGTTGAACACAGAAGCGGTGCTCGCTCTGTGGGAATTCCTCAAGAATCACTTTCGCAAGCCCCTGTCAATGCACAATACCATTACCACTGAACCACACATCCAGTACTAAATGTTTGAATAAAATCACAGATAGAGTACTAAACTTTAATCACATCCCCAGTGTAATATTAAATGCGAAATCACAAAAGAGGTAAATACCTTTTGTTGGTCAGACATAAAGACAAATCGTGGGCCATTTGCATGCAATTCGAGGTCGTCGGCCAAATAATCCAGAAACCACTTCCACTGGACATAGCTCTCCGCTTCGGTCACAGCCCATGCAATCGGCCACCATCCATTGTTGGGATCAATTCCCATTGCTGTCATTAGCTGCCCTCTGTACATTCCTCGCAAGAAACACGCGTCCAAGAAGATTATTGGCCGACATAACCGCGTCCACCCCTTCTTCAATGATCCAAGGCAACAGTAGAACCTCAGGAATCGCGGGCCCACGGCGCCAACATCCCTCGTGTTCTCATAATGGATGTGTACACTGGAATCAGGGTGTATCCGTTCCAATTCGGCTTTGTAGTAGAACAGGTTCTTGTACTGGGTTGCCGCAGAGCCGAATATGTCATCCAGTGCATGCTCTCTGGCCCGATATGCCTTCATCCTTCCGATCTTCAGGCCAAAATCTTCATCCACACACTGCCGTATAGCCGCAAGTGGAATGTGAGGGTTGGCTTTGATCTTCTCAATGTACCGCTCACCTAGCCACTTTGCAGTGAGCCACTTCTGATCCAACACTTGGGAGCATGTGTGCGCGTGATCCCGTTGCATATTTATCAGTACATAATCTGCTACGTTGTTTGTCTCGAGCTTCCTCAAGTATACATACCACTCACACCCTTGCCCTTTACAAACGGCACGTAGTTTGTCGCCGTCATTTCTTTTCACGTGCACCCGCCGTCTAGTCATGATTGCGTACTGTCTCAAGACATCAAACAAAAAATCTCTATGCTTAAAAACATGACCAGGCTTCCAATTCGGGATCTCATTAGGGTTGAGCTTTAACGGGGTATACTTGATGCCTTTCTTCTTCAAACCCTCCAAATCTTCAAGGTCTTCAAGGTCATCAAGATCTTGCAGCTCATCCACAATCTCATCCTCGCATAGTGGGTTCTCTGTCGCCTTCTTTTTTTCCACATAAGGCGAAAATTTCCTCCGCCGTTTCTCCCCTACCCCCGCCTGGTCTTCACCTTCCCCCGTCTGGTGTTCACCTTCTCCAGACTCGTCTTCAGCTTCCTCACACTGGTTGACATTCTGTTGCTCCTGTCCCGGATGTTGTTGTTGGAATATGGATTCATAGTACGACGTAAACAACTGCTCATCTCGGCACATGTGTGCCAACGAGATAAAATGGTCCACCTCCTCATCTTCATCATCACTCGGAGGTCCCTCGTTGTGCAGATGGCAGCCGTCTGGAACATAATCGAACGATGGCATGTAAACCTCCTCTGGTGCTTCTAGTTCCGGCTCATCATGTACTTCCGGTGCAGCATGTGGTACATCCGGCATTTCAGATACTCCTACAGTTGGTCCATCTTGCACATCACCATTGAAGCCTGACATCAGCATTTCATCCGGTATGTTCTCCACGGTGGGAACTTCCAGATGCGGTTGACAAACCGCTGGGGTTGCAACAAAGTCCATGCTGGGTTGGTATACATCGTCTTCAACTGTTCTTGGCTCTTCTTCAACTGGGGCCATTGGAACTACAACCTACAATGGACAAAAAAGATTATTCACAGATGCAAACCCAACAAAAGACAGAAATCACAAATATAGTTGAGTAGTAACCTCTGCTATGTATTCAGGGACAACTGGCCCAGCTTCATCCACTTCTTCAGGGACAACTGGCCCACCTTCATCCACTTCTTCAGGGACCACTGGCCCATCTTTGTCGGCTTCAGCCTCACATTGAGTATGTGATTCAGATGGCCGCAGTGGAGATAATGACTGCCCAGTTGACTTACTTGAAAATGTGACATCCTACAATAACAAAACATCATAAATCACAAAAGCATACCAAAAACAGTGACATCCTACAATATTTATTGCAATGCAACTCAGAAATCACAAACAACACATCAACCTACCTCTTGCAGGCATGCATTTACGTCTCCTACTACTGCATCAGGCTCATCAACAGCAACCACAACAGCTTCGGGTTGTGCTCCTTCTGCACTCCTACATGATGCAAAAGCTTCCTCCAAATTTTTACGGGCTGCCTCCTCTTCTCTCTTCCATTCCCGACGTTTGTCTTCTAAACTTTTGGTCAAAAACTCTTCAAACTCAACATCCCTAGGGTACCACTCAAGCATCAACAATGGTGACACTGTTTTCTTCAACTCAGCCGCCAGTTCTCTCTTCTTTGTTGGTTTAGGTTTGGGCACAATAATTGTTTCAGGCTCGTCAATCTCCTCAAGCACAACTTTGGATTTTTTCCTATCTTTGACAAACTTTAGAAACTCCTCCGCTTCTTCCCTCCGCTTCTTCAATAAGGCTGCCGCCGCCGTCATCTCGACGACGTAAATGGGAACTAGCCTTGTGCTAGTAGCCGCAACCTCGAGAAAAGCGGCCAAATGTGGGTCGTCAGTCATGGGCATCAGCTCACCGTGTATGTCAACGCCCATACAATCACCACTATACCTTGGATGAACGTAATAGAACTCGCAGACGGTTTTCCTATCATACTTCAACCTTAACACCATACTGGAGAGATCCAATAGCTCGAATTGGTTAATATTACAATAGTCAAACAATGTCAAGTGACCCCCAACATACTTCTTCTGTCCATTGATTTCGAAGAGTGAACCACCGTGATGAAATGCAACGGAAAACCTCCCAGGATGGTCCCCTTAGAAAAATAGAAAAAATTACCAAAATTAATCCAACAAATGTCACATTAGGCCCTAAACCCTAATCACCGAAGAACACAAGGTAATCAAAACAAATTCCCAAAACTAACAATTTTCGAAACCCTAAATTAAATCACAAAATTGGGTACGTGACCGATTTGTGAAATATAAAATTGAACTTACTGTATTCTTCTTCTGGGTAAAAGATATCCAACGCAGGATTGCGGATGTCCCAGGTTTCTGGGTCGACGTCGAATACATCCGGACGACCGCGTCTAGGAGACGGTGGCGGAGACGAAGACGGAGATGGAGTCGGAGACGGAGACGGAGACGAAGACGAAGACGCCGGCGGGCACGGATGCTTTTTCCGCCGCGACGACGAGGGCGGCGGTGCCGGAGGCTTTTTCCGCCGCGACGAGGACGAGGACGCTCCACCGGTAGCAGTTTGTTTTCGTTTAGGCGGCATTGATGAATGGCGTCTGTGAGAGAGAGAATGGAGGGAATGGAGGGACTAAAAGTGAAAGTGAATTGGAGGGAAGTGAAAATAAGTGATTTCAATCTATTTCCTCTCTAATATTTCCCTCAATCTATTCATCCCAAAAAAATTTCATTTCAGGTAAAACAAAAAATTTCACACTATTCTGCGTGTGAGAAGCCAAACGTCGCACAAGTATAAGTGAGAGAGATGAGAGATTTGACATTTCCATCACATCATTGGGGGCTGTCTGTCAGCATCACTGCATGTTGCAGTGAACATGCAGAGGCGGTGCAACAAATGGGCGAAAATGCCGTTCAAGGGCTTAGGGGTGTTATTGTCCGAAAATACCTGGTTTGTGAATTTAGTTTTTGTTAGACCCCTGCAGTGGGATTTTTTTTTGTTAGGGGTCAACGGTGCAACAAGTCGAAAAGTCAGGGACCTTTTATGCAGTTCACTCTATGTAAAAACATATTTTGAGTACGATATATACTTTAATAACCAATTTATATTAAAATGGTTGAAAATAAAAGAAACGGGAGACTCAAAAGCTCCATAAAACAAATTGAGTAAAAAAATAAATACTCCAACAAAATAGAGAAAACATCATCTATTTCGCGCACACACAAATCCTTCAACCCAACATGCTTACGTTAATCCCGATTGCCTACAGAAATCCAAATCGAAGAAATCCTCACATTGCACCACGAAATCAGCCTTACACACTCACCTCATACACACTCGTGCTTGAAGGAATCGATCGATATTCTTCAATCGCCTACACACGCCAACTCAAACGATCGACCAGAAAATCACAAATCAGTGATAAACGGGGCAGCATGCGAGAGGGATGGTGGTGCACTGTTTTATGATGGTAACTTGATTAAGTTATGTGTTTCTCTTTAATGATATATGAACCGGTGATTAAATGCATTTCATATTGTGGTGTTTAAGCATTAGGGTAAAAACCAAATTCAGTTATTTCTTTTGTACACATATATTGATCAATCTAGTGCAACTCTGGCATTATTTGGATTAATATGTTTTTAGGAGGAAAATAAACTTTTTTAGGAATCAGCACACATATAACTTTCAGAAGCCAATGTGCTATTCAGAAAGAAAAAATAGACACCAAAACCTACATTTAATATCTTATGTTTCTTAGGATAAGTTCAGATTGGCTAATGTTATTGTTAAGTATGAATCCTGAAACTAAAACCGTTAAATTTCTGAACTTCAGAGATTCCACACATAAAATGAAACCTAACCACATATGTAGAATTCAACTTCGAAGTGCATAAAAACTAATGAATGCTTAAGATAGTAGATTTAATACATTGAATTAATGCAGAGCCAATAACGGACATAAAGAAAAACTCAACCTAACAACTTGACTATAAAAAAGGATGCCAAACAGCTAAAAAAATAACCAAGAAACAGCAACTAAACAAAAAAAAGACTAAGATGACAAAATAAAATAAAAGTCCATAAATCCACTAAAGCTTCGGTTCTGGAGTTTCTCCTTCATCCCTGATATTGTCCCAACATCAGATTTATATTCTTGAGAATCAACTCTGGAGTAAGATATTTGTTTACAACTTCAGATAAGTTGCAAGCTTTGTTAACAGTAAAAGGATTACTAATCCTAAACTCCAAATCATTCCATATCTACACCTTAAATAGGACATTCTGACCCAAAAGTTTATCCTGTATTTCTTTAGGAATGTAACCAACTCCATCATCCTTGAAAATTACAAACAAACAATTTAACAAAAAGACAGCAATATTCATCATCTAATATAAAATGAAATGAAATCACACCTGGTTATCAGAACCAACAATATCAGAAACTTTTTACCTAAATAAGTGGACACTCTAACGATACCAAAGAAGAAAAGTAGCACTGCTTCTACCATCCACAACACACAAACCTAAACCTTGGCATGGCCCAATCATCATTCTTTGCGCAACGTCACAATAAAAGATATTATCAGCCTTCATAACTTTCTTGACACACGTCTTCGATGCCATATGACACCAATCCCCAAAGTGATACTCCACAGTCTCAATCCTCCCAGATGGAGTATCCGTTAAGATCCTACTGGGAATCAAAACCAGATATAAACTAACAAAACGTTAATTATAAAAAAAATAGTTAAACTCTAACTAACAGAAACATGTCCTAAATAGGTAGAAACTAAACAAATACCTTAAGACATAAGAGATCATTAATAGATTTGATAACCATATCATCAAACTCAGATTTTATTTAGCCTTCTTTCCAGAATACTTGACAATACAACTTTGACCAAGAAAGGACTGCTCATTGGATATCCTTACAAAATAAGTTAAATTAATTTTAAAAAACAGTCAATAGAATATTCAGAACATTACATACACTTTCCTAGAAGATAAAATAAAAAAAAAACACTTCTGAAAATCTTTGAATTCAACAAAATCAGTATTAAAGTAAACCTTAGATGCATTACAATCCATGGATATACGAACATCACCTGCAGTACAAAAAAGAAACAATAATACATAACCAAGTAAAAAAAGCTGCAAGATCCAAGTTAACTTCAGTTCTGCAATTTCTCCTTCATCCTTGCTATTGTCCAGATCTTCAAATGCTGACTCAAACTTATTTTTCTTCGTACAGTGGGAGTGATGCTTAAAACTAAACTGTATTGCAGCATAATAAATAGAGATGGAGCAGATAGTGGTGAACAAAAAAGTGACAGAAGGAGTATTCATTGAAGAGGAATACAGAAGAAATTTGAGATAGAAGAACATAAAGGTAAAAAAATGAGGTGCATAATACTTTTAGTTGCTAAACCCAGATTCATTATAAGTGATTTTTCAGGAAAGAAGATGCAAGGAAGAAGTTTACAGAAAGAGACAGGAAGAAAAAAAGATCAGAACCAGCAATTTCAGAAGCAAAAATAAAGGAGGTAAACACATAACTGAAGTACAGAAACCTTGGGTTGCTTATTTCAGTTGATGGCTGTGTGTCAAACAGTGAATCTGAAATTTAAAAAAAAAAACAGAAATAAAAACTAAACTAAACAAACCAATATAAACTAATCAAATGTGGCAGGTTTGAGATAACAAAGGAGAACACATGCAACAAAGAAGATTTAACCAAGAATGAAGATAAAAAAAACTGAAGTACCGAATACTTTTGTTCCTGAAGCCAATTGTAAATGATTTTGGAAGATGAATATTGGGTATTTATAGGTGAAAATGTGTGGACTAATAGGGGAAAGAGCCTGCTCTAGGGTGGGGTTCCCAAAAAAAGCACAATAATAGACCAACAGACCTTCCATATACTACCTCCGTCCCCCAAAATTTGCTACACTTTGACCCGGCACGGGTTTTAAGAAATGTAATGGAAAGTGAGTTGAAAAAGTTAATGGAATGTGGGTCCTACTTTTAAAATATTAGTTTTATAATAAAATGTGAGTAGGAATGAGTTAGTGGAATATGGGGTCCACTACCAAAAATGGTAAAAGTAAAGTGTATCAAATTTTCAGGGACGGACCGAAATGGTAATATGTATCAAATTTTCAGGGACAGAGGTAGTAACAAATACGGAGTACTAAAAAAATTTATAAAAGCTTTTATTACATACTAATATTTCGGCTAAAATAAAATTAGCTATGTAGTTCAGAACTATATGCTTCGAACCTTTATATTTAGATTTTGAATTTTTTTTTGCTAATAAAATATTTAGTGTTTAAAATACAGTGGATTAAATTTCTTAGACTGCATGATAATAGACTGTTACACTTTTTCCAAATTTCTGTATAGATTTATTTGTGTTTATAATCAGCAAAGCTTTTAAACATGAATTCTGATATATCAATAATATTTTTTTAGGGACAAAGGCGTTGGAAACTGATTTATGGATACAGCGGCTGCTTTGGAAGGATAAATAAATAAACATTGTAATAGCGTAGTTTTTTTTTAATGCGCAACCACAAAAGACAATACGGACTACGGTACCACAATAAAGCCTGCAAAAATTATTAAATAGGAGTAAAAAAAGGAATATCAGTTTCCCGCCAAAACTATGCCACGTCGCAGTGCAAAAAACTGCCACTTTATATAGATAGATCAATGATTGAAATACTTTGGGCCTATTTTATTCAAATAAGTTGGGCCACCTAAAATGTTAGTGGGCAATTAATTAACTAGGTTGGCTCATTGTGGATTTATTTAATTAGCATAACTATTTTGTTTTAAGTTTCATTATATTTATATTTTATAACTAATTTTTAAAAACTATTATCAAAATATTTGGTGTTAAGAATTTTATATCGCTATTGTATATACGGATATTCTGAAATTACCCTCATAGAATATGACTATTTAAAATATAATAATTTTTAATATTATCTGATCTACGCGCTTTATTTTCTGGATTCACTATTGATACCACATACGGGTTATAAACTTGTAAACTTATAAGTAAAAATGGGAATAAAATAGTATTAGTAATTTTCAAAATTAAAGCCAGATTAGCATTTCTCAACAAATCTGTTTTACTATTTTCATTTTCATGTCATCTATAATTCTATTCAGACTCATTGTTATGTGCTGCGAATATATATATATATATATATATATATATATAGAAGTGATCAATGTTTAACTAATTTTAAGTCCATAACTAGAGAATAAATCCCAGCCACACATTTTAATACTTCAAATTAATCATATGGCTTAAGTTATCCTATTGCTTAAATATAGCCAAAGGGCATTTTTGTAATTCAATATTACTAAATCAAACTTATGATTTCTTCACCATCACCATATTTTCATGATTTTCTTAGCTCTTCGCAATTCACGATTTCTTCCAAAATTCACGATTCCTGATTGTTAATCCTCTGGATTTGTTCATCATGATTCGATTCCAGATTTCAGATTCATCACGATTCCAGATTTGTTCATCTCGTTCGTGATTTCCAGATTTCTAATCGTTCGTCAAGCATGATTTCCATATTCGATTCCTGATCGATCGTCCTTCGTCAATTCACATGATTCGATTCCATATTTCAGATTCATCACGATTCCATATTTGTTCATCTCGTTCGTGATTTCCAGATTTCTAATCGTTCGTCAATCATGATTTCCAGATTCGATTCCTGATCGATCGTCCTTCGTCGTGAATTCACATGATTCAATTCCAGATTTCAGATTCATCACAATTCCATATTTGTTCATCCTATTCGCGATTTTCCGATTTCTAATCGATCGTCAACCATGATTTCCAGATTCGGTTCCTGATCGATCGTCCTTCATCGTGAATCCTTCGAGGTACTGCAAAAAGATGAAAGACAAAACAAAACAGAGGCAGTGAGAATCTGGAAGAAATAGTTCACTTTGTAGAATGTTTAGTTCACTTTTGAATGATTTTTAATATCTGAGTGAAGAATATTGGTTATAGTGTACTGCTTTTTCATAGAGTGAAGTATATTGCCCATAAAGTGAAGTATATTGAGCATATAGTGAACTATTAAATGCTTATAGTGAAGTATTGAGCATACCTTATGGTGTACTGTCTTTTCATTCCGGTAAAATAAATATGATTTTTAATATTTCATAAAGTGAAGTATATTGAGCATAAAGTGAAGTATAGTATGCATAAAGTGTAATGTTCTAATGATGTACTGTTTTTTTCATATAGTGAAGTATATTGGGCATAAAGTGAAGTATATTGAGCATAAAGTGAAGTATATTGTGCATGTCTTATAGTCTACTATTTTTTTCATTTTCAGTGGAATATATTGTGCTTATAGTGATGTAAATTGAACATGCCTTATAGTTTACTATTTTTTCACTACAATGAAGTATATTGTGTATATAGTGAACTATTATATGTTTATAGTGAAGTATAATAACTTTACAGTGAATTATAATGAAGCAAATATGCTCTATAGTGAAACAAATATGCTCTACAATGAAGTAAATAGTCAACATAATATTTAATTTAATTAAAACGGATGAGCTTTATATTGAATATAATGACAAATATTATGAACTATATCATTTTCATACAAATGGGCATGAACGCTTGAAGTTTACAATAATTTTTCCACATCTATCTCCAAGTTGTTACTTCACTCTAAGCATAATCTGTTCACTCTAAACATAATATTGAATTTAAATGAACTGAATACGGTTTACAATGAACTAAATGAAACATGTTATGAATATATCAAATTGGTACATCTTCGCCTTCATAGACGCCAAGCTTCCAATCATCATCTTGGCCTCTACTTTCGTTGCTCTAGATCTTTCTCTTCGTCTTTCTTTAAGTATATCAACAGCTTTCAAAAGATTAATAGTTATCCTGCCATTTATAGAAACTATAAGCATGGATCACAAACACTTCACTTTAACCATGAAATACTTCACTCTAAGCACATTTCACTTCACTAAAATGAAAGGTTAATTAAGTGTCACTCTAAATCAATAGCAACACTTGTGCCAATATAAAAAATCCTGGAATACTTCACTCTGACCATGTTTTACTTTTGGAAAAACAAAGCACTACAAGCATAGATGACAGACACTTCACTCTAACACTGGAATACTTCACTCTGACCATGTTTTACTTCACTGAAATGGAAAAACAAAGCACTACAAGCATAGATGACAGACACTTCACTCTAACACTGGAATACTTCACTCTAACCATGTTTTACTTCACTGAATTGGAAAAACAAAGCACTACAAGCATAGATCACAGATACTTCACTCTAACACTAGAATACTTCACTCTAACACTGTTTTACTTCACTGAAATGGAAAAACAAAGCACTACAAGCATAGATGACAGACACTTCACTCTAACACTGGAATACTTCACTCTAACCATGTTTTACTTCACTGAATTGGAAAAACAAAGCACTACAAGCATAGATCACAAACACTTCACTCTAACACTAGAATACTTCACTCTAACACTGTTTTTACTTCACTGAAATGGAAAAACAAAGCACTACATGTATAGATGACAGACACTTCACTCTAACACTGGAATACTTCACTCTAACCATGTTTTACTTCACTGAAATGGAAAAACAAAGCACTACAAGCATAGTTCACAGACACTTCACTCTAACACTGGAATACTTCACTCTAACCATGTTTTACTTCACTGAAATGGAAAAACAAAGCACTACAAGCATAGTTCACAGACACTTCACTCTAACACTGGAATACTTCACTCTAACCATGTTTTACTTCACTGAAATGGAAAAACAAAGCACTACAAGCATAGATCACAGACACTTCACTCTAACACTGGAATACTTCACTCTAACCATGTTTTACTTCACTGAAATGGAAAAACAAAGCACTACAAGCATAGATCACAGACACTTCACTCTAACACTAGAATACCTCACTCTAACCATGTTTTACTTCACTGAATTGGAAAAACAAAGCACTACAAGCATAGATCACAAACACTTCACTCTAATACTGGAATACTTCACTCTGACCATGTTTTACTTCACTGAAATGGAAAAACAAAGCACTACAAGCATAGATCACAGACACTTCACTCTAACACTGGAATACTTCACTCTAACACTGTTTTACTTCACTGAAATGGAAAAACAAAGCACTACAAGCATAGATCACAGACATTTCACTCTAACCCTGGAATACTTCACTCTAACCATGTTTTACTTCACTGAAATGGAAAAACAAAGCACTACAAGCATAGATGATAGACACTTCACTCTAACACTGGAATACTTCACTAAATGAAAAACAGAGCAGGTAGTTGTTACTCACGATCGGAGTCTACGGTTGTTGTTTTTCTTTTTTTCTGTCGATCAAAACCTACACAAAACATAGAAGTAGTTAACTGTAGTTAATTAACTGTAAGCTAACATTTGTTCTGTTCAATTTGGATTCCATAATAAACTACTACATATCTCACTTATTAAAAATTCTCGGCGTTTGGATTTGCAGAATTCTCAAAACTAAATCTAGATAAGAATGAGAAATCTAAATCAGAAACTAGTAGGACAACTTACATTTTGAAAAATCTTTCTATTTGGATTCATTATTTGACTATGGATGGAGGCGACGGCGATTGCAGCGATGATGGATGGAAGCGATGGCGACGATGGATGGAAGCGACGACGACGGTGGATGGAAGCGACGACGACTATGGATGGAGGCGACGGGAAGAGCAGTGATGGCGGGAGATGAATTCTGCAAATGAGAAATTAATTCAATTGTTAACCCTAATTTTATTAGTGAAATGTCCATTATACCCCCGCCTTGTATAGTGAAGTAAATTTGTGATAGAGTGAACTGATTTCTCCTTCAAATTCGAAAATCTCATGTGTTAAAACTAGCCCTTGATTTTCTTGATCTTGTGGCTGTGATTTGTTCTCTAGTTATATACTTAAGGGGCATTTTCCCCATATCACTACTCTATATATATATATATATATATATATATATATATATATATATATATATATATATATATAAGGTCCTATTCTAATGCTTATAGCACCCTAATCCAAAATCAAGACTAAATCTTCATTCTTGGATTTTAAAATAAGTGGATGAGATTAAAGCTCACAAATCTCAATAAATAGTAGACAAAATATCAACAAAAGGGTAATATCGTCATTATGTTATCATATGATAATTTTCGTGGGTGTTTTTTTATATCAACATTGTGTATTACAAATATCAACAATATGACATTAGAATATCAACACAAGGACAAGAAAATATCAACACATTTTTATTGAGATTGGACATGTATAATATTGAGATTTTGCCTACAATATATTGAGATTTTTTGTTGCATTTGTTGATAAAAGCTGCTTATCAACATGTACGAAAATTGAAATATAATTTATCAAATTTCATCACCCGAACGTCGTCAGAACATATGCAATTGAGATCTCGTTGGAATCCTTATTAAATTATCTTTAATTTGATATATTTTTTGCTAAAAAATAATTTAAATTGAGAGAGTTGCGTAAATTTAAAGATTTGAGATGATTGAGGAGAGAGAAAGTAATTAGTTATAATTTCTACGTATAGGATTTGACATTAATACCCTTTTAATTTAATTAATAGTTATTTAAACTTAAAATATATTACACTTGGCATTATATCAACCACAAGATCTTCTAATCTAATGGTTAAAAATTGGTCTCAATTTTGGATTGCTAATTAGTTAGCAATTGATCACCTCCATATATAGGGTCTTGTTAGGTTGAGATTTATCAACCTAATTGAGAATTGAGATGCAATCTCAGCCACTCATCCAGAATATTTGTGAAATGTCAACAACACGTAGTTTATCTCAATTTTGGATTGCTAATTAGTTAGCAATTGATCACCTCCATATATATATATATATATATATATATATATATATATATATATAGGATTGTGATCAATTGAGATTTTTTATGCTAATTGAGAAATGAGATGCAATATCAGCCACTCATTTATATTAAATAAGTGGTCCAGATTTTTCCACATGGAAAATATCTTTAGATTAATTAATTATGAAATGGCAGAATGGTAATATCATGGTAAATTTTATTTAATAAAAAAAAATTTAATTT
This sequence comes from Salvia hispanica, assembly GCF_029641045.1. NCBI lineage: Eukaryota > Viridiplantae > Streptophyta > Magnoliopsida > Lamiales > Lamiaceae > Salvia > Salvia hispanica. The sequence continues at coordinate 36,844,478 of NC_142696.1, forward strand.
TAATTTTTTATTAATTTTTTTAAAAAAAATTTAATTTTTTTTTTAAAAAAATTTATTTTATTTATTTTATTTTAATTTTATTTTAATTTTTTTATTATTTTTTTCAACTACATATCCAATTCATGTCAACTACACACATATAATGTCAACTATGTGTACAATCCATGTCAACCACACACACAATTCATGTCAACTACACACATATAATGTCAACTATGTGTACAATCCATGTCAACTACATATACAATTCATGTTAACTACACAATATAATGTCAACTACATGTACAATTCATGTCAAATAGTATTTATTGAATAAAGTTGTTGACATTTGACGTGTAATTGACATGAATTGTATATGTAGTTGAAAAAAATAATAATAAATTTAAAAAAATTAAAAAAAAAATAAAAAACGTTTTAAAAAATTAAAAAAATTACAATTATGCCCCTCTGTTGACATAAACTACGTGTTGTTGACATTTCACAAATATTCTGAACGAGTGGTTGAGATTGCATCTCAATTCTCAATTAGGTTGATAAATCTCACCTAACAAGACCCTATATATATATATATATATATATATATATATATATATATATATATATGGTTTTGATCTATGAAAACTAGATTTAAATACAGAAACGCAGAACACAGTCATACGTAGAGTATTTTTAGGTCATAGTTAGTTTATTTTTAGGTCATGCTAACAAAGCATGACCTAAAATGATCTTAACATGACATAAACCCGAATTTTATAATATGACCTAAAACTGCTTAATTATGACCTTCCGTATTTTTGATTAATTATTAACCATTAGATCATCTAATCCTAGGGTCAAGATTTGGGCTGCATTACTTGATTTAAGCACATACTTGTTTTGATCACTCCCCTATATATATATATATATATATATATATATATATATATATATATATATAATCAGATTAAGTTATTTTGTTAAGTCTCATTAACATACGATCATATTTAATCTTTCTCATTAGATAAAAAAAAAAAGGTTACTTGCATGTATTGGATTTCAATTCGACCAAATTTACACTCAATTGCTAAGAAAGTGATGCAATGAAAATATTGGGCAAGTATAGATTGGGAAATCGGTGTTTCTTTTTCTCTCTTTACAAGTGTAAGTAAATTTCAATGTGGTAAAGAATTCCACAAAAGGGGTGACTTTGGCATTGACTTAATCTAATCCTCATTAATTATATTCTCTTGATAATCATAACTTTAGAACCAATATAGCACCAAATTACGATTTAAAAATCAACATTAATTAGTTGAACAATTCCACAACTATAATAATAAGAGCATCTCCAACCATTCCACTAAACTCAAACCCATTTTAGTGTAAATATCACACTAAATATTGATTTTACTCCAATCATTTATATTAAACTCAAACTTAAAAGAATATTCTCTAAATTATGCCTTTTATACTCTCAAAATTTGAAAAACTTTTAGGTTTTGGTTTAGTGTAAACCTAAAGATAGGTATTTTTTTCTCAAAAACCAAAAATGAGATTAGTTTTTGAGTACTATTAGAGCTAAATACCTATCTTATTTTAGGTTTTAGAGTACCCTTGGAGATGGTCTAAGCATTTCACAACATATTATTCTTCCACCTAAATCCACCAAATTATTAAAGTCTTGTATCAGTCTACATATGATAAGAAGATTGTGAACGGAGGGAGAATATCGGAATATGATGAAATAAATTACATCGTTAATTTTGTTCTTAATTTTATTGAATAAAATGAAGTACTATCAACTAAGTACTAATAGCTAAGTATCTACAGTATAAATATTAAAATTATTCATTAGGTATATATACAACGAATGTACTTGCACTAGCGCATGCTTTTCAACGAGACATATTTTCCAAGACCAAAAAAGGAATTAAAAGAAAGAAACAGAGAAGAAAAAGTCAATAAAAAATCGCTTTCCGTAAAGAAAAATCCAAGCAATAAGATATTTTTCTGTAGTGGAAATTGAAAAGGCCAGCAATAAGGTGAGAAAACATAGTTGGAGGATACATCACGTTGTTGGAAGTTCTAAACAAATATTGAAGAATACTGTGGATATAATATTCAAACCTACAGAAGAATTAAATACTATCAATTTGTAATTAACAAATTCAAAGAAAACTCCAAAATCATGTAATAATCCTCATTTTAGTCCACTTCGGATGGCTTCATTCTATATAATTTCCATGTAAATGCATGCACTATAAGTCAAGCCCGCAATATTATTTGTTTTTCGCAATGGGTCCCACTCCGCAGGCCGGTACAAAAGTGTTAGAACCCATAGTCTAGAACCGAATCCAAATTAAGATCATAAATTAAACTCCAATTTCGCTAAGACCACGGTATGGAGGGCTCGAATTTGAGACCTTTGCCCTCAAACATTACATCTTTATCGATAGTCCAACTCACATACACAATTATTTAGTTTTATGTTTGGGTGTTTGGTGTATTAGATAAATAGAACAGATACTCCATCTGTCCGTGAAGGAGTCTCGTTTTTCTATTTAGTCCGTCCACGAATAGGAGTCTCAGTTCACTTTTACCATGAATGGTATCAGGGTCCCACCTTCCACTAGCTCATTCCACTCACATTTCATTTAAAACTAATCTATACAAGTGGGAACTCTATTTCACTAAATTTTATCCATCTACTTTTCTTAACATTTCTGCCACTTAAATAAGACCCCTAGTGGCGAACTAAAAGAGTACTATATATTGATCAAATGAGAGAAGTGAAAATTTTGGTGGCAATATGATAATTTGAGTTAGTTATTATGATTGGATTTTCAATGTGGATTAATTAACACACTTATTTAGTAGTTTTATTTAACACATCAAAATAAGAAAAAACAAGGTGGGTCAAAAAAATACTAACACGGATTAAAAGTTAATACGCCCATGACAAACAACGTACTACTATAGTAAATAATGGTTGTGGGTTCTAAATTGACTTACATTGATTACATTACTTACATATATACTACTGATAGGGTCATACTAGTATGTTAACTAAGTTTTAAAGTTATAACGTACATCCAATCTCGCCCTGTCACGTGGCATGAAACATACAATATTGTAAACACTAAAATACAATATACATTTGTAGAAGTTAAAAATAGATTTCGGCATATTGGATTTTAGTTATAGGCAGATTGCATTTTTTATTGTTGAGTTTTGCATTTTAGGTATAGATAATTTAACTTGCATTTTATATATAGACGGATTGCATTTATATATAGTTTATGTTGTAGACAATTTATGTTAAAATGCAAAACTTAACAATATAAAATGCAATTTGCCTATAAATAAAATGCAATTTGCAGAAATTTATCTAGCTTCACAAATATATATTGCATTTTTGTGTTTACAATATTGCATGTTTCGTGTCACGTGGCAGCACGAGATTGGATGTACGTCGTAACTCTAATTAATTAAAGATACGCACTAATGCTCCCCTACTGCTATTCCAACACAAAAAATGTTCATTAATAATTTGAAATGTTTATTAGAGATTAGAATGTTAGATGATTCACCCATAATTAGGAAATTCAGAACAGAACTAGTATTTCAATTTGAGCGTTGACTATAATAAATATGTATCAATAAAAGTGACATGTATGATGTATATACAATATATATGTTGACTAATTAATTCAGTTTCAGACGCGTTTATATATTCTAAATGATTGTCTCATCATCCAAACATTGCGTACTATAAAGAAATATTATTAATTTTTTAATCTCCTACCAATAGTACTTTTTATATGGAATTCTACACGACTTTTTTACCTATTAATTACATAAAACAAATAAACATGTAATGTAAACTACCTAATAAACAATTGGAAAAAGTAAAATAAAAAAAAAAATCATTTAAAACGAATTAAACGGGCGAAACAATACAATAGTATGGCTCAACTTAACAACCATGAATATAAATTATCAGATGGAGTAACTTTTTGTCAACAATAAGTGTCCAAATTAGTTTCTCTTTCCAACTTTCGATAGTCGTAGTTTGTGCGATTGCATACATACTAGCTACTATATGCATTAAAATGTGTAGAACATTAGCATTAATTAATGTCGTTCCCTTTTGACCCACTCTATGGCTAGAAATGAATCGCTGAAACTACCAGGAAACACAATTTTGGCATTTAAATAATAAAATGTATATAAATAGTTGAAGAAAAACAAATACTCCTCCTATATTGTTGATGAGAGAGTGTTAGAGAGATAATTGTGATGAATTGTGGAATAGTGACGGGTTTCTATTGCTGGGGTTGGGAGTTTCTTACGGCGCTTCTTCTCTTCTCCGGCGTCGCCGCTATCTGACTTACTATTTCAATTCTCTCTTCAGATAGATATTATATATATATATATATATATATATATATAGATGTGTGAGATGATGGAGTGTGGTGAGAGCGAGAGGGTGTTGGTGGAGTACGTGAGGAAGGCGTCGCCGCCGCCGTTCTTGCTGAAGACATACATGATGGTGGAGGATCGGGCGAGCGATGCCGTGATATCGTGGAACGACGATGGCACGGCGTTTGTGGTGTGGCAGCCGGCGGAGTTCGCGAGAGACCTGCTGCCTACGCTCTTTAAGCACAGCAATTTTTCCAGCTTTGTCCGACAACTCAATACTTATGTATGTTTGCCTCTCTTTCTTCATCCATTTTTATTCATTTCTAACACACTCTGTGAATTTTCTCTATAAGAAATTGTGTTCCTATTTGCAAAAAATATAAACCCTATAAGATATGTAACAAATAATTATGGAATATATAATTTTTACTATTTTCTGTCAAAGAGAATTCATGTGTTTAAATTAAATCCTGCTTACTTTATTACTATAATTAAGATTATGTTTTCATGTTTTGTGTTTGGCATAAGCTCCAATTTGTAATAAATAATTAATCGAGAGTCGAGACGCATGTATGATGTGGTAAGGATCTCTTTTAAGATTAAAATTTGTTTTTCAAATATTGAATTTTATGACATATTGGAGAACCTAACTGGTCAAATCCGTCGCACTAATATATTATACTAATGTAATAGTAGTAGTGTTTTCGAATTGGCATCATATTTCATTAGATTGTGTGAACTGCCTTAGAACTATTGAACTTACCACATTAATTTTTTTCTAATAATTATATTAGGATAGTGGATTGTACATTAGGCCAAATCTATATCAATTTGTTTTTGGGTCACTCTCGAGGGCGCTTCAAAGTAGTACTATTAAACAAATGAGTTTGCGACCCAACAAATTATTGATGTTAAATCTCATACTAATATTTGACAAAATAGGGATTCCACAAAGTTGCGACGAACCGATGGGAGTTCAGCAACGAGAGGTTCCGAAAGGGCGAGAGGGACCAGCTCTGCGAGATACGACGTCGGAAGGCGCCATCCAGTAAGCAACAACCGAATGTACAATTAGCAGCAACAAGTGATCATTCGGACAACGAAGAGCAACGGTCGCTGTCAACATCATCGTCCGAAATCACGAGCCTTGTGGACGAGAACAGGCGGCTGAAGCGGGAAAACGACGCTCTGAGCTCGGAGCTGGCGGTGGTGAAGAGGAAATGTCAGAAACTAGTTGATATGGTAGCTGTAGAGAGAGAGAAACGGCCGACTGAAGACGGCGGCCGCGGTTTGAAACTGTTTGGAGTGAGAATGGAAGTTGGGAGGGAGAGAGATCTAGAGGACATGAAAAGGGTGCTTGTCTCTCAGTCTTGCAAAATAATTTAATTTCTCAATCATTTGATCATTTTTCTCAAACTGTTTATTGCCCTGAGATCATGATCAATGACTTTGTTTCCTTTTTTTTTTTTTAAGTTGTTGGAGATTATGATTTTAAAATGTGAGATTTTGAAATTTGAAACTATTGGGATCATACTGCAAGTCAATGAAGATATCAAAATTTTATATTGTACTACTAGGGGTGGGAATACGGATATCGGGTATTGGATTTACCCGTACCCGACCCGATACCCGCAGGATTTTGGATACCCAATATCCAATTTTATGGGATTGGGTATGGGATTGGGTATTGAAATTTGAGATAAATCGGGTATTGGATAACCCGAACAGGTACTGGGTATTACCCGAATATCCAATTTATTATTTAAACGCATTTTTTAAATTAGGTTTAGGCGTTTAGCAATGAATGCTTCTATATTTTGCTTAGTTGTTTAATGACTTTTACGTATTGCACAACCAACTCATGTGGTTTATATATTTTATTTAATTATTTTGACTTTTGAATTATATTATTGGTTGCGTCTACAGTTATATTAAATGCATAACTTTTATTATTTTACTTACATATTGCATAATCAATCCCCAAAAATATAATCGTATACTTTAAAATAAATGAAACATTAAAGATATTAGTCAATTTAAATATTTCTATATTTATTTTAATGTATAAAATTTGAATTTTTTTATTAGTTAATAACACTTGTAAAGAGTCGGGTATTTGGGTACCCGATACGTCGGGTATGGATACCCGGGGCGGGTATTGGAGTACCCGAAAATATTTCGGGGCGGATTTTGGATAGACATTTTGATGATTTTCGGGTTTGGGTACCCGGTTTTTTCGGGTCGGATATCCACGGATACCCGTATTCCCACCCCTATGTACTACTACAATGTATAGTAAACAAGTAAGGCAAAAATAAGTAGCGGCAGATCCAAGATTTTTTATTTGGATCAAGTCTTGTGAAAGGACTCATGTGAGTGTATTTAATCCATGCATGTACGCTAGACCTGCCCAAGGTTTACCGAACCGGCGGTTAAAACCGAAACCGTAATCGGCGGTTACGGTTTCGAATCGAAACCATGCGAATTTACTCGAACCGAAACCGTCGATTTTTGAACCATGGTTCGGTTCAGGTTCAAAAAATTTTGAACCGTAACCGTGCCGGAATCGCAAAAAACCGTCGGAAAATCGTGAAATCAAGCCGGAACTGCAACAATCCGGCGGTTCGAAACCGTGAAAAACCGTAAAAAACCGTCGGAAAATCGTGAAATCAAGCCGGAACTGCAAAAATCCGGTGGTTCGAAACCGTGAAAAACCGTAAAAAAACCGTCGGTTCGGAACAGAAACCGAAACTGGCGGTTTTTGAACCGGAACCTTAACCGCGAAACACCCTTGCGGTTCGGTTTCGATTCAACAATTTCCAAACCGGAACCGATGGTTCCGAACCGTAACCGCCGGCACCTGAACCGTGGGCACCTCTAATGTACGCTCACAAATTGCAATGATGCTACAATGAATCATAAAAGCATCGAACCAAATGCAATTTAAATACAAAAATCACAATTTAATCTCATAAAAATCCATCCTTCATTCAAGACATTATGCAAAGGACAATGTTCACAAAAGAGTTATTGTCTAAAAAAACCTAAACCAATGCAAACTAGAGCAATTCATGAAAACAATGCTTAATTTGATCAACATTGTTCATTGAAAAAAAAATCAGAAAATCTCAAAACTCGTGTACTTGGATTCGAAAAAATATTAGAGAAAATGTCGAAAATTTGTGCAGTTACATGCAATGATTCAAATAACTTGTTATGTTGCTTTGTCATGTTATATCACATACACGATAATATATCATGTGTGATTTATATCATCATTAATTTAATCGAAATTATTCGTTGGTGGAAATTGTTTTGAAAAAATTAAAATTTGTACATTAAGATAAAAAGTAGTACTAGTATTAAAAAAATTAAAAGTCATATATTTATATGCAAATAATCTTTAAAATAGAGAGATGGTTAGTGGATTTCAATATTTGACCTCTATGACCAGGCAAATTCAATGACACGATTAATGCATTTCTAGGTTTTACAAAAGAGACCGTCTCGTTTAAAATAATTTGGTGCTAGTTTGGAGCTTAATTTAACCGTAGACAAGGCGAGCTCAAACGGATAATTTTATTGAGCCGAGCTCGAGTTTGATGATGCTCGGTTTGTTGGGTTAGTGAACATGTTCGGATTCATTTGCTCACAAACATGTTCTCAAGTTTGTTAATCGAGCATGTTCATGAACATTCGATTGAGCTTGAACAGCAAGAGTGATGAATACATTTTGAATATTTTTCAAGCCATGCACGCACGAGGTCGAGTTCAAATTAAATATTCAGCATCACACTAGCCGTCGGCCGAGCTTAGTATTTAGATGGTGCACGGAGCTCGAACCGACTAGTATTAAGCTCGCCTCACTTATTAAGTGGCAAAACAATTGACATAGGGTTCGATATAAATCATTTACACTGCAGCAAATCGAACTCTTCCTTGAATATTCAACCTTCCATGAATCACAACAGGTCAATAATACTAACAAAGATCAGACAACTCATGAAGCAATTCCATCTCTTCTAGTCGCATAGTGTAATACCAGTTATACACCCTTTCAATCAAACAATATAAGTAAATAGTCAAGATAAAATTGATAAAAAAAAAGGATGCAGAAATAAATCAAATTAAGTTGTGTAGCCATCAACTAGAAGCTGCCAAAATCCAAGAATGCAGAGAAAAGTTGGAAGTAGAGGAAAGGAACCGAAGCCAATGCTGACAACTTGCATCAATGGTGAGAAAAATCTTTCAAGCATGTTGGTAGCCCTAGTAAAAGATAACATGTGGTCGAAATATGAGATGAAACACGAGGACCTGATTTAAAATGAACGTTTTCTAGAATAGCTCAGCTTTCTTTTTAAGAAGGTCTTGCTTCCATTTCGGGTTCTGGTAGAAAGCTTCTTTGCTCATCTCAAACACTGTCTGGAAGTCTTCTTCAGAAAGATAGGCCTAATAGTCAATGCACATTCAAAAAGGATTAGTATCACTGTGATGATTTTTGTAAGAGATGAACAGAAGAGATGAACAGAATCGAAGATCATGTAAGTAACCTCTCGTCGTTTGTAATCAATCCCTGGAACGGACTTGGATTTGAGCTGCTCGTAATCATATGTTCCCTGAACAGCTTCAGAGGCGTATTGTTCGTTTTCCTCCTCATTAGTCTCTTCAGTAGGCTCAGCTGGCTCCAAATCTTTCCGTTCAAAATTTTCTTTGGCTTCTTCTGCAAAGGCAGACGCATCTTCCCTCCTCCTTGGAGTTCGAGCTATAGAATAACATTTTGCCACAGGGTTAATTTAATGCGCACTTGCATTCAAATGAACTTTCAGTTAGAGAGAGCAAGGATACCAGTAGGGCTAGATTCTGCATGCGGACTTCTTAGCCTTCGACCTGGAGATGAATCAGGTGACCGTTTCTCAGCGGTCAAAACAGAAGATAGAGCAGCCACCGCAGCAGCTCTCTGAGAGCCTTGGCCTGCTCCAGCCCTAGGGGCTATGACAGGCTTCGGAGATGAAGTCCCACTGAATGCAGAGTTCAAAGCTGCCAAAGCTGAAGCCCTTTGAGTTGGTCCTCCGTCATTCGAAGCATTGGACTTGTCCTGAATTGCACACAGCTTAGATCAAGTAAATATAGTTCAAGAAAAATGCTGAGACATATACTACTACTCCCTCCATCCCACAAAAGATGTCACACTTGTGGGACGATACAAGATTTTAGGAGGTTTTGTTTTGTGTGTTAAATGGAGAGAGAAAATATAATTTTTATATTAATGTGAGAGAGAACTTTTACCAAAAAGGGAAATGTGACATCTTTTGTGGGACAAACTAAAAAGGAAAGTGTGACATCTTTTGTGGGACGGAGGGAGTACTATATAACAGATTGAGCAAAATAAATCATCAAAGACAATACTGCAAAAAATGCAAATTCACCTCATTGCCGTCACCAAATAGTTGCAAGACCTTCTTTTGGAATGAGTTCCCATATAGCTGTTTAAGTGAAAGAAGAAAACTAAGTGCTCGTGTCAATGGACAAACACAAAAACGTGTTTGAGAAAACTTTAGAATTTTGAGCACTTTGTGATCTCCTGTAGTACTAGGAATCACAAATATGTGTGTAACATACACTTGCTTTTGCAGAATCCCATGAAAAATATGTGGTGAAGAAGCATGGCTCATTTCCTTCAGTGACTTTGTAAAGTGGAACATTTGGGGCCAACCCGTCGAGTGAGCCAGCCATCTCCACGTATTTCTGTGATAAGTATCAGCAGTCAATAGTCTTTGAAAGAACAACTTCAGCAATCAAAAACATTTAAGACGATGATCACTAGTATTACCTGTCCAACCTCAAAAGCAGATTTTTTCTCTTTTGTATCCACTAATTGGCCAACCCAAACAATCACTTCAGCATGTGTATCGAGTATCAACATATCCTCCGTTAACAGATCATCTTGAGAGAATCCGTATATTTCTTCAACCTGTCGTGTAAGACACTCTTGGTTTAGTGCTAGAATTGCTACGTTATGACCAAATATTCATTTAATCTCGTACCTCAAATTTTCCTGGATTCAATACGCCAGCATGTCATCAAAAGAAAACAAGTTAGAATAAGCAAAACATTGTTAGTTCCAAGATATCTAGAGAGGAGTGGAAGTTTGCATCAGAAATGTTGCTACCTTTATTAAAGGAGTAAGAAAACAAGTGAGGATCCCTGGGAGCCTCGGGTGTGGTCTTCTTACTGGTGTAAGGCTTTTTTCCTCCGATAGCACCCCAGAAGATCGAGCTCTCGGTTCCTTCTTTAGTGTGCTTGATTGGTGATCCAGGCTGGGTTCACGCAGAAAGTGTATCAAGATTGTCAGATGCAAAACGAGATGTACAAACCATTATACAAATTTAATATTCAAATGAAAAGAAATTCTGCTTGATCTTACGTATGATTATTCACAATTATATATTGTACTTTTAGTGTATGGATACCTTGAGAAATTCTGCAACCTTGGCACCTAATTTCTGCTGGTCAACACTGCTTTTATTTCCTATCCAGCAGAATACTGTTGTTCCAGATTGAAGCACAAAACAGTGATTTGAGTTCAATGATGTGGCTACCTACAAAGACAACAGAGTTGTGATATAAACAAATTAGATAAAGTTGATCCAATCACATGACGAAGCAAATGTTACATCATTTTGGGCTCATATATATCATATCAAATAGAAATGGTATCCAATTTAATATTCGAATGGGATCTTCAAATATGTCTTGCAATTCCTTTCCAGACAAGTTTCCAGCTAGTAATTAAGATATGGGAGATGTAATAATGGTTTATTGCAACTTCATAGGTCTCTCTCTCTTGATTCAAAGATTGGTAACCAAAATATAAGAGTGATTAGATAGTATTTATTTTCCTGGGGAAATCGTACCTAGTTAGTGGTTGGTGCATCATTGAGTGAAAAATATAACAACATTCATGGATTCTTTTTAAGTAACATTGCGAAATTCGGGTTTTTGGGAAACCAGGAAAAAATTACTTTGAAAATAACCGTCACATTAAGCATACCGCATCAACTTGAAGAGCTTTATTATTATGCAGAGAAGTTCCAGATAAGCGGAATAATGCAACGCCCTCTCCAGTGTAAGTCTCATCATTTCCGCCATTTATATGGTCCTTGTAACCAGAGCTCATTCCACCCTAACAGAGATTTAAGGATGTCAAAGAAATTTTTGACACTCCACTTTATTTGTTCATAAAGATCACACACATTTCTCTCCAACGACAAGTAGTGAAAGGCACCTTAAGGGTCACCATAGGCTGGAATATGGCTATAAATTGAGGTGGCTCTTTCCCTTGATATATTCGGCCCTGCCAAAAGATTCATCAAGTTGTAACTTTGTAATTATGCAAGTATCTAATTTTAGTGAAACGAGGCAAAATGCTACCTGCACCGGCCTCCCTTTAAGTGTGTTATACATTGTATTACATAATCTAGTAGCTGTCTCTACTTCTTCCTGAGGATTAAAAAAGTTTAGTTTGATAAATAAGATTAATAAAAGATTATTTTCCATTGAATGTAGATTGTTTACATAATGTGTACGCAGCAATGTACCTGAACACTGTCTTTTCCAATCCAACTACACAAATAGAAATCTTCCTTTCTTTCATGCTGATTGTATGTGTAGAGCACGACGTAGCAATCCCCACGGTAAAATTTTCCAATATCTTCTGCAGGAACTGCAGTTTTCTCATTGCCATTGATTCGCCAAACCTGGTAATATCACACAAAAGTTCAAACATCTTCAGCTAAGAAAATACATTATACCACACACACATGAAAGAAAATCAAACCTCTAGTTTTCCACCTCCTTCAAGCAATGGAGGAACGATGTCCTCGATAACTGGAGCCTTTTTAGTAGCTGCCTTCACGCCTCCACCTTGCTGTTTCAGTAAAGCTGAATTTTTTTTTTGCAGAAAATACACACCTCAGCAAACATGCCAGCAAATATCTACGTGTCTCAGCAGTAAAGCGTACCTGCTACTTTCCCCCTTCCCTCCTCAACAACAGGAGTAGTTGATGCTGTTGGCCAGGAGTCAAATTTGGACTTGAAAGCATGATTCTCATGACCTTGAATAAGCCGGATTATTTGTGTTGATTTTGGTCTGTTTTGGCTAGTAACAAACTCCTGAAATTGTCAAGAGGCGTTGAGAAATCAAATAATGCATATTATTATAGTATAAAATGGGAGGTCAGATTTCCACCTCTGCAGCTTGAGTGGCAGCTTTTCTCTCGTCGACTTGAGTTACCCGGCCAACCCAAAGAAATATCTCATTGCCACAATCCAACAGATAACATTTTTCATTTTCAAGAAGTGACTTGGAAAGCTCTCCTTCTACGGCATTAGCATCGCCACCTTTTATGCTGCCAAGAAGCAATTCAATAAGATCAGTTCTTCCGGTAAATAATTGGGAAAATCACTTTGTACCTCGACTAATACATTGAGGAAGATGAGAAGGTTTTAAGGAAAGAGCAAAAGACTCAACATGGATTCTATCACTTGTTACACATTTTTATGACATTTAATGGTAGACATACGACTTAGGAAACATTTTCTAATAGAGAACTGCGACAGAATTACTAGACAACCACCTGTAAAGTTTTGGAGAACTCTTCTCCGCAACAATATCATCGTCGGTAATAACCTTTTTACCAATCGGAGCAAAGCCTCCGAAGAGAACCCAAAATTCACCGGAATCTGATTCAGCTTTTAATTTTCCATCATCTGTAAACAAGGAGTACAAACAATTAACGGAGATTCATCATCACATACACATAGATAAAGACGCGAGAAATGAAGGATAGAAGATCGATTCTTACCAACTATTGCAGCATCACAAGTCCCTTCATGGTACTTGTCTTTCAGAAACTGAACTACTTCTAATGCTTTTCCTCTTTCTTGAATGTTTGAGTTTGCACCATTAAATTGATATATCTTGTTTTTTGTGTCGAGGATAAAAATATCATCGTGATTCAATGATGACCGGGAGAACGGAACCTGCATGACACAGAGGACAAGTTAATATTCACAACCAAACACTTCGAATAATGAATACTCAGTAAATGTATGCTTCCTACCTGCTTCATCCTTACAACTCGTTTTCCTTTACAGGTGTATAATCGAGTTTCAAACTCTTCTTCTTCGACTGTCTTGAATCCGGATGCAAAACCACCTTCTAATGGTATGATACAAGGTTTAAAGTATGACAAGAATTTGTCGGACTCGTGCCCTTGCAATTCTCTATACTGAATAGCGCGGCCGCCAAGAACTGCATCAAGTTCGACCGTTTTGATGGCTGCAGTCCCTGCTTCGTCCTAAGAATATGTAGAACATCATTGTAATAAAATAAAGCGCAATGAGAGTGCTTCTAACAGAAATACAAATGAACAGAACTATACTTGGCTAGTTTCCTTTCCGAGCCAGAAGTGTACATCATAATGATAACCGCCTCCTCTTCCAGCAATCGTCTGCACAGAAAAGCATTGCAATAAGTCTAGAATGCATATATCTTTCTCCCTATATGAAATACAACATTACTCTAACCGAACCAACCTGTAGAACAATATATGAATCTCCAGTGTGGAATTTACCATAATCAGGTTTTGGCAAGGGAACTGGTTGGAAGTTCTCAATTCTCCATATCTCAAGCCCGCTATCATATCATTAAGTTTTAACAAGATATGCATTGTTCACAACGAATAAATGATAAAACAAAGATGCACAAACCATTAAATATGTAGTACAAAATATGATTATAAATAACAAGCATTGTCTCTCTAATTGAGGATACGCTTTCTGACCAACTCCCTGAAAAGCAGGTTCCAAAGATTTTGCTGTGTTAGACATTAGGTTATACCGTTCTTGGCCCTGAAATGGGAACTGGATTTTTCAAGTAACTAGTGATTGAACTGGCGTCAGTGGAGCAACAGCTGAAGCAAAGCAACAAAAAAAGTTTCAGCTTTTACTAGTACCCCTACCACACAAAAGTAACATCCCAAAATAACCTATAACGCAAACGAGTTTCTTGTGATTGATCATACCAGCAAAGTCAATGAAGAGGAAATCCAACAACAGCCTTGCCAACTAAGTACCTCTATATGAGAAATGTAGCACTAAGTAGAGCCAGATACAACGATCACTAGAATCCACATTTAGGATCAAACACTTGCTATAGTGTCCACAAACCTAGTAAACCAGTTTATAGGGCTAAACAATTCTTTCACAAATCGAAATCAAAGATGTACTAATCAACAAAAATCACCATACTCTTCACTCTTCAGCACTGTTTCACTAAATGATCATATCGATTACATCTGTTCCAGAAGATCAAGTCAGCTCTCATAACAAAAATTCAAAGCAATTCCATCTCACCATCAAACGATCGATCATACCACCGATCAGCAACATACAGAAACAAAAAATGCAATCACAGTCGTTACAAATAAAAACTGGACGAAAACATAACGGAATCCCTAAAAATCCACAAATAGGAAAATTGAATCACAAAACCCTTCGGAAACTCCAATTATTTCTACTTTCAGAATGTAAAAAAGCAATGCGAAGAAGAGAAAAGGCAACGGAGCTGGCAAAAATGACGCGACAAAGTGAAAAAAATGATATGCATTGAGAAAAGACAATTGAATAATTACTGCATGTAACCTACACCGATGAAATCAGCGTTGCAACTCTGTTTTTGATCACGCGATTCCCAAAATTCGACGATGATTCAGAAAATTTGTTAAGGAGTAGTATAATACAATGCCGTTTTGTGAGGCAGCGCTTGGGCAACAATGGAGTAGGATAGAGAGAAGAGAAAACAGAAGGAAATGATAAATATAGAGAGAGAAAGAATGTGGATGAGCATTACAGAGCAAAGATCCGGTGATGGTGGCAGCACCAGCCATGTTTCCTTTTCTTCTTTTTATGGGCCTCCTTTTTCGGTTTTCATTTTTTTCTCTATTCATTCTTTTTATTTTTTTTCTTTTTAAGTGTTATGTATTTTTATTTTAAATTATTCTCACTTATTATTACTTGCTTTGATAATTCTTTTTCTTCTTTTATTTTTTTTTTCTTTAGTGTAATTGTCCAATAATGCGTATAGGGTCGCCCCGGCACTAAACTGAGAATGACATTTATATCAAAAATAAGATTTATTAATATTCCAATAGAAACAGTTAGGATTTTATATTTGTGATACCATTATACATATTGTTCAATATCATTTTAAGGAAAATAGCTGACAATTACAAATTGATGCACGTTTGAGATTTGGGAGGTGTGATTTCCACAATTTTAGTCATATTTGTTTATTATTGTGGTTTTTATTTAAATATAATCTGATGATGCATGTCCAATATTATATAGCAATATGTGTATTATTACAATACATAATATTACATCATCATATGATTATCAAAATATCATCACAGTAGTATGTCAACATTTTTTTGGGAGCGTAATTTTCAAGGTAACACAATATCATCGTAATATAATACCTGAAATCATTATATGGTCATCAGAATATAAATATATTATATCGTGTAATATGGACTATTAATACTACAAACTAAAAAGCGTTAGAGATTTGAGAAGGTGATTTTCGCGACACATGTGCTTACCCATTAACAACACTTTCATTTTGTGATAATATTGTTTGATAATGTGATATTGTTGTGAATTCCGATCAAATGTGTGACATATAGAATATCATTATATAGTGTGTCGTTCTAACATAACACAATATCATCACAATAAATGTATCAGCATTAAAAATAAAAACCAAACATATATTATTAAAAAAATTGAATCTTAATTAAGGAATTAATAAACTGCACACTTAAATGTCCTTTTAATAGAGAATTAATGAGAAAATATTGGTACGTCATAAATAAAACTGTTAAATCAAAAGGTGGATATTGGTTCTTAATTCTTGATCACAATACTATATTCATAATCAATTCTCCTACATCTCATATTCGACTAAGACCAAAGAGGAATTAAAATATGGAACAATTAACGACATATGACAATCAAATTTGATTAGTTATTATCAATAAAGTTAATTATACCAATTAATTTAACGATCAATTAAGATAATCTCTTGATTCTTGTGAGATTTGGCGTGGTTCGCTTAATTAAACTTAAAAAGTTACAATGATGTACGTATTCATCAAGGTCATGATGCTATAAATTTTTTATAGAGTTGTAGTGATGTACGTACACATCAACGTTCTAATGCTATAGATTTCTTAAAGAGTTATATAGTGACGTACGTACTCGTCCAGTATAGATTTGATGTATGCATAGATTCAAATTATTCAATCCTAATAACAATTTAGATATTTAAATCTAAAAAATTAATTTAGCAAATAAGTCACCCAAACATTGAAATATGATAAAGCCACCCACACTGTTTATTTAGTTTAAATAGTGCTTATTTAGTGTTTATAATTAGTAAAATACAATGCGTAGAAATATGATAAAACTAATTTAACAAATAAGTCATCCAAACAATTCGAACTCAATTTAATAGTAGCACTTGACTCAAACTGTAGTCATAATAAAAAAATATGTATACATATTTAATTTTATTGCATAATATATTAGAAAAATGGTTTAGTTTTAAAAATTTAGTGTAGTAGGAGTAGTATTTATTAATACTACAAACACATAAAAGTGCTTCAATAGTTAAAAAAATTCAACAGTAAATATTCCTTCACAGTATTGAATCATGGCGGCAACGAGCTCAATTTTACCGTGAATACGCACGGCAAATCGGGCATGAAGAGCACGAAATCAGCCACCGCTCTATGCACTGCACTTGTCCAGAATCCCAATTGCGAACTCCGACAAGCAAATCGCGCACTCCTCCGCCGCCATCCCCTCCGAGTAAATCAAAGACTGGAACTTGCACATGTGTTTGATGGCGAAGTTGATCCCCAGACCGCAGATTAGGGTGCAGAAGAGGAAGACGACGACCAAGGCCGTGTTTGCCTTGGAGTACGGCTGCCATTGGCAATTCTCGACATCGCATTTAGTAATCTTCTCTCTCGATTTGGTTTCTGAGTTGGCTCTTCTAGCTGAACTGCTAGTACTGTTTTTTTCCGTACTACTCTGTTGTTGTATCTGAATTTTGGGAATAGAGTGTGTGTGAAATTTGTGATGAATTATAGAGATGCTGATTTATTATACTACTTCAAATTTAAACGCATTATCCTCTTATCACGAAGATAATGATTGATTTGATCCATTAGTGCCACGTATTCGTATTTGAATTTATCTTGAAAGAGAAGAGATGTGTTTTAAGTTTTAACACTAAAAATCTTTGTTTTTTTTTTTTGTGTTACAAATAATTTGAACATCAAGTAGAGGGACCAAATAAGCTCATAGTATTATCTTTTCATCTGATCAATATTTAGTGGGGTCTATCTTCATAATTTAAAAAAGAGTCATCATCATGTTTAGGAAACTTCTTTGACCCTTACTTCATGTTTAGTGGGGTTTATGAAATATGTGACTCTAGTAATTTGTCGTATCAGCTCATCTATTATCGTTTTGAAAGAGTTTTTGTTTGGCTTTATTAGTGCCCAGGTGTATATCTTGGTTTAATTTTAAGTGTTAGCTATAAATAAGGTACTGTATGATAGGACTGTGTGTCGTTTTTAGTGATAAACTGAATAGTAGTTTCGTGTTGGATAAATGATAGTACATTGAAGTTCAATATTGGACTGTATCATAACCCAAAATAATAAACAAATAAAACAAAGAACGAACTTGCATAAATTCAAGTCTCTAATAATCTCATCAATTTTTGTACACCTTATGGAACTCGGAAATATAAAATCACTGCTGTTTTGGGTAGTTTGTCACTCTTGTGACCCTTGCTAAGCTAAGCGATTGGATCAACTTTGACATTATCAAAAAAGGGTCCACACATATGACCAAAAACACCATCTTACTATCTTAGTATGATCAAATGGATTCCACAAGCAAACTGAACATTCACACTTTTCTTGCCTGAGAAAGCTTCCGCGGTCATCATCTCGTGGCATCTGTTCTTAGCGTCTCTAATTGTGAAAGTGAGGCCGTACCATTTCTTTTCAACCGTGCTAATAATTTGTGCTATTGCTGTTTCTCTGCCTCCATTCTTAGTTCTTGACCGCATAAGCACAGAGTAGCTAACGATATAGACTTGCAAAACGAGCTTTGAAGCCTAATCTGGTGTTAGTTTTAGGGGCAGCCTGTCCTCTTTATAGGGATGGATTGAGGAGAGAACCACAGGTTAGTTCTTGTATCCTGGGATTGTGGAATGTGACCTTCACAGTGCTGATTCTTGATGGAAGGCTGAGCACTATATCATTTGCTTGTAGGAAAGAAATGCCTGTAGCCTTGAAAGCAGCTCTGCCCTGCACAGATAGCATGCCTGTGAATCGGCCTAAGATGAAGAATGTTGTCTAGATGCTTCAAGAGATCGAGCAAGATTAGAGCTCATTCTCAACCAGAGAAGAGGGCTTTCTCTCTTTGATGTCAAGAACACAGTGTGCAAGAACAATCCCTTCAACAGATTGATGGATTTTAGGATTGGCATCAAGAATTTTCATTGAATTGGAGCTCTGATGTTTTATAGCTAGATGGGGAGGGGGTTATTAGGAAGATACATATGCAGCATAATGTATTCCAGAATTTCTCTTACTTTATCAAATGTACATTAAAATCTATTGCATTCTAAAAGTGTTTAGTAATTTTTAGGATAGTTTTTGGTAAATGATTGAAAAATAATTGTTTTTAGTAAATGATTGAAAAAATAATTTTAATCGAGATTTTATCCCAATTGTTTTAAAACTAGTATAACTAAAATATAATTGCTTGTGCAAGTTTGCAAATAATAGTCGTAGTTAAACCACAGTGCTAAGAGTATTTGAAATCACCTGCCTCAAAAGCATGATCAATGATCAAATAATCATAACCATCTCTTTCAATGGTGAGACAAATTCCAAAAATATGTCAAGCATACAGAACTTATTTGAAAAAACTCAACAGAATAAAGTGGAGAGATCTACACTCAACCAATTAGCAGAATTCCAACACGAGATTCACTCTGCAAATTGTATTATGTCATGTTTAAGCACAAGAGGTCTAAATCATGGGTGCACAGAGAAAGGACTGCATTTACTCGTTGAGGGAGGCTTTGACGATGAAGTTCTGGCTGCTGATGGGGTTCATCACCACTGGGGGACCGGCAGTTCGCGGCCACGCTCTAAACTTTTTTTCAGTTGCCAGCTCCCATTCTTTGTTCGAAACTGTTGAAGGAGTACTACCTAAGGTCGAAACGCCGTTCGTTATTGAACCACCAGAGACAGTTACGAAGAACTGAATTAAAACTGAAGTACATACCTCCAAAAATCTTCTTGTCAGAAATCAAATAGTCACACACATATGCAATACCAAGGGATCCAACAAAAGCAGAAAAGATAGCTTTGCCTGACATTTTCAACTCCCAAAGCTGCAAGTTACATTATGTAAGAAGATGTATAATTTATACTAAAATGAATATATAGTTGAAGCTATATGAAGATTGACATAAATGAATTGAAGGGAGAATTTCAACTGCGTGCATTCTAGATGAACATGAACTCAAAATCATCAAAGTTGATGTTACAAATCTAAAAACCTAAATGGCTTACATAATAAAACAAATATGTAACAAGAGATTAGATGCTCATTTCTGAAGCAACCAACCCACATAAACCCTCAGACAAGAACGCGGATAGAAGATTTGAGTTGGAAACCATTTTATGTTTTCTAGATGGCCTGAAATTTTTATAGGGCCATAGACTTTCTCGGTAAAACAGACTTACACATGATCATAAGCCAGTGATCAGAAATACTTCTTTGAATTATTGTGTTTTGAATTGAAACTCAACCAAGCTTACAAGATACATGCTGTAGGGAAAATATCTAGTACAAAACACTAATTCAGAGTCCAAAATATCTAGTACAAAGTTGAAGAAATTATAGAGAAACGTGTCTACTACGTAATATTCACAGTGGACGTGTAGGGAAAACATGCGTCTAAACGACGACATAGCTACCCATCCATGAGGCATGAACTCTAGAAACTCTCCATTCTGTATAAACAGTTGGAAAGTAGGAACATTTCAATGACTTTCCATCTTCATAAGTTGAATCAGAGCATACAAATATTCCCAATTCTTGAAAATTAGCAAATCTAGTGGGAAATTCGAATTGAAACACATCAGGCAGTCTTTTTCTTCACACAAATTGGCCATATTATTAGCAGCTATTTCCCTAAAGCCAATAACCCGTCCCTGGTATTACCATACAATACGAGAAAACAATAGCGATACCCCAATCCAGCACACAAAACCCTAATCTCAATCAAAATTATCATAAACCAGCTCTAAGTTCATAAATCTTACTACAACATACTATAAAATAATCAAATTGAAGCAAGATGCAAACACCGAAATCTCAGTAACAAAAAAATTTCATTAAAAACCTAATTTCTGGATCAAGATTATTCACAAAAAAAAAGAGAAAGAAATGAACGACCGCGGCCACAGGAGAGAGATCTTACGCGAGAAACTCGGCAGATTTGCGGAGACGTAAATCTTTGAGGTGGGATTGGAAAATGAGGAACCGATTTTTGACTTAAATCATTCCATATATATATCCCTAGAGGAATTAGGGAAACCCAAACGACAACGTTTCACGATGTATTAGAATTTTGAAATGACCTATTATAGGAGTAATATAGGAGTAATATTATGGAGTATAAGATACTCATAAAACAAGAAGTACATACTATTTTATATACTTAAATATATACTATTTGGGTTACAATCAATGTCAAACTAATTTTTAGAGCCGAACTATTGAACTCGTCATTGTTAGTTTGTTTTAGATCATTGTAAGACATTGATGGCTTGTTTTAGGTCATTTTTAGTTTGTTATAGGTCATTTTATAAAATCTGAATTTAAAAAATATGAATGTCATTTTTAGATCATTTTATATCATACTTACTATCATGGCCTAAAACATATTTAGAATGACCTTCATATTATCTAAAAATAACCTCCGGGTGATTATGCAATAAAATTGAGTTTTATTACATCATCCTTTCGCTTTTGTAAATTATACTACTACAGTTATTGATGGTCTTATGATCCAAATACTAAATTTACTTTTACAAGTTTCAAATTTACAAACCATTTCACATATTTTATGAAAATAGATTTTTCTCATGCAACAAAATAATAAGATTGCGCTATCTAATTCAAACATGTATGCAATGGACGGTAAATTACACCAAAAATATTGCAGCACTTTTTTCTTCTTCGCATTTGCACTAGTTATAACACAATGTATAGAAAAAAAATGAATAGATATATACTTTCTCGTCACAATAAATGAAAAAAATAATAGTGAAAGATTCTAAAGGAAAAAATGAGCTTTGATTTTGTACATGAGAAGGGTCTAAACTATAGGACAAAAAACTAGTAAAGCCTCACACATCACATGATCTTGCTAAATATCCACACTTTTGTGAGAAAGAGGCCATCGATCTTCACACTCCTGTGCCACCATTATGCCGATCTCCGGTCAAGCCGATCGTAGTCGTCTCATTGAAAGCAATGCGATCGAAGATACGTTGCTGCATCGCGTGTTTCACTAAGCCCGTTTTGGTCATAGAACCCTAAGTTTGTTTCTGGCTTATCAACATCCGGCGGCTTTCAAGAAGTTGTCGTAAGGGCTCGAAGATGGTAGCCGGAACGAGACGGGATTGTTCTGATACTCAGTCGCGCATAGCACCGGAGGTCCGCCCAATATCTTGTTACCATTTTCACCCTGCAAATTTCCAGTAAAGACGATATCAGAAGGGAAGACAGACCGGTGAAAGGCTAATGTGTTTTCGAGCAATCAACCCCTACTCGCTCGACTTGACTCACTAACGCCCCTAGTTGGGGTAATACGGACATGTTTTCGTTAGGGTATGACGTAGAGACGTACCTTGGAGACACCGGTGTGTGATTTGTCTCCTCCGGTAGCAGCAGCTCCAGCTGCAGCATTTTTCGAAGCTATGGTCAACAAAGTCATCTTCTGTTGCTTTCCCTGCTGAAGAGACTCGCAATGTTTAGCCACGTCTCTGTATGATGTCTCAGAACCCGTGCTCACGGACATTCTTCCCACATGGTGCGCCGTCTCCAAAATCTGCAAAGCAACAGGCACGACTCAAAATGCATCCATGGTTTCTAAATGAGACGCACGGCTCAGCAGCCAGCAAACTTACGGATTGCAGAAGTTGATCGACACTGAGAAGATTGGGTAACTCAACAGTCAGCTTCGAATTGGGTGGACCGTTGCTTTCGTTGGGATCATGATGACCATCGTCGTCCATTCCAAAACCCGAGATGCCCTGCACGTAGGAGGGCGGTTAGCTGCCAGAGACAACGAAAAACGTGAGAATTCTGACAGAAGTAGTTTTACCTTAACGTTGCTCTCGCGTCCATGTTCCGCATTGTCATTGTACATTTGGCCGCTGCCAAGCGAACACATTTCATCCGGCACGAAATTCTGGACCAGCTGCTCCGCTATGGTAGCCTCCTCGTACTGCAGGCAAACAGCATCAGAGACGAAAACGTCAAGAACGACAAAGCCCTTTCACAATCAGACAACAAGGTTACCTCGAGTACGTTCTCTAGATTTCTAACAATAACAGAAACCAGGGATTGTTTAGTTAGCTCGCCACTGATCTTGATTTCTGAAAGACACCTTACAGCGGCGGTGTTGTCTTCTTTCGATCCATAGACATTTTGTTTTTCTAATCCGGCATCACTTATCTGCAGCTTTGAATCTTCAACTAAACACAAAAATGGATCAACCTGATACAAAATGAAAAAAAGATCGAATTTGAATGTGGACTTTTACAGTATAGACACCACATAAGAAAACTCTGTTAATGAGATCTGGAGACGATTGCCATACCACTTTATCGGAGATTGCAGCCTTGACAACTGGGATGAGGGGAAGAATGTTATAGACCTTCGCTGAGAAGATAATCATGGAAGACGACAGCACATACAGTGATCTCCGACGTGATGCTGGAAGAGTGCCTGAAATCGAATATATTTATTTGGAACTGGCCTTTGCTAATAGTAGTGGAATGATAGTCGGTTGCAAATATAGAGTCAATGTGAAAAATAAACATTTCGCGAGCAATATTTATACAAATTCATGTCTGAAATTTGAATCTGAACATTGCTTAGTAGGAGTACCTCCTTGTAGAGAAACGGCCCTCAATGTAAAAGCAAGTTGGAAACTATGAATTAGAGCATCACGATAAGAGGTCTGCGATGAAACATAAAGACATTAGCCATTAACAAACAAATCATGCAGAAGGAGAAGTTGTTAATCTTATGGAACAGGAAACTCAATTTTATTGTGATAAAATATGTACTCATTGTGATCATTTGGCACAAATACATACTTTCTCTTGTAAAGATAATATTCTACTTCAATTCAAAACACCAAAATATAATAGTAATGTGTCCATCAAGAAAATGATAAAAGTATTTACCTTAGCTCGAGAAAACAACAAAAT
Organism: Salvia hispanica; assembly: GCF_029641045.1. Classification (NCBI taxonomy): domain Eukaryota; kingdom Viridiplantae; phylum Streptophyta; class Magnoliopsida; order Lamiales; family Lamiaceae; genus Salvia; species Salvia hispanica. Next base: position 36,868,546 of record NC_142696.1, read on the forward strand.
CAAGCTGTATGTGTGAGCAATAGCTTCATAGTTTTCAGGCATGTTTTCAGGAGATATAGATTGTGCCCAAATTGATGAAAGCAAGAGTGTTATTTGGTGGCTGCTCAGTCTAAGACGAACCGCATCCTGAAACAGAAAACGAGATAAACGTATAGGCAATAATTGTATAGAATCTGAATTAAAGTATTAATTGATGACAGTCCAAACCTAGACATTTAGAAGCGATACTAAATAACAAAATGGAAGACCTACCGCTTCTTTAGTCGAGTTGTTTCCATTATCACCATCTTGTGCCGGTGAGCTTCTCAAGCTATATACCCGGCTATATGTCGATTTAATTCTATTCATTACTCCACCTTGCTCGCTTCCGTTTAACTCTGTGTAATTCTCCCTGGAAGGAGTCATTTGGTTTTGCAACTTCTGGAACAATGCAGCAGACGAAGAAAACACGGAGACAGTTCTCGATAGCGACCTCGAGAGGTCAACCTTAGAGGAATCAGAAGATGGCTGAGGACAGACAGACGACGGCACAAGTACAACAGCGAAGACCTGATGAGCTCCAATTCGCGTCTGGTGATCGGGATGGAGCATAGCTGGAAGTAGCTGATGAAACAAAGTTTCTGGGAAAGCCTAATGATAGAAAAATGGTCAATTAAAAGCTTTTGGAGGAGAGAGAGGGACGAGGGAGGGAGGGAGAGGGAGAGAGAGAGAGAGAGAGAGAGAGATCTATAGGGCCTTGCCTTGTTTTTGTACAATACATTTGGTAAAGATGCTATAATCTGAGCGGTTCGATAGACAGCAGAAATAGTCGTTCTCGCTATTACAGTAATGCTCGAGATGTTCTCTAGCATAGAAGCCATTACATCGAGGATTTGACCAGCATCTCCGACCTATTAACAAGTGCAACCATAAGTATTATTCTTCATTTTTTGTCTATTATAAATCCACGACAAAGGTAGGATAGGCAACCTTTGATGTCAATTCGGTGAGACATTCATCAACGACTTGATGAAATCTCTGGTTCCACTTGATAACTTTATCTCCGAGATTTGCATCATCAAGTGAATAATGTATACTCTTCCGTAAATGCCTCATCATGTCACTTACAGCACTGACTATAGGTACAGATGACTGCTTCTTTGTCAGTCGAGCAAGAGCAGTGACAACCTCAACTACGTCGAGCTGCATATCGGGCTGCTTGAGGACGTTTTTATGGTCAAGATGCTTGACTAATATCGATAGCAAAAGATGTGTGCTCCCTGCACAAGCAAAGGAATAAGATAATAAGTCCGAGCATTGTAATCAGTTTAATCAAGCAGACAAAACGAAAACAGATATCCGTAGGGAGAAAAGTTCCCTATAAACCTGACCAGAATCATCCATCAGAAGCTGCATGTCTTTGAGAACAGGAAAAGCAATCCCGCCTTGGACGGGCCACAGATTTCCGCTATCAAAATACCGAAACAAAGACTCTAGAACACGACGCATGGTGGTTGCTTCTTTCCCGAGATTGGCCATATTTTGAAGGCACACCCTAGACCAAAACTGCGGGCTTTTGGCAACCTCTCTGTGTAAATCAAGATACAGTTTACACACATGCTCAGCTGCTAATAATAATAAGCAAATAAAAAGAAAGAAAAAAAGAAAATGATCCAAGAGATTACGCAGCCACGTTAAGTTGTCCTTTTTCATTTATAATGATTCTCCAAGAAGGAACCTTTGTTGAAGCTTCAGAAGTAGAGACATATCCCTCGGCTTTATTGGCTTCTTGCACCAAACCATTTTGCTCAGAACCACTGCACTCCTTACTTTGACCTTTGTAATTCTCCAAGACTACTGAAACAATCTGAAGAACTGGACAGTTAAAAACTTAAAAGTGATACTGCTTCAGCCAAGAGTAGAATGCTACGATGGCAGATGTAATATGCAGCATCAAATGAGGGGATACGGATAAGCTTACATTATCAAATTCAACTGAAATATGTGAGTTTTCGCCCATGAACCAAACCTGTAGAAGACAAATGCAAAAGTAGATGAGCCGGATAAATCCAATTGAAAATATAGGAGAAACAATAAAGACCTGATCCCTGAGAAATACATGTAAGAGATTTAAACTGGCCATCATTAAGCTTTCAAGAAACAATCAATGGATGCAGCGAAGTTAAAAAGAATATTAGTATAAACAAACTAGAAATTTTAGGACCATACAGGTTCACGCCAAATTCAACTCAAATACATCCGACAAGTAATGAATTCCAAACACAAACCATAGCAGATAGAGCTTGCAGCCCAGATGCTCGTAAATGTTCTGTCCCCTCATCATCTCCCACTTCTTGAGCTACGTGGCAGAGCTTTGGAATTAGTCCTTCGAGATTAAACATATATGTTCCATCTTTCTGGAAAGCACGCAAGAGTAAGTAGAGTCAGCCTTATTCAATAAATGAAACAAAATTCAAGGAGTTATGCAGAGGCTTATGCAAAAACTAAGAACCAAACAACAGTACCAACCTGGTTGTTTACAAAATCAAAGAGAGATTCACATCCGATAATTAAGACTCCATCTTGGCTCGTCTGATCCAGCAAGGCGAACATGACACTCAATAGACTATTTGCAAACAAAGGCCTGCCACAAAAATGGGTGTTTTTTTATTGATAGAGGTTCCCCAAAATGGACGAAGTCTAGAAAATACCCGAGGTAGACACAAAAAACTAAATATTGCCAACAAGAAAACTACAAAGGCAAAGCAATAAAATGCAGTGGGCATACATTTGGTCCTTGCAAGATAACAATAACTTCCGGTAGATCAGCATAACAATCTTCACAAATCGGTAGTTTTCATTCCTTAATTCCTTGTAGAATTTCTGTTCGAGGGAGTCTGCTATCTATCATTTCAAGATAAAACAAAACCATTGATTAGAGATTCGACGCAAACTATATCTATATGTAAGTTAGCTTCAGCAAGAGAAAAGAAAATATTCCATTAGCAAACTCCACATACTATAACTTTCAAAAAATACAAGATAAGATTCCCATATGAGTATACTATAGTGACAGCAACTTACATAACCAAATCAATACCTTGGGAATGCGTAAAGGATTTTTTGAAGCATAGTCACATAATTTCCCAATCTTCCTCTCATTCACTTCTTCATCCTATAAAGCAAACCGAAGAAAAGGTTCCAGAGTTACGTCACCTTAGAAGAAGCGTTGCTCAAATCCACATATCATATCCACTAGTTACAGATAGAATCCTTCTTCACGAACCAAATTTTCATCTCACATTTTCTTTCGAAAACCAATTCGAATCCAATCATGATCAATCAGTTGATCAATCACATCTATACAACACCATTGCATCCCAAAATTGATTCATGCACATCATATGACTCACAAAACTCACCTGAGAGCGGGGGAAAATATCCGATATCAAGTGCTTGTACCTCTTGACCGGCTGCCTGGACCTCGTACGCAATGCGGGGCAGAAGAAGCAAAGGTTGTCACAAGCTGGCAACACTTGCCTTGAGATAACCCCGGAAACAACAGTCATTTTGTTCTCACCAACACAAAAAAAAAGGAGTCTAATCCTTTCCCTTTCTCCCTCAAATTTACGCTCTCCTTCCCTTCTCTACCTCAACAAAAATATAGAAGGGAAAGGAAAGCTAGAGGTATCAAAATCGATCAGGCAATTCCTGCATTCAAATTAACGCCTAACTCAAATACCAAGAGAAAAATCCCAATCAGCCCATTTCAAAATGCAGAGGAATCAATTGCTCGAGAAACTGGGAATAATTCAGCAATTGCTGATCGAAAACTAAATAAATATAATTAAATGAAAAGTTAGCGAAAAAAGATGGGAATATTTTGAACATCCCTTTATTCGTATCTGTTGTTGATATGAATAAAAGGAAGTTTTCGTAACTTTACCTTGGGAAGAATTTCTGTAAAGAGCAGTCCAGAAGGCTGGTGATCCATCAAAGATTGCCAACAATGTAGCGAATTTCAAGCATTTTCCAGTAAATCATGCCACCCAACCTCTCTCTTTCTATATATACTAAAATAATTGGAAATTTTGGCGATTGAGAACGTGGATTCATGACATGGGAAATTATGAATATTTTGTAATCTCTCAGCTCCAATAGTTTTTATTTAAAATGGAAAATAATAATTAATGATTGAATGCGAATTTGTAATACCGCTACTCGCACTACCTGCATTATTGTGTGTTTGTGCTTGGCAGGTACTTAGAGCATCTCCAATGCCGGCTAGCCGATTCGCGCCGCTAGCCGAACCATTGGAGTAGGCGAGCGGCAAATCGGCAAAATTTTCGGCGTGGGCTAGCCGGTGGCGTGGCGCTGGCCGCCATTGTGGCGGCCCGATCGGTCAGCGCCGATTTTTGATTTTTTTTTTTTAAAAACCTATATAAACGCGATTTTAGTTTCATTTTCATTTGCACCACTTGTTTTAACGGGTTTTCTCTCTCTCTAACTTTCTGTACAAGAGCATCATCGAGCGATGAGTAACTCGGGTGGTAGCAGTGGTGGTAGTGGTGGGGATGCTGAGGAGTACGAACGGAGGATGAACGAGGCTATGGAGGCCTACATGAACCGCGAGATGGAGCGGTACATGCGTAGGGTGGAACAGCAGGCGATACCTCGCCCTCCATGGGTTATCCACCGCCGAGCAGTGATTGATCGGGATCACGTAGCTGCACATCAGCGGCTGTATGACGACTACTTTTCAGAGAACCCGCGGTTTCCCGCAAACATGTTCCGGCGGCGTTTTAGAATGCGCAGGGAGTTGTTTATGCTTATCGTTGACGCTTTGGAGCGTCGATATCTGTGTTTCCGCTTCAGGCACGATGCGGTTGGCAGAACCGGCCACACCCCTATTCAAAAGTGCACGGCGGCAATCAGGCAGTTGGCCTACAGAGGCGCGGCAGACATGTGGGATGAGTACCTCCACATCTGTGAGTCGACAGCCCTGGAATGTATGAAGTATTTCTGTGAGGGCGTGATAAACATTTTCGGTGAGCAGTACCTTCGAAGTCCTACTCCCGAAGATTGTCAGAATTTGATGCAGATGCACAGGGAGAAGCATGGGTTCCCCGGGATGTTAGGCAGCATAGATTGTATACATTGGGAGTGGAAGAACTGTCCGACTGCCTGAAAGGGGGCCTACACGACCGGCTACAAGTCAAAGAATCCCACGATGATCCTCGAGGCCGTAGCTGATTACCGACTGTGGATCTGGCATGCCTATTTTGGGGTAGCCGGGTCGAACAACGACCTCAACGTCCTGAACTCGTCTCCCCTCTTCAACGAGAAGTGCCAGGGCGTCGGTCCAGCCCTCTCATTTGTGGCCAACGGCAACCGGCATGATATGGGCTACTACTTGGCGGATGGGATATACCCTAGGTGGCCTGTCTTTGTGAAGACGATCAGGCACGCAAGTGATGAAAGGAAGGCCTACTTTGCGGAACGACGGGAGTCGGCGCGCAAGGACGTGGAGCGCGCATTTGGTGTACTCCAGTCTCGATGGGCGGCAATTAAGGGTCCAACGCGTTTGTGAGATTTCAGATGCGTTTCCCAAATAATGTACGCCTGCATTATCCTGCACAACATGATCGTCGAAGACGAAGGCGTACAACTGACTAGTTGGTCCAATGACGATGAAGCTAGTCCAAGCCACGGAACGGCCACCCCTAGCGTACGACGTGGGGTACCTCTCGATGAAGCCGGCCGCCTCAAGGAATTTGCCGACATGCGCCAAGTGGAAGCTCATATCCAACTCCAAAAGGATATAATTGAAGAGTTGTGGGCACGGAGGACTGCACGCCGATAGTTTTTTTTCTGTATTCTGTAAAAAAAAATTATCTATTTACCTTTTTTTAATGCAATTAATGAATTTTCCCATATATGTGTCGTAAATTTAATTCCGTAATTTAATCGTAATTTTAATTCCGTAAATGTAGTCTATTTTGAATTATTTTTATTGCGGCTGGCCTATGGCTGGCCTAAATCTGATGTGGCAGATGGATTTTTAGTGCTGCTGACATGGTAGGGAGAGAGAGTGGTTGACCTATGGCTGGCCTATTTGCATTGGAGATGCTCTTTGAAATTCGGTGACTCTATTAGAATTCAAATTTATATAGTAGTAGTAGTTAACAAAATATTTAACATTAATTAGTATCTATTAGTAATATTTGAATCTTAGCCTATGCCTAACATTTGTATTCTGTACAGTGACGACGGGAATATAATTTTGATAAGGGCTGATCAAAATATAAAAGAGTGAACTACAAAAATAGTCCCTGGACTATGTATTTATCTCGCCAATGAACAATGGACTTTAAAAATATCCCCAGACAATCCTGGACTAAGCGTTTATCTCAAAATTGATCATTTTGCCCATTTTCGAACCAAAAATGCCCTTTTGACCATTTGGGCAATTTGGTCCATACACAATTTTAACTTTTTGGCAGCATCACCATTAATGATTCACCATGATTTGCATGTACATTTATATATTTAATTAATAATTTTGCAGAGAGAGAGAGTGAGTGTGGATTAAGTGTATAGATATAATGTATATATATGCTACCAGAGAGACTCTCACTTTGATCTCCAAAATTAATTTTCATTTATCAGAACCCTCAAATTATAAGGTTTCCATAAATTCGACTGTCATAATGAGAATTTAAGCCATTAAAATAAATGTAATCTATACCTTTTGGTTTGCATATTGTTTTTCCTTTCATATAATCGTTTTGTTCAGTTTTTCGTTTAGTAAATCTGGATCATTTTTCAGAGATAGACGCACAATCAATGCACACAACCATATCTCTCTATCTTCATTATACTTCATTATCTGGATAAAATAACAAAAGGTGAGGACTTTGAGTAGAAGTAGCAATAGCAATGCAGAGAGAGAAACAAGAGAGAGAGATGGTAAGTCGGAGCACTCAAAAAGGGGTTTTCTTTCGAGAAGAACAAGAAGAGAGAGATACAGATAGAAATTAGAAAATTGTGGTTTCGTAGATATAGAGACAGATGTATAGAGAGAGAAGGTATGCGTGAAGTGTGTGAAAGGGCGGCAATTAAAGGCAAAATTGCAGCATTTGGTCTGTGTAATCCTCAAAATCCCTCTCCTCACCAAATTCTCCTCCACCGTGCCAATTCGCACAAAATAGCTATTTGGCGACATATACTTTTCGTATTCAAATCGGAGCCACCTACAACCATTCCTTCCTCCTTTCGCTGAATAGTTCGCGGACAACTAAGACATGAAGAACAAAATCAACAAATCGGAGCTTTGAAGAGGGCAGCGTGAGGAAGAAGAAGAAGAGAGAAGAGAGATGTGTGTGTGTTGGTGTCTCTATTTTAAAGGAAACAAGAGAGAGAAAAAGGGACAAACAAATGACATCCTGGAAATCATTAATGATGCTGATGACATCTTAAAAAGTTAAATTGTGTATAGACCAAATTGCCCAAACCCTCAAAAGGGTATTTTCAAACGAAAACAGTGAAAAATGACCAATTTTGAGATAAATGCTTAGTCCAGGGTTGTCTAGAGATATTTTTAAAGTCCAGAATTTATTGGCGAGATAGTCCTGAGACTATTTTTGTAGTTCCCTCAATATAAAATACACTAGCGCAAAGACTTGGCTCAGTCTCGAGTTGGAAATTCCAAGTCCGGAAAGTGTATATTGTTTATTGTTTGAACAACATATGTCCATATAAATTCTTTTTTATTCGAAATGTTGGAATTTTTTAGGTAGATTCATCAACAAAAAAGCTCGAAAAATAAGATGGATGAAGCACCAAATTCTAAACTTGCCTAAGTTCGAAATATTTTGCTAAACACATCACATGTGAAATGCACGATCTCATTTGTTTATCGATTAATATTTTCAAGAGAGGAAATTACATCGCAAATAACTATCATGCAAAAGTAACAACAATGTGAAGGGGAACAAAGAGGGAAAACTGAGAATTAAAAGAGCTATGAATAGTGGATTGTTCGTTACTGTTTTCCTCTTCTTTCCGTTTCTTGGGTTCGAAATGTTTTGCATTTTTGTGTGAAGTTTTTTAATATATCTAACCGATCCTTTAAGCAGAGGCTTAATTATATGAGATACAGGTTAACATGTATTTTTATTTCAAGTTCAAATGAAAAAGTTACACACATAAGCTCACAACAGAAACAATTCCTATAATCAATTCGAAAATAAAAATGATATACAAACTCAAATCAGAAGCTCCTAGCAAAACGGACATAATATTCCAAAATATATTTATCGTGGCACATACACTGCTACATGTAACTACTGTACATCTTAACATATATAGTACAAAATATACCTCTAACTATAGATTTGTTAATTTGAGAATTGACATGATGGGGAATCGCCTCCGTCGTTCCTATCAAGGTCTGATTCACTGGGTGGAATGATCCTCTTCCGCATCAGTGTCTCAATAACTGGATAATTCCTCTTTCGGCCACCTCTTGGCCTCGAGCGGAATTGCTCATCAAATGCCTCAAAATCACCCCCCTTAAAATACAACACATATGTCAGACATGATTCATATGATGCTGCAGATATGTTGGCATTCACACACACCAAGGCTGAGTAATTGATCAGAGAGTTAAAACACACTCACTGGAGTATAGACGTGGCACCCTGATTTTTCATGATTGTCTCTCACGTGTTTAAATGCAAATCTCTTGTTACAGCCAGGCATGCCGCAAGCAAATGGTTTAAGTTCCAAGTGTACGGCCTTCATATGCTTGTTGAGATTTGATGTCTGTAAAAAAATAAACATGTCAAATAAGTAACTCTGACAAGTTGGATGAATGGATAGTTGTGACATCAAAGTTCCAAACTTACAGTCGAAAATGTTAGTGAGCATCCTTCGACACTACAGTTTATCCTTTCTGTAGAACTTAGTTCTGATTTATGCATGCGCATGTGACGTTTAATGTTTTTCTTCAGCTGTTTCGTGCCACATTCATCACACATAACGTATTGATGGCACAACTGTATGTGCTCCTTGAGGCACCTCTCATTTGAGAAATATTTCATACAGCCTGGTTCAGCACAGTAAGCCTCCGAAGAATCCAACATGACTGTATTATGCCAAAAATATTGGCAGTGATTAATAATGATGGCGAAAAGATAAAACCAAATAAACAGCTTAAATGCAACTCACCATGAGAGTCCTCGTGTTTACACAATTTGGAGGCATATCTAAACACTTTTCCACAATGAGGCTCTGCACACACATGTTCCATAGGATGATTGACATCAGCACAAGCAGATTCGCCATGGAACTCTTTCACATGCCATGCCATGTGACCCTCAGATTTAAAAGTCCGCTTACAGTCCTTAACAGGACATTCAAGCAATTTCTCTTGAGACTCCTCATATTCATCAGACTTTGCAGAGTCAGATCCCTTAGGTTGCTCAGTGTCTGTAGGAGCAGATTCATAATGGTAGTCTTTCACATGACGTGTCATATTACCCTGTAGAGTAAACGTCCGTTTACAGCTCTCAACCGGGCACTCAAACAATTTCCCTTGATGTTGAAGCATGTGTCTGTTCAAGTGGTCCTTCCTTCTGTAACTAGAGTCGCAGTCATCCACCGAACATATGAATGGCCTCTGTAAAAGCACACTTATCAGTAAAAAAAATTGAGCACAATTTTTTTTACAGCAACTATGTGTGCTTTATCCCATCACATGAACTAGAGAATCCTCAAACCTCAAGGAATAGCAAGCGTGAGTGAGGCACACGCTTGATGGAGCTTCCCAGGCAGTCACCCACCTGGTACTGATCCAATCAAGGTTCGTTGCCTCTCGCATTTTGGAGTTCTTTTTTTTGGGATCCAATGCTTCACACCCAGCAATGTAACATTGCATTTTTCTGCCTAATTTCAATCTGCAAAATACTGTACGTTTATATTCCAAGAAAAAAGCAAATGAATCAGAGAAAAACACCCCAAGATTCCATTCAAACAACATAATACTCCAATAATAAGGATGCAAATCTATATAGTTATCAATTACAATCACTATAACATACTATTTAATATAAATAGATAATAGATCCATTCTCAATACTGAATAAGTTTAGATACCATTTTTTTAGTAACAAGTGGAGATATTTAGAAAAGCAAGGTAAAATTTACCTCGAGCGAATGGCTTTGCATATGCTGCTTAAGATGAGCAGGTTTTGAGAAATTCAAACCGCATTCTTCACACTTGTTTAATTTCTCTCCGTTATCAGTTTCTTCATTCAGCTCCTTCTCCTTTAATTCCTCCTGCAATACCCAAAAACAGACCAAAATTACAAACCAGAGCTCCACAAAATAATTGCAGAAGTTCCAGTTTCAATCACCCACAAAATTTTCAAATCTTAAAAAATTTAAAACAAAAAACTACACGTACCGCGTGTTGAGATTGGATGTGAGCAGCGATTAGGGTTTTTTTGGATCTACAAATCCCGCAGTACTCACAATAGTATCGACGGATGTCTCTGAAAATCGGATCCCGTGATTTAACTCCTTCGTCCACCATATCTGTATACTGTCAATATGCGTATGTCGAAGATAGTTGTTGAAATCTGAGGGAGGCGCAGAAACCCTAATTGTGACGGCGCTGAGAGTGAATAGCAACAGCGATATGAGGGGATTTAGGGTTGCTTTATATACGGACAGAGGAGTTTTTGTGTATTTTAAACATTTCCTCTTTTGTTTGTCATGTTTACTGCGAGTACTTCTCTTACTAATTGCATTTATTCTTTTTATTTGCCACTACTCCGTAATTACATTTGAATATTCCAAATAAAAACTCCATTCGCTCCATTCGAAGTGGAATACTCTCTTCATCTAAAAACAAATATGCAATATTTAATATGATACGGATTTTAATGTATAATTGATAAAGTATAAGAGATATATAAAGAATAATTATTGGAGTATTATTAATGGAGAATGAAACTTATTTTATTAGAAAAAAATATATCAAAATAAAATGAATCTATTTTTAATAGACATCCCAAAATGATACTCTCTCATTCCCCAAAGAATATAAACTTAGACTAAGTTTATCGGTGGGGTGGTCGACCGCCACCTCACCCTATATTTTAAAAAATAAGAAAAAATGGAATAAAAGGCCTCTCTCCCGACCGACCGCGGTCTCTCCCAACTCAAACACCAACTAGGCGGTTTTCCTTCCATCATCCAATAAGATTATGCCAAATGGCACAATCTCATTGGTTGATAGTATATATATATTTTTTTAAATTTATATATCTTTAATATATTATATTAAAAAATAAAAATTGTATCAAAATTCATAATTTTTCTTCCTCTATAAATAGAGACCACATTTGCTATAGTTTTGCATAAAAAAAATCATCTTTTCTCCCCCTATAATCCTCCTTGTTTGATACAATTGCATATTTTTTTGTTTCCTTTGTTGTTAACTATGGAGGATGATGAGTCCAGAGCCTTTGTCCTAGCGGCCAGGAGCTTAGACATCAATGTATGGGGCGCTGAGTTCGAGCCCTCTTGACATCAATTGTAATTTCCTCCTTCATATAGGAGTTAATTTTGAAAAAAAAAATGGAGGATGATGACATATTCTCCGATTCCCTAAATTTCGATCCTTCCCAAGATTACTTCCCTAGCTTTGATGATTTTCCGAATTCTAATCAATTTCAGTGCTCAGTTCAAAACCAATTGTCAAGCAAAGACAAATCAAAAACCAACATGAGTGCTTCAAACACTCCACATGGTTGGAGTGAGCAAGAAGACATGGCATTAATGTCTGCTTGGTGTTTCTTCAGCACAAATGCAATTGTTGGCACCAACCAAACTAGTTTGCATCTGTGGCAGAATGTTACTGATCTGTATGAGCAAACAAGAAAAGAAAATCCAACAATGGGCCAACCAAGAAGTACGGAGTCATTGAGACAACGCTACAAACGAATCAATGCAAATGTCTCAAAGTGGATTGGTGCATACAAACATGCGTATGATCGAGCTACGAGTGGCCAGTCTAAAGAGGACATTGAGAAAACCGCTCAACAACTGTATGGCAAGAACAAGTTTACTCACCATAAGGTTTTTGAGGAGGTGATGAGATACATCCTAAGTGGGAATTGAAATTGAATAGCACTGATTCAACGCGTTTCCAGCCAGATGAAGATAGTCTTGAAGAAAGTCGTGGGAGCTCAAAAAGGTCGAGGACTAGTGAGGAAGGAGGACCTCAAATCGACTCCACTCCAGAGAGTCGTTCTTCTACATTGCAACGTCCTATTGGGAGAGATCAGGCTAAAGTTAAGGCTAAAAGAACAGGCAAAGAAGTTGCAACACCATCATATACAATTCCTAATGATTTCACTGCAGCACTGCGTGAAATGAGAGTCACACGTGAAAGGGAATGTGATATTCAGGAACAGAAGATCAGGGCAGCTATCCTTACTCCGTTGATGGCTATAAGGGACTTAACTCCAGAAGAAGAAGATCTGAAACGCGCTCTAATAGCATAATTGTTTGGGAAGTGATTGTAGTTTATCTGTTTGCAATGTATGTTTATTAGTATGTAACTTTCAACTTCTGTTGTTTAGTATGTAATTTTCAATTTCCGTTGATTAGTATGTAACTTTTATTTTCTGTTGCTTTGTATGTAATCTCCAATTCTGTTGCTTAGTATGTAACCTTTAATTTCTGTTGCTTCTGTAATTTCCAGTTTATGTGATCACGAATAATGGAAGTATGCCTACATGACAAGTCATTTTCCACTCACAAGTGGTGGTGAAATCCAATAGAAACCCATATGATCATGAAAATCAAAGTATGACTACATGACAAGCCATTCTCCATCACAAGTGGTGGTGGAATCCAATAGAAACTCATGTGATCAAGAATAATGGAAGTATGCCTACATGACAAGTCATTTTTCACTCACAAGTGGTGGTGGAATCCAATAGAAACACGTGTGATCACGAAAATCAGAGTATGACTACATGACAAGCCATTCTCCATCACAAGTGGTGGTGAAATCCAATGGAAACCCTTGTGATCACGAAAATCAAAGTATGACTACATGACAAGTCATTCTCCATCACAAGTGGCGGTGGAATCCAATAGAAACTCATGTGATCACGAAAATCAAATTATGACTACATTTACAAGTCATTTTTTTTAACAAGTGATGGTAGAATCCAAGGAAAACCCATGTGCTCATAAATGATAGTAGTGGAAGCATATGCTCAACAAATAACTTCTATATATTTACCTATATGCTTCACGAAAATTACACACAAACCCTCTCACAATTATTGAGCCAACTCTCCCTAAAAAATATCATCAAATTTTAATTTTGAAGCTTCCAATCTTCTTGAAGACAATGAATGGGGAGAAATTTTTTTTGAACAAAATCAGCAACTCGATCAACTAATCGAGGATATAACTATTTGGCCAACAAACCTGTCTTCACAACCTACAACCCACACGGTTAGAGCTAGAAGGAGATACATTGGAAGGAAACGTGAGGAGGGTCATGATACTATTTTTGAGCAGTACTTTGCTGAAGATCCAATCTATCCTCCAGATTTTTTTCGAACAAGGTATCGCATGCGAAAACCTTTGTTCGAAAAAATAATGAACAAGCTCGTCGAGACCGACAACTTTTTTGTGCAAAAGCGTGATGCTACTGGTCGGCTTGGTATGTCTGCCATTCAGAAATGTACAGCAGCGATGAGGGTGTTGCCCGACTTGCACGACGAATATTTGAGAATGAGCGCTCAACTCATTCGCAAATCTCTCATCAAGTTCGTTGAAGGTGTAATTTCTAACTTTGGCGATGAGTACTTGCGAAAGCCCACCGAAGAAGACTAGGCAAGACTGCTGCATATTGGAGAACAACGTGGGTTTCCAGGCAATTGAATGTCTAGTTTTCATCTTATGTATGAGTACCAATTATGTATTTTCAATTTCGTATTTCAATTATTGTAATTTATGTTTTTTTAAGTTTGTCTCTATAATTTTTAGTTTGTCATTTTATTGTGTTTTTTTATAAATTTTATTATGCAATAATATATATTCATGTAATAATATTATTATTTAAAAAATGATATAAAAATAAATGTATAATAGTGTGGTTGGGTTGGATGAATATTGATGATGTGGAGGAGATAGAAATGAATTAAATATTGAAAAAGTGAATGGTTGGGTTGGGTTGGATGGTTGCTGATAAACATGGTCTTAGGGTTCAGCACGAGTTTTGATGTAAAATTGGTAAAGTAAGAGAGAGGTAGAGAGAAAAAATAAATAAAGTATTGTTAGTGGAGAATGAGTCACACCTCATTAAGCAGAAAAGACTTTCCAAAATTAGAAAATGCTTCTTGTGGGATAGATGGTGTAATTAGGACGGAGAGTATATATTTTTAAGGGAAGGACTCATAGAACACAAATCAAAGCCTTTTATGGAATAAATTTAATAACTGAATGGAATAACTGAATGAACAATTACAAAGTTTTTAATGATTAACCAAAGACTATTAGAAACATTCTTCACAATTGTCCCTAGGGAGAATACGGAGATATTGAATTGTTCTTACGACATCTGGAGACCATAACCTAGCTTATATTTATAATCCCTCCGTCCCACTCTAAGCAAGATATTTTTCTTTTTGGGATGTTTCACTCTAAATGACACATTCTAAATATAAAAACGACACCTTCTCTACTTTTTCCTTGCCTCTTACTTTATTCTCTCCACTTTACTTACAAAACAACATTACATAAAATCTTGTGCCAATTATAAATGATCCACTTAGAGGGAATGTAAACTATAACACATTTTATTTTTTATTTGGTCCATCAACAAATCGAAAAGTCTCTTATAAAATCTACACTTATTTACATAGCAAATTAAATACACTTTAGCCCAAATTTTAGTCCCTAATGGACCACTTTAATTAGGCACCCGAAAGATAGTCAGTCATACACAATAAATTAGTCACGCGGAAGCTTAAATTTTCAACAATCTCCAACTTGGGCAACACATATGACACCAAACAAATGTGTACAAACCAAATGAGCATTCAAATATACTAGTATCACGTTGTGTATTACCGAACAATCTTATTATTAACCATATCGACAAAGGACTAATGAGATAATCACCACATTTTTCGTGATTATATCCATCAGTAAGCACATATGCAAATATAATCAACAACAAATAAATCATGGAGTTTAGCATGAAAATTTAATGCAAAGTGATCATACATGCATATTCCAATTGGTCTTTTCAGATCCTTAATGCGATTAAAGCAAAACCAAATAGTAACTAGTAATGGACAAACATAAGTACTCCATATGCATAGATTAACATGAGTTGCATAACTACATGTTCAAAACATAATATAAAGCAATCACACCCCAAACCCTCTGACGTATATACTTATAATAAACGAATATAAATTAAAGTAAATAAATCACTTATCAATTACATCACCATCATCAAAAGTACTATAGTTATAAAATCCATCATTTATTAGCTTATTTTCAAAATATTCAAAATCAGCACACATAACCATAAACATTGATTATCACAAACAGTTCCATATTCATATGCATACGTCTCTTTGTTCAAATTATTATTCTGTGACAAATCAAGTCTGGTATTTGCCCGGGATTCCTTTATGACCGAATGTCCCTCTGTAGTTGGACTCATATGTCCCTCTATATTTGACTCGAAGGTCCCTGGTCCTTTGTATTTGACTCATAGGTCCTTCTAAAATTTTAGATCCACAACAAGATCGTCACAAATAGGCCTGGGGAAAAATATCGAAATACCAAAATATCGGCCTTATCGTACCGAAAAAATACTGAAAATATCGATTTTTCGGTATACCGTGACTTTCGGTACGGTATCATACCTTACCGAAAGATTGCGGTAAGGTAACGGTATGAATTTTCAAATACCGCGTTATACCGCTGCATACCGAAATTCAGTATATACCGTAAATTAAGGTATATACCGTAAACTAAGGTATATACCACAAAAATATAACACAATTATATATAAAATATTTTTTTTATATTTTTAAAATTATAAAATCTATTGTGAAATATAAATATAATTATGAATAAATTATATTTATATTTATTTTTAAAATTATAAAATATAAATAATATTCTAAAAGCTCTAATTTTCTATTTTAATTGATGTTGAAAGTAAGGTATACCGCAAAAGTAAGGTATATCGAACTTCGGTACGGTATACCGAAAATGAGGTACGATATCGGTATGGAAATTCGTCATACCGAAAATAAGGTATATCGAAGTTCGGTATACCGAAAACTTTGTTAAGGTAAAGGTATGACTTTTTCGCATACCGTTTTTACGGTAAGGTATACGGTATGGTGGTCTCGATAAGGTATACCTTACCTACCCACCCCTAGTCAAAAAATCCTATTTAATCACATGATTTTTATAATTTCAATGTCATACGTAAAACATATCCATTGCACCAATAACATACTCCTATCATATCCACCATTAATATCAAATAACATATAACTATATCAGAGTAACATCACATAATCCAAAAAACTCTCTCCAACTCAACATATAACAATCAACCACATAATCCATATAAAATTTAAAATATGATTAATACGCACCTGATTACAAAATTAATCTAACTAAGTTCTTGGTTCTACTTTACGATATATAGTACTAAGATTCATGATTCTTTCTCTTCTTTTTCTTTTATTCTCATTTTATATTCTTTTAATTTCTCCATATTAAAACTAAACTTTCTATTTTCTTTTCCTCATTCCTTTCCCATTGTTTACTGACTCGACATATATAATGAATTGAAAAGCGGTTAATATTAAATTAAAGATATTGATATGAATCATAAATAACTTAAATAACTTAGATAAATGGCAACATGCACGTCTGGTGGTTCAATTCCTTGACATTTGTCTTGTCAGATTAGTGGCATTATTATATGGTGACCACGTGCATACATATTCTTAAAGTGAAACTTACAATTATTTATATAAAGACGTGATCAAATGAAAACCATATATATAATGAAAACTCAAAACTTTAATCATAGCCACTAATTATTTTTAATCAGTGATTAATATTATTTTAAATTAAAATGTCAATAACTTATCTGGATTTATCAACAGATGGTATAATAGACATTATAATAATATGGTGAATTATTTAATCCAGATTTGGTCGCTCTCTCTCCTCCACTAACCACGTAATTAAAGTTTCAATTCCTCCCCTCATTTTAATTTTTCTCCTTTTCTTCGTTCTCTTTCCTTTTCGTCGAAAAAATTGCTTGAATTTTGAATTGAAATTGCGTTGATTCTTTGATGATATTAAATTTTGTGTTGAAATCGTGTTGATTCAATGTTGATTCTAAAATGTTGATTCTAAAATCCATATGAAGATTTTTTGTTGAATTTGTGTTGAATCGATCGTGTTGCTTTTTCGTTGAATTCTGAAAGCTGGGTTGATTTTTTGCGCTAAAATTTCGTTGATTCTTTTATTCTGCTGTTGGTGATTTTTAGCGTTGAAATTGCGTTGATTCTTTTGTTCTGTTGATGTTGAATATTTTGTTAAAATCGTATTGATTCTAAAATATGGATTTGATTTTTTTTAGATTTTTTTGTTGAATTTGTGTTGAATCGATCGCGTTGCTTTTTTGTTGAATTCTGAAATCTGTGTTAATTTTTTGTGCTTAAATTTCCTTGATTCTTTTGTTCTGTTCTTGTTGATTTTTTGCGTTGATTCTTTTGTTCTGCTAGTGTTGAATATTTTATTGAAATCGTATTGATTCTATGTTGATTCTAAAATCTGTATTGATTCTAAAATGTTTTGTTTAAATCATATTGATTCTATGTAAAGATCCTTTTGATGATGTGAATATTTTAGTTTTGGAAGGTAGGAGAGAAATTAGGAACGCAAGAATCGTTCAGAAACTTAACTTACAAAAATACCCTCTGTTGACAAAATACATGCTCTTGTTGAGATAGAAATTCTACGCAATATTAACCATAAATCTGTTATAATTAATGGCTAGGATTAAAATTTTGAGTTTTCATTATATATATGATTTTCATTATATCACACACCCTATTTATTGAAGGAACTGGCAGCGGAAGCGCTCACATAAATCAATTACATAATATTTCTGATCTATTTAGCAGATTATTTAGACAAATTCTATTCGCGCAATTATCACATGTATCATGCTCATAACTCAAATAAAACATGCTTTAAATTAATTGAAACCTAAAACATGTTTTTCTACGGTTTAGCCATTATACCTTGATGATTCTCCAAAGAATCGAAGATAGCTAGCGCCTTCTCCACGTGAAGATCTTTAGTACAAAACCACGGATCTTCTGTCTGGTTCCCGGACTGTAAACTGATATCAGGGTGGGCTGATCTCACCAGTATACTAGAACTTAAATAAGGAAGACGGAAAACCTTTCCCACGGAGGAGAAAAATCGTCCCTCACAGTATAGAAGAGGGGGACGAAAATTTTGATGAAAAACAAGTGTGTTTTCTGTCTCCTTTATTCTCCTATTTATATTAAGTGACATATTGGGCCCAGACATGGATCTATTGAAGGTTTTGGATATGGGCTCCTTCAATTAGCTTTTTACTAATTAAATTAAACCCAATTTAATATAAGCTTATAATTGGAATATTACGAGCAGCCACTACAGAAGTAATATTGCACTCCCCATCCAAATCCGAAATTATAAGTACTCCGGGTTTCCATTGCTTGATATTTATTTCCCGCGCTTAAGATAGAAACATCCATTAATTAATTATTGTCTGATATGGACTTAATTAATTAATATTTTACTTATTCCAAGAGAGGACTCAGCAAGAAAATCTTATTTATTATTCATAGAGTAATTAAACTCCAACTAGCTAGATTCCGAATAATAAAACCTTATTTCAAGCTTCTCTTGAGGATGTTATCAAACGAGACTCACATCGCGCACAATTCAACATAATAGCAATCCTAGCACCGCTAGATATTAATCACCACTACCCAATATACCAGGCTTATTGGGTTACGAAAAATTCGCACCATTTGGTAAATCAAAGTAGTGCATAATCAATACCGCATACTCAATGCTAACGTACATTGATTAAGAAATAATAATTTACAAGACCCCGTCTTTCAGTAGATAGCATAAAGACTGTCTCGCTGTTAGATCCATTCAGTGCTATACCACACCAATGTCATCTTATTTCAGTAAGGCTTAGAAATAATCGGACTGACATTGCAACTTTTCACGATAGATAGTCTAAGCCTATCTGGGTTGTGAAATTCTTCTTTTTCTTTGTTCAGAACTGACCGTGTTACCTTAAAGTGAACGACGCCCACAACCGGTCTACTAAAACAAAGACTTAGACTTTGTTAAGTTACTTATACATTTAAACATGTAATAAACATCCATTAAATGTAAAACATAATAACATTATGACAAAAATAATCTGTTTATTCCTTTGGAAAATAAAATAAGAGTTTTAACAGTATTCAATCACTCGAAAGGTGATTTCTAGTGTACAAACTCTAACATTTATATATTAGTACTCATTTAGAAATATCATTATATATATTGTTCCATGCACAAATTACTTCCTGTCATCCATGCACGCACACACGTACACATGCATACGGTATATATACACAAACATATATATAAATTTTCATCTAATTAGTTAAATCGTTATTTAGATACTACTTCCTCCGTCCCAGATAATTCGACCCAATATTCTATTTCGGGTCGTCCCACATAATTTGTCCCACTTCACTTTTATCATTTTTGGTAGTGGACCCCATATTCCACTAACTCATTCCTACTCACATTTTATTATAAAACTAATACTTTAAAAGTAGACTCACATCCCACCAACCTTTTCAACTCACTTTCCATTAGATTTCTTAAAACCCGTGCCAGGTCAAAGTGTCCCGAATTATCTGGGATGGAAGGAGTAATTTACTACATTTTGTAATATAAAATACAATTGAATATACAATAAAGTATTAAACTTGATACAATTGGGTTAGGGATCTCACATTACTTCCACTGAATAGGAGTATCCTTAAATAACATACACCCATTTGAGCTATATGCCTACGAAAAATCTTAGATGATAGTCCCTTAATGAACGGATTTGCTATCACCAAATTTGATCCCTTATAGTACTTTATATGTAATTGTTCATACGAACCTTTTATTTCACACCCAAAAAGCTATTGACTTAATAGAGCTTCCTTGTTTTTGAGGAAGAAGAGTAAAATTATAATTTCATATTCTTAATTTTATTTGCAAAATGTAGTTATCGTAAAATGAAATACTCTATTCATCCAACAATAAGATTCATGTTTTACCATTTCAGTCTGTCCCACAATAAGAGTCATGTTTCATTTTTACTATAAATAGTAAGTAGGTTCCACATTCAACCAATTTATTTCACTCACATTTTATTATATATATAAGTGAGACTCATATTCCATTAACTTATTCAATCCACTTTCTTTACATTTCTTATACCTCGTGCCATAACTAAATATGACTCATATTCTAGTATAAATGGAGTATGAAATTAAAATTAATAATCATATTACCTTTTAAATAAGTAGAAAAGAATAATAATAATAAATTATTTCATAATTAAATTATAAGATGATTAATTTCTATATTAATTTTAAAAAGGTTATATATATTTTAAAGATATCATTGCCACTCCATTATTTAAAAAATACGTGCATATAATATAGCACAAAAATTAAAATAAAATTGATAAAATAAGATAGAGGAGGAGAATGGTAATTAAAGTAGTGTTAGTGAATAGTGAGACCTCATTATTATTTACTCCGTATTTTAATAGTGATATAAGTCGTAAATAACTTGATGTATATGGTTAATAAATTGGAATAACTTTTCATAAATAGAAATGCCTATATTTTGATGGGACAAACAATATTTATGGGACAGATGGAGTTTTATTTTTTAGAAATTTTTATACTGGTGAGAAATAACAAACTCATGTAAAATTCGTGATATTATCTAACAAGTTGAAAGTTTGTGGAAAATCCAAACTTTTTGAATGTTCCATAATATTATGGTCAATATCCTTTTTTTTTAATTAAAAATTCAATTGATATTGTAAACAATAAGCACACACTGAACACGACTAATTTACACTTTGAATCCGTAAACGACAAACACTATTTCTCCCATAAAATTAACAAACCATAAACTTAACACCATTTCTCCCCATTAAATTAATAAACCATGAACTTCAAACATTTCAATTTGAACAGTTCATTTCCGGCGGAGGACGACCACGCCCATTAATCTACACGATAATTAAATCTTAATTACTTTAAAATTAGGCAACTATTAGAACGTCCACAATTGGGATTGGGCGCCCTATAGGGCGCCCTGTCTTCCGCCACTATCCTCCAACCCATTCATCTGCAGTGGAACACCCTATAGTTCACCCTATAACTTTAACTCTTATTTTGTACTCCCTCCGTCCACGAAAATTTGTCCCAGTTTTCCATTTCCGTCCGTCCCCCAAAATTTGTCTCATTTCACTTTTACCATTTTTGATAGTAGACCCCATATTCCACTAACTCATTCCTACTCACATTTTATTATAAAACTAATACTTTAAAAGTAGGACCCACAATCCACTAACCTTTTCAACTCACTTTCCATTACATTTCTTAAAACCCGTGCCCGATTAAACCGGGACGAATTTTCGTGGACGGAGGGAGTAGTATTTATTTTTTATTTTTTATGTTTGCAAATAGAATAAAAATATAAAAACACCACGAATTAAAGGCATATCCTATTGTCAGTATTTATTGTTTATATTTTATGCTTGCAAATATGAAAATCATCGGAATTCATTATTGAATTTAGAGAGAAATTGAGATGGAGAAGAGAGTGGAGTGAAAGATGTAAAAATGAGTAAAAAAATTGGTGATATATATAGAAGAAAATATAAAAAAAATTTAAAAAAAAAATGAAAAATGTGTGCATAGTCTGGACTATCGTCCTTACCCCTGCAATAAGGCGGATGATAGGCCGGACAATAGTCCGGACTATGTAAAAATGTGTGCATGGTCCGCGGACTATGCATAGAGTGCAGACTAAAGAAATTGCCTAGGGCGGGATGCTGCGGTGGCACCCTAAGGCGCGTCCGATGTATAGGGCGGGCTTTAAACGGAATTATCATAAATGTAATCGTTTAATACCAGATATGATTTTTGGAATTAATGAATTTTAAGCCTCTCTATTTTATTAGGGGTCCCAATATTCAGCCGTCTCATAAATGCAATGGCATTCAAAGACCCAATATTCAACTACTATCATAAATGCCATGGCATTCAAAGAGTTTACACCATTCAATCACGGCTCACGCACTGAAGTAAAGATCTATACGTTTTCACCTGCAGATTGCCGGTGAGTTTTCCGCTTGCTCAATCTTCGTGAATATCGGAAATGATAGTTTTCTGGTCTCTTACTCTGTATTCGTCTCCTAGTTTGTGGCATCTCAACATTTATATCGATTCTGCTGTAATTTATGCAAATTATGCTCAAACAATGCGTTTGTGTGATTGATTAGCTGAGGATTTACTATTTGAGACAGTTTGATGCGTTTATGTTGGATAATTTTTTCAGCTATCATCTGTTAATTAGTGTTATCCGTGATTTTTTTCTATGATTAGCTTAAATTCTTCATAGATTATGCTTCACCGTGGAAGAAGTGAGACTTTTGGCTGTCCTTTTCGAAAAATACATAAATAAAACAAATATCCGAGTGTTGGATCGTCATTGATTTGTTTGCCTAATCCTGTATTGTTTAGTTTGGTGTTGTTTCCCTGGCTTGTTTTTTCTTGCTCAATTTTCATATTAATGATTTTTTCCCAAAAAAGGTTAGTATTTGGTTTTGGCGTGCTTCTTTCGGTATAATTGTAGGAGTAGTTTTTTCGGTGTGCTGTGTTCGGTAGCTGGACATTTAAAGAAAATGTGAACTCATATGTTTCAATTATCTCATATTTCCAAGGACCACAAATTTCTTGTTGGTTCATTTATCTAATTTTTCTTCCTTTGCATTCTGGAAAATGGAGTGTAGTTCTTTTGTGCTGTTTTGCATGCAAAACTAGATTAATTTTCTGTTCTTTCAGTTTTTACTTTTCCTGTTTCCATTTTCCTTTGAGAAACTTCTTAAGTTCAATTGATGGCCGTGATAGTTGATTTTGAAGAAACAATGAATTAAGTAGGAGCAATTGCCATTTTAATTGAACTTGTAAGTTTAATGCTGACGACGATGCCCAGCTCAAGAGAAGAAAATCCATGAGTGCTTTTTAGCATTAACGGAATATAAGTATATGTTTTCTTTGTTAAATACACTGCATCTATAAAATCCATTCTTATCTAATCAAATATGGCTCTCATCTTTTTTTTTTTCCCCTTTGGTGATGAAGTTCACCACCCCGTCTCTTGATCTGATCCTGTGAATCCCAGGCGACCTCTGTCAATTCGTTACTGGTGAAGTTAGTGACCAGTTAGTGCACACCTCAAAGGACCTGGATAACATCTCCATCGAACTCAGTTGAGAAGAATAATTGGTCAGCTAAAAGGGAAAACTATGAACCAACCACCGAATACTGGAAAGAATTCTCTGGCTCTACCACCATCAGAGACTGAGAGTTTGGATGCCCCACTTCACATGATTGGATTTAAATTTGATGAATTATCTGCTAAGAAAGTTTCAGGCTGCGTCCTGATTACCCCGCAGTGCTGTCAGGTGTTACTCCTCTTACTCATTTATCTTGATTCCATCTCCGGCTTTACAAAAAAACTAACGTTTATAAATGGGCAGCCATTCAAAGTTTTGCACGGAGGGATCTCAGCTTTGATAGCCGAGGCTTTGGCAAGCATAGGAGCTCATATTGCTTCAGGTTTTACAAGGGTAGCTGGTATACACCTAAGTATCAATCATCTAAAAAGCGCACAAGAAGGTGATTTAGTAGTTGCTGAGGCTACACCAGTAAATGTTGGCAAATCCATTCAGGTTATCCTTTACAAAATGCTCTATTTTTCTCCAAGTCCAAAAAAAACTATTTTGATTAGATTATATGTTTAATGGCAACGGGATGCACAATATAGCTCGTTCAGAGATGCTCACTTGAATTGTGATTTCAATTAGCAACAATTCGTTGTATTCTCTTTTTTAACGATGCGCTATCCTATAAATCTTCATCTGATAGCACCTTTACTGAAATTGCGGATGAAAAGACCTTGCACAGATCACAATCAAACTTCTCATTTTAGGGTTATAGTTTACAAATGCATAAATACAATCCGAAAGCTGCAACTAGTGGTGCTCAAATACGTCTGATGGTAGGCAGCAAAGAGATTGGTTGACAATGACATGTACTCTAGTTATTATAGCACATGCATATAATTAGTGGGTTGATTGGATCTGAAATGACGATTTATAGGTTTTCCTCAAATCATCTGCTTCTAATAAAGATCTCACTGCATTTTAAGCAGGTCTGGGAAGTTCGCCTCTCAAAACGCGATCCTTCCAACTCTGAGATTCAAACGCTTCTTGCATCCTCAAGAATCACCCTTCTTTGCAACATGTCCGTGCCAGAATCTGCCAGGGATGCTGCTAAAAAGCTAAAAAAATATGCTAAATTGTGACATGTTTTAGTATTTCTTTGCTCCATAGCCAAATTTCAGGCATGAGCTATTTGTGCTTTATTTTTGGCTGAGTCTTGTATCTTCATGTGTGTGCTACATAAGAGAGAACTGATGGTTATGTTACTTATGTAACTCTATCTCAATAATAGATATTCCAATTTTCTTGATTGTCTGGACTCTGGATGAAACTATGTGTAAGAAACTTGTTCTTGACACGTCACAGGTTGAGCTATTCAGAACACACCACGAGTAGCAACGCTAGCAGAAACATTTGATTCATTATGATGAATGCAACTTCCTATTATAAATGTAGCCGACACCAAGCTCGAATTTTGCAGCACACTTTCTTGGCACGGTTAGCTCAGCTCTTACTGTAATAAAAAAATGACGTCTGCATGGATCATCTTAGCATGGATCATCTTGATCACAATAGTTTTGGCCTATGATTAAGGGGGGATTTTCACATTACGCATCTGCGCATTCTGGAATTTGATGTTGTTTCATGTTTGCAGTTTCATCCTCCTACGTGTGCATCAGTGCATGGATGTTTCAAGAATGATTTGATTGCGTGCGTGTGTGTGAGAAGAGAGGTAACTGCCATGTCTTGATTCGTACACTATTTAATCCAGCAACATGGTTTATGAGAGAGAGGGGAATCAAAGCTGTGCCTGGATGCAGCTCCATTAAGATCAACCGACACATGCGAGATTTTTTGATGGGTGATTGCTAAGGATATAACTGAGTTTATATGGGAAGTTTCAGAGAGGGTTCAAGCCAGCGGGTATGAAGTCCGGATCACGTCTATTTTGCATAATGTTGGTAACAGGGAGAAGTGGACGCTCTCTAGGAGCACAAAGAGAGGTTGGCCATTGCATACGGTCTGTTGAGACGAAGGTGCTGTAACTATTAGAGTAGTGAAGAACAAGTTACTTCAGACTACAGAATTTGGTTCCACAAGTTTTTCGATGGAGTCTGCTCTTGCCAAGACTTCTGGTGAACTTCATTCATTGTGTGATGCCACGATTCATTCGTTGTTTGATGTCACGATTCTTGGCTCCTGGTTCAGAGTGGAAGTTTTGGATCACATTCAATGAGGTGAGCTTCTTCACATACAACTACTGTCTTGAATTAAGCCCTTTCTCTTATACTTACATTATTTGTTTCATCTTCTTTAATTATTCACTAGAGTATCTTTTAGCGTATATCTCAATAAACTCAATGAAATAAACATGAGAGATATAGTTATATGATGACGAGAAAAACATAGATAATTTTATTAGAGAAAAAAAGGCGAAAGCCTGGGCAAAAGCTACACTCTCCGAATGACATGAAGCTGTCTCGGACTAGGATTTGTATGTAGATAGTAAGTATTCACTACTTAAACTTGGATTTCAATGCACCATCTATACATTTCCTCTTTGGGAACGGGGATAATCAGGGTTGCCAATCCGCTTGCTGCTTCATAGTTAAACTCAGTTTCAACGTTGTCCACGGTGCAGCTCAGTGGCCGTTGAGAGCAGTAGACACCGAAGCGCCCACATCCTCTAATCCTGAGCGCTATTTTAGCGACAGGCGATCTGTTTTCAGTTGAAGTCTCGGTGTCATCGTTGGTTATGGAGGTATTGTAGACTTCAAACTGCTCGACAGCAGCACCGGAGTTGAACATGTCTAGCAAGCCAATGGGAGCAAAGGCAATGCTGTCCGTCACATTCTGTTTTCGGAGGTTGAGGTAGGTTGTCAGTTAGAGTAAGTAATAAGTGTCGTGGCAGGTATAAAAATGGAGTGTGATGGAAAACTTACCTTCACAGGACAGAAGTGGAAGAGTTCGTATTCGAGAACCTTGAGAGTGACAGGCAATGAAGCTCCTTCTGGCAACCGAACTACCTCTCCTGATCTATAAGCATAGGCTACAGTCTCTCCCTTCCAGTCCGGTCGAGCAATTTGAGCAATTGAGTTGACATCAGTGGCTCGAACAGAGCCAGTGAGTGTGCCAGGGGAGGCATTATGAATACGCGTCTTCTTAGTTACCCTGCACCACCCTGCACCCTGGCAATTGAATACGCCAACCACTCCAGAGCACTTGTTCGTGTTCCAGATTTTAAGCAAGCTGCAAGGTTCATGGTGGTAAGTTGACGTTAGTTTGTTGGTTGATGATGCAGAAGATATAAGGAATTAGGAGAGGATTCAACAAACCTCGTCCCATCTCTGGCTGGGTCGACAAAGAGGCAATCTAGTGTGGGTCGTCCGGGCAACTGTGCTCTGAGAATTGATCCGTCGGGGAGAACCAACTTCTTCAGAAGATCGAAGTTGTGGTTACCAGGCTTGTCACTAACATATATAGCACACCCTCCCACGGATCGAGCTGCAGCATGATACTCAGCAGCTGGATGCAGGCTCTGTAAAAACAAGTATGCGAGTCAGCTTCTCACACCAAGAACATTTGATAATTTCAAAGAGCTAAAGTAGAGCAGTACTCACATGGAACATATCCCAGTCAGGCTGCATGAATTCACCCAAGAATACAGTGTTGTAAGCTACTGAAGAAATGTGAATGGTGTGTGAAGCAGGATCACGGGGGTAGAAATCGTCTGAGGCTCTAACTATAGCAGTCTGCTTGGCGCTATAGAGTCCATCAGTGTTGTGGCACATGCAGGCGATACACCCATTGTCTGGAAAGTTCCGAGAGATTGAGGCTTCAAGGGCCTGATGATAGCTACGAGTGAGGGATACTCTACCACCATGGCCAGCACCTAGAGTCTCAATGATGTTCTGCACGTCGACTTTGACTCCATCCACACCACATGAAGCCAGATAGGCGTGAAGCTCGTTGTAGAAGTTGAAGACCTTCTTAGGGTGTACCAGGCCCAAGCCATGAACAGCAAGACTGTCCATAACAATGTCTGGCTGGTTGCCTAGAACCCCAGGAGACTGCACCGGGTATGCCAAAGATGTCTCATAGTGTTCCATACCAGGACCAGATGGTTGCACTCCACCCCAGTAACCTGCTAAAGCATGCCAAACATAAACATACCTGAAAGTATACAGCAATAAACAGTAAGTTAGTAAGTTAATTTATATTATTGGTAGATTTGATCTGTTAAACCATTAAAAACCACAACTTTGTAGGGTCTTACTTGACATTGTGCTGCTGCTTTGATGTTTTCACCACCTGCTTAAGACCTGATTCTTGTTCATCACCTTCGCTGTTTTTCTTGAATTTTTCGTTCTCTTTTATTCCTGTTAGCCTGTTTGCAAACCTGTAGATCAAATGTCAAACAGGTAAATGCTAGGGACAGAAAGTAGGAGGTAAAATCAGATTATTTTCAAATATAACAAAGTCCATTATAATATAGTTAGTTGTCTTACTGAGCTCCTTCTTGTACAACAGCATTTGCAGCGTCCTTCACCTCACTCCCAATTTGTTGCCAGCCATCATCTATGATGAGAAAACGAGGAGGCGTATTTCCCTCCGACAAGCTGACAGA
The DNA here is from genome assembly GCF_029641045.1 of Salvia hispanica. Taxonomy (NCBI): domain Eukaryota; kingdom Viridiplantae; phylum Streptophyta; class Magnoliopsida; order Lamiales; family Lamiaceae; genus Salvia; species Salvia hispanica. The sequence continues at coordinate 36,896,826 of NC_142696.1, forward strand.
TTAAGTACATGAGGTAAGCGGCTTAGTTTGCGTTCTACTAGTTACAATCAGAGCCAACTAGAACGTACCTCTTGAGACCTTCTTCGACACCTTCTGCAGTGACATCAGTGTAGAAAGCGTCCCAGGTGCACCAGCCAAACCAGTCGATGAACGAGGGCAACTACACAGTCGGAATTTAATATAAGCATACTCTCTAATATTTCAAAATCCCTCTACACTCTAGCAGTTACAAAAAACAATCAAGCAACATATTCTCACTTTCTTCTTCTCTCTGTGCTGAAATGTTTGCAAGTGTTTCTCCACAGCTCTGTTTCAGAAAAATTTTGCCATATTATATTAGTGTGAATTGGTAAGAGGTTGAAACGAAGGGTAATAAAAGAGTACTTACTTCACAGCCTGATTGATCACTTCAAAAGGGTTGGTCCCAGCATGCATGTAAACAAGGTAATTTCCTTGATTGGTTTCAACAGCGTTATCTCCTGCAACAGAAGTACAGAACTCCAATTAACTCCAATCATGTACTATGAATTTGGTATCGTTAAAATTAAATAATTCTTCACCATGCATATTGATGAAATTCAAACTCACCACTCTCGAGGCAAATCTCGAGCTCATTCTTCTCATTCCCCTGAAGAACAGCACGAAACTGCCCTTCGAGAAGAGGCAGGAAGACAGTGTATATGGTTGGCCTATCTTCATGCTCGCCTTCACATGCGTCTTTACTCTCAACGAGCATGAACTGCGTCTCCAACGGAATATCCTGCCCGCATGTTCCCATTCTTTGCGTCATCCACCACAGCTTGAACCGGAATAAGCACATAAACCGCACACCCCTTTTCCCAAAAAAAAAAAAACAAAAAATAAAATAAAATTAACTCTGTTTGTCAAAGTACATAATCGAGAAACAGTTTTATAATCAAGACGGACAGAGAGCTTACTCTAGAACACCAACTGGGAAGACGTGAAGGCTCTTGCTGTGTGAAGCCGTTGCACCGATGAAGGCACCGGCGACAAGGCCGGCACCTGATCCCGGAGTCAGCACAATGTTGTCAGCCACGCCTGTGAGTATGGTTTTCCCATGAACCACAAGGTTCCCTTCATTGAGAGAGATCTTCGGCGTCACCGTCATCTTTCTTCCACTCTCTAGAAATGGTCGAGAATTAACTGCATAATCGAAGAGTTAGTAAGCCTAGTTCCGATGCACAAATGCATACAAAAAAGCCTCTGCGGATTGAGATAAGCGCAATCAGCGACCGGAAGAATATTCACCGAAAACCTCCATTTCCGATCAAACAGGGAAAGAGAATGAAAACAAACAACGCCTCTAACACAATTCGAGGAAATCACCTCCACGGAGCTTCGACGAACTCACCGATGGGGTAGAAGGTACAACACACGCTCGACGTACAACCATACTCTCCCGCAAACGCACAAACGGAGGAAAATATCGACACGCAGGCAAAACAAACGCCGAACGCACAATCATTTTCTTATACATTCCCCAAATCCACACAAATCACCAGGAAAAAAAAATAAAAAATCACAGCTCAAAATCAATTCCCCAGAACCTGTAAACTAGACTTCAAATATTTCGAATTCAGCTAAAAGTCGAAGCAATACATACACATCCAAAATCAAAACTCTGCATGCACACTTAAAAACATCGATTCAACTATAATGATGTAATTATTTAAAGCCATGAAAACACGCATAAACCTTTGAAAATAGCAGATTTTTATGTACCTCAAACAGTAGCTTTCAGAAGCTCGATTTATCCGCAAATGCAAACGCGTACGTGTAAATAGGTAGAGAGAGAAAGAGACGAAGAGAGAAAAGGAAGTTGAGAGATGAAGAGAAGTGAGTAAAGGCAAGTTCACGTGAGGGGAAAGGTTGAGCTGAATTGCCCCAAAATTGTGCGCGAGTTTGAAGACGAAACCACCTGGCGCTTTATATATGGGGCGAGGGGTTAAAGGTCGAGCACTTCGACGGAGAAGGCCAACCAGAAACTGACACGTGAGCTCTAGTTACTTGTAGAAGCAAAATGCATCTTCCTATTTTAAACTAATCGCCAAAGCCACGTAAACCTCTCTACTCAATTAGTACGATTTCTATTAATTTATAAAAGCCACCGTCACAAAATCAATTGTCATCGAAATTCTGATTGTATAATTTAGAAAATTTGTTGTTACAAATTATTTTGTAAAATCCTCATCCACAATATCCATGGGTAGAGGACCATTGGCTAATCAAAATATGAAAAAAAGATAGGTGAATAAATTGTTTTGTAAAGACACCGTCACAAAATCGATGGGAGGCCAATTTAGTCAAATTTGTATTTTGTATACAATACATATAAGTGGCAAATGGTTAATTAACCCATACGAATAATTTGTGACATTAATTAATGATGACATTAACATATGATATGATGGGGTATCGCATTAATGAAATGGTGTATATACTTGAATATTCCTTTCTATTAATCAAACTAGTATCACCCACGTGCGTTGCACGACATATTTTATTTTTATCGTGGTAACTAAAATGAGACACGATACAATTATATGCCACTTTAAAATAAATAAATACTCCTATCATAACATTTTATTAGACAACTAAAATCATAAAATTAAATAAGTCTGCAATAAAAATAATAAAAGCACATATGTTAATTAGAATATTTTTGGGTTTATACTATTAAAGGAGCAATCATATCTTAACAACATATATAGTTCATTACTAAAAGACCATCCATATGAAATAATTAATCTCAAAATTTATAATGTTCAAACTGTAAAAATTGCGAACAATAAAAAAAATCACGCAATAAATAAATACTACTCCATGAAGTTGTTCCACATGAAATTTAACATGATAACAATAAATATAAATATATTGTTTCATATTTTGAAAAGCTTAAACTCACCCTAATGTGAAGGTTGTGCATAATAATTTTGATAAATCATTGATAATTTAAGTTTTTTATAATAAAGTTGTTTGAATTAAATGTTAAACAAAATTTCATCCGGTTATCATAAATTTAAAAGAATATCCTCCCTAAACTCTAAACTCTGAGGTCATTTGAAAATTTTTGTACTTTGAAATATAAAATAAACAATACCCATATCAAATTTAAAAATAATACTCCCTCCGTCCACAAACAATAGATCTATTGTTGTTTGGCACGGGTTTTAATGTTGAATTGGTAAAGTAAGAGAGATGAGGAGAAAAAGTAGGTAAAGTAAGAGAGATAGGGAGAAAAAGTGAGTAAAGTATGAGAGAGGGAAGAAAAAGTGAGAAAAGTATGAGAGATAAACTTTCCATTTTTAGAAAGTGATCTATTTTTTGTGGACGTCCCAAAATGGCAAAAGTGATCTATTTTTTTTGTGGACGGAGGGAGTATTTTACTCTATTTCGATTCTGCATCCAATGTAAGGTTGACAAACACGGATTTTGCATGTTTTTAAGGGCTAGATTTGACTCATTTTAATTGTCAATCATTCAAATTATGTTCTTAAATTGCATATGTTATACATTTGATATTTTTGATGTGTTTGTTGATAAATGATAGAAAAAGATAGAAAAAAGGTGCAAAATGGCCAAGGTGCAGCAGCCTTTGTTCGAGCCCATTCTGGCAGCGAGTTTGAAGTCCAATCAGTACTTAATTCATACCATTCTCTTCGTCTTCGAAAGAGCTTCGCGTGGATATCTCGCACGTCTCAATCGGAGTTCTATGGAGAAAGTTATGACTATTCTACGAACGTTGCGCAGTGCAGTCAAAGCTGGCGGAAAATTAGGCGGAAATTCACGGAAGAAAAGAAATTATTATATTCTGAAGCCAAATCTCTCACATATCTTGTAGGGCACGAAAGTTATCAAAAATAAATCTTTTTCCCACCTATAAATACCTCTTAACCTAATTCATCATTCTTCATGTCAGAGCCTCCAATCCTTCTCCCCTCTACACATCCATCCATCCCATTTTCCACACATAACCATCCATCTTCCATTGGAGCGGAGCTCTGCAGATCCAGACGATTGAAGATTCAACCTTGGGTTTTATCTATTTCTTTCATGTCTCGCACTTTATTTGTAGTTTTTACTTGTCTATGAGTAGAACAACTTTTGTGGATTTTTTGGTGAAGATATTCAATTGATTTTCCGTGTTAGCTCTTGCAGTTATTTGATTTATCCTTGTGCCTTCTATATTCAATTGATTAGCTACCTCTTGAATACATGTTAGAGTTGATTAGAGTACTCGGGAGATGAAATAGTTGACTTGGAAAAGGGATAATTCACACTTTAATTCAATAGAACTCGGGAGAGTTGAGGTTTCATGTGAGGTCATTGGTCTTTACAACCTTTTAGGAGTTAGGTCAAAGAATTAGAAGGGGACTTCAATTATTACACCTAATCTACGGATTTCTCACCTCGGGAGGGGGTTTAATCTAGTTAAGTGACCGACTTAATAACTCTAGAGACCGTAATTCAAGGGGGTCGATTGTGTTTTGAATCCTTAAATTCTACATCATTAGCTTGCTTTGTATCATATGTTTTTATGCTTCTTCTTATTTGTTTATTTATTTTATGTCTAGTTTATAAAATCAAACCAAAAACTCTGTGTCTCTAGATAGTATGTGATGATTAGTATATGGTAGTCAGTTGCAATCTTATTCCCTGTGTTCGATATCCCGGTACTGACCTTTAGCTATACTAGATCTACCCTGTATGCTTGCAGGTATTTTTAGTGCTAATAAATAGTGCATCCAAGGTGACAATCTGTTAAAAATAATATTTTACTCTATTTCGATGTTGCATCCAAAGCAAGGTGACAATCTGGTAGGTCGAAAACAGTGGAGCAGTTCCATGCATCCTATACACGCAAATAAAAAAATTTAAAACATCTATTAGATGTTCCACAATACACATATGAGAAGGTTTTACTAATGAAACTGGATTAATTTTTTGAGAAAAACTATATATAAAGATTATGAGCATGAGAAATAAAACTCTAATTACCAACGAAAGAATAAACATGCAACTAAACAATTTCATATTGAAAATACAAACTGCACAATTTGTAGGATCAACACAACAATCCCGTTTCCATTTCTTGATGGGTTCATGATCCACGCGGCATTCTACTCCTTATGCCAACTGGGCCAGTCGTAATAGCCGCAATGCAAGTGCTGTCATGGAGGCCATCTTTCTGGGCTACCACTGCGTTCGAGTTCTTAACTTTGTTCCGATAAGAATTTCAGCACCTGCACCAGCAAGACATTTTGCAATCACCCATCCACACCATTATCAACAGCTATACCAGTATTTATAGTAATTCAAGAGGTATAGAAACGACACCCATGGCCATGTCCCATAAGCCCATTACTTTCTAACAATTAAACCCCTTAGATATTTGGATAACCGCATGAATTTAATCTACCAAATCGTGTACTGCATTTAGGCCAATATTTGTAACCGTCCAATATTAAAAGAGTTAATCATGCTTTTACTCATGAAACACTAAATGGGATTTTTCATTTCCTCTTCCTGCTATGAAATTATGATAATTTATTTCCTTAACACGAGTCAACATAATGCAAATACGATTATAAATTGACAATTTTAATAAAGATATAAAATTTATAGATAGATTGTACTCCATTTACAAATCAGATTAACATTGTCATCACAATTCACGCATATACATTTGTCCTGAAACATTGCGTGGTAAATAAAACAAAACAAAAAAAACTAAAAAGTAACTAGATCCTAATTATTTAATGTAAACGACTTTTCAAAGTAGGCAATAATGTGAGTTAAATAAATAATTTTAATGCATGGAGTGCCGACGTGTACAGCTACCACGTCAGATGCTGCCGGTAGAGCCGTCAAATCGTTCCGTGTAGAAATTGTCCACGTCAGATCATGTCTGAGAAATTGCCATGTCACGTGGCCCCACAACATATCTCTCTTTTTTTCCAGATTTTTTTGTTTTATTTGATTTTTTTATTGTAGCAAATGGGTCCAATCTAATGCACCGCTGATCTCTCGATCCTCACAAAAATCTAGAATTTTTTCCACTGATTTTACAGGTGTCCAATAATAACTTTTTTTGTGTGGTGAACATAGCTGTTTTTTGTCCCAATGTCATGTAATTTGGTAATAGATCCAAGCTGTTACTTGTAAACTTGCATTATATTCCATTTTTTTTATCATTCCCGAGTCCAGACTACTTACATTATTTATATACATTATTTATATACATTATTTATATTTTTAGTAAAAATTTTATTCTCTCATTTATATTATTCGCTTTTATTTTTTATTCTCTTTTATAATTTATTCTTTTGTGCCAAAAAGAATGATGCAAATAGTTTAAGATGAATGAAATAATAAATCTTGTAATTAACAAATCAGTACTTGATCTAACAAAAGCACAAAATTAAAATAGGAGTATAAAGAAAGGTCTTCATAATTTTATCACAATTATTAGTGAAAAAAATACAAACATTTGACATTCCTCGTACCATACAATTCCCAATTCTGTAGAAGTTAGACTGAAGTATGGAGCAATAATATCAAATTAATTAGGTTTGGTTACACAATTAATTTGACAATATGAATGTTTTGGAACGTCACAATTAAGCTGAAATCTACCTTTAATAAAGCAATGATTGCGTATAATTTTATTATATGATCGGGATCAACGTAGTCACCAAAACATTGTTGCACACTTGTTCGATTTAGATAGATTTCCAATATATAATATTACTTGTATCAATTGTATTATTGCTGTCTTGGTATGACTTTATTATCGAGTTGAGGTGTTCGAGACTATATGAATACGACCGATATGTTGTACTAGTATTTTAATAATTTAGTTTCAGTATCATTTACTCATAATGGAGTTTCATACAACTGCTTCATTCACCTCTTAAAATGATTTTTTTGGTTAATCTCATAAAATTATAAACTTTTAATTTAGAAAATTGTTTTCTCTTAATAAGGCGAGACTCATTCTTTATTAACAATGTCTCAATCACGTTTTCTTTCTATCTTTCTCTTACTTTACTAATTATATATTAAAACACATATCCTTTTAACCGTTCATATATATCAAGAACATATGGAGTAATATTTATTGTCCGTGAAATTCCAATATTTTCTCTAAAATATAGAGAAATCTCATTGAAAGTAAAAATATGATGAATATACCTATTTAAAATAAGAAAACGGCAATAGTATAAACTAAAAGACCAGCATATAATTTTTCTTGTAAACCCATGATATAACACTTCTCTAGTCTAATATTCAAATCATATACTATAAGAGTTATATTAGTACACATTTTAAAAATTGATTTATTTCCTCAAGTCTATGATTTCTTATAAGTCTGTTCACATTCAAATTTAACTCGACTTTCATATCCAATTTCACATTAAAACGTTGAATTTTGTAATGCAATTCAGAGTAAAATGTATCTCCATCAAATATTTGAGTCAATCTCAAAAAATGTAAATTTTTTTAAAGGCATTGTTATGACTTATGATAGTGGGCTATTCAATTATTACATAATTTAGTACTAGTAGTATATTAAGCAATATATATGTGGGCTCCTAAGTCCTAATCGTCGCTATAGCGGACGCAGATCTCTAATCAAATAAATATTTATATGTGTAAAGCAGTTTAATTTTTTTTATGTTTAAATGTTATGTCTAATTTTATATACTTATAACATGATTTGTATAAAGGGCTAAGTGCTCTTAAACACAAAGTTTCACCAAATTTAGAACTTGCAATAGGATTAAAATTCTGCAACCACATACACAATATTTCAATCATATTAAATTTTTACATAGTTATCTCATGCTGAAGTGGACACATGAATTAAATGTGTATATGATTTAATCAATAGATGTATCAACACATGTATATTGAGTATTTACATCAATTCTAGACTTCAACTAATTATTGACAATGGTTTTCCACTTCCGCTGTTTATGATAATATTAGTTGGGAAATTGACAGTAGTAGTATAAAATCAGAATAACTGAAGGAATTATATTTTTTTATACGTTAAATTAGAATTAAATAAAGTTAATTACGCACAATAATATAAAGTATTATCTCTCGTAGCAATGATATATAAATATACTTTCAGAAAATGAAAAAATTATTGAAGAATAAGGTATTTTTTTGCACGAAATTCCTCCACGTTGCCAGCAATTTGTCTATACATGAAATGTTGTACCAAAAATTTATGAGTGTACACGTGTTATTTCCAATTGAGGATAGGATGCAGATGCAGAATTGCGATGGCACAACTCCGTAAGGCATAATAAGTTGCGTTGTACGTGTAAGTTGTAATCAATATTAATAGTAGTATGATTTTATTTTCCAATTGTATGAGATATCAATGATAGGAGTGAACGAAATGGCCTGTCAAAATGGACTCGATATCCAAATTTAAAAAAGTTGGATCATCAGATACCCAAATTCAAATTTTTTGGGTATCCGATCGGGATCGGGTAGTAAAAATTTTGGATTATCGGGTATCTGATAACTCGATACTCGATCGGGTACACCGAACTAGACCTGCCCAAGATTTATCGAACCGGCGGTTAAAACCGAAACCGTAACCGCTAGTTACGGTTCCGAATCGAAATCGTGACAATTTATCCTAACTGAAACCGTCGATTTTTGAACCGTGGTTTGGTTCAGGTTAAAAAAATTTCGAATCGAAACCATGTCGGAACCGTCGGTTCCGGGCGGTTCGAAACCGGAACTGCGAAAAACCGCCAGTTCGGAACCGAAACCGAAACCAGCGGTTTTGGAACCGGGACCGTAACCGCGAAACACCCTGGCGGTTCGGTTCCGATTCAAAAATTTCTAAAACTGGAACCGGCGGTTCCGAACCGTAACCGCCGGTTCATGAACCGTGGGCACCTCTATACCGAACTGTCCGATTTTTTTAAAAATTAATAAATTATATTTTTATTATTATTAAATGTAATTTATTTCTTAATTACATTTGAGTTAATACTTAATAGTTAGTGTATAAGATATGTAATTTCATTTCTTAATTACATTTTAATTTCATCGACTTGTGATATTTTGAATTTTGAATCTTTGATGATATTATTGTTAGATCTTGATTCTCATGAATTGTGATGGTTACTGTGGATGAATGATTGAACTTATGAATTATTGAATTGTGATGTTTGTTAGGGATGGATGTTTGAACTTATGAATTGTGATGGTTATTGATTTATTATGAATGGATGAAAGATGTTAATATGTTACTATAACTTATGAATTTTGTATTTTTCAAAGTTTGTAGTTATTTTCTCTTAAATTCGAATTACTATAAGAATTTTTTATATTTCTAAAAGTTTGTAGTTATTTTCTCTTGAATACTACTTCAACTTTGTATTAAATTCGAACTTAATAATATTAAATAAATTCTAAAATTTATTAGTTAATTTTCCAAAAAAAAAAAACAAAAAACAAAGTCACAATCAAGACTAGATACCCGATTTTTCGGGACTGGATACCCGAATCGGGTATCCGAAATCAAATTCAGGTCGTGTATCGAGTATTGGATTTTGAGAATTTCGGGACCGGGTATCCGCGGATACCTGATTTGACAGGCCTAACGAAATCGAATTTAAATGAATTATTAAGTTAAACTTAACTATAGTTTGTTCGGTTTGATACGTTTATTCCGGTTCGAATTTTCTTGAGTATATGTTTCGTTTTCTTTGGTTTATTCATTTTCTTCTGTATAATTATTTCGATTTGGTTCCGTTTAGGTTATATTTAAGCTTGATTCCATTTTCTTAATTACAACAAAATTTATTATTCTTCTTTTTTGGCAGTGAATGGATGTTCTCCGTTTGATATGAATTCGCTGTGTAATACTACTACTATTTTTTTTTTGTATATAACTATATTTTGACTAATGTATTCTTTTGGATATAGATAAATGAATTAGTATTCAACCATTAGAATCATAGAAATTAAAAAAAAAAAAGTATCTATATAAATAAATTATACAATACTTATGAACATTGCGCATCAATTTCTCAATTACAGATAATGTTTCATTTTGTATTATTGCCTGACATATATGATATACCATCTATTTGTCGAAAATATAGAAGATGAAATGTGATATATCTTCATAGTCATATCAGTGATAAACACTTCACAAATCGGGGACAAGGAAGAAAATTATACAAGGTTCATCAATAATATAATTATCTCATGCATTTACCACTAACGATTTAATTACGGTGAAAAATCATCTCTGTCTTCCTAATTTGTGGAGGATTCTTTTAACAGACAAACTTATGGTGATTTATCAACTAAAGGTCTCAAATCTCAATGCATGCACGATCACTACACATGTCTAAATTAATAATGATAACACAATATAACGATGATGAAGTTTAAATAATACTACTATGACAAGAATCTTTTTCTTCATCTAAAAAAGAATCTCAAATAAGTAATCATAATTATTTTATATCGCAATAATTAATGTTGTTTGAGGGTGAAACCGATGTTTTATACTCCTATCATTCAATGATATTAACAAGATTGTTTAATCTCTTTCTCTACATCACTGAAATTAAAAAAAAGAACTATTATATATATTGTGGTCTCGTGTCCTAATCTTGATTGCGTAGGCTTCGATAATGAACTAAAGAATTTTGCATTAATTTCTGTATTTGATTAATTGAACTAATGGAACATTAGTTTATTTTTTTTATAATAATAATAATATGAAAGTCCATCAACAACATACACGTTAAATAAGCTAAGTATAATAAAATTTTATTAAGCCTTGTAACTAAGTTCTTAAACATAGATCCGACATAAACAATCTTAATTTGCAGATTTCTTGGATTAGTTGTCGATATGCATAAAATTCTTCGCTGTCAAATTCAGTGAAATTTAATTAATTCCACAATCATTAGACTATTTGGCCCACAATTTGTAGTTTTGTACACATGTAACACACCTCGAATCTTGGCTCAAACCCAAATCTAATTCTTGACTAAATCATATCGCACCTACACATCTCACACCACCTAATTTATTTAATTTTTTTTCAAAAAAATCATCAAATTCAAGGAAAAAAAAATTATTGAAGAAAAAACTGAAATGGAGAAACCACTCTTCAAAGTCCAATGCATATAAGGCAAAACTATATGGAATAAAATAAAAAAATTGAATTATCATATGAGTAAACGTGATTAGATATAATTCAAAAAACTGTATGTTATGTGACTGATGTCGAATAAATGAAATCAATGATACACGATTGCATTTTTCGTGGATGTTATGTAATGAGTTATGTCTAATAAATGAGATTAATGATGCACGATTGAATTGTGGTAATCAAGGGACCTATAACAATAATTGTAAAAATTATTTTAGATATCTCAATAAAAAACAAAATGAGAAGATAGTCATCCGTATTTATTGATGGAGCTTTGTAGTATTCCATCTACTACGATCATTATACATTCATGCCACGTATTTCTGTCAAATTGACATAAATTATTGCACGAACTAATTATTTAAATGCATATGTACAAAAAACTGAAGATATTCTTGTCCCCAATTGTACTTGAATTCTGCCTACAAATTTTGTGGTTGTGAAAAGTCATGAGATTATGCATATTTTGTGTTCCTCCAAAATCATTAATCGTTATTTCTTTTGCGTTTTTCTCCAGAGCCCTCAAATTTTCCAATAAGCTAAGCTCGTTGTCTTTCCTCGGGGGAGGATCCCCTGCTGTGGGGATAAACACAGCACCAAATGCCGTGGCATGAAACGGCGTAATTTTACTTTCATTAATAATCTCAACAGCAATTTTGTTCTCAATTGATTTGATTTAATAATAGCTAATTCATTTCCTCTTTTCTATGTACATATTGTACTGATTAGTTTTTTGTTCAACCTTTTTCTATTGCTTAAGTATTAGTTTTCTCATATACATCAATTTCTATCACCCATAATTTCATTCTCATACTTAATTCATGCAATTTTTTCTTTATTAACTTTTTTCCTTTTCTTCTTTTTATCTGTACATATTATACAGAATATCTTTCTTCATATTTTTTTGCTAATACTATCAACCGAGACCATGTTCCCTCATATTATAAATCAAGGTTAAAAAACAATACTCCTCCGTACTTTTTGAATGACACGAGTTTGAATGTAGAATTGGGTAAAGTAAGAGAGAAGAAAAAAGTAAGAGAAAAGTAGTGTTAGTGGAATGCAGGATTCATATTATTAATAAGAGAGAAGGGGAAAAACTTTCATTTTTCGAATGTGCCATATTTTTCGCAGACAACCAAAAATGACAAATGTGCCCTACCTTTCGTGGACGGGGAGAGTATTACCTAATTAATAGTTGACACTAGATAATAGATAGTATAAAATAATACTCCTACTTAGTGAGTGCCTAAATTAAAATATACTCTCTCCATCCCATAAAAATATGTGCATTTTTTATGTTCATTCGTCTCATAAAAATATTGGCATTTCCAATTATGAAAAATTATCCCAATTTATTACTCATATATATCGAGTTATTTACAACTTATATCACCATTAAAATATACTCTCTCCGTCTCATAAAAATATGTGCACTTTTCATTTTCGCTCGCCCAATAAAAATATGGTATGGAAAGTTATTCCAATTTATTACTCATATATATCAAGTTATTTTCGTTCATCCCCACCATCATTCATGTTTGTATGTACAGTAGATGATGTTATAAGTTATCTCCTTGATATTTTTATGAGATGGAGATAGTACAATTGAAACTCAATTGAAATATGTCCATCACCAACATATAAAATTTGATCAAATGGTGACTACATGAAAAACGAAAAATATAAATCACAATTGATTACAAATAATTTCAAAAAGATTTACTTTAAGAAAGTAAATTAAGTGGAAAAAAATTATGAAACAGTAATATTAAGCAATAGAAAAAGTTTGAACAAAAAGTTGACCAGTATAATATGTATATATAACAGAGGAAGGAAATGAATTAATTATTATTAAATTGAATCAGAGAACAAAATTGCCGCTGAGATTAGTAATGAAAGTAAAACTACGCCGTTTCATGCCATAACATTTGGTGCTGTTTTTATGATAAGGATCCATGTATTTTATAATCCATTTTCCAAGGATTACCCATTTATGATGCTTGATCTAACTATTTTTGTAAGATTGATTTTCAATTTATCAATAAAACAAAGGATAAGGTAGACCCAACCACAAAAGTTGAATCTAAACAAGAATGGATGGAAGATTAGGAATGGAAAGCATGTGTATAATGATGAGATAAAAGAGTTATGACCATAGGACCTTGACTAAAAGAATGGAAACAACCCTAGGTAACTTTCAATAGCTTTATCACCCCTTGGCTCCACTACTCAATGGATACACCCCATTGATGCATATCTTTACTTGAATCAATCTATGAAATTGAGACAAGCAACCTTCAAGGAAGGAATTGGATACATTTCTCAAAGAGGAAAAACTCACAAAGGAGATATCTTAATCACAATCTTATCTAGAATGAAAAATGACATCAAAAGATATTTATACTAAGGGTCCAAAATGTGGGAAAAGGCCCACAAAATCTAAGTCTCGGGTGATTCACCCGAATTGCAGGGTGCAAAACACCCGCCCGAGTGTTCTCTCTGGACTCGCTCGCCAGTTCTGCGCGACTTCTGTAAAACCGCCATAACTCCCTCATTCGGACTCCGATTGAGATGTGCAAGATACCCACGTGAAGCTGTTTCCAAGACGAAGACTATGGTGGTAGTTTCATAGTTTTCGGATATCATCTCGATAGGACGATTTTTGGTTGAATCCAGCTGTAGTTGAAATCCTTGACGCACGACTTCCATGATCGTATCATCCTCCCCTTCTTGGAAAGGATTTGTCCTCAAATCCAAGCCTTCTCTATCCCTCACATCCTCGGGAGACCCTCTAGCTTTATTGAATCCTTAGTATGTCTTCACTCTCTTCCTTGGACCCCAATCAATCCATGGCTCACATCGAGGTGAAGATACTTGATGTCTAGCACTCATGGTTATATCATTCTCCCCTTCTTGGAAAGGATTTGCCCTCAAATCCGGATTTCGCACACCTATGAAATGGAAAAAGAGCAAATCAAATATCAAAGTATGATGAAAAGGATTAAGACCACTAACGGCTCTTAGAGACAATACTACACCAAAGACGTTGTATGGACCTCCAAATTCATGTTCCCTCAAGCTCAAGGCCAAGTCACAATAAATATGAGAACACAAATTAATGAATCCTTTCATGTACAAATTCCACCCATAAGGAATCAAGACAAACTCATCAAGATACCCTTCATACCAAAACTCAAACAATCTCACAATATAGGTACAAGATGTGAGTGCAAATAAACATAGGCACTCCTTCACAATGTAGTCCCAAAGAAAGCCATTAGATATAAAGTTCTTCACAAATAGACCATAAAACATCCCAACCCCATTGAATGGTTTGATGGACATGCAATAAAAGCAACCAACATGCCAAAACACACATGCCCCAAGCACCTTGTTTCTATTTGGCTCGATCATTCCCATACAAATGATGCCCAAATTATTGAACATCTTGACAAAAGATCTGGCATTCTCATCAAGACTAGGCATATACAAGAAAGGGTCCTCATATGGTGCAAAATGGAAAGTTATCAAGAGAGGTCTAAGCACAAATATTTTATTCTCACGCTCATGCAACGGACAATCATTTTCAATCATTAACACACCACTCTTGCTCAAATAAGAAGTTCTCTTCCACAAATTGACAAACTCTTGGTCAAAATATAGAGGTGGTTCATCACAACACACATCAAGTTTGCAAGAAGGATTATCATTCAACAAACAAAGTTCATCCCAATGTATTTCACTCACTTGCTTCAACAATTTCAAAAAGTGGTCAAAAGTATATGCACAATGTATCCATAAATCTTTATTCTCCACATGGATCATAATAAGCACAACATCATGCATATGTAACTTGTGTAAAGTCATAATACGCATCATAAGATTTTTATCAAAATATGCCTTACACAATTCCTCCAACAATATAAAAACAAGACCACAATTATGGGAACAATGCAATTTTATGCCCATATTCACAACATCATTCTCAAGAGACATATGAGTGGAAAAATCCTTCACAAAACGGCCATAGAACACTCCAATCTCATTGAAGGGTTTAACCACCTTGAAATGAAAACATAGCAAACACCAAGTTCTAAAGTCACTATCCATGTCACTCCTCTTGGTCCTACTATTCTCAGCCGCACACTCATGAAGCTCAAAATTACCAACAAATGAAAACTTAGGCATCTTAGCATAAAAGGAAGACACTCCAACATTCAAGGTAGAATCCATAAGAGAAATGTCATGTCTCTCAATGCTTGGGCTTATCAAGAAAGGATCAATATATGGTGCAAAGGTAGATTTAGCATTGAAAGATTCAAGCTCATGAGACCACTTTTTACACAAGTCATCAATAACAAATCTATCAACACAAAGAGACTTCTCTAGTGTAATCATATGCAAGGGAGCATCACAAGGAGACAAGGATAGTGCACTTGAACCTTGGGCAAGGAGTTCATCCACTTGCCCTTGTTCCTCTTGGTCCTTCTCCGGGGGCATAGTTTCCAAGCCATGTGCAATTTGATACTTCACTTCCATGTCTTTAATTAAATTTCCTACACATTCATCAACACAAAAAGACATAGAAGAAGTGTTTGTGGGTAAGAGCTTATTTTCCTCACCAAGGGCAAGAGGCAAAAGATCATTTGGTGCCCACCCAAGATTGGCCTTAGAATCTAACAAGCACCCTTTACTCACTTGTGCTTGTGGTTTTTCTCTCATTTGATATTTTTCTTTTCTCTCACCCCCACCACTCTCTCTTGACTTTTGCACCACACACTCTTGTCTTTTATCACGCTCTCTTGGCTTTTTAGACTCACGTTCACTCTCAAGCCTTTTCTCTCTCTCTCGTTGTTTTTTTCTGCTAATTTAGTTTAAGCTCATCGAAGAGGAGACATTTCCATATGCATCATGAGGCTTATGTGAGAAATGGAAAGAAGAGGATGTAGTCAAATGACTTGATGAGTTACCTCTTTGGTTCGTGTCAACACCACCATGTAGGTAGGTAGGCCTCAATCGAGCTCTATATGAGACTTCTTCTTCAATTGGTCTCTCAAACCCCTTATGGCTAACGTGATCTCTCACCCTCCTAGAATGCCACTCTCTATGAGACTTTGGAACTCGTTCCCCACGAATTCCCCTATCAAGTCCATTTTCATGGTACCTTGATTCATAGTCACCTCTATCATCATCATAGAGCCCAACTCTCCCTTGTTGATTGCCCATCCCAAATCTACCATAGCCTCCATTCTCATCCCGATTTGCTATATTCCCTCCTTCAATTTCCCCACAAGACTCCACCCCTCCATGTTGGTTTCCTACCCCAAAACGACCATACTCCTCATTTCCTCTTCCAAACCGCCTATTGGCTCCATTACCCCTCGACACTACATGTTCTATGCCGGAAGCTTTGAGATGTAGATGGTCACTTTTAGGAGTGACAGATCTTGTTGCACGAACGTCCTTTAAGGCTCCAACCAATGTGTTTTGATTGGATTTCCATCGGGTCTCGAACTCCTTCCTCCGGGCATCCATCCGGGCATCCCATTCTCTCATCTCTTGTTTGAGATCACGACTAAAATCTTCCATCATTTGGGACATCATGCTCACTAGATCCCCTTTGGGTTTGGAATTACTTGAGCCCACGCCCTTCTCGACTTCCTCCTCGTGGATGTCCACCATTTTGTTGGATCGAGTCATAGGAAGCATCAAAGTTTCCTACAAACACAAAAATAAAAACTAGGGACTAGTCTTAAAGATTAGTAAAATTAAGAAAGAGAGATTTAAGAAGCTAACTCACCCCAATGTAGTATCCCAACACCCCCCCCCCCCCCCCCAAGTCACTCACCAATGTCACTCGGTAGGTTTAGAATATAGTGGGGCTAGTATCACACACTCTCGATCCAATTCCCACTCGTTGGCGCCCGGACAACTCAATCAAGGTATACACCTCAAGAACATATGGACACCAAGTAGTAAATACCAAAGTAATAATGATTAAACATATGAAAGCAAGGAAAACTAGGCCTAGAGGAAACACACACACTAACGAACACAAGACATGGGATGAAGCTTTTTGCTGAAATCTGGCTGATCTTTATGATTTTTTTTGGTATTGATCCCCGCGCCCAATTTAGATGAATTTTGGTGGATAGATTCCCAAACAAGTCTAGATCATGGAAAAAATAGCCATATATAGTCAGATTTGATAATTTGTTAGGTTTTGTATGGTTTTCCCCAACTATGCCAAAACAGGGCAATGATGTTAATCTCCACAGTTAACTAGGCAAACGAAGGAATTTTTTGATGAAATTTTGCAGGTAGCTAGGTCAAATAACATAGATCATACACACCAAATTTCAGATTAATCTAAGCACAATTGATCAATCCGATCATCCCAACAAAAACAGAATCAAAACAAAGAACAAAAGGAAAAATAACCCAACCCAAAGCAACAATAGATCAAACACCTAGTGGGTACTAGGATCTAGATACCAAATGATAAGGATCCATGTATTTTATGATCCATTTCCCAAGGATTACCCATTTATGATGCTTGATCTAACTATTTTTGTGAGATTGATTTTCAATTTATCAATAAAACAAAGGATAAGGTAGACCCAACCACAAAAGTTGAATCTAAACAAGAATGGATGGAAGATTAGGAATGGAAAGCATGTGTATAATGATGAGATAAAAGAGTTATGACCATAGGACCTTGACCAAAAGAATGGAAACAACCCTAGGCAACTTTCAATAGCTCTATCACCCCTTGGCTCTACTACTCAATGGATACACCCCATTGATGCATACCTCTACTTGAATCAATCTATGAAATTGAGACAAGCAACCTTCAAGGAAGGAATTGGATACATTCCTCAAAGAGGAAAAACTCACAAAGGAGATATCTTAATCACAATCTTATCTAGAATGAAAAATGACATCAAAAGATATTTATACTAAGGGTCCAAAATATGGAAAAAGGCCCACAAAATCTAAGTCTCGGGTGATTCACCCGGTCGGGTGAATTGCAGGGTGCAAAACACCCGCCCGGGTGTTCTCTCTGGACTCGCTCGCCAGTTCTGCGCGACTTCTGTAAAACCTCCATAACTCTCTCATTCGGACTCCGATTAGTGCAAGATACCCACGCGAAGCTGTTTCCAAGACGAAGACTATGGTGGTAGTTTCATAGCTTTCAGATATCATCTCGATAGGACGGTTTCTGGTTGAATCCAGCTGTAGTTGAAATCCTTGACGCACGGCTTCCATGATCGTATCAGTTTATCCCCACAGCAGGGGATCCTCTCCCCCCTTCCGAAGACGTGTTCGCAAATTCAAGGTAAAATGAGCCTTGAATGGATGAAGTAGTTTTTTTTTTTTTTGAATGGAGTATATATTGCTCATCCTCGTTTTGTAGAGAGCACCCTGTGGCAGAATGATCTGTTAGTGTGTTACACATACTTAGAGTTGGTTTGTTTTTTGGGTTTAGATAGGAATGATCAACTGTATCTTGATAATTTGGTTAAGATAATAGAGCTCATAGTTGCTCTTGTAGATTGATGAATTCATCTATTGCTGACTAATCGTAAATTCCTACTTTTGATAGGCTTGCTGGTATGCAAGAGCTGCAGAGGGGGGATATGTGCATGCTATGTACTCCATAATACATGCAGTTCTATTCTACTCACTCGGTGAAGGATTGAAACAATCTGATTTGTTGGCTAGAAAATGGATGAGGGAGCTGACGACGGCCATAGCAAAGCTCAATCAGAGCCATGCTTCTTGCTGACAAATGCCACTCTTTAGCTTAGTTTTGTTGAGGACGAATAGTGAAATGAACTGATTCAGTAATTTTAGAGTTAACCCAATGGAATCTACTCGATAAAATTATTTCCCTAAATAAATTCTTAGGACAGGCTGGTGGGGACACTGTCCCTCTTAAATACCAGACTCCTAACAGAATGTATCAATCGGTGTATTTATCACAATATAAAAACATCCAAAAGAACTTCTTCATCGTCTCTTGCATCATCCACGCACGATTTCCACTCATTATTGTAATACCTAATTGAGCATGTTCACATCAATATGACAATAGCACACAATCAAATATGTCTAAATAAATACTATCATTGTAATTCCAAAATTGAGCAACTTCCTGTGTGCGGACGTTTGTACACACACCACACAAATCAGAGAAGTACAGCAAACCTAAAGATTGAGATCTTGAAAATGCAAGGGGGCTAGCAAGATTTGATCCAGAACATTTTTCAGAAGAGTGGCTTCCACAAATTTGAGGATTTCCCTGAATATTACGACATAGTACTAATTACTTAGGGCATGGAACTTAAAAAAGTAACAAATGCAAGAATCAAAAATAATTTGCACTGAATTCTTACATGCATGCATAAATCAAGGTTTGCCTTAATATGACAGTAACATTAGTATCAAAGTAATGTAAAAGTGGGCAATCTAAAATTAACTCCTGAAATATTTCAACCAAAATTCACTTGTTAGATTTGGGAAGCAATGTAAACATGCCTAAAAGAAGCCCTCTTTAGTTGCAAAATAGTTCTACGCCTCTACCAACGGGCTCTACAAGATCAGTCAGCACCAAAATTATTTAAATGTTACAAAGCCTCAACTAACTATAATCTAATGAGCTTTCATTTCCAAGCAATTGAGAAAAATAGCTACTTAAACTTGAACTAATTGGGACATTTATAGAGCCAAGGACAGAGAGGCACAGACCCACTCAAGTTATTGTCCAAGCAAACAAAAACAAATTCATGAAAAATAGAAACAACGTAACAATTGACAACAATACAATTGGTATGCTACCTAAATTAGTAACCATGCATGAGACATAGATTAATTTTTCAAAGTTTCCAAGTAATTTTTTTCAAATAACTAAAGTAATAAACATGTGACAAAGATTTGTAGAACATGTATGCCAGTCAATTGATTAGAAGAACACAGCCTGACTGACATCATCTAATCTAATAAAGGAGTTACATTAGCTATATCTCAAATCAATTTTCTAGCCAATATTGTGCAAGTCCACTAAATTAAAAAAGTAAACTGATCCAAAACAACTTTCTTTTAAACCATCCACTAAATTAAAAATGGAATACATAGTCACTGAACACTGTGCATTCTACATTAGCTTGATCTCAGTTCAATTTTCTAATCAATACATATGTGCATTTCAAAAAAGGAAAGTGATGAGATATATGTATTTAAAAAGATTAATTTGCATAATGGAAAATAATTGACTTGCTCTGTGCTTTGATATTCATTAGTTTAATAAAGTGAAGCTATTCACAGTTATTCGTTGCTTCAAAGGAATGGTTTGAGTGTATTAGAACCACCTACTGGAAATGAAGAAGACAATGAAGGCAAACTAAGTAGCTTGAAAAGGGTAAAATTTCAAACATCAACAGAAACAGCAAAATTTGTTCGAATTCCAATATAAATCTTAATTCAACTCAAGTTAGAAATTTAGGATATGATACAGCTGCAACTGAAGAGCACTACTTCTGAAAAGCATCAGAATTTTTTCCAAACAATTGAGACTTATATAACTGTCAAACAACACTATCAAGGCTTATGATGCAGCTACATTTCTAAAATTATCACAACTATTTCCATAATTTAATCCAAACAACAAACTCATCATTTGTGGATCTCAATGGTGGTGCACAAAATATTAAATAATAAACAGAAAACTCGCGCTACCTTCTTCTCGCCATGGAAGTTGCCGATCTCAGTGGCAGTGCCGCTACCGGTGATGGATGCTAAAGAGGGAAAGTACCAGAGATTCCAGAAAGCTCGCATAACTGCCATTTCAATCTGCTCAATTGTGAAAATTTACACCAAGCTGGAGACGGTGACCAGGTGGTTCAGGATAGGAGAATCACCCCGGTGACATGGCGTGGAGAGAGCAATTGACGGAGGAAATGGGGAAAGTGAGAGAAATTAGGGCGGAGCAATGGTCTAAATATATTGCAAATTGAAAAGATATATGCTAAGCACCGGAGTAATCGAGGCGGAGGTCGAGCTCGGCTGCAATGGTGGTGGCGTCTCAATTTTAGATTCTAAGCTGCAATGGTGGTGTCTTAGCATTAGAGAGATGTAATTAAAAATATTACTGCAATTTTGATTAATTATTCACTAAGAATAAAATAAATGCAGTGTTGGAATTATATTCTCAACTATTTTGAATTAGAAAAAATCAAAACTAAAATAAAACCAAAGATAAAATAAAATTTAGTGTTAGAATTATTTCTGTCTCTAAAATTGAAATTAAATAAAGTAAAAAGTATAGTTAATGGCGAAAAAAGGTCTGCCACTAATTATAAAATTACTGAATTAAACCAAAAATAAAATAAAATTTAGTGTCAGAATAATTTCTGTCTGTAAATTGAAATTAAATTTTTTTCTGAAATATAGTTAAAGATGAAAAAATTCTGACGCAAAATAAAAAAATAATAAATTATAGCTAAAATAAAAATGAAATTAGTGTCAGGAATATTTCGGTGTCTAAATTGAAATGAAATACTCCCTCCGTTCCCTTATAGTTGAGGCGAAACTTTTTGGTATGAAGTTTAAGAAATGAATGTTGAGTGTGTTAAATAAATAGATAAAAAAGCAAAAAAAGAGAAAAAGGTAGAGAGAATAAAGTAAAAAGTGAATAAAGTATAGAGAATAAAGTAAGAGAGAGTAAAGTAAGAAAGATGAAAAAGTTACTATAAATGGAAATGACTCAACTATGAGGGAATTTCCCGAAATGGAAAAATGACTCAACTATGAAGGAACGAATGGAGTAAATTTTAAATATAGTTATTGATGGAAAAGTTTTGCCATTAAATTAAAATTGCAAAAACTAAAATAAAAATTAAATGAAAAATATATACTGACAGCATCTTCCATCACTATGATAAAAATATAATGTTATTATTTTCAGATACTCATTTCGCCACTAGTTCCGCCAATAATTAGAGAAGGATAACTGTCCGTCACTAATTCCGTCCGTAAATCACGCCTTTTTTTTTAGTGGATGCACTTACACAGGTCTACTATATTTCCAAATACTCTTACATAGTACTTTGGCAGGCCCACAAATTACTCAGAGGAAATTAACCAAAATAAGGAATTAGTTAACCAAATCAAAATGCAATTTTTAGGATGTATACAAAATAAATGCACGGTTCCTAGAGTGAGATATTGTACCGAATTTTCAACAAATTCAAAGATATTAGACAAAAATAATAAATTCATGGAGTGACTAATAAACTTAAATTTCCTAGCATGTTTGTCCATTATTCTAGGTGGTTTAGATAGACCACAAAGAATTCATGATATTAGACAAAAATAATAAATTTATGGCCCGACTAATAACCATAAATTTCCTTGCCTGTTTGTTGACAAAGTATTAGATGTAAGTTGTACCATAACAAAGATTCGAATCGATTAGTTATATATGCAACATATCAATAAGGAGTAATGACAAATTAATCTGACCTAACTTCACATTCCTCCACCTATTAAACTAATTTTCCTAACACTGAATTTAGAGTAAAATAAAGTAAATCAATTAGTAGTATTATTCTTATAATCTCTACACAAATATAGGGAGTAATTAAATTGAATTTAGTGTTTCCGGTATTAAATGATCATTTAAAGGACATGAAAAATAAAAATGAAGTTAGGTATATCAATTATTTTTCACTTTTCACCTGTCCAAAAACCGCCTGCAACACGCGGCTGAGCTGAGCCGCTTCCAGCTCCTTCCCCAACGGCACCGTCCCTGACAAACCATCATAATCGAGCTCAGGTCGAAGTTATCCACCAGCGGAATTATTAGTGACATAGATGTTTCATATTTTTATTAGTGTGACGGTAGAATGTGTCTCAGAATTATTTCACCTACTGACATAGATCAATTATGTCTTGAACTAGTCTTTTCAAGTGATGTTTCAAAGCTAATAAAGATGATTTTTATATTTAGTGAATTCTATGTAATTTAAGACTGAAATAGTGTTGCACATATTATTATCACTGAATCTTTTATGATAATAAAATAGTCATTTTCAGCCATAATTCAATGTGCCCTTGCCCATTAAATGAGTCACACAGAAAATTCTACCAACAAATCAAACACTACATTGGGCCATAAAATGCACTATGAATGCCCCTATCTACCAATTCAAACACACCCTTATTTTATAAATAATAACCCTCTCAATCTCAACTCTTCTTTGTAGTGCATAGATATCTCCTCTGCCACAACCGGAAATTGAAGATGTACGGAACAATATCCGATGAGAAGACGGTTGACGTACTGGCAACCGAAGTGTGGAAGATATACGGCACTCTCCAGTTCCCCAAATTGGTGATGGAAGCCTTCCCCGACCTCTTCAATCGGATCAACGTCGTCCAAGGCGACGGCGGTGCCGGAACCATTCTCGAGATGTTTTTCCATCCAGGTACCATCCACATTCAATTCAATTAAATTCCGCTAGATTTATGTAATTGTCCTAATTAATTTAATTAATTAATTGAGCAGGGACGGGAGGGGGATTGAAGTCGCAAAAGGAGAAATTCATGGTGGTGGATCACGAGAAGCGTGTGAAGGTGACAGTTTGACAGAGGTTGTGGAAGATGGATATCTGGATTTAGGGTTCACGCTGTATCGTATGAGATTCGAAGTGATAGAGGTGGAGGGAAACGAGAAGCAATGTATAACTCGATTTACGATCGAGTACGAGCTCAAAGAGGAAGCTGCAGCGAATGTTGCACTCGTTTCCATTCAACCATTCACTGACCTCGTGCAGTTCATTGCTCAGTATTTGCTCCGCAACAATGATAATTGATCTACTATTAGCCGCAACAATGACATTGATCTACTATTAACTTGGGACCGTGTGTTTTACTTTCATGTTTACTAAAATAAATTTCTATCCTCCTACTATATATCTCTGTATTGTGTTTTACTTTCATGTTTACTAAAATAAATTTCTATCCTTCTACTATATATCTATGTATTTCATTTTTTCTTTTCCATGCTTTTAATAACAACAATCAATATGAATCTTCATATTTTATCAATTCATAACTATGAAATCTTGAAAAGCCGCCACAAGAAAATCCTACTCCCATTGTTAGCTATTAAAAATCACATTTTATCCGCCACAAATTTTAAAAAGTGTTAATTGAAAGTTAATTGAAAAAGTTAAATGAATGTGAGTCATACTCTTTGTTAAGCTCGGATTGTTCACTATTTTAGGACCTTTATTTAGTCATTTTGAGTATCAATGTTGCATTACATGTCCAATAATTGCATATTTTATCTATTTTGGTATTTTGACGTGTTTTGTGAGAAATGTGTAAATTAGAGTATAAAATGATAGCTAAAAGTCGAAGATAGAAATCTGGAGTATTCAACCCGCCTAGCGGTCCGCTGCAACTCAGCCAACGACCGCTGAACAGGTAGCGATCCGCTTTGGGAAAGTTGTACTATAGAACAAACTCTCAATGCTGATTTAAAACAGATGGGCCATAGCAAAATTTCTTCACCTACACACGCATTAATCTTCCTTGCCCCCACCCCACAAAATCAGTCGAGGGCTCGGGGCCTGCTTGTAGCCTGTCTTCATATTAGCTTTTCTATGTATTCTCATCTCATGAATACCAATCTCATCGTCCATATCCATGAATATATTATTGTGGGACTGGACGATATAATAATTTAAAAAATGACTTAAATGACATGAACAATACCATTAAAAATCCATAATCTGGTTCTAAATTTGTATATTGATAATCGTTTATATTAGATTAAAACTTTTTATTAAAATAGGTTTAGTAAATTAGGAAAGCAAATTACTTTCTAGTATTTTTTTTATTTGCCACAATGATATTACACATCATGAAGATAATACAATAATATTCTTTTTAAGTCGTTTGAAAATATTCACATTTTTTATTTTAGACTTGTACTATCCATTTGTTAGATCTACTGTAATAAGTTAAAAGATGTTATTGAATCAAACAATATAGTTATACTAACTTTTTTTTATTGATATTTACATTCATCATTATTAAGAAAAGGTAATAGTAATAAACAAATCTTAAATACTCTTATTACAAGGCAGGCCTCTGTATGTGTTAAAAAGACAAAGGCCCAAAGCCCAGTTACAAGAAAACTGGGAAGAGAAGCAACATTGAGGGGTCGGCAACTGGAGATGTCGTTTCCCGGTGGACGCCGACGGTAGGGTCGGCTAACCCCTCACTAAATCCCTAGCTCTGCCTAGACCAGGAGAAGGAGAAGTAAGGGGTGAGGGTCCTCTGCATAAAAAAAGAAAGACATGACGGTGGTTTTTGCATTTTATTAAGGGGTGACCAAAATATTCAAAATCTGAATCAAATTGCAATTTGAAATTTAACTCGGATTTTTTGGAATTTTCAGATCAAATTTTGTAAAAAATTCGGATGTTTGAATCCGATATTTAATATCCGAAATAATACTATACAAAATAAAAATATAATACTATAAACCTAACATATTTAAAATTTTACCGTTGAACAATTCTAAGGGTATTTCACATGAGAATTTTGGATTTTGGTATTGGATTTTCAAAGTTTTGGTATTGAATTTTCAAATTTCCATATACCGACTATATTTTTATGGATTTCGTAGTTTGGATTTTGAAATTTCAGACAATTTAGATCAGATCGGAATCATTTTCATGAAATTTTGAGTTTTCAGAACAAATTATGCAAAAATCAATTCGAAATCCGAAATCTGAAGAGCAGAACTTCTGAAAAGCTTCAAAAAAAATTTCCAAACAATTGAGACTTATATAACTGCCATACAACAAACTCACCAACACTATCAAGGCTTATGATGCAGCTACGAACACTTAAGAGCATCCGCAATGGTGCTTAGGCCAGCCATAGGCCAGCTATTCTCTCCCCTGTCACGTCAGCAACACTAAAAAATCCACCTGCCACATCAGATTTAGGCCAGCCATAGGCCAGCCGCAATAAAAACAATTCAAAATATACTACATTTACGGAATTAAAATTACGATTAAAATACGGAATTAAATTTACGATACATATACGGGAAAATTCATTAATTGCATTTAAAAAAGTTACATAGATAAAAAAAAATTACATGCATAAATAAAGAAAAAAAACTATCGCCGTGCAATCCTCCGTGCCCACAACTCTTCAATTATATCCTTTTGGAGTTGAATATAAGCATCCACTTGGCGCATGTTGGCAAATTCCTGAAGGCGGCCGGCTTCATCGAGAGGTACCCCACGTCGTACACTAGGGGTGGCCGTTCCGTGGCTTGGACCGGCTTCATCGTCACTGACCCAACTAGTCAGTTGTACGCCTTCGTCTTCGACGATCATGTTGTGCAGGATAATGCAGGCGTACATTATCTGGGAAACACATCCGACCTCCCACAAACGCGTTGGACCCTTAATTGCCGCCCATCGAGACTGGAGCACACCAAATGCGCACTCCACGTCCTTGCGCGCCGACTCCTGTCGTTGCGCAAAGTAGGCCTTCTTTTCATCACTTGTTTGTCGGATCGTCTTCACAAAGACCGGCCACCGAGGGTATATCCCATCCGCCAAGTAGTAGCCCATATCATGCCGGTTGCCGTTGGCCACAAAAGAGACGGCTGGACCGACGCCCTGGCACTTCTCGTTGAAGAGGGGAGACGAGTTCAGGACGTTGAGGTCGTTGTTCGACCCAGCTACCCCAAAATACGCATGTCAGATCCACAACGTGGGGTTCTTTGACTTGTAGCCGGTCGTGTAGGCCCCCTTCCAGGCAGTCGGACAGTTCTTCCACTCCCAATGCATACAGTCTATGCTGCCTAACATCCCGGGGAACCCATGCTTCTCCCCGTGCATCTGCATCAAATTCTGACAATCTTCGGGAGTAGGGCTTCGAAGGTACTGCTCACCGTAAATGCTGATCACGCCCCCTGATAAGGCTCATTTCATGCATTGGTTTTGGGTTAAAATTATATGCTTTTGGGGGAGATAATGCACAAATTTTGAGCTTAAATGTGCAGAAATCTGCTGGATCCGGGAGTTTGTGTAAATTGACCTGGCAGATGCAAAATAGCTGATTTTGAAGTAAAATACCAGAAGTCGTCGCTCGGACCTAGGAGAATCAGGAAGTTGACGACAGGAGTAGAAATGGAGCAAAAGCGCAGAAAAAGTCATCTACCTGGTCAAGGAGACAAAATGACAGAATGGAGCTGAAGCGCAGAAAAAGTCATCTACCTGGTCAAGGAGACATAATGGCGTAATGGAGGTGAAGCGCAGAAAAAGTCATCTACCTGGTCAAGGAGACAGAATGGCGTGCTGACATGAAGATCCTCAATTATTGCAAGGGTAAAATGGTCAAATACCGACAAGAAGTTGCCTTAGGGTTGAAGTTAGAGCCACTCTATAAATAGAAGCTTTCCACAATGAAGAGGGGGCGCTTAACGCTATCGTAGTTTAGGTAGGAAGCTCTCATAGGCGCTTAACGCCACCGCTCTCTTAGTTTAGTTAGATAGTTTGTTGCTTTCTTAGCTTAGTTCAATGGTTTCATCGGAGGAATTGACGACTTCACCGTTGGATCTCGACCCATTTCCAGTTTTATGAAGCTTTGGTGTTTATTTTCATGTTGATGATGTTTTTACTTATGTTTCTTGGATGCTTTTCGCAATTGGTAGCTTAGATGTTTAGATCCATGTTGTTTACATGATTTCCAGTAGTTTAGAGGTTGAGATTTAGTTGTTCACGTGCTCGATTTCTGAGATCCGATAGTTTAGGTGATGCATGCAAGGTAATCTGTGTTCATTTCGTTTTCTGCTTGACCCAGTAGCGTAGATCTGGTAGTTCTAGCTTGAATTTCGTGTTTACGTCTCGTTTTGAAGCATGCTCTGTTTTATTTCGTCAATGGTGTTGAAGCTCTGTTCTATGCGCTGTTTTTACTTGGTTATTTGGAGAAGATGAAGTAGGAGTTAGTTAGAGAATCAGATCTGCTTTTTGCTTTTGCTTTTTGGTTTTCCAGCTTTTCTGTCAGCCCAACTAGTTTGAGAAAAATGGTCCCCACTTTACTTTTACACTTTGTCTGCCTATTTTAGGAAAGCCTTTAGCTTGGTTAGTAAGTTTCAATTGTTTTCTTTAGTTGCTTTCATGATTTATTAAATTGATGAAAAATATTTTCGTGTTTTATTTTCCTTCTGTACTTCTCCCGTCTCCTAGGTCAGGTAAATAGAGTCCAGTTTAATTCCGCCAGGTCAAGTAGATTAGAGTTTTAACCCACTCAATGAATGCGTGGCAGCAGCCGACCCCTTTTCCGCTTGTGTCATAGAAACGATCTCGAGTAGGTCCATAGTCCCTGTGGTTCGACCCCGCTCTTGCCCCTTATACTTAGTAATATTTGTTGCATTAGTGGGAAAATTATAAATCTTGTTGAAAGGAGGGACACGTGCACACGACACACGTGCAAAAACCCGACCCTTCAAATGGCGCCGTTGCCGGGGACTATGGTGTTATCTACTTGATTTTGTTTCTATGACACTGTAAATAGCTTTCGACTTTCTTCAATTTTCTGTTTTTGATCGTTTTCTTTTGTCTAGGCATGACTTCTTATCCAAGGTGTTTCCAAGGTTGAAAAAAACCAAGGCTGAAGTGAAGAAGGAAAGCTCTCCAGTTACATGTGGCTGAAAGAATGCCTATGGGGCCAGGGAGTTTCCTCATTCTTTCCATTTTATGTTTATTGGTTGCATTTATATAGTCCTTGGATATTTTAGAAGCTCATTTTGTAAATACTTTTAGCCGAGTTTTGATTCTTGTGAATACTTTTCTAAGAAAATCCAAAACCATTTTAAAAATCAGAAAATTTCAAAAATATTTTATGTTCATAAAAAAAAAAAAAAAAAATTAAATATAAAAAAAAGGAGTTTTTAGGGATAATTCGGAGCTATGCGTAGTGGAATCCACTACGATTCCACTACGCATGCACCCTATTATTGCCTAACTGGTCAGTTTGCTAAGTACTCTTCGGGAATCTACTGGGTCAGGTAGATAGGAAGGAATTTGAAAATTTTTGGACTGAACCAGTATACTCCCAAGAATACTTGAGCAAAAGTTGTACATAGTGTGAATATGTTTTTCTGAAATTTCCTTATTAAAATCCAAACAAAGAAAAAAATTTAATCCCAAAAAGATTTTCGAAATTCTAAGTAAATCTGGGGAAGAAGTTTATAAATGAAAAAAATTCTTTTGGATCTTACATCCACTTGACCAGTTTGCTTAAGAATTTCAAGTTTTAGTTTCGCAGGTCAGGCAAAGAGTACAAGGGACCGACAAGGAATTCCAATGATGAAGCTCCCAATTTAAGAAATAAGGAAGGCGATTACCTGACCCAGCAGAATGGCAAGGCAGAAACATGGGAAACAGAGGATTCTGCCCAGTAGTTAGGCAAGCACCACCAGCACGCACAGGAAGGCTGACTCCAAAAGGAGCCATGAGAAGAAGTGACCCCACCCCCCAGTGACCAAGTAATTTTACATTTCAGTTTTTGGTTTTCTTTTCTTTTGTCAAGTATCTATGTTTGCATGTTTTCTCTGTTTTAAGCATGCTTGTCGCGTCTGTGTATATGTGTTTTGTGTGCTTCTCCCACTTAGCCCAATCATTGGTCTAAGTGTGAGAAGTTTATGTTAATACGACATGCTTTGGTATCTGTTAGTTTGTTTATCTTCTCCCACTTAGCCCGATGCTCGGTCTAAGTGTGAGAAGTTTGTTTTTGTAAATATATGTTTTGTGAGTCTGTGATTGTCGCACTAACCTAGCCCTGTTTTCCACTTCACTGGAATTGCTTGGGGACAAGCATGGTGAAGTGGGAGGGGGGAAGGAGTTAGTGCAAGTCAGTGTCAAGCATGTGCGTCTGTTTGCTAGGTCTAGTAGCTAGTAGTGTGTCGTTTAGTAGGAAATTTTGTGTTTGTGCATAACTGGTAAATAGAAAGCAAATGCCCCTTAGTGAGAGTAATTGAAGAGAGAATGCATAAATCAAAATCGGTTTGGATGAAGTAAGGACGATAGAATATGCCTCGACTGATCTAGTTGTGAAGCCCTCCATAAAAGTGAGTTATAAGCCTTAAATACTTCATACTAACACAAAATGAGAGGGCTGCCACGTGATGCTTAGGAAGAGAACTTAGAAGGAGAAAAGTTTTGGTGATAGAAGTAACCTCTCGGACCTAGGGAAAGGGTACTGGAGGTATAAGCTGGACGAAGTCCATAGTCTATAAAGGAGGAATAAGTTGGACAAAGTCCAGAAAGTCTGAAAAAAAAAAAAAAAAAAAAAAAAAAAAAAAAAAAAAAAAAAACTGGAGGTATAAGCTGGACGAAGTCCAGGGAGGTATAAGCTGGACAAAGTCCAGGAAGGAAGGAGAGAAAAAAAATTATAATAAGAGTAAAGACAGGGGAACTCTCTGACCCGAGGCATCAGTGGTATGGCAATATAAGAGCGAACGATCCTAACATCCCTGGTGTGGAATGAGTGATCGAGCGAATCCAACAATTAGCAAAGTTAGAGGCTATCTTGACAAACTGACAAGCCGATTAGATAGAAGAAGGGAAAGGAAAGATTCGGAGACTGTAGGTTCTTGGATTGACCTTAATCTTGTGGGGATGGCTACTAGAAAATAAACCAGTTTATGCATTAATGTGTTTATGTGTTATTATGTGTTTTTATCTGTTTTCTATGTCTAAGTCTTTTTGCGTCTAGGTCTAGGAGTTTGTGTTTGTTTCTTTTCTTTAGAGTCGGTCAAGTGAAAACCATGCATTGAAACTTGCCTTATTTCTTTTATCTTATCTTTCATACTTGAGGACAAGTATGGTTTAAGTGTGAGCAGTTTGATAAGGCTCGTTTTATGCATTGGTTTTGAGTTAAAATTATATGCTTTTGGGGAGATAATGCACAAATTTTGAGCTTAAGTGTGCAGAAATCTGCTGGATCCGGGAGTTTGTGTAAATTGACCTGGCAGATGCAAAATAGCTGATTTTGAAGTAAAATACCAGAAGTCGTCGCTCGGACCTAGGAGAATCAGGAAGTTGACGACAGGAGTAGAAATGGAGCAAAAGCGCAGAAAAAGTCATCTACCTGGTCAAGGAGACAGAATGGCAGAATGGAGCTGAAGCGCAGAAAAAGTCATCTACCTGGTCAAGGAGACAGAATGGCGTGCTGACATGAAGATCCTCAATTATTGCAAGGGTAAAATGGTCAAATACCGACAAGAAGTTGCCTTAGGGTTGAAGTTGAAGCCACTCTATAAATAGAAGCTTTCCACAATGAAGAGGGGGCGCTTAACGCTATCGTAGTTTAGGTAGGAAGCTCTCATAGGCGCTTAACGCCACCGCTCTCTTAGTTTAGTTAGATAGTTTGTTGCTTTCTTAGCTTAGTTCAATGGTTTCATCGGAGGAATTGACGACTTCACCGTTGGATCTCGACCCATTTCCAGTTTTATGAAGCTTTGGTGTTTATTTTCATGTTGATGATGTTTTTACTTATGTTTCTTGGATGCTTTTCGCAATTGGTAGCTTAGATGTTTAGATCCATGTTGTTTACATGATTTCCAGTAGTTTAGAAGTTGAGATTTAGTTGTTAACGTGCTCGATTTCTGAGATCCGATAGTTTAGGTAATGCATGCAAGGTAATCTGTGTTCATTTCGTTTTCTGCTTGACCCAGTAGCGTAGATCTGGTAGTTCTAGCTTGAATTTCGTGTTTACGTCTCGTTTTGAAGCATGCTCTGTTTTATTTCGTCAATGGTGTTGAAGCTCTGTTCTATGCTCTGTTTTTACTTAGTTGTTTGGAAAAGATGAAGTAGGAGTTAGTTAGAGAATCAGATCTGCTTTTTGCTTTTGCTTTTTGGTTTTCCAGCTTTTCTGTCAGCCCAACTAGTTTGAGAAAAATGGTCCCCACTTTACTTTTACACTTTGTCTGCCTATTTTAGGAAAGCCTTTAGCTTGGTTAGTAAGTTTCAATTGTTTTCTTTAGTTGCTTTCATGATTTATTAAATTGATGAAAAATATTTTCGTGTTTTATTTTCCTTCCGTACTTATCCCGTCTCCTAGGTCAGGTAAATAGAGTCCGGTTTAATTCCGCCAGGTCAAGTAGATTAGATTTTTAACCCACTCAATGAATGCGTGGCAGCAGCCGACCCCTTTTCCGCTTGTGTCATGGAATCGATCTCGAGTAGGTCCATAGCCTCTGTGGTTCGACCCCGCTCTTGCCGCTTATACTTAGTAATATTTGTTGCATTAGTGGGAAAATTATAAATCTTGTTGAAAGGAGGGACACGTGCACACGACACACGTGCAATAACCCGACCTCTCACCCCCACAGAACTCCTTCAGACATTTCAGGGCTGACGACTCACCGATGTGGAGGTACTCATCCCACATGTCTGCCGCGCCTCCGTAGGCCAACTGCCTGATTGCCGCCGTGCACTTTTGAATAGGGATGTGGCCGGGTCTGCCAGCCGCATCGTGCCTGAAGCGGAAACACAGATATCGACGCTCTAATGCACCAACGATGCGCATAAACAACTCCATGCGCATTCTAAAACGCCGCCGGAACATGTTGGCGGGAAACCGCGGGTTCTCTGAAAAATAGTCGTCGTACAGCCGCTGATGTGCAGCTACGTGATCCCGATCAATCACTGCTCGGTGGTGGACAACTTGTGGAGGGCGAGGTATCGCCTACTGTTCCACCATACGCATGTACCGCTCCATCTCGCGGTTCATGTAGGCATCCATAGCCTCGTTCATCCTCCATTCGTACTCCTCAGGATCCCCACCACTACCACCACTACCACCACCGCTACCACCCGCGTTACTCATCGCTCGATGATGCTCTTGTACAGAAAGTTAGAGAGAGAGAAAACTCGTTAAAACAAGTGGTGCAAATGAAAATGAAACGAAAATCGCGTTTATATATGATTTTAAAAAAAAAATCAAAAATCGGCGCTGGCCGATCGCTGGCCGATCGGGCCGCCACAATGGCGGCTAGCCGATCGGCCAGCGCTTCGGCCAGCGACGAGCGATCGGCCAGCCCACGCCGATCCGCTCGCCGATTGCAATGGTTCGGCTAGCCGATCGGCCAGCGCGACGAATCGGCTAGCCGGTCGCTGCTCTAAAAAAACTCGCGAAATCAGCGAAATTTAGGCAATTAACAGATTTAGTGACGGAGTACGTACTGACGGCTTCGTCAATAATAAGCTTGTCAGTAAAAAACAATTAGTGAGGGATTTCCGTCACTATAGTTACAGTGACGGAAATCAAAGGCGGCAGCCATGGTATATTCGGATTATTGACGGACTATTCTGTCACGAATTAGTGACTGATATTTTTCAGTTGTTTATCCATCTCTAATCCCTGAAATTTCCGCCGCCGTCACTAATTTCGTCACTAATCAGCGTTTTTTTGTAGTGGAATGAAGAACAACATTTCTAAAACTATCACAACTATTTCCAAAATTTAAGAGCACAGTTCCAAACAACAAACTCATCATTTGTGGATCTCAATGGTGGTGCAGAAAATGTAAAATAATAAACAGAAATACCAGAGAAGGAAAATTGCGGATCTCAGTGGCAGTGCCGCTACCTGTGATGGATGCTAGAGAGGGAAAGTACCAGAGGTTCCAAAAAGCTCGCAAACAGTCTCAGGTAACTGCCATTTTCAATCAGCTCAATTGCGGAATTAACCGGTTTGTTGTGAAAATTCACTCCAAGCTGGAGACGGTGACTAGGTGGTGGAGGGCAGGAGAATTACCCCGGCGACACGGTGGTGGACAGAGCAATTGACGAAGGAAATGGGAAAAGTGAGAGAAGTTAGGGCGGAGCAAATATATAGCAAAATGAAAACATATATGTTAAGTACCGGAGTAATCGAGGCAGAGGTCGAGCTCGTCAGCGGGGAGCTCAGTTGCAATGGTGGTTGCATCTCAATTTTGGATTCTAAGCTGCAATGGTGGTGTCTTAGCATTGGAGAGATGTAATTAAAAATATTACTGCAATTTTAATTAATTATTCACTAAGAACAAAATAAATGTAGTGTCGGAATTATATCCCTACTATTTTGAATAAGAAAAAATTTGAAATAAAATAAAACCAAAAATAAATTAAAATTTAGTGTCAGAATTATTTCTGTCTCTGAAATTGAGATTAAATAAAGTTAGAAGCATAGTTAATGGCGCAAAAAGGTCTGCCACTGATTAAAAAATTACTAAATTAAACCCAGAAGTAAAATAAAATTTAGTTTCAGAACAATTTCTGTCTCTAAATTGAAATTAATTTTTTTTTTGAAATATAGTTAAAGACGAAAAAAGTCTGCCGCAAAATAAAAAAGTAATAAATTATACTCCCTCTGTCCCATTAACTATGCAACATTTGGGAATTGGCACGAGATTTTATGTAGTGTTGTTTTGTACATTAATAAAGAGAGAGTAAAGTAAAAGAGCTGAAAAGTAGAAATAGAATTATTTCCATTTTTTTAAAAAAAATCATTTTTAATGGGACAATTCAAAAGGAAAACATTTTATTTTCAATGATACTGGGGGAGTATCTAAAATAAAAATGAAAATAGTGTCAGAATTATTTCGGTCTCTAAATTGAAATGAAATAAATTTTAAATTTAGTTACTGACGCAAAAAGTCTACCATTAAATTAAAATTGCAAAAACTAAAATAAAAATTAAATTAAAAATGTTTACTGATGGCATCTTCCGTTACTCTGATAAAAAAATATAATATTATTATTTTCAGATACTCATTTCGCCACATTTTCTACCAATAATTAAAGAAGGATAACTGCTTGTCACTAATTCCGTCGGTAAATCACGCTTTTTTTTTAGTGGATACACTTACACGGGTCTACTTTATTGCCAAATACTCCTACATAGTACTTTGGCGGGCCCATAAATTAATCAGATGAAATTAATCAAAATAAGGAATTAGTTAACCAAATCAAAATGCAATTTTTTTGATGTATACAAAATAAATGCACAGTTTCTAGAGAGAGATATTGCTCCGAATTTTTAACAAATTCAAAGATATTTGACAAAAATAATAAATTCATGAGCTGACTAATAAACATAAATTTCCTAGCATGTTTGTCCGTTGCTCTAGGTGGTTTAGATAGACCACAAGGAATTCATGATATTAGACAAAATTAATAAATTCATGGGTTGATAAACATAAATTTCCTAGCCTGTTTTCCCATACTATTCCCTCCGCCCCACAAAAGATGTCACGCTTTCCTTTTTAGTTTGTCCCGCAAAAGATGTTACATTTCCTCTTTTGGAAAAAATTCCTTCTCACATTAATTATAAAATTATATTTTCTCTCACCACTTAACACATAAAATAACATCTCCTAAAATCCCGTGCCATTTCCCAAGTGTGACATCTTCTCTGGGACGGAGGGAGTATATTTTTTCGTAAGTAATATTTAGTTATATTATACTTCAAAATTGACAAAGTATTAGATGCAAGTGGTACCATAATAAAGATTAGAATCGATTAGTTATATATGCAACATATCAATAAGGAGTAATGGCAAATTAATCCGACCTAACTTCACATTCCTCCACCTACCCAACTAATTTCTCTCGCCGACTTCCTCCCCCCCCCCCCCCTCTCGACCCCGCCCCGCCCTCGTTCCCCGCACTCGAGGACGAGGCAGTGCCCTTGTCCTTGCCCTTCCCTTTCCCCTGCCTCTGCGTCCTCCCTACCGCCGGTGGCATCTCAGTGGGAGACTCCCTGACCGTAGATAGCCCCAACTCCTCAAAAGAGAAAGTCCCAATGCCGGTTAACTGTGTCTCTAGAGGAATACTATAGGGGAATCACTAAACAATAAATCCATGTAGGAGCGATAGACATTGTCCCCAGGTGATTTGGGGACCCCCTGCCTATCCCCCTGCAACGGCAGGAATGCCCTACATCATCCCCAGCATCATCATCCCAGGCATTTGGGGCATCATCCCCGCCGTCGCGGCACTCACCCCGGGCATTTGGGGCATCATCCCACCTAGGGATGTCAATGTAACCCGCAACCCGTGGGCCGGCCCGAATAGCCCGCCAAATTTACAGGGTTATGGCTGAAAATTTCTAGCCCGGTAAAATTACAGCCCG
The DNA here is from genome assembly GCF_029641045.1 of Salvia hispanica. Taxonomy (NCBI): domain Eukaryota; kingdom Viridiplantae; phylum Streptophyta; class Magnoliopsida; order Lamiales; family Lamiaceae; genus Salvia; species Salvia hispanica. The sequence continues at coordinate 36,933,274 of NC_142696.1, forward strand.
ATTAACCCGCAACCCGTTAGGGCCAGAGCCGAAAGCCCGATAAAATTTTCTATCATTCTATTTGTTTGACTCTAATTCGACACTTCATTAGTTATTTTATAATATAAATTACTAAAAACATAACCTTCAATTTTATATATAAATTATATATTAAATTTTTATTAACATAATAATAGATATATAAATTAGAAACTTCAAATTCACTAAAAAATATATTTAAATTTCTAAAACATGCTTTAAAATTTCTTGATGTTTATGTTTTATTTTGCATAAATCTCAAGTATTAGTATTTAATTATGTTTATGTTTGAGCTTAAGCATATATCTCAAATTTATCATAATTAAATATTTTACATTTTATAAATATAACTAATTTTCACCATTATTTATTGGATTGAACGCATGTTAATTTTATTGGTAGCAACATGATTAGCCCGCTGAGCTAGCCCGAAACCCGAGCTTTTAGGGTTAGGGTTGAACTTTTATAACCCGAAAAAATCACCGTCCGATTAGCCCGCACCCGTTTGACCTGCAACCCGAATAAGGTTGGTCCGAAACCCGGTGGACTGGCCCAATTGAAATCCCTAATCCCACCTATCCCTGCACACCAAGGGGGGTACATATTGTAGTACCCGGGCATCATCCCCGCCATTTGGGGTTGGGGCATCATCGGTGCCATTCCGGGCATCATCCCGGACATTGGTGCACTTCCGCAGGCGTTTCCCCCAACTCTAACGGGAAACGTCGGCGTTTGTGACTCGCTCGTGGCGGGGGAGTCACTATCGTGGTGATCCATTTATCTTCAAAAGAAATGAAAGTAGAGAGAGAGAGAAACTCGTTAAAACAAGTGGTGGGAATGAAATGAAGTTCAACGAACCGTATATTTAGAGTTTAAAAAAAAAATTAATCGGGACGTCCAGTGGCGGATCCAGGTGGGGTCGCGCGGGGTCGACCGACCCCACTGTTGTTGGTCCATGAATGCACCGGAAAATACTATACTACTTAGCCCGCCAACCTCAAAAACCTTGCCTCTGACCCCACGACAGCCTTCTCCACATATTCGAAGGAGATAAGACAATGAAACTAAAAATTAGAGAAACAAAGAAGAGAAGAGATACATATACACCATCACCGTAGATAAAAAAATTTATAAGATTTCGATAAGTAATTTAGAACAAAGAAAAGGAGAGCTGAGAATTTTACAGGAGAAAAAAATTTGGGAAAGAAGATGCATCGTGTTTTGAGATCTGATTTGGTTGATTTAGGCTTAAAAATTGAGATAGTGGGGATTTAGCCATTTAGGCTTAAATAATTTTTTTTTTTTAAAGTTAATGCTACTTCTTCTCGAATATTTTTTTTATTTGAAAACCATCAAATCTGTATAATATATTCATTATTATTTATGTTCATATACAATAGTATTATCAATTTTCAAATTTGGTGTCACAGATATTCAATCTATATCCTATCACATATTAATTCATAAAGAAATACTACTCCTACTACATATTAGTTGTAATTTATTGCAATTTAAGTGATCCCTCCTCTATTTTATTAGGATTAGTCTTCTGTATTTGCTTATTATTATATACTTTGAAAAAAAAATGTTTTAAAAAAATAACTAACACGATAGTATTCGTAAATTACATGACATATATATTTAAAATTAAAATGCTTTAAAATACAAACAATAAATTTGTGAGAATCAACTATTGTAGATAATAGTATTACTTAAATTAAAATGTATTTCTTTAAAAAAACACTCCATTTAAATATTATTTAAAATAAATAATTATTTTAATAAAATATTTACTCCGTATAATATATTTTGCACTCTGTCCGACCCCACGAGTTTTCTATCCTGGATCCGCCATTGGGGACGTCCGTCGTGGCACTGCAATGGCGGACGTCGTCAGAAAGCCGCGGATCTGCGGTGTCTGTAAGCGACGTCCGCGTCTGCCTCCCGCACGCCTAATGGCGGACGTCCGGCACGCCGGTCCGACGTCCCGACGTCCGCCATTGCTGATGCTCTAACACCATCCTCTCTCTCCCTCTGGGCATTCGAGTTTTACTTGTGTTGAAATGTCATCAATTGACAATAAAGAAAAAGAAAGAATCACAATACTATGTGCTATGTACTATTTATATTCAGGTCAGCTGAACAGGTGCTTGAGTTTGAATGGGGGTTGTCCTTTGGAGCTAAGCTTGTGGAACCACGCAGCAGCGAGTAGAGTGGCCAGTTGTGGCCATTCTTTGTTAGGGCTTTTTGTTCAATCTCAGGAATATATCGAATGTTGTGATTGTGCAGACAATCTCAATGAAGAAATCGCATTACTTAGACACAAATTAAGACTGAAACGAAGATAACCAATGTTGCAGAATATTAAAGGAGATGATAAGCAGAATGTGATAACTTCACTAAGTAGTCTTGATTTTCTTCAATACCAACAAATTCACATTTTTTTGCTTGTAAATATCAGGTTGTTTCCTCTTTTTGGCGTGTATATTCTGAATGCTCGTTTTGTTAATGCCCTCTTCTTTTTTGTCCCCTATTTATTTCACACTTTTTTGAGAATTATTGTTCATCTATAGATCTCGACTTATGATCGATGATTGATTGTCGGAAGTAGGATTTCTTGTTTTATCCTGATTTTGATTCTTGATTATTGTTCTGTTAATGCCCTTTACTCGTTTCATTATATGTAAATTGACAGTGTAACAAATAAATTATACTTACTCGCGCACCCATCTTACGTCATATTTCATTTCGAGCCATCTAACCTATCTTGGGAATTTTTCTTATTAGCAAGCAACAAAGAAACGACTCGAACAGAAAAGAAAAAAGCACAATTCCAACAACTAATTCTCTACCAATGGCTCGAGTAGGAAAGATGGTTAAGCGCAATACCAAGGAGAAAACACAAGCACAAAAGTACGAGAATAAAGGATCTCCATACTATTTGTTTGCAAACTAAAGAAACAAACGTTATACTCCATCCGTCCGTCATTAGGAGTCTCATTCATGGGCGGCACGTGTTTTAAGAAATGTTAAGAAAAGTGGGTGGAAAAAAGTTAGTGGAATAGGGGTTTCACTTGTATATATTAGTTTTAAATGAAATGTGAGTGAAATGAGTTAGTGGAAGGTGAAACCCTATTACCATTCATGGTAAAAGTGAACCGGAACTCCTATTCGTGGACGGACTAAAATGGAAAAACGGGACTCCAATTCGTGGACTGGGGGAGTAGTATTGTGATATTTGTGTAACAAAATTTACAATAAAGACAGTTCATAACTTAAATATTAGGGATGCGATTCTCAGTTGTTCAGTTAAACGATAACTGAAATTCAAGGGTCCGTACCGGTTTGCATTTTTTCTCGAAGCTGGTTATCGGTTATAACCGATAACTGAAATTAAATTCAATCATTTTTTAATGAATAAAATTTTATAATATTTTTATACTTTTAAATTTCATATCTATATTACATTGATTTTGCACTTCTTTATGTGAGGTCATAATAGAAGAAAATGTAATTTACTTCTAAATTTTGTCAAAGTCTATTTTAATTTGTGTCTCTCATTTATAATATCTCAAAGTCAATAAAGTGCCTAAACATTATTTTAAAAATAAGATAACCCTTCACCCAATTATCGTAAAAAAAAATTAGATCATTTAAAGTTTAAACTTTCGAAGTGCCTAAACAAATTTATGTATTACTAGGAATTAGAAATAATAATAATAATAATAATAATAATAATAATAATAATAATAATAATAAATAATAATAATAATAATAATAGATGAAAATTGAAAATTTAAAAGTTGAAGTGTTGGACTTTTAATCATTCGATTATTTTGGTTATAATCGTTAACCGATCGGTTCTAACCGAATCGGTTATGCGTGCTATATGAACATTTAAAGTATTTTATGTGATTTGCAATTTTATTACTTTTGTATTTTTTAATTAAAGTTAATTTTAATGACATTTCATCTACAATAAATAGTATTGAATTATTTATATTAGTAAATATAATTTTTGCTTGAGGTGTGGAGTGCATAGTTAGGTTTTACTTGTCCAATAACAAATAAATCAAAAGCGAGCTTTTTGCTTCATCTTTAGGTCCGTAAAATGAGTTTGACTCATGTTTGCCAGGTTAAGAAATTAGGTCAAATTATAAAAGTATCATTTACTAAGAGTATCCACAATAGTGGACTAGCGTGCGGACTAGCAACCAGCGAGCTGCTAGTCTGTCGCGCTAGTCCACTAATGCGACCGGCTAGCGGGTAACGGACGAGCGCGACGGACAACCTCTTGTCTGTTGGATAAGACGCTAGTCTGTCCGCTAGTCCGCTATTGTAGGCTCCCGACGGACTAGCGGTTTTTTCAAAAAAAAAATTCAAAACTCTATACATACGGCTCGTTGCACTTCATTTTCATTTGCACCACTTGTATTAATGAGTTTCTCTCTCCCTCTCTACTCTCATTTTTATTCAACATAAATGGAGCACGACAACGACTCTCCAGCCATAAGCGAATCGCAAACTTCGACGTTCCCCGTTGGAGATAGGATGGGCGGAAACGCCTTCGGGATGACGGGACTGATGCCCCAAATGGCGGGGATGATGCCCGAGTACTACAATATGTACCCTTGGGCCGGGATGGCAGGGATGATGCCCCAAATGGCGGGCATGAATGCGGGGATGACGGGGGTGAGCAGGATGATGCCCCAGATGGCGGGGATGAGCGGGATGATGGGAATGATGGGGGTGAGCGGGATGACGAGGATGGTGCAGGGCCAGCCAGTCGCTGCGGGTGGTAGTAGGGTGGGGGTCCCCGAATTCCCTTGGGACAATGTCTATCAGCCCACTCTTGACTTTTTGACAGGTGGTACTCCATCGGAGTCTTTGTTCAGTTCTGATGAGACTTTCTCACTGGAGGAATAGGGCATATCTCCCATTGGGGTGCCTCCCACTTAGAGAAATGATATGCTGCGGGATTAAATTTGAGCGCCTGTGAGCGACAAGTGGTGTTTTCTCTCTCTCTCCTCACATCTCCACATTTCTCTCTCTTTTTTCTCTCCTCACCGTCTTCTTCCACCATTTTTTTCCTCTCCTCATTATTTATCAAGAAAAATCTGAATCAGCCATATTTACTCATGAGTGTGCAAAGTAATAAAACCGCAAATCAGACATTTTTCTAGACATGGGGCGGTTTCTTCATTTAGCAGTGCGATTATTTATATTAGTGTGATATTTAGAAAAACTCATTATTTAATTTATCCTGCCATCATGTGAGGTATCCATCAATTCTTTGAGGTGTGGTCTAGGTGAAGCTCCTCTTTTTGCCTAATCATTAGCATTATAAAGCTGTTTGCTAAGCTGATTTAGGAACATGACATGTGAATTCTTGTTGTTTTGAGGAGGATGTCAAATCCAAGGCCAAATGCAATTCAGCAATCCGGCGAGTTGAACATGAGTGAACTCGTTAGTCTGTTGAGTTGGAGGCATTGTAAATTTAGCAGTCCAATGAATTAGCAAAATATATTTGATCTGTCCAAAATTCAAAATTCTCTTATCTTTTATCTTCTATCTCTATCTCAAATAAATTCCTATATGAAAAAAATAGTCCATAACAACAACAGCTCATGCAGATTAGAATAAGCTAATACTTGTTAAAACAAAAATATAATTACGGAAAATATACATAAAGATATTATAGCAATATAACAATTGTGTGTTAAAATAGAAAGGACTGCCACGTGGAGAGGGAGAGAGTGGCGGAAGAGTTTATTAGAGAGGTGTGATAAGCTGCTTCGCAACATAGCGGAGTTTGCTGCAGCCGAGTTCAAAAAAATATAATCATAAATATTCATTTCAAAGCTAATCATAAATATTCTCATATTTTATTAAAGAATCCAAAAAAAAGAGAAATAATATTAAAAAGAAGATAAATTTAAGTTAATTGAAAATATTTATGAGTTCCAAATACATAATTATGGATAGAGTTAAGCATATATATGTACTTAAATAGATTTTTGTAATTGAAGGTGAAATACAAGATTATTTATAGAAACTATAGATTAAAATAATCATTATATATCTAAAATTAGTGACATGCTATTCGATCTACTTTCATTTTTTCACTACTTTCATTTTTTCACTATGTAAATGGCGTGTGATCCAAAAATAACTCTATTTAAAATTTGTTTCTTTGTTACTGATATCTTCTCCTTTTTCTTAGGATAATGAACGACCAACGCCATTTTTTATTATATAATTTAAAATTTGCAAAAAGGATGATGTTATTCTGATAGAACCAGACACGTTGTGGATAGCCAAAAAACCAAATTCAGCGATCAAAGATTTCAGGTATGAATTCACCGTGATGAGACTCCTTAAATTTATTTTCACTTAACTACTAAAAAAAACACACATATATGAATAGGGGTGCGATCATATCATAACTCATATTTATGTGATAACCTAATAACCCTATTATTTTATGGGTCAAAAGTATCATTTTTACTAAAAATGATATTTATACACGATAAAATGATATTTTTTCAGCATGCATAAAATGATACTTTTATTCCATAAAATGATATTCTGTTCCATAAAATGATATTTTTTGTCCATAAAATGAGGGTTATTAGGTTATCACCATAATTATGGGTTATGATATGATCACATCCCTATACGTGAATATATCGATAGAATTTACATAAATAATCAAAACATTAAAAATATATCTATCACTGTATTGGCATGCTTCCATCAGGCTTGCAGTGTTTAACCAATTCAATTCATGGTCCAAAAATAGATTTTGAAGTTGATTCGTTAGCTTTCGCATATGAATGAACATGCAGTTCTGCATAACTTGGATATGAGATACCAGGTCAATAAGATTTGTGTAAGATGACATTCTCTTCCCTTTAACTTTTAGGTTCAATCTACGTATATTCTTTTCCCAGCTTTCTTCGTCAAATTCTGGTCCATCCTAAAATTTTAAAATTTAATTGAAAAAAAAGTACTAATGGTGGCAACATCCATGTATGACACTTAACACATAAACTAGTTCAATAATAAAATTCCAAGTGCGATGAATGCGAAAAATTGTAAACCCTATGATTTTTCTGAATGGTTTTTATATCATGGGACATACCAAACTTCGTATTTGAGCTTAATTACCTAGATATAATTTGAAAACGGAATGATAAATCAAAGTCTCCAATTTTATTAATGCATAATTAAAAAAATTAACATGACTAACCTTTCAAAAAAGTCAATCGATTAAATTATAATTCGCCTCGAACAAGACATTGCAAGATTTTTAGTAAGATTAAGGATTTTCGAAGGCTTAGGGATATTTTATGAAAGCATTGAAAGTTGAAAATATAAAATATGATAAGCTGCAGTCCAAAAATATGGCACTCTCAAATACGATTAATCAATTAATATCCAAAATTATTTAAAGAAGTATGTAAATGTCTCCCTAAATAAACTTTCCAACACATAAAATCGCTTAAATAGCCTTGTCAAAAATTTAGCTTAAGTTGATATAGAAATACATGTACATTTTTTTTTAAGAGCGTTCCCTCTCTCATTTATTTTATTTCTTTATTTTTAATTAATTTAGTAATGATTCTCCAACTATTATATGTTGATTCAATCCCTCGACCTATTAAATAGAGGGGGTACGAAGTAAGGTACGGTGACTCAATTCCTCGACCTATTGAATAGAAGGGGGAAGCGTTTACGAAGGTTCGCTTCATTCGACACTCTCAGTTAACTACCCGCATCAAGTATTCTCGAATAACAAGTGCTCTCTACATAGCTAAAATTATAATGCTCATGTAGAAATCTAAAAGTTGAAGAATATGTCTATATACAAATGATAAGGTATTACAATTCTTAGCAGAAACATACACATTAAAAGATCCTTAATATATATCCGAATCTATATCCCAGATAGCAACCAACCATAAACAAACCACACAAACCGTAGTAACATGATCAATGACCTATTTTTTGTCATCCTAAACCAAAAGAATCTTGCAACCAGCCAATTTAACATAAATATAATCAAAGAAAAAAGAATTTCATCCTTTGTTTTTTGCCTGAAGTCCTTGGGTCTGAATCACGAAACATCGTAGTTTTTCAGCTTAAGCCGAAGCAAGTCAGTGTTCTTCCCACCTATCTAGTCTCATTGGTTCTTCTGTAAGGAGCCAGCTTCCATCAATTTCAAGCTAAGACTGTTGTATCGTTCCCGTGAATATTGTCTCGATGCTTTTCTCCAATCTGTGCCGGATTTCATCATTGCAGTGAACTCCTCGTAACTTATACGACCATCCTGCAGAAATATTGAAAACACGTTCATTCACTTTGCGTTGGATGATGGATTAGCTGGAGTAAAACAATAAAGATCACATTTTTATGGATGGACGTGTAATATTTCAAATACCCAATCCATCTAATGTCGATCTAACTCGCCACTCAGAGTCTAGAGTAAAATCCTACTATGTCTTGTGTTCCCAAGCTCAACTTTAAACCGTCTCATAGGAAACATATAGAAACCGGACTAGAAGAATTAGTATTGCTAACCTTGTCCGTGTCAACATCTTGAATGATGGCATTTATGACCTCTTCACTGGTAGCTTCTGGCTCATCAGCAAAGGCGTCCCTCAGCTCTTCAATTTCTATGTATCCAGTTCCATTTTTATCAAAATAGTCGAAGGCCTTGCGCAGATGGTCATCATTGCCCAACTTCCTTAGGTGTACAGAAATGGCAACAAACTCTGCACAGTCGAGATACCCATCCTTATCCACATCGCCCTGCAAGAAGATTGACAGACAGACTCATTACTTCCGCATAGTTGAATAGTGGAAAAGAAAAAATGTAGTACTAGTTTGACAAGGAATGGAAGAGATTTTATGTGAAAAAGCACGGCTTGAAGGATAATGACTCTATGGTTATCTAACCTTTCAGAAAAGATACAAAATCCTAGAGATTAATGTTTGAAGTCAAAAAGATACTTACCGCTTCCATGAGAGCTACGAGATCAGATTCGGGGATTTGATGACCAAGCTTATGTAATCCAGCTCTCAACTCATTGATGTCAATCTTCCCCTTGTTTTCTGTATCCATCAATTTGAACCCCTCCTTTATTCCCGCCACCTCCTCTACCGACAAATGCTCAGCAATCACCTGAAATTTGAATGAGAAATTTAGTACAAGAAAACTGCAAGAGCGCCACCAATGGATCTAACTCTTTTGCGACTTAAAAAACAGGAAATTACCCTTAGAGCCTTTTTCTTCAACTTATTCATCATCGAAAATTGCATGAGCTTAGCTCTGACAGTTTCACCCAGAGAAACATTAGGAGCAGTCTTTGCATTTTGTAACCAGGGATGATCTGCAAGTCGAAGAGTTATACATGTCAAGAACTTCGTATTTGAAAAAGGGCATTGGAAGGGAAGAATCAAACAGTTTATGCGAAAAACTAATAAAATAGAGTACTCCTATTTACCAAGTACTTCTTGTGCTGTAAGACGTTGTTTGGGATCAGGATTGAGCATCTTCTTCACCAGATCCTTCGCTCTATCGGATACTTTGGGCCAAGGTTCTCTTTTGAAGTCAACATTAGAACGAATGATCGCTTGGGCAACTCCTTGTTCAGTTTCTGCACGCCACAGGCAATTTATGTAAGAAATACATGAAAAAATAAGAGCCCGAATAAAGGACATGATCTCAAATTCAAACTTCCAGATACGCTGACCGTTTTAAGAAAATGTAGATTCAGCCAATTACTTAAATTATATTGTACCACGTTAGGGTGCAGGTGTTATTGGATTAACAGATATTATGGAAACTTACCAGCCCAAAATGGCGGAACACCGCAGAGTAAAATGTAGAGAATCACTCCAGCACTCCAGACGTCAATTTCTGGACCGTAGTTCCTTTTCAGCACCTCCGGAGCCATATAATAGGGACTTCCAACTATCTCATCAAATATCTGGCCTGTTAAATTACTAATAAATCAGTTACAGATGAAAAGAATCAACCTTATATCTAGCTGTACAATGAGTACTCTGAGTGCAAAGGCATTACCAGGCTTGAAGAAGACGGACAGCCCAAAATCAATAGCTTTGAGGGGTGCTGTTTCCTTCTTATTGCTGAACAAGAAATTTTCAGGTTTGAGATCACGATGTATGACTCCATGCTTGTGACAGTTCTGCAGAGAAGTCCGACTTAATATAGTACGTCAAAAGCATAAGCAAATTAATAAAATTGGCTAGCTGCAGAGAATCATTGCAGAGGCAAGATGCCACACAGTGGAATCAAATCAATGATAGGGAGAACCATATGTGTTTATATAGTACGTCAAAAGCATAAGCAAATTAATAACAACAAAACCCGACACACAAGCAATAAGGCTAATACATCTTCCTATTTTTGCATCTCAATGACATAAAGAAAATATACCACCAAATAGAATCTGATAACCCGAAAACCTAGATGTACCAAGATCTAAATGAGTTGCATGCTATATTACTATTCAACTGAATCAACATTTATCAATCCAGTCTATCACATTACTAACAATCCTTTGAGATGAATGTTATAACACTTCATATTAACTAAACAAAACAGCCCCTAATACTGGAACAAAATTAAATAGTGTAAAAGAAGTAAATACCACTCCATACAAATTATCTAAGCACAAAGCCCCAAATCCAATCACAGAAACCCTCACCTGAATAACTTCAACAATCGTGCGAGTCACAGCTGCAGCAGCCCTTTCGGTATAATGACCTCTAGCAACAATCCTATCAAACAACTCACCACCCTCGCACAACTCCATGACTAAATGGACTGCACTATCATCCTCATAAGTGTCCTTCAACGTCACTATATTGGAATGCTTAGGCAGATGCTTCATGATCTCAACCTCCCTCTTAACATCCTCAATATCCACTCTAGTCCTCAACTTCTTCTTTGATATCGACTTACAAGCAAGAATCTCTCCATTGCTTTTATCAGTACACATATACGTGATCCCAAATTCACCCCGTCCGAGCTCCCGCCCGAGCTCATAAAACTCCTCTATGTTATGCCCTGTTGGATTCTCCAACACATAAGATTTATGCCCACCATTTGGAACAGGCTTCCCATCGAAGTAAGGATTTGGCTTCTTCTCATCAGAGGTTTGCGGTGTTGCACAACAATTACCCATTACGGAAAATGAACCAAAATCCACCTGTTTGACTAAAAAGCCCCAATTTCTCCAGCAAAATGTAAATCACAAACACGAGATCGAGTAAAACCCTAGCTTATCGATCGGTAAAATCAACCACAGGTACAAAACCCCTATCTAATAAAGCTAATGACTTTCACACCTAAATTTTCAAATCTCAGATTCCTTCACCTATCCCGATCTCTGAGCCAGTAGAGTTTCTGGATTGCAGCAAACAAAAGTCAATAACCGCGAAAATTCAATCCTTCTCAAATCTAAAATACACAAATATAACGAAGCTTCAAAGCACACCTGAACGAAATCCGAAGTTGAATGAGAGACTATTGACCCAAAAAATGATATTAGTATATCCTTTTCAATCCAATGAGCTGATGCAATAAATACGTGAAGAGAATTTTGAATCTGAAACGAATAAATTTGGATTGCTCCGAGTCGTAGGACGGTGGGGGCTACGATTTTTGAGAGGGTTTGGAAATCGAAATTGAAGAAATGCTGAAATTGGGAGTGTGGAAATTCAACATATATGAACTGCTGAGTTAGAGAGTCAAAGAAATTTCATCAACACTTTCCTTCTACTCCCACTATTTATTTATTTTTTATTTTTTTTGTCAACTTACTTTTTTAGAAGTCATATTTGAATTTATATTTCTTTTAATCTTTTGCTAACTTATTCTTGCATATCAATTGGAGTATTCATTCTTGTGACTTGTCAATTTTGAATTGCTTGAATAGGAATCCGATTTACTACCTTTGAAGCGTGAAGTTAGAGTAATTATACGAAATATGGAGTATAGTACTAGTAGTATTAGTTAATACTAGTATGATTTTTTTAAAGAAAAAATTGCAGCAAAATAGACATTAACACGACACACCACAAAATTGTACATAATCCATAAAAGTGACGATTTTATAACTGAAAATCATGCTCGAATTTCATGAAGATTTCTAATTAGGTCATCTTGGGCATTTAAACTAACAACAACAACAACAACAATAACAATAATAATAATAATAATAATAATAATAATAATAATAATAATAATAATAATAATAATAATAATAATAATAATAATAATAATAATAATAATAATAATATCCTTACAGCATTTAAATTGTCCACACCATAGGTTGTCAAACTACTAAGCAAGCCACTTGTTGCTCAACTGTTTTTGGTTTGGTTGCATGAACTTTCCAGCCATTGATTTGACTTTTATGTTTGAATAATTCAATTCACACTAAAAAAGTGTGGATATTTTTCTTTTTTGTTATTTATTAATTACGTGTACCATATTAAAGATATTATGGGGTGGGTGTAATATATCACGTGACAAATGAAATGAAATGGATGGATGCTTCTTAGAAGCTTATTATGGAATTTAATTTTTCAAGAACGGCCTGCACCGAGTCAAACTCGGCGATTTGACACATAAATTGGAGGCGCAATTATACACATTATACAATTACATTGGTTACTTTGAGAGAGAATTTAGTACAATATACGACATAGAGAGCTCAACTTGAAAGATCAAACCACACCAATCATTTTGTTTTCAAGTTCATTCGAATGATTCTTGTATCTTTAACGAGTGGTATCGGCTATGGGAACTTATCATACAAAAGAAAAGAGAGAATGGATGCAAATTGCAACAAGATTATAGAGTCACAGAGAATCAAAATGAGGGTCATGCTCATCTAGCAAGGCTTGACTGATGCTCTCGACGTCCTTGGTCCGTAGGCAAAAAACAAGACACTGATCTTGATACTAAAGATCTTGTGAAGACGAAAAACGTGATGGCCAGGGAGCATAATGCGATTATGCCATTATTCTGTCCCCTGTAGATAAGCTCATTCGAGAGATTTCAAGGAAACTATTAAGGCAAGAGTGTGGGCGAGGTTAGAGAGCCTCTACATGATAAAATCTCTCGCAAACCGCTTATATATGGAGCAAAAATTGTACTCACACAAGGTCTTTGAAGAGAAGGCAATTGGTGAACAATTGAATGAATTCAAGAAGACGGTGGACGACCTCGCAAATTTTGATGTGAAGCTCGAAGACAAAATAAGGCAATACGCTCTACCAAAATCTTTTGAGCACCTAAAATATATCGTGCTTTACTTGGAGTATCTTTTATAGATTAATTTAGTATAACAACTAGCCAATGGCCATCGATTATAATCAATAATTAACTGGATCCTTTAAGTGCCAAGATCAAAGTGTTTCAGTTATTTTATATTATCGACTAATCGATAACCACATATTTCGATTTGATCATTTTGATAATTGGTAAGATATCGGAATCATTCAAGCCACCCTAAGCGCAACCAACAAACTGATGGAATTAAAAAGAGTTTTGTCTAAATTTAAAGATTCGTTCATCATGAGACCCACTTTTTGAAAAGGTTATGGCATTTTACAATTGATTTAAGCTGTTTTATTTGTTTATGTTGGACACGTACTAATCAGCTGGGTTTCTCACAGCAGAATACAAGGCCCGGTTTTATTGGGCTAATTCTTATCTATTTTCCTGGTTTTGCATGGTATTGTTAATCAGCTGGGTTTCTCAAAGCCCAATACAAAGCCCGGTTTTATCATTTGTCCTGTTTGGAAAACCATGGGTGACAACAACTCCCTCTGACCCAAGTTATTTGAGAAATAATTTTATTTTGTTCTAAATTACTTAAATCATACATCTCTTTTTATTAAATAAAAAATAAAAAAAAATATTTTCTTATAATTTACCCTCTATTTTGTATTTTATTTTATTATCTCTTTTACTTAATTTTAAAACATCAATTCTCAAAATGAATGTCCAAACAAATGTCACAAGTAATACGAGACAGAGTGACTAATTTAAATGGGAATTTTATGTTTCCGAGAGTTTGAATTTGATATTAATTAATCATGCTATTTGTTTCCACCGCACATGGAAAAATTTAATTAGTTTGACTTTGTAATTGTTTGTTTGTTTAAATTTCTTTTTTTAGTTGCCGATTGATTTGAGTTAACCCTTTCAGTTTTCATAATTAGGTCATATACTTAGGGGTGGGTAGGTAAGGTATACCTTACCGAAACCACCATACCGTATACCTTACCGTAAATACGGTATGCGAAAAAGTCATACCTTTACCTTACCAAAGTTTTTGGTATACCGAACTTCGGTATACCTTATATTCGGTATGACAAATTTCCATACCGATACCGTACCTCATTTTCGGTATACCGTACCGAAGTTCGGTATACCTTATTTTTGCGGTATACCTGACTTTCAACATCAATTAAAATAGAAAATTAGAGTTTTTAAAATATTATTTATAATTTATAATTTTAAAAATAAATTAAATATAATTTATTCATAATTATATTTATATTTCACAATAGATTTATAATTTAAAAATATATAAAATATATTTTATATACAATTGTGTTTATATTATTGTGGCATATACCTTAATTTACGGTATATACCTTAGTTTACGGTATATACCGAATTTCGGTATGCAGCGGTATACCGCGGTATTTGAAAATTCATATCGTTACCTTACCGCAATCTTTCGGTAAGGTATCATACCATACCGAAAGTCACGGTATACCAAAACAACGGTATTTTCGATATTTTTTCGGTACGATAAGACCGGTTTTTCGGTATTTCGGTATTTTTCCCCAGCCCTACATATACTTGTTTTAATTTTATTTGTTGATAAATTAATTAAGATTAATTACATAAAATTCTAATAATTTTTTAACTTTATAGTAATTAATAATTATTGGTGGACGCCATAATGATAAAAATATTGGTGGACGCCATAATAATGAATGTATCCATTGATATTGATATACACCAATGTTTTAAAAATCGGACCGGATCGGCCGGTTCGACCGGTTCAGCCGCGAACCGGTAGGCAGTCTGGTCCGGTTTGCCTTTAAAAACCGTCTGTAGGTTGACCCGGAATGGGTAAAATCGCCCGATCGAACCTGTTGAACCGCTAACCGGAACCGGTTTTCAATATTAAAATATTATTTTACTTGGTTTATGGAGTTTTGGTTTGAGAATTGAGATTAGTTCACGTAATCAATTAACTCAATTAAGAATTCACAACGTCAGCGTCGTTTCCACTTCCCACCTTCCCACTTCTCCCTCCACTTAGTGACTTTCTCCTTCCCATTTCTCCCTCGATTCTCCACACCTCAGCCGCCCTCGCTACCTCCGGCGTTCCAAATCGCCGCTTCGACCTGCTGGGCTCCCTCTCGTCGCGCTCCTTCTCTCTTGCTCTCTCATTGACGCTCATTCCCTCTCCTCGATCACATCCAACACCGCACCTCGCCGCCTCCGTATCCCCATCACCGCTGCACATTTAGCCTTCCATTTTGTTCTTCACTGCTCTGTTTTTCCAAATATTAATGCTTTATCTATTTTATACTACTATCCTAATTTTACATTAATGGAGTACACATAGAATTTGTGAAGAAATGGAGTGAAATTATGTATATGTATTGAAGATGTTAGTTTAAAAGAAGTCAAGAATGAAGTGCATGTGTTTGTTTCTCAAATTTAATACCCTACAGTCTGCAGTCTGCACTACTATGTTCTCTCATAATTTTCTTGATAATATGGAGTATAGCTTCGAAACCTCCCAATTTGTTGACAAGAATGGCATGGCAGTGTGTGGAAAAATCTTGGTTGTAGGTCATGGTCCAAATATTTCATTTTTGATATTTTTATAAGGCTATTTTTATTTTTTATTCACATATATTATTATATGTATTTAATAATATATAATATATGTGTTTATTATATAATCCGGTTCGACTGGTTGAACCAGTGAACCAGTAACGACGCCGGTTCGCCGGCCGATCCGATTTTTAAAACATTGATATACATTCGATCGTCTAATATAAACTGCATATATTTTTCACCACATATAATCATGCGTAGGTTGATGTGATTGTAATAAATGATAAAAACAAATATGTAACAACATTTTATTTAATTGACTGAGAGTCTTCAAACCACAGTATATATATAAGGATTATTTATAAAAAAAAGAAATAAATCTCTCTGAAAAAATGGATTTGATGAATTATTGGATGATGGTTCAATAATGGAAGGTGTTGTACATTTATGGATTTTGTGCCACGAATGCTGATTATGACTAATCCACCACCAATAGCATAATCATCGATAAAATCATTAGAGGGACAGCTCATCCATTTGACAAAAGTTGAACATGACATTTTCTTTATTTTATAGAGTGAACTTCAAAAATGGTCCCTGGACTATGGGTTTATCTCGAAAATGGTCCCTGGACTTTAAAAATATCACCAGTAGTTCCTGGACTAAGGGTTAATATCAAAAACGGTATTTTGAGACGAAAATGCCCTTTTGAGGGGTTTGGGCAATTTGGTCTTTTTACACTTTTAACATTTTAAATCTGATATTATTTTAGTTATGTACAGAATCTGATATTATTTCAAAATTATCATTTTTCTTCCCTTTTGTCATCCTTCACTTTGTTTCTTTATTTCAATATTAGATTTAATTTTACAAAATTAAATTTTAAATTTCAATTTTTAAATATCAATAAATTTTTTTAATTAAAACTATTAATTCATGGAAACTATAAATGTTGATTAAAACTATTAATTTTTATTATTTAATATAATATTAAGCTGAATTGAAGAAGTACAGAAAAATAATATTAATCGTGATGGAAAAATAAGAGCTATTCTATTTAGCCTTCGTTCGGTTGTTATAATTGCTTGTGATTGAATATTATGAAGTCGACTAAAAATTTTGTATAGGAGTATTTTTGTTGAAATTTTCTAGTCATTTTGATTGATTGTTTTCAAATTAATAAACGAAAATTATATTAGTCTTACATTAGACGCATAGAATAAATCGTGTTATATTGTCTATTTATGATTAAAGCTATTAAATATTGATTAAAACTAAGACGTTGTTATATCTTATTGATTAAATATTAGACACTATCAAATATTGATTATGACTAATAATTTTTGTTATTTAATAATTTTTATAATTAAAAAAATTTATTGATATTTAAAAACTGAAATTTAAAATTTAATTTTGTAAAATTAAATCTAATATTGAAATAAAGAAACTAAGTGAAGGATGACAAAAGGGAAGAAGAATGATAATTTTGAAATAATATCAGATTTAGTACATAACTAAAATAATATCAGATTTAAAATGTTAAAAGTGTAAAAAGACCAAATTGCCCAAAACCCCAAAACCCCTCAAAAGGGTATTTTCGTCTCAAAATATCGTTTTTGATATTAACCCTTAGTCCAGGGACTACTGGTGATATTTTTAAAGTCCAGGGACCATTTTCGAGATAAACCCATAGTCCAGGGACCATTTTTGAAGTTCACTCTATTTTATAACAACTCATTCAATCGTTTATTTTTTTATATTCAATATTCGATATGATAATAGTTCGTCCACAGATCAATAGCCAAGCTGGTACAAATTAGACCATTACCATATATCCAAGCAAACAAAGATACAAGTACAACCAACATGTACGCTTTATGAAATAGGCATTTCATACAAGTACTACTAAATGCTCATTAGTTACACGTAACTAGAATCACAACGACTCGATTGTATTGAAAAAATTAGGGATCTCAATGTAGTCCGCAACATGTGGGCTGGCCTAAATAATCCGCCAAATTTATAGGGGTAGGGCTGAAAATTTTCAGCCTAATAAAATTACAGTCTGATTAGCATGTACCTGATTAACCCGTAATCCGTTAGGGCCAGACCCAAAAACCCGATGGACAGGCCCGAAAACCCGATAAAATTTCTATCGTTCTATTTGTTTGACTCTAATTCGACATTTCATTGGTTATTTTATAATATAGATTACTAAAAAAATAACTTTTAACTTTAAATATATAAATTATATTAAATTTTTATTAACATAGTAATAGATAAATAAATTAGAAACTTCAAATTCAGTAAAAAATATATTTAAATTTCTAAAACATGCTTTAAAATTTCTTGGTGTTTATGTTTTATTTTGCATAAATCTCAAATATTAGTATTTGATCATGTTTATGTTTGAGTTTCAGCATATATCTCAAATTTATCATAATTAAATATTTTACATTTTATAAATATAACTAATTATCACCATTATTTATTGGATTGATCGCATGTTAATTTTATCGGTAGCAACCCGATTAATCCGTTGAGCTAACCCGAAACCCGAGCTTTTAGGGTTAGGGTTGAACTTTTACAACCTGAAAAAATACAACCCGATTAGCCCGAACTCGATTGACCCGCAATCCGAATAGGATTGGCCTGAAACCCTATGGACTGGCCCGATTAACATACCTATAAAAAAATAATCAAATCAAACTCATGCACGTAATATGGAAATAAATGTTCAAAGGGTATATAATATGATGATCAAAATTCTTGTTGAGACATAAAAATGACTCATTAATCCCCATACTCAAAAGCTAAGAAAAGTCGTTTTAAACTTCATTTCAACATCAGATCATTTCTCAATTCAAGTATCAAACAAATCCTTAATTTAGTTAATAGAACCATAAATATTACGATTATTCATAAGTTTAGTACAATAAATTTTTGTACTAATCCGTTCACCAAAATTTGTCTCATTTTCCCATTTCTGTCCATCCCTCAAAATTTGTCTCATCTCATTTTTACTATTTTTAGTAGTGGACCTCATATTCCACAAACTCATTTCTACTCACATTTTATTATAAAACTAATATATAAAAGTAGGATCCACAATCCACTAACTTTTTTTTCAACTCACTTTCCATTACATTTCTTAAAACTCGTGTCCGATCAAAGTGGGACAAATATTAGTGGACGGAGGTAGTAGTATTTAGATATTGGTCAATTTCAATCTAAATCTATCAAGTGTGGAAGTCGCTACACCAGCAATCAATTCAAGCATCCTCATTTTTGCAATCAATATCTCCTCAATCAACAATAATATTATGAACTCACACACAAAATAACCAAATCAAAATAAATATAAAAATCAAATCAAATTTTTTTACCGTCCACATATATAGTAGCTTGATCACCATTCTTCCATGACTAATATATCTCGATGTTGAACGAGCAAAGAGCGAGAAACAACACTCACAATCAAGACAATTCCGATGAATCATCGACGATGAGAGACATCCACGCCTTGACGCCGCCGCCCTCATCATCTCTATCCATGGCGTCGTCAGCCTCCGGTGAGAATTTCACCAGCATCAGCCGCGAGTTCAACGCTCTAGTCCTGGCCGGCTCCCGCTTTCGAGCCGACCAGAACCAGACCGGACTCGACCCGGCCGGCTTGGGCCGCATCGGGGAGGACCGCCACTCGGCCGAGCCGCTCGAGACCAACCCCTTAGCCATCGTCCTCGATCCCAATCCGCTGCAGTCGCCACCGCGGGAGGTGGTGACAGTGCAGCGAGTGAAGAAAGAGGAAGCGGAGACCAAGATTAATGCGTGGCAGAATGCGAAGATAGCCAAGATAAACAACCGGTTTAAGAGAGAGGAAACCGTAATCAACGGTTGGGAAGATAAGCAAGAGCATAAGTCTTCTTCATGGATGAAACATGTTGAGGTAATACTCTTACTTACTCCCTCCGTTCTTCCAAGTGTTTTTTTTTGGCACAGAATTTAATAAAAAATGTTTTAAAAGAGTTAGTAAGAGAGAATTAAGTAGAACCACCAAAAAGGGATACAAGTTCAAATTTTAGTACTACTACTGTACTACTTAATTAAGGATTGAGAAATGTAACTACCAAAGAAATTCTAGTATCTTAATCAAGATTAATTCGAGATTTAGTGTATAAGATTCGAGATGAATTTAGGTAGCGCGTCCTACTTAAAAATTAGTCAATGTCTTCCTCTTAAGGCATAATAATAATCCTAGATATGTTCATGTAGATGAACTTTAGGAAGAAAATCCACAAAAAAATCGTATGCGAATCAAGATTAATTTAATTAGGTGTTTTTTTTTTTTTTGTTACAGCTAATTTCTTCATTTTCTAGCTAGCACAATCGTCATACAACTCACCAATTTAATTAAGTTTGTGATTTGTTATATAGGGTTAGAGCTTAATTTTTCTCTGTGATGTTCAGATGGTAGCTCAACCATATTGAGATTTCATTGTGGAACATGCCATTTCATTATCATTTTGATGATTTTTATTAGTCCAAATTTAATTCAAAACGGACGTATTATTTATATAGTACAGCTATATATTGCAATTACTAATTTCAACTTATATATAGCAGATAAATCACTGTAGTATGATGTTAACTTTTATATGCATGGTTGCGTAGTTTTCCACCTCTTCAACAAAATAAATGTAAAATTGGAGGTTGATTAAAAATGAAATAATTAATTGATTAAACTTGCAGAGAAACATAGAGGAAAAGAGAGCAAAAGCATTAGAAAAGATGAGAAATGACATAGCAAAAGCCCACAGAAAAGCCGAAGAGAAAAGGGCATCTGCTGAGGGCAAAAGAGGCACTAAAATTGCTAGGGTTCTTGAAATAGCTGTTGGTGCACGCAGCGGAAGAGCATGTAAATAAATCACATAATAATCAGATCTATTTAGCAGATTATTTAGACAAAATCTATTCGCGTAATTATCACATGTATCATGCTCATAACTTGAATTAATCATGCTTTAAGAATATTGAAAACCTAAAACATGCTTTTCTACGGAGTAGAATAATACCTAATTAATTCTCCAAAGAATTGAAGATGGCTAGCGACTTCTCCACGTGTAGCTTTAAGTACTAGACCACAAATCTTCTCTCTGGTTCCCGAACTGTACTCTAATATCAGTGTGGGCTGATCTTACTAGAATACTAGGACTTAAATAAAGAAGACAGAAGACATCCTTTTTGGAATAGGACTCAAATTCGAAATCTCCTACAGCTGGGAGAGATCGAAATTTTCGAAAATTGCAATATGAGATATTGTGTATTTTCTGTCTCCTTTATTCTCCTATTTATATTAAGTTCCTTTTGGGCCCAGACAGGGATCTATGGAAGGCTTTGGATATGGGCTCATCCAATTTACTTTTTACTAATTAAATTGAACCCACAATTTAATATAAGTTATAATTGGAATATTACGAGCAGCCACTACAGAAGTAATATTGAACTCTCCCCATCCAAATCCGAAATTATAAGTAATCCGGGTTTCCGTTTATCTTTCATTTCCCGTGCTTAAGATTAATATGTCCATTAATTAATTAATGTCTGCTATTGACTTAATTAATTAACTTCTTATTAATTCCAAGAGTGGACTTAGCATGAAACACTCATTTATTATTCATAGAGTAATCATACTCCAACTAGCTAGGTTCCGAATAATAAAACTTAGTTTCGCGCTCCTCTTGAGGACATTATCAAACGAGACTCACCTCGTGCACGATTCAATATAATAGCAATCCTAGCACCGCTAGATATCGATCACCACTGCCCAATATATCAGGATAATTGGGCTACGAAAAACCCGCACCATTTGATAAGTCAAAGCAATGCATAATCAATACCGTATGCTCAATGCTAACCTACATTGATTAAGAAATAAATATTTATCAAGACCTCGCCTTTCAGTAGATAGCCCAAGGCAAGTCTTGCTGTTAGATCCGTTCAGTGCTATACCACACCAATGTCATCTTATTTCAGTAAGGCTTAGAAATATACGGACTGACATTGCAACCTTTCTCGATGGGTAGTCTAATTCCATCTAGGTTGTGAAATTCATATTTTTCTTTGTTTAGAACTGACCGTATTACCTTAAAGTGGACGACGCCCACAACCGGTCTACTAAAACAAAGACTTAGACTTTGTTAAGTTAACTTATACATTTAAACATGCATTAACATCCATTAAATGTAAAACATAACAACATTATGACAAAAATAATCTGTTTTATTCATTGGAAAATAAAATAAGAGTTTTACAGTATTCAATCACTCGAAACGTGATTTCTAGTATACAAACTCTAACAATCTCCCACTTATACTCAAAACACTTTCGAGTATACAAAATGTGCTAACGTCTAAATCTCCCACTTATACTGAAAGCGGATTGAGGTCTTGAATTAGTCGAACTCCCATTCCTTCAACATGGCTTTCATACGGCTTTACCGCTAACGCCTTCGTGAAAGGATCTGCCAGGTTGTTTTCTGACTCAATCTTGACCACTTGTATGTCTCCTCTCTGCACTATATCTCGAATGATATGATACTTCCTCTCTATGTGCTTGCTCGTCTTATGAGCCCGTGGTTCCCTCGAATTTGCCACAGCACCAGAGTTATCACAATAAACGGTGATGCGCTTGGGCATATTCGTAACCACACCTAAGTCCAGAAGGAAGTTCTTAAGCCATACAGCCTCCTTTGCAGCCTCCGAAGCGGCTACATACTCGGCTTCCATGGAAGAGTCTGCAATGCATTTCTGCTTTACACTCTTCCAAACTATAGCTCCACCTCCTAAGGTAAACACATATCCGGAAGTTGATTTTCTCGAATCCAGATCAGCCTGAAAGTCTGAATCTGTATATCCTAAAGGACAGAGCTCGGCTGCATTGTAAACTAGAACATAGTCCTTAGTCCGATTAAGGTACTTGAGTATGTTCTTTACGGCAGTCCAATGTCCTTGGCCGGGATTTGATTGATATCTTGCTACCATGCCAACAGCAAAGCAGATATCGGGTCTAGTACAAAGCATAGCATACATGAGACTACCAACTGCCGAGGCATATGGTATTCTTCTCATCTCTGCTATCTCAGATGCTGTCTTAGGACACATCTCTTGAGACAACTGGATGCCATGTCTAAAAGGTAGGAAACCTTTCTTGGCATCTTGCATGCTAAAGCGTCTAAGTACCGTTTCGATGTAAGATTCTTGGGATAAGCACAACATTTTCTTACCTCGGTTCCTAAGAACCTTGATACCGAGAATGTGTCCCGCATCACCCATATCTTTCATCTCGAACTGGCTGGACAACCAAGTTCGCACTGATGACAACATCTTTTTATTGTTTCCAATTAGAAGAATGTCATCTACATACAAAACTAAGAACACAACATTTCCTTTTTCAACCTTCTTATACACGCAGCTTTCATTAGGGCATTTTTCGAATCCAAACTTTTGAACAGTTTGATCGAAACACTGGTTCCATGATCTAGATGCTTGCTTGAGACCATAAATGGCCTTCTTAAGCTTCCAAACCATGTGTTCCTTGCCCTTCACTACATAGCCTTCGGGTTGTTCCATGTAGATGGTCTCCTCAAGACTCCCGTTTAGAAACGCAGTCTTAACGTCCATCTGCCATACTTCCCAATCCATGTAAGCTGCTATAGACAAAAGTATACGGATCGATTTGAGCATGGCCACTGGGGAGAAGGTCTCATCGTTATCGATACCTTCCTTTTGGGTATACCCCTTAGCCACTAGTCTTGCCTTGAAGACTTTAACTCGTCCATCGGGTCCACGTTTACGTTTGTATATCCACTTGCTCCCAATGGCAGTACAGCCTTCGGGTAGGACAGACAAATCGTAGACGTCTTTGTCTAACATAGATTGTAGTTCCGAATCCATTGCTTTCAACCATTCGCAATGATCGACATCAGCCTGCGCCTCTGCAAAATTCCAGGGATCCAGTACATTGCTGTCCGAGGAGTGATCCATACACTCACCCAAACCAATGTATCTATCGGGCTCATGAGAGACCCTCCCACTGCGGCGCGGCACTACAATATCTGGAGTATTAGTTGAAGTTTCTGGAATTGTTGTTACACTTGGTAATTGTTCTTGGTTAATGGAAGTTGAAACTTGAGTTAGCTCTTCTAGAGCAATCTCACTGCTGGACTTATGATTCATTACATAGTCTTCCTCTAAGAATGTGGCATGAGTGCTCACAATCACTTTCTGATCTCTGAGACTATAGAATTCATAAGCTTTCGTTCCTCTAGGGTATCCTATAAACACGCAAACCTCAGTCCTAGATTCCAGCTTAGTTGGATCCTTTTCCAATACATGAGCCGGACACCCCCATACTCTGAGATGTTCTAGATTGGGCTTACGCCCATTCCACAACTCATATGGGGTAGTAGGAACAGATTTAGAAGGTAAGACGTCTAAGAGATAGTTTGCAGAAAGCAAAGCATGACCCCAAAACGAAACAGGTAACCGTGCATAACTCATCATCGATCTGACCATATTTAATAAGGTCCTATTCCTTCTTTCAGCCACGCCATTCTGCTGGGGTGTGCCCGGCGCAGTCGTTTGGGATTCAATCCCAGCTACCGATAAATAGTCCAAAAACTCGGCACTTAGGTATTCGCCTCCGCGATCAGATCGCAGGCATTTGATACTCTTACCATGTTGCGTCTCTACTTTAGCCTTAAACTCCTTGAACTTGTCAAAAGTTTCAGACTTGTAGCGCATCAAATAGATGTATCCGATTTTCGAGTAGTCATCTGTAAAGGTGATGAAATATCGAAAACCGCCCCTTGCCTCGGTTGACATTGGTCCACACACATCAGTAT
Organism: Salvia hispanica; assembly: GCF_029641045.1. Lineage (NCBI taxonomy): Eukaryota > Viridiplantae > Streptophyta > Magnoliopsida > Lamiales > Lamiaceae > Salvia > Salvia hispanica. The sequence continues at coordinate 36,958,104 of NC_142696.1, forward strand.
GAATGAGCTCAAGTACTTCTTTGGCCCTATTCCCCTTTGATCTAAAAGATCTCTTAGTCATCTTGCCTTCGAGACAGGACTCACACTTCGAAAACGGTTCCTTCTCAAGACCTTTAATAAGATCTTGATCAACCATCGCATGAATCCTTCTTTCGTTGGCATGACCAAGTCTAAGGTGCCATAAGTACGTTTCATTCATTGAAGTTGAAGGTTCTTTTCTTTTCTTAGAAATTTTCGATGTAGCATTGAGTTCTGATTTACGTTGATTAAATTGTGTAGAAGTGATCGTGTACAGATTGTTTTCCATGATACCGCGACAGATATAAGAACCATCTTTCTTAATAACGCAATTGTCATTAAAAGAAATCGAATATCCATCATAAGACAATTTAGAAACTGAAATTAAATTTCTTCTAAAAGAGGGTATCAACAAAACATTCTTCAAAATCAAAAATCTATCACTAGAAAAACGTAAATAAACGTCTCCCACTGCAACGGCCGCCACTTTCGTAGCGTCGCCCAGCTGGACCTCTATCTCACGATCATGTAGCCGTCTTGTCACCTGCATCAAGTCAGGATCAAAACATATATGATCAGTTGCTCCAGTATCAATAACCCAAGTATGAGTAGATGTCAAAGCCAAACATGACTCGACTACTAGAGCATGGTGCATACCTGTAGCCTTGCCCTTTTTAGGACAATCTGGCTTCCAATGACCTTTCTCTCCACACTTGAAGCATTTTCCAGTTTGCTTCTTGTCACCCCGCTGTTTCTTCTTTCCCTTAGCATTGTTGACTGCTACTTGGTTCGGTGCCTTTTTCTTTCCTCTTCTAGCCTTAGAGCCAGAGGAATTAGGCGCGATACTCATCATAGCTACTTTAGCTTGAACCATAAGGTCCTCCGCCGACTGAAGTTCAGTCAGCAACTCTGCTAAAGTATAATTCCGTTTGTTCATCTCAAAGTTGAGCTTGAACTGCTGGAAGCTAGGGGGAAGACTCTGAAGGATTATAGTAACCTGGGACTCGGGATCGATCGTCCCTCCCAATACCTCAATCTGGTTGAGGTGACTCATCATCTCGAGGACGTGTTGCCTCACAGACGAGCCTTCCTTCATAGACTTCGTCATGATACTCCGAAAGGCTTGAGACTTAGCCGTTCGATTCTGAGTACCAAAAAGATTTGCGAGATTTGTCATGATCTCGGCGGCAGTTTCCATGGCAGAATGCTGATGCTTGAGTACTGATGACATAGAAGCCAACATGTAGCACTTAGCCATCTCATTCGCCTTATGCCACCGTCTATGCGCATCTCGCAATGCTTGGCTGGCACTAGCAGCCGGGACAGCTGGGCGTGGAGTAGTGAGTACGAACTTGTACTCTTCTGCTGTGAGAACGATATCCAAGTTTTGTTTCCATTCGATGTAATTTTGGCCTTCGAGTTTGTTTTCTTTGAGAATGGCAGAAAGAGGATTAAAAGACATCTTGACGAATTTTATTGCACTGCAAACAGAAGATTTTACTATTTGTCATAAACTTATGTAAGGAAATTGAGTAGATTAACCATAAAACTTTTCAAAATCTTACAACAGCAAAATTAATAAATTGTATCCTCCTCAGGAGGTTAATACGCATTAAAATTTCGACAATTTACTGGTCACAACACCGACATATCAATAGCTTCCTCCTCTGGAGGTTGACATGTCAAATGCTTCCTAAGCACGACCACCTGGTTTAGCATTACAGTATTTTATTTCTACAACACACTCCCATAACAATGTTCATGTGTTGATAACAAAATCAAGCTATCTCATAAATTCCGATTGAACCCTGAAACTCGCAATTCCTTAGGATTATTGTCCCTACTCTGTAGGTGGCGATAATATTAGGAATCACTTTCTAGTTCACTCTATTCATTATTTGAGAAGTCCGCCCTTATGAACTTACTGTTTTCGTAGGATTATTGTCCCTACTCTGTAGGTGGCGATAATATTAGAAAATCAGCTTCACAAAATTTGGCAGTCCAACCGATGGAGACCATATATAAACCATTAGTTCATAATTATCGCTTAGATATTTGGGTTATGGTTTTAATTAATTATCCTTTAGCCTTAAGGCAGATTAAGACTAATTAAATTCTGTTGGTATTTAATTTACTGGATAATTAAATCTTTTATAATCTTTAATATCTTAATATAGAAACTATTAATCTAGAATTTAATTCTCATTCATGTCTTACTATAAGATATATCTAAAATAAAATACATTATTTATAATCTTAATTAGACATGAAAAATCAAATTCATATAATTTCCAAGTTCAAGATTAGGAAGAATATCAATTATATTATTTAATGTATTCTTATATATATCATATCTTATAATAGATTCTAGATATATATTAGGAAACTATTAAATTATTCTTATCTATATCATCTAGGATATAAAATATTCATAGATATAGAAAATAATCCAAATATTCCTAAAATCTAGGGAAATCTTCCCAAAATGTTTTATTTCATTAAATAATATTATTTTTAATGATATCTATTAATTAAACAATTAAATAATCATTAAAATAATCTTTCGTCAATTTCTAGAGATTCGAGGTTGGCACGAATCTACACAACGAAGATACGAAGATATCCCCGGAGATTCTCGCCGGGACGGCGTGTTCGCCCCCCGACGACCGCCGGAAAACCCGCGCCTTACGGCGCGCTCTTCCTTCTCCCTTCTTCCTCCCGGCGGACAACCGCCGAGATTTCTCCCTCCGTCGTCGTCGAGCCAGAAGGCGCAGCCAGAGCCACGACCTCCCGGCGATCTCCCACTGCCCGACGAGCTCGCGCGCACCAGCAGCCGGCGGCTGCTCTCGGTTGCGCCTCGCTAGGGCTGGGTCGGCTAGGGTTTCGGTATTAGGGTTAGGGTTAGGGTTTTGCGAAGAAGACCGGCGCCTCGGTGGTTCTCGGACGAGCCACCGTGCCAGGCTTCCTCCGTCCGACGCGTCTGGTGCCGCCTGGGCTCGCGGTCTCGATCGGCGGCGCGCGCGAGCCCCTGCTCGCATGCGCGTCGCCGCGTGATCGCACGTCCTCGGCTCCTGTCGCGTCGCATCGCGTTTGATCGGGGCCGGCTAGGGTTTGGCGGGCTTGGCCGGTGGCGCGCGCGAGCCCTTGCTCGCCGGCGCGTCGCCCCATGCCCGTCGCCCTCGGCTCCCACTCGATTGGCAACCCTCTTCGATCGATCATAGCGCAATTCGTCCCGGCGCAAGCGCCGACGAATCGCACATCTAGTTCGTTCGAATAATTCAAGTTCTATGATTCGAATGTTCTTGAGTTCAACATGCATAAACATAAAAAATAAAAACACAAGAACATGCTTCGTAATCAATCAAGACATGCATACATGAATTTCGCGAAATTTAAATCCAAATAATCAGAGCCAAAGACTGGCTCTGATACCAATTGTTGGTGCACGCAGCGGAAGAGCATGTAAATAAATCACATAATAATCAGATCTATTTAGCAGATTATTTAGACAAAATCTATTCGCGTAATTATCACATGTATCATGCTCATAACTTGAATTAATCATGCTTTAAGAATATTGAAAACCTAAAACATGCTTTTCTACGGAGTAGAATAATACCTAATTAATTCTCCAAAGAATTGAAGATGGCTAGCGACTTCTCCACGTGTAGCTTTAAGTACTAGACCACAAATCTTCTCTCTGGTTCCCGAACTGTACTCTAATATCAGTGTGGGCTGATCTTACTAGAATACTAGGACTTAAATAAAGAAGACAGAAGACATCCTTTTTGGAATAGGACTCAAATTCGAAATCTCCTACAGCTGGGAGAGATCGAAATTTTCGAAAATTGCAATATGAGATATTGTGTATTTTCTGTCTCCTTTATTCTCCTATTTATATTAAGTTCCTTTTGGGCCCAGACAGGGATCTATGGAAGGCTTTGGATATGGGCTCATCCAATTTACTTTTTACTAATTAAATTGAACCCACAATTTAATATAAGTTATAATTGGAATATTACGAGCAGCCACTACAGAAGTAATATTGAACTCTCCCCATCCAAATCCGAAATTATAAGTAATCCGGGTTTCCGTTTATCTTTCATTTCCCGTGCTTAAGATTAATATGTCCATTAATTAATTAATGTCTGCTATTGACTTAATTAATTAACTTCTTATTAATTCCAAGAGTGGACTTAGCATGAAACACTCATTTATTATTCATAGAGTAATCATACTCCAACTAGCTAGGTTCCGAATAATAAAACTTAGTTTCGCGCTCCTCTTGAGGACATTATCAAACGAGACTCACCTCGTGCACGATTCAATATAATAGCAATCCTAGCACCGCTAGATATCGATCACCACTGCCCAATATATCAGGATAATTGGGCTACGAAAAACCCGCACCATTTGATAAGTCAAAGCAATGCATAATCAATACCGTATGCTCAATGCTAACCTACATTGATTAAGAAATAAATATTTATCAAGACCTCGCCTTTCAGTAGATAGCCCAAGGCAAGTCTTGCTGTTAGATCCGTTCAGTGCTATACCACACCAATGTCATCTTATTTCAGTAAGGCTTAGAAATATACGGACTGACATTGCAACCTTTCTCGATGGGTAGTCTAATTCCATCTAGGTTGTGAAATTCATATTTTTCTTTGTTTAGAACTGACCGTATTACCTTAAAGTGGACGACGCCCACAACCGGTCTACTAAAACAAAGACTTAGACTTTGTTAAGTTAACTTATACATTTAAACATGCATTAACATCCATTAAATGTAAAACATAACAACATTATGACAAAAATAATCTGTTTTATTCATTGGAAAATAAAATAAGAGTTTTACAGTATTCAATCACTCGAAACGTGATTTCTAGTATACAAACTCTAACAATAGCCACTTTCATGAGAGCCATGGGGCGAGCTCCTTCCAAGCGCTCTTTCTTCTAAGCATCGGTCGTCTCGCATGTGTGTCATGGCGCGATAGCAAACCAACTCCCGAGGGTTTTGAGTGCGCTCGTCTTCGAACGGTCTATCCATTGATTAAATAGAGCTCATTCTACTCCTTGTTTCTTTTACTTAGCATATCGCATGTACAACATAATACTGCAATAGTACTAATAGAATGTATTATGTATATAATGTATAAGTTCTACTAGTTCAATAGTAGGTAGTCGTTCAGTTTTGTTGTCATCGTAACAAACTATATACATGCATGTGTAACATTTTTTTCATTCATTAACCATTAGCTAGCGTGTGAAATAATGGACATGAACCTCTATTGATATAAGATGTTTTGAAAACCTCCATGAATAAAATTAGTAAGATCTTCGTATGATACTCTAAAAATAGGAACTTTGAGGCTGGCATGAGTTTCAATGCGAAATTTGTATAGTTGGAAAAAGATAGAAGAAAAAAGTGACTGAAGTATATATTCTTAGTGAGGAATAATGAGAAAAACTTGCCAAAAATAGAGGTGGACTAATTTTATTGAAAGAATCAAAATGAAAAAATAGACTATGGGGAACGAAAGGAGTATAATATAGTAATACGTGGAATGATTTAATGAATCCATGAATATCGCTTCCTAAATTGTCACAATATAGTACTACCCCATAAATCCATAACATATGATAGGCCAGGAGGAATAATTGGACCCAATTCATATTTCGTTCGGTCACATGAAAATCATACAATAGTTGGGCTTAAACCCAAAATACTAGTAGTAGTATTAATTTGTATTGTTTATGTTGATTAAAATGTGTCTTCATTCGATGAATGAATATATCTCACTCACCTTCCTAGAAGTTTCGTGCCACACCTTTCATTTTCTATGTAGTTGCAAACTTGCAAAATCTTACCAAGTTACGTTAATAGTACCAACAAAATTGTCTGATAAAAAATAGAGTACTCCGTACTATATACTAATAGCCAATTAATGCTAAATTTTTCACTTTATATGTAATATCTTAACATAAAATTTTAGAAACGTTGTCAGTTGTCAACATAAATAAAAAAATGATGAAAAATTAGCATCCAATTGATGTGACATGCCTTATAGGAGCCAGGCTAGCAAAAGTGTAATTATGCAGGATTAATTTCAAATAATTTGACATATCATTATTGCAACGTTTAACTTTTAAATATAGTGTATGAAAACAAAATGAGTGATTTTTTGTGTGGTGACAGCAATTCAGTTGAAACAAAAACAACGTTGTGTAGAATTTGGGACCTAATTGATTTGTTCTAATCACATTTGTCACGTAATGGAATTCCGGGCATCCGTGAGGATTAATTAATGGCCAAGATATAAATTTGGGATGAATTCAAAAAAAAAAACAAATAAATACATTCCTCCAAAAACTAAATAGGAGTATAAATAAAATTTTTGCATTGTGCTATGGGATCTACTTTAAGTGATAAAATGATACACTACAATATTCGCTTTAATCAAAATTTTAAACTTCACAACCAACAAAACTTAATCTAGCAAAGTTGAATTGGAGTACTAGGAGTAGTATTTAATACTACTACAATATATAATAAGCACTTGTTGTCATTCAAAAGTCAATGGAGAGTATATACTATTAGAGCATCCACTATAGGTGGACAAGTTTTGGTGGACAACTTTTTTTTTTGTCCATAGTCTCATTTTATTTGTCCACAGCCCCAAAAAAAAGTGTCCGCAGCAATAGTGGACAACTTTCACTTTATTTTTCTTGTTGTATTTTTTAATTCAATTTTACAATTAAAATTATCGGACTAAAAATAATTAAAGAACAAGACAATAAATAATAAAATTAAAAAGTGCGATGAGACCAAATATTCGTTGTATTCATGGATACCGGAAAATTACACAACGAACATTTTAAAAAAAAACATACAAAAACAAATAAAAACACCGCCACCATCTACTCGGTGGCGGAGTCGGAAACATCGGCCTCATCTTCGTCGCCCACTCCCCCCGGCGCCGCCGCCCCTGCCCCCGTCGCCCCCGGTGTCGCCCCTGGACCAGTCAGCCCCAGCTCCTCTCTGATCCTACACATCAGCTCATAGTATATCGACTTGGTGATCGGGTCGGTGGCCGACTCGTAGAAACGGCAGTTATCTTGCAGTTGTTTCATCAACTGCACATTCAGGTTCCTGTTCAAGACCACATGGGCCCCATGGTCCACGGACTGAGCTCCAGAAGGCGCCTGCGCGCCCCGCGATCCAGACGCGGCCGCCGAGTAGCGGGAGGAACCTGCAGACATCCGGGCGCTGCGGATACTGGCCTTCTGCCCCGGAGGGCGTGAGCGCCTGGTGTGTGTATCAGAGGGCTCCTCCGCTTGGGCGTCGTTGAGGTCGATTGAGTGTCCGCCGCTGCTGCTGCTGTAGTTCCCGGCTCTGTTGCGTCTGTTGCGCTTCGCCGCGTGACCCTCGGTCTCCTCTGCACAGATGGCCTTGAATTTCGGGCAGTTCTCGAGAACGCGGAACTCCTCCCACTGGGTGAACTTAGGCTTGTATAGCGCGTTGTATTGGGACACGGAGAGAGCCTTCACGTCGGCTTCGTTGCGGCCACTCTCAGCGTTGATAAGGTTGTTGCCGTAGATGCCCGCGAACTTCCTGGTGGGTGTCAGAATCCTCCCAAACTTTTTCCGGATCTGTTCCGCGTCACGCGGTTTGGCGCCTCTCGGCTTGAACTCATTGTAGGTCAACAAAACGCGCTTCCAAAAGCCAATCTCGGTCTGATCGGTGCCAACACAGGGGTCGGATGTGACGGCATCCCATGCCCTCGCTACAGCAATCGACTCGTCTTTGGTGTAGTGCACGGCCCGACTTGTTACCGGCGAATCGCTACCGCCGCTGCCATCCCCATCGCCGTCGCCGCCGGCCCGCCCCCCACCGCCGTCGCCACCGCCGTCGCCGCCGCCGTCTCTCCCCCCACCGCCGTTGCCGCCGCCCCTCCCACCATCACCGTTGTCGCCGCCCCTCCCACCACCACCGTTGCCGCCGCCCCTCCCACCACCACCGTTGCCGCCGCCTCTCCCACCACCGCCGTCGCCGCCAGATCTCGTCGGCGGGGTCTCCGGAAGGCCCGGACTCATCATCCCCATCATCTGCTCTATTGTGAACCTATCGAAATCAGACAAAGGAGTCTGGGTGCGCTGGAAAGAGTGAGAAGGGGTATCCGGCCTCGGATGGTTGGGCGAGTCCATAGTGGGTCGATAATCCCCAAACGCCGAACGACCCAAATTCCTCTGATGAGAAGATTGAGCCCGATATTGGCTTTGTTGCCATGGCGGGGATGTCGGTGACCACGCCTGGAATGGAGGGGGACTGGGACTCGATCCCCACAGCTGAGATGGCTGGGAAGAAGGATAGTATCCATATCCCGATTCTTCCGTGCCGGGTGAATCTTCGTCTCTCCCGTGCATCTCGGTAAAATCTAGGGTTTAGGGTTGTGAAATTGGGGGTGGAGTGAAAATGGGTGTGGAGTGGAAGACAAATTGGTGGGTATTTAATTTAAATGGGTGTGGAGTGGAATAAATTAAATAAAAAATCGAAATTTAAAAAAAAAAAAAAAAAGGCGGAACCGGCGGTCCGCCGCTTTTCTCTCTCCAGCGGCTCGTCCTCGCCGCAAAGCCGGCGCTACCCCTTCCGCCCCAACAAATTCGTCCGCCCCCGGGGCGGACGCGTCCGCCACTATACGCCGCCGCGGCGTAGCCGGGAAGGGGGCGGCCGGCGCGCCGCCCCTATAGTGGATGCCCTTACTACGTCGGATCTATTCCTAGATTTCTTAAGATAGAAACACCTTTTTTGCAAAAGTAGTAAAATTTTTAATTGGACAGTCGGCTAAAAAATTTATTTTATTAAATTTTTAAATTCCAAATCATACTTATAGTAGCTACCAGTCACTTTATAGAATAGATCGGTGGATAATGCAGTTTAAGAGATTGTTATATGATGTATTTTAATGAATTTAATTGTTATCTAGTATAATATGTCACGTCACATGGGCCAAAGTCATGTGATTATCAATACTTTGTCTAGTCATAGTGTGCTAAGCCTAACTTTATGGTCCAGTCCACATTCAACCACTTTTATTTGACTGCATTTATTGGCGCCAATCAAGAAACATGAAATTTTGAAAATAGTAACAAAAAATTAAGTTGTCTAAAATCGGAATGGATCACCTACCACAATTCCTCCTCCATTACCTAATACACACACACAATCATGATAAGTGATGGTGGAATCCATCACACATGTTTGTATGTGTGTGTGTATTAGTAGATGCAGGAGGAATTGTGGTAAGTGATCCTTACCGGTCTAAAATTTCATCAATGATTAATTTCCAAATTTCTATTTTAACGTTTTATGTTTCTAATTTTGAGATAATTATCTAATTTGCAATTTGTTAAAAAGTAAAGTATCGAAAATGTGATTGTGATGATACGTAGGGCATCCAAGTCCGCCCTAAATTCCGCCCTATGCTCCGCCACATCATTATTTTATTCTCCTATTCTTCCACCTAAATGTGAGGCGCCCTAAAGTCCGCCCTATAGTTTTAACTACTACTCCTTGTATTTGTTTTTTATTTTGTATGTTTGCAAACATATCAATTAGCACGAACAAATATAAAAACACCATAAATTAAAGGCAAATCCTATTGTCAATTTTTTTTTATGCTTGCAAAAATGGAAAATCGTCAGAATTCATTATTGAATTTAGAGAAAAATTGAGACGGGGAAGAGAGTGTAGTGAAAGGTGTGAAATGAAGTAAGAAGAAAATACCAAAAAAATAAAAAAAAATGAAAAATGTGTGCACAGTCCGGACTATCCTCCTTACCCCCTGCAATGGGGCGGAGGATAGGCCGAAGGATGCAAAAATGTGTGCATAGTCCGCGAACGATGCATAAGGCGCGGAGGATGGAGGGCGCATCATTCGAACCCCTGCAATGGCGGAGGATAGGGGGAGGATGCATCATCCGGGCTATCCTCCGCCCCACTATGAATGCTCTAAAATGAAGTGAATTTACAATTTTCAAGTTTGAAACATAATAATCCCTCCGTCCCAGATAATTTGGGACACTTTGACCCGACACGGGTTTTAAGAAATTTAATGGAGAGTGAGTTGAAAAAATTGGTGAGAGGTGGGTCCTACTTTTAAAGTATTAGTTTTATAATAAAATGTGAGTAGGAATGAGTTAGTGGAATATGGGGTCCAATACCAAAAATAGTAAAAGTGAAGTGGGACAAATTATGTGGGACGGACCGAAATGGAATATTGGGACGAATTATCTGGGACGGAGGGAGCAGTAATGTATTTGTGGACTCTAAGAAATCACGAGACAATAAAATGTGAACAGACACCCCTTCTCTCAGTTCCAATGTTTTAAAAACCGGACCTGACCGACCGGTTCGACCGGTCGGACCGCGAACCGTATGAGTCAAGAGACCAACATCTCTACCACTCCACCACATGTACTTGAATGAAATATTATGAGCATTAATTATTGTTATACATTAAACCTATAATTTTTTGTCCACGCAAATTAATAATTTGTGTTTAATTTTATACTTTTAAATAATTACTATTAGTTGTGATATGCTTAATATTAACTATCCCTCACTAAATTTTACTTTTATTTGTATAATGTATATAAATAATAGATTTTATCTAAGTATTAATATTGTAGTATATATATTATTAACATGGTTTATTACTCCATATTTACTAAATAATACTCCAAACTTATTAATAAATCATGTTTAATTTATGTATTAACTAATAATACTAATATAGTATATATTTATCTAATTTAACTAAAAATTCATGTTTATTTTTATATATTGTCTATAATATTATTTCACCACATAAACATTTTTGAATTAATATAAATTTTATTTATTTATATATGAAAAATATTGTACTTTTTTAGTTATTCTAATTAATAATTTATGTATTTAGTTATTATTTAAAATTTATCATTCACTTATTTTAAATGCTCTTTTTATTTAATTTATATACAAAGTTTAATAGTATATGTTTTTGTTATATATTACTAATTATAATTTATCACTCATTGAATTTAATATATTTTGTATAAATATATTTAATTATATATATTTGCAAGGTAAAACGATTCGACCAGTGATTGAATCGATCGGACCGATTGAACCGTGAACCAGTAACTTCACCGGTTCATCGGCCGATCCGATTTTTAAAACATTGGTCAGTTCTCTTGATACAAAATACGTGGTCATTAATATGCCAGGCATCTGCAATTTATTATGTTTTGTTAAATTGATACTAACGTAAATCCTGTTTTCTAGCAATAAAACTTTAACTCCATAGATTCTGCAATTTCAATTTAGTGGGGTCCAGTTGAATTAATATACTGACCTAACTACCAATGCCGCTTGGAGCTATTATTATATTTTTAATTACAAATTACCGATATATTTTATAATTTCGTGCATACTCTAGTCAACTAGTAATAGTTTCAGTGAAAATAAATAAATAAAAATATAAAAACACACATTTAAAATTATTTTGGTTCATAAAACTCCAAGATAAATGATTTATCATCTTACCAAATTGTCCTTAAATTTATAAATACTATTCGAATATTTACCTATTAACCGAAACGGAAGCTTCATAAAATATAAATTGAACTTCGATTCATTTTAATAAATGTAAGTTATTTCGATCATGTATATTGTTCAATAGGCCACCACCCCTTAAAATAATACCATACCACTATTCATAGTCAATCATTTTTACACGTGGATGAATAATAAGCTGCCACGTGGCAAAAAAAAATCTGGAAAAAGACGGGCAGCAATTTGCTGGTCTTTATACAGCAATTTTTCTTGAACAGCAATATCCAACACACTATACAATAATCTATAGATTGCTGTATAGTGTTTGTAATATTAATGTGTTGCGTTTATAATATTGCTGTATAAGCGGTGTCACGGTGTTATTTTAAGAGGAGTTGTCATTTTAACACAAATCTTGTTCAATATATTGTAAATAAAATCATATCAACAAAATACAAAATTGAATCACTCATGAAGTGGAGTACTATTTTTAGCAAAATTGTCTTAGGAATATATTGGACCGCAGAAATACATTTTCTGATTCAATAGACCAAAACCACAAATTCACAGAAAACTATATATTCTAGTTTTAGCTTATTTTTTGTATGCTCATATATTATTTATTAGTGATGACGATATTTTGAGAAAAGAACAATGACAGTTAATGTAATGTTTTTTTTAACAATTTAAGTAATATAATGAATTTTGTTCCGAGATTAAAAAACTAATGCGTATATAGTGAAGAATACGACATCGACAAAATTCTATATTTATAATTTCAAGTGATGAAACCATCATTAACACCATGATGTTGTAAATCGCAATAAAACAAAATAAATAAAAACTAGTAATTCAAGAATAGTCCGATTTTCTAATTTCAGGTGTTTATTCCAATTAAAATTTCCCAACTTGTGGAGAAAAAAAGAATAAAAAAAAAGGAGGGAGCAATTCTAGAAAGTGAATGAATCTAGACCTAGAAAGGGACATGACGCCGTCAAATTGCTTAGTGAACTCAATTCGAAATCCACCTCTTTCAAGCTGCACACTTCATTCTTATTATTAGTCGCCTTTATTTTCTAAAATGGGTGCCTCTCTCCCTCCCAAAATTTCTTGCAAACTTTCACACTTTCTCATTTCCAAGTCTCCCCTGCCTTCAAAATCTCATCTTTGATTGACCATTTTCGTTGCACGCGCATAACTCAAGTGTACGAGGTAAGGGACAATAAAATAAAATAAAATAAAATTAAATTAAATGTGATGAAATTTTTGTTTTGATTGCTCAAATAATGTGGCGGGGAAGTCGGCTTTCTGTTATTTGAGGCTTTGATTATACCAATATTAAATCTTTTTTTTAATCAGTAGATCAATCAGTGTGTGTAGTGATTTTATGAGCAATGAGAGCTGTGAGCATTAGAAGTGTATTTGGATCTCATGTCTCCTTACGTTTTCTCTTGTAACAGATTAGCTGTTGATTGCTTGGATCGCCTCTATCAATGGTGAGTGCTCATATTTATGATCCATTCTTGTTCACTTTTGGGTGGAATGAAAATAAATAAATAAATTGATTTTGTGAAAAATGGGCTTAATTGTGTGTGTGTGTGTGTGTTATGATCAGGGGGAAGCTCCAGCTTTCATTGCTGATGATGATGTTTCAAATGGGCTTCTCTTGAAATCGAAGGGCTGCGAAACAATCATCAACATGGGCTGCAATAGAACAGTATGATGATTCAATATCTTGAATGAAATGCTATGCTTCAAGTATCCTTGGTTATGGATAAATCTTGGACCTTTTTTTCTTGATTTGAATTCAGTTTGCCATTGGTGCAATGGGAAATGGATCTGATTCCTCCATTGGAGTTCGGATTTTAGATAAATCCACGAGCGAATGGTAACGGTCGCTCGAGAATCGTGATGTTTAGTTCAGTTTTCTTGAATTTGAATAATAAGGTAGCTCAGAATCTTGAATTGTGTTGTTAGGGTGATCCCAACTGTGTTTGGGACGAAACCTGCCCTGTCAAAGGGACACTCGGCTATAGTCTTGGATGAAGATCGGATTTTGGTCATCAAGGGTAACTCGACCTCAGATGATTGCTTTTGGTTCCTTGAGGTTTGTCCCTTTTAGTATCATTTGTGAGAAACTGATGATTTGTAGGGTATGTATGTATGGTTGCTGTATAATTAGCTCGTTTTGATGCCTTTGATCCGACGTTTTAGGTTAACACTGCGTTTGTGAGAGAGCAGAGAGCTCGAGTAGGGACTGAAGTGGTTGCTTGGAGTAAAGGTGTGGTGGGAGAGGCTCAAATACCAGTTGTCATAAGTGGTCCTTCGGGAGTTGGTAAGGGCACCCTCATTGCCAAATTGATGGAGGACTTCCCAATGATGTTTGGGTTCTCAGTGAGCCACACCACCCGTGCTCCAAGAAACAACGAGCAGAATGGCGTCCACTATCATTTCACAGAGCGTCATGTGATGGAGAAAGATATACAGGATGGAAAGTTCCTAGAGTTTGCAGATGTTCATGGGAACCTCTATGGAACCAGTGTGGAGGCGGTTGAGATGGTTACCGACCAAGGAAAGGTACCAAATCGTCGTTTCATTGATCAGACATGATTAGCTTGTAGTTTGAATATGAATTTGTGATTCTTGATTTTTTGTAGAGATGCATTCTCGACATTGATGTTCAAGGGGCTAGATCTGTCAAGGCTAGCTCTCTCGAGGCCATATTTGTCTTTATCCGCCCTCCTTCATTCGAGCAGCTCGAGAAACGCCTTCGTGCTAGGTAGGCTAAGCCTCGTTTCCTTTCTATGCATCAAGTCTAGTGTTATTGACATGAAGCTCTTTTTATTTTATTAAGGGGGACTGAGACAGAAGAGCAGATCCAAAAGCGACTAAGAAATGCTAAGATGGAGATTGATCAGGGAACCTCGTCCGAGCTCTTTGATCATTGCTTGATCAACGATGATCTGGAGATGTGTTACGAGAATCTTAAAGTGATTGAATCTTACTATTATTTTTCTCTGTATATGTTTGTTCATATTTTCAACATGATACAGAGATTGAATCTCACAAAATCTTGCAGAAATTATTAGGCCTGAATGATGGAAGTGGCAAAGCCACCAAGTTATCAGGTGAGTGTTTTATTCTATCCAACTACATGCTTTTTGTGCAATCTGTTGCTTGTAAAATGAGATTAACGCACTCGTTTTTCAGTTCCAGAGACGGTCCACGTGCCTCTGGAACACACCATCTCAAAAATCGACAAGAAGATCCTCATAAACTGCACTACTCCACAGCAAGAGAAACCGGCTAACAACATGTAATTGCCTATTGAAATGAAGTTACAAACATAATACTATGATGAAATCTTGATTACTCGAGCTTTTTCTTGCAGGTTTGTGCTGGACTTATCCTCGATCAAGAGTGGGGCCCCTGGCCGGACGAGGGGTCTAAATTTCTATGCGGCTGGACCATCCATGACCGGCACTAATGGCTTTAAAATGGCAAGCTAACTTCAACCTCTCTCGCCTAAACACATTCCGTTTCCCTTATTTTCCTTCATAAGCTGACTTGCTTACCGAGTAGTTTGCTTACGGCTTTATAGACAGTCGTATGCAATAGCTAACATATCACTGGTGGCAATTCATGATGATTCATAGGGCTGTAACATGTGAATTCTCGTGAGGAGAAAAACGTATATTGATTTCCCCATTGTTGGGATATGATAAAAAGAAAATCAAAATGCTTGCTTTTTAATGCACTTCTTCTGATCATTTTGGTAGCTGCACCATTAAATTTGAAGAGTGCATTATGGTGGACTCGAACCTGATATAGTGATATGTGTTCGTTTAATAGCTTTTTTTTTGTTCCTCGCGAGAAAGGGGCAGACGGGTAGGGTATTAGGGCGGTCTGTCGTCTAGTGTGAGTAGTCCATTTCTTCAAGGGATGAATTGTTGAAATAAAAGCAATCAGTGTGTGTAGACAGCTCCATGTTGTCTGTGCACAAACCACATGTTGGTAGCTGTGATTCTGTGCTTCTAACAAAGCACATGGTTGCCATCAACATGCTGGGAAAATATTTGGACCACCTTTGTTGGCAAAATCTAAGTGGATTGCAACCATTATTTGATTTCTTGTCCATTTTTTTCCTGTCAGAATGCATGATACTGAATTTGTCCAATATTAATTTTGTCACACAAAACTCATAATCTTACATGACACTGTTTTTAAATTGGTACATATACTCTTACATAATGAGTTTTTTATTTGCCTTTTATGATTTTTTTCATTAGAGAAGGAAATTGAATATAAGAACAGTCATGTTGGTATATTTCATGAACAAAATGGTGAAATTCGAACTTGCAATTTCATTCACAAGCTCATCTATTCACATATTTTGAGATATTAAATACAATATCCAACATACCGTCGGTGAGCAAAATTTGTAGTATTTTTCTTTTATTTCAAAAATTGAATTTGATCATAAATTAAATTAGATTTAGTATTATTTTCTTCCTTTTGACGTTGAAAAGAGAAAGAAATGGAGTACTTTTCTGTTAGGATAAACCTCTTATCGGGTTGATCGGCTTCCGTAGATCGGCGATCGATAAATATCTATCGCAGGCGAGTGCCCGACTTGCTCGTCAAGCAAGACAGTTTTCTCACTTTGGAGAAGCCAATGAATGATAAAATAATATTGATATTCTCGATTGATTTCTCAAATGATTACAATAAATCTCATTTATAATGCTAATAACTAGCTTAATAAACAAGAAAACAAAGATATTGAAAAGATACGCAAATTCCTAATTTAACTAACTAAATAATGCTAATGCTCGTATCAACTCCCACACGGTTGAAATCCACTTTATCCTCAAGGTGGAAACTCGACAACCAAACCTGGTGCTGTGCGTGGAACATCTTTTGTCAGGCAGCGGCGCAGCTTGTTTTGAGATGGTATAACTAGTTGTTGTGCCCGAGTGGATTCCCGTCGGGCAACGACGTAGCTATGGATCGATCGGTGTGGCTAGTTGTTGTGCACGGTGGATTCCTGTCGGGAAGAACCCGCACACAAATCGAAACTATTATTTCCCCCGACCCTGTGCCAGGGCGCCGAAGCAATTTCGATCGTCGAGCGACAGCCGCCGATCGCCGTTAAGGGAAAAAGACCTTAACAACTGGTGCATTATTTAGTTAGTTAAATTAGGGATTTGCATATCTTTTACGTATCTTTGTTTTCTTGTTCATTAAGTTAGTTATTAGCATTATAAATAGGAGTCATTTTAATCATTTGAAGGCAATCCAGATTATCAATATTATTTTATCGTTCATTGGCTTCTCCAAAGTGATAAAACCGTCTTGCTAGACGGTCGAGTCGGGCACTCGCCCGCCACAGATATTTATCGATCGCTGACTGACGCCGATCAACCCGATAGGAGGGTTATCCTATCAAATTGGTGCTTTCATCACGATCTCACCCTCCAAAACACCGACCGAATCACAGCTATGTCGTTGTCCGACGGGAATCCACCGCGCACAACAACTAGCCACACCGATCGATCCATAGCTACGTCGTTGCCTGACGGGAATCCACCCGCGCACAACAACTAGTTATACCATCTCAAACCAAGCTGCGCCGCTGCCCGACGGAAGATGTTCCGCGCACAGCACCTGATTTGGTTGACGAGTTTCCACCTTGAGGATAAGGTGGATTTCAACCGTGGGGGAGTTGATACGAGCATTAGCATTATTTAGTTAGTTAAATTAGGGATTTGCGTATCTTTTCCATATCTTTGTTTTCTTGTTCATTAAGTTAGTTATTAGCATTAAAAAATGGGAGTTATTGTAATCATTTGAGAAATCAATCAAGAATATCAATATTATTTTATCGTTCATTGGCTTGCGATTTGAAAGGATAAACCTCCTATCGGGGTGATCGACGTCCGTGGATCGGCGATCGATAAATGCCCGTCGTGGGCGAGTGCCCGTCGAGCACGACGGTTGTCTCACTTTGGAGAAGATTATGAACGATAATATTGATATTCTATTGGTTGATTTCTCAAATGATTACAATAGCTCATATTTATAATGCTAATAACTAATTTAATAAACAAGAAAACAAATATATGAAAAAGATATGCAAATCCTAATTTATCTAACTAATAATGCTCGTATCAACTCCCTCACGGTTGAAATCCACCTTGTCCTCAAGGTGGGAACTCGGCAACCAAATCTGGTGCTGTGCGCGGAACATCTTCCGTCGGGCAGCGGCGCAGCTTGGTTTGAGATGGTATAAGAGCATCCGCAATGGTGCTTAGGCCAGCCATAGGCCAGCCATTTTCTCCCCTGCCACGTCAGCAACACTAAAAAATCCACCTGCCACATCAGATTTAGGCCAGCCATAGGCTAGCCATAGGCCAGCCGCAATAAAAATGATTCAAAATATACTACATTTACGGAATTAAAATTACGATAAAAATACGGAATTAAATTTACGAGACATATACGGGAAAATTCATTAATTTTATTTAAATAAAAAAAGATACATTAACTAAAAATCATAAAAATAACATAATAAAAAAAATCCGGGCTTCCACACACGAGCCACCTTGAATCTGTTATAGTTTGCCACTAGCCGAACGGGGTCAGCGAGTCAGGGGGTCAAGGGGGGCGACGCCCCCTTGCCATGGGGGTCCGGGGGCGCGGAGAGGCCCCCGGCCCGACGGTATGACATGTTTCTATTTTAGGTCTTAATTTTGTATTGGGCTAGTTGTTGTTGTCCATCGCTAGATGTTGCTCATGTACAAAAATTTAGAGATAGAGAAAATCGCGTTTATATAGTTTTTAAAAAATTTAAAAAAAGAATTAAATTTTTTTTTTTTAAAAAGAATTAAAAAAAATTTAAAAAAAGAATTAAAAAAAAAATAAAATTCGGCGCTGGCCGATCGCTGGCCGATCGGGCCGCCACAATGGCGGCTAGCCGATCGGCCAGCGACGAGCGATCGGCCAGCCCACGCCGATCCGCTCGCCGATTTCGTGTTTGCCGATTGCAATGGTTCGGCTAGCCGATCGGCTAGCGCGACGAATTGGCTAGCCGGTCGCTAGCCGACCATTGCGGATGCTCTAACTAGTTGTTGTGCGCGGGTGGATTCCCGTCGGGCAACGACGTAGCTATGGATAGATCGGTGTGGCTAGTTGCTATGTGCGGGTGGATTCCCGTCGGGCAACGACGTAGCTATGGATCGATCGGTGTGGCTAGTTGTTGTGCGCGGTGGATTCCCGTCGGGCAGCGACATAGCTTTGATTCGATCGGTGCTTTGGAGGGTGAGCTCATGATGAAAGCACCAATTTGATAGGATAACCCTCCTATCGGGCTGATCGGCGATCGATAAATATTTGTCGCAGGGTGCCCGACTCGCCCGTCTAGTTAGACGGTTTTCTCACTTTGGAGAAGCCAACGAACGATAAATAATATTGATATTCTATTGATTGATTTCTCAAATGATTACAATAGCTCATATTTATAATGCTAATAGCTAACTTAATGAACAAGAAAACAAAGATATGCAAATCCTAATTTATCTAACTAATAATGCTCGGATCATTTCCCCTCCCATTTAGAATAGCTACTTTCTTGAATCATACTCCTTCCGTCCCTTAAAGACAAGGGGTATGAGTTTTAATACACAATTGATAAAATAAAATAGATAAATTATAAAGTGATTGAAGTATTGTTAGTAGAGAAAAAAAGTTCTTAATGGCTAAAAATGAAATAGTTCGTTTTTATATGCAATGGATGGAGTATTAAGTAACATTGTTAAGTATTAGTATAATAAAATAGAGAGAAAAAAAAGTGTGTGTATGTGTGTTGGCTTACTTAGTGGTAATGTGGTTACTGCTCGATGCTAAAGGTCTCGGATATTAAAAAAAGTACAGAAAAAAAGTTATACATCTATTAGATTTTGATTTTTACACGGATAAAATATGCACGTGAAAATCCCAATATCGAACAAAATGCCATAGAAGCAGAAAGCTCAGAAGTATAGAGGCCCAAAATTTGTGGAATTCAAAATAAAGCACAGACAGTAAGTTAGGTATATGGTCTTAAAATAAGCCCATTTATTTTTTAAGTTTTACGTTATACTACATCACTCACCCCAAATTATAGAGCTTTTATCTTTGTTAAACTAACTAGTACTCCATATTTTATTTTATTTTACATTATATACTACCACTCACCCCAAATCATGTTAAATCTATAATTAAAAATTTTCACATTTTTGAAATGCATTATTTGGATAAAGGTAATAATATAGCTTTCCATATTAAGCACAAGCTGCCTCATTTGAATTAGCCCCGCATCCACATTTTCTTTTCTCAAATGTGTCATCACACTTTTTAGACTGAATTTATTCATAGTTTTATAAAAAATAAATAAATTGAGAATGATAATCACTTTTCAGTTTGGTTTATGAGTGTGCATCTGTAACTAACTTCAAATCGACCGCATATAATTTAACATCTAATGACGAAATAAACGTGCGATTTGTTTTTGTATTTGGATTTCGTCAGCACTTTCTAAATCGAGTTTATTCAAATAAAATGGAGTAAATTATAATGAAACTGAAAATCACTTTTTTTTTCTGAAGTCTGAATTCCACATGATCAAAATATTGGATAAGATAAAACGAAATGATTATATTTCCGTGCGTCTAAAGAAGTCATAATTAGTGATGTGGTGGTGGTGCCAACCACGATTTTGTTTCTTCATTTCTGGTGAATGAACCAAATAATGTGTGATATATTATTGATTGCCATATGTGTACTAAATTAGATTTACCATAACGTGCGTTACTCATGGACAATACCATAAGTGCACTAAATTTAATACTCTCTTTTCTAAAAAAGTATTCATCACTTTTCTTCCATATAGACTCTAATATTCAAAATAATAACATAACGAGAAACATTTTACTAAATAAGTTATATTTTTATTATCAAAATTAGAATTGATGTATGTTAAGTAGGTCAATAGATGCAATTAATTATATTCTAGTCATCATAAGAATATTAAATCACGAAATTTCAATTTCTCTCACTCGTCTTATTTGTATACAAACTTTTATGTTTTTTTTATAATATTCAAAACGACATTGTTTCACTGAAATAAGAGGGGATGAGGGAAATTTTAAAAAAATACTTATTTTGATCATATATAGATGAGAAAATTAAGAAAAACTGAAACTTTGTAATTTAATATTCCGATTTCAAATTTTATGGAATTAATTAGAATTTGACCATGTTTCATAATTTAAATTGTTATTGTTGTGTATTTCAATTTTATATAGTTAATTACATCCCAATATTTTAGGACTGTAATTTTTTGTTTTTTAAGATTTTTAATTTTAATACTCCAGTGAAGTTTTAAAACAGTACTAGTAATTGATAATTTGTAAATAAAATTTTAAAAATTAAATAGGGTGTGAGAAAAAGTATGAATTATAAGTGTTGTGATATGATGACACAAAATTATATAAAAGGACGATGACATAACAATGATTATATATAGTGAAAGACATTATGGATGAATGACCTTATTATGTCTTTCCGTGAAAGAGTACTAGTATAGTATTTGGCTTTAGTATTAGATGTCTTTTAGAGTTACAAACAACAAAAAAACATGTGAAAAGCTTGAAAAATAATTATAATATGCTTTTGGCCAGCCTAATAATTGATTTTGACACATATTGACATATACCAGTTCGATTAAAATATTTCACAATCGGGCTCAACCAGCAAATATGTTTGTGGAAGGACTATTTACCCTGAAATAAAAAGGGTGAAATGTGAAAAAAAAAATAATTAAAATGAAATAAACATGTAGAAACCTCATTGCTATTTGTTTTAATGAGATTTCTTAAATATGCAATATGCATTCATAATTTCATATGGTAGCATAGGAGTAGGGGCAATCTCGACATTTCGTCATTATCTACTTTTATGCCACGTTGACTAGCCAAAAAACCGCCACAATTTCAACGGCCCCACGTTTATTCATATATCTCCCCCAAATTAATTTATTCCAATCCCCAATTACTCCATTTCGCGAAAAGATGCTACAGCTGTTCTTCACCGTGGCGTTCTCGGTGGCGCCGCTCATTCTCTACGTTCCGCCGCTACGCAGCCTCAATCTGTTCGTCGAGACGGCCTCGTACCTCTTCGGCGACGTCCTCTCGTACTTTCACAGCGTCTCGCCGCGCCTCCGCGTCGCGATCTCGCGATTCCTCTCCCCGCACATCGCCGCCGCCGGAAGATAGAAGGTGTGGATATTTCGATTGCTCAATTGATTCTCACCGATCGTTGCTGTAATGCACATCTCAATTTGTGATTTGTGAATTAGTTTTCCATTGTTTTTTAATGTTGGAGACAAGTATAGATTTGTTCGGTGTGCTTTGATGCTTGTACCTTTGACTATACAACTACACAGGGAAGTTTTGAATCGAATTACAGCTTTTCAATTTTTTAATTAATTCATCTTCTTCCTTTTTGATCTATAATACTAGGTGGCTTCATTAGAATTGGACGTCGGTTGACAGTGAAAGCTAACAATAATTGTGATAGACTGATAGTAATAACAATTTAATTTGTGGCTGTATTTGAATTTAAACAATTTTTTATTTAATAACTATTTAATTCCAACTAATTTTCATTTACATCACCTCTAATCCTCTATGGTCCGCTGTCCGCCCCACTCTCCCTCAGTTTAATAGTAATATAGTCATTTCTCTTTTTAGTAAAAGTCTAACACATGCTTTACTCTCTCTTATTTTTGTCTAAAAGTCCACACATTTTTCCACACTTACTTTACTCTCTCTTACTTTTTTCTAGAGCTGGGTCGATACGTACCGTATAAAAAATTTTATTTCGTTATCATACCGAAAATATCGATATGCATATCGTTATTGTTTCGAAAGTTTTGATATACCGTATTTCGGTATACCGAAATTTCGGTATGAAAAAAAACTATACCGTTACCGTTCTTAACGGTATATCGATATTTCGTACGATATACCGAAATTTTATACCATTTCGAATACCTGTATACCAAAAAATATAATTTCAAAATCGAAAAATAAAACCAAAAAATTAATATAATTTTAACATAATAAAATAAACATTGTCCACGTCTTTATAATAAAAATATATATAATTAAGTTATATGGATATATTTATGATTTAAACTTTTAATCTTAAAAAAATAAATTATATTGTTACTATTATTATTATTATTATTATTATTATTATTATTATTATTATTATTATTATTATTATTATTATTATTATTATTATTGTTATTATTATTATTATCGGTATAAACGATATGTATCGATAATTCGATACGAATTAATTTTCGATATATTTCGGTAATACCGATATATATCGTATATTCGATATAAAACTGTATACTGCGGTATAAGAAAATTCATATCGTTATCATACCGAAAACTTTCGATACGGCATTGTATCGTACCGAAAGTTTCGGTATACCGAAAATTCGATATTTTTCGATATTTTTCAATACGATACGATCGATATACCGTTTTTTCGGTATATTTACCTAGACCTATTTTTTTCTCTCTTCATCTCACTTTTTTCATTTCCCATAAACTTTATTCTCTCTTACTTTTTTCTCTCATCTTTTTATCTTTTTCATTTCTCACTTTATTTTCCGCGACTGAAAATAAATGCCTTCATATTATGGAATGGAGTTAGTAAAAAAAAGTTGGGCGTTGACTCACGCTGATTGGTTGCTACTGGTGTACTAATTTCGTTAAATATCTTCATTATAATATTAAATACTACATATACACGTAACTGAGAAACACAAGTCTAGTGTTTACTAATTTTCCATTTAAAAATAAAAATATAGAAGGGGAAATAAAATCAATATAGAGAAAACTAGTAAATGCGTTATTAATATTGGATTTTAAAATCGTGTTTAACATTAAAGAGGTTTAATAGATCAAGAAATACTTCAAAAAGGAGACGAGGAGAAAGGAATTTTTTAAAAAATATTACTAATACTTCATATGTTCTTAAAGCAATACTAACTTTTACGTCAGATTAAATTTTTTGGAGCGAGGTTTTTTGCAAATTTTCATGGATTTTGGTTCTTTCACAATGTTGGTATAACTATACTACATTATTACCATTGTTGTTCGTTAAATATTTCGATACATCAATTTGAATTCGATACATTTGCAAGTAGTAAAAGGAGGTCAGTGCAAAGCAATTAATTAAAACTCACTTACACGAATATCTGGATTTACAAGAGGAAAAACAAGACTCTCATTCTACTTTTGAATAATTCTGTAAGAAATAAAAAGAAAAGGAAAAAATGAATGAATCAGGGTCCATCATCTCCATCTCTAATCAAGTTACAAATGTCAGAGCATTCTGATAAACTGCATAAAATCATACGTGAATGTATATTAAAGTATAATTAAGGATGAGGGGATTGAATTACAATTGAAGTAATAGTAAATTGAGACTGAATTGAAAAGAACTTACCAATATTTTCGACTTCGAAATCCATCTTTGAAAACAACTAGTGGTCTGCAGGTATAAATTTAATTGCATCATGAGATGGAAAAACTTTACAATTTTTGTTGAAAGAGATATCATATTCAAATTAATAATAGAGATTGTACAAATATATTTCATCATCTCGTACCTCCGGATATTAAACGGGCCTTCACCGGGGGAACCGTAACCGCCTTGCATGCAAGTCGAGGAGCACTTACTCGTGCAAGCCTCTGCCGCCTTCGACTTCGGCCTCTGGATTTTATATCTTTTCCTGCAGTCCTTTTGCTCGGGGCCGCACACACTCGAGAGCGTCTGCGGCACGTTAGATAGCGTCTCCTCCGGCTGGGATGGCGCGGCCACCTCTATGGCACCGGCAGACAGCACAAGCGCTGCCGCCGCGGCCGTTATTGCGGCGGCTAAGGAGTTTCCTGCGGTGAAATTGAGACCGAAGACGGGAGCTTTTCTGAGGAGGAGTTGAGCTTGGCGATCAAAGGGGCGTTTCATCAAGCATCTGGTGGAACTGGAAGTTGCTCGGAGCATCGTTTTTTCTATGAATTTTTATTTTTGGGGGAGTATTGTTTTGGGTGATAGGTTTATCCATAAGTTTTATTCGCTTTGTTTTCAGCCCCAAGTTTTTGTGTACACGTCATTTTGAATCTATTCGTATATAGTAGCCAATGTGTAAGAAAATGTATATTTTAATCAATTTAATATTGAGTAAATTCTTATCAAAATGTCCCCAATAATTCAATATCTAAAAAAATTCAAAACCTAAAAATAATCTAAAATCTAAACATGCATTCACTAAATGGCTGATTCACTATTGCCACCATTTTCGTTGTACATATGAATATCTTTAAATGATCACCACAGACGCATTCTAAACGTAAACATAAAACATGCATTTAACTAACTTGTCATTCCAGATATTAAAGCAATGAGGAAGGAGAATCCATCAAAAAGCTCAAGAAATCAAGTTAAAAAACCATTATTGAATAAATCCCATTAAACCATGCTAGTTGAATAAAAGGAACTAACATTCTTGTTCTTAGTCTGAACCCCTCGAGCTCGGCTGAAAACTCCCGACACATTTTTTCCAACTTTTACCCTCTCCGAAGCAGTTGTTTGGTTGCAACTCCTTCAGAAGCAATGTTGTGTTGTTCGTTTATTCCCGACTCCTAGCCTAGAGATGAATCCTGTGTTTGTGGCTCTACGCTCGACTCCTCGACTCATATAGTAGTAGTAGTAGTAGTAGTATTTCTTAATGAGCAGACGCGGTTTCCGGTACCTGCATTATGTGCATTTAGCGACTGAAGCAGCACGTTTATGGCGATTATGTATAAGGGGGTAGTTGGGTCCAAATAAGAAAACTTCCATCCAATTTTGATTTTGCATACCCAATTGTTGTCAAATTTCAACGAATTAATGTCATGATACCTACCCAAAGTCGCAAATGCAAATAAATAGCATCCTAATGCTTACCTGACTAGTTGAAGTGTCGTAGACATCCAATTACATCGGTTATTTAAGCTACGTATTGACAACTATGTGTCAAAACAACTTAAAGTTCGGGTATTTTGAGGCAAAATATCTAGTTCATGTGCAAACCAGAATGAGTAAAATTCACAAGAATGTTAAGCATTGATTTATGAAGTAATAATATGACCATTTCTTTTAAGGTTAAAATAAGAATGAAACATTGCAAGAGAAAGGAATCAGTTACCTGCATTTCATCATCATCTGGCTCTACTTCTAGTTGAGCCCTCGCAGTGGGGCTCGTGTCGGTCTCGTACGCAGGCTCCCTGTTCAGACCCTTGTCCATCGCTGCCAGAGAGGGGCTCGTATCAGCACTTTCTTGATCATTGGACACCCCATCATGATTCTTCGACAGATCATCTTCAATGTCTTCATCAGAATCATCTCCTCCCTCGTCTTCAAAATACTCGACCGAACCAACTGAATCTGTTTCCTCCGGACCAGAGCTGTGGTCGCTCGCCTGCCGTTTAAACGGTGAGTAGCTTGACTCATCTGCAACCACCTGCTGTGCAACAAAGAAGGGTTTTATCTTCACCGGCCGCCCCTCTAGCCTATTCGGGGAAAAGATCGAGGGCCTAGTGGAGAAATTGTCGCGTCTTCTAAGGAGGGGGTGTCGAGTTAGCGACGGCCTAAGCTCTATTCGAGACCTGTCCGCTGTTTCATTAGGATCCTCTTCGACCAAGTCGTCAGGTAGTTCAAAAGGGTTCGTTCTCCGTCGCGATAGAACCGAAGGAGCCGAGCCAGGGCCAGAATCTTGAGGGAGATCAAACGGATTCCGTCTTGCTGTGGATATCGGAGCGATTTGGATCTGGAATTCAGAGTTTTTGTACTCCGACAAGTTGATCTCAGGCACCATACTCCGGTTCCTTCTCCTCCTTATAATCCTCTCCAACCGTCGATTCCTTTCGATCTCCGAATTCCCGACTTCCATTAGATTTTTCTGATCCTCCTCTGTCCAAGTGATCACAGACTGGGTGTGATCCTCTGTGTCGTCATCCGCCTCGTCGTCGTCGTCATCATCTGCGACCTCCGATTCTTGTATGTCCGTCTCATCAGCCGACTCGATGCCATCATTGCTTGAGCGATGAGAATGCTTATTCAGCGATGCCTCGGAGTTGGCATGCGACATCTGAGGAGGCTGCGGAGCATCCTCATCCAAAAGGGGGTGGAGCTCGTGGAGCATCATCGGCATTATGTCCTCAATCGAGGTGTCATCTGGAGACGAGTTCTCGGTCCCCTCGGACCGTGAGTCTGAACTTTCTCGGCCTCCTTCTGCCTCATCCTTCTGGTGATCCATCCTATTCTCCCTCTCTGAATCACCCGAATCCCCGTCGGATTTCTCGTGGTCCGACTCCGATTCTAGTAGATCACCAATCACTTTAGAGATTATGGCATAGTGATCAGCCATCACCTCCCCATCTCCCTCTCCATCTCTCCCCCTCTCTTCTTCCTCGTGCACCCGATGATCGTCTAATCCTTCACTCTCCTCCCCACTCTCGTCATTCTCCGACCCAATCTCACTCGATACACTCCCCTTACTCGATCCATCCATGCCTACACTAATCCCCTCACTCGATTCATCCATGCCTACACGAATCTCATCGAGCCTACGCCCTACCAAGTTCGACTCCACACTATCACCACATTTCTCAACAAAATGCTGCTCATTGTTCTCAGCAACAACACTAGCAGTATTAGCATCTACATACTTGTGATTCCTAAGTGAAACACCCTCATATTTGGACTTCATTCCTATCTCGGTCTCGTGCATGCTCTGCTGCCCGTAATACAATAGGGTACCGAGCAAGACAGCCGTGCAAACTACGACCGGAGCCGCCGGAAGCAACAAGGAAAACATGAAAGGAAATGCCCTCGAAATGTATATCATCCCACACACAATAAACACAAGGAATGGATGATGCAAACACCCTCTAATTGTAAACATCACACCATTCCTCATATCATTCCCAAACTCCATTAATGTAACCCCCATTTTTCTTTTTTCACCTCCTTAAATCTGCAGTTTTTTATATAAATTCAAGAAATTGAGGCAGTGTACATCATCAAATGACAGAACATAATCAAAATTAATTAGTACTATGAAGTAATACTCACCATACAAATGTTAGGGATTAGGATTCGGAAAATGAGAATTCAAATAGCATCTGAGAAATTTAGAACAACAAAGTAAATCAAATTAATCTGTACACACAAATAAAATAAACAATCAAGATTGAATTGGGAAATTGCTATACCAGCTGAAACAGAGATCAAACCTTCAAAAACACATTCTTGAAAATCTCACTCTCACTCCCACTTTTTCAAAAGAGGAAAAGGAGAGATTTTTCATCGAATTATTAAAATAGGCAAGATTGATAATCATATATTACAAAATGTTTGAGGGTTTATAGCCCATTTAATTGTGTGAGACTGAGCCTTTCTGTGATCAAAGATTGCATATTTTTCTTGTGAATTTTGGGGTGGGAGTGGTGGCGGTGGGGGAGGATGAGGGTGATCATTGCTTTCGTGAATTCGAAGGTTGTTGAAATTTTTGTTTGATTTTTCACAATCCTAGCTGTGAAGCAAAAGATGGGAGCATACCTTTTTTTAGGTTAATAATAATCATTTGTTATTTGGAACATATTTCGAGAAATTTTCATGAAAATAATGGATTCAAGAGTTGCATGAAGCTTCATCCAAATTAGAGCACTGCTACACTCGAACATATTTTAAGTCACACCCATCTAAAATTCACCCGAATCTCAACAAAATTGAATCTCATATCATATCATATCATATCATATCAATTTCACTTGGGATTATATGACAAAGTCAAACACATAATTTATTCGGAAAAATGTTATAATAAGACTTCACAAGAATTGACAGATTACTAAAGATTTTGGATCTGTGAAGTTGTAATTTTAAGGTACTACTACTATTTATTCAAATTTCACGACTAGGTCTAGTGATTTTATCGAGCACATGATATTTATACATTATATTTTGATAGTTAAGAGAAAGCATTTTACAAAACCAAATGCTTATTCTTTGATAACTGTGTAGCTACTGGGCTGGGCCTCGCACCTCATGGTCATCGATCGACCGCGAGCTGATGTGGGGCACGGTGTGCTAATGTCGTGTGGCCGTGAACCGGCTCACGAGCGGGAGTGTAGGAAATTGCAAACCTATTTGGCTACATAGAAAAGGAAACAGCTTTTCAGAAATCAACAAACACACACAACCTTAAAAAGCTCATCATCCATAGCCATCCCTCCGAAGGCTGCTGCTGCTGCTGCAACGACCTCTTGTTCATCCTTTGAGTCGGAGCGTTGGATGAAACTCATCCTAGAGCTCACCAATTTTCTCCCATATAGTGAAAACTATCATTGCAACATTGTGATAACATTGAGTAGTAACATGTCAAAGATCTTTCTCTATTGCTACCAAAATACGAGAAGCATATGGTAAGCAGCGCGCAGAGGTGAGAAGCGATGATTCGCTAACACAACCAAAGCTAAAAAAACCAAATCAAACCATACACAACAAAAAAAATATCACTAGACTACAGGAAAAGAACAAAATAAGTTTATCAGAATGATGAAAATGGTAACTAAGTACTCTATGATTTGCAACGAGAAGCTAATAAACCGTGTATCAGTACATTAGACGGGTGAAATGATGGGGAGCTCGTACAAATTTTGGTAAAAAGGAGAAAAGCATAGCTTTTTATTTCTTACATTGCGTGTAATGAGAGAGCTCGTCTCTGCTCTATAACAAACAATCAACGGGTAGCAGCTGCTCATTCCATCTCTTGTAAACATAGGAGCACTCTGACGGTTTGCTCAAGAAGGTCAAGCAATCCCAATCTTTTCACTAAAGAATAGTACAACATTGTGTTAAAGTTTGCATGTCTTAGCCGGTTGTAGAAGAAACGACACCCAATCACACCACATCGGCCTTTGAAGTCGAATACATTTTGGCAAAGTCCAAACATAGTTGACGGTCCCTTTTATCTCCCCAGCCTCCCCATCCCCTAAATCCGGCTTGATAGCCGGATTGGTGCTTGTACACGTGCAGCCCCCAGTCTGATTTAATATTAGGAACTGTATCTGTTTCCTCGACATCAAAATTGAAGACACCATTATCAATACAAGCCGCATTTTCGCTCTGACCTTGATGCAGACCACACTTCCCAAAGTGGACAGCGCTCGTCCTAGGTCCCCTCAACGAGTAAACGGGGCTCCCAAATGAGGGATAAACGGTAGCCCACATTGTTATATCCCAGTTATAATCATCAAATGAGCAAAACTCCCTAGCCTTCCTATGAATCATCCGCCACACTGTCCGGTTGAAAGAGTACCCCACATTTCCCATCCTCTCCGCTACCAAACTCTCCCACCCTTCCCCCTTCGACTTCACATCAGACGGCGCCAGATTCGCAGCATAGCAATCCGGGCACTTCTTAGGCTTCAGCTTCACAAGCAGCTGCAAGTTTTGGTACGCGTTAGGGAAAATAAAGTGATCCTCCTCAATAAAAAGGATATGCCCCGAATGCTGACTCGTCTCCTTCAAACCATCCCACACCGTGTTCATCATCCACCACCAATGATGCTTCAACGACACAATCTTAGGCGACCTATGGTTGCCATACTGATCCGGAGTCCCCTCACATTTCTTCACCACGGCATCATCCTTATCCCTACAATCACTCGAGGAAACACCGGGGAATCCATCAAGAAACAGATGGGGCGAAAACGGGGCAAAGATCTGTTTCACTTGGCAAAACTTGATGCCCTCCACAACCTTGTTCATCTCATCAAAGTAACCATCATGGCTAACAATGAGGAGAGTCTCACTAATCCCCTTGACCTTCGAGAGGCTGTCTACGGCTACACGAAGGTATTGAGGCCGGTTATGCACATATAACACAATCACTATGTGATTCTTGGCTAGCTTAGGGTACATATCTAAGTTCCTAGGCAACATCTGATTACGCTTTTCTAGTGAAAGTGACAGCTCATTCTGCCGAGGAAGCTTCAAATCCTTGCTAAAACTCAAACTGTAGTTATAATTCGATTCAAAACTCTCATCATCGTCACTCTCAACTGAATATCTACTAATTAAATCTGTAAAAGTATTGGCCCTCAACAATAACAGCACGAAAACAGCTCCAAAAATAAGAATCAAAATCAACCGGCAAAAACCCAAATTTTTCATCCGGGATTTTTTGTGAGAAACCGCCATAACCACCAACCACTGCTAAACACTACAAAATCATGCAAAGATTAGATCTTTACCAGAATCTGGACCCGAATGAGGAGTGTGCGAAACGGGTCGGATCCTACGACTTGCAGAGTTGACTTGGAAGAGCGATTCGAAACGAAGAACAGTGAAGACAAAAAGAGGGAAATGGATTTCCTCAAATGCTTGAAGAATGAATCTATATAGAGAACTATGAAGCAATGCTTTTGCATTGAGTGGAACGAATTGAGAGAGGAATCGGGAATTGGGAATTTGTTGATTCGTTTAAATTTCAACACGACCTGCCAAACGCGGTCTTGACTTGGGTTATTGATGTGAAACTACAATCTTCCTTCTGTGTATTGAATGGGGAGTAATAATTTATCCCTATTTTGGGGAGGTTTAATTATGACTTTCATTAGCTCTGAAAAATCTCAATTTTGAGCCGTGTTGATTTGATAATGTTTAACATTGAAATAGTCCACCAGACTCCAGAAGTAGTCGACTTGAAATTGATTTTATCGGGAGAGTATATAAGGAGTACGTGTAAAAGATAGTCCAATTTTACTTGCCTTAGAAATTGATTTTGTCATATTATAAGAATGCCAAAATTCATAAAAGATATCGAACAACACATCAAACATCAAAGGCTAAATCTTGTCTAAACTATCGAACTAAGCACAAGGACACATGGTTGCTCATATATAATGAGACTAAATTTATCCATACACAAAATTAATTAGCAAAATTTTTAATTACTAACATTTTGGTTAATATTTAGGGAGATCGAGTGGTTTATGCATAAGTAATTGACTTTTGAGTTGGACATTTTTACTTGAAACTACACCGACAGAAATGTTAGCTACTCCGCCACAGCTGAAAATTTGCAAATTAAAATCTTAGGTTCAATTTGCAAGAAAAGTGAAAAATCATCATTTTTTTATATTGCTATTTGCTCCTACTTTTCTGGTAAGGAGGTTAGAAGTCACAGTTGAGTACGGTTCCCACCTGCCATAACTTCAATCTTAAATTTTGCTCCAACAAGAAGATGAGATTTAACTAACAACAACAAACACCATCTACTACTCAAAAATTTGGCCCATGAGACGATCCGACAACCATACAAACCAGAAAAAGAGTTTTAGCAGACCTCAACAGTTGAGAAATCTACACAAATTTCATGTCAGCTGATCAAATTTTTGCAGAAATTTCCAAGGGAGAGTTACCCTCACAAGGGTCCCTGAATGTTTACTTGTATATGAGGGCATCACGGCCTGGTCCAACGCCTATGTAGTGGATGGGTACGCCTACCAGCTCTTCTATCCTCTCTACGTAATCGCGAGCTGCCTTTGGTAGCTGGGAGTACTCTCTGATGGAAGAGATGTCGACCTGCCAACCAGGCATAACCTCGTATTCGACCTAGAAAGAGAGAGTAATGCAAAGGCAATATGAGGAGAATGCAAGATATGTTTGTAAGTATGCAGCTGATTCCAGTGATAACAAGATGAGAGGGCTTACTTGGATCTGCTCCAGGAGACGAAGATCTCCAGGGAATGAATGGACTTGTGAGCCATCGGGTAGCTTGTAACGAATACCCAACTGGATTTCCGGTAGATCAGACAATACATCAAGTTTGGTAAGGTTAAGAGACGAGAATCCATTTATCTGAGAACAGTACTTTAGTGCAACTATGTCCAGCCAGCCACAACGACGAGGGCGACCAGTAGTAGTGCCAAACTCCTGTCCAGCAAACCTGAGAACATCACCGTCTTTACCCAGTATTTCTGTTGGGAAAGGACCTGAACCAACTCGCGTTGTGTATGCTTTCACCTGCATCAATGTCAAAATTGAGGTCAAAGAACAATTCAGAGTATCGAACACTTCACAAAGTATTTCTACAATTTTGACAAATTCATACTAGAAAAGCATTTTTCTTACCACGCCTATAAGATCACCAAGGGCTCTAGGAGCAATACCAAGACCGGTGCAGATTCCTCCAGCAGATGGACTGGAAGAAGTTACGAAAGGGTAAGTTCCAAAATCAATATCCAGCATGGTTGCCTGACCACCTTCTACCAAAATCTTCTGTTTCCGCGATATGGCATCATTCATGAAATGCACAGTATCAGTAATGAAGGGTTCCAACCTCTCGGCAAACCTCTTGTACTGTTCAACTTCATCCCTGAGCATTTCAGGGGTATAGTTAAAGTCCTTGAATCTTGCAGCAGCGTCAGATAATAAAATATCGAGCTTCTGTGGGAAAGTATCCATGTGCCTCAAGTCACCTACTCTTAAACCATTCCGAATAACCTTGCTCGAATAGCAAGGGCCAATACCTCTCCTGGTAGTGCCTATAAATGACTTAGCAAGTTCAGCTTCCCTAAGCCCATCCACAGCCTGATGAAAATCAAATAACAGGTGAGCACGGTCAGACACGAGTATTCTTCCTTTGCAAGAGACTCCGTTGGCTTCAAGCCCATCCACTTCATTAAACAATCCTGGCAGATGCACCACAACTCCATTACCAATCACGCAGACAGTTTCTTCATTCAGGATCCCAGAGGGGACAAGGTGAAGTGCAAACTTTTTGCCCTCTGAATTGTAAATTGTGTGGCCCGCATTAGCTCCACCCTAACAATAAATGGCATTGAAGATTTCAGAAAAAAAGTAAGCAGCGAAAATGAATCCACAATCTTCTTTTCGCGCAACTCAGACATTTTATATTCAAATAAAAACTAGAGACATTCTGTCTCTGCTCTAAATGGTTAGACGCAGTTGAGTAGTTCCTACCGTGCATCTAACAATCGTAAACAGACCTTTTAATGCAGTTACACAACACGCTAATCAGGATAATCTACTGTTTCCTCACACAAACCATCTAATTGGCATAATTATTCATGAGACCAACACTTCACATTAAAGGGAACTCTAAACCATAAGCACAAGATTCCTGTTAGATGGCACGCCCACTAAAGTGACTCGAACTCACACTCACACACCCTAAGTGACTCAAACACACACTCACACACCCTAAGTGACCCAAACACACACTGAGTGACTCAAATCCTGGTCTATTAATCGTCACAATAGGTATAGCTTTTTGCCCAATAACATCTTAAATTTAGCAAAAGCAATTTCATTTATTACCCCAAAAAAACAGCACATGACAGTGAAAGGAGTAGCAAGAGGAAACTCGACACAGCAAATTTTATATTGTCCTCAATTAGTGATTAATTTTCTTTTTAATCATTAATTAGTACTACTAGTAATAATCAATGCAGTAACAATCCAAAACAGAGCTTTAGGCATACATCACATATCTACAAGCCCTAAATTTGAAGAAAAAATTACAAAATCCAACCTAAAATTGGAGCGAGACTAAAGTCGCGCACATACCTGACAACGAGCGACGATCTCGAAATGCTGAGCTAGAATATCGACGAGCTTTCCTTTGCCCTCGTCCCCCCACTGGCTTCCTAGCACGCCGGAAACATGGCTAAGATCTCCGATTCGGTTGGTTTCCGGTCGAGAGTTGCCCAGACCTTGTTCGATCACGGTGGCGCCGCTCTTGGCGGCGGCGGAGCAAATAATCGTCTTCTGGTGGTTGAGCTTGTGGGTGGGGAGCGAGAGACTGAGTTGGGGGTGGGAGCCGCAGAGCCTGCCGGAGCTGCTCCAGGTCCGCGTGGTGGAGGAAATTGAGGTGGAGGAGGAGAGGTTCATGGCGGCGATGGCAGCGGAGAGAGAGCGCGAGGATTGTGAGGGTTACAGAGAGCGACACTGTCAAGCTAAATTGCTCTTAGTTAAAACTTAAAATAGTGTAATGAAAACAATAAATCATTCAAAAATTATCTCGCTTCAACGATAATGGTGATTAAAAATTCGTTATGAGTGTAGAAAGAGTAAATAAATCGATATATATATATATATATATATATAATATGTTATGGTGACGAGGAATTGATCGATTGCTAATTCTTTAATGGATAACCATATTTAATTTAAAACTATAAGATTTGTAGATATTTAATTTTAAACCATAAAATTTGTAAGGATTTAATGGTTTATAAATTGATACGTATAATTTCGTTTTGTTATTATTGAAATGTTAAAAAACTATTAAAATTAAGGTTTTAGATAGAAATGTCGATATAGTGTATTAAACATATCAATACGATTCATTGAATATGTCAACACCGTTCATATTGACATTGTATAAGCATTTTTTTTGACATATTATGATAGCTACGTTGATATTAAACTGATGTTTGAAAAACACAAAAATTCAAGAATTTTTTTTTTCAAATTTTGACATCAAAACAATGCAAGTGAGATCTCGTTAGAATCCTTATTAAATTATCTTTAATTTTATATAAGTTGGGTTCAAAAATCATTTAAATTGAGACAGATATAATCATTTAAAATTTTTGGATATTTTTTAAAAATTAGTTATAACTAATATCCTTAATGACATTGTTTATATTTAAGGGTGAGTTAAGAATATAACACATCTTCGGAGGGGAGTTATATATTGCTAACTCAATATTTAATTGTTAACTACAACTAAATAATAGACATTAGATATTCAAATTAAAGGCCTAGATCATCAACCCTGAAATGTCAATACGATCAACATAAAACGTCAATAAGGCCATAGAATTAATTCCAAAAAATATCAATAGGGGTATTTATGTCAATTAACTACAAAATTAGTTATAACTAACTTTTAAAAGAAATCCCAAAAATTTAAATTCATATAACGTATATCAAATTAAAGATAATTTTATAAGGATTCCAACGATATCCTACATCCATATGTTCCGACGTCAAAATTTGAAAAAAAAAAATTCAAAATTTTTTAATTTTTTCGTACAGCATAAATGTCAACATACTATATAACACATTGTAACAAGGGGGTACAATTGCACCCCCAAATTTCTGTAATACCATATGTAGTCCAACTTTTACAAAAATTGTCGATAGCCTAGTGGTAAGTTGTCTCTCTTTACAAGCTAGAGACCTGAGTTTGAAACTTAGTGACCATATTTTCTACTCTTAATTCTACTTGCCCCTTCTCTTCTCCAAGCTAAATTTGTTTTAATCTATATCATATCTAATTCAATTTAATTATGTATTCTTTCATATTTAACTTTCATTAATTATTTTTTTAATAGATACTTATATGATTAATACAAAATATATATTTTTGTAACTAAAAAAAATTCAATATAAATTACTAAATTGAAATAAATATTATAAAATACTTCATATTTATAAAACTAACCTCCTCATTATATTCATATCTATATTATATATTGCTAATTAAAAAAAAACACGGATACTTGTATTTCAAATGTATAATTTACGTGATACTTTAAAAAATAGTTTATTTTTAGTTAAAATGAATTTTTCTTTATAAAAATAAAATAACAACAAAGATTTTATTAAAAAAATAATTGAAAAAGCATAACAAAGAAAATAAAAAAGATCACTCACATTTTGAAATTTTAAGTCGTAATTATTTTTGCACCCCCAAATTGAAAATCCTGGATACGCCACTGAATATAAGCAATGAGTTAACATTCTTAAAGCATTGTATTGTCATTCTCAAAATATTGTGTTGATATTTTCGGAACATTATATTGGCATTTTCATCCAAAACCCTCATTTGGAGCTTTTTTATCTTTTTTATTTAATTAATAAAAACAAAAATTACACGTGATAAATTGTAGACCACACGTTTTCTAAAATTCTATGGCCTTAAATTAGTTGTAGTTAGCAATTAAATGATGAGTTAGCAATTGATCACTCCCAAATAATGTGTTTATAGATGAAAATAGACTAATTTGTGTGTCTATTTTATTAAATTAAAGTCTAGTGATCAATTAACATTTTATGAAATTAATTTAGTTAATACTCCTTCCGATCCGATTATGACAATAAGTGATTAATTAACTTAGAATTTTCATGTAATCAAGGATTAGCTTAGTATGATTCAATTGATTTACACACTAAATGAGTAGTATTTTTTTAAAAACATTATCAATTACTATTTAACAAAAACTTTAAATTTTTAAAAATGACCTAAAAGGATTCGAAAAATGAAGAGTGCGAAGATCATTGTCGAAACGATTTTCAAGGCACATAACGCCTAACGGTGTATTATGTGGAGTAAAAACATGTACACGTATCGTACATTATGGGGGTGTTCGGTTTGCAAGATTGTATCCCTGATTAAATTAGTAGTGTGTTTGGTTCATGAGATTTAGTCCCTCAACTCAATCTTAGATGGATAATCATGGGATAATTAGTCTTCGCTAACCCCCTATGACTAAAATAATCTCACAACTCAATCATAGATTGTATCTTGGTATTATTTTATCTTGACAATCGAACACCACCTATGTGGAGTAATACACGTTATTCATGTGCAAAACAATTGGAATGTAGAGTATTAAATTTTGAGGCATAATACACTACCCGTGCCGAGTGTTGCATAGAATCCACAAATTTGAGATTTACACTAAGGGCATAACCAAAGGGAGAGGTAAATGAAGAGGTAAACTCATATAACTATCATATTTATCTTTTTTTTATGAATAATCATTCTCCAAGGAGAGAGGTATTTGAGAAGGTATATACATTTTTCTATTTTGAAGAGGTATCTTTACCTCTCCATTGGTAAAATCTCATAACTACCACATTTACCTTCTTCTCATTAAAAAATCATTCTCCAAGGGGAAGGTATTTGAGAAGGTATTACACTTTATATTTTTTAATGCATTTTGTAGTAGATTATTTTATTTAAAAAAAATCATTTACCTTTCTATATACTCCCTCCGTCCCACATAATTTTACACAGTTTAACTTGACACGGATTTTAAGAAATGTAATAGAAAGTGAGTTGAAAAAGTTGGTGGGATGTGAGTCCTATTTTTAAAGTATTGGTTTTATAATAAAATGTGAATAGGAATGAGTTAATGGAATATGTGGTCCATTACCAAAAATGATAAAAGTGAAATGGGTAAAATTATGTGGGACGAACTAAAATGGAATAATGAGTAAAATTATGTGGGACGGAGAAGAAAAAATTTCCTAGTCCATCCACACCACATGTCAATCTTATTTGGTATGCCTAACTAATAAAATCTTGCCAAATGGAAAGATGTAGTATACATGGCCAAGTAATTATAAGGCATAATATGATGTTTTAAGGAAACTTTTATAATTCCCATATTTAATATACAACCATATGGTTAAACAATACTTTAAATTATTAATTAATTGTTCATTTCTATTAAAAAAGTCGTCAGCCATTCAAGTAAATATATTCTTCACTATATTTATAATTTATTGATTGTATCTTTTAATATATATATAATTTTTATCTTCATTATTTTATAATTATTTTTACAGTTAAGTAACTATAAATTAAAGACGACATATTTATGACTAGTAAAGTTTTATCTTCTTAGATTTTATAGTCGATGTTTATTTAAACTAGTATCCACACCCGTGCGATGCACGACTCGATTTAATTTCATCATAATAAATTCACATTTTGAATCAATTACTTGAAATCAGATACAATTACATTATTTAAGAATTAAAAATTACTAAATATTTAAAATAATTTAAATGTACAATCCCAAAAATATAAATAAAGCAACTTTAGTATATACAAATTTATGTACATTTATCGCTACCAATTGATTAAAACCCCATTTACTAAATTAATAAAATTGAAATTATAAAATTCCAACCCCATTCTCTAACCTCACTTTTTTGCCTACCTTGTTTCATTTAAATCTAACTTCGTATGTGGAGTACTAAAATGTGACTTGAAGAGCTCCGTCAAGATTGTTGAAATTGGAATACAAAGTTTCTAAATTATTGACGAATGAAAACTTAAAATAAAAATGTAACATGATTTTAATTAGTGAATTATTGATTGATCCGCAATTAATGAGATCAATGGATATCAAATTGCCAAATTCATTTTTTACTTTATGAGGCTGATGAGATTAATGGTCATTTAGAAAAATGAGATCAATTAATGGTTAAATTATTAATTGATTGACAATTGATGAGACTAATGGGTATATCAAATTGGCAATTCATTCTTAATCTATGGGATTGGTGAATTTATAGCCATTTAATAGTCTAAACTATTCAATAAAATAATTAAACCAACAAAATGTACACCAAGAATTTAAAATTCATTAGGTTAAAAACAATTGGCCAACATAATAATAGTCCGCCTCATTTTATCTCTCGCCCAACCCCTAGCTAGCCAGTAACAGACGTCAATCTCTTCTTACCATAGAGACCATCTCTCATCGGAGGCTCAGCGGCCTTCACAGTGTTGCACCTCTTTCTCTTTCTCTTTCCTCAGCCTAGCTTGGATTATCATCCTCGGCTGCCTCTGCTGCTTCCTCACCGCGTTAAGGATCCGCAGTGATCACACCGCCGTTGAAGAGCACCTCCGCAGAGGGAGACGCGTTTCCTAACTATCACTACCGACATCAAATGCAAAATCGAGAGCATCATCTCTACCATTCATCACTGATTTAGGCGTACCCGACTTTCCTCCCATTGAAATGGCACCAGCCGCACCACCGCATGCGTTGGTCAGAGGAATTCTGGTTGAAGAATTATTTTGTGAAAAGTATTTATAGAGATTTAACTGAGTAATGAACATTGATTTTAGAGTAAGGAGAAAATTAATGTGATAACAGAAATAGCGTTTATTTGATTTCATTATTCATAATAACAATGATAACGGTAATGGTAATTAATATTGTAATGGAAATAAATATACATGATAATGAATTAAAACTTACGTGGCTGTTACGATTCCTGGCTAAAGTCTAAATATAAGAAAAACTTATAAATATTCTAGAATGAGGACAAAACTTATAAATATTTTAAAAAAAGACCAAAACTCGTCTTTTATATATGTATAGATTCATATAGAAATTTATTCATAGTCTATTGTATAAAATCCATCAGATCATTTATTATTATAATTATGTTAATCAATATTTTAACTAAACATATAATCATTATATAGTTAATGTGTAATGGTAAAATAAAAAAATATAACTACGTTGTATAGTCATTCATAGAGTATTAAACTTATTGTGTGCGATGCCAATATACTACTATAATTTTTGTATATATCGATAAAAAAAGATAAAAATACCCATCAAATAAATAAATACTATAATTTTTATATGTCAATATAAAAGAATAATAGTCTCGATTTAAAAATTGGCAGTGCAATATGACAATCATTTTAGTACAATATGATAAATCATTTTATATATGGGAACCATAAAACTTTCCTTAAAACATCATATTATGCCTTATAATCACTTGGCCATGTATACTACGCATTTCCATTTGACAAGATTTTATTAGCTAGGCATATCAAATAAGATTGCCATGTGGTGTGGATGGACTAGGGAATTTTTTCTCGGGACGAAGGGAGTACTTTTTTCCATTTGGAGTGTGTTACTTTTTGAAATGGTATATTTCACTTTATGAGAATGGTAAATAAATGATATACCTCTTTCATTTACCTTTTCATTTGGAGATGCTCTTACCTTCTCAAATAAGTCTTGAGAATGATTTTTCATAAAAATAAGTCAAATATGGTAGTTATAAGATTTTACATCTCCATTAATGAAGATGTACCTCTTTAAAATAGAAAAAAGGTAAATATGGTAGTTATCCAACTTTATCTCTCGGAGATGCTCTAATATGTTTTCAATTCAATATCAATCTCATTCGGGTACGATCTCCCGTGTTTATCGTAACACATTCCAAGAGTAAATTAACCGCTGCATAATTAAATCACCATTGTAAACATGAAATATAGAATACAAAGACGGTTTCCAAATTACAAAACAAATGGCATAACCCACTCTGCTCGCTTAAGGGTATCTATCATTCGTGCAGAAACTCACAAAATAAAGTTTAAAATCAATAAGCACATCATATCCAAGATATCTTCAATTAACATGAGATATAAAAGATATCTTGTCCCTATCGTGCTTAGAGTATTAAAAAAAGACCATAGACTTTCTTTGTTTTTATTAATTCTGTCCACAAAAGTGAACACGACCCTATTATCTACTCCCTACATCCCATAAAAATATGGATAATTAATAGGATTGGGATCCTCTGCCGTGCAATTTTGCACATCAGCAGCTGTTGTTTCTAATACACAAATAAAATAATATATATTTATTTTATTTATTTAATTTTTTATTCTTCTATGAGTAACAGCAGCTTCTGCGCTGCTGTGCAAAATTGCACATCAGAGGATTCATATTCCAATTGGTATAGCATGGGAATTAAAATAAATTTGATAAAGTAAGAAAGAGGAGGTGAATGATATGATAAAGTAAGAGAAAGAAGGATAATGATAGTTAAGTAGTGATAATGAATAATGAGACATACTATATTATTAAATTGATATAACTTTCCAAAACAATAATTTTAGCAAAAAAGTAGGAGTATTTAATGTTAGATACTCCTCTATTTCTATTGTTCACTTATGTTGGTGGAGTACTGTACGATACTACTCAAGGGTAATTACACTTTACATACGAAATGTTTCACCAATGTTTCAATTGAGTACAAACTGGTTTAAGTTAACAAATATCATACAAAAAGTTTAATTAGTGTTGCAAATTATTACAATCCGTCTAAAAATCATTAGCATCGTTACTTTTTCTTATTTTTCATCCTTTCGACTCTAAAATTAGCTACAACTATTAGCTGAAAGTTAAATATGAATTCATTGTTTAATAAAATGCCCATATGACAATGCATAAGGTATTATTTAGAGAAATAATATCATGTTTTTTAGGGCACAATTTTGGAGAAAAATAAGAAAAAGTAATAGTGTTAGTGATTTTTAGATGTACAAATTCGTAAAACTAATCAAACTTTTTGTATGATATTTGTTAACTTAAAATATTTTGTACTCAATTGAAACATTGGTGAAACATTTTGTATGTAGATTGTAAGGCCATGCGCATCCCTGT
The DNA here is from genome assembly GCF_029641045.1 of Salvia hispanica. Lineage (NCBI taxonomy): Eukaryota > Viridiplantae > Streptophyta > Magnoliopsida > Lamiales > Lamiaceae > Salvia > Salvia hispanica. Next base: position 37,000,139 of record NC_142696.1, read on the forward strand.
CTCTTATCCGTCTCTTAACCGTCTCATCTCTTCACTATTCATGGGTCCCACTGTACTTTTCACCTCATCTCTTAACTAAGAGACAACACCTGCATCTCTCCATCTCTTAGAGCATCCTTAACCCTGGCCCGGATTTGGGCCGCAAGTCCCCTCCATGTCATCATTCCCTCAAATTAGGGGTTCCAGGCCACAACTTCATTAACACCGCAGGCCACAACTCGGGCCACAACTATTCATTTGCACTATTCACAACATATTTTAATCGTAAAATAGAATACGTTGAACAATTAAAACCGGGAAAATTCATTGTTCAGTCGGAAAATAGAAAATTACAACATTGAAATTTAAAAATTCGATTTTTTTTTAAAACACAAGTCAATTGCGGTTCCAAATTTCTTCAATTAGATCCGCTTGGAGGCGGGTGTGTTGATCTTCTTGGCGCATCGCCGCTGAACGGGCTCATTGCGCACGTCGGGAGGAACACCTTGCACGGCCGGATCGGTGACAGTGTAGCTACTGCTGGCGCTGGCGAGTGGATCGTCGCTCCAGAAAGTGGCGTTGTCTCCCTCGTCCTCAACGATCATGTTATGCATTATGATACATGCATACATGATGTCGGCGATTAGGGGACGGTTCCAACCACGGGCCGCTCCCTTCACTATAGCCCAACGTGATTGGAGAACTCCAAATGCGCGCTCCACATCTTCCGAGCCACCTCTTGCTTTTTGGCAAACAACTTCCTCCTATCCGTAGTCGGAGATGTGATGGTCTTCACGAACACGGGCCATCTAGGGTAGATCCCGTCTGCCAGATAGTACCCCATAGTGTACTGACGGTGGTTGGCCGTGAACTCTAGGGTAGGCGCTCGCCTGGCACACAAGTCGTTGAACAATGGAGACCCGTTCAACACATTGAGGTCGTTGTTCGACCCAATGACTCCAAAGTAGGCATGCTAGATCCACAACCGGTAGTCGGCAACGGCCTCCAACACAATCGTTGGATGTGTGCCCTTGTGCCCGCTAGTGAATGCTCCTCTCCAAGCCATTGGACAATTCTTCCACTGCCAGTGCATATAGTCGATGCTGCCCAGCATCCCCGGGAAGCCGTGGGTCTCCTCGTGCATTCGCACCAATCTGCGAACATCGTCGGACGTTGGCTTTCTCAAGTATGTGTCCTTGAATGCTTCGATCACTGCCCGACAAAATTTGGCTAGGCAAGCGCGTCCAGTATGCTCGCTCACATGGAGGTACTCATCAAACATATCTGCAGTTGTTCCGTAAGCGAGTTGGCGGAGGGCGGATGTGCATTTCTGCAAAGTCGATATACTTTGCCGCCCGACAGCATCGAAGGTTTGCATAAAGTACGCGTCACGAGCCACAACTGCGTTGACAATGCGCAGGAACACATGCCTCCGCATCCGGAACCGGCAACGGAACATCTGATCACTCCATCGAGGATCTGCAGAGAAATAATCCATGAAAAGCCGCAAACCAGCTTGTTCACGGTCTCGGTGGATATACATCCGAGTACGCGGTACCCGGTCGTGTTGCTCGTTCCACGCTTGGATAGCAGCTTGATAGCGTTCCACCTCGTTGTTGATTTCTTGTTGGATTGCGGGCATCGCCGTCTCTAACATTCGAGCCATTTGAGCTTCGATTGCTCGTTGACCTTCACGTCGAGGAGGCATTTTTCGAATTTTTTTGTGAGAGTGGGAGAAATGAAGTTGAAGTAATTTGAAAATGGATGGAAGAGTGGTATATTATATATAAATTTTCGAATTAAAAAAAAATTATTGAATTTGCGTCCCGGCCCGGCCCGAACCCCAAATAACGCCGGGCTGGGACTCAACGCGGCACGGCCCATGACGATTAACGCTTGGCCGGGACGGGCCTCGGGAGCGGCCCGGGGACGCAACTGCGTCCTCGGGACCGTCCCGGGCCGTGACTCAAATTCCTCCAACGCTAAAAACGGGCCGGGACTCGCGAGTTGCGGTCCGGCCCGGCTGCGTTATTGATGCTCTTAACCATCTCATCCCTTAACTATTCATTCAATTTCATTTTTTATTTTTATTTCCAACAAATTCAATTAATATTTCATTGAAATATTAAATTAATACTAATAATTCATTAAATCATTAAAAACCACAAAAATTACAACATCCGAAAATACGAAAAATACATAATTGAAATCCTATGGAGTATTTTTAATTTTAATTTTAATTTTCAATTTTTATTACAATATTGAAAAATACAAAAATTAAAAATTATAATATTTTAATTTACTTTATTTTCGAATTTTCCTGATTTAAAAAAAAAACATTTTAAACGGATATAAACGACACCCACTCGCCTGCCGGCGAGTGGGCGTCACGCACGAACCGGAGCACGCCACGTCGCCAAGGCGCGTGTCTCGCCAGCTCGAGGCCGGCTTCTTCGGGACGCGTCACGCGACGAGACGACACGTCTCTTCGGGACGAGATGCATGCCGCATCGCCATCTCGATGCCGTCTCATCTCGTCGAGACGAGATAGGGACCGCATCGAGACGCGATGCGGATGCCCTAATTACCCCTACTAGTCAAGCATCTCTTCGCTTTTCTTGTTCTACCGTCCTAACCAAAAAACAATATACATATGGAATATTTTATCATAGTTTTCCGATGAACTGAAATCTTGCTTCTAATAATCTGTTCGAATTTCCCCTTTTTTTTTCCTGCCCAATATTAACTCCGGCAGTTGTGGCCTCTCCTCTTCTCTAGTGTAAATCGGTAGTTTTTTTTTCTACTCTAATTTATGGCGATCCCAGCTGCCATTGTTGTTTTGCTATTGGGCATTCTGTTCTTCTGTTCTGGGCTCGCCGTTAGCATAATCCAGGTGTGTTAAAGGGCTGTTTGTGATTTTGTAATTTTCAAGAGCCAAATCAAAGTTAGAGTCTGCTTTTACTTGTGCAGTCTTACTTGCTCTGATCGTATCTGTTTTAGCTTCAAAGATTCAACCTTTTGCTGACTGTGGACTATGCTGATTTAGTTTGTCTCTGCGTGTTTACCCATTTCATTATTTTTAGTGTCTGTTTGCAGGCATTGTGCTATGTGCTGATAAGGCCTCTTTCAAAGAGCACTTACCAGAGGATAAGCCGGCTGGTTGCTGAGCTATTATTGCTCGAGCTCGTGTGGCTGATCGACTGGTAGGCTGGTTTCAAGGTGAAATTCCTTTGTAGAAATAGCACCCACAATTCTAATTTTAGCTTATTAGATCCAGCATAGGTTGCTATCCTTGGTGGAATGGCATACCAGTTGATGTAACTTTAGCTTTAGGTTTTGATTGAGGCATTCAATGTTCTCGATGTTGGTCTTCAATGCAATTTATAGTAGTAGTAGTACTATTTATTTAGCTAGGGGTGATGGAAGACAGTCTTATGACTCCATGATATACTGTTCGACTATAACACTAGAGTCTAATTTGTTGAAGTGTCTGGATGTAATTGATTCGAATTTAAATGACAGAATGGGAAGTAATTTCGTTGAGCATGTTTTTGTTGTTCCTGATATCTTACCTAAAAATTATGCTGGCAATGATGATTCCAGTTTTATGCCTTTGGATGGGAAGCTTTTCTTGCCTTACAGATTCTGCATGCATTATAATAGTTTTCTTTTGTCTAGCTTGTGTGGAAATGCACGAACAATCGTTAAAAATGTTTGTTTTCATTTGAACCACATGCCCATCTTACATCCCTTTGAATTGTACACTGATACCGAATCCTTCAAGTTAATGGGTAAGCCCACTTAGTTCTTCGTGAAGTCTGATTTACAAGTTCTGTATGTTGATATTGCTTGAGTGTCTCATGTCCTGTTATATTGGTATTTTCCAGGTAAAGAGCATGCACTTGTCATGTGCAACCATTGATTGGCTTGTTGGATGGGTTTTGGCTCAGGTTTGCCATATGCCTATTCAGTATGAGAACTATGTCAATTTCTCCCACTCGTATTGCATATTATGATTATGTAATGCAAAAAAATTGTCTCACTTGTTTGTAATTGATGCATCATATCCACATACTGTGTATAATAAATATCTTTTGTTTATCAGCAGTCAGCACTATAGTATAACTATAGAAAGTTGGTATTTGGCTCTAGTTTCAAGCTATTCCAAATTGAGTCGCAACAAGGATTTCGCCTAGTTGGAGAAGTAACGTACACAAGTGATGCTGCTATCTATTCTATTGCATGTGTTCCATGAAACCGAAATATAAATTCTGAGATGTTCATTTTTGTTTATGGAATGTGGATACTCTCACTATGCATTCTCGTATCAATTGTAAATGTGGAGCATAGAATGTGCGAGGTTGAGAATTACAACTCATGCTTGATCACAACTGGTATTATATGAGTAAGCAGTAGACATTGCCTTTTAGTTGTAAGGCTGCAAAATCCTGATTTTATTGCTGAGGTGTCTTCATTCCTCAAGATTTCATACGCTCATCGTTGTTTCTTTTTTTACTTTCTTTCAGGGTTTTGTCACAGCAGTAAGTCGCAGGCGATCATTTGTTCCTGCTATATATGATGTAAAGGTTTCTATTCCCAAAGCATCTTCTCATCCAACCATGCTCAGGCTTTTCAAAGGACAGTCTTCAGTGGTAAGCCCTTGAATCTTATTAATAAGAACTTGGCAATGTGTGGGCTGGTAATGTCGCGGCAATATTCTGTGTTTTTTTTATGTGATTTGTGTACATCATATTGATTCATTGTAAGAACACCTCAAAATCTTTATATGTTATGATGTTTTTTAAGGTTCATGTACACCTCAATCGACACTTGATGAAGGATTTGCCAGAAACTGCTCAATGGTGTAGAGATGCCTTTGTGCTTCACTTCTACCCAGTCACTATTCAGTATTTTGCGTTTTCTTTATATGACTTGACCTCATCGAGAAAATTGATCAACCTCATAAAGTCGTAATCTGATTCTCTAAACAGGACAAGCATATAGCTGAGGGCTCCTTTGGTGAATGACTGCAAGACACTGGGCGTCCGGTGAAGTCCCTTTTGGTAATCACTCGAACACGTCCTACTTTTATGGGCTCTTAACTCTCTATCAAGCAGGTATAACCCGTTCTCGTCTGTTGCAATCACATTTTCAGCGATTTGTTTAGCCATTGTGACAATCCTCATGCAGATATAGATTTAGTTCTCGAAAGCTGAAATGTCGACCCCTGCCAGAGCGGGAGAAGCCTCGACCACAGAGCAAGAAAGAGCATGCGTCTCTCACTAATCATCCTGATCCAGCTGAGTTATCTCATCCATTTTATATCTGTAATTTTTTTAACAGTTAACATATGCATGTGCTTGAAATTCTAATATGGCTGTATGCAAACACAATTCAGCGATCTTGTCATGACTTGGGAGAAAAACTTGGGTTTAAATTCATATGTTAATTTAACTGTGATGTGATACAGGGCCAAATTTTGTGGTGAAAGCAAAGAGGGAGTTTCTTGTTTTTGTCTAATTTTCTCTCTTGCTCTCTAAAATGTTATGTGAACATGCGAGCTTGGATTCTTAATTTTTTGTTTAGTGGGAACAAATTTTTGATGAATGAATATGAGTATATTGGGCTTTTTGTAACATTCAAGAAAAGAAATACATTTGATGGAAAGTCAGGTAGTGAAAATTTCATTTTATTTTGTTTTAATCTGAATGCATTAAACACAATTTGTAGTAAAATCAACACCTTTATAAAAATTGAAAATGGTAATAACATTATATCAATATTTCAAGTAATATGACACAGATCAAGTAAATTAAGTGAAGCAATACTTATGAATTTCGTATAATAATGAAATTAGTCAACTAATACTTTTCTAGTGAGAAGAGGATAAATTTTCAAATAAGAAATCACTGGAAACAAATACCTAGAAATTATAGGGGTGCCTCTGCAATTAAGATAAAACGAAGAATAAGTTTATTAATTTACAAATATGCCCCTCGTATATTTACGTACATATATAGGTCCTCGGACCTCACAGTCAGCGAACTCCATTTTTCGACTGTGATTTTTGCCCTAATTTAGGGTCGTGTAGAGAAGTCGATCAATCTCGAATTTCATAGTGTTTTTGCTGCATTTTTGTTGAATATCGCGTGAAAAAAGATTGATTGATAGCATTTTATATATTTTTACATAAAAAAGTAGAAGAGAAATGAGTCGAAGCTTAGGGATTCCGGTGAAGCTGCTGCACGAGGCGTCTGGGCATGTGGTGACGGTGGAGCTGAAGAGCGGAGAGCTCTACCGTGGGAGTATGATCGAGTGCGAGGACAACTGGAATTGCCAGCTCGAAAACATCACTTACACTGCCAAGGTGTGCACTGTTTCCCCTCTCTTTAATTTCTGGCATTTTTTAAATTTTGTTGATGGAATTCTGTGTATTCGCTGTTGTTTGGATTTTGATGTTTGTGGTTGCGATGTGCTTGTTGAGTTTAACCCTAATTAGATGATAAACCCTAGGAGGGAACTGGTAGTGGCAATTCTGTAAAATAGGTTAGTCCCCCCATTTCAGAGAAATTTGAAGTGATTACTTTATCATTTTGTACCCTGATTTTAGGTGAGGGTTAATATGTATAGTTAAGTGAATTTTCTAGTGGAGGAGTGTATTGACTGATTTTACATGAAGATGTAGCTGATGATACTTTTATTTTATCTGTGCTGATTATATAAGTCAAGTGATGATGTTTGGATATCGGAATATAAAAAAGATAGATACCATCAAATTCTTGTCTGCTTACAAAATAATTGAGCAGTTTTTAAAACCTTAGATATCTTTGCAAATGCACTACAAAATATTGCGCCGTGTATCACCTCAAGGGGGGTTTTCATAATCATCTCTTGAATATGCAGATGCTTTCATATTTGCAGTCGCTGTTACCAAATTCATTTCACTTATTTCAAATTGATGTTATTCAACCTATTGCAGGATGGGAAGGTCTCACAACTCGAGCATGTTTTCATTAGAGGCAGCAAAGTCAGGTGTGTACACCTTTTGCGAGTGGGTGAGTTTTGTTTGTGCCGAATAAGTTTGAACGTTACTGTGGATTGTTGCAGGTTCATGGTCATCCCAGATATGCTTAAGAATGCTCCCATGTTCAAGCGTTTGGAAGCTAGAATTAAGGTTCTCTATCTGTTGCACCTCTCTATTTTTTCTTCACATTGGCTTTTATATTCTTGATGTTGCTGATCATCTGTTTACTTATGAAGGGCAAGGGTTCATCTCTTGGAGTAGGACGTGGGCGTGCTGTTGCAATGCGAGCCAGAGTATGCACTTTCCTTTATGTTTTAATGATATATAGTACTACTGTGGAATATTTGCCTATGCCATCTTTTTTTGCAACAAGAGTGTAATGGTCTTCCATTGTCGAGTTGTAAACTAAAGTTGTCATTGTGAATATTCTTGGATTTGGCTGCCCCTGACTCTTGATATTCCTGTTGGCAGGCTCAGGCTGCTGGTCGAGGAGCGCCTCCCGGTAGAGGCTCTGCACCACCAGTACGTAGATGATCATATTCTGGCAACTGGTATTGAATGCTGCTGTGAAGCGGGAGTATCCATTGTTGTCATATGAGCTATACTTGGTCTTTGCTTTCTACTTTCCCTTTGTCTTAAATCTTAATGTGAACTTGCTATGAGAGGTCTCTGTTTTCGGATTTATTTGAGTTGTAGTTTCATAGTTATGACTCCTTTTGTGATGGAAATGGTTCAAAAACAGTTGCGAAAAACCAAATACTACTACTATAATTCTAAGATTTGGTTTATATTAAATTCTAACTTTATTTTTCAAATTTGGGCCAAATAACCATATTGACTAATTGAATATCAACATTTGTTTGTCAAAAAGTAATATTTTTGGGGATTATAATTCCTAAATTAATTAAATTGAAAATTCATGTATTTACGTTACAAATGACTTTTGATAAGTTTGTGTATTTCAGGAAAGATAATGCTCAAAAAATGATCTGACTAATAATAGTAGTTCTTATTTTCCTGACAAATTGTATAAAATTGATTTTAACATATGATTTCAATATAATTTCAGCTATATAGTGGCCCAATATGTTTTTATGTTAGAATGATTTTCTAATAATATATAGATCATGTAATTAATTGTTCGTGTCGATTAATCAATGAAAGGGTGTCATTATAAAGCCCATGAAACCCAACAGGCCCATGAAACCCCATTTACCAAAACCCTAAACCCTTCCATTTTCTGATAAATCCGTAATTTCTCTTCGCAGAAACCCCAAACCTAATTCGAAATCGGCTCCACCGCCATGTCCGAATCTCAGCACCTCTCCTCCGTGAAACCAAAAAAGAAGAAGAATGCTGAAGAAAATGACGGCCAAATCGAAACAACCGATTTTCTGATCAAGCCGCAGAGCTTCACTCCGCCTGTCGACACCTCCGAATGGCCGATTCTCCTCAAGAACTACGACAAACTCAATGTCCGCACCGGCCACTACACGCCGCTCCCGTGCGGCTACTCGCCGCTGAAGCGGCCGCTGGCGGAGTACATCAAGTACGGCATCATGAACCTCGACAAGCCGTCGAATCCGTCGTCGCACGAGGTCGTGGCGTGGATTAAGCGCATCTTACGGGTTGAAAAAACCGGGCATTCCGGCACACTCGACCCGAAAGTCACCGGTAACCTGATTGTGTGCATCGACCGCGCCACTCGGCTGGTTAAATCGCAGCAGGGTGCCGGGAAGGAATACGTCTGCGTTGCTCGCCTCCACTCCAAGGTTCCAGAAGTTTCCAAAGTGGCTCGTGCGCTGGAGACGCTGACCGGAGCTGTTTTTCAGCGGCCACCGCTGATCTCTGCTGTGAAAAGGCAGCTTCGAATCCGGACGATCTACGAGAGCAAGCTGCTCGAGTACGATGCTGAGCGACATTTGGTGGTTTTCTGGATTTCCTGTGAAGCTGGGACGTATGTGAGGACAATGTGCGTGCATTTGGGGCTATTGCTGGGAGTGGGATCGCATATGCAGGTAATTCTATAAACAATTCAATATTTGTGAATTTTTAGGTCTAATTCATATTCTGAGCTATCTGTATTCAATTTGATTTTTCACGAATGTCGAATTGATTGCTCTATATATGAATACTAAGCATATAAAAAATGTGTACTAGTAATGTATATGTAGGAGCTTTGTAGGGTAGTAGTAAATCCGATTCGTATTTGATTTGAATCGAATTATCGGTATCTGATTATTATATTTAGGAATAAGGATTATATTTGTGCATTATAATAATTGAATCTTGAATTAAATTTCATAAGTTTCCATTTTGATTTAAATATAAATATATGTGCAGGAGCTTCGAAGGGTGAGGTCGGGGATAATGGGGGAGAAGGACAATATGGTAACTATGCATGATGTGATGGATGCACAGTGGATGTATGATAATTTCAGAGATGAGTCTTACCTGAGGAGGGTGATTATGCCGTTGGAGAAGATTTTGACCAGCTACAAGAGGCTTGTGGTGAAGGATTCAGCTGTGAATGCCATTTGTTATGGTGCGAAGCTTATGATTCCAGGGTTATTGCGGTTTGAAAATGATGTTGAGGTTGGAGAGGAAGTGGTGCTGATGACAACAAAAGGGGAGGCGATAGCTTTGGGGATTGCAGAGATGACTACTGCGGTGATGGCTACATGTGATCATGGGACGGTGGCGAAAATCAAGAGGGTGGTGATGGATAGGGATACTTATCCAAGGAAATGGGGTTTGGGGCCGAAGGCTTCGATGAAGAAGAAGCTGATTGCAGAGGGGAAGCTGGATAAGCATGGTAAAGTGATTGGGACTGCTGCACCTAGTGAGTGGGCCAGGAATGTCGTGCTGCCTGCTGGGGGTGATTCCGTGGTTGCTGGTGAGGCAGCTACGCCTGCTAAAGCAGAGGAGGTTGCCGTGTTGGAGGAGAAGGAGAAGAAAAGTAAGAAGAAGAAGGATGAAGAAGGAGGTGAAAGCGAGAAAGGACATAAGAGGAAGGTGGATGCTGTTGATGGGAGTCTGGTAGTTGAGGGTGTTGTTAAGAAGAAGAAGAAGGTTGAAGCGGAGGATGATGCAAATGTGGAGGTGGAGACGAAAGAAAAGAAGAAGAAAAAGAAGAAAGGGGGTGGTGAGGTAGAGGCAGAAGCTCCGGCCTCGGATGAGGAGAAGTCTGAGAAGAAGAAAAAGAAGAAAGATAAGAGTGATGATAATGGGGTATCTGTTGCAGCTGCTGTGGAGGATGAGGATAGTAAAAGTGAGAAGAAGAAAAAGAAGAAAAAGAAGCACAAAGATGGTGAAGAAAAAGAGTAAGCATTACGGTTTGCCTTATTTGCTCAGCTCTCGAGTGTTTAGGGACTTTAGTTTTAGAATAGAATTTGAGCTATGTTCTGGAACAAACTTTGTGTAACTGTTATAAGTGAGTACTCTATATTTGGCAAAGGTGTTGTACCTTATATTCTGTGTTGATTCGCCAGTTTTGCATCAGTCTCTTTTTTCCTACAAATTCTCACATTTTGCTTAGAAGATGCTCGTTGCTAGTATTATTTGATTCCTTGTTGAGTAAATCTATCTATAAATAATCCATATAAAATGGAAGATCGATAGAAACTTACAGGGACGTCAATTGCGCTAACCCACTCGGGTTCGGGCCAATCCACTCGGGTTGTCTGATATTTGGGTGCCGGTTGTTCGGGCTGTGAATTTTTCGGGTTATAAATTTTCGGCCTTAACCCTAAATCTTCGGGTTTCGAGTTAACCCACGGGCTATTCGGGTCAATAATAATCTTATATGTTACTTTCTATCCAATCCAATATTCTAAATTATTAAAAAGTAGATTGTTGCAAATAGTAAAGTATTATCAAAGTGATCAAGAGAAAGAAAATAATAGCAATTGAAAATTGAAACAAAACAGATAAACATATCGTTTAATTAATATCACACATGAATCTGACTACAATTAAATGGAAATCATGCATTTCATATAACCCTAACTTAATTTGAGAGAGAAGACACAATTGCCATATATTCTTCATATCAAATGTTGTACTACTATATTTAATATTGATATTATCAAATATACTTCATATAAGTATATAATCTAAAATTTTAATTATATTTTATATTAAATGCTCAACTCGTGGGCTAACCCACAATCCACCCGGGCCAGCCCGTATAACCCGCCGATCCAAACGGGTTAGCCCGTGTAGCCCGCTTCTAAATATGGGTTGCGATTTTTTCGACCCTAACCCTATGATTTTACCGGGTAACTCGGGTCGACCCATGAGTTTCAGACTAGATTGACATCCCTAGAAACTTACATGAATGCTATTCCTATCATTATTGTGCACTAACTATATACAAACAACTCCTCCAAAACGTTTATGACTTTTGGTCCAATTTAAAACACTTCATATATGATGAGAGGAGACAATAGAATTTTTGGTCCAATTTAAAACACTTTGGGGATTATATCTCAAAATTAAATATGTGGTGTTTTTGTATGCATTAATTGATTTAAATAAGTATATATACCAAAGAAGTACGTAGTTTAACAATTCACACACTTATACAATTTAATATGTATAGGCAGATATATTGTTAGTTGTATATTGATAGGGGAGCATTAGGGTCCAAGTGAAGTGCCCCTTGGCATCCATAATGGGGCGGAGGATGCGACGCCCTAAGTCCTGCCCTATGCGCTGCCACATCAGCATTTTATCCTCTGCCCCTTCCACCTGCAATGGGGCGGATTATAGCTCGCCCTTAGCCTCGTCATAAGCATTTTATTTATTATTTGAATATTTAAACACTACAATATTTATTTTTTATGTTTGCAAATATATCAATTAGCAAGAATAAATATAAAAACACTATAAATTAAAGGCAAATCCTATTGTCAATATTTATTTTTTATTTTTTTATTTTTTGTGCTTGCAAAAATGAAAAAATGTCGGAATTCATTATTGAATTTAGAGAGAAATTGAGATGAGGAAGATAGTGGAGTGAAAGGTGTGAAATGAAGTAAAAAAATTGGTGATGTATATTAAAAGAAAATACAAATAAAAATAAAAATAAAAATAAATATGTGTGCATCCTCCGCCCTATAGTCCGCACCCCCTGCAATGGCGGACTAAGGGACGGAGGATAGGCCAGAGGATGCATCCTCCGTGTCATAGTCCGCGGACGATGCTTAAGGCGCGGAGGATAAAATGTGCATTGTCCGTGGTGCTTCAAATGTATTTCTAGCGTTTTAACATGATGGACGGATTAGATGTAAAGTATATATCATACCTCGAGCTACATTATTTAGGAGTTCTGGTTACATTATGGGGGTATTATTGGTATATCTTATTCATGATTCAGTTTTAAAACGGAAGGAGTGAAATATTCGCTATTTCTCCGGATTTCTCTCTTCCATTTATCCCAAATTGACGAAAACCTAGTTTCTCACTTTTGATCTCTATATTCAATCCTAGTTTGTGGCGATTCCTTATCCACTGAAGACGAAGACCTCAATCCATCGCGAAAAAGTGGAAAACGAAGCTTATATCAACAGTCGGCGACCGGAACTGTGGTGTAAACGTGAATTTGTTCAAAACTACGCCGAGTGTCGTAGGCTAGAAACTTTCAGTTGAAAGCTCCATTTTTCGATCAGTTAAGGTAATTTAGATATGGGGTTCTCTCAATCATCTCGATATACATTAGTTACTCAAATACCTGATTAGAATTGTCCAATTTTATGTTTACATTACCGTGACGATTCCTAAAATTTTCGTAAAAAGAATCGATTTTAAGGTAATGATACGTTTGTTGCTGGTAAGCATACTTCATTCTCTTGTTCGTATTTCATCACTGTGCAAGGTTATATACATTATTGATGTTCATTATTTGTAGCTGTCTATTAGTAGTTGTCATTACATTATTCAAGGTTGTTATATACATTATTGCTTAGTCAACATACATTAGTCGTCATGTTTGTACTACATTATTGTGAATTGTTGTGTACATTATTTGTTCTGTAATTTACATTTTTTTACCCCAGTTTGATACGTTAAAACAGATTCATTATGTAGTAATGTATGCTCTCTACGGCAATAATGTAAACGACATAAGTCTTCATGTTGGTGTGTAGATACATTATTCATTTTCAGCATGTCTTTATTTTAACACATATGTGACGTACATTGTTTAGTATGCGATAATAGTCTCACTTTTATTATGAACTTTTGAACAGAGTCGAAGAGGACAAGAGTAGATTATGAAGATGACTTTGATGATTACTTTGAGGAGATGGATGTAGAGGATGTAGGGGACGGAGGTCGTCGAAATAGGGATGATGTACTCTAATTTAGGAAAACATGAACAATGTAGCATGATTTTGTACTTTGTTTAGTATTGCAACTGTAATGTATATATTATTTTCTATGTTGACATTATATGTGGAACATGTTACATTATTTAACAGATTATGTTACATTGTACTCCCTCCGTCCTCTGTAGCTGAGTCGCATTCCTTTTTTGGTTGTCCCACTGTAGCTGAGTCATTTCCTATTTTAATAAAAAGCACCAATTTTTCTTCTGTTTTACTTTACTCTCTCTTACTTTATTCTCTCTTAATCCCTCTACCTTTTTTCCTTTCCTACTTTATTCTTCCTTCACTTAACTCACTTTTAACACAATTTCTTAAATCTCGTGTCGAAAAGAAACGTCTCTACTATAGAGGGACAAAGGGAGTAACTGATACGATCATGGAGGCCGTGCGTCAAGGATTTCAGCTATAGCTGGATTCAACCGAAAACCGTCCTATCGAGATGATATCCAAAAGCTATGAAACTGCTACCATTGTCTTCGTCTTGGAAATATCTTCGCGTGGGTATCTTGCACATCCCAATCGGAGTCCGAATGAGGGAGTTATGGCGGTTTTACAGAAGTCGCGCAGAAAAGGCCGGGAGCCTCAGGAAGAACGCCCGACCGGGCGATTTTGACTGTGCAAAACGCCCGGGGACAGAGAAAACGCCCGGCCGGGCGAAATATCCGATACTAAGATTTTGTGGGCCAACTTTCTATTTTTGGACCCATAGTATAAATACCCCTTGAGGTCATTTCTTTTCCTTAGTTTTTGCTGAAATTATATGCTTGAGAGATTTGTTCCTCTTGAAGAGGGTTTCCTATCCAATTTCTAGATTTAGGTTGCTTGTTTCATCAATTCCTAGTGAAGTATGGATCAAGTAGAGGTATGCTTCAAGGCTTGTGGTTTCCCTAGAAGATCTAACCATGGATGCATGTTAGTATGTTGTAAGTGTCTTAGCTTGCCTCATCAATGACTATGTATCTCAATTTCCACCCTATCCAATGTTATTTCCTTCTTTGTTTATCTTAGTTTCCTTATTTCTTGTTGGGTTGCCTTTATTGGTTAATAGAAAATCTACTTCACAAAAAAATATTAGATCAATCACCAACAATTTGGGTTTTTCTTGGAAAATGGATCTTGTAATACTTGGATTCACATCATTTGGTATCTAGAGCCTAGTATCCACTAGGTGTTTGATCTATTGTTGCTTTGGGGTGGGTTATTTTTCCTTTTGTCCTTTGTTTTTGCTCTGTTTTGTTGGGATGATTGATTGATCAATTGTGCTTAAATTAAGCTGAAATTTGGTGTGTATGATCTATGTTATGTGACCTACGTACCTGCAAAAGTTCATCAAAAAATTCCTTCGTTTGCCTAGTTAACCGTGGAGACTAACATCATTGCCCTGTTTTGGCATAGTTGGGGAAAACCATACAAAACCTATCCAATTATCACATTTGACTATATATGGCCATTTTCCCCTTGATCTAGACTTGTTTGAGAATCTATCCACCAAAATTCATCTAAATTGGGCGTGAGAATCAATACCAAAAAAAAAATCATAAAGATCAGCCACATTTCAGCAAAAGTTTCACCCCTTGTTTGTTTTTCTTTGACTTGCATCTTGCTAATATGTGTTTATGGCTTTGTCTTCTTGATTTTAGTTGACCAAGGAGTATACCTTGATTGATCCACCTCAAGCACTTAAATCTTGGAATTGGAGTTGTGAGTGTGAGTGAATCCACCTTTCTCACAATATCTAAGCCTTTGTCGAGAGTTATTGGGGAGTGATTTGAGGGGGGTTTGGGACATCAAGGTTGAGTTCATCTTCTTAAATTATCTTTTTTTTATTACTAACCTCTAGGACTAGTTCCTAGTGTTTGTTTGATTTGTAGGTGCCTCCTCGCACCCGGTCCAACAAAATGGTGGGGACAAGTGCGGAGGGGGAGGAAACAAGCATGATCCATCCTATACCCGGGAGGGACCTTGTGAGCATGATGGCTCAAATGATGGCGGATTTCAAACTTGAGATTAGAGAAAGAGACACCCGGATGGAGGCACGAATGAAGGATTCCGAGGATCGTATGATTGTCGCTCAATACACCCTAGTTGAAGAGTTCAACACCTTGAAGGGAGGTCGCACATCTAGGACTCCTACTCTTAGGGGCAACCATCTACCTAATGTTGCCCCGGAGGAGATGATGGAAGAAGTGCTGTATGAGGAATGGCAAAGGGGGATGATAGAAATAGAGTCAATCACATGGAGAATGGTCGGTTTGGGGGAGGAAATGGAGCCCATGGCCGTTTTAAAGGTGACTATGAATCAAGGTATCATGGAGATGAGCTTGATAGAGGATATAGTGGGAAACGAGCTCCCAAGTCTCATGGAGAGTGGCATTCTAGGAGGGTGGGAAATCATGCTAGCTATAAGGAGTGTGAGAGACCAATTGAAGAAGAAGTCTCATGTAGAGCTCAATTGAGGCCTACATACCCACGTGGTGGTGTAGACACAAACCAAAGAGGTAACTCATCAAGTCATTGGACTACATCCTCTTCTTTCCATTTCTCACATAAGCCTCTTGATGTATATGGAGATGTCTCCTCTTCAATGAGCTTAAACCAAATTAGTAGAGAAAAAGAACGAGAGAGAGAGAGAAAAGGCTTGAGAGTGAAAGTGAGTCTAAAAAGCCAAGAGAGCGTGATAAAAGACAAGAGTGTGAGGTGCAAAAGTCAAGAGAGAGTGGTGGGAGTGAGAGAAAAGAAAAATATCAAATGAGAGAAAAACCACAAGCACAAGTGAGTAAAGGGTGCTTATTAGATTCTAAGGCCTACCTTGGGTGGACATCAAATGATCCTTTGCCTTTTGCCTTTGGTGAGGAAACTAAACCCTTACCCACTAACACTTCTTCTATGTGTTTTTGTATTGATGAGTTTGTAGGAAATTTAATTGAAAGCATGGAAGTGAAGCATCATGTTGTACATGGCTTGGAAATTATTCACCCGGAGAAGGAACAAGAGGAACAAGGGCAAGTGGATGAACTCCTTACCCAAGGTTCAAGTGCACTATCCTTATCTCCTTGTGATGTTTCATTGAATGAGATTACATTGGAGAAGCATCTTTGTGTTGATAGATTTGTTATTGATGACTTGTATAAAAAGTGGTCTCGTGAGCTTGAATCTTTGAATGCTAAATCTACCTTTACGGCATATATTGATCCTTTCTTGGTAAATCCAAGCAATGAGAGACATGACATTTCTCTTGTGGCTTCTACTTTGAATGTTGGAGTGACTTTCTTTCATGCTAAGATGCCTAAGCTTTCATTTGTTGGTAATTTTGAGCTTCATGAGTATGTGGATGAGGATAGTAGGACCAAGAGGAGTAACATAGATAATAACTTTAGAACTTGGTGTTTGCTATGTCTTCATTGCAAAGTGGTTGAACCCTTCAATGGGATTGGAGTATTCTATGGCCGTTTTGTGAAGGATTTTTCCACTCATATGTCTCTTGAGGATGATGTTGTGACTAATGGCATAAAATTGCATCGTTCTCATGTTTGTGGTATTGTTTTAAAATTGCTAGAGCAATTGTGTGGGGCTAATTTGGAAATATTTCTCATGATACTTGATGTAGTTTTTTACAAGTGTCATATGCATGGTGTTGTGTCTTGTCTCCATGTCGTGCATGATGGTTTATGGACACATTGCTCCCTTATGTTTAATAATCTCTTGAAATTTATGGGGCAATGGGATGAAATCCATATTGATGAACTTTGTTTGTTAAATGATAATCCTTCTTGCAAACTTGATGTGTGTTGTGATGAACCTACTCTATGTGTTAAATATGGGCTTGTCAATTTTTGGAGTAGCTCTCATTTGAGCAAGAATGATGTATCAATGGTTCCTTATGGTCTTTTGTTGCTTAACCTTGAGAATAGGAATCTTGTGAATAGACCTTATTCGGTTACCTTTGAATAGACACACTATGAGGACCCTTTCTTGTATATGTCTAGTCTTGTTGAGAATGCCAAATCTTTTGTGAAGATGTTCAAGAATTTGAGCATCATTTGTATGAGGATGATCGAACCAAATAGAAACAAGGTGCTTGGGGCATTTGTGTTTTGGCATGTTGATTGCTTTTATTGCATGTCCATCAAACCATTCAATGGAGTTGGGATGTTTTATGGTCTATTTGTGAAGAACTTTATATCTAATGGCTTTGTTTGGGACTACATTATGAAGGAATGCCTATGTTTATTTGCACCTACATCTTATACCTATATTTGTGAGGTTGTTTGAGTTTTGTTATGAAGGGTATCTTGATGAGTTTGTCTTGATTTCTTATGGGAGGGATTTGGACATGAAAGGAATCATTAATTCGTGTTCTCATATTTATTGTCACTTGGCCTTGAGCTTGAGGGAACATGAATTTGGAGGCCCATACAACGTCTTTGGTGTAGTATTGTCTCTTAGAGCCGTTAGTGGTCTTAATCCTTTTCATCATACTTTCATATTTGATTTGCTCTTTTTCCATTTCATAGGTGTACGAAATCCGGATTTGAGGGCAAATCCTTTCCAAGGAGGGGAGGATGATATGACCACGAGTGCTAGGCGTCAAGGGTTTTCACTTCGGCGTGAGCCATGGATTGATTGGGGTCCGAGGATGAGAGAGGAGAAATGCCAAGGATCCAATAAAGCTAGAGGACCTCCCGAGGATGCGAGGAATAGAGAAGGCTCGGATTTGAGGACAAATCCTTTCCAAGAAGGGGAGGATGATACGATCATGGAGGCCGTGCGTCAAGGATTTCAGTTACAGCTGGATTCAACCGAAAACCGTCCTATCGAGATGATATCTGAAAGCTATGAAACCGCTACCATTGTCTTTGTCTTGGAAATAGCTTCGCGTGGGTATCCTGCACATCCCAATCGGAGTCCGAATGAGGGAGTTATGGCGGTTTTACAGAAGTCGCGCAGAAAAGGCCGAGAGCCTCAGGAAGAACGCCCGACCGGGCGTTTTTGACTGTGCAAAACGCCCGGGGACAGAGAAAACGTCCGGACCGGACATTTTGGCATGTGACAAACGCCCGGCCGGGCGAAATATCCGATACTAAGATTTTGTGGGCCAACTTTCTATTTTTGGACCCATAGTATAAATACCTCTTGAGGTTATTTCTTTTCCTTAGTTTTTGCTGAAGTTATATGCTTGAGAGATTTGTTCCTCTTGAAGAGGGTTTCCTATCCAATTCCTAGATTTAGGTTGCTTGTTTCATCAATTCCTAGTGAAGTATGGATCAAGTAGAGGTATGCTTCAAGGTTTGTGGTTTCCCTTTAAGATCTAGCCATGGATGCATGTTAGTATGTTGTAAGTGTCTTAGCTTGCCTCATCAATGACTATGTATCTCAATTTCCACTCTATCCAATGTTATTTCCTTCTTTGTTTATCTTAGTTTCCTTATTTCTTGTTGGGTTGCCTTTATTGGTTAATAGAAAATCTACTTCACAAAAAAATATTAGATCAATCACCAACAATTTGGGTTTTTCTTGGGAAATGGATCTTGTAATACTTGGATCCACATCATTAACACAGTTTGTTATCTTAAATAATGTAAGCCTACGTTATCAATAATGTAATTTGTAACAACTTTGATGTATGGATTGCTAAATTAAAAAAAAAATAAGTAGTATATCTCAAAAATTAAAGTTTTCTACGCTTTCAATTTCAGAGATTTACGTTTTATTTAATTATAATTATAATATGCAATAACAATTTTAGTGTAGAAAGATGTGGTTTAGATTAAAATAATTAATTAAAGAAACCAACTCATGGTAGCCTTGAATTTAGGAAGCATATATAACGTAAATCATGGAAGGAAACTAACTAAATTTTCCATACCAAATCTACCCTTTTTTCTAATTAAAATAATAATTTTATTAATAAAAGGAGCATGTATCTTGGCCGTTAGATTGATAAATTGAAGGGACGAGATCTGCATGGAATTGTTTTACATAATTTCGGCCATGTATTTGAACACTCCCCTATATTGATATTTGCATTGTGTACTCAAACTACATCCACAGATAAGTTACTATGGTTAAACGCAGAAAAACATCAAATGACGCTATGGTGAAAAACTTGGTAGTACTACATTATAAATGAAAACCGAATCTTGTACTTTCACTCCTTTTTGTATGATATTTTTAGTTATGGATCAACTTTCCATTTAATATTTTCATTTTATCTTTGTATATTTACGTACAAATAATACTAAAAAAATTGATTTTTTCATCGTAAATTTTGTTCATGTATTGCAAATTCATTAATTTGTATTAGAATATTTCATTTATATTCTGAATTTATAAACCAATTGTACGTTCTTATTTTCATGGCGAAATGTTTGAAAATGATTTTAAAATATGATTTCAATATTATGTAAACCATACAATGGTTCAATATATTTTTATACTAGAATAAAATAATACTAATAATAATACTACTACTACTACTAATAATAATAATAATATGTATCTAACATATATTAATTGTTCTTATCAATTAATAAAACATAAACTATGATCTCATTATAATTTACTCGTTTACTTTTAGGGGCCGTTTGGTAGCTATGTTTCGCCTAGATAAGAGATTAATCTGGGTTTATTTGTGTGTTTGGTAGTTATGTTACCAAACATAGTAGCCCGTGTTTTATTTCCGGCCCGCACAAAGCCCACTGAAAATCTTATGTTTTAGTCATATTTGTAACTACCCAAAATCCTATGTTATTTATCATGGAAGCCTAGTTAAGTTAGCAAAATACAATTTTACCCATCAAAATTTCTAACCCATCAATTTTACTTAGTTGTTGTATTGAAGGACGTCATTTTCCTATTAAATCATATTAAGAATTTTGTTGATGTCAATTTGTTGTTCTAATTATATTACTTTGTTATTTTATTTACATTATATTATATTATAATATTCTCATTATATTACTTTATATTCTCGTTATATTACTTTACATTAAATCGTATTATATTCTCATTATATTACTTTATTTACATTATATTATATTATACTTATAATTACGTAATACTTGAAGGCAATTGCTTTTGTTTTGAACATAAATATACGATGTTGTTCAATCCACAAACGCTTTAAACTTCAAAAAAATTGAACATATAAAATTTGGTACTTGATAAAATATTTTCATATAGAATTTGTCCAAAATAATAATTGATTATTCATAAAATTTGTCCAAAATTATTAATGCTCACAAAAATAGAATACCAAAATAAATATAAGTTTTTTGATATAAAGATGCTAATTTTTATAAGGAGTTTAGCTTGAAAAGATGTTAATTTTAAACAAAACGATTTTATAGGAATAATTAGGGTAAAATGATGATAGTTTAGTAATTAACTTAAACTAATGAGGATAATTTTGACAATCATAATTTTAATCCTTACTTGTGACTTATTGTACCAAACACTACAATAAGATAACTCACAATTATCTTAATCTACCAAACACCCAATATATGTAAATTAACTAATCGAAACTATGATTACTATCATAATGGTATCATGTCTAGTCGAAACATGACATAGCTACCAAACGTGCCCTTAGAATATTAAAAACCTCATGTCGACAAAGGCCCAAAATTGATAGACTCATCGTTTTAAATATTTATAAGCCCATTGCCCTAAACCCTAAACCCTTTCGTTTTGTATAAAACCCCCAAATTTCTCTAGACATAAACCCTAAACCCTAATTCAATTCCTCCACCGCCATGACAGAAGCTCAGCTCCACTCCTCCGAGAAACCGAAAAAGAAGAAGAATACTGAAGAAAATGACGGCCAAATCGAAACAACCGATTTTCTGATCAAGCCGCAGAGCTTCACCCCGGCTGTCGACACCTCTCAATGGCCGATTCTCCTCAAAAACTACGACAAGCTCAATGTCCGCACCGGCCACTACACGCCGCTCCCGTGCGGCTACTCGCCGCTGAAGCGGCCGCTGGCGGAGTACATCAAGTACGGCATCATGAACCTCGACAAGCCGTCGAATCCGTCGTCGCACGAGGTCGTGGCGTGGATCAAGCGCATTTTACGGGTCGAGAAAACCGGGCATTCCGGCACGCTCGACCCGAAAGTCACCGGTAACCTAATTGTGTGCATCGACCGCGCCACTCGGCTGGTTAAATCGCAGCAGGGTGCTGGGAAGGAATACGTCTGCGTTGCTCGCCTCCACTCCAAGGTTCCAGAAGTTTCTAAAGTGGCTCGGGCGCTGGAGACGCTGACCGGAGCTGTTTTTCAGCGGCCACCGCTGATCTCTGCTGTGAAAAGGCAGCTTCGAATCCGGACGATCTACGAGAGCAAGCTGCTTGAGTACGATGCTGACCGGCATTTGGTTGTTTTCTGGATCTCCTGTGAGGCTGGGACGTATGTGAGGACAATGTGCGTGCATTTGGGGCTATTACTCGGCGTTGGATCGCATATGCAGGTTATTTTATAAACAATTCAAAATTCGATTTCATATTCGTGACTCGTTAGTCTTCGAATTGATATTCTCAGTTATCCGTATTCACCAATGTCGAATTGATTGCTGCAGTTTATTATATGTAGGAATACTAAGCAAAAAAATATGAGTATTTGAATTTGAATCATAAATATTCTAATACTAATGAATATGGTAGTAATTCTGCATTGTATTTGAACTGAATCGATAATTGAATTCTGATTCTATTTGAATAACAAGTTTATATTTACATTATAATAATTGAATATTATAAGCTTGCATTTTTATTAAAATACAAATGTACGTGTAGGAGCTTCGTAGGGTTAGGTCAGGGATAATGGGGGAGAAGGACAATATGGTAACTATGCATGACGTGATGGATGCACAGTGGATGTATGATAATTTCAGAGACGAGAGCTACCTGAGGAGGGTGATTATGCCGTTGGAGAAGATTTTGACCAGCTACAAGAGGCTTGTGGTGAAGGATTCAGCTGTGAATGCCATTTGTTATGGTGCGAAGCTTATGATTCCAGGGTTATTGCGGTTTGAAAATGATGTTGAGGTTGGAGAGGAAGTGGTGCTGATGACAACAAAAGGGGAGGCGATAGCTTTGGGGATTGCAGAGATGACTACTGCGGTGATGGCTACATGTGATCATGGGACGGTGGCGAAAATCAAGAGGGTGGTGATGGATAGGGATACTTATCCAAGGAAATGGGGTTTGGGGCCGAAGGCTTCGATGAAGAAGAAGCTGATTGCAGAGGGGAAGCTGGATAAGCATGGTAAAGTGATTGGGACTGCTGCACCTAGTGAGTGGGCCAGGAATGTCGTGCTGCCTGCTGGGGGTGATTCCGTGGTTGCTGGTGAGGCAGCTACGCCTTCTAAAGCAGAGGAGGGTGCCGTGTTGGAGGAGAAGAAGGAGAAGAAAAGTAAGAAGAAGAAGGATGAAGAAGGAGGTGAAGGTGAGGGTGAGAAAGGACATAAGAGGAAGGTGGATGCTGTTGGTGGGAGTCCGGTAGTTGAGGGTGTTGTTAAGAAAAAGAAGAAGGTTGAAGCAGAAGATGATGCAAATGTGGAGGTCGAGACTAAAGAAAAGAAGAAGAAGAAAAAGAAGAAAGAGGGTGGTGAGGTAGAGACAGAAGCTCCGGCCTCAGATGAGGAGAAGTCAGAGAAGAAGAAAAAGAAGAAAAAAGATAAGACTGATGAAAATGGTGGATCTGTTGCAGCTGCTGGGGATGATGATGATGATAGTAAAAGTGAGAAGAAGAAAAAGAAGAAAAAGAAGCACAAAGATGGTGAGGAAAAAGAGTAAGGCTTGGAGTTTGCCTTATTTGCTCTCCTCTAAATATCTAGAGTGTTTAGAATTTGAGCTTCATTCTGGATCAATCTTTGTGTAACTTTTATGAGTACTATGTTTGCCAAAGGTGTTGTACTACTTTAATATCTGCTCTGTTTTGAATCGCAAGTTCTGCACCAGTACTTTTTCCTACATATTCTCACATTTTGTGTAGAAGATGGTGGTTGTATTGAATTACTTGTTAGTGAATTAAAAGTGAAATGTAGTAATAATACACTTAATTCTTATTTGTTGTTTAAAACTTAATAGTATTATTTTTTGTAGAATTTGCTTTCAGAAACTGAGTTGAAACGTACAATAATAATGGAGAACAAATTTATTGCAATGGAATGTATTGTCTAGGAATCTAAATGGATGATCAGAACCAAAATAAATTCAGGAAAAGAAAACTCCACAACAAAGGAATCAAACGCAATAAACAAATTCAAATTCAGTGCCTCAACAGCGCGGCGGCTGATAGGAGAACCGACGCGGCAACGGCGGCGCTGGAGACCGACAATGAGAATGCATCTCCGGTGTCTGGAGAAGGCGCGGGAGCCTGAGCAGAAGCAGTGGCGGCGAATGCAGAGACCGCGACGGCGGCGTACGCTAGTATTGCTGCGGCCTTGTTGAAGCTAATTTGCGCCATAGGTGTAAGTTAGAAGAATTTGAGAGGCAGAAGATTGAATTAGAGAAGAGGATGGAGGAAAGGTATGAGGATTATAGAGATTATATAGAGGGAGATGATAGAGTGACAGTTGGTGACACAGAATAATACGCGGAAATGATTGAGGTGTCGGTGACGGCGACGGACACGTTGTGGGACTATTCCATGTGCTGCGCCGTTTTCTTTCTTCTTTTTTTCGCCGTCCACCTATCTGTTTTTCATACTGCCTTTTCATTACTCCTCCTCCAAAATAAGAGTCCTATTTTTTCATTTTAGCGAATAAGAATTTCAATTCAAAATAAGAGACCATATATTCTATCAAGTCACTTCACTCACATATAATAAAATTTATCTATATTAATGGGACTCATGGGTTGCATTAGTGTGCTAACTAATTTACAGTAATAATTAATAACTTTCAATTCTATGTATTAAAATTATCAACACAAAGACATAATTAGATCAATACAACATGTAAATTTAAATATCAACACAAAGACATGTTTATCAACACTATAAGATTGATGTCTTTGTGTTGATATTTTTAACATACTACAAAAGTGATGTTAGTTATTAGTTATTACTATAACTTAGTTAGTACTCTATATTAGATTACACACCTGGGACTCATAGTCCACTAACTTTCTTCCACCAACTTTTTTTAACATTTCTTAAAACTTCTGCTGGATAGAATTAGGACTCATATTCGCGGAAGGAGGCAGTATTTTCTTTAAAATTTTATACATAAACTAAATACTACTAGTAGTATTATTGTACTATTAGTTACCCACTCCGTTCTATAATAATGGAAGTATTTCATATTAGAAATTAAGATAAAATGTGTTAACTGAATTAAGTAAAAAAAAAAAATAATAAGAAAGAAAAAAGATAGAGAGATGAAAAAAGAGTAAAGTAAATGAAAAGAAATGTATTGACTTTTTACTCCACTACTATGGAAAGTACCAAAATTACAAAATAACTCAACTATTATACGACGTAGGGAGTACATAATAATGAATGCGATCACTTGAATTTGAGATCTTATAATAAAACATATAAAATACATTTAATATACTAACAAGAAAATTAATTATAAAATGAACGTTGTTTAAAATAAAAAATTTTGTATGAGAAATGATAAATAAATTCTAAATGCGATTATTAATCTCTAAAATCACAAACTTTAATTTAATTTGTTATTTTCCATGAATTTAAAATTTGGATAAAAAAATCATCAACTTATTTTTAGTGAATTTTTCACGAGTTGGGAAATAAACCAATGCTACCAACTTTAAAGTTTATGAAAAACCTCAAATTTCGATCAAAGTTTATAATATTACCGATTAACTGAATTTAATGTAACTTTAATTAATATTTTCAGTAAAAGTTTGTAATATTACGGATTAACGGAATTTAATGTAATTGAAACTAACAATTTCTGCTTGTATGGCCTGATTTGGTAAAGTTAAGATAACTCTAGAATTAAATTATGCCAATAAAACTAAAATTATTTTAATTTTAGTAATAGTATATACTATCATTGTTTGGTTTATTAAATAAAATCAAGATAACAAATAATCACATGTGAAAGTCACAATTCATACACGCATGGATCTTACTAATATTGTTTAAAATATATTTTTCCCTGCCTTTTCATAATTTATCAAATTTACATTAAATTATTAATTTAATGTTTTCCTCAAAATTAGAGACGGCTAAATATACTGAAATGCTGCACTTACCATACCAAAAATATACCTACAAATATCGAATTTGCAGTATTCTGCAAGTTGCGGTATGGTATGATAACTTACCGATATATTTCGGTACGGTAAAGGTACACCGCATATATAGTATATTTGCCAAAAATTTGGTATATACATTGTTTTTATAAAAATTGTTGAAAAGTTAAAATCGCTAACTCTAATTTCACATTTTAGTTCCTCTGCCCCCAACCCCCAAACACACTCACGCAGAAATGCAAATCCAGTCCACTGTGATTTGATTGTTGAAGTTTTGTTGATTTGAATTTTTTTGAATAAGATTTGATTGTGGTGTAGTGTTAATGTTTTGGACATTATTTAAATAGGTGATATTTTATTTTACATATTTGGTTATAAAATATGATTTTGTTTTTGGTATGAAACACAGGTATAACGGTATGTCATACCTTAAAGTATACCGTACTCGGTATGACATACATCATTTTAGTATACCGTAAAAGTGCGGTATACAAAAATATGGTATAATATACAACATAAACGGTATGGTAACGGTATCTGAAATTATCATACCGAATTTTCGGTATACTGCATTTATTAGGTTTGGTATACTGTAAAGCATGTTTCGAGCAAGTTTCGCTGCGAATTGAACCTTGCTTGTATACGAAAAACTTTGCAATCCACTTTTAACCCGATTCAGTATTATTCGAGAGTTTCGCACGAATAGAATCAGTATATTATTACATTGTGTTTGCTTGTGCATTTATAAGATGTTTTATAAACATTTAAATGTATAAGAAGCAAACAAAGTCTAGGTCTTTTGCTTAGCAGACCGGTTGTGGGCGTCGTCCACTTTGAGGTAACACGGTCAAATCTATGCAATGCTTTGCAAAAGAAAAAGAGGAATTTCACAACCTAGATAGACTTAGACTACCTATCGTAAAAGGTTGCAATGTCAGTCCGCATATTTCTAAACCTTACTGAAATAAAATGATATTGGTGTGGTATAGCACTTAACGGATCTAACAGCAAGACGTGTCTTTATGCTATCTACTGAAAGAGTAGGTCTTGATAAAATACTATTTCTTAATCCACATATGTTAGCATTGAGCATACGGTATTGATTATGCACTACTTTGACTTATCAAATGGTGCGGGTTTTTCGCAACCCAATAATCCTGATATATTGGGTAGTGGTGATTAATATCTAGCGGTGTTAGGATTGCTATTATGTTGAATCGTGCACGAGGTGAGTCTCGTTTGATAATGTCCTCAAGAGGAGCTCGAACAAGGTTTTATTATTCAGAAAACTGGCCAGTTGAAGTTTTATTACTCTATGAATAATAAATAAATGTTTCTTGCTAAGTCCACTCTTGGAATTAATAAGATATTAATTAATTAAGTCCATAGCAGACATTAATTAATTAATTGACATTTATATCTTAAGTGCGGGAAATAAATAATGGAAACAATGGAAACCCGATTACTTGTAATTTCAGATTTGGATGGGGAGTGCAATATTACTTCTGTAGTGGCTGCTCGTAATATTCCAATATAAGCTTGTATTAAATTGTGGGTTCAATTTAATTAGTTAAAAGCTAATTGGGGGAGCCCATATCCAAAACCTTCCATAGATCCCTAACTGTGCCCAATATGAACTTAATATAAATAGGAGAATAAAGGAGAGACAGAAACACAATTATTATTAGATGAAACTTCCGTCCCCCTCTCTAATTAGTAGAGGAGCTCGAAAATTCTTCAGCTCTCCTCCGTGAGAATTTTGTGTCTTCTTTATTCGAGTCCTAGTATTTTGATGAGATCAGCCCACCCTGATATCGAGATACAGTTCGGGAACCAGAGAGAAGATCCGTGGTCTAGTATCGAAGATCATCACGTGGAGAAGGCGCGAGCAATCGACGATTCTTTGGAGAATCAAAATCGGTAACCCTAAACCGTAGAAATCATGTTTTAGGATTTATATTTTCTAAGCATGAATTATTTGCGTTCTAGCATGCAATTATCTGTTTAACATGTGAATTGATTAATCGCATAATCGGTCAAATAGATCCGTGTCTGATTTATTTGTTTTGTACAAGTCTTCCGCTGTGCAAGGGGCACCAAACCCCAGCAGCATTGTGGTATACCGAAGGTAAGGTATAGGTATGACATTTTCTCATTCCGCAATTTGTCGTACGGTATGCGACTATGCGATATGCCATTCTCGATGCGGTATATAGTAACCGTGCCACCCCTACTCAAAATAGTGAGGAAATGCAACAAATTTTGAATAATTGAGAAAATACTTACATAATAGTGATAACATATCTTGTTTCCTCGTAACAAATGCAGAGCACGACGCTTTGCTGGGAAAGCAAAGGACATGCATCTCTCCATAAAGTGACGTATATCCCTTGTCAATTTGTCATGCTCTCTCCGTCGATAATTTAATGATTGATTTTGTCATTTTGGTATTCATAGAAAATCATCCTAACAATTATGATGATTAGATACTGTATACTACAAGATACTATAGTATGTGTTTATTTTGCATATGTGAAGGGGTCCATAAATAATTACTATGTGCCCCCACCTCATGTCCCGTTATCTCTACACGCATTGTAGGGGACCGTTGCTTTTTAAATTTCATAACTTTTCTCCCTCAATTTTTACTAATAATCCAATTCTCCTATGTACTAAATAGGTTAATTAATTGTCACATTACTCTAATTTTTGGAATATTTAATAGTTTAGCAGTAAATCCGAGTTAAAACGGTGTATTTCTGTAATGACAGATAGCGTGACATTAGATTTAACTTTATATTCTTTGAATGCAATCTTGTTGTTGACCAATTTGATAGTACTGATTTAGTGCTTTTGATTATAAACTAAATGAGGAATCCACAAACACGATCATAGTTAAATTGAAAATTACGAAAAACATGAAAAGAAGATAGAAAATTCAGCTTCATTAATAAGCAAAGATCACATTTTATTCCTCAGAAATGAATAAAATACAAAAGAATATATCAATAAAACCCAACCACAACAAATCGCTACTACTACTACTATGAATCATAAAAATGCACACATAAAAATACAGCAATTCAAGTTTCAGTGATTCAAATCACTCAATTCAATGCCTCAGCAGCGCCGCGGCGGAAAGGAGAACCGATGCGGCGACGGCAGCTCCGGAGATCGACAACGACAATGCATCTCCGGAGACGGACTCTGGAGCCGGTGCGGGAGCCTGAGCTGAAGCGGTGGCGGCGAATGCGGAGAGCGCGACGGCGGCGTACGCTAGCATTGCGGCGGCCTTGTTAAAGCTAATTTGCGCCATTGATGAGATTGAGCGGTGTAGAATAATTTAAGAATTTGAGCGTGAGAAGAGCTGTACTGGAATGCTTTGGGGGTTGTACACCAGAGATTATATAGAGGGTAGGGGTGGGTGGGTGACAGCTGGTGACAGTGAATCATATGCTAAAATGGTTTCTGTGTGGTTGCTAGTGTCGGCAACGGCGTCGTATCGGCTAGCCTGTAGCCTGTATATAATTATCTGGATTTACTCAAATTATCCAACGGTCTAAATATATATTCTTATTTCACATTAAAACTGAATTTTTGTAAAAAACCATAAATATATGGAGTAGTAAAAGAATCATTGTTGTTCTCCTATTTCCGATTAAGCCTCATTTTTACAACAAAACTTGTTCCAGTAATGTCGAATTTCAAACTTTGATCAAATGTTTTATCATATTTGGAGGAGATAATTATCTTTCCAACTATTAGGACAATTAATATCTTAAAATAGACCCCATATTTTTTCTTGAATCAATATTGATGTGACTAGCCTCCCAACTATATATTTATTTGGACAATGAAATAATAGCTAATTTGCTTAGAAAATTCACTAAGTCATACATGTCGCCCAAAAAAAGGAAAAACAAAACCCATTCACACTTTATAATAAAAAATTAAAATTAATTCTAAACATATGAACATTTTACAGTTTTGGTCCGCAACATAAAGTTAAGTACTCCTACAGTCCTACCTTCACATCTTGAACTTATGAAATTAATCCCTTTTAGATGGAGCAGTAAAATTTGACGGTCAAATAGATATAAGTCATTTACTGAATATATTAAAAAATGGTCATATTCTAATACTTATAGCATCCTAATCTAAAATCAAGACCAAATCTCTATTCTTAGATTTTAAAATGAGTGTGTGAAATTAAATCTTACGAATCTCAATAAATAGTAGACAAAATATCAACAAAAGGGTAATATCGTCATTATGTTATCATATGATAATTTTCGTAAATATTTTTTTATATCAACATAGTGTATTACAAATATCAACAAATATGCCATAAGAATATCAACACTAGTACAAGAAAATATCAATACATATTTATTGAGATTTTTACATGGTTTTATTGAGATTTTTTGATGTATTTGTTAATAAAAATCTGGTTATCAACATTTACGAAAATTAAAATAAAAAATATCAAATTTCATCATCCGAACGTCGTCGGAACATATGCAACTGAGATCTCGTTGGAATCCTTATAAAATTATCTTTAATTTGATATATTTTTTGTGAAAAAATAATTTAAATCGAAAAAGTTACGTAAATTTAAAGTTTTAAGATGATTTTAATGAGAGTGAATTGACATTATTACCCTTTAATTTTATTTATGAATTTTTTTAATTCAAAATATAATCCATGTATCATTATTTCAACCACTAGATCTTCTAACTAAAATTTAGTCTTAATTTAAGATTGCTAATTAGTTAGCAATTGATCACTCCTGTTAAAAAATAACTTCCGGTTGAAAGTTAGTTTTTACATCTCCGTCCAAAAAGACAAAAAACAGACTGATTTCATATTACGAATGTACAAAACATGATTATTTGAATCAAAATTATAAAACAACCATATATTTAGAACTAATTTTGAATTTTAGTTAAAAATAAAAATAGTTATATTAATATAAGAATTCCTAAGAGGTGACAATTATAAGTATGACATTTTTATTGAACTTGATACATTCAAAGAAAGGTAAAAAAAAGTAGCACATGTTTCCTGATAAAAAAACAACACCAATCTTTCAGGCAAAGTAATTACACATTCAAGCCCAGAAAAACACACACACACACACACACACACTTCTTCTAAATAATCAGAAGTCTCAAGTTCTTGATCATGTCCCTAACGCTTGAACAATCAAGACTCCTTTGGCAAATTCTGTGCATTCATTAGGCTCTTTGTAAGCCAGATTGCTGTTTCTCTGGAAGACACCATGTCTTCCCCGAACGGCTTGAGCACGCCCGATAGCTCATCGAACTTATCTTGTTTGAGCAGACGTGCGCACAGCTCAAGCAACGACTCCAAGGCATCGGCTCGTCGTGGCACAGCTGCCTCGGGATCGCCCTTACCTTCCTCTACTACTTCAGCTGCATCATCGCCCGGTGATGCTTTCCCTACTACGTGCTGTGTGCCTTCATTCTCATCTTCCTTCGTTTCGCTTGAGGGCTCCGCCTTGGTCTCATCAACGACGTTGGAGACCACAGCTTCTTCAGTTGATGGCGTGACGCCTTCATGACTAAAGGAAACCGTGTTGGATTCAGCTGTTTCGCTGCATATCTTGACTGCAGCGTCGTCTGCATTTGTGTCTGCTTCTGTCTTTACACTTTCACGAGCTTCGCCAACCTGTTGAGCAGCACAGCTGGGGGAATGCGTGTCTTGCTCGTGTGAACGAGCTTCGTTTGGTGGCATTTCCAGATCATCTCCGTTGCAAGCTGTGGTCTCACAGCTCGCATCTCCGCTCTTGGAGTCTTCACTGTCGTGGGAGATCTTCCCTGAATAGCTCGTGGGGTCGACTCTCTTTGTCTCGAGTTTGTATTCCACCAACTCGTCACCATCTGATAGTTTCGGATAAGGCATATCTGCATTCTCATCGAACAATGGGAGCAGCTCCCTTTGTTTCATCTTCAACTCTCTCCCCCTAGGCTCTTTCCTAGAACCGGACGAGCTTCTAGGCGAGGATTTCGCCGTTTTCTCATTGATCTTGCTTGGAGACGGGGACTTCACTGGAAGAAACACTGTTGACGGATTGTGACAGCGGAGGAGGAAGGGCTGCAAATGCGGGTGTCTAAGCAGCTCCGCAGCCTAAGACGAGCAAACACACAGAATTAGGATCGTGATGCTTTCAGCAACGAGAGCAACAACATCAAATGAGTATGAAATCACACCGTTGGCCGATGCTCCGGGCTCTTCCTCAGCATGCTCTTGATGATCTGCTTTCTGAGATGATAATTAACAAGAAACCAATGTCATTTACCCCGTTCCATTTCTTGATATTCGTGTCGACGAAATTTATATAATCGCAGTCGATGTGAAGGACTTACAGAGTGGAAGAGTAGATAATGGGAAGTGGAGAGATCAAAGATCTGTTTATCTTGTTTATAAGTCCAGCCATATCCTATTTCATTTTTAATATTAGCAACAACACATCATAGCAATAGTGAATAAAAATAGTTCACAGTGTTCTTCTTTTTTGGTAGTGATTTATGCAAATCAAGAATCAACTTACTGTAGCTTTGAATGCTTGGTGGTGTGCAGCAATCTCAAACATACAACAACCTATGAAAAACAGCAATTCGTCATTAACTAATTGAAACACAACTAGCTAAGATTGATTCGATCAAATTCATTACCTAGTGACCATATGTCTGATTTATAGCCATATGGGATGTCTGCAAGAAGCTCTGGGCACATATAATTCGGCGTTCCAACAACCTAGAGGGTCAAATACGTTAATCATCCACAAATTCAACGGCCAAGCAGTATGAGTAACTTTAGAATACATAACATCATCACCCTAATACATTACACAGGACTTTATCGTCTTCCTACTTCTCGATTCACTCGCACTATCGGTCAGCCAAATGAATCGAGCACAGCTCTTTCATAAACCCCGGTATGTAAGTACAGTTCAAAACTAGTATTCATAGGTAAAATCAAGAGGTTTTCATAATAAGCTGTATATCCATGTTTCATAAACAATACAAATGTCTAGTCTTGCAGAGTTATAAATACCGAAGAAGCAAGGCCTTCCTCCTCGTTGAGAAGTTTTGCTAGCCCAAAGTCACCTATAAGTCAAACAGCGAGCAAACATCAGCAACTGTAATCAGTTATGTGGAGTCCAAGTTTACTCTGCGAAACTTGCTTTCCCCTTCTTACCAACACGGATATCATTTTCCTTTGTCAGAAATATGTTTGACAGCTGAAAGAGAACAAACAACAACAGTCACATTACAAGGCCATACTAATATGCATCTTTGCTTTATGTTGAGCACAGAACTAACCTTGAGATCCCTATGAAGGACTCGATTGGAATGCAGGTAGTCGATAGCCAACAAAAGTTGGGTAAGCCACTTGCATATTTTCTGAAGCAAACAGAAAAATTCCAATACTTGAGATGAGTTTGCAAACAGAATTAAATTTCCTCAAGAATTTTGGCAAATTTAGTCACCTCCTCAGAGAAATATGATCCTCTTGCCCTCCTTATGATCCCATACCTGCATAAGTGGAAAGATGAATACAGGAAAGGAGAGAAATCAACATGACTCAAAGAAACAAAAACGATCAGTTCGTCCGCTCTACTCACATGTCTCCACCTTCACAGTAGTTGGTCAGAATGCAAATGTAACTTCCCTACACAAATACAAACAGGTATCTTCAGCATCAACTTCATGAAAGGCGGAGATAGCTTTCAATCAACATAAAAGGACACGAAACTACAATGTACCTTTTCCACCCAAGCATCCTTATATTCCACAATATATGGATGTTGTAATTTTGAGATTAAGTTCATCTGGAACGAAAGCAAGCAAACATCACAAAATATAGAGCAAGACTCACATGATATACATGCAAATTGAATCAATTCTAGGCAAAGATTATATCATGATAAAGAAAACAGAGAAATCAAGAACTAAGTTTTTCAGAAACCTCTTGGTGAGCCGTGCGCTTGAACTTCTCAGTCTGCTTCGAAATTCGAATCTTCTTTAGCACATACCTAATTAAGTGAGATTTATAAGTACAAGTTAGAACCTTACAATTTTCCTTTCGCTTACAATGCATTGTGTTTTTAATTCTTGAACACAAATGCGGTTCTGTTTTGTAATTTTGTGTCTTGCAAAAGAATTGCACTCACTAATAAATATGCTCTCTCTCACAGACAGATACTCAAGACACACACTAAGGACAAAATCAATGAATAAGAAGTCAAGAAAGTTGCATTCTAATTAGCCCAGATAAACATGCTCTTATCTCTCTCTCTCTCTCTATCTCAACACACACACACACACACACACGTACAGGGGCAAAATCAAGAACAACAAATCAAGAAAGATGTATCCTTTAATAGGTTCATGAGCCCAAGTAAACATGCCCTTCTCTCACTTTATCTATCTCCCTCTCATACACAAAATCAAGAACAACAAGTCAAGAAAGATGTACTGTCCTCTAATAGGTTCGTGAGCCCAAGTAAACATGCCCTTCTCTCACTTTACACAAAATCAAGAACAAGAAGTAAAAAATCTACATTATGCATGCAAAGCCATAAACGCAGCTGAAAACATAAAGTTCTTACTTCGTCTTCTCGGTCTTGTGGAGCACAAGAAAGGCAGCTCCAAAAGCACCTCTTCCAATCTGCTCGATGACTTCATAATCCTCCATTCTGGACTTGGAATCCCAGTTCTCCGGCTCCATCAACCCCTTCAAATCCGACATGGGTCAGTCCTTTTTCAGCTAAAGATTCAATCTTTAGCCAAAATCAATACATTAATGCACTCACCCTGCTTCAATTCGAGCTGGAAAATCGAGATTCCTCTGCAAAAAGGGACCCGAAATCGTGGGTAGTGTTTGCTCGCGGCAGCTTCAAGCTGAAGAGCCCTTCAAAAGATGAGTTCTTGAATTTAATTGGCAGTAATTATAGCAATGGGGGAAATGAAGGTGTAAAGTTACGTGATACAATTATGGCAACAAATATAGTGTGTGTGTCTGTGTGTGGGTTTGGTTAGAGAGAGAAGATGCAGCACAGGAGACAGCAATATTGATTATTGCAAAAACCCAGATTTATAAATATATTTATACTGAATTAAATAAGAAAGTATGGATTTTTAATAATAAATTTGGTTGATCAAGGTAGATAAATATTGGGAATTTATTGCTGTAGGCTCTGTAATTAAGACCTGCAGAAAAAAGTAACATGACTATAATGAAACGTTGAAACTTACATTTATTTTTACTTCATTTTTTTTTTTTAATAATTTTTGTGTGTGTGAGAGAGATGTGAGATGGGAAATGAATGATGGCCGATGGGTGCAGAAGAGCAAATTGGGAGGGCCAAGAAAGTTTGCTTGCATTTTACATAATGATGGAAAATTGATTATTTTATCCCACACTGTTAAAACTTAAAAGAATGGAATAAATCACTCAATTGAGAAGATGAAATACAGTTATTATGTCACCATCCCTACCTAAAGACATTCTCTCTCTAAATTTTTGGAAAATACCCAATTTTGTCTATTTTAAAAATGTATATTACCTATAATAAGAAAAACACTAGAGTTTCAATCAGATTCTTCATCCCAAAAAAAAGGTTTTATAAATCTTCTCACCACGTTGAAGTCTTTGTTTTATTTATTTTTTACATATTTCTTTGTTCTAATATGTTGTTCCCTTATGCCTATGTTTGTAGATTGTAGATACGAATCATGTATCTTTTTTTCCTAATAATATTTATATTACATGATTTATCGATTATATTATGATATGAGTCACCTTAAACGTCATCATTGTCACATGACTCACTATATCACATAGGATATAGTATCATATTTATAACTCAACATTTTTAATTTAGTTTTTTACTTACACGAGATTATTTCTCTCATAGTTAGTTAAATTCAACTTTCTGTTAATCAGTTGTCCCTTATGCTTAAAGTGGCCGGAAAAGATTCCCCACGAGGAAAAAAGAGAGAAAATTATGAAATTTTAATGATACTATTATGATTTTGTTAAAGGCTCTTTATAAACAATCAAGCAAACCCCACCACTAATTACAACCAGTAAATAAATTTAATAAAGTATAAAGGTGGACAAATATGCGTAATTATTTATTAATAGTGGATGCTAAGAAATAACAATAAAAATTCAATTGTGATAAAGGGCAAAATTCAAGGACCCCATGCTTAATTATAGAAAAATATATGTTAACTTGCAAATGATGCATGTATTTGTACCAATTCTAATTAAATGCTACTCTATGTAATTGTCAATGCTTAGTACATTGATTTGACATCATTTGGCTTGCTTCGATCATTATATCAATTTCATTAATTAAATTTTACAAACAATGTTTATCCGATTGATGACATCAATTATATATGTGGTTCGTATTATACGGTTTCTTTATAATTAAATGATTAAACCACAAAAATTGTTTTGCTACCTCATAATAGAAGAGCCCCGGTACTAATGAGTAGATTAGAGAAATAATTAAAATAGGGCAGGTTTGATCTAACTTCGACCTAAGTTTTGAGTGTGCAAAATGGAAATATATTGAGAAAAAAAATCATCTATATGCAGTCGTTATTTAATTAGCAAGCTATTCGTCAATTTTCAAAAATATTGATTTGACTATTTTCTTTCGTTTTATCCTTCTTTTTTAGCATTCAAAATGTTCTCAATAAAGATCTCTTGTTTTTAAGCTCATTCGCTCTTTACATTTTATTTTATTAGATATTGGTGAAGACATTTTGACACCATTTTGTTAAGATTATTTTTTGAAAAGTTTGAATTAGTTTATGCTATTAAGTGTTATGATGAGGGCCTAAAGATAAATATTTGAAAACTAAGTGACAATAAAATTTAATTAGTCCTGGTATATATACTAACGATAAGATTGAAGCTCTATAGATGAAGTTTATTTTATAGTATTTAGATATTGGGATTAACACGGAGTAAATCCCATCAAATAAATAAATCATTCCCTCATCATACTAATTTCTATAGTAGTAGTAGTAAATTGTAAATGAGGTAAAATGTCAAGTTGAGCGACAAAAGAGTTGGTTTTTTCACTATAGAAAATTTGTTTTTTTAACGTTCATATAAATTGGTGGGGCACAATTATATTGTGGATTGGCCCTTAAGTGTCTGTTGGTGTGTTTTTTTTCTTTTTTTTTTTAACCAAAAACCACGAAAAAAATAAAAAGAATTTAAGATTTTGTCGGTGGGAAATTAATCGTCAGCCAGCCCATATTTCACTCTATTTTATTTTTATGGGTTTTTCAAAAAAATAATAATGGGGCAACAGGTTGCATAACTAAGTTTCCCTCTCCTATAATAGACGTATAATATATACATATAATTGCTAAAAAAAAAAAACTTTCGGTATTCCTCTATCCTCATTCCTCCCTAATTAATCCTTAATTCTAGTAATTATAGTACTAGTACTTCTTATAAAGCATATGCATCAAAGTCCAAATTGACAGTTGTAGTAGGCTGAAATAGCTTTACCATGAGGCAAAGCGATTTATTGCACTGAAAGAAATTATTGCTGTTGGTACAAGTATTATTTATGGTATTATTACGATTATTATATATCATTAATTTTATTTACATGATATATTAACTGTAAAATTCGCAATCTGAGTTTTGCTACTTGCAGTGGTCTGACTTTTCCTTTTATTGATAAAATAATTATCCGAAGGCGGAGCCTAGCTCTGAAGCAGGGGCCTAAATTTTGCGACTATGGACATAACTTAATATTTTTGTATTTTATACATAAAGTGGGATGATTAGGGATAATTCAAAGAAATTGTGGTGAGGTTAATAGCCCCACCACTAATAAATGTGGTTCCGTTACCGCTTCGATTTGTATTTGATATCACATTTAATTATTAAGTAACTTAATTTATCGAATATTTATATACGATCCGCTTCAAAATATTAAAAAATAGTATCTTAATTCGCCGAATGTTATTTATTTACTACTATAAAATTTCATAGTTGTTCATTCTTGAGATACTTCACATATTGAGACTATATGACATTATGACCAATTATCTTATTTGAGCAATTCGAATCTCTTGTATTTTGCACTATATATGATTCAACTTTAAACATCGGTGAGATTTTATTTGTCACTTTAATTTGGCGCCATTAATATGAAATAACCAAATAACTTAATGGATGACAATAGGCCAAAATAAGTTGGTGTTTTAATGCATTTGGCTTCAATTTCTTCATTGCATTTCAATCACTATGTCCTTTTGTATTAATAGATTGAATTCATAAACATTCCTCATTCATCTGTCTCAAAAATGTTAGCGAACCCAGATGGTGTAATCGAGTGACATGAGATTCATTCATCTTTGATTAAATAATTAAAAAATCAATTTCTATTTTTGAATATGAAACAATTTTAAATTTTTTTCCCATCTATCGAAGTGCCTGTAATTTCGGTAGGAATCACCTAGTACATTTTTTACAACACTAATAAAAATTGGACATGTGAATATTCATTATAATAATAAAAATAGTATTCGAATTTCAACATTCCTAATATATCTCCTACTGTACTAATAAAAATTAGACATGTAATATCCGTAATATAATAGAAAAGGATTCAAATTTCAACTTTCTTAATACATCACCTACTACACTCGCTAATAAAAATTAGACATGTGGATGTTCATTATTATAATATAAATAGTATTCAAATTTCAACTTTCCTAATAAACTTCCTAGTATACTTAATTTAAAAGGGAATCAAATTTTTCGTTTTCGTTTATTTATTTGTACTTTTAAGTAGCCAATTCTTCAAAGAATGACTTTACACTAATCATATTTTATTAGTTTGAGAGTAAAATTTAATCTTTTTTATTTTTATAAAAACTGTTCACACCTCTATTTTATACGTATAGTATATTAATAAAAATCATGATTTTTTAAAAATGGAGTAATAAAAAGATGAGAATCTATATGCACGATGTTAATTAATGTATTTTAAATGAATTGTTTTAATAAAAGTGATATGTAGTCATGGTTATACAAATTTAACTTATAAAACAAATACTCCTATATAGAAATATAAGTAGAAAATATATCATTAAAATCCTGTATATATGAGACACACCACTATGTTATGATGATTATCATTAATTCATTTCATTTTTCTTGTATTTTAATTCAAATAATAATGAAATTTGAGAAAATTGAAATTTTATTCCTTTTATACTGATAATATGGGAAAGTTAGAATTAAAGTTCTTTTTATAGATTTTGTAAAAAACTCCACATGTCTTAACTTTTATTAGTATAGTAGAAAATGTATCGGGGGATGTTTTAACTTTCAAGTGATTCTTATTTTATTTTATTTTTTTTAATAAAAAAAAGATTCAAATTAAAAGATGGTGAGTAAGAGTTCAACAATAATTCCCCAACAAAAATACAAACCTACCAAGACCAGCGAAAAAACTAAGCACCAACAAAAAACTAAAAGCAAAAACAGACAAACGACCAAAGCTCACACCACAAGCAAAAAGCCACC
This sequence comes from Salvia hispanica, assembly GCF_029641045.1. Lineage (NCBI taxonomy): Eukaryota > Viridiplantae > Streptophyta > Magnoliopsida > Lamiales > Lamiaceae > Salvia > Salvia hispanica. Next base: position 37,039,364 of record NC_142696.1, read on the forward strand.
AAGCAACCGAGCAAGCAAGGCCAACAAAGCATTACATCAAACCGGGGGCAAGACGAACCTCATTAGTGATTTTTGATTGCAACCTTAGTCTTATACTTGATGTCAGTCCCTTAGCCCGGCTCAACTCATCATAAATTTGCTCCGGTAAAGATGGAAACTCTGGACACCATCCCTTAGCCCACGAACCTAGCCTACACAGTAAGAGTCTCTTCTCAGTTTCGCAACTTGGGACAATTTTCTCGAAAACAATTTTGTTCCTCAGCCACCAAACGGATCATGTTGTCACATAGAAGAGGGAACACTACAACTTTTTATCAAATTTGATGAAAGGAGCGTCCATCCAGCTGAGGAAGCATGAGACTGGGTCTATAGGAAAACAAAGAGATACATTCCAACAGCCGCAACAGAAATACCACAATCTACTAGAGCACCTGTATCCGAAAATAACATGATCAACGGTCTCTGGCTCTTCTTTGCAAAAGACACACAAGTTATCTTCAATCTCAGGGAGTTCAAATCTGAATAATCTCTCCTTTGTGTTGAGCCGTCATTGGAGAATAAACCATAAGGAGTTGTGCACGTGGTGGAGCAACTTTCCTCCATGCTAGTCTTCCATGACCAACCCGATTGCTCACGATCCCGCTCAAACGGACTTTTAAGTGATCCTTGCCACTGTAAATTAGCAAGAACAATATTATACCTTGATCTAAGGGATATTGACATCTTATATCATGAAACTTTCAAAAGGTTGAGTTTTTCCCACGAACTTTAAAATCGGCAAATAATATCACTTTACCCCGGATTTGTTTTTCCCACGAATAAAAAAATTCATGTTATTTTAATAGATTGAAGAACAATTTTGGAGAGTGTGCTTCAAGAAAAACTATCTTCAAAGATTGAAAAACTTGAAACTCTCAGAATTGTTGTCGAGAAATTACAAAAAAAAAAATCGGTATCATAATATTATTTGTGTGAATTTTTTTATTCGTGGACAAAAACAAATCCGAAATAAAGTTCGTAATATTATTTACCAATTTTAAAATTTGTGAAAAAAAATATAACTTTTTAAAAATTTCATAATATTAAAAATCAATATCTCCTCCTTAGTCTAATTAAAAAACGTTGCGTCAATATCTCTTCCCTTGATCTAAATAAAAGAAGAATCTTTCCAAATTTACCTACTAGAAACGACAGGGTAACATTATCTAAAATAAAGTAGTCCCATCTTATATTTTTTCACTTTCACCATTCCCTATATAGATCTTTAACCTTTATTCACCTTCGAAGTCAAGATAAAATTTGAAGGGCAATTAACAGCATATCGTACGATAGCAAAACATAAAATAAAAAATTATATATACAGATATATAGGCTAATCAAAGGAAAGTGGTTTTCGATGTTGACATTTGCAAAATTTGATTACGTGCATAATATCTGTATATCTGTTAATCAAATTTATAGATACGTATATAATGAGTATAACAATTACGTCAAAAAATTATTTATAAAAGAAATTACTCTCTCGGTCTATGAAAAATAATCTCATTTTGTCATTTCAAAATTTTTATAAAAGTTGATATAATTTCTGAAAATGGAAAGTTCCTCCTTAATATTTTACTTACTTTTACTCCTTTCTCTAATACTGTATTCCACTTTTTATCCCTGTTTCTTATGTTACTTATTTTTCCCTTTTTCTTTCTTTTATTAATTTTTTAATTAAAATCCATATTATTTATAAATGAAATTATTTTTTATAGACGGATGGAATATAAAATTGTAAAATAGAATGAAATTTTTGTTTGATGTGGTGGATTTAAAAATGAGAGTTCTGTCATAACTGTGAAATGTGAATTCACTTGAATATACTGTGCATTCCACAATTTAAGAATTGAAAATGATTCCCTATTATATATAGTCATTTTAATGGATTACATCCCCATAAACGATTCCTTTTTTCTTGTTTTAACCAATGAGTAGAATGCCTCGTCAGAGAAATGATTCGTGAGGATTATAATTAAGTCCCATATATAGCAGACATATAGATATACAGTACTATAATGACATAAAATAAATGAAATTCTCATTTTTATACTCCATTCATACTCTAAAAATAAACTTAATTTATTATTTTGGGACGTCCACTAAAATTAAACCAAGTATAAATATGAATTTTTTAACAAATAATAATCATACACATCATTTCTAATATGGGAATTAAACCAAGTATAAATATGAATTTTTTAACAAATAATAATCATACACATCATTTCTAATATGGATTCCATAGTCCACCAAAATTCCTTCAATTTCATTTTCTCTCTTTCTTACTTTTACCATTTTTGTCATACTTTACCAATTACACTTAAAATTCATATCATTTATAAGTTTGTCTATTTTATGAGGACGGAAGAAATAAATAAATATTAATTTTACAATAATAAAATATAAATAAAATATATTATTTGTCATTTTATAATAAAAATAAAATAAGATTTTTAGTTGTGGATAAACTGAAATGACATATCAAAGCTCCTCGTCCCGGATGGAGGGAGTGAATCTCTTGATGTATCAAGTGATAAAATTGACTATTACTCCTCAATCCCACAACAGTATACATTTTAGATTATAAATGAGTTTACGTATAATTAGTAAAGTAAAAGAGTTAGAAAGAAAAAATAATTAAGATATTATTAGTTGAGTATGAGTTTCCCATTACAAAGAATTTTTGTTCTAAAATTAGAAAATACATACTCTTATGAAACAGGATAAAAAGAAAATAATGTATATTCTTATGAAATAGAGGGAGAGAGAGTATATCATATGAACTTCAAAACATGATTTAATTTTTTAACTCCATCCGTCCCTCATAATTTGTCACCATTTGATCTAACACGGTTTTTAAGAAATGTAATAAAAAGTGGATTGAAAAAGTTAATGACATGCGTGTTCTATTTTTATATATTAGTTTTATAATAAAATGTGAATGAAAATATGTTAATAGAATATGAATTCCACTACTAAAAATGGAAAAAATGAAAGGTTATAAATTTTTAAAAATAGACAAAAATGGAAATAGCGACAAATTTTTAGAAAAGGAGGGAGTATTATAAAGGCTTTCGAAATTTACGGAGCTTTAATTTTTGGCCTCTCTTATCCGTTCTAGTAATGATGTAGTGATACTCAGTGTGGATGAAAAATTAAAAAAATCAATTATATACGTTTTTAGTATTCTTTTCTTATATAATTACGAATTTTTTTAAATTTATTTATTGTCTAATTACTTTCCTTTTTAATTTTACTTCCTTTTTAATTTATTTGTGAATATATTAAGAATTAATTCCTATATGAAGTCAATTATGATTTTAATATCTTTTCTTATATCAATTAGTTTTATTTCTTATTTTCTAATTTATTTCCTTTAAATTTTATTTGTGTATATGTCAAGAATTAATGCCTATAAAAAAACTTCATAATGTGATGGAAGAAATAGTCTGAGATTAATACAGTGATATTTTTGTGAGTTAATCTATCTTGAGTTCTCTAGAATTTTTAATTTATTGTTACATCTTGTCTCTACACAGAAGAAAATTTTGTCATTCAATCAAGCGACTTCTGCAGCGTTCCTAAGCAGAAATTATTGCCATATTCAAAATCAAGCCACAAAGATCACACTATCAAGTAAGTTGATTGAGTTTTTAATTTGGATTTAGAAAACGAAGGTTAATAGTAATTTTTTATAAAACTCCGTAATTTAGACCACTAACTATAGAACATAGCAAAAGTTTATGTTCCCACTACTACAAAATTCAACATCTCAATCCCTTAATTTTTTTTTCAACTTTAGATTCTATATGAAGTTCTCAATCAAGATATCACCTCTAGTCTCATCATGACTTGTTGTTACAAATAAATGACCAATCAAAAATACATGTTTATCTCTTAAGACTTAAGTCTTGACAAAAAAATTAGTTGGGTTATGAAAAGTCTAATCATCACTATAGGTATCTTTGTTTGGCAACGTAGAAGAAAAATATTAACTCTTATGTATATGACACTTATTGTGCTCACTAATTACTTAGTTATAAATATAATAACGCGATGGAGATTCAAGTTTCATAAATGTTTATTAAATTGGATGAATTACAAAATCTAGCAAGCAAATGGGCCTCTCCTATTTGTCAAAATATAAATTGCCTAAATAGTATTTCAGCCCATTAGCCATAAATTCTTAATCATGAAAATTAAACAGCGCGTTTAAATTAGTCAAGGTCAAAATGAATTAAATTTTACTCCACTGTATTGAATTTGAGTATATAGTAGTATATCTAATCACGTTTGACAATGTCATAAATGATAAAATCATAATATAATGTACGGAGTAATTAGCATTTTAAATTTAAAATCATACTCGCTTAATGAATAATGCCCAAAACTTTCAAAAATACTTTATCATCAGCATTTTAAAATATATTATTGCAATTTTCGAATTTTAGTTTCTGCTGAAATGGATCTGACGTGGCACCACCTCGAATAAAAATATCTAATAAAATACATATTTTTAAAAACAAAAAAAAAATCAAATTTAATTAAGACAGATCATCAAAATACATTTCCCCAATGGCAAATCGGTAAAACGTGAGTTTGGTGAGGGCAGAATGTACGAGTCTTCTCCCATTTCCTTACCATAATTTAAAAACGAAAATAAAATTACAATTGAATAACAAATTGAAGGCCTCATTTTCGTCTCTCTCTTCCCACCCGGTCCCTGTGTTTCTCTCTTCACCTCTCAAATTCATCCAATTATCTGTTAAATTAAGCTATTTAGATTAAGGTATTATTTCCTCTTGTTTGTTGATTAATTGTTACCATTTCCCCATTTTTATTGGACTCAGATCCACTGATCTGCGCGAGGGTTCTTTGTAATTTATGTGAAAAATTGAATCTTTTGCCTTCCGCTCCCTTCCTTTTTGTTGCTTTTCTTGTGGGTCAGGATAAATATCACAAAATTTCTTTGATATTTTCATTAACTTAAGATCGCCCTAACGCCTCTTTGTTTGTCATCTCGGAAGGTGAAAATTCCCGTCTTTTTTGCTAAGGTTTTTTTCATTTTTTTTAGGAATTGCCTTGATGATTAATTGATGTTGTGAAGCTTTGATTGATTCGGTATAATTATTGATTAATGTTTATGTTTTTGAGTTTATTTGGGAATTTTAGGTTTAGGGTAAAGGAGTTATACATGATATATCAATTGTGGGTTTTTCTTGTGACAAGCTAAATAGAGTCCTGTTATTTTCCATATGGAATCGCGTATCCAGAAGGCTTTATTTGGTTGTGTTCTCAATTTTATTGCTGATATTTTTCTTGATTTGTTTATGAAGGTATTATGTTGTTCTCTAGTTTACTAGCTTTTTGGGATGAATTCTGTTGCTCCCTTCTCATGCTCTCGAATAGATGATTATATATTTGAGATGAATTCTGTTGCTCCCTTCTCATGCTCTCGAATAGATGATTATATATTTGGTATTGAATGAAATGAATTAAAGCTTATACTATATTGAATGACGAGAATAGTAACTCTATGATATTTATTTATGCTCGTGGATGACTCTAATCGATTATTTATGTTGAGAAATCATATGGGAACACTAGGTGTATAGCAGACTGGTCAATTTCGAAGGTTATGGTTATTGATGTGCACATTTTAATTGATATTTCACTTACATAATTCAGAGTTGGTCCCTTTGTTCTGATGACCTTCGTCATATGGCTATCCTCTATAAAATGTTGTCAATGTTGCTCACTTGTCACTTGTAGAGGATTTCATCTCACTGGGGGATTATTTTTTCTCATCTTGTTGAAATTCTGTAAATCGGGTTCATCTTTGTTTTTATTTGAAAAAGTATAGTCTTTTCATGGTACTGAACTTTTAATGCTCAATTGATTAAGCTGTTGGGCTCCTTTTTATGGTTGAGGATGTGATTAAACTTCCTGCCTCAAAACCCGTCTCATGCTGCAGTAACGGTGAGATGGGTCAAAAAGGAGACTTTTTTAGCCAGTTTTGATAATAAAATGTGACCTTTTAATGACTTCTTTGGTGCTGGTTGTCTAATGTTGTTTGAAAAAATTTCATTTTACCGCTTAATGCATAAATACATGGGATGTGTGTTACGGCTTAGTGCATAAATTTTCCAAAGCTGGTATAGATGTTTTGTGGTCTTCACTTACGTGTAGGTTTATTGAGCTGCATTTACGAAGTTCTAAAAATTCTTAGGTGGTTGCTTGTTTCAAAATGAAAGTGAGTTTGAGCTGGGCTATTTGATGTCTGTAGCTGTGTTGTTATTATACTTGGCTTAAGGTACATGATCCCGACTACCATTGGAGACCTTCTTCACATTTGTTGCTTGCCTTTGTAGGAATTGGATCTATGGAATCCTCCAAGGAGACTGGCTGCCAAGCTCGAGAAGGCCCAATTCTTTGCATCAACAACTGCGGTTTCTTCGGCAGTGCTGCTACGATGAATATGTGCTCCAAGTGCCATAAAGACATGGTCTTGAAACAGCAGCAGGCCCAGTTTGCCGCCGCATCCATCGAGAACATGGTCAATGGCAGCAGCTCAAGCAGCAATCTGATCGAGCCTCTTACTGCTGATGTGGTGAACGTGAAGGCTAAGCCAGTTGTATTAAAAACTGACTCTCCTCAACTGACCCCTGATCTGGCATCAAGCCAGAGCTCAGAGCCTAAGCCAAAGGAGGGGCCAAACAGGTGCACCACTTGCCGCAAGCGCGTGGGATTGACTGGATTCAGCTGTAGGTGTGGGGACCTTTTCTGCTCGGTCCATCGCTACTCAGACAAACATGAGTGCCCGTTCGACTACCGGTCGGCTGCTCAGGACGCCATAGCAAAGGCGAACCCGCTCGTTAAAGCTGATAAGCTGGACAAGATCTAAAAGGTCACTGGGCCCTAGTATGATAATTTGCTATCTTTAAAATGTCGATGGTTCGTCTATGCCGATTGTGCTGTGTCTCTAGACTTGTGTTGGGTGGTGTAGGGAGAAAAGAAGGGAAGGGGAGGGTTGATGGTGATTGTGGGTTGTTGCTTATTCTAGAGTCGTGCTTCAATTGGCTAGGGTTACTTTGGTTTGGTTGCAGTGTGCAAGTTGTTATTTGCTCTTCTTTGTTGAATAACATTATTGTGGAATTTGTAAGTTGCCCATCTTTTTCACATCTTGCTGCATCATTTTATTCTCATGTTTCTGCATTTACTCTACTGATCATCGTATATGGTTTATACATTTCTTGCTCGTTGTTCGCCCCTCATAATGAATTGTGTTCAAACTCATATCTAATGGCATAAATTTGTAGTGTTTGAATGATCTGATACAAGTTCAAACTCATCTAATGGCATAAATTTTTAGTGTTTGGATAATCTGATTCAAGACTCACACATTGTATACTTGAAATTAGTCAAGTTTGCTTACAATATTTAAAGAAGTGCATATTCAAGTCACCGTAACAATGTAGTAGTTTGCAAGTTGCAACGATGCAGAACGTCGATGGGGTCGGGCATGCACGGCTGCATCTTACTAATAGCCAAACTTCAATGATACAACAGAAACTGCAAAGAAGGAATATTTCAATAAGTAAAAATATGTAACAAAAATGATCTTGAGATCGCATAGAAAAATAACGCAACAGTTTTTAGCTCATCATTGAGCCCTTGTGGAGTGCTTCATTGCTTCGACGAAATGGTGAAATGCAATGGAAACTCAAATGCAATGCAGGTTCCTACTGTAGTACTAGAAAATTTTAGTGGAGCAACAACAGCATCTGAGCAAGAAAACGCGAATTAGAAAAATATGCAAGGGATGGAAGCAAAAGAAGAAGAGACATCAAAGTTAAACAAAACTTGTATACCTTGTGTAAGTTGATGTTTGTTTTTCAAAATTCTCTACCTTGTGTTGGTATAATGTAGGCATGCTGCATGCAAGAAAACGCGAGTTGAGAAATATACAGGGGAGAGTGAACATGAATATCAGCCCCAAATACTCACTTTGGTATTCATTTTTAAAAATCTGTCAGGCTGATTTCCATGTCGGAAAACTCTCTGCGTTATCAATGCCTGATTTTGAGATACACAAGGACAAGGAAACACGAGGTAGGAAAATATGAGAATATGAGGCCCAAGCACTTAGGTTGATGTTTGTTTCCAAAGACTCTAATGTTGGTATTATATAGGCCCAACCAAACACTGAAACACATACTACTAACAATCTAAACAATAGAGAGTGAAGATTTGCACAAAAACAACGTTTGAGCTGATAACAAAGAAGTAGAAACATCCATCTGGATACATTTCTACCTTTCAGTCTGGGAATTGGATATTGTGAGAGCAAGGCATGTTGATACATTGCAGAACAGCAATGTGGAATCGCATATTAACAGCAAATTCAATCCTCAAATACTAGTTCTGGGAATAGAAGAAACTAACAACCACCCCAGATACTTGCACATGAATTAACAAGTATGTACGAAGGTATTAACCAATTCATATTCCACACCCAACTGCACGTTAAGAGCATCCGCAATGGTGCTTAGGCCAGCCATTCTCTCCCCTGCCACGTCAGCAACACTAAAAAATTCACCTGCCACATCAGATTTAGGCCAGCCATAGGCCAGCCGCAATAAAAATAATTCAAAATATACTACATTTACGGAATTAAAATTACGATTAAATTACGGAATTAAATTTACGACACATATACGGGAAAATTCATTAATTGCATTTAAAAAAGTTACATAGATAAAAAAAATCCGGGCTTCCACACACGAGCCACCGCCCCACTCTACTCCTCACTAATTTATTAAAAAAATACATAAAAAATGTTAGTATGCCTTGAATTTGTGTTAGTTTGCCGCTAGCCGAACGGGGGTCTCGCTGCCCGGTCAGCGAGTCAGGGGGTCAAAGGGGGCGACGCCCCCTTGCCATGGGGGTCCGGGGGCGCGGAGAGGCCCCCGGCCCGACGGTATGACATGTTTCTGTTTTAGGTCTTAATTTTGTATTGGGCTAGTTGTTGTTGTCCATCGCTGGATGTTGCTCTTGTACAGAAATTTAGAGATAAAGAAAATCGTGTTTATATAGTTTTTCAAAAATTAAAAAAAAGAATTAAATTTTTTTTAAAAAAGAATTAAAAGAAAAATTTAAAAAAAGAATTAAAAAAAAAAACAAAATTCGGCGCTGGCCGATCGCTGGTCGATCGGGCCGCCACAATGGCGGCCAGCGCATCGGCCAGCGCCGAGCGATCGGCCAGCCCACGCCGATCGGCTCGCCGATTTCGCTCTCGCCGACTGCAATGGTTCGGCTAGCCGATCGGCCAGCGCGACGAATCGGCTAGCCGGTCGCTAGCCGACCATTGCGGATGCTCTAAATCACTCCATAAATACTTTCTTCCAAGCATTCACTAATTACAACCCGATTATACGGTCTCAGAGCAGCTGCTGCCGCCATTTTCCGAGCTTCTCAATTGCAACTGCACTTCATACTCATTCTTGGGCTTTCGGAATTACGATTATGCCCTTGCTGTGGACTGGACGAATATTCAATTTTATTGTTGAATTCAAATATACTCCTACTACTCCTACTGTAATTACAAGTTTACTATTGGAATGAATCATAACTCTGTAAATTTACTAATTTATTCAGTTCGATTAATTTTACTTTTAGTACAATAATTTTTTGACACATGTCTCTAAATCACAATGCTCTTATCTTTTCATAATTATATTTTATACTTTCATTAATATATATCATACCTCTTTTGGAACTGGTTAACTTAAACTATAAAATTAAATTAAATTATATATCCTTATAAAAAAATACATTTATCCAGTATTCACATATTTATATACTTAGTATTAGTATATTTCGAATAAAATGTCTAATTCATGACATAATATTTTCAAATTTAAGTACCATGTCAAAATCTTAATTCATCTATTACATAATTATACATATCAATTTTAAATCGTTTCATGACATTCTCGTATAAATAATCGTATCATGATATTTCATTCGAAATGCATGATAGTACATGGTATTTCTCAAATATATTTTTTTGTATTTTGGTCAAATCTAATTGGAATATAGTATTTGCATTTTTCGTTTAAATTTCTTATAACTAAAATATCAGATTACTATACCTTGATTTTTTGTTAACTAGAAGTAGTATTTTCCATTCTAAAAAATAGTAGGAGCAGTAGATATATAATTTTCACATGCTTTTGTAGGTATATTAATTCTGTTATTTACCATTGTCATTATTTTTGTGTAAGAATTGATATCAAAAGAATATTTTAATGAACATCAAATTAAAGGAAGTCATCTATATCGCCTAAATTAAATGAGACACACTTAAATTTACTTAAAGGAAGTAGTACTAATATTTATGCACAATATATATGTATCTACGACTTTTATGTAATTAATTATGAATTGAAGTGAAATAAGGGAATTCAAGCATACGATTGGACTTAGATTAGACTGTTGAAGAATATATATGATTCGTTGTATTTTAGAATTTCATAATCAAATGTTATTATAATCTTAATAGATATTGAAAATTTCATAATTAACTAAAAATAAAAAAAAATGATAAAATATTCTAGATTAATATCTTACTGAAGCAAATACATGTTTCTAAATCACTTTTCATTAAATAAACCAATTTACTCAATACTTAATTTACAATAATTCCTTAAAAGTTGATTTCGATGATCATATGTACTCCTCAAACAAGCTAATATTACCGAAATTTGACTTAATGAGTTGTTCGAGCAAAAATAGTTGAGGTCAAAAATGCATTCATTTGTTATTTAAATGCACATAAATTCCATTAATTTAGACTAGTAACAATTAGTAGTATATGATGAGTAGTGATTATTGGTAGTATAAAATATTAGTAATAATAAATTAATCGTGGAGCGATGGCAAAATGGTAAGAACAAAGTTTGGTGAGGGCAAAATACGTAAATGGCACCGACCCTCTCTCTAATTCCTCACTGTCACCTTTTTCCTCTGTTTTCGAATAGAATAAATGCAGATACAGCGGAATTAATTTAAATCATAATTCAATATCGAGGTCTCTCCCCACCTCTCAAATTGCTCCATTTATCTCTTTGATTAAGGTATTATTTATCCCCGTTTGCATTTTTCGATTGTATTAGACTCAGATTCAGTGATCTGCGCAAGGGTTCTTTGTGTTGCTTCCAAAAATTGAATCTTTTGCGTCTTCAACCTTCTCTTCTATTGCTTTTCTTGTGGGTTAGGAAATACATATAATTAAGTTATTGCTCGTTTATTTTTATTTTTTTTCTAACCTACGATCGCCCTAACGCCTCTTTGTTTATCAATTGGAAGGTTAGATTTTCATTTTCATTAGGTTTTCGATTTCTTTTTGTTGTGGACCTGTAATTGATTCCGGAAGATTGAATTTTTATCGATTGATTTGGGGATTTAGGAGCTTATTAGATGTTTGGAGCTTTTTAGGTCTGCTTTTATTCTGATTTGGGTTTTTTTTGTGATATTTGGCTTCTGCAAGTTTTATAGTGCATGCGTTTTATTTGTGCTAAATTTGATTGACTCATGAATTTTAGATCGATTTTGAGAAAAGAGGATGAATTTGGTTTTGTTATCAGCTGTGTTATTCATGTTTTTCTTGATTTGATTGTAAAAGTGGTGTCTCTTTTAGTGTTTATCAGATGATGATTTAGGTGTGCTATTTCAGAATAAATTGGTGAATAGGATAATTGTATTCCTGCCTTATTCCTTTTTAAATGTTTCTTTAGATGATTTAGATATAGGGTATTGAAGAAATCATTTGGAATGATATTGATAGGGTTGGTGTGGGGTGAGGAATCACATGTAGATGATGGATAGATATAGCATCCAGTGAATATATAGGTTATTTTATTGATATTTCAGGTCCCTTTTGTTATGATGATTTGTTTTTGCTATGCTTGTGCTCTTGAAATAGTGTTGAGGTTATTGAACTAGCCGGATTTTCTCTTATTATTACAATGCAACATAGTTTGAAACAATTTATGGAGTAGTATTAAATTTAGACCGGTAACTGCATCAGTAATATCATGCTATTGAAGTCGATAATATAGGTAGTGTGGGCTGCCTTCGGTCAAGGATTTTTGAAGTAGCTTTCTGAAAACTTGTTTCCTGATGCAGTATATATGTGTGAAAATGAAGCAACTTTTGGTTGGATAACAAGCTGTAGATTTCCCCTTGGGTTGTCTAATATAGCTCCACTGACATCCTGTCCATGTTTTGGGATTTTTATTTGATTGATTATTACAAAATTGCATGATTATAGGGTGTTTAAATTGGTCTGTGCATGTTACTCGGGCTGCTTTTGAGAAGCTTTTAACATTCTTGAGCATTTTGTCGAAAATCTTAAAAACTATATCTAGTCTCTTTCACGTTGCATTCTTGTAATTGGGGGTGAATGCAGATATTACAAGATTGAAATTCACCTAGTGATGGAAATTCATCCACCACTGACTGGGTTAAGACGGGATTGAATTTGAGCATAGTGTTGATGATGCTTGTAATACATGTGACTTTTGTTGTCTTGATGTGATTTGCGAGCTCAATTAATAGTAAGAAAGTCTTATCGCATTGGGCGCTTGTGTTGGTGCATTGCAGAAGCTTGCATAAATGGAGTCCTCCAAGGAGACCGGCTACCAACCTCGAGAAGGCCCGATTCTCTGCATCAACAACTGCGGCTTCTTCGGAAGCGCTGCCACGATGAACATGTGCTCGAAGTGCCATAAAGACATGGTCTTGAAACAGCAGCAGGCCCAGTTTGCCGCGGCATCCATTGAGAACATGGTCAATGGCAGCATCAAACAGAAGGAGCCCCTCCCTGCTGATGCAGTGACTGTGGAAGTCGAATTAAAACTCGACTCCCCTCGTCCGACCCTTGACCCAGTGCCGAGCGAGCCGAAGCCAAAGGAGGGACCAAGCAGGTGCACCACCTGCCGCAAGCGTGTGGGCCTGACCGGTTTCAGTTGCAAGTGCGGAAATCTCTTCTGCTCGGTGCACCGCTACTCAGACAAACATGAGTGCCCATTCGACTACCGGTCGGCCGCTCAAGAAGCCATCGCAAAGGCAAACCCTCTGGTTAAAGCCGATAAGCTCGACAAGATCTGAGAGGCTTTCGCGTTGCTCTTCTATTTATGTATCCGGTGATGGTTCGTCATGTAAGTCTTGCCGATTGTCCGCGTCTCCAGACTTTGTTGGGTGGTGTTTGGGGGGCAAAGATAGGGGGAGAGATTGTGGTTTGTGGAAACTGTGGAGTCGTGTGTCAAATCGGCTAGGGTTGATTACTTTGGTTTGGTGCAGTGTGTACAAGCTGTTGAATAACATTATTATTGTGGAATTTGTAACTTGATCATCTTTTTATGTTGTATTGCTGAATTTACTAGTGTAGAGAGATACTCCCTCTGCCCCAAGTTAGCAGGTTAGTTGAGGCGTTTCTACCTTAAAAAGTCGGGAGTTGGGCTTCGGGCTTCTTGTTGAGCCCGGGTCCGTGGATGACGACGGCGAGGAAGCTAGTAAGAGTCCAAGAAACAGTTATGAATTTCTGTGTCATTGAAAAAAGAAGTCTTACCAATAGTCTCTACAAGAACACTTTCCATTTACAATATGGTGAAACCTGCTTTTATCCCTGATAAACAATTCCCTTCTATAAACTTGGGATACAAACTTTGCAAAGCTATGGCAATCAACACAAATCCTTAGATTCTTCATTATGCGTATAGGCCTTGCTTCACAAACATTCATCATACCAAAAGCTAGGGCTAGTTTCTCACCATGCCCAAGCAAGGTTCTCCCCTTCTGCTCATCGGAACTCAGGTCTGGAGTGTATCCGGCTGCCTTCACCCGATCCGACATCTCCCCTACTTTACACAGCACCTCCTCACTGTCGGGACGGGATCGATCGCCCGCATAGAACGTGTGAAGGGTTTGTCCCTACGTGATCCAGCTCTTCCCCGGCTCCTTCACCACCGCCTTCTCCTTCATCAACCGCCTCACTTTCCTCACCTCGTGCCACCTCCCGTCTAACGCGTATACATTACAAAGCATCACGTAGTTTCCTGCATTCTCCGGCTCTATCTCGAGAAGACGATCGGCGGCAACTTTCCCAACTTGGAAGTCCCGGTGAGCCCTACACGCACCCAGAAGTGAACCCCAGATAGCAGCATTCGGTTTGAGAGGCATCTCTTTCACGAAATGCAACGCCCTCTCTAGCTGACCAGCACGCCCGAGTAAGTCGACAATGCAGCCATAGTGCTCAATACCTAGATCAACACCACCCGCCGATGCTACCTCATCAAAGAATTGGAGGCCTATTTGTTCCATTCCTCCGTGACTGCACCCGGATAGTACTGTCAAAAGAGTCGTGCCATCAGCCTTGATCTTATTCTCTTTCTTCATCTTACTGTATAACTCGACTACAGCTTCCCCGTCTCCATGTCTGCCATACCCTCCCAGCATTGCGTTCCACGAGATAACACTTCTTTCGCACATTGCATCAAAGATCCTCCTAGCGTAAACCAGGTACCCACATTTTGAGTACATATCAATTAAAGAATTCTCAACGGCAATGTAGAAGGATTGGTGAGATCGGAGAACACGGCCGTGCATTTGCCTTCCATACTCGAACGCAGCAAGCCCCGAAAGTGCAGTCAAAACACAAGCATAAGTAACATAATTAAAAGACATTCCTTCGCTCTGCAACTCACAAAACAGATCAAGAGCCTCTTGATCAAATCCTAGTTGAGCATAACCCGAAACAATAGCAGTGCATGAAACCACATCTCTCTCTGGTAAACCTTCAAACACAAGCCGCGCTTCATGGATATTTCCAGATTTGGCATACAAGTCTAGAAGTGAGCTACCAACATATATGTGGGATTCAAAAGGGCTCTTAACTATAAGTGAGTGGATTTGTCTTCCACATTCGAACTGGGAAGCACTCGTGCAAAGATTAACCACTGTAGCGAAAGTGAACTCGTTCGGATTGGTACCTGAAAACTATCACAACATATCATCATTCATAGCTATAAGGGAAAGCAAGAATGCCAAAGTGATCATGTTTGAAGAACTACATTATCTAAAAACAAACTTAGAGGATGTTTGGCTGAGCTTATAATCCCTTAAATAAACTCTTGTAAAGTGTTTGGTAAATCTCCTAAACTGCTTATAAGTATAAAAATAAAAAATTTAAGTTCAATAATCCCTACTAATTTGTTCATAATCTTATAAGTAACAATAAATTTATAATTCATAATTTCAGAATACCTGATCTTAGCATCTCCAAAACGAGATGCAAAGCTTCGTTGTAAAACCCGCTCTTGGTATACCCAGAAATCATCGCGGTCCACGACACTACATTTCTGTGTGGCATTTCGTCGAACACCTTTTGCGCGTCAGCCAAACACCCGCATTTCAAATACAAGACGATAAGCCTCCCGCCAAAGTAGACACGGAGAGCATAACTGGTTTTAATCATGTGGGATTGAGCCGTTTGGCCTGCTTTCACATGCTTCCGGCTCACGCAATCCCGTAGCAGAGCATCGTATTCCATGAATCTCATGTCGTGGCCCTGTCCGTGAATTTGTTGCGATGGCGAATGATTCAGGTTGAAACTGGATGCTGCGATGTTTGAATTAGGAGGGAAGGAATGGAGCTTCGCTGATTGGTGGATTGAGAAATTTCTGTTTAATCGGATTGATATAAAGGTTTGGATATTGCGGTGATGGATAAACTGAGTGATTCTTCTCAGCATTCTTCTTAGAGCTCTGGCTTCCAAGTAGGGGGTGGGAATACGGATATCTGGTATTGGATTTACCCGTACTCGACCCGATATTTGCCGGATTTGGATACCCAATATCCAATTTTATGGAATTGGGTGTGGGATTGGGTATTGAAATATAAGATAAATCGGGTATTGGATAACCCGAATGGGTATCGGGTATTACCCGAATATCCAATATATTATTTAAAGGATATTTTAAATTATGTTTAGCCATTTTGCATTAAATATAATCTTATACTTTAAAATAAAAGTGATCCATTTTTTTTAGTTTTATACTACAAAATAAATGAAACATTAAAGATATTAGTCAATATACATATTTCTATATTTCTATTAATATATAAAATTTAATTTTTTTATTAATTATTAACACATGTAAAGAGTTGGGTATTTGGATACCCGATACGTCGGATATGGATACCGCGGCGAGTATTGGAGTATCCGAAAATATATCGGAGCGGGTTTTGGATAGACATTTTGATGATTTTCGGGTTTGGATACCCGGTTTTTTCGGGTCGGGTATCCACGGATACCCGTATTCCCACCCCTACTTCCAAGAATTAGCGATGATTGATTTTATATTTATATCCTATTTATAATTGTGATTTAATCATCAAGTAAATACTTTATTGATTTCATAAAAATACAGTGGAATTGATAAGAAATACTCCCTCCGTTTCATATTAATAGGGACATTTTTCCATTTCCGTCCGTTCCATAGTAATAGAGTCATTTCCCTTTTTAGTAAAAGTCATCACATTTTTTCACACCCACTTTATTCTCTCTTACTTTTTTCTATCTTCATCTCTCTACCTTTTTTTCATTTTTCACTTTATTCTCTCTTTACTTAACTCACCTAACACAATTTTTTTTTAATTTTCGTACCGAAAAGTTTTGCCTCCATTACTATGGAACGGAGGGAGTAGTATTGATCAAAAAAATCACAAACTTTTCACCTCACGTGGAATTGTGGATGACATTTAATCCCATTTATCGAATTGAAATTTAGGAATCCCCTAAACACTAGTCAAATTCTTAGATCTCCCATTGTTTAATCTTGTTTTTTTTTCCTTAAATTGAAAAGACTCGAGCAAATAAAGGTTCAAGACAAGAGGTCAAAAGCTACACCGCAAACAATTAAAACAGAAAATACAACCACCAACACATCTCAACAATAATCCAACAAAACAAAAGACAAAAGAAGAACCAATACCAACCAACTACAAAAAGCCTAAGAAATAGGCGCAACAATAAAACATGAGCATAAGCCAAAATGCAAGGTTGGAAATGAGGGCACAAACCACCTGATATACTTCTTCCCAAAAATCCGATGTTGTTCACTTGATCGCTCGACAGCTTAGACCATCCATAACCCCGGCCCAAATCCGGACTGCAAGTCCCCTCCACATCATCATTCCCCTAGATTTAAGTCTCGGCCCAAAACTCCTCTAACCCTGCAGGTCCCAACCCGAGCCGCAACTATTATTTTGCATTATTCACAACTACAACCTATTTTACTCGTAAATTAAAACCGGGAAAATTCATTGTTCAGTCGGAAAATAGAAAATTACAAATCCTAGAATTTTTTTTTTACAAATCCTAGAAAAAGAAAATTACAAACACTAGAAAAAAGAACTACTTTTTCTTCATTTGTGCGCGAAGGTATTCGATCATCTCACGGTGCAATTCGAGCTCGTACTCCGACATTGTTGAGGTATCCCTCGATGTCAACTTCGTCAGCTGGCCCATCCGCAACGTAATACTCATATTCGACCTAGAGTCTGATATCTTGTCCAGGGAAGGATTGGGCGACGGCGGCGGCATAGCGGAGTAGCTCGCAGTTGCCTTCCCATTTGCTTTTCTCTTTGCTGCCTTTGAGCCCATCGAACGGCTTTGAGTACCAGGAGGTGAGAGGAAGAAGTCGTTGTCTGTCACGTTGAGGTCGATTGGCAAACCTCCTTCGCTCGAAGAGTAGTGTCTGGCGGCGGAAACTTTGGTTCTCTTCGCCGCCGCTTCTGCCCCACCGGTGTACTTCGGGCTCTTCTCGACAAGCTTCCAAACGTCGAAGTACTTGAAGTGCTTCTTCCCGTCAGCGAAGTAATCTGCCTTGGCCTTCTCCACAAGGTCCATCTCGTTGTTGTTAGGTTTGGTATACTGAAAAGCATGTTTCGAGCAAGTTTCGCGAGAATAGAATCTTGCTTGTATACGTAAAACTCTACAATCCACTTTTAACCCGATTCAGTATTATTCGAGCAGTCTCGCACGAATAGAATCACTATTTTTATTACATTGTGTTTGCTTGTGCATTTATAAGATGTTTTACAAACATTTAAATGCATAAGAAGTAAACAAATTCTAAGTCTTTTGCTTAGTAGACCGGTTGTGGGCGTCGTCCACTTTAAGGTAACACGGTCAGATCTATGCAATGCTTTGCAAAAGAAAAAGAAGAAGTTCACAACCTAGATAGGCTTTGGCTACCTATCGTGAAAGGTTGCAATGTCAGTCCGCATATTTCTAAGCCTTACTGAAATAAGATGACATTGGTGTGGTATAGCACTGAACGGATCTAACAGCGAGACGTGTCTTTATGCTATCTACTGAAAGACTAGGTCTTGATAAAATACTTTTCTTAATCTACATATGTTAGCATTGAGCATACGGTATTGATTATGCACTACTTTGACTTATCAAATGGTGCGGGTTTTTCGCAACCCAATAATCCTGATATATTGGGTAGTGGTGATTAATATCTAGCGGTGCTAGGATTGCTATTATGTTGAAACGTGCGCGAGGTGAGTCTCATTTGATAATGTCCTCAAGAGGAGCTCGAACAAGGTTTTATTATTCGGAAAACTGGTCAGTTGGAGTTTTATTACTCTATGAATAATAAATAAATGTTTTTGCTAAGTCCACTCTTGGAATTAATAATATGTTAATTAATTAAGTCCATAACAGACATTAATTAATTAATGGACATTTATATCTTAAGCGCGAGAAATAAATAATAAATAACGGAAACCCGGATTACTTAGAATTTCGGATTTGGATGGGGAGAGTTCAATATTAGTGGCTGCTCGTAATATTCCAATATAAGCTTGTATTAAATTGTGGGTTCAATTTAATTAGTAAAAAGCTAATTGGGGGAGCCCATGTCCAAAACCTTCCATAGATCCCTGTCTGGACCCAAAAGGAACTTAATATAAATAGGAGAATAAAGGAGACATAAATCATAATTTTTTAATAGCAAAATTTCGTCTCCCTCTACCTAGAGGAGTTCGAATTTCTCTCCTAATTGGAGAAGGATTTCTTCTGTCTTCTTTATTCGAGTCCTAGTATTTTGATAAGATCAGCCCACCCTGATATCGAGATACAGTTCGGGAACCAGAGAGAAGATCCGTGGTCTAGTATTGAAGATCATCGTGGAGAAGGCGCGAGCAATCGACGATTCTTTGGAAAATCAAATCGGTAACTCTAAACCATAAAATTCATGTTTTAGGATTTACTTTCTTTGAGCATGATTTATTTGCGTTCTAGCATGCAATTATCTGTTTAACATGTGAATTGATTAATCGCATAATCGGTCAAATAGATCCTACGTTTGATTTATTTGTTTTGTACAAGTCTTCCGCTGTGCAAGGGGCACCAAACCCCAATAATTGGTATCAGAGCCAATTTTTAGCTCTGATTATGTGGATTAATTACATGTTATGTTATGTGAATTGATTGAATGCATGTTTTGATTCGCGCCTAAGAACTTCGCATCCAATTTCGTTTAGTTTTTGTCGGCATGTGGCGATCACATCTAATTCATTTTATTTGTAATGATTACATGGTGGAATTATTTGGAATTACATAAATCGTTAGTTGAATGAATTAATTTGTTCATGTTGGTATGTAATGGGGTCACATTGCTTTAGTTTCAATTTGGAGTACATATAACTTGTGACGTGAAATTACACCACGATCAGGCTGGGTACTCCATGCGAATTGATCATTGCAGCAACGGTGGGTTTCCAGTGGGAGCCCCTCGTGGGCAGTTTCCCGGGCTCGGAAAAACACCAAGGCAGCAGCGCCGACGGATTCAGCAGCTCCGATAGCGACTGCAGGCAGCAGCGGCGGCGGTCCGGCGGCAACGGGTGCGACAGCAGCGTCGGAGATCGCCAAGACAGCAGCCGCTGCGCAGGCAGCGTCGCAGTAGCAGCCATGAACGGAGAGTTTTTCCCGGGCTCTAACGTCGCGGAGATGGCTGCGTTGTGCACAATTTTGTGACAGCAGCGACGTCTCCGAGCAACGACAGTTTTTGTTCGAGTGGGAGGCCGAAGGTGGGGTGCGTGAAGCGGTGACGAGGACGACGCAGCAGCGACGTCGTCACGCAGGTAGCAGCGGTGAATTTCGTGTTGGAGAACGATGGCACTAGATTAGGGTTTTTCCCTATGTGCAACAAAGAGTCGTCTCATCTCGTGACTTCGCTTTCCAAATTTTGATTAGGGTTTCCAAATGCTTGGATTCAAATTTGGAAATAAATCAAGAATAATTTAGAAATAAGATTTGAATATATTTTTGTGGATTCTATATAGTATAAAAGATTTGATTTTGTATTAAATCATGGATTAATTATGGATTTTATTCTTATTTTATGGATTTGTAGGGATTTTATTCCTAGATGAATCCTAGTTAAATTTGGATAATGACAATCTAATTTTTTATCTATATCCTATGGATTTATATGGATTTATTCATAGACAAATCCTAGTCGGATTTAGATAATTATAATATTATTTTATTCTTATCCTATGAGTTTATATGAATTCATTCATAGATAAATTCTAGATGGATTTGGATAGTGATAATATAATATTTTATTCTCATTTTATAGATTTATATGGATTTATTCCTAGATAAATCTTGGATAGATTTGAATAATTATAATATAATATTATCTTATTCTATGGATTTATATGGATTTATTCCAAGATAAATCCTAGATGAATTAGGATAAACATTTATATTAATTTATTTTATCTTATGGATTTGAATAGATTTAATTCTATTAAGACAAATACTAGATGGATTAAAATAAGTATTAATCCAAGTTATCCTTATCTTTTGGATTTATTATGTCCTAGATAGATTAGGATGTTAATGATATATAAGAAAATCCTTATTTAATTGGATTTAGATAAATTTGTTTATCTAAGAAATCCTAAGTAATGTTTGATATATTCATGATGTCTATTCCAAATAGAATTAAGATTTGTATAAATCTTGGTTGATTGGATTTTATTTATGTTAAGGATTATAATGGAATTGTTTCTATCTAATAATATCCTAATACGTTTTAAAAAATGATAATCCTAGATCAACGTTATCTTGAATTGAAGGATATTATTTTATCAAAGTAAAATCTAGAATAATCCTAAATGGATTTAGATAGTTAACTCTATCTTCATAAATCCTGAATAAATTTGGATAATTATTATCCAATATAAAACTTAATTGTTTAATTGATTCTCCCTCTTGACTAGATTAAATAATTGTCGTTAATTATCATGTGTGTTTAAATGTCATGCATTAAATGGATTTATCTGTTTATTTGGTGTTTATCTATTTTAAGTGGATTATCTGTTTAATCTGTTTATGTGATAATTATGCAAAAACCATACAAAATATCTAATTGATGATTACAACAAGTGCGTTGTATACGGTCTCCATCGGTTGGTCTGCCAAATTTTGTGAAGCTGATTTCTAATATTATTGCCACCTGCAAAGTAGGGACAATAATCCTACGAAAACAGTAAGTTTATAAGGGCGGACTTCTCACATAATAAATAGAATGAACTAGAAAGTGGTTCCAAATATTATTGCCACCTGCAAAGTAGGGATAAAAGTCCTAAGGAACTGCGAGTTTCAGGGTTCAATAAGAGTTTATGAGATAGCTTGGTTTTGTTATCAGCACATGAACATTGTTATGGGAGTGTGTTGTAGAAATAAAAATCTGAAATGCTAAATCTGATGGTCGTGCTTAGGCAACATTAGGCGTATTAACCTCCAAAGGAGGATACAATTCAATGCGTCGGTGTTGTGACCAGTAAAATTGTCAAAATTTTAATGCGTATTAACCTCCAAAGGAGGATACAATTTATTAATTTTGCTGTTGTAAGATACATAATTGTTTTGTGGTTATTTGTGATTATGTATTGAGCATGAGTATGTGATATAAGATTCTTTGCCAAATCTTCATTATGTCATTTAATATTTGTCTGCGATCCTTAAAGAAAGAAAACGCGTATGCCTAAATTATGTAGACCGGAAACGAAAATGGATAAAATTCTCATCGCTGAAAGCTTGGAGTTTATACTCTATGATTCATGTCCTCCATTTCCGCGCATAATTCCACGAAGAATGTTCGAGAATGCATTATGCATGTACTTGACAAGCTCTTTGAGGAATAAGGTCAAGTTATTTTCCTTTAAATAGCTCGACAAGTCTTGGTTAATGACGATGAAAGATGGATATCAATAGAATCTGTCAAGATGATTCGATTGGAATATCCTAGAGTGACAGAATGTTTTGAGGATCTTTTGATCACTCAAATAGTTTCTGACACAGGTCATCGCCTAAAGTAACAAGAAATGACTATAAGAAGGTTTAACTGAAAAGTAGAAAATCTTCAGAACAATAGTCGTTGTGTTACTATTAGAGGAAAGTAACATGATAGATGACGAATTCATAAAGGCTGCATTTTTCTTAAGTCCTAGTTCATTTGAACAAAAGACTAGATATGGAAATGGGAGAGCCTGGATTGTCATCGAAGTTTGTTTAAAGCGAGAAAAGATGCTTTGTGAGTTGGATTGACCTATTTTATAGAAGGACAATGACTTACATGACAATGCAACTTCTAAGTAAGAGATCTTGATCCAGTTAGGTTTTTGTTGCAGTGGGAGCTATTAATGCTCAACTATTGTTTTATAGTTGATGCTTAAGGCATCATAGTATTAAAATAATATAAGTGCGACAAGGTTGAGTATTCAACAACACATCAACTTCTTAATCATTGAATGATAAAGTATTTATGGCTCTTAGCCTTAAGGCCAAGAAAATACTTAGAAATTGTTCGAACTGATCTAGACTATCAAGATTTTAATATTTCGTTAAATAGCTTGAGAGTTGAGAAAGTCTATTTGATGCACTATGAGTTAGAATCATTTGATTTTTCAAGAGATTCAGAATACTTATAGAAGTGCAACATAGAAAGACTAGCAAGTCTTAATGGTTTACACCATAAGGAGACAAGAAAAGGGTTATGATCAGTAGCGGGAGTCTAATCTCCATTGACGAATCCAAGCATTCATCTAATGAATGGGATA
This sequence comes from Salvia hispanica, assembly GCF_029641045.1. Taxonomy (NCBI): domain Eukaryota; kingdom Viridiplantae; phylum Streptophyta; class Magnoliopsida; order Lamiales; family Lamiaceae; genus Salvia; species Salvia hispanica. Next base: position 37,062,617 of record NC_142696.1, read on the forward strand.
GTTATGTAAGAAGGAATCGAAGTCTTTCTAAGACAAGTTTGATTATGTGATGAGTTGTACTCATTAAAATCTTATCATTGATGGGATAAACATTAAAGAAACTACCAACATCAGTACCTTCTACAAAACACGAGTTGTGGACTAGAGCGTCTCTAGTCTAGCACATCTCAAGGTGTAATGTTGTTCCAACACATGTTGGAAAAGTGTCCAAGAAATTGGAGTTGAGTACTGAGGCATGTTTTGAGGTTTTTCCCAAATGATGTAAGGTTATAAGTTCTATAATCTTCAAAGATATAATTCTTGTATGAAGATCAAGAGATGAACTACAAACCTAACAGCGTGATAACTCTCAAAATAAAGAGAGAGATATCGGATTTTCCACATTACCAAGAAGTCATACCATTAGAAATTTTTGCACTAATAAAATCAACTTCAGTACCTAAGATTGTAAGAACCATATCGTAGTGGGAGCGTTCCACTGGAACACCAAAAGTTCATGGGTCTAAGAGTGTCGTAAGACTCAGTCTTAGATTAACTTGAACATAATCCCTTTAACTATAATGTAGTATTGGTTAATTTGTATAATCATCTTTGAAAAGGTGATAGATTCCATATTACAATCTAAGACAGACAACATGTTTTACAAGACTTGCAATACTACCTACAGACTGTGTCAGTCAGTGGGAGCAAGTATCTTTGCAAGTGTAAATGTGGATCTCAAATGGCTAGACAATGACAATGGGTTATGCCCAAAGAGAATTATCTTCTCGCTATTGTTGTGCCAGGATTTATTCGATCATATTGTCTATTAGAACTTACATAAATTAGAATGTATGTATTATGATTGTCAAGACAGCCTTCTATGAATAGAAGTCTTGAGGAAATCATCTACTAGAACATTCTAATGGATATGTAATTAAGGGCAAGAAACGCATGATTGGAAGCTTATAAAGACCTTCGTGGTCTTTGGCAAGCATCTAAATCAGAGTATATGTGTTTTATCAAAATTGTTAAATGTCTGGAATTTGACTTTTGCCCATAGCAGTGCTGTAAGCACCAGGAAGTTGAAAGTGCATTAAATGTGGTATTATTGGTACTCTACGATGATGAAATCTACAAAAGTTGCAAACAACTAAGATTGGCATCTAGCGTAGGAAACTGGTTGTCTACCCAGTTTAAGATAAATGATTTAAGAGAAACTAATTACATTCTTAGCATCTAAGTCCTTTTAAGATGCTAGAAAGAATGTTGAGATTCTCTTAGGAATCCTATATCTACACATTGCTTGGAACATTTAAGCATTAGAAATTCCATGGAAAGGTTTATACCTCTCAAGGTGGAATTGTTTTGTCTCTAGTCAAGTGTCATTTGACGCTTAGTGAGATCAAGAATTATGAGACTAGTTTCGGAGATAGTTGTCTCATGTATGCTATAGTGTGTACTAAGTTTGATATTAGTTGTGCTTTTGCATAGCAAGTATATATCATAATAACCATGGCAAAGGATTTTGATTGAGGTAATGAATATACCCTAGTGCTTGAGAAAGACTAGTAACTATATTCTAGTTTACCATTCATTCATGTAATGTCCTTGAGGTTACACTGTCTTAGTTTTATTACTAATCAGTGATCGAGTAAGTTATCCTCTGAATATGTGTTTACCTTAGGAATATCTTCCTAATAGCTTTAATCGTAAGTTTGAGTATGCCTATGAGTATTATATTTAATTACTCTAGTGAAGGCTAACTCAAAGGACACACGAGTTTATTAAGCTAAACAATCACATATGAGGATGAAATTAATTAAAGATCAAGTACGCTGCAAAGACATTATGATGACAAAGATATAATCAGAGAACAACCAAGCAGATTTTTCTTTCACTTAGTGAAATGAATGGTAGTTCGATATATCTAGTACCAAGACCTGCTTTGCTTTGAGTATAAGTGGGAGAGTTTTTGGCAGTGGGTATACTCGAAAGCATGTTTTGAGTATAAGTGGGAGATTGTTAGGTTTGATATATAGAAAAGCATGTTTCGAGCAAGTTTCGCGCGAATAGAATCTTGCTTGTATACGTAAAACTCTACAATCCACTTTTAACCCGATTCAGTATTATTCGAGCAGTCTCGCACGAATAGAATCACTATTATTATTACATTGTGTTTGCTTGTGCATTTATAAGATGTTTTACAAACATTTAAATGCATAAGAAGTAAACAAAGTCTAAGTCTTTTGCTTAGTAGACCGGTTGTGGGCGTCGTCCACTTTAAGGTAACACGGTCAGATCTATGCAATGCTTTGCAAAAGAAAAAGAAGAATTTCACAACCTAGATAGGCTTTGGCTACCTATCGTGAAAGGTTGCAATGTCAGTCCGCATATTTCTAAGCCTTACTGAAATAAGATGACATTGGTGTGGTATAGCACTGAACGGATCTAACAGCAAGACGTGTCTTTATGCTATCTACTGAAAGACTAGGTCTTGATAAAATACTATTTCTTAATCTACATATGTTAGCATTGAGCATACGGTATTGATTATGCACTACTTTGACTTATCAAATGGTGCGGGTTTTTCGCAACCCAATAATCCTGATATATTGGGTAGTGGTGATTAATATCTAGCGGTGCTAGGATTGCTATTATGTTGAAACGTGCGCGAGGTGAGTCTCATTTGATAATGTCCTCAAGAGGAGCTCGAACAAGGTTTTATTATTCGGAAAACTGGTCAGTTGGAGTTTTATTACTCTATGAATAATAAATAAATGTTTTTGCTAAGTCCACTCTTGGAATTAATAATATGTTAATTAATTAAGTCCATAACAGACATTAATTAATTAATGGACATTTATATCTTAAGCGCGAGAAATAAATAATAAATAACGGAAACCCGGATTACTTAGAATTTCGGATTTGGATGGGGAGAGTTCAATATTAGTGGCTGCTCGTAATATTCCAATATAAGCTTGTATTAAATTGTGGGTTCAATTTAATTAGTAAAAAGCTAATTGGGGGAGCCCATGTCCAAAACCTTCCATAGATCCCTGTCTGGACCCAAAAGGAACTTAATATAAATAGGAGAATAAAGGAGACATAAATCATAATTTTTTAATAGCAAAATTTCGTCTCCCTCTACCTAGAGGAGTTCGAATTTCTCTCCTAATTGGAGAAGGATTTCTTCTGTCTTCTTTATTCGAGTCCTAGTATTTTGATAAGATCAGCCCACCCTGATATCGAGATACAGTTCGGGAACCAGAGAGAAGATCCGAGGTCTAGTATTGAAGATCATCGTGGAGAAGGCGCGAGCAATCGACGATTCTTTGGAAAATCAAATCGGTAACTCTAAACCATAAAATTCATGTTTTAGGATTTACTTTCTTTGAGCATGATTTATTTGCGTTCTAGCATGCAATTATCTGTTTAACATGTGAATTGATTAATCGCATAATCGGTCAAATAGATCCTACGTTTGATTTATTTGTTTTGTACAAGTCTTCCGCTGTGCAAGGGGCACCAAACCCCAGTAATTGTGCCCGCTCGGCCACATCCGGACTACGTTAGTCCACTTGTCATTCCACTTGTTCATCTCCGCCTTGACCCGACCCCAATGCTTGCGTAGCTTCACGTAGGTACGCTCGAACGAGCCGTCAGGTCGACCAGCAATGCGTATCCAGAACGCTTTGCCGCTCTGCTGGTTGCCGACGATAGCGTCCTCGGAGACGTCAACGAAGTTCTTGGCCAGCCACAGTGTCTCCTACGGACTATACTTCTTCGGCCCCTCCTCATCCACAACCTTGCCCTTGCCCCTCCCTTGAGCGGGCTCCATATCACTGATCTCGTACTCATCAGTGCTAACTGGCGATTCTAGCTCCATGTTGGTAGGCATCTCGGGACTAGGCGTTGCATTTGGGTCGGGCATCGGCGGCAATTGCCAGTTGTTGGAGTTGACGAAATCTTCCATCTGTCGTTGGTCGTTGTTAAACCAATCCATAGAAGCCGGAAATGTTGGAACACAAGAGGATTGAACTTGAGTTTGTGTGGAAAAGTATTAAAATGGAGCAGAACAAGTGTATAAATAGGCAAACAAAATGTAAAATAAAAAAAAAAGAAAAATCAGGGGACTTGCGGCCCGGCCCACACACAATTAACGCCGGGACGGGACGGGAGGCTTGCGGCACGGGCACCGCTAACGCCGACCCGGGCCGGACCCCGAGAGCGGCCCAAGGACGCAACTGCGTCACCGGGACCGGCCCAGGCCGTGACGCTGCCCCGTTTAACGCTGTGTTCGGGCCGGGACTCGCGAGCTACGGCCCAGCCCAGTGCAATAGTGATGCTCTTAGCTTTGTTTGGAGCAGTGTTTTAAAAATCAGTTTGGACTGGTTGGTCGAACCGGTCCGGCCGTGAACCAGTGCTCATGCCGGTTCATTTCACCATATTGGGCCGCTGAGAGGTTGAGTCGTTTTGAACCGGATGAACTGGCCGGTTCGACAGGAAATCGGGAACCGGTTGAACCGGTTTTTTGATATTTTTAGGTTTTTTTCAAAAATTTGTATCCAATGGGATTCGAACCACAGACCTCATGTATATAAGTCCAACTTCATTACCGCTCCACCACTTCAATTGTTGTGGTATAACAATAACTTTAATTATTCTTATAATCAATGAATAAATTTTCATTCATTTTATGATTAACTATTATTTTTATAAATTGATTAATTTATTATAATTAATTGTAAATAAAATATGTTAATTAAATTTGTTATTTAATAAAATTTAATAGTAATTTATTACACTAAGTTTCGATATTGTCATATATATTTAATTAAATTTATTTAACTTTCAATATTGTCATATATTTTTAATAGTAATTTAAACTTTAATAGTAATTTATTACACTAATTTAATAGTAATTTATTTAACTTTCAATATTGTCATATATATTTAATTAAATTTAAGTTTTAATTATACTTATCTTCAATTAAGTTTTATAGTAATATTTTATTTTTCACTAAATTATATAAATATATATATATGAATTTGATCAAAACTACATTTTATTATATAATAAATTTGATATATTTATAAAATATATATTTAATTATATATGCTATAGTAAAACGATCCGACCAGTGGTTGGACCGATCCGACCAGTTGAACCGTGAACCAGTAACTTCACCGGTTCGCTTGCCGATCCGGTTTTTATAGCATTGGTTTGGAGGAGGTTTGGACAACCACCTCTATTCCACGTTGTACGTTGCCAAAACAAAAAAGTCTTTCTCTTTTCGATCTCCGAGTTCAGCTCTAATGTTTGAAAAGTCAATATATTTTGTATGTTCCAAATCCCATTTGAAATGAAATTTGTTTCTTTATACTATTATATGATTATATCCAGTTATCCACCACTGCCTACTACTATGGCGTGTCCATCCACCTAGAATAAGAAAGATAAAGGTGGCGTTCGGTTGTCATGACTAATAATCATGAGACTATCCATCTAAGATTAAGTTGTGGAATTATTTTAGTTGGAGATAGGAGGCTATGACTAATTATCATAAGACTATCCATCTCGGATTAAGTTGAGGGGGTTAATCTTATGAACCAAACATGATACATATTTAATCATGAGATTTAGTCTTGCCAACCGAACACCTTCGCTCGACCTTTATCGATAAACTCATTTATAGAGAAAGAGAGAGCTTAGCAATACGCTACAATTAAGTCATCATTCCCAATTTTTATCAATAAAAAATAGAGAAAAAAGGGAAATAATGCAGATATTATGATACGTATATATTTTGAAAGATTGAGATCAACTAGTCATGCATGATGTATGGAGATTGAATGACTTAAAAGTTAGTAGGTGTTAACATACAATATTAATCTATACTATTATATATAGCAGACTAAAGTCTCATTTTCTTCTATTCCCATCCAATGCCAATTGATCGGATGGAAATCGAACCTCAATGCCGAGATACTCTTCCTTCCTCATCTCCACCTAAATACGTGCTAATATATCTCATATATACACGAGCGAGCGAACCAGGTTTCGGTTCAAAGCTCCATTTTCAGCTGGCTCGAGTGCAGAGAAGCTGTGTCAAACCAGCAAGATAAGGCTGATATTAGTTGCACAGACCATGTATGGAAATATGCATTGGCAAGGAGTGTGGTTTACCTGAATTTGGAGGAGAGTCGTAGCTTAGCAATGAGTTCTCCTGGGTAATGAAGTTAGATGTGTCATCTACTCTGCCAGGGTGAAGTCCATCCAGGAGCCATGGCTGTTGTTGTCTGCTGCTGTTTAGTTGTCCCTCCGGCCAAATGGATGGTGGAAACATGCCTAGGTAGCTGTTATCAATGGAGGATTCGCTCTGCAGGAACAGAGGTTCGAGAGTTTACATCAATATGTATCAAGTATAATGTGGAGCATTTCACCTTTTTCAGCGAGTTGATTATAGACTTACTTCTACGGCTATAAGGGCGTCGAGGTTGAAATCAATTCTTGGATTAACAGCAGCAAGTCTCATGGATAAAAACTGAAGCCAAAGAAGCATTTCCAATCAGCTTACAAAATGAGTACAAGGCAAAAGATAGAAGAGGCGTGGGGACGCCTCAACTCCTTTGTGGTCCAGACATTAGGATATGATAAAATAATGATATACAGTATCTGTTTCTATTATCCGGATCCAGGTTTCAAAATATTGAACATTCAAATCTTTAGGCCACAAGACTTACTCAATAAATCAAATAGGAATTTAATTTTTATCACCATAATAAAACAGGTAGAGGAGGGACAGCTAACCTCCACTTGGCGTTGGAGAGCTTGCACGTGATTTATTATCTCATCGAGCACCATTGCAGTACCTGAAATCTGTAAGGACTAACCAGTTATTTTACTAGGACACATCCCTAATTTTTTCTTCAATGAGTAAAGAAATGTCCAAAAAGAAAAGAGGAGCAGGAAGAGGAACATTCTGTATTGCATTTATCAATTTTGTGGCCGAAGCCTTTCAAACAAACTCTTATCTTCTTTAATACCCTTAGTTTCATTAACTCTTCAGGTGGCAGCTGCAATTTGTTCGTAGAGTATTCTGTTATTGTACCTTTTCTTAAACATAGTACAGTGGAGTGAAGGGACAATAATGGCCAAATGTATGACAAGAAAAGCCATAAACTAACGTAACAGAACAATCCAACCTGACAAGTCAATTTTTTTTAACTAGAATCATTCGCTAGGGTAAATAGTGGAGCCATTATTGCTGGTTTCATGAAAAAAAGGCCAGTACTGGTGAGTGACATAAGGTTTTCCTTTGCCTGATACAAAATGTATTGATCTGATGGTTCATCTGTATCAAATCGCTCTGCATATCCTTATCAAACTTTCACATGTAGACGATGAAAGTTTGTTGCTCATCGAATGTATCATGAACAGAATAATTTATGAATTTTTATTATTAATTTCATGAGAGTGGTATACACAGAGAGAGACCTAAGAAACTGTGTGGGGAAAAACAGCCAAACAGTCAGAGAGAAACACCATTCAGAGTTAGAAGTATCAATATCTAACACCTGGTGAGTCCAGAAGCTTCAGTTTAAAGCAACACCAGCATAATTTTGTTTATCATACGTTATAGGTCCAACTATTGAACGAAAAACTCGGTAGTGATAAGATACCTCAACTGCTCAACTACAAGACTAGAACATCTATGGAACAAATATTTTAAAAAAACCCAAAAGCATATTGGAAATGACTTCCAAGGCCAAACCCAAATCCGATAAAGTGCCAGTTACTATCAATGAAGAAGTGGAAAGAGAGATAATGCAGAAATTTACAAGAGTGCCTTGGAATGGACGGGTAACGAACCAAACAGATGGTAAAAGGCAAAAAAGGTGAAGACGCAGCGTAGGAATTACGAGAGGGACGCTTCAGCAGCGGCCCGCCACTTTTCTTTCCTAACTAAAAAGATGACTGTGGACCCTAAACGTTCTTTTGCAAAACAAAAGGCATATGTAGCTTCCAGGGAATTAGGCAAGCATAGTAAATGAAAGAAGAAGATTATGCAATCCAAACACCTAACTAGCCGTTAATCTCAACATAATTGATTCAATCATCACAATTAGCTGGTGCAGAAGTTGTAGTATTAATGAAACGATAGCGTATTGACAGCTGACCTTGTTACATCCTGGGACCAGGTCCTGTAATAGCTTCATCCTTGCATTGATTTTCTCTCTCCGGGCCTGTTAACAACGACATGTGAGTAGTTGAGGGTTTGAAATGCAATAATTACGGATACTAATCTTGATCAAGGAGATAATTAGTGATTAATCATGAGATTTTAGATAATTACTCGTTCAGCTAAGCTATGGCTGTCAGTGGCCTGGCCACGGCGAGCTCTGACATGAACGTATGGCAGCTGCTCGCCACTCCCATCAGACGCTTCATTTGCTTCCAGTTTTTTGCTCTTTTTGCTTGATTCTTTCACCTGTGTATTCAAAAATCAAAATCAACAAATTTGGGACAATATTCGATTTTCCCCCAAATTTTGGTCTCGAGTTAATCATCTCGTTTATCAATTTACATCACGATAGTTACAAACTCAGATTTGAATCCAATTTGGATTTGCGAATTGATGAGATAGGGGTCTGAAATTACCTTTATCTCCCTCTCCTTTCGCTTGATGGACTTCAAGCTCTGATTCGAAACCGCCGGCGATGAAGACTTCCGGTGATGCTCTGACTCCAACGGCTCCTGCTTCACCGAATCGGTCTTCATTGAGCTCGAAGCCGATAAAATGTTCGTGCTCTCCGGCGGATTATCCGCCGAAGCAAATACAGAAAACATCGAGGCGCGGTCAATTAGGGCAATATTGGAAGGAAAAATTGGCGGCGGCATAGATTTCGCCGGAAAATCCTCCTTCACAAGGAGCTCCACAGCTTGCGGCGGCGGGAGCTCGAGAAGCGCCGTGAAAGATGTTCCGTCCGTCTCCGGCGGAGCGGGGATCAGGCCGTGGATGTCGTCGAACACGAACCCCATCCCTCCTGGTTTCGTTCCGGATATTCCGGATCTAAATTGCGGTTGAACCGCTTCAACATTTGGCTCCATAATTTGAAGAGTTAACAAACGAGGACACAAATACTACTAGCAAATTGTGGTTGGCGATTCACATTGAAGCTCAGCTCCGCCACCAAAATCCGAACTATCCTAAGAATGAGTCAAAAAATTGGAAGGGGATAAAAAAATCCCCAACGGAACTGAACAAACACTCGCTCACTAAGCACAGACGAAGCTGAATTTGGAACACCTAGAACATTTTCCCGACATTTCGCACTAATACGCAAACGGCTACTCCATTGCTAGGTTCAATTATCAGAAGCGAAAAAGGGGGAAATGTGAAGGCGCGTCAATTTGAAATGTACAGCAGCGGAAGGAATTGAGATAGTGATAGCCGCAGGTGAACACTGTTCTCTTCTTCCTTTCTATGACTGTTTAACTTTTTGTTCGCCTTTTCTTGTGAGAAGAGAAAGCTACGCTATCAATGGCGGTCAAAGCGCAATGCTCTTGTTACTTTCTCTCTCTACAGTGCGCGTTGAGTGTAAAATGGATTTGCCTCTATTTTTTTTCCTTTTTTTTCTTCGTTTTCTTTTTTATGAGAAAACCGGAAAATTGTACTGACAAGTGCAAAAGCTACGTTTGGAGTTTGGTCCCTACCTCTCCCCCATATTTCCCTATCAACACCAATAATTCTTTATAATAACCTATTTTATTCTATTTTTTGTATTTATGTCATTTTAATTATTGGTTTAATATCCCTATATCTTTCTCGATTAAAAATTACAAATTAAAAGAAATTACATTAAGAAAATCTCGAATAGAATCGAAGTGAGTATTTAAATAATCCTTTCATCTTACAAAATAGACTAGTTTTACTATTTTGGATTATCCGCTTAAATAATTTCACACCATTAATAATGTGGACTCCACAATCTTAACACACTACTTTCACTATCTTTTCTCTCTCTTAGAGCATCCATAGTGGGACGCCCTATAGCTCGCCCAATGCATCGGGCGCGCCTTACGGCGCCATTGCAGGCCCCCGCCCGAAGCCCTTGCCATCCTCCGCGCCCTAAGCCTAGCTTCTGGCATCGGGCAAGCCTATCGGGTGCCACTGCAGCCCCGCGCCCGTTGCAACGTGGATGGGTAGTTAAAACTATATGGCGGGCTATAGGGCGTCCCGCTGGAGGTGGATGGGTAGGAGGATAAAATGTTGACGTGCCGAAGTATAAAGCGCCCCACTGTTGATGCTCTTACATTTTCTCATATTTCTTTTATTTTACCAATTACTCCCGATTTCTATTTTTTGAGGACGTATGGAGTTTACTAATAAAATTGAAAAAAGGTCCACAAAAGTGAAAAATGAAATTAAAAAAAATGAAAGAGTAAAAAAAAAAATTCATACACTTGCACCTCATTTGTATGACACACGGAGTTCCACTTTACACTAACGCGTGATGTTCGTGTGGTATGCGTGCAAGGATGTGCATTTGGTCCTTAGTTGCTAGTGATCATAGAGGTGTTAATTTCCCACCGATTGCAAAATTCCATGTACGTTAAAATGAGATAGATGTTGAGTTGACAATTTTATTTTAAAAATGGCGTCATCATTTATCAAATTGTTATAACATCGACTGCCCAAGTTTTATCTATATTTTAAAAAAAATACATTTAATCATATATATATTTTTTAATGTATAGGTTATAATTTTCGAATTCACATACATAAAAACGCATTTATTGAGGAAGGCAATGACCCATCACCCATGTCTCCAATTTTTGCTTTATCAATAACTAATGTTGGGGCAAATCATTTTCCTTCGCCCAACGAAATGATCATACAAAATGCAATGCCCAACTATACTTATTTTTGCAGCCTACTATTATTCATCGTCATAAATATATAGATTGGCAATCAAATTATAACCTCTTTAACATGTTAGAAAGACATAATTTCATCTGCATTTATTTCATTTGAGTATAATTTATTTCATCTTTATATCCAAACAATGTTAGAAAAACTTCAAAAAAAAATATACAAATATATATGAAAGAGAACGATCACACCAATCGAATTATATTAGTCCTTATAATTTTTTTCAAACAATTGGACGTTCTAAGTTATTATTATCAACTTTATACCAACTTCCATGTCGATGAGTGAATATTTGAACTTTTACCAATATAATTACAGTAAATAGCTCTAATAAAGTTGACGGTCGAGTGTCAGTTTTAGATTATGAAATGAAGTCACATTTGATATGTATATAAATCATAGGAGAGATAAGTTTATAGCAAGTAAATACGATATTCATCACTTAAATTTTTAAAGGCTAGTTTATTTATAAAATAAATACAGCATAAATATGATTAATTAGTAAATGTAGGTGAAGGCAAGAAAGTGATGCGGTCTATTGCGTGCGAAGTGGTTCAGTATGGGCGATAGGCCCATTGTGTCATCATGTGGGGACAAGTCCACAATTCCTTTGCAATTAATTATACTCCTTGTGGACAAAGCGCGGGTCAAGTTTGATCCGAATTCGAGTTTGACCCGTACAAAGCAAAGGGGAATGACAACGGCGAAGGAGGGATATGTGGCACCTTTGTACGACAACAATGTGTGTGATGATGGTGGTGAAGAGGAGGATGACAAGGGTTCCGGAGGAGGCGTAAGTATATGGAGAAAGGTTGCGCAACCTTTGTATGGCAGTGGGTGAGGATACTGATCGAGTTGGAAAGGAAGAGCCGAAGGAGGACTTTAAGGGTACCGGAGGAGTTGGAAGGCCATAAGCGGTGTGAACGAGAATGAGATGCGTGCACCACGAGGATGCACACATAGAAGTGTTTGTCAATTGATAAATTTGCAAACAATAAATTAAAATTTTGTACGCGATTAAACACATTTGTAAATTACAGTATTACCTAATTATTTATGGATATTGATCTTAAAAATCATTAACTTTGGATCGATGCTAGTATTTTCCCATAGTTTTGAAAGTAGTCCAAGAAATCATAAATTAACTTTGCCATCTTAAGTAAGATGGAGTAGTAAGTACCATTTTGATGAATTTCTATTTTAGTAGTAGTATACTTATAAATTGAAGTATAACAACATCGACCGCCATTCAATGATAGTGGGTAACCCGTCATTTTCTTTGCATTTACTATACGAAATATTATAAATTTAGAATTTCACAAATATTAAGAAAAAGGTCATAAGAGTAGTATACCTTATGAGATTTCTTCATGATTTACTTCTACATGCAAAAGGTCATGTTAGATTTAATAAATATTTAAAATTAATAACTAATAACTATATAAATAATCTGCGTTATAGATGTAACACAAAATTAATTACTCCCTCCGTCCCGCTTTAACAGTCCCATTGACTTTTCTGCACTCGTTTTGTAAAAATGATAATAAATAGTTAAAGTGGAGAAATAATAAAAGTAAAAAAGAGAATAATATAGAGAAGAGTCTTATCTACATTATTCTCTTTTTTACTTCATTATTTCTCCACTTTAACTATTTATTATCATTTTTACAAAACAAGTGCAGAAAAGTCAATGGGACTGCTAAAGCGGGACGGAGGGAGTATTAAAATTAATTTATTAAGAAATTCATTATTAAAATTCATTATTAAAATTCATTATTAAAATAAAAATATTTTATATCTATTTTATTCTTTTTTTCATTAATAAATAAAATAATAGTATTGCATAAAATTAGATACCGTCCAAATAATGAATTACTCCTAGTATTCTTTGAAATAGAGAGAGTATATACGAGAGTCTACCATCTATATAGAGTACTCCTAGTATTTTTTCTTTACTAACTCTCTCTCTGACATCAATAATTTTTTTATATACCATTTTTACTCTAATAAATAAAAAAGTTGTTGAAAATTATTAACTTAATAGTATATTATACAAAATACTTATTTTATTGTGTGTGCAATTAGTAAAACAGATTAATAGAAATAAATAACTCTAATAGTTATTCTAAAACAGTAGTAGTAAGTAGTAACTGTGATTGTGAAGATGGTCAAAATTGTCGGCACACTACTTAGATCATCACTACATAGAGGAGCTCTCTACGTTCTAGCACTGCTTTTCCCAATTAAGCATTAATTTCTCTAATTAAATTCCTGATCATAACTTCGTAAACATTTAATAATTCTCGAAACAACATTGTCATACACTTTTTTTTCTTACTTTTTGTACATTTTGTCAGAAATAATGCTGCACTATAACTCCCCAGCCAGCGTGAGGAGTCTTATTTTGCTATTTTAATCTGACCATAAATAACGCTCCGTTTCAGTTTAAGAGTTACATTTTGCCATTTAAGTTCGTCCCAGTTTAAGATTCACATTTAGATATTATTATATTTGAACATAAAATTTATCCCCATTATTCATCAAATTTATACTCAAATATCATTATTTACATAAAAATAAAATAAAACAAAATTCTAAACATACAAAAAGTTAAAAGGATCCCACTTTCCACTACTTCACTTCAATTATTACATACTCCAACAATTTATTAAAAGTCGTGCCATAATTAAATCTTACTCTTAGATTGGAACAGAGGGAGTAGTTCATAATTACTATTCTCACATTCCACTAATTTATTCAAAGCATAAGTGAGACTCATATTTTACCAACTCTCTTCAATCCACTTTTTTTAGGGCTGACAAATCGTGCGGATTGGGTCGTTATCAGGTCAACCTGATAACGACCCAATCCAATAAGGCCAAACCCGAACCCAACCTGTTAAGGAAACCCCAAACCCGAACACGAACCCAACCCGCCACCTTCAAACCCGGACACGACCCGAACACGATAACGACACGAACCACTTTGGGTTGACCCGACACAATATCGACCTGAACATGATACCGACACAAACCACTTTGGGTTGACCCGACACAATAACAACACGACAACAACCTAAGCACGATAACAACACGATTACAAATTGCTTCAAAAGAGCGAAAATACTAATAATTAAATTAAACTTATTAAATCAAAATAAAAAGAATATAATAATAATAATAAATTGTATTATAAAATTATTTGTTGATTAGTTTTGCTACTACATAATACCTGAATTAACATTTTGTATCTATAAGTATAAACTTATTTTTCATAAATTTATTCAAATTATCCTTTTATTCTAAACACTAATTGATTTAGTACTATTTTTCATTTGGATCTCTCACGGTCATTGTATTTTATTTCATTTCTTTTGACTACTTTAATTTTTGTAATTTGAAATATAATTTGAAGCTTGTAATTTCAAATATTTTCTATATATTATAACACATGGAGAAATATGCAAAGTAGGGTCATTACATGGTCATTTAATATTATTATCCAAAATTACATGAATGAAGACATAATTATATATTTTGAATATATTAACCAATACACTTGAAGTGTCACACGCCTAGGTGGACGTTGAGAGCAACAATCTTCTATCGTCGAACTAGCTCTTATGTATCATTTGATGCATTATAAAATATAGCAGATTATTAATCATAAATTAATTTTATAATATGGGTCTAAAATTTGTTGTGGTTTATCATACTATTTAAATATATCAATTTATATAGCAAGTCATATAATTAAAGGATATGTTACAATTTACATGTTGTGTTCCACATGTTGTTATCATCATATTATCTCTATTATGATATTATTACACACTATGGAAATAATTATAAAAGTAATATTAAAATAATACAGTAAATGAAATATTGAAAATATTGTGATTTATCATATAGTATTACTAATAATTTTTCATGATCTTATCAATTTATGTAGCAAGTGCTATACATTTGAATGTTGTATTATTATTATATGTGTTGAGTCCAACAATGTCTCATCATTGAATGACCCATATTATATTGTTAATAATTTTAGATAGAATAATCAACCAATATGTATAATATTATTTTCAAAATTAAAAGTTAGAAATTAATGAAAAAATATCAATGGTTTCAAAAATAATATGAGAGAATTTCCAAACAAAAGAGTGTTTTCCTAATTTATACTTTGTAAAAAAAAAAGCAATTTATTTATCTTTATATCATTGTGATAGTTTAAATAAAATGACTAAAAAATTATTCCATCATTATTCCATTACAACTATGGATGGTTATTCTCTCTAAAATTTTTCTTTTAATAAGGGTCTGGTACATATCTGTACTACAATACAAATGAAAAATGAAAAATTATAAATAAAGTTAAATTAGTCACAAAAATATGTAATTAATGATGCTATCTAATCAAAATAAATTAATATTATCCTTTTTAAAATTTGAACGGCATTTTGTGTATGCAATTTTTGTAAATTATCTTTACTCAAAATAAAAATACTAGTATTAATTTTTAACGGGTTACCCAACCCGACCCGCATCCAACCCGCATCCGACCCGATTTTTTCGTGTTCTTAGTGGGTCGACCCAATAATAACCCGCATCCAATAAGACTTGATCCAAACCCAATATTTTCGTGCGGATTCGTGTCGGATTATCGTGTCGTGTCAAAAATTGTCAGCCCTACTTTTTTTCACATTTATCAAAATTCATGCCGAAAAGAAATATGACTCTACTTCACGGAAGGAGGGAGTGCAAAATAAATAAAGCCTTTTTATTTCTTAATATTAAATAGAGTACAAAACAAATAAAGAGTATGTTATGTTATCATAATATATCGGTTATTATTAATTTAACAATTTTTATGGGCTTATATATCGGGTTGAATCCTTTATTTATTCAATAAAATTTTAAAAAGTTAATAAATAATTTTATTACCAAAATGGAATATCTTGTATTGAAGTACTAATAAAATAGGGATATCAGTCAAGAAGAGGAAGTTTTCTGACGAAAATAATTAATAATCTACAATAATAATTATCTTAAACTTTGATAGGAAAATAGCTATGATAACCCTACCTTAATCTACCATAAGACGTGTCAATTATATTAATCGAAATAAACTTTATTAGAACAATAATAACACTATTATCAAAACAACATAATTTAGGCTTGGCATCTACTTAGATAATTGGAAGACCTAGCTAGGTATTAAATTTAATTTCAGATTCTAATTATGGTGTAATAATAATGCACCGTTGATCACATAATTGCTAGCTAAAAATAAACGATTTTATTACACTATGCTACTGTATTTGTAGTCTATATTTAAAAACTTACACTGACAAAAAATAAAAATACGATACTAAACTTTTTTATGTAAAGGAGAATATAAAGTAGTACTAGTACTATAATAAATGAAAAAATCGCATGGAATATAAACTACTCCATATAAGATGTCAGATTGTTTAAAATGTTGGTTGTTACCGCAGCATTTGTTGACACATCTTCCCCAAATTAAATACTCCTACTATATAAATCAATAAACAAACCGTCGACATTGTTGACCCATTTTTTATAAATTTAAAATTAATTTGGTAGGAGAGTGATGAATTGCTAACTCATTATTTAATTGTTAATTACAACTAATTTAAGGTCATATCATTTTAAAAAACGTGTGGTCTATAATTTGCCACGTGTAATTTTCGTTTTTAATAATTAAATCGAATTTTTTTTAAAAAAAACGCTAAATTAGGATTTTGAATGAAAATGTCAATATAGTGTTTCGAAAATATCAACACAATGCTTTGAGAATGTCAACACAAATTTAGGATTGACATTGTATATGCTTTATATTGACATATTATCTTAGCTATATTGACATTAGCCTGTGTACGAAAAATACAAAAATTCTAGATTTTTTTTTCAAATTTTGACGTCGGAACATATGCATGTAGTATATCGTTGGAATCCTTATAAAATTATCTTTAATTTGATATATGTTATATGAATTTAAAGTTTTGGGATTTCTTTTAAAAGTTAGTTATAACTAACTTGACATTAATACCCCTATTGATATTTTTTGGAATTAATCCTATGGCCTTATTGACGTTTTTTGTTGATAGTATTGATATTTCGTGGTTGATGATCTATGCCTTTAATTTGAATATCTAATGATTATTATTGAGTTATAGTTAGCAATCAAGCATTGAGTTAGCAATATAACACTCCCCTAATTTGATAAATTGTGTTAAATAAAAAGCAATAATGTTATTTTCCAATAAATTAGTATACATTTATTATTTTCCATGAAAAATAAATAGAGTAGTTAAAATATTATCGATAATTCATAATGATAAAAAAGTTCAACCATATAACCTATTGTTTTAGGATAATGTAACTTCTTTACAAGTACTTCTATTAATTTACAACATATTTTAACATCTAGATGTCTTTTTTTTATTAATGCCTTTTTCATTTCATGGACCACTAAATAATCGGCCTTCATTTTTTTACTATGAAATTAGAAGAAAACATCATAATCCTAAAATTTAAGTGGGGCTCCAGCCGCCCTACGCTCACGTGATTATTGTTCCCTCGGCCCAATTTATTTGGGCTTTTTTCTTTTAGGGCCCACTTTCTAAATTATTATTTAATCAATGTACATACCTCCATCCATTTTATAAAAATAGACACTTTCAAAATATAAGGAATTTTAACAGTACACAATAAGGTAAGAAAGGATAAAAAAATTTGATTGAAGGAAGAATAAAATTCATCTCATTAGAGATTTTTTTGAAACATAATTAACTATTTTAAGGGATCTATAAAAATGACAAAAATGTTCTATTTTTATTAGACGAAGAGAAATAGAGAATATATAACTATTTAAGTAGTACAAAACTATGAATGCCAATGTGAAAGAACTATTTTGAGATTTTTTCATTTGCATGTGCAAATGATGAGATTTTGACAATTATTTGAATAGTTGCATCATTTGTCGAATACGTTGCGATGCGTATGATATTACAATTTTTTTTTTTATGTTTGTCGATGTGATATTACAAATTATTTAAGATGAAGATATTTTAATATATTCTTTGATTTTCTAACATGCGAACCCGTGATGTAATAATTACTTTTACCCCAGAAGACATTTTGATAGAAAGAACAATAATATTCTTGATATAAATATAGGAAGTTGATTAATAAAAGAAACGTTTGATTATATAAAAAATACACATTGGTATTTGTTTAATGAATCATTCTCAAGAAAATTATACTCGTATGTTTCTTTTTGGTAAATAAAAATGGTCAAGTCTGAAAGAGAGGCGAGCCAGAAACTGCAGAACACGATACAGAGATCAAAGAGAAATAAAAACGGACAACTATGTAGCTAGAACAAAACCAAGGAAGACAGCTCAACAACAACCTACAAAAGCGAACACACAATCAATAAAGTACAAAAACATATAACTCACTCGAAAATAAAGCTGCCAAACCTGAAAACCATTCTCTAGTTATTTCGAACTATAGGTTTTATCATTTTTCTTTCGGGTAATGATAAACAACCAAATTTTGTACAACCAAAATAAGGTAATATTAATATTTGATGTATTAATTATATATTAAAATCATAAATATGGTAAGTGGATAAGTTAAAAAGACTTATTAGCATTTAACCTCATTTTTATTTTTATATTTGAATTTTCTTTCTATTATTTTTAAATTTTGAAATAAAGTATGCACTAAATAAAATTAATGGTTCCAAAAAATTAAAAAAAATATACATAAATCATAAATATACGACCATAATATTTTACACTTTTCATGTACTATATATGCATCCATATATTTTAATAAAATGCATAAATAAACTTATTTTTATATAAATAAACTAGTTTTTGATTGTATAAAATTTGGTCACATAAATTTGTTGTTTTCTATTTTATCTGTATTAAAATATTTACTGTTCACTGTCACGCCTTACGTCTATTATTAACGAATGGAGTATATAAAAAAGATATTTGTGGTGATATGTCTCCACCCTTTATCGAGCTGTCAGGACCCTATAAGTGTAGAGTTTGAGATGAATAACAAGTTTACAACACCATGGAAGTTGATGAGCCATGTCCCACACATCCAATACTAAGACAGCTTCAATCTAGTTTTTGCCTCCGATAATGACCCAACACTAAGCCACGGAGTTAATACACCAAACTTGGGCCCCACCTCACTTGTGGGGTCCAATTTTATAACGAGATTTATATGCTCTCGTAAATATTTCATTCGTATTACAATTTACAAAAGATATCCCACTTTTTAATATGCCTAAACAAAGAGTAAATAATCATCTATGCATTCAGTTACATTACTATAGTTAATTTTCTCTTTCTTCACTAATACATTTGTTGAACTTTTATCTATCTACTTAATGTACGAAATAAAAGATTAAAAAATCTCCTGTCATCCTCCAACCTTGACAACCTCTCCAGGACTAAGGGACTACTATGCTAGGCGCAGGGTTGTTAATACACCAAGTCGCCTGCGAGCTATTTTAGGCTTAAGTCGGAAAAGGTTCATTCGAACTTGTACAACTTGCTAGCTAAACGAACAAAGCTTGAACTACTCCCTCCGTCCCAACTAAGATGACACATTTTTTAGCCGGCACGAGATTTTAGGAGTTACTCCCTCCGTCCCAAGGAAGATGACCCCTTTCTTGGGCGGCACGGGATTTTATGCAAATTTATTTTGTGTGTTGAGAGGAGAGAGTAAAGTAAGAGAGAGGGAATAAAGTAGAGATAAAGGTATTTCCATTTTAAGTAATGAGTCATCTTAGTTGAGACAAACTAAAAAGGAAAGTGGGTCATCTTCAATGGGACGGAGGGAGTATTAGTTAATGTATTTAATAAGAGAGAGAAAAGATGGATGTAATTATTATACTAATAAAGAGAGAAAAAAAGATGAATATTTAAAAAGAAGTAAGAAAAAATGGTTGAGTGTATTAATTATAGAGAGAAAGTTATCAAAAAAGGAAATGTGTCATCTTAATTGAGACAAATTTAAAAGGAAAACGTGACATTTTAAGTGGGACGAAGGAAATAGTAGTATTCGGCATGTCAGCTCTTGAAGAAGCTAAGCTCCTCAAGTGATTTGACTTAATAGTAGTATGAAATTATTAGCCAACTACAATTATATTTTTCTACAATTACGAATAATTGTATTATATATCCGACTAATTTATTCATCTTAAACAATGAATATGTTGTATCATTGTGGATAAATAACTTAATAACATAATACTCCTATATTTTAACAAGAAAATCATCTTAATTTAAAACATATCTCTAAATTCCAAAAGTGCTTTTCGACTTAATTATGCTCGTGAGTCTTGACTCTTGACATACCCAATATTATACTATAAGCCAAGTTAGAACATAATAGTATTCGACTCACCGTATATTTTAGCACACAATCAAACATGAATACACTTTGAAGGAAGGAATTATAGTTGTAGGTCACTCTCAATTTTAAGACAATGAAAATAACAATGTTTGATATGTTCAAAGTTAATAAAGTATTTAGGTGATAAGATAAAATTGAATATTTTGATGCGAGACAAGTTATAGGGGTATCGGGCCCAATGCCCCATTGGTCCTTTCATTCAATTATATTAATAAATTGATTTAACAGTGATGTGAAATTTCATGTCTTCTGCCCAATCAGTTGTGCCCCCCAAATTATCTGTCATTACACAGCCTGGAATACAATGCGCCCCATTTAACATCGTTGTATGTGTGTTTCGCCTGTCCGTTAAATTAGTCCCGCTTAAAGCGAAAACGTTTACTTTTCAGCACAAGATGTTTCGTGAATTGAAGATAATAATGAAGAAACACGATGAAGCATAGATTATTCATGAGAGTATTTTCAATTTATGAATCATATCCCTTTAAGTGAGACGTTCCCAAAAAATATACTCTCTCTGTTCCATAGTAATAGAGGTAAAACTTTTTGACACGGAGATTAAGAAAAATTGTGTTAGGTGAGTTAAGTAAATAGAGAATAAAGTGGAAAATAAAAAAGGTAGAGAGATGAAGATAGAAAAAAGTAAGAGAGAGTAAAGTAGGTGTGGAAAAATGTGTTGACTTTTACTAAAAAGGGAAATGACTCTATTACTATGGTACGGACGAAAATAGAAAAACGCCCCTATTACTATGGAACGGAGGGAGTAGTCATCTTCAGTGGAACAAATGAAATATAATGCCACCTCCATCCACAAAAAATAGATAAAATTATAGATGGCACCAGTTATAATGCATAATTGATAAAGTAAGAAAGAGTTGAAAAAAAAAAGTGGTAGAAGTAATATTAGTGAATAGTGATGTCCATATTAATAGTGTTAGTAGTGTTTAAAATTTTATGTTTAAAATTAGTCTAATTTTGGTGAACAACCTAAAATAGTAAAACTAGTACTCCCTCAAATCTATGAAAATAGTCTTATTTTTTGCAATTTTGGAATGTCTACAAAAAATAGTCTTATTTCTAAATAAAGTAAAATGTCTCTCACGTTTTACTTACTTTTTCTCCTCATCTCTCTTACTTTACCTAGTTTTTTCTCGTTCTCTCTTACTTTATTTATTTCTTATTAAAACCCGTGCTATCCATAGACGAGATATTTTTTTTTGGACAATGAGAGTATAATACTTGTAGAGGGTAGTAGTAGTTGAAGATTGAACAATTTGGTTGGACTGCTATCTAGTTTATCACTTATTACTACTCCTTTGCCATTAGGAGTCCCATTTCTTGGCGGCACGAGTTTTAAGACATATTAAAAAAAGTAAGTGGAAAAAAATTAGTGGAATATAGGTCCCACTTGTATATTTTAGTTTTAAATGAAATGTGAGTGGAATAAGTTAATAGAATGTGGGACCTTAATACCATATATGCTAAAAGTGAATCGGACTCCTATTTGTGGACGGAGGGAGTAATATCTAGTGTATTGTCTACATCTTTTTGAAGGCATTAGCTTTTTGTGCGAACGAATCAACAACATAAAGGTTAGTAAAGATACAAGTGCAATTTCCAATATTGAGAGATCTTTCTTCATTCCATTTAATATCTCGAATGCTACACCTAGTGAAATACCTTCCCCAACGTCGGACTTACACCAAAGTCAAAATGAACAAATCCTTAAAACAAAATACTAGTAGTACAAATTAGCCATCCTATTCAACAATTATAATCAAGGTACATTATGCAGACAAACACCAAAAAAAGAAAAATTCAATCAAATTACAATGCATGTGAAGAAAGAAGGCTCAAATGATCACAACTTAAAAACATATGTCATGACCAACAAATTTACTAGCCATTGAGCAGATCAGACATCAGCTCTTGTCCTAATCTATGGGTAGAGAGAGAGAGAGAGAGAGAGAGGCTAACCATGTTATATTAAATTGAGAGACTCGGTTGCAAATGGCGTTGTCTCACTCTCGACCAAGGCACACCATCATCATCAGGAAGAAGCCACACGCTGGCTTACACAAGTTCAATATATGGTCGACCAAGCCACAATATCCTCATCGTCAGCAAATACAGCGCTTACAACCGACAATGCAAGCCTGTATATTACCATTCAACCATCATAAATCAAGAATTATTGAGCTGGATAAGAACGGCCTCTACTATTTTAAGAAAACCAGAAGTTTTAAGTAAATAAAACATAATTAAAGAACAAAACCATTTGACCATGTAGAAGATGCAAAACCTAGAAAATATGCAATTTTTTTATTACATCAACTTCGAAAATCTAATTCTTTGTCATTGGAGTGGAGGAAAAGAAAATGTCCCCATAGCAATAGTTCTACATCCAAACAACACACATTTGATGAGAATGACCACTAAAAAAATTATGCATTCATTCACCAGAAACAGAGAATTTGGAGGGTAAGTATTTTAGCTAACCTTGTAATGACTAGACCAAAGAAGATGACGTAAAACCCCAGCTTTATAAGACGAGCCTTTTTCTCAGTACTGACTACTTTGAAGACTTCAGTGACATCGACAAGATGTTTGTTTGATAGATACCTGAAATTTAAATTCGAGAGACATTAGACAGAAACAGGACGAGCAATCTGGTGAAAATGTAATGATGTTGCGGATGCACAAATTTAACCAAGCATGTTCACACGATGACACGTGATGATCCTAGCCAGGCTCAGTCTCTCCTGGCCTAATCCGTTTCCAAGGGCAGGATAGGGCATGGCTAGATATTACAGTTCAGATAAGAAATATAGATGCAAAAAATAAGCATTTTGCTTGGTCCATATATAAATAGTAGCCAAAGTTTAAAAACATATAAATCCTAGCGAAAATATATAATTTCTTACCAAAATGCCCATAGTAATTAAAAATATGAAAGTAATTTAAGTTGAAGGCTCATGCGAAATTGTTCAATTCGCATGATTGCGTGAACCTCTAATTTTCCCATGAACATAGTTTTTTTACAATTCATTAAAGGTAACGTAGTCGATTTACATAAAAAAGTGGCTATAATTTGTATAAACATTTTTAACTTTGGCAACTATTTATGTCGACCAAACAAAATGGCTATTTTTCAACATTGCCACTAAGGAAACATATGTGACATTGATATAACTCTAAACCATGTAATGCATAATGATACAATTTTTATAAATACGATGTATTAATGAAAATAAATAATGATAACATAATAGGAGTAGTATCATATACTAATAAAAGTTCGCACAAAAGGTATAGCAAATATGGTTGCAAAACATGTTTGAAGCATATATTTGCAATATGAATTTAGATATAAATGGTGTATTGAATATAAATAGTTATAATTGTATGAGTAAATTACACTATCTGCTGTGTAAAATAATTGTGCGGTGAAAACTTACTGCTTGAGATTATAGTATGCAGTGGGAAGCGAGAGCAGGAACATGATCCAATGCCCCGTCATGAGAAAGAGAATGCACAGTGCGCCATGCAACAAATACTCGGGCACAATCACATAGTTGATACGAGACGATAATTCGTAGGGATTCAAAAAGTCTGCCTCCAAATCCGAGAACCCTAAGAACTACAGAAAACAAACGAGCTTTTGAGATCCATGTAGATGTTGGGTCGTGGCTGAGATACTTATACGAACAAATGTGAGGATTAAATGCTGGTATTAGATTAAGAAATAGGTAGACAGACGAGAGTGAAACGTTAGGACACAGGCAAGAAACATCTATACCAAGCAAAGAGCTTAGGCGCTTAAACAAACTTGTAATATACGATCAAGAAATCGCATAACATCATAGACTGCGAGATAAGTTATGAACTAAAACAAGAGGATGATGCATGAAGTCGAGGCAGGTAAGCAAAGAGGAGTTGGCTGTAAAAAAAAACGATTCATTGCAGAAACCAACAAAGAACATTGAAACAGTTAGTGTTTGACGTTCCTAGATTTGAAGCCAAGTTCTCTATCCGCATAGAAACTTATGCATCCACAAATGCAGCCGACATGCAAAATTTAAAACAATCTTTAAAGTAGACATGGAAACTGTCTACAAATTCACAGAAGGAACAAATTTTTAACTTATACTCTGAAAATTCTGGCCAAATACAGACAACTATGAAGGAAAAATAAATCCTCAGCCAATTCATCAAATCAACCATTGGTCATATTCTCTAATTTGCTACAATTAGTGTATGAACCTAACTAACACAGAAAGTGGCCCTATGGAGTTTGGTTGCTATACTTCATAAGGACCAAGGAGCAATGCTCAATGCAGAAACTTTGATCCAAACTACACTAATATTCTTGTCATAACGAAGCTTTCAAACACCTATTTTCAGTCATAAACACTGGCCAAGATTTTCTCTTTTACAGAGCCATTAACTTTTCGAATAAGGAAGACACAAGAAATTAAAAAAAGAGAGAGAGATGGATTCTAATTAGCATATAAGCAAGAACCCTAGAAATAATTAACACCTTTATTCTCACAGCAATTAAACATATACTTAAATCAAGTGGGCTTTTCATATCTAGAGACATCATGATTTTTCTACCTCATAGCTATCAAAAATTGCAGTGTTCTAACTAGCTCACAAATTTAATTAACCAAGCTGCAAATTTAATCCAAACTTCACATAAAAAGAAATTGCACAAGACAAGAAATACATACACTAGACTAACCCAAAATTTTTCTCATTGACATAGCAATTAGCTTTTCAACTGGAATATAAACAAAACAAAATCTTTATGCTAATAGTAACTAAACAGAAGCTCAAATGTGCAATCTGAACACAAAATTTGTCTCTAATCCTCACAGCTACAAAAAGATTTCAATTTTTTTTTACTTGGAACTGAGTATTATCACAAAAACCAAAAGGGGCGATGATAAATCGCAATTAAGGAACTGTAAAATTGGGGGAAAAGGACAGAAAATACCTCGTAAAAATTTAATCCCAATAGAGTTAGGTTCATGCATGAGAAAATTAACCAGAGAAATGGTAACCAATCCATGATTTTGCAAGGAATTAACACTGAAATTTACTGCCCCCGTTGCAAGTTCTTTCTTGGATCCTATTTCCCTGACGAGCGATTGAGGGTTAAGAAGAAGAAAAAATGATGATTGTCTCACACTAATTCTACTCTGAGAACGTGGGTTTACTTTTTGAATATACTCCATATGATTAAGCCAAATTCGTAGTATAATTTTTGTTATTCGCTATTTTATAAAATCGTTCCCTTTAAAAAAAGTGAAATGCGTATATTTTTACACAAAACATAATTTTTAGGAACAACTAAAAAGAGGAAAATACTAGTCCTCCCTCCGTTTCTTAATAGTCGAGTCATTTTACCATTTCAGAAAGTTTCTTCATAGGTGAGTCGTTTCCTTATATGGTAGTAACTTTTTTCTCTCTCTTACTTTACTCTCTCTTACTTTATTCTTTTTACTTTATTCACTTTATATTTTATTCTCTCTGCCTTTTCCTTTCTCCTACTTTTTTATCTATTTATTTAACACACCCAGCATTTATTTCTAAAACTCCGTGCCGAAAAGTTCTGCCTCAAATGAGGGAGTACTAATTTATTAGCCGTAAAAATTAGTTAGGCTATTTTTATTGCGACCGGTCCAAACAAAATACGACGTCGTTTACGGAGCTTCAAAGCTTGAGAAACCGAAGTTTGCTTGAAGCTTCTATTTTCATTTCAACAACAATTCAGAAAGATTCAATGGTAATTCTTTACTTACATGGCTATTTTATTCTTTACTTTTATTCTGTAGTTGCTTCATTTTAGCTAATGCTTCCAGCTGAGTTTTATTCTTACTTTTCTGCTTCAAATTGATGTCTTTTATTCGTATATTCAGCTAATTTTGTTTTTTATATTTGCACAATAGAAACCTTGGAAGTCATGTAGGTAATTCTATTCAATTCAGTTTATTTTGATTTATTTGTGGCATGCTTAATTTGATCAATGTTTTTTATGCCTGAGAATTAATTTTCTATCTCTATAATTAATGTGTTCTTCCATCTGTTTCTGTCTGCGACCTTGTGTTGTGTGTGAAAGTTTATAAGTTTTGGCTTTTTACATAAATCTGGTAAAAGCATCCTCTTTGTTTCTCTGTTTTTGGTATTCAATTTTGATCAATTTAGGGCTGCATCTGTGATTCTGTATGGTTCTATTAATATATATATAATCTGACTATGGCGATACGAATTTAAGCCCTAAATTTTAGTGTTTTCGAATGGTTTGTTTGTGTAAATGGAGATTTGATTATAGATTTTATGTACTATTAGTGGTGTTTGATCTTTTTCACTTGCATTATTGCTCTAAATCAAGATGGCTGTTTTCACTCCCATCACAACATGCACCAAGAGCATTGTATGCTTAGTTGGGAACGTGCAAAGACACACGATTGTCCGTGTTTCTGATGCGTTCCAGCACCCGTCGTGCTGTTGCTCCACCCTCAGCAAACACGCGGGACTAAATCATTTAACCAGCAATACAAAGTCTAGTAGCTCTTTAGGATGTCATTCACTGACATTTAAAGGCCCTGTTGGTCGTCGGGATACCCGTGTCAACATTTCAGCTGGTTACGGGGATTTGAATTTGAGGCTTTTGATGCTCAAACGAGGCCAGGGCTCAAGTGTTAAATGTAAAGTAGGGCCTTTTTCTTTGAGGCAACGCAGTGTGTCAGCCGGCCTTTTTATTGGACTAATGGTCTGTTTTTCGACTGCTCAACCTTCATATGCTGAGTCACATGAGGGGAATGAGATGAGGCGAGATTCTTGTGCCGGGGATTCAAATAGCAAGAACGTCCTGGCAGACTACACTGTGATTGGTTAGTAGCATCATGTCATTTTCTTTTAATTAGATGTTATTTACAGAACTCCTCGACTGCACAGGTATACCTGGAGACGGGAGATGCTTGTTCCGTTCTGTTGCTCATGGAGCTTGTATCCGACTGGGAAATCCAGCACCAAACGAGAACGCGCAAAGAGAACTAGCTGATGAGTTAAGGGCTCGAGTAAGTTGCATCTTTGGCTTTAACTTGAGTTTAAACTGTGAGGGTATTCATACATATGTAAAATACAGAATCGACATGTGCCGAATTAGCTTTTGGCATAAGATGTGTATAACAATAGGCTGATATTGATGTTGCATTTTGTACTTGTACATTACATTAAGACTTCAACGAAATTTGAGGGGATCGAACTAAACATTTCAAATCCTTCCCGATTTCTTCATAATTTTCAAGATTAGTCCCTTCACAACGAATCTACATGGTTTGTTAGGTGGCGGATGAGTTTATCAAGAGAAGAGAAGAAACAGAATGGTTAGTCTTCCCTCTTTTATCGTCTATGAATAATGTAATGATGCCAAGACGATGTCATGAACAACAACTATCAGATAAACAACAACTTGAGTTTTTAAACGTGCTCTTTTTTCGTCCATCAATATTCTTATTTTGCTCTACTTTTTCCTTTCTTTTAGATCCTGCATTTTAATAGTATATTGTTTGCTACAACCTTTCAGGTTCATAGAAGGTGATTTTGATAAATACGTTTCACAAATAAGGAAGCCTCATTCTTGGGGAGGCGAACCTGAATTATTAATGGCATCTCATGTCCTACAGTAAGTGTACCTCTCGAGCAATTAGCAGCGTTTATTTTATGCATTCACGCAAGTATAAATTTGCCCTTCCCTGGTGGGGTGGTTTCATCTTGAGCCGTTTCTGTTGATAAAAAATGCTCAATAAATCGAATGTTGTGTTAGTCGAGATGTAAATGTGATATGAGAACTAATGGACACGTAAATCCCAGGATGCCAATCACTGTATACATGCGCGATGAAGATTCTGGCGGCTTGATATCTATAGCCGAGTATGGGCAAGAATATGGAAAAGATGATCCCATTAGAGTTCTTTACCATGGATATGGTCACTATGATGCTCTGCACCTTCCTGCTAAGAGAGGGGCAAGGCCTCGACTCTGAGACTCTTGCTCGAACGTGGTAGATGGCCTTTTTTTGACCGGAACTTATTAAGGGTTGATGCCTCTATAACGTCTTGGCTCATATATGAGTTTCATGTACACTAACATTACTTATCTTTAGGGATAATGGCCTCAAATTTGACAAAATTACTTAAAAAAATAAATATTCTTTACTATTAGTCTATTACTGAACCTTCAGTTTCATTTGTTTTTTTAATAAGTTGGATTCCAGCCCAATTTAATTTGAATTAGTTTAAAGACTGCAGTATCAGCATTAAATTTGGCCAGTATTCAGTCTTTAAAGAAACTGTAAAAGATGCTAGCACTTTGATCTCGATGATTGGCATCCATCCTTCGAGTGCACACATCTCAACATGCACACCAGTTTATGGTGATGTGCACGTTGTCTATGTGTGACTGGCGAGGCATACGCTCGATGTATGCTGACGTGCTCGTCATATCTCAACCATGGTAGCATTTTGTATGAAAGATGCATTTTGAAGCGTCTCTTTTGCATATTCTCTTGTAAAAAAAAGTCTTCTTTCCTATGTTTGAGATGTAGCAATAAAAAGGTTATTTAGTGTTTATGTTCCACTATGAAGGCAGAATTGGGATTTCGTTTTGTTGTTTGATCTATTGCTTTGAGCTGGGCAGAAATTTGAATCTTTGGCTTATGGATTTGCCAAAACACCTATGTTAGTGGATTTTGATTCTGACTGAGAGGATATTGAACATGTGAGTTTGGCTACCATGATTCGATGACTTCCTGATTACACTTAGGCGTCCTCACTCCCCGGAAAACAGCAATTCATTTCACTCTCCGGCAACAATCTCGAGGGCTACGTTCCATCAGAAATCAGCCTGCTTGTGTTTCTTGCTGAACAATTTCAGTGGACCTCTACCAATCCCCAACGCCTTTTCATATCGAACATTTCAATGGGGGCACCGGTGAGGGGCTATTGCGAAGGTGAAGCATCACCAAACATTGTGAGTGATGAGCATTTGAATTTGTTGTGGGTGTAAGCTTGCACAATGCATTGCATGGTCATAACTCATAATCACTCTCTCTTTGCTTCATTTCAAATCCTGAAGATTGATTTTGATTATGAGAATTCTTGGACCAGATTGTGATGTTTACAATTTGTATTTTACATATATAATCTAGCAAGATCTAACATTGCTTCTTGAAATATGGAATAAGTTTAGAGTTCATTGTAGAATTCGATATGCATAATGCGTGAATTAGAGACGTCTCCAAAGTCCTCATGTCGATGCACGATTTCGGGTTGAGGGTCGGATTGGGCCGTGTTTATAGTTCGAACATGAGTATATGTGGATAATGTATTTTGCTAGATGTAGCCTTGTATGTTGTAAACAATAAAATTTCTGGGCTATTATGATCCTAAAAATTTCAAAAATGCCCTTGTAATACTACATTTTTTTAATGAGTTTTTTTAAGGAATTGTAAACAATGTTGTAGGATTAACCGAAAGCTAGATATGTTTTTTGCTTGTACATCTCTTCTTGTTTTTCACTGATGAAAACATGCCAACAAATATATTCAATGATTTCATCTAAAAAATGATCACATATATAATTTTAAAAATATCCATTTAATACAAAGGGCAAACTAGTAATCTCCGCCAAAAACCGTTTATTGGGCCCCGCAGTTGCCGTTGGTTCATTTCCTGCTCAGCTAGCTCACAAAAAATTCCCATTTTCCCACACAAAAATGCGATTCATCGATTGAAATCTCTCACGAACCCTAATCCCAAATATTTGATCAACTCCTTTTCGCTCAAAACTCACTCCAGCTGGCCGGATAATGATTTAATTTTCGTGGTTCCGGATAAAAACGATTGAATTTTCTGTCTTATGATGATCCTTTGGAAGGGGAGATTATTGTTGATTTTCGTTGATTGTAGTCGAATTTCGAAGTTTACACGGTGAAAAAATCTTGATGTTTGGATGATCTAATCGGAGGAAAGGATCGCGAGGGTGTGGCAATGTCAAATTTTGGAGGGGATTTTAATCAGAAGATTGATTATGTGTTCAAGGTCGTGTTGATTGGGGATTCCGCCGTAGGAAAATCGCAGTTGTTGTCTAGGTTTGCCAGGAATGAATTCAGCTTGGAATCGAAGGCCACAATTGGGGTTGAATTCCAGACAAAGACGCTCCTCATCGATCAAAAAACTGTCAAGGCACAGATTTGGGATACTGCAGGTCAAGAGAGGTTAAATCTTGGCCTAATTTCCAATTAATATTGAAGTAGATCTTGATTTTACATTGTTTTCCCACTGTTATTAGTTGTTTTATGTGATAACTGACTTTTAGCTGATTTTTGAATGTGGATTTTTGGATATGCTAACTGTTAATGGAGAGAGAGAGAGACTTATTTGCGTGTGATTTTGTGATAGATTGGGTTTCTAGGTTTTATTATGCAATGTGTGAAAGTTGAATTTTTCAATTGAAGGATTTAGTGTTCTCCTCTATACTTGGAATGTAGTAGTAATTTATTGGATGAATGAGTGCTAAATTCTTGCATATACACTTAGAAGCTGAACAAAAAAGCAGAACCATTTAAATGAGCAAATCCATCTCACTAGTTCATCTATGCTACTTGATATGATACTGTTGGACCTTAATTAGTCTCTGCAACGATGATCCCAGGTATCGAGCAGTGACAAGCGCGTATTACAGAGGTGCGGTTGGTGCAATGCTGGTTTACGACATAGCAAAACGCCAATCCTTTGATCACATGGCCAGATGGCTGGAGGAGCTAAGAGGGCATGCTGACAAGAACATCGTGATAATGCTGATCGGGAACAAGTCCGATTTGGCGACTCTCCGAGCAGTCCCCACAGAGGACGCTCAAGAGTTTGCTGAGAGGGAGAATCTGTACTTCATGGAGACGTCAGCTCTTGAAGCAACGAACGTGGAGGGTGCATTCATGACCATTCTCACGGAGATATACCGGATCGTGAGCAAGAAGGCTCTGGCTGCGAATGGTGAGTATTCAAAGTCTTCGTCTTTGAAGGGCACTGCCATCATGGTTAATGGTCAAGGAGATAACAAATCTAAGTCTGGTTGCTGCACATGACCTGAGTGTTTTTTTCTTGATACATTGCTGTGTACACACCTTTTTTGGTTTAGATTAGTCTTCTTTTTTGTGGTTGAAATGACAGAACTGGTGTTGCATAACTGAGCAAAGCTTTCAAGATATTGTAAAGCAGCAAAGTACTTGGCTTTTGCATTTTGATGTACATGTAGAATTTTGGCATTTTCCCAGTTAAAGAAGCTTGCAGTTTTCTTATCTTTGCTGATAAGAGAGAGGAAGAGAGACCATACATTCATTCCATGATTTTAAATCTAACCGATCATTTTTATTCTCTTTATTGTATTTTCTCAATTGAAATATTGTTTAATGGGATAATTTCCTAATTTCTGTTACCTAAGCTATATCTTATAGCATTCAAAGGAGAACATAGTAGAACATGATAAAGAAGTGATGGAATTAGAAGAATAACCTCTTGAATAGAGATGACAATTAGTTACAACAGTAGTATGTATTGGTTGTTAAATACTCCCTCCGTCCCCTATTAAGAGTCACACTTTTCCATTTCGGTTCGTCCCCAATTAAGAGTCACACTTTATTTTTAGCATAAATGGTAAGTAGGTCCCACATTCCACTAACTCAATTCACTCACATTTTATTATAAAACCAATATAAAAAAATAGGTCCCACATTCCACTAACTTTTTCAAATAAACTTTTCTTTACATTTCTTAAAACCCATGCCCGGTCAAAGTGTGACTCCTAATGGGGGACGGAGGGAGTACTTTGAGAGAGATATGAAAGAATAATCTTGAACATAAATTATGCAATGCCATTTTTTGTTAAACTATGAAGAAGAAAAATATTAGAAAATGTTCCTAATCAAAATGGAAGGCATTTGAAATTTTGTATGACTTTTTACACGCTATCAAAATTTTAAAAAATTGAAAATAAGTACTATATGCTAACAAAGTTTTACTCATGGCCATACTTTATTTACTTGTTTAGACATTTTGTGAAATCAAAGAATAATTTTTAGCATACTAATTGATTATGACCATAATTTAAATTTTCATAGCATATTAGTATGTGATTATGACCATAATTAATATGCATAGAACAAAAAAATCTTCCACCTTTAATTTTTTGATATGCTACTGAAATTTTTTATGCATATAAAATTATTTTTCATTGCATATAAAATGGAACTTTTCTTGCCTTTAATATTTTATTTTTTGAAATTTTCTATAATTGTTTTTATATAGTATAAAAAAGTTAAACCTTTAATTAATTAATTAGTATGATAACAAAATTTTAATTATGGCTAAAAAACTGAGGCAATTTCTATATTTTAGGTGTATATAGTTTCTATATTATGTGTCACAATATCAAAATATTATTAGTTGGATATATACCATAACACTAATTCATAATTAACTTGGTAGGTTGAGATTAGGAAATTTTTTCTCAATAATGAATGAAGGGAATATTGATAAAACTTCGTCTTTGGGGGTATACTGTATAGTCCATGCATTTGATTAAGTATTGTCTTTAGTTCCCAACAATTTTTTTACTACACTTAAACAAAAAAATCTATGAAAGGAATTTTTTAATGTAATTAAGAATGCTAATTTGTATTTTTAAATATACCATCAATACTTTAAAAAGTCTTTTTATTGTTCATGTGCTTAACTAAATTGGATCCAAATGGATGGTTCCTAGAATAAACAAAAGATTTAGTTAATGTGTTCTTAATGTTTTTAATTTAGAAACGTTTTTTTTATCCTAAATTATTGTTATTTTTTAAAACTTTTCGATGCGAGTAATTGCATCCAAATTTTTGTGTCCTTAAATGATAAGTTTTATGTAGTACTACCACGATAATTAGAGTCTTTAGTTTATGTTATTGATGGTTTAAAACATTTTTATTAGTACTACAATAATATTAGTACTAGTCCAGTCGACGATATTAATTTTGCCTAAAATAACTTTAAACTAGTCAATTTTGTCAAAGTCTTAACCTTTTAACCTTTTAATCTAACAAGTCTTAACCTTTTAATCTACTAACAAATTTGCATTATTCTAGTACCAATGTACCATTATAAATGTGTCACGCGTAACACAATTAGTGTAGATTAATTTAGTAATAAATCCTATAGTTTTTTTCAATGAAATTATCTCTACAATAAATTTGATGGGTAAAATGGTAATTACAGAAATTTGAACGGAAAAATCTGACCATCATCACCGCGCCTTCCATTTCTGCTTAAACTCAATTGTATAAATAGCGGCTTCACTTGCATTTCTGAAAATCGCCATTTCACCTTCTTTCTCTGAAGCTCCTTCTTCAATCTGAACTCACTAATTCACAAATTCCCACACTTACAAGAGGGGATAAATTGTCTTTTTAGCCACTCACTTCTGATCTGAAATCACCTCGATTTCACCATAAGGAAGTAATCGGATCAATCACAGAGTTTTTGAAGGTACTGAGATTTTAATTTTTTTTCTTTCTAATTTTTAGGGTTTTACGAGTTCAATTTCATGCTGAGAAATCAGAGTTCCCAGGTGTGTTAAGATATGATGAAATCAATCTATGTTTTGTGTAACTAGTAGCACAGATGACTAGATTCATAGTGATCATATTTACCTCATTGTAATTGGGGAAATCGTTTGAGTTTTACTGAAAAGTTTGCTTTAATCTTCATTGCGGGTTTGATTTGAAACTGTGGGGGATGTACTTATATTTCTGAATTTGATTTGAGTATATGTATTAGAACTTAGATGGGTGAATTTCCATTTTTATGACTCAATTTATCGTGATATGGTTGCATCTAACTATACCTAATCGACATTATGCTGAAGATATTTGACAAAATGCCTGAATCAAGAAATCGGCTATCGACCCAAGACAGCATCATAGCATCTTACAGCCAAAGGCGAGTTTCAAGAACTGGTGATAGGAGTTCGATATCTTTTGTTCTCGAAGATGATAATGAGGAAGGGCTGAATGCAAGGACTCCATTCCGGTGGAGAGATACAACGTTGGTCAGTAATCCTGGATCAGCTGGAGGTCCTCTTGGGACCTCGGGAATTAGGCATCAAAGCCGTGGGGGTAGTTTTGGGACTCCGAAAATCAGGCTGGAAGGGAAGGAGAACTTGTCACCTGTGGTGGGGAGTGGCCGTGGCAGCCGAGGCACAGGCGGAAGTCCATTGCCTGCTTGGTATCCCAGAAGGCCTCTCAATGACATCACCGCTGTAGTGAGGGTAAAATGCTCAATTCTCTTGGAAATCTATTTCCATTTTGCACTCTTTTTGATGTTGATTGAATTGCTTCTGGTTTGATTGTAAATGTGGTTTCAAATTCTGGATTACATGTGACTTAAATTCTCTTTCCTCCCTATCTAGGCAATTGAAAGAAGAAGAGAGCGAGAAAGAGAAGGTGAAGGCCCACAAGCTCATGATCAAGCAAGCATAGGCAAAGTTCCCAAGATATTGCTCGATATCACACATCAAAAGGGGGGAGGAGCAGCTTGTATGATGCAGCAGAAGAAGCTCTTGAACAGCATTGACACAGTCGAGAAGGCAGTGATGGAGGAGCTTTGGAAGATGAAGCCCTCTGCCAAGAGAGGCGAGAGGGAGAAAATGGTGCGAACTTTGAGGTCCATGCGCTGATTAGAGAAAGCTCGTTGTAGACTTGATTAAAGCTCATTAGGACTGGACTCTCAACCAAGGTTGAGATTAAAGGATTTTGAGATGGTGGCATGGCTGATCATCAACTGATGACCCAACTCAAGAGTTTTCTTTTAGGGGGCCATTTCTTGATGGCAACAAGACACAAGTATTGTTGATTTGTTTGTAGCTTTTCTCATCTACACATCACATTTCATATTCAATTCTTGATTGGAAGTGTAGTCAGGATACAGTTTGGGAGAAACATAGATTCATATTCATTGGATATGAATTTTATTCTTGAAAGAAATGTAAATAAGTAAGCTATTTTCAATTTTAGTCTAATTATTTCTTCTTCTTTTTTTACTTAGTGATTTGAATTGCATAGAGTTTGAGTTTTAATTGATTATCAACCGTGTTAATCTTGCATAAAAAGAAGTAGATGTTGTATAAATTTAAAATAATTATTGGTGAGATTCATTGATTAGGATTCTTTTTTGCTAGTAGTACTTAATTATTCTTCTTCTTTTGACTCGAAGAAGGGGATGAGCACATTTTTAAATTCCTAATTTATCGCAATACATTTTGTTATCATAGTTATCAATCTATCGACTGAGTTGATTTGTTGAAGGGAAATTGGTCTCTAAAATCATGAACTTTGCCAAAAATTTGGTATTTCCCATGAACTTTGAAATTGGTATATAATATCACAAACTTTACATTTTGTTTGGTATTTCCCACGGCATGTTTATTACTATATTTGACTAACTTACGAGGCTTTTTAATCATACTTGACACAATTAAATTTACATGGTTTTCAACGTGACTTTTTATCCTATATGTTATGAACTTAAAAAATGGTTTAAAATATTATAAAACATATCACGGTTGCTTACGTTAAATAAGATTTTGACGAAAATATCATATTTGGGTGAGTTTGGGAAATACCAAACAAAATGCAAAGTTCATGATATTATATACCAATTTCAAAGTTCATGGGAAATACCAAATTTTTGGCAAAGTTGATGATTTTAGAGACCAATTTCCCTTTGTTGAATTGCATGGAAATGGTGGGCATGATAAGATATTTTATGAACAGTTATCTAAAAATGATAAAACAAAATTAATGAGTTGAAAAGATTATGATAGAATCATCATAGATTCATAATAACTAAATAAAATTTAAAAAAAATAAAAAATTACTATAACAAAATTGATACGCATAATCAGAAAGTATATATCAATATCATTAACCCAAAATAAAAATAGAAATACCATAATAAAGTTTTACACCATGATTTGACTCGAATTAGGTGTGCAATCGGAAAGTATATATCAATATAATTAACCCAAAACAAAAATAAAAGAGTGATTTACAAAAATAGTTCTTGGACTATGCGTTTATCTCGCTAATGAACTCTGGACTTTGAAAATATCCCCAGACAACCTTGGACTAAGCGTTTATCTCGAAAATGGTCCTTTTTCACAGTTTCTGACGAAAATACCCTTTTAGGGGGTTTTGGAGGGTTTGATCAATTTGATCTTTTTACATTTTAAATCTGATATTATTTCAGTTATGTACTAAATCTGATATTATTTCAAAATTATCATTCAACTATTAATTTTGTCATCCTTCACTTTGTTTTTTTATTTCAATATTAGATTTAATTTTATAAAATTAAATTTTAAATTTTAATTTTTAAATATCAATAATTTTTTAATTATTAAAATTACTATTAAATAACAAATTAATAGTTTTAATCAATATTTGATAGTGTCTAATATTTAATCAATAAGGTATGACGACACCTTAGATTTAATCGATATTTAATAATTTTAATCATAAATAGATCATATAATACGATTTATTCCGAAATAAATATGCATCTAATGTATAGGATAATTTGACTAAAAATATTATGAAGTTGTATTTATGATTAAAACTATTAAATATTGATTAAAACTAAGGCGTCGTCGTACCATATTGATTAAATATTAGACACTATCAACTATTGATTAAAACTATTAATTTGTTATTTAATAGTAATTTTAATGATTAAATTTTTTTATTGATATTTAAAATTTTAATTTTATAAAATTAAATCTAATATTGAAATAAAGAAACAAAGTGAAGGATGCCAAAAGGGAAGAAGAATGATAATTTTGAAATAATATCAGATTTAGTACATAACTGAAATAATATCAGATTTAAAATGTAAAAAGATCAAATTGTCCAAACCCCCTAAAACCCCCCAAAAGGGTATTTTCGTCAGGAAACAGTGAAAAATGACTATTTTCAAGATAAACGCTTAGTTTAGGGTTGTCTGAGGATATTTTTAAAGTCCAGGGTTCATTGACGAGATAAACGCATAGTCCATGGACTATTTTTTTAGTTCACTCAAAATAAAAATACCATAATTAAGTATTACTCCATGATTTGACTCGAATTAGGTGTGCAATTGATTCAGCCAAATTATTAGACAAAAATTAATACAGTAGATAATTTTTTACGGATATAGTGAGGTGGCGCCGCCGGCGGACCCTTATCTAAATCCGCGGTGTCACAACACCACCTTCTCCGCCCCTGGTTTTCTCTCTCCCCCTCTCTCTCTCACACACATACACACGCGCTTCCCTTTCTTCGCCTAATCTGGTGATCGTAGGGTATAAGTTACTTGGCATTTCGAATCAAAAAGTAATCTTTTTCCCTTTAAAATCATCCCTCTCTCATCTTGTTCCAGCTTCAAGCAATACTATTGGAAATTGGAAATTGGAAATTTTAGCTCGCTAGATCTGAATTGCAATTTGTTGTGATTCGTTCTGGTACCAATTAGATTCCTTTGATGAGGGATTCTCTCTTACAGCCCAAAATTGATGGAAAAATCTAGTCTTTCTTAATTTTTTCTTGATTCTTGTGGTGTGTTTCCCCCCAAATTCATCCAAAAAAGGAGATGGTGGCTGTAAACATGGGCACCCTTTACTATGTGCTGGATCATGTGTATGGTGCATTGCTGCACAGAACAAGGATTAGCCCTCCATTTTTCTCGAGGGGTTGGGGCGGTACGAAGCTTGAGCTTCTTGAGAAGATGATAAATCAGTTGTTTCCTGAAATAGAAGGTCAGAATTGGCCTCCTGCTTTGGTGCAGCCGGTTTGGAAAACGGTTTGGGAATCGAAGACTGCTTGTTTGAGAGAAGGGGTGTTTCAGACCCCTTGTGATGAGGTGCTTCTCAATGCATTGCCACCTGAGAGCCACACTGCAAGAGTTGCCTTTCTTGCTCCCAAATCTTGCCAGCCGCAGAGGATGGCATGTGTTGTTCATCTTGCTGGTATTTCATTTGTTTGCATTCTGTTTTCTTTGATATTGCGGTGTCATGTGGAAAGTTACTGGATTTGGGTACTGGTTGTGTTGTTTGAGGATTGTGTAGCTAGTCCTGCTCTCTCTGTGTGTGTCTGTGTTTGAGTATTGATGATTGCCTATACCAAGAATCTATTGTCTGTGTGTTTTGAGTATCGATTATTGTCTTGATCAACAATCTAGTTTGTATGAGTCTGTGTTTGAGTATTTGGTGATTGTCTTTACCAACAACCCAGTGTATGTGTATGTGTGTAATTATATAATGATTGTGTGTTTGAGACTTAGTATTGGTGATTGTCTTTCCAAGAACCTAGTGGAAACCTCTGAATTGAATGATGGTGCTGTATTTAGATTTTAGAATTATGTCGTACTTTTGAGAATTAGCCTAGATGGATCATAATACAATAGGTTTATTCTGTTTTGTTTACTAAGATGGATGTGAGCTTTGGGATATACTAAGGTATTTGATCATTTGAGCTAATTTTGCTTATTGAATTTGGAATTGGTTGTGTTTAGGACGTAGTGGAAGCCTCTGAATTGAATGATGGATCTGAATTTAGAATGATGTCGATTAGGTGAATGATGCTATTGAGGGATTGATGATGAAGATATTGATATAATTAGTGTTCCGAGCCTTTGTTTGTGTGATATCGTTTTGCATTCAAATTGCTATGAATATGTTGATAGGCATACATTTGCACATACGTAGATGATCTGAAAACTGTACATGACACACACACACGGGAAGGTTATAGAGGAAGAGTTTCTTTTCTTTT
Source organism: Salvia hispanica (assembly GCF_029641045.1). NCBI lineage: Eukaryota > Viridiplantae > Streptophyta > Magnoliopsida > Lamiales > Lamiaceae > Salvia > Salvia hispanica. Next base: position 37,101,916 of record NC_142696.1, read on the forward strand.
CTCCTGGTCTATTTCCAGTGAAACAAACATGTAAGAAATTGATGTATGGAACTTCTTGTCGTTCTGACAAAAGAATAAGGCGGCATTTGCTTTGAGGTGATAGGATGGATAGATAAATTACTCCAAGTTAATCTACCATTTACTCGAGCGTATTGATACATTTTTGTACTTGTACGAGTCATGTTTTACCAATCTATCCAATCACTCAAAGTAAACACTTTCCTAAGATTATATGGATTATATATAGTATTAGACAAATGACGACAGTGTGTGGCATATGTCATTTGTTTCAGGCACAGGAGACCATACATTCGAGCGTAGGTTACGCCTTGGTGGGCCCCTGCTGAAGGAAAACATAGCAACCATGGTGCTTGAGAGGTGAACTCAAACTGTCCTTTTACCTAAATCCATAGATTTTCATCAGCTTATGGACTTTTACTGATGCGACGCTTTTGCAGCCCTTTCTATGGAAGAAGACGTCCTTTGCAGCAACATGGTGCAAAGCTGTTGTGCGTCAGTGATTTGCTTCTATTAGGAAGAGCTACCATTGAAGAGGCTCGTAGCCTTTTGCATTGGTTAGACTACGAAGCTGGCTTTGGGAAAATGGGTGTTTGTGGGCTTAGCATGGGTAAGACACGTCGGTCGTTTGCTTTAGATCTTGATGGAATATAAAAAATGATTTATTGACTGATTTACTTCTATGGTAGTGAATTTTGCTTTTGTATCTCCGTGCCATTGAATACTTTCTGCGTGAATGTAGGCGGAGTGCATGCTGCCATGGTTGGATCCTTGCATCCAACGCCTATTGCTACATTCCCATTTCTTTCTCCACATTCTGCTGTTGTGGCATTCTGTGAAGGGGTTCTCAAGCACGCGACTGCTTGGGAAGCTCTTAGAGAAGATCTTGCCATGCAGAAAGTCGCGTTGACGATTGAGGAAGTGAGGGAACGGATGCGGGACGTGCTGTCTCTAACTGATGTCACGCGGTTTCCTATCCCCAAAAACCCTAACGCTGTTATACATGTCGCTGCTACTGTAAGCAACCTTTATATGAATTTTAAATTTCTTAAAATAAGAAGTAGGAGTATGAATTATTTTCAGCCCTTAGATCGTGAAGGTGAATATCACTGATTTTTGCAATTTTTACGAAAATTACACATTTCTTCGAATTCATTATATTTCATTGAGAATTCATCATGTGTTATTGGCAGGACGACGGTTATATCCCGAGACACTCTGTGTTGGAGCTTCAGAAGGCGTGGCCGGGATCAGAAGTAAGGTGGGTTTCAGGGGGCCACGTCTCGTCTTTCCTTCTTCACAATGGGGAATTCCGTAGAGCCATCGTGGACGGACTTAATAGATTGCAGTGGAAGGAACCTCCTTCATGATACCTTGACAAGATATGTTGTAAGTCTTAATTCTTCGACTCTAACTCACGATATTTGTAATTGCACTCGAGGGTTGCTTTCTCTTCTCGGTCTCTAATTTGTATTGTAAAAGGAAAATACCTTGCTGATGAACTCAATATAATTGCTAAATTGTTCAAAAATGTGTTCAGTTGGGTATATGGTAGTAGTGAATCAGTGGATATGTGTGCATATTGGCCATGTGATACAGTGGTTGATGACTGAAATGGTCTTTGTTGAGAGATGGTGCCCCATTGTTAGCTCGAGGTGAGTAGCTCGCGAGCAGCCTGTCTGAATCGATCTTCCTCTTTTTGTGCTGGTTTCGAGCTCCATTTTACCAGACTGTAAACCGGTTTCTATGGCCTGAAATCTTGTGCCTCATCTGAAGTAATATGAGATGTATTTTGCAATAAATCTCGTTTGTGTGTTTGAGTATTTCTATGCCACAAAAACTCGAGTAAATATGGTTTATCCTCATTGTTTTCGAAAATCGAAAAGTCTCAATTTAAAGGTAACTAGTATCACTCACGTGCGATTAGGGGTGGCAAATCGTGCGTGTCGAGTCGTTATCGTGTCGACACGATAACGACACGAACACGATAACAACAAACACGAACACAACCCGTTAAGAAAACCACGAACACGAACACGACCCGCTACCCTCAGACACGAACACGACACGAACCCATTAACGACACGAACCGTTTCGGGTCAACACGACACAAACACGACACGAACCATTAATGACACGAAAATAAGTATTGAAAAATGAAAATAATAAGAATAATAATATTAAAATATTATGTGTTAATAAGAATAATAATATTAAAATATTATGAGTTAACGGATAACACGAACACGACACGAACACGCATTGTTAACGGATAACACGAACGCGACACGAACACGACACGAAATTTTCGTGTCCTTAATGGGTCGACCCGATAAGGACACGAACACGATAAGCTCTGACCCAAACCCATTAATTTCGTTCCGGTTCGTGTCGTGTTATCATGCCGTGTCAAAAATTGTCAGCCCTACGTGCGATGGACGACCCTTTTTATTTATTTATTTTATTTAAACTTATTTTATACTGTAAAATGATTTTACAAATTCATAAAAATATCATTGTATGAAATCTGAAATCATAAATATATAGAATAAAAAAAATTATTAAAAAATATAAAATCAGACAGAGAAAAAAAATAACACATATACAGAATGAGAAACAATATTATTATTTCAAGTTCTAAAATCACAAATTTATACAATAGCAATTTATTGTACCAATAACTTAAACATGAAATACAGTTGATAACAATGAAGCAAAAACTATTTATAAAGACAAATATCTTACAACAGAAACCCAACATTTTCACGAACAGTGAGAGAATAAAAATTTGTTGCACTCTGAAAAACCTGTTACATTGAGCAGTAGATTCAAGAACTGTCTAGATTAGAATTACTGAAATAATTGAGGAGGTGCAAACAATGTTATCTCACCAAGCCAATTCTTAGGCCAGATAGTTCCTCATCACTGTTCAACTCGTGCCATCTTCTCCCACGAATCAATATCTCACCCTACTTGTTCATAATTAATGAGAGACCACAAGAAGACAGTCAATCCCAATCTAAATTAGCTTCTATCAATAATAATAATATCAGTATAAAGTACAACATAATACCAAATAAAAGGAACAAACTTGGAAGAATCAAGATTACCTTGTCTGGAGCAAGAAGCTCGTCCATAATCTTCAAGATGGTTGAGTTGTACATCCACATACATATTTAAATTGATCTCTTTATAATTTGACAACTATACAAATCCCAAAATTAATAGGTTAGTGAGTAAGTGGCCATGAATGTCATTAGTGGGTAGTTAATTATGAAAAAAATGAAGAGTTATAGTATTAATATTTCATTTAGGTTACACAATATTTAAATTTAATAATATAATACGTATATTAAAAAAATCTTTTTATATTATTAATGGCAATCATGTAATTATTCTTAAAACTTGCCTTTTATATATTTATTATATATTTATTATAGATTACAAATGTGAAATTTTGGAAAGCTAATTGAGTCTCACCAAAGATTAAAAGGTCTTACAATTCAAAGAGCGTTTTGATACAAAAATGAGAGATCCAATGGGCTGTAATATTTAAACCCAATATGTCATTTAACGATATATTTAAACAATAACATCATTATCGACATGGATTTTTGGCCCAATCAAACTTGTCTTGCTCACCAAATATTTAGTTCTCATTTTGAGAGAGAGACACACACACACAGAGTCAGAAGGGGTTGTAGCAAATAAAATGGAAACAAATATTAGTTGAGTGATATATATAATACTCATCCCCAATTTTTGAGAATTTTTATAAAGGATTCGTTCAGTACGCGGAATTGAAACTGAAATTCTATAATTCAATTCCAAATACAGTGTCTTTAACAAAAGAGTTGAATTATAATTCAAAGAGTGTGTAAAGCTGCAGTGTGTTTTAGTATGTAGGTGTGCACGTGAAGTGTGCAGCGTGTGCGTGTAGTAATGTTGACTATATGAAAATTTTATATTAGATGATATATTTATAACAAGTTAAATTTGGAAGATAAAAGAGAAAAAGCATTTATGTGCATAAAGTATGTTTACATAGTTATGTCAACAAGTTCGCAGTGGGCCAATCAGTTGCTGATGGCGACACACATCTCGTTCTCCCGCCGGTACTCGTTGATCGCACCCCTCAGCTCCATCGTCAAGCGATGGTGCACCTCCAGCCATTGCGCGTACTCCATATCAAATTGTGTCGCGCCTAGAATATACGCGGAATCAGTTCATTAATTAACGTAACACCCACGAGATTTACACCCTGTGTGACTTTTCTCACGCAGGCAAAATTCACCAACCACGCACATGGGTGAGATAAATTTTCTCACACTTACTTTTTTTTATTAAGAAAAAATTGTACCCAGAGTTATCTTGGTATAAGGGAGGCCTTGCTCTCTTGCATTCGCATTTCCACTCAATAAAATTCCTTATAGAAAAAAAACGTACATTTGGAGAATTTTTTAGTTATGGGATTGGAATTTAAGAGAAAATTAGTTAAATCAGTGGAGATTAAATATGACTACTTGTGCTCTAGCTAGCATTTTAGATTTCCAACTCTAAATGATTCGGCTTGAGACTCCAGCTTTTGAACATAAACATGCACTATTAATTACTACAAAGATCAAACAAATTATATATTTTATAATTTTCTCATAGATTAGTTAATTAATAAAAAACGAAACTATTTTATTGCTTTTTTTTTTGTCTAAATTAAAAACATGCATTTTTTCCTAAGCCTGCTTTTTCTTGCTGCTTCTCTATTGTGAGCAAGCCTCCTCAATGTATGTTATAGTGTGTATGCGTGAAGTGTGTAGTCTGTGCGCACAAGCGCGTGCGCGTGCACTTGCGTGTACCGTGTGCGTGTGAATAGTAATGTTGACTATAAGGAAATTTTATGTTAGATGATATACTTATAACAAATTAAATATGAAAAAGTTAAAAGTGAAAAAGGCATTTATGTGCATAAAGTATTTATATATTACATAGTTACCCCTTAATTAATAATATATACATGAAATGTTGTTATTGATAGGTTTTAATGTTTAGAGGCAATGAATAGGAATATTGTGCTTTTGTGGACGAGTGTTTTTCTTTTGGATACTAAATTACTCAATCCGTCTCATAAAATTAGCACAACTTAAAATTAAAATGGTTTTAAGTCGCAATTAGTAAAGTAAGAAAAACAAAGATAAAATGTAATAAAAATAATATTAGTAGATTGTTGAATCCACATTATTGATACTACTAGTATTTAGTTGTTCAAAAGTTTTTTTTATTAGAACTAGTCTAATTTTAAGGCATGAACTAAACTAACAAAACTAGTCAATTTTTATAGGACGAATAAAGTAATATTTTGAAAGGGGTAATGGATTTATTTTATTTTTTGGCATACTTTTATTAAGAATTCTACTAAGATTCCTGACTAGAAATAAAAAGGAGTATTATTTGACTCGTCAAACTTACATTGCAATTTAAACTCCGATAATGCGTTTATATCATGCAAAACGCAATTAATAATAAATGCATTTTACCATAAATAGATAACATGTAAGCATTTCGCAGGTGTCTAGTAAGATTCGATATGGGATAAAGATAACAATTACCAAAGCCTTGGAGAGCATACACTTTGTTAATGGCAACAACCATTTGCGCCATGTATGTGTTCACATTTGGTGGCATAGTGAGAGTGTCACCATTGATTCAATGTCTCGAACCCATCAGTGATCGCCTCTTTCGCTTAGTCGGTCGACCGTTGCAGCCCACAAAGCCCCGCCTGTTGCTCCTCCGTCAAGCCCTCCTCAAGGCTTATCCGTTGTATGGACATGCTCAAGGCTTGTTGCAACTTCTTGCTCATAGACCTCGTCCTCGGCCGGTGTAGGTCTTTGATCGGGCTTGGTGCATGATGCATGATGGTTTTTTAATCTTATGTATAAATTCAGTATCATCTCAATTTTATAATTTTTGGATAATTGAAAAAAAGAATTCACACTACACACACATTGCACACACTACACACATTGCACATGCACACACACTGCACATACTATGCACAATTCTATTTCCTTTGTATTTCTTGCACATTCCATTAAAATCTCCATTCCATCATACCAAAAAATCCCTAAAAGATTTTGTAATCATACAAATTAATGCCGTCACAATCAACTAATCAAGTGTGATAGCAGCAACATATGTTTAACAAAGTACAACTTTCCTAGAAACATATAGTTGTAAGACTACATTTCATAAGGGATGAAGTGGACAAAGGAAAAAAGAAAACCAACAAGGTTCAACCGATCACAATGTTGCAGATATGCTTTCCGACTTCAAAGTTTTAATAACGTTTGAAGTTGGTAAATGTGTTGCAAAAATAATAAAATTGTTTTTGGAGGAAAAAATATGTCTACTTATGCATCTTGCAATTTAAATTTCGATTGAATCTTATTCCAAGTTTCACTCCAACAAAAATATCTAGCAGAATAACTGGAAAAGAAATAGAGTTTGAATCTGCTATGCATAATTTTTTTTTTTTTTTGTATCAAATGTTTTTTCCATTGAGCAATTTCTCCATTGCCGCCTTTAGTCGTGGCGGGTGCGGTTGAGTGTTAAGGGCTAAACCCCTTAACGGCTGCCGGCAGCGTTGCTTGGCGGCAGAGAATGGTTCCGGCGCCCTGCGAGGGTCGACGGCTAATGAAGGTTGGCTGTGCGCGGAATAACTTTCCGTCGGGCAGCAAGATCAGAATCTGTAACGTGAGTTTCAAGCCAATTTGGGCAAAATTATATAATTCTCATTATTGAAAGTTATGAATAAATGCCCTATTTATAGACTAAGGACCCTAGGGTTGATTCGACCTAATCCTATTCATCTCGGGAAAGAATCAACAAAGAAAACTCGAAACGGAGCTTATAATATGCTCGACTCATGCGGAAAACAAATAAATAAACTATTAATGTCTAAAAAAAGGAAATAAAGAAACGTAGCAAAAAGAAAGATCAAATCCTATTCTACTTAGGAGTGTAGTCGCCCAACTTGATCGCGGCCGCACGTTCCTCTTGCCTTTGGTCGTAGCGATCGACGGTTGCACCACCGGAGCATCGCCTCCTACCTCTTGCGACCCCTCGGCTGACTCTTCGACCGCTGGTTGATGTTCCGCCTCATGAGGTTGTATCGTATCATTGAGCCAGAAGGTGCTGAGGGAGCGGAGGCGGTTGAAGTACTTGGCAATGACCGGAAAACACTGCACGGCTTGGCGGTTTGTCAGATGCATCTGTAGCTGGCGCAGGGTTTGCTTCCTCAAGCTATCACCCTGTGATTAAAATTAAATCAACCATTTTTTACTTTAATTAATTATAGATATACAAAATAATAACAACAATAATGATTGATGAGTGTTTTAATACTCAACTCATCATACAATGTTGACTATATGGAAAATTTAGATTAGGTGATATATTTATGACAAATTAAATATGTAAAAGATATACTATGTGTGAAGGTGAAGTGTGTGTGCGCGCGCGCGTGCATGTACTACCGCCTGCGTGATATATTAGTAGTAGGGTGGAATGATATTTGAACATAAACACACACATATACATACTATAGTAGATATTACAAATCCGAACACTGACATTTTTCCCATTTTTATACAGTGAAATAAAGCAACATATGAATCATCAATTCATTATAATAATTAACCTAATTAAGCCATCGAATCTTCTGGTGACCAAAGAAATTAAATGTCTTATTTAACATTATTCAAAGAAAATATAGTTTAATTACAAAAGCCACTCTATATAAATATAAATGCAATACTACTAAATTTATTAAAAAAATACTTAATAAATTGAGTAAAATTAATTACCTGCGTGACAACGCCTTGGAGAGCAGAGACTTGTTTAGTGGCAATAGACATTTGTGTCATGTATTTGTTCACATCTGGTGGCATAGTGAGAGTGCCACCGATGATGGTTTTGGTCAGAGATCGATCCAACGTCTCGAACCCATCAATAATCGCCTCTTCTGCTTCGTCGGTCGACCGCTGCAGCCCACAAAGCGCCACCCATTGCTGCTCCGTCAAGCCCTCCATCTCATCCAACGCTATCTGATGAGATCAGACAGGTTGATTCAATTTCTATCTTCAAATAGATAACAGGTAAGCATTTCGCGGAAAGATTCGATATAGGATAAAGATAACATTTAACTCTGGTGTAGTACATTTGATTATATTTATTACTCCCTCCGTCCCGGCTAATATGACACATTGCTTAGCCGGCACGGGATTTTAGGAGTTATTAGTTAAAGTGTTTAATTGGAGAGAGAGAAGGTGGGTGGAAGTATTAAAGTAGAGAGATAAAGAAAGATGAATATTTTAATAGGAGTGAGAAAAAGTGGTTGAGTGTATTAATTGGAGAGAGAAAGTTACCAAAAAAGGAAATGTGTCATCTTAGTTGGGACAGACTAAAAAGAAAAATGTGTCATCTTAAGCGGGACGGAGGGAGTAATACACTATACATCTCTTTTTAATCTCCGTGCCAAAAAGAAATAACTCTACTACCGCGGAACAGAGGGAGTATTATATATAAATTCAAAATTATCTCAATTTTATGATTTTTAGATTTTATAATGTCACTAAAATTTTAGAATTTTTAATTGTTGAAAAAAATAATTCACACGACACATGCACACACACTGCACATGCACACACGCTGCACATGCACAGTGGCAGACACAAGATTTTTGTCACCTTTCACTTTTATTTTTGGTAGTGGAGCTCATATTCTACTAACTCATTCTCACTCATATTTTATTATAAAATTAATATATAAATGTATAACTCACATTCCACTAACTTTTTCAAATTAATTTCTACTACATTTATGTAAACTCATGCCGAGTTAAATTGTGACAAATTTTTAGGGACGTAGAGTGTCTATTTTAAGAATAATATTTATAAAGAAATTCAAAAAAAAATTTGTTCTGTTTTTATTCGTTCGAACCATACCAAACAAAAAAATTGAAATTTGCCAAATACTTAAATTTAACCGAACCAAAAAAAATTGAATCGAATTTTATATTTTGTTTGATGTGTGTTTAGTATGTGAAGTTGGTAAATATGTTGCAAAAATGATAAAAATTGTTTTTGGAGGAAAATATAAGTCTAGCTACTTCTCCAACCATTTACACCAAACTCAAACTCATTTTTGAGTATGGATCACACCAAAAGTTAATTTTACTCAAATCATTTACTCTAACCTCAAACCCGAAAAAATATTCTATATTTACTTATTTTTTTTATACGTTTTCAATTATACCTATATACTTATTTAAATTACATATTTATCCATAATATTTTATCAATAATTTATACAAATTAAATAATTATAAAAATATTCTTATTAATAAATTTATTTATTAAATATACTTTATCTTCTAAAATATCGATACATAATTGTAACGGTAAGCAATGATAACAAGATTTTTTAGACAATGTTCATTCCTATATTAGTAAATTTATTATTTGTTATTTGCAAAAGAAACATAATGTATTATAATATGGTAGTCTCACAAGCTAATTTTTATTTAATTATTTATCAATGGAAAAATGTTTGGTTTCAAGAAAAAAGTTGCGTGCAAACATAGTTATAAAATGTTGGCTAATTCAACATCTCAAATTAATAAGGACTTATATGTGATATCTCAAAATATTTCGCAGTAGCTACTTATTTTTGGTGTTTACTCTAAAGTAGTTTTCCACCCGCGCTATACGCAGTATCATATATATAAGATTCTATATATATAAGTATTTTTAATTGAGACATTGTTCTTTAATTTTATAGTACACAACCTATCACAAGCGTACACAAACTTAAATATTAGCGCTAATATTATGAAAGAGAAATAAAATATTATAAAAACAAAATAAATTATAAAATAAGCCCGAATCCTTAAAGAAAGATGAAAATTTTGTCTCTATAAATTCAATCGATATACAATAAGACAAAAAAAATATAAATAAATCAATCCAATACAATTGCTACAATATATAATTAGAAATTCAATATATAAAGAAACCAATTTTTACTCAAATACTATAGTTTATATATAGCAATAACTATGCAAATTCATTAATAAGACCCAAAAATAACTTCTCTATAAATATATCTACATGCTAAAACATCTCAAATTTTACAACAATCAATCATTCGATAATTGAGAACTAACGTATGAATTATACTAAATTAACAAAGACAATCCGAATAATTCTATAAACATAATATCTATAATTTTAAGATTCTAAATAACCAATGCGAATAAAACACAAAAGGATCAATATCTAGAATCTAAAAGTTAATATTGACTCCGCTAATATATTCACTCGCTTTGAATGGATAACAATTTCAAAGATTCGTGATTGAATTATTCGAGCCTCACAAGCATGGGTTGGTGAAGGGTTTGTTGCCTCAAGCTATCACCCTGTAATTAAAAAATTAAATCAATCATTTTTTCATTAATTAATTAAAGTTATACAAAAATATTAATAAGAATAAAGATTAATGAATGTTTATTACACAACTCATCATACATGAATGTTGACTATATAGAAATTTTAGGTTAGGTGATATATTTATGACAAATAAAATATGGAAAAGAAAAAAGAGAGAAAACATTAATGTGCATAAAGTATTTATTTACTAATATAGCATAACTTTAAATGACACGAGTTTTAAAGTGCAATTAGTTAAATAACAGAGAAAGAGAAACTAATCTATTTTTATAAGACAGGCGGAGTAATACTTTGAAAGGGTTGGTGGATTTATTTATTATTATTATTATTATTATTATTATTATTATTTTGTTATTTGATGGCATCTTTCTGATTAAGAATTCTATAAAGATTCCCGACTAGAGATAAAATGGAGTATATATGACTCGTACAACTTACGTTACAATTTAAAGTTCGCTAACGTGTGTATATCATGCAAAGAAGCAATTAATAATAAATGCATTTTACTATAAATAGATAACAGGTAAGCATAGTAAGATTCAATATGGGATAATATGACATTTAACACGGTCCAGTATATATTAATTTAAAATATAAATCTTAGCAATATTTTATCACTCATATTCAAACAAAATGAAGATATACAAGAACCTATAGTTGGGTGAACTTTTTCACGGTATTTTCATGTCAAAGATTAGTGATATTTACATCTTCAAATTGTATCCACACATATATTAGTAGTACTGGTGGAATATTTTTGAACATAAACACACACATATACATACTATAGTCGATGTTACAAATCCGAACACTGCCATTTTTCCCATTTTTATACAGTGAAATAAAGCAACATATGCATCATCAATTCATTATAATAATTAACCTAATTAAGCCATCGAATTTTTCTGGTGACCAAGGGAACTAATTAAATGTCTAATTTAACATTATTAAAAGAAAATGTAGTTTAATTAGAAAAGCCACTCTGTATAAACATAAATGCAATAATACTAAATTTAATCATAAAAAAATATTAAATTGAGTAAAATTAATTACCTGTGTGACAACGCCTTGGAGAGCAGAGACTTGTTTAGTGGCAATAGACATTTGTGTCATGTAAGTTTTCAGATCTGGTGGCACAGTGAGAGTGCCACCGACGATGGTTTGGGTCAGAGATCGATCCAACGTCTCGAACCCATGAGTAATCACCTCATCCGCTTTGTCGGTCGACCGCTGCAGCCAACAAAGCGCCACCCGTTGCTGCTCCGTCAAGCCCTTCATCTCATCCAACGCTACCTGATTGAGAGATCAGACAGATTGATTCAATTCCATCTTTCAATTTAGGGATTTTCTGATTTTAGGGTTTTTTTTTCCATTTTTGAAATTAGGGTTTCTTGTACCTTGATGACCACTGACGGCCGGAAACCGCCCATCCACATAAAGCACCGCTCAGCCGGCGCCTTCCACATTCTGGAGAAGACGTGGAAGACGTCGTCCTTGAGGGCCTTGCTCTTGAGGCCGAAGATCTGGTTGCAGTGGGCCAACCAGTTGTTGATGGTGTTACATAGCTCGCTCTCCGGCCGGTATGCGTTGACCGCGCCCTTCAGTTCCACCGTCAAGCAATGGTGCACCTCCAGCCATTGCGCGTACTCTATATCAAATTGTGCCGCGCGTAGAAAATATGCGGAATCAATTCATTAATTCTTTAATTAATGCAACGCCTCGAATATCACGCCCTGTGACTTTTCTCACACAGTAGCAACTCACCAACCATGCACATGGGTTGGGATAAATTTTCTCTTCCTTATTTTTTTTAATTAAGAAAGAATTGTACCTGAAATTATGTTGTTGTAAGGGAGACCTTGCTCTCCCGCATTCTCATTCCCACCCAATAAAATTTCCTATAGCAAAAAATGTACATTTGGAGAATCTTTTTAGCTATATATGGGATTGGGATTTAAGAGAAACATAGTTAACTTAATGGAAATTAAATATGACTATTTGTGCTCCAGCATTTTGAATTTTCAGCTTTAATTGATCTAGCTCTATTTTTTTGTCCTCCAGATTTTGAACATAAGCCTGCATTAATAATTAACAAAGATCAAAGAAATTATATATTTTATCATAGATTAGTTAATTAATTAAAAAATGAACCTAAATTTCTTATTGTTTTGTCTAAACTAAAATCATACCTTTTTCTTAAGCCTGTTTTTTCTTGCTGCTTCTCTATTCTGAGCAAGCCTGCTCAATGTCTGTATTTCCAAAAACAAATTATTTCAAGAAATAACATATTTAATAATTTTTTAAAAACTTATTGTGTACAAATATTAAGCGAAAATACCTTTATATCAGTTGACTTTTGAACATCTTGCCTTAAAGTAGGCCCTTGGTAGTTTACCCCACGCTGAAATTAAATAATTTAAAATGGAAAAATCAAAATAAAGGAATTAATTAATCCAAGCACAAAATTTCACTTATATACTTAAATAATAATTAATGGGGAATCATTTAGATTTATTAAAAATAGCCATTTTTGTATTTAATTAATGCAGTAATTTAAATTCATAACCTGAACTATGCTGGTAGATTCTTGAACATCATTTCTAGGGGTGGGTCGATACGATATATCGTATCGAAAACGTTGTATCGTGTATCGTATCGAAAATATCGATATGAAAGAATTTCATATCGTTATCGTATCGAAAGTTTCGATATATCGAACTTTCGATATAAAAAAATTTCATATCGTTATCGTATCGATATTTCGATATATCGTACCGAAATTCGATATATCGTTAAATATCGATATATATCGAAAATTTCGATATATATTGATATATATCGAAAATAAAATATCGATATATATCGAAAATATCGATATATCGAAAATTTTCGATATAAAACGATATATCGCGATATAAGGAAATTCATATCGTTATCGTACCGAAAACTTACGATACGGTATCGTATCGTATCGAAAATTCGATAATTTTTCGATATTTTTCAATACGATACGAGCGATATATCATTTTTTCAGTATTTTTCCCCAGCCCTAATCATTCCTAGGGTCAGATGCCTCAAATGGTGTTAGCAAACCACTGCTGATTCCCTACCAAAAACACAAGATTAATTGATTCAAAAACCCCATTATCATTAATTAAGAGTTTAAACAAGCCAATAATGAAAATAAAAAATGTTTTTTTTTTAATTCTAATTACCGTAAAAATTGGTTCACCATTCAGGGCCTGAGAAGGGATAATGCTGAGAGTGTGCCGGCTCATCTCTGCATAAATTCAGACACAAATTAATTTAATTGAATGTAAATTAGCCAATTAAATTAAAATCGGACAATAATTTTTTTTATAAAAAAAAGGCTAAACAAATTGAAATCAAATATTGGTTGCACATGGAAAAAGTTAGCAAAAAAATCATACTGTATTTCAGAATTTGAGAAAAAAAACATAGTATATTCTTTTTTTCAGAGTTAAAATGAAAAAATATTTTTGAGGGTTTGCACAAATTAAACCAGTGGCTGAAATCTGCCAAGTAATAACATATTTCTCTCATGAAGAATCAGAATCTCAAGAAAGCTATAGAAAAGATTTCGATATTCTAAAATCTCAAAAATAAATAAAATTGATGTAGGTGTATATGAATGTTTACGACGTTGATCTTGAGACGAAGATGGATGTTGGCCGTTGAGGTAACCGTATTGACAGAGAGCTCGATCCAAATAGCCTGATTCGTAAGCGCCGGATTCTTTGCTTCTGCAAAGATTCCACATCAACAAATCATAATTAATTAAAATATATATTAGAAAATAAATTAGAATAAAAAATAAGGCCCGAGTTGCTTACACATTGAAGGGTGTGACTGATGAGGATGATGGCATCATCCCAAATGAAAACATGGAATTATTATATTGATTTTGATGATGATGATTGATTTGATCATCGTGTTGCATCTGATGATGTTGAGCTGTTTGTGCAGAGTGAGAGTGATGAAGCTCGTTGCTACTGACTTTGTTTGAAGCCATGAGAGGGGGAGAGTGAGATGAGATCTAGAGAGAGGCAGAGAGGGAACTCTTTCTTTTCTTGGTTGCTCAAAACCTAGTATTTTGTTCTCATTTTATAGAGAAATTGGAGATCAACATAATGTAGATAGAGACAAATGAAATTTTAAAAGAGAGTGAGAGACAGTTATGGAGTAATCAAAAGAGAGGAGTATGGTATATAAAATGGAAAAATGAATTGAATGCAAAGAGAAAAGACAAACTCTATTTAAGCTTTTCTCTATAACAAGAAGACTTTCATTTTCCAATTTCAACTTTCATACAATTCCATTTAATTTCACACCCTCTCTCTTAAAAAAATGGTTTAAGTTTATTTATTTGGGAGTGTGGAGATAAGAAGTCTGAGAAATAGATGCCATGTTGGTATAATTTTTTTTCACTAGAAATTAATCTGTTTTGTGTTTACCTTGTTTCTCTTTTTCTACATGTTACTAATATATTCCATTTACCCCAGCTAAGATGATACATTTCATAGCCGGCAAATTTAAGGAATTGTTGGTTTATGGGTTTAATTAGAGAGAGAAAAGATGGGGAGAGAGAGAGAGAGATGAATATTTTAATTGGAGATGAAAAAAGTGGTTGAGTGTATTAATTGGAGAGAGATAAATTTTTTAAAAATAGAAATGTATCATCTTAGTTGGGACAAACTAAAACAAAAGTGTGTCTAGGACAGGGTCGATAAGTTATAACGTACCGAAAATGTTGTATCATATACTGTACCTAAAATATCGATATGAAAATTTTTCATATCGTTACCATACCGAAAGTTTCGGTATACATATCACTACCGAAAGAATTTCATACTGTTATCCACCTAATTGGACCTTTAGTACCATTGGAGATGTTCTGGCTGGTTGGTGCAAACCCAGCGTTTCACTGACAATGTTCTGGAGAGACAGGGGCACCTTCGACAAACCACGGGAGACATTCTGGAGGGACAGTTCGAACCATTGGAACATTGGGTTCATAGACGACGAACTTAGCGGGCTACTAGGCGAAGAACTCTATAGACTAGAGACGATTTGGAGTGCATTTTCATTTCCTCTCTTTGGTCAAGCTCAATTATCAACAAACTTGATCTGATTAGTTACTCCCTCAACTATTAGTAGCATAATTTAATACTTCATCCGTCCCATTCTAAGTGGAGCATTTCTAGTTTGACACGAAATTTTATATATTACTGCCTCCCTCCACCAATACAAGACCAATTTGATCGGGCACAAGTTGTAAGAAATGTAGTAGAAAGTGAGTGGAAAATGATAGTGGAAGGTGTGTGCTACTTTTATATATTAGTTTTATAGTGAAATGTGAGTGAAATAAAGTTAGTGGAATGTGGGGTCCATTATCAAAAGTAGTAAAAAACAAATGAGACATTTATTAGTGGACAGACGAAAATGACAAAATGTGACATTTATTGGTGGACATAGGTATTGTTTTGTGAGAGAATTGGATTGAATAATGTAAGAGAGAATGAAAAAGTAGAGAGAGTGATGTTTCTATATTTAGAAATATGTCATTTAGAATAGACATCCTAAAACGGAAAATCTGGCACTTAGAGTGGGACGAAAGGGAGTATGTTGCTAAAATTTAACAACGGCGAAATGAACAATTGTATAAATCTTTTGCTAATCCGATGCTAACCATTTTTACTAGTGAAATTATGACAATTAGTAGCGAAAGAGAGTTGAATATTTTAATTAGAGAGGAAAAAGTGATTGGTGTATTAATTGGAGAGAGATAAAGTTTCCAAAAATAGAAATGTGTCATCTTATTTGGGACAAACTAAAAAGAAAAGTGTGTCTAGGGCTGGGTCGATACGGTATTACCGTACCGAAAATGTTGTATTGTATACCGTACCTAAAATGTCGGTATAAAGAATTTCATATCGTTACCATACCAAAAGAATTTCATGTTGTTATCTGCCTAAATGGACCGTTGGATATGCGAAGCACAAATTTAGTGGACCGTTGGAGATGTTCTTGGCGGCTTATGCAAAACAGGCATCTCGCTGACAATGTTTTGGAGAGACATGGCACCTTCAACAAACCACGAGAGACATTTTGGAGAGACAGTTCGAACCACCGGAATGTAGGGTTCATAGATGACGAACTCAGCGGGCTACTAGGCAAAGAATTCTATAGACTAGAGACATTTTTTAGTGCATTTTAATTTCCTCTCTTCGTTCGAGCTCAATTATCAACGGACCTGATCTGTTGCTAATTAGGTACTAAACTATTAGTAGAATAATTTAATACTTCCTCTGTCGCACCCTCGAGATGCACGCCCAGTTCTGACTTTTCTCACACAGCTGCAATTCACCAACCACAAATATGGGTGGAATTTAAAAAATTAAAATATAAAATATAAAAAAAAATGGGTGGGATAAATATTCTCATCCTTAAATTTTTTTTAATTAAGAAAAAAATGTACTCAGAATTATGTTGGGGAGGCCTTTATCTCCCGCATTTGCATTTCCACCCAATAAAAATTCTTTATAGCAAAAAATGTACACTATACATATTTTTTTTAATCTCTGTGCCAAAATTAAATGACACTATTACGGTGGAACGGAGAGAGTATTATATTTAAATTCAATATCATCTCAATTTTTATACTCAAATGTTTAGATTTTATAATAAAAAACTAAAATTTTAGAATTTTTAATTGTTAGAAAAAAAGAATTCACTCAACACAAACTCTGCACACACCATACACATTGCACACACTACACACACATGCACACACACTACACACAATTTACACAAACTACACACTTTACACATACTTCACTAAATTTATCAAAAAAATACTAATAAATTGAGTAAAATGTTGTTTAATAAGAAAATCCACTCTATATAAACATAAATGCAATAATACTAAATTTAATTATCAAAAAAATAATAAATTGAGTAAAATTAATTACCTGTGTGACAACGCCTTGAAGAGCAGAGACTTGGTTAGTGGCAATAGACATTTGTGTCATGTATTTGTTCACATCTGGTGGTATAGTGAGAGTATCACAGAACACAGACGATGGTTTTGGTCAGAGCTCGATCTAACATCTCGAACCCATCAGTAATCGCCTCTTCCGCTTCGTCGGTCGACTGCTGCAGCCCACAAAGCGCCACTCGTTGCTGCTCCGTCTAGCCCTCCTCAAGGGTCAACAATCCAGGATTTCTCCTCAAGGCTTATCCATTGTATGAACATCCTCAAGGCTTCTTGCATCTTCTTACTCATAGACCTCGTCCTCGGCCGGAGTAGGTCTTTGATCGAGCTTGGAGTATGATGCACTATACAATATACATCTCTTTTTTAATCTTCGTGCCAAAAAGAAGTTACTCTACTACCGTGGAACAAAGGGAGTTATATATAAATTTAATATCATCTCAACTTTTATATTTTTAGATTTTATAATAAAACTAAAATTTTAGAATTTTTAACAATTGAAATAAATGAGTTCATGTACACACATTGCACACACTATACACATTGCACATGCACACACACTGCACATGCTCATGCACACACACTGCACATACTATACACAGTGGCCGACTCAAGATTTTGACGTTGGGGGGTCCAATTCTAGGGTAGTTTTAATACTGGTGTTACCGAAAATTGCGAGGGAGAAGAGTAATGAGATAAAAATAATTAAATGATATGGAAACTAGTGAAATGTATGTATTTAAATTATTAATAACGAATCATTTTTGTACATATTAGTTGTAGAAAATAAAATACATTACAAAAATAACAACAAAGAAAATTTAAAATTATCAATTATGAATAAATTTGAAATAATTTAATAAATGAATAAATCAGTTTTAATAAAGATTCAATAGAGAAAAGGATGGAAAAAGGGATTCTTGTTTGGACCTTTTATATATAAAGAGTATTATTTGAGCTTTTTTTGTGTTGAATTTAAAATTGAAAATTTATAAAAATTTATAAGACTATTAATTTATAAGACTTTGTATAAAAATCTAGGAATATCATTATATTTATGTTTTAAAAATTAGGTTTTAATTCAGACTATTAATTTATAAGACTTTGTATAAATATTTTCAATTTAAATTATCTTTTGTAATTAAATTTGTATATTATTATTTTTCCTTTTATTATACTTTTAATTTAAAAAATATAGGTATACTTAATGGAAATTATTATATAGTAAAATGAATCTTTAACTTGATGAATTCGATAATAAAGTTGGAGGTTCTCTATCTAAAAATAAATACAAATTGGAGGATGTTGTAGACGAGTAGCTTTATATAAAAGTGGTCCTTCTACAGTTCTACATTTTATTGAAAGATGCATATATAATTGAAACTTAATTACAAATAGATTATCTAATGTAAATTCAAAATAATTAATGCTTGGAACTAAAATTATTTCGTTATTAATACATACTCAATTGTTTGCAAATTGTGTTTATATTTTTCATAAATTAACTTACGAAAATTCTTTAAAGAGACCAAATCTCTTGAATTACTAAAATTCATAAAAAATACTACTATTGTCCATATTCATGAAAATTTGTCAATTATTCTCATTTTGTTCGTCCCTAAAAATTTATCACCTTTTACTTTTACCATTTTTTTAAGGAGACCTCACATTCCACTAACTAATTAACACTCATATTTTATTGAGTATAAAACTACTTCCTTCCTTTTGATAGTAGTGGAGTCATTTTGCGATTTTGGTACATTACATAGTAGTGAAGTCATTTACCCTTTTAGTAAAATTCAACACATTTTTTAGTTCATGCGTAGCCAGGGTGCTAATAAGGAAAATATATAATTTTAGTGGGATGTACCTCAAAAAAATGTTAATCGCTTATAGTGAACGGAGGGAGTACTATGTTATCATGATCAAATTTATACAATATTTTTTTTACTTTTGTGTTTTCCAAATATATAGTGTAAGGATATAAATACATTTAATAAATATACCATATGCTTCCTTTATTCAAACACATATTTTTTTTAATGTCTTATTACATTTTCTGAAATGGAAACATATTTCCACTTTATCCTTTGTCTTATTATATTCATTCTCTACTCAACTTTTTATTTTAATATATTTAGCTGTTAATATATCTTTATTATTTGAAAATCATTTGTCCCGTGCATAGCATGAGTGATAACACTAATCTATCTATATCTATACATATATAAAAGGCGAGTTTTGGGTCGTTTTTAAAAATTTATGAATTCTGAGTATAGATTTGAATATTTTATAAATATAGGGTGAAATATGCAAATATTGATGTGAATTTAGTTTCTAATAATGATGACAATTTATTTATTGTTTAAGCACAATTTAAACATAATGAGTCAATACCGTCACGACTCTATTTAAAAAAAGGAGTTAATACTGTTACAAACTTAGATTGATATGTTATTATTATAGTAATACTTATAATTATCAAATTCGGTAGATACTAACATTTTATGTTATAATAATTCCAAAAGGCAACACATTTTGAATTTTAAATTTAAAGCTTTTATGATTGTGTCAATAGCCGGTTCTCAACTAAAAAATACTACTACATGATTTTCACTACAGTTACAAACTTAAATTGATACATGAATATTTATATTTATTATAATACATTTCACATGTAATGTGCAACATAATTCTTTATTGTTTGTAACATTCATAATTCTTTATTATTTAGAGTGGAAAATCCTTCCGATTTTGACCAAATAATATACCATTACCACTACTAAAATGAATTTAGACATTAACTACAACTAAATCACAAATTAATGAGCCAATTCATTTGTATGAGCCGTCATGTCCATTTGTATTCACTAAAAAATTAAATTTCTAATCATAAATGGAGGAAATTGAAAGGTTTTAGGATAGCCTCCCAATTCATTTGTTTGGACTATAAATATATGATTTGATAGTTTATAATTCACCCACTCGATGCTTTATTTTCTGCAAAAGTTTTGCTTGGTTTTAGGTATTCTTCTAAATTTTCAACGATATTATTTTTGCTTTTAATATATATTTATACATTGCTATTGTGGCAAAAGTTCATGTTCCTATCAAACAATTTTCTAATTTAGCATCAAATTTAAATATATATATTTATACTATTGTTATTTTTTTGTCTAAAGTTCTTATATAGATGGAGGCAATCTGACTGGAGAAGATGACATTGGCAAGCGGCGATGAAGTGTTGGAGATTATGACTGGAAAAGGTGAGGCTATTGGTGATAGAGACAAGCAGATAAAAAATGTTGGGATGAATACTGGAATTCCAGAAGAGAAGATGGAGACGGATTTATTCTTAATTAGTAATAATTTTTTTATTAATTCTAATTAGTTGGTCATATTATTTACAAAGATTTTTACTGAATTTACTAAACAATATATATTTTTATTTGGTTTCATATATATTTATATAATGAATTTTTATTACATATTTTTATGCTTTTAGATTTCGTATGATGATATTGTTTATAATTTCATAAAATTATTCCCTCTGTAAAATAAGTTGAGGAAAATAGAATGAATCGTGCAACGCACGTGGGTGATACTAGTTATATATAAAGAGAGAGAATTGTAAAAAAATACGAAAGTAATGAGTGTATCTTTTTACCTGGTAAACTAATTAATAGGCCCAGATCTAAGCCCAAACAAATAAAAGTAGGCGTATGCCATATACAGTACCTTGTAAATTTTTACTTATTCTTTTTTATTGTTTGTTTGAGATTAATTGATGATTTTTACTTATTCTTTAATTAGTGAAAATTATGTTTGTTTTTTTTTGTTGATTTTTGTTATACATGGAGTAGTTATTAAAGCTAGTTTGCTGATCATGTACATGAGAAGTTATTAAAAATACTAGTAGAACAAATTAAGAACATATGAAAATAACTTTCACTTATTTAGACCAAAACAGACATACACATACACATACACATACACATACACATACACATACACATACACATACACATACACATATTTACTCCAAAAAGAAACTGCTTATAAAGAAAACACTATTGAGTATTGTCTCTGACTTGATTCCTTGCTACCATTCTTGCACACCTTCTTCTCATGTCACTTCTAACGAACATGTCTTCAATAACCTCTTCTATTTTGCCGAAGTATTTATCTCTAAACCTTCTGCATAATAGGAGTAGCCATACAATGCTTCTGAATCCCAAAACATATCCAAGTGCAGCAAATACATATTCCCATTCATTCTCCCTCTTCGCTTCCACATCTTCATGTTCTCGCAGTGATAGCTCATCAATATGACTGCAGCTTCAGTTGAGAGGGAAACCACATAGCCCCGGATTTCCATCAAAGGATTCAATTGAAAATGTTTGAAATTGACGGCCTTTTGGGATCATTTTGACCAGCTTATTATATGACAGGTTCAAGACTTCAAGGCATGTGAGTTCTCCAAGCCCCATCGGTATTGGCCCTGTTAGCTGGTTTCGAGAGAGGTCAAGAGAATTGAGATTTCTCAACTTACCAAACGAGTTAGGGATGCTTCCATTGGGGGCGTTTTGGGAGAAGTTGAGATGATAAAGTGAGGTATGATCACCAATTGCCTTTGGTATCTCTCCAATGAAATTATTGCAAGAAAAAAATCAATACTACCAAACTCTGGCAAAATCCTGTGAAACTCTAACTTTAGCCCTTTCATGACTAATGTCACTCTTGATGATATCCACATTGGGTGATCGCGGTGCCTTGACTGTTCATCACTATGTAGCACCATTGCCCCCCAACTAGAGAAGTCTATTGATTCCAGACTTCCACTAAAATGGTTCGAAGATATATCCAGAACTTGAAGATTTTCCCAACTGTTGTGACATCTCACTTCTCCATAGAATGTGTTGGAGTGCAAAACAAGAACGCGCGACCTGGACGATAGCATGCAAGGGAAGCTATCGTTGATGTCGTTGTTCCCCACGTTCATCAACTCCAACCACGTGCAACGTTCAAGAGACTTTGGGATCTTCCCGCTTAAAGCATTATTGTTAAGCTCCACATATTGAAGCCTACAATCCCTGGAAAAAATATGTGGAATGCTACCGCTGAGGTTGTTTTTTCCCAAACGCAAGCCCCGGATGTTTCCAACTAGGCAAGGGGGTATGCTGCCACTTAACTTATTGCCAGACAAGTCAAGAGCATAGAGATTTGTGGCATTGCAGATTGGGAAGGCTTCGAAAGTTGGCAAGTTGAAAAGTGCCATGAAACTGGTTGAAGCTAAGATAAAGTTCCAACAACGAAGGGAGAGCAAAGAGAGAGCGGGGAATGTTGCCATAGAATGAATTATTCGACAAATCTAGATGGACTAGATTGGAATGACCTTCAAATCTCGTAGGAGAAAGTGATCCCGAGAAAAGGTTACTTGACAAATCGACATGAACCAGTTTGGTTAGGCTAGCAAAGGTAGATGGAATCGAACCCTTTAAACGACTCTTAGCAAGAGTCAAAGTGGCCAAACTAGGAAAACTGGACATCAAGTCAAGAAGTGATACCGATGAAAGATCGTTATGATCTAAACGAAGAATGGAAAGAGAGCGCAATTGCCAAAACGACCTCACCAAAGGGCCGGGTAGAAAACAATGACTCAAGCTAAGAGTGGTGAGGTTGGGTAAATATGATGATACAATGTGGCTCCATTTTCGCCTTTCGTGAGTCGAAGTAATGTTGACATGATCAAGATAGATCTCTTTAAGCCCTGTTAGATTATGGACAAGCATCTCCAAATTTGGGTGCTCAAGGCTAAGAGTGCTGCGAAAGTCGCTGGAGATATCGAGACTAGCCAATTTGGTTAACAGTGAAATTTCGGAAGGAATTTGCCCATCAAAACCAGCATGTGACAAATTCAAGTGTGTCAAATAAGTCAGATTGCCAACATCTTTTGGAATGGCATCATTGAAGTAATTGTAGGCGAGGTTAAGCTTCTGCAGATATTTAAATCTGAAGAGGCTCGACGAATCCCCAATTCCACTGGAAATGGCCTCATCATTGAGGTGCAAAGTAACAACGTAGACAGAAGCGTCACACTCCACACCGTTCCATTTGCAGCACGCATCACTTTTTTTCCATCGCACCAGTTTTGTCGAAAGAGAAGAATCTAAGATCAACTCATCACTGATGGCGAAGGCATTTGTTGTTATAAGAATGAGTAGTGGAAATGAAGGATGAAATCAGTATACAAATGAACAAAAACTTTGGTAGCATTGTGAACGAGGAAATTGATAATTCTTGTGTGTACATACTAACTTGCACTTGCGATAGCATGTTGCTTTAATTAGTCAATCACAGTTTACTTGAAGTGAATTAATTACTTTTTTTTCGTGGAAATTTAACATACTACCAAACGTATAAAGTAACTAATTGAAAATTTCACCCCTCATTGGACACGATCCTTGGTAAAATTCAGCTTTTAAATATAGACATATATTAATTATTATACAAATTAATATTAAAAAGTTTAAATATGTGCCAATTTAGTTATATTATTGTGGTTATGTTTTTATATAAACAATCTATATTCTGTAAATTCCACAAGAGACTTCTATGATTTGGAATCGAAGAAAATGAGAGAATATATGTGGGTTTAACCAAAGCCACATGGAGTGAACTAGTGGTTCTTTTAAGTCCTTATCAAAGAATTATTAAGTAAACCTTTAGTTCTGGCTTTAGAACTTTGAATAGTCATATGTTAATGTGACAAAAACATAACTTCAATTTTCATAATTATGTGGAAATGAAAAACGATTTTTATATTATTTTCTTATTTTTTTTGTTACCCTTACTAAGGTCATGTTTGGTTCACGGGAAAGTAAAGTTTGCAAGGAAAATAATTCCTGGGAAAATGAATCCCGAGAGTATGATTCCTAATAACTTTACTTTCATGTGTTTGGAAAATATTAAAATTTTAAATTTTATATTTGATTTAAACACCAAACTAAAAAAATACAGAGTACTTATTATTTTTTATTTATAAAATAAATAGTAATACAAATTTTTTAATATATCATTAATTAAAAATGATAAAAGTTATAATATTATATTTATGATTACGATGGATAATTTAAATATGGATTATCCATCATAATAATATAATAGTAATATAATTTAAATATAGTTGCATGGAGTATTATAATTATAAATAATTATAATAATAAAGATTATTATTATTATTATTATTATTATTATTATTATTTTTATATTTACGAATGTCATAATTAAATAAATGTTATAATTTAAAATTGCACTGTGATTTGATTAACAACTAATTTATAAAATTAATTATTATTTGTTATTGCATATTTTATATTACATAATTATATTTTAATTATTTAATATATTATTAATTATTATTATTATTATAGTAACAAATATATACCAGTATTATAATAATATAGTTATAACTATGATAATTTTAATTATAGTTACTTATTGTAAATTAAGTACTCCCTCCGTCCCAATAAATATGAAACATTTGGTTTCCGGCACAGGATTTTATGCAAGTGTTATTTTGTGAGTTAATGAAGAGAGAGTAAAGTAAGAGAGAGGGAAAAGTAGAGAGAGTAATGTTTCCATTTTAGGAAACGTTTCATTTTTAGTGGGACAACCCAAAAAGGAAAACGTTGCATTTCTAATGGGACAGAGGGAGTATAATTCATAATTTTAAATTATTTTTAAAATATAATAATAATAATTAATAATAATAATAATAATAATATTAATATTAATATTAATAATATATTGTATATTACATATGTAAGAATCCTAAAACTGGGAAAAGGAATATCTAAGAAAAGCTAGGATTCAGAATCCTGGAAAGTTGTACTAACTTTCCTTGTTATCGGGATTTTAATTACTTTACCAGTTTGATTAAAAACCAAAACAAACACATGAATTCAAAATTTAAGGAATCTGATTTCGATTACTTTCCCAAACAGAATCCTGGCAACCAAACATGACCTAGTATTTAGTTGTTCAAAAGTTTTTTTTATTAGAACTAGTCTAATTTTAAGGCATGAACTAAAATAGCAAAACTAGTTAATTTTTATAGGACGAATGAAGTAATATTTTGAAAGGGGTAATGGATTTATTTTATTTTATTAAGAATTCTACTAAGATTCTGGACTAGAAATAAAAGGGAGTATTATTTGACTCGTCCAACTTACATTGCAATTTAAACTCCGATAATGCGTTTATATCATGCAAAACGCAATTAATAATAAATTCATTTTACCATAAATAGATAACATGTAAGCATTTCGCAGGTGTCTAGTAAGATTCGTTATGGGATAAAGATAACAATTACCTGTGTGACAAAGCCTTGGGGAGCATACACTTTGTAAATTTATTATTTATTATTTGCAAAAGAAACATAATGTATTATAATATGGTAGTCTCACAAGTTAATATTTATTTAATTATTTATCAATGGAAAAATGTTTGGTTTCAAGATAAAAGTTACATGCAAACATAGTTATAAAATGTGGGTAGTGATAAAATGCAAACTTATATATTATACAAACTCAAAACTCCTCAACACAGCTTCAAAACTCTTCAACACAGTTTCAATACAATATCAACACAGTGTAAAATTTCAAGATTTTAATGTCAACACAGTATCAACACAATATGAACACAACATCAATCATTGACTACCGTTGAAATTCTGTTGACATTTTCCTATTGATGTTTTTCTATGATCTGTTGACATTTTTCAATGGTACAGATCATAGTTTTTAGTTTGTACAATATTTAGAGTTTTCATTTGATCACATCCCTATAAAATGTTGGCTAATTCAACATCTCAAATTAATAAGGACTAATATGCGATATCTCAAAATATTTCGCAGTAGCTACTTATTTTTGGTGTTTACTCTAAAGTAGTTTTCCACCCGCGCTATGCGCAGTATCATATATATAAGATTCTATATATATAAGTATTTTTAATTGAGACATTATTCTTTAATTTTATAGTACACAACCTATCACAAGCGTACACAAACTTAAATATTAGCGCTAATATTATGAAAGAGAAATAAAATATTATAAAAACAAAATAAATTACAAAATAAGCCCGAATCCTTAAAGAAAGATGAAAATTTTGTCTCTATAAATTCAATCGATATACAATAAGACAAAATAAATATAAATAAATCATTCCAATACAATTACCAGCTACAATATATAATCAGAAATTCAATATATAAAGAAACCAATTTTTACTCAAATACTATAGTTTATATATAGCAATAACTATGCAAATTCATTAATAAGACCCAAAAATAACTTCTCTATAAATATATCTACATGCTAAAACATCTCAAATTTTACAGCAATCAATCATTCGATAATTGAGAACTAACGGATGAATTATACTAAATTAACAAAGACAATCCGAATAATTCTATAAACATAATATCTATAATTTTAAGATTCTAAATAACCAATGCGAATAAAACACAAAAGGATCAATATCTAGAGTCTAAAAGTTAATATTGACTCCGCTAATATATTCACTCGCTTTGAATGGATAACAATTTCAAAGATTCGTGATTGAATTATTCGGGCCTCACAGGCATGGGTTGGGCCTGCATAGCCCATTCGGCCAATTTAGCTTCACTATCAATCCATTTTATTAAATATTATCTTCGTCTACAAAAAATAGTCCCACATCTCCATTTCTGACCATCCATAAAAAATAGTCTTATATTTAAAATGAAAAATGACTTCTGATTTATTACTCACTTTTTATCTTGTTCTCTTTTACTTTATTTACATTTGATCTTGGTCTTTCATATTTTACGAAATTCGCATCGGATGCAATTTGCACAAATGATTTTTTCATAGTTAGCGCGAAGTTAGGTTAATAAAAAGCAATAAGATAAGTGAATTTTTATTTTACCCATTAAATAATACTAGTAGTATAATGTATCATTCGTTTTAACTTTTAACCTTTTCAATCATGACAACTATGATTTGGCAAATCTAACAACACTTTTATGTCATATATCTCATACTATAAATATTGTATTAATATCCAATAGCGCATGCTACTAAAATAATATAGATAAAAAAAATTCATGAAAAGGGGAAAACAAAAATTCTCACAACTTGACTTTTATATATGTATGGATTATATTATAACAAAAGATTATGATAAAATATAAAAAATGACAAAAAAGAATTAAAACAAATAAATAAAAACCATAAGTTGCAACAATTAAATACAAATAATATTAGGATGAATGAAATTTTGGGAATTAGAGAACATGTCATTCTCATCATCAATGGTAAATAAATTTTACTCCAAAAAAAATGTCTAGAGTTTGAATATACTATGCATACAAAAAAAAATTCAAATTTTTTTTTTTTTGTATCAAATGTTTTTTCAATAGAGCAATTTCTCCATTGCCGCCTTTATTCGT
The DNA here is from genome assembly GCF_029641045.1 of Salvia hispanica. Classification (NCBI taxonomy): domain Eukaryota; kingdom Viridiplantae; phylum Streptophyta; class Magnoliopsida; order Lamiales; family Lamiaceae; genus Salvia; species Salvia hispanica. The sequence continues at coordinate 37,129,944 of NC_142696.1, forward strand.
GGCGGGTGCGGTTGAGCCAGAGAGTGCTGAGGGAGTGGAGGCGGTTGAAGTACTCTTCGATGATCAGAAAACACTGAGCGGCTTGGCGGTTCGTCAGATACAGAGGCAGCTGGCGAAGGGTTCGCTGCCTCAAGCTATCACCTTGTAATTAAAATTAAATCAATCATTTTTTCTTTAATTAATTAAAGTTATACAAAAATAATAACAAGAATAAAGATAAATGAATGTTTATTACACAACTCATCATACATGAATGTTGACTATATGGATATTTTAGGTTAGGTGATATATTTTTATGACAAATAAAATATGAAAAAGAAAAAAGAGAGAAAACATTAATGTGCATAAAGTATTTATTTACTAATATAGCATAACTTTAAATGACACGAGTTTAAAGTGCAATTAGTTAAGTAACAGAGAAAGAGAAACTAATCTATTTTTATAAGACATGCGGAGTAATACTTTGAAGGGACGGTGGATTTTTATTTTTATTTTTTTGTTATTTGATGGCATCTTTCTGGTTAAGAATTCTATAAAGATTCCTGACTAGAGATAAAATGGAGTATATATGACTTATACAACTTACGTTACAATTTAAAGTTTGCTAACGCGTGTATATCATGCAATTGCATGAAGCAATTAATAATAAATGCATTTTACTAGAAATAGATAACATGTAAGCATAGTAAGATTCGATATGGGATAATATGACATTTATCACGGTCTAGTATATATTAATTTAAAATATAAATCTTAGCAATATTTTATCACTCATATTCAAACAAAATGAAGATATACAAGAACCTATAGTTGGGTGAACTTTTTCACTGTATTTTCATGTCAAAGATTAGTGATATTTACATCTTCAAATTGTATCCACACATGTATTAGTAGTACTGGTGGAATATTTTTGAACATAAACACACACATATACATACTATAGTCGATGTTACAAATCCGAACACTGACATTTTTCCCATTTTTATACAGTGAAATAAAGCAACATATGCATCATCAATTCATTATAATAATTAACCTAATTAAGCCATCGAATTTTTCTGGTGACCAAGGGAACTAATTAAATGTCTAATTTAACATTATTAAAACAAAATGTAGTTTAACTAGAAAAGCCACTCTGTATAAACATAAATGCAATAATACTAAATTTAATCATAAAAAAATATTAAATTGAGTAAAATTAATTACCTGTGTGACAACGCCATGGAGAGCAGAGACTTGTTTAGTGGCAATAGACATTTGTGTCATGTAAGTTTTCAGATCTGGTGGCACAGTGAGAGTGCCACCGACGATGGTTCGGGTCAGAGATCGATCCAACATCTCAAACCCATGAGTAATCGCCTCTTCCGCTTTGTCGGTCGACCGCTGCAGCCAACAAAGCGCCACCCGTTGCTGCTCCGTCAAGCCCTTCATCTCATCCAACGCTACCTGATTGAGAGATCAGACAGATTGATTCAATTTCTATCTTCAAAAAATTTCAATTCCATCTTTCAATTTAGGGATTTTCTGATTTTAGGGTTTTTTTTCCATTTTTGAAATTAGGGTTTCTTGACCTTGATGACCACTGACGGCCGGAAACCACCCATCCACATAAAGCACCGCTCAGCCGGCGCCTTCCACATTCCGGAGAAGACGTGGAAGACGTCGTCCTTGAGGGCCTTGCTCTTGAGGCCGAAGATCTGGTCGCAGTGGGCCAACCAGTTGTTGATGGTGTTACTTAGCTCGCTCTCTGGCCGGTATGCGTTGACCGCGCCGCTCAGTTCCACCGTCAAGCAATGGTGTACCTCCAGCCATTGCGCGTACTCCATATCAAATTGTGCCGCGCCTAGAAAATACGCGGAATCAATTCATTAATTCTTTAATTAATGCAACGCCTCGAATATCACGCCCTGCGACTTTTCTCACACAGTCGCAATTCACCAACCGCGCACTTGGGTTGGGATAAATTTTCTCTGACTTATTTTTTTTAATTAAGAAAGAATTGTACCTGGAATTATGTTGGTGTAAGGGAGGCCTTGCTCTCCCGCATTTTCATTTCCACCCAATAAAATTTCCTATAGCAAAAAATGTACATTTGGAGAATTTTTTAGCTATAAATGGGATTGGGATTTAAGAGAAATATAGCTAAACTAATGAAAATTAAATATAACTACTTGTGCTCCAGCATTTTGAATTTTCAGCTTTAACTGATCCAGCTCTATTTTTTTGGACTCCAGATTTTGAATATAAACCTGCATTAACAATAAAAAAAATCAAAGAAATTATATATTTTATCATAGATTGGTTAATTAATAAAAAATGAAACTAAATTTTTTATTGTTTTGTCTAAACTAAAAGCATGCCTTTTTCTTAAGCCGGCTTTTTCTTGCTGCTTCTCTATTATGAGCAAGCCTGCTCAATGTCTGTGTTTCCAAAAACAAATTATTTAAAGAAAAACCATACTTAATATTTTATTAAAAACTTATTGTGTAAAAATATTAAGCGAAAATACCTTTAGATCAGTTGATTTTTGAACATCTTGCTCTAAAGTAAGCCCTTGGTAGTTTACCCCACTCTGAAATTAAATAATTTAAAATAAAAAAATCAAAATAAAGAAATTAATTAATCCAAGCACAAAATTTCACTTATATACTTAAATATTAATTAATGGGGAATCATTTAGATTTATTAAAAATAGCCATTTTTGTATTTAATTAATGCAGTAATTTGATCAATACAAGAAATGTATTGATCAATTTGATCGGGCACAGGTTGTAAGAAATGTAGTAGAAAGTGAGTGGAAAATGATAGTGGAAGGTGTGTGCTACTTTTATATATTAGTTTTATAGTGAAATGTGAGTGAAATAAAGTTAGTGGAATGTGGGGTCCATTTTCAAAAGTAGTAAAAAACAAATGAGACATTTATTAGTGGACAGACGAAAATGACAAAATGTGACATTTATTGGTGGACATAGGTATTGTTTTGTGAGAGAATTGGATTGAATAATGTAAGAGAGAATGAAAAAGTAGAGAGAGTGATGTTTCTATATTTAGAAATATGTCATTTAGAATAGACATCCTAAAATGGAAAATCTGGCACTTAGAGTGGGACGAAAGGGAGTATGTTGCTAAAATTTAACAACGGCGAAATGAACAATTGTATAAATCTTTTGCTAATCCGATGCTAACCATTTTTACTAGTGAAATTATGACAATTAGTAGCGAAAGAGAGTTGAATATTTTAATTAGAGAGGAAAAAGTGATTGGTGTATTAATTGGAGAGAGATAAAGTTCCCAAAAATAGAAATGTGTCATCTTATTTGGGACAAACTAAAAAGAAAAGTGTGTAGGGCTGGGTCGATACGGTATTACCGTACCGAAAATGTTGTATTGTATACCGTACCTAAAATGTCGGTATAAAGAATTTCATATCGTTACTATACCAAAAGAATTTCATGTTGTTATCCGCCTAAATGGACCGTTGGATATGCGAAGCACAAATTTAGTGGACCGTTGGAGATGTTCTTGGCGGCTTATGCGAAACCGGCGTCTCGCTGACAATGTTTTGGAGAGACAGGGCACCTTCAACAAACCACGAGAGACATTCTGGAGAGACTGTTCGAACCACCGGAATGTTGGGTTCATAGATGACGAACTCAGCAGGCTACTAGGCAAAGAACTCTATAGACTAGAGACATTTTTTAGTGCATTTTAATTTCCTCCTAAACTATTAGTAGAATAATTTAATACTTCCTCCGTCGCACTTTAAGTGGAGCATTTCTAGTTTGGCACGAAGTTTTATATAGTACACCCTCCGTCCATTAATACAAGACCAATTTGATCGGGCATACGAGTTTTAAGAAATATAGTAGAAAGTAAGTGGAAAATGTTAGTGGAAGGTGGATGCTACTTTTATATATTAGTTTTATAGTGAAATGTGAGTGAAATACAGTTAGTGAAATGTGAGGTCCATTACCAAAAGTAGTAAAAAAGCAAATGAGACATTTATTGGTGTTCGGATGAAAATGACAAAATGAGACATTTATTGGTGGACATAGGCAGTATTGTTTTGTGAGTGATGTGGATTGAACAAAGTAAGAGAGAAGGAAAATAGTGAGAGTGATGTTTCTATATTTAGAAATATGTCATTTAGAATAGACATCCTAGAAAGTAAAATGTGGCACTTAGAGTGGGATAAAGGGAGTATGTTGCTAAAATTTAATAGCGACCAAATGAACAATTGTACTCCCTCCGTCCCACAAGAATATGCACTCTTTCCTTTTTAGTCTGTTCCACAAGAATATGCACTTTCTAAAATTGGAAAGTCTTTTCTCTCTAATAAGGTGGGATTCATGCTTACTAACAATACTTTAATTACTTTAATTACTTTTTCTCTCTACCTCTCTTACTTAACCAATTTTACATGAAAACCTGTGCCGAATTCAAAATGCTAATTCTTCAGGAACGGAGGGAGTACAAATCTTTTGCTAATCCGTTGTTAACCATTTTAACTAGTGGAATTATGACAATTAGTAGAGAAATTGGTTGTTGGTAAATGTAGTAATTTTTGGAGTGTTTGTTAAGGATCTATCTATGCTAATAAAATTCATTACAGATAATGATCTACATGTAAATCATATTGTCAAAGATTATTTTTTTAGTTCATTAAAGTATTAAATAATTAAATCATTGCTATATACTCCTTTCATTCCATCCTAAGCGAATTACTTTTCTTTTTGGAATGTTCCACCTAAAATGAGTTATTTCCTTTTTAACAGAAAAATATTCCCTCCGTCCGCCAATAAGAGTCTCGGTTCACTTTTACCATAAATATAATAGGGTCCCACATTTACCTAACTCATTCCACTCACATTTCATTTAAAACTAATATATACAAGTGGGACCCCTATTCCACTAATTTTTTTTCCACCCACTTTTCTTAATATTTCTTAAAACTCGTGCCGCCAAGGAACGAGACTCCTAATGGCGGACGGAGGGAGTAATACTTATAGGCACAAGATTTAAGAAAATGGTGTTTGGTGAGTCAAGTGGAATGAGAATAAAGTAGAAATATGAAAAAATAAAATAAGGGAGTGAAAATAGAGTAGAGAGATGAAAAAAAGAATAAAATAAATGAGGGATAATAAAGTATGAGAGTGGAAATATAGTAAGAGAGTAAATGTCTTGTTTTTAGCTAAAAGGGAAACAACTCACTTAAAAAGAAATACGACTCACTTGTAGTGGACGGAGAGAGTAACTTTATTCTCCCAGCTACTTTATTTTCTTTACGCCTCTACTTTTAACTCTCTTAATTATTTATCCTCCCTCCACTTAACTCTTTAAATATCAATTTTTTAAATTCCGTGTCTAAGGAAAGTATATCAATTATGACGGGACGAAGAAAATATGTTTTTGGGAATTAAGAGTTGGCACTAGGGAAACTATCAACCACGTACAATAATCTATGCGATCAAGAGTCGTGTAGTTTGGTAACAATTCTCACTCTTAAATAATCAGGATGATTTTGCTTTGAAATAAAAAAAATTATAATAAAAATTAAATCTAAGAAAATTGAGGGATAAAGAAAATTTTCTTTATTTAAAATATAAATATTTCTCAATTCTTTTCCATCTCTTTATTCATTAAAAAAAATGTCATCACTTCGTATTCATCATTTTCCGTTTAAAATATTTTTATCACTTTAATATCTCATGCTAATACAATATACTCACTCCGTTCCATAAAAATAAAAACATGTAAGATGATACGAATTTTAATGCATAATTAGTACTCCCTCCGTCCCTCTATAGCTGAGTTGTATTTCTTTTTGGATTGTCCCATTATACTTGAGTCATTTCCTTTTTTCGGCAAAAACTATTTTACTCTCTCTTCATCTTAATTTCTACATTTTTTCTTTTTACTTTATTCTCCTTTTACTTAATTCATTTAAAACAATTTTTCTTAAATCCTGTGCCGGAAAAAAATGTCTCTACTACAAAGGGTCGGAGGGAGTACATTAAAAGAATGATAAAGAATAAGTTATTGGAGTAAGTTGATAGAGACTCAATGCCAGAACACGTCCCAACCAGGCAACCTACCTCATCAACCCCAACTCAGGCAGATACAGCAGCAACAGCACCACAGCAGCAAACCAAGGCCCAAACCAAGAAAGACAACAAGATCAAGAATGTGCAGCCCACAAAGGAAAGACCCAAGAGGAACGCCCCGAAGCCCGCGAAATATCGCGATTGATGCATGAAGATCTGTTTTTAATTATTTCCCTTAATTTATGTTTTTGCCTTATTTTTGGAACGATTATTTTATAGCAAGATAGAGTCAAATCTTTTTGGGTTTTCTTCTTGATTCTTTCCCGAATCGTATTGTCCGAATCAAGTAGGGGGAATTCTATATAATAGAATTCCCATAGATCGAGTCTTTTGAGAATTAAAGTAATAAAATACTTTTTTGTCTCAACCCTAGTTTACAATATTTTTTCTCTCTCGCCGTTTTTGTTCTTCAAGTTTGGAAATTACAGATTGTTCGAAGTGCTCTCCCCCACGATAGGGTTCCTAGCCCTATCATCTGGTGCTTTACATTGAGTTCTCTTCCCCCGCAAATTCTCCGTCACACACGATGCCAGCCGAACCACACGCAACAGACGGCGACGATGCGCCGCCAGAGTATTCAGTCCAGGAGATTGGACAGATGGTTTTTGATCTCACGGTCCGTGTAGCGAACAATGAGAAGAAAATTCAATCGAATCGCTTCGCACAGGAATCCTTCGAGCGCAAACAGACAGAGCTCAATCTGAGCATCGAGGATCATTTAGCTCGCCTTCTTACCACTGTTGAGGGTTTAGCACGGAAGCCCCCTGACCCGGTACCGACCCCGACATCGGCAACGACTGCCCGCGGATGGGCCTTGCCACGCTCCATAACTGTTAAACCGGTGGGCTTCGATGCTGAAACTTGGCCTAAGCTTAAGTTCGATCCTCCACGCTTCGATGGGGAGGGTGTCAACATGTGGATCAAGAAGATCCAAAAATACTACAATCATAACTTTACCCCATTGGCTGATCGGTTGTATCTCACCGAGTTTCTATTGGATGATGCTGCAGCAGAATGGTTTGGATTTTGGGAATCGAACAGCGAGGGACGTAGCTGGGATGACTTCCTACTGGACATCAAACGTCGCTTCGACCCAGACCTCTATGAAGACTATGTTAGCCGGCTCGCAACTCTGCGTCAGACCGGATCCTTAGATGACTATCTGGCCGACTTTGAACCTATTGTGAAGAAGGTTTCTCATGTGGGCGATGCCACCATATCATCTCTATTTATTGCGGGCCTAACACCCACTCTGAAACACGAGCTTTTGACGCGCCGCCCGGCCTCTCTCAGTGACGCGATTGCTCTCGCCCAACAACTATCTGCCTGCCATGCTGCAACGACAACTCGCTCGTCCTGGGTGCCCCGCAACCACAGCAAGCAGCCTACTGCGGGCCCTAAGGTCGTGGACTACATCAAGCAGGACAACGCTCAACCGCGTCAGCAGCGGGAGGGTCGCCCTCCGCGTGACTACCCGGTCGTCCGGATTTCAGCCACGGAACGCGCCGAGAGGACACGACGAGGTTTGTGCTGGTATTGCCCCAAAAAATACACACGGGAGCATGTTTGTGCTAAAAAGTTCTATGCCCTCATTGGGGAGGACAGCGACGACGATGATACCATTCATGAGGCCGACCAGAAGGATGACGCGGAGAATATGGTTATTACAGGCGACGTCTCCAGTATACATGTGATTGGTCCAAAGCTTAAGCCGAGATCGATCAGGATTACAGGAACTATAAACGGCAGCAAGGTATCGGTACTGATCGACGGGGGCAGTACACATAATTTTATCAAACCCTCCGTCGCGGAAAAGTTAAGTCTTCCTCTCCATATTATTTCACCTTTTCGTGTTTTCGTTGGTAATGGTGAATCCTTGCGTTATGATTATGCTAGTTTGAGCACTCTGTTGTCCATGCAGGGTCATCCGTTCGAGATAGACTTGTTTCTCCTGCAAGTAGAAGGTCCGGATGTTATTTTGGGTGTCCAATGGTTGCAGGATTTGGGTGATGTCACAAAAAATTACAGAACATTAACGATGAAATTTGATTGGGAGCAGACTCCAATTGTGCTGCAGGGCGAAGACAAACCCCCTCGAAAGATCTCCTATAATGGTCTCTTTACACTCATTGGGCAGGACTCTCCTATAATGGTCTCTTTACACTCATTGGGCAGGACACAGGTTCAAAGATTTTTGAAATTATTCCGATTCAGCCTCGAGTGCAGGAGACTCCAGACAGCAGCGCCCCTGCTCCAGATCAGACGGTGCTTGCTGCACTCGCCGAATTTGAACCTGTTTTTGAGATGCCCAGCGGCCTACCTCCTCCACGTCGTTGGGATCACAAAATTCACATTCCAGCTTCGGTCAAACCAATCAATGTCCGCCCTTATCGCTATCCCAACTTTCAGAAGACTGAAATCGAGAGACAAGTCAAAGAGATGTTAGCTCAGGGAGTGATTCAGCAGAGTACTAGCCCATATTCGTCTCCTGTTTTATTGGTTCGGAAAAAGGACGGCACTTTCCGTTTTTGCGTGGATTATCGGGCTCTGAACGCAGCAACTACTCCAGACCATTTCCCGATTCCTACGGCGGATGAGCTTTTTGATGAATTACACGCCGCTAGGGTCTTTTCCAAGTTGGATTTAAGGTCGGGATACCACCAAATTAGGATGCACGTGGCAGATATTCACAAGACTGCGTTCCGCACACATGACGGTCACTTCGAATTCCTTGTCATGCCATTCGGACTCACCAATGCTCCATCCACGTTTCAGGCTGCAATGAATACCATATTCCAGCCCTTCCTTCTCAAGTCCGTCATCGTGTTTTTTGATGACATCTTGGTTTATAGTGGCACTTTGGATGAGCACGTCCAACATCTTCGGGAGGTCTTATTGACATTACAGGAAAATTCCTTTTTTATCAAGTGGTCAAAGTGTGCTTTTGGAGTTTCAACAATTGATTACCTCGGCCATATTATTTCAGAGGGAGAATTGAGAGTGGATCCAGCCAAGATTGAGGCCATGCTAATTTGGCCCACCCCGACAACAGTTAAGCAGCTTCGCGGTTTTCTGGGCTTGACAGGCTACTACAGGCGTTTTGTCCAGAATTATTCTCTCATCGCAGCGCCCCTGACTGAGCTCCTCAGGAAAGACGCGTTTAGTTGGTCGGAGGAGGCCACGCGTAGCTTCTCACAATTGAAAGAGGCAATGAGTTCTACACCTGTGTTGAGACTTCCAGACTTCACGCTGCCATTTGTGGTCGAAACTGACGCTTCTGAATTTGGCGTCGGAGCAGTGCTAATGCAGCAAGGCCACCCGGTGGCTTATTTTAGTAAAAAGTTGGGCCCAAGTCGTAGAGTGGCATCGACTTATCATAAGGAGTTGTACGCAATTGTTGAGGCGGTTCAAAAATGGCGCCAATATCTATTGGGAAGGGAATTCGTCATTCGAAGTGATCAACGCAGCCTCAAGGAGTTATTGTCGCAGGTTATCCAAACCCCGGATCAACAATTTTATGTTCGTAAGTTGATGGGATTCAAATTCACCATTGAATATAAGTCGGGTGCATCCAATAAGGTGGCTGATGCCTTATCGCGTCGCGATGAGGATGCACAGAATTCAACAGCTCACGTTTTCTTCACTTATGCACGCCCAATTCCTGCCGTGATGGATGTCATTCGCAAAGAAAATTCCTCCCTTGATGAATTGATGCAGCTGCACGCAGCAGTCGCCGAAGGCCGAGGTCCTCCGAACGTCACAGCGGCTGACGGTCTACTCTATTTCAAATGCCGGCTGTTTCTGGGGCGCGACTCGGCTGTTTGGTCAGCTATTTTGGAAGAGTGTCATGATTCCCTCTCAGCGGGTCATCCGGGGGAGCGCCGCACGCTGGCAAGAGTGGCAGCGGTTTTCTATTGGAAGGGCCTTCGTCAGGACGTCCACAGGTACATCGCAGCTTGCTATACATGTCAAGCTACTAAATATGTCCGCGATAAGCCTAATGGCCTTATTCAACCTTTACCAATTCCGGGCATGGTTTGGGAGGACGCATCTATGGACTTCATCGTGGGATTACCGCCATCCCATGGATTCACTGCTGTCATGGTCGTTGTGGACAGATTGTCCAAGTATGCTCATTTTGGAGCTTTAAAGACAGGTTTTGATGCTCCGAAAGTGGCACGGCTTTTTGTCGATACAGTGGTCCGCCTTCACGGTTTTCCGGCTAAGTTGTTGTCTGATCGGGACTCTATATTTATGAGCGATTTCTGGGATGAGTTGATGACTTTGAGTGGCACAAAATTGCAGTTTACTACGGCTTATCATCCCCAAACGGACGGTCAATCCGAGGTGACTAATCGAGCATTGGAGCAATACTTGCGTGCGTTTACTTACGACCGCCCGAACAGATGGTACGACTTATTGCCATGGGCTGAGATTGCTCTTAATTGCAGCTTTAATGTGAGTATCGGGATGTCCCCTTTTCAAGCCCTTTATGGCCGAGAACCACCCAACATTTTTGCTACATACTCACGCCCATCCCATAATCAAGCTGTGTCAGAATTGTTGGCTGAGAGAGAGGAGACGTTGCATGCTCTCAAGAATCGCATCACTCGTTCGCAACATTCTATGGCAGAATATGCAAACCGCCACCGTCGCGATGTGGAGTTCGGTGTGGGTGATCAGGTTCTGTTGAAATTGCAACCATATCGCCAGATTTCAGTGGGTAAACCTTTATCTAATAAGTTGTCCCGCCGTTACTACGGCCCATACTTGGTGACAGAGCGAATTGGCAAGGTGGCATATCGGCTTCAACTTCCCGCAGATAGTCGCATTCATAACGTTTTTCATGTGTCATTGCTTAAGAAATTCGTGCCTTCCATTGAAGCGTCGACTACGCTGCCGAAGGAGTTTCATCAAGGACGCCCTTTCGACGTTCCAGTCAGAGCATCGGCTGCGCGAACGGTGCTGATTGATAACATTCCAACAGACCAGTGGCTGGTGCATTGGGCGTCGAATCCTGACTCACAACCAACGTGGGAATGTGCCTCCACTCTTCGTTCTCACTTTCCGCATCTCCACCTTGAGGACAAGGCGGCCGTTAACGGAGGGGGAGTTGATAGAGACTCAATGCCAGAACACGTCCCAACCAGGCAGCCTACCTCATCAACCCCAACTCAGGCAGATACAGCAGCAACAGCACCACAGCAGCAAACCAAGGCCCAAACCAAGAAAGACAACAAGATCAAGAATGTGCAGCCCACAAAGGAAAGACCCAAGAGGAACGCCCCGAAGCCCACGAAATATCGCGATTGATGCATGAAGATCTGTTTTTAATTATTTCCCTTAATTTATGTTTTTGCCTTATTTTTGGAACGATTATTTTATAGCAAGATAGAGTCAAATCTTTTCGGGTTTTCTTCTTGATTCTTTCCCGAATTGTATTGTCCGAATCAAGTAGGGGGAATTCTATATAATAGAATTCCCATAGATCGAGTCTTTTGAGAATTAAAGTAATAAAATACTTTTTTGTCTCAACCCTAGTTTACAATATTTTTTCTCTCTCGCCGTTTTTGTTCTTCAAGTTTGGAAATTACAGATTGTTCGAAGTGCTCTCCCCCACGATAGGGTTCCTAGCCCTATCATAAGTACTATGTTAGTGGAGAATGAATCCAAACTCGTACCAAAAATAGAAGTGGACTATTTTACGAATGACTGAAATGATGAATGAAAAATAGTGAAATCTGTTTAATAAAGATTTGCTAGAGATGAGGTGGAAAATGGACAGTCAACATAGATCTTATTTGGACCTTTATAAATAAAGAAAGAGAATTGTAAAAAAATAACAAATCCCTAATATATAATAAATGCAAAATCATAGAAAGAGATTTATGATTTTTAGTGCAAGGCCATGCTAAATTCATATGTTCACTTCGATCTCTTTAACTTAATGAAGCTATGTAAGATGAACTAAGTGTGTCTTCTTAATGAAAAAAATATAAATATTAATGAATTGTATTATTCCATAATTAAAAAAAAAAAACTGTAGTACCCTAATAACACAACACAAAATGAACTTAATGCATCATTTTAGTGACCAAATATAATAGTCTACTCAAAATCTCTCACACTTTGTATAAAATGAACAATGTGTGGAATCAATTATTTTGTACTCTAATGACAATTTTTATAAGTTGAACTATTTGTTTCTTCAAGAAGAGATAGAAAATTGGGAAAAGCGTGTAGATCTTAATATAAGGACATTTATTTTCTTTAAGAATTTGGAACCTTGATTTAGATATATACCCAAGGGATGCGATTAAATTGAGACCAATTTTTAACCATTAGATTAGAAGATTTTGTGGTTGATATAATGTCAAGTGTAATATAATTTAAATTTAAATAATTATTAATTAAATTAAAAGGGTATTAATGTCAAATCCTATATGTAGTAATTATAACTAACTATTTTCCCTCTTCTCAAAATCATCTCAAATCTTTAAATTTACGTAACTCTCCCAATTTAAATTATTTTTTCGCAAAAAATATATCAAATTAAAGATAATTTAATAAGGATTCCAACGAGATCTCAATTGCATATGTTCCGACGATGTTCGGGTGATGAAATTTGATAAATTATATTTCAATTTTCGTACATGTTGATAAGCAGCTTTTATCAACAAATGCAACAAAAAATCTCAATATTATGCATGTCCAATCTCAATAAAAATGTGTTGATATTTTCTTGTCCTTGTGTTGATATTCTAATGTCATATTGTTATATTTGTAATACACAATGTTGATATAAAAAAACACTCACGAAAATTATCATATGATAACATAATGACGATATTACCCTTTTGTTGATATTTTGTCTACTATTTATTAAGATTTGTGAGCTTTAATCTCATTCACTCATTTCAAAATCCAAGAGTGGAGATTTAGTCTTAATTTTGGATTAGAGTGTTATAAGCATTAGAATAGGACCCATATACCCAAACAGTACTGATTTATTTGTTTTATGGTTAATTACTTAATTATGCAAGTAAAAGGTTTTGATTCGGAAGCAATGGCCCCATATGTTGAGGCCCACCTAAAATGGGCTAGAATTTTATACTTATATCAAATAAAAAAGCTTAGTATACGTGTGTATTTCTGGTGGGGCCAATAACCATTTTCCTGGTTCCTAATTAGTAATTTCAGTATATGGAAAATGGCGGTTTTTTAGTTGCATTTCATTGAAATGCACAATGTGAATAAGAGCATCAAAATTGGGGAGAGCCGAGCCTCCTTTGAGAAAGGAAGATGTATGTGCCTAATATCTTCCTAATAGCATCCTTCTTGTTGTGCATCACCGTATGCTCATACTCCCCAGTCCCACCAGGATTCTCTATCGCGGTGTTCCCATGCCTTGAGCTCTTCATCCCACTCGATCGATAGCACACTGTAGTACACCTAATGTGTCCAATCCTATTAGACTTGCATTCTTATTTTAATTTTGTTCGACTTCCGTATGAGAAATTAATTAGGGAACACACTAGTCTTCCATTACAAGGGAAATTGGGTTTTTATTATTAATATTTTACTTGTTGTTTAAGGAATGTTGAAAGAAACATGTTTTCGTGTAGCCACTCTATTTATTCTTACCACTAAATTAATGAACATTTTACTCAAAAATAAATAAACAATGTAATATTTAACTAATTTTACAGTGGGCCAATGTTTGATTATTACACAACTAATTTTAAATACAAAATGCAAAATCAAAATACAAAAGATAATTAATAGACAAAATAATGTTCATTCTAATTTATTTTTAATTCATTATTATTTTCTGTGCATATCTTTGTCACTTAATGTTATGACAAATAGGGCAATTGTGAATCGAGAAACAAAAGAACGTAAATAGACACAGAATTTACGTGGTTCACCAACGTTGTGTTGGCTACGTCCACGGGCAAAAACGGAGAACAAATTGTATTATGACCGCGGTTTTCAGATACAGATTGGATCTTAGATCTCAGATCACAGAATTATGTGCTCTAAATCCATATATATATAGGCACACATTAGACAGACTGGGCTTAGGAAACATAATCCTATCCCAATTAGGAAACCTAATCCTATACAAATTCAAGGCATACTAACAAATCTCCACCTTGACTTGAATTCTCCCTTGCAGACGCATCATCATAATACCAGACGAACAAACTTCTCCATTCTTGCCTCAGATTTGCCCTCCACGGGCAACTAACAGCTCATGACATTAAGCAAGTCTAAACAATGTTGGAACTTGCTCTGCGGGACTGACTTGGTGAACATATCAGCAGGATTATCAGCAGTACCTACTTTCTTCACCTCAATTCTCTTCTCATCTCTTAGAAAATGATACCTCACATCAATATGCTTATTCCTTTCATGATGGACTTGATCCTTGGCTAAACAAATAGCGCTCTGACTGTCATAGAACACAACAGCTTGATCTTGATGTAAACCAAGATCACCAACTAGCCCTTGCAACCATATTCCCTCTTTAGCATCTTCTGTCAATGCCATATACTCTGCTTCAGTAGTAGACAAAGTAACTGCAGCCTGCAAAGTTGCTTTCCAACTAACAACAGAACCACTAAGAGTGAAAACATAACCGGTCATAGATCTTCTACTATCGACATCTCCAGCGTAGTCAGAATCAGAATAACCAGTCACTAAACAGTGAGTATCACCTCCATAAATGAGACCAACATCAGACGTACCTCTCAAGTAACGAAAAATCCTCTTCACAGCCTGCCAGTGCTCCTTTCCAGGATTTCCAATGAACCTGATAACAACGCTGACAGCATGCGCTATATCTGGCCTAGTACAGACCATGGCGTACATCAAACTCCCTACTGCATTAGAGTATGGGACTCGAGACATGTACTCCTCCTCAACTTCGGATTTCGGTGCAAGATCAGATGACAAATGAATGTTTGTAGCACTTGGAGTATCAATAGCCTTAGATGCAGACATGTCAAATCTTGACAAAATCTTCTCAATGTAGCTCTTCTGTGACAGAGAAAGCTTTTTCTTTTCTCTATCTCTAGAAATCTCCATGCCCAGAATTTTCTTCGCAACACCCAAATCCTTCATATCAAACTCAGTACTAAGCTGAGCTTTCAACTTCTGTACTTCAGACTTCGACTTCGCAGCTATGAGCATATCATCCACATATAGAACAAGATAGACCATAGAACCATCGTCAGCTTTGTTGTAATAGACACAACAATCATACGGACTCTTGCTGAATCCCAGCTTAATCATGTAACTGTCAAACCTCTTATACCACTGCCTCGGAGACTGCTTTAGTCCATACAAGTACTTCTTCACCTTGCACACATAATCCTCCTTGCCCGGAACCACAAATCCCTCTGGCTGAGTTATGTAGATATCCTCCTCAAGCAATCCGTGTAGGAAAGTCGTCTTCACATCTAGTTGCTCAAGCTCCAAATCATAATGTGCAACTATCGCAAGTAACACTCTGATGGAAGTATGTCTGACCACTGGTGAGAATATCTCATTATAGTCAACCCCCTCCTTTTGCGTGAACCCTCTTGCAACTAGACGAGCCTTGTATCTAATGCCCTCATCTGGTGTAGTGCCTTCCTTCTTCTTGAAAATCCATTTGCAAGTGACAATCGTTCTCCCCTTAGGCCGTGGAACCAATTCCCAAGTCAGGTTCTTCAAAAGTGATTCTATCTCTTCTTGCATTGCAGCGAGCCACTTGGCACGCTCACTGCCTGAAATAGCTTCCTTGCCTGAAATAGCTTCCTTGTAGGTAGGTGGTTCATCTGCCGAAGGCTCATCCTCGACCTCATTGGCAACCTGCAATGCATATGCCATCATATCCTCAAAACCATACCTCAACGGAGGCTTCACATTTGTCCTCCTAGCTCTGTCAATAGCAATGCTTCTCTGACGAGCTTGTGGATGAACATCCGAACTAGAAGTATCGGCGGCTTCAGCAGTAGTGTGTTGATCTTCTCCACCTTGGAGTTGTGATTCACTCACATCGTGAGTGGCTTGCAGCTCCACCTGTTCATCAACACCATCCAAATCCTCTGTAGCAATAGACTTCACAGTAGAGTTAAGCATAGAATTTTCATCAAATACCACATTCCGACTGAGAATAATTCTACCCTCTGAAGATGTCCAAATTCTGTACCCCTTAACTCCATCTCCATAACCAACAAATACTCCCTTCTTAGCTCTTGGCTCCAATTTACCTTCACTCACATGATAGTAAACAGTACTCCCAAAAACTCTCAACATAGAGTAATCTGCAGGTGAATCAGACCATACCTCGTACGGTGTCTTGCAGTCAATGCCAGTGTGAGGTCCACGGTTGATCAGATAACAAGCCGTGTTTACTGCCTCTGCCCAAAACTTCCTAGTCAAACCGGCTTGGAAGAGCATGCATCTTGTTCTCTCCAACAACGTCTGATTCATGCGTTCTGCCACACCATTCTGCTGTGGTGTGTGTCTAACGGTGTGATGGCGAACGATCCCTTCACTCCTACAAAACTCATCGAACTCAGACGAACAAAATTCCAGACCGTTATCGGTTCTCAATCGTTTGATCTTCTTCCCAGTCTGGTTTTCAATTAGAGTCTGCCACTCTTTGAACTTCTTGAATGCCTCACCTTTATGCTTCATCATAAACACCCAAGTCATTCTCGAGTAGTCATCAATCATCGACACAAAATACGTGTGTCCTCCAATAGACTCAACACGTGAGGAACCCCAACAATCCATATGAATGTAGTCAAGTGTCCCCTTCGTTCGATGAACGCCTTTCTTTGGAAACTTGCTGCGATGAAGCTTCCCCAACACACAGTTTTCGCAGAAATCAAGTTTCTGCACCTTATGGCCCAAAAGAAAATCACGATTCGACATGATTCTCATGCCACGTTCTCCCATATGACCGAGCCTCATATGCCACAGCTTGGTCATATCCTTGGTTGCAACCTCGGATGATGCAATATCAGCAGAATTTGCTACGATGGAACCTCTCAGAACATACAAGGTACCCCGTTTCAAAGCTGTCAGAACCACCTTCGAACCTTTCAAAATACGCATTACTCCACCTTCACCTTTGAAACTGAACCCCTTACTATCAAATGTACTCAGGGATATCAGATTCTTCGTCATCTGTGGAACATGCCTAACATCGTTCAAGGTGCAGAAGACCCCATCATGAGTCCTAATCCTGATTGAGCCGATGCCAACCACCTTGCAGACAGCACTGTTGGCCACGGTAACATTGCCTCCATCTATCTGTTCATAAGTGTTGAAATACTCCTTGTGAGGACAGAGATGATATGACCCTCCAAAATCCACACATCATTACAGTGTGGCTGTTCATCTGCAACCAAGGCCAATGCTTATTCCGAATTTGTGTCATCGGCTTCTGCCACAGTCGCAGAACCGTTAGCATCTTCCTTGTTGCCCAATTTCTTCTTTATTCTTGGACAATCAGCCTTCCAATGCCCTGGTTCTTTACAATATCTGTAGGGATGTCAATCGGGCCAACCCTACTCGGGTTGCGGGTCAATCGGGTCCGGGCTTGCCGGGTTGTGATTTCTTTCGGGTTGTAAAAGTTCGGCCCTAACCCTAAAAGCTCGGGTTTCAGGCTAGCCCGACGGGTTAATCGGGTTGCTACCGATAAGGTTAAGGCTCGAACAATCCAATAGATCATGATGAAAATTAGTTATATTTATAAAATATAAAATATTTAATTATGATAAATTTGGTATATATGCTTAAACTCAATCATAAAATACTAATATTTGTGATATTTCGTGAAATTTTAATACATGTTAAAAATTTTAATATTCTTTTAGTGAGATTAATTTATATAACAATTATTATATTAATAAAAATTCAATACATAATTTATATATTTACCTTAAAATTGAAAGTTATCTTTTTTTAGTTATCTATGTCATAAAATTAGTCAACGAAGTGTCGAATTAGGAGTAAAAAAATGAAAAATGAAAATTTTACCGGGTTACCGGGCCAGCCCATCGGGTTTTCGGGTCTGGCCCTAACGGGTTGCGGGTTAATCGGGTGCGGGCTTATCGGGTTTTATTTTTATCGGGCTAGAAATTTCCGACCCTAACCCTACAAATTTAGCGGGCTATTCGGGCCAGCCCACGGGTTGCGGGCTACATTGACATCCCTAAATATCTGCAAATGTCATCTGGCTTAGGGCCTTTAGGACCTTTTGAACCTTTTGAGTTCTGCTTCTTCTGTCCTTTACCCGTAATAGATAATCCGGATGGCAGATCTTCTGTGGTAAACTCGTTGCCTGTTGACGATCCTCTCTGATGTGGAGAGTAGATCGAACATCCTCTAACGAAAGAGTTTCCTTGCCAGTCATAAAAGACTCAACAAAATTTTCGTAAGATTCAGGCAGAGACACAAGCAAAATTAAAGCAGCATCGTCGTCTTCTACTTTAACTTCAACATTACGCAAATCTAGCAAAATTTTATTCAAATTTTCCAGATGATCCCGAAGGGGCGTACCTTCCTGCATGCGTAACCGAAACAAACGTTGCTTCAAGAACAACTTGTTGGTTAGAGACTTCGTCATGTATAGACTCTCCAACTTCGCCCAAAGAGCAGCAGCCGTCTCTTGATCCGCAACTTCGATGTTAACATCGTCAGACAGACTCAATATGATGGTCGAGTGGGCCTTTTCGTCTAGGATTGTCCACTCCTTATCATCCTCCGTAGCCTTCTTTGTTTTGTGCGGCTCCCACAAACCCTGCTGCTTCAGCAGGGATCGCATCTTGATCTGCCATAAACCAAAACTATTTCTCTCGGTAAATTTGTCAACCTTCACGTTCAGAGCAGACATCTCGATTTCCCGGACAAAATCCTCGCAGCGGAATTCAAAATTCTAGTACGAAAACCAAGGCTCTAGATACCAGTTTTTTATGACAAATAGGGCAATTGTGAATCGAGAAACAAAAGAACGTAAATAGACACAGAATTTACGTGGTTCACCAACGTTGTGTTGGCTACGTCCACGGGCAAAAACGGAGAACAAATTGTATTATGACCGCGGTTTTCAGATACAGATTGTATCTTAGATCTCAAATCACAGAATTATGTGCTCTACACACATATATATAGGCACACATTAGACAGACTGGGCTTAGGAAACATAATCCTATCCCAATTGGGAAACCTAATCCTATACAAATTCAAGGCATACTAACACTGAAAATTCTAAAATAAACTAAAACAAACTAACAGTGACATTCGTCTTATAAACTAAAAACAAACTAACAGAGGCCACGTCTCGTCTTTCCTTCTTCACAATGGGGAATTCCGTAGAGCCATCGTGGACGGACTTAATAGACTGCAGTGGAAGGAACCTCCTTCGTGACACCATGACAAGATATGTTGAAATTCTTAATTCTTCGACTCTAACTCACGATATTTGTAATTTGAACTCGAGGGTTGCTTTTTCTTCTCGGTCACTAATTTGTATCGTAAAAGGAAAATGCCTTGATGATAAACTGAATATAATTGTTAAATTGTTCAAAAATGTTTGTTCATTTGTGTATATGATAGTAGTAATTAAATAAGTGGATATGTGTGTATATTGGCCATGTGATAGAGTGGTTGATGACTGAAATGGTCTTTGTTGAGAGACGAGCACCATTGCTAGCTCGAGGTGAGTAGCTCGCGAACAGCCTATCTGATTCGATCTTCGTCTTTTTGTGCTGGTTTCGAGCTCCATGTTACCGGCTTGTAAACTAGTTTTCTATAGCATGAAATATTGTACCTCATCTATAGTTATATGAGATATCTTGCAATAAATCAATTGTGTCTGTGTTTGAGTATTTCTATACCACAAAAACTCGAGTAAATATGATTTATCCTCATTGTTTTTGAAACTTCTCAATTTAAAGGTAATTACAAACGACATATTTTGGATATCTAATGGAGTCACGCACAAGATCAAAAGCGCCCAATATTTTGGTAATTACAAAGGTCTAAAATTCAAAGCGCCCAATAATTGATGTTACAAAAATGAGAGAATCCAATGAGCCGTACTGTTTAAGACCTAATATATGATTCAAACAATAAAATCATTTATTAACACGGATTTGTGGCCCAATCAAACTTGTCTTGCCCACAAATATTTAGTTCTTGTTATGAGTGAGAGAGAGATACACACACATAAGTAAGAGAGGGGTTGTAGCAAATAAAATGAAAAAAAATATTTTTTGAGAATATATTATAAAGGGTCCCGTTAAGTACACAGAATTGGAATTGGAATTAAAATTCTATAATTCAATTCCAAATCCATTGTTCGTTTAACGAATGAGTTGAATTAGAATTCAAAGGTAACAGTGTGTGTGAAGGTGAAGTGTGTGTGTGACTGTGTGTGGGTGTGTCATGTGTGTGTGTGTGTGTGTGTGAAGGTGAAGTGTGTAGTGTGTAGTGCATGTGTGAAAGTGAAGAGTGTGTTGATGCACTTTTTATTTGCACTATAAATACCTGTAAGTATACAGAGTAGGTATAGTATAGCAAAAGGTTAGTACCGGGTATCGAACACGGGGAAGATGTACACAAAGTGTCTATCTTCTACTAGAACTCAATTACTATCTGGAGAAACAAGAATTTTTGGAAACTTTTGAAAACAGTAAATATTAAAAACAATAAACAACTAAATGCAAGCAAATCACGGAGAGAAAAGTATAGAGATAAGGGGAATTCCAGGGATGTGCTTTCACTTTTATGGTTATACAAATTCCAAACTACAATACCCTAGCACAGTTAATACTTTGAAAGGACGAGTCACCTAGCTTATGCTCATGCGATACAAACGTTGATTACTAACATTAGGGTTGTCAATCCTAACACGTAACTCCAAAAAGCTCCTAAGACCCTTGAAAAGTCCTCACTCTCAATTAACAGTGCCGTTTTAAAGGAAGCTAACTGTAGTGTCTACTAAGTGGATCTAACTCGCTAGAACTCTGTCACAGTTATGAAGCAAGTTGTATTGAATCATACATAATTGTGTCACTCAATTATGAAGCATCATGATTAACTTAGGGAAGAAACAAAGTAAAAACAAAACGGATATTAAATAGAAAACAGAATTGTATAACCAAAGTTGCTATTAACACATCCCTATAATCCTATGAGTTTAGTTACACATGACTGAATAAACTAAAAACATAGATTGAAGGGAAAACAATTTGAACATAAAACTAAAGAAAATAAAATCCGTAGGTTGAATCCTTGTCGTTCTTGATGTTCTTGAAATCCTTCTCCAACTCCTTGCACAATTGAAGTACTCTAGCTTTTGATCTCTATGAATGTTGCAAGTAGTCACTCTCTTTCTCTATGAATGTGTTCTTGTTGTGTGAAACTCTTTTTTATGAAGCTTGAGGTCCTATTTATAGGGGAAGATTATTCCTCATCATAGAAGGAAAAGATCTTCAAAGTTTGGTAAATCTTGGAGCAAATCTAGGGCTGGTCGGATTCGCCGCCTTTCTCCGGCGGGCCGCCGCACCTTGGCCGGCGGTCGCCGCGTTGGAGTCCAGAGACTCTGACCCTTCGGTGGCGGACCGCCACATGTCCTCCGGCGGTCGCCGGGCGAGACTCTTCTCCTAGCGTAAATTTCCGAGGCGGGCCGCCACATAGCTCTGACCGCCGGGCGCCGGCGGTCGCCGTACAACTTCGCGGCGGTCGCTGGTCGCCGTCTGACTCCAGATTTCCAGACTATGCGTTTTTACTCCCCTTTTCGGCTCAAATATGCACATTTCTCACAAAACACGTCAAAATACCAAAATGTATAGAATATGCAAATAATGGACATGTAGAGTGATTTTGATAACAAAAACGGACCAAATAATGGCCTTAAAACAGTGCAAAATCCGGGCGTATCAACTCCCCCAAACTTACATTTTTGTTTGTCCTCGAACAAAACACTAAAGACACAAGAATAGACGCACGGAATGCACAAGGACTAGACGTCATAATTGCCTCAAAAGATGAAAGAATAGATTAAGCATGGATTAACACAATCAAATCAAGCAAGGCTTAATAGTGCACTTTCATTACTAACTCGTGGAACACCTTGAATTCAAGCACTCACATGTGGCAAACTTCCAAAGATGGGAAGTGTTCTTTCTCTCACTCTCAAAGTGTATAAAGGTAAAGTGTAAATCACTCAAATCATGCATCATGCAAAGTTTACCATAGGCTTGCTCAAAGTCTAATCCCTCCTCTACTCAATGTGATTAAGCATCAAAAGTCCGAAAGGTCTTTCTTTTCGGTTGTAACGTAGGCTCTTTGGTAGGTGAGGAATATTTGGCTAAAAAGTGACTCAAATATAAAAATATCCCAAGTAGAGTTAAGATGACTCCACTTTTCTAAAACTTAAGGCACTTCTAACACTTTATTTTTCTCCTTCAATTTACTTTCAATCCTTTGATTTTATTTTCTTTTCACAACATTTCACACATTTTTTTCTTTTTTTTTTTCTCTTTTTTTTTTTTTACACATCCTTTCTTTTTTTTTTCTAAGATCAAGCACATATTTGGAATTTTTCTCAATTTCACAACTTGTACTTTCTTAATATTAAGCACACTACTTTTTATACTTTCCTTCTTATCTCTCCAATTCCTTTACAAAAGAAGATAACAAAAACTATACTAACCCAAGGAATTGTCCCCCCATTTATTTTGGCTTCCAAAGAAAAGGCTCAAAGGCTCAAAATTGGCTCCAAAGGAAAAATTTGAGAGGGTCGAAAATTTTGGATATAAAAGTAGCTAAGAAAAGACGGCCTAACATCCTCCTAAATCAACTTAAACACTATGTAAACTTAGGCAGACTAGGAGCAAGTTCTAGAAACATATACATGCATACAGATAAATCACACAAGAAAGAATTTAAGGCTCAAATCTCACAAGGTAAAAGCACGATTCAAGGCGAACAAGCAATTCACTAATTATGCACCTTTTCACCCACCCATCATATCAAAACGTTAAGCCACACTTAAATATAGATGGAATATAATATCATTGGCAACTCGGTCTAATGTGTCCCTAAGCATGCGTGTTTCTAAGTTCTTCATGTTATGTTCATGACATGGATTCAAGAAAACATTTTTAGAACAAAAAAATCTCCTACGGGTTTTTGGAAAATTAAAGCAAAAACAAACTAACAACAAAAAGAAAACCCTAAACTCACGGTCCACCACTTCATCCCCCCAAACTTATTTACAACAAAGTGTAAAATAAGTTTGTAGAGTCGGTAGGGACGTGAGTATACTACTGAAAACAAAAACGTACCCTGAAAAATTTCGCGTAGAGGTTGAGCGGGGCGAAAATTCGAAGAATTTCGAAAAATCGCGCTGGAAAATTGTGCCCAGGTGGCGGACCGCCGCAGAGCTTGCGGCGGTCGCCACGGAGAGGTCAGAACCTGCGAAAATTTTTGCAAAGCACAAAATTAAACCAAAACCAAAAATACTTAAAATTAAAGCAAAAATTGTTGGGTTGCCTCCCAACAAGCGCTCCTTTAGAGTCATTAGCTTGACTTTTACCCCCCTTTTTCACTCCTTGGGTGGCTCTTCGAGACCAACCTCTTCATCTAACACTTTGTCTGCACTGTAATACTTCTTAACACGGTGACCATTTGCTTGAAACAACTGTCCATCCGGGGCTAGTAACTCAACTGTTCCACTATCATAGATTTTCTTGATTATGTATGGACCAGTCCACTTGGACTTCAACTTCCCGGGAAACAAAGATAGTCTCGAGTTATGCAACAAAACCACATCCCCCAAGGTGAGCTCTCTTGGACTGATCATCCTATCATGATAAGCCTTCATTCGCTCCTTGTAGATGGATGAACTATCATAAGCCTCCATTCGAAATTCGTCCATCTCGTTAAGAAAAAGACGTCTTTCCTCACCGGCCTTTTGAAAATCTTGATTCAACTTCTTGATTGCCCAATACGACCTGTATTCCAACTCAAGAGGCAAATGGCCTGACTTTCCAAACACAAGTTGATAAGGAGACATACCTATGGGACCCTTGTAGGCAGTGCGGTAAGCCCATAACGCATCTTCCAACCGAAGTGCCCAATCTTTTCTGTTCACACTCACCGTCTTTTGAAGAACCGACTTGATCTCTCTGTTTGCTAATTTCGTTTGTCCATTCGCCTGCGGATGGTATGGAGAAGTGACCCTATGCTTGACTCCATATTTGTCCAACACGTTGTCTAACCATCTATTGTTGAAGTGAGATCCTCCATCACTAATGAGGGCACGAGGAGTACCAAACCTGCAAAAAATATTCTTTCTAACAAAAGCAGTAACCACTTTAGAATCGTTAGTTCTGGTTGGAATTGCTTCCACCCATCTAGAAACATATTCTACTGCAAGTAAGATATATTGGTACTCTCCTGATTTTGGGAATGGTCCCATAAAATCTATCCCCCATACATCAAACAATTCCACCTCAATAATGGTATTCATAGGCATCTCCTTCTTCTTAGTGATTCCCCCCGTGCGCTGACATTCATTACATTGAAGAACAAAACTAGCAGAGTCGCGGAATATGGTGGGCCAATAGAAACCGCTTTGCAAAATCTTTATTGCGGTCCTTTGCACACCAAAATGTCCTCCAGTAGGGGATGAATGACACTTCTCAACAATGGCCGCCCAATCCTCTTGAGGTACACACCTCCTAAGTATAGTATCTGCACATCTTTTAAACAAGTAGGGCTCATCCCAAAAATAAGATCGTACATCTCTATAAAATTTCTTCTTCTGATAAGGAGTGAGATCAGGAGGATGTACCTTGGCTGCCAAATAATTGACAATATCAGCGTACCATGGGAAAGTGGCTTGAGTGAAAAACAGATGTTCATCGGAAAAATCCTCGTTGATTTCAAGTGATAAGTCTTCTCCTTCCACCGGATGTTCCAACCGCGACAGATGATCGGCCACAACATTTTCACACCCTTTTCTGTCTCTTATCTCAACATCGAATTCCTGAAGTAACAAAATCCATCGAATGAGCCTGGGTTTTGCTTCTTTCTTTGCGAACAGATGCCTTATAGCTGCATGGTCAGTATAAACAATAGTTTTAGCCCCCACAAGATAAGCTCTAAATTTATCAAAAGAATACACGATAGCGAGCATCTCCCTTTCGGTAGTCGTATAATTAGCTTGAGCAGAATCTAAAGTTCTACTAGCATAATAAATGACTCTAAAAATCTTGTTCCTCTTTTGTCCCAAAGCTGAGCCAACTGCAACATCACTTGCATCACACATAATCTCGAATGATTGACTCCAATCTGGGGTAATGAGAATGGGAGCGCTCACTAGAGCTTTCTTCAAGGTCTCAAAAGCCTGCAAGCAATCAGAAGTAAAATCAAATTTCACATCTTTCTCAAGCAATTTACAAAGAGGTTTAGTGATTTTTGAAAAATCCTTGATGAATCTCCGGTAGAAGCCAGCATGTCCTAGAAAACTTCTTACTCCCTTCTCATTGCACGGAGGCGGGAGCTTTTCAATGGCTGCAATTTTTGCCCTGTCGACTTCTATACCTGCAGAGGACACTTTATGTCCTAGAACTATACCTTCTTTCACCATAAAGTGACATTTTTCCCAATTGAGAACTAGGTTAGTTTCCACACATCTCTGCAAAACCTTAGCCAAATTTTCAAGACAGTGATCATAGGATTTGCCAAATACCGAAAAATCATCCATAAAAACCTCCATTACTTTCTCAATTAAATCATGAAATATAGCCATCATACATCTCTGAAAAGTAGCGGGAGCATTACATAGTCCAAAAGACATTTTTCTATACGCAAAAATACCATAAGGACATGTAAAGGCAGACTTATGTTGATCCTCGGGAGCAATAGCAATTTGATTATAACCAGAATAACCATCAAGAAAACAGTAATAATCATATCCCCCTAATCTATCAAGCATTTGATCAATAAAAGGTAAAGGGAAGTGATCTTTCCTAGAGGCTGCATTTAACATCCTATAATCAATGCATACTCTCCATCCTGTAGCTACTCTAGTGGCTATCATCTCTCCATTCTGGCCAGGCACTATAGTCATCCCCCCTTTCTTAGCTACTACCTGCGTAGGACTTACCCATTCACTATCAGATATTGCATAGATAATCCCTGCATCTAGTAACTTTATTACCTCTTTTCGTACTACATCTTGCATGATAGGATTAAGTCTACGTTGGTTTTGCACACGAGGTTTATGCCCTTCCTCAAGTAAAATTCTATGCATGCATGTGGTCGGGCTAATCCCCCTTAAATCACTAATAGACCATCCTATGGCAGACCTATACTTATTTAACACACACAAAAGCTTTTCACACTCCTCTTCATTCAATGCAGCGGACACCACAACTGGAAAAATGTTACCTGGCCCTAAGAATGCATACCTGAGATGTTCGGGGAGCGGCTTTAGCTCCACCTTTGGTGGTCCCCGTGGTTTTCCCACTGCCTGCCTTCTTTCTTCCTCTTCTTCGGGGGTACGCAATGGCAAAAATGCATTTCCCTTTTGAGGAATTCTCTCCGGTAGCGCTCCAATTCTGTCACCACTGCACAAACACTTGCATCACAAGATGATAAATCAGCATTAGGAGTAAATGAGTTTATGAGACAAGATTCAAGAGGATCCTGGGTTTGATGATAAGTGACTTCTACTTCTCCCACACAGTCGGTAACGATTTGTATGACACTGCATTCTTGATAGCCTTCTGCCCCATCCTTTCCATGGAATTTCAGTGCACCGTAGATGTTAAATGTGATGCTTTCATCGTTCAACTTCAATGTCAGCTCTCCCTTTTGTACATCTATCATGGCTCCGCCAGTGGCTAAGAATGGTCTTCCAAGGATCAAAGGCACCTTCTTGTCTTCCTGCATATCCAACACAACGAAGTCAGCAGGAAAAATAAACTCTCCCACTCTTACCAAGACATCTTCCACTATCCCCATTGGCGTTGTTGTGCTACGATCTGCCATTTGCAACGTGATTGAGGTGGGACGGATACTATCAACGTCGAGTTTCCTGTAAAAAGATAAAGGCATCAAATTAATACTGGATCCTAAATCACATAACGCCTTACCTTTCACATCATTCCCTAAAACACAAGATAATGTAAAACTCCCTGGATCTTTGTGCTTGGTGGGTAACCCTTTTTGAATGATAGCGCTGCAGCTCTCCGTTAGGCCCACTGTCTCGTACTTCCCCCACTTTCTCTTCTTTGCCACAACATCTTTCAAAAATTTGGCGTAATTGGGCATTTGTTGAAGGGCTTCTACCAGTGGAATGTTGATGTGGACTTTGCTCATTGCTTCCAAGAACTTGGTAAACTGAGCGTCAAGCTTCTTGCTCTTCAATCGTTGAGGATATGGAATGGTGACACTGCTTTGTGGTAGAGCATCTGGTTGCTGTTTATCGGCCGGCGGACCGCCGCGATGAGGCGTGGCGACCGCCGGGTCTTCAGCCATGCCAATTCCAGAATCTTCCTCGTCCTGTTGGTATGTACGCGGCGGGTCGCCGTCCAGGTGGTTTTTCTATTTCTCTTCCTCTCCTGCCCAGGTCTCCTGCCTCCGGAGGTTGATATGTAGTCCCGCTGCGTAGCTGCACCGCGTGACATTTTCCTTTCGGATTTATTTCTGGCAGGCTAGGAAGCGACCCTGGAGTGTGCCTGTTTCCTATGGTTGTGGCTAAGATCCCAAGGTTGAATTCCAGCATCCCGACTTGAGTAGCGAGGTTTGCCAACCCTCTTTCCAAGGCGCTAGTATTTCTTTCCAAATTCTCCAACCTTTTGTTCGTCACCTTTCTATGGTTGAGAACCTCAGTAATGCAAACTTCTAACAGAACCTCCCAACTGGAGCGGGGTTGATCCTCCATACCTGCACATGTTTCATAATCATTAGAACAGTACTCTTGTGCATCATAGGAGTAATCAGAATAGTCTGGGACGTAGTGCGATCCCCCATGCTGCTCATCAAAATAACCACATGGATTTCCTACGCCTGCAGGAAAATCCATTAAAACAAAAAGAAAAATAAAATAAAATAAATAAAATAAAATAAAAAAGAAAGCGATTAAAATCCAAAGTAGTAAAATTATCCGTTTGAAGATATCACTCCAAAGTGAATTGTCTTCCCCGGCAACGGCGCCAAAAACTTGATACACTTTTTATTTGCACTATAAATACCTGCAAGTATACAGAGTAGGTATAGTATAGCAAAAGGTTAGTACCGGGTATCGAACACGGGGAAGATGTACACAAAGTGTCTATCTTCTACTAGAACTCAATTACTATCTGGAGAAACAAGAATTTTTGGAAACTTTTGAAAATAATAAATAATAAAAACAGTAAACAACTAAATGCAAGCAAATCACGGAGAGAAAAGTATAGAGATAAGGGGAATTCCAGGGATGTGCTTTCACTTTTATGGTTATACAAATTCCAAACTACAATACCCTAGCACAGTTAATACTTTGAAAGGACGAGTCACCTAGCTTATGCTCATGCGATACAAACGTTGATTACTAACATTAGGGTTGTCAATCCTAACACGTAACTCCAAAAAGCTCCTAAGACCCTTGAAAAGTCCTCACTCTCAATTAACAGTGCCGTTTTAAAGGAAGCTAACTGTAGTGTCTACTAAGTGGATCTAACTCGCTAGAACTCTGTCACAGTTATGAAGCAAGTTGTATTGAAACATACATAATTGTGTCACTCAATTATGAAGCATCATGATTAACTTAGGGAAGAAACAACGTAAAAACAAAACGGATATTAAATAGAAAACGGAATTGTATAACCAAAGTTGCTACTAACACATCCCTAGAATCCTATGAGTTTAGTTACACATGACTGAATAAACTAAAAACATAGATTGAAGGGAAAACAATTTGAACATAAAACTAAAGCAAATAAAACCCGTAGGTTGAATCCTTGTCGTTCTTGATGTTCTTGAAATCCTTCTCCAACTCCTTGCACAATTGAAGTACTCTAGCTTTTGATCTCTATGAATGTTGCAAGTAGTCACTCTCTTTCTCTATGAATGTGTTCTTGTTGTGTGAAACTCTTTTTTATGAAGCTTGAGGTCCTATTTATAGGGGAAGATTATTCCTCATCATAGAAGGAAAAGATCTTCAAAGTTTGGTAAATCTTGGAGCAAATCTAGGGCTGGTCGGATTCGCCGCCTTTCTCCGGCGGGCCGCCGCACCTTGGCCGGCGGTCGCCGCGTTGGAGTCCAGAGACTCTGACCCTTCGGTGGCGGACCGCCACATGTCCTCCGGCGGTCGCCGGGCGAGACTCTTCTCCTAGCACAAATTTCCGAGGCGGGCCGCCACATAGCTCTGACCGCCGGGCGCCGGCGGTCGCCGTACAACTTCGCGGCGGTCGCTGGTCGACGTCTGACTCCAGATTTCCAGACTATGCGTTTTTACTCCCCTTTTCGGCTCAAATATGCACATTTCTCACAAAACACGTCAAAATACCAAAATGTATAGAATATGCAAATAATGGACATGTAGAATGATTTTGATAACAAAAACGGACCAAATAATGGCCTTAAAACAGTGCAAAATCCGGGCGTATCATGTGTGCGTGCGTGTTCGTGTGAATAGTAATGTTCACTATAAGGAATTTTTATGTTAGATGATATATTTATAACAAATCAAACATGTAAAAAGATAAAAGAGAAAAAATGCATAAAGCATCTTTACATAGTTATGTCAACCAGTTGGTTGGCAGTGGTCAACGTCTCCACATCTCGTTCTCCTGCCGGTACACGTTGACCGCACCCCTCAGATCCACCGTCAAGCGGTCATGCTCCTCCAGCCATTGCGCGTACTCCATATCAAATAGTGTCGCAACTAAAAAAATACACGGAATCAATTCATTCATTCATTAATTAATGCAACACCCTCGAGTATCACGCCCTGTGTGACTTTTCTCACGCAGCCGCAATTTACCAACCACGCACATGGGTTTGGATAAATTTTCTCATCCTTAATTTTTTTCAATTAAGGAAAAATTGTACTCAAGTTATGTTGGGAAGGCCTTGCTCTCCCGCATTCGCATTTCAACCCAATAAAAATTCCTTATAGCAAAAAATGTACACTATACATGTCTTTTTTAATCTTTGTGTCAAAAATAAATGACTCTACTATGGTGCAACGGATAGAGTATTATATTTAAGTTCAGTATCATCTCAATTTTTAGATTTTATAATAAAACTAAAATATTAGAATTTTTATAGTCGAAAAAAAGGATTCACTCAACAAACACTATGCACACACTATACACATTGCACGCACTACACACATTGCACATGCACACACACTACAAACAATTTAAAATGACAAGGGTTTTAATTCGCAAATAGTAAAATAAGAAAATAATGATAAATGTGATGAAAATAATATTAGTCGATTGTGGAATACCCATTATAAATACCATTTAGTTGTTAAAAAAAATTTATTAGAACTAATCTAATTTTAAGGCACAAACCAAAATGACAAAACTAGTTAATTTTTATAAGACGAATGGAGTAATATTTTGAAGGGGGTGGTGGATTAGTTTTATTTTATGTTATTTTATTTGTTGGCATCCTTTTATTAAGAATTCTACTAAGATTCCTGACTAGAGTTAAATAGGAGTATTATTTGACTCGCCCAACTTACTTTATAATTTAAAGTTTGAAAATGCGTGTATATCATGCAAAGAGGCAATTAATAATAAATGCATAACCAAAAATAGATAACAGGTAAGCATTTTCCAGAAGTCTAATAAGATTCGATATGGGATAAAGATAACAACTAACTCGGTCTATTATACTCCCTCCGTCCACGAATAAGAGTCCCGTTTTTCCATTTTGGTTCGTCCACGAATAAGAGTCCCGGTTCATAATTACCATAATGGTAAAGAGACCTCACATTCTACTAACTCATTCCACTCACATATCATTTAAAACTAATATATACAAGTGGGACCTATATTCCACTAACTTTCTTCCACCCACTTTTCTTAACATTTCTTAAAATCCGCGCCATTTAGAAATGAGACTCTTAATCGTGGATGGAGGAAGTATATGTTAATTTAAAATATGATTGTTACCATTATTAAAAGTATATATGTTAATTTAAAATATGACTGTTACCAGTATTAAAAGTATACAATAACCTTGTTGGGTGAACCTTTTCATCGTATTTCCAAGTCAAAGATTAGTGATAATTACATCTTGAAAATATGGCCTCATATGTATCTTCAAGTCAAATCCATGAGTGATCGCCTCTTCCGCTTCGTGGGTGAGTGTTGCAGCCCATGAATCCCTTCCAGTTGTTGCTCCATCAAGCCCTCCTCAAGGGTCAATAATTCGGGCTTCATCCTCAAGGCTTATCCGTTGTATGAACATGCTCAAGGCTTCTTGCATCTTCTTGTTCATAGACCTCGTCCTCGGCCGGTGTAGGTATTTGATCAGGCTTGGCGCATGATGCACTATACACGTTACATCTCTTTTCTAATCTCCATGCTGACAAAAATGACTCTACTACGTCGGAACAAAGGGAGTGTTATATATAAATTCAATATCAACTCAATTTTATAAATTTTTAGATTTTATAAAAAAATCAAAATTTTTGAATTTTTAATAATCAGGAAAAAAAAAATTCACACTACACTCACATTGCACACATTATACACATTGCACATGCACACACACTGCACATGCTATACATAGTGGCGGACGCAAGATTTTGACGTTGGGGATCCTATTCTAGGGTATTTTTAACACTGGTGTTAACGAAAATTGCGAGGGAGAAGAGTAATGGGATAGAAATAATTAAATGATATGGAAACTAGGAAATGCATGTATTTAATATTATTAATAATGAATAATTGTTTAAATAGGTTGATTAAAGAAACTCCATCAAAAATGAAATTTTTTGTACATAATAGTTGAAGAAAATAAAAAAAAATTACAAAAATAACAACAAAGAAACTTTAAAATTATCAGTTATGAATAAATTTGAAATAAATGAATTAATTTGTTTGAATACAGATTCGATAGAGATTAGGATGGAAAAAGGATAGTCAGCAGTAAGCAGAGATTCTTGTTTGGACCTTTATATATAAAGAGAGAGAATAGTGAAAAAAACTAGAGAATTGTAAAAAAAACTGAATTAAGTGTAATACCTTAATAAGACTAACACAAAATGAACTTAATGCATCATTTTAATGACCAAATATAAATGTCTACTTAAAATCTCAAACAGTTTTATAGAAACTAGTATTACGCTCGTGCTATGCACAGACTAAGATATTTTTAAAACATTGATTAACATTATAACTTAATTAAATGAACTTAGAAACGATATGAATATATAAAATTATAAACAAAAAATGTGCTACAATAGGAATAAATATGAAACAATAAATCACAAACTATAATAATCCAATGTTAAAATCATATGAGATAAAAATCTATCATAATAAAGAATTGAACAAAAGAGGAACCTCAACCATATATTTCAGAAAACTTATTCACACACTACATTACCCATTGAATTAAACGTACATCATTAAAAAAATTTATTGATATAACAGATCCACTCACAACTTCTATAAAATACCAATCCAGTTAGCCATTACAACATTAATTTAATATCATAATAATTAAAGAAATATTAGAATCAGTTTAAAGAGCAAGGCTGGAGGTGCACCATTACCTGACGGTGGAACTGAGGGGCGTGGTCAACGCGTACCGGCCGGAGAGCGAGCTAGGTAACGCCATCGGCAACTGGTTGGCCCAATGCGACCAGATCATCGGCCTCAAGAGCAAGGCCCTCAAGGACGACGTCTTCCACGTCTTCTCCAGAATGTGGAAGGCGCCGGCAGAGAGGTGCTTTATGTGGATGGGCGGTTTCCGGTCGTCAGTGGTCATCAAGGTACGGTACATGGAATCGCAATTGAAATTCTATAATTTTATTCCAAACCCATTGTTTGTTTAACGAAGAAGTTGAATTATAATTCAAAGTGTGAGTAACAGTGTGTGTGTGTGTAGTGCGTGTGTGAAGGTGAAGTGTGTGTGTGTGCGTGTGTGTGAAGGTGAAGTGAGTGTGCGTGCGTGTGCGTGTGAATAGTAATGTTGACTATAAGGAATTTTTACGTTGGATGATATATTTATAACAAATCAAATACGGAAAAGATAAAAGAGAAAAAGTGCAAAAAGTATCTTTACATAGTTATGTCAACCAGTTGGTAGAGGTCAACCAATTGCTGATGGCGACACACATCTCGTTCTCATGCCGGTACATGTTGACCGTACCCCTCAGCTCCACCGTCGGGCGGTGATGCTCCTCCAACTATTGCGCGTACTCCATATCAAATAGTGTCACGCCTAAAAAAATATGTGGAATCAATTCATTAATTAATGCAACACCCTCAAGTATCACGCCCCGTGTGACTTTTCTCACGCAACCGCAATTTACCGACCACACACATGAGTTGGGATAAATTTTCTCATCCTTAATTTTTTTTCAATTAAGAAAAAATTGTACTCATAGTTATGTTGGGGAGGCCTTGCTCTCCCGCATTTGCATTTCCACCCAATAAATTATCCTTATAGCAAAAAATGTACTCTATACATCTCTTTTTTAATCTTTGTGCCAAAAATAAATGACTCTACTACGGTGCAACAGAGAGAGTATTATATTTAAATTCAATATCATCTCAATTTTTATATTTTAACTTTTAGATTTTATAATAAAACTAAAATTTTAGAATGTTTAATAGTTGGAAAAATAGAATTCACTCAACACAAACTCTGCACACACTATACACATTGCACACACTACACACTTTGCACACACACTGCACACAATTTACGCAAACTGCACACTTTACACACACTATACTTACACTGCACACACATTGCACATACTATACGCACATTGTACACACAATACACACTATACACACAACACACTAGAAAAAAAAATTCAAAGCAAATTATTCAATATCAAATGTTTTTATTTATGTCTTACTAAACTAGGGTTTCCCGCACAAAGCATTTCTCCGTTGCCACCTTTAGTCGTGGAGAGTGCGGTTGAGCCAGAGGTTACTGAGGGAGCGGAGGCGGTGGAAGTACTCACCTATGACCAGAAAACACTGCACGGCTTGGCGGATCGTAAGATATGGCTATAACTGGCGAAGGGACGTTTGTCGCCTATCACCTTGTAATTAAATTAATCATTTTTCAGTTTAACTAATTGAAGTTATACAAAATAATAGCAAGAATAACAATTGATGAGTTTTTATAACATAACTCATCATATATGAATGTTGACTATATCTTTATGGATAAGATATGCTATAAAGGTGAAAAGGCATTTACGTGTGTATGTCATGCTGGATAAGATATGCTATAAAGGTGAAAAGGCATTTACGTGTGTATGTCATGCAAAGACTTAATTAATAATAGATGCATTTACCAGATATAGATAAAAGGTAAGCATTTCCCAATAAGATTCAATATGGGATAAAGATAACATTTAACTCAGTCTAATACATTATAATTTAAAATATAAATCTTAGCAAATAAAATGGAAACAAATATTAGTTGAGGATATATTTTACTTATCCCCAATTATTACGAATTTTATAAAGGGTTTGTTCGGTAACAGAATTGGAATTGAAATATTATGGATAAATCAATTCCAAAGTCATTGTTAGTTAAACAAAGGAATTGAATTATAGAGATAAGAAAAATAGTAAAAATAAGAAAAATAAAGATAAATGTGATGAAAATAATATAAGTAGATTGTGGAATACCCATTATAAATACCATTTAGTTGTTCAAAAAATATTTATTAGAACTAATCTAATTTTAAGGCACAAACCAAAATGACAAAACTAGTTAATTTTTATAAGACGAATGGAGTAATATTTTGAAGGGGGTGGTGGATTTGTTTTATTTTATTTTATTGTATTTGTTGGCATCCTTTTATTAAGAATTCTACTAAGATTCCAGACTAGAGTTAAAAAGGAGTATTATTTGACTCACCCAACTTACTTTATAATTTAAAGTCTGATAATGCGTGTATATCATGCAAAGAGACGATTAATAATAAATGCATTTTACCATAAATAGATAACAGGTAAGCATTTCTCAGATGTCTAATAAGATTCAATATGGAATAAAGATAACAATTAACTCGGTCTAGTATAAATGTTCATTTAAAATATGATTGTTACCATTATTTTAACACTTTGTATTCAAACAAAATGAAGATATATAATAACCTTGTTGGGTGAACCTTTTCATCGTATTTCCAAGTCAAAGATTAGAGATAATTACATCTTGAAAATATGGCCTCCTATGTATCTTCAAGTCAAACGCATGAGATAATTAGAGATAATTACATCTTGAAAATATTAGTTGAGGATATATTTTAGTAATCCCTAGTTATTAAGAATTTTATAAAGGGTCTGATAATGTGTGTATATCATGCAAAGAGGCAATTAATAATAAATGCATTTTACCATAAATAGATAACAAGTAAGCATTTCCTAGATGTCTAATAAGATTTGATATGGGATAAAGATAGGGATGTCAATGTAGCCCGCAATCCGTGGGCTGGCCCGAATAGCCCGCTAAATTTGTAGGGTTAGGGTCGGAAATTTCTAGCCCGATAAAAATAAAACCCGATAAGCCCGCACCCGATTAACCCGCAACTCGTTAGGGCCAGACCCGAAAACCCGATGGGCTGACCCGGTAACCCGGTAAAATTTTCATTTTTCATTTTTTTACTCCTAATTCGACACTTCGTTGACTAATTTTATGACATAGATAACTAAAAAAAGATAACTTTCAATTTTATGGTAAATATATAAATTATGTATTGAATTTTTATTAATATAATAATTGTTATATAAATTAATCTCACTAAAAGAATATTAAAATTTTTAACATGTATTAAAATTTCACGAAATATCACAAATATTAGTATTTTATGATTGAGTTTAAGCATATATACCAAATTTATCATAATTAAATATTTTATATTTTATAAATATAACTAATTTTCATCATGATCTATTGGATTGTTCGAGCCTTAACCTTATCGGTAGCAACCCGATTAACCCGTCGGGCTAGCCCGAAACCCGAGCTTTTAGGGTTAGGGCCGAACTTTTACAACCCGAAAGAAATCACAACCCGGCAAGCCCGGACCCGATTGACCCGCAACCCGAGTAGGGTTGGCCCGAAACCCGATGGGTCGGCCCGATTGACATCCCTAGATAAAGATAATAATTAACTCGGTCTAGTATAAATGTTAATTTAAAATATGATTGTTATCATTATTTTAATACTTTGTATTCAAACAAAATGAAGATATAGAATAACCTTGTTGGTGAACTTTATCATCGTATTTCCAAGTCAAAGATTAGTGATATATGCCCTCCTATGTATCTTCAAGTCAAACCCATGAGTGATCGCCTCTTCCGCTTTGTGGGTAGAGTGTTGCAGCCCATAAATCCCTTCCAATTGTTGCTCCGTCAAGCCCTCCTCAAGGGTCAACAATTCGGGCTTCATCCTCAAGGCTTATCTGTTGTATGAACATGCTCTCAAGGCGTCTTGCATCTTCTTGTTCATAGACCTCGTCCTCGGCCTGTGTAGATCTTTGATCGGGCTTGACGCATGATGCACTATACACGTTACATCTCTTTTTTAATCTCTGTGTCGAAAAAAATGATCCTACTACCGCGGAATGAAGGGAGTATTATATATAAATTCAATATCAACTCAATTTTTAATTTTAGATTTTATCAAAAAATCAAAATTTTTGAATTTTTAATAATCAGAAAAAAATAAAAAAAAATTACACTACACTCACATTGCACACATTATACACATTGCACATGCACACTCACTACACATACTATACACACAGGCGGACGCAAGATTTTGACGTTGGGGGTTCCAATTCTAGGGTAATTTTAATACCGGTATTACCGAAAATTGCGAGTGAGAATAGTAATGAGATATAAATAATTAAATGATATGGGAACCAGAGAAATGTATGTATTTAATATTATTAACAAGGAATAATTTTTGAAATAGGTTGATTAAAGAAATTCTCCATCAAACATGAAATTTTTTGTACATAATAGTTTTAGGAAAATAAAAAACATTACAAAAATAACAACAAAGAACATTTAAAATTATCAATTATGAATAAATTTGAAATAATTTTATAAATGAATTAATCTGTTTTAATAAAGATTCGATAGATATAAGTAGGGGTGGAAATATGGATATAGGGTATTGGGTTTACCCGTACCCGACCCGATACCCGCCGGATATTGGGTATCCAATATCCACTTTTATGGGATTGGGTATGGGGTTGGGTATTGAAATTTAAGATAATTCGGGTATTGGGTAACCCGAATGGGTATCGGGAATTACCCGAATACCCAATTTATTATTTTAAGTATTTTTATAAATTAGGTTTAGTCATTTCAGGCTTCAAGAGCCAAATTAATTTATTTACTAATTATAACTTTATCTAAACTTATAGTATAAATAAGTCAATCTCTCTTACTCTAGGTCACTACTTCTACATTTTAGTTAAATGTGTAACTTTTACTCTTTTACTTACATAACCAATCCCCATAAATATAATCGTGTACTTTAAAATAAAAGTGATCCATTTTTTTATATAGTTTTATACTACAAAATAAATGCAACATTAAAGATATTAGTCTATTTAAATATTTTCTGTAGTTATATAAATATAATTATAATCTGAATTTTTTTTATTAGTTATTAACACATGTAAAGAGTCGGGTATTTGGGTACCCGATTCATCGGGTTTGGATACCCGGGGTGGGTATTGGATTACCCGAAAATATATCGGATCGGGTATCGGGTGGACATTTTAGATGATTTTTGGATTTGGATATCCAATTTTTTCGGATCGGATATCCACGGATACCCGTATTCCCACCCCTAGATATAAGGATGGAACAAGAGGCAGCCATTTGGACCTCTATATATAAATAGAGAGAATTGTAAAAAAAAAAACGAATTAAGTGTAATAGGGGTGCGTTCTCTTTGTCAAATAGTTGCAATATAACTTATTAATGACCAAATATAAATGTCTACTCAAAATATGAAACAATTAATCACAACCTATAATATTTCAATATTAAATCACATAAGATAAAAATCTATCATAATAAAGAATTGAAAAAAAAAACCTCAACCATATATTTTTGAAAACTTCATCATACACTACATTACCCATGGAAATTATGGAATTAAACGATCATTATTAAAATTCTTGATTGATAAAACAAATCTACTCACGTCTTCTATAAAATATCAATCCAATTAACCATTACAACATTTATTTAATATCAGAATAATTAAAGAAATACTTAGAATCAGTCTAAATTAAAACATCTCAACATACTACATTTTTTATATATAAAAAAAAAAGTTATGGAAATCCAAACTTTCAGCTAAAAATCTCTCATCGGTTTCCTAGCATTATAACCATTTGTTGTGCTGATTAATGTTGCGTGATTGTTAGTATTTTTTTATTTAAGAATGGAAGGGTTGTAACGTATGATTAGTATTTGTAATAATTCAATCCATTTCTATTTTGACTCTTGCACTATTTATGACATTCAATGTGAGGTGTCAAATGATTAAATGCATGGGAAGGTAAAGAAATAGCCGATTAATATTTACAATTCAATTAAAAAAATTAATTTATATAAACTTTAATACTCCCTCCGTCCCGGCTAAGATGATACATTGCTTAGCCGGCACGAGATTTTAGGAGTTATTGGTTAAAATGTTTAATTGGAGAGAGAAAATGTGGGTGTGAGTATTAAAGTAGAGAGATAAAGAAAGATGAATATTTTAATAGAAGTGAGAAAAAGTGGTTGAGTGTATTAATTGGAGAGAGAAAGTTTCTAAAAAAGGAAATGTGTCATCTTAGTTGGGACAAACTAAAAAGGAAAATGTGTCATCTTAAGCGGGATGTAGAGCTGCTCAAGGTTTACCGAACCGGCGGTTAAAACCGAAACTGTAACCGGCAGTTACGGTTCCGAACTGAAACCACGAAAAATATGCCAAACCGAAACCGTGAATTTTAGAACCGTGGTTCGGTTCAGGTTCCAAATTTTTCGAACCGAAACCGCGACCGAACCGCCGGTTCCGGACGGTTCCGAACCGGCGGTTTCACGGTTCCGAACCGCCAACGCAATGATAAATTTAAACATAGTTAATCCTTATATTAAAACTATACTTCATTAAATAAAATATTGTTGAATGATCCGGTTTATGAGTTTTATACTCTTATATAAATAACTTTCATTTTTAGATTTGGTAATATCCGTAGAAACAATAATGTGGGACAAAATTTTGTAGCAAAAATAACATTTATAATACTATTTGGTAAAATTGGATGGTAATTTGAAAAACATAAGATAAAAGATAATAAAATAAAAATAACTAAATTACAAGATGGAGTCTATGTTGTATGGTTTAAGGTAATAACTTTATAATACTAGTTCCGATTTTATTAATTAACATATTTTTTTACGTATGGAATCTATGGAGTATGGATAATTATTAATAAATATTTATCCAACATTTTTTAATAAACTTAGAAGAATTGATTACTTTAAGTAAAGTATAATAAATTAACATTGGTTAATGTTGTAGTCTTCAAAATTGATTAGTTGAGTCTTCAAAATTGATTGGTTGACGGTGGGCGCTGGCTGCACTATTCAAAATTGATTGCACAAAACACCATTTCTTTTATTTTTATTTATTTATTTATATATTCTTAAATGTTGATTTTAAATTCAAATTGGATCTCATTTCTCTCTATTTTTATCTATATTAAATACTCCTCTCTATCCTTACACTCACCTCATTTTAGTGTTAACAAGAATTTCTCTCTTCAATCTCTCAATTTAAACTATCCATTTCCTTGATCCTATTTATTTTATAATTTCAAACTATATGACAAAAAAAAATTAACGGAAAAAACCGTGAAACCGCGAAACCGAACCTAAACCGCTACGAACCGTCCGAAAACCGGCGGTTCCAAACCGAAACCGAAACCATGAAACAGCCTCACGATTCGGTTCCGGTTCCATATTTCCCAAAACCCGAACCGGCGGTTCCGAACCGAAACCGCCGGTTCATGAACCGTGGGCAGGTCTAGCGGGACGGAGGGAATACCTAATTTAAAATGACAATTTTGTAAATATTCTCAAAACTCCCCTCTTTTACATGTATAGATATAGAAAGATAGATACATGAATTAGATAGTACTTATTTTCCAGCACTGAAATCCGTTTCTTTCAAATTCGAACATAAGGTCTTCTATTTTCCATTTATTTCATTTCATGCATTAATCCTTTTAATTCATGTTGGTATTAAATGCCAGAACAAGTCATACAGTCAGTGTCGGATTTAGGGGGGGGGGGGGGGCAGGAGGGGGCGGTCGGCCGTTCAGAGAGCCTAAATTTTTTCTTGAATCGAGCCGAAAATAGCATATCTGCCCCCTCTGTGGAGTGTAGAAATATATTTTGTTTTCATTAAATGTCATATAAAATGGAGTGGTCTAATGGTTTGGGTGGTGGTTTCTTTCTAAGAGATCCAAGGATCAACCCTTAGCAAGAGCATATTTTTTTCATTTTTTGCTCTTTTAGTTTATCAATTCATATTTCTTTCTTATCATCAAAGTAATA
This sequence comes from Salvia hispanica, assembly GCF_029641045.1. Lineage (NCBI taxonomy): Eukaryota > Viridiplantae > Streptophyta > Magnoliopsida > Lamiales > Lamiaceae > Salvia > Salvia hispanica. The sequence goes on from NC_142696.1 coordinate 37,170,895, forward strand.
CCTTTAAATACTTTATAAAATCTAAACTTTTACTGATTTTCATATATTATGTTGTTATATCTATTTTTTAGTTAAAATTGTTTTTAATCTTGTGTTAATGTTTTTTTGTCATAAAGTACTTATAATTTGTGATCCATGCATCTTAATTATTCTCTATGTGAAAAAATAAACATTTAAATATTTTTGAAATCTAAATATTTATTGCTCTACTTATATCACTTTTGTATATAATATTTACGATGATTTTGAATGTATATAATATTTACAATAATTTGTATTTTTAAATGAGTAATACATATTTGCAAGCTAATGCATGTTTATATTTTATTAATGAAGCTAGTGCTACTTATATATTAATATAATTTTATTTATTTTATTATTAAAAATAATATTAAATTAAATATTTAAATATTAAATTTTTGCTCCCGCCATTTTTGAGGTCTGGATCCGCCATTGCATTCGGTGTAAGTGATTCATGTTTGTAAAAAATGAACAATGTGTGGAATCAATTTTTTTGTAATCTAATGGCATATTTTATAAGTTGAACTATTTGTTTTTTCAATAAGAGATATAAAATTGGGAAAAAGTGTGTAGATCTTAATATAATGGACATTTATTTTCTTCAATAATTTGGAACCTTGATTTAGATATATACCCGAATACTATTTGATCTATGAATGTTCTCAACTCCCAAAGAATTGTGAATACACTAAATTGATGTATAAATTAAAAAAATGCCAGAATATTTATTCTCTTTATGGTTAATTCGGCAAAAAAAAATGTTTTGATTCGAAAGCAATGGCCATATATGTTGAGGCCCACCTAAAATGGGCTATAATTTTATACTTATATCGAATTAAAAAGCTTAGTACTTGCGTATATATTTCTGGTGGGGCCCATAACCATTATCCTGGTTCCTACTTAGTAATTTGAGCGAATTGCACCAGATGGCTCTAACTTTTCGATTTGTTTCACCGGATACCCCTAACTTTAAAAAATCCCACCACAGGTATTTGACAAAATATATAATCACAAACCTTGTTTTTTCGGACCATAACGCCCTTAGGGCTTGAAAGGGCAAACTGGACCTTTTACGATGTCGCCCCTGCATCAAGTCGGTTGTCCTCTCTGTTCCATGAGAATGCAGACGGACGCCACCCCATCCCTAAACTCTATCAAACCTGTATTGATATTTTGACAATTGAAACAATTGGTTTTTATTTCTCTTTCCTATTTCCCTCCATAAATTTCACTTCATCATTTTCTTAATTTCACTTCATCATTTTCTTCTCGCACAACTCTCATCTCACCACATTTTTCTTCTCGCACAACTCGCCATTGTTATCAATCATCAATGCCTCCAAAACGAAATCGAAGTTCCGCTGGAGCGTCCTCCTCCCGTTCGTCAGATGGGGCAATCAAATCACACCCACCAAGCATTACAGCATGAGGTTGAACCAATTGAACACACTGAAAACGTGTCAGAGGTTAGCACACACATGTGCACTGCAGTTGTGATTTATGTAGTACGTATGGTGTTAATTTGTGATTGTATGTTTAAATCAGATGGGACAATCAATTCATAGCCAAGATGTACAACATGTTGAAGCCATTGACGAACCAGAATGCATGGCAGTTGACAACACTGTGTACAAGCCGACCCTGGATTTTTCAGACGAAGCTCAATGTCAACCGCAGTCAGAAGCTCCCATTATCGACGAGATGTCGGATGAATTGCTAATGAACGGATTTGAACGTGATGTGGAACATGCTGGACCAGAAGTACAAGCTGGACCGGAAGTGCAGATTGAACCGGAAGTACAAGCTAAAGTTGGACCCGAAGTGCGGGTTGGATCGGAAGTACATGATGGGCCAGAAGTAGAACCTCCAGATGAGGTATACATTCCATCGTTTGATTACGTTCCGGACGGTTGTCATCTCCATAACGAGGGACCGCCGACTGATGATGAAGATGAGGAGGTTGACCATTTTATCTCGTTGGCACATATGTTGGCACATATGTGCCGAGATGAGCAGCTATTTACTTCATACTACGAATCCATTTTCCAGCAATAACATGTGAATCAGGAGCCAGAGACTGTCGACCAGACGGGTGAACGCGAATACCAGCCGGGGTCAGGGGAGAAAAGGCGGAGGAAGTATTCGCCATATGTGGAAAAGTGAACATGACAGATAACCCACTTTTCAAGGAAGAACTTGTGGACGAGCTACAAGATATGGATGACCTTAAAGATTTGGAGGGTTTCAAGAAGAGAGGCATAAAGTATACCCCGTTCAAGCTCCTTCCTAATGAGCTTCCGTTGTGGAAGCCTGGTCATGTTTTTAAGCATAGAGATTTCTTCTATGACGTGTTGAGGCAGTACGCAATAATGTCCAGAAGGCGGGTGCACGTGAAAAGAAATGACGGCGACAAACTTCGTGCGATTTGTAGAGGGCAAGGCTGTGAGTGGTATGTTTATTTGAGGAAGCTCGAATCACACAACGGCCATGATTATGTGGTGATGAATATGCAACGCGATCATGCGCACACATGCTCCCAAGTGTTGGATCAGAAGTGGTTGACGGCAAAGTGGCTAGGCGAGCGTTACATGGAGAAGATCAAAGCCAAACCTCACATTCCACTTGCAGCTATACGGCAATGTGTGGATGAAGATTTTGGGCTTAAGATAGGTAGGATGAAGGCATATCGGGCCAGAGAGCACGCACTGGACGGCACTTTCGGCTCTGCGGCTACCCAATATCGAAACTTGTTCTACTACAAAGCCGAATTGGAGCGGACGCACCCTGATTCAAGCGTACATATACAGTATGAGAGTTCGAGGGATCCTGGCGCTGTGGGTCCGAGATTCCTCAGGTTCTACTGCTGTCTAGGTCCATTGAAAAAGGGATGGAAGCAGTTATGTCGGCCAATTATATTCTTCGACACTTGTTTCTTGCGACGAATGTACAAAGGACAGCTCATGACAGCAATGGGAATTGATCCCAACAATGGCTGGTGGCCGATTGCTTGGGCCGTGACTGAGGCAGAGAGTTATGTCCAGTGAAAGTGGTTCGTGGAATACTTGTCTGAGGACCTTGAATTGCATGCAAATGGCCCACGATTTGTGTTTATGTCTGACCAACAAAAGGTATGGCCACTGTGATTTCACTATTACATAATGTACTTCGTTTGTGATTTATTTTTTTATGTGATTTTATTAATACATTATGTATGGTCAATGTGATTTTGTGATAATGTTTGTGTTCCATTCGATGGGCAGGGTCTTGCAAAGGTGATTCTTAAAGAATTCTCACAGAGCGAGCATCGATTCTGTGTTCAGCACATATACAACAATTTCAAGAAGAGGTTCGTCGGGGAAAATTTTAAAGAGCGATTGTGGGAGATTGCCGCGAGTACCACCATCGAACATTATGTGGATAAGATGGATGTTTTGCAAACCGAGTATCCCCAAGCACATCATTGGCTTTCTGGAGTTGCTCCCAAAGAAAAGTGGGTGAAGGCATTTTTCTCTCCACATACTTGTTGTGATGTGCTCCTAAACAACATCTGTGAGACATTCAATTCGAAAGTTACATTGGCTCGAGAGAAAGCAATTATCAGCATGTTGGAGGACATTCGAACGAGTCAGATGGAATGGATTCAGATCAGAGGTCAGTGGATCAAAAGCTACGACCACACAGTCCCTCCTGTTATCAAGGAGATTGTGGATAAGTGGTACTCGCGTGCTTCATCATGGAGGGCTACATGGAATGGAGAGTCTTCGTACCAAGTAACAGGGCCGTCTGGCCAATATGTTGTCAACATGTCCTCTTTTACATGCTCTTGCATACTGTGGCAGCTAACCGGAATCCCATGCACTCATGCTATTGCAACAATCAACAAGAATGGCGAGGATCTGATGCGATACGTCTCTCGTTATTATTTGAAGTCAACAATGATCATGCTGTACGAGAATGTCCTTTACCCAATCAATGGGGTGGACAACTGGCCCAAGAGTTCTTACGGTTCTTTGGAACTGACGCCCCCCAGGTCAAAGCGACAGCGATGTAGGCCGAAGAAACTGAGGCGTGAGGAGCCCCAGATTCGTCTTCATGCGGACGGAGGTGAGTCACTGCGACGAACCTTCGTGATGAAATGTCGTCGTTGCGGTCAGGAAGGTCATAATAAGAGGACATGCAGCAATGATCCTCGGACAGATGCTCGGTCTGAGCTTGGGTCGCGTGAGCGTGATGAGAGTACTTTGCCTGAATCGTCAAACAATCGCAAATGCCAACAGGTACTATAGCATCTACAACTATATTCTCTACTCGTACGCTCACTTCTGATATATATTATTGCAGCTTAATGATTCGGATCCGGGACCTAGCACTCGGACCAGGGCCAGGACTCAGCCTCAGTGGACCACGGCCAGGACTCAGCCCAGTGGACCAGGGCCAGGACTCATCCTCAGCGATGTGGCCGCCGCAGTGATCAAGATCGACTGTCTTACTTGCTCTAAAAACTTGGTGTTTGTTTGGGATGATTTCAGTGTTTGTATGTTACAAAACTAGTGGTTTTTGGTTTTGGTTAATATTTTGTGGCAGTGATTATATGATATGTATGTTAACGATGATGATATATTTCGTGGCAGTGATTTGTAGCAAATTACTCTAGTGTTTTGGTTAATTTTTGTGGCAGTGATTTGTATCAAATTACACTAGTATTTTGGTGGCAGTGATTTGTAGCAAATTACTCTAGTGTTTTGGTTAATTTTTGTGGCAGTGATTTGTAGCAAATTACACTAGTATTTTGGTGGCATGTGATAGAGTACTTACTCTATTTTGTCGGGGGGTTTTTCATTTGAGGACATAGTTTGTGATTTCAGTCATAGTTTCGTAACTTCAATCGTGATTTCAGTCATTCTTGAAAAACTTCAATCGTGATTTAGATTGAAGTCATAGTATAATACTTAACTTCATGTAACTTCATTCGTCATGTGTTAGAAAACACAACATAGCTTATAACAGTAGAAAAATTACAAAGCATAACAACAAGATTGTGATCTTTAACTTTCGGGAAGTAGTTGTTGTCTTAGTAATTTGTAGTGTCAATGCTTCACACTCTTCAGTTTTCATGGCCAGTTGTAACTTCAAGGCTTCAAAATCATCGGTTTTCATGCGCAATTTCTCTTGCAGAACACCTTCAAGTAGCGATTTGGCTCTAAGCTCAGATCCGAATTGGTCTCGTTCAAGTTTCACTCTCTGAAAGTAAATGTCTTGGCTTGGGGATAGACCCGCGTCAACCCATCGAAAAAACTTGCAATCATTTTCCTGCATACTACTTTGTCATTAAACTTTCTGCCAACAAAAATAATGGAAAAACGAAAAAAATACATGATTTTAACCTTCCATATTGGGCAGCGATAGTAACGTCTACCCGGGTTAGCAGTTGTCCTAGATGTCACAAGCTCAGCCTCTAGATCGTGGTTACAATTCACAATTTCGGGACGAGGCCAATTCCAATTGAAGCTTGACCCGAAAGATTGAGAAGAAGAAGACATTGCAACACGACCTGAATTCAATTCAACATTACAAATTCCAGATCAGCATTGCAATGTCGCCGAAATATAGCAGAAAACATAAAATCATTATTCCAGATGCCCAACTCCCAACAACCATAAAATTCAACAAAGAATTGCAAAATAAAATTCCAGAAGCCCGACTGTAACCCTACAAAACCTGACTTGACTTGACAAAATAAAATTCAACCAAGAATTGCTAATTAATTTGAATGATATTTTAAAAAAGATCAACAACAAATCACTATTGCTCGCTCAAATGAAATCCCCTAAAATGTGGAGACCACCGTAACCCTACCAAATACAATTGCAAATAAAACCCCTAACTCGTTGGCGCCAATCAATCTACCAGTCTAAAGGGAAGAGAAAATCGCAAACTTTACAACTTACAAAAAACAAACAGAAGAAGTAAGAAGGTCGAGTTAGGTATGGTGATGCTTGGGGTTCACAAGGAATGAAAGGAGACAGAAATTATTACAGAGGAGAATAAGAAATGAAATTATTAGAGAGGAAAATAAGAAAGAAAATAGGAGAATGGAAAAATAGAGTCTATGCTTTTTTAACATCTGCTTACATTGCAGTAAGTAGGTGTGCAGAATAGGGCTGCAGAATAATGTAGGTTTTGTTCGTAAAGAGACTAAATTGCCCTTCAGCCAATTTGGGCATTTTCGTCCGAAAAATGGTAAAAAAAACACAAAGTTTGTGATTATATATTTTATTAGATACCTATGGTGGGATTTTTTAAAGTTAGGGGTATCCGATGAAACAAGTCGAAAAGTTAGAGCCCTTTGCTGCAGTTCGCTCTAGTAATTTCTGTATATGGAGAATGGCGGTTTTTGGTTAATAGAAGAATATTCAGAAGTTAACATGTTGAATAAATATAGCTGAATTTTATGGAGTAGATTATTAGTGAAAAGATAAATTAAAAGTCTAGGTTATAAAAGTAGTTTATACAATTGGAAGAAATTCGCTATCGACTGGACCATTTAATTGGGCCATGATTTATTCCATAAAATTGAACTAAAATTGGTCCATTTATATATTTTTGTTATTTTTAAGAAATTCTAACTCAATTTTTTTCTGCAATCTAAAAGATGTAAATTCATTCAATAAAAATTAGTAAAAAATAAAATTAGGAAACCAGGGTTGGGAGGGATATATAGATTGCACAATAAATGGTCAAATGCTCCGAGCATAACTGATTCAGGAAAAGTACATTTCAAAAAACAAAACTCGTAGTCCGTATTTTATTTCAGGTTATCCCACTTGACGAAGAAAATAAATGAATCAAGACGAAGGGATTAATTTCTATAGATGAAACAAAAGGAATCACTTTTAGATTTTGATCAGGAAGTTCTATTCCTTCTTTTGAAGATGATTTATGTAAAAAATATATTAATAGCAAGTTTAAGATAGAAAAAAGAATATATGCACAAAAAAGTTAAGAATAAATTGTTTCTAAATGTACACACTGATTGATTATATGGGAGAGTTGGTTTAGTGCATTTCATTAAAATGCACAATGTGAAATTAGAGCATCAAAACTGGGGAAGGATCCAATCACCACTATCCTAGTCCACATCTTGTTGTACATCGTCATGTGCTCATACTCCCCAGTCCCACCGGGCTTCTCTATCGCGGTGTTCCCATGCCTTCAGCTCTTCTTCCCACTCGACAGAGGAGAAGTATATTGTAGTACACCTTATATGCAATATAATGTGTCCAATCCCTATTAGACTTACATTCTTATTTTACTTTAGTTCGAGTTCCGAATGAAAAATTACATTAGCATATGTTGGTACAAGATTTTGAAGCTTTGGTCGACAGTTGTTGAGCAAGAAAGATTTACACTTTCTATACTAAGAGCATCTCCAATGGCGGCTAGCGGGCCGGCTAGCCGATTCCCGGGCACTAGCTGGTCCGCTAGCCGACCATTGTAACCAGCGAGCGCCAAATCGGCGAGCCAAACGGCTAGCCCACGCCAATTCCCGGGCCCTGGCCGATGGGCTAGCCGATCCGCTAACCGCCATTGTAGGCGCCCGATCGGCTAGTGATCAGCCAGCGCCATTTTTTTTTTTAATTTTCGAAACTCTATATATACGCTATCTAAACGTCATTTTTATTTGCACCACTTGTTTTAACGAGTTACTCTCTCTCTTAATTTCTGTACAAGAGCAATAACGCGAAATGGAGAACAAAAACGGTTCTCCTCCAGTGACGAGCGGGTCGCAAACTCCCACCATACCCGTGGGAGGTGGATGGGATCCGATGGGCGGGTACTACAATATGTATGGCTGGTCGCAGATGATGCCGGGGAGCCGAGGGTAGTAGTATGCCGGGGTGGCAGGGGGTGCCGGGGGTGCAGATGATGCTGGGGTGGCAGCCGGGGATGCCGGGGGGGGACAATGTCTATCACCCCAGTCTTGACTTTTTGACTGCTTCTTCCCACACATCGACCCCAGCGGAGACGCAATACACTGGGGTTGAAACTTTCTCCTTAGAGGAGTTGGGGATGGATCTGGAGGACTCTCCCATTCAAACAGGGGGAGTACGTTGGGGTCGGGATCGGGGCGCATTGAAGAAGAAGAAGAAGAAGAAGAAGAAGAAGAAGAAGAAGAAGAAGAAGAAGAAGAAGAAGAAGAAGAAGAAGAAGGGCAAAGGGGTGGTCGGCGAGTCGTCGCAGCCGGATGATGACGGTAGTTCGGGTAAAGTACGGAGGAAGTGGACGGATGAGGAGAACGTCACCCTGTCCAAGGCTTGGGTGAGTGTGTGCGAGGATCCCCTCCAGGCGAACAATCAGAGGATCATCAACTTGTGGGCTAAAATAGCAGCAGCCTACAAGAGATTTTACCCGGACGGGGAGGAGTGCCGAAAGCAGTGGGACCGAATCAGGGCTGCGGTCTCCCGATTTGCGGGGTTGTAGCCAACAACCTCCGCACGAAGACCAGCGGCCAAACTGACGACGATGTCAGGAGGATGGCGGAGGCGCAGTTCCCCTTGAAGGGGGTTTATAAGGAGTTCACCTTCTGGAACTGCTATGAGGTACTGATAGATTCAGAGAAGTTTCGAGCGGGTGTCGATGCTGGTTGGCCGAAGAAGCAGCGGCTGAACCTTGCCGGTGATTACAGCAGCAGCGGTGGTTCCCACGACCTCCCTGACGATGCTCAGGATTTCTCGTCCCCTCCATCGTTTACTCGCCGCTCCCGCCCGGTTGGTCAAAGGACGGCGCAACGGGCTTCTAGGGGAGTCGCCCAGGGGTCCAAGGAAGTCCAGTCGGCATCCCCCCTACTGGCAAGTCGTCAGCCGAGCTCTCCCACCTCGCGTGTCAACAAACGCAGCTGAACATGTGGAAAATCGTAAATCAATGGAATGCGGCATCGTAAATCAATGGAATGCGGCAGATGACCCTGTGGAGAAGGGGTTTCTTTTTGAGATCCTTCAGAGTATGCGGGCTGATTTGGCCTGCGCACGTAGGGCCATGGGAGACGAGGGGGACTCAGATGCGGCAGATTTGGGGTTCCCGGGTAGCGGCGACGAGAAGTGAGGCGGGGATCGTGCGTGGAAGCGGGATGGGTTTTTTTTTTAATTATGTAAAAAAAAATTTGTACATTTTTTTAATTTAAATAAAATTATCGCATTTTCCCGTATCTGTGTCGTAAATTTAATTCCGTATTTTGCGTGATCAAAATTTATTTATTTTTTATAATTTTGCTGGCCTATGGCTAGGCTATTGTTTGTCCAGTTTCTTGTCCTGATGATGTGGCAGACAGTTTCTAATCCTAGATGATGTGGCAGAAAGAGTTTTTTGGCTAGGCTATTCATGGCCTATGGCTGGCCTAAAGCGCCTAAAGCTATTGGAAATGCTCTAATACTAATGTGAAACTTTTACTACTTATTCACAGTCAAATAAAGAACATACTCTCTCCGTTTCACTATAGTTGAGTCATTTTACCATTTCGGGAAGTTTCTTCATAGTTGAGTCATTTCATTATATGGTAACTTTTTTCTCTTTCTTACTTTACTCTATCTACTTTATTCATTTTATACTTTATTCTCTGTACCTTTTTCTCTCTCTTACTATTTTATATATTTATTTAACATACCTAACATTCATTTCTAAAATTCCGTAACGAAAAGTTTTGCCTCAAGTATAGCGAAACGGAGGGAATAAATTTTGTCAGATTGCAGCACATGATTTGGACCAATTTCTCTGACGCTTTCTCTGATTCAATGCCCACCAAGTTAAAAGCCTAAAGGGGTAACTTTTACTTTTCTAATTAGAAATTTCATATTTTGACCACTTATTCTATCTCAATATTATTTTATGATTTTATCAAAATGTGACCAAAAATATATCATTAATTACGGAACCACCCATTGGAGTATTATTTTATTTGTTGTTTAAGGAATGTTCAAAGAAACATGTTTTTGTGTCTCCACTCTCCTTACTTTTACCACTAAATTAACGCCCATTTTACTCAAAAATAAAAAAACAATGTAATGCCCGCTTATATGTTAAACCTTATACAGTAGGCCAATGTTTGATAATACAGAATGCAAAATCAAAACACAAAAGATAATTAATACACAAAATAATGATTATTATTATTTTGAATTTAATTTATTACTAATATTTTCTGTGCATATGTTTGTCACTGAAATTTTCAAAATAAATTAAAAACAAACTAACAATAACCTTCATGTTACAACTCTGCGCTACTAATTTGCATACTCCGAACCCTATATTTACCAACCTATATTTACAATAATTCAAATATAAGATTAAATACTAGCTACATGTGACAGAGGATTCAAATAATTGCAACCATTTAAACACACAACTTGTACAAAATGGAGATACAAAATAGGTCAAAATGTGACATTTATCTCACTCCAAATTCATATATAAAGATGAAGGATACTTAGGGTTCAAGAACAGATTGAATGAAATAACAAGCTAGGAAATAGTAGTAGATATTAGCATGGATCTGTCTCAAAATAACCACCTTTTCCAAACCACAGATCCTTCAAAAATAAATAAACCTAAAATTCCACAAAATATTAAAGTTTTTCATCAGATATTAACTTACATAACCAAGCCCCTCTTGTCAAAACAGCAAACAAGCTTCCTCGCCGGCATATTCTATGCCGGCCGGCGATTGCCCTGAAACGGCCTCCAAAAACCTGAGCTGCTCACAACATGCAGTCAGTTCTCGCCGGCAACCTCCGGAAGAAGTTTATGGGCACGGAAGGGAGCTTGTACCGGAACCTCGGATGTCTCAAGACATAGAATCCGCCGAGGAGGGCCACGACTTGGAACGGGGTGACATAAAGGACGACGGCCGAGATTAAGCAAAAGATGACGAACAAGGCTGTCGCCCGAGGGTCCCGCCAGCTGAGTAGGTTCTGCAGTCTCTCACCTTGCGTTGCCAAGTCGCCGACGACTGTCTGGATCCGCCCCGCAATGCTCCGCAGACGGTCGTACCTCATCCGGACGATGTCGGCAGGGCGGGAGGTCGGGAACGTGTCGAACTCCTCATCGAGCTCGTCGGGATGGGCGTTGTCGGCGCAGGAGAGGCGAGTGTCCATGTGGGGCGGGTGCCTCGGCCTCCACCGGTAGTACCACACGCCGATCAAGAACAGGTAGAGAAAGACCGTCGGCAAGATCAGCTCCGGATACATGACGAGGATCAGAAACAAGATGTGGATGAGCACAGTGGTGATCGGGTTCTTCCAGTTGCAGATCTGATCGAACCATTTCCCGACAGCGATCAGCCCGCTCATCACACCCATGATCCGGAAGAAGTTAGCCTTGCTCCGCCTCATGCTCCACATGTGCGAGCCAACGTCGAGCATATACTCGACCACCTCCTTCCTGAGAGGCGGCTCAGCCCGACTCAGCCTTATCGAGACGATCTGAGTCGCCTGGTGCCTCAAGCTGTCAAGCTGACTGACGGTTAGTGGGTGAATATAGTGCATTTTAGGCAGCAGCGGCTGCGAGTACAGATGCATCATGTTCACCAAAGATGAGCAAGTGAACCGCACAGCTAAATGGATTTCGCCCATCTTCTTCACCCCCGATGGATGCAAGACGAGAAGAGGATACGAATGAGTGTACACACGATCCGTTTCCAAAGTCGAAAGGCGAATCCTGACCTTCCCGATTCTAGAATCCCTACCACCTTTATCCCCTCCTTGCAAATGACAATTGTCGAACACACCAATGGTTACAACAGTGCAAGGATCGTAGACCTCCCACGTGTACTGCTCGTTCCACTTTGGAGAAAAACTATCAATAATTGTCCTCGTCCTGACCCACTTCTGTCCGTATTTGGCAACACAGTAAGCATCAGTCGTCGCCCTTCCATCCTTCGTTTTCATCGGAGAAAGCCCCTGCGCATTCAAAATCCCCAACTCGAGAACACCAATGCTCGACTTCCATAGCACTTTAGCAGTTGGCCTAAGATCGCTGCTGTAGTGAGTGGATTCGTCCAAGACGTGATAACCGCCTTCAAGACAAATTCTCATATGAATCTTGCTGGCAAACTTCATGTCCTTTTTCTTTTCACCTTCGACTATTATATGTTTCTCCAGATTAAACCACCTCGTATTCACGGGCTTGTGATCCAACCTCCTGTCCACATACTGCAACGGGATACCACATCTTCCCAAAACCTCGTCTTTGTTGGGAGCAACACGGTCTTCCACACTCAAAATCAGTGGCTCCTCAAAAGGCTCTGCAGCCACGAACATCAAATCCTCATTCCACAGAGGATTGATACTTTTGCTCATCGAAACTCGTGTTCTCAGTGCTTGGTTCCCTAGAATGGCCTTCACATAAACCTCGGGAAAACGACCTTTGTCGCTGGGCTGCAAGTCCTGAGCTTCAATCACGTTTACTCTCAGGTACCAGAGCTTAGGCGAGAGATAGACCTTCGACCTGATATTTGCAAGACCGTCAGCACCACTGACCGTCGCAGCATCCGAGTGCCACGCCTCTGGGAATGCCTCGTCGGCCTGTGTGCCCATCCAGACAGCCAGCATGAGCTCGCCCTTCGCCTTCTCACTCTTCCTATCCTCCAACCTATACCACTGCGGGGCCAGGGGGCTGTCGGGAGGAACCCTTTTCGGGATCTCATTCAGATCGAACACAACCCGGCCAATAAAGTCATCCTTCACAACATCCTTATCTTTCACAGAAACCTCGAGAGCAGAGGCCTGGATCCGCTCCTTCGAGAAGGCAAACACCTGATTCCACTCAGGATTCGACTTCTTCTCGAAATGGCGAGTCGTGCCCTTGTAGTTTCCAAGCCTAACCTCGACATACGGGTCACAACTACCGGAAACATCCTTTCCAGGTAAATCTTTTGCCTTCACGACACGTACATAGAGGTACTGCATTTGCTCAACAAGGTCATAGGTGCTTGTCAGCTTATCTCCAGTCACCTTCCCCCCACCAAGGTGGGGTTTGGTTTCCTTCAACGAGAAATCTTCCATTGGTGGCCTCTGCATTTTTCTCAACCTCCTTTATACCTGTAATGGTACAAAATCTTGAATCAGGTTACAAATACCAAATCAAAACAATCTTGGAAATCCAGATTGGCTAAGCATAAATAATCCTTTAATACAACAAGATTGAGCTAACTCTAAAACTAACATGATCTTCCAACAGAAAGAGAGCAAAACTAAAATTATACTACAAGTACGAAATTGCTTCTAGTTTTCAATCAAAACCTGATAGAGAAAATTCGTGCAAGGCCTAAAACACGAAGTAATGCTTCTCAGGGTGCTTCAAACCTGTGGAACGAAAGCAAGAAAAGACGGGGATACAGAAAATAAGAATTAGAGTGGTACACAAGCGGAAACAATGACACGACACAAAGGAGAAAGCAATCCACAAAGCAAAACCCGAATTGATTCACCAAGATTTCATACCAAGCTACTTAAAAGTGGGTTCATAAAATATGAGGCAAGAATGTAACTGAACACATACATAGTTTAGAACTTTTAAATAAATGTGAGGCCCTCCCATCCCCAAATAGCAATAAAATTGTAAGCACTTAGGGAACATACAAACTAGCAATTCGAACAGATAATAAACATAACAAACTCAAAATCAGTAGTATATTTTGAAAAGTCAGACAAGTAGAGAACCTTGTGAAGAAGATTTTGGAAATCCCAAAACATAACCTCAAAGCTTCAGATCTGAGTCCCTAAATCCTGTGGAAAAAACAAGAGAGAAACTCAAGATCAAACAATTGATCAGCAATAAAAAAGCAAAACACGCACACTGTCTAAGAATGTGGAATGCCTAAAGCTAAAAACATTCTAAATTGCAACTCATAAATAAAAAAAGTAAAAACATTTAACACAGATCTTAAAATTAAAAACCCACCAAAACAAAGAAAGAGAGAGAGAGGAAAAATCCAGAAAGGCAGCTAAGAAGCTCATACATATATTTCTCTTATGGGGTTTGTGTTTTTACAGTCAAAATAAGTAAAGGGCTGCTTTAAATAAAGAAAGATGCAGGTAAAGGTGAAAAGAGAGAGAGGGGGGGAGATGTGAATATACCTTGAGGTTCATGATAAGGTTCTTGAGCAGATGGATTGAGGGGAGAAGAAAGAAGAAAAATAAAGCAAGGGAATAAAAAGGAGAGAAGGGGTTTTTGTTCTTTCGAATCAATGGAAAAGAAAAAGCAAATACACAAAACCAGAGAGCTCCAAACAGAGCAATTTTCTTTCCTTTTTTCTCACAGAAATTGGAAAAAGGGAGAGAGAAGAAAACATAAATTTAAAGAGGGTTGTGGGGGACACTGATGAATCTGCTTTATCAATGCCATTGCCACCGAACCCAACTGTGTGTACTGTGTGTACTGTGTGAATTTTCTTTTTTTTTCTTTTTTTTAATTACTTAGAGTACGAATGTATGTGTAGGTATAAATTTGTTCTCTCTATCTCTATCTGTCTGTGTGGTTTTCCTTTTTCTTTTTTTTTTCTTTTTTTTTTCTTTTTTTTTTTTACTGTAGGGCCCATGTCACGCGTGCTACGACTTTGGTCGGGAAATGGCACGTGCCGACGCCATGTATATTGCGCCGAGGCTTATCGTGTGCGTTGGCTTTAGTTACTTTTGCTGATGTGTAATAAATGTAAGAATATAACAATTTCTATTTCTGTGAATAAATTACAGTATGATACGCGAATAAGAACTATACTACTCCTTTCATCCCATAAAAATTGACAAAACTTTTGGACACGAAATTAAAAATTTATATTAAATAAATAAGAGAGATGAAAAAAGTAGAAAAGATAAGAGAGAGTAAAGTAAATAATGGAATAAAGTAAGACTGATTAGATGTTTTATCTTTTGTTAAAAAAGAAAATGACTCAACTTTGTTGGAACGAACTAAAAAGGAATACGACTCGACTTTTATGGGACGGAGAGAGTAATAAATTTGTTTTTCAGGGATTACAAGCATCAGATAATTATTCTATCAATAAAATAAGTAAGTACGGAGTATTTCCTCCGTCTCGTCTAAGCTGACACATTTCTTGGCCAGCACGGGATTTTAAAGTGTTTAATTACAGAGAGAAAAGTAGGTATAAATATTAAAATAAAGAGAGAAAGAAAAATGAATATTTTAATAGGAGTGAGAAAAGTGGTTGGTCGTATTAATTGAAAAGAGAAAGTTTCTAAAAAAGGAAATGTGTCAGTCTTAGTTTATGATAAATTAAAAAGGAAATCGTGTCATCTTAAGCAAGACCGAGGGTGTACTATTTTACAACGATAAAAATTTATGTATTGCCAAGATTTGTCGAAAATATGGTTGATACAAATATAAATGTCGGTCAAAATTTTTAATTTTTGTTTAGCTAAAAAATAAAACGGAAAAAAGAAGCATCTCGTGTAGAGCTTACACTCATGTTATAAGCGATGTATCTTAAGTTGGTAGAGCGACGACTATTTTGCCTTGTTGATTTTGAAAATGAATCCTCCTATTACTCAATTTCATTTTTATTGCTCAAACAATAAATTATACGCCACTTTTTATATGAATGGACAACATATTCTTGTTACATGAATTGCATAGATGTAATTTTGAATTAAATACAATATTTTTTCATACATTAGTTTCTGAAAACATAATTTGTTTCAAATGTTACTAAATTCACTTGTTGGACTCGATAAATTTTGATTCAATTATAGGATCTGGGGAACATTTTAAAACCTACGCACCAAAATAGCTGTCCCCAAAAAGTGTTAACCTTGTTAGTTTTTTGCTCAATGATACTAGTATTATTCAATCTAGGAAAGATTTTCTATTTCGAGTTTCGTACAATTATCTGGCTTTTATAAGAGCACACATGATGTAGATCCATTTTGCTAAAGAATGTGATTTTTTGTTCATTTATTATGTAATTTAAGATTGCGGTTTTCCGTATAGAAGCAATTGAGTTTGAGTAGATAACTTCCAACCATCTTGATATTGATAGGTTAAGTTCCTTCCTAATGCATTTATAGATTAATTAGGAGAGATTAAATGCTACTTTGGGAATTATGGAACACAGATTGCATTAATTACATGAAATGGGCCCAACAAATTTCACTTTCATCAATTTTACTTATTTTTGGGCTCAATGTATGGCCCGCTACTTCTCTAGATTACCATAACAATAATGCATTTCTTCTCTCTCTTTTCCTTTACCTTTTTTTACTCTAAAATCAGTAAATTTTAAACGAAACTAAATATACTCCACCTAGAAAGAGAATAAAAGAAAGTTCAAAATAGAATATATTTAACCATGAATCATTACTACCCCCTCCGTCCATAAAAAATATGGTACATTTACTATTTTTGACCGTTCACAAAAAATAGAACACATTTATTTATAGAAAGTTTTCAATAAATAATAACTTTACACATCATTCCACTAAACTTCTCACTTACTTTTTCTCCTCCTCTCTTACGTTTTTCCCTTCTCTCTTGCTTAACCAATTTTACATTAAAACTATGTCATACACCAATTGACCTATTTTTTTTTAGACGGAGGGAGTAGTAAATTTGTGCATGAACTGAAATATTTTTATCAATGTTACATTTGTATAGATGTAGTATAAGTTTAGAGCATCCGCAATGGTCGGCTAGCGACCGGCTAGCCGATTCGTCGCGCTGGCCGATCGGCTAGCCGAACCATTGCAGTCGGCCAGCGCAAAATCGGCGAGCGGATCGGCGTGGGCTCGCCGATCGCTCGTCGCTGGCCGAAACGCTAGCCGATCGGCTAGCCGCCATTGTGGAGGCCCGATCGGCCAGCGCCGATTTTCGATTTTTTTTTTTTTTTAAAATCATATATAAACGCGATTTTCGTTTCATTTTCATTTGCACCACTTGTTTTAACGAGTTTTCTCTCTCTCTAACTTTCTGTTCAAGAGCATCATCGAGCGATGGATCACGCGGGTGGTAGCGGTAGCGGTAGTGGTGGGGATCCTGAGGAGTACGAACGGAGGATGAACGAGGCTATGGAGGCCTACATGAACCGCGGGATGGAGCGGTACATGCGTATGGTGGAACAGCAGGCGATACCTCGCCCTCCACGAGTTGTCCACCACCGAGCAGTGATTGATCGGGATCACGTAGCTGCACATCAGCGGCTGTACGACGACTACTTTGCAGAGAACCCGCGGTTTCCCGCCAACATGTTCCGGCGGCGTTTCAGAATGCGCAGGGAGTTGTTTATGCGCATCGTTAGGGCATTGGAGCGTCAATATATGTGTTTCCGCTTCAGGCACGATGCGGCTGGCAGACCCGGCCACACCCCTATCCAAAAGTGCACGGCGGCAATCAGGCAGTTGGCCTACGGAGGCGCGGCAGACATGTGGGATGAGTACCTCCACATCGGTGAGTCGTCAGCCCTGAAATGTCTGAAGGAGTTCTGTGGGGGCGTGATCAGCATTTTCGGTGAGCAGTACCTTCGAAGCCCTACTCCCGAAGATTGTCAGAATTTGATGCAGATGCACGGGGAGAAGCATGGGTTCCCCGGGATGTTAGGCAGCATAGACTGTATGCATTGGGAGTGGAAGAACTGTCCGACTGCCTGGAAGGGGGCCTACACGACCGGCTACAGGTCAAAGAACCCCACGATAATCCTCGAGGCCGTAGCTGATTACCGGCTGTGGATCTGGCATGCGTATTTTGGGGTAGCCGGGTCGAACAACGACCTCAACGTCCTGAACTCGTCTCCCCTCTTCAACGAGAAGTGCCAGGGCGTCGGTCCAGCCGTCTCATTCGTGGCCAACGGCAACCGGCATGATATGGGCTACTACTTGGCGGATGGGATATACCCTCGGTGGCCGGTCTTTGTGAAGACGATCCGACAAACAAGTGATGAAAAGAAGGCCTACTTTGCGCAACGACAGGAGTCGGCGCGCAAGGACGTGGAGCGCGCATTTGGTGTGCTCCAGTCTCGATGGGCGGCAATCAAGGGCCCAACGCGTTTGTGGGATGTCGGATGCGTTTCCGAGATAATGTACGCCTGCATTATCCTGCACAACATGATCGTCGAAGACGAAGGCGTACAACTGACTAGTTGGGTCAGTGACGATGAAGCCGGTCCAAGCCACGGAACGGCCACCCCTAGTGTACGACAGGGGGTACTCCTCGATGAAGCCGGCCGACTCAAGGAATTTGCCAGCATGCGCCAAGTGGATGCTCATATTCAACTCCAAAAGGATATAATTGAAGAGTTGTGGGCACGGAGGACTGCACGACGATAGTTTTTTTTCTTTATTATGCATGTACTTTTTTTTTATCTATGTAACTTTTTTAAATGCAATTAATGAATTTTCCCGTACACGTGTCTAAATTTAATTCCGTATTTTAATCGTAATTTTAATTCCGTAAATGTAGTATATTTTGAATTGTTTTTATTGCGGCTGGCCTATGGCTGGCCTAAATCTGACGTGGCAGGTGGATTTTTTAGTGTTGCTGACGTGGCAGGGGAGAGAATGGCTGGCCTATTGCTGGCCTATTGCTGGCCTAAGCACCATTGCGGATGCTCTTATACGAGTCTAAATGACAAAAATACTCATCCTATTTACAACTGAAATTTGATTTCTATCTTTATTTTATAGGTCGGGATTTTTGTAATTATTGAGTCGGCTAAAAATGTTTAGGGCTACAATTCTACTACCCTGGTGGTTTGACAAAAAAATCACGCCGTGTCACATACTCTGGTCACGATTTAGTATACATACTTGAATACTCATTCATCGTTTAAAGAAATACTCTGTCTTATTTAAAATGATGCATTTTCTTTTTTGTGAAGTCATATTAAAATAAAACATTTCTAAATATCACTTTTTATGGAATGTGTTATATTGCTAACTATTTAAATTGCTAACTCTGCTAACTCATCAGTGTTATTTTTTTTAAAATGTCAATACGGTGACATTAAAATGTCAACACATAATATCAACACATTATATTGAAGTTCAACAAAATTATGTGTTGACATTTTAATGTCTTCGTGTTGATATTTTTAATACACTGCGTTGATGAGTTAGCAAGTTACGAAAGTTAGCAATTAATCACACCCCCACTTTCTCTACTTTATATATCTTCATATTATCATATTTATCCACTTAACACATTAAACAATACTCCATAAAATTTCATGTAAAAAATATAAATTTTGCTTTGAATGGGACAAAATGAGTACTTGTAAAAATAAAATTTGTAAATAAATATACTTATGGGGAACATTCAGATAGGCACACAATTATTATGTACGCGGGTCAGACAGTTACTGGACCAGATTGACCTGATCGGCGCAACCCGAACAAATATTCACAATATTTATTCAATAAGTATTTTGCATCTCAATATGCACTTTGATGGTTTATTTTGGGAGAAATAGAATAGCTATAGAGATAAAAACTTATACTACTATAGTTATGGATCCATGTAATATATGCACTTTACTATAGATATTCATCGAGCAAGCGTTGTTTGCAAAGTTCTGCTCTTGTCTAGGCTTCCTCTTGTAATCAAACGACCTTGTTTTAATAATATACGTGCATTTTAGTATTATCAATTGCGTTGCTTAAATTATTTCCAATAATTCATCACATCTCATTTTTTGTGTAGAAATTTTCTCCAATCGTACTGCCTAAAAATACAATTCCTTTTTTCATGTAGAGAAATTGATTATAGCGTTTAATATGATTCTGATGGCATCAATTTACCAGCGTACCATGGTCCATGGTTACGCACGATTCCTACACTTTAATCTAACAACTTACAATGATCAGGTTTTTTCTAAGAGCACTCCCAATGGTGCCGGCTAAAAGTCGGCGTTTTTTCGCCGTCTATCGCCGAGTTATCGCCGACCAATGGGAGAGGTCGGCGATAATTCGACGATTTTTCCTCCCGTTTTATCGCCAACAGGCGAAAAATCGCCGGATTATCGCCGAATTATCGCCGACCACTGTGGGCGATAATTCGGCGATAAATATATTTTTTGTTTTTTTGTTTTTAATTTCCCCCCTATAAATACACACCTTCTCTTCATTCTCTCCTCATCCCTTTTCTCTCTTCATTCTCTCCTCATCCTCATCCCTTTTCTCTCTTCATTTATTTTCTCTATCTCCATTCCTGTACTATTTTTTTTTATTAATTTTCGTCGTTGTAATGTTTACCCGTGTTTAATACAACGAACTTTATTACTATTATTTGTTTTGTCTTATAAATTAAATTAGCTAGCTTTATTATATACAAAAATAAAACAATTAAATTAGTGATGATGTAAAAATGAAATGTTGAGTTAGGGAGAAATAAGGGAGAAACCATTGGAGCAGTTGGCTAAAAGTTGGCTAAAAACTGGGGATAAATTATGGTGCTTATGTGGCGCTGATGTGGCAGAAGTTAGGAAGAAATAATGGAGGTTTTAGGGAACTGTTGGGAATGCTCTAAGTCTATTTTCCTCGTACTTAAATATCAAAATATCTATATTAACTGAACATGAACAAAAAACTCAATTCTAATAGCAAAATTGAAATATCAGCATTGACTGCATTAGCAATCATGATGAATTGCTATCTGATTCGTGCTTGGAGATGTCAACGACGTTGTTAACTCAGCTTTGTCAATGGAGCATCTCCCTCGTTCAATTCATTCCACCAATTTCCGTTATTGCATACAAGCCGATTTGGAGGAATCCGAGTAGGAGGATATGCTCGCACAGTCAGCAATGACGTTAAATGAGTTTTTGTGTATGATTATTTTTGTGCTTCCTTAGTAGATTTTTTATTTTTTAGATTCTTAGTTTTTTCATGTTGGCCTGTCTACAAAACTTAGTCTTGGTCCATTTTTGATAGATTATTGGTAAAGGATGAAGAAATTATACTTTCTCCATCTACTATTATGAGTCCCATTTTCTGGCGGCACCGATTTTAAGAAATGTTAAGAAAAATGATTGAAAAAAATTAGTAAAATAATGGTCTCGCTTGTATATACTACATTAGTTTTAAATGAAACGTGAATAGAAATAGTAGGTGGAAATTGGGACCATATTACCTTTATTAAAAAAGTGAATCACCACACATATTCACTAAAAAAAAAAAATAAAGAAAAAAAAAAAGGAATCTATTAGCAGACAGGAGTATTTTTTAAAGATTTATTTATTTTTGTGAAAGTATGGATACTATCAATAGGCTGCAGATATCTTTATCAATCTCTGTTACTACTAATCTTCCTAATTCAATTAATCCTTCTCCCCAAATCTACACTCACTTGTGCCCTCGATCTCCGCCTCGCCGCCATGGATGATTCCTCCTCCGCCGCCGCAGACGATAAGCCATTAGAGCCACCCCCGCCAGCCACCCCTACCCCCGCCTACCACCTCCACCCGCGGCGCGAGCCCTTCGAGCACGGTCTCCTCCCAATCCCCAAATTGATCTTCACCGATGGCGTGCAGGCTCTGTCGCAGCTCAAATCAGCTCTCCTCTCCCCCGATTCCGATCATCGGGTCAATTTGGACACCCTAGCTCGAGTCCTTCAGATTCCGATTGAGCAAGCGCGCCTGATAATCGAGACAATTTCATCGGTTTTGCACGACGAGTCTGATCCCTTGCTGAAGGCCGGAGTTTCCAGGGAGATCGATGCGATTGGGGTCAATGTGTTTGATTTGCTCATATTTTTGTACATACAGAGTTACAAGAGGCTGCTGCCGAAAGGGCACAGAGATTCCGCATCTGTCGCCGACGTCTGGCCCTCGACATCGGCTTTCGATGGGTTTCTATCCGCCCTCTCGCCGTTACAGGTGCTAATCGTTGCTAATATTGGAAATACTTGATGTTGTTGTTTGATAATTGGGTCGCACTGGGGATAAGGAAAGGGAAGTGGAGGGGGTGGGGGTTTTCGAACTATTCCGCAGAGAATGAATGCAATTGTTCATTCACTTGGAGACATTTCACATTTTCACTTAAATCTTTGATGTTTTTCTATTGTGATTTTTTTGCTGAAGTAGCATCACTTGTTGAAAAGAACACTAACTGCAGACTTGTTTGCCAGTTGTTGCAATTTTTGTGCATGAAAAAGAATTACTACTCCTACTATTTAGGGCTGCCGTTGTTGGATGAAGTGTAATGGTTGTCATTGTGCATCGAGTGTAATAGTAACGATGGGTGGTTATTGTTATATTCTGCAGTTGGTGCGCAGCAATAGTCGTAGGTTTATGCCATCTCAAGCAGATGAAGAGGCCCATCAGCTGTCCTATTTGCAGAAGCACATTGGCAATATTCTTTCTCTATTGGCAGATTCCACAGAAGGGGAAGGCGATGACTCTCTGGTATGTGAATTTTGTTGTCTTGTCGACCCTTATTTCTGTAGAATCGAGGTGAATGCATCCATGTTGTAAGAAACAGTTAGCTACTCTTTTTTTGGTTGTGTTTCTTTGCAAATTTCTTTGGTTTCATAAGCTTTGAAATTAAAATCCAACTCCTTCTTTCTGTTAAGTGCTGAGTAATCTTGTTGTGTTTCTCTTGGAATTTATTTGGTTTCATAAGCTTTGAAATTAAATCCAATTATCCAACTCCTCCTTTCTGTTGAAATGCTGAGTAATCTTTAATTCTTACTGCTAGGTCTTGTCCATGGATAAATTTGAGCATCTTGGATTTCTGGTGTACTTTGGGGAGAAGGGTATTGCTAAAATACCTTTGAGCCAAAGTACTCCTTTTTTCGCAAATTCAGATCCTGACATGCCAGCTGCTCCTGTTCCTGCATCGCAAGTTCTTGACTGGCTTCTCCAAAGTATATCCTCTACCCAGGAGCATATTGCTGATAGAGTTTCCCCAAAGGAAAATGGTCCCAGTAGCTCTGATCAGGATGTTCAAATGGCTGATGTTGGCACTACTTCCATGAAACCGTCAAGCAGTCCAAGAGGTCCAAGTTTCATTGAGGGGGTCTCCAAATCGTCATGTGTCAAACAAGCATCTGATCTTAAGGGTACATCTGTAAAGGTGATTTTTTTTACACTTTCAAGTCATTTACCTTCCACGATCTTTCTTACTTATCTGTTGTGATGCATTAGCAAAATCAATCTGGTCTTAAGCTCTTAGGTACATAACTACAGATCATGGAAAAATGCATATGTACTGATTAATTCATATTGCAGCCTGCAAACTAATACACTGACAACGGACATGTAGTTTTTAGTAAAAGGTGCAGCGTGGTTTGAGCTGAATTGTGCTTATCCCTGTTAAATGGACAGTTGGATTTAGTTCTTTCCTTAGTTAGCATGAGACGGAATATGAAGTGTAGCTTCTATTTATAATTGCTTTTTTCTACATGTTATACATACCACTTGCTCGCATATGAAAGAAGTGAAGAATTTTTTTTATCAAATTAGTCTGACTCTGACATTCATGTTGAGCCAAAGATTTATTATGAAGAGTGACAATTATTTTGTATTTAACTTGGCATGTGAAATCATTGTTGTATTAGCTATGGTACAACACTCTCTCTCTCTCTCTCATGTGTCAGTTATCCAATGCTTTATATCCGAATGAGGTGCAAATTAATTTAAGAGCTTGCCTCCTTGGTGCTTGCTTTGTTTGTCCAGGTTGTCAATTGCCATGAATCAGTTATTTATATTTTGGCTCCACTCAAATATGCAACGGTTTATGGATGCTCTGATGCAACTATTGTTATTGGAGCTGTTGGCAAGGTATACATTTATATGTATTGATATAATAAATGGCTTAAAATAATGATACTAATATAGGCTATATTGTCCATTTAATTAGTATATAAAATTATCTCTAAACTATGTTAGATGTTCTAGGGCCTAGGAGCCAAGGTGTTAAATCATGGCCAACTATGCATATGGATTATACTTATGAGTTCCTGATCAGTACATAATGTGATTTCTCTAGTACGATGCAATACATGTCAGTGTAAAAACAGTGATTCTCTTACAGGCCATTAGGGTTGAACACTGTGAACGTGTTCATCTTATTACTGCAGCAAGACGTATCTGCATAGCGAACTGTCGCGAATGTGTATTCTTCTTGGGGGTCAATCAGCAACCTCTCATTGTTGGTGACAATCATAAATTGCAGGTTAGTTTCATTTTAACTTGGTCTAGCCCTGAGTTCTTTATGCTAAAATCCTACCGTCCATGCTTCAAATATTGGTTGGTCATGAGCTACACTAAACTATGCATATACAAATATGTGGATTGAAACAAGTTTGGGTTTCTTCTTTACCTAAAAAGGAGTTATTGGAATAATATTTCTGTCAAATAGAAAGTCTTGGCTACAAGAATCCTCTTATTTATGTATATTGAATAGGTGGCTCCATATAATACATTCTACTCACAACTGGGGGAGCACTTGAATCAAGTTGGCGTAGATCCTAACATCAACAGGTGGGATGAAGCCATTGCACTTGGAGCGGTTGATCCACATGATTCATTATCACATCCTGCTGGTGTGTCAGATGCGCAAGCAGAATCTGCTACGCGCGTGGACCCTGATCAATTTACCGACCTTGTGGTACGTGCCATATTTGACCAAGGGTTTTTGAAGGGTCTATTGTTCTAGTTCACATTATTTGCTCAGAATGTAGAATGCTATCTATGAGTGTTTTTGCCATTTGGTTTTGTAGTTCTTACAGGGCCTGTTGGTCTGTAATCCTTTTCGTTTTATGTAAATTTCTGTTATATACTAATATCTTCTTGTCATCCTCAGATTCCAAATTGGTTGGAAGGTGAACAATCTGGTTCCACAAAAGATAACCCTTTCCCTTTACCTGATACATACCTTGCATCCAAGCAGAAAAAAGTATGCTCAAATATTATGTCATTTAGTGTTGGCTGGTTTTGCTCAATTTCTCTTGTTATGTTGATCATATACATGTATTTTCTATGACAGGCCAAAAGCTTGGAGGAAGTTAAGCAAATATTGAAGGAATCTCAACTTGAAGAGAACAGGAAACGGGAGCTGTCAACTGCTCTCCATTCATGTTTCAAGGACTGGCTATATGGTAATGTCTGGTTTTATGTTGAATGTTTGCACGAAGATTTCTGTCTTTGCCTTCAATAGCTTATTCAAGAATTATTCTCTTCGTGATGGCAATAGTTGCCCTTCATAATGTTCCACTTTCCGACTATAGTTTGGTTTATTCGTTTGTTCCTAGATGACCATGTAGAACATGGATGCATTCTGATTCTCAATTTTCTATGAATTACAGCGTCAGGCAATATCCGCCAGCTTTACTGCTTACACGGTGAATAATAACCAAGGCAGGACAACCATGGCTATGACTGATTCCGAATAGTTCAAGCACTTCTTGATGTTTCTTTCCGATGCCAGTGGCTGCTGGGGGCTTGTATGCTGTCGAGTTTGCTACTTCGAAGCTTTGAGCTCTGTGTGGATGCTATAGAACACAAAAATTAAGGTCATCTTCTTGTACTGTAATTTGTGACTGGTTTATATGCTGTGTAACTGTAGAATAATGCTTGTGAGATCAAAATTTTAGGTACGTGAATGATAATAATGAGAGTTGCTTCTCATTAAGACCTATTGTAGGCTGCTGTGTCCTGCTTGTCTACGTTATATCATGACTAAAGTCCAAAATTGATCTCATAAATTACCCATTTTATTTTTATATTAATTGTATTGGTATTAGCTTCTGATCATACACAATAGATGTTGGTCTAAATTTAATGATACAGTTAGCCACTTATGTACAAAACCAAAATAAGTAATTTGTAACTCAGATTTTTGAGTTAATGTACAAAACCAAATTTTGATAAAAAGTAGTAGTACTGTAGAATTGAATACGATGATTAAGAAACTCGAACGTAACCAAATCTAACATAATTTAGCTTAACTTAAATTGCATCATCAAGTAGCTTAGTCGAAAGGCACACAACACAACCACAAACAAAAGCACAGAAACAAGGCTCAAAGTGACCAGTTCATGTGGTGGCTGGAAGAATCATAGCCACCGGACGGCTCGAGTTCGTGACGTCCGTCACCAGGCCGAGCCAACCTTAGGTCCATACTGTAAGAATTGTTGGTAGGGTGAGGATGAGAATTCTGCCCTAACCCCATATCAGGGGGCATCTCGTGGAGAGAGTGAACACCTTTGAAATCCCACGAAGGATATTGACCGATTGGGCCACCCCCGGCTGTGCTGTTTCCGGCAATAAAACTGTTGACTCCAAGATCCAAGGTTTGGCTTCTCGAGCCCCATGGCTCATTTGACAGAAGAGAGAGAGCACTGGTTGAGTCGGGGATCCCGCTGAAACAGTCCTCGGCAGCTGCATAACTCGACCTTGTTGTGGAGCCTTGCAGAAGATTGGGTGGAGGAGAAGCTGCTTGTGAGCTCATCTGCCAGGGAAGCTGGAAGTTTCCCGTGCTCGATGTTTGGTTTGATGTTTCGGGCCACAGATCTCTCCCACCGAATGCTGAGTAGGCGGTCATGTCCGCCTCTAGACCTCCAGTTAACACTGAGGGGGAGAGGCTTGCATAGCGCGATGACAGTAAAGGGCCGAGGGGCGGCTTCCTCCTGCGCTCGTTGTGTCCAGCAAGGCGCCTCCGGCAACTCCTTTTCCCTTGGTCAAATTCAGGCAGTTGATGGAACCTTCCAAGTTTATTCAAACATTGAAATTTCATGTTTAGTCCGTGACAGAGATAAACATAAGGTAGATCTACAGAAGCCGTAGACGATAGTTAAGTCGACTAGGTAAAGAAGCGCTACATGATGGCCGCGGTTCGGATCCATGCCAGCACCGACATCCAGTCAGAAAAACCTTGACAAAGAGGTCAAGATTTACACAAACAGTTTACCATCACATAATAACAACCTGATATGAACACATGTTTCTCGATTGGCAACGAGTTCTAGAATGTTCATTACGAGCTCAAAACCAACATAAGATCAAGAATGTATACGCAAGCAAAATGTTGCCAAGCCACGTTGTGATTCAAGAACCATCAGCAAACTTGAGAGAATTAAGCTATAATCTTAGATGTCCCTAATTCTAACTCTTCGAAGTAAGGTTGTACGAATAGGGTTAGGATGCCCCAACTCGCGCAGAGACACGAACCACAAGCCACCCACTTATATACCTCATCTACACCATCTTTCCTTCCTCCACCTACTTCAAATGTAGAATCTCAGAAAACTCAAATAGAACACATGAATACAAGCATGAACACGAAAAACACTTCTCCTCAAGTGTATAGGGTGTTTTTATCTACTCAATTCAAGGCCCAGAGACTGCTTCACCATGAAGCTTATAACTAACACTACCAAAAAATCCTATCCAAAATAGTTAAACATTATTTATAACTAACACTATGTTTGGTGTGTTTAGGAAACCAAAAAAAAAAAACATTCCAAAACAAATCATTTCCAATCCAAGATAACATTTTTATAATCTCCCATCAATCCTAAAAAACTCAGTCCCACAAAAATTATAGCCAATAATGTCCAGACAAATAGAAATGGAATGGACGATGGAGCACCACATCACAACAAACTTAAATTTGAGTTTTCCAAAAGCAAATGATTCAAATAATGCACATCACAATCACATCCAAATTCCTTAAGCAAAAAGAAACAATTATTAGCACGGACCACAAAATCTTATCCTGGATAAAAGCAAGATTATGCATTTACATGTGTCTCACTCACAACAGATAATAAAAAAACTTGAATCTTGAAAAAGACAAAACAACTAAATTTCAAAAAACAAGAAAGAAAAAGATTATACCTGCTGCACTGCTGGCAAAACCTTTGCTCAAGGCCAGCAACAATCACCCTTGGAGATTTTGAGTGCACACCACAAACTTTATGCCTACAATAATAAGCCTTAGAATCACTCAGATCTACCAAACACCCCTCCACTTGGCACCTGGGTGGCTGCCCCCCGTGCACCACCGCAGTCCTCCCCTTCTTGGCCGGAGAACGCGGCGGCGGCGCCTCCTCCTCCCCCACACCCCCAATTCTTGAACCCACATTTTCAAAGTAGATTTTCTTGCCAAATTTCAAGCCATTGATGGAGTCAGCCCCACCACCACCACGACCACCTGAAGAAGAAGAGGAGGAAGAGCCCTTTTCCATTTTCTTGAAGGCTACACCTCTCTCATCATATCCACTGAGCTGAAAATTCAATCACACATGTACCAAAATGAATAAAGATTGGATTTTTATTTCTAGGAAAACAGTGGAGGGGCAATTGGAAAGGGGGTCAGGGAAACAATAGTTTTCTTGGAAATATGCAAAGTAAGTAATCAATGGAAATGTGTGTGTGTGGTGTAATGTGGAGAGAGACCTGACAAATGGGCCATGGTGCCAGCTTGGGGAGTGTGAAACAGAGAAGAAATGTCTATCTCTCTCTCAGCTTCTGCCAAAAATAATTGAGATGCAAAAATAAGTAAAGGAGGAGACAGTTTTCCTGCAGTTTCAGATTGCTTTTTGGGCTTCTCTCTAGCTACTTTTTCGGTCAATAACTCAACTGTCGCTTTTCTTGTAGCCTTTTCTCTGATCTTCCTTCTCACTATTGAAATTGAAATTGAAATTGAAATGCATAAAAAACCAGCTCTTGCTGCTCTGTAATCTTAAACAATCTTCATTTATTGTTTTGGGAGAGTTCTTTAACTCATTTCAGTGGAGCTGTGACCTAGTAGTTCAGGTGATGATGGCCTCCCCTCTTCTGTTTTTCTATCAATCAGTCGTACAAAGATTTTCACACAACTAAAATTATGTGATAAAATATGGGGTACTCCCTCCCTCCTTTTCAAATTACTAGAATTTTTTTTGTACTGTATTATATTTAAGATATTGACGTTAAAAGTTAAAATGAAAAGGATAAAATTATAGAAAGAATAAAAGAAGAATGATGAATAAAAAATAAGGAGATATAGTTTTTACTAAAATTAAAAAAAAAAGTGAACAACTTAAGTTAAACAAAATTAAAAAAGAAAAAGAACATCTTAAGTAGTACTATTAAATTTATTTATAAATAGAATGTGAGTGAATTGACTTAGTGACCAAAAGTGAAAAAAGTAAATCTCTTTAAAATATAAATATTCCAAAATAGCAAATCGTATAAGGTTTTGATGGACGAACGGTGTCCTATAATTTAAGTTTAATTTGTCAATTTTCCAATAATTTCAAATGAATGATTAACAAAAAAGAAAATAATGATGTGGCGCATGAGATGGATGGCTATAAGAATAGTATACTCTATGTGTCCCACTTGAGCTTTCTATATTTTATTTCTCTTACTTTACTATTCTTCACTTTAACTATTTATTATTAATTTCATAAAATAAATGCGGAAAAGTAAATGAAACTATTAAACTGAGACCAAGAGAGTAACTTATTGTGGGAATGGTAGTCTTGCGCTCTTCATGGACAAATTTAATGAAGTATTATAAATTGGTTAAAGTAAAAGAGAGAGATTTTTAAAAAATAATACTAATACTACTAATTAAAATATTATTAGTGAGAAATAAAATTTTACTCACTATTAAAAAAAAAGTCCATTTTTTCTACGCGAATATAATAATTTTAGTATCTTAAGTTGTAGGAGTACTACTTATTGCTCATGTAGCAATCATTAAACGAAATCCTTCCTAGCATTTATTTGATACAACTCCCTTTTGCAGCCACAAAAAGTTTCCCATGTTAGAAAAGAAACTTGTTAAATGATTAAGATGGTTCATAAAGAGAAATTGGAGAATATATTTGGTCTACAACATTTTTGGTACATTAAAAGAAGATAAAGTATTTTTTTTTATTAAGAGCAGTTTTAACCTTTCTTGGATTATTGTCTGAAGTTGAAGCTTCTAGGTGCCTAAATATGGTAAATTCAATTTTACTATGAAGACGCTAGAAGCCAATAAAACAGAATGAAAAGCAACTAATACATACGAATATTGGTCCCTAAGAGCATCTTTAACCCCGTCTTGGATTTGGACCGCAAATCTCTTCCACGTCATCATTCTCTCAAATTATGGATTTCAGGCCATAATTTTATTAATCCCGCAGGCCACAACTCGGGCCACAACTCAGGCCACAACTATTCATTTGCACTATCACAATTACAACATATTTTAATCGTAAAATAGATTACGTTGAACAATTAAACCCGAGAAAATTCATTGTTCAGTCAGAAAATAGAAAAAAAAAATTACAAATCCTAGAAAAAGAAAATTACCAATCCTAGAATTTTTTTTTTACAAATCCTAGAAAAAAGAACTACTTTTTCTTCATTTGTGCGCGAAGGTATTCGATCATCTCACGGTGCAATTCGAGCTCGTACTCCGACATTGTCGAGGTATCCCTCGATGTCAACTCCGTCAGCTGGCCCATCCGCAACGTAATACTCATATCCGACATAGAGTCTGATATCTTGTCCAAGGAAGGATTGGGTGGCGGCGGCATAGCGGAGTAGCTCGCAGTTGCCTTCCCCTTTGCTTTCCTCTTTGCCGCCTTTGTGCCCATCGGACGGCTTTCAGTTCCAGGAGATGAGAGGAAGAAGTCCTCGTCTGTCACGTTGAGGTCGATTAGCGGACCTCCTTCGCTCGAAGTGTAGTGTCCGGCGGCGACTTTGGTTCTCTTCGCCGCCGCTTCAGCCCAACCCGTGTACTTCGGGCTCTTCTCGACAAGCTTCCAAACGTCGAAGTACTTGAAGTGCTTCTTCCCGTCATCGAAGTAATCTGTCTTGGCCTTGTCCACAAGGTCCATCTCGTTGTGCCCGCTCGGCCACATCCGGACTACGTTAGTCCACTTGCCATTCCACTTGTTAATCTCCTTCTGCACCCGACCCCAATGCTTGCGTAGCTTCACGTAGGTACGCTCGAACGAGCCTTCGGGTCGACCAGCGTTGTACTTATCTGCAATCCGCAGCCAGAACACTTTGCCGCTTTGCTGGTTGCCGACCACAGCGTCCTCGGATACGTCGACATAGTTCTTGGCCAGCCACATTGTATCCTGCGGACTATACTTCTTCGGCCCATCCTCATCGGCAACCTTGCCCTTGCCCTTGCCCCTCCGTTGAGCGGGCTCCATATCGCTGATATCGTACTCATCAGTGCTAACTGGCGATTCTATGTCCATATTGGTAGGCAGCCCGGGACTAGGCGCTGCATCTGGATCGGGTGTCGGCGGCACTTGCCAGTTCTGGGAGTTCACGAAATCGTCCATCTGGCGTTGGTCGCTATTAAACCAATCCATAGAACTAAAAAAGTGTTGAAATGCTAGAGGATTGAGAGTGAGAGTTTGTGTGGAAGAGTATTAAAAATAGAGCAAATATAGTGTATAAATAGAAAAACAAAAAAAAAAGAAAAAATGAAAATTCGTGGGGACTTGCGGCCCGACCTGAACACAATTAACGCCGGGACGGGCCGCATGGGATGCGGCACGGGCACGCATAGCGCCGGCCGGGACGGGACTCGGGAGCGGCCCCGGGACGCAACTGCGTCCTCGGGACCGTCCCGGGCCGGGACTCGCGAGTTGCGGCCCGGCCCATGCGCGTTAAGGATGCTCTAAAACTATAGACTTTGGTCAAACTATGGTATTTCGCACTATTTTTAAAAATTGATATTATAAAATATCACAAACTTAAAACTTTGTTTGGTATTTTCCACAACATGTCAATTACTATTTTTAACTAACTTAGGAGGCCTTTTATCATACTTAACACAATTAAATCAATGTGGTTTTCAACGTGACTTTTTATTCTACTTATTATGAATTTAAAAAATATTTTAAAATATAATAAAACGTATTAAGGTTGCTCATGTAAAATAGTAAGATTTTGATAAAAATATCTTATTTAATTTAGTGTGGAAAATACCAAATAAAATGCAAAATTTGTGATATTTTAGACTAATTTTAAAGTTTATAGAAAATAATAAATTTTCGACAAAATATATAATGTTAGAGACCAATGCCCCTAAAATATAAGACTATTCACTAAGATTGATATCGATGAAAATCAAATTGCCGTAATTCATAGGAGTACATTAATAGTGGCGATCTTTATACAAATATATTCATAAATAAGTAAAACTTTTAATGGTTTATAGCTTGTGTGAGTAAAAAGAAGTGAGTATGTCTCATATTCCACTACCTCACTTCACCCAAATTTTATTATAAAATTAATATAAAAATGTGGACTATACTAATTTTTTTAACTTATTATTCTTTACCTTTCTTAAAAGTCATGCTCACACCAAATATGACTCCTATTATAAGATGGAGGGAGTATTTAATATGAAAATAATTAAAATAATCCAATCAAAATGGATCTAATTCAATTTGAAATTCCTAAGTCTTACTCCCTCCATCCCTGTTTAAAAGTTCTGTTTTGCCATTTCCACCCGTCCCAATTTAAGAGTTCAATTTAGAATTTACCATATTTGGACATAAAATTTAACCTCATTGTTGATGAAATTTACACTCAAATATCATTACTTTCATAAAAACAAAACAAAACAAAATCCTAAACATATAAAAAGTCAAAAGGATCTCACTTTCCATTACATCACTTCAATTATTGCATACTCCAACAACCACTACTTTACTTCAACTATTACACATTCCAACAATTTCTTAAAGCTCATGCCGTAATTAAATTGCACTCCTAAACTAGGACATAAGGAGTAATTATTTGTATATTTATCTCTATTTATTATTAAATGCATTGTTATAAGGATTGTGACAATTAACAAACCTAGGAAAGTAGGGCTCCTATATTATTAAGTTTAGTACTACTAATTTATTATGAAAAGGATTATGTCAAACCTAGGAAAATAGATGTCCCGAATTATTAAATTTCTTACTATTATAAAGATGTGATCACATGAGACAGATATAGAGGGGGTTACAGGATTGGTTCTAGTTTATAGGATCTACTACATTATGTTGGCATATTTCAGTGCAAATGTATTATACACAGTAGTGTAGAGAGTTGTGTAGAGGGCAGTGAATTAAGAGAGAATAATATAAAGAAGAGTTTAAACTATATTACTGTAATTCTTATTTTACTTTTTCTTCATGTTAATTTATTACTTCCTTCGTTCTTTCAGAATTGAGTCATTTTTTCATTTTAGAAAGTTCCTTCATAGTTGAGTCATGTCCATACATAATAGGAATAGTAAATAAAATTAACATTTTTTCTTCCTCTTACTTTATTCTTTATACTTTATTCAATTTCTACTTTTTTCTCCCTCTTACTCAATTCTTTATACTTTATTCAATTTCTACTGTTTTCTCCCCCTTACTCTTTTATCAATCTACTTAACACACTAAACATCTACTTAGTTCTTAAATTTCGTGCCTAAAAGTTCCGTCTTAATTATGAGGGAACAGAGAGAATATCATTTTTTCAAAACGAGTGCGAAAAAGAAATGTATCAATAATAATGGTACATAACGAGTACAATCCTTAAATTTTATTTTATTTTTCGTTTTAGTGATCAGCATAATTTGTCACAGTTCCACGAACACGTAAATTTAAATTTTTAAAAAAATTGAAGGAAAGAATCTTAAATTTACACATTTAGATCCAAAAAATTCAGAACGTAACTACTAAAAATATACCGAAACTCTGTATATTTTTCTATTAAAAACGATGTTTTAATGATCGGTCAGATTTGGAGAAACCATGATTTAGAAAGAAAATAAAAAAATCAAAATATATTTACATAGATAAAATTGGAAAGTACCAGAAAATATTACTTAGTAGTTGACTAGTTATAAATTTTCCATCACAAAACATACTGTATTATCATGGTCCGGGTTAAACTATACAAATTGTACATATTAATATTATTGACAATTCTATTAACTGTCTTTTGTTTATTGACTTCTACACTAATTGTACATTTGTGCTGATGAAAATAAACACTTTTTAGTAAAAGCAATTATTCAAGTATTTAAGAAAAGTTCAGATTTTGTAATTGTACATATGTGACTGTTCAAAGATGGAACTGAACTAAAATGTTGGGAAGAAACTTATAAGGTTAGTGTCTGAATTTTCTGTTTTTATCAGAACAAGTGTGTCGGGGCATCCGCAACGCAGCTCGTCAGGGTCTCGATCTCGTCTCACCGATACGGCAACGAGTTGGCATTGCAGCCATCTCCTCTCAGTTTTGTATTACTTGAGTAAACCTTTTATAGATAGGTTTTCAACTCCAACGTTCCTTGTGACTTTGATGTGAGACGAACAAATAGAAAAGAATTAATGAGATCTATGAATAGTGAGAAGAGATGGTTAATGGTTGAAGGGTTTTTGAGCTTCTTGGTGGTTGCTATTTCTTAAGCTGTCGCCTGTCATCATTTTAACCCTTGGCTGGACTATATTCGTTAATTGTTTTTACATGCGTAAAAAAAATTGGCCAAAAAATGAGTTCTTGAAGGTGGAATATGAAAACTCTCGCAGAAAATTTCAGCCCACATAAAATGTTCCGTAGCCCAATTCTTGTAGATATTTGGATCTCAATCCACTCTAGTTGAATTTGAATTCAACATCTTGATTCTTGACAGAAGAATCTAAAACTCAAATTCATTCATAATTAGAGCCAAGTAGCCAATTTAATAAATCTCTTCTTTATCTCTTAAACAAAAAAGAGAAAAAGAAAGAGAAAGAGAAATCTTCTTCATCCCTCAACAATGCAAAGCTCCCAAATCTAAGAAACATGTTCAACTTCAAACGTAAACACATGTAAGAAGAGGGCCATTTTTTACTCAAACCAAACATCGTTCAATTCAAAGATAGGCATA
This sequence comes from Salvia hispanica, assembly GCF_029641045.1. Taxonomy (NCBI): domain Eukaryota; kingdom Viridiplantae; phylum Streptophyta; class Magnoliopsida; order Lamiales; family Lamiaceae; genus Salvia; species Salvia hispanica. The sequence continues at coordinate 37,205,772 of NC_142696.1, forward strand.
ATTTGGAGAGAAAAAAGGCATCGTCTAAACAAATATTTTCAATGATAAAACATACCTTAGATCATTACTGGTCACATACATAGCTGCAGTTAGTATTTCACTAATCCTCAGACGCAAATCTAAATTATTTAACAACATATACCAAATTCTTTGAATGCAAGATAAAAAAAATATCCTTGGAACTGAGAAATTTGGCCTAAAACTGAGTTCTTGAAGTTTGAATTGAATCAAATCTAACCAAGATGTTTACAAGTCTAATAGTGCATTAGCAAAGCTTCACTCTTTCCATCATCGCAAGCATCGGCTCACGTGTCTACACCAGCATCATATAGAGAAGACGAGCATAAAATGTGGCAGAATGTGTAAAGAATATTGAATTTTACCTCAATCTCAAGATTGCAGCAAATACACTAGTTCTTCATTGTCTCAAACACGAGCCAGCTTCTGCTGTCTCCACGACATACCTGATTGTTAAACTGAAACGTGAAATAAAATGGAGATATAATATAAATGGACCAAATCTAAACCTGAAAACTTGTCATAACTCTTTGCATTAACAAAAACAACTGATTCCAAGAATTTTTCCAAGAGATTAGCAAAAACATGAATTCAAAAACAAATATTGGCAAGACCCTATGAGCTGAGAAGGGTTTCATCTCTCATTGTGCCAGTACAAAATTTAAATGCATTCGACACCAACTTCAGCAGCCCGTCTAGGCTTGTTCTTCCTTCTGCTCCCGTGTTGTCTATAGCCAACGGGCTTGATTAGGACAGTGGCGTTACTTTTGGTTGCCATGGCATTCTCCTCCTTTACTAATTCATCGCTTTCCTTGATCTGTGAGGGCCTCTTCCTCTTCCTGCCATTCTCTGCAGCAGATTGGTTCTTGCTGCTTTTACTCAACACCAAATTTTTCGTCTCCTCACCATCTTCTTTGTCTTCTTCCTCAATCTTCTCAACTTCGTCTCCCTCCTCAAAGTCGTCTTTCATTGGTTTTTGCGGCCTCCCTCTTCTCCTCACGGGTAGCTTCTCATCCTCACCGCTGCCAGTGTCATCACGAGCAGCAAGTGCAGTTTGCTTCTTCCCTTTCCCTCTCCCTCTACCCATTCTTTAAAACCAGCAATTCGAGCAAAATTATTATAGTTCTGCAATGGATAAGATGGAAAAATAAGGCTCCAACAACACCCCTTTTGCAAAGATTGATGGTGGAAATAACAAGAACAATCACAAAACTAGATAAAGTAATCCAAGAAAGCAAACAATTAAGCAGATAAGTAAAGCAACAAAACAAATCTAGAACCAGACAAATTCAAATCTAAATCTTATCTATAATGTCCACTGCAAATTCAAGAAACCTCAGACCCACTAAACTTGTGCTCAGATTTAGGATTCATCACACATATTTAGAAAATGAGCTTCAAATCCAATAATTTTTTTAGCTAAATCGAGATGCTTGACTTGCAAATAACTAGTGAATCCAATCAAAGCAAATCTAATTCATGTATATAGCATAGCTTAGAGCCTCAAGAAACCATCTTTTTTTCATTTCTTCAAAACTAAACAAAAATTAGAAACACTAGATCATTGTAAACAGAGAGCAAAAGACTATGATCAGATCATTAGTTTACACGAAAACAGAAAAAATTACAGCAAAAATAAAGAGAGTGACATACCAAATGAAGCTGGCTTCATAAGAAATAATAAACATCTGCATCCGAAATAAAAGAAACCATTTTCAAGAAAAACAAACAACACCAATCAGAAACCCAATAGAAAAACAAGATTTTGAACCTGCATGAATAGTTCCAACGGCAAAAGGGAATCAAAAAGGTGAAGTCTTGGTATGGTCTGAGTGAGAATTGGATGAAAAATTGATCTGAAACAGGGAATGAAAGGGGCAGAGAGGAAGAAAGCCCAGATCAAATAAACAGCAAGAAACGGATTGAAGAGAGATAATGAAGTCAGATTTGGAAAAAAGATTGGATTTTTAGCCAGATTTCAAAGGTTGAAGTGCCAGCCTATGAGCTGAGGGAAGCAAAGACTGCGAGAGAGATATAGAGAGGAAGTGATGAAAGCTTTTGTGTTAGTACTTCAGTAAGAAGTGGTGAAAGGATATTTATTTAATTTGATGGGCTGTTTGAGATGTTAGGGCAAAGTGTAAATCAAGGTAAAATTAAACAATTCAAGACAAGAGCACAAATTCATTTTAGGAGAATTAAATTAAATTACTGGAAAAATAAAAAGACCATCTTTTGATGTCATTCCTGTACCACACATCGTATACATAGTCAAACTTGTTATCTACAACAGTTTTTAACGAGTGAGAGTCAAAAACCCTAAACCATATTTAAATATTTCAAAAGTGGGAATTCTCTAAATTAGGTCCTTCAATTTGTAAAGTACATGCACATCGCACAATCAAAATATGCATCCACAGTGACAGCTATAATTCATATTGAATAAATGCATCAATATTGTAAAGTACAAACTTCATTTTCTATTTGTGTTTAATTTATGCGGTGTCGACAGCATAGCTACAGTGCTACACTGCAAGTGTGCCGCGTAAAATGCAATTTTAGTGTTATGGTTATTATTAATGTTTTAGATTTTTTTAATTAATTTTATAAATAATTGTAAAGTATTTATAAACAGTCTGTTGGTAAAAATTAAAATGCAGCTTTTGCTTTTTTCCCGCATTATAAGAAATACAAAAGAATTAAAAAAACAAGAGATGATATTCCTCAATAGTGGTATGTGAAATGCAATTTCAGTGTTATGGGTTATGTGTAATAAGTGATAATCATCTTTTTTTATTTTCGCAAATTATATGCGAATAATGTTGAGTGAAATACAATTTAGTGTTTGTTGCGAGTATTAAGTAATGAGAGAAGAAATAGACACTGAGGCACATAAATAATGTAAGTGAGCTGCAATTTTAGTGTGTTGCTACTCATGTCTTGAAATTTCAAAGAATTTCAAATAAATTCATTCATTTCATTTTTTTTGTTTGATTTGTAAAATAACATTTTAATATATTAACTTTTGTATTTAACTTTCATCTAATTTTGTGTTTTCGACCTAATAACAATTGTTAAAATTATACCTCTAGTATATATGCACGTTAACACGAGTAAAAACAATTATAGATATTCAAATAACTAAAGTACAAATTATTTACTAGTTTGCTGACTATGTTTGTGGCGTGTATATGAATTTGTGTTTCCCATGTGACATTATTCAATGAAAGTTGAAACATTTGAAATCTGAAAAAAATTATACTAGCAAGAGGCATGGCTGCGGATCCCAATTCCACTGTCAAAACACAATCATAGACATTTTTTAACAAAGTGTTCAGAGCATCAACAATAGATGCCCTAGTGAAAGCCCTAGTTAGAGCCCTAGTAATTACCACATCAACATGCTCTATCTTTCTGCAATGGTGATGCCCTAGTGGATGCCCTATCTCTTATCCACTTTTCATTTCAATTTTAAATTATTGTTTTTTAATTTTATTTTTAATTACTAAAATACCAAAATATATTATATTAAACACTACAAATCATCGTCGACATTATGAGGGTTTGAGAATTGACTCGAATCCATTGTTGAAAGTGTTGATATTGAGAATAGAGAAGAGAAGAGAAAGTGAAAGGTTTTAGAATGTTGGTGTGTGAAAAGTGAAGAAAAATGGAGTATTTGTAGTGGTTTAATTAGGGTTTAAATAATTTAAAATTAAAAAAAATGGAAGAGATCGGGCTCGGGCATCGGCCTGCAATGGGCGCCCGATCTCACGCCCGATGGATGGGGCGCGACCGAACTCTCGGTCGTCCTCGGGCATGCCCGAGACTTGCAATTGATGCCCGATCATGCCCGAGCCCGATCTCGGCCGATCGGGCATCCATTGTGGATGCTCTTATAAATTCGTTGTGAAAAAACTGTGTACAATACAATATAAACACTCTCAGCAGGGCGTAATATAATTTAATAAAATAAAGAAATGTTTTATTTTTTAATGTGACAGATGGGATATAATTTGAAAGAAAATAAGAAAGAATTAGAAAATTTTGGCCGAAAAAAGATGATTTTGAGGTATGAACAGAGAAGTGCGTAAGTATGTTATTTATTGGAAGGAGATTAACGAAAACTTCATTTACTATAAATTAATTTTTTTTATAAAAGCGGAAATAAAAACAATATAAAATTCAAAATTAAAAATGAAATCGACGAAAATGACTACACACATCGCGATCCTTTTGCCTAGTGTGTGCACAATAACTGTGAGTCACACGCGTGTGGTATGGCGGTCCGTGTCATGTCACGTGGAATCTGACTCACCCAATGCGGCATGTCTTGTTAACGTCACACGCGTGACACATGATTCAGTCGTGAATGACCTAAGCAATAATAAATAAAAAAAGCATAATTAAACATGTTACTACACTAATACAATAAACATAATTCAAGATACTGTAAATGTATACATAAAAATACAATAATTTCAAATCATTATGAGCATCGCACCTGAAGACACATTTTTTTTCCAGATGGTTGAATATTTAGAACTCCTAAGAAACACGTTTTTAGGTATAAAATTTACCTTTAGGAAATTGAAATGAAACATATGAGATATGTGCGTAAAATTTACATAATAAGTCCAAATTGCTCTTTGGGCTGTCTTAATCTTTTTTCGGGTCCACACGTCAAACAGCTGGCTGTCATTACTACTTATAGAGCCCATTTTAAATTCTTATATTTTGGGCCAATACAACATATCTATACAATTTCAACTATTGGCCCATATATGTTTTAAGGCTTAAGATTCCCTTTTGAACACGACGATGTCTCTGGCGTGCGTTGTTTGTGAGATTTGCAACCTTTAAACATAGTTGGAATAAAGTTTTTGTTACTTTGGGACCCATTATTATATAGGTACCCCTCTTAGAACTCGCATCCATTTTATATAACAGTTTTATAATAGAAGGTGAGCATAATGAATTAGTATTATATGAGGTATATCTATTATTTATAGTAAAAGTGAACTGTGACTTTTAACCGCGGATAGAATAAAATAGAAATCAGGACTTCTAATGAGGATGGAGGAAATAATGAAACTTTTGAAGCAGAAAGAAAGTAAATAATATTATCATAGAAAATTGAATAAATTTATAATGTCCTACTATGTACAGTCATAATTGAGGAATTACGAAATTCATAATATAAAAATAATTTGGAATGTACTTTGCAAAAAATAACTATTTCGTCGAATTCAAAATTAGGTATTCAGCAAATAAGAGCAATCGTAGTTATAAAATTAATATTAAGAGCATCTCTGAGTCTCTGACCATTTATACTAAATTCAAACTCAAACGATGAAGTGAAGCTCAGTTGGTAAGACGCTTCCTCTTTAACTAATATAGGTCAGTGGTTCGAATCACCACAAGGTAACCATTACTTTTTCTCTTTGTAATAGAACACTAAATTCAAATCCATTATAGTGTAAATATAATACTCCTCAAATAGTGATTTTACTCTAACCATTTTCACCAAACTACAACTTAATGTGTGAGATAACCTTGAAGTCTTGTTATTTATTGTACTTCATCATATGCAGGGGTATAATCCATGTGCATATTTGTATTGCGAAATCGTTTCATGCCTCTGCTGGGCTTTCTTAATGTTAATTAAAGCATTACAGTGAATAATTTAGAAGGATAGTAGAGTACTTCATAGTCATTTGCATTGGTCAAAGGCGAGAAGGAAATGTTTCCAGATGGACTTAAGCCTTTTAATTTTACAACATTATTACCTATTTTCATCATTATGTAGCAAAGTAGGAGTATTAAGTACATCAGTTGTGTACAAATATACAAAAGTATTCATATTCGTAATAGCACTGCATTCTTACACATAGAAGTAGTTTTATTCAACAATTCACACAAGTACGAATATTTTTATCAATCAGGAAGTAAAAGAATATATAAAACCCTAGCAAAAGAAGCTGAAACCACTAGTATTTGTATGTCTTGGAACTTTGGTTCCAATTTCTTGGAATAAACTTTGGTAAGAAAGTTTGCATCATGATTTAAAGTTGCAAGTGAAAACTACTCCACAAAATAGCTCGTGAATAAGCGCATATAACATCTTAAACTCAATTCAGATCAAACTGATGCATCATCAAACTTTTAGCACTATTTTCTATCCTTAACCAATTATGCACATCAGAAAAACGCAGCAAATAATTTGCAAGGACTAGTCAACAGTATTATGAAATACAGACACGGCTAACAAAATCATTTAAAGATGAAAGTAAAGAAAATCATCCAAACATTAATTAGTAAATGGCATCAGAGCATGCAGCTTCTTCTCTACTTGAATTTCATTCTTTCTTCCTTCTCCCAGCTACGATCAGAGAGAGAAACCTGTAAAGCGATCGAGCCATCGAAGAAAAATTACACGTGCAATTGCGCTAAGCATTACCTTACTAGTAGTTAAGGTTAAGGTGTTCATTGCTTGGGCATGTAATAAGAAGGGTAGCCCCCCATGGCCGTTTGTGGAGGAGGCGTGTCTTTCTTAACACCGTACTGAGGATAAGAGTAATGTGGAAGGACAGCATATGGAGGAGCTGCTGCTGTTTGTGGGTTTGTGTAGGAAGCAGGCGGATATGCTGCCATCGGTTGGGGATAGCCGTACCCCATAGGGGCTCCACCATTCATATGTACAGGCACTGGAACCGCGGATGATGGTATCTGTGATTGTGTAACCTTCCCTTTGTAGTTATCGGCTAGCTTGGCAGTGATGTTTCTTCCCTGTAATTGATGAGATGGAATATATTTTACACATCCATCTTTCACAGTTCAAAGAAGAGTCTTTATATTAAGGAAACTCACTCCGAGCAATTTTTGAGGGTCGTCTATAGCTCTCTTTGCTGCCTCGACAGTCTTGTAGGTAACAAAGCCGAAACCGCTGTACAGAAGGACCAAATCCATCAGACCAGATATAGTGGGAGAATTGTTCTTCAGGTTTAAGAGAGGAGTTTTTTTACCGTGATTTATTTGTTTCCTTTTCATAAGCAACAGAACCCTCTTCAATATCACCGTGCCTACTGAAGAAGGCGAGCAGCATTTCACTGGTCGTCTCAGGTGACAAACCACCAACGTACAATTTCCTTTGGGCTTGATCAGGTGTTACGCTGTTGCTGCTTAGTCCTTCACTCGCAAGGTTACAAACAGCCATACGACCCTGAAACAAATATGTGGGTAAATAAATTGGAAAGGAGAAGTTCGACTAAGGGGTGCTGGTGGTTATTTATTTTAAATTGTAAAGAACTTCAATTATGTCTGCAATGTATGAACTAAAATACTCACATCTATCATTTTACTAGGTGCTTTTAGAGCTGTCTGAGCAGACTCCATATCTTTAAAAGTAACAAAACCATAACCACGCGATTTTCCTGTCACTTTGTCGTATATCACAGCACCCTCTTCAATTTCACCATGCTCTATAAAGGCCTGCATCCAATCATTAACTCAACATAAATAAGTCCAGATGTTCACACTAACACCCCAAAACTGCATGATGAAGAATGTGATTAAAGAAAATACACATCGAAACTCAGGATACATTATCAGTGTCAGAGACCAATAGTCATATAAGTGTATAACAGGGTGAATTCACAAAAAACAAAATGCATGTCCAGCCAGCAGCAAACACTCACAGCACACAAAGTTTCTGAAGTAGTATTCCATGCTAAACCCCGAACAAAAAGCTTTCGAAGGGCAGGATCAGCACTTGCAACACTTTTAATTTCTTCAGCAATAGAAGGATATTGGGACCCACTTCACGCCAGAACATGCAAACAAGCACACACATACAAATGTCAATCCACACAGCACGCCACCAGGTTGGACAAGAATGGCCTTTAGTGTAGTGTAAGACGACATGTAGACGCACACCAGGCATCCACCTCGCACACCACACACAAGCACAATTAAGCATTTGTGCACATACATGGTAAAAACATTAATAATGCAATAGAGGCAATGTGCCATTAACTTCTAATCGTACCACATAAACTTCTATAATGAGATAAAGCCCTCTTCCTGATTCAATTTCCAACAACCAACATATCCGAACTTGCCACCTATAGCCTTGTGGCGAACCTTCCTGTTTTAAATTTCTTTGCTACAGACGGGACATCAATGCCAAATTAATATTACAAATAGCCTTTAAGGCTATACTAACAAACTATTGGTCCTTACACCACATTTCCCTGAGATCCCTAGAGAAATCATAGCAACTCTTCGCTGTCTCAAATTGTAAATATCAGCAGAGTGTCCATATAAAATGCCAACACTAATATCACCAAGAATCAAATCCTCTAAGCTCATGATTCATAAAATAGAAGTAATATTTAACTAATTCTTCTAAGTATCAGCTGCACAAACACCTCCAGCTCCGGACAAATTCCCTAACAGTAACAATTTTAAGCTATTCCAATCGTGAAAAAAATAGGAATAATCAGAAAGCTAGTTAATTTAGAAAACGAACTAGGGTTAGAGGATTACGCTCTAGCAAGTATATCAACGAGCTGCGGCTTAGCGAGCGGGTCAAGAAGCGCGCGCAATTCCTCAATAGTTGAATTCGCGGTCGAATCTTTGGAGTTGGGCGACACCTCGCTGTTCCCCAATGCGTCTAGCTTCCTCTTCTTCAAATCCTCCATTTTCTGAGCTAAATACTATTTCTCCCTCTTAATCCTACTCAGCGAGCGCCTATTTCTTCTTCCTCTATCTCTCTCTAGCTCCGAATTGAACGAAAAGGGCAGCTGCAGTGTGTGTTTTTCTTGCTGGATTGCTGGCTGGGAGGGCGAAAACTGAACCCTTTATCTGTTGCTGAATTAAAACTTCATTTTAACACATTCATTTGGTTCAAGTTTAACTAAGGTTTTTTTGTTGTGAATTGGGCCGTAATAGATGGCCCAGAGCAATGTGGGTCCTTCAGCCCAATATAGAGTCATATTTACTTTTCAATATTAAATACATGCAGTACAAATTTTGAAATATTGCACTTGTAATCAAGTTTGTATGAGCTTATTCTTTAGGGTTTTTGGCTTTTTAAACCAAAACCTTTTCTCGAATTCCGGTTTTTCTCATAAACTATAAGATTTGTTTTTAAATCCACAAACTTTCATTTTGTTTGAATTTTTCCCCGGCGGGTCAACGACGAAACCCGGGTTGTCTACATGTCAATTTTAATCATATTTGTCACTAAATTGATTACTTGGATCCTATTTGGCACAATAATACATACAGTCACAATTATTACATAACAAATGACAACTTTTGAATAAACAAAACACAACTTTAACATTTTGAATTATGTTATTCGGGTCGGAAATGTGCTATTCGGGTCGGGTTGGGAAAATTCTAACGAAATGAAAGTTTTTGATTTTAAAAACAAATCTCATAGTTCATGGGAAAAACCGGAATTCAGGAAAAGGTTTTGGTTTAAAAAGCTAAAAACCCTATTCTTTATCTCAAACTTTGATAACATGGTTCCTTTTTAATTAGGTCGAATATATATGTATCCCATTCTCACAAATTTAGGCCAATTGTGGGAGAGTTAATGTGTCTTTTAGTATTTCAAGTGGTTGATGAAATGATGGGCCTATATTTGGTCTTTTATCATTTTTAAAATGTATTTAAATTGGTTGATGGAATAATGGGCCTATATTTGTTTTTGATGCTTGTTTGTTCATTCCAAAAGAATTGTTACTTTTTATTTTTATTATTTTTAGTAGTGCATTCCATTAACTCATTCTCACTCACATTTTATTATTATAAAATTAATATATAAAAATAGGACTTGCATGCCATTAATTTTTTTTAATTCATTTTCTATTACATTAAAACTCATGCTGGGTCAAATGGTGACAAATTATTAGGGACGGAGGGAGTAAGAAATTTTTTACTTAGATTAAGTGAACAATAAAATTAAGTACTACAAATTGTATTTATGTCCCCTCTTTTCCATTAAGTGCAAATTATATTTATATTCCCTCTTTTCCATTAAGTAAAAATTATATTTATGTTCTTAAGTTAAGTTCCAAGAAGGGTTCCTCTTTGTATACATTTCTTTCCCCTTTGGTTCAATTTATGGGCTTTTAATAAATTTACAGATATACCTTTTTCCAGTGATTGTAAATAGCTAATCCTTCATATATTGGCATTTGGTTGAAGAAGTTTTGTGACTTAATCCGTCATTTGGTAGGGCTTAGACAATCTAACCCAACATTAGATTAAATAGTATGATGACAAATATGTCCCTACTTTTGGAAATGAAATGTGTCCCTCATCCTCCATTTGGCCTATGTGACCATTCTTATAATCACAAACCCCATTAGACCTGAGCAGTGAGAGAAAGATTAGAAGATGGGAGCTAAGATAAGTATTCTGCAAAGCCTCTCTTGTCGACAATGCAATGGTGATTCTGATTAATCGCACCAAGAGCTCTCCTGTTAGCTTTGATCTCACTTCCAAACTTCCTCCCTTTCCATTTCTCCCCCACCTATATCAAGAAAGCAAATCAATTCACGCAAAAAGCTGCAATCTTGAGCTGACCCACATCACAAAATCCAATCTTTTTTACCTTGACACATCCATATGAGTGCCTCCGCCTTCAGGTTGGATTGTTGTGGGTATGTGCTTGTAGAGGTGGAAAAGTGAGAGGGCAAATTTGGTATTATGATCCAAATCAGTTTATCGGAGAAGTGAAGAAAATTTATACCACGGAATTTTCCCTGATAGTGAAAAGCCTCAATCTATGAAACTTCTTAAAAATGGTAATCGAGAGAGGTAGATGAAGATTTGATAGCCATTTTGGAGTAGAGAATATTTCTTGTATGTTTTTCATGTGTATTACATTTTCTCATCACCCTAATATTTATAGGGATTTTTGAGACTCTTCAAGTACATCAATAAATGAAGATTGGAACTCTACACAACATAGGAACTCTCTACTACTTAGAAACTCTTCTACAATAAATGAATAACGGCTAGTTTAAGTCTTGTCTTTCCAACACTCCCCCTCAAGTTGAGCGACGGTATCTCCGATACTCAACTTGCCAAGAAATTCTTTGAAAACTTTAGGACTCAGCGCCTTGGTAAGTATGTCTGAAAGTTGTTCCTCAGATCGGACAAATGGAAATTCTATAATGCCGCTTTCGAGTTTCTCTTTAATGAAGTGACGATCAACTTCGACATGTTTAGTTCTGTCATGTTGTACAGGGTTTTCTGATATACTGATCGCTGCTTTATTGTCACAAAACAGTTGACTTTTCCGAGTAGGAGGAAAGCCAATCTCTGTTAGCAATCTCCTGAGCCAAAGTATCTCCATTAGGCCACTTCTGATCCCTCGAAATTCAGCTTCCGCACTTGAAAGGGCTACGACTTTTTGTTTTTTGCTCCTCCATGTAACTAAGTTACCTCCAACAAAGGTAAAATATCCTCCAGTGGATTTTCTGTCAACTGGATTGCTTGCCCAATCAGCATCGGTAAAACCATCAATTTCCAAGTCCTTCTTTTTTTCTAAGAAAACTCCATAGCTGACTGTTCCCTTTAAATACCTCACAATCCTCATGGCTGCATCCATATGGTCTTCTTGAGGTTGATGCATGAATTGACTGACAACTCCAACTGCATATGTGATGTCGGGCCTAGTGTGAGAAAGATAGATGAGCTTCCCAACTAATCGTTGGTATTTCTCGCGGTCAGTATGTTTAGCTCCATCCACAATCTTCAACCCGTGGTTTGGTACCATTGGAGTTTCAGCGGGCTTGCAGTCTAACAAGCCTGTTTCGGCTAGCAAATCAAGAACATACTTTTTCTGCCTCAGGAATATTCCGTGCCCGGATCTTAGCACTTCAATTCCTAGAAAGTATTTCAAAGCTCCCAAATCCTTCATCTCAAATTCTTTGAAGAGGCTCTCCTTTAGATTTTGGATTTCTTCATTATCATCTCCTGTTATGATCATGTCGTCCACATAGATAATTGATAAGGCTAATTTCATGCATCGGTAATGTGCGAAAAATGTTATAATTTGCTGGGTCTAACACGTTTCCTAAGCCAGGTGTGTGAAGAAAATCGCTAGATCAAGGAAGTAATGAAGGAGATGGTCTAGCGAGAGAAAGGAACGAAATGAGCAGGATTTACAAGGAAAATTGGCGTGACAGAGGAGTCTACAGCTGAGGGCAACAAAGTCATTATCTATACCTCGCTGGGCCCACCCAAACGCCTATATATAGAGAAGAGCATGCAACGCAAAAAAAAGGGGGATAGATAGTTTTTCACTCTTCTTAGCTCACACACTTTACACACACACTTGGGAATGGATCTGGGGTAGTCGGGAATGGAAGGTTACTTTTTAGAAATTTCGTGGTTGGCAACACCGTCCGAGTGAGGGCGAAGATACAATTACCTTTAATTTCAGTTGTTTCGCTTGTTTTACTGTCGAACTTCACTTTTGGGAGTCGACCTTGATGATGATGATGCTTACTTGTTTTACCGTTTGTTGATCTGCGTTTAGCAGTTAAATTTCAAGTCATTTTGCATAGATCTCTCTGCTGTTAGCTTATTTCTTCAATTGCTATGTCGATCTCTGTTTATTTTGATGTTGATGTGTTTGATATGGAATTTGGTGACAGATCTGTGGTTGTTTGAGTATTCGGAGTTCCTGGCTTAAATCTGATGTGATGGAGGGTTTCTGTTGTTTGGAGTTCATGTCGGACGCTTGGATCCGGAGTGGATTTAGCGTCTGAGGTTGGATTCGACGTGTGGAAAGATAGTTGTTCGATAGATTCTGTTTTTCTTCTTGATTTCTATTTTACTTCGTCTAGGGTATGCAGATCTGTTAAGTTCTTCGTTTATTATGCATTAATTTGATTTCAAGTCAGTTGCTCTGTTTTAATTTTGCTTATGCTGTTTTTCTTAAGAAGTTTTACGCAATTTTGGTTGTAGAAGACGATGTCACTGTCAGTTAGTACGAGAGTTAGTTATTCTGCCAACTTTTCATTCGTACCTTGCTTTTTTCAGACATGGTCCCCACAGTAGCTTTATTTCCTAGGTCTAGTAGTGTAGAGGTTTTCTTAGATCAAGTGTTGGACAGTTAAATTTCTTCTACTACGCTCTTTCATGATTTTTCCTAGATCTAGCTGTTAGTTTAAGATTTTTTTTAAAGGTTCCCAAGTCAAGTTCATTTTGATTTTCCTCAACCCAAGAAAATGCGTGGCAGCAGCCAACACCAAAAACACTCCCAAATCCTTGAACATGAGTATGACGCATCATTCTCTGTGGGATCGATCCCTACTTCCCTATACTAGGTTTAGTAAAGTGGTTGAGGGTTTCTTTGAAAGGAAAAGTGCTTTGTGTGCCCAATGACCGGGATTTCTCGCGACCCACGAGTTCCTAGACCGAGTGATCTGGTGGACTTGCGGGATCTAGGGAACCTGCTATTTCCTATTTGAACACGCACAGCCTAAAAACATAAAATTTAGACCCTTTTCAATAATCAAACATGTTATTTTTCCGTTTCTCTTCTTTAGAAAGAGTGTGTGATCTGAATGACTCTGTTTGAAGTCGTGCTTGAACATTGCTTGGCAAAATCTTCCAAACCATACTCTGGGGGACTGCTTTAACCCATATAGAGTTTTTCTAAGTCTGCATACTTGCCCTTTTCCGAATTCCTCATAACACCCTGGGGGAACCTCCGTGTAGACTTCCTTATCTTCCTCAAGCTCTCCGTGAAGAAAGGCATTTGTAACATCAAACTGGTATAATGGTCATTCCTTACATGCTGCAACAGAGAGAAGGGCTCTTACAGTGTTCAGTTTGGCGACAGGAGAGAATGTTTCTTCATAGTCTACTCCATATACTTGAGTATATCCCTTAGCTACCAATCTTGCTTTGTATCTCTCGATTGAACCATCTGCACGCCTTTTTATGGTGAAGATCCATCGACAACCTACAGGTTTCTTTCCTGGAGGTAGAGTACATTTCTCCCATGTTCCATTTTTGATCAAGGCATCAATCTCCTTCTTCATAGCTTCTCTCCAATGCTTATGTTTCATCGCCATCTCGAAGGATTGAGGAATTTCCTCTTCTTCATAAAGTGCGGCTTCAAATGCCCTAGCCATTTTTGTGAGGTAACCCTGTGTTAGATTTGAAATTGAGTATCGAGATTTCGGCCCTTTCCAATCTGGCGAATATCTCCGGGGAGGAATACCCCTCGTGCTTCTGTGAGGTAATCCATACTGTCTTGTATGTTGTTCCATGGGTGGCTCATTAGTACTACTCCTGTCACTGTTAGGGGTTTCATGTGAAGTACCAATATTAAGATCAGAATAATTTACCTCAGGAGTCAAAGACGGGTCAGATAGTTGGGCGGTGTTACTTTCTTGGGAATTGGACTGCTCGATGGTACTGCTGACTCCTTCCGTTGGACTAAATTCTATGACAGGATTTTGGACTGACATATTCATTTGGTTGTTCTCTCCCTCCCCTTGAATAGTTTCTCCCCAAAGAGGTAGCCAATTTAGTGTGTCACAACTGGACTTATTCGACTCACTCTCCCCCTGACCGCTAGATTGGCTATAGAAGTATTCGCTTTCAACGAAGTCGCAATTCATCGTGGTGTACATGCGATCTGTGGAAGGGTGATAACATCGATATCCTTTCTGATTTTTCCCATAACCTAAGAAGACACATTTGACAGCACATGGGGAGAATTTGTCACGATCCTGTTTGGGAATGTGAACAAACACGGAACATCCAAAAATTTTTGTGTCAAGATTTTGGGAGGATGGGACAGAATGCTGGGAAGAGAAAACATCCAGGGGAGTTTTAAAGTTAAGGATGCCTGTGGGTAGACGATTTAAAAGATAGACAGAAGTGGCAATGGCTTCTGGCCAGAAGGACTTGGGGATGTTAGACTCTATCAGGAGAGCCCGAGTGATTTCTAGGATATATCGATTTTTTCGCTCAGCTAACCCATTTTGTTCCGGTGTATATGCACAAGAGGTTTGGTGGACAAGACCATTTTTAGTGAAAAAAGTTTGCATCCTAGAGTTCACATATTCCCTTCCATTATCGGACCTGAGGACTTGAATTTTGGTTTTATACTGGGTTTGAACAAGACTATAGAACTCCGTGAATTTATCAAAAACTTCTGATTTTGATTTCAAAAAATAGATCCAAGCCATTCGAGAAAAATCATCAATAAATAACAGGAAATATCGAAACCCTTGTCCCCCAGTAACCGGGGCAGGGCCCCAAACATCAGAATGAATTAAAGAAAACAGAGTTTTTTCTCTAGTGTTGTTTAATTTGAAGGAATGTCTATGGCTTTTAGCCAACACACAAGTCTCACAATTTAACACATACGAAGAAGACACTAACTCAGGAAAAAGTAAGCGGAGATATCCTATAGATGGATGCCCTAACCGGCGATGCAAGAGCCAAATCTGTCTGTCAGTTACTCCGCGAGTCAACATTGCAGTACTTTGTTGGGCTATCTCATCCACGTAGTACAGTCCATTCCTCTCAGTGCCACGCCCAACTATCGTCCCCGTTTTGATATCCTGTAACATGCAAAAACAAGGTTGCATTAGCAATTTGCAGTTAAGGTCTTTAGTGACTTGGCTAACAGACAAGAGTTTATAAGATAATGAGGGAACATAAAGACAGTTTGAGAGGCGAAGGGTAGGTGAGATGGTGATAGTGCCCGCCCCCTCTACACATGCTAAATCCCCATTGGCTGTTTGAACATATTGTTTTGTGGATTGGGAAATTTCAAGGAAATCCGATGCGTCAAATGACATGGTATCGGTTGCCCCACAATCAAAAATCCAATGGTAATTTTTAGGACCCATGTTTGAGGATGATGAGTATGATAGGGCTTGAGACGAGTTTGTATGCGGGACGGAAGGCAGGAATTTGAAAGTTTTGGGTATAATTTTGGAATTTTCGAAAGTCTGGGGGTTAAATCTTGCATTTTTGAAAATTTGGGGTGGGTTTTTGGGACACAGATTGTTCTGGGGTTTTTTTTTGAAACTATTGGTGAGGTGGGGTATTTTATGGGATAAATAAGGATTTGAGGGACTAAATTGCAAAGATGAGGGTGTTTCACTTTTAAGCCCTAGCCGCCCCAATCCCTCCGCCCCCCTTCTCCAGAATTTCGCTGCCTTTTCAACCCACGCCGCTTCGTCGGAGGCGGCTGCCTTGATCGGAGTCCGGTCACCTGTTTCCCCCGCCACCGGACCCTTACCCACGGAACCAATTTTACCTTCCGTCCAGTTTTTGGTGGTGGCGATTGATGCCTTGGCGATGTTAATCGGGTTTGTGACGCCGTTGCCGCCTGTACCGCCACCGGCACCGCCGCCGTTTGGGAATTGTGGCGGCGGTGTGATGGAGTTGCCGCCGCCGCCTGTGGAGTTGCTGACGCCGCTCACCGTTCCTTCGGTGTAGGTGGCTCTGTCGCCTCCTACCACAATTGCCGCTGCTGCCCTTCCATTTCCGCCACTGGCGCCGCCTCCTCCGCCGCCACATTTGCCATTTTGTCGAGCTTTCTTCATTTCTAGCCACCATTCGGGATATCCGTGGAGGTGGAAGCACGTTTCATGTGTGTGTTTCTTTCCTCCACAGTGTGAGCAAACAAGCTTGCTCTTGTCTTCATCCTGTCTCCGACTTGGTGGGAATTTTATTGGTGGTGGGAATGGTCGGCTCCGATCGAAGGCGCCAAGTCCAGCGGCGATTCCGGCAGGCTCGGGTTCTGGTTTGAGCACCTTCTCATTAACTGCCTCTCTTCTTACCATTCCGTAAGCTTTGCGAACACTTGGTAAAGGATCTTGGTTGAGTATTTCTCTTCTGATTTTGTCGTATTTTTCATCTAGGGCCCATATGAATTGATAAAGTCTGTGTCTTTGAGTTACCTTGTTATACTTGTCAATGCTCTTTGGACTATCCATAGGATTTGGATCCCTGGTATCAATAGACAGCCACAAATCTTGAAATTTGTTCCAGAGGGCTTCCAGGCTCATTTCTCCTTGCTTCATTGCCATTGCTTGTCTGTGCAGGTCATGCACTTGAAATGGATCTGCTCCACTTCCATATGTTATTGCCAGGCCTTCCCATAGGTCTTTAGCAGTTTTGTATTGCGATACTTCATTCACCAAGCTTGTTTCCAGATTGCTGATGATCCAATTAAAACAGCAGTGATCCCGTTGCTGCCATTTTGAGTAGCCGGGGTCGTCGGACGGAGGAGGATTTGAAACTCCAGAAATGTGAGAAGTCAGTCCTCTTCCGCCTATGGCTCTCTCCATCAGATTGGCCCAGAGGGAATAATTATCCCTATTGAGTTTGGTTTCCACCTTTATATCCCCCAAAAATTCTACTTGGGTTGACTCTTGCTTTGTGGAGTTTTCTGATTTGTTTCCTGATCTGCTTCCTGATTTGTTTTCCATGAATTTCAGAAATTCGGCAAATTGTGTTGCCAGATCTGCCATGGACTCCATTTGGGCTGGTTTTGATTCTTCACCGTCAGAATCTGACATGGTTTGTTTCTGTTGGTTTTGCAGATTTACAAAAGGTTGGGAAAGGTATATCTGGGACTATGATGACATTTTTCTGAGTCCCACAAATGGAAATCCTGCTCTGATACCAACTTAAAGATGGTAATCGAGAGAGGTAGATGAAGATTTGATAGCCATTTTGGAGTAGAGAATATTTCTTGTATGTTTTTCACTATTGTTGTTGTGTATTACATTTGCTCATCACCCTAATATTTATAGGGATTTTTGAGACTCTTCAAGTACATCAATAAATGAAGATTGGAACTCTACACAACATAGGAACTCTCTACTACTTAGAAACTCTCCTACAATAAATGAATAACGGCTAGTTTAAGTCTTGTCTTTCCAACAAAACTAATCTCAATTCCTACCCGGCATTTTTGTACTGGGTTGTCTAAAAAATTAATAGCTACCAAACGTTGGAGAAGGAAGTCGCACAGGGCCTTTTCCTGCCTTTTATGGGTTTTTACCCCTACCAATCATGCCTTAGAGTCTAGTTTTTGAGGCTATGCTTACACATCTTTGTTACTTCCCCCGTCCCGGATAATTTCGGTCACTTTGACCGGGCACGAGTTTTAAGAATGGTAATGAAAAGTGGGTTGAAAAAGTTAGTGGAACGTGAGTCCTACCTTTATTTATTAGTTTTATAATAAAATGTGAGTAGGAGTGGAATATGGGGTCTACTACAAAAAATGATAAAAATGAAGTGAGACAAATTACGTGGGACGGACCGAAATAGAAAACAGAGACAAATTATCTAGGAAGGAGGGAGTATTTATGATTTAGGAAGGAGGGAGTATTTATGATTAAGGTTCAAAGTTCAAACACTACTTGTGGCATGGGGGAATATGTTCAATCATAAAAATTCTTATTAGCCACAACCATCTAGAAGAATTGGCCTTTCTTCAATGCATTTTCTTGATGCATAATTAGTTAGTACTACGAAGTAGATCTGAAATGGTCGAATTAGTGAAAGCCGAATTTGACGAGTGAGAACTGAGTAGGAAGAGATTGTGTAAAACATACTCCTACAATTCTGGTCACGTTGGCTGAGCTGTCAGAACTCAAAAGTGGTCCGTTTCAAATCAATTTTCTATGCTTAAAATTTGAGATAAATTGAACATTTTCAATGTTCACAAAAACTTTCATTTGCATTTGTATACTCCTATTATATTAACTCGCAAAGTGAATTACCAAACTAAAGATTCAAACAAAACCATTTTTCACAATCGTCCATCAAAAATACTTTGAATGTGGTAACAACTATGCATGCAACTCACATGAATTCTTACCTCACAAAATCTTTTTTACACGAGCACGAAAATTACAGCTCATAGTGCTAAAATACAAAATACATCAACGTCATCTCTTGATCGGAAATCTATAAATTGATCACAAGGAATGATTGATCATAGTACATATGAGTGATTTAGGGTTTCCCAAATTCCCATGATTGCTAACATTGAACCTTCGGACAACAAAAGAGTTGGCAGCTCTTCTTGTAATACATTGATGAATTGGGTAGTAAAGGAGATTTTGTCGATCTTTGACAGCGTTGCATTACAAAGTTGAATATTTTGTTTTGTCACAATCTTGATTTTGTAAATTCATGGAAATCAACTTATTCATCATTTTCTATATGATCATGTGGCGATTTATTAAATGGAGTTTAGGCATACCACAAATCACAACATCCGGATAATTCTTACTAGTAGTAGATACTATAATTCACACAAAATGGAAATCTCAAGAAGGGACAAAAATATGTTTCAATTTAACAACATAGAGAATATATACATTCCTTTCGTCCTAGGAGTGCCGATTTGCCATTTCAGTTCCGCCTGCGATTAGGAGTCACGGTTCACATTTAAGTGAGTTTCATATTTCACTTACATTTTATTATAAAATTAATATATAGAACTGATCTCCCACTATCTTTTTCAGTCCATTTGTCTTTATATTTTTGTAAATCTCGTGGCAAACTTAATCAGGACTCCTAGTTGCGTACGCAGAAAATATTATATATAGTGATTTTTAATATTGTTATAAATAAAAAAAAATTAGTCTAAGTTTGTATACTACTATATATTATTCAAAATATCATACTTCAAATCCAATCAACTTATCTAAAACTCAACCAAATTTTTGTCCCACTCGTGTCCAAATTCAAAAATAAATTTGATATGAACCCTAAATAATAAGTTGTTTACATTACACTACTAATATAGTACCTCATTTATGGATTAATCAAACTCTATAATCAAGTACTACTCCCTCCGTCCCGGCTAAGATGACGCATTCGTTAGCCGGCACGGGATTTTAGGAGTTATTGATTAATGTGTTTAATTGGAGAGAGAAAAGGTGGGTGAAAGTATTAAAATAGAGAGAGAAAGAAAGATGAATATTTTAATAGGGGTGGGAAAAAGTAGTTGGGTGTATTAATTAGAGAGAGAAAGTTTCCATGAAAGAAAATGTGTCATCTTAATTGGGACAAACTAAAAAGGAAAATGTGTCATCTTAAGTGGAACGGAAGGAGTATTAGTTAAATAGTTGCAAGTTAAATGTTAGTAGTACTGAAAAAATAAACACAAATTAAATCGTAATTCAGTACAGTGAACCATGATTAATATTTCTACAGTTAAACCAAACACAAAATAACAAAACTAATGATGGAACACTAGAGATAGAGAATCACATAGCAATTTTTCCTCAACGTCCAAAAAAAAAAATAAAAAACTTTTGACAGCTGTTTATATAAGGAATTCACAATCAATGTTTGGTACATGCATATGTCATTCGTAGATCGATCACTTTAAAACTCATGAGCATGAGCCATGGATGATGGACCTATCACCTATATAGAAGACCTATACACTATTATAGTACAGCCTTACCATAATTGGGTTATATTTAACCACATCCAATAATTATGTGGAATTAAAAAAGAATGATTACAAATTTACAATATTTTGTTAGTTATATCTATATGGAATTCTTTTGGCACAGATATATGATTGTACGTAATTTTTCATATGTATGTACTGTAATATTTTGTCCACCAAACATTCATGTTTTGTATTCTTACATGAAATAAACATTCAAATATTTGTCCCTCACCTACTATTT
This sequence comes from Salvia hispanica, assembly GCF_029641045.1. Classification (NCBI taxonomy): domain Eukaryota; kingdom Viridiplantae; phylum Streptophyta; class Magnoliopsida; order Lamiales; family Lamiaceae; genus Salvia; species Salvia hispanica. The sequence goes on from NC_142696.1 coordinate 37,226,513, forward strand.
ACCACTTCTTTTTTCTTTTCTTTTTTAAATTCCAGATTGTGCACAAATTATTTTCACCTAAAGAGGGTTTGGATTCTTTTAAATCCTCTAATTGTGATAATCTTATGTGACACTCTAGTGATGTAGTAGTATTTCTTGCTTTTTGCACCCTCTATTTGACTCAAATTCAAAATCCACCACGCTGCACTTTTAAAGTTTTTTAGCAAGCTTTTTATCTTAGCCAGCTCGAAATTGTCTCCCAATTTCGAAGATGTATGGCGGGCTTTGGCAAATTTAAATACTTTTGAGGATTTGTTAGTATGATCAATATTTACTACTCCATAATATGTAAAATTTGATGCCTTAATAATAATCACTCTACTATTTGCATGCATTTTAGGATAATCATTGAGGATGATGATAATACTAAATGGAAAATCGAACCGCTCCAACAAACAAAAAATCAAGAAACAAATCACAAAGAAATAGTCACACTTCACAATGTGCAAAAGTTATTGCCAACTTTATTCAAATTACCTACTAACTAGTAACAATTGGAATTCAAACTCCCTTTATAAATCCACCACATCAAAACACACACACACACACACACACAAGAGAGAGAGAGAGACCAAAAACATTAGCAAAATGGCTGGCCTCTCCTCCCTCAAAAATTCAAACCCCCTTCACATTTTCCCCATGAAACCATCAACACCAATATCAAAGCTCAAAACCCTCATCCAAACCTTCATCTTCTCCCACTTGTACCGCGCCACACGTGCCTTCGCCAAGGCAAAATCGCTTCTCCTTGAGCACGTGCGCGACATACATTTCCTACACCTAGTGGAGTTCAAAAGGGGTAGGAACTCCAAGAGAAAGCTGTATTTCGGCTCGTTTAGACTCCACTACAATTGGTGTGCATCACACGTGATGCCTTTGTCTGAAGAGAGCTACCCCAACTCCCACATCTACTATGATGCTAGTTGGAACGTACTCGTTCCAACTAACACCAACAAGGCATCGACAACGTTGGCAATCCCAGATGGGATAGCGTCGTCTCTGGAGTATCGAGAGCCGGAAGGGCTCTCTAGATACTTAGAGTGGCTTGAGGAGGAGAAGGGAAATCAAGAATCAAGCTCAAATGAGATTGATAAACTTGCTGATTTGTTTATTGCGGATTGTCATGAGAAATTCAGGCTGGAAAAACAAGAATCTTATAGAAGATTTCAGGAAATGATGGCTAGAAGTATATGACAATATTTAAATTCAAATGGAACTTTTACTTTTTTTGGGTCCTTTTTGATTCTTGTGTTTATGGGGCTTAATTGCTCTTTTTTCTTTTCTCTTTTCCTAGGTTTGTTGGATTTCTACAAATTCAGTGAAGATCTTGATTTAATCATTTAATTCCATAGTTGAGTATAAGATTGAGTGTAGATTTAAAAAGAGTACAATATGGATCAGTCAATATATATGAGACTATATATATAGTACTATATCTCCATATTAAGTGATTTTGAATTTGAGATCCATCCCGATACACATCTACGTAATTACCACTTAATTAATGAGCTATATTTTGAGAGAATAATTTTAATTATACTCGTACTCTCAAAGATTTTTGTATCGTACCTTTATACTATATACTATAGTTTTTTACTATAAAATTTCAGATAATAATAGAATTAAGGATGAAATACATATAACTTGTTGGAAAAACAATTATATTTGACAAAATTTAGGTATGTCAGGCAATTTTATAAATTAGCCAGAAAAATGATGAAATTTGAATTTGTGTAAATTTGAATTTGTTTACACAAATTGTGCAAAAAAAAAATAGTCATATAAGTGTAATATATTGTCAATATTTTCAATATTTTCAATTAAATAATGTTTTTCCGTATGAATATACAACATCTTTTACTAATCAACAAGGACGTTCACATGTTAATTTATAGCTACATAATTTCACCAAAAAATTTCCTATGGGATGTTTGCGAATAGATCCAAATTACTTTCTAATTTTATGGTTGATTTTGAAATAACAAAACTAGTTAAAAAAATATCCTAATATCACGCATTCACGCTTCTTCCAATAGTTCACCATATTTATTAAAACAATTGGGCTTAAAATTTATGGAAACAGGCCCGGAATAAGATATAGTAAGTCCCATTTGTGCCTTATCCTGAAATTAAGGTCACTACTTTGAAACTTTCACGTGAATTTAAAGTTTGTGATACGATAAAGCCGAAGAGGGGATAGAATTGTCTATATATCTAGAAAAGTTAAAATCATGCTACACCGGATAACAATCTTGTTTAGTAATACTACTTACTAGTTACTATTATCTCATCAACCTGAATTTATTAAACTTAATAAGTTAGAATAGATTTTGCATATTGTTAGAAAATGTACACTTGTTCAATAAGATTTTGCATTGATATAGAAAATATTGAAGGGACTCACTACGCCCATTCATAATGTACTACTATTAAATTTTAAAAATTAAATCCCATGATTGACCATGCTACTAGACTTGTCCAAGGTTTACTGAACCGGTGGTTAAAATCGAAACCGTAACCGCCGGTTACGGTTCCGAACCGAAACCGTCGATTTTTGAACCGTGGTTCGGTTCAGGTTCAAAAAATTTCGAACCGAAACCGTGCCGGAACCGCGAAAAACTGCCGAAAAACCGTGAAATCAATTCGGAACCGTAAAAAATCGGCGATTCAGAACTGTGAAAAACCGTAAAAAATCACCGGAAAACCGCCGGTTCGGAACCGAAACAGAAACCGGCGGTTTTGGAACCGGAACCGTGAAACACCTCGCGGTTCGGTTCCGGTTCAACAATTTCCAAAATCGAAACCGGCGGTTCCGAACCGTAACCGCTGATTCCTGAACCGTGGGCATCTCTACATGCTACGATTAATGTTTGGTAGCAATCAAATAAACAAAAATGAAGATGTAGGTATGACAGTGAAGTCATGCGTGCAAAACTTTCTTGATTCCTACTATTTCTCAATTATTGCTTTTTCATATTTTTTGTGATGGATATCCATACGGTGAAAATATTCGTGTTAATTAGCAGAGATATGTTTCAAATTCAATTTCCGTCGTCCCATTTCCCTCCTCTACTCAAAATAACAACAACAAAAAGTTGTTTATTTCATCTACGTGTACTATTCATAATTCAATTCATGGGTATTTTAAATAATTTAAAAAATGTTAATAGGCCTTGAATCTGAATTGTTTGTCGCTAGTCAAACGGGGTCTCAGTGTTATGTTTCTGTTTTGGGTCCTAATTGTTATATGGGTCTAGCTCGTCGTCTATGTGTCTACTTATATAGAAGTAGGACACATAACTCTGGAATCCGAAAACAATCTGTTAGAATCGGTATTGGTGGGAGAAGTTTTCTTCTGTATTACTGAATAATAAATATGATACAAGGATTACATATTTATAGGCTAAGTATCTACATATATGGTAAGGGATGTATTCAAATCCTTTTCATATCTTTTGTCCCTGTTCCTTCTTAATCCTAGCCCCACGATTTTGTCATCTGACGGTTAGATTAATGCCACGTGTCATTTAATAATGCACATTTTCATTCTAATAATGCACAGCGGCTAATAATGCAACATTATAGACTAATAATGCACATTTTCATTCTAATAATGCACAACGGCTAATAATGCAACATTATAGACTAATAATGCATTGATCACACAACCATCCAATTCAAGGATCCAAAGGCTGAGATTAAGAAGGAAATAGGACACTTAGGGTGCAAAGGAGCCTAACGCACCCCTATATGGTAAACCTAGATTTACAATAATTTCTTTACTCTAATTAGGGCACAATATATTCTCTTATCAATTACTCCCTCCGTCCCATTAAAGATGACCCACTTTCCTTTTTGGTTTGTCCCAACCAAGATGACCCATTACTTAAAATGGAAACCCCTTTATTTCTACTTTATCCCCTCTCTCTTACTTTACTCTCTCCATTTAACACACAAAATAAAGTTGCATAAAATCCCGTGCCACCCAAGAAAGGGGTCATCTTCCTTGGGACGGAGGGAGTACATAATATTCTCCCGATATTATGCAATCTTATTCCAATACTCCCCCTCAAGCTAAGTGATGGGGTTCCCAATACTTAGCTTGCCCAGTATTTCTCGAAATGACTTTGAATTTACTGCCTTCGTCAAAATATCTGTCAGTTGATCTTCGGACTTGACATAAGGCATTTCCACCACCTTTGCTTCGAGATTTTCCTTTATGAAGTGTCTATCTACTTCCACATGCTTTGTTTTATCATGTTGCACCGGGTTTTCAGAGATACTGATAGCCGCCTTGTTGTCACAAAATAATCTACAAGGAAGAGCGGATCGAAGATCTAACTCAGTCATAAGCATCCGTAGCCATAACACCTCTGTCAGTCCACTCTTAATTCCCCGGAACTCTGCCTCTGCGCTAGAGAGTGCAACTACCTTCTGCTTCTTACTTCTCCAAGTCACGAGGTTACCTCCTACAAAGGTAAAGTAGCCGGCGGTAGACCTTCGGTCATTCGGATTTCCTGCCCAATCTGCATCAGTAAAGGCGTGTATCTCCATGTGACCGTGCTTCTCGAACATAAGCCCATGCTCGGCTGTTCCCTTCAAGTATTTGACAATTCTTAATGCTGCTTCCCAATGTTCTTCTTGTGGTGAATGCATAAACTGACTCACTACTCCAACTGCATATGCAATATCAGGTCGTGTGTGAGATAGGTAGATAAGCTTACCGACTAGCCTCTGATATCTCCACCTATCGGTTAGCTTCGCTCCTTCCTTTATCTGCAATCCATGATTTTGCACCATAGGAGTATCTGCTGGCTTACAATCAATCATCCCTATTTCGGCCAATAAGTCCAGTATATATTTCCTCTGATTTATGAAGATTCCCTTATTTGACCTTAGCACCTCTATCCCCAAGAAGTACTTAAGGAGACCCAGATCCTTCATCTCAAACTCATGGAATAAGTTCTTCCTTAGTTCGGCTATCTCCTCCTCCTCATCATCTCCAGTAATGATCATGTCGTCTACATATATAATCAAGCATGTGATCTTTCCTCCCTTTTTCTTGATAAATAAAGTATGATCTGAATTACTCTGCTCATATCCGTACTTCTTCATCACTTTCGTAAATCTCCCAAACCATGCTCGTGGTGACTGCTTCAACCCGTATAGAGTCTTCTTGAGCTGGCACACTTCCCCATCTTCAAACTCTCCCGTGAAACCAGGCGGTGGTTCCATGAATACTGGCTTAGGTAATTCTCCGTGCAGGAATGCATTTGTCACATCGAACTGGTGGAGCGGCCAATCCTTATTAGCAGCAATCGAGAATAACACTCGCACGGTATTAATCTTAGCAACTAGGGAAAAAGTTTCAGCATAATCCACTCCATACGTCTGAGTGTATCCCTTCGCCACGAGTCGTGCCTTGTATCTCTCTATTGTCCCATCTGGTCTTCTTTTAATCGTGAATACCCATCTGCACCCAACAGTTCTAGCTCCTTCAGGTAACTTGCTTTTGATCCATGTATTATTCTTCATCAGGGCTTTCATTTCAACAAGCATTGCTTCTCTCCATTTCTTATGCTTCATTGCCTCTTCGGCTGTCTGTGGGATTTCCTCTTCTTCGTATAGTGCAGCTTCAAATGCCCGTGCCATTTTTGTCAGGTTTCCTTGTACGAAGTTCGCCACTCCATATCGGCTTTTCTTCCCTATCTTTTCAGGGTAGTATCGTTTGGCCGGGATCCCCCTTGTACTTCGAAAAGGGAGTATGTATCTCCCGGTATCTCCATCCACGGTATTATCCTCCTCTTGGGGTTCTGTATCAACCAGATCAGTAATAACTGGAATTCCAACATTCGGTTCAGGGATTACCTCGGATATCGTTGGAAGAGGATTGCTTGAGGGCGGATGAGAGGGTTCATGTGGTGAGACTTGCTCGGCGGCAGTGACCACCACTGGATCTGTTGGGTCCCCAATCGAGGAGCTTGGCAATGGCACAATCCAACTTAGATAGTCCTCGGATTTATTTGGACCACTCTCCCCCTGACTACTAAGGTGGGTATGATAAAAGAATTCAGTTTCTAGGAAATTGCAGTTCATGGTGGTGGTGATTTTTCGAGTGGACGGGTCATAACATCTGTAGCCTTTTTAGTTTACCCCATACCCCACAAAAACACATTTGGTTGCACAAGGTGATAGTTTAGTTCTTTCGTGTTTTGGGACATGAGTGTAAACAGTACAACCGAAGACTTTCGGCTGAAGGTTTAGGTGCTCGGGTATTTTGGCTTGTTTGGAAAGGGTATCAAGAGGGGTTTTCATGTTTAGTGTTTTAGTTGGGAGGCGATTGATTAGGTAAATAGATGTTGCAACTGCTTTTGGCCAAAAAAAAGTAAGGACTTTGGATTCAATCATTAGGGCTCGGGTCATCTCTAGAATTGTTCGGTTCTTTCGTTCAGCTACCCCATTTTGTTCGAGATGTGTATGCACAGGAGGTTTGGTGGATTACGCCCTTGTCTTTGCAAAATTGGGTCATAGTACTGTTCACAAATTCCCTCCCATTATATGATCTTAGGGTTTGGATAGTGGTATGAAATTGTGTTTGGACTAGTTCAAAGAAAGAGGTAAATCTATCAAAAACATCATACTTGTGTTTTAGAAAATAAATCCATGTCATTCTAGTGCAATCATCAACAAAAATCACAAAATATCGAAAACCATTCCCACCAACAGTGGGTGCAGGACCCCAAACATCAGAGTGTACTAAAGAAAACATGGATTTCACACGAGTATTTGTAGGCTTAAAAGATTGTCTATGGCTCTTGGCCAAAACACAAGTTTCACAAGAAAAATCAGAAGAAATTGAAAGGTTCGGGTAAAGCAATTTAAAGTAACCAGAAGAAGGGTGTCCTAGTCTTCGGTGCCAGAGCCAAGTTTCCTGTTTTGTGGATCCGTGAGCCAGCATCGCACTGCCATGTTGAGCTATCTCGTCCACATAATAGAGTCCTTGTTTCTCAGTGCCACGCCCAATTATCCTCCTCGTCTGAATATCCTGTAAAATACAAAAGTCGGGATTCATCATAAGTGTGCAGTTCAATTCCTTTGTCACATGACTAATAGACATCAGTCTCTGAGATAAAGTAGGAACATATAAGCAATTCCTAAGCCGAAGTGTAGGAGATATTTCAATTGTGCCCGACCCCTCAACAGTAATCAGTTCCCCATTCGCAGTTCTAATATAGGATTTCGTGCTTTCATCAAAATTAATAAAATCACGTTTATCTGGAGTCATGGTATCAGTTGCCCCACAATCAAATATCCAGCCCTTTGAGTATTCATCAGAAGTGTTATATACATGAAATGCAGCGGAAGTTTCTAGTAGGGGTGCAAATCGATTTTCAGACACATAATTGGGGTAAGTATGGGATTTCTGAATTTTCTTGGGTCCAATTTTAATTTTCATGGGACCAGGGGGTCGAAAAATAAGGGAATGGGGTACTTTTTGATATTTTCTACAAGTGTGCCAAACCCTCTACCTCCTCGCTCCGTTCTCTCCGGCGATTCCATCCTCCCGGTGAAATTGCCGGCTCCACTCACGTTGCCGCCGTTCAGGTGACTCTCTTGTCTCGCCCCCGTCCCTGGTCCAGTCGGATCCCCCTGATTTCCGACATCGTTGTGCCGCTGTGCTCCTTCTCCATTAACTCCGATGGCTAATTTAGCCTGAGCGGCCCTCGCTTTTTGTCTTTCTTCCCACCACTCCGGGTATCCCAATCTTTTGAAGAAAGTCTCCCACGTATGCTTCTGTTTTCCACAGTGGGAGCACCATAGTTTTGAGGTGTCGGGGCGCTGATTCCCCGGTCGGCTGGCGGTGGTGGAGCGCGGTGGAGCGCCGCAGTGGTTCGGTGGTCTCTGGTTTTGGGCGATTGAGCCTTGTCCAATAGTTGCGAATCCGTGTCCGATTTCACTCCCGTATGATGAATTGGCTCTGCTGTCGGCTTCTCCGGTGGGTGACGGCGATGTCGGTGGCATGATTCGACGTCGAGCCGCCTCCGTCTTCACCCACCCATAGGCTGCCGCTACTGATGGGTATGGTTCTTCCTTCAAGATCTCCCTCCGGACGAAATCGTACTCCTGGTTCAGCCCCGTTAGGAACTTGATTAACCGTTTCTCGTTCGAGTGTACCCTGTACTGACCGATTCCTTTGTCGCAGCAAGTCACAGGCTGCTTTTGGCAGCGATCAATGTCCACCCACAATCCGTGGAGCTTCCGGTAATATGTCTCCAAATCGAGATTTCCTTGTCTAATTGTAATTACCTTCTCTTCCAGATCGTAGATAAGGTATTTGTCAGCCTTGCTTTCGAAAGTTACAGCGAGGCTATCCCACAACGCCTTTGCCGTTTGGTGGTGGGCGAAATCCGAGATGATGTCGTTCTCGATGTTGTCAACAATCCACGAGAACACCACTAGGTCGTTCTCCTCCCATTCCTCGAATCCTTTGCTTCCCGGTTCTGGAGCTTCGTTCTTGATGTAGGGGTACGCCCCTCGGCCGCCGATCTTCACCTTGATCAGTCTCGACCATAAGGGGTAATTCTTTCCATTTAACTTGAAGGCTATGGTGACGCCCTTGTTGTTTCTTAAGCTTTTGGTCTGTTCTTGGTTGGGTTTTGTCTCTTCTTCGAAATCTGACATGTTTCTAGTATAGGAGTTGTTTTTCTGGGCTGGTAAACAGGTCGTGTATTGGTGTATCGGCTATGATGAAATTTTTCTGAGCCAGAATCGTTTCTGCTCTGAGGCCATGTTAGAATCGGTATTGGTGGGAGAAGTTTTCTTCTGTATTACTGAATAATAAATATGATACAAGGATTACATATTTGTAGGCTAAGTATCTACATATATGGGAAACCTAGATTTACAATAATTTCTTTACTCTAATTAGGGCACAATATATTCTCATATCAATTACATAATATTCTCCCGATATTATGCAATCTTATTCCAATACAATCTGTTCTCCGATTCCTGCCCGTGGATGTATCCAATACAACGTTGGTGAACCACGTAAATTTGTGTCTCTTTACGTTTCTTTTTGTCTCGATTACACAATTGCTATATTCTCTCAAACGAAAAATTAGATATGATTGGAAACAAAATTACATAGTGTTAGTCATATATATATATATATATATATAGAGAGAGAGAGAGAGAGTAGTGATATGTGGCAAATGCCCCTTAAGTATATAACTAGAGAACAAATCACAGCCACAAGATTAAGAAAATCAAGGGCTAGTTTTAACACATGTGATTTTCGAATTTAAAGGAGAAATCAGTTCACTCTAACACAAATTTACTTCACTATACAAGGCGGGGGTATAATGGACATTTCTCTAATAAAATTAGGTTAACAATTTTAATTACGCAAATCAATCGATCCCGCCTTCACTGTTCTTCCCGTCGTCTCCATCCATCGTCGCCGTCTTCTCGTTCCTGCAATCGCCGCCGTTTCCATCCATCGCGTCTGCAATCGCCGTCGCCTTCATCCATAGTCGAACAATGAATCCAAATCAGAAAGATTTTTCAAAATGCAAGTTGTTCTACTAGTTTATGATTTAGATTTCTCATTCTAATTTAGATTTAGTTTTAGAATAAAAGTTAGTTTTGAGAATTCTGCAAATTCAAACATATGAACATCTGCTTACAGTTAATCACTACAGTTAACTACTTCTATTTTTTTGTGTAGGTTTTGATCGAGAGAAAAAAAGAAAAACAACAACCGTAGACTCCGATCGTGAGTATTACATTATTAGTGAAGTATTACATTAACAAATACATACTCTGTTTTTCATTTAGTGAAGTATTACATTATTAGAGTGAAGTGTTTGTGAAGTATTACACTATTCTAGTGCTATAGTGAAGTGGTTGTCATCTATTCTTGTAGTGCTTTGTTTTTCCATTTCAGTGAAGTAAAACATGGTTAGAGTGAAGTAGTCCAGTGTTAGAGTGAAGTGTCTGTCATCTATGCTTGTAGTGCTCTGTTTTATCAATTCAGTGAAGTAAAACATGGTTAGAGTGAAGTATTTTAGTGTTATAGTGAAGTTTCTGTCATCTATGCTTCTAGTGCTTTGTTTTTCCATTTCAGTGAAGTAAAACATGGTTAGAGTGAAGTAAAACGTGGTTAGAGTGAAGTAGTCCATGGTTAGAGTGAAGTGTTTGTTATCTACAATGAAGTAAAATTTTTTGTATTATGCTTGATATTTCAGTGGAAAAAAAGTTGGCAGAAATTGCGGCTGAGATTGTACCAATCGACATACTTAAAGGTTTCATGAAATAATTTCAGTCTTTTGATTCTATATGCATATGAAAAGAAAGAATATTCTAATTTTATGTATTTCTATAGAACAAATGAAAGGTCATAAAGATTCAGCAAATGAAGCAATTGTTGTCGAGAAAAGAATGAAGAATCGGGAGGATGAAACACTTAATGCCGAGAGAAGGATGAAAAATCGGGAGGATAGACCTTCCAAACAAAAAACTACAGCTTCTACTACAAATGAAGCAGATGTTGCAGATGTTGCAGAGAAAAGGATGAAGAATAGGGAGGATAAACCTTCCAAACAAAATACTACTGATTATTCTGAAAAGAGGTCGAAATATATTCATGATAGACCTCAATGTGAGTTATTTAATTATTTAGTATCTTAATGAAATATATTATGTATATGGCACAAATTAGAGTTAAGTGTCTGTCATCTATGCTTGCAGTGCTTTGTTTTTCCATTTCAGTGAAGTATTCCAGTGTTAGAGTGAAGTATTCTAGTGTTATAGTGAAGTGTCTGTCATCTATGATTGTAGTGCTATGTTTTTCCATTCAGTAAAGTAAAACATGGTTAGAGTGAAGTAAAACAAGGCTAGAGTGAAGTATCCCAGTGTTAGAGTGAACTACAATATTTGCTTACAGTGAAGTGTATTGTGCATGCTTGTATTGCTTTGTTTTTCCAGTTCAGTGATGTAAAACATGCTTGTAGTGAAGTATTCCAGTGTTAGAGTGAAGTGTCTGTCATCTATGATTGTAGTGCTCTGTAATTACATTTCAGTGAAGTAAAATATGGTTAGATTGAAGTGTCTGTCATCTATGATTGTAGTGCTTTGTAATTACATTTCAGTGAAGTAAAACATGGTTAGAGTGAAGTATTCCAGTGTTAGAGTGAAGTGTCTGTAAACTATGATTGTAGTGCTCTGTAATTCCATTTCAGTGAAGTATTTCAGTATTAGAGTGAAGTGTTTGTGATACAGTACAGTGAAGTAATTTTTTTTGTATTATTTCTTCTAGGCTCAAAGAGAAAAGGTTTAAATGATGACAATGAAGAGTCTGCTGCAAAGAAGCAGAATAAGGCTAAAGGAAAGAAAAAAATGGTGTCGGATGATTTTGAAAATATTAAAATCAGGAGACCGAAACTTGTTGTCAAGGTAGGAATTAAAAATCTAGTTGATGCCATAGAGAAGATGAACAAAAGACAACTAGCTGCGCTGGAAGAGATGGGATTCGGGCAGCTTGTCCATCTAAAGATCAGAAGTATTCCTGCGGAAATGGCATTTTCACTCCTGGAGAATTTTAATCTAGACAACTGCACAAGAATCAAGTTAATTGATGATGAGCCGTTGCATATCACTGATGAGGATGTGCATGCGACCTTAGGATTGCCAAGAGGGGAGTGGAAGATAAATATTGAAAAGAAGTATTACATAAACGATGATATGCAGAACATTGCAAAAGCTTTGAAGAAGGACAGAAATTCAATCTACGCAACTGATTTGCAAGACCAGCTTGATACTGATGTAGATGGTGGTGAGTTGTTTAAAAAAGTTTTTCTTGTACTATTGGACTCTGTGCTGATCTCACCATCTGCAAATGGGATTTGTGATGGAAGAATATTGGACTATATAGACAACATTTCCAATGTGAGAAAGTACAACTGGTGCAACTATATTTTGAATGTGCTAATCACAGCACATGATAGCTGGAAAAAAAAAGAACAAATCCACTCCATTCACTGGACCCATCACTTTCTTATTGGTGAGTTTTCTAATTTAAGCACAACTTATAGTGAAGTAAAACATGGTTAGAGTGAAGTATTCCAGTGTTAGAGTGAAGTGTCTGTCATCTATGATTGTAGTGCTTTGTTTTTCCATTTCAGTGAAGTAAAACATGGTTAGAGTGAAGTATTCCAGTGTTAGAGTGAAGTGTTTGTCGTCCCAGCTTATAATCCATGTTTGAACCTTTTTGCAGGCATGCTATGTTGATAGGGTTGTCTACAGGACGAGGATGGTGGTTCGAAGATTTCCCACTGTCCGGAACTGGACAACCACCCTTCTTAGGGAAAGAGGTCAGTTGGAATTCAAAAATGGTGGTGTTATAGGCCGAGGAAGCATAGAAAGCATTATTGACCCGGTCTCCATTGAAGCTTTATATGTCAATAATGATTCAATCATTGTCACTGCCCCTGTCCCTTCTACCACTGAGAATACTCTCCCACCAAATGATGAAGCTCCTGTGAAAACTCTTCCAAAAACCGAAGCTCCTTCAACTAATGAAGCTCCTGGGAATACTTTGCCAACAACTGAGGAAGCTTCTTCAAATGATGAAATAAAAAGTTCAATAAGGGAAGCTACAGCTTCTATTAAAAAAATGATGAACTGTATAAAGAATGCTCCGGCAACTAGCAAAGACATCAATTGCTTCAAGGTTGTAGCAGTAACTGCCCTTAGAATGGTGGGTGTCGAGGTTGCTCGAGTCGAACAAGCTGTGTCAAATCCAATTGATAATATGACACATGCTATGGAAGTCGATCAAGAGGATAATCCAGAGTGGATTGATCTCATGGAAAAGATGATGGAAATCTATGTTGAAAAGAGCAAACTAGTGGCTGAAGGCACATCAATTTTTCCTGATATTAACTTGGAAAAGAAAGATGTAAGTTGAAGTGTTGTAATGATGCAAACAATTTGATTTTGATTTTGGTCTGTTGTGTTTTAAAACTTGACATATGATTCAGGGTGAACTAAAAAAATTTCTATGATGCTGTATTTTAATTTATAATACTTTTTTACTTCTTGTTTATATCTACCTTTTAAATTTTTGTATTTATGATTAAATACATATCACTATATGCAGGTGACAAAAGAATTTTGTGCTGATCTAACTAAAGGAGGATTACAAAACACACAATTGAAGGTAATACAGATATCTAGTACATTTGTATTGTGGTATTTATATTTGATATTCTTTTCTTGTTATGAAAATAGGATGACAATGTGGATGCCCAAATTGCGTCTGCATTAGAAGCGTTCATGGGGATAGGTGGTGATGATGAATGCATTCAGTCAGAATTGAAAGAAGCTGAACAAAATCGTACAGCCGAATTAGTAGTTTACGATCCGGATATTGTAAGAATTGATAAAATGCTTATTGTGAAGTAAAGCATGACTAGAGTGAAGTATTCAAGGGTTAGAGTGAAGTGTTTGTCATCTATGCTTGTAGTGCTTTGATTTTCGATTGCAGTGAAGTAAAACATGGTTAAAGTGAAGTATTCTAGTGTTAGAGTGAAGTCTCTGTCATCCATGCTTAAAGTGCTTTGTTTTTCCATTTCAGTGAAGTAAAACATGGCTAGAGTGAAGTATTCTAGTGTTAGAGTGAAGTGTCTGTCATCTATGATTGTAGTGCTTTGTTTTTCCATTTCAGTGATGTAAAACATGCTTGTAGTGAAGTATTCCAGTGTTAGAGTGAAGTAGTCCAGTGTTAGAGTGAAGTGTTCCAGTTATAGAGTGAAGTGTCTGTTTATCCATGCTTGTAGTGCTTTTTTTTCCATTTCAGTAAAACATGGTTATTGTGAAGTAAAACTTGCTCTATTTTTTTATTTCAGTAATGTAAAAATAAACATCCAGTGAACTATATGTCTTATAAAGTGAAGTATATAAACAATATAGTGAAGTTTTCATCTCATTCTTGCCCTGACAGGCAAGTGCTAGGATTGAACAAATGGCAATACGTTCAAAAGCTGAGAAGAGAAAAGCCGCTGCTCTGCGATCTCCATTCTATGAAAGAATGGTTCAGGCAAAAACAAAGTTTACCTTGCAAGAGTCACAAATATTTTTTTGGATTATGACAACACCTAAATTAAATGAGTAAGATTTATATTATAGTTCTTATTTAGAAGAAAAAATATACAAAAGTAATCTTAACACACATACATGTTTGAACAGGGACAACATATTGTATGATGATGATGTTGTAATTGTAACAAAAAGAGAATTTTGTTCACTGTTGCCGCATGAGCTAGTAGAAGTGGGTGTGATCAACGCGTGGGCATCTTATTTGAATAACATGGAAGAATACATGGCTCTATCTTCATCGAGGCGCCTGTTTTTTACAACATACCTATGTGTAAGAATAGTATAAATTTTGAAAAATGAATTGATGGTATATGTTCATTATAAAGCATGTTTACTTCACTATATGTTCACTATAGTGAATTATTTATATCCAGATTTGACTTGTCTCATCTTTCAGCTGTATACAGTTGTACAACGGCCTGATGGGGCGGACATCAACACCACAATTGATAGATTCTGTAGCAATCTAGAAGATGAGATTAAACAAATTCCGTATTTCAAGTGGGTCGACGTAGATTTGGTAAATATTGAATATAAAAGATTCTTTGTTATATTCACTGTTGTTTTTATTCTGAAATTGTTATCATCTTTGTAGGTGTTCTTTCCAATTTGTGCTGCGAAACATTACTACACCATATGCTTTAGATTTAGCACTAAAAGCATAGTGGTGATTGACAATTCAAAGAATGGTAGTGATGAGGACATCACAATCAATTATGGTAGCATACCTGAAACTGTGGTAAGTATACATGATATATAGTTAAGTATTTTGTGATTACAGTGAACTAGAATACTCTTTACAGTGAACTACCTCTGATATTCATGATAATATATTGCAGAGAATGTATTTTTGTCATTATTTGACAAAAATGGGTTATCACGTGCAATGCAAATCAATAAAGGATGTTACCATAAAGATGCTAAAAATGTCTTGGAGAACAACATCAAATGCAGAAGATTGTGGAATTTTTTTGATGAGACATATGGAATGTTATTATGGTGAGCGGGAACAAGATTGGAAATGTGGATTATCTACAAGGAGCAAGGGAATACTCCAAAGACTAAGAGCAAAGTATTGCAGCGCATTAATGTTGTCAGAAATAAACCATGAGTCATTAAAAAACATGGTAACAACATCAAAGCATTATAAAGAATGTGAGAAAAACATGGACATAGATGTGGAAAACATGATTGTAAACTTCAAGCGTTCATGAACTATTGTACAAAACTTCATTTAAATTCAATAGTTAGTTCCTATTTTCTGTCGAGCTATTTACTTCACTATATGCACAATATAGTTCACTATATGCACAATATACTTCACTATATACACAATGCACATCATTGGAGTGAAGTAAAACAAAGCTAGAGTGAAGTATTACAGTGTTAGAGTGAAGTGTCTGTTTATCCATGCTTGTAGTGCTCTGTAATTCCATTTCAGTGAAGTAAAACATGGTTAGAGTGAAGTACAACATGGTTAGAGTGAAGTAAAACATGGTTAGAGTGAAGTGTCTCATCTATGCTTGCAGTGCTTTGTTTTTCCATTTCAGTGAAGTAAAACATGGTTAGAGTGAAGTATTCTAATTTTTAGCATAATAACATTTTAAGCAAAAACAACCAAATTAGGACACAAAAAAAATCATCCCCCAACGTGAATTCATCCCCCATGCAGAGACGTATCAACCAAATATCCATAAAAACCAACAATCTCTACAAAATTACATATATTGCAATTCATGGAAGTAATAATAGCCTCACAATGCTATGAACATGATTGCTACTTTTAAACTCTAAAAACCAAGAGAGAATCATCATTCACAACTTAATAATCACCAATCAAGCAAATTTTTAAACCATAGAATTCAAAAATTCATACACATAATCATCCCCCATCATGAATTAAGAGATTCTACCGAACAATTCACCCAAAATAAAGCACAATCCATGGAAGAAGTAAAGAAAAAACCCAGAAATTGAGTTAGGATTCATACCTTTTTGTGGAGAGAATTTGTAGAAGAAGAGCTCTAGACTTTGAGAGAATTGAGAGAATGATAGTGTGGGTGTGTGAATTTGGTGATTTATATAGGTGGGGGTTGTGTGCAAGGAAGGAATTTGAGAAGGAATGTGAAAAGGAATGGAAAACATACCTTTTATGGTGGAAATCCCGTCTCTGGACTGCGTGTGGCGACCGCCGCGTCTCTCGTGGCGGGCCGCCACACGGGCCTTCGTAAACAGCAATCCTGGCGGGCCGCCGCGGCCCGTGCAGCGGTTACTCTGGCCCGCCCTAAGCCCGATCCTTCCTGCACATGTTAACACACGTGTGGCGACCGCCGTGCTTTAAGTGCGGCGACCGCCACCAAAATTTTTTTTTATTATATATATATTTTTTTAACAGACATAAAAAAAAAACGAGAAAATAAAATAAAATAATAAAAAAAAAAAAAATTGGGTTGCCTCCCAATAAGCGCTTTTGTTAAAGTCGTTAGCTCGACTTGAAGTGGCCCACTAGTTGGGCGGATCAATAACTCGAGTGTTGAAAATTGGCATAGGGAGCAAATTGGTCCCTAGCTTCTTCCACCACCTGTACTTCCCCTCTTTCGTTTTGATGACGTATATCTCGGGGTCCTCTTTGGGTGTTTTCTTTGTCTTCTGTTTCTTCTTCTGTGGAGCAGATGTAGAAGAATTAGCATCACCCTTTTTATAAGAGTGTCTTACCTCTTTGATAATGTAGATAGTGGAGGTAGAAGGATCCTCCGCTTCAAAGGGATCTTTGGACTTGGTCAAGTCGGTAGCCATGACTGCTCTGCACTGTTGTTCCATTTTTGCCCGCTTTGCCTCCTCAAACTTTAGCATTTCGCTCTCGATCTTATAGGTGGATTGACCATGATTATCACTGATTGTGATCTCGCCACGACCTACATCAATCAAAGCTTTGCAAGTGGCAAGAAAATCTCTCCCTAAGATTAGAGGGACGTTCTTGTCTACTTTCATGTCGAGCACAATAAAGTCGGCAGGAAAAATAAAATCATCGACTTTAACTAAGACATCCTCAATCATACCTACAGTCTTGATGGACGAGTTATCGGCCAACCTGAGTGTTACATCTGAAGATTTGAGTGGCCCGATGTTGAGCTTTTCGTAGTACTTCAGTGGCATGAGATTGAT
Organism: Salvia hispanica; assembly: GCF_029641045.1. Taxonomy (NCBI): domain Eukaryota; kingdom Viridiplantae; phylum Streptophyta; class Magnoliopsida; order Lamiales; family Lamiaceae; genus Salvia; species Salvia hispanica. Next base: position 37,243,877 of record NC_142696.1, read on the forward strand.
GGACGATCCTAAATCGCACAGTGCTTTGTCAACCTTCCCTTCTCCAATTCGGCACCTAATGATGAACTGGCCCGGATCTCTTTGCTTCACTGCCCGTTCCTTTTGGATGATCTCGCTGCAATGATGCGGTAGCTTAAGGTCGGCTTTAGTCGGCTTTTTTCTCCTCATTACCGCCTCCCTTAGTAGCTTCGCATACTTTGGTATCTCCTGCAACGATTCAACAAGTGGAATGTTAGTATGGACTTTGCAAAACATGTTAAGGAATTGCTTGAACTGCTCTTCAAGCTTGAACTTCCTCTTTGGCTGAAAAGGGAGTACAATCCCGTTGTGCCGCACAAGCTCCTGCTTAGTGGACGATTCTACCTTGTCAGTGGCGGGCCGCTGCGGGGTGTGCGGCGGTCCGCCGGCGACTGGGCAGTCCCCAGATTTCTGCTTTGCCACCCACTTCTTGTTAATATCATCCACTCTTGCTGCTGCCTTTGCTCTATCCTCATCTAACTTCTTCTAAATTTGCTCCATTTGAGTGGTAATATTGGTTACAGCTGCCGAGATTGTGTTCATTCCTTGCTCGAGGTTGTTTATCCTTGCTTCGACCACTCCGATCTTGGTGTCATTAATCTTCCTATCTTGCGTAATTACCTCCAAGATCTTCGTGATTCCTTGTTCATACTTGTCTTCCTTCTTCATCGGCTCAACCACTCCTCCTTTGCTAACATTGAATCCTGCAGGGGGTTGCAAGTAATTATTGTTAGAATAAGAAAGATTTGGGTGCGGACGGTTCCCATTATAATTATTGAAATTACCGCCCCCCTGATTAGGGCGATAATTGTTATTGTAGTTTCTGGGACCGCCTCCTTGCACGTAGTTGATTTCTTCCACAGTTGATATGGCAGTTTCGGGTGCATTGACCGCCACTATGGAAGTTTCCGGAATTGGATCTTCCTTCCTCGAGATGTCCATTTGATCAATCCTGACTCTAAGTTCTGCTAACTCCCTAGCAAAAGAACTTTCTTCGGCCTCTTCTATGGCTGCTACTCTTCTCGTGGCATGCCTTTCCTTAGACCACCCCCGACTGTTGGTGGCGAACTCCTCGATCACCGCCATGGCATCCTCTCCTGTCTTTCTTAGAAATCCTCCATTTGCCCCTGAATCAAGCATAGCACATATTTTCTCGTTAAATCCATTATAGAGGATTCCTACCTGATGGTCTATGGAAAAACCATGGTTTGGGCATTTTCGAAGAAGAGCTTTGAAACGAGCAAATGCCTCATAGAGGGGCTCGTCATGGCCTTGTGTGAACTGAAAGATCTCACTTTTGAGCTTCAAAATAGTGCCTGGCGGGTAGTATTTGTCGAGGAAGGTAGCTACGATGTCCTTCCATGTGGAGACCTTTTCTGGTGGCATACACTCAAACCACTCCTTAGCAGAATCAATCAATGAGAATGGAAAAAGTCTTACCCGTATGGCATCGTCGTCGACACCATTTAATTTCAGAGTGTTTGCGATTTCCACGAATTTGGAGAGATGGCGGTTAGCATCTTCAGTCGCCCTACCTACAAAAGGAGTTTGCTCGACCCTTTGGATAAGGGGCATGCGTAACTCAAAATTGTTAGCATCAATACGAGGGCCGTTAGGAAAAGTGATCATATTCCCATGATTGAACATGTTCATCACAGGTAATGTTTCTCTGTTCTTCTTTTCCATGGCTTCTCGGGCTGCTCTTTCCGCATCTCTCTCATCCATCAGCAACTTCACCATCTCCTGCAGCTTCTCAATATCTGTTCAGTCACCCATTGTTCCTGATCCTTTTTCACTTCTTATTATTCTACGAGTTCTTTCAAGTTCTAAATCAAGCGGCTCTAAGATGTACTTCCCAGAACGCGTTCGCATACAAAACCTGCAAGACTCGAAAACAAAAACAAATTAAACTAAAAAATAAAAAAATAAAAAATAAAAATTAAAACAGAAAGCAATAAAAATCCAAAGTAGTAAAATTATCCGTTTGAAGATATCACTCCAAAGTGAATTGTCTTCCCCGGCAACGGCGCCAAAAACTTGATGCACTTTTTATTTGCACTATAAATACCTGCAAGTATACAGAGTAGGTATAGTATAGCAAAAGGTTAGTACCGGGTATCGAACACGGGGAAGATGTACACAAAGTGTCTATCTTCTACTAGAACTCAATTACTATCTGGAGAAACAAGAATTTTTGGAAACTTTTCGAAAACAGTAAATATTAAAAACAGTAAACAACTAAATGCAAGCAAATCACGGAGAGAAAAGTATAGAGATAAGGGGAATTCCAGGGATGTGCTTTCACTTTTATGGTTATACAAATTCCAAACTACAATATCCTAGCACAGTTAATACTTTGAAAGGACGAGTCACCTAGCTTATGCTCATGCGATACAAACGTTGATTACTAACATTAGGGTTGTCAATCCTAACACGTAACTCCAAAAAGCTCCTAAGACCCTTGAAAAGTCCTCACTCTCAATTAACAGTGCCGTTTTAAAGGAAGCTAACTGTAGTGTCTACTAAGTGGATCTAACTCGCTAGAACTCTGTCACAGTTATGAAGCAAGTTGTATTGAATCATACATAATTGTGTCACTCAATTATGAAGCATCATGATTAACTTAGGGAAGAAACAAAGTAAAAACAAAACGGATATTAAATAGAAAACGGAATTGTATAACCAAAGTTGCTACTAACACATCCCTAGAATCCTATGAGTTTAGTTACACATGACTGAATAAACTAAAAACATAGATTGAAGGGAAAGCAATTTGAACATAAAACTAAAGCAAATAAAACCCGTAGGTTGAATCCTTGTCGTTCTTGATGTTCTTGAAATCCTTCTCCAACTCCTTGCACAATTGAAGTACTCTAGCTTTTGATCTCTATGAATGTGTTCTTGTTGTGTGAAAAAAACTCTCTTTTGATGAAGCTTGAGGTCCTATTTATAGGGGAAGATTATTCCTCATCATAGAAGGAAAAGATCTTCAAAATTTGGTAAATCTTGGAGCAAATCTAGGGCTGGTCGGATTCACCGCCTTTCTCCGGCGGGCCGCCGCGCCTTGGCCGGCGGTCGCCGCGTTGGAGTCCAGAGACTCTGACCCTTCGGTGGCGGACCGCCACATGTCCTCCGGCGGTCGCCGGGCGAGACTCTTCTCCTAGCGTAAATTTCCGAGGCGGGCCGCCACATAGCTCTGACCGCCGGGCGCCGGCGGTCGCCGTACAACTTCGCGGCGGTCGCTGGTCGCCGTCTGACTCCAGATTTCCAGACTATGCGTTTTTACTCCCCTTTTCGGCTCAAATATGCACATTTCTCACAAAACACGTCAAAATACCAAAATGTATAGAATATGCAAATAATGGACATGTAGAGTGATTTTGATAACAAAAACGGACCAAATAATGGCCTTAAAACAGTGCAAAATCCGGGCGTATCAACTCCCCCAAACTTACATTTTTGTTTGTCCTCGAACAAAACACTAAAGACACAAGAATAGACGCACGGAATGCACAAGGACTAGACGTCATAATTGCCTCAAAAGATGAAAGAATAGATTAAGCATGGATTAACACAATCAAATCAAGCAAGGCTTAATAGTGCACTTTCATTACTAACTCGTGGAACACCTTGAATTCAAGCACTCACATGTGGCAAACTTCCAAAGATGGGAAGTGTTCTTTCTCTCACTCTCAAAGTGTATAAAGGTAAAGTGTAAATCACTCAAATCATGCATCATGCAAAGTTTACCATAGGCTTGCTCAAAGTCTAATCCCTCCTCTACTCAATGTGATTAAGCATCAAAAGTCCGAAAGGTCTTTCTTTTCGGTTGTAACGTAGGCTCGTTGGTAGGTGAGGAATATTTGGCTAAAAAGTGACTCAAATATAAAAATATCCCAAGTAGAGTTAAGATGACTCCACTTTTCTAAAACTTAAGGCACTTCTAACACTTTATTTTTCTCCTTCAATTTACTTTCAATCCTTTGATTTTTATTTTCTTTTCACAACCTTTCACACATTTTTCTCTTTTTTTTTTTTTTTTTTTTTTTTTTTTACACATCCTTTCTTTTTTTTCTAAGATCAAGCACATATTTGGAATTTTTCTCAATTTCACAACTTGTACTTTCTTAATATTAAGCACACTACTTTTTATACTTTCCTCCTTATCTCTCCAATTCCTTTACAAAAAAAGATAACAAAAACTATACTAACCCAAGGAATTGTCCCCCCATTTATTTTGGCTTCCAAAGAAAAGGCTTAAAGGCTCAAAATTGGCTCCAAAGGAAAAAATTGAGAGGGTCGAAAATTTTGGATATAAAAGTAGCTAAGAAAAGACGGCCTAACATCCTCCTAAATCAACTTAAACACTATGTAAACTTAGGCAGACTAGGAGCAAGTTCTAGAAACATATACATGCATACAGATAAATCACACAAGAAAGAATTTAAGGCTCAAATCTCACAAGGTAGAAGCACGATTCAAGGCGAACAAGCAATTCACTAATTATGCACCTTTTCACCCAACCATCATATCAAAACGTTAAGCCACACTTAAACATAGATGGAATATAATATCATTGGCAACTCGGTCTAATGTGTCCCTAAGCATGCGTGTTTCTAAGTTCTTCATGTTATGTTCATGACATGGATTCAAGAAAACATTTTTAGAACACAAAAAAATCTCCTACGGGTTTTTGGAAAATTAAAGCAAAAACAACTAACAACAAAAAGAAAACCCTAAACTCACGGTCCACCACTTCATCCCCCCAAACTTATTTACAACAAAGTGTAAAATAAGTTTGTAGAGTCGGTAGGGACGTGAGTATACTACTGAAAACAAAAACGTACCCTGAAAAATTTCGCGTAGAGGTTGAGCGGGGCGAAAATTCGAAGAATTTCGAAAAATCGTGCTGGAAAATTGTACCCAGGTGGCGGTCCGCCGCAGCTGTTCGGCGGTCGCCGCACGTCAAAGATGCTTTCCAGCGTTCAGGTGGCGGACCGCCGCAGAGTTTGCGGCGGTCGCCACGGAGAGGTCAGAACCTGCGAAAATTTTTGCAAAGCACAAAATTAAACCAAAACCAAAAATACTTAAAATTAAAGCAAAAATTGTTAAATCAAGGAAATAAATCGTCTAAAAAACATCCAAAAACATGGTACAAATGCTCATTTAAAGTCATCGAGCTTGACTTCTTCAATCTTGAGGAGGTGGAGGGAAACGGGCGCTAAGATCCTCGAAAGCTCCAACGAGGTACGTGATATCACTCCTCATTGTCTCTCGTTCCTCTCTAGCTTCGGCGGCCATCCTTCGGAGCTCTTCATATTGTTGACGCCGATGAGCGTCTTCCAAACGTTGTTGCTCCCAAAATTCTTGTTCCGCCGTGCGCCAATCGCCTTGAGCCGTCCCCCTTGGCGGTTGTAGGCATTCTCCGCTTGTTGCTCCGCCCATCGATTGTCCCAAGCGTTGGACATATTTTGCATATAGGAGAAAATTTCTCCTAATTGGGCGGAGGTGTTGACTTGAAACTCCTCTTCCGGATTTGGCCTCCCGCGGCGGCGGTTCACTCGTGTCCGGCGGCGATGTCCTTCCACTTCCTCTTCTTCTTCTTCCTCTTCTCGTCGTGGTTGGGATTGCGGTGGTGGCGGTGCTGCACTCCTTTGAGCTTGTGAATGTTCCGCGCCTTCTTCATAGTTATCAATGGCATCAAATGCGGAATCCTCATCGGGCTCAAATTGAGGAATGCGAGAGGGAATGTTCCTCTTTCTAAATTCCCCATTGAAGGGGTTAGCCTCGATAGCTCTCCGGTGGGCGGGTGTGTCGAGCTTCCAATTGGCTTGGTTTGCCCAAACATCGACCTTGGTCAATTGCGGGAGTGGAACGGGAAAGTGATCCCCCGCTACTTGCATAAAATACCCTTGACCCCAATGATCGGTCTTCAAAAGCCCCACCGAAAATAGCACCTCATAAGTGATAAACTTTTCTCCACCATCCTCCGTCATACCGGCAAAAGAGACCCCCAAATGTTCGCCAATTGCCGTAATCAATCCCCCACAACAAATGACGCCCCCGTCTTTCTTCGTGATCCTATCCACATAGTAAGTAAAGAGGGTCCCATAATCGATTCCCTTCTTGTTGAGTAGGCACCACATCACGTTGAGCTCCGTTTGGGAGACACTTCCCCCATCGATACGAGCAAACATAAGCTGAGTCATAGCACGATGGAGGTACCTCAAGACGGGGTTGCGAATTGATGAAGACTTGGCATAGCCCGCTGCATGCTCTTGCTCATTTGTCATCGCCCCCCAAACCTCTGAAAATTCATATTCATTGTCCTCTTCGGGGTTGGGGTCGAAGCAATGGAAGATCCCACTAAGCTCTTCCATGGTGAGCGAGTGCCAACGGTTCCCTAGGCGGAAATCGATGCTAAGTGGAAAATTTTGGCGGCGATCCTTAGTGACCTTTAGCGAGCTGAGGAACTCGAGAGTATACTTTCGAAACGATGGCCACTTCCTTTGGAACATGTAGACGAGGCCATTCCCATCACCCACGTCGCACAACTTCCAAAAAATCTTCCATGATCCCCAAAGTTTGGAGAGGGAAATCGTGGGGATATCTAGAAGGTGCCGTTTCTCGGGCCGACACTTTCTTCCACATAGCCTTTTGCTCTTCCGTGGCAAGGCTAATGCCAAAGTTCTTTGCATTCTCCGGTTTCCCTTTTGATCCCATTATCCTACAAAAGAAATTACACTCTTAAAAGAGCATCAACAAGTGGGAGATCAAAAGTTCCCCCAAACTTGCATTCAACCAAGTAAAAATCAAGAGATAAGAACTTATATGCAAGCTTGGGTAAAATAGCATCCTAATTTTTAGCATAATAACATTTTAAGCAAAAACAACCAAATTAGGACACAAAAAAAATCATCCCCCAATGTGAATTCATCCCCCATGCAGAGACGTATCAACCAAATATCCATAAAAACCAACAATCTCTACAAAATCACATATATTGCAATTCATGGAAGTAATAATAGCCTCACAATGCTATGAACATGATTGCTACTTTTAAACTCTAAAAACCAAGAGAGAATCATCATTCACAACTTAATAATCACCAATCAAGCAAATTTTTAAACCATAGAATTCAAAAATTCATACACATAATCATCCCCCATCATGAATTAAGAGATTCTACCGAACAATTCACCCAAAATAAAGCACAATCCATGGAAGAAGTAAAGAAAAAACCCAGAAATTGAGTTATGATTCATACCTTTTTGTGGAGAGAATTTGTAGAAGAAGAGCTCTAGACTTTGAGAGAATTGAGAGAATGATAGTGTGGGTGTGTGAATTTGGTGATTTATATAGGTGGGGGTTGTGTGCAAGGAAGGAATTTGAGAAGGAATGTGAAAAGGAATGGAAAACATACCTTTTATGGTGGAAATCCCGTCTCTGGACTGCGTGTGGCGACCGCCGCGTCTCTCGTGGCGGGCCGCCACACGGGCCTTCGTAAACAGCAATCCTGGCGGGCCGCCGCGGCCCGTGCAGCGGTTACTCTGGCCCGCCCTAAGCCCGATCCTTCCTGCACATGTTAACACACGTGTGGCGACCGCCGTGCTTTAAGTGCGGCGACCGCCACCAAAATTTTTTTTTATTATATATATATTTTTTTAACAGACATAAAAAAAAAACGAGAAAATAAAATAAAATAATAAAAAAAAAAGAAAATTGGGTTGCCTCCCAATAAGCGCTTTTGTTAAAGTCGTTAGCTCGACTTGAAGTGGCCCACTAGTTGGGCGGATCAATAACTCGAGTGTTGAAAATTGGCATAGGGAGCAATTTGGTCCCTAGCTTCTTCCACCACCTGTACTTCCCCTCTTTCGTTTTGATGACGTATATCTCGGGGTCCTCTTTGGGTGTTTTCTTTCTCTTCTGTTTCTTCTTCTGTGGAGCAGATGTAGAAGAATTAGCATCACCCTTTTTATAAGAGTGTCTTACCTCTTTGATAATGTAGATAGTGGAGGTAGAAGGATCCTCCGCTTCAAAGGGATCTTTGGACTTGGTCAAGTCGGTAGCCATGACTGCTCTGCACTGTTGTTCCATTTTTGCCCGCTTTGCCTCCTCAAACTTTAGCATTTCGCTCTCGATCTTATAGGTGGATTGACCATGATTATCACTGATTGTGATCTCGCCACGACCTACATCAATCAAAGCTTTGCAAGTGGCAAGAAAATCTCTCCCTAAGATTAGAGGGACGTTCTTGTCTACTTTCATGTCGAGCACAATAAAGTCGGCAGGAAAAATAAAATCATCGACTTTAACTAAGACATCCTCAATCATACCTACAGTCTTGATGGACGAGTTATCGGCCAACCTGAGTGTTACATCTGAAGATTTGAGTGGCCCGATGTTGAGCTTTTCGTAGTACTTCAGTGGCATGAGATTGATGGACGATCCTAAATCGCACAGTGCTTTGTCAACCTTCCCTTCTCCAATTCGGCACCTAATGATGAACTGGCCCGGATCTCTTTGCTTCACTGCCCGTTCCTTTTGGATGATCTCGCTGCAATGATGCGGTAGCTTAAGGTCGGCTTTAGTCGGCTTTTTTTTCCTCATTACCGCCTCCCTTAGTAGCTTCGCATACTTTGGTATCTCCTGCAACGATTCAACAAGTGGAATGTTAGTATGGACTTTGCAAAACATGTTAAGGAATTGCTTGAACTGCTCTTCAAGCTTGAACTTCCTCTTTGGCTGAAAAGGGAGTACAATCCCGTTGTGCCGCACAAGCTCCTGCTTAGTGGACGATTCTGCCTTGTCAGTGGCGGGCCGCTGCGGGGTGTGCGGCGGTCCGCCGGCGACTGGGCAGTCCCCAGATTTCTGCTTTGCCACCCACTTCTTGTTAATATCATCCACTCTTGCTGCTGCCTTTGCTCTATCCTCATCTAACTTCTTCTAAATTTGCTCCATTTGAGTGGTAATATTGGTTACAGCTGCCGAGATTGTGTTCATTCCTTGCTCGAGGTTGTTTATCCTTGCTTCGACCACTCCGATCTTGGTGTCATTAATCTTCCTATCTTGCGTAATTACCTCCAAGATCTTCGTGATTCCTTGTTCATACTTGTCTTCCTTCTTCATCGGCTCAACCACTCCTCCTTTGCTAACATTGAATCCTGCAGGGGGTTGCAAGTAATTATTGTTAGAATAAGAAAGATTTGGGTGCGGACGGTTCCTATTATAATTATTGAAATTACCGCCCCCCTGATTAGGGCGATAATTGTTATTGTAGTTTCTGGGACCGCCTCCTTGCACGTAGTTGATTTCTTCCACAGTTGATATGGCAGTTTCGGGTGCATTGACCGCCACTATGGAAGTTTCTGGAATTGGATCTTCCTTCCTCGAGATGTCCATTTGATCAATCCTGACTCTAAGTTCTGCTAACTCCCTAGCAAAAGAACTTTCTTCGGCCTCTTCTATGGCTGCTACTCTTCTCGTGGCATGCCTTTCCTTAGACCAACCCCGACTGTTGGTGGCGAACTCCTCGATCACCGCCATGGCATCCTCTCCTGTCTTTCTTAGAAATCCTCCATTTGCCCCTGAATCAAGCATAGCACATATTTTCTCGTTAAATCCATTATAGAGGATTCCTACCTGATGGTCTATGGAAAAACCATGGTTTGGGCATTTTCGAAGAATAGCTTTGAAACGAGCAAATGCCTCATAGAGGGGCTCGTCATGGCCTTGTGTGAACTGAAAGATCTCACTTTTGAGCTTCAAAATAGTGCCTGGCGGGTAGTATTTGTCGAGGAAGGTAGCTACGATGTCCTTCCATGTGGAGACCTTTTCTGGTGGCATACACTCAAACCACTCCTTAGCAGAATCAATCAATGAGAATGGAAAAAGTCTTACCCGTATGGCATCGTCGTCGACACCATTTAATTTCAGAGTGTTTGCGATTTCCACGAATTTGGAGAGATGGCGGTTAGCATCTTCAGTCGCCCTACCTACAAAAGGAGTTTGCTCGACCCTTTGGATAAGGGGCATGCGTAACTCAAAATTGTTAGCATCAATACGAGGGCCGTTAGGAAAAGTGATCATATTCCCATGATTGAACATGTTCATCACAGGTAATGTTTCTCTGTTCTTCTTTTCCATGGCTTCTCGGGCTGCTCTTTCCGCATCTCTCTCATCCATCAGCAACTTCACCATCTCCTGCAGCTTCTCAATATCTGTTCAGTCACCCATTGTTCCTGATCCTTTTTCACTTCTTATTATTCTACGAGTTCTTTCAAGTTCTAAATCAAGCGGCTCTAAGATGTACTTCCCAGAACGCGTTCGCATACAAAACCTGCAAGACTCGAAAACAAAAACAAATTAAACTAAAAAATAAAAAAATAAAAAATAAAAATTAAAACAGAAAGCAATAAAAATCCAAAGTAGTAAAATTATCTGTTTGAAGATATCACTCCAAAGTGAATTGTCTTCCCCGGCAACGGCGCCAAAAACTTGATGCACTTTTTATTTGCACTATAAATACCTGCAAGTATACAGAGTAGGTATAGTATAGCAAAAGGTTAGTACCGGGTATCGAACACGGGGAAGATGTACACAAAGTGTCTATCTTCTACTAGAACTCAATTACTATCTGGATAAACAAGAATTTTTGGAAACTTTTCGAAAACAGTAAATATTAAAAACAGTAAACAACTAAATGCAAGCAAATCACGGAGAGAAAAGTATAGAGATAAGGGGAATTCCAGGGATGTGCTTTCACTTTTATGGTTATACAAATTCCAAACTACAATATCCTAGCACAGTTAATACTTTGAAAGGACGAGTCACCTAGCTTATGCTCATGCGATACAAACGTTGATTACTAACATTAGGGTTGTCAATCCTAACACGTAACTCCAAAAAGCTCCTAAGACCCTTGAAAAGTCCCCACTCTCAATTAACAGTGCCGTTTTAAAGGAAGCTAACTGTAGTGTCTACTAAGTGGATCTAACTCGCTAGAACTCTGTCACAGTTATGAAGCAAGTTGTATTGAATCATACATAATTGTGTCACTCAATTATGAAGCATCATGATTAACTTAGGGAAGAAACAAAGTAAAAAAAAAACGGATATTAAATAGAAAACGGAATTGTATAACCAAAGTTGCTACTAACACATCCCTAGAATCCTATGAGTTTAGTTACACATGACTGAATAAACTAAAAACATAGATTGAAGGGAAAGCAATTTGAACATAAAACTAAAGCAAATAAAACCCGTAGGTTGAATCCTTGTCGTTCTTGATGTTCTTGAAATCCTTCTCCAACTCCTTGCACAATTGAAGTACTCTAGCTTTTGATCTCTATGAATGTGTTCTTGTTGTGTGAAAAAAACTCTCTTTTGATGAAGCTTGAGGTCCTATTTATAGGGGAAGATTATTCCTCATCATAGAAGGAAAAGATCTTCAAAATTTGGTAAATCTTGGAGCAAATCTAGGGCTGGTCGGATTCACCGCCTTTCTCCGGCGGGCCGCCGCGCCTTGGCCGGCGGTCGCCGCGTTGGAGTCCAGAGACTCTGACCCTTCGGTGGCGGACCGCCACATGTCCTCCGGCGGTCGCCGGGCGAGACTCTTCTCCTAGCGTAAATTTCCGAGGCGGGCCGCCACATAGCTCTGACCGCCGGGCGCCGGCGGTCGCCGTACAACTTCGCGGCGGTCGCTGGTCGCCGTCTGACTCCAGATTTCCAGACTATGCGTTTTTACTCCCCTTTTCGGCTCAAATATGCACATTTCTCACAAAACACGTCAAAATACCAAAATGTATAGAATATGCAAATAATGGACATGTAGAGTGATTTTGATAACAAAAACGGACCAAATAATGGCCTTAAAATAGTGCAAAATCCGGGCGTATCAGCAGTACCTACATGTTAAAATCACTATAAGACATAAATAATAATCACTTCACTCTAACACTGGAATACTTCACTCTAACACTGGAATACTTCACTCTAACACTGGAATACTTCACTGAAATGGAAAAACAAAGCACTACAATCATAGATGACAGACACTTCACTCTAGCCTTGTTTTACTTCACTCTAACCATGTTTTACTTCACTGAAATGGAATTACAGAGCACTACAATCATAGATGATAGACACTTCACTCTAACACTGGAATACTTCACTCTAGCCTTGTTTTACTTCACTCTTACCATGTTTTACTTCACTGAAATGGAAAAACAAAGCACTACAATCATAGATGACAGACACTTCACTCTAACCATGTTTTACTTCACTTTAACCATGTTTTAATTCACTGAAATGTAATTACAGAGCACTACAATCATCGATGACAGACACTTCACTCTAACACTAGAATACTTCACTCTAGCCTTGTTTTACTTCACTGCAATCAAAAATCAAAGCACTACAATCATAGATGACAGACACTTCACTCTAACACTGGAATACTTCACTACAAGCATGTTTTACATCACTGAACTGGAAAAACAAAGCAATACAAGCATGCACAATACACTTCACTGTAAGCAAATATTGTAGTTCACTAAATGCTCATTATACTTCACTAAAATGAATAAAAACAGTACAATATAAGCCATGCTCAATATACTTCACTGTAAGCTTATTGTAGTTCACTAAATGCTCAATAAAGAACAAGGCATGTGAATGTAATTAGTGTGCACGTACCTATTTGTTGAGTATGTCGTATCAAAAGAAACAATATCACCATACATATGATAATTTCTCTTGGCAGTTGGATCACACCAAAACAAACGTGTCAGTCTATCCTTTGAGTTGACCTCAAATTCATATGTAAATGCTCCACAAAGTTCCTTTTTCCTGCGCATCTCATTTAATAGCATTTGTGCATCAGCTCCTTCCACGTATGCTCTAAGGTCGCGTCTGTAGTTGCGTACTTCTAAAACAGTACACCCTACATAATCTAATCCACCAAGTACTTCCTTGAGTAAGCTAAAACTTAAAGTTGGACCGATATTTGCATTAGCGCAATCAAGTATGAATTTCTGATGGACTAAATCCAAATTGCGGTTCAACTTCATAAAACGCTTATGGCGTTCCTCAACCATCTCGTGATTATGTTCTTCAACAAAACTTTGTATAACATAACCAACACCCATAAAAAACTTCCAAGACACTTTAGCATTACAAAAGCACTAAATAGAAGAACGCTTGCGTTTCACCTCATGTTGTTCATTTTTTCTTTGCTTTGTACCTTCTCGGCTACACACCACATAAATCCAAGTAATGACATCTTTTTCCTTTTTTGATCCCTTCTTACGGGTGTCAAACCCAACATATCGAGCATAATTGTTGTAGAAGTCCAATGCACGATCAAGGGTCATGAAACTTTGTCCAATTTTTGGTTTCAAATCATCGGGACATTTTGGTACGTAAACCACTGTAAGAAATATATACTTCACTGTGAGCAAAAATATACTTCACTCTAACCATGTTTTACATCACTGAAATGGAAAAACAAAGCACTACAAGCATAGATGACAAATACTTCACTCTAGCCTTGTTTTACATCAATGAAATGGAAAAACAAAGCACTACACAGACACTTCACTCTAACCATGTTTTACTTCACTCTAACCATGTTTTACTTCACTCTAACCATGGACTACTTCACTCTAACCATGTTTTACTTCACTGAATGGAAAAACAGAGCACTACAATCATAGATGACAGAAACTTCACTATAACACTAGAATACTTCACTCTAACCATGTTTTACTTCACTGAAATGGAAAAACAAAGCACTGCAAGAATAGATGACAGACACTTCACTCTAACCATTTTTTACTTCACTCTAACCATGTTTTACTTCACTGAAATGGAATTACAGAGCACTGCAAGAATAGATGACAGACACTTCACTCTAACCATGTTTTACTTCACTCTAACCATGTTTTACTTCACTGAATGGAAAAACAGAGCACTACAATCATAGATGACAGACACTTCACTATAACACATGAATACTTCACTCTAACCATGTTTTACTTCACTTTAACCATGAATCACAAACACTTTACGCTAACACTGGAATACTTCACTTTAATTATGTTATACTTCACTGTAATGAATAATATACTTCAATACAAACAATATTTACTTCAATATAGAGCATATTTACTTCACTGTTCGTCACATATAGTTCACTCTAACGTTTTTTCACATCATACACGATCTAATCATGCTGAGCAACAACACTTAATTGATAATAATTGATAATTACCTTTAGATTCAGTTTCTCCTTCCTCTCCCGATGAAGAAGAATCAGAATCGAAATAATCTTCCGATGAATGTATCGGAATTGAATCCATTTGAAGGAGTCCAGACGTCGCGATGAAGGAATCAAATTGCGTTGGTTAATCCGGAGCGAATTTGATCAGTTGTGATGAATTCAATCAGAATCAAATCACGCTGATCGATCCAAACTAATTCGTGCTGATCGATCCAATCAGATTTGAGAAAATCGCGCTTGAATTCAATTAGAACGAAGCTGAATTTGGTTCAGATCTGAGAAATCGCGCTTGAATTTGATTCAGATCGGGAATTTCATATTTTTGGAAGAAATCCTAAGCTAAATTTGGTTCAGATTGGAGAATGATTTGGGAAGATTTTGACGATAAACTCACGATGGATGATTATAAATTTGATTAATTCATGTTGAAATATTGAATTTCCAAAATGCCCTTAGACAAGTATTTTCTCATAAAAATTTGAAAGTTTGTTTAAACCATAGGATTAATTTGGAGTATTAAGATGTGTGGTTGAGATTTGTTCTCTAGTTATACACTTAAAATTAGTTAGACCTTGATCACTTCTCTCTCTCTCTCTCTCTCTCTCTATATATATATATATATATATATTAATCTCAGCCCTTGGATCCTTGAATTGGATGGTTGTGATCAATGCATTATTAGTCTATAATGTTGCATTATTAGCCGTTGTGCATTATTAGAATGAACATGTGCATTATTAGTCTATAATGTTGCATTATTAGCCGTTGTGCATTATTAGAATGAAAATGTGCATTATTAAATGACACGTGGCATTAATCTAACCGTCAGATGACAAAATCGTGGGGCTAGGATTAAGAAGGAAAAAAAGGACAAAAGATATGAAAAGGATTTGAATACATCCCTATCTATATATATATATATATATATATATATATATATATATATATATATATATATATATATTTCGAAAATAATTCATTAGTGATGCTATAATAGGGCCACGTAAACTGTGTCGTCAGTATTATCGCGTGAACATACATAACTAAGTTCAATGTTTCATATCAAATCATGAAATGCACCTAATTGAATGCTTGCCTTTTTCCATAACATCACATGGAGCAGTTAGCCATGATCTTCATAAAGTCTATACAGCCATACACTACAAACAAATCTCAACACGAGCACTTAATCAAACAAACTAGTAGTAATTTAAGTAATTTATTCCATCACCATCAACAACTAAATCACATCTTGAAAAGAAAATACATTACTTGTGTACAATTTATATTATATGATCCTAGCTAGCTAGCTTGGAAGGTGGCCGGGGTTGGACGAGACGAGACGACAAAACTCATCAGTTTTGAGTTGGGTTGGGAAGGCTGGGCGGCCTGGCCCTCAAGCTTTGATCCATAGCTTTCTTGGGCTGGTGATTGTATTTTGAAGAGATTGATTTTCTTGCCTTTGAATTTTTCACTTCAAATGTTGAAGTTGTGATCATTTCTTCATCTGCAGGTTTGTGAATGGAATGACAGAAAACAAACTCTAATAGGAGCAAAGCCAGAAATAAAGAGAGAGATGGTTTGAGTTTGATCTTCATGTCAACTATAGATCATATATACCATATATAAGCTAAGAGAGAGAGAAAGAGAGTAGTGTATGTGTAGTGAGATTTAGTAGAGACTATGTAATAAATGAAAATGGGGAGTTTGGCCACTTATATATGGCCAACATCTCTTTCTCTTACACACACAAATGGATACAAAACCACCTTAATTGATCAGGTGGTAAAGTAAATTAGCTATAGAGCTTCAATCTATGACATATATGGAGTACTATTATTTATACTACGTTATTGTATGGAGGCATAGTATATGCATAGACTTGTCATAAATTGTAGGTAAGTTTTACCTCAACAGAAATGAAAGGAGTGGGCCCAGTCATGGGCAGGACTTTTCGTCAAATAAGGACATTTAGATTTAGTTCAGCAAATCTAGCAATATTTGCAAATTCGATAGTATTTTTATTATCAATGACAATATACCGTGTACCTAATCGTAATATCATTAAAATCCCAATCAAATAAAAATAATTTAAACTTTGGTGTAGAGTGTAGACCCCTTAAAACTTTAAGAGTTGATGCTAAACAAATAAATATTGTAGTAAATGTTATACTTCCACTCCCCACTAAATATAAAACATTTATTTTTTGGGCACATGCTTTTATCAGTGTTGTTTTGTTAGTTAAGGGAAAAGAGAAATAAAGTAAGAAAAATAAAGATGGTATTGTTTCTATTTTTGAAAATATTTCATTTTCTATGGGATCAATCCCAAAAGGAACATGTTTAATTTAAATTGAAATATGTGTGGTGAATATATCTCAAATAATATGCTTAACAAAACAATGAACATTTGGAAATGTGCTCGATACTTGACCACAAATGATTTTATTGGGCTACAGAGATATTGGGCCAGAAATTAAAATTCTCAGCGTCCAGGCCCACTCTCTTCCACCCACCCTTCAATTTCCGATTGCATTCCCTGTCGTTAAAGAGGTTTACGATCTACAAAATCCCTCGCATTTTCTCTCTCTAAAAACCTTCTTCCCCGACCTCGTCGAATCTCTCTGGAGACGTTTTGTCATTCTCCCAAGGCATTAGTGGCGTGAAAAATCTCTCAGGCCAGTCTGGGGAATCGTTCAAGTTGGATTGACTTGGCTTTTCTATGGAATATGGACTCATAGACAGCAGCGGTGAGTGTAATTTCTGCCAATTTTCAATTACTCCTTCTTCGTGGAAGCATGTGCTTCTTCTTCTCTGACATCGAATTATCCGTTCTCTTGGTTGAATTATGTTCTCTTCGAGGATATGGACGTCCATGTTGTTGAAGAATTTTAGATCTTAGGTCAAATTTAGGTATAATTTGTCGAATTCATTGGTTTTGGAAAGCAATGTATGGTATGAACATAGAGACTCTGGTTTTAGAGGCCGGTCGTGAAATTGGCCTTGGACATTTTAGGTTTAGGGCTTTGAATCCGCATCTTAACCGCGAATAATTTGATTTTTCCGGATTTTGGTTCTTTTCCTTATTTCGGTTTCTATGAATCGGGATTACTCCACTTTAATTTGTTTAAAAAATTCTACCCCCCCTCTCCGGTGCCCCTTTTATCGTGTGAATGTCGAGTTTGTGACGAGAGCAAAATTAAATCGGTGGTTCGAGCAATGACCATCATAAATTATTTTCGACTATTCGTTTCTTACAGCATGAATACCAAAGCTTTTATATTTTTCTGGCAGCACAGCTGATTCGTCTTGTTGATTAGTTTTTAATTTATGACTATGTAGAATCGATTGCCCTTACAACCCGTGATTAGGATCACAATACATCAATTTAACTACTTGACTGGCTTATTAGTACAATTCTTTCTTCCGCTGTTAGTGTACTATTTGCTGGCTAAAACTTTTTCGGTCAAGTGCTTTCAAGACCAAGGGTTTTGGTATTTGAACAACTACTAGAATACTTATAATTTAGTAATAAGTTAGTTAAAACTAATGCAGGCACTGATGATGATAATCCTCAAATAGTGTATACTAGAGGCGCAGCAGGAGGTCGTGTGGCAGGAAACGGAAGATCATTTTTACCATCAGCCCCATTTCAAAGGATTCAAGTTGATATGGAATACGAAATACATAATCTGGAACAGATTGCATATGGTGCTGTTCTACGAGCTTTCAAAGCACAATCTGATGCACTTACATGGGTATAGATTGTTACATGTGTATTTATTATAGTACTATTTGTTATGTTTGAAGAAATAATTCTCATCTGATTAGATTTGGCTGTTTTGATATGGTTGTTGCTCAGGAGAAAGAGGGCCTCATAACAGAATTAAGAAAGGAACTCAGGGTGTCAGATGATGAGCACAGAGAACTACTTAGTCAGGTTAATGGTGATGACCTCATTCACAGGATCAGAGAGTGGAGAGAGGCAGGTGGTAACCAAAATCTAGCCCCCAATGTCCCCCTTCATATGAACAACCAGTTACCAAGTCCTACAATTTCAGCTTCTCGTAAAAGGCATAAAAATTCCCTGTCAGGAAATCCATTTTCTCAGTCTTTGCTTCCTCAGCCAGTGGCTGGTAACACCTTACCATTCAATTCGGTTGTGAAACGAGGACCTTCTTCAGGGATTGGTGGGAGAAGGATGAATGCTGTAAGTTAGCCTTTATAATGAGGATTAGTGGAAGTTACATTTAATTTAAATTCTCAATTTATAAAATATGTTTCATTGTTCCATAGGGTCAGCCAGCATTCACCTCAGGGAAACCCATGCAATATCAATATGGTGATCATGTTACTACTGGGGCTCCTATGGATAATAATTCTGAAAGCATCCATGAGTCCTTAATTGGTAGGCGGGTGATGATAAGATGGCCTGCAGACAGTAACTTCTATGAGGCTGTCATATCTGAATATAATCCTGTAGATGTATGTTCTGTTCCTCGTTGTTCCTCTTTGGCCTATTGGTTTGGAGAATCTCTTTGTCCTATTTGGTGTACATAGGGATAATCTATGGCTGGAAACTCATCTGGTGAAATTTATGCTGTACCCTCAATGTCATACATGAGAAGTGCAATGGCAAATAACAAGTGTAAAATTTGGAAAAATCCATAAAATATACTCCTAAATTTCTAAAGCCAAAGGTGATATTGATATTAATACCCCCTATATTTCATCTCCTAATTTTTTGAATTTTTTTACCTTCTATATGTAATGACCTACCTTTGTTGGAATATATGCTATATAATGCATTTTGTTGTGATAAAAGGAAACAATTTTTATATTTGAGAGGCTTTATTGACAGTGTTTGCTTCCTCTATTAACGATGATTATGAATCACCTTAGCTACTGCTATACTGAAAATAGTACGTAATTTTACCCTCTCAACCTTTGTGACATTCCTGTAATATGCTTTATTGCACGCACTTTAATGTCGTATGTTCGTGTTGGTGGTAATTATGGAAAAGCAATTGTTTCCCATTTATGAGTTTGGGCTTTGATAAGATGTACTCAATTATCCCGAAAAATCACTTCTAACTTCTGGTCTTTCTGGTATTTTCAGGGCCGACATTCTCTGGTTTATGATAGCAATCTGCCTAGCGAGACTGTGGAATGGGTTAACATAAAAGAGGTAGTTGTCTTTTTTAACTTGTAGCCCATATATGTCCTACACAGTACACATAAATGTGATGATGGTTATGTCAAGCAGTCAAGACATTATTCCTATATTTTTATGTTTGCTTTTACGTCTGAAATATTTCCTCATGTGGTTTATAGCTTGTTATATGGATCATAGAGTAGGCAAATAGACGATTCTCATTTTGCGTGAGATGCTTTTTTGTTATATTTTTTATACCGACCAATGTCCAACTCAAGTGGAATCTCCAGACTTTTTTCCTGGTATTCTAAAACAAAACTTTGAGCTCGAACCAGATTAGGTGGTTGAAGGCCGAACTTAGGACATAAGAGCACCTCTTATTCTTGTTCCCTGCCTGATAGTTTGAGCCTAATTGTGCTAATTTTGCTGATCTAGTCCTACCTGATTAAATTAAACCTTGATACAGGTTCCCCCTGAGGATATTCGGTGGGTGGGTGAGGATCCTGTAGTATCTCGACTAGGCGAGGCGGGTGGACCTAACTCTGGAAGAGGGAGAACATCCTCAATGAACCCGTATGCCAATGAAATGCAGCCTTCACGAAATGGGGTTGCGAAAGACGATTCTGAGGAAATCGAGATATTGCACACTGATACATTAATTAAGAAGGTATTCCATATTGACCTTTTTGGAATCTTGTTGGTCTTTGCAAGTTTACAGAACTGTTGTTATGGCAGGTGGAGAAGGTGCTTGAAGCAAGTCATCCTGATGCATTAGAGATTGACAAGGCTAAGAGAATGCTCAAGGTTTATGTTGATATGATCGAAAGATTATCAAGTTACCATGTCAATCCTTTCGCACTAACACTCCTATTGTAAAATTGGTTATGCAGGAGCACGAACAAACGTTGGTTCAAGTAATTCAAAAACTTGTGGATGCCTGCGATAGTGGTAAGAAGATCATTTAATCATTGTTTTTGAGTGTTTTGTTCCATTTGTAGGTGTTTCTGCTTTCGTCCAACTATGGTTTACACTTTACATTGTTACTTGCTTGCACATCTCAACTCTTCACTGCATTTCCATTTTTGCATCAGACGACGAGCAACAACAACAGGATAACGATTATCGTGGCCCGGGCAATGAGCTTGAGACTGCTGGAAGGGCTGGGAGTTATGAATTGGCTAGAGGTTGAAAGTGGTGCAGAAGATTCTAATAGTTGTCAATTGTTTAACCCTGAACTTCCTTGTGTTTTTAGCCTCTTTAGATGCATGTGATTAATTTAGGTGTTGTGATTAGTTTGCCTGATGGGGAAAAGTCATTTTTAGGGTATGTTAGCAGTTTAGTTTTCATGTAAACAGATCAATTTCCATATTCTTCTTTGATTTGGATGTAGTAAGTTAGATATTTTCTTGTATATCAAGAAATATTGATTGATAAATATGTCCTTGATGCAATGTATGATTGGTTAATTTACGTTTTACTCATTTCATGGGTTCATTTTGTATAGAATAAATTAAATAATCGTTACCTATTTTCTAGTACTAGTATTTAATTTTCTCATTTTCACGGTTAATTTATCTTTTGACTAGTATAGTAAAAGAACTGTATTTTATTAAAAACAAATTAATAAATTTCTCATTTTCCTTCACAAATCACACATGACAATCATCCGTAGATAGAGTGTTAAAGCATGTTACAATTAGCAAAAACAATATAATCCGCAGACAAAAATAGAGATCACACAGATACAGCAAAACAAAGCTGAAAAGCTGTTTCACTAAAAATTAATGAACACACCATTTGCAAAGTAGATTCACTTTCCTCGCAACGATGAAATGAATTGTAAGATGAGATTCACCATTTGTTCATCATAGGCTGGCCCTTCCATCTGAAAGTGGCTGACTCCCTCAATCAGATGCGTTTGATTATTTCCGGCTGCATTCTTCAGCTTACTCTCGAGTTGCTTAACACTCGTGAAACCATCCTTGGTGCCCATCACAAAGAGTTTGGGCTTTGGAGACTGTAATATGGCCTTATGATGCCTTCCGAAGAGAATGGAAGCAGTTAATCCAAACGGGTAACCCAAGCTCACATAGCCGACAACCTCCTCAACCTTGTCAACAGCAGAGCCAGCGATCGGAGCACCTGCATGAAAGCACGAAGTTATAATCCAAATCACTGTCGCTACAGATTGGCGAGGTTCGTGTTGTGTATACGTGCATTGCTTGTTCATACACTCAAAAACGTGTTAAATCGGCAGATGAGAGAAATAAATGCATATATTTATCCATGGTGCAAGCACTGGACAAATCAAGGCTTATGGTGAGATAAGATGCAACATTTTCTTGCAATGTCATTCCAAGTTTAACTCAAGATTGGATGCTCAGTCAAAACACTTGACAAACTTCATCGATTCAAAATCCAAAAATCAACAAGAATTTCATGAAAGACTAGCATAGTTAAGATTTTCATCCTTGTTATTCACCCACAAAATTGATACTATGTCAAGATTTCATCGGTGCTTTTTCCAAAATAGCTGTAAATTACCAAAAACGAACAATCATTTGTTGCAAATGCTATGAATTCCAATCAAATTACGCTCAAGTTTGGAGAGATGTGATCAATGTGCTCCGGTTTAGCATAAACAGCTGCATCTATGCATCTCCCTGATTGCACATTTTCACACACTCACACATAGTGAACAATCCGTCTATTTAGTCACCCAAACAGAAATCAAGGCAATTAACAATCAATTCATGCCAGATTTAGTCAAATTAATAAACCTAGTTTTGAAACTCAATCAGTAATTGAGATAATTCACAGTCAATTCACGTCTTCCAAAACCCTAGAAGCGGAGAATGAGATATGTACCAGCTGAAGATCCAATGAGGAGAATGCGGCGGGCGGAGAGATTCTGGCAGGTCCATTTGCAGACTGAGACGACGTCTTCGACCTCGGCAAAGCCAGTGAGAGAGGCGCGGCCAGTGGAGTTGCCGACGCCGCGCATGTTGAAGGTGAGAGCTGTGACGCCGCTATTGGCAAGCCCCGAGGCCATGCCCTTCATCAGCCCTTGGAATCCACCCAGCACGGAGTAGGGGTGCACCAAAACGGCAACCAATCCATCGTTCCGATGCTCCGAATCTGAATCCGCCGCCGCCGGGTAGACGCGGGCATCTAGGGTCACGCCGCCGACTGACTCGATTGTATGATTCTCTCTGCTACTCATCTCTCTCCTCCCTTATTTTGCTCAGTTGATGAGTTCAAATTATGATAGAGTGTGTGTGTTGTGTGAGAGAGAGAGCTTTGATTATTGAGAAGTGAATGAAGATGGTGGTTGCTTGGGAAGTTGGGAATTCAATTTAGGAAACTTGGTGAATAAAAATTATTCTCAATCAAATTAATGAATATGTCTAATACTAATTCGAATAATCATTTCTGCTTATTGTTTAGAGTAGGGTTAATTAGGCCAGTCAATCATTTAACTATTGGGGTGAGGTTCAGGTGAGCCACGAGCGGGGTCAGTGGTGGGGTCAATTTTAGTGGGGCTATGAAAAGTCAAATTCAGATCGCAGATGGGAAATTAATATTAATAGAGAAAAGTGGAACAATCGAAATTTCACCAACTTTAAAGTTGTCCAATTATCTTTATGTTCCGAAAATTATCACATAAGTTGATGTCCATCAGTCATGTAACAAAAGAATTCAATTGTACTCCCTCCGTTCCATAGTAATGGAGGCGAAACTTTTCATCACGGAGATTAAGAAAAATTATGTTAGGTGAGTTAAGTAAAGGGAGAATAAAGTGAAAAATGAAAAGGTAGAGAGATGAAAAGAGGAAAAAGTAAGGGAGGGTAAAGTAGGTGTGGAAAAATGTGTTGACTTTTTACTATAAAGGAAAATGACTCTATTACTATAGAACGTACCAAAATGACAAAATAACTCTTGTAGCAATATCTGCTCCCCCGGAACCAACTGCGCTAAGCCCCTGCGGGCAATGACAAAATAACTCTATTACTATGGAACGGAGGAAGTACTTTACTGATGCATCCAAATTTTTGTGTTTTACAGGATATCAGGACGACGAGGATAATTGAGCGTGACACTGAGCGTCAAGGCCTCAACTATGATGATGAGATGGCTCACCAAGGCAGTGCCGCGATGCTAGCTCATGGATCTGCATCTCGAGAAGCTTGGTTGTGTCATCGACGTTTTGGTCACCCGTCACCTGGTTATTTTAAACTACTTTTCCCGAATTTAACTCATCTCCAAGATATTGATTGTGAGTCTTGTGTTTTGGCGAAAAGCCACAGACAGTCTTTTAAATCTAGTGGAACTCGTGTTAAAACTCTTTTTTCCTTGGTTCATGCTTATGTGTGGGGCCCTGCGCCTATTGTTGGTGATCAAGGTTTTAAGTATTTTTTAATCTTTGTGGATGATTGTTCTAGAATGACTTGGGTGTATTTTTTGAAAAACAAATATGACGTATATGCAAAATTTGTTCTCTTTTTTAACATGATTCGAACACAGTTTCAAACCACTATTCGAACCCTTAAATCGGATAATGGAAGAGAATTTGTTAATAAAGAGATTTTTTCAAAAAAGGGGTTTAATTCACCAAACTTCTTGCGCTTATACCCCCAAACAAAATGGAGTCGTGGAGAGGAAAAATAAAATTATTTTGGAAATTACCCGAGGTTTATTTTTTTTATTCTAAAATTCTTGTGGGACGAGGCAATTGCCACCTATGTGTACTTATCAATCGTCTTCCCACAAAAATCCTGAACATGAAAACTCCTCTTCAGACTTTATCTACACTGGCCCAGGTACCAGAACCTCTTACTCTACCTTTGAACATCTTTGGGTGTTTTGTTTATGTCCATGTCCCTAAGCACAAGAGAAATAAATTTTCCGCATGCATTATAAAGTGTGTCTTTTTGGGGTATGAGATAAATCAGAAATGATATAGGTGTTTTGATCCCTCTTCTAGGAAAATTATAACCTCAATGAATTGTAATTTCTTGGAATGTGAATACTACTATACCAGCCTCAATGGTCAGGGGGAGAGTAGTGATATTAATTGTTCATCTGGACCCCTAAGTTGGTTTATGTCATCACCGAGCAACTCGAACGTGGAACCAACAGAGAAAGCTAGTTCTTCCGCCGAGCTCGTCTTGCCACATGTAGAGCCTCCTCAACCGCCACTTCCCGACAATCCTCTTCCAGTGATATTTGAGGTAATTCCTGGCACTGGATCAGATTGTACAATTATTTCTAATGACTTATCTGCAGAAACCGTTGAGAATGTTGTGGAGAATGCAGCGGTAGATGGTACTCGGTGGCAAACCTGTCGAAGGCAAATCTCACTGAGATGGCAAGGGCATTCACTGCTGCCCTGTATGAGGAAGAAGAAATTCCTGGAACTGCCGAAGAAGCTATGAAAATTAAGCACTGGAGGGAGGCAATGATAGTGGAAATGAAGGCACTAATAAGAACAAAACTTGGGAGGTATGTCTGAGACCTGAGGGATCTAGACTAGTAGGATGTCGTTGGGTATTCACAATCAAAAGACGACCAGACGGCTCTATTGAGCATTACAAGGCGAGGCTAGTGGCGAAAGGGTACACTCAGACCTATGGAGTTGATTATACAGAAACCTTCTCACGAGTGGCCAAGATGAGCACCATTCGAGTTCTTTCTTCAATTGTTGCGAATAAAGATTGACCACTACACCAGTTTGATGTAACAAATGTTTTTTTGCATGGTGAACTAATAAGGTCAATCTATATGAAAGCCCCACCTGGCTTTGGTGGAGACTTTAGAGGACAGGAAGTGTGTAAACTAAAGAAGACCCTCTATGGATTGAAGCAATCTCCAAGGGCATGGCTTGGGACGTTCACTGAAGTAATGAAGAAGTTTGGATACAAACAGAGTAACTCGGATCATACAATATTTCTAAAGAAGAAGGAAGGGAATATTACATGTCTGATCATTTATGTGGACGACATGATTCTGACAGGAGATGATGAAGAAGAAATAAGTCAATTGAAGAAAAATCTGTTTACCGAGTTTGAGATGAAAGACTTGTTAGAGTTTGTATACTAGAAATCACGTTTCGAGTGATTGAATACTGTAAAACTCTTATTTTATTTTCCAAGGAATAAAACAGATTATTTTTGTCATAATGTTGTTATGTTTTACATTTAATGGATGTTTATGCATGTTTAAATGTATAAGTTAACTTAACAAAGTCTAAGTCTTTGTTTTAGTAGACCGGTTGTGGGTGGCGTCCACTTTAAGGTAACACGGTCAGTCCTAAACAAAGAAAAAGATGAATTTCACAACCTAGTTGGAATTAGACTATCCATCGAGAAAGGTTGCAATGTCAGTCCGCATATTTCTAAACCTTACTGAAATAAGATGACATTGGTGTGATATAGCACTGAACGGATCTAACAGCAAGACTTGTCCTTAGGCTATCTACTGAAAGGCGATGTCTTGATAAATATTTGTTTCTTAATCAATGTAGGTTAGCATTGAGCATACGGTATTGATTATGCATTACTTTGACTTATCAAATGGTGCGGGTTTTTCGTAACCCAATAATCCTGATATATTGGGTAGCGGCGATTAATATCTAGCGGTGCTAGGATTGCTATTATGTTGAATCGTGCGCGAGGTGAGTCTCGTTTGATAATGTCCTCAAGAGGAGCGCGAAACAAGATTTTATTATTCAGAACCTAGCTAGTTGGAGTTTGATTACTCTATGAATAATAAATAAACGTTTCATGCTAAGTCCACTCTTGGAATTAATAAGAAGTTAATTAATTAAGTCCATAGCAGACACTAATTAATTAATGGATATTTTTATCTTAAGCGTGGGAAATGAAAGTTAAACGAAAACCCGGATTACTTATAATTTCGGATTTGGATGGGGAGAGTTCAATATTACTTCTGTAGTGGTTGCTCGTAATATTCCAATTAAAGCTTATATTAAATTGTGAGTTCAATTTAATTAGTTAAAAGTAAATTGGATGAGCCCATATCCAAAACCTTCCATAGATCCCTGTCTGGGCCCAAAAGGAACTTAATATAAATAGGAGAATAAGGGAGACAGAAATCATAAGTTTTAATACTCAAATTTTCGTCCCCCCCTATAGAGTGGAGCTCAAAATTTTTGTCTTATTCCCAAAAGGATTTCTTCTGTCTTCTTTATTTAAGTCCTAGTATTCTGGTGAGATCAGCTCACACTGATATCGGAGTACAGTTTGGGAACCAGAGAGAAGATATGTGGTCTAGTATTAAAAGCGTCACGTGGAAAACCTGCTAGCCATCTTCAATTCTTTGGAGAATTAAATAGGTATTATTTCTGCTCCGTAGAAAAGCATGTTTTAGGTTTCGATATTCTTAAAGCATGATTAATTCAAGTTATGAGCATGATACATGTGAGAATTACGCGAATAGATTTTGTCTAAATAATCTGCTAAATAGATCTGGTTATTATGTGATTTATTTGTGCGATTAATAATTGTTAATTCGCCGCACCGCTTCCGCTGCCAGTTCCTTCAAGACTTGGGACTTCTCAATTATTTTTTGGGAATTGAGGTGCTGAGATCTAAGAGAGGAATATTTATAAACCGGATGAAGTATTTCTTGGATCTTCTAGCTGAAACAGGGATGCTGGATTGCAAGCCTGCTGAAACATCGATGATGCAGAATCACGGTCTGCAATTAATTGAGGGGGTAGAACTCACAAACCATACTAGATATCAGCGCCTCGTGGGTAAGATTATCTATCTTTGCCACACTAGACCAGATATTGCCTACGCAGTTGGAGTGGTTAGCCATTTTATGCACAAACCCCAAACGGATCATTGGGAGGCAGCATTGAGAATTGTGCGATACTTGAAGGGAACTCCGGGATATGGAGTTTTATTTGAGAATCACGGACATATGGATATATTGGGGTTTACAGACGCAGACTGGGCTGGGAATCCAAATGATCGAAAATCAACGGCAGGGTATCTTACTTTTGTTGGAGGAAATCTTGTCACTTGGCGTAGCAAGAAGCAGAAAGTAGTAGCATTATCTAGTGCCGAAGCAGAGTTTCGAGGAATCAGGAGTAATCTAATAGAGATCCTATGGCTAAGGAAGCTTATGACAGAACTTGGCCTGATATCACAACATCCGTGCAAACTCTTCTGTGATAATCAGACAGCTATCAGCATATCTGAAAATCCGGTACAACATGACCGGACGAAACACGTCGAGGTGGATCGACACTTCATTAAGGAGAATATAGAGGCTAAAATTGTGCATCTTCCTTTTGTTAGATCAGAGGACCAGTTGCCAGATATCCTCACTAAAGCAGTTGATTCGAGGAGCTTCCACGGAGTATTAGACAAAGTTAAAAATGGGTGATCCCATTGTTTAACTTGAGGGGGGAGGGGGGGTGTTGGAAATAAATCAAGGAGATTGGAAGAAATCACGAGATTAATTGAAGATTGATTTTAGTGAATATTTTTCCTGATTTGTAGCTAGGGTAAATCTTTCCTTATGTATTAATCTCTAGCCTATTTAGGCGTGTAAATTCCTCACAATTCATAACACAGTTGAATATATTAGAAATACATAATTCAACAATTTAACTGTTGGGGTGAGGTTCAGGTGAGCAACGAGCGGGGTCAGTGGTGGCGTGATCTAGAAGTGGGAAAAAAAATGAAAGTGAAAACTTTAAAAGAACTTAAATTAAATTCCAATTGAAATTGATTCGTAAACTTTTGTATGCATGAGGTACTCATGCCCGCAAGCCACCAACTCCAGCAATTGCAATTACGGGTAGCGGATAACCAATATCTATTGGATATCAGGTAGTACTGACAGATAAAACTCATACCCATTTCGATATCTCTAGCTACGTTTAGAAATGACAATGGTATGACAGAAGTAAGGTAGTATCATACTCCTAAGTCTTAATTATATTTATTTTATTTTACGAGCTCTTTAATTAACGAGGAAAATGTATGAATGAAAAATAGATTAAAATTAAATGTTTATTGGGTTAAAACATGGAATAATTCAAATTGATTGTAAAAATTTGACACACCTCTCAGTATGTATGGTATTTTGACTATTTCTAATCTATATAACTAATAGTACTATAAAATATTATACAGAATTTAAATTGTTTAAAATTGTGTATAAAAGGATTTGATATAAACTTTGTTAAAAAAGTAAATTTATACTCCCTTCATCCCATATGAATATGCACTCTTTTCTTTTTAGTCCGTCCATAAGAATATGCACTTTCTAATTTTAAAAAGACTCTTCTCTCTAGTGAGGTGAAACTCATTCTCCACTAACGATACTTTATTTACTTTTTCTTTCTGCATCTCTGTTATTTTACCAATTTTACATTAAAACTTGCGTCGTCCCCAAAGTGTATATTCTTTGGGGACGGAGGGAGTATTAGAGAAAGGGAGAAATTTTTAAAATTTAAATTTGTATTTTAAAATATAATCTCTCTATAAATTGAAGAAGAAGAAGAGGAGGAGATTATTAAAAACACGTGAGAGCCAATTTAACTAATGGAGTACTAATTTCTTGTTTGATTTTTAACAATATTGACCGCAGTGCTACAGTGGCTAGCCACATTGTGGGCACCAAGATTTATTGTTATACTAGCGAAATTGAAATCCTGGCTTTTGCATCATTCAAAATTCAAATATTTAAATTTACTCCCTTTTGTAAATTTCCAATCGCCACCAACCTTCATTCATTAGCAAGACATTCCAGTCGCTGGAGCGTGTATTTGGGTTGTCACTAAAAAAAAAGTACACTTCTTTCCTCCCATGAAGGGTTTTCTGTTTTTTTCTTCTTCTAATATTAAGATATACACAATGCTTAATAATATAAGAGAGATTAAATATGTTGGATTTTGTAAAAAACATAAATAACTTAAATATAATGTAACAATTCTAGAAATAAATAGGACTCAACACTATTGAAACATAAAAAATAAGTGTTGATTCTTGTGAATATACTAGCCGAAATCCTTTTAGGAAAAACATTGTAGTAGTTCAATAAATACTTGACCTAATTATAAGCAAACTCAGTTTTACATTCGACGAATACCCCTACTTTGGTATATGTAAAATCCAAACAATTACTCGTTGAATTTGTCAAGTAAATATTAAGCATTTCAACTATAGTCTATCACGTTTGCCTTAAATAGAAGTCAATGAAACCACCTCTAACTTTGCCCTAGCTTTCCATTAGACAAAATACAAACACACTTGCTGCAAAAGTGAAACAGAGGGAAATCTATAAAAACAAAGAACCAAGAATCCTTACCGCTACGTACAAATGTGCCCTATCCCTTCCCTACAACTTCCTCGCCCTTTTCTTGGGTTGTTTCGAAGCCGCTGCCGGTTCCGGGTCACCTCTATCCCTACTGCGTTTCCCGGCAGCCGGAGGTGCTGCAGCAGCTGCCCTCTTAGGCGGCCGCCCCACGTTCCTCTTTCCCGGGCTGCTCTTCTCCTTCGTCTGCCTCGTCTCCGCGCCCCTCCTAGTGGCCGCCGGCTCCTTCTTTTCGCCTCTCTTTGCAGTCTCGCTCTTCTTCCCGGTGGCGCTCTCGCTAGTCAAAGGCGTGTTCTTCAACGCATCAAGCAACACGCCATTGTTTGACGACGGCGAGCCTTGCTTCATCCTACTCAAGAAGCCAGCCGCGCCCCGTTTCTTGGAGTCCGACGTCGACTGAGTCTTCTTGGCGTCGCCCTTGGCCTCCGCTTGCGAGGAAGACGAGCCTCCTCCTTTCCCCTGCTTCACCGTTTCAGCCGGGGAGGTTTTGCTGACATTGGCGTTGGCTTGACTCTTGCCGTTTTTCTTTGAGTTAGCCGACGACGCTGCAGGGAACCGATCCCGTGTTCGTTTCTTCGTGATTTTAGGCTCCTCGGCATCACCAGACCGCTGCTGTTTGGCGTCTTTGTCCTCAGCTGGCGACTGAACCAGCTCTTTCTTCTTGTCCGTCCCCGAAGATGAGGCCGTGGCCGTAGCCTTGGTAATGGAGCTGCGTTTTCGACACACGATCAAGGACCCAGATAGTCTCTGCTTCAACATCAACGAGGGCGAAGGGGAAGCCTCGGCATCATCTTTCTTTGGCATGGACAGAGACTGCAAAGAGGCCTGCTTTCCAGACGAAGAATCGGACTTTGCGTGTTTGGGAGAGAACTCCTTAGAGATGAGGCGTCGGATCTCAAGGGCAGCAGTCGCCTCAGAGGAGTTCTTGCTGAAGAAGACGAGGGCGTTGTTGACGAGCAGCAAGAGATCGCGGTAGAACTTGGTGCGGGACCTTGTGTAGAAGCCTTCCTTCAATCTGGTTTCGATTGTTTCGAGATCCATATGCTGATGGATCAGCTTCTGATACTTTGGCGTCTCCTGCAAAAACGAAACACATTCACCATTACTTGCAAGATAAAATTTATATGAGGGTTAGATGTATCTATCAAATGATGAGTATAGTAGACAGATTCTTGTGCGAATATGCTACGAGTAACGGTAGCCCATTGCGCGATGCACCAAAAATCACTCCTCAATTAATCAGTCAAACATGGAATATAAATCAACTTTTTTTTAGTAAAAACAAGTGTCTTTAAAGAAATTAACTTAAGATTGAATGCGTTTTTCAAAAAAGATTCATAATTAGGAACAAAATATGATTAAACCTTTAATTAATGTATTTGTCAAGATAACCAAATTAGGCAGACAGTATTTATCACGTTAATAAGCTGTCCGACAGCAAAACACAACCAGACACATATTATTTTTATACCTTAAATTATTTTAAGAAAATCAAAAATTTCTAAAATAAGGTCATCGTTCCACTTATGAAAATAATAGTCAAATAATAAAATGTTTGGGAAAAAAAACCGACCTTACTTTATTTTAGGGGAATGTGAGTGGGTTTCCTTTTTTTGCCATTCTTGATTTGTTTTATCAAAAGAAAACAAAAATTGTGGGATTGGCCAACTCAAATATAATAATAAAAATAAATAATAATAGTAATAATAATAAATGACAATTGGGGAATTGACTGGTTGATAAAATAAAAGTTTCTAAATAAAGCCTTAAAATAAACAGATAACAGAAAACCGGGGATCTAATTCGATTCAAATAAGAATATTTTGATTCATTTGTTCATATTTGAATAAATTCGAAGGCATATGATTGAATAATTTAGTATATATTCTAGTAATTTCTTAAAGTAAAAGGAAATTACCAAAAAGTTGTAGTAGTATTTAATAAATAAAATTCAAATCCTTAAAATTGACGAAAAAAATTAAGAAACCAGTAAATCGGAAAAAGAAAACTAAAATTAATGTGAAAATTATCAATCACCTGGCTCCGAAGCCGCCGTTGGAAGATGGAGCCGATCTTCGGCGCGCGAATAGCTTGTAGAAAGTCAACCAACGGCTGCGATTCGGCGGACAATTCTTTCACGGCACGAGATTGATCCTCGTGTTCACGCTCATCGCCACTCATGCTCCCGCGCCGCACCTTATCACTTCCCTCCTCCTTTCTCGATCTGCTTGCGGAGCTCTGCACATCCGAGTTCTCCTTCATCGCCCCCGCGCCTCCGCCGTCGGACTCGCCCTCCGACTCGGTCGACCTGGCCACCGGTTCGGCTTTCGCCTTCCGGTCTGGCTCATCTATGCTATTCGAGCTACCGTTGCACGAATCCTCCCGCACCGATTTGTGATCCGGTTCTGGTTTCGTCTCAGCCGGTTCGCCGCTGGTCTGTCCGGTTCGATCGTTTCTCTCCTCATCTCCTCCGGTTCTGGCCGGTTCACAGGCCTCCTCGCCGGCTCTCAACTTTTCCGCTCCCGGATCTGTCGAGTTCGATTCGTTCACCGACAACCGATCCTTCTCCGACTCTCCAATAACCGCCGGTTCTCCTCCGGCAGGCGGCGCCGCCACCGGTTCGCAATCTCTCCTCTCCTTGGCGTTATCCTCTAGATCCGCCTCGCTCTCCTCTCTCCGGACGCCTTTTTCCCTCTCCTCTTCCATCCTCTTCATCTTCAACTCCAGCGACCTGTACAAACACACCAGATCAGGGAACACGAAATCGAATCGCCTCGCCTCATTCAAACAGGAAAAATTACAAATCCGCGACGTGCAGATCTCTCAACAATTCATTCAATCGTGTATACGAAAACCGTAAAGGAGTACTCGATGTTGAGATCGTAACGTTGCACTTCTCGCCGGAGCTCCGCGACGCGCAATTTCCTGAGCTCCTCCAGCAACGGCGCGGACTCCTCGACGTTCGATTTGTCCTCCCCCTCCAAATCGCCATTCGTGACGACAAAACGCCGCTTTAGGTCGAGATACCTTGACCTGCAGTTATGCGCGGTGAGGCATAGGTTAGGGTCCGATGTCCTCTTCTGAAGTTCGGAAGCTATGGAATCCCAGGCGGCGGTGCCGTGGCGGTTGACGGCGAAGGCGAGGAGGAGCTCCTCCCAAGTCCCCCAGGCGGCGGGGGAAACGTCGTCGTTTGTGGTTTCCGGCGCGAGGCCGTCCGGTTTGGTCATGAGAGAAGGTGGGTGTGGTAGGGTACGGTGCGGTGCGTACAGTTTGAATTTAGTTTCCCGTAGATTTATGACTTTATTCCATAAAATTTTAAATAAAATTTCATCACAGGATGGTGTTACAGATTTATATTTATACAGGTGATACCAAAGGTCTAGGGTTGTTATTTCAAACACAAAAACCAAAATGTTTCATTTCCTAAATTATTTATTATGCGTCCAATTTATAGTTTTTGTCGTCGTGGGCTTCTTCTTGGCTCGCGGCGTTGCCTCTTTCGGCTCAATGCATTTATTTTCATTTTTATTTTCTTTTTCTATTGGGAGATAATTGGATTTCATTTTTCTTTGTAATTAGGGTTTCTTAATTGGGCCTCTTTCCATGTTCCATTTTGTGTATGTCGATAATCCTAATGTTTTGCTTCTGAATTGATGTGTTTTGACTCTTTCTTTTTAATATTGGAATTGTTTGTAGGATCATGTAGTGTTTCTTCCTTAAGAATATCATTTTGAAATTAAATGTATTATAAATGGAATTCGTAGTATATATTTAAGATAATATAGATCTAATTTATGATTGAGACATTGAATTTATCGTATATAGGAAATATTCCTATATACCAACTTTTTTTCTTTTAAGTATATAGGAATTTATCATTATACATAGTAATAGTATATAGGAGTACAAACTTATTTTCCTTTTCTTGCGGTTTTCCTCTCAATTATTTAAATTATTTTTAAACGAATTTAATATTTTCTTCTTGTAGTCTGGGTGTTTTTTAAATTTATAAATTATATTTCATGTCTAGAAAAATGTTATGATACATTTAGTTTTATAACAATATCTTAAAATTTATATTTGGCATTATATTAGTAAAAAAATACTTAAATTCCAAAGTTCTTTTTTTTTTCTTTTATTGGTTTGCTTAAAGTTATGGAATGTGGAGTAATTTGTAAAATTAATGATGTTAGAGTTGTTTGAATCAAAATAAATATATAAAATATACAAATAATGCTAATATTTATATGACCTAAACGGAAACGATGTAGTTTATGATTACCCCACGACTGACGTTATATTAAGTTTTGTTTTCATGTTTCAATACCTTTTCTTCTAATATTTTAATTTTCAAAAATAGCTTTATAAAAGAAAGGGACAATACAAGGACTTTCATTAGTAGAAATTTTTTAATTGTCCTTGCTTTTAATACTCCGTCCGTCCATGAATAGGAGTCTCATTTATTTATAGAACGGATTTTAAAAAAAATTACTTACAAATAAAAGTGGAGGAAGAATGTTAGTGGAATATGAATCTCATATAGTATAAAAGTGGAATGAATTAGTGAAAAATTGAGTCTCTTTACAATTTATAGTAATTATGAATCAGAGCTCCTATTTATGGACGAGCTAAAATAGAAAAACGAGATTTCTATTCACAGATGAAAGAAGTATGTTGCAATGGAAAACAACTGCACTTTTATGTGTTTTTGTTAAGTCACGATATTATTGGAAGTCACATTAAAAATTAAACAATAGAAAATAAAAATCATGTATCCGAGATTATTGAAAGAAAAATTGAATATTTCAGAAGAATGATTAATAGGAGTAGTACTAACTGGAGTACTAAGATTTGGAAGGAGAATTGAACAACAGCTATGAAGACATCAGAATAATGATTATCTTTTTTGAATTTCCAGGGCCAATTGAGAGGGAGAAAACAAACAAAAGTAGGTTGTCGTTTCTAATTTAATTGGAAGGTTTTATGAGTTTCATAGAAATTAAAATAAATGATTTAGTCTTAGAGCATTCCCAATGGAGGTGGCGAATTCTCGGCGATAAATCGCCGGTTATCGCCGAATTATCGCCGGCCATTGTGGCGAAGTCGGCGATAATTCGGCGATAATGTTGCCGTTGCTTCGCCGAGTGGCGTTCTAACGCCGGATTATCGCCGAGCGATCGCCGGCCACTGTGGCGACGCTCGGCGATAATCGGCGATAATTAAAATTTTTTTTTTTTTTTTTTGAACCCAACGGCTATTTTACATTCCACCCCTATAAATATTTCCTCCACTTCCTCCATTCATCACCCACAATCTTCATTCTCTCCATTTTCAATCTCTTCTCCCAATCTTCAATTTTCATCAAAATTATGAGCTTTTGGAAGAAAAGTTCCCGATCGGGTAAGGATAAGGGTAAGGGGAAAGAGTCGAGTTCACAAATTCCCAACACGGATGAAGCAAACGAGCAGTGGATGCAGTCGTTGTTGGCGATGGGTTCTCCTCCCGGCCAACTTCCATACGGGGGTCCGTCTCCTTTGCAGACTCCTCCGGCGCGGAGACTTTCTCCGTACTTCAACTCTGCCGGCAGAATGCCCTTTCCAGCCGACGATGTGTATCGGCCCCAGTTCGACACCCCCGGATCAACCCCAGGCGACCAAGAATCTCAGGCCGCGACACTGAGCGCGGAGGACTTCGAGGTGGAAGAAACGCCCACCGAGCCGCCTTCTAGGAGCGGGAGGGGGAAGGCGCCGGCGTCGTCGGCTGCGACTGATACGGGTTCCGATGAGAGGCCGAAGCGGGTAAGGACTACTTACACTCTGCAAGAGTCCGAGCTGATAGCCGACTGCTGGGCGGACACGTCACAGGACGCGGAGCGCAGCAACTACCAGACTGAGATCATATTCTGGGAGCGGATTGCCGCGAAGTACAGGAGCCACAAGACTGCCTCAATGAAGGACCATGGCAGCGAGGCGATCCGTCGGCATTGGGAGCGCCTCATGAGGGACTGCGGGCACTTCAACGGTATTTATTCTAACTTGATGACTCACATGACGAGTGGCCAGAACGAGCACATGGTCCGAGATGAGGCCATCCGGATGTATAGTAGCCAGTACTTGTCGACGAAGGGCTTCAAGTATTGGAACATCTACGATAAGCTGAAGGATCTCCCCAAATTCCGGACGGGAATGCACGACGCGCTGCACGGGAAATCGGTGCGCTCGCGACTTAGCGTTTCGGAGAGCGAGGGGAGCGCGGCCCACATCGACTTGAGTGGGGATGGTCCGCACGAGCGCCCGGAGGGAGTGAAGAAGGCGAAGGGGAGGCGGAAGGGGAAGGGCGCAACGTCGGAAGTCGCGTCGGAATCCGTCATCGACTTAGAAAAAGCCACTTATTCGAGCAATGTCGCCAATCTGACCCAGATGTACACGCTGTACTTCACCGGCGGCGGGACCCCTGAAGAAAAGGCGGCCCTCTGGAAATGCATCCAACACCTGCAGAGTACGCTGGGGCTCGATCCCGACGCCCCTCCGGCCCCTCCGTCTTAGATTTTTTTTTTTTAAATCTTTGTTTATTTGCGTTTTTTATTTGTAGTTTTTTTTTTCTCGTTGTATTATATTTTCCAATGATTAATACAACGATGAATTGTTCATTATTAGTCTATTTATTAAATACATTTGTAGGGAAAATTAAATAATATAAAAAATAATGATGTAAAAATGAAATGTTGAGTTAGGGAGAAATAAGGGAGAAATAAGGGAGAAACCAATGTAGCACTTGGCTAAAAACTGGGGATAAATTTTGGTGCTGATGTGGCGCTGATGTGGCAGGAGTTAGGGAGAAATAAGGGAGTTTTTAGGGAACTCCATTGGGAGTGCTCTTACACGATACGTAGTATTTGCACAATTTTATTATTGGAACATATGAACTGAATTATAATATTACTAATGTTAGTGAGTTTATTAACTGATTAACTTGTTTTTTTAGCATGTGGAGTACTACAAGTTTATTCTTGAAGAAAAGCTTCATTATCCTCCTTTAAAACAACATGATCTAATGTTTGGAGTTATTTATAAGGGCATATTGTCTAGAAAATCACTATATTTGATTGAGTTTTGGTCAATTTTGTAATTTAAAAAATATTAAACTAATCATACTATAACTTTGACTTTTATATCAATCCTCCCGCTTATTTATATTGTGTATAACGTGGATGTTGAAATCCATCTCTTTTTTTTTTTGCAAATTTGTATGTTCTCAAAATATAATTTATTTTAATATGAAATATAGAATTAATTGTATTAGGCTAAAATGTCTTCGCATCCAAATTATAATATAAGTTGTGATCAACAGAACTTTTAAAGTTCTGGGATTAGAGTTGTGATCAATGTCGAACCAGTTTTAAAGATCGAACTAGAGACCAAATCTGGGCCATTAGATCTAGTTTTTTTGATGAGATGTGCTGCTGTGAAAATTTTTTCGGCTTCATTACAAGCCCATTTTACTCCATTATATAGGTTTATTACTTCATTCTGTACGTAATACCTTGAAACTACAACATGTTTTTACTTGCTTCCAATAGGTTTTGAAATGATTCAACATATGCTTCATTCAAATTCAATGACGTGGGTTTTTGCTTGATTAACATTTAAAAATGCAATTTATTCAAGTGAGTTTATTACTTCATTTAGAAACGTTATTACTACATTGGATAAGATTTTTACTTCATTCCCGTAGGACTTCAAATGCTTCTACACATGCTTCATTCCAATAATTTATTACATTATTCCATGTGTTTATTAAACCATATTAGCGTCATGGCGTTGGTGATAGATATTGTAGAGAAAAAGAACGGCACGCGACGGCGAAACCACATTTACGTACTGAAATGAAGTAAAAACCTACTAGAATGAAGTAAAAACCTACTAGAATGAAGTACTAATATATTCTGGAACGAAGTTAAATCTTCGTAACATGTTAGTATGACTTATTTACCATTCAGATGAATTAAAATAGTCAGATGAATTAAAATAGGCTCGTGATGAAGGCGAAAATAATTTATAAATTTATGTATCTTATGATTCTTATCCATAAAAAACTAGATCTAAAAGCCCTAATTTGGTAGGGTTCGGTGGTTCGGTCTTTAAGAGTGGATTTATGGATAATGGGACTCTGTGGGATTAATTATAATTTGATTAAATTTTATGTTTGTTTTTTTTTTTTACAATTTGACAGATTTATATAGTTGCAATTTTTTTTAAAAATAAACATCAAATAAAAAGAATTGGAGTGACGATCATGTGAAACTGTGAAAAAAGAAAACAAATTTAAATTTCACCATAGTATTTTAACTGGATGTTTTGCAACACTTCCATAGGAATCGTTCACAGATTTAATATTTCACCATATTGTCTATATCGAGATGTAACATCAATATTTGCATCGAGTAGATTAGAATATGAATTGTGTAAACTTGTCAAGGCTAGTCATCACCTACATTAAACTATACTAATAATATTTTTTAGTAATTATTGAAGACTAGCAACCTACTTTATCAAAGAAAAAGTCCCATAAAAAATTGTCTAAATTGTTTGGTTTGTTCAAAGTTGGAAGATGAGTGCAAGCAAAAGGTCTCAAAAGTCTATTCATTATCCACGTGGAAATTATAAACAATTACCACCAAAAGAAATGCATTGAAAGTGCATATGCATGAAACTTTTATTTTTTGTAGATTTAGTGCAAATGTGCAATGAACGTTGCATCTCATTATATATGGAACATGCGTTACATGCCTACCATAAGTGGGCAAAACATTTAATGCAATAGCGTTTTTTCTTAATTTTTAAATCAAAGGACCAATCTAGCTTCGAAAATCCAATAAAATGAGGAATTCCTTAATTTACTAAAATTCCATCTCTCCAATTTAACATGGTTCATTGCTACGCATATTAAGAAATATAGGTTTTATGATTATAAATTAAAAAGGTCATCGCTTAGTTTAGTAATAAGTCACTTTTAGATACCTTTTTGATTTGGTGCTATTATGAATGGAATAATTCAAAATAAATTTTAAACTATGTACTCTGCAGAATGGTATCCCTTATTTTTATTTTTCTAAAGTAAGAACTCATGTGTATCCACACTCAATCGCACCCAATAAACACGTCCAAAATCATACACATTAAATCACTTAAATAGATAGAGCGATAATGGTGTTACTAATTAAATTCCACACTATCACAAGATATTGTTGAAGACACAATCACTCAAAATAAGTCGTTATTTTCCATTTTTCCAATACTACTTTTATGTTATTCATCAATAAATTTCATTTCGATTTTACTATAAAATGTAAGTATGTATCACACGATCACATTTCTATTTACTCGCAACGCTCATATTATAAAAAAAAGTAAGATTTATATCTCAACAAAAAATTTCAAATCACATTTCTTCAAAACTCATTTTATTATCAAACTAATATTCCTCGTTCTAAGAAAAAAATCATTTGTAGACAATATTTTGATTTTAATACGAAAATGGTTCAGTATGAAATTAGAGGAATAAATAAAGTGGATTAAATATGAAACAGAAATACATAAAAGTGGTGCAAGAGAAAAAAAAATATAAAGTGAACATTAATAAATTGGGAATAGCATTTTTTTTTAGCATAAGACTAATTACGATGGACTGTGAAATATGAAAAAGTTGGGATAATTTTTTTTTATCCTTTGTATTAAAAGTAGAAATTACATTTCCTTAAAAAATTTCAGCTCTCATTTCTTCAAAAATTTTATGAGTGAACTATCTCAAAAGTCTCTTACCTTTCCAGTTGTGACACTGCATATCCCTCAGAAAAAAAACATGATAATAACTTATCATGTTTTTCTTGACTAAAAGACCCTTCGGCCCTTAAAGAGCATTTTGGACAAAAGCTATCACAGAATCTGCAAAATCCTGCAGTGGCGGCCTGCATGCTGCACATTGGTCACTGTTCATCCTGTTGCGATTTGACAGGTTGCAGCACCGGCTCCCCCCCCCCCCCCCTCCCTCTCTCTCTCTTTGTGGCTCTCATCGAGCTCTAAGTCTTCTCCATGGTTTGCTCTTTCGAGGATCGATCAATATAGACATTTTTGTGTATAGATGTTCGGTTTATATTGTGCTTCTGTCTGTTGTGTTCGCAGCCGCCGAAGTTCTTGTGTATTGGTAGAACTCCCATGGAAAAACATTATCGTGAATGCTATATATATGTAATCTCTAATTTTTTTGAAATAATCTTATACTAATTTTTATGACTTGATCCTTATCGTTATCTTCGTAAAGATGTTCATGACTTATTAACATATTGCTATTTTCTGTTTTGAATTTGAGGATGCCATAACGAATGACATTTTTGTGTTATGTTTTGATAGTGAAATACGAAATATAAAGAAGAGAAATGAATTTCTAATTTCAAACCCTTAAAATAGAGGTAAATGCACAGCGTGGGAAATATCAACTTTGATTTGACAAAAGTGACTGGGTAAGGCCTGCAAGTTCTGCAGATGAAGGCAGAGTAGGTCTGCAGTTTGAGTTTAATATGTCTGAAATGCCATTGAAGGCATTTAGGTATTTTGGTCCGAAATTTGGCTACAAAAACATGATACGTGATTATGTTTAAGGTCATGCACTTTTGGAGATATTTTTTTTTTCCTGAGTGACATGCAGTGTCACAACTGGAAAGGTCGGGGACTTTTGATATAGTTCACTCAAATTTTAAAGACCGCATAAGAGCATCTACGGTAGGGGCGTTGCGGCGGGCGCCCCGATCGTGTATTGTGGGGGAAGAGGCCGCCCCGGAGGCGGACAACTTTTGTGGGGCGGAAGGGCTTTCGCCCCCAATGCGCCGAGGACGAGCAGGAGGAGAGAGAAACGCGGCGGCCGCCGCGGCTATCTATTGCACGGCGAAACCGCTGCGGCGGTCGCCGATTTCCAATTTTATTTTATTTTTTTTAATTTCGAATTTTTAATTATTTTTTTTGCTTATTTTTATAAATATCCCACCAAGTTTCATTTTAAAGTGAAACGTGGCTAACAAAAGTGTCCACTATTGCTGCGGAAACCTTTTTTTGTGACCGTGGACAAATCAGAAGTGGCTACGGATAAAAAAAAAGAGAAGTGTCCATGAGAAAGGGTGGATACTCTAATATTCATAAATGGTTGAAGTACTAATATTTAGGAAAGATTAGTTAAGAGTACTAGTACTATTTGGTTAGGTGGTCTAATTGTTAGGTGTAAACAATGTCTTGGTGGAATTGAACTGATTACTCTGTTACTCTCTATTTTGTATGGAGTAGAAGAGATGACACGAGTGACTCATATCACAAATCTTGGTATGGGAGGAAAACTCAAACACCATTTACAATAAGATGCATGAAAATCGAACCAAAATCATTCTCAAAGCATAGAAATTTACAGAATCACATACCACCACACAAAAACACCTTAAAAAACTAGCACACTTTCATGATTTTATCAATAAAAGTGAAAATCCAATGAACAAACTTTAATCAAACCAAAAACCACATATCACAAGATTATGCAACCTTCAATCCTTTGTTGCCTTCACCCAAACCCGAGATGTTCGAATTCCGGTTGTTTTCGGGCTCGGTTTCCATTTTCCCGGCGGCCAAATCCGATCTCAAATCGGTCAACGCCTTATTCAACGACCCATTCTCCGCTTGAACCACCTCTAGCTGTTTCTTCACCTCCAAACACGCCCCTGCCAGCTGGCCGAACTCATCCGCTTTCTCCGCCTTCGAATCCGCTTTCGCCACGTGTTCGATCCCAATTTTGTCCATCACCAGCTGCGGCAGCCTATAACCACCCGCCGCCCGATCAGTCTGCCGCCGCCGCCTTCCCGCCGCCGTCTCGTAATCACCCGCCGCCGCGCCGCTTTTCGGAACCCTAAGCCCCCACCGGAAATTAAGCAACGCGAAATCTCGCAGCGGGAGCGCCGTCGTGGCGGTCAGGTCCGTGCCTCTGACGATTGCATTCACCATCCACCCCGCCCTCGATTCGACGGCCGGGAAGAGTCCGGCGAACTTTTTGACGATATTACCCTCTTCGAGTGCCGGCTTTCCCCCCAATTTCCTGACGATGGCGGAGGAGATGAGTTTCTTTGCGGAGAAATCGCCTAAATCGGGCTTGAATCGGATGAAGAAGCTAGGGTTTTCGCAGCCGATGACGTTGAACTCGGCGCTCATGGTGAGGGGGCTCCGGATCGGTGAGCCGTAATGGCCGATTCCGGTCTTGAAGATGAAGCTGAAGGGGGTCTCTGAATCGTTTGGGCGGTAGGCGAATTTAAGGGAAGGGCCGGATTGGAAATAGGTGCTCAGGTTTAGGGAGAATTCTTTGGATTCTCCGGCGACAACACCCGATTGAAAGGGGTAATTGAGAATGTTTATGGGGATTTTAGCTCGCAGCAGTGGCGTCCGCTCCTCCCTCAATTTTATTGATGCCTTCATACTGAACTGCGCCTCTCTCTCTCTCTCTCTCTCTCTCTCTCTCTCTCTCTTCTCTGGTTTTATTGAGAGTTGGGAAGGTGAAGAGAAATTGGGGATAATTTGTTTAAGACTGCAAATTTTGGCGTATTTATAACGGGAATGACTGTTTTGCCCTTGAGATTTATGGCATTGATTAGATATTTGGGGGTGAAGTTGGAATTTGGAGCCTTAATGAGTGTGATTATAGCTACTTATAAAATTTTGAATATGTTTTGGTTGAACCAATTCCAAATTCAAACTGTTTTGGATCCATTTAATCATGGTTAAATTTTGAAAATTTTAACATAAATACAATATGTAACTACTAGTATATTACTCCACCTTGTATGCCGCTTATTGTTTGAATTTCTAGCTTAAGATCTGAAACGCACAAGGAAAAGATTATTTCCATCCTTTCAAAACTGGAAAGATAAATTATTTATGCTCAATTTCAGAATGTTTTTTAAGGAAAATATGTAATACACTTTTTCGTTGAGTATCATATGGTAGTACTCGTATTTTCTAAGAAAAAGATGTAGTGTAAATTTAGTACTCCGTAAGTCGTAATGGTATTTTAACTGGTTAAAATTTTAAAATATGTAACGTCATATGCTTACCTGGTATGCCGCTTATTGTTTGAATTTTTGGTTACGATTTGAAATGCATATGAAAAGATTACTTACATCCTTAAATAATTTATTTATGCTCACTTTCAGGGAAAAATATAATAATAAAAAAAAACATGTCCCACTTTTTAGTTGAGGAGTATCATATAGCAGTCGTTTCTTAAAAAATGTAGTGAACATTCTTTTACTTCCTATTAAGTATATGCACTATATTGTACTCCTTTCATTCCATAGTAATAGATGCGTTTCTTTTCGACACGGAAATTAAGAAAAATTGTGTTAGGTAAGTTAAGTAAAGTGAGAATAAAGTGGAAAATGGAAAAGATAAAAAGATGAAGAGAGAAAAAAAGTAGTAAGAGAAAGTAAAATAGATGTGGAAAAATGTGTTGACTTTTACTGAAAAGAAAAATGACTCTATTACTATGGAACGTACCAAAATGGCAAAATGACTCTATTACTATAGAACGAGTAGTATAAAGTATATTCCATAGCTAAAATTTCGAAAAATATAGCGTAAATTTAATATGTTGAAATGGTATCATCATTGGTAGGTTATTAGAGCATCTCCAAGGGAGAGGTAAATGGAGAGGTAAACTAATATAACTATCATATTTACCTTTTCTTCATGAAAAATCATTCTCCAAGGGGAGAGGTATTTGAGAAGG
The DNA here is from genome assembly GCF_029641045.1 of Salvia hispanica. Lineage (NCBI taxonomy): Eukaryota > Viridiplantae > Streptophyta > Magnoliopsida > Lamiales > Lamiaceae > Salvia > Salvia hispanica. The sequence goes on from NC_142696.1 coordinate 37,287,496, forward strand.
AATTATACCTTTTCCCATTTTGAAGAGGTAATCATATAATCACCATATTTACCTTCTTTTCATAAAAATCATTCTCTAAGAAGAAAGGTATTTGGGAATATATTACACTTTATGTTTTTTTAATGCTTTTGTACTATTATTTTATTTTTTTAAAATGATATACCTTTCTATATATCTTTTATCTTTGGAGTTGATTGATTTTTAGAAAGGTATATTGCACTTTTTGAGAATGTATAAACATGATATACCTTTTTCATTCGCCTTCTCTCCTTGGAGTTGCTCTTAGAGTATATATTACCAGAGACGTTTATTTTTCTTCATTCAATTTCATTAACATTTTGAATTTCTCAACATTTTTATTAGTACTCCTATGTTAATGTGTTTCCATATCTTGTCTCTCACTAACACTCTCTGAGCACAGAAACTGGCAAGAAAGTTGAGCCCCCTACAGTTAATTTGAAGATCAAAACTAAAAATCAAGTCTTTTTAATGTCACAGTGCTGAATGAATGTAGGTCTCTCACTCTCTTCAATTCTGTGGGGCTCTTGGAATATCAAGATCCCGGAAGACGGGGCTGTCAACTCCAACTCCCATCGCGTTAAGTCCATTGTCGACATAGACAACAGCTCCAGTGATGGCCGATGCCAGAGGAGACGACAGAAAAGCAGCAGTGTTACCGACCTCATCTGTTCAATTCAAACCAAATTCAAGAATTAGATGACTAACAGCTAACGCCATGTCTCGTTTCTGGGCACAAGAAAGTAACTCACCGGCAGTAAGCTCCTTCTGCAAGGGCGCGTTCTCTAATGAGTAGTTGATCATCATGTCAATAAAACCGATGGCTTTTGCAGCCCGGCTTCCTAATGGGCCTGAAACATCTCAACGACAACGAGTAACTATACAATGCACCAACAGATTGCGACACTCCTCGACAAAATCAGATAGCGCTTGATTCAATACCTGCGGATATGGTGTTCACTCTCACATTGTGCTTTCTCCCAGCTTCAAAAGCAAGTACCTAATCGGAGTGAATGGTTGCTATGACATCATGATGCGGTAAGTCGAAACGAATAAGACAAGACTAAGAGTTCGGAGAACTAACTTGTGTGTCACTCTCGAGAGCAGCCTTAGCAGAGCTCATGCCACCGCCGTATCTGCAAGAAAGGCACAATGTAATCCAACAATCTGAGTCGTTGAGAGACCATATTACACTCGAATGTCAAGGGTTATTCTTACCCTGGTATTATCCTCTCAGATGCAATGTAGGTCAAAGAAATCGTGGCGCCACCTGCCAAAGGGATAAAAATCAGTAACAGTAATGAAATGAGTCAAAGAAATAAGGGCTAAAGATGCGACATACCCGGATTTATGATGGGAAGAAAATGTTTGAGAAGGGAAACAAAGGAATAACTTGATGCAGATATGGCAGCAAGATAGCCATTTCTTGATGTTTCAAGAAGAGGCTTAGTAACCTACGCGACATATTAAGATAAACAGTGATTTCAAGAAAGGAAAAATAAAATAAAAGTCAGAAAAAAGGAGGGCTAAGCGATAATCACCTCGGGGCCATTGGCAAGAGAATGCACAAGAATATCAATGGAGCCGAAATCCTGTTTCACTGACTCGGCAACTTCCTGCAAGACAATTCCAATTTAATCAAGTGAACTAATTATTATGAAACGTCATTAGTAATCTACGCAACTGGTAAAATGAGACAAAACTCAAACTTCTTGTTAATAGTATCAAGAACCATGACAATGTCACTAGAACAGGAAAAAGAGTACAGGTTCAAATAGACCAAAGAAATAATTATTAGTTATACATAATTATTTATGGTAAAACCAAAGATGAAGAAAATGCAATGGAGATAAACCTTCACAGTCCAATTAGAAGAGCCAGCATAGCGCTTATTTGTTTTGATCTGCACCATGGTAAAGCTATGTTAGTACATAGGAGAATTCCAACACGTTTAACTCAAAAGAATCACGGATAAAATATTTCTTACATCTTCAGGAACATCCTCAGGAGAGTCAAAGACAGCATCCAGCGGGTAGACTTTAGCAATTTCCATCAGAGAACCATCCGGCAGCCTAAATTTAAATATCCCGAAAGGGTCAATAGACAAAGCAAAGGAAGATTAAGTATTTCTTGACAGACATAGGAGATCATTTCTTACACGCGCGATTCATCAAACTTTCCACGTCGTAGGCTGGTCTCAAAAATATTTAGTGCCTAAAATATTCGGTGATCATTAGTAGTAGTAATAAACTTTAACTTCAGAGAGTAAAAACAACGCTGAAACACTAAGTCCAAATACTTACTGGAACCCATGTCCCGACAAGAATTTCAGCACCTGCAGCAGCAAGAGATTTTGCAATCGCCCATCCATACCCGTTATCATCAGCTATGCCAGCAATAAACGCCCTCTTCCCTGCAAACAATGCAACATATGTTAGCAACTAACCTAATGTGCTAGCTTGAATCATTCGTAGATGTATACAAAGAGAATCCATAAATATGAGACCCCAAAAAGAAAACAGTCGATGCAAAACAAAGATAAGGTTCAACCTCTCAGATCAATGGGCAATCCTGGCAAAGATGGTTTATCACCTCTAGCAGCCATTGCTTTTACAGCATGCCTTTTAGAATTTGAAGCATTGCTGTGGCAGGTTTGGTAGAAGGTGTGTGTAGCAGGTAAAAACGCCGAACTCCTAAGCTTTGTCCAAGACGCGCCTTTGGTTTCATTGCCAAAACATGGTATGCTCGATCTAGAAGTTTGGTGGGAAGCGGAAACGCAGGGCTTTGCAACCAAAAGTTGTGTGATATGAGTTGCTGCCGCAGCCATGTCCTTCTAAGTTAGAGATGCTGCATATGATTTTCGCAGAGTCAGCTTAACTTTACATGACATTTTCCCAAAGAAATTACATCAACACCAATGTCGACAACAAAACCAAACTGAGATTAAGCTCTCTAATGTAATCAAATCTCATCAGCAATACATTCATAGCTCATTTCAGACAACATCTTGTAGCATTTTTTTAAAAAAACACAATATTTCCTTTCCACAAACAATATCAACATCAAAACCAAACTGAGAGTAGGCTTTCTAATCTCATTAAATTTCATCAAAAATACATCCATAGCTCATTTAGGATACAAAAAACATCTTATAGCATTTTATAATCTTCAAAATTTCCCAAATTAAATTAATCTATCAATGTCCTTACTTTCCACAACCAAAACCTCGCCCTTCAACTGAAACTTCGTAGACGAATTGAACTCTGGATTATTGCATCGATCAATCAGAAAAACATGAAAACTCACACATTCACGGATTCAACAGCCAAATCACAGCACACATTTTGCACTTAAATCAACAAATAGCTTGTCTTCCTCAGTTAACCTCTAACATTAGGCAAAAAACACAAAAATCCTAACACTACCAATCAATGGAAGAAACGAGAGATGTCCGAAAGAAGACAGAAAACAAACAAAGTCCAAGAAATGCAGATTCACAGTGCGAAAAAACAGATCAATTTGACAGAGCATAAGCCACATTCTACGAGCCCATTTTCTCACTCACCTCTCTTGAAAAACAATGGGAGAGAGAAAAAGTTCTTTCTTGCGCTGCGCGATGGTGTGAAATGTGTTGGTAATTAAGCGTGAGGGTTCGATGAAAACTATGTAATGTACTAGTAGTAGAGTTGATTGAGGCTGTTGAGAAGCTTTGACAGTGCCGCCGCAGAGAGTGAGCGAGTGTCCTCCTGACCTCGTGATTTACCAATTCTACCCTAGCTCATAATAATGATATAGGAGTACTATTAAATACTTTTGTCCATCTATAGAAATAGATTATTTTGGATATGACACAATTTTAGAGTATCCTCATCTATGTTCTTAGCTAAGAGTATGGAAGTGGGCCCGAATCCACTTTTACTCTTTGTCCTTAGCTAAGAGCACAACACCAACATCCGTGCTCTTAGTTAAGGACAAGCTCAAGAATCCCACTATTCGATTATTCAATTTAAATACTCCAATTATTAAAAACATTTCTACATTATAAAAATATATTAAAAAATAAAAATTACATAATTAAAATCCTAAAAAATAAAAATTACATAATTAAAATACTAAAATACTAAAAAATAAAAATACATAATTAAAATCCTAGAAAATAAAAAAATACATAATTAAAATCCTACAAATTAAAAATTACACACGTGGAAGACTAGTCCTCTAACCCCAATTGCCTCTTGAGACCCCGGATCATTTGCTCATGTGTTGCAAGTTGATCCGGAGTCATCTTAGACGTATCGTTCAAATAGAGTTGACCCAATAGGGTCCACAACGAGTTGTTCGGGGGTGGAGGAGGCACAAAGGGAGCGGGAGCGGGGGCGGGGGCGGGGGCAGCTGGAGTCGGGGCGCGACAGCGGGTAGCCGTCGCCTTCTTCCTTCCTTGCGGCCGGCGGGTGCTGCTCGGGCCAGCGTCAGGCTACCCAAGTTAGTTCCGGCAAACTGGGTAGTCACATCATCGGAGGCGTCGTCGGATAGGGTTACCGACCTCGACCGTTTGCTGGAGGAGCTGGAGGAGGATGTTACTACGTCGCCCCTATACTTCGGATGCCGGCGCCCCTCCTGCCAACAATCGAGGTACTTGAACGGTATCATCTCCAAGCTTTGGTATGACGCCAAGGCGGCACTGATGATGTCGAGCTCGCTCGTGCCGCTCCCCGCCGCCTGCTCTTCCTGTTGGAAATACCCCTGGAACTTACCGATTGTTAAGTTGCATCTGTAGACGCATTTGCGCACCATACTCTCATTGCGATAGATGGTTCCTGCCGGGCGGGTTTCATTGTAAAGGCGAGTGATGTGCCACCAATACATATCCCCGGTTTGGTTCGTGCCAACGTCCGGATCTTCGGAGACTGCCAAGTAGGCTTTGAACATCGCCATCATCTCACCCGGAGTGTACGGGGTGCGGGTGCCACGAACAGGAGGAGTAAGAGTAGGAATAGAAGTAGTAGTAGGAGTAGTTGCTGCTCCCTCCAGATCCGGGTTCGTGTTCCCACCCGAACCCGGAGGCGTTTTGGTCGTGCACCGGGTAAGGACGGTAGCCACCCGAAAATTGCGAACCTTGGGTTTGAGGAGGGGCCGTAAATTGCGTTTCCGGACTAGGGAATTCGCCGGAGTCGAACCAATCGTGGTTCCAACCGCGATTGCATGAGGGGTGGTCGCCGGAGCCGGACATTGTGTAGTGTGGTGGGGATTTAGATGAGAGAATATGAGAAAAAAGATGAGAGAATCTAGATGATAGAATAGATGAGAATGAGATTTTTTGTGTTGAAGTGGGGGTATTTATAGATGAAAATGTGAATTTTGGGGGGGAAAAATTGAAAAATAAATTAAAAGTGGGTAGAAAACGGATATAATTTTTTGGGAAGTGGGAAAATATTTTTTTATTTAAAAACATTTTTTTAAATAAAGTTTGAATTTAAAAAAAATAAAAAAATCGAATTCGCCAACGGCTATGTCGTTGGCCAATCAGAAGCTGCCACGTAATGGTGCTCACCGGCACGGACGTGCTCTTAGCTAAGAGCAGCGTCGTGCCGCTGGCACGGACAGACGAGCTCCAGCGGCGGACGGACGCCGCCTGCTCAGCGGAACGGACTGACGAACGCCAAAAAAATCACCGCTGTGGATGCTCTTAATACTCCATAACTATAAATAGGAAACAAATTTTTTTTTCAAATAATATAGTGAATTGTATTAGGGCATTCACAGTGGGACGCCCTAAGCGACGCCCTATGCACCGCCACGTCAGCATTTTATCCTCCGCTACTTCCACCTGCAATGGGACAGACTATAGCCCGCCCCAAGCCACGCCCTAAGCATTTTACTTCTATTTTGTATTTATACAATTTAAGCAAATATATCAAGAAAAATAAATAAATAAAAACAACACAATTAACGCAAATCCTACATTTACTTAATTAAAAAAAAGTTCCAAAATAAGAAATAAAAAAAAAGTTACAAAGTAAGAAATTAAAAAAAAGTTACAAACTAAGAAATTAAAAAAAAATGCACTAAATCCGGTCTAGAGTAGTCCCAATCTGCGGCTGAGGCCACCGATCATCCACATGATGCCTTCGATTTGAGCCGGGTTGGTCGCCTGCATCAGGGCGTTGTGCGCGTCCAACAACGTCCTGTAGTCGGAGGAGGCCACCAAATCCGTGTAGGCATGTGACGCAACCGAAGTCTCGCTTTGGGTCGCGCTCGGGGCCGGGCTTGCGGCATGGTCAGGTGGCACCGCGGCGGATGTGGTCGCCTTGCCCTTGGCCTTGGCAGCCTTGATGACAGGGGGACGCCGAGATCGGAGTGCCGGAACTCTCATCCTCGAACACCGGATTGTTGAGGTCCATTGGAGACGCGCCGCTCTCGCTGCTTGTATAATTAGCGAAGTGCGCTTCGACGCCCTCTTCTTCGCCGTCGTCGATTGGGGAATCATACCACCAACGAACTTCTGCTTCTCCTTCAAGATCACCCAGGACTGGTAGTGCTTGAACTCGCCGTACAATGACGTGTACGATCTCACCGCTTTGTCGCGCACATCCGACAGACTCTCACTGCTGCTGGCCCGCTCCCTCTCGCACTTGTCGTACTCCTCTGCGAACATATTGACCTGCTTCTTTATTTGATCTCAGTGCTTGCGTAGCTGCTCCCTATGGCGCTTGTAGGCGTGGGGGTGGGGCGGCTTGGCCTCGTTGTATTTTTCGGCGATGCGCTCCTAATATGCCGTAACCTTCTGGTTGTTGGCGAACACCGGATCCTCTGACACATCAATCCAACATCTTGTCAAGACGAAGGATTCGTCGGCGGTGGATCGGCCGCGAGGAGCAGCGGCGGGTGTGCGGTTCGGAGAAGGCTCCATGTCTGACAGCCCGTACGAGTCCGTGCTAAACTCGGGATCGTACTAGGCGTTGGTGTCGAATGGCCAGTAGTCGTCGGGTTCTGTAACCGGCCATCGTGCACCACCGAACATCGGACTATTCGGACATGGGTAATCTCCGGAATTCATTTTGTTTGAAGTGTAGAATATGTAGTGTGAATTTGAGAGTGAAAGAAGTGAAAAATGAGTGGAAAAAGTGAGAATATATATAGGTTTTGAAAATTAAATAAAATTAAAAATAAAAAACGTTTCGCATCGTCCGCAATGTCACAGTGGCGGACGATGCGACGGACAATTGATCGGGCACGGACGATGGTTAACCCATCGTCCGCCCCACTGTGGATGTTCTTTGAGGTGCCCACGGTTCTGGAACCGCCGGTTCCAGTTTTGGAAATTGTCAAACCGGAACCGACCTGCGAGGGTGTTTTGCGGATTCGGTTCCAAACCGACGATTTTCCGATGATATTTTACGGTTATTTAATTAAAATTTTATCAAAAATCTAACATAAAAAATAGTACTACTGTACTACAAGTATTATTGATATAATATTTTATTGTAAGTACAGTACTTATAATATAATTTATTGAATAATTTATTTAGTACTAAGAGCATCCGCAATGGTGCTTTGGCCAGCCATAGGCCAGCCATTCTCTCCCCTGCCACGTCAGCAACACTAAAAAATCCACCTGCCACATCAGATTTAGGCCAGCCATAGGCCAGCCGCAATACAAATAATTCAAAATATACTACATTTACGGAATTAAAATTACGATTAAATTACGGAATTAAATTTACGACACATATACGGGAAAATTCATTAATTTTATTTAAATAAAAAAAAGTACATTAACTAAAAATCATAAAAATAACATAATAAAAAAAAATTCGGGCTTCCACACACGAGCCACCTTGAATCTGTTATAATTTGCCGCTAGCCGAACGGGGGTCGGTCAGCGAGTCAGGGGGTCAAGGGGGGCGACGCCCCCTTGCCATGGGGGTCCGGGGGCGCGGAGAGGCCCCCGGCCCGACGGTATGACATGTTTCTGTTTTAGGTCTTAATTTTGTATTGGGTTAGTTGTTGTTGTCCATCGCTAGATGTTGCTCTTGTACAGAAATTTAGAGATAGAGAAAATCGCGTTTATATAGTTTTTCAAAAATTAAAAAAAAAATTGAATTTTTTTTAAAAAAGAATTAAAAAAAATTTAAAAAAAGAATTAAAAAAAAAAAAAATTCGGCGCTGGCCGATCGGGCCGCCACAATAGCGGCCAGCGCATCGGCTCGCCGATTTTGCTCTCGCCGACTGCAATGGTTCGGCTAGCCGATCGGCCAGCGCGACGAATCGGCTAGCCGGTCGCTAGCCGACCATTGCGGATGCTCTAAGACCACGTTTATCGGTATTGCATGGTCGACCGCCACGTCACCATGCATTTAAAAAAAAAAAAAATTAATGAATTCAAGGGTCTCTCTCTTCGACAATGGTCGGTCAAATGGCAACCACCAACCTCTTGGTTGGTCAAATTTATTAATGATTCAGCCAATGAGATTGTGCCAAATGGCACATTCTCATTGGTTGTTATTTTTTTTTCTGTAATTAATATATCTCGAAAATAAAATGTTAAATAATTATAAAAATTATATCAAAATTCATAATTTTTCATTCTCTATAAATATAGACCACATTTGCTATACATTTGAAAAAAAAAATCTTATCTTTTCTCATTCTATAATCCTTTCTTTGATATAATTTCTTATTTTTTGGTCCTCTTTGTTGTTCATCATGGATGATGATGAGATATTCTCTGATTCTCAAAATTTCTACTCAACCCAAAATTTCAATCCTTCCCAAACTTTCAATCCTTCCCAAGATTATATCCCTAGCTTTGATAATTTTCCAAATTCTAGCCAATTTGAAACTAATGTGAATGCTTCAAACGCTCCACATGGTTGGAATGAGCAAGAAGACAATGCGCTAATGTCTGCTTGGTGTTTCATCAGCACAAATGCATGTGTTGGCACCAACCGAACTAGTGCGAATCTATGGGAAAATATTCTTGTTCAATATGAACAAATAAGAAAAGAAAATCCAACAATGGGCGAACAAAGGAGTTTGGAGTCATTGAGACAGCGCTACAGACGACTCAACAAAAATGTCTCCAAGTGGATTGCTGCATACAAGCGTGCACACGAACGAGCTACAAGCGGCCAATCTAATGAGGACATTGAGAAAGCCGCTCAACAAATCTATGGTAAGGGTAAATTTACTCACCATAAGGTGTTTGAGAGCGTGATGCGACACTATCCCAAGTGGGAATTGAAGTTGAATAGCACCGGTTCATCGCGATACCAGCCAGATGACGACAGCCTTGAAGAAAGTCGTGGAAGCTCAAAAAGGTCGAGGACTAGTGAGGAGGGAGGACCTCAAATCAACTCCAAACCTGGGAGTGTTTCTTCAACATTACAACGTCCTATTGGAAGAGATAAAGCTAAAGCTAAGGCTAAGGCTAAAAGAAAAGGCAAAGAAGTTGCAACACCATCATATACGGTTCCTAATGATTTCACTGCAGCACTGCGTGAAATGAGAGTCACACGTGAAAGGGAATGTGATATTCAAGAACGGAAGATCAAGGCAGCTAGTGATATTCAGGAACGGAACATCAAGGCAGCTATCCTTACTCCGCTGATGGCTAGGAGGGACTTAACTCCAGAAGAAGAAACGCTGAAACGCAATCTAATAGCAGAATTGTTTGGGAAGTGATCGTAGTTTATCTGTTTTCAATGTATGTTTCTTAGTATGTAACTTTCAACTTCTATTGCTTAGTATGTAATCTCCAATTTCTGTTGCTTAGTATGTAACTTTTATTTGGCGCTTGCTTAGTATGTAATCTCCAATTTCCGTTGTTTAGTATGTAACTTTTATTTGGCGCTTGCTTAGTATGTAATCTCCAATTTCGGTTGCTTATGTAATTTCCAGTTTATGTGATAAGCCCTTCAATCAAAGCATGAATAGATAAAATGTGCTCACAAGTGGTGGTGGAATCCATTAGTAACCCATGTGATCACCAATAATGGAAGTATGCACACATGATAAGTCATTTTCCACTCACAAGTGGTGGTGGAATCCATTAGAAACTCATGTGATCACGAATAATGGAAGTATGCCTACATGACAAGTCATTTTCCACTCACAAGTGGTGGTGAAATCCATTACTCAACCCATGTGATCACGAAAATCAAAGTATGACTGCATGACAAGTCATTTTCCACTCACAAGTGGTGGTGGAATCCAATAGAAACCCATGTGATCACGAAAATCAAAGTATGACTACATGACAAGCCATTCTCCATCACAAGTGGTGGTGGAATCCAATAGAAACCCATGTGATCACGAAAATCAAAGTATCATTCTCCATCACAAGTGGTGGTGGAATCCAATAGAAACTCATGTGATCACGAAAATCAAAGTATCATTCTCCATCACAAGTGGTGGTGGAATCCAATAGAAACCCATGTGATCACGAAAATCAAAGTATGACTACATTACAAGTCATTTTTTTTTATCACAAGTGGTGGTAGAATCCAAGGAAAACCCATGTGCTCACAAATGATAGTAGTGGAAGCACATGCTCAACAAATAACTTCTATATATTTACCTATATGCTTCACGAAAATTACACACAAATCCTCTCACAATTATTGAGCCAACTCTCCCTAAAAAATGTCATCAAGTTCTAATTTTGAACCTTTCAATCTTCTCGAAGACAATGAATGGGAAGAAAAAATTGTTGAACAAAATCAACAACTCGATCAACCAATCCAGGATGTAGCTATTTGGCCAACAACCCTGTCTTCACAACCTACAACCCAGACGGTTAGAGCTAGAAGGAGATACATTGAAAGGAAACGCGAGGAGGGTCATGATATTATTTTCGAGCAATACTTTGCTGAAGATCCAATCTATCCTCCAGATTTTTTCCGAACAAGGTATCGCATGCGAAAACCTTTGTTCGAAAAAATAATGAACAAGCTCGTCGAGACCGACAACTTTTTTTTGCAAAAGCGTGATGCTACTGGTCGGCTTGGTATGTCTGCCATTCAGAAATGTACAGCAGCGATGAGGGTGTTGGCCTACGGGACGGCGGCCGACTTGCACGACGAATATTTGAGAATGAGCGCACAACTCATTCGCAAATCTCTCATCAAGTTCGTTGAAGGTGTAATTTCTAACTTTGGCGATGAGTACTTGCGAAAGCCCACCGAAGAAGACTTGGCAAGACTTCTGCATATTGGAGAACAACGTGGGTTTCCAGGCATGTTGGGTAGTATTGACTGCATGCATTGGGAATGGAAAAATTGTCCCACTTCATGGGCTGGACAATATGCGGGAAGAAGCGGGAGTCCGACAATCATCTTGGAAGCAGTAGCATCTCAAGATCTGTGGATCTGGCATGCTTTTTTTGGAACTCCAGGTTCGAAAAATGATATTAATGTGCTTGATCAATCTCCTGTTTTTGATGATATTTTGGAAGGTCGAGCACCGAAGGTCAATTACATAGTAAATGGCCACGAAAAAAATATGGGGTATTATCTTACTGATGGCATATATCCTCAATGGGCGGCATTTGTCAAATCTATTTTCCGGGTCCACAAACGATGAAGCACAAGTTGTTTGCTCGACATCAAGAGTCCGCGCAAAAAGATGTTGAGCGAGCTTTTGGTGTTTTGCAAGCTCGTTTTGCTTTTATCAAATGCCCATGTCTTATTTGGGATCGTGATATTATGGGGAAAATAATGATTGCTTGCATAATCTTGCATAATATGATAGTGGAAGATGAAAGAAGCACGTATTCAAACTATTGTGATCCAGCCGAATTTATTCAAGATCGACTTGGACGAAGTAGTCGTGAGAACGAAGGTGGAGATGCGAATAATGATTTCATATATTCTACGAATAGGATCGCGAGTCTAGCTTCTTACATGAAAAATAAAGCCCAACTTCAAAACAGAGAAGCTCACAAAGCTCTGCTAAACGATTTGGTTGAGCATATATCGGCGAAATTCGGCAATTCCAATTGAATGTCTAGTTTTCATCTTATGTATGAGTACTAATTATGTAGTTTCAATTTCGTATTTCAATTATTGTAATTTATGTTTTTTTTAAGTTTGTCTCTATAATTTTTAGTTTGTCATTGATTGCGTTTTTTTATAAATTTTATTATGCAATAATAAATATTCATGTAATAATATTATTATTTAAAAAATGATATAAAAATAAATGTATGATAGTGTGGTTGGGTGGTCATTGATAAACCATGAAAATAGGTGTGGTTGGGTTGGATGAATATTAATGATGTGGAAGATGATGTGGAGGAGATAGAAATGAATTAAATATTGAAAAAGTGGATGATTGGGTTGGGTTGAATGGTTGCTGATAAACATGGTCTAATGGCTATAGAATCACAGATGCTTTTTTTAATACCTGATTATGAAACGCAATATTGGACTTTTCAGTTCAGTCCAACGTGGAACTAGGTGACTAGATGAGTACCACACATTTTACCTTTGCATTAATTTTATGCAGACTTATGGTGTGATTGATTTCATTGTTAGCAAAATGTAGTAAAGTGGAAAGGACCTATCCTATAATCCAGGTAAGGAAATAAGTGTTGTCTTTGTTGAATGGTTAAATTTCTAAAGTGTTGTGATTGGTTCAATATGCAGCACAAAATGCCAGTTCATTTTGAAATCACAATTGCTTCTCTAACCTTGTTGGTGTTGTGATCGTTGATGTGTAAAATTAGAGCATGTATTTTAATATAAAAATTATTCATGTTAAATAATGTAATAATAATAATAATATAACTATTTTGCAAGACTATAATTTTAAATGTAGTGATAAAAGTGTTGATCCATAAAGAGGATATGTTTGTTCAATTCTACAAAATAAATTATGATGGGAATAATTCTACTTATTGACTAAATATACTACTCCTTAAATAACAAAACTATTGGCAAAAAATTAATCACAAGATCGATTATGTAATTTATGTTGCTTACAACATCCTTAAACACGTTTAGTTTTAGTTTTACTATAGCTAAATCTATCCCATATGAATCAAAATAAGCAAAGATTCCTCACATGTCACATTAACTAATTTAGATTTAGTTAAACCCTCAACTACTGAGTATGTTTATCGATTTTAAATATGCATAAGAATATAAAATCGACTTCCTTAGCTTATCTTTTATCTCTCAGTAGATCATCTTCTAAACGAATTACTAATCCGAACAATCTAATCTCAAGTTAAAGCGCAAAAGATGCTTCTAAAGTATGGAGTAGTAAAGTAAACCAAAAAATGGTTGATTATAATCATCATCATGGAAAAGAAATTAAACTATAGTAATTAACCCCATTCTTTTTGTTTAACTACATGTTAAGGTCAACACACAAGAATTAAGATGACAAAAGTTGGACAAAATAAAATTCTCTAAAAATGATCCACAAGAAATTATCTAATTTTCAATCCAGTTTAATTGATGATTTGGGCCAGGCCAATTTATCACGACCGAGCTCATTTGTTAAATATCAAGCCCATTTGAAGCCCATCTACATAAGCACGTGATTCCTTATGGGTCTCTCGGGGAGCACGTGACATCGCATCGAAATCGAGTCATCTAACGGGACTTTTGGTATTTACAATTACATCCCCGTTTTTTGTTTTATTACGAGTATTCGTTACTCTTCACTGTTTCAGTTAGATTTGAACTTGACCAATCAATTTGTAATTTGTATTGTTTCTTCTATTTATGTACTCTACATCGCGAGTCACCTATTAGAACTTCAAATTTCGCGAATTCACGGATAATTGGCTTGTGGAGCATCTTGTTTCAGTTAATTTTGTGTTTCATTCGGTGTAATTTTGATCTCTGAGTTACTATTTTCTTTAAATAATTTTAGTTGCTGTAGAATATTCTTAGTCTTACTCGTACCTGATTTATCTTCAAAAACGTTCTTTTTGTATCAAGTGAAATGTCTAGTAGGATGCTATGTTATTTTACTTTGGGGGTTCCTTTGTGCGCAGTGAAGGGATAAATGGCAATCTGTGATATGTATAATTTAGAATAAAAAATTTTCTAATAACTGTTTACTGAAATTCTGGGAAAACTGCCTTGACTATGGAGTTCTTTTGCATCATCTTGTGCTTTAAACCATCATGTACTGTCATGATGCTCTACACTTTGTTGAAGAAAATTTCCCTACACAAAGTATGGACAATTTAATTAGTCTACAATATATTCTTGTTGGGATAGCCTAAGATGGAATAAATATAAATTTTGAAAATAAAATCAACAACTGAGTCTACACGTTAGTCTTGAATCATAAAATCAAAAGATGATTCATCTCTATAAAAAAAAAATTACAGTACTATTTTTATCTTGGCATGTAAAATTGTTACTCCAGTATGTTTCCTTTTCTTTAATTTGTGTTTTTCGGATTGATTGCAAATTTACAACACAATTTGTGCATTTCTTATATGTTTTTGGATTGATTACAACATGTCAACACAATTGTCGTCCCGATTTAAATTGGTGTACATATAATTGATGAATACATAATTATGAATTGATTTACGCAATTAATTAATTATTTTGTGAAACAAACTGATAATTGCCACTTTAGTTTTCGTTTGGAGGGGCTGTTTTTTCATAATTTGGTTCGCTTTGAAACTATATTCATATGATCTCATGAGCATAGTCCATTGAGAGGTTGTGCACGTGACTGCGCTCCAAGATCACGTGACGGAAATTCAATTTGAGCGCGCACTTAAAAGTGTATAAATGGAAGAAGAACCCAGAAATATGGCATAATATAAATATTGTCCCACAATCTTATCGATATTAAGTTGCAAGCCCCCTTTCATCGTCAACAAAGTGGCATCTCCAGCGACGACCAAACCCCTATTTTAGGCGTAGTATTAAGGTTGGATCAATTAATTGGTAGCACTATTTACTTTCTTTTTAGCTTCTACATTTCTTACTCGCTAGTCCCCCCAATAATTTGCTACTGTTTTTGGATTGGATTTGTGGCTATGGATACTCGCAAAAGAGGCATACCAGAATCCCCTAATTGGGTTGCAGTTTTGTTATAGACTAACTCAATCAGAAAAATGAAGCATAAATATTTAAAATGGGAGGGAGAATTCATTGCAAATCAACATACATAAACAATACAAGGAGTGTGTTGATATAGACACATTCACCCATTTTATTACAAGGTAGCTAGATATATAGTTATTAACACTATTATTTAGTAAGTGCCTCCGGTTCCAAAGCCAGTGGTATCAGCGCCAGTGCCGGTACCAGTGTGGCGGCGTTGAGCCTCGTGCTGAGCCTGGGCATCGCGCTTGCGGAGCTCAGCCTCGTCGATCCTCTCCTCTTTCTTCTCCGTCGCCATCTCCTTCTGGAGCGGGTCGCGGGTCGTCATCCTCTCACCCTATACGTATAAATTATAATTCATACCAATTCATATCCAACTCTTAATTCTGTAACATATCATCAAGAGAGAGAGAGATACCTTTTCTTGGAGTGTGGCCTTGGTTTTCTCCATGCCAGCTTTGGCTGAAGCTGCCGCGTCCTTTGCAGATTGCATCTTTTCTTCTCTTTTCTTTTTGGTTTCTGATTTCTTTTGCTTTGAGATTGAGATTGAGGTGTTGGGAAGGAAGGAGGATTTAAAAGGTGGCTTTGGCGGTTAAAGGTAGTTGAGTCGCGGACACGTAGCTCCCTTAGTTACTTTAGCCTAACATGTGTCCCCTATGTGTCACCTTTAATATTAATATCACCATTTTTCGTTAATAATATTATCATTATTATCTATATACGGATAGGATAACTGCTTCATTTTATACAGATAAATTCATTTCTGTTTTAATTTTCAAACCAATCGTAACTTGTAAGGGGGTGAGGGGACTCTGTGTTCTTTTTATTATAAAATCGTTAATGTCACTTAGAAATAGATTCTACTATATAATTGAGAAATAGTACTATTTCATTGAATTAGGGTTCAATATGAAAAGATAGGTTTCGTGTACCACTTTTATAGTTTTATAAGTACTTCGTTTATTTTTAGTTGTATAAAGATTTGAGGTAAGATCACGGTGCCAAAGAAGATAATTTCCTAAAGTAATGAGTAAGATAATTCCAAGAATAATTTGAAAATAATTTTATGTATCTACGACCAACTCAAAATTTTATCAAAAATATAGGCTTGATGCTAATAGTGGCTGCAGCCCATTTTTCCTTTGAATAGCAAACTTTGACGGGAATTCTAGCTAGCAAAATTAGATTAAAATGGATTACATACCTACTGATATATGAGTATATACATGTAGACTGTAGTTGTAACTAAAATATTGACTGTCATAGAAAATCAAATCAAATCAAATCCCCCTAAAAAAATTCTAAATTACACATTGGTGGAGTTTCATGTTTTGCTCTCGACTTATTTATGATAGAGTAGTAATAGGCAATGTCTATGATGCATTGAAAGAGAAGGACCAAATATGCTTGAACTGAAAAAAAATGAAATGGTCATTCAATTAAAGTTAATAGTAGTTCGTAAATATGGTATGTAGCTAGAAAATTTAGCACAATTATATCTAAAAAAAAAAAGTAAAATCAACATTTGAACTAATGTGTGTTACAAAAAGGTTTTAACTTAATGTCAACAAATGGGCAAGTGTACATGGTGCTCACTTCATCATTTACATCAGCAAGGAAACGAGACGAGAGAGGTGAAGCAGACGTCGCTTGAGCTTCGTTCATTCTTGTTATGTCGTTAGGGTGCAACTGTCGGAGTTTGTAGTGTACATAAAATACAGCAACAGTTGAGGCTTCTTCATTTCAACTCTCGTATTCGGTTGTTGGCTCAGCCAATGGCGATGGACCAGGATCCAATCTTGTGAGAACTTCGGGAACTCCACCAGCATCCCGTATTATCTGCATATATAGATGCAAAACGCGACTCAAGAACTTGTGTAAGCAGTCTCACAGGTCGAATAATCAGATTCAAGCTCGTACTCAATGGCATATTTGTAATTTTTTTCGGGTTCTATAGTGATTGGACTCTGTTCATGGACCATCTATAACAAGAGCTAAACTCAAAAAAGACTGCATTTAGTAGCTGGGAGCACTTACCAGGATTTCATCATCAAGATACGAGATCATGAAGAATCTCTCGAAAGATCCACCTGCAGTTGTAAGCGAACAAGATAGTGATTCCAGCAACCAAGATTTGATATAAAACCATGTACGTATAGATCCAAATGTAGAACGGGGAAAAGATCAAACGTGCTGTACTGCCTCTAGTGTTCATATTGATCAACTATTTGAATGCATAGTTTCACGAAACTGGAAATGCTCACCGAGAGGAATCCTTAATCCACCAGACACAGTATCCCTAATAAGAGCAGGAAGCTGTTGGGCAGCGTTCGTAGCCTGGGCAAGAGCGCCTCTTAGCTGCTGAGGAATAGATTCTTCATTAACTTTTGGGGACTCTAACAATCCTTCAAGGAATTCCTGCTTCATCCGAAGCGGACCCTCCACAGTTAACTTGCTCGAGATTATAAACTTGCTTTCTATCTGCATTTCAGGAAGAGCATAGATGACAAGAAAATGAGAAAAAACCAAGACTAGCAACAAAAGTGTTTTAAAAACACGTCTTTTCACAATTGCTCTATATATTCTATAACAACGAGACACTTCTGAACAAGAATATGTATCTGTGTCCAGATCTCTTGATCAGCAAAACATGAAGGAGAATCATGTAGTGCCGTGATACAAGATTCAATTTTGAGTGCATTACCGAATTTAGGAATTTCAAACTTGCTGAATTTTTCGCATACAAATCCTTGATCACCACATCAAGTCTCGACAAATTTGCCAGCTCCGGAGGGAACCTCCTGCAAAATCACCACAACTATCAATATATCATCAACATCAAATTGTATTGAGCATCACAAATAGGTTAAACAAACGAGCTATATATCATAGTTATAACACGAAATTGAGACGAAACTCACTCAAACAAAGACCTAGCAGCAACGAGTCCTGAGCTTCCCGATCCAAACCACTCGAAATTCCATTTGCCTTCCAAATAAGGAGACCTGAAATCTGGCAAAAAAGAAATGAAAACCTCAACCGAAACTGATCTCATAATTAACTTCACTTCAACAAAATAGAGACATTACGTTGTTGGCCTAGGCGTAGGATTCAGCCGCTCAAGGCTAACAATTCTCTCGTTCACGTCAATGCTTTGCAAAGTCTTCGTTTTTCCAGTAACCAGTGCCTCAAAGCCTCCAGCATCTTTGAACTAAACACCATCCAGCCACTATTATTCAGTTAACAATAATCAAGAACCTTCATATGTAGTGCTTCTATCTATCATACAAGAATTGTTTTGACTTTTCAAGATTTGATATGCATCATAGAAAAACACTCTTATCAATCATGAAAAGTAAATGCCCTCTAACAAATATTTATTTATTTATTTGAAAGAAAATGTCACAAAGTAATGGGAACATAACAGAATCAACAATAACAATTAGCACACTCTTACAAATCAAGGTACAATCCTTCAAACAGCTAGTACACCTGAAAATGATTAGCTTTAAATTGGCATAAAAATAAACTAACTTCTTTAGCCGGCAACTAATAAAGCAAACAAATTCCTCATTTTGGCTAGTTAAGTTAATCAATTTGGTTAATTATGACCATAAACCTAAAATTAAAAGTAAACAAATCAAACTATCCCCAAGGAATCACCAAACAACTGACAAATTCCCAAAAAGGGGAAAAGATAAGTAAGTTAGAATCGTAATCGTACAGCAAGAAGCAGAGATTCTTTAGCAGATAATCTCTCGATTTCCTTGGCATAAGCAGCTGAAGGCCCTTGCACTGTTTGCCGCATCACCACTCCGAAAATTTTCCTTTTCCCAGTCTTGAACTTCGCAGAGCTCTCATTTTTGCAGCTATTTTCGAGAAAATAAGATTCTGTAGAAGATTGGAAATAAGAAGACTGGAATTTACAAGACAATAATGGGCTCTGTACTGAAATTGATGAAGCCATCGTTGAAACGATTTCGGAAGATATGAAATGATTTGACGATTAATATTTTTTGTTGTTTCCCAAATTTGAGAAATTTATTTAATTTAATGTTTTTCCGCAAAAAAAAATAAGTGGCGTGTTAGTTAGCTTAGAGCATTCCCAATGGTCCGGCGATAACACTCGGCGATTTTTCGCCGAATATCGCCGACCGTTGGGAGTGTTTCGGCGTTAATTCGGTAAGCCGAGTTATCGCCGAATCATCGGTGCCCACTGTAGGCGCGATTCGGCGATAAATCGGCGTTTTTTTTTTTTTTTTTTTTTTTTTTTTTTTTTTTTTTTTTTTTTTCCAACGGCTATAATTCCAAACCTATATATAATTCCTCCTCCTCCATTCATCACATACAATCTTCATTCTCTCAATTTTTCAATCTCATTATCTCAATCTTCAATCTTCAATCTTCAATCTTCAAAATTATGAGTTCAAATAGGAAAAATTCCCGAAAAGGTAAGGGCAAAGAGCCGAGTCCGCAAATTCCCAACCCCACTGATGAAACAAATCAGTAGTGGATGAACTCGTTGTTGTCGATGGGTTCTCCTCCCGACCAATATCCATATGCGGGTCCGTCCCCATTGCAGACTCCTCCGGTGCGCAGACTTTCTCCGTACTTCCAGTTTGCCCTCAGCATGCCCTCTCCAGCCGACGATGTGTATCGCCCCCAGATAGTCACATCGTTGTTCGACACCCTGGATCAACCCCAGGCGACGAAGGATCTCAGGCCGCGACGTACACAACGGATCCGACACTTAGCACGGACGACTACGAGGTGGAAGAAACGCCCGCCGAGCCGCCTTCCAGGAGCAGGAAGGGGAAGGTGCCGGCGTCGACGGCTGCGACTGATACGGCTTCCGATGAGAAGCCGAAGCGGGTAAGTACTACTTACACTCTGGAAGAGTCCGAGCTGATAGCCAACTGCTGGGCGGACATGACGCAGAACGCGGAGCGCAGCAACTACCAGACTGAGATCATGTTCTGGGAGCGGGTTGCGGAGAAGTACACGAGCAACAAGACTGCCTCGATGAAGGACCATGGCAGCGAGGCGATCCGCCGGCATTGGGAGCGCCTCATGAGGGACTGCGACCATTTCAACGGTATATATTCTAACTTGATGACGAACATGACGAGTGGCCAGAACGAGCACATGGTCCGAGATGAGGCCATCCAGAGGTATAGTGGCCAGTTCTTGTTGAAGGGCTTCAAGTATTGGAACATCTATGATAGGCTGAAGGATCTCCCCAAATTCCGGACGGGGATGCACAGCGCGCTGCACGGGAAATCGGTGTGCTCGCGACTTAGCGGTGCGGAGAGCGAGGGGAGCGCGTCCCCCATCGACTTGACTGGGGATGGTCCGCACGAGCGCCCTGTGGGAGCGAAGAAGGCGAAGGGGAGGCGGAAGGGGAAGGGCGCATCGTCGGATGCCCAGTCGGAACCCCAGTTCATACAACAAACCACGCTCTCTGCCAATGTCGCCAATCTGACGCAGTTGTACACGCTGTACTTCACCGGCGGCGGAATCCCAGAAGAGAAGCAGTCCCTCTGGTCGACCATCCAAAATTCGAAGATCCTGATGGGCCTCCCGCCGGATGCCCCGCACGAGCGCCCTGTGGGAGCGAAGAAGGCGAAGGGGAAGGGCGCATCATCGGATGCCCAGTCGGAACCCCAGTTCATACAACAAACCACGCTCTCTGCCAATGTCGCCAATCTGACGCAGTTGTACACGCTGTACTTCACCGGCGGCGGAATCCCAGAAGAGAAGCAGTCCCTCTGGTCGACCATCCAAAATTCGAAGATCCTGATGGGCCTCCCGCCGGATGCCCCTCCCTCTTAGTTTTTTAAATCTTTGTTTTTTATGGTTTTTTATTTGTAGTTTTTTTTTTCTCGTTGTATTATATTTTGCAATGATTAATACAACGATGAATTGTTCACTATAAATCTATTTATTAAACACATTCGTAGGGAAAATTAAACAATGTTAGTGATGATGTAAAAATGAAATGTTGAGTTAGGGAAAAATAAGGGAGAAATAAGGGAGAAACCATTGGAGCAGTTGGCTAAAAGTTGGCTAAAAACTGGGGATAAATTTTGGTACTGACGTGGCGCTGATGTGGCAGGACTTAGGGAGAAATAAGGGAGTTTTTAGGGAGAGCATTGGGAATGCTCTTAGACGAAACATCACTGACCATTTGAAATTTATGTTTATATTCTTGATATATTTAGTGTAATGTATTTAAAATAGTACAACAAAATAGCATTGCAGCAAAAAAGACGATTCCGTCGCCTTGGAGCCCTCAACATCCAACATCATATGAGGAGTGAACATCAGGGTAAGCAGTAGTCCTCAACGTTCAACATCACGTGAGGGGGTTCAATCAGGGTACGCAGTAGCCCATTAAGGGAAGACCTTGACAAAATATAGCATCTTCATGCAAAATCGAATAACCCGAGCCACAAATTTTGAACAATTTAAGGAAACTTGCATTGTTTTTCAACATTTAAAAAAAAAATATCATGTTCTTTATAAGTCGTATAGCCAATTACTATCATTTTCTGAGACGTATTAACACCAAATTTCGGTAAATATTTCCCAACATTTACTAAAGTTGTTGAATAGATAATCGACTGCATTGTTTGAACTGAATTAATTGTCATTGATATTCATCAATCAAACACATGATATGAGGATCAAAGTGAAAAAAAATGTCAAGAATCTAAATCATCAAACAGGAAGATCGTCCGTGCACTAGACATACATACATGATATACATGAATGAACTAAGTACCTTCCTACAACAAACTTTACATTCCACCCTTCTCCGCACGGGCCCGTTTTCAACACCTCATATGGCTATCCAGAGTGTACTCACGGATCTCAGACGGGCTCGTACCAGGCCTGTCGACAATCATCTGCTGGTTAGGGATGACAATTTTCAAGACAAGAGTGATATGTGAATTTATTTGAGAATGGTTATGCTTGTTGGAGGAAATGAAGACGTGGACATTGAGACTTTTCCACGTAAGGGCCCATGAGTAGTGAAAGGAAAAGATGGATAAGAGACGGATAAGAGACAACATGTGCTGGTGGCCTAACAATAGAGACTTTTTTGGTCCATTGTTGCATAGGTTTAAAGGGTATTACCGTTTGTTTATGATGCCGTAGTGAAACTTGGCTCGGCCCGTTTTCTTATCTTCCATGTACTGTAAAAACCATCATAGATGAATCAAATGTTAGGTAAATTAGAAGGGATGATGATGGTTGTTCGAGATAATCTGTAGGCGTACGAACCAAGTTTAAGGTGACCAGCATCGAAGAAAATGCCAGAGAATCGAATGGAATATCCTCAAATGCGAAAAGCTTGCATTCTGATGACTCTGGACCCGGTGAGAAGTGAGGTCTCTTCAACTTCGCCAGGAATATAACATAAGTCTGTCAACACCATTCATGAACATGGAGCCAATCATAACCATAAACACCAAGAATGCAGATAAGTAGCATAGCACGCGTTATAGACACAAAGAATAACTGATGTACATAATTCATATCACGAATACTCCTTACCTGGCCAATAAGGGGGATGTCCAGCTGGGCGAATGGTGAAAGGATCTCGACTTCTGCATTCGCCTCCTCCCATGTTTCCCTAATTGCCCCTTCAGCGGCAGACTCCCCAATCTCCATGTAACCAGCAGGAAGAGTCCTTCATGCGCAGTAAAAATAGCACCTTGACATAATCTATGATGATACTTTTAAAAGGAAATTTCACGCTGAAAAGCATACCAGAGGCCATGAGACGGTTGAATATTCCGTTTACACAACAGTATCTTGTTTTCATGCTCAATGAGGCAACCCACTACCTATAAATCGAGAAAAAAGGTTAC
Organism: Salvia hispanica; assembly: GCF_029641045.1. NCBI lineage: Eukaryota > Viridiplantae > Streptophyta > Magnoliopsida > Lamiales > Lamiaceae > Salvia > Salvia hispanica. The sequence continues at coordinate 37,310,474 of NC_142696.1, forward strand.
AACTGTAATCAAGAAAAATTCTCAGCTCTCAATTTCTACATCGGATAATCAATATAGATGGTGTTGCCATCCTAAACACAAACGATAAACTAAGGCTATAGCAATCTGGAATTTCACTAGTCAATGGAATCTGGCTGGAAATAACACATTCTCACATCAACGACGAGAGTATACTGGAAGAGTTCCATAAAAGCCAAGTATATTCCATGCATGTAAACATTTTTCTCTTCTTACCATTTTTGGATTCTCATAAGCAATTTTCCCACACCGTGTGCAGATAGCTCTCGTCTTTTCTTCTCCATCAGGCACCTCGTGCTTGGTTGGGCCACCGCACAATTGGCAGAAATTGATCTTCCTAGTAAAGCCCTGCTAATGTCAGAAACCGATAATCAACTCAATTGCTAATTATTCCACATTAACTATATGTTCTCTTGAATTCTTGTTGCAACCATCGGCATTTCTCTTATATGCCCCGACTAATTCATTCAAATACACACTAAACTAGATGCATCAATCTTCACAGCTCAAAACCAAGTGTATACAACTTAAGCTAAGCCAATGCAGCATCATAAGATGGGATTAAACAAAGTATAATGCCCTGAACTGTTATCACCACCTAACTAATTCTTCATAACACCAAATCAACAAACTAAATCACCAAAAATTAACACTTAAAACTATGGATTAGCAAGCAAAAAAAAAAAAAACTGGAAATTCCCCAATTTACAAAACATGGTAGAAGCAGTGGTATAACCTAAAATCCACCAAATAACAAGAAAACTATCCATAAAAGGTAAAAAAAACAATTCAAAGTCAAAGAATTACTAAAATGAAAACTCACAGCTGAGTGAACTGCTGTAGACGTTGAGGATGAAGGGGGCGATGGCCCCCCATCTGGGGTCGACTCGGAATGAGTTTGCGACATTTGAAAAGCTCTAAAAAAGCGACCTTTTCGAATTTGGAAAGCGCAAAAGTGTGATTTGGGGGATTTCAAAACCGCTGCTAAAATGGGATTTCTTGAAATCAAATTGAAATTCGAATGGGGCTTCTTTAATCTGTGGGGTAGAGAAAAACATCCGGATGAAGAAGATGAAGAACCAAGAATTTGTATGGTTTTCATCATTATTGAAGTTCCCAATTAATATTTGGTTGACTTTTTCTAGTTTCTTCCTTGTGTAGTTTCAACTGTTCAAAGGATTTGATGTAGCTGCATTTAACCATGGTGATATTTTATCAGGGAAATCCTCACTGTAATGATTTGGAAAAATATAAATCAAATTAAACTTAATCTGGAGAAAAAAATTGATGGACCAGTTGGGGTTTGAGTTTGTGTCAGTGTCACATTACTTCTTGCGTCTTCTAACACTAGAATTTTTTGTTACTCCTACTATACGAGTTTTAGGCTTTTAGCGCACAGGAGCAACTCTAAGAGGAGAGGGTAAACAAAAAGGATATCGTGTTTATATTTTTTCAAAAAATGTAATATACTTTTTCAAAGAGCAATCAACTCCAAAGATAAAAGATATATTGGAAAGAGGTATATGTACAATTCATTCTCTACTTAAATGTTTCCTTTTCCAAATATTTAGCAAATGATATAAAATAGTAATCTCTCCGTCCTGCTTTAGTAGTCTCATTGATTTTTCTATCCTCTTTTTGTAAAAATGATAAAAAATAGTTAAAGAGGAGAAATGGTAAATTAAGAGAGAATAATATAGAGAAGAGTCTTATCTACATTATTGTCTCTCTTACTTTACCGTTTCTCCACTTTAACTATTTTTTATCATTTTTACAAAAAGAAGGCAGAAAAGTCAATGAGATTGATAAAACAGGATGGGGGAGTATTAAACAAATATTTAAAACATAAAAAATCCTAAACTAATCAAATATAAACGCCAAACGCATCAAGTAAAATCCATCCACAAATTAAAAAAGATATATTAAATTTTAATCTAAACATAAAATATTATATAGTACTAAACAATATATTAAACAAAGATTTAAAACATTAAAAAAAACCCTAAACTAAAAAGATATAAAGGCCAATAAAAAGAATGCCGTCTATTCTACAGAAGAACCGCAATCTTCAAGCCAAGAACCGAAGCACTAGCCCAATCTCTTAAACACAAATCTCTTTCTCCTATCTTCTTTTCTAGATTTGTACCTTTGATTTTCTTTTGTCTGATGAATGAGGTGAAACTCTATTCTTGGTGTCTTTTTATTTCAAAAATTAGGGTTAGAATTCAAGGTAATCTATTTCTTGTTGGTGGAATTAATTTCATAAAACTAACAATCAATTTCAGAGAATTCAATATATTGTCAATTTTATTGTAAATATTTTGCTGCTTCTCATCTCCCGCCAAGCACATAACTAATTTTTTCCATTTTACCTTCTTCTTCATGGAGAGGTAAAGATACTTCCTCAAAATGGAAAAAGGTATAATAATAACTTCCCATTTACCTCTCCCCTTGGAGTATGTTTTTCCATCAAAAAGAGGCAAATTTGGCAGTTATCACACTTTACCTTCCCATTTACCTTCTCTCTTGGAGTTGCTCTAAGAGCATCTCCAACCATTCCATTAAACACATATTCATTTTAGTGTAAATCTCATGCTAAATATTGATTTTATTCCAACTATTTATATTAAATTAAAAATTAAAAGAGTATTCTCTATAATATGCCTTTTTCACTCACAAAATTTGAAAAAAATTTAGGTTTTGGTTTAGTGTAAACCTAAAGATAAGTATTTTTTTTTCTCAAAAACCAAAAATAGGATTGGTTTTTGAGTACTATTGGAGCTAAATACCTATCTCATTTTAGGTATTAGTGTACCTTGGAGATGGTCTAATTCGCAAAATAAGAGCATCTCCAATGGAGGCTAGCGAATAAGCTAGCCGATCCGTGATCGACTAGCCTCCATTGCGACCGGCCAGCGCGATTTCGGCTAGCCCATCGGCTAGCTCACGCCGATTCACACGACCGGCTAGCCTCCCTTGCAGCCTCCAAAATCGGCTATCGGCTAGCAGTTTTTTTATATTTTTTTTAGGTATTTTAATTAATTATGTAATTTTTTTGTATTCTAATTAATTCTTGTCCTGACGATGTGGCAGGAGGAATTTTTGGCTAGGCTATTGCTAGCCCATTGCCATTGGAGATGCTCTAAGAGGTAAAAAAAGTGATAGTAGAAAAGTCCTGCTTATAAAGTTTATAATTTCTAGGACAAATCAAAATAAAAATAATTTCTATTTTTAAAAGATGTAGGAATTAATATTATTTTATGAGATATTGGCTCCTAATATCATGGAATTTACAAAAAGTTGAGTTTTTACTTTTTCCCACGAACTTTCAACTTAACAAATAATATCACGAACTTTACCAAAGTTTGTTATTTTCCAGCAGTGAAAAAATTCCGACTGTATTAATGGATTGAAGAATAATTTTGGAGGACGTGCTTCAAGAAAAACTATTCTCAATTATTGAAAAACTTTAAGCTCTCGAAGTTGTTGTCGAAAAATTAAGAATAAAAATCGTTATCATGATATTATTTGTCGGATTTTTTTCGCCAGTAAAAATAACAAACTCGGGTAAAATCCTGATATTATTTGCCAACTTGAAAATTCGGGGAAAAATCCAATATTTTGAAAGTTCTGTAATATTAGAAGTACATATTCTATCATAAAAAATGTAAATGAAAACTATAGTTATATGTGTGGATTATGATTTTTCCATCAATTGACCCAATGTTTTTTGGCTGAATATGTATAAATTGATAGTTGCATAGCGACATTGAGATGAAAATGAATTAAAACCCAAGTTTCAATCATATAACATTATTGCACAATAGAAAATGGGGGATATCCAAATCTTATAAGGCAAGAAAAACAACAATAATTGACATAATGAAGTAAAATATTGAAGTACAATCTTAAAATAGAAATCTTACTTTTGAAGCACATGACCATGGTTTCTAGATAAAAGATGCAAAGCATATGTATCTAGGTATGCATCACATGTTTTCCATCAAAGCAAGTTAGATTATTTTGTTGTTCTTCCTCTTTATCTAAAGTTGGATCCAAAAGCTCTTTATACAAATTGTGTAATCACTTCTTTATGAGACATCAAAGTTGGTAATCAATAAGCGGCCACTTGGTATTGGGTTTTGGTATATCAAACTTATAACATACCTATTGCTTTTATACAAGTATATATTGATTATATTATTCAAATTTGTTCAATCTCATAAAAATGACAAACTATTAAGCCAATAGATAAGTTTAATTAATAATACGTTCACCAATAGGTTGAGAGTTCAATTATATAATTGAATCATATATAATGACCATCTACAACCATTTTACACTACATTTAAATTCATTTATAGTGTAAATATCATATCAAATAGTGATTTACTGATTTTATATCAATCATTTATACTAAACTCAAATTTAAAAGAATATCTCTATCTATTATTTATTCTTACACACAAAAAAGTGATTTGAAATACTATTGAATTGCCAACTCCAATTTGGGTTTTAGAGTATCATTATAAATGGTATAAGTAATCAATTTCACTCAAAATGTTATTTCGTGCATGACCCATCCATACTATTATTAAAATAATGGGGATTTACTAGAAATAACAATACATAAATAAGTAAAACTCTAAAAGTGATGAACCTTTTGAAGTAATACCTAAAAAAATTGTAGATACATAAACTCATTTTATATTGATGTTTGACATGACAACGAAATTAGATCAAATTTATAATTTTTTAATTTCTTCAAATAAGTTTTACTCCATTATATTGATACGGTATTCAGTATAGTCAAAGAAATGCTAATAATTAAAAAAAAAAGTTTGTACCATTCATAGACAAAATGAACTTAAAAATTCTTATTAGACCTTTACGATATGATAAACTAAAGTTGTAAAGGGAGGCAACTTAATATTCGATTTTTTGTAACTTGACATATTGTTCGATGGTACGTCAAAAAAGAAATAAAACAAAAAAATTGAGAAACACAAAGGCAAAATGATGAATTTGAGTATGGCTTTATACTTAACCCTGTTTTATAGCTAATAGTTAAGATGCAGAATAATAAAAGAGGTTGCAATTCAAGTTTTCATGCATTTTCTTTTTCTTTTTAATGTTAAATAACAACATATATTTTCACGAGAGGTTGAAAAATACAAAATGAATCATCAATACTGTCGTCGGACTATATTATATGTTAATTATTCAATTGTATTTTTTGGTTACTCTAAACAATTTATCACTCTATTTTATTTGTAAAGAATGTTGGCATGAATGATGGTGAGTGGGCACACCCCAATTTGCACGTAGTTGATTATCATTGCTGATCAACTTACCCACTAAACATAAATAATTTAAAATCAATTAAGGAGAAACAAAGTCTGGAATAAATTATTTTTATAATTTATTTGCGTTGAGGCAAATTTGCCCTCAACAAATTATTATCGGACACGTTGTACCCCTAGTGTCAAATTAGGAAGTACTCCCTCCGTCCTATAAAAGTTGAGACAACTTTTGAGTACGAAGATTAAGAATTTATATTAAATAAATAGAAGAGATGAAAAAAGTAGGAATATAAGAGAGAGTAAAGTAAATGATGGAATAAAATAAGAGTGATTAGATGTTTTGTTTTTTGTTAAAAAAGGAAATGACTCAACTTTATTGGGACGGACTAAAAAGGAATACGACTCAACTTTTATGGGACGGAGGGAGTACTAGAAAACAGCACTAATTATTTTATATTATTGCGCTTCTCATATTAAATGCAAATTATGAATTTTTACAATTACATTCCCAACTGTATTTTCTTCCTCAGTTATTACTACTAACTAGAAAAATAGTACATGCAATAGATTTATTTTGGAAAGTTCTAGATGAAAATAATAATGTGGTTCACATACTTTTGAATATGATTCAAAAATGATAATAAAAATAACACACACATATAGGTATATATTTATTTAGAATTTTCACAACTTTTTGTGGACAATACTATTGTTTGTAAATCAAATTAAAATTCTTTACTTATTTTGTGAGAGTCCAAGAGTGTGTGCCCGAAATTGACCTCGAGAGACCCGGGTAGATAACGCAGGGACTGATTTAAAATAGAGGGGCAAATCCGACATAAACGAAAAGCTGGGAATGTATTGCTGTCGTTGGGCCCCACGCACATTTTTGAATATCAACGGCTAGGATTAATTGAGGCGTGGATCTTGGGTTCATTAAAAGGGGAATTTCATTCAATTCCTTCAAACTCCATTTCCATTTTAATTTCAAGGAGAGGGGCGCCACTATTTCGGAGAAGGGGAAAACAGAGGTTTTATTCTCTGCTGATAGAGAGAGATATTCGAAGCTAGAGCGAGGAAGGAGGTGATTCATTTGCAGAGAGACTTCACAGGTATGGTTTTAGTTGTCCATTTGATTTCTGGATGGGTTTAATCCGTTGATGGATTGTGAAATGATTGGTTTTGTGTACCGTTTTTTGATTATTTTGATTTGTGAGGGGATGTGGTTTTGCTAATGAGATCTGTGATTTTTTCGCTGTTTGGTGGATTGTGATGCGTGGATCTGGAAAAGGGCTTTTGAGATTTTGTTGAGGAGTAGTTTGAGTTTCCGATTGACTGATTTTGACTTGACTGATCGTTTAACATGGTGGCAGCATTGTAAGATGCTTTTTTCTTTTGCGTGGATGCTTATTGTGGCCGCAAGTTTTAATTTTTATTTATAAAAATAGATTAATTTCTAAAAAATCCATTGTTATTTGTAGGCCTGTCAAAATGGATATTGGGTATTGGATACCCGATATCCGAACCCGAAAAAATCGGATAATTAATACTTAAGAGTTAGCGTTTAATATATGTAATTTAATTTTTTAATTACATTTTAATTTCATTGACATGTAATATTTTGAATTTTGAATCTTTGATGATGTTATTTTTAGATCTAGATTCTTATGAATGATTGAATTGTGATGTTTATAAGGGATGAATGTTTAAACTTATGAATTTTGATGGTTATTGACTTATTGTGGATGGATGAAAGATGTTAATATGTAGTAAGTATAACTTATGAATTTTATATTGTTCAAAGTTTGTAGTTATTTCTTTTAAATTAGAACTACTATAAGACTTAGTATTTCTAAAAATTAGAACTACTTCAATATTGTATTAAATTCGAATTAAATAATATTAAATAAATTCTAAAAGTTTGTAATTAATTTCCAAAAATAAAAAAATAAAAAAAATTACAATCGGGACTGGATACCCGATTTTTCGGGACAGGATACCCGAGTCGGGTATCCGGGTACCCGAAATCAAATTCGAGTCGGGTATCGGGTATTTGATTTTGGGAATTTCGGGATCGGGTACCCGAAAATTTCGGATCGGGTATCCGCGGGTACCCAATTTGACAGGCCTAGTTATTTGTATAATTATTTTTTAAAAAAATTAATAATGCCCAAACTTTTAAAAATGAGTTAATTTCTTCTATATTCTCTTTTTACAATGAAAAGTTATATGCACTCAATCTTGAAGGCTATAGGATTATATAGTCGAGCTTAAATACATATATGAAGGATTGGATTCAGAATATGGAGTGTTATTGTAGTTAAAATAAATGGCAAAAGGATAATGATTGACAGTCTCTTGTGCATGCAAATTTGTTTTGTAGCTAAAAACATTATTTTCAGTGACCCAATTGATCTTTGTTATGTGTTTTGTACTCAACAATTTTTTTACTCCATTCTTATGATCTTGTTCACAGAAGTATCATAGTTCATATATGAATAAGTATTATACGATATATCTTGTTGCCAATTTATTTTTTAGTTTTTCATATCTTGCATTGCATAACTGACTGAGCATTCCGAAAATTCGTGCTAGCGTGACATATAGAATAAAAATAAATTAATCAGGTGACAAAAACGATGTTGTATGATTGTTTGTTATGTTAAGCACAAAAATATATCCAATGAAAGTATATAGGAGTATCTTGTAACAATCAAATAACTCAACAATTGCACTATCGATTTTATGAAAATTTTCAGTATTTTAATTATGTAATTTGGAAATTTTAGTTAAGTATTTTTGATTTTTTAATTATTTATTTTCATTTTACTAATATCACAATTTAAATTTATGTTCTTTTGTATTTATTTCTGTAATGTTACATGAAATTATCAAAATTTTCAATTTTTTTTATTTTGATTTTACAAATATTGTACACTATAATAAACACATGAAATTAGAGAATACAGTAATAAAAAAATGAAAACTTATTTGTGGTTGAATTTGGGGTCGGATTGTTGGTGCTGTGACTGAAAAGTGAAATGTCGGATGTGACAACTGAAAAATACAGTTTTGCAAAAATAGGGATTGAGTTGTGGATGACCTAATGATCAAATTTAAATTAGATGAGATTGATAAATTTGTTATTTGGCCTGAATAACTGATCTTGGTGAGATCGGCACAGGATGCAAGAAGATGTCACATTGTGTTGTGTCAATGTAATAAAACAAGTTGAATAATAGTAGTTGTTATGTTGTTTCTCCACAGAACATTAAGAAATGGCCGAAACCGAGGATATCCAGCCCCTTGTCTGTGACAATGGAACCGGAATGGTCAAGGTAACCCTTATGATTGAACAAACGAAAAACTCATTTTATCAACATCTAGTCAATGTGCAAATGCCTAAATTTTAGTTGATCTGAATATTACCAGGCCGGATTTGCTGGAGATGATGCTCCGAGGGCTGTGTTCCCTAGCATTGTTGGACGTCCTCGTCACACTGGTGTGATGGTTGGCATGGGCCAAAAAGATGCTTATGTTGGTGATGAGGCTCAATCCAAGAGGGGTATCTTGACATTGAAGTATCCAATTGAGCATGGAATTGTCAGCAACTGGGATGATATGGAGAAAATATGGCATCACACTTTCTACAATGAACTGCGTGTGGCCCCAGAAGAGCATCCGATTCTCTTGACAGAGGCCCCTCTTAACCCCAAGGCCAATCGTGAAAAGATGACTCAGATCATGTTCGAGACATTTAATGCCCCTGCCATGTATGTCGCCATTCAGGCAGTTCTCTCCCTTTATGCCAGTGGTCGTACAACTGGTAAGCAAATGCTAAACCATTTTATTTTTCCTCTTCATGACAAAATAGTTCCTTTCTTTTCAAGAACTCTACTATTGTGTGGACCAGCTATCAGCCCTTAACTTAATAAAGTAAATTATCTTAGGTAAAGTAAATTTGTTGTAGCATCAATGATTCACTGATAACAATTGCTATATTGTTATCGAGTAACTTTAGAAGATGTATCAGTAGAGGAGGTATCTCGATTTAGTTCTATACTACGTAGTTTTCTTCAAGCATTTGCTTTCTAAGATCAAAGTTCCTGTTATACAGCATAATAGAGGAAAAATCTGATGATATTGATGGATTGGTTGTAGGTATTGTTCTCGACTCTGGTGATGGTGTGAGCCATACAGTCCCCATCTATGAAGGTTATGCCCTCCCTCATGCGATCCTCCGTCTTGATCTGGCTGGGCGTGATCTGACTGACCACCTCATGAAGATATTGACTGAGAGAGGCTACTCTTTCACCACCACTGCAGAGCGAGAAATTGTTAGGGATATTAAAGAGAAGCTGGCTTACATTGCTCTGGACTACGAGCAAGAGATTGAAACATCCAGGACCAGCTCCGCTGTGGAGAAGAACTATGAGCTTCCCGATGGACAAGTGATCACCATTGGTGCTGAAAGATTCCGGTGCCCTGAGGTCCTCTTCCAGCCATCAATGATCGGAATGGAAGCAGCTGGTATTCATGAGACCACTTACAACTCTATCATGAAGTGTGATGTTGACATCAGGAAGGATCTGTATGGAAACATCGTCCTCAGTGGTGGCTCGACCATGTTCCCGGGTATTGCTGACAGGATGAGCAAGGAGATCACCGCTCTAGCACCGAGCAGCATGAAGATTAAGGTGGTGGCTCCTCCTGAGAGGAAGTACAGTGTCTGGATCGGAGGTTCCATCTTGGCTTCTCTCAGCACCTTCCAGCAGGTAATGCAATATACAGGGGCTGTTCAACTACTTATAGTTTTAAGTATTTACAAACTAGAAAACTTCAAGAATTGATACTAACTGATGATTTTATTGTTGAAATTTGCAGATGTGGATTGCCAAGGCAGAGTACGACGAATCTGGGCCCTCGATTGTCCACAGAAAGTGCTTCTAAGAAGATCTTGGCTGGTGAAGGGATTTGGGATGCTGCTATTTGCTTTTCCTTGTTAGCTTCTTGTGTTTTTTTATTTGCTATGAGCTTTTTAAATTCTTAAGCTTTGGACATGGTGGCGATATTCATTTTTCCCATTTATATTAATGTTAATTTGTAGAAGAATTTGTGTATCTATCATCATGTTTTTTGGATGAAAGCCCACATTTCACCAAAATATGCTTATTAATTGCTTGTAAATAAGTATTAAGCCACAATTTATCACTAAAGTTTCTGTACAGAAATTTTATAGGAGTATATAAAAAATAGGTGGGCATGGTGCATAAAGAGATGAAAAAACACAGCTTGCATTTGAAGCCATCTCAACATTCTTTGCAGATGCATTAACCAATTAAACAGAAAATTTGCACATATCTCAAACATTTCTTACAAACATTGATGCAAAATCAAAGTATATGGATCCTGTCTCATCAAATCTGGTAATGACAAATCACAGAGCAGCTGTTAGAAATTGAAGTGAGAAGATGACTCGAAGACACTAAACTTGGTGTGTTGCAAATCTTGATGGCAATCCAACTTTCACTAGAAATCAAAATTCAATGGTCCAGCAGTGTCCGTGTATCCTCGTATCGACAGCTCAGGCCCACCCTCGTTCCTCTCTATCATCTCGTGATCAATGAAGAGCACAACAACTGTGATGTCATCATGTATCCGTCTCCTGGTGCCCTGATCAAGCTTCTTGATCTCATTATATGGGATCTTCCTCGTCTTGGCTGCCTTCATCAAAGCTGACACGATGAGCCTTCTGGCTATACCCTGATAGTCCAAGAAAACAGTGATCAGGTCAAGAATGGAGAGAGAGAGAGAGAGAGAGAGAGAAAGAGAGAGAGAGAGATAGAGAGAGAGCTCACCAGCCTTGGATTGTTATGGACAATCTCAACAGCCTCTTGATTGGTCAAGTGCTCCCAAAGACCATCAGATGCAAAAATGATGAATTTGTCTTTGGGTTGTAAGAGTCTGATGAACATGGCTGGATCAGCTCTTAGGACCGGACGACGGAGAGGCTCCTGGAGGTGAAACCTAGGAAACGTAGGGTCAAGAGCAAACTCCGGCCTCTTTAGATACGCATCCCCAATCGATCTCGACACCTGCAAAACACCATCCTCACATCAATATCGACCAAGAACCATCAAGGGGAGAAACGAGTCCTAAGTGATTGAAGCTAACACTTGCGACCAAGCGGTGATTGCAAACCTGAATAATGCCCTTGATGCGCCAGACGCCTTGCCTGAGGACTAGGATCTGCGGATCTTCAGGGTGCGACATCTTCAATTCTTTCCTCACCTCCTCCAGAGAGGCGTTGTGATCTCTGGTCAGCTGCTCCGCCACAATTTTGTTTGGTCGATCCAGATAGCCAATCACGGCTCTTGAATCGCCTAGATTAGCAGCATATAGTGTTCCCTTCCAGATAACTCCGACGAGACAGCATGATCCGATTGCTGCAATATCTGGTCTAATTGTGTAAGCTCTCCGGACAAGAGTTAGGAAACCGTTTTCTGTTTCGGATACTGCGCTTCTGATGATTTCGCCGGAGATCGTTCCAGTTTCTTTCGCCAGTTCTGTAAAGAAAATAAGCAACAGCCAACTTTCGTTACCTACTTGAGGATAATGCTTTTTTCATGTTAGTTCAGCAAACATCAAAGCTTCCAACCACGATATGAAAGCCTCCGATTCTCAGTTATTGAAACTATATTCCTAAAACTACGCAATGATATGAAAGAATCTGTCAGCCACGAAACAGATCACGAAAACTAAGACAGATAATACTCCTACATCACATGAGATTTGGAGTAGAGTGATTGAAGGGAAACAAGACTTACTTAGAAAATGACGAAACAAGTGATCAGAGATGTACTTTGCGGCCTCACACCCACCATGGCCGTCATAGACCCCCACAAAGGTGGCACTGCGGCCTGTCTCGACCTGGCTTTGATCCTCAAGGACTTGGTTCGCCTGGACCATTGCAAAAGAAAACTCGCCATGGGAATGCTTCTCAAGGTCTCTGGACCACAGAAGCCCATCATCATCACCTCCCGCGCTTCCATCATCATCCCTGTTCATACGGGCATATCGACTGAAAGGGCGCAAACACGAGGACACCAATCTTCCAAGCCAAGAGAACATCCCTCATTTCCTGTCAGTTCAGATCAAAGAAGTTTCTGAGGTTGATGCAGAATACGAAACCACACCAAACCACAGATTTTTTTATGCCCTATCATGTAGAAAAACAACAAAAGAGTCAAGATCTTTTACACTTCAACAAACAAGAACTTATGCTCACACTGAATCTGAATCAATAATGAGAATACTTCAAAAGCGTGATAATAAACAATGATTTTCAAACGACTGCTATTCAATGAAGATTGGAAATGACAGAGGGCAATAAGAGAGTCAAGATTTTTTACATTACAGCTGTAGCTACAACAACAAACAACACTGAATCAGAATCAAAGACCATAAAACTTCGAAAGTGTACTAATCAACGAAGACTGGAAAATTACAAAGGACAGCAAAAGAGACAAGCTTTTGTGCATTCCACTTGCAGCTACTACAATAAACAATAACTTATGGTCACACTGAATGTGAATCAAAGACGAGAACACTTTCAAATTACGACGGCTACAAAGGGCAGCAAGTGATCGAGGAACCCTAGAAATTTGTCCCATAGCTAATGCAACATGATGAAAATTCGAGGACCAATGGTCAAAGAATCAGGTTAAATACAAAATGACAAAAAAGGAAAAAGATGCCAAGCACTAGACGACTAGTGAATCGATAGAACAGAGAGCTCGAGTACAACGCAACTAGCAAGAAACATGAATTTTGGGGGTAAAAGGCAATAATTCAATTCAGATTAAAGCAGAGACATGTGATGAACACGATCACATCTTCAAATTCTAATCATATGGACAAATAATGAAGCATAACTGATGAAATTCAAAACAATGGATCCCATCTGAACAATAAAACCGACGATCTTTCACAAAAAGGGGAAATTTAAATCAAGATATTCGCAGAAACAAACTTCAACTCCAAATTGTTCGAGGGAAATTCTAAGAAATTAAGTGGAGTGAGAAATTGAGCTCAAGAAACTCACCGGAATTATCAATCCACAGCTATAGCAGGTGAAAATCCCTAAGATCGAGAACCCAGAAAAGGAAATGATCAATGCACCACAATCTGAAGCCAAGACTCGACTTTTAAGTAACCCAAGAAGGGGATTCCTCGCGAGATTGCGAACGATGTGTGATTTAAAGAGAGATTTGCCAAACAAAAGTAGCGGAAAAGGTAGAGAAGCTCAAAATTTAATGTAAAATGAAGAGAGTTTCGCAGAAACTGCGAGAAAAATGGATCTGGGGTTTGAATTCACACAATGAAATTCAGGTATTTTGCATCATAAATATGAGTAAGTATTAACATAGAGAGAGAAAACAGAGGGGGGAAAAAGTTAACGAAGGCCAACTTGCATAATTTTCAAATTAATAAAAAAATTACTCCTACTAACTATTTATATATTTTTTCTTGAATTTGACTTTTATGTATAAAAACCTTAAAATAAGAAAAATTTGGAGGGTAATGATTGATGTGTGGAGAAGCCGATATAATGGAATATTGATTTCAAGTAAGTATGAATATATTATGACCCTAAGAAATAAATTGTTATTTAAATGATATTTTCTATAGTGGTAAACCTTTTATTTTTTATTTTCAAGAATTTTATTTCTATGCTGACTAGCGTGACGATTTTTTATTTTATAATAGTAATATTCAGAAAGATTCTAGTTGAAGATGTAATTAAGTTGAAAAGGCGGAATAAGAACCTGGAAATTTCTTGGCCATGCATCCATGTGAATAAAGTCAAAAAAATTATTGATCATCCCATGTGAATAATGGTGTTCTTTTTTGGTTACTATTGGCAAGCAACTTATGACAATTAGATAAAGGAAAAAAAAGTGGAAAAGTAATTCAACTAGATATATTCATCTTATATTCTTAATCTAAAAAAGAACTTAGTAATTGCATTATTAAATTTTGGAAAAATTAGATGGATTGGATGTATGCAGTATTGTATGCAAATAGTATTACACTACATTCCGAATAAAAATGAAACAAGTTCGATGCTGAACTTTTTGTTATGTGAGTTTTGGGAGTTTTCAAGTGAAAGTAGTGTTTCTTTTCAAAAACTTTTCCTTTTTTTCATATGTTCGGTTTGCAATTTATTCTTTTATTATTCTTCATGATGAATATTGAGTACACTAAATGTTTTTAAAGTTATAATAAGTCCGCTTGTTTGATCCACTGGTATAACAATTCATAAAGTCTCGAACAAATCACACAAGACATTCCTTCATCATTTTGCAATAAAACATATCACTCTACACAATAAAATTGAAAATTGAAATAAAAAAAGGCACAAATTAAAGATGACATTCAAACTCCAACGTTGAGCTAATTTGACAAACAAAGAAACACTAAATCACAATGCTTTGATCATGATCAAAAGATATAAAATTCAAAGATTTTCCTTCTAGAACTTTCCTTGAAGATTTTCAACAATGCTCTGATCAACCTGAAAAGACTTAGCAAGAATATCACTAGTGATATCTGGTTTGGATCCAAAAATAGCATTTGTGGCAGTTATAACACCGGGATTTTGGCTGCTCAATCCAGAAATAGAAACTGCATATCCATCTCCAACATTCCTCTGGTAATGCAATAACCCAATTGGGAATACAAACACATCACCCTTGTGGAGGGTCTTAGTGATGTGCCTATTTTCAGGGTTTGAGGTCACAAACCCGACTTCCAAAGAGCCCTCGAGGACCGTGATGATCTCAGAGGCCCTCGGGTGGGAGTGGGGGACGATGACCCCCTTGGGAGCATAATCGATCCGGGCCAGTGCAATGCCTAGGGTGTTGAGCCCAGGCAGTTGGGTCACGGTCACTGGGGTGACCGTGGCACCAAAGGGGTTCTTTGTGTCGGCTGGCATGTGGAGCCCACTGAACAAGAAGTCACTAGCTTGGACCGATGCAGTGGTCTTGCATGCCAGACCATTCACTCTTGCTGAAAGGAAAAAGATTAATAATTAATAATATAATTAAGGGTGGATGCAGAAAAATTATTTTGGATAAGCTAAAATAAAAATATCCAAAATCAATCGCTAGGGTGCTAAAAGTTGGTTTTTGTGACAACGCTACACTAAACGTAAAAATCTAATGAAAAATTGAATTGCAGCCTTTCATTGTAGATCTTCGCGATCGAAGGACTGAAAATGATATTTATGTTATGAATTTAATAAGGTTTCACATTTGAACCTCGACATCTCTCTCTATACATATAGATATTCCATTTTCATGAAATTAATAATTGACATTTTGTTTATCTATGATTGTACCTGAGGTAGACGCATCTGCAACACAGAAATCTTGTAACGGGCTAGGCTCGAAGGCAAATGCAATGCAGCATAAACTAAGAGCTACTGTGCTCAATAAGAGAGAGAATTGTTTCGCCATTTCAATTTTTTGATTGAATATAGTAAGAGATGTATTAAGTTGCTATGAATTTGAGTGATGCAATTGATGATGAGAAATCATATCTATTTATAGAAAGATTTCATAGCGTGTATTAAAATTATAGGAATCTTTGAAACAGTCGCGGCGGCAGAAGAAGTTCTTCGTCATTATATCCAAACCATGTAAGAACAATGTGTTGCTGCCTTAATTATTTTGAACTGATCATGTAATACATAATGCTTTGACATTTGTTGCTTTCTATTGGAATGTATAAAATTCGAGATAATAATTAATATAGATACTTTTTCATGCCGGAAGAGATGATTTATATTCAAGCTGACTTAGTTGAAAAACATATCTTATCTATATCAAGGAAAAAAGAAAACTAATTTTGTACACTTAATCTATTTTACGTGATTATTAAGTCAAGTTTGAGTTTGACAACTTAACTCATTTATACTGTATATTGTCGATTCTTTTATGGAGTACTTTATAATTAGAGACGAGTATGTTAGGTAGTGTTTAATTAATACTATTATTTATTATTTATAAAACAAAATAATAGTTCGTAAATATTTAATTAATTATTGAATCTTTATTATTTTATTTATAAAAATGGTGAATATCTAAATCTAAATATTAATAAGTCTTTACGAAGCTCTTTTACTAATCCTCTAGTAAGACTAAATTTCTTACGTATATCTCGATTAGGTTACAGTTTACACCATGGATTACGTTTAAATTTCTTCCTTTCTTATAACTCACTTTACACGAGGGATAATTTGTAGAATTGTAGTCTTATGTACATATGCTTTGTTTATAACAAGTCTATTCACTTGAAATTTCCATTCTTTATGAATTTGCTTCCACATTAGTCTTTCGAATACTTTAAATTGAATCAAAGTAACGAAAGTCTTCTGTTTATTTAAGTTAATTACTATAGGTTAGTGGAGGAAAAAGTTAGTGGAAGGTAGATTTTATTCTTATGTACTTTATTAATTTTGTAGTAGAGTGTGAGTGTAAAAATTTAGTGGAGTGTGGAAAAAAAAAGTAAATGAGAATTTAAATTATGCACATTCCAAAATCACAAATTGAGATATTATTTCATAGACAAAGGAAGTAGAATACTTATCACTTGTAATATATGGAATGTGATCAAATGCAAACCCTAAATATTGTACAAACTCCAAACTATGATCCAGATCATTAAAAAATGTCAATAAATGGAAAAATAGTAGCAACAAAAAATATCAACACAGTGTCAACGGTTGATGTTGTGTTGATATTGTGTTGACACTGTGTTGACATTTTCTGTTGCTACTATTTTGTCATTTATTAATATTTTTTAATAGTGGAGATCATAGTTTGGAGTTTGTACAATATATGAGTTTGCATTATATCACTACCCTTTAATATATAGAGTCAATGTTGTGATCAATAATCTATACGAGAATTTAGTAATAATAATGATTATTCTAGTGAAACATGAGCCATAATTGAAATTAGATCCATTAGCAATGTTTTAAAAATTGGACCGGCAAGCAAACCGGTGAAGCTACTGGTTCACGGTTTAATTGGTTGGATCGGTCCAATCACTGGTCGGACCGTTTTACTGCAGCATATATAATTAAATATATATTTTATAAATATATCAAATTTATTATATAATAAAATGTAGTTTTGATCAAATTCATATATATTTTTATATAATTTAGTGAAAAATAAAATATTATTAAACTTAATTGAAGATAAGTATAATTAAAACTTAAATTTAATTAAATATATATGACAACATTGAAATTTAGTGTAATAAATTACTATTAAAGTTTATTAAATAACAAATTTAATTAACATATTTTATTTATAATTAATTATAATGAATTAATCAATTTATAAAATAATAGTTAATCATAGAAGGAATGAAAATTTATTCATTGATTATAAGAACAATTAAAGTTATTGTTATACCACAATAATTGAAGTGGTGGAGTGGTAATGGAGTTGGACTTATATACATGAAGTCTATGGTTCAAATCCCATTGTACACAAGTTTTTTTAAAAAAGCTTAAAATGTCAAAAAACTGGTTCAACCGGTTCCCGGTTTTCGGTCAAACCGGCCGGTTCATCCAGTTCAAAACGACTCAACCTCTCGGCGGCTCAATATGGTGAACCGAACCTGCCGGTTCGCGGCCGGACCGGTTAGACCGGCCGGTCCAAACCGGTTTTTAAAACACTTCTATAAGTGAATTGAGAGTATGAAATCCATACTACCAATTTTTCTTCTTTTACTGATCCATACATAATTTTCTACTATCAAATGGTTTTGTATGGCAAAAAAGTTACATTACATTACAATTATTAGTGGCGGTGGTTATAAGGAAACCATCAATTTCACCATAAACAATTTATGAAATACGCTTTATTTTCTTCTGCATTGTAGTTACACTATTAATTCTCTACAAAATAAATTTTCTCTCTTTCCTGTTAGCTAAACTAATCGTTGCTAAGTTGGGTACCAAAGAGATGTGAGCTTGGGCTTACCACTCGAGCTAATAACTGATTAAAGTGAGCCCAATTTAGTCGTACTTCAAACAAATAACTTATGCCACAATTGAAGTTAATATGATCTCTAAGCTCAATGTCAAATTATGTAGTCTAAGCTATCTTTTCATTTATTATTTCCTCATGTTTAATCTCCAATATCTTTTACAGTAATGAATTAAATATCCTACTGATTTAATTCAAGTAATTAACTTGTTTTCGTCAAGAGTTGTCTAATTCAAGGTAACTATTTATTTAATTGAATTAACTTCCATCAGACTAAAACACATGTACAATAAAATCTTAGTTTTAAACACATAAAAGGTACTTATAATCAACCTAACATCTCTCAGGATACATTTGATCAATATAATACTAACAATCGTGACTAATAACTATTGAAGGGATATATAAGAGGGAGAGGACGACATGGTTAGGGTGTATATATAGATGTTGAAAGAGAAGGAGAGATATTCTATATAATTAAGGTCCAAGAAGAAACGCTTATTTTAAAATTTGAATTAAAACTTATTGATGGATATATTATCGACAAGCATACATGCCAATGACGATGCATGGATTAATCGATCGGCTTTTAATTTTTATTATCAAACACAAATGAAACATAAAAAATATATATCTTTGATGGACGTGACTATCAGATAATTTTGATAAACCCTTTTTTGATTTCACTTTATTTTTTTACAGTCATATATCCGTCAGTAAGTGTCACTAATATAGACCTCAAACCTCGATAGTGACGAAAGTTCAGCGAAAATATATCCCTCTATAAATTTGATCATCTTCTATATTTGGACAAATGTATCTTTTCAATTAGGTCTTCTATTGGGATGAATGCTATTATCTACTAATATTTATTTCAATATTTTTGAATACCCCATTTCACTATCAATTTTCATCCTCCTCATTTGACATTTCCTCCTCCAAATTATTATTCACAAAACCATCATTCGACCTAAAACCATGTCCGCTAAAGCCAGGATCTTCCTGGCCCACGCCCAACTTCGATACGGATCGGAACAAATTGGGGCGGTTACCGGAGCTTGGTCAATCGCGGAGGCCGGCGGGCTTCGACGAAGAGCTAAACCCGAAACCGGGATCCATCTCGATCCAAAAACCCGGTAGAATCTAAACCTATTATCGCCGACGATACAATTGAATAACTCGAAATGCGGATAGAAAAATCTGAGCGTTGGAACAGGACGGCGGTGGCGCTTCGGCGTCAACGGTGGCTGGTGTCATAGGTCATTTAATCGGACGGCTATAGATGATAGGCGAATAGCGGTCGTCCGATTGAGGAAGAAACTGGAGGAATTTGGCGGAAAATCAAATAGTGAGAGGCTAACTTGCATTATTAAATTTTGGAAAAGGATGGATTGGATGTATGCAAATAGTATTGCACCACATTCTGAATAAAAATGAAATAAGTTCGATCATGAACTTTTTGTTGTGTGAGTTTTCAAGTGAAAGTATTGTTTCTTTTCAAAAAACTTTTTCTTTTTGTTGTATGTTGGGTTTGCAATTTATTCTTTTATTACTCTTCATGATGAATATTGAGTACTTTAAATGTTTTTTCAGTTATAATAAATTCGCTTGTTTGATCCACTGGTATAACAATTCATAAAATCTCAAACAAATCACACAAGGCCTTCCTTCATCTTTTTGCAATAAAACATCTCACTCTACACAATAAAATTGAAAACTGAAATAACAAAAAAGGAACAAATAAAAGATGACATTCAAACTCCAACGTTGAGCTAATTTGACAAACAAAGAAACACTAAATCACAATGCTTTGATCATGATCAAAAGATATAAAATTCAAAGATTTTCCTTCTAGAACTTTCCTTGGAGATTTTCAACAATGCTCTGATCAACCTGAAAAGACTTAGCAAGAATATCACTAGTGATATCTGGTTTGGATCCAAAAATAGCATTTGTGGCAGTTATAACACCGGGATTTTGGCTGCTCAATCCAGAAATAGAAACTGCATATCCATCTCCAACATTCCTCTGGTAATGCAATAGCCCAATTGGGAATACAAACACATCACCCTTGTGGAGGGTCTTAGTGATGTGCCTATTTTCAGGGTTTGAGGTCACAAACCCGACTTCCAAAGAGCCCTCGAGGACCGTGATGATCTCAGAGGCCCTCGGGTGGGAGTGGGGGACGATGACCCCCTAGGGAGCATAATCGATCCGGGCCAGTGCAATGCCTAGGGTGTTGAGCCCAGGCAGTTGGGTCACGGTCACTGGGGTGACCGTGGCACCAAAGGGGTTCTTTGTGTCGGCTGGCATGTGGAGCCCACTGAACAAGAAGTCACTAGCTTGGACTGATGCAGGGGTCTTGCATGCCAGACCATTCACTCTTGCTGAAAAGAAAAACATTAATAATTAATAATATAATTAAGGGTGAATCCAAAAAAATTATTTTGGATAAGCTAAAATAAAAATATCCAAAACCTATTGCTAGGGTGCTAAAAGTTGGTTTTCATGACGATGCTACACTAAACGTATAAATCTAATGAACTAAATCGCGATTTTTTTTAAGTGGCTACACACCTCTCTCTCTATATATAGATATTTCCTTTTCATGAAATTGTTTATCTATGATTGTACCTGAGGTAGAGGCATCTGCAACACAGAAATCTTGCAACGGGCTAGGCTCGAAGGCAAATGCAATGCAACAGAAACTGAGAGCCACTGTGCTCAATAAGAGAGAGAATTGTTTCGCCATTGCAAAATTTAGCTTGAATATAGTAAGAGATGTATTAAGTTGCTATGAATTTGAGTGATGCAATTGATGATGAGGAATCATATCTATTTATAGAAAGATTTCACAGTGTGTCTTAAAATTTTAGGAATCTTTGAAACAGTCGCGGCGGCAGAAGAAGCTCTTCGTCATTATATCCAAACCATGTAAGAACAAAGTGTTGCTGCCTTAATTATTTTGAACTGATCATGTAATACATAATGCTTTGACATTTGTTGCTTTCTATAAGAATGTATAAAATTCGAGATAATAATTAATATAGATAATTTTTCATGCCGGAAGAGATGATATACTAATCTTGCTGACTGAGTCGAAAAACATATCTTATCTATATCAAGGAAAAAAGAAAACTAAATTTGTACACCTAATTTATTTAACGTGATTATTAAGTCAAGTTTGAGTTTGACAACTTGACTTATTGTCGACTCTTTTATACTTTATAATTAGAGACGAGTATGTAAAGTATTTAATTAATACTATTATTTATTATTAATAAAATAAAATAATATAGTTCGTAAATATTTAATTAGTCTCTACGAAGCTCTTTTACTACGCCTCTAAATTTCTTACGTATATCTTTGATTAGATTACAGTTTACACCCTGGATTACGTTTAAATTTCTTAACTGGATTACGTTTAAATTTCTCACTTTCTTACAACTCACTTTACACGAGGGATAATTTGTAGCAGTATTTTATGTATATGCGTTGTTTTTAGCAAGTCTATTCACTTGAAACTTCCATTCTTTATGAATTTGCTTCCAAATTAGTCTTTCAAATACTTTAAGTTGAATCAAGTAACGAAAGTCTATAGTTTGTTGAAGTTAATTACTATAGGTCAGTGAAGGAAAAAGTTAGTGGAATGTATCTCATTTTTATGTACTTTATTAATTTTGTAGTAGAGTGTGAATGTAAGAATTTAGTGGAGTGTGGGGATCTACTACCTAAACTAAAAAAAAATTAAATAAGTATTTAAATTATGGATATTATATTCCAAAATTACAAGTTGAGATATTATTTCATGGACAAATTGTAATCAATAATCTATACGAGAATTTAGTAATAATAATGATCATTCTAGTGAAACATGAGCCATAATTGAAAATAAGATCCATAAGTGATTAATTGAGTCTATGAAATCGATATTACCAAATTTTCTTCTTTTACTGATCCATGCATAATTCTCTACTATCAATTAGTTTATATGGCAAAGTTACATTGCATTACAATTATTAGTGGCGGTGGTTATAAGGAAACCATCAATTTCACCATAAACAATTTATGAAAACGCTTTATTTTCTTCTGCATTGTAGATTTGTAGTTACACTATTAATTCTCTACAAAATAAATTTTCTCTCTTACCTGTTAGCTAATAACTAATCGTTGCTAAGTTAGGGACCAAAGAGATTTGAGCTTGGGCTTACTACTCGAGCTAATAACTGATTAAAGTGAGCCCAATTTAGTCGTACTTCAAACAAATAACTTATGCCACAATTGAAGTTAATATGATCTCTAAGCTCAATGTCAAATTATATAGTCTAAGCTATCTTTTCATTTATTATTTCCTCATGTTTAACATCCAATATCTTTTAATTAATTAAATCTCCTAGTGATTTAATTTAAGTAATTAACTTGTTTTTATCAAGACTTGTCTAATTCAAGGTAACTATTTATTTAATTGAATTAACTTCCATCAGACTAAAACACGTGTGCAATAAAATCTTAGTTTTAAACACATAAAAGGTACTTATAATCAACCTAACATCTCTCAGGATACATTTGATCAATATAATACTAACAATCATGACTAATAACTATTGAAGGGATATATAAGAGGGAGAGGATGACATGGTTAGGGTTTATATAAAGATATTGAAAGAGAAGGAGAGATATTCTATATAATTAAGGTCCAAGAAGAAACGCTTATTTTAAAATTTGAATTAAAACTTATTGATGGACTATCGACGAGCATACATGCCAATGACGATGCATGGATTAATCGATCGGCTTTTAATTTTTATTATCAAACACAAATGAAACATAAAAAATGTATGTATCTTTGATGGACGTGACTATCAGAGAATTTCGATAAACCCTTTCTTTATTTCACTTTGTTTTTTACAGTCATATATCCGTCAGTAAGTGTCACTATTATAGACCTCAAACCTCAGTAGTGACGAAAGTGCAGTGAAAATATATCCGTCTATAAATTTGATCATCTTCTATATTTCGACAAGTTTATCTTTTCAATGAGGTCTTCTATTGGGATGAACGCTATTATCTACTAATAATATTTCAATATTTTTTTTCTTTTTCTCTTATATTGCTAATTTTATATTAAATTTTTTATTATTAACTAAAAAATTGTTCTTCATGTGATTAAGCCAATCACTGGGAGAAAAAAATTCCCTAGTCAAGGAATACCAAGGTGGCAATCCTATTTAGTATGTCACACCTTTAAATTTTTAACAAATGAAAATATATTTAACCTTAATTCCAGCTAGATATATAGAATATGAAAACAATCTAAATATAAATGCACACTATTTATTATACGGAAAGATTGCACATTCTATGGAGTACTACACTATATACGCATATACTATATTAAATATACATATAGGATTCATCATTTCATGAATTTAAAATTATTAAATGATTTATTCATTCAGACATCTTTGACGTAAATTAATATATAAAAAAAGATTACATCACTCATTTTATGTTTTTAGGAGATTACTTTTTTTCTTTATAAATTAAAAAAAATGTAGACAGATAAAAAGTGTAATTATAACTTCAAATTTGATGGAATTAAATACTATATAAATTAAATTAATACATGCAAATGATTATGTAGTGTATAAATTAAATAATTATATGGGTAATTATATAATTATATAGTGTATATATTAGGGGAGTGTTATATTGCTAACTCAATACCTAATTGCTAACTACAACTAAATAATAGCCATTAGATATTCAAATTAAGGGCCTAGATCATCAACCACGAAATGTCAATACGATCAACAAAAAACGTCAATAAAGCCATAGGATTAATTCCATAAAATATCAATAGGGGTATTAATGTCAATTAACTACATGTTTAGTTATAACTAACTTTTAAAAGAAATCCCAAAACGTTAAATTCATATAACATATATCAAATTAAAGATAATTTTATAAGGATTCCAACGATATCATACATGCATATGTTCCGACGTCAAAATTTGAAAAAAAATTCGAAATTTTTTCAATTTTTTCGTAAAGCAGAAATGTCAACATATTATATAAAATATGTCAATATAATACATGTAGAATGTCAATATAAGCAATGAGTTAACATTCTTAAAGCATTGTGTTGACATTCTCAAAGCATTGTGTTGATATTTCCGAAACACTATATTGACATTTTCATCTAAAAGCCTAATTTGGCGTTTTTTTATATCTTTTTTGATTTTATTAATAAAAACGAAAATTACACGTGGCAAATTGTAGACCACACGTTTTCTAAAATCCTATGGCCTAAAATTAGTTGTAGTTAGCAATTAAGTGATGAGTTAGCAATTGATCACTCCCCGTATATATTAACTGTATAAATTTTATACATTATGTTAAATTATAAAAATAGTTAGTAATAATAAGATAATCTAATTTTATTAGTAATAATAGCTATAAGATGATCTAAAAAAACTAATTTAATTACATTAATCATTCTCAATATATCATGAAAAAACTTCATAAAAAAAATAAGACAAATGATTGTTGCATAAAAATTTTATAAACTAAAACTACTATTAAAAAAAAAGTTGCTCGTCATTTCAATTACTATATATTATGTAGGTATATTAGTGTTTAAATATAGTGTGTCTATTATATAGTAGAACATGCATAAATTTTCCATATAAAATGGTGTGCATTTATATTTAGATTGTTTCCATATTTTATATATCTAGTTGGAATTGAGGTTAAATATATTTCCATTTGTCAAAAATTTAAGAGTATGACATACCTAATAAGATTGCCACCTTGGTATTCCTTGACTAGAGAATTTTTTCTCAATCACTGGAGTCGGTGATTAATTAATTATAAAATGGTCAAAAAATTAATTGGGCTTTGGTAGTGCCCTAAATTTCTAGATAAATTTGTCAACAATTTCAACAACTCTCACCAAAACAACCTATCAATGTCATACTATAACTTTTTCATGAAATCTATTAATTTTCATATTTTTTTTACTATTATTTTACGTGAAATTAATATACAACGTCTAATTCTTTTGTCTGAACGCGTCATTGCACAGGTAGGCTTTAGTTTTTGCTTGAATTTTGTTTCACTTTTCTTGAAAAATTACCATCAATTATGTATAGTGCAAGATTTTAGTGTTTTTTACTTTATACAGAAATCTCTTAACTTGTCCGCTTCCTCCACTAAGTCAAAAATAATCCCCAAATCTCAGTTTCTTCTTTCCTTCGATTGCGCACATTTTCAGCATACAAAATTACAAGATATCTATCGAAGTTAAGAAATTTTTAATTTATCTTATTTGAGAAGTGTTTGAATTTGATCAACAACGATTAAAAACAATTCATGCTATGCTACTTTCACTTGATACGTGACATAACTATGATATTGAGAGAATTTTTTTTTAAAAATGCCAAACATGCCTGGATATTATTTAAAAGAAAACAAAACATTATCAAAATTCAAAATAAAAGTAATTAATTTGTAATCTTTTACACTCTCTCGTTGTATAGTCTTTGACCGAATCACATATTTTGCTTGGAGCTAGCTTGCTTAAATCAAGTGTGCAAGAAACACGGCTTAATATATTTATAATATTAGTAATTATTTTTCACTATATATACACACATATATTTCAGTCCCTTGTGATTTTATTAACACTTTATGTAGCTCTCATCATCAAATTAAGGCAAGATGTTCTCTTCGTCATCTTCTTATACTTCATTTTTCATGATTCTTTTAGCTGCCTTTAGCCTATTTCCTCTAGCTCGAGCTCAACTCAACTCGACTTTTTACTCCCTCACTTGCCCTAACGTCTCGGCCATTGTCAACACCGCAATGCAACAAGCCTTACAGTCCGATCCTAGGATTGGTGCCAGCCTCATTCGACTTCATTTTCATGACTGCTTTGTACAGGTTCTGATTTCTCCTATATTAATTGTCTTATTCGAGGATGAATTGATCTTTAAAACCCTAATCTTTTTTCTTTTCATTAGGGTTGTGATGGATCAATTTTGCTAGACAACAATAGTAATAGAAGCATCCAGAGTGAGAAGGATGCTGCCCCGAATGCGAACTCAACCCGCGGTTTTGATGTCATGGACAATATCAAGACTGCAGTCGAGAGTTCGTGCCCGGGTGTGGTGTCTTGTGCGGACATTCTAGCCCTCGCCGCAGAATCTGCTGTTTCCTTGGTACTTAATATAATAATTTCTTGGCATCATTTCTTAATACCTTATCACATGTATATATATATTAAAATAGGGTAGTGATAAAATGCAAACTCATATATTGTACAAACTCCAAACTTTTTCAACACAATGTCAACACAGTATAAAATTTCAAGATTCTGATATCAACAAAATATCAATACAATGTCAACACAACATCAACCGTTGACATTGTGTTGACATTTTTTGTTGCTATTATTTCATGATCTGTTGATATTTTCTAACGGTTCAGATCATAATTTGGAGTTTGTACAATATTTAGAGTTTGCATTTGATCACGTCCCTATTAAAATATAAATAATCAAGATTATTAAATTTTTTGTTTATATTGGCAGGCAGGAGGTCCTTCTTGGAATGTGTTATTAGGGAGAAGAGATAGCACAAGTGCATATCAAACATTAGCAAATACCTCAATTCCAGCCCCATTTGAAAACTTGAGCAATCTCACTGCTAAGTTTAATGCCATGGGTCTAAATGTTACTGACCTAGTAGCATTATCTGGTAAATTTTTGTTTCTACACTTTCATTTTGTAAAATTTACTCAATGTGCATACTTATAGAGTTATATGTAATTCAAATCAAGTGTATAAAATTTTGAGTCCATATTATTAATTACTTAGGAGTAACGTAATCGAACATTCACCCGATAAATATACGGGCTTTCAGTTGTTATGATTTTTCACATGATTATTAATTTTTAATGAATTAAGTTTCACTAGACTATATATATATTTAATTTATTATATGCCAGCCTTTTAAGTCGTCTAAAAATTAAGAAAAAATTGAAACTTCGTGACTCAATTTATTATACAACACTAGGTGCTCACACGTTCGGGCGTGCCCAATGCCGGGTTTTCATCAACCGTCTCTACAACTTTTCCGGCACCGGCAGCCCCGATCCGACACTGAACGCCACCGACCTAGCCGCCCTCCGCCAGATCTGCCCACAAGGTGGCAGCGGATCCGCGTTGGCGAATCTGGATCCAACTACGCAGGATACGTTCGACGCCAATTACTTCTCAAACTTGCAGATGAATAGAGGGGTGCTTCAGTCCGATCAAGAGCTGATCTCCACGGCCTCGGCGCCGACAGCTCCGATCGTCGGCCTTTTTAGCAGCAATCAGAGTGCATTCTTTGAGAAATTTGTGGAATCGATGATCAAGATGGGGAACATTGGCCCTTTGATTGGATTGAATAATGGAGAGATTAGGTCCAATTGCCGTAGGGTTAATGGGAGCTAGCTAGTTGTTTTAATTAAATTCCAATTGATTTTATTGTAAGGGTTTGGAGATGTGCATTGATTAGTGTTTCTTAATTAGCATGGTTTTATTGATTTGATTTGTTGTATTTAAGTTTGGGAATAATGACTTGGATTGTTTGTTAATTGATACAGTATTATAATATATTATAGTATATAGTTAGGTAATTTGGCTTGAATATATGCAAAATTAATCATGTGATATTCGTTTATTCAAATACTATGAGAGAGGAGTATACGCGGCGAACTAATCTACTGAATGATTGGATATTTTTTGTTTGATTATAATCTATCGTCCGAAGTAAATAGCAAATGGTCTGTATATGAAATGATTAAGTTGACTATGTAATAGCACATTTGCTCTGCAAGATTATTACAAAATGAATAACAAAACGGGTAATTTTGAAATAGATAACATATGATAAAAAATTACGAGATAAAAATAAAAGTTTGATTGTATGATTGAAAAGTAATTATATTATTAATGAAATTGTATTGATACTGGTAAATTATGCATGTGAGAACTTTGTGTGTATTGGATAGAAGCTAAACAGAGCCATTTTTGCTTTGAAACTATGGATTATACATGAATAATCATTTATTAGTAATTTTTTTAACTGTGCGGATAATATTCGTATGCATACACTCTCCATTAATAATTATTTGGGCCTACTGGTCCATTGATTAGCTTTCTAATAAGCTTAATTGGCCCAATAGTGAGCCCATCCATTTAGCCCAGTATATTAATGCTGACGTGGGGCTTAGCCGGTCCCACACGCACTGCTGTACAGCTACGCCAGAATTACTACTTGCAGAGAATATTTCTCTCCTCTCTCTCCCTTCCCTCTTTCTCGCTTCGAGCTTCATTCTGAGCTGAACCCAATTCATCTCATCCCTTCCTGAAAACCCCCCAAAATACACAACCCAGATCCCTAAATTTTCTTATTTCTCGGTTTTCCGCATAAATTTTGCATCTTTACCTGCAGAAAGGGAAGCTGTAATTTGCTTGCAGGTTTGCAGTGTCCATTTATACTATTGAATCTTTTGTTTTTTGGTGGATTTTTCGTCGGTTACAATCTCTGTAGCTTGTTTTGTTCCTCCCCTATTCACTAGATTTTTGCGATTTGGTTGACCCGGATAAGTTCATCAGCTGACCGGAAAATCAATTTTGATTATTGTTGAGCATTTTTTGCAATTGAAGTTAGGGTTTTGATTGTACCAAACTGTTTAATTGACCAGTTTGATTTCTGGGTATCGTATATCTAGACTCGATGTATGTGCGTGTTATTGGCTGAAATTAGGGTTTCAATGATTTGGGGAAATTCGTTCCTTTCATTTGTTTGAGAGCTGGGTGCCTGAGTTTTGGGTTGTTCTGTTGAATTTTTTTTGTTGTGTTGGGTGAATTCTGCAATGGCTGAAGAGAATGCTAATACGATGAACCTCGATCTCAATTTGGAGCCGGTTGATAATTCTAGTGATGGTGGTGA
This sequence comes from Salvia hispanica, assembly GCF_029641045.1. NCBI lineage: Eukaryota > Viridiplantae > Streptophyta > Magnoliopsida > Lamiales > Lamiaceae > Salvia > Salvia hispanica. Next base: position 37,339,865 of record NC_142696.1, read on the forward strand.
GCCTCTCTCGGGATCATATCCTATTGTTGCGATGAACTTGGAGGATTGGTTAGAAAGTCCAATTCATCGCGTTAGGGATGCCGTAAGGCAGAGAAATCATAGGTGGCGGCCGTTGTGGAGGCAACTCCCAATCCCCCCGGAAACAAGGAACCTTGCTTTGGAATTGATTAGTGGGAATGCACCACAGACTGGTGAGGGTAGTGTAGCCTCTGAGGATAGGCCTATTGAGGCAGCTAAGATATGTGAGAACACGACTGGTTCTCCTGAGGACGAGGATCTTGGTAAGAAGAAAGATGGTGGTAAGAGTAATGGTGACGAGGGGGGTTTCTTTGATTGCAACATATGCTTAGATTTGGCCAAGGATCCTGTTGTCACTTGCTGTGGCCACTTGTTTTGCTGGCCATGTCTTTACCGTTGGTTGCATCATCACTCCGAAGCCAAGGAGTGCCCCGTGTGCAAGGGAGAGGTCACCACTAAGAATGTGACGCCTATATATGGCCGTGGCAACATTGTCCGAGACCAAGATATTGATTCTAGCCTCAAGATCCCTCTTAGGCCCCATGCCCGGCGGATTGAGAGCTGGAGGCAGACTATACAGAGGACTGCAACAGCCTTCACTATCCCTGTTGAGGAGATGATTAGGCGTCTTGGGAGTGCTTTCGACCTAAACCGGGAGCTGGCTCAGATACAGTCCCGACACCCTGATGGCCTCCATGACTCACCTGAGAGAAGTACGGCTTTACTCAATCGTTTCTTGACTTCTAGAGGAATTCGCAGAGAGAGAACTCCGCCGCTCCCACTTGATGATGTGATTGACCTGACTGAGAGCAGCCCCCCGAGCTACGAGATGAGGGAGAGGGAGCTCAGGGAGGGGAATAGGGAGATGGAAAGAGAGAGGGAGAGGGATAGCCGTCGTCTCACATCATTGCTGCTTCGCAGATCAAGTTCTCATCGAGCTGCTTCTTTGTCCAATCTCACATCTGCAATCAACGCTGACTTTGAGTCATTTCTCCAGAGCGATCCGGTGGAGAGGAATCTGGAGAGGCCTCCTCGGATGGTGGACGATAGGGATTCTGTGTCCAGCATTGCTGCTGTAATACACTCTGAGAGCCAAACTGTGGACAATGCCATAGAAATCAATTCCAGGGTGGCGCTCTCGACTTCGTCTTCAAGGAGGAGAAACGATGCTTCTAGAATCTCCGACGTTGACAGCGGGGATTCGCGGGCCCCGAGGCGGAGGAGGCTCAACTGAAGTTGTGATGATGGTGTCTTCTCAAGAGTTGGTATATAACCAGAGGGATTTAGATATGTTTTAACATTCAATTTGTGTTTCTAAGTGTTTACAGTGGAGGTTTTTTTACCTACGAGAACTATTAACTATATACAATCATGTTTCTGAGTTTTGTTCCTAGCTTAAGATATTGCCTTTTCTTGTAATTTAATGTTTGTTCAATCAAATCATATAGCTTTGTCAAATTTGTGATGGAAAGCAGCAAATTGGAGGGTGATATATCAGTTGCTCCTCTGCAAATTATCTTGCAAAATCTTTTTGTTTTTGTAATTCAACTATCTATACTTAGTTATTATTGTTGTTCTTTTTATATTTTGTATGTTTGTTAGTCTTAGGTGGCTTTTAAACTAATAAGTGATTCATTAAGGAGGTTATTATGACTGTTTGGGTAGTTCCCTTTGAAACCATCATTAAATCCTCTACATTTTCATTTATTTCATGCTAATGATTTATGATATGATTAGATCCTATAAGTCTAGTCTACAGCTGAGTACTTTATCTTATCAATCTTGAATTTATTACTAGTATCATATGCTTTATTTAGTTTTTTATTAGTAGCCCAAGTATTAAGTTTTTTAGTAATAGCCCAATACTTCGTCGTAGGTAAGAATTGAAGCCCAAAACACTTTCTTTTGAGTCCAAAACATAAGACTGAACCAATAGATTAAAAAACATATAAACCGTTGCTGTTTATAGTAGAAATTCACTTCTAACTTGGCACTATTAAGAGTGTATAAACAAAATCAATCTCGATCACTCTTCTTCTTCTTCTTCTGGATGAGCTTATTGATTAGTTTTGCATGTTAAGCATTCTTATTGGCTGAGGCGCTTCTCAGGAAGTTGATATATGGAGTACAACAAACTAAGACATGGGACAAATTCTTATCATAGAAAAAATATTATGTAGTACGTAGACTAGGAATAATCTTTAATTATTGTGGTATTCTTGTAGTGATTGTGACTGAGATGTGGATGTAGAATGATACTAGTAGATAAGAAATGAGAAGAATCATACGAATGGAGGTGAAATTTTCGTTATTTTTCTCATTGTCCAATTCCAAGCAACTTGCCCCTTACATATGAGTAATGACATGCATCTCTCTCTCTCTCTCTCTCACACACACACACACACACACATACACACATGGCATAGAATGATGTTGAGTGTTGGGGAAACGCATGCCATGTCAAAGGGGCAAGAGTTGCTTCAACTCCAAGCGATCACTATCATTTTTCCGTATTCACGCATGCCATGCACATCACCATTCTCGTGTGTATCTGTTTTTTCTTAACAATACATTTTAAAATTTTGATGAGCATATCAAGTTTTCGATTAAGTGATTTTATAATTTTCATGTCAGGATATGCTCACTATATACTCAAAGTAGAGTGAGAAGTCTGATTCTAACTCTTCCATCCTCTTTGTTCAAACAGACCAATTAAATAGAATCAAATTCTATTACGTTAAATAAGGTGCTTAGTTCACTTGAAAGTATGGTTATTCTGACTAAACATATCTTTACTTATCTTGCAAACATAGAAGAGCATTTCTTAAGCTGAACTGATTCTAAAAATGACTGCTTTGGTTCTAATTTGAGTATATATAACCTCATCAATTACTTAATAATTTTATTCATAAACACGTAAAGCATGAAAAGGTGTCATCTTTAACAAGCTACACTATTTAAAATTTAAATAAATAATCAAAATCGAATAAAATAGAGTCAAATGTAATTATAATGAAATAAATCTTGTTTCAGTTAAGAGGTTCACAATCACCACATCTTAATCCAACAGAGCTATAAATGTGGGGATGGATTATTTTATGTTTAAGGTTGACGCCCTCTTTAAATTTTTTTTTGAACCCCTAACATTACACATATATAGAATACACAATGAATCACTAATTACAATAAAGGAATACGTGTGAAATCAAGTCTATACCTATGCTGCTCTCTTGTGTGATTGCTGCTTCTTGTTCAGCTTCACCAGCAGCTCCGCATACAGGATCTCGTTCCAGGCATCGGGCACTCCCGGGAGGCACCAATGGCCGCAGTCCTGGATGGTCAGAGGCGACCGTCTCTCCTCCTTCGTGTACTGCATCTTCCTATATATTGACGGGTGCCCATCCTTTCGATAATCTGTCAACTTCGTTACGTTCATGTAACTAACCGGGGTTTTCATCCTTCCAAAAACCCTCTCAAGAACACTCATCTTGTCCGGATACGGTGTGAGATAAGCATCATTCTTGATTGGCTCTGTTTCATTGTCACATGCTCCCCCTGAATTCCACCGCCCTCCACTGAAAATTTATGTTCACTTCTTATCATATCATGTTTTCATCATGATCAAAATTTAGTCAAATTTCAAGAATGTGAAGGGATTTACTTGTAATGAGAGGCTGAGTAGCCTCTGAAGAACACGAGGGACTTTCTTGGATCGACATTGGCATCGACCCATCTGCCCCACGTCTTCATAGCTCTGCGAAAAGCCTCAAGTACATTCAACTCACTATACACATGACTACCTTGTTGATAGTAGTCCTGCCTGAAAAATGCAACATATTTCTTCACCAACAAAAATTTAATGACACACTCAAAGTCGATTCTTTTTCGATATATACCCTTTTGAGGTCTTGTCATGAGTCCACCAATGACCAGTGTTGAACACGAGCACATCTGCATCTTTGTACTTAGCAGCAAAGCCGCTGATCAGATCGAGTCGAAGCGTTTCCTTCTTCGTCCCGTTCCTTTCAGTGAATTCCCATTCTCGAACCAAGAAAGGAGCCGCGAAGAACTCCACCGTGCAGTTGTATGCCTTCAACCATTGAATAACCAAGTTAGTATATAAACTCAAAACATGATTTAGTTGAAAAGGGGATTTCACTTACTTCAAATCGAAACGAATAAGAAGCTTCGCTTCGAAATTGTCGCCTCCTTGAAACTTCATACATTTTTTTTTTTTTATCTTTGACATATTTTTTCAGAATACAAATGAGTGATTCCCACATATTCCTATTTAGAGAATCACCAACAAAAACCAGGCGTTTCCCTCTCAGCATTTCCAACATATGGCTTCCATTCAACCTGAACAATTTAACACAATGCAGATGAAATTGAGTGCTAGAAATCAGATTACAATAACAACTTAACACACAAAAGTTGCAGTAATTATGATAATTATGAATCTGATTGACAATGGCCACACAAACCTGGGCAAGTTGCAGGCTTTAGGCTTCCATCTATGCTTAAGGTAGGCATTATCAGGCCTGCCATTGAGGAAGCAGCTGAACTGTTCATCAATCAAGGAGCAGGAACCAGGCTTATACAGTGGATAAGACTCATCTCTCACCCAATTTCCATCAAACAGATCACACTCCGAGAGTTGATCGAGCAGCTTCGGATAAATAACTTTTGATCGAGTAACATTCTTCACGATTGGAATGTGATTTCGATCACGCTTCAATTGAGTGTGATTAGCGATTGGTTGAGGAGAAACATCTGCATTGGCAGTGGAATTGGATGAGGAGTTGGGGAAGTGATAGAAGACGATTGAGGAGAAATGCGACGTTTGAGAATCGTGGGAAGATACAGGAGAGGAGGAGTTGGTGAGGGCGATGGCGTCAGGGAAGGAGGAGGGGGTGAAGAGGAGGAAGATGGTGTAGGCGATGGAGATGAAAATGAGGGCGTATGCGAAGGAGAGGGTGTTAGCGGTTTTGAAGCAGGAGAGGAGAGTTCCGCCGTTGTACTTCGCTATAACCGCCATTGTACGAAGGAGTAACCGTTTCTATAAGTGGAGAATTGAAAGTTTGTTAGAAGCGTGGACTCCTTTGCTTTTGTGTAAGAGAGAGAGGGAGAGTGCCAAGTGTTTTCACACCATACATGTGTGTTGAAAAGGTGGAATCAATTTCATATTTGTATATATAGTACTGTATGGAGGTGTATCATATGATAAAATCTTAGAAATCGAGCGACGGAGTATGAATTCTGCAATGTGTGAAAATCAGTACTCAGTTCGTCACAGCCATGATGGCTCTGTGACAAAATAATTATATTTCTCATTTTTACACGTAATTTGTCAGGTGATATGTTAAAATCTTCGATTTTTCATGATTCACAAAAATAAAATTTAAATATACGGAAAACTGATCTCTAAATAAATAAGTTCATTTAGGATATGCACAAAATAAAGTAATTACTACAATTAACGGTTACAAGGTTATTTAGTAGTAAAATATTACTACCCCTCTTAAAAATATAAATTATTTCCATTTTAGTTCCTTCGTTGAAAATATAAACTTTCTATTTTAGGAAGTGAACCCCATATCTACTAACACTACTTCAACTATTTTTTTCTCCCTCTTTTAGTTTACTAATTTTTTTTCTCTTATTTTACCAATTGTGCATTAAACCCGTACTGTTTAAATGTTTCTATTTTATTGTATAAATTATGTTTAATATTGTAATATCAGGTTTAATAATATACATCAGAATTTAATCGTATACATCCGGTTTGGGTAGTTCTCATGTTCAAGTTTGAAAATAGCATGTTGGATTTGTGTACGGATTTGAGAATTTTCTTAATAGGTCAAATTTGGATTGCGTCATTATTAGATTGATCCAATCAAGATCCAACCTGCACGATTTGTCACCCCTAATATTTTATACGAATTATCAGGAATGAATAGATAGATAAATTAGAGTGAACTGCATAAAATGTCCATAACATTTGTGGTTGTTGCACCATTGACCCCTAACAAAAAAAAAATGCACCATAGGGGTCTAACATTTCATACAATCACAAAAAAGTACTCCTTTCGGACCAAAACACCCTCAGGCCCTTCAAGGGCATTCTCGTCACTTACTCCTACTGCTCTGACGCCGCCTCTGCATGGCACTGCAACATGAACTGTAGCTGCTGACACATTAGTCATGATATGACACAAAATGTCATGTCTTCTCTCCTCTCTCCTTCGTAAAAGACAGAAACCTTGAGCGTCTCTTCGCCTCCTGCACGCCAACTACCTAGACTTGCATTGAAATTTTCCGAAAATTAACCTTCCCTCCAAATCACTTTCACTCATTCGTTTTCGCTCTCATCTCTCTCCACTCCATTTCACTCTATTTTCTCCATTTCAACCCATTTTCTCCATTTTCGTTCCATTTGAGTCGTTGTTTTCATCATGCCTCCTAAACGGAACCGAGCTGATTCCTCTGGAGCGTTGTCCTCCCGGAGTCGCTCACGGCGGAAAACGCAACCTAGCCGCGCATCGGCACCGGCACGGCACCGGTGGTAATCGACGTAGACCCAGAAACATGGGACATCCGCGATCCTGAATTGGATTTCTTTGTCCCAGAAACAGAATACGGAGTGCGATTTCGGGACGCATCTGGAGTGCGTGGGTCAGGGATCATCCAGCAGCAGGGTGCGGCGAAGACGGAGGATGAATTGCTGAGGGAGGTGGAGCTCAAGTTTGCTGTGCTGCAGCTTTTGCTGGGAGCCCAAGCTCAAAGAGGGGCGCCGTGCCGCCGTCAATTGTCTAATTTCATGGACTTGTTTTCTTCGTGTTATCATTTTGTAATTTGATCATCACAATAACTGTGTATTCATACTATTGTCCAATACTAGGACTAAAAGTCCAATTGAATTCGAAGTCTTTTTTGAAAAATAAATTTGTCTCATTTACTTAATAGTAAAACAATAATACTAGCAATTCCACAAAAAGTAAACTACTTGTGATTAACTAAACTAAAAATTGGAAATCCTTATATTTTCAAATATCATATGTATCATATTCGAATACATATTAAAAATGTATTAGAATATAGTATTTTTCATCTACTAAATCTGCATGATTTGACAAGTCACTTCCATGTAGTGTAGCAGTGACAGAGTAGGGGACAATCCATGTAGTGTAGCAGTGACAGAGTAGGGGACAAGTTGCTGCAGGTATGGGAGGGTTATGAGCAAGGGCGTAGCCAAGAATTCATTACAGGAGGGGCAAAGTTAATAAAATTTTCATTTTTGAGAAGGGGCATTTGATATAATTTTACATATATACATGAAAATTTGTAATAAATATAGAAGGGAGGGAAAGAGGTGAGGAGGGGCAAATGCCCCACCTATTAAAGGGTTGCATCCGCCCCTGGTTATGAGACTAGCCATTTGGGCATTTTGGTCCGAAAAATGACTAAAATTACTTGATTTGTAATTGTAGTGAAATGTTAGATCCGAATGGTGCTATTGTTTTTATTAGAGGTCAATGATGCAACAACCGTAAATGTTAGAGATATTTCATTTAGTTCACTCAATAAATTAATACCAGTCATATTTAACTGGCAGCATTATAAGGTAATTCACTGAAAAATGTAGTGTGATTAGAAAAACAGAGCACCGTAAATTAACTATAATTTATGTATATGCTACAGATGCAACTATAAACATACTTTTACCGCACTCTAACTCCACTATACTATTTCTTGTATAATACATATATGTTGACGATGTATACATAATATTTGAAATTAAATAATTAAAAAGACGGCACTCAGAATTCCTTGTGGAGTTTGTCGCATATTTATGTTAAGAGTAAAAAATTTTCAAAGTATAAAGCATGTATTAATGAAGATGTTTAAACTCTAGACTAATGAGTAATAAAACTCCTAATAATTTAATCTCAAAGTTATTTTTAAATAAATATAATTAGTGTATAAATACGTAAAGAACGATCATCAATTAAAAAAAATGTTGCCGGCACAGTAAAAGGAGCAAGTAGAATTCGACAAAGAATACCAGCCATTAATATTAATTACTACTATAACGAAATAGATGGGAAAATAATTTAATTTCATTTTAATCTGGTTTTTCAAATATAACAAAAATCATAGTAAAACGATAGGTTTTATTAATTTGATGCCATGTGCCTTTCGTTGTTGTTTTACTTAGTTATACAGCGTCACATTGTCATTTATTGAGAGGTCTCAATCTCATTGAATTTATTTTTTCGAAAATAAATATCAATGTGTGGCATTTAGAGATTTAATAATTTCCACACTAGTCTTCTTTTTTTTTTGGAAGAAAGACATTAAATATTTTGTAGGAGATTTCGAAGTGAAGGCAATTGTAAATTTGTCCTATAAACTGATTCTTCGGAACAGACGAATAACAAAAGCTAGCAAAAGAGAAAAGGTTCGATAGGTATATACAAAAACCAAATTTATTATTTATTCGTCTTTCTCTTAAAATTGTCGCCATTATGTGTTGGACAAAATAAGAAAAGAAGAAGTGATATGTGACCTATGTAAGCCTTAATTTGGCATTGATCCATTAATAATTTATTTATTCTTAAACTTGAATCGAAAATTATCTAATTTCGGTCTTAAACGAAATCATCATCTTTTAATTTGCGTATCATTTTATCGGTGTGTCAACTATCTAGGGACCAAATGTATTAAATTTTGCAACAAAATGAAAATTTTAGCATTATTAAAATGTTTGAAGATTCATGATGTTGAAATTGCATAACAAGGAAACTTCGTCAATTAATGTAGACTTCACCATGTTCATTTATGTTTCTAATTTTGTTGCGACAATTTGTGTAAATATGAAGCATTTGCCGACGGCACTAATTAGGTTCATAAAAAGGATTGAGATGCGAATATATTTTAATGAAAAAAGCAACAAACATTGAAAATTTAGTGGATCGTCACATTTAAATTGTAAGTAGTAGAGAATGCATTTAGAAATTGAGTTGGACGTTGGCACATTTTTATATACTCCAAAGTGTTTTGAGTATAAGTGAGAGATTGTTAGAGTTTATATACTAGAAATCACGTTGCGAGTGATTGAATACTGTAAAACTCTTATTTTATTTTCTAAGGAATAAAACAGATTATTTTTGTCATTATGTTGTTATGTTTTACATTTAATGGATGTTAATTGCATGTTTAAATGTATAAGTTAACTTAACAAAGTCTAAGTCTTTGTTTTAGTAGACCGGTTGTGGGCGGCGTCCACTTTAAGGTAACACGGTCAGTCCTAAACAAAGAAAAAGAAGAATTTCACGACCTAGATGGAATTAGACTATCCATCGTGAAAGGTTGCAATGTTAGTCCGCATATTTCTAAGCCTTACTGAAATAAGATGACATTGGTGTGGTAAAGCACTGAACGGATCTAACAGCAAGACTTGTCCTTGGGCTATCTACTGAAAGGCGATGTCTTGATAAATATTTGTTTCTTAATCAATGTAGGTTAGCATTGAGCATACGGTATTGATAATGCATTACTTTGACTTATCAAATGGTGCAGGTTTTTCGTAACCCAATAATCCTGATATATTGGGTAGTGGTGATTAATATCTAGTGGTGCTAGGATTGCTATTATGTTGAATCGTGCGCGAGGTGAGTCTCGTTTGATAATGTCCTCAAGAGGAGCGCGAAACAAGGTTTTATTATTTGGAACCTAGCTAGTTGGAGTTTGATTACTCTATGAATAATAAATAAGCGTTTCATGCTAAGTCCACTCTTGGAATTAATAAGAAGTTAATTAATTAAGTCCATAGCAGACATTAATTAATTAATGGATATTTTTTATCTTAAGCGCGGGAAATGAAAGTTAAAATGGAAACCCGGATTACTTATAATTTCGGATTTGGATGGGGAGAGTTCAATATTACTTTGTAGTGACTGCTCGTAATATTCCAATTAAAGCTTATATTAAATTGTGGGTTCAATTTAATTAGTAAAAAGTAAATTGGATGACATATCCAAAACCTTCCATAGATCCCTGTCTGGGCCCAAAAGAAACTTAATATAAATAGGAGAATAAAGGAGACAGAAATCATAAGTTTTTACAGTTAAAATTTTTGTCCCCCTCTAGTAAGAGGAGTTCGAATTTCTCTCCAAATTGGATAAGGATTTCTTCTATCTTCTTTATTTAAGTCCTAGTATTCCGGTGAGATTAGCACACACTGATATTTGAGTACAGTTCGGGAACCAGAGAGAAGATCTGTGGTCTAGTATTCAAAGCGTCACGTGGAGAAGTCGCTAGCCATCATCAATTCTTTGGAGAATTAATTAGGTATTATTTCTGCTCCGTAGAAAAGCATGTTTTAGGTTTCAATATTCTTAAAGCATGATTAATTCAAGTTATGAGCATGATACATGTGAGAATTACGTGAATAGATTTTGTCTAAATAATATGCTAAATAGATTTGATTATTATGTGATTTATTTGTTCGATTAATAATTATTAAATTATGATAACTCGACGCACGCTTCCACTGCCAGTTCCTTCAGGAACCACATCCAGGGGGAGAGTTAGAGTCAAGCCCTGTCACAGACGTTGGTCCACCTGAGGAAGTTAGTGGCACCGCTGGGCAGTTGATGCGAATCAAATGTTCGATATTTATTCTCCTATTTTTTGAGCCTAATATGTGGAATATCGAGGAACACCATTAGTCTTACGATTTTTCTTCTTTAGCATGTGTGGCTAGTTTGTCTTCATTGCTCCTAACACTAGTAGGATGAATTGATTTTAGAGATTTTATATTTAATCATTCGCTTTGGTTTTCGTCTATGGTTTGCATTTTGTATATGCTATGTTTTGATGCATCTGCATCTAATGTAGTATATTATTTGCCTCTTTCTAATGTCTCTTCAACTTGGAAATTGGATGATAACATAGATGAAAAATTTATGAATTTTACCTTGTTCAGAGAAAAATGCATAAGTGAATATTGATGTTAAAAAGTCTAAGATGTTGAATTAATACTTACTATGCTTCCGTGGGAGTTTAGTTTGATGAGAAGATGTTATGTGTTAAGTGTTCAGCTAACCATAATTTTTATTGGTTTTGAGAAGTTAGTCTAGTATTTACTGCGCTTCCGCGGAAATAATAGTCTAATGAGTAGGTACTTTTGCTACGTGTTCAGCTAGCACAAGTACTATAATTCTTTAAGTATGTTCAGTACTTTTAGAGTGTAAATTGATACATCGTTCTCAATAGCTTATGAACTTGAATATAAAATCAATACAATAGTAATTCATCTGAATGTTGTTAGGAGCAATGTTCTTTATCTCTTGAGTTTCTCTATTTTCGTACTTTAGTTTTTTAAATTTAGTTTATAAATCTTGTCAAACCTTGTTAAATAATCATACGCCTCCCTGTGGTTCGACACTCTTTTAGGGCTACATCTGTACTCTAGTAGAAAGGTTGTAATTTTAGAGCTTTTTGATATACTTGTGTGTTATTAGTTCAGTGATATAAAGCTCGAAAAATTTCACATCAAGTTTTGGCGCCGTTGCCGGGGAGGCAACTGGTTATTTAATTTAGGATTATTTTTGTTTTTATTTTTGTATAGTTTTCTAACATTTTATTTTTTGTTTCAGAGTTGTAGCTAGAAGACTAAGTCGAGCCAACGAATTTAAACAAAGGCGCTGATTGGGAGGTGAAGCTCAATTTTTAAAAAACGTTGTTTAGACTGTGTGCACAGAAAGGAATAGCAAGTCTCCTAGGTCCAGCGAATCCACTAGATCACAGGGTCTAGGAACTTACGGATCGTTGGAAAATCTCGGTCGTCAGACACACAGAATATCGCTTCAAAACCTTCAACCACGTATACTAAAAATTAGCACAGGGAAGTAGGGATCGATCCCACAGAGATGAATGCGCAATTAAACATGCTCAAGGATTCAGGACTATTTTTGGGTTGGCTGCTGCCACGCATTTTGGGTTGAGGTATTTAAACTAGACTTGGTGTTGAAATCTGTTACGCTAACAGCTAGATCTAGGCAGAAACAGAAATCATGCATATAAACTGGAAAACGAGACAATCACTAGATCTAAGAAACTATTTCCTAAATTACCTAGACTTCGGAAATGAAATGTCGGTGGGGACCATTGCTGAAAAGGTAAAGTACGGATGAAAAGCTGAAAAAACAACTAACTAAAGAACTAACTAACAGCGACATCATCTTCTCCAACAATTTGCTTAAAAATTTCAGTAGAAACAGAGATGGAACGTGAATCGAAAACGAAGCAGACTGAATTTAAAGCAATTAAACGAAGAACAATTTAAGCTACGACAGATCTACGGCTACTAGACGAAGTAAAATTAAAAAAAAAGCAGAAAGTTCGAAATCCATGCACAACTTGATTCCCTGTTCAAATCCAACCTCGGATGCTAAATCCACTCTGGATCCAAGCATCCGAAACAAACTTCGACCAAAAGTATACCCATAGCTACAGATTCGCCAAACAACCACCGATCAACAACAACAACTCAGATCCACAATCTATTTCCCAGATCAAGCACAGAATTATCCAAAATAGAGAACAACATACAACTTCCAAAATTAAACCTCAAAAACACAGAATCAACGTAAATCAACACAAGATAAACACCATCATGACATAAACTGAATGCATAGATAATCGATAAGTAGCCAGCAACCAAATCGACTTCCAAAACGATGAAGTTCGACAGAATAAAAGTGCAAAAAAACTGAATGTAAACTGATTGTTTCTTCGCCCTCCGTGAGGACGGTGTTACCGCTAACTTTCGCCGAAGATGAACCCCTAGAAACCTTTAACTACCCCAGAATTCTCATTTTTCCCAAGTGTGTGTGTGAGTATGTGAGCTCAGAGCAAAATCATGTATATGGTGTGTGCTGCATGCTCCTCTATATATAGGCGTAGAAGTGGGTCCAACGAGGTATGAATAGTCTTTGTTGCCCTCAGCTATTGACTCCCTTCGTCCATCCATTTCTTTTCTCTTCAACTCTGCTCACTTCCCTTTGTTTTCCTTCGCTAGTCCATTGCCTCCAGCTCTTCCTGGATCTAGCGGTTCCTTCACACACCTGGCTTAAAAACTGTGTTAGACCCAGTAAAATAAATTGTTTTTCACTACATAACCGATACATGAAATTAGCCTTATCAAACTGCTCACACTTAAACCATACTTGTCCTCAAGTATAAAGACAAGAAAATAGAATAAGGCATATTTCAAGCACGGTTATCCCCTGACCGACTCTTTAAACTCTAAACAGACTCCTAGACCTAGACACAACTAATGCACAAATAACAAACACTTAAAAAAAACATAGACACATATGCATGAACTAGCTTCAACTTTTAGACAACCGTCCCCACAAGATTAAGGTCAATCCAACAGGCTGCATTTCTCCAAATTGGCCCCTTCCCTTCTTCTGCCTAATCAATCTGTCAGTTCGTCAAGATAGCCCTTTACTTCCCCAATTGTTGGATTCACTCGATCACTCATTCTTCACCAGGGATGTTAGAACCGATTCTCTCATAAGTTACTGCCATACCACTGAAGCATCGGGTTATGAGATTTTTCTCCTTTCTACCCTTCGTTTTCCTCCCTTTTTTTCTGGGTCAGGTTACTATTGCTTCCTGCCTTTAGACATATTTCCCCTGGACTTCGTCCAGCTTATACCTCCTTTTTTTTATTCATTTTTTTTTCTCTGGACTTCATCCAGCTTATTCCTCTATTTTCTTCTTTTTCCCACCTTTTTCCCTCTGGACTTCGTCCAGCTTATAACTCCTTTACCTGGACTTCGTCCAGCTTATACCTTCATAACCCAATTCCCCTATTTTTCTCCGTCATGACTCTTCTCCCTAAGCATTCAGTGGCGGCCCCTTTACATGTGTTAGCTCAAAGTTATTTAAGGCTCATAACTCGCTCTTATAGTGGGGCTTCACATCTAAGTTAGCTAAGACATCCTCTATCGTTCTTACTTCGACCAGATTGACTTGGCTTATTAAAGGAAAAGGCTTCTAAGTTGAAATACATCCTATCCTTAATTACTTTCACTGAGGAGATCATGCCGTATTATATTCACCAGCTCATGCGACACAAACAAAACCTAGACTTAACGACTCATAACATGCTGACAACTACACGCATTGACTCCCCTCCCCCTTCCACTTCACTCAAGCTTGTCCCCAAGCCAGTCCCCAAGCCATCGTCGTGAAGGGGGGAAACAGGGTAGTCAATTCAACACACAATAAACAAATTATAATCCTATAAAACTTCTCACACTTAGACTGAGCATCGGGCGAAGTGGGAGAACACACAATAAACAGAAAACATAAACTTCTCACACTTAGATCAAGCATTGGGCTAAGTGGGAGAAGGTAAACACATAAAGCAAAAATTCACAGAGACACAAATAATAACAACAAACAAAAAAACAGATACTCCCTCCGTCCCAGAAAAGTTGGCACACTTTCCTTTTTAGTTTGTCCCACAAAAGATGTCACATTTCCCTTTTTGGAAAAAGTTCTCTCTCACATGAATATAAAAATTATATTTTCTCTCTCCATTTAACACACGAAACAAAACCTCCTAAAATCCCGTGCCATTTTCAAAGTATGCCAACTTCTCTGGGACGGAGGGAGTTTAACGGAAAGCAGAAAATAAAAGTTACTTGGTCATGGGGGTTATTCACTTCTGGGTCTGGCTCCCTCGAGAGCCAGATTGGGGTGGGATCCCGGGTCGGGTTATCTTCACTTTCTTTTTCGTCGGCAGCTCCGGCTCCTCTCCTTCCTTCTCTTGCTCTGGTTGATCAGACTCTGGTTTCTTTAACATCATGGACTTTGATCTGGATGGGATTAACTCTGGCTTGGACGCGGATGGGGTAATCACTTGCTTGAGCGGGTGCGGTGGTCGCTGGACGGCGGAGCTGCCTTGGCCTGGTTGCTTGACCTCGCTGCTGGACCCAGGAGTTACCTTCGACTGGGTCAAGGGGAATATCTTCTCCAACCATTTTAACATCTTCATTATAAGCTCCACAGCCTCCGTCATCCGCTCGTTCTGCTTGGCGGACTTCACCGCCAGGTCCGCAATGTTTCCCCGCAGGGTCTTCACCTCTTCACGGCTCCCGCTCAGCTCTTTCCTTATCCCACCAAGCTCTCTCACCATTTCTTTCCTCATCACTTGCATTTCTTTCTTCACCTCCTGGACATCCTTCCTCAGCTCCTCGACCTCTTCACTCGGCATAGTCTCCACAGTCTCCTCAGTCTCCGCTTTCACCTTGTCTCCTACCGTGTAGAAGAAAATTTGTTTGTCGTGAGCTTGGAGTAACCCCTTGTTGAAAAAGTACTCAACACTGAAAGTCTCCAGAGGTTCGCACATCACGACCAAGGGAGCGGTTTTGGTTATCTTCATTTCAACATTCCGCTGGAGGTAGGCGCCTAGGAGATGGCAGGTATACATACGTCGAGCAGGGTTGCTTGTCATCTGATGACATGCTTGAGCCAGCCAGTAACCCAGATGCACATTTACGCCTTTTGCCATGCACCAAGTGAAATAAAGGTCGGTAGTTGTCAGAGCTGAATTTGCAGTTCCCATTAGGTTGTAGCTGATAAACATCTGAGCAAAACGGAGGATTTTGTCCTTGATGTGAGAGGCTTTACAGTAGCTGGACTTAAACGCTCCTGCCTTGGAGTGGGTAACCAGTTCCCAAGCTGCTTGTACTTTGAATCCTGGCGTGTTCTTCGGTACGCCAACCATCCTCTCATTCCATATGCCTTCATCGTCCTCAGCCTTGGTAAATAACCCCATTCTCAAGGACCACTCTCGGATGCTCATTTCATGTTCTTCATTAAAAAGCCTGAGTGCGATGGAGTCCGCGTCGAGGTCAGAAGTGTTCTTTAATCGGAATGTTGAGAAGAACTCCCGTGCTAAATCCACCGGCACCTTCTCCTGGCTGTGCCTCAATAACCACTCAAAACCGATTGAATAGATACATGCGCGGAAGTCTTCATCACATGCAATCGTCATAAGTTCCTCGGAGCTGTACTGCTTGCCAGACTTAGCCATCTTTCCAGCACTGCATCTCTCTTTGTACACTGTGGCCCGTTTCTGATCGTCGAAATGCCTCATCGACTCCAGCAATTCCTTAGTTAGCCACACCTCCGGACGTCCTTGGATAAACTCCTCTTCAGATTCTCCAAGTTCAGAATTGGACCCAGGAGTAGGCTTGTCTTGTTCATCGGTCGAGGGAACTTCGGTCACTGGGGAAAGGGTCTCCTCAACCTCCTCGACGAAGGGAGCTTTCCTTGACCGTTTTGACTGGGTCGCAGCTGACTTTCCTTTCCTTGCCCTCTCCTTGGCCAGGCGACGATACTCTGCCACTTCAGCTTCTGTCCCTCGGGCAGGGAACTCCTCCTTTTCAGAATAGACCAAGTCATCCACTTCGTCAAGCAGACTCCTCCTGGCCCTTCTCCTCTCTGCTCTCTCGTCCACCCGTGGTTCGTCTTCTTCCTGGTCGTCCACCAGGTCCACAATCAGATCTAGCCCTTCCTCAACGGGCTCCGATACTCCAGTAGCATCTAGGTTCATTTCTTCCAAAAGCTTTTTCGGGGTTTCCCCCACATCATCCACCATCGGGGTCGCCCCCTCAATATAAACAGGGGTTTCCCCCCTAACATCACTCGGGGTCGCCCCCTCCTCCATGGGTTCAGGGGTCGCACCCCTAAAATCCTTTGGGGTTTCATCCCCAGTCTTCATAGGGGTTTCCCCCTCGGCCATCAACTTTAAAACAGGGGTTTCCCCCTCAGCAACTTCTTCGTGAACAGGGGTTTCCCCCTCAGCAATCCTTTCCACAATAGGGGTTTCCCCCTCCACATTTTCTTCCATAACAGGGGTTTTCCCCTCAGTAACCTCCTCTCGAACAGGGGTTTCCCCCTTTTTCTTACCCTCAGAGTTAGGGTTTTCACTGCCTTGTCTCTCTGTCTCCAACTCCGTTTCACCGTTATTCCGCTCACCATCCGCCGGCAGTTCATTCGTCGCCTCTTCTTTATCCGCCTCCAGTGAAGCGATTTCTGCTTGTTGAGAACCAGGTCCGGTACCCTGGTTGAATCTTGAGGCCTTTCTTCGTGGGGAACTGCGGGTTGTGCCGTCAAATCCGCTGGGATCGTCGGTGGTGGTATGGCCGCCGCGGATGTCATCAGGCTGGTGGAGAACAGAGCGTAGACTTCTTTCGCCTTCTCGACGCTTCCTAATTTTTGCGTCAATTCTGCCAACAGAACCGCGTCGTACACCACCGGCTGCGAACTTCTAGTGGCCTGAGTTGGATCCATTGCTGTAAATCTGAAATCAAAAAGAAAACTTGGTCGAATTTGGTTAGGGTTTGTGTTTCTTGAGAGAGAAACAAGGTAGAGAGAATGAAGAGAAAATGCAGTTTCATCGATTGGGATTATTGGAGAGAGAAATGCCGGTTAGCCTTTTCTGGTGAAAAGATGGTGCGGTTGCAGGCATGATGTAAGCAACCGTACACCTCCCATAAATATCGGCCAATTTGAAATTCAAATTATCTCCATCCCTCCTTGACTTCCTTCTCCAGGCTCTTCTTCCCTAGCTGATTTCCCTGACCATGACATTATACTAAAAAAAATGAAGACGCCAGACTCCTAGGTCAAGGTTAGAATATAAGGCATCGGTTTTTCTATGGAGTCTGGTGCTTCGAAAATATTTTTGGAAGATTTAAATTTTATATATATTTTTTTGGATTTTCCTATGTTTTAAACGTAATTAAACTATTTACACACTCCGTTCGAGTATTCCCGAGATCCCCTGGTTCAGTGTATATATTTAAAATGTCAACCGATTTACCTGACCCAAGAATTCATCGAGAATATCTCCTTGTCTGACTAGGTGATATTAGGGAGTGCGCGTAGTGGCACTTCCTCCACTACACACAACTCAGAATTATCCCGATAGACTTTCACTCTATGACCATTAACAAGAAAAGGGACAGAGTTAGAGGCACTTCCCTGGATCTCTACTGCTCCATTTGCGCGGAGGCCGACGATGGTATATGGACCGATCCACTTAGACTTCAACTTCCTGGGCATCAGTCTGAGCCGGGATTGGAAAAGGAGCACCTTCTGTCCCACATGGAGTTCCTTGACCCGGAGATTCTTGTCATGCCATAACTTTGTTTTTTCTTTATACCACATAGCAGACTCATAAGACTCCAGCCTCAATTCCTCCAGTTCTTGTAACTGCAACTTCCTTTCTTCTTCACAAGCTGAAGGCTTCATACTCATCTCCTTGACTGCCCAGTACGCCTTGTGCTCTATACCCACGGGCAAGTGACACGTCTTGCCAAACACCAGCCTATAAGGCGACATTCCGATAGGCGTCTTGAAAGCAGTTCTATAGGCCCATAATGCATCACCGAGCCTCTTACTCCAGTCTTTCCTTGACGGATTAACTGTCTTTTCCAATATTGCCTTGATCTCGCGATTAGAAATTTCTGCTTGACCGTTAGATTGAGGGTGGTACGGGGTAGATACCCTATGGTGAATACCATATTTCTTCATCAGAGCCTCGATGGTACGATTACAGAAATGTGTTCCTTGGTCTGAGACGATGGCTCGAGGAACTCCGTATCTGTTGAAGATATTGGCCTTCAGAAATTTTGCCACCTCCTTCGATTCACATGTCGTGGTGGCCTTAGCTTCTATCCATTTAGACACATAGTCTACTGCAACCAATATATATGCGTTCCCACAGGATGATGGAAACGGTCCCATGAAGTCCATTCCCCACACGTCGAAAATTTCGCAGACAATCACCGGGACCTGGGGCATCTCGTCCCTCCTTGAAATTCCTCCTGTCTGTTGGCACCTCTCGCAACACTGACAAAACTCGAACGCATCTTTGTTAAGCGTTGGCCAGTAGAAACCGATGTCCAATACTTTCCTTGGTGTCTTCCTTGGTCTAAAGTGACCTCCACATGCCAAGGTGTGGCAATGAATTAACACATCTCTTTGTTCCCATTCGGGAATGCAGCGTCTATTCATTTGATCCGAACACATCTTCCATAAGTAAGGATCGTCCCAAAATTAATATTTGGCTTCGCTTTTAATTTTCATTTTCTGGGCCCGGGAAACTTCGTCTGAACTTGGCACCTCTCCCGTGACCAAGTAATTCGCTAAGTCAACAAACCATGGTTCTGCGTTAAGTGTTCGCTTCCCCTTGTCGGATTCTCCTAGACCGGTTAATGCCAAAACTGCCTCCCAACTGATCCGTCTAGGAAAATCCCCTAGATAATACAAATGCTCTTCAGGAAAAGCATCGGGTATGGCCTCTTTCGTTTCCCCTTGAAAGATTTTGCTCAAGTGATCGGCTACTCTATTCTCCGTTCCTCTTTTGTCTCACACTTCCCAATCAAACTCCTGCAAAAGCAACACCCAACGGATTAACCTCGGCTTAGACTCTTTCTTAGCCAGTAAGTACTTTATTGCTGCGTGATCTGTGAAGACTATAACCCTCGACCCAAGAAGATAAGGTCGAAATTTTTCGAACGAGTACACGACAGCCAACATTTCCTTCTCCGTGGTATCATAGTTCTTCTGAGCTTGATTTAGAGTCTTGTATGCATAGAAGATCACATAAATTTTTCCGTCTATCTTCTGCCCTAGGACAGCTCCCACAGCGAAATCACTCGCATCGCACATTATCTCAAAAGGGTGATTCCAATCTGGCGCCCTGATTATTGGTGCGGACACGAGTCTTTCCTTAAGCAACTGAAAGGCTTTCTTGCATTCTTCGTCAAAGATGAATTCCACATCGTTATGCAACAAATGAGTGAGCGGTTGCGCGATTTTCGCGAAATCCTTGATAAACCTCCTATAAAATCCGGCGTGACCCAGGAAGCCTCTAACTTCTTTTTGGTTCGTGGGGTAAGGTAACTTTGATATCACTTATACCTTTGTCTTGTCCACCTGTATTCCTCTTTCAGAAACCACATGACCCAGGACAATACCTTCAGTCACCATAAAGTGGCATTTTTCGAAGTTCAAAACTAGGTGCTTCTCTTGGCATCTTTTTAATACTAGGTCAAGGCTAGCCAAACAGGTATCGAATGAATCTCCGTATACGGTAAAATCATCCATGAATATCTCAATGAATACTTCAAGCAAATCCGAAAAAATACTCATCATACACCGCTGGAACGTTCCTGGTGCGTTACACAATCCAAACGGCATTCTTCGGTATGCATACGTACCAAAAGGGCACGTGAACGTGGTTTTCCCTTGGTCCTCTGGGTTAACATATATCTGGAAATAGCCACTGTGTCCATCAAGGAAGCAAAAATACTGTTTGCCAGCCAATCTTTCTAACATCTGATCAATGAAGGGTAGAGGGAAGTGATCCTTCTTTGTGGCCTCATTCAGCTTCCTGTAGTCGATGCACATCCTCCACCCCGTCACCAGCCTAGTGGGCACCAATTCGTTCTTATCATTCTTGACAACCTGTATACCAGACTTTTTGGGCACCATATGGACAGGACTGACACACTCACTGTCCGGAATGGAGTAGATGATCCCTAGAGGGAGAAATTTCAACACCTCCTTCAGAACTTCCTCTCGCATATTCGGATTCAGTTTCCGTTGTGCGTCTCGGTGAGCCTTCACACCTTCTTCTAAACGGATGTGGTGCATGCAGAGATCAGGACTGATTCCTACTAAATCAGAGAGGGTCCACCCTATTGCTTTCTTGTTCCGCCTGATCACTTCCAACAGTTCCTTCTCCTGCTCCTCAGTCAAGTTACTATTGACTATCACTGGGAATGCCTCATCCTCCTCCAAGTATCTTCAGTTCCTTCCTTGTGTTATTCGTTTCCTGGGGAATGCCTCAACATCCAATGGCCTTTTCATTCCCTCATCTATGCTAAATGTATATTTTTCCCCATTATAATCCGAGCAAATTGTTCCATCGAAGACATCGATAATGGTCTTAGCAGTGCGCAAGAATGGTCTCCCTAAAAGCACGCCACTAGACTCAGCATACTCATTATCATTCATTTTGATAACATAGAAATCAGCAGGATATAGAAAATCATGCACCTTGACTATGACATTTTCTAACACACCTTCAGGACAGATGCGAGTTCTATCTGCTAACTGGATTACCACCTTGGTGGCGACCATCCTAACCCCTGTCAGTTTCTTGTAGATCGAAAGCGGTAAAACATTTATAGACGCCCCTAGATCCCACATAGCATACTCGACTCTGATATCTCCTAGAGAAATGGGTAATGTGAACATACCTGGGTCTGTGCATTCGAGGGCATCCTTCTCTTTTGTATCACAGCAGACACGTTCTCCCCGATCACAATTTTCCCGTCTGGCTTGGTCTTCCCTGCTATGAATTCCTTGATGAACTTGCTAAAGACAGGCATCTTCAGGGCTTGCAAGAAGGGCAAGTTGATTTCCAACTTGCTAAAAATCTCCATGAGGTCCTCAGTATCATCCTTCTTTTTCTTTATTTCCCCTCGGTATGGGAACGGCTTTGCTCGCTTCACCGCATTTGTGGAACTCCCATCCGGGGTTTCGCCAACTTCCCTACTTCCTTCCTTACTTACTAACTCAGGCTCTGGATCTAGGAAAAATGGATCAGCTATTCGAGGTAATGATCCCCCTAAATCTCCTTTCTGGAGGTCATCCTGAACATGAATTTTTCTTGGTCTATGGCTATCTCCTAGAAGCACCTGACTCTCCTTCCCTTTACTTGCCTGTGTGGGCACTTCTTCGTCGATCTCCAGTGTCGGTCCTTCATAGCCCCTCCCGGATCTCAAGGTAATATGACTAATGTTTGCTCGGTCGGGTGGCTTGACCGTGGCAGGAAGTTTTCCTTCAGTCCCCCGCATCTCATTCAAAGAAATTGCGATCTGGGACAGCTGTTTTGCCATCATGTCCATGGCGGCTTTGTACTCCGACTGAGCGTCTTGCAGTTTGTGCACCACGTCGTTGTTGGAATGTAAGTTATTCTGCATGAACTGCTGTGAATTCACTAGGTCATGGACCATGTCATCCAAACTCCTTTGTGGCCTGGAGTTGAATTGATTAGAATTTGATCCTTGACCTTGGTTCTGTCCTTGGGTTTGTCGATAGTTCCCCTGATTTCCTTGGTGGTCATTGTACTGGCTGCTAGACCCTTGATTCCCTTGATGATTTGGTTGGGAATTCTGATAGTTCCCTTGGTTATTCCTCTGGTGAGGTGGCACATAGGAGCTCCCTGAATTGTTCTGATTCCTGTTTCCCCAATTAGTATGGTCCTGATTCATGTACCCCAGTTGCAGTTGCCCCTCTTGATTTCTCCCTGAACAGTTGGACTGCCTCTCTGGAGGGTGTGCATAATTTGTGAGCTGCAGTGGGGGCGGCTGACTTTGATCATTGTCAGTCCATCTAAAATTGGGGTGAGTCCTCCATGGGGCTTCCTTTTATCTTCATTGGTTCCAACTTCCATCCGGATTCCAGCTTCCCATTGAATTTGCCTGGGCCTGGTATTCCCCTTCACAAGGTTGACTGTAATAAGGTTGAAGTTGTCTTTCCTCCGGACCAGGGGGTTTCTCATTTTCCGATGGAGCATGAGGGTTGTACTTCTCAATAGCATTCAACAGTGCTTTCTCCAATTTATCTATCTTGTCCTCCACTTTATTGCCATCTTGCTCTGTCACTGCATTGGCCGATCCCCTCCTCAAAATGCTCCGCGGGTTATAATAGGCCTTCTTTGCCTCGATCAATCTTCCTAAAGTTTCTCTGGCTTCACTTGCTTTATTCTTGGTAAAGTTTCCCCCGCTCAAGGAATTCATCAAGTCCTTTGACTCAGAGTTTGCACCTTCGTAAAATAGATAGTAAGTCTTTGCCTCGATCATCCTGTTGTTCGGACAAGCATCCAACAGTCCCTTGAACCGGGACCAATAAGAGCTCAGAGACTCATCATATTCTTGCTTGCACTCCTGGATCTCCTTCTTCAAGGCGTTTGTCTTGTTGGACGGGAAAAAATAGTCCAAGAACTCCAGCTTGAAGTCCTTCCATGTGTTGATCGAGTCTGGTGGGAGCCTCAACAGCCAAGTATTAGCCTCCCCCTTGAGGGCAAATGGGACTGCACGCAAACGGTAGTCCTCCTCAGTCGCCTCGTTGGGCCTCTTTTGAATGCTGCACATCTTACTAAACTTGTTTAGGAATTCGTAAGGACATTCGTTCCTTCGTCCAGAGAATGTGGGCAAAACCCCCAGCACATTTGTCTTGATATCGATAGACCTCCGGCGCGGGTTTGAGACTATGGCATGGGCGGGCTCACCGTCTAGATGCGCGGTGAGTGAACCTATCTCCGGATCGGGATCCACTAAATGTGCCATATTCGCGTCTTCCTCTTCCTCAGTCTCGGAATGCTCTGTTTCTGTGGACGACTTCGGGTCCTCTTCTCCTGACGAGTTCCACTCCTTCTCACTTTCTGATTTGAACGAAAACGGGTCTACTATCCTTAACCCTGATCTGGTAGTGACGGTGGACGTAGACTCCTTGACTTGCCACTTGTATCGGGCGTTTTCTGACCCAGATGAACTAGCCCAACTTCCAGGATGGAAGCCCGTGTTCATAAAGTGTCAAGAAAAAAAAAATAACAAAAATTAAACTATTTACACCAAATCCTCAAACACATAAACAATTAACGCCATCCATCCCCGACAACGGCGCCATTTGAAGCTTGGGAATTTTCTTCTTGTTTAGAGACTGCATGCACAGAAAGGAATAACAAGTTTCCTAGGTCCAGCGAATCCACTAGATCACAGGGTCAAGGAACTCACGGAACGTTGGAAGATCTCGGTCGTTGGACACACAGAATATCGCTTCAAAACCCTCAACCACGTATACTAAAATTAGCACAGGGAAGTAGGGATCGATCCCATAGAGATGAATGCGCAATTAAACATGCTCAAGGATTCGGGACTATTTTTTGGGTTGACTGCTGCCACGCATTTTTTGGGTTGAGGAGATTAAACTAAACTTGGAGTGAAATCTGCTACGCTAACAGCTAGATCTAGGCTGAACAGAAATCATGCATATAACTGGAAAAATAAGACAGTCACTAGATCTAAGAAACTATTTTCTAAATTACCTAGACCTAGGAAATGAACTGACGGTGGGGACCATTTGCTGAAAAGGTAAAGTACGGATGAAAAGCTGAAAAACAACTAACTAAAGTACCAACTAACAGCGACATCATCTTCTCCAATCAATTTACATAAAAATTTCAGTAGAACCAGAGATGGAACGTGAATCGGAAACGAAGCAGACTGAATTTAAAGCAATTAAACGAAGAACAATTTAAAACTAAGCAGATCTGCTACTACTAGACGAAGTAAAATGAAAACAGAGCAAAAAGTTCGAAATCCATGCACAACTTGATTCCCCTGTTCAGATACAACTTCGGATGCTAAATCCACTCCGGATCCAAGCATCCGACACAAACTCCGACCAAAGTATACCCATAGCTACAGATTCGCCAAACAACCACCGATCGACAACAACAATTCAGATCCACAACCTATTTCCCAGATCAAGCACAGAATTATCCAAAACAGAGAATAACATTCAACTGCCGAAATAAAACCTCAAACAAAAAACTCAGAATCAACGTAAATCAACACAAAATAAACACCATCATGACATAAACCAAATGCATCGATAACGGTAATAGCAAACAACCAAATCGACTTCCAAAACGATGAAGTTCGACGGAATAAAGGTGCGAAAAGCTGAATGTAAACAGATTGTTTCTTCGCCCTCCGTGAGGACGGTGTTACCACTGACTTTCGTCGAAGATGAACCCCTAGAAACCCTTAACTACCCTAGAATTCCCATTTTTCCCAAGTGTGTGTGTGAGTGTGTGAGCTGAGAGCAAAATCATGTATATGTCGTGTACTGCATGCTCCTTTATTTATAAGCGTTGAAGTGGGTCTAGCGAGGTATGAATAGTCTTTGTTGCCCTCAGCTATTGACTTCCTTCGTCTAGCCATTTTTTTCTCTTCAACTCTGCTCACTTTCCTTCATTTTCCTTCGCTAGTCCATTGCCTCCAGCTCTTCCTGGATCTAGCGTCTCCTTCACACACCTGGCTTAAAAACTGCGTTAGACCCATCAAAATAAAGTGTTTTTCACCACATAACCGATGCATGAAATTAGCCTTATCATAGAGTTAAAGAAGTTTGATTTGAAATCTGCAAGTCTACATGATAAGTAATGCTTGATGAGTCAATGACGACAGTTTAAGTTGTAAGATCTTATGCTTGGACTTACTTTGACATGCACTTGACTTGAAGTTCTAGGTGGATGAGTGATTGTTCTTGAGAGTGGGAAATTTTCATTGGAAATGTTGAGGGTTTAGTTTTTGTCATTCGCAGCTTGACTTGATTATTGTGATGAACATGTGGAATACTTTTATGAGTAAGCTTTGTTGAACTATTGTGCTTAAAAGTTAATCTAGCTCGGGACGAGCAAGAACTTAAGTTTGGGGGTATTTGATGCGAATCAAATGTTCCATATTTATTCTCCTATTTTTGAGCCTAATATGTGGAATGTGAGACGGAAAAGGAAGATGAATTCATATGGATTGGCTAATATTTTTAGTTCCTAATGTATTTTAAGATTAAAGAATTGTGAGTATGCCTAATGCTAAATTATCTATGCTAACTAATACTCTTATTCTTGATAGACTATTCATGCGAGAAAAGATAAAAAGGGAGATAGAATTGTAGCACTTGAACTATCGGCAGTTTTGGGTAGTTATTGGAGCAGTTTCACGCATGGAAAAGGAGAGAGGAATGACAGTTATGTGGGGAAGACTTGGGGAGTATTTACGCAAAAAAATAGCTAGAGATTGGGGGCTTTGGGTGACGGTTTGGACAGAGATTAGAGAGAAAAGAAGGAAGAAGAAGGGGGTAGGATCCGGCATCCAATCTTCATCATCTCGGAGACGGACTACCGCCGGCTATCGAGGAACACCATTAGTCTTACGGTTTTTCTTCTTTAGCATGTGTGGCTAGTTTGTCTTCATTGCTCCTAACACTAGTAGGATGAATTGATTGTAGAGATTTTATATTTAATCATTCGCTTTGGTTTTCGTCTATGGTTTGCATTTTATATATGCTATGTTTTGATGCATCTGCATCTAATGTAGTATATTATTTGCCTCTTTCTAATATCTCTTCAACTTGGAAATTGGATGATAACATAGATGAAAAACTTATGAATTTTACCTTGTTCAGAGAAAAATGCATAAGTGAATATTGATGGTAAAAAGTCTAAGATGTTGAATTAATACTTACTATGCTTCCGTGGGAGTTTAGTTTGATGAGAAGATGTTATGTTGTAAGTGTTCAGCTAACCATAATTTTTATTGGTTTTGAGAAGTTAGTCTAGTATTTATTGCGCTTCCACGGAAATAATAGTCTAGTGAGTAGGTACTTTTGCTATGTGTTCAGCTAGCACTAGTACTATAATTCTTTAAGTATGTTCAGTACTTTTAGAGTGTAAATTGATACATCGTTCTCAATAGCTTATGAACTTGAATATAAAATCAATACAATAGTATTCATCCGAATGTTGTTAGGAGCAATGTTCTTTATCTCTTGAGTTTCTCTATTTTCGTACTTTAGTTTTTTAAATTTAGTTTATAAATCTTGTCAAACCTTGTTAAATAATCATACGTCTCCCTGTGGTTCGACACTCTTTTACTACAGCTACATTTGTACTCTTGCAGAAAGGTTGTAATTTTAGAGCTTTTTGATATACTTGTTTGTTATTAGTTCAGTGATATAAAGCTCGAAAAATTTCACATCAGCAGTCAAGCTGACATACTCGGATTTTCTTGGTTTTAGAGAGTAATCTTGCATGGTTTTGATCACATTTCTTCTATTATCGGATATGATTATGATTACTTCTATATTATTTTGGTATTTGACCATTTTGTTAAGAATGTGTAGAAAAAGGTACAAAATATATGGATGTGCAGCAGCCTTGGTTTGAGACAATATTAACTGGAGATTTTGAAGTCCAATCAGCCCCTAATGCATATCAATCTCTTCGTCTTCGAAAGAGCTTCGCGTTGGTATCTCGCACGCCTCAATCGGAGTTTGGTAGAAGAAGTTATGGCCGTTATAAGAACACTGCGCGTTTCAAAAAATTCCACACGGCCGGGTGAATTAACCACCCGGCCGGGTACGGTTTTATGCGCGAAAACAATCAGAAAGTGGTCCAAAATGACCACCCGGCCGGGTGAATATTACTCTTTATAATTCCACCCGGCCGGGTACGCTATTTTGGCGTATTTTTATGCCAAAAACGCGATTTTTTATGGGGGATTAAAAGGAAGAACGCCTAGGTTTCATAATTCAACACTTACCGCCTCCAACACTCACACACACCCCCAAGAACACCTTTGAGAGAGGGAATTGAAGATTGAAGACTTCAATCGGAAGATTGAAGTTGCCATTCCATAGATTCATTTTCACAGGAGTATCTTAATCTTTTCTCCATGTATTTCTTAGAATCTTTTGTTTTGAACATGGTTTTTATGAAGAACATGAGTAGCTAAACATTTCTTGTAGAATTCTTGGTGATGATGCATTGATTCCATGGTTTTTATCTAATTAATTTTGTTCTTACCTTGCTCTTGTAGTTATTTAATTATTCTTGAGTTTATTCCTTTCAATTGCTTGATCACCACTTGATTGTGTAGGATTAATTAGATTAATCGGGAGATGAACTAATTAATCTGGAAATAAGAATAATTCACACATTAATGCAATAAAACTCGGGAGAATTGAGGTTTTGAGTGAGGTCTTTGACCTAATCGAGCTTTTGGGAGTTAGGAGTTTTAGGATTAGAAGGGGACTTCAATCCTAGCACCTAATCTGCAGGTTTCTCACATTGGGAGGGGGTTTAATCTATAATTGTGGTCGACTTAGTAATTCTAGAGACACCAAAAGGTAAGGCAATTTGATTAGATAAGAGCTTGGAATTGTGCATCGGATCATTGAGTTCTACAATTTTCTCCATATTATCTTTTCAGTCCGTGTTTACTTGCTTTTACTTGTTTATTTGCTTACTATATGCTTTTATTAGTGTTAGAAAACAACCAAACCTTTCCTGATTCTCTAGATAGTAGTCAACATTTGTTCGTGGTAGTTAAGTTGATACAAATTTGTCTTTATGGGATACGATACTCTTGCTTGCTAATTGCTACACTGTCCCCATACACTTACGGGTACTACTTGTGTTAAAATAAGTCGAGTCACAAGCCCTGTAATACAAAACGAGGAGCAGAGTGACCCTGTCCAACCGTCAACCCCTTCCTCGAATCCTGAGGTAAACAGTTCAGATTTTGATGATATACTTTCAGAACCCACTAATCTTGATAGAGGCAGTAACGAAGAATGTGGAACTAGTGGAAGAAGTGGAGATACGAGAGAACCGTTTGAGTTGCCTACCAGGAGAATGAGAGGAATTCCACCTAAAAGATACTTGCCAGACTGGAAGGGAAGGAAAACGAAATATGGAGTGTCAAACATTGCCCAAGGCCATCTTTCTGAAATAGCACGGGCCTTCGAAGCTGCCCTATATGAGGAGGAAGAAATCCCATAATCATTTGAAGAGGCAAGAAAGCACAAACATAGGAGAGAAGCCATGAAAAAAGGAGATAGATGCCCTGGTCCAAAATGGCACATGAGAGAAATGCACATTGCCTAAAGAGAAGAAGCCAGTTGGATGTCGATGGATATTCACCATAAAAAGAAGAGCAGATGGTTCAATCGAGAGATACAAGGCGAGACTTGTGGCAAAAGGATACACCCAGGTATACGAAGTAGATTATGAAGAAACTTTTTCTCCAGTTGCGAAAATGGATACAGTGCGAGCCCTACTGTCTGTGGCAGTATGCAAAGACTGGCCCCTACATCAGTTCGATGTTACTAATGCCTTCCTCCATGGAGAGTTAGAGCAAAACAAGGAGGTGTATATGGAAGTTCCACCAGGATTCTCTGAAGAATTTAGAGGAGGAGAAGTCTGCCGACTACGAAAAACTTTGTATGGTTTGAAGCAATCTCCACGGATCTGGTTCAGAAGGTTCTACCAAGCAATGTTCAAACATGGATTCAAGCAAAGCCAGTCCGACCACACACTCTTAACAAAAAGGAGAGGTGACAAGGTAACATGTTTGATTATTTATGTTGATGACATGATCATTACTAGAGATGATGTAGAAGAAATCCAGAGTCTGAAGGAAAACTTATTTAGAGAATTCGAGATGAAAGATCTAGGAGCACTGAAATATTTCTTGGGGATAGAAGTGTTGAGATTTAGACACGGAATATTCCTTAGACAGAAAAAGTACGTCCTAGACCTGCTGGCAGAAACGGGTCTTCTCGAATGCAAACCCGCAGACACTCCAATGATTCCCAACCATGGCTTAAAGATGGAAGAAGGGGCCGATTTTGCAGATAGGGAAAGATATCAACGACTTGTCGGAAAACTCATCTATCTCTCACATACCAGACCAGATATCTCGTACGTTGTTGGCATTGTGAGTCAGTTTATGCACCGACCTCAAGCCAATCACATGGAGGCTGCATTAAGGATCGTGCGATATCTGAAAGAGACAGTAGGCTATGGAGTGTTTCTAGCTAAGAGAGATGACTTAGAGATTGAAGGATACACTGATGCTGACCGGGCAAGCAATCCAGTAGATAGAAAATCCACAGGAGGATACTCTATCTTCATCGGGGGAAACTTGGTTACTTGGAGAAGTAATAAACAGAATGTTGTAGTTCTATCTAGTGCCGAGGCCGAGTTTCGAGAAATGAAAAGTGGACTCATGAAAATCCTATGGCTAAGGAGATTGCTCACAGAAATTGGCTTCCCACCTACTCGGAAGAGTCAACTGTTCTGTGACAACAAGGCGGCCATTAGTATCTCAGAAAATCCAGTACAACATGACAGGACGAAGCACATGGAAGTTGATCGGCACTTCATCAAAGAAAAACTAGAAGGAGACATTATTGAATTCCCATTTGTCCGTTCTAAAGACCAACTTGCAGACATATTGACCAAACCAGTTCACCCAAAGGCCTTCAAAGAGATATTGGGCAAGTTAAGCATCGGAGATACAGTTGCTCAACTTGAGGGGTGTGTCAAAGCATAATAAAAGGAGAGAAGATTGGAGAATAATTGTGAAGAATAAATTGATTGACTAGGATTGGTACAATTACATATTGTCCTAGAATAGATTGATTACAAAATAATTGTGTTTCCATAGATAAGAAATATTCACACCTATAAATGAAAAATATATTAAAGAAATAAAAAAAAAAAAGTCTTCTACCTATGCCTTACTATTAAGAATCTCGCCTCTCTCGATTACCATCGTTAAGATCACTATCATTTTTCAGTATTCACGCATGCCATGCCCATCGTCATTTCTCGTGTGTATATGTTTTTTTTTCAATACATTTTAAAATGGGTTTTTGGCTTTTTAAACCAAAACCTTTCCCTGAATTCCGGTTTTTTTCCCATGAACTATGAGATTTGTTTTTAAAACCAAGAACTTTCATTTCGTTAGGATTTTCCCCCAGCGGGTCAACGACGAAACCCGGGTTGTCTACATGTCAATTTTAATCCTATTTGACAAAATTGATTGCTTGAATCCTATTTGGCACAATAATACATACAATCACAATTATTACATAACAAATGACAACTTTTGAATAAACAAAACACAACTTTAACATTTGAATTATGCTATTTGGGTCGGAAATGTGCTATTCATGTCGGGTTGGGAAAATCCTAACGAAATGAAAGTTCGTGGTTTTAAAAACAAATCTCATAGTTCATGGAAAAACCGGAATTCGGGGAAAGATTTTGATTTAAAAAGCCAAAAACCCATTTAAAATTTTGATGAAAATATCAAGTTTTCAATCAAGTGATTTTATAATATTTATGTCAGGATATGCTCACTATATACTCAAAGTAGAGTAAGAAGTCTGATTCTAACTCTTCCATCCTCGTTGTTCAAACAGACTCATTAAATAGAATCAAATTCTATTACGTTAAATAAGGTGCTTAGTTCACTTGAAAGTACGGTTATTCTGACTAAACATATCTTTACTTATCTTGCAAACATAGAAGAGCATTTCTCAAGTTGAACTGAATCTAAAAATGACTCCTTCGGTTCTAATTTGAGTATATATAACCTCATCAATTACTTAATAATTTTATTCATAAACACGTAAAGCATGAAAAGGTGTCATCTTTAACAAGCTGCACTATTTAAATAAATAATCGAAATCGAATAAAATAGAGTCAAAAGTAATTATAATGAAATAAATCTTGTTTCGGTTAAGAGGTTCACCACATCTTAATCCAACAGAGTTATAAATGTAGAGATGGATTATTTTATGTTTAAGGTTGATGCCCTCTTTAGAAAAATTTTGATCCCCACACAAACAACATCATTAAGATTCACACATTTATCCAGCCATGTGTTGCTACACAAAACTCCTGCATCACATAACTAAATTTCCCTCTCTCTCTCTATACTTATCATTATTCATGTACACAGTATATCTTGGATCTTTAACGTATTTACCTATAATTTTCAAGTAAAAACAATAAAAGCTCTAATGCACAACAGTTGTTTGTGTAGCATCACCACTAACATTACACATATATAGAATACACAATGAAACACTACTTAAAATAAAGGATCACGTGTGAAATCAAGTCTATACCTATGCTGCTCTCTTGTGTGATTGCTGCTTCTTGTTCAGCTTCACCAGCAGCTCCGCATACAGGATCTCGTTCCAGGCATCGGGCACTCCCGGGAGGCACCAATGGCTGCAATCCTGGAAGGTCAGAGGCGACCGTCTCTCCTCCTCCGTGTACTGCAGCTTCCTATATATCGACGGGTGCCCATCCTTTCGATAATCTGTCAATTTCGTAACGTTCATGTAACCAACCGGCGTTTTCATCCCTCCAAAAACGCTCTCAAGAACACTCATCTTGTCCGGATACGGTGTGAGATAAGAATCATTCTTGATTGGCTCTGTTTCATTGTCACATGCTCCCCCTGAATTCCACTGCCCTCCACTGAAAAATTATGTTCATTTCTTATCATATCATGTTTTCATCATGATCAAATTCAGTCTAATTTCGAGACTGTGAAGGGATTTTACCTGAAATGAGAGGCTGAGTAGCCTCTGAAGAATACGAGGGACTTTCTTGGATCGACATTGGCATCGACCCATCTGCCCCACGTCGTTATAGCTCTGCGAAAAGCCTCAAGTACATTCAACTCACTATACACATGACTACCTTCTTGATAGTAGTCCTGCCTGAAAAATGCAACATTGTTCTTCACAAACAAAATCTCAATGACACAAACTCAACGCCGATTCTTTTTTTTTATATATATACCCTTTTGAGGTCTTGTCATGAGTCCACCAGTGACCAGTGTTGAACAAGAGCACATCTGCATCTTTGTACTTATCAGCAAAGCTGCTGACCAGATCGAGTCGAAGCGTTTCCTTCTTCGTCCCATTCCTTTCAGTGAATTCCCATTCTCGAACCAAGAAAGGAGCCGCGAAGAACTCCACCGTGCAGTTGTATGCCTTCAACCATTGAATAACCAAGTTAGTATATAAACTCAAAGCATGATTTAGTTGAAAAGGGGATTTCACTTACTTCAAATTGAAACGAATAAGAAGCTTCGCTTCGAAAATGTTGCCTCCCTGAAACTTCATACACCTTTTTTTTATCTTTGACAGAGCTTTTCAGAATACAAATGAGTGATTCCCACATATTCCTATTTAGAGAATCACCAACAAAAACCAGGCGTTTCCCTCTCAGCATTTCCAACATATGGCTTCCATTCAACCTGAACAATTTCCACCTCTATCAATATTTCCGGCATTTAACATAATGCAAATGAAATTGAGTGCTAGAAATCAGATTACAATACCAACTTAACACACAAAAGTTGCATAAATTATCAATCTGATTGACTAATTAAGATGAAAATGCAATTATGAATGCACACAAACCTGGGCAAGTTGCAGGCTTTAGGCTTCCATCTATGCTTAAGGTAGGCATTATCAGGCCTGCCATTGAGGAAACAGTTGAACTGTTCATCAATCAAGGAGCAGGAACCAGGCTTATACAGTGGATAAGACTCATCTCTCACCCAATTTCCATCAAACAGATCACACTCCGAGAGTTGATCGAGCAGCTTCGAATAAATAACTTGTGATCGAGTAACATTCTTCACCAGAGAAGCCGAATTCACAACTGTGCTCTGATTCCTCTTCAGAGATTCACCTCCGATTAGAGTGTGATTTCGATCACGCTTCAATTGAGTCTGATTAGCGATTGGTTGATGAGAAATCTCTGCATTGGCAGTGGAATTGGATGAAGAGTTGGGGAAGTAATAGAAGACGATTGAGGAGAAATGCGAAGTGTGAGAATCGTGGGAAGAGATTGGAGAGGAGGAGTTGGTGAGGGCGATGGCGTCAGGGAAGGAGGAGGGGGTGAAGAGGAGGAAGATGGTGAAGGCTATGGAGATGAAAATGAGGGCGTATGCGAAGGAGAGGGTTTTAGTGGTTTTGAAGAGAGAGAGGAGAGTTCCGGCGTTGAGGGGCGCGTACTTCGCTATATCCGCCATTGTACGAAGGAGAAACCGTTTCGAGAGAGGAGAGAGAATAAGTGGAGTGTTGAAAGTTTGTTAGTAGCGTGGAGGAAGTAGTTACTTTTGAGTTTTGTGTAATAGAGAGAGGGAGAGTGCCAAGTGTTTCACACCAAAGATGTGTGTTGAGACTTTAAAGTGAAAAGGTGGAATGAATTTCATGGTTGTGTTGTGCAGTACTGTGTGTATATATAGAGGTGTATCATATGATATAATCGAGTATGTATTCTGCAATGTGTGCAAATCAGTATTCAGTTCGTCACGGGCATGATAGGCAAATGAAATCTCTGTGAGAAAATAATTATTTTTCTCATTTTTACACAATTTTGTCAGGTGATATGTTAAAATCTTCGATTTTTCATGATTGACAAAAATAAATTTAGGATATGCACAAAATAAAGTAATTACTGCAATTAACCGTTACAAGGTTATTTAGTAAAATATTACTATCCCTCTTAAAAAAAACAATTTTTATTTTAGTCCATTTCTTAAAAATATAAACTTTCTATATTCAGAAGTAGACCTCGTATCTACTAATAATACTTTAATTACTTTTTCTCTTCTTCTTTCTTACATCACTCATTTTTCTCTTCATCTCTCTTACTTACCAATTCTTTTCTCTTATTTTATCAATTGTGCATTAAAACTCGTACTGTTCAAATGTTTTTATTTTTCAAATTCGAATGTATATATCAATTTTTTATTTTATAAATCAGGTTTAATCTTGTAATATCAGGTTTAATAATATACATCAGATTTTAATTGTATACATCTGATTTGGGTAGTTCTCAGGTTCAAGTTTGAAAATAGCACGTTGGATTTGTGATCGGATTTGAGAATTTTCTTAATAGGTCTAATTTGGATTGCATCATTATTAGATTGATCCAGAATTAAGATTCAACCTGCACGGTTTGTCATCCTTATATTTGATACGGATTATCACGAATGAATTGATAAATAATTTAATACCAGTCATAATTAAGTGGTAGCATTAATTATAAGGTAATTCACTGGAAAAGGTAGAGTGATTAAAAAAAAGCGCACCGTAAATTAGCTTTAATTTATGTATATGCTACAGATGCAACTATAAACATACTTTTACTGCACTCTTATACCACTATACTATTTCTTGTATAATACATATATGTTGACGATGTATACATAATATTTGAAATTAAATAATTAAAAAGACGGCATTCAGAATTCCTTGTGGAGTTTGTCGCATATTTATGTTTGAGTAAAATATTTTCAAAGTATAAAGCATGTATTAATGAATATGTTTAAACTCTAGACTAATGAGTAATAAAACTTTTAATGATTTAATCTCAAAGTTATTTTTAAATAAATATAATTAGTGTATAAATACGTAGAGAACGATCATCAATTAAAAAAAATGTTGCCGACACAGTAAAAGGCCAGCAAAAAGTATTCGACAAAGAATACCAGCCATTAATATTAATTACTACTATAACGAAATAGATGCGAAAATAATTTAATTTCGTTGTAATCTGGTTTTTCAAATATAACAAAAATCATAGTAAAACGATAGGTTTTATTAATTTGGTGCCATGTGCCTTTCGTTGTTGATTTAATTAGTTATACAGCCTCACATTTATTGAGAGGTCCCAATCCCATTGAAATTATTTTTTAGAAAATAAATATCAATGCGTGGCATTTAGAGATTTAACAATTTCAACATAAGTCTTCTTTTATTTTTGGAAGAAAGACATTAAGGCTATGTTTGGTTGTCAGGATTATTCTGTCTGGGAAAGTAATCTGATTCCTTAAATTTTAAATTCCTGCGTTTGTTTCAGTTTTTAATTAAACTGGGAAAGAATCAGAATTTGGGAAAAAGGAAAGTTAGTACAACTTTCCAGGATTTTGAATCCTAACTTTTCTTAGGTATTCTTTTTCCCAGTTTTAGGATTCTTATATATTTAAGCAATATAGTATAGTTCTAATAATAATAATAATAATAATAATAACAATAATAATAATAATATAATAAAGATAAATAATAGTAATAATAATAATAATAATAATAACAATTACAATGTTTAAAAAATAATTTAAAATTATAAATCATACTTAATTTCACTATAATAAATACTATAATTAAAATTATCATAATTATATTTATATTTTATAATAATTCATAATAGTAATAATAATTTATTAAATAATTTAAATATAATTATACAATATAAATCTTATAATAAATAATAACAATCAGTATATTTTATAAATTAATAATTAATCAATAAAGTCATAGTGCAATTTTAATTTATAAAATTTATTCAATTATAATATTCATAAATATTATAATTATAATATAATAATTATTATATTTATTATTATAATAAATGAGTATTATAATACTCCATGTAACTATAATTATAATTATATTATTATATATTACGATGGATAATCCATATTTAAACTATCCATCGTAATAATAAATATAATTACTCCTATATAATTATTATTATTGTAATTAATAATTTATTTAAAATTTTACAATATTATTTTTTTATATAAATAAAAAATAAAAAATATAATTTTAGTTTGGTGTTTAAATTAAATATAAATTTAAAATCTTGATATTTTCCAAACACAGGAAAGTAAAGTTACTAGGAATCATATTCCTGGAATTCATTTTCCCAAGAATCATTTTCCTTGTCAACTTTAATTTCCCACCAATCAAACATGGCCTAAATATTTTGTAGGAGATTTCAAAGCGAAGGAAATTGTACATTTGTCCTATAAACTGATTGTTTGGAAAAGACGAATAACAAAAGCTAGCAAAAGAGAAAAAGTTCGATAGGTATAAACAAAAACCAAATTTATTATTTATTCGTCTTTTTCTTATAATTATCGCCATTATGTGTTGGAGAAAATAAGAAAGAAGAAGTGATATGTGACCTATTGTAAGCCTTAGTTTGACATTGATCCATTAATAATATATTTATTCTTAAACTTGAATAAAAAATTATCTAATTTCGGTCTTAAACGAAATCATCATCTTTTAAATATCATTTTATCGATGTGTCAACTATCTAGGGACCAACTGTTAATAATTTTGCAACAAAATGAAAATTTTAACATTATTAAAATGTTTGAAGATTCACGATGTTGAAATTACATAACAAGGAAAATTCGTGCATTAATGTAGACTTCACCATGTTCATTTATGTTTCTAATTTTGTTGCGACAAATTGTGTAAATATGAAGCATTTGCCGACGGCACTTAGGTTCATAAAAAGGATTGAGATGCAAATATATTTTAATGAAAAAAGCAACAAAGATTGAAAATTTAGTGGATCGTCACATGTAAATTGTAAGTAGTAGAGAATGCATTTAGGCATTGAGTTTCTAAAAATCATGAGTTTAATTTGATACATCAATAAACAAAGGGTTTTTGGCTTTTTAAACCAAAACCTTTCCCCGAATTCCGGTTTTTCCCATGAACTATGAGATTTGTTTTTAAAACCACGAACTTTTATTTCGTTAGGATTTTCCCAACCCGACCCAAATAACACATTTCCGACCCGAATAGCATAATTCAAAATGTTAAAGTTGTGTTTTGTTTATTCAAAAGTTGTCATTTGTTATGTAATAATTGTGAGTGTATGTATTATTGTGCCAAATAGTATCCAAGTAATCAATTTAGTGACAAATAGGATTAAAATTGATATGTAGACAACTCGGGTTTTGTCGTTGACCCGCCAGGGGAAAATCCTAACGAAATGAAAGTTCGTGGTTTTAAAAACAAATCTCATAGTTCATGGGAAAACCCGGAATTCGGGAAAAGGTTTTGGTTTAAAAAGCCAAAAACCCATAAATAAATGCCCAATTTAAATTTCCTGACTTTCTTTTACTATAAAAATATATTCAAATACAATACAAAGGGAATTTAAATAATAAAAAATCGAAAAAGACAGATATAGGGAAGAGGAAAAGAAATAAAAAATAAAAATAAAAAACGAAAAATGATTCTAAAAAATTGAAAACATAAACAAGCTAAAAAGCTTCGACCCTCTTCGTTCCATTATCGCAGAAATAACCTCCATGGGCTATGCCATAATTTTTGTTAAAATTTTAAAAATATTGCAAGACGTTCATATTCAATAATATAATATCGTTGGAGGAATTTTTGTACTATTATGAGATTGACCATACTTGGTAGTATTTTTTTTTCTTCGCAATTGCAACATGATGATATTTGAATGGACTTGCAAAACCATCGTGGACTTGATTTATGTATTTGAGAACAACTTTAATGTGGTCAAAACCTTTATTTTTATCCCTTATCTCACCGCTTAAAAATATTCTTTCAGGAGATAGAATTAAATTTTCTATTCGATGAGCATATTAATTTCTTTGAAGTAATCCACTAGCTAGACCCGATGACGATGTATGTGAATTCCGATATCTCCATCATTGCTCTTTCTCCCATCGAGAGATACAGAGTTTTTTTAGCCATGCAACAAAATCATAACATCTTTCTATACCGCGTTATCTCTCATGTACAAAATTCATAAAGATATATGAAGGTGTGTGGCTAAATAAATAATGTATTATTATCGATTTTGAGAATGAGATTTAAATTACTTTGACACTTCGTAATATCTATTTAGTTTAAAGAGTATTTTAATTTTAATAAAAATCTAATCGAAATTTTTTTACCTCTACCAGCGGTGATGGGCCGATTGCACACCCAGATTACGAGGCCGAAAATTGAAGCAATTTTGTTATTCAAGCCCAACAATGCACTCCTAAAAATCTCTGCTATTCTTCATCCACTTATAAAAAATCAAAAGTTGACTTGTTTGGGTTTAAAAAAACCAATCGATGATTGCTCAGATCGAAATATGAAATAAATCATGTTACATCACGTACGTACCTTCATTGTCTAAAATTCAATATTAATTTAATAGAAAGGGAAACTAAGCACCGTCTCTTTGGCCGAGTGGTTAAGGCGTGTGCCTGCTAAGTACATGGGGTTTCCCCGCGAGAGTTCGAATCTCTCAGGCGACGTTTATTTTTTGTTTGATTATTGAAAATATTTTATTTTAAATAATAAATATCGAGTCTAGATGATTAAAGAAGATCTTTACTATCGAGGAGGACAAGTTATAGTAAATTGAATTTAGGATCTTTATAAACTTAATAATCTTGTCTACGTTGCAAATTA
Source organism: Salvia hispanica (assembly GCF_029641045.1). NCBI lineage: Eukaryota > Viridiplantae > Streptophyta > Magnoliopsida > Lamiales > Lamiaceae > Salvia > Salvia hispanica. The sequence goes on from NC_142696.1 coordinate 37,378,904, forward strand.
TTTAAAAATGACTTATTTTGTAACTCATGAAAGTACCACAAATATTCCTCCTTTGACTCCAAGAAGATGAATAAAATTTCCGTCACGAGATTTTGTATAATATGACTATAAAAATATTGAAAGTTGAAGCCATTCTAAGGAATAGAGAGTAAGTGAAAAATATCAAAAAGTATCTTACATAAACCATTGTTTTATTTTATGGTACGAGTTTCAAATGTACCAAATACATTATGACTTATGTGTAGAATGATATATATTATATTTAACCTATATATACCTATTTGAGTATAAGAAATGGTTAAATAAAGCTACTATCATGCCGGACATAGTGTGCCATCATCAGCTTATCCATTTATGACAATTTTAATATTTTAGGCATCTCTAATTTATTCACATTTTATGGCAATCAATAAGTAGTAAGTATTTATGTGATTATTCTGGCGAAATAGTGTGTGGCTCAAACCGTGGCATGCGACATTCCCGCGAAAACACACAACAAACTGTGCCTTTTTGAATTTGCCTCAAACTGCATACGAAAATTTAGACAGAAAGGTATCTTGGCGATTTGGTTAATTCCCATCTTTCTGTCTCTTTATCAGGTTATTCATTCATTTCTTTGTTTTCATCATATTAATTTTTCCAATTTTGATTGCAAGATGCTTTTCTTCTTCTTCAGGAATTGTGTGCAGATATTGAGTAAATTTGTAGTAATTGGTAGATTTAAAAGGGTGAGAAATGTTGTGCTGTGGAGGTGGTGAGGAAGAAGCCGCCGGGCCTCCACCCAGCCAATACACTACCCCGCTTAAGCCCGCCACCACCGGAGGAGGTAATTCATATCTTTCATCTCATCAAAATACTTCAATTTCATTTCTTTGCAGAATATTTCTTAATTGGCAATTGTTGTATTTTTGTCCACGGACATTAAATATGGTTGTTTTAGTGAAGAAAGTAATTGATTCTTATAAAAATGTTGGAATACATTTTCGTAGAACAATCCAAAAAGTAATAGGTAAAAGATGGTTATATTAATCTATTACTACTAAAGAAATCACAATGAAGAAATTTTAGTCTGTCCTAGCTATTCTCGATCTGAAAAATAAATCATGAAGTTTATGATTCTCGTAATCATTTCATCCTTCCATTTCCCAGCGAATTACGTGTTGATGCAGAAACCGATTTAAAACACTTTTACAAAACATTTTGACCTTAATTAGACGTTGTTTTGACCACGTGTTTCAAACCGATTATCACATCAGCGCGTAATTCGCTAAAAAAAAGTGAAGTTTGTGCTAAATAAATGAAGGTGTAGGCGATCGAGGAGACCCTCGGGGTGGCGGAAGAGGCGGAGCGCCAAAAAAGTCGTTGCCAATCGAGCTTCCGGCGTTGTCGTTGAACGACCTAAACCGACTAACCGACAATTTTGGCCCAAAATCCTTCCTCGGCGAGGGATCCTACGGCCGAGTATACTATGCCACTTTAAGCGACGGCCAGCCCGCCGCCATCAAGAAGCTCGACACGAGCTCCTCCGATCCCGACACCGACTTCCCGGACCAGCTATCCACGGTGTCCAGGCTTAAAAACGAGCACTTCTTGTCATTGCTCGGATATTGCTTAGAAGGAAACAACCATATTTTGGTGTATGAATATGCGGCGATGGGCTCATTACATGACGTTTTGCACGGTCGGAAAGGGGTGCAGGGGGCCGAGCCCGGGCCGCTGCTGACGTGGAATCAGAGAGTTAAGATTGCCCACGGCGCGGCCAAGGGCCTTGAGTTTTTGCACGAGAAATGCCAGCCATCGGTCGTGCATCGTGATATTAGATCTAGCAATGTGCTTTTGTTTGATGATTTTCTTGCCAAGGTTGCTGATTATAGCTTGACCAATCAATGCTCCGACACCGCAGCTCGCCTGCACTCCACTCGGGTTCTTGGGACCTTCGGTTACCATGCTCCCGAGTGAGTTCAAAACTTTCCCCCGATTTTACTTGTGTTGTTTAGTACATTCTGTTTGGTAGGGAAGATCGATAAGACAAAACATGATAAAAACACACAGTTCAGGCCATTTTACCGGTAAAGTAGCGTTGCCCCGTTAGTTTCATAGAACAATTGACAACCGATCGTAACAATTGAAAGTTCATATATTTAGATGCAATTACTTCTGAATTAATTAACTTGGTTTGTGATCACACTATGGATGGGATGTATTAGGTATGCGATGACGGGGCAGATAACTCAGAAGAGCGATGTTTATAGCTTTGGAGTAGTGCTTTTAGAGCTCTTGACGGGGAGGAAGCCGGTGGACCACACTATGCCAAAAGGGCAACAAAGTTTAGTCACATGGGTAAGTACATCTACATTTTCATATTATAATTAAATGTATCATCAAAATATGTATGCTAAAAGAGTTTGGTAAATTAAAAATGGCAATCTTGTGGATGCAGGCAACTCCAAGATTGAGTGAAGATAAAGTGAAACAATGCATAGATCCAAAGCTGCAAGAGGATTATCCTCCTAAGGCCATGGCCAAGGTATATTTCAACAAGTCTAATGAATGAAGTTATGCATTTTAATGTAGAAAAGAGGATGATGTGGTTTTTATGGTGGATGCAGATGGCAGCAGTGGCGGCACTGTGTGTGCAATACGAGGCCGATTTCCGACCAAATATGACGATCGTGGTCAAGGCTTTGCAGCCACTGCTCAATGCAAAACCAGCTGGAGCTGCTGCAGATTCTAATGCATGATTCCATCAACATTATTCATCTCCAAAATTAAACATTTTTTTTGTATCTTTATTATTAGTCAGTCTCAGCTTGTTCTAACTAACTGATAGAGGTCTTCTACACATGATATATTGTAGATTATCAAACATATCATGTTGTGGCCGAAGTTAGGATCCATAATTCTATTTTTGTTTATTTTATGTGTTCATTATTTTGTGGACGTGGACTTGTTTTGACTTAAACGTTCTAAAAATTCTAAGAGATAATATAACTATATAATATCATATGAATACTCGTAAGATAAATAACCAATATATCACTAGATTTTTATTAAGAAAATTCAACATAATACAAATTGTGATTTATTTTAAATTGTTTGATATATTAGGTGTTAGGTGCATGCTAGGGTGCAACCACCCTTTAAAATAATATCATACCACTATTCCTAGCCAATCATTTGTACACGTGGATGAATAATAATAAGCTGCCACGTGGCAAAAAAAAAATAAAAATTTGAAAAAGACGGTCAGCAATTTGCTGGTCTTTATACATCAATATTTCTTTGAGTGATGATTTAGAGACATAATGTCTCCAAGCCATAATACCCCTATGTCACTTTGCCATAAATCAAATTATTATATGGACTAATATACCCTTATTTTAAATTATAAAAGGAAAGACAATTCATTTATTATATCTTTAATCTAAGTAATCAATCAAATTCATATCAAAAGCCAACTCATCAAATTAAACTCTTTTATCAAAATATACTCAATTATTAAATAATTATTAATATTCTATGTCTTAAAAATGACGACATGCACATACATAATTTCTTCGTGTTATCGTCCAACGGAATAGTTAGTCATCGCATCAAATTATTTTATTAGTACTCTATTAAATAATTATTTTTTAAAGAGAGTATTAAATAATTATTAAAATTCTAAATTATAAAAACGACTACTATGTGCATACACTTCATTTTTAATTGTTATCATCTAACGAAATAATAATAGTCATTCACATCAAATTATTTTATTAGTTGTACTATAAAATAACTATTAAAATTCTTAGTCATAAAAATGACTACATGCATATACATACTTAATTTCTTAGTGTTATCGTCCAACGAAATAGTAATAGTCATTCACATCTAATTATTTTATTAATACTAAATAATTATTAAAATAGTAATAGTCATTCTTGTATAAAGTATTTTAATAATATTAAATAATTATTTCATTAAATCTATTAAATACCTATAAGTTTAGAATTTAAAAAATATTGTATAAAGTATTATTTAAATAAAGGTTAATTCATTATATTAAATTAAAGTTTAAATAAACTAATACGTATTACGTGAAGTTAGAAAGAATACTTCATAAGCATATTTATGTAATGAATTTAAATAAACTAATATTACCTAATAAGTTGTTTGGAAATTTATGAGAGATTGATAGGAAGATTTGAATATATATTTGCTTAAATCAAGCAATCCATAAATATACACACAACTTTCCTAAGCAAGTAATTTTAAATGTAAATAAATGTTTCATATGCATAAGGGTAGTATGGTATATGTACAAAACATAAATTTAAATAAAAATTTAAAATAATCTAAAATGACTATTTTAACCTCATTATAGCATTATGGTCTCTAAAACATTTTCCTATTTCTTATCCAGCAATATCCGAAGCAATCTATAAATTGCTGTGTAATGTTTGTAATATTGCTGCGTAGCGTTTATAATATTGCTGTATAAGTGGTGTAACAGTGTCATTTTAAGATGGGTTGTCATTTTAACACAAACCTGAAGTGTTATTATTAACTAATCTAACGAGGACATTTAAGGTTTTAAACTCGTTTATTTTTTACTTTATTCCAAAAACACTGAAAAATGAATAATTTGCTTAAATGATTGGGGAAAAAGAGGATGATAGAAATGAGAGGAGGCAATAGAGTAGCACTTCATCATTCACATCATAAGTTTGACCATCCCGTTACAAGTGAGGCATTTCATTTTTAACGCAAATCAATACTTTTAAACTCTATTACTTTATTCTCTCTGCGTTTCTCTACTTTATTTTTTCATAACTCAACCCACTTAATATTATTTTTTTCTTAAATGTCTCACTTATAATATAATCAGACTGGGGAGTAATAAACATAAAACTAAGGGTGAAAGGTGAAAAAACGACAATGTTTTTGGATACCCAATTGGTAATGTTGTTGGGAGTAATAAACATAAAAAACGAAAATGCTTCCTAGAATAATTGAAGGCAACTTGATAGTTTAAATAACCTGTATTCATTCACATTCGATCGCAGTGCATTGTTTTTCATCATACTTTTTGCTCTAAGACAAAGGTACAAAGATGGTTAAAATAACACTTGGAAATTGAACTATCGTTACAGTAACTTATCTCTCTCTCTCTCCGAAATTGTACCAGCTACAGCTATTATATCAGAAATTCTCCTTCACCTTAGGCCTGCAGAAAATAAAACAAGAAGAAATTAAGAAACGATTAGTAATCTCTCCCTCTCTACAAATCATTATCGGTGCGACACATTACCTCTTATTATGAGCGTCTGGACCTTGGCTTGCAGCGGAATTCAGCAAACAGTGCTATGTGGTCTGAAGACCATTCTGGAGAAGGAAGAGCAGTATCTTTCCGCAAGCTATTCTCATCCAAGAGCTCCAACAAAGACTCCACCGTTAACGAGTCAGCTACAACCACAGATTTATATATGTTACTCCATCTTGTTATTTAGAAGAGACCGGGTGTGAAGCAAATAGAGTGGGATGAATGAATTGAACAGCTAAACAATATACCTGTATAGAATATGTAATCATGGGTGCCGATAAAATCTCTAGTGCAGTTTGTGAAAAGGGGTTCATTAGTAGCAGGATCCGTTTTCTTTCGCTGCTCCAGACCCAGTCCGGCCACAACTCTTGCAAAGGACGAGTAAGCACTTACCTGAAATGAAACTCAATGCAATGTGAATGTAAGTTTACCTTGCATTACAAACGACACACTGAATGTGGCTTCTTAGGATTCTCGTACCAATGGGAGCTGATGCGTCAATTTGCTAAGAGGACGAAGAATTCCGAGGGGGTCTATGGCTAGGTCCGGATGATTTTGATCAACTTTCCCCATAGCAAGGAGGGCATGAGGGGCACTGGTGATAATAAACAAGTAGTAGATTAAACTTATAAAAGGTCAAATACAAGCACCCCAAGCTAACCATATAATAGTGTACTATATAGAACAGAGAGAGCACCTTCCCGGAACAGAATTGAAATCACCACACATCAGCATTGGAATATCTGCACTCACAGCTATTTTTTCTAGTCCTTTAATTAGTGTATGAACCTAAAAAAGGAAGAAGACGAGGTACTTAGACAAAAAAGAGGAATATGGATGTTTAGAGAGGATGTGGGCTCTGATAAAAACCTGCCAAAGCTTGACATCTTTCAACTCTTGCTGCACGTTTACATGTGTGTTTGCCTGTAATAAAATGGCCATAAGATAATCTGCTAGGTACTCCAGAATCCAGATACACAACAGAGGAGTAACTCTATCCAAAGCTATCAAGAAAAATCACACATGACGGGAGAAAAAAAAATGCTTAGTAATTTACGAATGAACATATTCCTACAGAAGTACCTAAGGGCTAATAATTGATATATTTGAGGCCAAAACACACAAGATCATTTTATTCCTTTACTTTTCAATTCAAGTCATTTAAATAATCTATCATAAATAGGAATCATCTTTGACAGCCATTGGGTGGTGTAGGCAGAAGGAGGCAGCAGGAGCCAGAACACTGAGCCCACTGATTCTATAAAACCTAACTTCAAGTGCCAAGTTTACTAGTGCTCTGTACTTCACGTTAACCTTTGACAAGCCCGAGGTCTTGATGATGCTTTGAATTTAGTAAACAAATGCTCCAGTCATTGGAAAGTTTCAAATTCTTATTTGCACCAGACTTAAGAGCAAATGCCTTTCTAAGTTAATTGATGTTTCATGAGTAAGACCTATACAAATGATTACTCCTAGCATCTTTAGTTTTGCTAGGGAATTGGCATCATAGTAATATGTGGTTAAAATCTTACCACACAAATAAGCTGGCGTTTCCCGGCATTATCAGCACCCTGGTTACTGCTCTTGGCTTCTAGAACCAAGATGAGCGCAACATTATCCTGTACAATGGAAGGATATAAGATGGAATATGTTTATCTTACTTATGAAACAAATGACCAGCAAAGTAAAAATCCCAAAGCAAAATTGGTCTTTCTTGTGCAGTACCATGATCAACCGGTTTAAAGCATTTTTCTTCTGAACACTTGGTATGAATGCTTCAATTAAAGACTGTGCAGCTTTGTTGAACTCAACCTAAAAACCACAGGTGCCAAGTATCAAAATGATAACCAACTTTCCCACAGATGTTATACAAACATGACAATTTGGTCACCTCATATTTCTTGACATTAGTGAATCTATCACGACGGAAAAAAGTAGCACATCCATCAATGTTTTTCATGGCCCCAACAAAAACCTATGGGAAAAACAGCATATTGCATCAATAACATGTTTTGGACATCCAGATTCAAAATAGATCTTTTCACTGACCTCTGTTGTTTTCATTTTGAAAACAGCTTGATAACCATGTTTGTCCAGCTCCGGTGCAAAGAATTCCTCAAAGTGGTCGCTTTGAACCTGACAGGATATTGGGCCACCAAACAGAAAAAGGTCATGTTGCAGAGTGTAAACATGTTATAACACGAAAAAAAGAACATCATTTCAGTATTTCAAACTATAGCATCCTTTAATAAATTGGAAAGTTCAATTGACCAGTTATGTCTCAGTCAACACAGTTACAAAAGTACTCATTCATCATGGTAAGGAAATTTCAATATATTGACAAAAGAAATGCTTATAAACTGATCATTTCAAACCAAACAGAAAATGAACATGAAATCTCAAGAAATGGAAGTATATGGTAATAACAATTGGTGCTACAAGATCTCCAAATGTTTAAAGCTTTTCTCAAAGATGTCAAATTCCACTACAATGCTAATTGCTCAACATAGGGGCATGAGCTCCAAAAATAACTGTTATCCTAGTTTCACCAATCATAATGAAAATAATTATAAACTCAAACATAACTTCTAAAACATCCAGAAAACATAATGGAAATTTGTGCACTGCTTGGTACCTCTTGGAGACAAACAATGTCTGCACGGTAGCCAACTATCTCTCTTAACAAATTTTGCCTGCGGTAAGGCCAAGATAGAGCCCAAGTGGGACAATAGCTGTATGCATCACTAGTCGCATATGCATCGGATAGGATATTGTATGAAAGCACAGAAAATGTCATTGCCGATGAAATACGCCCATCAAAATCTATATTCCTGGAAACATCCATTCCAACAGGAATCACCCGTCGTGGAATGGGTGACGGAGCTGGAATCACACGTGAAGTTGAAAAAGTACTAGGAGATCCCACAGTTAATTTAGTTTCAACATCTATTACAGTACACTCAAATTTAAGGACATGACCAACATCATCAGCTGTTGGTGTGTATATCTTTGTGTATCCAACTTCAACCCACGTTTCACCACCATTTCTTTGAGTAACTGCAGTAGGGTACAAACTACTGTTTGCATTCGACAAATTAGGATTTGATTGAGATGTTGACAAGCTAGCATTACTACCACTACTATTGAAGCGACCAAAAACTTCCTCCTCCTCGGTTGCATTCTCATTTAAAGCACTAGCAGCACGCTCGTGCAGGAGACGATGATGTTGCCAGGCATCTGCAAAGCACTTTGGCGAACAATGGTAACTCTTGGCAACAGGTAATTTTGCCTTGAGACATCCAAGGCATTGTAATGTAGCCTGCTCGGTTGGGTGAACATTACAGACTGCAACTTTTTTGTCACTTAGTATGCGATACCTGCATGGAGACCCAATTATTTGCACGCGCAAACATTCACATTTATTCTGATGTAGTATGCATTTAGAAGTCGAGTAACATAATTATTGATTTTGCTATTCAGACTAATTTACAAGCTAAATGAATAATTCAAAGAATCCCAGTCCAAATGATGCATGAGACCAAGAATCTGATGCTTCAATTTCCTCGGACTCTCGAAAAGTTATTCAGTTGTTTACCCTAGAAGCCACTGTTTTAAACTGTACCCACAACCACTAGCGGTCAGAGGGTGTTTGGCTAAGCTAGACACCTTACAAGCTCTGGCAGGGTATAAGATGCTCCAAGAGATTATAAGTTCTCAAGTATGAATATATTTGGATAATTGAGCTAATAAGCCATAGAAAGAAAATTGAGGAGATATGAAATTTGATAGGTATATGTTAAAGATGACAAATTATAGTAGGGTTATATTTGTTAATTATTTGTTGCTTATGAGATCATGGTAAAACAAGATGCGATTAAAGAGCTTAATTTCCGGAGCTTTTTACTCAGCTAAAAATCCCCTTAGTAGCAACTAAAGCTAAGAACTAGCTTTCAAACAGTTATACATCATCAAGAAAACACAAATTTAAACCACTAATAGGTAAGCTATAACCACAGATTTATTCATATATTATCAAGGAATTCATAAATCAATATTTGAATGCAAAAGAAAGCTGACCATTTATATCTCAAGAAATGGCCGTCGATGGGGTTGAACTCAGTAATATCATCAGAAATGTGAGACTTATCAGTACGCTTCAAAAGCACGTATGGAGTCAATTCGCATCCAACAATGGGTATATCGGACGGCAAGTGCACCCGAAGCACAGTTACCATTTTGCCCTCTTCTTCTTCTTCTTCAACGCCTCGCCCTTTGCTCCCGTCGTCTTTCCAAACCCTAAAACAAAGTAAATTGAGGAATCAAACAACACTTTTAGGCGGACTTGTGGCGGACCCGCCATCACCCACGCACGGTGCCAATCGCCAGCGTTACGTCCTGAAACCTCAATCAAATCGCGAAAATGGGAACCGATTTGTTAGAAACCAATATTAGAGATTTCAATGGAGGGATTGGGCGATCCTGGGATGAGTCAATCGAGATTGAAGGAAAAGTAATGAATGGTTTGGTGGTGTAGAAGGGGCTATGTCAATGTAGAGAAATAGAATTGGGGGAAATGAAATCGGAAGGATTAATAGGACTGGCAAATCGATTCATTGGAAAAATTAGGGTTTTACAGCATTAGAAGTTACGAATTTTGAACCTAAAATAAAAAGGGTGAAAACAGCCTTTAACAAACCTACCAGATATTCGCTGCAGCGAGATTGATTCGGTGCGGTTGGCTGCACAGAGTAAAGTCGCTAATTTGAAGCGATACGACTTCTATTATAACTGATCTGAGTCACCAATTGTCCAATTCACAATTGTAATTAATTTTTGTAATTAATTTATTATAATTATGCTTCAAAATTAAGATTTATTCGGGCTGGGACGTGATCAAATGCAAACTCTAAATATTGTACAAACTCCAAACTATAATCTAGACCGTTAGAAAATATCAACAGATCATGAAATAATAGCAATAAAAAATGTCAACACAATGTCAACGGTTGATGTTGTGTTGAAATTGTGTTGATATTGTGTTGATATCAGAATCTTGAAATTTTATACTGTGTTGACATTAGAGCATCCACTATAGGGGCGGCGTGCCGGCCGCCCCCATCGCGGCTTAGCCGCGGCGGCCTACTGCGGAGGAATCGTCCGCCCCGGAGGCGGACGATTTTGTTGGGGCGGACGGGCATTCGCCCCGAAGGCGGCGGACGAGCCGGAGGAGAGAGAAGCGCGGCGGCCGCCGCGCCTATCTATTGCGCGGCGAAACCGCCGCGGCGACCGCCGCTTTGTATTTTAATTTTTTTTTTTTTTTCGAATTTGTAATTAATTTTTGTCTTATTTAAATACCCCACCAATTTGTTTTTCACTCCACACCCATTTTCACTCCACCTCCAATTTCACTCTTCAGAATTTTATACCAAATGCACGGGAGAGACGAAGATTCATCCGGCACGGAAGAATCGGGATACGGATACTATCCTTCTTCCCAACCATCTCAGCTGTGGGTATCGAGTCCCACCCCCGGGGATCGAGTCCCAGTCCCCCTCCATTCCAGTCGTGGTCACCGACATCCCCGCCGTGGCAACAAACCCAATATCGGGGTCAGTCATCTCATCAGAGGAATTTGGGTCATTCGGCATTCGGAGATTATCGACCCACTATGGACTCGCCCAACCATCCGCGTCCGGATACCCCCTCTCACTCTTTCCAGCGCACTCAGACTCCTTTGTCTGATTTCGATAGGTTCACACTGGAGCAGATGATGGGGCTGATGAGTCCGGGCCTACCGGAGACCCCGCCGAGGAGATGTTCCGGCGACGGCGGTGGGGGGAGGGCCGGCGGCGACGGCGACGGGGATGGCAGCGGCAGCAGCGGCGGTAGTGAGTCGGCGGTAGCAAGTCGGGGCGGGCACTACACCAAAGACGAGTCGATTGCTGTGGCGAGGGCATGGGATGTCGTCACATCAGACCCCTGTGTTGGCACCGATCAGATCGAGATGGGCTTTTGGAAGCGCGTTTTGTTGACCTACAATGAGTTCAAGCCGAGAGGCGCCAAACCGCGTGACGCGGAACAGATCCGGAAAAGGTTTGGGAGGATTCTGACACCTACCAGGAAGTCCGCGGGCATCTACGGCAACAACCTTCTCAACGCAGAGAGTGGCCGCAACGAAGCCGACGTGAAGGCTCTGTCTATGTCCCAATACAACGCGCTATGGAAGCATAAGTTCACCCACTGGGAGGAGTTTCTTGTTCTCGAGAACTGCCCGAAATTCAAGTCCATCTGTGCAGAGGAGACTGAAGGTCACGGGGCGAAGCGCAATAGACGCAACAGAGCCGGGAACTACAGCAGCAGCAGCGGTGGACAATCAATCGACCTCAACGACGCCCAAACGGAGGAGCCCTCTGATACACACACTAGGCGCTCACGCCCTCCGGGGCAGAAGGCCAGTATCCGCAGCGCCCGAATGTCTGCAGGTTCCTCCCGCTACTCGGCGCCCACGTCTGGATCGCGCAGCGCGCAGGCGCCTTCTGGAGCTCAGTCCGTGGACCATGGGGCCCATGTGGTCTTGAACAGGAACCTGAATGTGCAGTTGATGAAACAACTGCAAGAGAACTGCCGTTTCTACGAGTCGGCCACCGACCCGATCACCAAGGCGATATACTATGATCTCATGTGTAGGATCAGAGAGGATCTGGGGCTGACTGGTCCAGCGGGCCGGGTGCGCCGGGTGCAGGGGTGACGGGGGCAGGGGCGGCGGCGCCGGGGGGAGTGGGCGACGAAGAAGAGACAGAGGATTCCGACTCCACCACCGAGTAGATGGTGGCGGTGTTTTTATTTGTTTTTATATGTTTTTTTTTATAAAATGTTCGTTGTATAATTTTCCGGTATCCATTAATACAACGAATATTTGGTCTCATCGCACTTTTTAATTTTATTATTATCTCATTTTCTAATTATTTTTAGTCCGATAATTTTAAGTCTAATTGAATTAAAATATACAAAGAATAAAAATAAAGTGAAATGTGGCTAACAAAAGTGTCCACTATTGCTGCGGAAACTTTTTTTTGTGGCCGTGGACAAATAAAAAGTGGCTATGGACAAAAAAAAAATTGTCCACCAAAAAGTGTCCACCTATAGTGGATGCTCTTATGTTGATATTGTGTTGAAAAAGTTTGGAGTTTGTATCACTACCCTATTAGGGCTTGTGTATCGTGCATTAGTCCATCACTAATTATCTTTAGGGCGTGTTCGGTGTTTCTTAAATTAGCAAAATCGAGGATAAAACTGAGCATTAATGTCAGTTCGGTGTTCCACGTACAAATCTGCATGGCCCTCGTTAATGCCCACGACCCGAAATGTTCCTTCATTATTTCCTTGGTTAGATTTCCAACTTGATTTTTATTTCTCGTTTGATTTATTGGACCAAGAATTGGGGTTAAGATGAATAAATTGACCCTGAAAATCTCGATCCCTTAGTCACACTTTCAAATGCACATGTTGCAGCTTTCTCTCTCTCTAAGCAAATAGTCGGTGATGCCTCTGTGGTTGAGGAATTGTTGAGCATTGGGGAGAAGACGTAGGAGTAGTTGCAAACGTCAAATCCAACCCAATCGGCGGTGAGATTGTAGGGATATGAGAGAATGGCCTTCTTCCACGCCTACAGCGCGATGTAGGCGTCACAGAGGCGAGGGTTTTCGAAGACAAGTGATTTTGGATTTGCTGCATCTAAGACGGTGGGGGTAGATGGTGGAATTTGTAAAAAATGACGAGGGCATATTTGTCCGACAACATTGCATAGGTGGTCGACCGAAAACGGCAACAAATGAATACCAATTGACCACATTCATTTCTTCCAAGAATCATTTCATACAAATCCAATTCTTCATAAAAATAGATAACCCCTAATGATAAATTCTAAATTTTTTAACCCAAACTAGGTCATGTTTTCATTTCCGGATCCGTTCAATTTTTAAGTCAAACTTGCTAGTACTTTACTGTCGATATATAAATCACATGAAAATGATATTTTAGTATAGTGGCTCATGCTAATAAATCCAACAATGTGTTCTCCAATCTCCAATAAAAATAAAGGTGTACACAATTCTTGAAAAACACAAGAGATTGAAAGAAATCTCTTATTGTTGCAAATCATACATGAAACTGAATATTAGGAAACAAGAAAGACTCTATTTGGGAGGCTGGGGGCAGAAATAAGTGCATATGCAATTGCTGTCACTGCATATTCCATGACCATAAGCCATTGTAGAACACTTTTGCTCACATCTATATGCATCACATGTTGTGGTGGACTGCAGACTTTTGACACACCGATGCTCCGGAAGTAATGTTGAAATGGCTGAAACAACACAGATGATTATCGACAACTAAAACGAATAAGGAACATAGTATGAACAGCCAAAAACGAATTAAGGAATCGTAGTGTGAACCAGAGGTGAAGGCCAGGGTGAGGGCGACTAGGATAACCATGGCAGTTGAGAGAGCTTTCATTGCGATGTAGTCTCTTGAAAAGCAAGAGCCTACTGTTGCTGCAACATAGCCCCTACTACTTATACAGAAAGCAAGAAAAAATGTTACTTGTGTCGAAAGATAGTTTGCAGTTTCCTGCAAAAGGGTTAATGCATTTCCTAAAATTAATGGGGATTGAGTTGTGTTGTACACTAAACAAGGTCTTTACTTAAGCACAAGTTCTTTTCTTTGTGCCCACTCCTGAACATGGATAAGGATAGAGGATGTCCAAATCTTTTAAATTCATATCTACAATAATGAGAACGTTCTTATAAACATCCACATAGCAATTTATTGGTACACAATGAGCGTGACATTGATGTGCAATTTTATAGTATCCAATACATATGGCGTAACATTAGGATAGGATTGCAATTTGATGTATCCAAGTAAAAAAAAATTCTAATCCCAAGTACAAGAAGAAGCCAACATAGAACTATATACAAATAGCTGCATTAAAAAACTATAGAACTATATACAAATCAAGTACAAAACTTTTAACCTTTGAAAATCATGCAGAATGAGTTGAAAAGAATCTATGATATTAATTTAACAAATCTGAAACAAAATACTCCATATTATTGCCACCATTATCTGAATCCCTTCTCCATGTTAGATATTTTCATTAATAATAAAAATCACTAGTATGGTACTCCAAGGTCACAATAACTAAAGCTTTATAAGCTAACATTGAACATTTGACAAAATGTGGCTCAAAAAGGGTCTGAGCGGTCAATTTCCAACTCTTTGTCCTCATCACAAAAATAATCAAACTGTGAAGCAATGACATCTAACAAAAAAAAACACTTAGTAACCACCCTTGAGATCATTGACCACATCGTAGGGGATTGGAGTTACAGTCTCTAATGTTGCACCTTCCACCATGAATCCAGGCTTCGGCCCCTCTGGCTGCCTCTTCGTGCTGATGATTTTACCCTGTGCCTTTGCATCAGCCTTCAACTGATCGTTCTTCTTGATCCTTAGCATCACCTCTTCGTGGCATCGTGATTGCTGAACATGTTCAATGCGGACATGGATTCTCTTCCTTATGATTCTGTTCCCAACCTGAATCAATGTATCATAATCCAGACAAAGGTCAGATAAGAAAGAAAACATCAGACAATCTATGATCAAGTAAATAAACCAAAGGAAATCAACAGTCATACTGCAAAAGGCAAGGTATTCATGAGCTCATTAAGGCTACAACAATCAGTCTAGCATTGACATTTTTTGTAAATAGTAGCTATAAATTATTTCAAGTACTCACAATTTAAGTGATCACTAAGAAACATCATAGCATTTTTTATTTATGAGCATATTATATAAACAAGGCTGGCAAAGTAAAAGCTCTTAGGCAGAGACTGTCAGTGTTGAGAATCAGCCAGAGATCAAAAGTAACCTCCATTTATTGAATATTTCAGTTCCAGTTTTACTTTACTTCAAACAAACAAATCGAGTCTAGTAACCTCATATTACATAAACAAGGCTGGCAAAGTAAAACATCCCAAGGCAGAATAAAAGCATCAGAAAGGCGAAAGCTTTCAGGCGGCTACTGCGAATGTTTTGAGAAACAGCCTTAGGATTTGTCATCACAGAAACCCCAATTAAGCGCATATACAATTAAAAATGAAGCAAAATACAAAATTGAAAACACACCTACGCACACACACAATCTGAATACGAGAAGCAAAATACAGAAACAAAATTAGTCCGGAATTAAGGAAGCGATGGATACCTGCTTGTTGACTTCAACGCCGACAGCACGCTTGGTGACGTTCCAGACCCGGCCGGTTCGGCCATGGTAGAATTTGTGGGGCATGCCTTTGTGGATCGAACCGTTAACTTTGACATCCACATAGTCGCCGATTTTGTAGGTGCGGAGGTAGGTGGATAGATGGGTGGGACCCTTCTTTCTGAAGGCCCGCGAGAATGAATCTCTGGTACGCGATCTCAATCCGTGCCCAGCCGGCATTGTTGTGATGAATTGAGCTGAATTTGAGTGTTAGGGTTTTGGGGGAAGATGAATGTTATTTAAAGGGAAATTCAATTAGGGCTTTACGATTTCTGAGGGGGGATGGGCCGTTTGATGATTCGAATTGGGCTTCTAAAGCTGCAATTAAATATTAAATCGTTTGTATTTTATGAGCAAAATTAATGGTTACTACAAAAATTGAAAACTCTGAATAAAATAAGTTAATTGTAATTCATGAACTGTGGAAATAAATTGATATTGCATCTTAACTTTAAAGTTAGTCTTATATAACGTTTGTTTTTTTGGTTAGAATTTTATGGATTCGAAATGGAATTAGAATTAAATAATAATTCAATTCCAATTTGTTGTTTAATTACATTATAAGGATAATAGTTATTAAAATTATGAAGTTTGGTTAAATTCTAATCTATCCTATAAATATTTAAATTGAAATATTAAATCACGAAGTTTCATATATTCTCAATTGTCTCATTAGGGCATTCGCAATGGGGCGGACGATGCGACGGACAATGCATCGTCCGTCGCATCATCCGCCACTGCAGCATCGCGGACGATGCGCGGAGGATACCCATCGTTCGTCGCATCGTCCGCCACTGGGACGAGGCGGACGATGGGTCACGGACGATGCGACGCGGTTTAGTTTTTTTTTTTTTTTTTTTAATTTTATTAAATTTTCAAAACCTATATATTCCTCTTTCACTTCATTTTTCACACTTCATTTTTCTCACTTCACTCTCATCAAATTCACTACATTTTCAAGCAAAATGGATTCCGGAGATTATCCGAATAGTCCGATGTTCGGTGGTGCACGATGGCCGGGTACAGAACCCGACGAATACCAGCCATTCGACACCAACGCCGAGTACGATCCCGACTTTTCCACCGACTCATACGGGCTGTCCGATATGGAACCGTCTCCACACCGCCCCTCCGCCGCCGCCACTCCCTCTGCCGCCGCCGCTTCTGGGTCTGCCACCAAGAAGAAGCGGACCAAGGCACGAGCCCAGAAGTTGCCTACAACGGAGGTATGTGAAGAGTTCGCCCCGGGAAGGACGAACTACTCCGACTCCGAATCCATCGTCTTGACGAAATGTTGGATTGATGTTTCGGAGGAACCGGTGTACGCCAACAACCAGAGGGTGACTGCGTATTGGGAGCGCATCGCCGAGAAATACAACGCTGCCAAGCCGGCGAACGCGTACAAGCGCTACAGGGAGCAGCTCCGCAAGCACTGAGATCAAATAAAGAAGCGGGTAAATTTGTTCGCGGCGGAGTACGAGAAGTGCGAGAGGGAGCAGGCCAGTGGCGAGAGTCTCGCGGATGTGCGGGACAAAGCGATGCAGTGGTACATTTCATTGTACGGCGATTTCAAGCACTACCAGTCCTGGGCGCTCTTGAGGGACACCAGAAGGTCGTTGGTGGTGTGATTCCCCAATCGACGGCGGCGAGGAGGAGGGCGTCGAAGCGCACCTTCAATGATTATACAAGTAGCGATAGCGGCGCATCTCCGATGGACCTCAACAGTCCGGTGTTCGAGGATGAGAGTTCCGGCACACCGATGTCCTCCCGGCGTCCCCCTGGTGTCAAGGCTGCCAAGGGCAAGGGCAAGGCCACATCAACCTCCGTCGCGCCGCCTGACCAGGCCCCGTCACCGACCCCGAGTTCGATGCCGTCCGCGACTTCGACTGCGGCCCATGCGTACGCGGATTTGGCGGCCTCCTCCGACTACCGGACGTTGTTGGACGCGCACACCGCCCTCATGCAGGCGACCAACCCGGCTCAAATCGAGGGGATCCAGCGGATGATCGATGGCCTCAGCCGCAAGTTGGGACTTCTCTAGACTAGCCTCCTTTTTTTGTATTTAGTGCTTTTTTTATATCTTATTTTGTAACTTTTTTTTAATTAAGTAAAATTAGAATATCCCTAATTGTGTTGTTTTTATTTGTTTATTATTTTTATTTACATTTGCAAACATAAAAATATAAATACAAAATAGTAAAATGCTTAGGGCGTCGCTTAGGGCGGGCTATAGTCCGCCCCACTGCAGGTGGAATAGGAGGAGGATAAAATGCTGACGTGGCGGTGCATAGGGCGTCGCTTATGGCGTCCCATTGTGGATGTCCTTAATGCACAAACCATTGTTTTCTTGTGACGTTACGAATGACAATATTTTAATAATATAAGAAGAGAAATGAGAAAATAAAGGAATTTAAAAGAAAAATAACTTATATTAATGAAACACGTTTTGAATATCATTAAAATTTGACATTTTGTGCATGGATGGGGTACTCGTAGGGCTGGGGAACAATATCGAAAAAATGATATATCGCTCGTATCGTATTGAAAAATATCGAAAAATTATTGAATTTTTGGTATATCGTAATTTTCGATATGATACGATATCATATCATAAGTTTTCTATACGATAACGATATAAATTTCCTTATATCGCGATATATCATTATATATCGAATATACGATATATATCGATATTTTCGATACACCGAATTATATTGAAAATCAATACATATTGAAATATCGATATATACCATATATATCGAAATATATTGAAATTCAATACATATTAAAATTATATTTTTCGATATACAGGTATTTGAAATGGTACTTTATTTCAGTATATCGTATCAATCTTTGATATATCGTTCTTAACGGTATATCGAATTTCGGTACGATATATCGAGATATCGATGTGGTAATGATACTGATATTATCCATATCGAAAGTTCGATATATCGAAATTTGATATATCAAAACTTTCGATACGATAACGATATGAAATTCTTTCATATCGATATTTTCGATACAATACACGATACAACGTTTTCGATACAATATATTATATCGACCCAGCCTTAGGTACTCGAGAAAAATTGAAACTTCGTGATTTAATATTCTAATTTTAAAGTTTATGAAACATACCAGAATTTGACTAAAAATCGGGAAAAGTATAGAGAAAGGACAGTTCTTTTTCTATTATATTAGTATTTTCTATTAGATTAGATTAGTATTCGATTAGTATCTTCATGGTTTAAATGACTAATTAAACCCAAAGTTATATAATTTATATGAAGTATGCGTAGTGTGTGCAGTGTGTGTTTGTATGTTTTTGTGGGTGTAGTGTGTGAATGTGCCCAATTTTATAACTATTTGAAATTTCAATTATCTATTTTTGATAGGAAATTCAAAGTGTGGAATTGAGAGGAACTGGAATTGTAATTCAATTCTGAATCTGAATATTCTGTGGTAACAAACATAGGATTTGGAATTGAAGACTCGACTTCCAAATTCGCAGATTTAATTATTATTATTATTATTACTCATATTATTATTATTATTATTATTATTATTATTATTATTATTATTATTATTATTATTATTATTATTATTATTATTATTACTATCATCATCATCGTCGTCGTCGTCGTCGTCGTCATCGTCATCATCGCTTTTTAAAATAAAAAATTAATTAAAAAAAATATACAATTGTCTCACTTCCTCAAATATACTACTACTGTTTTATGGAGTAGGAGTAGTATTTTTTAATTTTTTATTTGTCATTTTTATTTGCATTTAAATTGAACAAATGAAGTAGTGAGACATGTGAATAGTTAAGAAAAAAGAGATGGCGGAGAGTTGAAAAGAAAAAAAGATTAAGAGGAAATGTATTGGATGACCTTATATATGCTTATCAGCTTATGTAATTTCACTTTTGTTTGCTATTCGTCTTTAGCCGAGATTCAACTTAATTAGGGGACACATCTCAAGTTTAATCTCTTCGAAACTCCTATTTTTTTACAAAAAGTCGATAGTCCTTCGTCACTACAAAAATAACAGAAGAAAATAAATTTCGTTGGACATCGCAATAAAGTGACGTTGTATAACTTATTAGATCAACAAAGAAAGGCACGCGACACCAAATTAATAAAAACCCTATTGTTTTATTAGAATTATTTTTATATAGTACTTAATTAATTAAAACCCCCAATAAATTAAATTCATTTATTAATTTGCCCAATCATTTCGTTATAAATGCAAGATGATATTCTTTGTGGTGAGGTAGCTGTATTATTTTTCTAAAAGAAAATTTATATGTACGTCATTTCAATTGCTTCGTCAATTTTTTAAGTTTATGATTTTTGCTACCATAGACCCAATAAAAATTGACCATTTAGTCTTAAAAATGGGAGAATATGTTTTTATGATCTATATTGATATATATTGATATATATTGTTTTAGAACTCTATTGAAAATATTCTTGCGATTGTGGATTACTCAAAATCATATTTGGAACTAAGTGTACGCTTAAACTTACTTATATTATTAATTTCCAAATTTACAATATTACATGCTTCTCTTCGTCCCTCCATTTCATAATAGTGAAGTCATTTTGTTATTTTAGTACATGCCATAGTATTAGAATCATTTCTCTTCTTAGTAAAAGTCAACACATTTCTTCCTACTTACTCTACTCACTCTTACTTTATTCTTTCTCCATCTCTCTACCTTTTTCATTTCCTACTTTATTCTTTTTTTACTTAACTCACTTTACACAATTTTCTTAACCTCTGTGTTGGAAAAAAATGTCTCTACTACTATGTAACGGATGGAGTAGAGAATAAATAGAAAATAAGGTAAATAGAAGTGCTGCTTTTTACTTAAAAAAATTATCAATCAATAGTGGCGAGGCAATTTAAAATGAAAAGTTGATCGCTTCAGTTTTGGATAAATTCTAGGGAGTAACTTTAATTTAAAAACACAAGAGTCATGTTTATTCGTGCATATATACTTCAAGTCTCATCGTTATTCATGCACCTCAACTGAAACACACACTATCATTCTCCACACATTTGCAGCCATGGCCAAAGTTCCAACATTTTCTCTCATCATCATTATCATTCTCCTCTCCTTGCTAGCCATTTCCCTCCCAACAAGCTCCCAAGGATTCTCTACAAAACTCTCCAAGAGAGAGATGCGGAGACCAGAGCAGCTAACTCACCTCCATTTCTACTTACACAACCTCCTCCGCGGCGAAGCCACGAACGTGGTGGTGGCGCAAGCCGCCACCACGAACACCTATAAATACAGACTCGACGAGGTGGCGGTCTTCGACGACTGGCTGACGGAGCGCCCGAACCTGGGCGAGCTCAGTGTTGGGAATTCTTGTATTCATCTAATGAGTGCAGCGGAAATTGCATACAAGAATACAGATCTAGATTCATAATCATATTGCAAGTTGAGCATGTAAAACACAACGAAACTAAATCTTACTTGTTGTGTTGTTTTCTTCTGCGATTGAATCCTGCAAGTTGAATCCACTACTATCGAGGTCCACGTGCAATCCAATCCGATGCACGAACTATCCCGGTACAATTGCTCCGTAGAAGAATGCTAGGAATTCTCTCTACAAAGCTTTACGTATTTTCTCTCTAATGTTACGCTATTTCTGATGCCCCACAATGGAGAATAAATAATCATTATATAGACGAAGAGTCACTAGGGTTTCATGATTGTTGGGCTTATGGACTATTATAATTATAGCCCAACTATAATTACTTAATCCATATTAATCTAATTCTAGCTCATTTTCTTTCAATCTCCCACTTGGACTAGCATTAGATATAATACGCAGTTCCAACTTTGTACCCTTGAGCGGATCAAAATACACATATAGTGTGACCCTTTAGGCCCTCATTATTGACGACGATCTAATCGAAGTCTGCACAAAGCTCCTAGACTGCATTGGCAGCGTAGCTCTATATATGAAGGACGTTTACGTGAATTCGTTAAACAAGCCTTTACATAAAGTTTATAGTAATATCCTTTCATTCACGAACCACCCGATTGAGCCTAAGATTTGCTATGTGTCATCCAAATAGCTCAATCACTTTATCTCATCTTTATTAAATGACTCATTAGATCATATTCAATTACTTTAATTGAATATATCTTTTGCATTGACCAATGACTTAGTGGTCAAGTAATATAGAGAATTTGAGTGTTCTCTCGAAATTCTAATCGAAGAATGAATCTCATTCTTGGCTCAACTACCATTTTCATTTATCTTATGATATACCCAACACAGGTCCATGTCTCAATCCTCCTTTGGGAGGCAAAGCGTTGGACAAGATCAAAGCACACCACTCAACAAACAAAATGTGCAATGACCTCAGATCCAAGGACTATTACATACTTTATGCACTAATAAACTGAAGACACTTAACATAACAGTTTAATAGTAGGGTATACCAATACTCTCCAAAGTATACCATGTGTCCATCACGAGTATCTGACATCTCATAGTTGTGAGAACAACTACATTCTCGAAGAATGTGATGCAAACCCCATGCTAACCTGTAATATATCATCAATATCCCATTCTTGATGATCATTGGTTAGGGCTATTTTAGAATTATACTATATCTTTAATGTCTCACACCATTAACGACAGTCATAATTCAAGGGAACAAATATTTAGAATAAAGACAAACATTTAAAACAATTATTCCAATAAGTGCACAAAACCCATAGAAAATTAAATTTTCATAGAATGTGATCAAGTAATATTGTCTCAACAAAAAATGTTTCTAAGACATATAAAACTTTTAACTCCCACTGATTCAAAGCCATCTACCAACATGCTTAACACCTAAGCTCTCAAAGTGCTTGTTGTGTTTTGCTACACATAACGGTTTAGTGAAAGGATCAGCTAAATTATCATCAGTGGGTACTCTTTCTAATTTTATGTCACCTCTTTCAATTATTTCTCTGATCAGATGATATCTTCTAGGAACATGCTTGTTCCTGTTCGTAGCTCTGGGTTCTTTTGCTTGCGCAACAGCACCAGTGTTGTCACAGTACAAAGGTATAGCACTACTGGTACTCGGAACAACACCCAGTTCCTTAACGAACTCTAACAAAGCAACAGCTTCTTTGGCAGCTTCAGATGCAGCAATATACTCGGCTTCGGTGGTGGAATCGGCAGTTGTACCTTGTTTGGAACTATTCAACTCACTGCTCTACCATTGTGGATAAAAACATATCCAGACTGAGACTTATAGTCATCATGGTCTGTTTGGAAACTAGCATCAGTATACCCAGTAACTGATAACTCTGGTTGTCCACCATAGACTAAGAAATATTCTTTAGTCCTTCTAAGGTACTTAAGAATAGTCTTAACAGTTTTCCAATGTTCTTCACCGGGATTTTGCTGAAATCAGCCTGTCATGCTAAGCGCATAGGCCACATCTGGCCTGGTAGATATCATGGCATACATAATAGATCCTATAGCCGAAGCATATGGGATCCTCTTCATATTGTCTCTTTCTTTGTCATTAGAAGGACAATCCTTCTTTGACAATACAGTGCCATGTCCCATAGGAAGAAAACCTTTCTTAGAATTCTCCATTGAGAAGCGCCTTAACAACTTGTCTATATAAGTGGATTGTGATAATCCTAACATTCTATTTGGTCTATCTCGATAGATCTTAATTCCAAGGATATATGAAGCATCACCCAGATCCTTCATCATAAAGGATCTAGACAACCATTTTTTCACGAATTGCATCATGGAACGATTGCTTCCCATAATCAAGATGTCATCAACATATATGATAAGGTATACGACGTTTCCATTTTCGCGTTTACTATAAACACATGGATCCTCTTTGTTTCTGACAAAACCAAACGATTTGATTGTTCTGTCAAAACAAATATTCCAACTCCTAGAAGCTTGCTTAAGTCCATAAATGGACTTCTTTAGCTTGGACACTGCATTCGGCCTTTCTTTCGATACAAAACCTTCAGGTTGTGTCATATAGACATCGCCTTCTAATTCTCCATTGAGAAATGCGGTTTTGACATCCATTTGCCAAATATCAAAGTTGTAATATGCAGCTATTGCAAGTAATATCCTAATGGACTTGATCTTAGCCACTGGCGAAAAGGTTTCATCATAGTCAATGCCTTCGCGTTGACTATAACCCTTTGCCACTAACCTAGCCTTGTAGGTTTGTACTTTGCTACCTGCATCTCTCTTCTTTTTGAAGATCCAGCCTATAGGGTAAACCCCTTCTGGCAAGTCAACTAGTTCCCAGACCAAGTTGAAGTACATCGAGTCCATTTCAGATATCAAGGCTTCAAGCCACTTTTCTCGATTGGTGTCTGACACCGCCTCGGTATAGGTCTTAGGCTCATCTTCATCTAAATCAACTTCATCATCTTGGTTCTTAACCATTAGATTTAGTCTCTCAGGTGGACGACGAATCCTTCTAGGCCTATTGAGTTGGTTTTCTTCTGGCTCGGGCTGTTCATTCTGAATGTGAGTAGGTTCAGGAATATCACTATGATCTTCTTGAGGTAAAGGTGATGCAACTATTGTATCATCTTGTCTTTGATGCATCTCATTGTCTTGAGGAGGTTCTTCGAGAGTCCCTCTAAGGTCTCCTCTAATAGTAATTTCCCCTCCCAATAGATCATCAAAAAACTCCCACTGAGTTATTGTTCAAACCATTTGACAATACCTTATCCTCAATGTTATCTTGTGGTTCTTGAATTTCTTCAAGATCTACAATGTTGTGACCTTGTTCCTTTAAGACATAATTGTCTTCAAGAAACATCACATTCCTAGAGATTATCACCTTGTGATCTCCAGGGCAGTAGAATTCATATCCTCTAGTTTGTTTAGGATATCCCACAAAGTAACACTTCTCACTTTTAGATTCCAACTTATCAGTCATTTGTTTCTTAACAAAAGCTGGACAACCCCATGTCCGCATATAGTTAAGATAAGGCTTTTTGCCATACCATAACTCATATGGTGTTTTCTCAACTGATTTAGATAGAACTCTATTCAGAATGTAAATAGCAGTCAATAAAGCATGACCCCAGAGAAATAAAGGGAGACTAGCTAAACTCATCATGGATCGAACCATATCTAATAATGTTCGATTTCTCCTTTCAGATACTCCATTCATTTGTGGTGTACCAGGAGGTGTCCAGTCTGACTGAATTCCATGTGATTTCAAGTAATCAAGAAATTCTCGGCTCAAGTATTCCCCTCCTCGATCTGATCGAAGACTTTTGATACTTTTCCCAAGTTGTTTCTCAACTTCACACTTAAACTCTTTAAATTTCTGAAAGGCCTCAGATTTGTGTTTCATATAAATACACATATCCATACCTTGTCAAATCATAAGTGAAAGTAATGAAGTACGAATAACCACCTTTTGCTTGAGTTGGAAACGGTCCGCACACATCTGTGTGGATCAACTCTAGCACATCATTAGCACGCACCCCTTTCCCAGAAAGTGGTTTATTAGTCATCTTTCCTTTGAGACAGAATTCACAAGCACCATATGATTCAAAATCAAATGAATTTAGATAGTCTAACTTTCTCAATCTCGCTATCCTTTCTCATTGATATGACCAAGTCTACAATGCCAAAGATAAGTAGCATTATCCATATTACATAGCTTAAGTCTTTTATTTTGCACATTGAGAATATTTCGTTTGCATTCAAGCATATATAATCCATTCTCTAAAGAGGCATTTCCACAAAACAATCCATTCTTAGAAAACGAGCATCTGTTGTTTGCAAAATGGAAGGAAAAACCCTCGATGTCCAACATCGGAGTGGAAATAATATTCTTTGAAATAACTGGAACAAAATAACAATTATGTAAATCTAGTCTATGTCCTTAGGGAAGATCTAATCTATAAGTTCCCACGCATTCGGCAACAACTCTTGCTCCATTTCCAACACGTAGGTCTACTTCCCCAGGCCTCACTTTCCTGCTGTCTATTAGACCTTCCACATTATTACAAATGTGTGAACCACAAGCGGTATCCAATACCTAGGATTGTGAGTTATTCATAGACATATTTATCTCAATGACAAACATAGCTGAGCTCCCACTCATTGCACCTTGTGCCTTGAGTTTTGGGCAGTCTCTCTGCCACTCCGTGAAATTTGACCTAGTCAATTTGTTTGTTTCCATCATACACTCATAAGATAAGTTTGACATATTATCTGAACAGAAAATAAAATGAAAAACAAATTAGAAAAGCATACAAAGATCACATTCGCATCACTAATCAAACAAGGGTTTATTGTATTGATTAGCTCCCACTAATTTTAACATATATTATGCCCCCAAACATAAAATACGAATTTATATCAAATATAAATTTTAGTGGTCCAAGATCCAAGTCTATATAGTTGTAGCCTCTGCGAGGGCTGATGACTACAATAATATCACTAGGTAGGCCTCCAAGCCAATTGTAACAACAATTTTACAATTCTTGGTTTATTAATCTAATTAATATACGCCCATAAATTATTTTGGTTGCGAGGGCTACACACAATAAGTTAAGCAAGTCAACCCCATCACACGTGCCAACCATGCATCTATGAATGAGCCTAAACCTTGTTGATTTGGAGTAAAGGCGAGGGCGTAAAACTCATGGTCGAAAAGGCTAGGAACATCAAACAATTGTGATGGACGACGCGTTTGTTTCAAAAACAAAACTTATATTTTATGGGGAAAAAGTGTGATACTAGTTATGTGAATATAATATCCAATATTAAATCTCAAACAATTACTGGGCGCCGCCTACCCAGACATAGTATAACACAGACTACAAATACTGGGCGCCGCCTACCCAAACAATAAAACGGTCTCTAACTACTATAGTTCAATAAATAAGCATAAAAAATCAAATAGCATGCTTATCACATAGGATATCAAATAATGCTCAACAAATAAAATCAAATTTTATTTCTAATTAAATATGCACAGAATTTATATTAATTCTAAATTAATATAAATAATTATAATTTCTTATTCAAAAGTATTACAGATTAAAATTAATCACAGACATTACTATTTCCAAAATAATAACATTATTCTATAATTCATCAATCTAATTAATGAATTTAGTTTCCATTATATATCAATACATTATTCATATATAAGTTTGCATTCAATATTAGTTCCAAATTGACATAATGCATCATCGATTAATTTTAAAATTAATACATTCTACCATTTACTAATTCCAAATTAGTACGAGACGGTAACTAAACAAATGAATTTATGTAATTGGAATACATTCAGTAGTGCTACAAACCAAACCAAGCTCTACAGCAACGGCCAACAACGGCGCAAATCCATTACTGGATCCGACACGCAGCCCACGACCTGTTAGGGTTTGGGACTGTAAACTCAGTCGCCTCTTGCTGCTCTTCTCTTGTCGCCATCGCGAGGAGCACTACCACCCCTCCGATAGACAAGATGGCAGCGCCTTCAGTCGTCGATCCTAGACGACGAACGATGAAAAACAGTAACTCACGAAGGTTCGCGGTGGTTTGACCATATACCAACACCGTCGGCGACCCTCTAGCCAAATATGCGCAACCTGCACGGCGTGGCTGTGCATCGCAATCACCCTCCACCATCGGACGCCGCTGCTAGTCTCACCACCATTGTGAAGAACATAACATCAGCTACCAACGGCAAGCTCTGATTGTGAAGCGTTGAGCGTCATTAGAACATCCCTAGGCTGCATCTGCCTATGATGGTCGATGAGAACATAATTGTCGGATTTCAATGGTGTAGGTCAAATCACAATGATTCGAAATCGAAATCTAATTTCGATGATTCAAAATCCAACAACCAAATTAATAGTATTTTGAATTCCACTTGGAATCCGATTCACGCATGGAAAACTGGAACCAACAATCCAAAACTGAAATCTAATTTCAATTCTTTTAAACCCAATTACGTTTAATTATAAGTTAACATCCACATTTAATTAAAATGAAAAATCAATCATGAATCAAGCCCGGGGCTCTGATACCACTGTTAGGAATTCATGTATTCATCTAATGCGCGCAGCGGAAATTGCATACAAGAATACAGATCTAGATTCATAATCATATTGCAAGTTGAGCATGTAAAACACAACGAAACTAAATCTTACTTGTTGTGTTGTTTTCTTCTGCGATTGAATCCTGCAAGTTGAATCCACTACTATCGAGGTCTACGTGCAATCCAATCCGATGCACGAACTATCCCGGTACAATTGCTCCGTAGAAGAATGCTAGGAATTCTCTCTACAAAGCTTTACGTATTTTCTGTCTAATGTTACGTTATTTCTGATGCCCCACAATGGAGAATAAATAATCATTATATAGACGAAGAGTCACTAGGGTTTCATGATTGTTGGGCTTATGGACTATTATAATTATAGCCCAACTGTAATTACTTAATCCATATTAATCTAATTCTAGCCCATTTCCTTTCACTCAGGGGATGTACGCGTATGCCGATGTGAAAGAGGTGGGCTTCTTAATGGTGTACAATTTCTTCTTCACCGAGGAGGGGTTCAACGGCAGCACGCTCAGCGTGGTGGGGCGGAACTCGGTGGATAACGCCGAGAGGGAGATGCCGATCCTTGGCGGCATCGGCGTTTTCCGATTTGCGAGGGGGTATGCGAGGATCAGGACATATTTTGTGGATGGGTTTAAGGGGATTACTGTGGAGGAGTACAATGTCTATGTCTTCCACTATTGATCCTCTCATCTCTTTGTGTTCATTAGTGTTATTGTCGGTGTTATACACTTCTACTATATATCTATGTATACTATATTGAATATGATAAATAATCTTGTACTACTACTTGTTTGTTGGATTGAGAGAATTATACGAAGAATGGTGTACTTGGAGATATATATATATATATATATATATATATATATGATCTTAGTGGCTAGTATTTTGTACGGTGGTATGGAATGGTGTTAAGGTCCTCCTCCTTAACGGTGATCGCCGAAAGTCTCTCGTCGATCTGAGTAACAATTCCGGCGCCCAATCGTAGGGTCGGCGGATGAAATAGTTTCAGGCTGTGCGCGGCGATCCGTCGGGCAGCGTGAGAACTAGGTTTGTAAGATAAATCACAAGATATGTGGGCAAATAATGTTTTCATACATAATTGTGTTAATGAACAAAAGCCCTATATATAGACTAAGAACCCTAAGGTTGATTCGACCAAATCCTATTCATCTCGGGAAAGAATCAACAAAGAGAACCCAAAACGGAGCTTATAGATATGCTCGACTCTTAATCAAAAATAAATAAACAAAAGAATAATATCCAAAATAAATAAATATAGAAAATAACGAAAATAAACTATGGACTTATTCAGGAACGAAGTCGCCCAACTTCTCGGTTCCTCTTCGGCTTCCTCTTCGCTATGGATGGCTGATTCACCAAGTCCTCTTGAATTCCGTCGAGAGAATCCTTCGGTTCTTCAGTCGCCGGTGGCTCAGCTATACCGCCGGATACCTCGGCCCCGGCTGTCGGCAGTTGAGGTACCGTATCAACTCCCTCTTCGATAAAGACCTCCTTGTCCTCAAGGAGCACATTTGGAAATCGTCGCTTGATGACGTTCAACGGCTCCCAAGATGGCGAATCCGAACCATCAGACCAACGCACAAGGACATGCTCGACAAGCCGGTTCTCATGCCACATGACCCGTCTATCCATAACCCGCACCGGATAAACTAAGGGTTTGTCCCCAAAAAATTCAGACGGCAGCGCCATGCCCTCGTTGGCGCCTCCCGCCACAAACGGTCGTAGGAGACTCACATGGAAAACATTGTGTATTCTGCTCCCCTCCGGCAGCCGTAAACGATACGCCACCTGGCCAATCCGTTCCAGTACCTCAAATGGCCCATAATAACGCCTCGCGAGCTTAGCTGATTGTGGTCTTGCTACTGAATGCTGTATGTACGGTTGGAGCTTCAATAACACCCACTCGCCCACCGCAAACTCAACATGGTGACGGTGTTGGTTGGCCGACTCGCGCATTCGCTGCTGTGCCCACTCTAAATTACGCCGTAAAGTAACCAGCAGCTCACCCCTCTCGCGAATTAGCTCAGCCGACGTTGGCAGAGTCGTCGCCGAAGGCTCGGCGAAGATAAGGCTAGGCGGCTCACGGCCGTACAGTGCCTTGAACGGGGATGTTCCCAAACCGGCATGGTGAAAACAGTTAAGGGCCAGCTCCGCCCAAGGCAGGAAGTTCGCCCACTTCGACGGACGATCCGCAGGGAACTCTCGCAGATACTGCTCCAATCCCCTATTTCGGTCCTCCGTTTGTCCGTCTGACTGCGAGTGGTAGGCGGTCGAAAAATTCAACTTCGTGCCACTTAATCGCAGCACGTCTTCCCAAACTTGATTTAAGAAAACCGAGTCACGATCCGAGACCAACGTCTTCGGGAAACCATGGTGGCGGACAACCGTGCTAATAAACAATTGTGCCACCTTCAGTGCGCCGAATCTGGTTGGCAAAGGCGCGAAGTGAGCATACTTGGTCAGCCGATCTACGACTACCATTATCACTATGTAACATCGCAACTGCGGCAGCCGGGTTACAAAGTCCATTGACACATCCTCCCAGACTTGAGTCGGAATAGGTAGCGGTTGCAGTAATCCCGCTGGCTTCTGGGTGGAGTACTTCGTTGTTTGACAAATTACACACGCCTCCACGAAATGCCTTACCTCCTTTTTCATATTCGACTAGTAGAAGTTCATAGTGACTCGCCATAAAGTTCTTTCAGACCCGGGATGCCCTGCCAACGACGAACTGTGGTACTCTGTTAATATCGGAGTTCGCGCCGAAGAGGGGGAGCTAACAAAAATTCCTCGATGGTAGTACACAAGTCCATCCACCATAGTCAAATGAGGCGGCGCCCTGCCCTCTCCGATCACCTTCGTAATTTCGCGCATCTCCGGCGATGATGACGTTTCGCGACGAAGTAAATCGATGACCCGTGGGATCGGATGAGCCGCGGCTACCAACAGAGGGCCGGTGCGACCCTCGTCCAGTTTCTCGTCAACCTTCAGGGGAGCCGAACCCGACACCTCGGCTGGCGGAGCTTCGTCGCGACGCGATAACGCATCTGCTGCCCGATTTGTACTACCCTTCTTATATTCGATAGGGAACTTATAGCCCATAAGCTTCCTTACGTACAACTGTTGATCCGGCATTTGGACTATTTGATGAAGTAGCTCCTTTAAACTCTTCTGATCGCTTTGAATAACGAATTCCCGCCCCAGTAAATACTGTCGCCACTTTTGTACGGCTTCCACAATAGCGTATAATCCTTGTGGTATGTTGACGCGGCCCGTCGACACGGCCCCAGCTTTTTACTGAAATATGCAATTGGGTGATTCTCTTGAAGTAGGACCGCCCCAATCCCTGTGTCGGACGCGTCCGTCTCAATACAAAATGATTTCTCAAAGTCCGGAAGGCGTAGCACGGGCGTTGACGTCATTGCCTTTTTGAGGTCCAAAAAACTCGAGTCTGCTGTAGAAGACCACTGGAAGGCATCCTTCTTAAGCAAATCCGTTAACGGGGTAGCTGTCAAAGCATAGTGGGCAATGAATTCGGTCAGGCCTAGGAATCCCCGGAGTTGCTTAACGTTTTTCGGTATTGGCCAGGCTGTCATCGACTTGATTTTAGCTGGGTCAGCCTTCAACATACCCTCAGATATCAAATGGCCCAAATACTCCACAGAGGAACTACAGAAAACGCACTTAGACAACTTTACAAAAAAATTATGCTTCTGTAGGACGTCCAAGAGAGCTGCCAAGTGTTGGCTGTGGCTTTCCACCAAAGGGCTGTAGACCAAGATGTCGTCGAAGAACATTATTACAAATTTCCGAAGCAATGGCTGAAAGATCGAGTTCATTGCCGCCTGAAAGGTGGATGGTGCATTAGTCAACCCAAACGGCATCACCAGAAATTGAAATGGCCATCATGTGTTCGAAACGTGGTGTTAAACACATTTTCGTCATGCATCCGGATTTGATGATATCCTGAGCGGAGATCCAACTTCGTAAACACTCGAGCTATACCCAACTCATCAAACAACTCGTCCGCTGTCGGGATAGGGAAATGATCCGGGACCGTTGCGGTGTTCAGCGTGCGATAATCGATGCAAAATCAGAAACTGTCGTCTTTTTTGCGAATGAGCAGGACCGACGATGAGAACGGGCTGCTACTACGCTGTATGATACCCTGTTCCAACATGTCTTTCACTTGTCATTCAATCTCGTTTTTCTGAAAGTAGGGGTAACGATATGGCTTGACATTTATGGGTTTCGTGCCCGGTATCAAATGGACCCGATGATCATAGGGTCGCTGTGGCGGCATGCCGCTCAGAATATTGAAAACTGGCCGGTAGGTCTCCAACATTGCTGCCACCCCCGGCGCTAAATCTAGCGGGAATGCGTCCCCGCCCGTTACCGTGCTGGTCGCCGTCTCTGGTTCCAAAATTAGTATCTCAAAACATTCCAAATTGGAGGCGGTCGGTAGGAGTGAGGCCAAAGAATGCAGACTGATTTGGCGTGGAGACGGTAGGATCCCCTTTAGCACGATAGGCGTATCCCCCTGTTTGAACTCCAATGTTTTTCCCGCAAAATCGGCAGTTACTTTCCCAAGAGATTCCAGCCAATCCATTCCTAAGATTACATTCGGGTCGTGGATCGGCAAAATGTGGACTTCCAACTTTGTCTGGCGAGACACATGGGTGCAGAGAAGCGCTTCCCCGTTTCCTACAAAAACTCTGAAGGGACGTATGGGTGAAAGCGGAAGGTGAAGAGAGTCCGTGATCTTTGGGGGTAGAAAATCCCTGTCACTACCCGTGTCGATGAGCACACATACCTCTGTATCCTGAATAATGCCCACGACCTTCAACGGCCGTGACCTGCGACCATCATCCATGGCGTGAGTATGTGCCACCTCCGTTGTACCGATATCCTCCAGCGGGTACTCCTCGGAAGAGCATAATTCCAAAACGTCATCATCCTCAGCATAGAATAGTATCCGCTGTTTACATACATGCCTTGGTATCCACTTCTCTGGGCAATGCTAACACAAGCCTAGACTCGCGTTCCGCCTTCTCTGCCTGCGAGACCCGAATCGCGGGGAATTTGGGTTGATTTGTACTTTGGCCAGACTGCACTCCAGCTTGTCCGGACCGAGAAGCACCCTTGGCTGATGGCTGGGTGTGCGATACCCCTGCCGATCCCCGGTTCTCTTGATTTTGCCACGGCCGTCACTGGTTGGAAGATTGAGTAGCGCGATCGACCTGCGTGTCTGCTAATTCCAACACCAACGCCATTGCGACCGCTGGTGATGAGGGTCGGTGGAGCTGTACGCGTTCCTGCATGTCCGGTTTCAAGCCGGCCACAAATAGTGTGAACAGTTCAGGAATCTTTCAAATGTATCATGATATTCCAGCACCGTTCCCGTCTGAGTTATAACTTGGCGAGCAAGCCGAAGTGGTCTTTAAAGATCTATTTGTCGAAACGATGGCGCACGTCGTCCAAGGAATCCTGCCATGTGACAAACTCATTGTTGGCATAATAATTAATCACCCATTCTACTGCCGGTTGGTCAAATAGCATCACGACGCAGTGTAAACGTTGGGCATCAAGCATCATTAGGTGGTCAAAGTAGTATTGAACCCTTGATACCCAATTGTTGGCATCAGATCCGTCAAACCGTGGTGGCTCCATCTTTACGCGCTGCGGTTTGTCGTACCCTGCTGCATGAGCTTGATAATGTTGAGGTGGATCCCAACACGACGTCGGGCATGTTTGTCTTCTGTCGGGCGCCTCCCAGGCAGATCCATCTCGATCTCTACCATCACGGCGGCCCCAGTCGCCGACTTGGTAGGGGCGAAACCCTAGGTTAGGGTTTCTGTAATTGGCACCCCTCTCTCCGGGTTTACAGCGACGAAAATCACCATATTCCTCATCGTCCCCATCATCAAATTTTGGTTGTCGTTCCGTATCTCGGGAGAGAGCCGAATCCAGATTCTCAAATCGACGATCTGTGTCTTCCCTCCATAATTCAAACTTGTCGAACCTCTCCACCAACCAATCCAACTTGTCACCACTCTGATCGGTGTTGCGATGGTCGACTGTCGGACGACTCTCAAACTCACCGTCACCCAAGGGCGAACGGTAGTACCCGCCCCGTCGCGGCGGTCTCTGTTCGTCTGGCGACCTCCGAAGCAGTTTGCAGGGAAAGACTTCGTCCTTGGCGCCCCCCAAACCGCCTTCTCGTTGTTGTAGTTGAAACGCTTCATGAGTAAACTGATGAAACCACCAGATGTTAAGGTCCTCCTCCTTAACGGTGATCGCCGAAAGTCTCTCGTCGATCTGAGTAACAATTCCGGCGCCCAATCGTAGGGTCGGCGGATGAAATAGTTTCAGGCTGTACGCGGCGATCCGTTGGGCAGCGTGAGAAATAGGTTTGTAAGATAAATCACAAGATATGTGGGAAAATAATATTTTCATTCATAATTGTGTTAATGAACAAAAGCCCTATATATAGACTAAGGACCCTAGGGTTGATTCGACCTAATCCTATTCATCTCGGGAAAGAATCAACAAAGAAAACCCGAAACGGAGCTTATAGATATGCTCGACTCTTAATAAAAAATAAATAAACAAAAGAATAATATCCAAAATAAATAAATAAAGAAAATAACGAAAATAAACTAAGGACTTATTTAGGAACGAAGTCGCCCAACTTCTCGAGCGGACGTACGTTCCTCTTCGGCTTCATCTTCGCGATGGATGGCTGATTCACCAAGTCCTCTTGAATTCCGTCGAGAGAATCCTTCGGTTCTTCTGTCACTGGCGGCTCAGCTATACCGCCGGATACCTCGGCCCCGACTATAGGCAGTTGAGGGACCGTATCAAATGGTATGTCTGTTGAGGTTTGGTGCCCCTTGCACAACAGAAGACTTTTACAAAAAAAATAAATTAGATACGAATCTATTTGACCGATTATGCGATTAATCAATTCACATGTTAAAAAGATAATTGCATGCTAGAACGCAAATAATTCATGCTTAGAGAATAAATATCCTAAACATGATTTCTACGGTTTAGAGTTACCGATTTAGATTCTCCAAAGAATTGTCTATTGCTCGCGCTTTCTCCACGTGATGATCTTCTATACTAGACCACGGATCTTCTCTCTGGTTCCAGAACTGTATCTCGATATCAGGGTGGGCTGATCTTATCAAAATACTAGGACTCGAATAAAGAAGACACAAAATTCTCACAGAGGAGAGCTGAAAATTTCGACTCCTTCTGTAGAGAGAGGAGATCGAAAATTTAAAAAAAAAATTAAATTATGTATCTGTCTCTCCTTTATTCTCCTATTTATATTAAGTTCCTTTTGGGCCCAGACAGGGATCTATGGAATGTTTTGGATATGGGCTCCCCCAATTAGCTTTTTACTAATTAAATTAAACCCACAATTTAGTACAAACTTATATTGAAATATTACGAGCAGTCACTACAGAAGTAATATTGAACTCTCCCATCCAAATCCGAAATTATAAGTAATCCGGGTTTCCGTTGTTTATTATTTATTTCCCGCGCTTAAGATATAAATGTTAATTAATTAATTAATGTCTGCTATGGACTTAATTAATTAACATCTTATTAACCCAAGAGTGGACTTAGCAAGAAACACTTAATTATTATTCATAGAGCGATAAAACTCCAACTGGCCAATTTTCTAAATAATAAAACCTTGTTCAAGCTCCTCTTGAGGACATTGTCAAACGAGACTCACCTCGCGCACGTTTCAACATAATAGCAATCCTAGCACCGCTAGATATCAATCACCACTACCCAATATATCAGGATTATTGGGTTGCGAAAAACCCGCACCATTTGATAAGTCAAAGTAGTGCATAATCAATACCGTATGCTCAATACTAACATATGTAGATTAATAAATAGTATTTTATCAAGACATAGTCTTTCAGTAGATAACATAAAGACACGTCTTGCTGTTAGATCCGTTCAGTGCTATACCACACCAATGTCATCTTATTTCAGTAAGGCTTAGAAATATGCGGACTGACTTTGCAACCTTTCACGATAGGTAGTCTAAGCCTATCTAGGTTGTGAAATTCTTCTTTTTCTTTTGCAAAGCATTGCATAGATCTGACCGTGTTACCTTAAAGTGGACGCCGCCCACAACCGGTCTACTAAGCAAAAGACTTAGACTTTATTTGCTTCTTATACATTTAAATGTTTATAAAACATCTTATAAATGCACAAGCAAACTCAATGTAATAATAATAGTGATTCTATTCGTGCGGAACTGCTAGAATAATACTGAATCGGGTTCAAAGTCGATTGTAGAGTTTTCCGTAAACAAGCAAGATTCTATTCGCACGACACTTGCTCGAAACATTCTTTTCAGTATACCAAACTTAATAATGTCTACCTTTAATTCATTCCTTTATTTGGTATTTTTTTTAGAAATTATTATTCCATTCTTCATGGGAATAGTCATTCTTTCTATTTAGCTAAGGGAATGATTTTTCTATTCCATTTCATTTTCTTTCTTTTTATTTTAAATTTTTACAAAATTATACTCCATTCGTCCCAATTAAGTTGGCACAAAACTTTTGGGGAGATTAAGAAATTATTGAATACTCCCTCCATCATAGATAATTCGTCCTAGTTTTTCATTTCGGGTCGTCCCACATAATTTGTCCTATTTCACTTTTACCATTTTTGGTAGTGGATCTCATATTCCACTAACTCATTCCTACTCACATTTTATTATAAAACTAATATATAAAGATAGGACCCACAATCCACTAACTTTTTCAACTCACTTTTCATTACAATTCTTAAAACCTGTGCCCGGTCAAAGTGACCCGAATTATCCGGGACGAAGGGAGTAGATTAAATGAAAGTACTATAAGTATGAAAGAGAAAAAAGTAGGAGAGATAAGGAGAGAATAAAGTAAATGATGAAATAAAGTAAAAATGATTGGATGTTTTTTTTTCTTAAAAAAGGGAAATGGCCCAACTTTGTTGGGACGTCCCAAAAGGAATAAGACTCAACTTAGTTGGGACGGAGGAGTATAACACAGTATTACATTAGTATATTATATTTAAATTCAATATCATCATAATTTTATAATTTTTAGATATAGTAATTGAAAAACAAATCCACACTCGCGCGCACACACACTAAACACATTGCACGCACCACACACACTTTTACACACACCACACACACTACACATATTATACACACATTTCACACACCACACACACTACACAAACTATACTTACACTGTACACACTCTATACTTACACTCCACACACACTACACACAATTTACACACTTTACACACCACACACACTACACACAATTTACACACTTTACACACACCACACACACTATACTTACACGACACACACTGCACATATTAATACACAAGTTGCATTGACAATCATTTCCAAAATAAAAATACTCCATTTGTTCCCCAATTATAATTGTCCACATTGGTTCCGACACGAATTTTAAGAAATGTAAAGAACAATGAGTAGTAGAGTCATTTCATTTGTAGTAAAAAAATAATCCATCTGTTTCATAGTAATAGAGTTATTTTGCCATTTTGATACATTCCACAATAGTGGAATCATTTCCCTTTTTAGCAAAAGTCAACAAATTTCTTCTCATTTACCTTAATCTCTCTTCATCTATCTACCTTTTTCATTTTTTACTTTATTCTTTCTTTACTTAACCCACTTAACACAATTTTTCTTAAATATTGTGTCGAAAAGAAACGCCTCTATTACCATGCAACGGAGGGAGTAGCAAATTTCCTTACTTTGACTTTAACCTTAACTACTATGGGACGAAGTGTATATTAGTTTTATAATAAAATATAAATGAAATGAGTTAGAATGTGATCTACTTATTATTTATGGTAAAAAGTGAACGTGGATGATTAATGGCAATATGGTAAAAATGGATAAATAACAGTGGACGGGCGAGTAAATTTCAATGTGCCTTCTCTGACTACTGACGTTGTTTTGTGTAACTAATTAGATCAACAAAGAAAGGCACATGACGCCTAATTAATAAACAAATAGTTTTATTATGCTTTATTGCCATAATGTAAAACATAAAATTAATTTTTTTTGCCCAACCATTTCGTTATAATTGCAATTGCAATTGATAGCTGATATTCTTTGTGGAGATGCAGCTATTATTTTTCTAAAAAAAATAAATATATACGTGTACGTCATTTCAATTGGTTCGCCAGTTCTAATCTGACATCATTTAATTATTAATGCACTTAATTAATTTGAAAACACAATAGAATAGTCATTTTAATTATTCGTGTATATATATAGTTGAAATCTGATGGTCACCTCCTCTACACATCTGCAGCCATGGCCAAAGCTCCAACGTTCTCTCTCATCATCCTCATTTTCATAGCCATTTCCCTCCCAACAAACTCCAAAGAATTCCCTACAAAGGGAGAGATGCGGAGGTCACAGCAGCTAACTCACTTCCTCTTCTACTTCCACTACCACCTCCGCGGCAACGAGACGTCGGTCTTGGTGGTGGCGCAGGCCCCCACCACCAACACCTACCGAACCAGGTTTGGCGAGGTGCAGGTCGTCGACATTCGGCTCACGGAGGGCCCGAACCTGAGCTCGAGGACGTTGGGGCGAGCTCAGGGGTTGTTCACGTATGCCGATGTGAGGGAAACAGGGTTATTAATGGTCTACAATTACTTCTTCACCGAGGGGAGGTATAACGGCAGCACACTGAACGTGATGGGGAGGTATCCGCCGCGGTCGGATAATATTGAGATGGCGGTCATCGGCGGCAGCGGCCATCTCCGGGGTGCGAGGGGGTATGTTCGGGTTAGGGAATTAGTGAATGATTTGGAAAGGGGGATTGATATAGATGAGCATCATGTCTCTGTCATCTTCCCTTCCCCTTTGTTGGATATTTAGAGTGGACTCTTATTTGGGCTGGTGTATGTCTCTGTGCTTTCTGGTGTGTAAGGCTGTGTGTTTCTGTCTTGCTTCCTGTGTTCTTGCAAATTTTCTTGCTAAAATGGTTCCTTATAATGGTAAAAATGATTTTGCTATTTGGAAACAGAAAATGAAATGTGTTTTGATTCAACAAAAAGTGTTTAAAGTTGTTGATGGTACTTTACCTGAGGATACTGCTCAAGATAAAATTGATGAGATGAATGATCTGGCAAGGGCTACCATTGTGTTAAATATATCTGATTCTGTGATAAGAAAAGTTGATCATGAGGAATCTGCTGCTGAAATGTGGAAATTACTTGATACTCTGTATACTGAAACCTCTATGTCTTCCAGAATGTATTTGCTTGAAAAACTGTTCAAATTTAAGCTTGATCTTGCTAACGATATTGATGACAATGTGGATAGGTTTCAGAAGTTAGTTCAGGACATTAAGAGGTCAGGTGATAAAACCATAGATGAATACACAAGCATAGCCCTGATGAATGCCATACCTGATTCCTATAGTGATGTTAAGGCTGCCATTAAGTATGGTAGAAACTCTGCTCCTCTAGACCTAATTATTAGCTCCCTGAAATCCAAAGAACTTGAGCTTAGGGAAAGTGTTGCTGATAAGAATGCTTATAATAAGGTGTTGAATGTTAGAGGAAGATCTAAATCTAGAGGGGGCAATGAGCCCAGTGGTGGTTCTGGTAATTCCTCAAACTCTAGGAAAAAATTTAGGTCTAGGTCTAGAAGCAAGGATCCTAAAACCTATAGGAAGTGTTTCAACTGTGGTGATGTTGGACATTATAAGAGAGAGTGCACTAAACCTAAGAAAAATAAGTTTCCTAACAACAATTTCCAGGTTGAAACCCTTGTTAATGTTGCTACTTATGACAATGTCAATGATTCTGTGTTCATGGTGCATGACCTGCAATTTGTGAATGCCTTCCCTGCATGTCCCTTCACTTCAAATGATTGGCTGTGTGATTCTGGATGTACTTATCATGTGAGTCCTTTTAAGGAAGTGTTTTCTGAGCTGAAACCTGTAACTAAGACTTTTGTGTCAATGGCTGATGACAAGAAATGTGAAATTCTTGGTATTGGCACTGTGTGTTTGAAGTTTGAAAATGGTTATGTGCTCAGCTTAAAGGATGTCAGATATGTTCCTGATCTGTGCTATAATTTGATGTCGTGTACTGCTCTTGAAAATGAGGGTATTGGGGGGAAGTGGGGAGAAGGTTGTATGAAGATATGCAGAGGTTCTATGTGTCTTTTCAAAGCTAAGAAAAAATGTGGCTTGTATGTTTGTAATGCTGTGCCTTTTGCATGTGAAAAAGCTTATGCCAATGTAGTTAAAACTGACAGAACCATGTTATGGCATAATAGGCTAGGTCATATGAGTGCAAAAGGTTTGAGTATCCTGAAAAAGCATGCCATTCTTTCTGATAATGATGTTTAAAGTGAGTTGCCTTTCTGTGATTCTTGTGTGCTGGGTAAATAGCATAGAGTTTCTTTTCCTAGTACCCCTGCTCCTGCTAATGTGAGTAAATGTATCTTGGAATATTTGCATATGAATGTTTGGGGTCCAGCTTCTGTGTCTTCTCACTCTGGATGTGTTTACTTCTTGTCTGTGATTGATGATTTCTCAAGAAAAGTTTGGTGGTTTTTGATGAGACTCAAGTCTGATGTTTTTGAAAAACTTAAAACTTGGAAAACTTTGATTTAAACTCAAACTGGTAAGAAGATTAAGGCTATTAGAACTGATAATGGCCTGGAGTTCTGTAATAATCAGATGGATGATTTATGTGATAGTTTTGGAATCAAAAGACATAGAACTGTGCCTTATACCCCACAGCAAAATGGGGTTGCTGAGAGAATGAACATGACTTTACTTGAAAAAGTGAGATGCATGCTTTCTAAGTCTGGATTGTCAAAAAAGTTTTGGGGTGAGGCTTTGTTAACTGCTACTTATTTGGTAAATAGGTCTCTTTCTGTCCCTCTGGTTAGTCAGTGTCCTGAGTATGTGTTCTATGGCAAGCCTCTTGTTTTTTCTCACCTAAGGGTTTTTGGCTGTACTGCTTTTGTGCATAATAAGTCTGATAAACTTGAGCCTAGATCTAGGAAATGTGTTTTTCTAGGTTATCCTGAGGGTGTCAAAGGGTATAGAGTCTGGCTAAGGGATGAACCTGGGTTCAAGGTCATAATAAGTAGGGATGTTGTCTTCAATGAAGATAAATTCCCCTGCTTAAGACTGACATTGAGCCTAGATCCTATAAATGTGGACAATGAACCTCTCACTGAGGTGGAGTCCACAAAAACACTCACTGGAGTGTTGCATTCTAGTGGTGCTCCAAGTGAGGTGGAGTAGCCATTTTGGAACACTTATCCAGTCTATACTCCTAATGAGACACTTGATGAAGGAACTCCAAATGTGTTGCATAATAATCCTGCCCAAAATGTTGCTGACAATGTGTCCAACTTGCATGATAGTCCTGGAAGGAATACTTCTCCTATCCCTGTTCAAAATGTGATTAATAGTCCTGCTGGTATTCATAATGCTATTGATGCTCCTAATTTACAGGATTATGTGCTTGCTAGAGATAGGGCTAGAAGAACTAATGTGAAGTAGCCTGTTAAGTTTGATGGCTTTGTTGGTTTGGTTGCTCTTATAAACTTAGCTTTCAATGTGCATGAGTCTGATGGGGATGAACCCCAAACTTACAAGCAGGCTACAAAATCAAAGTTTTGGGATCAGTGGCATAAAGCCATGTTGGAGGAAATGTATCCCTAAAAATCAATCTTACTTGGATACTTGTACCTTTGCCTCCTGGTGCTTCTGTGGTTGATTGCAGGTGGCTTTATAAATTGAAAAATAAGGTGGAGAGCCTTAGGTACAAGGCCAGATTAGTGGCAAAAGGCTTTACTCAACAAGAGGGGGTGGATTACACAGAAATCTTTGCCCCTGTTGTTAAATTCACAACTGTTAGAATGATGTTGGCTTTGTGTGCTCATTTTAATTGGGAATTGAAGCAGATGGATGTTAAAACTGCTTTCTTACATGGTGATCTTGATAAGCCTATTTACATGAAACAACCTGAGGGATTTGTTGATCCCAAGTTTCCCAATCATGTGTGCTTGTTGAAAAAGACCCTTTATGGTTTGAAATAGTCCCCTAGGCAGTGGAACATCAAGTTTAATACATGTATGCAAAAGTTAGGTTTTGTCAGAAATACCTTTGATGCATGCTTGTATGTGAAGAACCTTGATACTGTGCCTGTGTTTTTGCTTTTATATGTTGATGATATGCTTATAATGGGTCCTTGTTTGAAAACCATTAAGGGTGTGCAAGCTGCTTTGAGTGAGAATTTTGACATGAAAGATCTAGGTGATGCTCAGAAAATCTTAGGGATTAATATCTGTAGAGATAGAAATATATCCACCCTTGTGTTGCATCAAGAACCATATGTGTACAAAATTCTGAAAAAGTTTAACACGTTTGATGCTAAGCCTGCTTCTGTGCCTTTAGCTGCTCATTTTATGTTGAGTAAAGATATGTGCCCTAAGTCTCAATCTGAAATTGATGCTATGAAGAGAATTCTCTATGCTAATGCTATTGGATCTGTTATGTGCTTGATGGTTAGCACTAGGCCTGATATTGCCTATGTTGTGTCATGTCTTAGTAGATACATGTCTAATCCAGGTCATGTTCATTGGGAAGCTCTGAAATGGCTTCTTAGATACTTGAAGCAAACTGCTAAGTATGGTTTATGCTATTCTAAATGTGATGATGGTGTCTTACTAACTGGTTTTGTGGATTCCAATTATGCTAATGACAGAGATAAGAGGAAGTCAACAACCTCCTATGTATTTTCAGTGTGTAGGTCTTGCATAAGTTGGAAATCACAGCTGCAGCACATTGTGGCCTTGTCCACCATTGAGTCAGAGTATATTGCCATCACTGAGGCAATGAAAGGGTTGTATGGTTAAAGGGAGTACTTTCTGAACTCAAGTTTGTGAAATCCTCTCCTGTGTTGTTCTCTGATTCTCAATCTGCTATTCAGTTATGTAAAAACCCTATTTTTCATGAGAGAACAAAGCATATAGATGTAAGGTTTCATTACATTAGGGATATTGTAGAAAAGGGTGAAGTGTTTCTTCAAAAGGTGCATACTGATAAAAACCCAGCTGACATGGGAACTAAACCCTTACCTTTAGAAAAACTTCTTTTTCTGCATTAAGTTTTTGCACTTTGATCTAGGATAGGTTGCATGTCCTAGGGGAAAGACCACATCCACCTTATCTGCTGTGGTAAGGGTGGTAGGTGGCTGGAGGCATGAAGACCTTTAGACTAATGGGTGTCAGCCCCTCTGGTGTCTAAAGGCAACCTGGTAGTTCCCAAGATGCTAATGGACTTTGTCCTTTGGTGCTGAGGGTTCTGCCTTGTAGGCTGTGATGATTTTACCTTAGCCCACAACTCCTAATTGGTTTCCCAGAATAATAGTCCAAGGTGGAGTATGTTGGATATTTAGAGTGGACTCTTATTTGGGCTGTGTTATTTGTTAAGCCCGGATGTTATTAATTGGGCTGAGCCCAATTACTTACCCTCACTCACCAGATGCTGCCACGTGCCCCTCTCACTCGGATGATGCCTTCCAGTCGTTGGATGTAGGGCTGTGTTTGTTATGTGAGAAGGCTATGTGCCGTTCTCATTAACCAACTCTCTAATCTCTCTCTCTCTCTCTTCAGAGCTTCTCTCTCATACTCTCTCTTCTTCTCCGATGTTCTTTCGGCCATCTCTTGGTGATCTTCCATGGTTCTTTGAGTGATAGATCTTTTGTGAGTGCTGGTGTGAAGCAATCTCTTCGATTGCTTGTTACTGGAGAGGAACTAGGGTTTGTGAGAACTTGAAAATTTTGTGTGAAGATTTGTTCGGTGGAACTTGACCTAGTGCGAGGGGTTTATCTGGTGGAGGTATTGGTGGTCTGAGGGTTGACTCTATCCAATCCATTGTTGCTCCCTTGGGTCTTGTTCTGGAAGAATAGATCTGTGTTGTTGTGGCGGGTTCTGAGCCAAGATACTTTGATCTTTTGTTCTTGTTCTCTGTTAACTGTTAGTTTCTTATGTTTAGATCCGAGAGGATCTTTCCTAGTGTGACTGACTTGTGTATTGAGTGTGCAGGTTGAAGTGGTTGCAAGTAAGGCTGAATAGCTAAACTTCAAGACCTTGTAATAGTTAGAACTAGATTCTTTGTAATCTTAGTTAACATTACTTGTGTAAAATCAGCCGCGTGGGTGAGAGTTTGGCTGAGCTCTCTTGTACAAGAACAAAGAGGTCTCGGTAATTAGTGAATCTAGACTAATCTGATCCCTACACCCTTGATATTAATACCTCCCTACGGTGCACTATGGTCAATAAGTGAGATTCTGTAAAAAATCAAAGTAAATCTCAGCCCTTGGATCCTATTTGATGGTTGTGATAATAATATCCGAGCTACATTATTACACTAAAAGTGTTACATTATTAGTCGAGCTACATTATTAGATTACACAATCTACATCATTAGACTAAAATGCATTACATTAT
Source organism: Salvia hispanica (assembly GCF_029641045.1). NCBI lineage: Eukaryota > Viridiplantae > Streptophyta > Magnoliopsida > Lamiales > Lamiaceae > Salvia > Salvia hispanica. The sequence continues at coordinate 37,423,237 of NC_142696.1, forward strand.
TAGTCGGACTACGTATTAGACTATACAATCTACATTATTAGATGACAAGTGACATAAATCTAATGATTACATCACAAAATCCAATAACTGAGATTTACTTCGATTTTTTTACATAATTCCACTTATTGATTTGATCACATCCCTAAATCTCTATATATATATTTACTCTATATGTTTGTGCTTATATATTATTGTTCCATAATTATATTGAATATATATAATGAATAGAATCACATAGTTGTAGGTTGTACGATATAAATATACAACTGACAATCGTGTACGGAAATATATTTGTCGTAGCGCTTTTGTTCTAGTGCATCATACATACGTATTAAAATCCATCCACTATTGAACTTATGTAACGAACCCTATATTAACATATGAAGTAGCACATTACATAGTCAATCTTAAATTTGTTGGGGCCCCCAAACCCCATTCACAGGTGTAGGTACGCCGCTAGTTAGATGGTTAATAAATCAATTAGGTAGTTAGTTTATTATCAGATCTTTATCGCTGATCTAGTTAAGTGTGACGTATTTTTTTTAGGATATTACTCTCTTCGTCTCCTATTAGGAGTCACACTTTAACCGGGTACGGATTTTAAGAAATGTAAAGAAAAGTTAATTTGAAAAAGTTAGTGGAATGTGAGACCCATTTTTTATATTGATTTTATAATAAAATGTGAGTGAATTGAGTTAGTGGAATGTAGGACCTACTTATCATTTATGGTAAAAATGAAGTGTGACTCTTAATTGGGGACGGACCGAAATGGAAAAGTGTGAATCTTAATAGGGGACGGAGGGAGTACAATTTATGGCTGAGAATTCGGTCAGTTCAATTAGCAACTGAACCGAACGATTGGTTAATTGACTCCCAAAATGGATAAAACAAATGACCGGAATTGGGACCGAATAAGGTTCGGTTTGATTCGGTTCCTAACCGACCAAATCAGTTCAGTGCGATTATTGATTACTCAAGGAAGAACCAAAATAACTAAGAAAATAAAAAAGTGAACACTATAGGGATCAGATCATCGGGGATTCACTATTTACCAAGATCTCTTAATAGGGAACTCATGCCTTGTCGAACAAGATTGGTTATGCCTTGTCCAACAACATTCTCCACATCTTTTAGTATTAGTTGATTTAGCATATCTTTTAATTTAATTAGCTAATATGTATGCAATCTTTAACTTTATTGAGTCTAGTTAGAGGTTTAAATAATGAAATAATAAACATATTATTCTCATTCACGGTTCTGGTTGAAATTGTCCTCTATAACTCCAACTAGTGTTTATCTTCTTCTCCTCATCCTCCTTTTTATAAATGTCCGTGCTCTACAAAGATAAATCAAGGGTCTATCAACTGGTGCTCGATTGATTTACTCCATCACAACCGATCTCTCTCAATTTCTCTCCAAACTCACGTTTGTTTACACTTTTCTCCGTACAATCTTCTATCTTTTCTAAACCATACGCTTCAATCTTCCATCTTCCCAAAATCACAAACTCACGGTCAAACCAATCTCTCCCAAAGTCACACTATATTTCGGTATTTCCCAAATTCCTAATTCTTTATTTTGCCATTAGTTAGAAAAACCATTTCTATTTCGTATTTCTTTTTTCTTTTCTTTTTTTGACATAATGCCCATTACTTAGAGGAGGAACTCCTCAGTCTTATTCGGATGATAAATATTAGAATATATATACATATTGATGGACATTTAGACATTATAAGAACTGTTGTCATTCATTATATATTTAGGGAAAAGTTGAAATATTTGAATGTTTTATAATATAAATATCTATATAAATTGTTGAATAAATATTTGTAAATTTTACTTAATATGGTGTTGTGATAGACAGTCATCAAGAAAGAGTGTAAATTTGCTGCATTCTCAACCCTGTCGGTTCTCTTGATAACCATTATATGTGTTTCTAGTTTTTATCATAAATCCTGTAATTTTCAGATTAGAGGGCAAACTTTCAATTTTCATCACTCTGAAATCTCCTCTAACTTTCATACAAAAATTTAGTCTTTCTTCGCCAAAAAAGAAGAAGAGTATTAACCTGAATAATAAATCTCTTCATCCCATAAGCATTGATATTCGTTTTCGTAAAAAGTGTAAATTTCAAGGGCCCCTCTCAATAAACGTAACATTTATTAAGTAATTAGATCAACAAAGAATGACACAAGATACCTAATTAAACAACCTAGTGTTTTATTATGATTTATTATCATAATTTAAAACCCCAAATTAAATAAAATTTATTTGCCCAACTAATTCATTATTATTGCAATTGATAGCTGATATTCTTTGTGGTGAGGTAGCTATGTTATTTTAAAAAAGAATAAAGTAATACTCTCTCCGTCCCGGCTAAGATGACACATTGCTTAGCCGGCACGTGATTTTAGGAGTTATTGGTTAAAATGTTTAATTAGAGAGAGAAGGTGGGTGTAAGTATTAAAGTAGAGAGATAAAGAAAGATGGTATTTTAATAAGAGTGAGAAAAAGTGATTGAGTCTATTAATTGGAGAGAGAAAGTTACCAAAAAAGGAAATATGTCATCTTAGTTGGGACAAACTAAAAAAGAAAACGTGTCATCTTAAGCGGGACGGAGGGAGTAGATACTAAGACGATGTCATTTCAATTGCTTCGTGAGTTCTGATTTATCAATAAATCAAATTGGTGAAAATTTTGCACAAAAACCTAAGTTCATTCCATTTAAAAAAACTCGCCATTACGATTATGGTCTGATTATGTGCTTTCAATTGTCAAGAAGCTTGGTGCTCAATGTTTAGCAGGTGGATGTATAATAAAAACCGTGTTTCGGATGAAGTTATACTTTTTAAATTTGTTTTTTTTAAAAAAATTTCCAAAGTTTACTAGTTACAAACAATTCATCCAAAATTATAGGAGTACTTGCATAAAACATTTAATATAGTACTAGTAGTCATAGTTTGGTAGCAGCCAACTTCATTTGAAAAAACTACGTTGATGCTTATTCGAGTATATATATAGAGTTGAAATCTGATCGTTAATCATGCACATCCAAACATTTGCAGCCATGGCCAAAGTTCCAACGTTCTCTCTCATCGTCCTCCTTTTCTTAGCCATTTCCCTCCCAACAAACTCTCAAGAATTCTCTACAAAAGTTCCCAAGAGAGAGTTGCAGAGGTCAGAGCGCCTAATTCGCCTCCGCTTCTTCTTACGCGAATCCATCCGTGGGGACGCGCCGTCGGCCTTGGTGGTGGCGCAGGCCCCCACCACCCCCACCTACCGATACAACTTCGGCAGGGTGTTGGTCTTCGACGATCCCCTGACTGAGGGGCCTAACCTCAGCTCGAGGGCGGTGGGGCGAGCTCAGGGGTTGTCCACGTATGCCGATGTAAGGGAAACAGGGTTATTAATGGTGTACAATTACTTCTTCACCGAGGGGAGGTACAACGACAGCACGCTACAGGTGATGGGGCGGAATGCGCCGCGGTCGGATGTGAGGGATTTGTCGGTGCTCAGCGGCACCGGCCGTCTCCGGGGTGCGAGGGGGTATGTTCGGCTGAGGGCATATTCGGTTGATATCCAAAGGGGCTACTTTGTGGATGAGCATCTTGTCTTTCTCATCCTCCCTTGATCTAATTCGATCCTCATGTACACTTCTACTACTGCTATATACCATCTATATACTACTACTGTATATAATGAACAATCATCTCTTTCTGTGTTGTACGAGAGATGAATACCACAGACAATTGTGTATACCCTATTTGATCGCCATCACATTGCTTTTGTTCTAGTCAAATCATTCATCGAATTCGGTTCATTAATTAGGTTTGGACAAAAAAAAAATATTTACTAATATAATTATGTCATTGTTTTATATTTTATCCCTTCAAACTAAGGTTAATTATTTCTGCATTCTACAACATTTTCAAAGAGTAACTTGTCCCTCAGTCAATATATATCTCAAGTTGACTTGACAAGAAAGTGGTTGAAAAAATTACTCCTAGTAGAATATGATCCTACTTTTTTATACTCTACAATTTTAGATTAATAAAATTTATTTCCTCCGTCTAACCAAGTTGAATCACTTTCCTTTAATTTGGATTGTCCTAACAAAATTGTGTCATTATATTTTAAGTTTTTATTTTAGGTATAAATTAAGAATTTCAGACACCCTAATTAATCTCCTTATTACAATTAAAATCTAATTAGCACTTAACAATTTAAAAATAAATTAAATTCACCCACCCAACTACCGTCATTCATTTCATCCATCCCACTATCTCTCATCACAACAACTCTCTCTCTATTTTGGAAAATCCTAGATTCACCACCTCTTCCTCCTCCTCCCTTTAATTGCCTCGTCGTCGTGGTGGGCATGTTGGCGACGTTAGCCCATCATCTCCAGCTGCCCAATCTGACTCAATTTCCATTGTAACCCAAATGAAGAGGGTTGGGTGAATCCTCGCCGGCCCCTAACGGTGAATGCCCATCATCTCCAGCCGCCCTAGTCGCGGTGAGCCTACTGGAACCTTGGCCCATCGTCTCCAGCCTCAGTTTCTCTCGTTCCTCTCTGCACCGCAGGCGATTGTAACCCAAATGAAGAGGGATGGGTGAATCCTCGCCGGCCCCTAACGGTGAATGCCCTCGTCGTTGGTGGTGTTGGATTGAATAATCAATTTAATTGTAAATTAAATTAAATTAGAAAGTGAAATTCAATTCACAAATTAATTAAAAATAACAATTACTCCACTCCATAACTCAGATTAAAATTTCGCATAAAAATAAAGATTAAAAGAAAATACTCCCTACATCCCAACTAAGTTGAGTCAAAACTTTTGAGCACAGAGATTAAGAAATTACATTGAAAAGTAAGAGAGATGAATAAAATAGGAAGGATAAAGAGTCAGTAAAAAGTAGATGGTGGAATAAAGTAAGAGTGATTGAATGTTTTGTTTTTAGCCAAAAAATGAAATAACTCAACTTAGTTCCAACATCCCAAAAAGGAATACGACTCAACTTAGTTGGGACGAAAGAAGTAATAAAATACTCGTCAAATCAATTTATCCACTTTATTAATAACTCCACTTAAATTACTAAACACTTAAATGAGTCATTTCTGTGTGACTCAACTTAGTTGAAACAAAGGAAGTAAATGGAAATAAATTAGTAGAATGTGAGGTCCACTATAAATGGTTATAAAAATATAGTGGCACAATTAATATAGGACAAACCAAAATAGATAATTAAGACGCATAATGAAGGACGGAGGAAGTATTTTTTGTTGGTGGATTTGAAATCAAAATTGTTAGTGTAATGTTCCAATTTTGCATTAAATAAGTAAGTTAGATGCCGTGATTGATGCAGAATTTTGATAGCAGAGAGCCCATATCAATGTTTAAGACATTACGAACTACTCCCTCCGTTCGTGAATAGGAGTCTCGTTTTTCCATTTTAGTCCGTCCGCGGATAAGAGACCTGGTTCACTTTTATCATAAATGGTAATAGGGTCATACCTTCCACTAACTCATTTCACTCACATTTCATTTAAAACTAACATATACAAGTGGGACCCTTATTCCACTAACCTTTTTCCACCCACTTTTCATAACATTTCTTAAAACTCATGCCGCCCATGAATAGGACTCCTAATGGCGGACGGAGGGAGTATTTTTTATGGACGTATTTAGCAGTTGTAAGAAAAATTAATAAAAATATAATGAATAAAAGTATAGAACTCATAATCAAATTTGACTAAAAAGAAAATAAACTGCTATAAATGAGGTTCAAACTCCTATATAGCAAGAGGTTGACGCCAAGGAAACCAACTGCACTATTGAACTTTTGTAACGTACTGGAGTCCCATGGACCCCATTCACAAGTGTATGTTCGGCGCCACTGGTTAGATGATTAGTAAATCAATTAGGTATTTCCGTATTTAGTTTATTATGAGATCTTTATTTGCATTCAGCCTAAGCAAGAAGTATTCCTTTTTGTGATGCCACAAGCCGAGGAGCTGGGAATTCGGTTGGTTAACGGACTCGCAAAATTGGTGAAACAAATAACTGGAACCGAGGCCGAATAAGATTCAGTTCTCGATTACCTAGTAAAGAACCGATTTAGCTCAAAGAAAAAAAATGAACACTTTAGGCTTTAGCACCTCAATATCAAATGAACAATTTAGAGGTCGCCCTTCTTTTGAGATAGTTATTTCACAACTACGTACCTAATTAAAATAATACTCCCTCCGTCCCGCCTAAGATGACACATTGCTTAGCCGGCACAAGATTTTAGGAGTTATAGATTAAAGTGTTTAATTGGAGAGAGAAAATGTGGATGTAAGTATTAAAGTAAAGAAATAAAGAAAGATGAACAATTTATTAGAGTGAAAAAAGTGGTTGAGTATATTAACTGGAGAGAGAAAGTTTTCAAAAAAAAGAATCTTAGTTGGGACAAATTAAAAAGGAAAATATGTCATTTTAAGCTGGTTGGAGTGAATAAATATGTTATTATGACCCATTCTCAGGTAAAATCTATTATGAATAGAGTCATAAACTAATTTTCCAATCAAATCAAAAACTGTATGAATCCCGCAATCACTGATATTCGTTCTCGTAAAAAGTGTAAATTTCAAGGGCCCCCCTCTATAAACGTACATTTAATTTATAAGTAATTGATCAACAAAGAATGACACATGATACCTAATTAATAAAACCTAGTGTTTTATTATAGTTTATTGTCATAATTTAAAACCCAAATTAAATAAAATTTATTTGCCCAACTAATTCCTTATTATTGCAATTGATAGCTGATATTCTTCATGGTGAGGAAGCTATGTTATCTAAAATAATACTAAGTACTAATATAGATACTAAGTCGATGTCATTTCAATTGCTTCGTGAGTTCTGATTTGGCAATAAATCTAATTGGTGAAAAATTTGCAAAAACCTAAGTTCATTCCATTAAAAAAAACTCGTCATTACGATTATCGTCTGATAAGGTGCTTTCAATTGTCATGAAGCTTGGTGCTCAATGTTTAGCAGTTGGATAATATAATAAAAATCGTGTTTTAGTCGAAGTTATACTTTAAATTTTTTTTTTTTAAATTTCCAAAGTTTACTATGTTACAAACAATTCATCCAAAATTATAGGAGTACTTATATTAAATATTTGATGTATAAGTTTGGTAGCAGCCAACTTCATTTGAAAACACTACATTCGTGTATATATAGAGTTGAAATCTGATCGTTAAATTAATCATGCACCTTCAAACATTTGCAGGCATGGCCAAAGTTCCAACATTATCTCTCATCATCCTCCTCCTTTTCTTAGCCATTTCCCACCCAACAAACTCCCAACAATTCTCTACAAAAGTCTTCAAGAGGTCAGAGCGGCTAATTCACTTCCACTTCTTCTTACGCGAATCCATCCGTGGCGACGCGCCGTCGGCCTTGGTCGTGGCGCAGGCCCCCACCACCAACACCTACCGATACTACTTCGGCACGGTGTTTGTCTTCGACGATCCCCTGACGGAAGGGCCGAACCTGAGCTCGAGGGCGGTGGGCCGAGCTCAGGGGATGGCCACGTATGCCGAGGTGGAAGATCTGGCGCAATTAGTGGTGTACAATTACTTCTTCACCGAGGGGAGGTACAACGGCAGCACGCTAAACGTGATAGGGCGTGATATGCCGCGATTGCCTGAAAGGAATCTGTCGGTCGTTGGCGGCACCGGCCGTCTTCGGTTTGCGAAGGGGCACGTTCGGATTAGGGAATTTTCGGATGATGTGGAAAGGGGGGTTTTTGTGGATGAGCATGATGTCTATATATATTTATATAGTACTCCATAAATGTATTGATCCTCAGTATGTGTCGTTTTGTGTTTGTGTTTGATTATTTATCAAACTCCTATATATATTAAATATAATGAATAATCTTGTAATTGTTTTGTGTCGGGCTAGTCCTTGATCAGTTGCTTGTTCATTGTTAAGTTCAGATTAATTAGTTTTCAATCCTAACCTATTCTCCTAACTTTAAAAAATGAAAGAGTTTACCTTGCATTTTCAGTCCTATGTGATGTTTGTACATATGTGATTTAATTCTTCAATCTATTGTTGAATACGAGATCATAATAAGCATGTAAACGTAAATTAAAATTGACGTTGTCAACATTCGACAATACATGTACCACAGCGAGAACTAACGAAAAAATGTATATATATTATTTCAGCTGGGAACTGTTTGTTCAAATATGAAACAATTGTTATTACCATTATAGGTCATTGGCTTAATTTTAGCAAATGGGGTACCCGATCCCGAATAAGCCAAAAACTGGTTGATATGGGCTCTAGTTAGGCCATTTTGTACACCATGGCCCAGCCCGGCCCAGGACCATCTTTAGCCTAGCCTAGGCCTGGGCTTAGGCCCGTCAGGCACCCATCTTATATAATTAGTTTTTTTTAATGTAATTAGGTAATTAACCATTCATAATATTTTCTCCATCCTAATTAAATTGAGTCAAAACTTTTAGGCACATAAATTAATAAATTGTGTTAAAAAGTATGAAAGAGGAATAAAGTAGGAAATATAAAAAGAGAGTATAGTAGGTGATAGATGAAGTAGGTAACAAATTAATAAAAGCCCAGTCCGCCTTAGGAATGGGCTCGGGCTGGGCTGGGCCTCTATATTGGTGGGTCTTGGCCGGCCTGACCCACTTGACAACTCTAGGCGTGAGATGGTGAGAGGTCGATTGCAGAGAGGGGCCTGGCCGGCTGGGAGAGGGCCGACTGCAGAGAGTCAAAGGGACCGGGGAATTTGATGCCTTCTTTGGTAGTACTACATGTTTAGTTTCATCCGACACTAATAGTACAAAATCAACCAAACTGTTAAAAAGTGAATAGAAAAATCGAAAATATAGATAATAATAGATACTCCTTATTAGTAACAAATAATCCTTGACATTAGACCAGTGTACATCAACCATCATATAGAATTAGAGTAAGCAAAACCTAATTATAAGTTTACAACTAACTTATAGAAGTGCTTTTCATTTTATTGAATTATTTTATTCTATTTGCTTATCAGTCTTAAAGGTAAATTAGACCAATTATATTTATTTTAATTTCTCTTTTCATTATTTCTCAATTTATTCCATAAAAAACTCATCATTTACTAACGTATTGCCGTCTGATGAGATGATGTCAATCGTCAATAAGAAGCTTGGAGTAGTAAAAGTCGTGTTTGAGACAATTTTATTAGTTTGAGACAATTTTATTACTTAAATTTACGTGAGATGATAAAAACATTTAATTATTAATGTTACTTCAATTTGAAAACTCTATTGTATATATAGTTGAAATTTCATGCACCAAACATTAAACATTTGCAGCCATGGACAAAGCTCCAACGTTCTCTCTCACCATCCTCCTTTTCATAGCCATTTCCCTCCCAACAAAGTCCGAAGAATTCCCTACAAAAGGAGAGATGCGGAGGTCAGAGCCAGTGGCGTATGCAAGTGGGAACAAGGCGGTCATCGGCGGCACTGGCCTTCTCCGGGGTACGAGGGGATATGTTCGGGTTATGGAATTAGTGAATGATTTGGAAAGGGGGGTTGATATGGATGAGCATCATGTCTATTTTAATTGCATCTACTCTTGATCCTCACTTCCACTATATATCTATATATTATTGTTCCATACTTATATTGAATATACGTAATGAATAATCACGTACTTGTATGTTGTACGAGCTAGAGAAATATACTTCATCCGCCCACCATTTAAAAAGTTATTTTGACTTGACACGAGTTTTAAAAAATTATTGACTTTGTGAAGAAAAATGAAGGGAGAAAGTGAGTGGAATGCGAGACCTATTTAAAGTATTATTTTTATATTGAATTGTGAGTGTAGATAGTTGGTGGGATGTGGGATCTGCATATTAAAAGTGGAATAAAGTAAATAGTTCTATAAATCATGGACAAACCGAAATGGCAAAATAGTTCTTTAAATGGTGGACGGAGGGAGTACAATAGATAATCGTGTACTCCCACTGTCCCAAGAAAGATGGCCACTTTCTTGGGTGGCACGAGATGTGTCACGCCCACATTTTCTAAGGATAGAAAACACGGTAAATCGCGACTAGGGGAGGGTTAAAGAAGCGGGAAAGAAAGGGGGAAAACAACAAAACTCGACCAAAGCTCAATATAAAAGAAGTAGCTCGAATAAAATCAGAGTATTATTTCGACAATCAACAAGTCAAAATGATATAATCTCAACTTATACATTAACTCAAAAGAAACAACATTCAGCGGAAGCATTTCGAGAGTAGAATCATGCTATGTATGAAGACACAACATATTCTGAACATTTGATAGACATTCTTCACTTTTATGCTCAACACCCACCGCGCTCGTCACCGCTCAACCTGCACATTTTTTTTAAAACAAAAGCAGGGCTGAGTACTTGATGCACCCAGTGTACTCATGCCGAAAACATTTTTATAAAAATTATTTATCATGCCATTAACGAGTGACCTCGGGGTTTTAACTTTGAAAGGGGCCCGAGTCACTAAAACATTTCACCAACATCATCATCACCATCAACCTCAACATCATCAACATCACCATACCATATCTGAACTACATGACAAGGAATGTGGCCATATTCCAAGTCACTAGACCGGCCAATTCAAAGAGATAGCGCACGATCTACTGGGTGTACACCAGTCCGAGCAGGGTTTGCGGCCCTACTGGGACCCGAATTCGTTAACAATACATGGCATAGCCATTTCAGATAAGTCCCACATCAACATAAAAATATGGCATGACAACATATTTTGCACCATTTAAAAATAAACATACTTATGACATAGTCCTTATTTAAAAAGAAAGCCCACCTCGTTCGCTTAAAATCATCAACTTGTCTTTCCATTCCGTTCTCAAATAGCTTGCAAAAATCACCCTTTTATGAATAAACATAATATACAGGAATTAGACTTTACGAAAATAGTTTAAGTTAAAACAATGCATGCATCCTACGCGATATTAAATCTTACCCTTGATCTCCCCTTCTTTTACTGCCACCCGAGCCTTCATCACTCTTGTAATTGATTTCCAGTCCAACTTAGATAAACAAGTTGCCCAAGTCCCTAATTAAAACTTTAGCCTACTATTTATCAATACTGCTTGAAACAAAACTTATGGTATTATATAGAACAAAGGGCCATACTCACATCTCATTTTCTCATTACGTAAACCCCCAATGGAATGTGAAAATGTCCAACTCCGTCTGCCTTCTCTCTCGCCGTCACTTCTCACTCTTTCTCTTTTCTTTTCTAGTTCGGTCCAGTTTCGATTTAAGTTGTGAAATCTGGAAGTCTCTGCCCTCCTGTTTTCTTTTACTTCATTCGACGCTTCACTGTCCTTCGCCGCTGCTGCAGTGGACTCCAGCTGCTGCTGCTGTCATCCCGCGTCCGGAGCCCGTTGGTTCGCCTGGAGTCACAGTCGTCAGCACTGCTGCGACAATTCGCGCACTCAAGCTCCGTGAGCTGGCGCGTCGCCAGTTCTCTTTCTCATCTCTGTCTCCTTTCTCTCTGCTTCTCTTTCAAATCGAAAACCCCAATCCGGTGAAAGCTCCGCTGCTGTTCCCTCTCGCGGAAATCAACACCAAATTGAGAATTTCAAACTCTTCATTGATTTCTCAATACCATCCCCTTTCTCTTTTTGGCCAGCTCTCCCTCTGTCTAGCTCATCTCTCCATCTTCTCTTTCTTAATTTACAGCGCCGCCGTCTCTCTGTCGAGTCGGTATCCGCCGCCTAGTCGCTCAGTCTGCCGTAACTGCACAGTCGTTAGTTTTCACGGCCTTACCCACCGCGTCCAAATCTGAACAGCGGCGAGTCTCCATCGCTGCCTTTCTCACGCCGCTGCTGTCACTGTGTGCCGACAGCTCGTGATCCGCCGTCAGCCCCTGCTGCTCGACGCCCATTGCTGCCATTCGTGACCTCGAGCACCACCTCGCCGCTGCCGCCGTGCGGCAGTCGCCTCTCTCGCACTCCTCATCAGCAGCCGGTCGCCGCCGTCGCCTCGTTCCTCTCGACGCCTGTGATGGCCTAAGCCGCTGCTCCAACACAAAATCCGTCGCCTCACTCAACTCCTCGCCCCCCGGATTAAAACTCTAAACAGCGCCACCCATCCTCTCCCTCTCTCGGTTCTAGAATTTAATGAAAGTAATGTAACTTCAAATTGTGAGAAGACTTGTAGTATATAAATATCAACTGAACTGGATTCGTTCCAATCTTCCGGTGGTTACAGATCATGGCCAAAAATTCCTCAACAGAAAGGGAGTGGTTGATTTTGTGCGATTGCATAAACAATGAAGCTCACTTGGGCTTTATTAATCGGGCCTCGAGAAAAGAATTGGCTTGACAAAAAGAATGAAATAGATCATGGCCCAATTTCTATTAACGGAAAGCCCATTCCATTAATCATCGAAAAGAATTGAATGCAAAAAAATTTCGGCTACACAAACAATGTCTTGGAGAACAAATAAAAGTAGAAAAAGTCGGGGTATTACAAGATGTATGCAGCTTTATTTTGTGTGTTAAGTGGAGAGAGTAAAGTAAGAAATATATAATATAGTAGAGATAAAAAGTATTTTTATTTTTAGTAATGAGTCATATTTATTGGGACAATATAAAAAGGAAAATGAATCATCTTCAGTAGGATGGAGAGAGTACTTGTTTGTTGTACTTATGGAAATATATTTATCGTAGCGCTTTTGTTTTAGTGCAAGTTAATTATTTGACATATCGCACTTTGCATACATATTAAAAATCCATCGGATTCGGTTCATTAGTTATGTTTGGACCCAAAAAACATTAATATAATTACATCGCTTATATTATTGTTTTTATTTTTTGTCGCTTCAAATTAAGTTTATTGCTGCATTTTACAACATTTCAAGAATATTTATATTTCATTTGGTCTATAAATATATATATGCATTTGAAAATTAATGCCCATTAATTAGAGGAATTCCTAAGTCTTACTCGGATGATACATATTAAAATATATTGAGGGAAATTTAAACATTATAAGATTTATTATCATTCATTATACATCTAGTGGAAAATTGAAAATTTCAATTATTTTCAAAATAAGTATTTACATAATTGGTCGAATAAAGATTCATAAAATCCGCTATTAAGCTGGAGGGGGGTTTGAGTGGCAGTTTGATGGGTCGAATTGGGCTTCTTTATAAGCTACTGTTAAAAATAAAATCATTTGTATTTTATGAATAACAAAATTAGGGTTGTTAAAATGAATATCGGGTATTGGCTACCTGATATTCAAATCGATTTTTTAGGTTTCGGGATCGGGTTCAAGTAGTTTAATTTTGGATTTTGAGTATTGGGTTACCCGATATCCGATTGGTTAGGTATATCTGAATATCTTAATTTTTATTTTATTTTATAAAATATCTATATATTTAATTTTTATAAATTTGAATGACTGTTTTGATTTCTTAGAGTGTTGATTCATGACTAAGTCACTTAGGTTTAGGTACCCCAAATCTAACCCCCAATTCTAAAAATTGATTTGCATTTTTTTTATGAACTTAACATATGTGCATGCAACACGAATCGGGCAGGTTTACAAATTTATTGTCGAATGAACAGAAGCTTCAGCCGTGGCATGTGGAACAATAACACTAAAAAGAAGAGAGAGGTTGAGAGCAGCGGCCATTTCAAAACCCATGGAACAGTTTGGTGCACTATTAGTGTCGGATGATTTTGCACTTATTAGTGTCGGATGAAACTAAACATGTAGTACTAGCAAAGAAGGCTCAAATTCCCCAGTCCCTTTGACTCTCGGCAGTCGGCCCTCTCCCAGCCGGCCAGCCCCCTCTCGGCAGTCGACCTCTCACCATCTCACACCTAGAGTTGTCAAGTGGGTCGGGCCGGCCAACACCCACCAATATAGAGGCCCAGCCCAGCCCGAGCCCATTCATAAGGCGGACTAGGCTTTTATTAATTTGTTACCTACTTTATCTATCACCTACTATACTCTCTCTTTATATTTCCTACTTTATTCCTCTTTCATAATCCCTCCATCCCAGATTAAGAGTCATTTTTTGCCATAAAAGTCCGTCTCAGTTTAAGAGTCGCTTTTAGAATTTTCCATATTTCGTCATACAATTTTACCTCATTCTTCATCAAAATTACATCAAAATGCCATTATCTACATTAAAATAAACAAAAACAAAAATCAAAAGTCAAAAGGGACCGGACCCACCTTTAACCAACTCTATCATCTCACTTCATTTATTACACATTCTACCATCTCACTTCATTTATTACACACTCCACCATCTTACTTCATTTATTACACACTTCAACTCTTTCTTAAAACCCGAACCATAACAATAAGTGACTCCAAATGTGGGACGGAGGGAGTATTTTTTAACACAATTTATTAATCTATGTGCCCAAAAGTTTTGACTCAATTGAATTAGGATGGAGAAAGTATTATGAATGGTTAATTACCTAATTACATTTAAAAAAAAACTAATTATATAAGTTGGGTGTCTGACGGGCCTAAGCCTAGGCCTAGGCTGGGCTAAAGATGGTCCTGTGCCGGGCCAGGCCAGGCCATGGTTTACAAAATGGCCTAATTAGAGCCCATATCAACCAGTTTTTGGCTTATTCGGGATCGGGTACCCAATTTACTAAGATTAAGCCAATTACCCATAATGGTAATAACAATTGTTTCATATTTGAACAAACAGTTCCTAGCTGAAATAATATATACACATTTTTTCGTTAGTTCACGTTGTGGTACATGTATTATTGAATGCAAGGACGGAACTGGAAATATAAATAAGCTGGTGCTAAAATTACACATAAAAAACTATTTGTAATTGCGTATAATAAATAAATATATATTTAAATTAATACTATTTCAATATATTAAACACCTTTATTTATTTTATAAATTTATAAAATAATGAAAACACAATACATAATAAATTTCAAATACAAAATTTAATATATTTTTTATATGAGATAATAGTCATTCAAATTACAAAATTTTAGTTAAAAAATTGGCGAGTCTCATAACATTTGAACTTAGAATATTAAATCCCACAACATGTCGTATTTTGATAATGTTTAAAAAGATAATGTTTTACTAAAATAAAGAAAAAAAAAAGTTAAATATGCATTCCAATATATTTTATAATTCTAGATCTAATACTCTACTTTCAAATAAATTAACTACGATTTGAAAAAAGAAATATTATGTAAATGACTACAGAAATGCAAAACATTTTGTTAAACAGAAACCCATGTAATTAAACTATAAATGCAAGAAAATTAGCATTAGCTATAATATTCCAAAAAAAAAAAATTGCAAATTCGGTTATACTTCTATATAAGGAATTATAATGAATTTAATGATAATTACTCTCTAATTATTTCCCCTTTTTTCCTATCGTCTTCTTCCCCTTTCCAACTTCCCTCGGTCATTTCTGTAAACAATGTAAAAGAGACATATGCAGGGGAGGCCACAGTGAAGTTACCAGGACCGCCGGCGGCCAAGCCTCCACTGGAGCAACAGCTTGGCCCATGGTAGTTCCATCCCTGATTGAATGTTTGACAACGTCAATTTTAATTTACGTTTACATGTTTATTAATTATTATGATCTCGTATTTAGCAATAGATTGAAGAATTAAATCACATATATGTACACACATAACAATAGATTGAATAATTAAATCACTTATGTACACATATCACATAGGACCGAAAATGCAAGGTAAACTCTTTCATTTTTTTAAGTTACGAGAATAGGTTAGGATTGAAAACTAATTAATCTGAACTTAACAATGAACAAGCAACTGATCAAGGACTAGCCCGACACAAAATATAGGTACTAAACTTAAATAAAAGTGGCTATGGTGGTTTAGGAGTATACTTTTTACTAAAATATTTTTGCATCTCGTGCCTTCTATAAAATTGAAGTGTCGACGTCGTAGGCTCAAATTACACGCAATTGACAATAAAAGAAGGAACATCAAAAGAAAATAATATATTGGGCTAATCTTCGTTAATGAACAAATTTCCGTTCTTATGCAAAAAGTAAGTCACTAATGGTAAAATTTGAAGATTCCGAGGTCATGATTGCATCATTTGGTAATACGTCCACTAGCTCTCCGGTGACTAGATAGAAATTCATTGACACAAATTTCCATTTTCTAATAAGTACGCTATTGCCCTTAAAAAGTACTAACTTCCATCCCATATTAAGTGTCACATTTAGTATGATCACGAATTTTAAGAAAAATAAAGAAAAATAAGTTGAATAAATTAGTGAATTATAAGTCACACTTTTATATATATATATATATATATATATATATATATATATAAAAAAAAATGTGATCATATCATAACCCCCAAATCACATAATAACTCTATAACCAAATCTGGACCACATATATTTGATAATCTTGTGGTTGAGATTCAAACTTAGATTTACTTCATAAAAAGGCGCAGAGGGGTAAAAATGTAATTTCCTCATTTAATTTCTGAATTTTACTCTAAACGTGCGATTCACGCTTTCATTCTGTTTGAACTCAATTCTCTCACCTTCATCTTCATCTTCATCTTCATCTTCATCTTCACAATTAACAGATCGATTCTCTCATCTTCATCTTCCATATTTCTCGCCTATTTTATTTCAACATCTCCAGATTTTCTTCGATTTGTTCATTATTCCGTAGTCTCCAGATTTTGTTTCCATATTTCTCGCATAATTGTGATCGGGAAGATGTTTTGAATTTTGTGTTCTTATTTTCATTGATTACCTCTTCAATTGCTGTGAAAATTTGCTTCGATGGAATCTGTAGCAAATAACGAAGGTAACAATCATTATTGATTGTGTTCATATTCATGTATTGAATTTGATTTTAGATTAATATTAGTTGTCGATTGGTTTATGTTTCTGATGTACTGAAATTCTTATTTGTTATATTATGTATTGTCGATTATGTGTTAAAATGATACTTTTGGCTTATAAATATTAGGTTTACTGCATAACATGATAGTTTTGTCGGATAAAATGATACTATGATAAAATGATACTTTGGGTTGATAAAATGATAGTCATAGCTGATAAAATGATACTTTTCAGACGTGTCATAGCTGATAAAATGATAGTCCTAGGTGATAAAATGATACTTTTGGCTGATAAAATGATAGTCATAGCTGATAAAATGATACTTTTGGCTAATAAAATGATAGTTATATCTGATAAAATGATACTTTTGGCTGATAAAATGATACTTTTCAGGCGTGTCATAGCTGATAAAATGATAGTCATAGGTGATAAAATGATACTTTTGGCTGATAAAATGATACTTTTGGCTGATAAAATGATAGTCATAGTTGATAAAATGATAGTCATAGTAGTTGATAAAATGATACTTCTTACTAATAAAATGATACTTTTTGGCTGATAAAATGAGCAACCTTGGAACAGAGTTTCTACAACGGTTTACATCTACAAGGAAACTTCTATGACAATCTTTGAAGAGGGCTTCCAAAATAATTTCAATTGAACCATACAGAAGAGTTCTCTTCACATTGCACAGACCTACAAATGAAAAGTCTAATCTAGTTCAAATTGAACTAGAATCTATGCTGAAGTAAATGTCTACCAACAGAATCTACGCTGAAGTATGGTAATTAAAACAAGCGCTGAGTTTCAGTTAGAGATCCTATCATGCTCGCGCTTGGCTTCACCATCTACGCACTTCATGCCTGTTGGGCGGCATCTTCCTGGGCGCCATTAACAGCAGGCGCTGGCTGTTCACTGTCAGCGACAACAGCTTCTGTTTTCTTCCGCTTTGTGGCGGACTTCTTTCTCGTTTGAGCCGCAGGACTCTTCGAAGGCTGCGGAAGCAATAAGCACCAAAATATTCAGGAAGCAGAAAAATCTAGAAAGAAGAATTCAACATCATGAATGTTCTTATCTAATAAACAAAAGATTTCAGTGTGTTAAACAGTTTATGTAATTATATAAAGTCAAAGTATTCACAAATTATCATTTTATCATTTCCAGAAACTATCATTTTATACACCCAAAGTATCATTTTATCAAGCAAAAGCACAATTTCTAAATTTAAACAGATCATCCAAACACATAGCAACACACACACACACAACAACACACACCAACACAGCAGCAGTAGCCTCAGGACACACACACACACAAACATAAAGTATCATATTATCCCATGAAACTATCATTTTATCCCATGAAACTATCATTTTATCTTCTGAAACTATCATTTTATCAAGGACAATTATCATTTTATCAACTATCATTTTATCACATGAAACTATCATTTTATCTTCTGAAACTATCATTTTATCAAGGGCAATTATCATTTTATCTTCTGAAACTATCATTTTCTAAATTTCAATGAGTTCAAAAAAGCAGAGAGGGCATAACTTGTCACTTAAGTAGAACAAAACACTATTCACAAAGTATCATTTTATCATTTTTAGAAACTATCATTTTATGCACCCAAAGTATCATTTTATCAAGCAAAAGCACAATTTCTACATTTAAACAGATCATCCAAACACATAGCAACACACACACACAGCAAAACAACACATAAACCAAGCAAAACACACACACAAACACAGAAAAACACACACCAGCAGCACACACAACAAAATGTAAATCTAAATATATAGATTGTTCTCAATATTGTTATGCATGAATGATATTGTATAAATATAAGAAATATCTACACTAAAAAACTACAGAATCTAAAAAAATCGAGAAAATCTCCAGCAAAATGATAAATTGAGCAAAATCAAAAGTGAAATAAGTAATAAACTTCATCCAACCTTTCTTCGATGATGCTTGATCATTTTCCTTCGACATTTTCCAGAATCGGATGATTTTTCCTTCGATTCGAAGGCTTTGAAACGCGATTCAGAGGGTTTGATTGTGAGAGAAATTGATGCAGGGTTTGAGTGTGTGAGAAATCGAATGGAACGTTTGAGTCAAGTTTCCTTCTTTCCCACCAAATTTTAAAACGAAATGACAATTTTGCCCTTAATATATCCGAAAATGATAGTTTTATTTGATAAAATGATAGTTTTGTTAGATTAAATCTAGACCACATATTTTAAAAATGTGTGGTGGAGATTTAGTTATTGGGTTATCACACAAATTGGGGTTATCATTATAATGCACCCCTATATATATATATATATATATATAGGGGTGCACTAGGGTGCCACTATAGTTAAAATAACATCATACCACCAATATCCACCCTTAGATCCGGAAATCCAACGTTCAAGATTTAATTTCGTGAACAGAATTGAGATTGCTGTCTAGTGTATACCGAATTGCAGTCCGGGTCATTTTAGTCATTTCAATCAGATTCAAATTAGGGTTACCCCCAAATTCGCCTTCATTCTCCAAATTCGCCTCTCTCTCTCTCCCCAACTCTTCTCTCTCTCCCCGACTGCACCTCTAGATCGCCGAATCTCCAAATCTCCGATCAAAATCTCATCCCACCGCCTCCACCTCTAGATCCCGCCGCCTCCAACTCTAAATCCCGTCGCCTCCACCTATAAATCCCACTGCCTCCACCTCTACACCGTGTAACTTCAATTTCCAGCCACGACTACACCGTGAATCGCGCGATTTAGGGCTAATTTCTGGAATTCCGAACGCCTACAACAAGTAAACGGTGAAAACAGTTCGCAAGGTATGTTAATTGGATTCCATTTAGGGTTGAACGAAATAGGTTTCCAGAATGTTACTTTGTTGTGAATGCAGATTTATGTATGTGTATTATTCATTCAATTGATGCCTTGTTTAATGTTTCGATCTGAGGTTTTAGTCTGTTTTTGGTGATTTTCAAAATTTTATAGCTATTTGCTTCATGTATAAGGGTTTTTTCACACATTGTGACGGACTATTGTGATTTTTTATCTATTGGATCAAGTATTGTTGTACTCGAAGTGAATTGCTGATTTGGTGATTTGCTTAGTTAGTGATTTGCTTGTATTAATGTATAAAAGGGGTTATGTTACTGCATGATTCATTTTGTGGATGATTTGTATGTTATTGGTTTAATGCAGTGTAAAGATAAATTAAAATGGCAAGAAAAAGAACAAAATCACAGATAGAAGAGGAAGAATCTAGAGGGGATACAAGTGAAACTAGACCTAATCATGAAAATATGAATGAGGAAGAAGTGGAAACTGAAACAAGCACGAGAATAAACACGAATGAAGAAATAAGAGGACCTGGAGGTGAAGGTATTGTGAAAAATCTTGCAGTATTACTTGTTATATATTGCAGTGGGTCATTTATAATAATGCAGTCTTATTTGATATATATTGCAGTAGTCCATTTAGAATATTGCATCATGATCTTGCAGTTTTCCATATTTACACAATTGATTTGGATTATATGACAGATCTTTGTCTGACAAAATTAGTCTATATATGAGTTAGTGCAAGTAACAAAATAGGTAACAGTGTTTACTGTATAGATTAAATGAACTTTTGCTAATTTTAAATTTTGTTTCAAGTGATATTAGTTATAGCAATTATTGATAATTCATACCTAAATCATGACATGATTAGATACTTATCATTCTACTAGTTAAAATGAGGGACCAACAAATAAGATAATTTATGTCATATTGTTGTGTTACTTCTTATACATTGCAGTGCAACATTTAAAATAATGCAGTCTTGTTTGTTATAGATTGCAGTGCACCATTTAGGATAATGCATCATCTTGCTGTTTTGCATGCTATATTGCTTTATTTAATGGTATATATTGTTGTATTGCTTGTTATATATTGCAGTGCATCTTTTAGAATAATGCATCATCATCTTGCAGTATTTGTTGTTCTATATTGCAGTCCATCATTTATAATAATGTAGTATTGAATTTTTTTTTTTTTTTTTGTAGTTTTGATAAGATTAAACAAGGGTGTGAATGCCCTGCTATTCAGATTAAAGCCAGAAATATTTGGAAATACCATGGAGTATCTCAATGGAAAACAAAAAAGGGATATAATTGACCTGGGGTTTGGGGCACTTCTGAATTTCATACCTCCAAAACTGGGATTCTGGGTTGCATCATACTTCAATCCCATTGCTTGTGGGTTACCTATAGGAGGGCCAGGGACAGAATGCAAGCACATCGACGAAGTTGATGTGCATCTGACGCTTGGCCTTCCCAAAGGAAAAAATCGTATTGAACGGAAATTCCGGAAGCATGATTTGTCGTGGATGGAAGCCGTTGCAAAGTCTCTTAAAAAACCAAGGAAAAATATATATGTTGATGACATTGCCATCCTGATGTTGAATGAGATAGATGGTGGTGACCAATTCAAGAGACTGTTCTTGGTGCTCATGGAATACTGTTTTATAGAGACCCCAGCAGATGGACATGTTATCCCAAAGATCCTACATATCTTGGATGATTTGTCAATCATCCATGAATACAATTGGTGTGAATACGTCATCAATGTTCTGTTAGATGTGCATAACAGATGGCTGAACTCCTCTAGCAGATACTACACTGGTCCAATAGTTTTCCTTATTGTAAGTGTAACTTTCTTAAAAATTTTTTTTTTAAAAATGCATATACTAAAGTTTTTTATGCTTCTGTATGTCAGGGATGTTATGTGGACAGGATGATAGTAGGAAGAAGAACAGTTGAACGACGTTTCCCATCAATTAACATGTGGGAGTTGGAGGCGTTAAAAGCAAGAGAAGCCCTAGAGATCAATGCTGGTGGATTTGGGCTGGGTTACTATGATGACAGAATGCCACAAGAACTTGTTGATGATGTCAAAGCATTAATCCGAGCGCAAGAGCAACAAATCTTGGATGAGGTGAATGATATGGCCGGTCCTTCAACTTCAGCAGAAACAAAGCAGCAACACAACGAGGAAATAGAAGCAAGGAAATTTACTGCTGATGTCTATCGTGCTGGAAATCTTTTGGCTGATGGAATATTCAAGTTTGCTGCTACGTTACATGCACCACCAGAGCACATACGTGAAATGAATAGTTTTAAGGTAGCATCTGCATCGGGGTTGATAATGCTGACTAATGGAAAGAGAGAGAAGAGACGGATGAAAACAAAAGATCAAGTTGAAACACTTGCTCAAAATTTGGATGACGAGGATCTACAGAATCCTGGCTGTCGAAAAAATGATGAGTGCTCTAGATAAAAAAATTGAATTGGAAAATTATATGCCTAATTGGAATCTGTTTGATGGTGATGACAGTCAAGTAAGTTTTTCTTATTGATAACAATATGTGGTTTATATATATTGTATTTGAAATTTCACTACACTTTTGCAATTGGAGATTGTTCATAATGATGGTTTTATGGATATGCAGAATGTGCAAGCGCAAGGTGGCCAGTCGAGAGGTGAGAAATCACCTGTTGCAGATCAAAATCGTGGAAAGGAAAAGATGGGTGATGCAACTGAAGCAAGGAAGGAGCCTTCACAGGCTACGTGCCCAGCGAGCCCAGCTGTAGCTGCTGCAACAAATGAGCCTTCAAAGGATAAAACTGATAGTACATCGGCTCCTGCAGAGGTATGATATACATTGCATAACACAGTTTGAATTGTTGCAGATTAGTATATTATATATTTCACATTATAATGCATTTGTGTTTGTGGCTATTGTAGAATGTCTATGAAGAACCTTTGAAGCCTCCACAAGGAGTGAAAACTGCAGCTTCAATGGACACGCAAAAGGCTGATGCTGCATCAAATGTGAATGATCCTTCCAAAGAAAAGGGGGAACATGTATATAATGCATCTTGCCAAATTATACTATGCATTCTTAAGTTTAATAATTGTAATATTGTTTGCTGTAATTTCCAATAGGGACAAAAAACAATCTACACCCGTAACAAGACAAAACATAAAGTAAGTGATGCGATCAAATCTCCTTATGATGTGCGTGCAGTTACAATGTCAAACAAACTGACGGGGGATGAGAGGGAACTGTATTTTTGGATGATGAGTACTGAAATCAATGCCACGTACGTTTTCGTATAAAATTGTTTTTAATACCAAGTATTTATTCAATAATTGTACAGAATGATAACATCCTACATTTTGTAACAG
The DNA here is from genome assembly GCF_029641045.1 of Salvia hispanica. Taxonomy (NCBI): domain Eukaryota; kingdom Viridiplantae; phylum Streptophyta; class Magnoliopsida; order Lamiales; family Lamiaceae; genus Salvia; species Salvia hispanica. The sequence goes on from NC_142696.1 coordinate 37,446,434, forward strand.
GAAGCTGATTGTATTCAACATCAACAACTTCAAAATTACTCATGCTCAACTAATGTCAATGCTGTCATATGCAAGGATCCATGTTGCAGTCATAGATGGGTGGAGTTGTTACTTAAATTTGAATGAAACTTTCAAGTCCCGTACATCACCCAGCAGATTGTTTCTGTCTACTTTCACCTCCGTATGTCTCAAACACTTAATGCATATTAGACTTCTTGTATGGTTGTCCTAATTCTTATTTTCTTTGGCTGCAGAGTGGTACAGTTGTGGACCCAAACACTGATTGGAGCAATGATCAGACAAAGGAGGTCTTTCATGAAAGAATCGTTGATGAGCTGAAGTATATCCAAAACTTCAAATGGGAAAATTACAGTCTGGTAATAAACTATCAATACATTGAACTACAATATGTTTCTTAGTGGAATGCAATTAAATATGCTCATTATTATGCACCAGGTTTTTTTCCCTATATATGCAAACGACCACTACTATGTGGTTTGTTTTGATTTCTTGAAAGCAACAATCAGCGTGATAGATAATGTTAGATCAGAAGAAGCTGATGGTGGGGTTAGATATGGCGACCAAGTCTATAGGCTGGTAAGCAAGCAATGTTATATATGTTATTCTGCAATATACAGTATATAAATATGCAAATATCATCAGCTTGACAATGCTTATTTAATAAATTGCAGATAGATTTCTTTGTCTACACTCTGGAAAAGTATGGTTGTGCTAGCTACGGTCGCATGCTCCAAAAAGCAACTGTGAAGGTTCTAGAAATGAAATGGAGTGCTAAAGAAGACACTACAAATTGTGGCTTGTATGCAATGCGCCATATGGAGACTTATATGGGCATGAAGGTCACTGACTGGAAATGTGATCTGACAAACAAACAATCAAGGCCTCTGCAGCTTCTTCGAGCCAAATATTGTACAGCAATGCTGTATAACAACAACAATAGGGCCTTTAGGTGTGTGTCAAGACTTGCCTCACATCAGTATACAGAGGCAAAAAAGACAAGACCGATTGATGTGGAGAATATGGTAGCGGAGTACAAGAACAAACCATCTTAGCGTGCCTCACAATGAAAATAGGGCCTAAGGCTGCTGCAACAATGAAGTCTTGGATGTTTGCCATGAAGTCTTGGATGTTTGAATGAACTTGAGCTGAAACATTTAGTTTTATAGTTTTATTTTGGGGTAGACAATGTAACTGACTTAATTTGGTTTGACTTTTTATCCATAATTGTTTTGATGGAAGTTACTCATAATATGCTTGCATGCTTCAGATTAAATACAGATCATATTAGTTTCTGGGTGTAACAAAGTGTTTAGGACCTATTTTGATTTGAAATCTGAGATTCAGTTAGAGCAGGGAGTTCTATTGGGAAATTATTGCAGTGTAAATGTCATGACTTTGCATAAAAGAAACTTAAAAGAATCATCTAGTGAATGAAATTAATGGAATCTGAGTGAACATTTCTTTAAAGCTAATTATGCTTTGGTTGTAGAGAATACTAACTTTAAGGTTGTGTACCACCTAGCTATACTCTCGTTCTATTAAACTACATCAGAAAGAACAATTGTAACAATAATATGTAAGCTGCAACATTGCTGTGGTAACACAGCAATATGCATTGAATAAGACTGCAATATAGTACTGTAAAATTTTGTAATTAAAAAAGATTGAAGTTAGACTATTTAATGGAATAAAAGGCAACTTGGGAACAATAGTATAAAATTAATAGTAAAAATAGTGTGTCTGCAATCGTTTCATTAGACTGCAATATATCTACCCTAATACTGCAATATCTTCTGTATAAGACTGCAACCTGATAATGTAAAAATGAACTAACAATTTTATTTTCCCTTTTTTCGACCACAGTTCCTAGAGTCATGGTGATCAAATTCGCCACATTTTTTACACTGACGCAATGGTTTGTTGTTCAACTTTATAGCCTTTTCCTTCGCGGACACCAAACGACTTTTGGAATCACTTTTCGAACCTTTGGTGGACACAAATGATGGTGGCTGTACTCTAACCACAGCTGGCTCTTCAGCAAAATAGAAATCTTTAACTGGCTTATCCTTGTCTCCTGAAGATGGTTCATGGATTCTTGTCATAAGACTCTTCCCAAGCTCATCAATTCCAGCTGAAAACAAATCAATGATGGCACTATCAGCATCAAATTTTTTCATGTAACTGAAAAATATGTCAGCAACTTTATTCTTTGACTGTTGGTTTGGATCTGATAAAAGTTCAGGATCTGTCAAACATCGAGCTGGTCCACGAATAGCATCAGCTAAGGCAGTCTTCAACCACCTCACATGGAAGTACTTATCAGGTATAACCTTCAAAAACCTGTTCTTGAAAACCAAAAATATATGATTACAAAGAATTCCCTCTCTCCCAAACAATTTGCAAGAACAGGAATACGAATCCTCACTAGTCGTGTAGGTAAGAACCCAAGATTTACTATACCTGTCCTTTATTGTGGAGATCTCTAACACATCATCTTTCAACAAACCATCAGTGCTACAATGGTGCAATGCGTCCACTATCTCACGTTGCACTCTCTTGAACATGTGATCAGTGTACTTTGTTGCAGCATGCTTTTCTAATACCAACTGACTGGAGAACGGTGGTATAATAGTTGAATCCATATAATCTAACTTCGAGCTAGAATTTCTCTGTGCAGCCAAGGCATGATCAAAATTCATGATGAACTCAACTAGATTGGAGCGAGGTCTGGTGAATGTTTTATAAAAGCTATTCTCATACTCGGAAACAGATGTCGTCCTAATAAGAGACCCCATGGGAAAGTCTCTAAAATAGGCAGGGACCCACATCTCTCTATCGTCAAACATTGTTACAAACCACTCGACATGAAGAAGCTCATAACGCTCCATTATCCCCATCCATGAATCTTCAAACTCTTCCGGCTCTAGTACCTCAGACCACACACAAGCACTAATCTCTTTTTTCAACTCTTCATTTTCTAGACATCTCCTTGGAATTTTGTCGGTAAGTTTAAACATAATGTGCTACATGCACCATCTATGCTTTGTATCCACCAAAACATCACGAATAGCTGCTCTCATACCTCTATCTTGGTCGGTAAAAATCATCTTAGGAGCTTGACCCATGGATTCCAAAAAGTGCTTGAAGAGCCAAGAATAAGATTCTGTGGTCTCATTGGATAAGAGTGCAGCTCCAAATGTGACTGGCTTTCCATGGTTGTCCTTGCCCGTGAAGGGTGAAAATATCATGCAATACCTGTTTCATACATGTAGATGGTAGACTGCAATATTAGAGTCCAAAAACTGCAATGTAATACACAATAGACTGCAAATATTAGAGTCTTAATCTACAATGTTATCCAAACAGAAACCTAACACATGGAATGCAGAATTTATATATAAACGAACAAGGCATTACCTATTGGTATTGTATGTGGAGTCGAAGGTGACAACACCACCATACAGTTGATAATTCCGCTTAGATATTGCATCGCACCAGAAAAGCGCTTTCAACTCTTTTGAACTCCCAAGCTGATAGTGATATGTGAAATCAGGACATGCCTTCTTTTTCCTCGCCATTTCATCTAACAACATTTGTGCATCAGAACCTTCGACATAAGTTTTCAGACCTTGGACATAATTCCTAAGTTCTGCCACGGTGATTCCAACAGTGTCATAGCCGCCCAAGAACTCATTCAAGAATTTGAATGTCATGGTGGGTCCAATATTGGCTTTCGTGCAGTCCCATATGAATCGCCTGTGTACTTCACCCAACCTATGGTTAATATGCATGTAACGTCTAAACGGAAGTTCAATCATACTATGATTGTGAACTTCCACAAATTTTTGAACAACATACCCCAAAAATTCAGCCTCAAATACATACTTGAGTGATATTCGCGCCCTACATTCACACCTTTTGGATGTGCGTCTACGTTTGGTTATAAAACCCTCTTGTGCATGCATCTCATCCATTTCAATCCCCACCTTCAATCCCTCTCTGTTACAAACAAGATATTGCCACGTAACAACATCTCTAGTAGATTTGATTCCACGTTTACGCACATCAAAACCAGTTTCACGACCATAAGCTTCATAAAAGGCAATACCCTCATCTAATGAATGGAACTTCTTACCAACATAAGGATGGAGTTCGTTGGGGCATGCTGGCACACATGCAACTGGATAAAAAAGATAAAACATGAGGCAAATTAGTTCAGATACAATTGACTGCAATAAACGATAAGGTGAACAGCAATGTGATACACATAAACCAGCAATTATTGCATACGAAAATCTGACAGCAATATGATAGCAATTACTAAAACTATTAAACAGAATCAGAATGAGCAAACAGAACAATTAGTACTACATAATCAGAATATAACAAAACATAACTAGGCAATTAAAATATAACAAAACACAATCAGAAACAACAAATAGAACAAACTATGCAACCATATAACAAAACAGCAAGATGTAATACGTAAAACAGCAAATCATACAAAACAGAATCAGAAACAAAGCAACATTCAACAAAAACTTTCCCTACAATCAAAATCACAAAATACTCTTCAATCTGACAAAATTGGCAAACAATCCATCACTAAATATGACAATAATCCATAGTGCGACAGAAAACACATGAAAAATTGATCGAGAATTGAGGTAATGACGAAATCCACCTGCTGGAAAAACATCCAGATCAAAATCGATAATTGATTCACCCATATTTGAACGAATTTATGGAATGGATTGCAGAAATAAAAGAATCGATTGCACATGTGGTGTGATTGCAATTGAGATGAATCGATTGCAGAGATCAAACTGAGATGAATCGCACAGCTCGTGTCATTGAATTGGTCAAATTGAGATGAACTCAAACAGGATTAAACATGCTGGGTGAAATTTGGCGATAGATATTGCAGAATCATGAATCAAAATTGAAATTAGTTGAAAAAATTGAGATGAATCGCACAGCTCGTGTCATTGAATTGGTCAAATTGAGATGAACTCAAACTGGATTAAACATGCTGGGTGAAATTTGGCGATAGATATTGCAGAATCGTGAATCAAAATCGAAATTGGTTGAAAAATTTGAAGAAATCTAGCGACAAATCCAAAAACGAAAATCTTTGAGAATGGAAGGAAAGAAGGGTAGCGTGAATCTGTTTCTGTATCAAATTATAAAGAGATTTCCCAATTTGCCCTTCAGCCTTTTAATTTGATTAAACAAAAAAAAAGAGCTGCCACATGGCAGCTTAGCAACGGTCGGATTTCCAGATCCTAGGCCCCTAATGGTGGTATGGTGTTATATTAAATGGTGTTGTCATTTTAGCACAATCCTATTAACCACAAATCCACTCTTAAAGACCGAACTAGAGACCAAATTAGGGCCACTCATTTTTCTTAATCTTATGGTTATGATTAATTTACAATTAATTTAATATTTTATTAAATAAAAACGTTTTTTTTATTTTAAAATTTTTTTTAATTTTTTCTAAAATTTTTTTAAATTTTTTTTTATTCGATAAAAACTTGATGGAGTAAATAATGAACTATATTCACTATAAAATGAACTAAATGAATGTATGTTATGAACTTATTACTTCATTCCGTTAGTTTATTACTTCATTTATTAATGCTATTACTTCATTCTATTAGTTTGTTACTTCATTCCGTTAGTTTATCACTTCATTCAGTCATGCTATTACTTCATTCCATTAGTTTATTACTTCATAATGTGTTATGACATAATTATCTTTCAGTTGGGTTTAGGGTTATTACTTCATTCCGTTAGTTTATTACTTCATTCAGTCATGTTATTGTTATGAGCTTATTACTTCATTCAGTCGTGCTATTACTTCATTCCATTAGTTAATTACTTCATTTATTCATGTTATTACTTCATTTTGTTACTCCCTCTGTCCCGGCTAAGATGACACATTGCTTAGCCGGCACGGAGTTTTAGGAGTTATTGGTTAAAGTGTTTAATTGAGGAAAGAGAAGGTGGGTGTAAGTATTAAAGTAGAGAGATAAATAAAGATGAATATTTTAATAGGAGTGAGAAAAAGTGGTTGAATGTATTAATTGGAGAGAGAGAGTTACCAAAAAAGGAAATGTGTCATCTTAGTTGGGACAAACTAAAAAGGAAAACGTGTCATCTTAGGCGGGACGAAGGGAGTAGTTTATTACTTCATTCAGTCATTTTATTACTTCATTCCATTAGTTTATTACTTCATAATGTGTTATGACATAATTATCTTTCAGTTGGGTTTAGGGTTATTACTTCATTCCGTTAGTTTATCACTTTATTCAATCATGTTATTACTTCATTCTATTAGTTTAGTACTTCATTCCGTTAGTTTATTACTTCATTCAGTCATGCTATTACTTCATTCCGTTAGTTTATTACTTCATTCAATTATGTTATTACTTCATTTCATTAGTTTACTACTTCATTTCATTAGTTTATTACTTCATTTTATTATTTTATTACTTCATAATGTGTTATGCCATAATTATCTTTCAGTTGAAGTAAATTCAGTATATAATGAATGCGAAAAATTACTTCATAACATACATTCATTTAGTTCATTATATAGTGAATATAGTTCATTATTTACTCCAGCAAGTTTTTATGAATAAAAAAAAATTCTAAAAAATAATTAAAAAAATTTTTCTATAATTTTTTTAAAAAAATATAATTTTTTTAAAAAAAAATTTAAAAAAATTATATTTTTTTAAATTTTAAAAAAAAATTTTAAAAATAAATTAAAAAACTTTTTATTTTATAAAATATTAAATAAATTCTAAATTATTCATAACCATAAGATTAAGAAAAATGAGTGGCCCAAATTTGGACTCTAGTTCGGTCTTTAAGAAGGGTTCGACATTGATCACAACTATATATATATATATATATATATATATATAGATGTATTCAAATACTTTTCATATCTTTTGTCCTTTTTCCTTCTTAATCCTAGTCCCACAATTTTGTCATCTGACGGTTAGATTAATGCCACATGTCATTTAATAATGCACAGCGGCTAATAATGCAACATTATAGACTAATAATGAACATTTTCATTCTAATAATGCACAGCGGCTAATAATACATATATATATATATATATATAGAGGGGTGTATTCAGATTAAAACCATAATGTATATTAAAACATCAAACCATGTAAAATAATGTACATTATACACACTAATAATGTACATTTTATTCATGTATAATGTACTGTCAGCATAATGTACAGAATTCATATAATGTAAATGTGCATTATTAGTGTGTACAATATTTAGAACAGTACATTATACATGAATAAAATGTACATTATTAGTGTGTATAATGTACATTATTTACATGGTTTGATGTTTTAATATACATTATGGTTTTCATCTGAATACATCCCTATATATATATATATATATATATATATATGGATGTGATCATATCATAACCCATATTTATGGTGATAACCTAATAACCCTCATTTTATGGACGAAAAATATCATTTTATGGAACAGAATATCATTTTATGGTTTTATGCATGCTGAAAAAATATCATTTTATCGTGTATAAATATCATTTTTAGTAAAAATAATATTTTTGACCCATAAAATGATAGGGTTATTAGGTTATCACATAAATATGGGTTATGATATGATCGCACTATATATATATATATATATATATATATATATATATATATATATATATATATATATATTAGTTTTATAATAAAGTGTGACTAAAATTAGTTGATGGAATGTGAGGTCTACTTACCAATTATGGTAAAAATGAAATGTGACTTTTATTGTGGGACAAACCGAAATGGCAAAACGTAACACTTATTGTGGGACGGAGGTAATATGAACTTTCTAATTTTGGATAGTAAAACAGCACATTATCTGTATATATCATTTTATTTACAACTTATATCACTACACTATACTACTAATGATGTGGATCACACTCTCCATTAATTCTACTTATAATACTCTTTACAATATGTGTCTCACTTTGACCCAGCGCGAGTTTTAAAAAATATAGTAGAAAGAGAATTGAAAAAATAAGCAGAATGGATGTCCTACTTTTATAATAAAATGTGAGCAAGAATGAGTTAGTTACGTTGAATGTAGGGTATACTACTAAAAATAGTAAAAATGAAGTGAGACAATTAATATGGGATGGACCAAAACAGAAAACTAAGACACATGATGAGGGACTGAAGGAGTATATATTAAAATTAGTGCCGAATCAAATTTTCATACTTTTCAAAGACGCGGAGAGTACGACGTTGTATAACCAAATAAATGAGCAAAGGAAGACCAGATTAATAAAACCTTTCGTTCAATAATTATTTATTGTTATGATTTAAATCCGCCAAAAAGAGATTTAATTATTTGCCCATCCATTTCGTTAATAGTTGGTACTCCCTCCGTCCCACTTAAGATGACACGTTTTTCTTTTTAATTTGTCTCAACTAAGATGACACATTTCTTTTTTGTAAATATTCTCTCTCCAATTAATACACTCAACCACTTTTTCTCACTCTCATTTAAATATGCATCTTTCTTTATCTCTCTACTTTAATACTTACATCTACTTTATCTCTTTCCAATTAAACACTTTAACCAATAACTCCTAAAATCTTGTGCCGGCTAAGCAATGTGTCATCTTAGCCGGGATGGAGGAAATAGTATATTTATTCTTTGTGCAGGGTGGGGTGGATATGACATTTCCTTTTCTCTTTTTAGTTTAGTATTGAAAACGACATTATTTTAGTTGATATTTAGTTTTGATGTTGTCGAAATCCGACGTCATAGGAATATTCACACAAAAAAAGCAAAGATCGTGATTAGGGATGTCAATCAAGCCGGCCCATCGGGTTTTGGGCCAATCCTATTTGGGTTGCGGGTTAATCGGGTGCGGACTTGCCGGGTTGTTATTTCTTTTGGGTTGTATAAGTTCGGCCCTAACCCTAAAAGCTCGGGTTCCAGGCTAGCCCGACGGGTTAATCGGGTCGCTACCGATAAGGTTAAGGCTCGAACAATCAAATAAATCATGATTAAAATTAGTTATATTTAAATATAAAATATTTAATTATGATAAATTTGATATATATGCTTAAACTCTATCATAAAATACTAATATTTGTGATATTTCGTGAAATTTTAACACATGTTAAAAATTTAAATATTCTTTTAGTGAGATTGATTTATTTAACAATTATTATATTAATAAAAAATCAATATATAATTTATATATTTACCATAAAATTGGAAGTTATCTTTTTTTAGTTATCTATGTCATAAAATTAGTCAATGAAGTGTCGAATTAGGAATAAAAAATTGAAAAATATAAATTTTACCGGGTTATTGGGCCAGCCCATCGGGTTTTCGGTTCTAGCCCTAACGGATTGCGGTTTAATCGGGTGCGGGCTTATCGGGTTTTATTTTTATCGGGCTAGAAATTTCCGACCATAACCCTATAAATTTAGCGGGTTATTCGGGCCAGCCCACAGGTTGCGAGCTACATTGACATCCCTACTCATGATATTTAATACTCCCTCCGTTCGTCATTAAAAATCTCATTTCTTAATGGAACGGTTTTAAAAAATATTAAGAAAAGTAGATGAAAAAAAAGTTAGTGGAATAATGATCTCACTTGTATATATTAGTTTTTAAAATGGGAGTGGAATGAGTAAGTGGAAGGTGAGACCCTATTACCATTTATGATAAAAGTGAACCGGAATTCATATTTTCTGACGGACTAAAATAAAAAAACGGGATTCTTATTCGTAGACGAATGAGTACTAGCTAGTATCAAATCTTAAGTTCATCAGAATTTAATGTCGAAGGAAAATTCACACATAAGAAATTTCATAGTTTGCCAAAGTTCATAGCTTAAAAATATATCAATTGTCTTTTAAAATGGAAATGAATATAGACCATAAATTTGAAAAAACAATATTGATGTTTATTGGATATGGTTCGAATATCATCTTTACTCAAGCACCTCAACTAAAACAAAAAAACAAACTCATCACATTTTGCAGCCATGGCCAAAACACAAACGTTCTCTCTCACCACCACCACCACCACCACCACCATAATCATCATCATCATCATCATCTCCTTGCTGGCCCTTTCTCTCCCAATAAATTCCCAAGAATTCAAAAAAAATAAATACTACTCATACTATCTCTATCAATTAAAAATAGACTAGTTTTACCATTTTAGACCGTCCACCAAAATTAAACCAATTTCTAAATATATAAAGTTTTAAGTAATTAAATATTATTTTTAATATAGACCCCACAATCCACTAACACAACTTCCATCACATTTTTCTTCATCTCTCTTAATTTATCTGTCACGACCGCCCTTCTAGAATTCAATAAATGCGGGCGATCGTGACCTAAAAGGGATTAAATTGAGCGAAGACGGGGTCTAGGGTTTCATAAAAGAGTTTGACCCACATTTAATGAAACGGTATAGATATCAAGAAAAGTCAGAGCAACGCTTTGGCAGTTAAATCCAATGGATAACGACTATAATCATAAATTATCAAAATGACAAGGGTTCAATGAAATCCGAAATATATAATGCCCCTAAGTTATAAACGGAAATCAATATAGTCCCAAGATCATTCAACATTAATTAAAACATGTTTCAGCGGAAGCATCCAAGAGAAGAGTGAAGTCATGTGTGAAGACACAACGACACTCGGAGTTTCAAGACAACCACAGTACTTTATTAAATTGCTCAACACCACCAACCGCTCGTCGCCAGCTCAACCTGCACATAAGGAAAACACATGCAAGACTGAGTATTTTGAAATACCCAGCCAGTGGACACATGCCAAAATATTTTAATAGATATGCCATCCTTACCATAGTGAACTCGAGTTTTGCATTTAGAAAATAATATCATCGAGTATCACAAAATAATTTCATAGATTGGCCAGTGAAACAATCTCCCTCATTTTCTCAATAATCCAACAATCACAACATTTCCATGGTGCGACGAAAGTGTGGCCACGCTATTCGCCCACGAGACCGACCGACTAGCAAGGACGGCTCCCGATCCCAACCGTGTACACTAGCCTGATAGGGTTTGCAGCCCTACTTAGACCCGAATTCGTTTATATAGTCCTATAGCCTGATGGAGCGAACTCAAAAACTAGGCATCAGACAATCATAGCCCTATAGCCTAATGGAGCGAACTCACAAACTAGGCATCAGGCAAATATCATCATAACAATCACAGGCATGACATAACATTTTAAACCACCCTTATAACGCCATAATCATGCTTTTCAACATAAAATAGTTTATGAGAGCCCACCTCGACTGCTCAAATTTCAAGTACTTTCTTCCATTTGCTATCACGCTTCGAGCGCGAGTTATCACCTTTAAATTAATGTGTATCACAAATCAGTCTCAATCAATGACTCGAAATCATGCATGTTCCCAACATTTCCCTTTTCCCATCGATTTATTTTATATTAACAGTTACAATCAAGACATGCTCTTCATCTCAGTTTATTCATACTACAACTCCAGATCTATCATCAAATCATGGTCGCGCATGAGTGTTCTTCAACACACATCACACGCACACACAAACACACACGCCGACACACACACATACACGTCAATCCACACACACACATGCATCCCATTTATAAATTGGTTTCCCTTTTTCACTCGATCTATATGCATGAGGGTTCAAGAACACCGATTAATTGGTTAGATGAGAGAGATAGATCAAAATACCTCTTCTTGATAGAAACGATCGGTAGAAACAAAGTAAAATCTTGATTCTTCAATAATTCTTGAGGCTTCAACGTTAATTCTTCTCAAAAGATGAAGAATTCTTAGAGAAAAATAGAAGAAAAATTGAGAGATTGTAGGAGGAGTGGGGGCGGGGCGTGAACTTCAAGAGTGAGGGAAGCGTGATTTTGATTTAGGTTTAGGTTTTCTCCCATGCATTTATAGAGTGCAATAATTAAATCCCCAAATAAATAAATAAAAGATTTGGGAAGATTTGATGGGGAGAAGTTACGTGAATTAGGGAGAGAAAAATAGAGATTTCGAATTATATGCTATTTAATTAGCATATGATTTAATTTGGTATTTCACGGAGTAGAATAAAATATCACGGAGCAGAATAAAATAATAAATCCCACTATTAAAATAAGAAGTAGGCGATTTCTGCCCATTAAGTTATGCGTAGGATTTATTTAGATTTTCACGGAGCAAGAGATTTCACAGAGCAGAATAAAAATAATAATTCTCCCAATAACAGTAGGAAAGTGGTGTGCTTTTGAGTCTCTCTCACAAGGAATCAAATTCAAATCCTAATTTAAATAGGATATGACAAGATCTCCTTAGATATGGTAAGATATGCTAGGATATTTATATTTATTCATGGAAGAGAATAAATAAGGGTTCAAATAATATAATAAATAATTCATCCTCTCCATAAATAAGAGATTTTCGAAATCTCCTTGGAAATATCATGGGGATCGATTTTTCTCATAGAGAAATAAAGAATAATTGGGTTTTGGATTTAATTGGATAAATATCCCAAGCAATTAATTAAATCCAAGAAAATAGGATTCCTCTCGAATAAATCATAGTGGTCGAAAATTCCAATAAAATGGGTGGAATAATTATGGATGAACCTATTCAATCTCACTCACCCTTAGGAAAATAATTCACCACAATATATTTCACCTCGCATTAAAATATTCACACAATCATGTCGCAAATTTCAACCATTTTTGACTATTTCACCTCCACGTCACATTTTCAACGACATTGACCATTCCACGGCCATGTCACATTTTCAACAATATTAACTATTCAACAACCACGTCATATACTCAACGGATTTGACTATTCAAATCAATCTCAACATCAAATTGCAATTAGGTCACAGAGAAATCATGCAATTAATTCACTCATCATTTAATACACATACTACGTAGCATTAAAAGCATTTAATGCAAAAATTTTATGGTTTAAAAATTAAGGTTCGAAAAGTGGGGCGTTACATTATCAATTATTCATTAAAAGTATGTCATTTACAATTTATTCCAATCTGACATGCAATATATCGAACCGGTGAAAAACATATACTAATGTACTCCCTCCGTCCCACAAAAGATGTCACACTTTCCTTTTTAGTTTGTCCCACAAAAGATGTCACATTTCCTCTTTTGTAAAAAGTTCCTTCTCACATCAATTATAAAATTATATTTTCTCTCACCACTTAATATACAAAATAACATCTCCTAAAATCCCGTGCTATTTTCCAAGTGTGACATCTTCTCTGGGACGGAGGGAGTACTATAATTTGAAAACGCAATAGTCATATTTATTCGTGTATATATATGTAGTTGAAATCTGATGCTGATGCACCTCCACACATTTGCAGGCATGGCCAAAGTACCAACATTCTCTCTCAACATCATCATCCTCCTTTTCATAGCCATTTCCCTCCCAACAAACTCCCAAGAATTCCCTACAAAGGGAGAGATGCAGCAGAGGTCAGAGCAGCAAACTGATCACCTCCACTTCTACTTCCACACCATCCTACGTGGCCCCAACACGTCGGCCGTGGTGGTGGCACAGGCCGCCACCACAAACACCTACCGAACCAGGTTCGGTGAGGTGGTGATGTTCGACAATCGGCTGACGGAGGGCCCGGACCCGAGCTCCAGGGTGGTGGGGCGAGCCCAGGGGATGTACGCGTACACCGATATGAGCGTAACGGGGTTACTAATGGTGTGCAATTACTTGTTCACCGAGGGGAAGTTCAACGGCAGCACGCTGGCCGTGATGGGGAGGTATCCACCTCGGGCGGATGAGATTGAGATGTCGATCGTCGGCGGCACCGGCCAGTTCCGGTCCGTGGGGGGGTTAGTCCGGGTTGCGGAATTGGTGAATGATTGGGAAAGGGGGGTTGATGTGGATGAGCATGATGTCTATATCACCTACCGTTGATCCTCACTTCCACTATATATCTACTATATGTTTGTGCTTATTGTTGTTCCGTACTTCCACTATATAATCTATATGTTGAATAGTATATATAATGAATAATCACGTACTTGTATGTTGTACGAGAGATTATCGTGGAGTACTTGTTTGTTGTACTTATATATGGAAATATATCTGTTGTACTTATGAAGTGTTTGACATATGGCAACGTGCATACATATTAGAATCCGTCGTTCTTAGAGCATCCACAATGGATAACCTAGTTAAAGTTCTAGTGAGAGCCCTAGTGGTTGCCACATCAGCATGCCCTATCTTTCTATAATGGTGGAGCCCTAGTGGACGCCCTATCTCTTATCCATTTTTCATTTCAATTTTAAATCATTATTTTTTAATTTTGTTTTTAATTAAACTAAAATACCAAAATATATTATATTAAACACCACAAATGCAAAAAAAAAAAAAAAAATACATTAAATAATTTAAAAGTGAGATTACATCATACTTAGCTAAAAAAAAACTACATTAAAACTAAAATACTAAATTAAAAAAATCCAAACTAGTCTAAATTTAACCTTTGGGCTAAATTCTTGATCATATTCTTAGTCATCTATCGGGCTTCTGGATCGGTTTCCTAACGAAGACTGTGTTCGGCGTCAAGTATAAACCTATGCTCAATCACCTCGCGAAAACCTCCAAACTCCTCGATCGCCCTGTCCATGAGCTGAGTAGATGGAGAAGGCATTGCCTACGGGGGAGCTGCCGATCCAGACGCGCCCGCCTTCGCCTTCCTTTGGCCTGGGCTTTGGCAGCCTTGGTGCCAATGGGACGTCTAAAAGTAGACGCAGGCATGCCGGAACTCCCTTCCAGCTCAGCGTTCAGATCCACAGGAGATGGGCCGCTGCTCATGTAACCGCCAGTGGCAGTGTTCTTCGTCCGCTTTGCAGCCGAGGATCCAGCCGGTATCCATCCATTGAACTTCGGCTTGTCGTTCAAGATCAGCCAAACATTGTACAGCTTGAACTGCCCGAACTCCTGTTGGTACTCGGACAGCGACTTGTTGAGGACATCCTCCATGCTCTCACCGCTAGCCCTTCCGTCCCCGTTCTTGTTGTAGATATAGCAGACGTTGTTGACGTGGAGCTTGATCCGATCCCAACACTTGCGCAGCTAAACCTTGCTCTGCATAAACGCCCACCTTGGTTTCACCTTGTTGTAGCGTTCCTCAATGCGATCCCACATCCTGGCCGAAGTCTAGTTTTTGGAGGATATCGAATCCTCCGATATATTACCCAACACTGAGCCACTTTTAGGTACTCCTCCAACTCGTAGTCAGTACGCCCTGTTGCGTACTCTTCGTTAAACTCGTCGGATAGGAGTGGGACTGGACCGATGGCGCCTTTTCTTTCCACGCCATCTTCTTCCTCCTCCTCGGTGGCGGCGACGAAGGGGCAGGAGGTTGCCCACAACTAGGCTCTATTTCCTCAACCTGATACTCCTCAGTGCCGAAGAACGGATCGAAATCAGAGCCCGAGACGAAAGTGGATCCTACAGATCCAGGTTTCTAACCCGGTAGTCTTCGTGGCCGGGCCACCGGGCGCCACCGCCGCTAAACATGGCCATGTCGTCGTCGACGTTATAGGGGGCTTGGGAATTGACTCGGATCCATTGTTGAAAGTGTGGATATTGAGAGAATAGAGAAGAGAAAGTGAAAGATTTGGTGTGTGAAAAGTGAGAAAAATTGAGTATTTGTAGTGGTTTAATTAGGGTCTAAATAATTTAAAATTAAAAAAAATAAAAATGATCGGGCTCGGGCATCGGCCTGCAATGGGCGCCCGATCTCACGCCCAATGGATCCGGCGAGCCATGGGGCGCGAACGAACTCTCGGTCGTCCTCGGGCATGCCCGAGACTTGCAATGGTTGTCCGATCATGCCCGAGCCCAATCTCGGCCGATCGGGCGTGAGATCAGGCATCCATTGTAGATGCTCTTTAACGGTCATCAATTTAGTCTTTCACCGCGGGGCAGCACACTGAACGTGCTCGGGCGTTATCAGTGTGTGCCGCTGTCGACTGTGACGGAGTTGCCGATCATCGGCGATTTCGGGTTTGCAAGGGGGTATTTTCTGATTAGGACATATTTGGATGATGTGGAAACAAGAATTTATGTGGATGAGTATCGTGTCTACGCGCTCCGCTAATCAACATCATCTATTTGTCTTTCATACATTAACCTCTCTACCATGGGCGAACCCAAGTATAGTGGGGTTAAGCCCTCAGTAAATTTTTTTTTTTTACATTTTTCTATTAATTTTTTTTAAAATTTATTCAAATTTAGTGTAAATTATAATGTAAATGTCCCTACAAATTATCTACATTACTAAAATGTATACTTCAAAACAAAATTTAGAAATCCCAGCCCCTATTAATAAACATTTCTGCGTCTGCCACTTCTCTCTACCTATTCATCAACTCACACACACATTAAGAGCTGATATTCTTAATGGCGAGGTAGCTATGTTTAAAAAAAAGATACTCAAGATGATGTCATTTCAATTACTCCATTCCTTCCACAATAAGAGTCACACTTTGCCATTTTAGTTCGTCCCACAATAAGAGTCACGCTTCATTTTTACCATAAATGGTAAGTAGATCTTACATTCCACTAACTCACAACACTCATATTTTATAATAAAATCAATATAAAAAGGTGGGTCTCATATTCCAATAACTTTTCCAACCAACTATTCTTTACATTTATTAAACCTCGTGCCCACAATAACAATGACTCCTATTATGGGACGGAGGGAGTATTTCGTTAGTTCTGATCTAGCGTTATTTGAACTGTCGGAACTTCGCACAAAAGCCTAAGTTCATCCCATTACAAAAAGAAAAAGAAAAAAAAGCCGTCATTTATTGAATGACATAGTATTAACTATTACCGTGTGATGAGATGACTTCAATCATCAATAAACTCGGTGCTCAATGTTTAAAAGTCAGATATCATAAAATTATGGTTTGGGAAGAGTTTATATTTAAATATGCTAATTTTTTAAAATTTCAAAATTAACAATCTTTGAGCATCCTATGGAGAGGGAGGCTCATCGGGCGTCCCCTCTTCTGTGGATGCCCGAAGACTTTTGTGGGACTGGCGGGGCGGCGTAGGAAGGAATGGTGACAGGCGGGAGAATCCTCCTGTTTGCGTGTTCCCTGCCGTGGTGCTGGAGGAGGGTGGATGGTGGGGCTGCCATGGATGCTCAGCCTGGACGGTGGAAAGAAAGAAGAAATAGAAACGGGGGAAAGAGATAAGGGGCTGCAATTTATTTATATTTTCGTTAACATGTTTTTTTTTTTGTGCATTTAGGTTTTTTATTAAAATTTTGAATACTATAATTATTAATTATGTACTATTTATTATTGAAATTATATACTTAAATTGTGATCATTATGCATTTAGTACGGTATGAATTTTGAATTAATAATGTAAATGTAAGTGAGAGGGGAAGGGAGAGACCGTCTAAATATTGTAAGAGTAATTGTTTGATATAGAAAATAAGGGAATGGTAATGTGGAGAGAGTCATCCCATTGTGAATGTTTTACGGACAATTTAATGTACTATTTCCTTCGATACTCATTAAAAGTCACATTTTATCATTTTCGACCAGTCTTATGATAGGGACTAAGGCGAGTAGTTCTCTCTCATCATCCTCCTTTTCTTAGCCCTTCCCCTCTCAACAAGCTCCCAAGAATTGTCTACAAAACTCTCCAAGAGAGAGATGTGGAGGAGATCAGAGCGGCTCCGCTTCTACTTCCACAACTACCTCTGTGGCAACGAGATGTCGGCCTTGATGGTGGCGTAGGCCGCCACCACGAACACCTACCGATACAGGTTCGGCGAGACGTTGGTGTTCGACAATTTGCTGACGGGGGGGCGAACCTGAGCTCGAGGGCGGTGGGAAGAGCTCAGGGGATGCACATGTATGCCGGTATGAGAGAATTAAGGGTATTCATGGTATACAATTACTTATTCACCGAGGGGAGGTTCAACGGCAGCACACTGAACGTGATGGGGTGAGAGAGAGATGCCGGTGATCAGCGGCATCGGCCTTCTACGGGGTGCGAGGGGGTATATCCGGCTGAGGGCATATTCGATTGATTTTGAAAGGGGTTTTTTTGTGGAGGAGCATCGTGTCTTTGTCACCCACCCTGCATCTTGATGACTTGATTGATCCTCATATGTTTCTGTTCATTATTGTTCCACTACACTTCTACTACTACTCCTACTATATATTTATATACTATATATAATAAATAATCACGTAATTCTATATATATATTGTCACACTTTGACAGGACATGTGTTTTAAGAAATGTAATGAAAAACGAGTTGAAAAAGTTAGTGAAATTTGAGTCCTACTTTTATATACTCATCGTAGTCAACCCCGTAGGTTTGTGTGTATCCTTTTGCGAGTAGTCGTGCTTTGTATCTCTATATAGATCCATCTGGTCTTCGTTTGATGGTGAACACCCACTTACATCCGACTGCATTCCTCCCATCCGGTATCCTACACTTCTCCCAAGTTCCGTTTCTTTCTAGGGCTCCAATTTCTTTCAGCATCACCTCTCGCCAATGTTTGTGCCTTCATGCCTTCTCCACAATACAAGCAATTTCTTCTTCCTCATATAGGGTAGCTTCAAATGCATGAGTCATCTCTGTAAGGTGTCCTTTGGCCAAGTTCACAATGGAATACTTAGTTTTCTTACCGATGACCTCGGGACTATATCTCTTTGGCGGAACTCCTCGATTGGATCATGGAGGGAATTTAAGTCCTCCTACTCATTCACCTATCTATTCCTCCAACAAGTCACAAAACTCTTGGTCACAAATCTCAGAATCAGGCTCAATATCTGTCTCAGGGTCAGTCTCACTAAGTATAGGAACGTCATTATCATGCTCAAGAAAGATATTGGAGGTACTTACAGCGGATATCAGTAGGGGATCTTGTTGGATGGTGTCACTGATTGGGGGCGTAGACTATATTTCAGAGTCTTGTTCTGGTGGGACTGTCGCCGGAAGTGGAAAGCTCGGTAGAGGACTTGATGATGGGAGCCGGCTTAGTGGGTCACTGTGATTCTCCCCCTGGCCGCTAAGGTGGTAAAAGAAATAATCTGCTTCAAGGAAACCACAGTTCATGGTAGTGAACATACGATTAGACTTAGGATCATAGCATCGATGCCTCTTTTGTGAATGCCCGTACCCCACGAAGAAACATTTTATGGCACACAATTAGAGTTTGGTTCGCCCGTGTTTTGGTATGTGGACAAAGACTGAGCATCCAAATACCCGAGGTTTAAGTGTTAAGGGTAGAAGAATTTGGGCTAGCGCGGAGAGGACTTCAAGGGGTGTTTGGAGGTTCAGGATACTTGAGGGTAGTCGGTTTGTCAGATAGACAGATGCGGCGAGAGCTTCAGGCCAGAAGTGCCAAGCGGTGTTGGACTCAAATGGCATGGCTCGAGCCCATTTCTAGGAGGGTACGGCTTTTTCCTTCGGACACACCGTTTTGCTCTGGGGTGTAGGGTGATTCACTCTTTATTAGCACTAAATAAACCTGCAAGTATACAAAGTATATATAGTATAGCTAAAGGTCAGTACCAGATATCGAACACTGGAAAAATAAACACAAATTATCTATCCTCTACTAAGCTTCTTTCATTATTTGGAAAACCGAAGAATTTTGGAAATTTTGAAAATAAAAACAATTAAAAGCAAGTAAACAACTAATTGCAAGTAAAACGCGGAAATAAAATATGAGAGATAAGCTAATTCTAGGAATGTGGGTTCACAATTATGGTTATACAAATTCCTACCACAATACCCTAGCACAGTTCTTTCTTCAGTAGAACGAGTCGCCTAGTTTATGCTCATGCGATACAAACGTATATTACTGCCACTAGGATTGTCAATCCTAAATCCGTAACTCATAAAAGCTTCTAAGACCCTTGAAAATTCGTCTCTCAATTAACAGTGCCGTTTTAAGGAAAGCTAATTGTAATGTCTACTCAGTGGACCTAACTCGCCAACCTCCCCTCACGATTATGTAGCAAGTTATATTAAATCATCACAGAATATTAAATAGAAAACAGAACTATATAACAAAGTCGTTCCTAACATATCCCTAGAATCCTATGAGTTTAGTTACACATGTTAGAATAATCTTAAAACATAGATTGTAGGAAAACAAAAAGGAAATAAGAACTAAAGCAATAAAACCCAAAGGTAGAATCCTTGTAGCCTTTGATCTTCTCTTAATTCCTTCTTCAACGCCTTGCGCTATGAAGAACTCTCAAATTTATGCTCTGGATTTAATTGGCGACATGTAGTGCAAAATAAAGGCCTTCTTCAACACCTTGCTATCTTTTGACACTCAAAACGGACCAAATAAAGGCCTTAAAATAATGCAAAATTCGAGCGTATCATAGGGACATGTAGTTTGATAAATCAGGCCTTTATCATGACAGAAGGCTTTCATTTTTTATTTTACGAACTCTGCGCCATTATCAGATCGAAGGATTTTTATGTTTTTCTGAAATTGGGTTTGAACAAGGGTATGGAAATGGCTGAAATGTTCGAAAACCTCACTTTTTTGTTTCATAAAGTAGATCCAGGTCATACGAGTACGATCATCAATAAAAAGAAGAAAGTATTGTCCCCCCCCTCCCCGCCGACTGGAGAAGGACCCCATACATCATAATGGAAAAACGAAAAAAGAGAATTAACATGGGTATTATTGGATTTATTGGAATGTCTGTGGCTTTTGGCCAACAAACAAGTTTCATAGTATATATGTTGACTGAATTTAGGAAAGAAAATTTTGAAATAACCCGTGGAAGGATGCCTCAAATGACGGTGCCACAACCAAGCCTCTCTATCAGCAGTTCCGTGAGTAAGCAACGTGGTTCCTTGTTGTGCTATTTCGTCCACATAATACAGTCCATCCCGCTCAATGTCACGTCCAATAATTTTCCCTATCACGATATCCTGCAAAGGGCAAAAATTTGGCTGCATTAGAAGAGTACAGTTTAATTCTTTTGTCACATGACTGATGGACAACAATTTATGTGACATGGAAGGAACATATAAGCAATTAGACAAAGTCAGATTGGATGAAATTCTGACCGTTCTTGTTCCCTTCCACAGAGGTAAATTATCCGTTAGCAGTCTGGATATGACTTTTTGGTGCCTTATGCATATCGGATAAATCAGAAATATCATATGTAATAGTGTCAGTGGCTCCACAGTCAAAAATCCACTTAGCATTTTTACTTTCAGATGAAATAGACAGAGCATACGAGGCAGACAGGTTTTCAAGTATTTGGAATCTGTTTTCACAAAGTAATGGGGTTGTTTGGAAATTTTAACCAAATTTAGGGTCTGCTTTAGTATTCTTCGGCTACGTGGGGCTCAAATGGGAATTATTTGGAGTGCGGGGGTCAGTTTTCAATTTTCCAAGATCAGACGGGTGGTATTTTGTATTTTCCAAAGTTTGGGGTGTATTATTTGACAGTGTAGAGAGTTGAGGGTTTCAGAATAAATTCTCAAACCCTAATTTATCTCTTCCCAAATTCGGCGTCTCCATTTCCTCTGATTCCTCAGTCGGAGGCGTTGCGCCGCCGCCTCCTATGGCGACTGATGCTACGCCGACATTCGTTACTCCTGTTCCCTGGTCCCCTCCTTGGTTGTTAGTGGCCCCAGGGTTTCTCCCGATGGTGGCGACCGGTGTACTCTCTCCCCCACCTACTGCTGCGGCAGCACGACCTCCCCTTACCGGTGCTGACGGCGGTTTGGCTTTTCTCTCTTGCCACCACTACTGGTAGCCGTGGTGTTCGAATCATGTTTCATGGGTGTGCTTCTTCTTCCCGCAATAAGAACAAATTAGTTTCGATTTGTGCTCCTCGGGCGGCCTGCTCCATCCGCCACCGGTTTTGTCGTTGCTCCGTTGGGGTTGATTGCGGTGAGTCGCCTGGTTCGGCCATGGATGAGTCACAACCTTGAGTGCCGGTGTTCTCTGTTTCTAGAACGGTTGACCTGGCATCCTTTCGTCGGAGAATAGCGTACGCGGCCTGCCCCGAGGGGAATGGTTCTACCCTTAGTATCTCTTTTTTGATGCTTTCACATTTTTCCATTTAGGGCTAACAACAATTGAAACAGTCTCTGTTCTTGTTTCACAATGTTGTATATGTTGATATCTTCTGCGTACTTCATCGGATTTGGATGCCTTCGATCTATGGAGATCCATATATCGTTCTGTTTCGTCCATAGATCCTAAAGTGATTCTTCCTTCTGTCTTATCGTGATTGCCTTGTATACAGGTCGTATATCAGGATCTTGTCGCCTCCACTGGCATATGTGACTTCAAGGCTAGTCCACATCTCTTTACCCGTCAGATATTGAGATAATCGGCTTACCAACCTCTGTTCCACGTTTTGAGTCAGCCATGTGAATACAATGGTCTGTCTGCTGCCATCTCTCAAAGGCTTGGTCAGTTGGTGCCGGAGAGGGGTGGGACTCCAATTATGCAAGATATCATCCCCCTCCCGCTGATTGCCGCCTTCATGAGGATAACCTAAAGAGGGTAGTTTTCTCCATTTAGTTTTTCTCCGATGACTAAAGGCATGAGTCAATTCTATATGTTTCTCGTTTTAGATCTGGAGTGGTGGTGGGTATTATTTGGTTCTGGTTTTGCGCAATACTTGTGCACATGAATTCGGCAAACAATTGAGCGAATTGCTCTGTTTCTGTGGGTTTCGGTTGTTCTTCGATGTCTGCATTTTTGCTGGTTTTGGCAGGACCTGCTGGGTTTTGGTTAAAGGGTTTGAGATTGATCTGAGACAGTGATGAGACTAGGGGTGCTTAAACGGTTCCCCGGTTCTCGGTTAACCGGAATCAGAACCAGAACCGGCCGGTTACTTGAGAAACTGGAACCGAAAAAATTGATTTCGGTTCCGATACCGGTTCCAACTTTTTAAATAAAACCGGTTCTGGTTCTGAACCGGAACCGACCGGTTCCTAACCGGGAACCGGATTATAATTCAACTTTATTTTTTTTTTAATTTAAAATACTAATAAATCTAATTTAATTGAAGTTTATTTTTAATTTTCAAAAAATTTATACAAATACAATATCATTTCATACAATTAAAATTTAACTTTATAGCAAATTTATGTAACAATTCATTTAACATACGATTTTAAAATGTTTGTGAATTATTTATTAACTGTTCCGTTATAAACCAAAAAGTTACAACAAGATCAATTAGTATTGGAAATTCCATTAAATATTTGTTTAGCCAGAAAGGGGAAAATGGAAATCAATTTTAAAACTTACTCCCTCCGTCCCACTTTAGGAGTCCCGGTTTACCATTTTTGGGTGTCCCACTTTAGGAGTCCCGGTTGGAATATTCTATAAATAGCGCTATGCCCCACATTCCACTAACCTTTTCTCACTCACATTTTATTATAAAACTAATATAAAAAAGTAGGACCCACATTCAACTATTTTTTTTCACCAACTTTCCTTTACATTTCTTAAAACCCGTGTCGAACTCAACCGGGACTCCTAAAGTGGGACGGAGGGAGTATTTTTTTTAAAAATTGCTAAAGTTTAGAACTCCTATTTTTGTATTAAAATATTGCTAACATAAACTAGTCCGACCTACTACACTTGGCATCACTCCATATATGAATATTATTATATTGTTGGTTTTTATTTTTTGTGTAGTTTATTTGAATTTTTAGGTATTATTTGTTATATTTCTAGATGTTGAATTATTACTTTTTTAGTATTGAACTATTTAAAATTATAAATAAATTTGGATTAAAATTACACATCGGTTCCGGTTCGGAACCGGAATCGACCGGTTCTTAACCGGCCGGTTCCAAACTGGAACCGATCGGTTCTGGTTCCGATTCCGTTTCTAGGATTTATGAAAATTTAAAACTGGTTAACCAGTCAACCGGTCCGGTTAGAACCAGAACCGGCCGAATAAGCAGGCCTATATGAGACTACTTTGAGTCTCACCCTTGCTCTGATACCATCTTGAATGGTGTATCTGGCGTAACTTAGAGAGATAGAAGAGACGGAGGAGTGAAAGGAGTTGTATGATTGATAATGCTTTTATAATTTTCTCTTATAATACGACACCCTTTTATAGAGCATTACAAAGCTTGTGCTCCAAATATTCTTGGACACCAAATTAATATATTTCTTGTCCTCCAAGCTAATACATTTCATTTTCCTAACATATCTTTACGTTGTAATTTCCGTTCCGCCGGTTCGTCAGGGATATATTATCCTTAACAGTATGGTGGTTTAGGAGTGTGTTTTTTACAAAAATATTTTTGCATCGCGAGCCTTTTATCAATCGAAGTGTCGTAGGCTCTCAAATTGCACGCAATTGACAATAAAAGAAGGAACATCAAAAGAAAATAATATATTGGGCTAATCTTCGCTAATGAACAAATTTCCGTTCTTATGTAATTAACACGAACTGGAAACGATTCATTATGTTAGAATTCTCAGTTTGTTGCAAAAGTAAGTCACTAATGGTAAAATTTGAAGATACCGAGTCATGATTGCATAATTTGGTAATACGTCCACTAGCTCGCCGGTGACTAGATAGAAATTTAGTGACACAAATTTCCATTTTCTAATACGCCTCTCGACTCTGAAAAGTATGAACTTTCAAATTTTAGAATAGTTAAACAACACATTACTCATACATATCATTTTATTTATAACTTATATCATTACACTATACTATTAATGATGTGGATCACACATATTAATTCTACTTGCAGTTGTCTTTACCCCAATATATGTCTCACTTTGACCCAATACGGATTTTAAGAAATGTAGTAAAAAAATGGATTGAAAAAGTTAGTAAAATGTGTGTCCTATTTTTAAAATAAAATGTAAGTAGATATTATTAGTTGAATGTAGATTCCGCTACTAAAAGTAGTAAAAATGAAATGGGACAATTAATATGGTATGGACTAAAACAGAAAACTGATACACAAAATGAGAGACAGAGGGAGTATATATTAAAAGTCATGCCGAATCAAATATCCATACTTTTCAGAGACGGAGAGAGTACAACGTTGTATAACCAAATAAATGAGCAAAGGAAGACTAAATTAATAAAGAAATATTGGTCTCTAAAGCCATGAACTTTGTTCAAATTTTGGTATTTTCCACGAACTTTAAGATTGGTCTAAAATATCACAAATTTTACATTTTGTTTGTTATTTCCTATGGCATCACCACATGCAACCAACTTCGGTGCATTATTTTTCATCTGATTTGGCACAACTAAATCAACGTGATTTTCTACGTAGCATTTTATCATACTTGTCACGAACTTAAAAAGTAATCTAAAATTGTATGTATTTATTTTTATTATTAAAACTGTATACTTCAAAATTGTGATCATTATGCATTTATTACAGTATGAATTTTGAATTAATAACGTAACGAATGTGAAAGGGGAGGGGAGAGACCGTCTATATATTTGTAAGAGTAATTGTTTGATACAGAAAATAAGGGAATGATGATGTGGCGGGAGTCATCCCATTGTGAATGCTTTACGGACAATTTAATGTACCATTCCCTTTGATACTCATTAAAAGTCTCATTTTATCATTTTCGACTGATCTTTATTAAAAGTAATTTATAATTTACTATTAATGGCAATGAATTCTGCCGAGTATCTTACTTATCATTTTTATGAAAACTTGTAAAATAAATAAAGTCAAATAATTGAACAACACAACACTCAAAATGAAACTCAATATGTCTTTCTGGTTTAATATAATCTCAAACAATTTCTTAAAAAGCATGTCGGTCAGATAGACTGGTGATAGGAATTAGGGACTAGAGGGAGTAGTTCGTAATCAACCATCTTTAATTTGAAAACACCAGTCCATATTCATGTTTATTCGTGTATGTATATATGCAGTTGAAATCTGATGCAACTCCACACATTTGCAGCCATGACCAAAGCTCCAACGTTCTCTCTCATCATCCTTCTTTTCTTAGCCATTTCCCTCCCAACAAAGGGAGATCAGCTAACTCACCTCCACTTCTACTTACACTACATCCTCCGTGGTGACACGACGGCCGTGGTGGTGGCGCAGGCCGCCACCACCTACACCTACGAATACAAGTTGGGTGAGGTGGCGGCCTTCGACGTTCCCCTGACGGAGGGACCGAACCTGAGCTCGAGGGTGGTGGGGCGAGCTCAGGGGATGTACGCGGATGCCGCTGTGAGCAGCGCGAGGTTCTTTATAGTGTACAATTACTTCTTCACCGAGAGGAGGTTCAAAGGCAGCACGCTAAGCGTGCTCGGGGGATTTGCACCGCTGTCGGCTGATAGGGAGATGCCGGTGGTAGGCGGCAGCGGCTATTTCCGGTTAGCGAGCGGGTTTGTTCGGCTGAAGACATATTCTGTTGATTGGGAAAAGGGGGTTATTGTGGATGAGCATCATGTCTATGCCAATGCCTTTCACCCTTGATCCTCACTTCTATGACTATATACGTTAAATTAAATATAATGAATACTCTCTTACTTGTTTGTTGTACGACACAAATATACAATGTGAGAAATATATTTGATACTACTATGCCGCAATACGAGTACATATTATAATTATTAAAATCATATCGAGTTCTTGTCATTAAATTAAAATCATATAATGTTATTTTATGAGTTAGAGAAAGAAAATAAAATAGGAGAGAATAAGTAGAGACAGTGATATTTTTATTTTAAAAAGTTAATGTCATTAATTTAAAAGTAGAAAGAGTCTCGTTTAAAGTGGCATAGGGAGAATATTAAAACTTACTACAAGAATTAAAAGAATTATTTCCACTCCAATTTTATTACATTTATTTTATATTCTATTAATTAATATTTAAATTCAATTAGTTATCTATACAAAATTGTATTTACTATAAACTATGATCTAAATCTAAATAATGATATTTCTATTATTTTTTTTATAAACTCTCCTTATTTAATCATAAATATAGGAAAGTAAAAAAGTTTTTCGTATAAATTACTAGTATTATCTAATTTCAGTAATAATATTTTTAAAATTTATGGTATTCTCCAAAAGGCGTCCGTGATATTGTATGGATAGATTATTTAATTATAAAAACTATATAAAAATAATGATCTAAATCTCTATAATTAGATTTTAATTTTTTTTCTCCAAAAGTTCTGTAACACCCTCTATCTGTCCGACGACTGACCGAATAGGAGATGCCACAATTTGATACCATTAAATATGATAAATTAAAATATCTATTACTAGAGCCACTCTCATCCTAAGTGATTAAGATGATTTCCAATAACTATTCTTTTTCCTATCTTAGTTCTGATATAATTTATTCATAGAATATATTTTGCATTCTTAGTTCTGATATAATTCATTCATAGAATATATTTTGCATAAGCACATAATTTTCACACACTATAATATCATATTATGTCAATCACTATCAAATATCATGTAATCACATCATATATCATCAGGTAATATTATGTAACCTTAGACAACTTCATAAAATGTTAGCCAATTCCACTTACCATCATAGGACACCGTTTAGCATCGTATGCACCGCTAATTATACTCGATCTTGGAAACCGAATCTCCAACGATAACCAGATTCCTGATATAGGTAGTACTAATCTCTGAAGAGCAAAAACCATGTCTGAGGCTCCGAAGAGCAAACTATATTAGAGGCTCCAAAGAGCAAAACCATGTCAGAGGTTCCAAAGAGCAAATCGGAGGCCACAAAGGGCAATTATCACGTTATTCCCCCACGTGGGGACCAATCGACATATCATATTCTCCACCGCGTGTGGACCGATCGTATATCATACATTTCCGCGCCGTGCGGACCGATCAAAATATTTTTGGTGCACCAACATACTTATCAAATTGCCACCGCGTGTGGCCCGCTCGAATATATCATCATTTTCCCCCCGCGTGGGGACCGATCAGACCCAACTATAATCCTGGGCATGTCCATAATAAATTCCAAGATTAATTATGTAATCCCATGTATTCTTATTTCATTTAAAATCCTAATTTCATGATCAAACCGTCAAAACTTAAGCATATTAGTTATATATCCAAAATTTTACTAATTAAATCACATTAAATAATTTAACATATCAATATAATTAAAACATAATCCCTTAACAGGGGGCCGAGCCGCCCATGCTAAGAAAAGGGATGGGAACCGAAGTCCCTCGTAATTATCACAATAAAACTCCGTAACATAATTATCACTACTTATTCAAACATGATATATTAAACATGAATTAAACTATATAATAACACTCCTAATTAGACGAATGGAACCGGGCCTCCTATGCTAATTTAGGGATCGATTCGTAAAACCTCTTTAAATATCACATTAAAATTCTAACACAACATTAATCTCTTAATCATAATTTATTGATTAAATTATTTAAATTAACTCAAATAACACTCCCTACTTAGAGCTAAAGTGGCCAAGCCAACCATGCTAAGAAAGGAATGGGGTGCCAAAGCCCCAAAAAAATGAGGGCTTTGGGCTATTTATAGCCAACTCCTCCCATTCTAGAAAATTCCATGTTTTATGAACTGTTATTAATCTTTATTTAATTTTCTAAATTATTCTATGAAGACAAGAATACATCATTGTATTCTTTAACAATTTTCGTCCCTTTCTCAACTCTTCTAGAAGGTTTCATTTTTGTTTTCTATCATATTGAAGACACATGTACCCAGAAATGTATGACTATATTTTAGGACAAATGGCATTATAATACTAATCCATTTCTTACTTAAACTCTCTATATTTTCCTATTTATTCCAAGACATAATTTGGGTTAGATAATCATCGAAAATTGCCTTACTTAAGACACATGTACCCAAAAATGTATGACTATATTTTAAGACAAATGGCATTATAATACTAATCCATTTCTTACTTAAACTCTCTATACTTTCCTATTTATTCCAAAGACATAATTTGGGTTAGATAATCATCGAAAATTGCCTTACTATATAATTAAGAGTATATAATTTATTTATGTGAATTTACCAATATATCCCTACTAAGTATTTCGTATATTTATCTTACTACAATACAAATTATTAATCATCATCATTTTCTTACCAAATTGTTCGTGTAAAATTTTGAATTCACAAATTTTCTAGAAAATGACGAATTCTGCTAACCCGTTTTTTTGGGTGTTACAAGTTCTCTTTTATAAAGTGTCGAGTTCGACACTTCTCCACACTACATAGTTTATGATTATTTAAAATTTGCTTCAACTTTGTTTAACTCCTTTTCTTCATGTAATCTGCTATATTGCCTCAAGAAAGGCATATGACACCTGATTAATAAACGTTTTATTATCATTTATTGTCATAATTTAAAACTTCAAATAAAATTCATTTGTCCACCCATTTCGTAATAATTGCAATTGATACCTGTTATTTTTCATAGTAAGGGAGCTTTGTTATTTTTTATAAAAAAAAAGATACGAACACTACAAAAATTGTCTATGTTAGCTGTGAATATTAGTGGTGGAAAGTCCGCCACTAATATTGGCAGAATAGTATTCCGCTGAAAAATCTAATGGCGAAATTCCCATGGATCAGTGGCAAATTTTAATTACCCATAAATGTGGCGAAAATTAGTTCCGCCACTACAAATCATTCTAATTTTATCTCATCGCCTACTTTTCTCTCTCTTTATCTTTACTATTGTATTCCTTTCTCCCACTTTTTAACACAATTTTTTAACCTCTATGTCATAAAGTTATGACTCAACTTAATTGGGGTGGAGGGAATATTTGTGTGATAAAAATATATATTGATGGACATTTAGGCATCATAAGAATTATTTTATTTCATTATATTACTAATGGAAAATTGGAAACTTTAATTATTTTTAAAAATAAATATCCACATAATTGGTTGAAAAAAGATTAACCTGAATAATAAACCTCTTCATCCCACAAGCATTGAGGTTCGTTTTCGTAAAAAGTGTAAATTTCAAGGGGACCTCTAACATTTTATAAGTAATTAGATCAATTAAGAATGGCACATGATACCTAATTAATAAAACCTAGTGTTTTGTTATGATTTTATTGT
Organism: Salvia hispanica; assembly: GCF_029641045.1. Taxonomy (NCBI): domain Eukaryota; kingdom Viridiplantae; phylum Streptophyta; class Magnoliopsida; order Lamiales; family Lamiaceae; genus Salvia; species Salvia hispanica. The sequence goes on from NC_142696.1 coordinate 37,476,689, forward strand.
CATACTTTAAAACCTCAAATTAAATAGTAAAATTTATCTGCCCAACTAATTCGTTATTATTTCAATTGATAGCTGATATTCTTCGTGGTGAGGTAGCAGCTATGTTATCTAAAAAAATGAGTAACACAAAATTTGCAATTTGGCAATCGATCGAATTGGTGAAAAATTTGCACAAAAACTCGTCATAATATGATTATCGTCTAATGAGATGCTTTCAATTGTCAAAATGCTTGGTGCTCAATGTTTAGAAGTTGGATATATAATAAAAATCGTGTTTCATACGTGGGCCACTCACCCCTTAAAAGGCCTCTTAAGGGGGAAGGTTATCAACATATATATAGAGAAGCTAGGATCATCACCAAGCCGATGTGGGACAAGGATATGGAGAATTTAACACGCTCCCTCATGTGTGGGCCGGAATGACACATCGGACTTCCATCAAGTGGGTAGGCAAGAGAAGAGATAAAGAGATAAACCATCATCGACTTGGGCACTGCTGTGATACCATATTAGAAATTGGCCCCATTTCTAATATGGTATCAGAGCAGTGCCCAAGTCGATGATGGATTTCTCTTTATTTCTTATCTACCTCACGAGTGGAAGACCGATGTCCTTTCTGGCCCACATTGATGATGGTTCTCTCATATCTCTTGCATTGCCTACCCACGTGATGGAAGACCGATGTCCTTTCCGACCCACACGTGAGAGGGCGTGTTAAATTCTCTCAATTTTGTCCCACATCAACTTGGTGATGATCCAATCTAATCTATATAAGTGGATAACCATCCCCCTTAAAAGGCCTTTTAAGGGGTGAGTGACCCATTTCTAATAGACGAAGTTATACTTTTTAAATTTGCTTCTTTTTTTCTTTTTTTTTTAAATTCCAAAAAGTTTACAGTGTTACAAGCAATTTATCCAAAATTATAGGAGTACTTACATAAAACATTTAATGTAGTAGTAGTAATAGTTTGGTACCGACCAACTCTATTTGAAAACACGAGGTTGATGTTTATTCGAGTATATATAGAGTTGAAATCTGATCGTTAATCATACACCTCCAAACATTTGCAGGCATGGCCAAAGTTCCAACATTATCTCTCATCATCATCATCCTTTTCTTAGCCATTTCCCACCCAACAAACTCCCAACAATTCTCTACAAAAGTCTTCAAGAGGCCAGAGCGGCTAATTAACCTCCGCTTCTACCTACGCGAATCCATCCGTGGCGACGCGCCGTCGGCCTTGGTGGTGGCGCAGGCCCCCACCACCCCAACCTACCGATACAACTTCGGCAGGTTGGTGGTCTTCGACGATCCCCTGACGGAGGGGCCGAACCTCAGCTCGAGGGCAGTGGGCCGAGCTCAGGGGATGTACGTGTACGCCGATGTGGACGATGTGGCCCAATTAATGGTGTACAATTACTACTTCACCGAGGGGAGGTACAACGGCAGCACGCTAAACGTGATGGGGCGGGATACGCCGCTGTTGGCTGTAAGGGAGATGTCGGTGCTCGGCGGCACCGGCCGTCTCCGGGGTGCGAGGGGGTTTGTTCGGATTGTAGAAATTTCGGATGATGTGGAAAGGGGGGTTATTGTGGATGAGCATGATGTCAATATATATTTATATACTAGGAGTATATAAATATATTGATCCTCAGTATGTGTCTATGTTTGTGTCTGCGTTTGTGTTTGATTATTTATCAAACTCATATATATATTTATATACTAATGAATAATCTTGTACTTGTTTGTTGTACGACTGAAATATACTCCCCCCGTCCTATTCAAGATAGTCATTTTTTCTTTTTTGTTTGTTTCAATCAAAATGGTCACTTTTCAATTTTGGAAATAACCTCCTCTCTCCTCATTAAAATATTCAACTATATTTTTCCTCTCTACTTTATTCCACCTAATAACACTTTCTAAAATTTCGTGCCACTCAAGAATATGGCCATTTGAGTAGGACGGATGGAGTACAATGGACGGATGGAGTACAATGGATAATGTTGAAGTACTTGTTTGTTGTACTTATGAAATATTACTATATTTGATCGTATTGTTTTTGTTCTAGTAGAAATTGCAATAGATTCATCTTACAGAGTTTTGATTATGAACATTTCTCAACTAAACAAAAATGTTCCCAAATTTTTACGGCACCGTTGCAAAACTAGTAATTGTCAACAAATTTTGACCTAAAATTCATTAATTCTTAAATCACTGACCATAAAGTACATGTCTTCTTTCTCATTGCACCAGCTTTTGATATGCACTTTAATTTCATACTATCAGAAACAATGATAATATATATGTAAATTAACAAAAATTATAAAAATAAATCAATGAAAGGATTAATTTTTTTTGCTCCCAAAATTAAATGTTAATAAAATGAAGAAATAAATTTATTATTTTAAACATCAAATTAGGCATCAGTTGAATTTTAGTATAAAATGATGGAGTACTATTCCCTCAGTCCCCCAAATTTTATCATAGTTTGATCGGCACAGATTTTAAGAAATGTAGTTGAAAAAATTGGTAGGATGTGGGTCCTACTTTTAAAGTATTAGTTTTGTAATAAAATATGAGTTAGAATAAGTTAGTGGAATGTGGGGTCCACTCCCAAAAATGGTAAAATGTGAAATGTGACAAATTTTGTTGGACGGACGATAATAGAAAAATATAACAAAATATCAGGACGGAGGGAGTAGTATTTATTAAGAGAGAGAAATAAGTTTTAAAAATTGAGAAATAATGAAAAGAGAGATTAAAATAAATATAATTGGTCTAATTTGCCTTTAAGACTGAAAAGCAAAATTAGAATAAAATAATTAAATAAATGAAAAGCACTTCTATAAGTTAGTTGTAAACTTATAATTAGGTTTTGCTTACTCAAAATCTAGATGGTGGTTGATGTACTCTGGTCTAATGTCGAGGATTATTTGTTACTTATATCTATTATTTATCTATATTTTCTATTTTTCTCTCATATTTTACTTTATTTTTTTGTTCATTTTCTTTTATATTTTATTCACCCTTCATACTTTATTCACCTTTCTATTAAACTATGTCGTCCACAAATGAGATAGCTTTTTTTGGACGGAGGCCAAAAAGAGTATGTCATATTCTGCATGTTCTTTCGAATGTAATTATTTATCTATAAAAATCATACTGTACTATGTATAAATTATGAATCTGTATAATGACATTAATGACATTTTTTGTTATTCTCTCCAAAACTCTCCTCTTGTATATCATAAATATAAATGAGAGCAAAAGTTTTTTTGTTATAAATTATGATCTAAATTCCTATATTGACATTTCTATTATTTATTATCCAAAACTAGATGGATAGAATATTTAATTACAAAAAATTATGTGTATATATTATATTTAACCAAATCTCTGTATTACATTTTAATTTTTTTCTCTAAAAGTTCCCAAATGTGGTGAATTCGACATTCCTCCACACCATAATTTATAACTATTTAAAATTTGCTTTTAAGTACAACTTTGTTCACCTCTATTTAATTTACTATAATCTGCCATATTGCCTACAGAAAGGCATATGACACCTAAGGGTCCTATTCTAATACTTATAGCACTCTAATATAAAATTAAGGCTAAATTTCTATCCTTGGATTTTAAAATGAGTGGATGAGATTATAGCTCACAAAATCTCAATAAATAGTAAACAAAATATCAACAAAAGGGTAATATCGTCATTATGTTATCATATGATAATTTTCGTGAGTGTTTTTTTATATCAACATTGTGTATTACAAATATCAACAATATGACATTAGAATATCAACACATTTTTATTGAGATTGGACATGTATAATATTGAGATTTTGCCTACAATATATTGAGATTTTTTGTTGCATTTGTTGAAAATAGCTGCTTATCAACATGTACGAAAATTAAAATATAATTTATCAAATTTTATCACCCGAACATCGTCGGAACATATGCAATTGAGATCTCGTTGGAATCCTTATTAAATTATCTTTAATTTGATATATTTTTTGCGAAAAAATAATTTAAATTGAGAGAGTTACGTAAATTTAAAGATTTGAGATGATTTTGAGGATAGAGAAAGTAGTTAGTTATAATTACTAGGATTTGACATTAATACCCTTTTAATTTAATTAATAATTATTTAAATTTAAAATATATTACACTTGGCATTATATTAACCACAAGATCTTCTAATCTAATGGTTGAAAATTGGTCTCAATTTGGGATTGGTAATTAGTTAGCAATTGATTAATCCCTGACACGTAATTATTAATAAAATTGCAATTGATAGATGTTATTCTTCGTAGTAATACTTAAGACGATTTCATTTCAATTGTTTAGTCAGTTCAAATCTGGCCATAAATCGAATTGTTGAAAAATTCGCACAAAAGCCTAAAATATTCATTCAGTTCACGAATTTAATTAATGGTGTATGTATAGTTCAAATCTCATGGTTACTAATGCATTTTTTTATCTAAAAAATTCATGATCATTCTCCAAACATGGCCAGAGCTCCATTGTTCTCTCTCATAATCCTCCTCTCCTTAGCCATTTCCCTCCCAACAAACTCCAAGAGAGAGATGCGGCGGAGTTCAGAGCGGCTAACTCACCTTCACTTGTACTCATACGAAGCCGCCCGTGGAGACGCGACGGCCGTGGTGGTTGCGCAGGCCGCCACCACCAACACCTACCGATACAGGCTCGGCGAGGTGGTGGTCATCGATAATCGCTTGGCGGAGGGGCCGAACCTGAGCTCGAGGGCGGTGGGGCGATCTCAGGGGATGTACGCTGCGGTCGATGTGAGCAACTCGGCGTTCTTATCGGTGTTTAATTTAGTCTTCACCGAGGGGGAGTTCAAAGGCAGCACGCTGAGCATGATGGGGAGATACGACGCGCAGTCGGGTGAGAGGGAGTTTCCGATCGTCGGAGGCAACGGCGTTTTCCGGTCTGCGCGGGGGTATGCTCGGATGAGGACATATTCGGATGATATGGAAACGGGGATTTCTGTGGATGAGTATCATGTCTATGTCATCCATTCTTGATCGATCCTCATGTGTTTGTGTTGATTTTTTTTTCACACTTCCACTATATATCTACTTGTTTTCTTCGACACCACTCTCCACTCTCTCTTTAATTTACCTCATCCTTTCCATTTTGACCAGGCACGGGTTTTAAGAAATATAATGAAAAGTGAGTTGAAAAAGTTAGTGTAATGTAGTAATTTTATAATAAAATGTGAGTAGGAATGAGTTAGTGGAATATAAGATCCACTACTAAAAATAGTAAAAAGTGAAATGTGACAAATTTTGTGGGACGGACGGAAATGGAAAAAAGGGATAATCTTTATGAGGCGGAGGAAGTAACTATCTAAACTTTGATTTTTCTCAACAACTCTCTTTACCTCCTTGTTTTTTACTTTAATCTGCTGCATTGCTTACTAGTTACTCCACTACTTAGCATATAATAACTCCTAATTTTTAATTTTATTTTTTGGTATAATGTCCATTAGTGTGAAAATCCAATATTTCTCATTCGTATTTCTTTTTTCCTTTCTTCGTTTTTTGACCGTAATGCCAATTAATTAGAGGAGAAACTCTCGAGTCTTATTCTGATAACGGAAAATTGAATATACATTGATGGACATTTAAACATTATAAGAATCATTTTCATTCATTAATTATATTACAAGAGAAAATTGAAAAAATTTCTTATTTAAAAAAATAAATATCTACATAATTTGTTGAATAAATATTCAAAAAATTAAATAATTAATAAAACATATCGTATTATTATGATATATTGTAGTACTAATAATTTAAAATCCCAAATTAAACAAAATTTATTTGCCCAACCATTTTGTTATAATTGCAATTGATAGCTGATATACTTCGTGGTGTGGTATCTATGTTAGCATTTAATAGATGACATTTCAATTGCTTCGTCATCAGTGTTAATGATTTGGTATCAGCCAATATATATGTAGTTAAAACATTCAACAATCTATTCTCCTTTATTTTCCAAATTTAAAACAACAAACAGCTTTTTTTGTCTTTCTATTTAAACTTGTCAAAATAAATCCAGGAAGAGTAATCTTTTTTAGGACCCCAGAGTCGATTACTTGCTAACTCATCCCTTAATTGATAACTATAGTTAATTTTAAATCATGTATAATTTTAGAGATCTGATCTATAATTTGCTATGTGTAATTTCATTTTTTATTTTTTAATATTTAAAAGATAATACCAACTATCAAATTTAGGGTTTAGGAACTCAATGTTAAATATATCAACACGAAGATATGGCAATATCAACACAATTTCATATTGACATTGTACAAACACTATGTAAGTCATGTTGAAATAAAACTGCTTCTTCACATATATGAAAATTAAAGTATTTTTTTCAAATTTTGACTTCGAAACATATGCATGTGGGATCTCATTGTAATCCTTTTAAAATTATTTTTAATTTGATATATGTTGTGTGAAAAAATAACTTAAATTGAGATAGTTATATGCTTTTAAAGTTTTTGAGATATTTTTTAAAAGTTAGTTATAATTACTTTATTGTTAATTGATATAAATATCTTAATTGACATTTTCTGTTCATAGTATTGATACTCAAGTTGAATGATTTTAGCTTTTGATTTCAAGATCTTATGCTTATCATTTAATTGTAGTTAATAATATAGCGAACCGCGAGAGTAATATACTCCCTCCGTCCATGAAAAATAGAGCACATTTGTCATTTTTTATTGTCCATGAAAAATAGAGCACATTTAAAACAGACAAGTTTTCAATTCTTCTCTCTTACTTATTTCTCTTCTCTCTACTAATAATATGGACCTCACATTCTACTAAGATTACTTCTCTCTTCTTTTTTTTTTCTCTTCTCTCTTACTTTATCAATTCCACATTAAAATTCGTGTCATTCACAATGTTTCCTATTTTTCGTGGACGGAGGGAGTATTAAGAATTGAGATTCGTTTTCTTAAAAAGTACTCCCTCCGTCTCAAGGAAGATGACCCATTTCGGGCGGCATGGGATTTTATGCAAATTTATTTTGTGTGTTGAGAGGAGAGAGTAAAGTAAGAGAGAGGGAATAAAGTAGAGAGAGAGGTGTTTCTATTTTAAGTAATGAGTCATCTTAGTTGGGACAAACTAAAAAGGAAAGTGGGTCATCTTCAATGAGACGGAGGGAGTAAATTTCAAGGGGCCCTCTCAATAAACGTGACATTGTATAAGTAATTAGATCAACTAAGAAAAGTGACATTGTACAAGTAATTAGATCAACTAAGAAAAGCACATGGCACCTAAGTAGTAATAAAACCTATCGTTTTACTATGATTTATTGTCATAATTTAAAACCCCAAAATAAATAAAATTTATATGCCAACCATTTTGTTATACTAATTGCAATTGATAGCTGATATACATCGTGGTGAAGAAGCTATGTTAAAAAAAAATAACATAGAAAAAAATAACATATATAGCTACATCCCACGATGTTATTTCAATTGCTGAGTCAATTTTGATCTGGAAGTAAATTGAACTAGTATAAAATATTGTGCAAAATCCTGAGTTTATTTCATTACAAAAAACTCGTCATTTAGTAAAAATCGTGTTAGTGACGAATTTATACTAAAAATTTGTTTTTCTATAATTTCCAAAATTTACGGTGTTATATACAAACAATTTATCTAAAATTATAGACTTACAAATCATAACGGGAGATGAATAAACTTTGAATGTAGTAGTTTGGTATCAGCAATTATTTGAAAACACAATATTCGTGTTTATTCGCGTAATATATATTCCATCCGTTCCTTGTTAATAGAGACATTTTTTTTCGGCACAGATTTTAAGCATAGTGTGCTAAGTGGATAGTAAATAAAGTAAAAGAGAATAAAATAAGAAAGATGAATGGAGAATAAAGTAAGAAAGATTATTACTTTTTGCTAAAAAATAGAAATGACTCAATTTACTTGAAATTTTCCAAACTAGTAAAATGACTCAATTAATATGAAACGAATAGAGTATATGTAATACAAATCTGATGCACATCCACACTTTGCAGGCTTGGCCAAAGTTCCAATTCTAATAAAAAAAAGGTCTTTAATGGCACTCAAAAGTGCAAGTATAAATAAACTTTTTTGACATTTTAGTTGTTATGGCACTTGATAAAAGTGAATTAATGTAATGTGTATTAAGAAATTTGGTGCCAGGATATACCTTCCATTAATTCACGTAAAAGTGAGAGGAAAATCCTTGTGTAGTGGCATTAGAAAGTGCCACAATATGAGTTTTACAACTGCACCTACGTCTAGAATAAAAAATTTACAAAATGCCACTTATAAGTATTTAAAATTACAATTTCATCCTACATTTATGGAATCTATATTTTCTACCACCAAATTTCTATAATTTATATTTTGATCCTTCAAATATTTATAAATTACAGTTTCACCATTTAAATAAATAATTAATATTCAAAATTATATTTCCCCCCTGTATTTTATGGAATTTACGTTTTCCACCAACATATTTCTATAATTATATTTTGATCCTTCAAATATTTATAAATTACAGTTTTATCATTAAAATACTTTAAATTTACATGTTCCTTTTCAATATGCAAAATTTATAAGCATCCAACAAAATTTTAAAAGCTCTTTCGGAATAAAACGTCAAACTGAATATATATCAAAGTTTTAATCTGTCAAAAGAACATAACATATTTCTAGGTACATTGGTTCCACATCAACTACATAAAACATCATTAATACTAAAATTATAAAATTCTAATCCATCCAAAAGACCATGGCATATGTGTAGGTACATAGATTGTCTTGTGCTTCTTCTATCATGTGAACAATCTGCATAGCCTGGAACAATAAAATTTCATAATTTTAAGAAATCACTAGAGAAAAAAAATAAAAAGAAAACAACTTTCTTAACTTATTCAAATCTCAAATTCTAGCCACATATATGAAATATCAAAAACACATTACAACGACAAAAGTATTGAATGCATAAACAACCTATTTATAACTCCAATATAGCATTTTCCATCATGAACAAAGAAAAGTATAGAGAATACAAGACTAGAAACACTACAAATTAGAATGAATGGTCACAAGTATAAACTCAACAACAATTTCTCACTTAAGTATACAAGTAACAATTTTTTCAGCATTCAGAAATTTCCAGAATTTTGACACCAATTTGAAAAATCATTCTGAACTCATACAATGTCCGAAATTAGTAAAACCAGTGGTAAATTAAAGCTATACTTGCCTATGTTACAATGTTTAAATTTCAAAATCCAAATCATCACCTTGGAGAGGTTATCCATGGTTTAGTGTAGACTGTCAAAAACTAGAACTCAGCAGAACAGTCATGTTGTAAAACTCATTCCGGACTCATACAATGTCGGAAATTAGTGAAACCAGTGGCAAATTAAAGCTATACGTGTACGTGATGTAAGGACAAAATTTCAAAATCCAAATCTTCACCGTTTAGAGGTTATTCATGTTTAATTGCAGACTGCCAAAAACTGGAACTCAACAGATCAGCCATGTTTGTAAAATTCATTCCGAACTCATACAATGTCATAAATTAGTGAAACCAGTGGCAAATTAAAGCTATACTTGTCTATGTTATAAGTCTAAATTTAAAAATTCATATCATTACCGTTTAGAGGTTATCCATGTTTTATTGCAGACTTCCAAAAACAAGAACTCAACATAACAGAAAGAAGTCACCTTTGGGTATCATACTTAGGCTAGTTAGTACTACTTAGCAACCATGTAAAATGCCACAAACAAAAAATATGGGAAGACCTCAAAATCAATCTATACTATAACATAATGAAAAGCACAAACCAAGATTGATCATATAAATAATATAATTAGTTAATTTAGTTTAGAGTACCTGGAATCCAAATGTAAATCGAGAAATCATCAGTACTCAATAGGCGTCACCTACATATACAGTGATGATATCCAATAAGAATAAAACTAAAATGCAATAGTTAATCATTTGTTGATAAACCATTGATAAAATATACCAAAGAACGTGGCCAAGCAATCATATGACCAACTGTTTGAGACAACTCTTGAAAGTTCTCGTAGGGCCTGATCAATTGCTCCTGAGGTTCAACTACAAATTTAACATTTATTTCACACCAATTCAATCCTAATGCTTGGCCTCCAACTTTTGTATTTGGATCGATGCTATAAATACATCCTTTAGCAACAACTTTGTTTGTGAAAATACTCCGGAGAGAAACATACACCCCAACCTCCAAAAAACCAAAATAGATTAATAACCATTTTTAATATGTAATATATTTCAAAATTGTATAAAAATTAAAAGCAAAGATACCTGATCAACATCAGTTGAAGTAGGATTCAGTGAGCTCGACTCAGAAACTCTTAGATCTGGCCCTTTGTGTGCTTGCGAAGCACAAATTCTTTGTTGTGTCTCAAGCATAGCCTCTAGTCGAGCATTCTTCTCTTTGTATTCCATTAGTAAACGGTTTGATGTACACTTAGAAGTTCCATTCCATATATCCGAGGGGCATACTCCTTGCCCCATCATCATTACGTGTCCTGGCTTATCTTTCCCCATGACTTGTGCAAATACATCATTTGGAGAAATAGCATCTTCAGAACCTTCAGGGAGCTGATCACTACATTCTACCATCGCTGTCTGTTTACAAAAATTTTAAAATTAATGCACACATTAAAATTTCATATATATTTCATAAAATGAACAAATGTATCATTACATACAAGTTTGCTTGAGACATCAGTACTTGAGGTTCCATTCTGAGACACATAACATGAATTAAATAGCTGGACACGCGATGGGCACTTTCCATGTTCCTTTGTCTAGGAAAATGTAAATTATCAGTTTATTAACATGTTGTAAAATCAATTATGAAATGAAATAGATAAGAAAGAAAATATTACCAATTTCGCTTTCACTCGAGCAAATGACGTCTTTCCGGTTCTTTGATTCATTAACTTCTGTTCTCGAGCGTTTTTGTTTCTCTTGCTTGTTTTCTAATAGCAAGTAAAAAAAGTGAATGCATAGCATAAATTGAGTTATCAATATATAGGGAAGATTTTGAATAAACCTTTGAATCTTCAGTTTTCCAATAAGAAAGAAGTTGAATCCATTGATCTTCTTGAACTCTATCATCCATGTCATGTATTATATACTCGATAGGTACATCAGCCCAATACCTCGTTTTCAAATAATGCTTCCAGTTCCTCCATTTAGTCCCAATGGAGGTCAATACCCAATTCTCAGTACTGATGGGAACATCAAATCGTAACTACAATACACAAAGCCGACCAGTATTAAAAATATCTAGATATAATTGACAAACATGTTGTCATTGAAAAAGGTATAATCAATCCCAAAGCATAGGAAAAACCATGATAAACTAAATAACCTTAAATGTATTACCTTTACGACTTCGAGCATCTCATCTTTTTTTTCCTTTGGCATATCATGCCAATTTTTAACAGTTAGTGGACAATGCAGACCACTTCTTGCTATTGAACCTAAAAAATGTGTAAGCTTACTCTGGTCACCACCTATAGGTTGACCAAATTCATTATATTCAATAGAAATGGGTGGTAGATTTTGTGGGCGACCCCAAATATCAGTCATATAAGTAGGGCCTCTAGTTTTAGCTCCAGATGTATCACAGCACAAAAACCATAATATGATTAGTCCACAGATTAAAGAGTTTATGCAACTTATTATAGTGTGTAAGTAATCATTACCTTTCTCTTGTTCTTGTTCTATGCCTACACTCATATCCCCAATTGGCAATGGTAGAACTCTCTCATGACTATGACACTACAAAAAAAACGCTAATTACCAACCACATAATTTCCATCGGAATTTACCAATGGATTACCAAGGGATTTACCGTTGGTTATTTTCCCGACGTTATTTCCAACGTTTTCGTCACGGACTATGTCAGTTTATTTTACCAACGGAATTTTCCGTGGGTAAAGCTATTATTTTTTAAAAATAATTATTTTATAAATCATTTACCGAGGGCCAATATCCGTTGGAAACTTAAAGCTGCGATTATAATTAATTTCCAAGGGCCAACATCCGTGGGGAAATTTATCCGCTTTTTACACAATTATATTCTTGGATTTTTAAACAATTTTTATTCCATAAGTGATTCCACTTCATCACCAAAAAATAAACCCTTCCTCTAATCTCACAAATTGATCGATTCACCGTTCAGCTATTTGAAATTCTCCAAACCCTAGCTCGATTCGACCGTTCAGCTGGTAATCTCCTCAGTCCGTGAAAGTTGCGAGGTGATTCTGTAGAGGTGATTCTGAAGCCACAAGCCACAACTGCGAGGAAGGAGAAAGGAGAGGGAGCTGTCGTTTTTCCCCCACACTGATTCTGTAGCGGTGATTTCTCTCTTCTTTTGTGTGGTTTGTTTTAGGAATTTTCCACATTTTCGTATGGAGTTCAATTTTCGTCCACATCAGTCTGTTAATTTCCCCACACTTTATTTGTTTCAATTTTCGTCCATGAGTGTTGGTTCAATTTTCGTCCATGAGTGTTGGCGTGCATTTTCCCATTCTCTATATTCAACTATGCAATTACCATATAGTTTGATGCATTTGATTTTTAGTTGAGAATTAGTGTTGATTTTGGGTCAAACTATGAACTACATGTTTCTTTTTTGATTTAGAATGGAAGGATTGAGTGTAGCTCCAACTCTGATTGAGTGTGCTTGCACTAATATTTAGTTTGATGTGATTTAATTGTTGCAATTTTTATATGGCTATGATGATTATGATGATGTTAATGAAAGTAGGAAACAAAATATCCTAATTAAATCTTGTTTTACAGTTTAGTGTAGAAACTAGGGCATTTAATTTGATGTATCGGTTACATATTGAGGAAAGTGAATGTGGCAATTTAGCTCAACCTTCTTATGTCTTATGCCTTCACTATTTATACTGAGCTCACTGTAATCATGGCTGATCTTAGCACTATTAACTTTTTAGTGTAATTCTGAAGGCTTTCTCTTAGTTCGATTGGGGTTTAAAATCTGCCAAAAAGTGCAAAATTTAATCCAAACTACATGATACATGAGAACCAAGTTATGAACTATCAAGTATACATTGCATTAGAAGCTTGTGTTGTTCACAAACATTTCTCAGTTGGCAGTAGAATGCATGTTCGGCAGAATGCCCTTGTTTGCATTGCTTTTGCTCGTAGATTAAAGATTAAGATGAATGTTGGATGCAAACTGATTGGCATTGTTGTAGTTTTGTTTTCCCTGTCTTGTATGATTAGGACTGGTGTCTATTGATCATTTGGTCACATGTTTTTCTTTTTTGAATAAATGTATTTGAGGATTATTCATGACTTATAATTGGACTTTGTTGGATTCATTTGTGGAGATGGAAATTTGGAGTATCAATCACACACACACCAACATTTGTACGTGTGTGTAAAAGTTAGGTGCATTGAATCTAGTTGAATCTGAGTAATTTGTTACAGCATTGAATCTAGTTGAATCTCTGAGTAATTTGTTACAGGTTCACCTATGTAACTCTGTTCCTAAACTAAGATGATGGGACAATTATTTTTCTAGGTAAAGTAAAATCTAGACTCTTTTTTTTGGCTAAAACCATGGTTGAATAGATTTACTTCTCCCTTTCTGATTTAGCTATTGCACAGATAAAACTGTGTCGCCTCTTCTGTGTCGCCTCTTCTGATTTAGTTATTGCACAGGTCAAATAAAAACTAACAAGATGCAAAGGTAATAGTAGTTGTTTCAGATGTTTGCTTCTTTCTCATCACTTTGTTCAACGGCAAAATATATACTCATCCACTGCTCTAAATGCTTATAAACACCCAATGCCTGTTCATCTGTCTGACTCTCACCCCATTTATATCCTTTTTAGCTCTCTTCTTTGACTATTATTAACACAAATCTTTGACTGTTATTCTAGAACTCTAAACCATGTTGTCCCTAGCTTTATAAGGAAATGAATTGGTTTAGAAAAAGAATTTTCTATATTTGGCTTTATAAGACAATTTCGTAGTATTCACAAAGATATCACACAGAAATATGAGTTTAACAGACCACCATTCCCCTGTAAACTAAATAAACTTGATAGCAGAGTTGGTCTTTTCTAGTTTCTGTACTACTGATTATTTGTTGCTGCTAATCATTAACTTTAATTATGTTGGCAGATATTCTTGCTTTTATTATTTGAACTCTTTGATGCAGTGAAGAATGAAGAAGGAGAAAAAGCCAGCTGCTTGATCAAATAGAGATGGTCCATTCTATGACTTCTTTTGGTTTTGGTGTTTTAGATTAGACTCTAGGTAAATTTTTCTTATTATTTTTGATTTGGTTCTCAATCTTTCAGACCCCTGTATGTGATCACTCTTATTTCATGATCTCCATAAACATGAGTCTCTTTCCATTCTGATTTTGTTTTTGTTATGGCAGATTTCAAGGGGTTTTCTGGAAAAATGCTAGAATAGGTAAAATATAATATTCTATGTAACTTGTAATGCTAATTGTGTTATAACACTTTGTCTATTACCTATTTGTCATAACTTGAGATTTTGGTGATGCTTTTCAAATGTACCTGATTATTGGTTTTATTGGTCAAATTTGTCAAATGCTAAGTGCTCATTCTTCTTTCTTACCTTTTCTAATTTGAGTTGAAAGAATAAAAAAGAAGCCAGGATTATTTGTTCATTTTTGTTCAAGAATTACAACATATGCTAGGTACGTTCAAGACTTTAATCCTTAGACTGCTGTTGTTTGCAAAACTGTCTTATTTATAATTTTCTAGTTTGATACAAAGGAATTATAAGAATGGTGTGGTGTTTACCTTTTTGTGTAACAATGACTTGGAACTGGAATTGGAATTGAGTGTGTATAGAAAATGAATAAGACTGACTCTTCTTTGGTTCTTCTCTTTTCTAATCTTCCTAGCGTTCCTATTGCTTGAGATATTGTTGTAGAGAAAATACCTGTATCAACCGTTTATTGTAGGATTAACTGTGGAGATTTGTGGATATCAAAGTATATTGTCGTTTGAAAGTTTATTGCGTGTATTAACTTTGCAGGAGATCAGTGCTTGAGATTTTATTTGAGGAGCAAATTTAGGAGATTTACAGATTAAAGCTGAAGTGAAGATATAAGATCTAAATGTAAATCTCTTTTATTTTTATTATAGTTATCATGGAACATGTTGTGAATATGTTGATTTTGTGCTATTTAATAGGCAGTAATCAGTAACTCATGATTAACTCATGATGTTAAATTAACTCATGTTTTATTTAATTCTTCTTTAATAGGCAGCCGAGAGAGGTGTCTCAGTGAGGGATTGTATGTATGAATCGTTCCACTCACTACACACTTACGAGGATGGGAGTTACACATATAAAAGGGCTGTTGATATTGATGTAAGTTCTACAACCAGAACTTGCTATATTCTGTTGTAACTGAGATATGTGGTAGATTCAATTTACTATCAATAGATTTTTCTTTTTGCTGCCATCTGATTTATCTTTTCCTATATTTAGCAATTTTCTTGACAAAAGTTTAGCCTTTTTTTTCATTGAATTGCTGAAATTGAGCTTCACGGCACTCTGCTATTTTTGCCTCTTTTGTTTTGCGATTTTCTTATCTGCAAATATAAAAGGAAAGGATAATATAAAGTTGCAATTAGTGATGGGATTAGTGATGGACTAATGCAAAAATCTGGTGGTATCAGCTGTCCAATAACAGAGATGAATGCAACATTTTAATTTACAAAATCCACAATTAAGCCCAATTTTTTACTCACAATCATAATAATTAGACAGAAAGGGGCTTCTTCATGAGCAAGGACATATGAACATGCAAAGATATTAAAAACTAAATTTGCACGTCAAGATTTGAAATCAAATGAAAAGTTAAGTGTAGAATTGGCAGATTGTAAACAGATGAATTATTTTGGTGAGGTTAAGTGAATACTCCTCTTATGGTTGACGTTGTGTTAGTTTAAACATCTGATTAGTAGCGAAGGGCTGATGTTCAAGTCATGAGATTTACACGTATAGTTTTGTTCTTAAACTAATATCAAGTGTAAGTTTGATATTCCTCGAATGCTAATTTTACATGTATAAATTTGTTATTATTTAGGCTAAAGTGAAAGCTATTGCTGCAACAAAGGGTGACAATCCAAATTTGAGCAAGATTTTCATAGATGATGTTCTTGGAGGCAAGCTAGACAAGAAAAAGAGGATAATAGGGGCAGGGAACTTTGCAAAACGCCTCATATGTAACAACTTGACAAAAACCCCTCAGTTGGCTTGGATCCTTCCATTCTAGACCAGATGCGAGATCAAATGCAACAAGAAGTGATGGCCAAAATGCAGCAAGAATTTCCTAAGCAAGGGCTTGAGCTGAAAGAGATGATGAAGCGGTTCATGTCTAAGGAACCCCAACAATCAAGTCACACTCCTGCTGCAGATGATGATGATGATGATGCTACTAGTTAAATTGATGTCTCACAAACTAACTAAAGGAACTCCAACAATCAAGTCAAACTCCTGTTGTTGTTGATGATGATGATGATGCTACTGCTACTACTTAGAATTGGTGTCTCACAAACTAACTTCTAAACTTTATACTCTATGCTTCTTTTTGATTCGTACAATATTGGTTATGTTTTGACGAAGAATTCTGAGGTTTATCTATCCTAATTCTCATTTTGGTGGTCATTATTTATTGGTTATTGATTTAATTATATTGCTAGAAAAACGATATTGCACAGGCATGATGAAATGTGAAATGGTGCTGAAAAAATTTCTGCAGATTACCAACGGTCACTTGCCGTAGGTAATTCTCTAAACCATAATCAGCAATTACCAACGGACAACTGCCGTTGGAAATTCCCTAAACCCTGAGCTAGATTTACCGAGGGATTTGCCGTTGGAAATTTTACCAAGGGATAATATCCCTTGGTAAAAAAATTAGCGTCGTCGCTTTTACTTATGGCTACTATCCCTTGGTAATCCCTTGGTAATGCTCTTTTCCAACGGATAAATTGATTTTACCCACGGATATTTCCGTTGGTAATTAGCGTGTTTTTTGTAGTGTGATCATGCCTGACCGTGTTAGAAGCTTGTTGATGCATATTTATGTTATATGTTCTTCTTCCCACTGCAGTCCTACTTGTGAAGCTTGCACATCATTATAAAACACCAACTATGTTTTATTGTGAATGCTGAAAACCAACTATTGTTTACTTTGAATTCCATATCACCATAATATGCTAAAATTCTGAGAGAAGATTGTTATTGTGGATACACAAAATCATAAAAGACGAACTATATTTCTGAATCTCATCAAGTTATAACCTATGAAAATATTTTTTACCTTCACTAGTCAACCTTCGTCCTTTAGAAGCCATAACTGCATACATTAAAGGAAAATTTTAGCTAAAACAGCCTGATTACTAGTTAGTAAAACGAGCTATACTTTGTCCATTGTGCATAAATAAGTTATGAAACTTGGATAAAGTGAATTAAGGTTTAGATAATATAAGTATACAAGTATAAGAAGGAAATTAGCATAATTCAATAGCTCCTAGTTTCGAGAATTCTAAAACTACACAAGTGCTTAATTAGAGGTTTATGTAAAACTATTGTCTTTTAATCAAATACTTGGTGGGGAATGGGGATGCAACAAATCTTACAATCAAATACGCAAATTCAACAAGCATGTAAAAAAAATTCCGAATTCCATACAGATTACTCACCTTATAACAGAGTTGGAGTTTATAGATCTCAAATAATATGGAACGACAATAGCTCTTTTTCTTCTCTTTTGGAAATACCTGTAGATTACAAGGTTAATTGAGGGAGATAATTATGAACTTAGGCTTAGTTGTGGAAGTGGTGGACGGTTTTAGCTTTTAATAATTCTAAATTTGGCGCTTTAAAGTTGCCGCTTAATTCTTAAACTCTTCTTAAACTGTGCCTATCATATTATATACATGTTGTCAAATAAAATAATAATATAAGTATTCAATAAAATTGTTACTAATTCTAAGAAACATAAGTATGCGTATCAAATTATAATTATATACTCCTATAAGTAATTAATTATAAATAAGATTTATTTTTAATCCAATTCACCATTATATCAATATTAAGATTAGTTATTACTGGAAGTGCAATATTTTTTAAAATAGAGAGTATCAATAATCAAAAATATAAAATTAGAATATTTAATACTACCAATAAGTTACAAGTCGATTTGCAAATATATTTGTATTTATAGGAACGTGATCAAATGCAAACTCTAAATATTGTATAAACTCTAAACTATGATTTGAACGGTTAGAAAATATCAACAGATGATTAAATAATAGCAATAAAAAATGTCAACACAATGTTAACGGTTAATGCTCTGTTGAAATTGTGTTGATGTTGTATTGACATTGTGCTGACATCAAAATCTTAAAATTTTACACTGTGTTGACATTGTATTGATATATATTGTGTTGAAAAGTTTGGAGCTTGTACAATATATGAGTTTCCATTTTATCACTACCCTATATTTATATTTATATTTGATAAGATTAATTACTCCCTCCGCCCCCAAAGAATATGCACTTTGGGGACGGCACCCAAAGAATATGCACTTTTGGAACGGCACGGGTTTTAATTCAAAATTGGTAAAGTAAGAGAGAGGTAGAGAGAAAAGTAATTAAAGTATTGTTAGTAGGGAATGAGTTCCATTTCATAAGGCATATTCTCGTGGGACGGAGTAAAAAAAAAAGAATGCATATTCTTGTGGAACGGATGGAGTATTATTTAGGATTTAGAATAAAAGCTCTTAGCAACTATTAGAAAAACTCATTTCATATTTATCGTTTCTCCCCCATTTCATATTTCCCCCAAAAAACTTTACTCATATGTTCCATTAGAAATAAAACCTTTTTTCTTTTTATGTTGTCTCACTAAAAGTGAAACGTTTCCAAAAATAGAAAAGCACCATATCTACTTTTTCTCCTTCTTACTTTATTCTCTCTACATCCACCTCACAAAACAACACTACATAAGATCTTGTGCTGAAAATTAAACGTTTCATATTTATTGCTATAGAAGGAGTATTTATATAAGTATAGTTATATTAGTTCAAAATGAGCCTTTTCCTTTCAACTAATTATTATTTAAAAATCATGTAAATTCAATTTATTTTGTCAATTGAGAAAAAACTAAAATGAAAGAATATGAAAAATAGGTAGAAATACTCGTGAAGCCAATAAAATTTTGTGCAAGGCAAATTGAACTCTTTGCAAGGCAAACCTAAAACCATTTACAATATACTTTTTATATTTCAATCCAATGAAATTGGGCCGACGAGAAAGTAATTTCAAGTCTTCTAGTGTTGGATTTTCCCCATGGATTGTTAACCTTTCAACCTATTGAAGAAGTAAAATTAATAACAAGAAACACTATATTCACCATTACTATTGTTTTGGGCATCTATATGACTTACATGCTGAGCAAACCAATCAGCAAAGGTCTCACTGTGGATGCGTTCCAGTTGATGGAGTCCAACATGAGGATTAGATTGTTCAACTATTGCCCGATGTTTCCTGAAATTGTACATTAAACCTTTTCAAAACAAAAAAGTACAAATATTACAATAAATAAAACCAGATCAGATAACATACTCAATATATGATCTAACAGCCTCGGAATTAAACAATACATATTGATGTGCTTTCGTCAATGTTGTGACATCTAATCTCATAGCATCTCCTTTTCCAAGAGAACGACCTGTAATGGTAAATACATCTACTCCATTTCTTGCATTATCATTCACAGTTTCGTTCCTCAATGATCGGTTAAACTTCGATTCAACATAGTCAGCTAAATACAATGAGCAAAATGTCAAACATTCTTCTGCTAGATATCCCTTAGCGATCGAACCTTCAGGTTTGCTCCTATTCCGCACATAGGATTTCAATGTGCCTAAATATCTATTTATGAAAAAAAAACAATATGTATTAGAATTTTCAAATAATTAAAATAGTTTATCATGAAAAAATCTCATTAACTATATAAAGTTTCATAAAAATACCTCTCTATTTGATACATCCAACGATAGTGAACGGGCCCACATAACCTCACTTATGTAGCCAAATGAATAGTCAAGTGCACCATTACATCGAAGAATGATGGTGGAAATATCTTCTCCAATTGACAAAGTACCACAACAATATCTTTCTCCAAACGAATGACGTCAATGGGACAAATTACTTTAGAATAAAGTTCTCTAAAGTACTGACTAAGCTTAATTAAATGTGCGCATACTGTCTTGGAGAGTGTGTTTCGCAAGGCTATAGGTAGCAATTGTTGCATCATTACATGATAGTCATGACTTTTAAAGCCTAGCAATTTTGGTGGTTTTAGATGAATACACCTTGAGATGTTTGATGCATAACCATCGGGAACTTTTAAATTTTTCAAAACTTGACAAAACGTAGTTTTCTCCGTTCTGCTCATTGTAAAAGCTGCTGTAGGTAAATAAAATTTTCCAGAACCCTTTGGAATCGGATGAAGTTCAGGCCTAATTCCCATTTGTTCCATGTCTTGCCGTGATTTAAAATTATCTTTAGACTTACCGTCTAAATCTAACAATGTGCCACATATACTCTCACAAACATTTTTCTCTGTGTGCATGACATCAAGATTGTGGCGGACAACATTATCTTTCCAGTATGGTATCTCAAAAAATATACTCTTTTTTTTCCAACCGAAAAGCTTTTGGTTACCTTTAACTTGCTTACCAAATTTAATTGTGAAGTCCTTCAGCTCATCCATCACCATGTTACCAGATTGTTGTTACGGTGCTTCTCTATACTCAACTGTGCCATCAAAGTGTCATTTATTCTTCCGAAACTCATGTTCTTTGGGCAGAAATCTGATGCCCCATGTAGCAATACTTCCCGCCGTGTTTCAATCTAAGAGAGTGTGTTTCTTTATTACAAACCGGGCATGCAAATTCACCTTGGGTACTCCATCCAGATAAATACGCATATCCTGGAAAGTCACTGATTGTCCATAGTAATGAAGCACGTAACTGAAAATTTTGCTTTGTTGACGCATCATACGTTTCAATTCCTACTTCCCACAAATCCTTTAGATCGGCAATTAGTGGTTGCAAATAAATATCAATATTATTTCCCGGGGCTAACGGACCAGGAATCAATAGAGATAACATCAAATAAGGCTCTTTCATGCACATCCACGGAGGAAGGTGATAAGTCGTATTCTAAGCCTTGGTTACTGGTCAGTATGTCGTGAAATGCATGTATTATCTGCAAAACAGTTGCTCAAGTTTGCAGGATTAAAGGATCCAAGTCAGTAGGAGACGATTCAGATGATGCAAGTGAAAAGGGTGCCAGAAGGGTGCAATACTGACCAGGGTGCATGCCAGAAAAAAAGGCTCGAGATGGAGAAGAAGGATAGCTGGGATGATCATTAACAAGGGCAGAAAAGTTAAAACGTGAAGGAAGTCTACCCTAAAAGCAAGGGCAAGCCTCCCTATAAAAGAAGCCACTTGGAGAGAGAGAAAAGAGTTGGTTCCTTAGAGTTCGGTTAGGAGTTCTAAGTTCTCGGTTCTCAAACACACTTAGTAGAATTTTCTCTAGAAGATCAGTCCTTCAGCATTGTCTAATCTCTCGTTCATCGCCACAGCTATGGTCACTTGACGTCCAAGAGTCCGCCGGAGAAGTCATCAATCCACCATTCCAGCCAGTTTGCTGTAGTAGTATAGTAGTATCATCGCCCGGAGTGGCAAAACAATCGTTATTTTGCTTTCTAGTTTAATCTTTACCTGTTTTCATCGTTGGATTTGTCGCAAACATTTATCTTTGTTGCCTTTTGAAGTACCTTGTGAAGATCCAAACGTTTAAGCTATGAAGTTTCTATTTCGTATGTCGCTTTGGTTCGAGTTTGCTTCATTCTGCCTAGGAAAGTTAGATCTAGTCGTTGCTTTTAATTTCTAAGTGTTTTTCTTATCTGGAGTTGTGGATCTGAAGTTGTAGTCATGTTTTCACTCTAATTTTCGTGCATGAGTTTTCTGTTCTGCGCTGTGATCACCACCTTGCATGTTAGTCAATAGAAGTAAAGCTGCAGTTTCATCGTTCATTTTAAGTTTGAGCATTTTAATCAATGGATCTTGAGTTTGAAGTTATGAATCTGAGTTTAGTTATGGTGTTTGTGTTCATATGATTTTTGTTAATACTTGGTGAAGAAGAAAACGTCAAAATCAACTTTAGTTTGGACCACTTTACTTTTAAGTTACTTTTGCTTTTGTTCCCTACTTTTCAGTTGTACTGTCCAGACCTGTCAGAGAGCCACCCAGCCACCAGATATACCTTCTTGTCTAAATTTCCTCTTTTAGTAACTATCTACTTTTCATATGCCTCTGAGACACCTTGTCCCCTATTTTCACGAACACCACCACATGCCTGTTATTTTCACGCCTACTAGTCAGTAGAGTACCACCTTTATTTCTTGCCTAGGTAAAATCTCAACCCAAGCGTGGTAGCTAACCAAAAACACCCAGAAAAGTCACCGCAGTTATCCGAACGTGTCCACTATACTAATCAGTAGAAGTGGGTTGAGGAAACTTGTTTGAAGCCAGGTCCCGGTTGTCGTACCAACGACTCAGCTGGGTCGGGAATCCCTTCCTGGTCAGTTAGATACATTCCAAATTACAACCGAAATCAAACCTGCAGGCCCTTCAGAAGGTTATAGGGAAATAAGATGACAGGCCATGTGTTGTGCGACACACTCATATTTTTGAAGGGATTAATTCCATCTGCCGCCAATCCCAATCGAACATTGCGAGATTCGCTAGCAAAATTAGGATGTAAGGTATCAAATGTGTTCCATGCTGGGGGAATCGGCAGGGTGTCTCATATACCCATCCTTCGTACGATTTTCAGCATGCCATCTCATGTGGGATGCTGATACGCCCGGATTTTGCACTGTTTTAAGGCCATTATTTGGTCCGTTTTTGTCATCAAAATCACTCTACATGTCCATTATTTGCATATTCTATACATTTTGGTATTTTGACGTGTTTTGTGAGAAATGTGCATATTTGAGCCAAAAAGGGGAGTAAAAACGCATAGTCTGGAAATCTGGAGTCAGACGGCGACCAGCGACCGCCGCGAAGTTGTACGGCGACCGCCGGCGCCCGGCGGTCAAAGCTATGTGGCGGCCCGCCTCGGAAATTTACGCTAGGAGAAGAGTCTCGCCCGGCGACCGCCGGAGGACATGTGGCGCTCCGCCACCGAAGGGTCAGAGTCTCTGGACTCCAACGCGGCGACCGCCGGCCAAGGTGCGGCGGCCCGCCGGAGAAAGGCGGCGAATCCGACCAGCCCTAGATTTGCTCCAAGATTTACCAAATTTTGAAGATCTTTTCCTTCTATGATGAGGAATAATCTTCCCCTATAAATAGGACCTCAAGCTTTATCAAGAAGAGAGTTTTTTTTCCGACACACAACAAGAACACATTCATAGAGATCAAAAGCTAGAGTACTTCAATTGTGCAAGGAGTTGAAGAAGGATTTCAAGAACATCAAGAACGACAAGGATTCAACCTACGGGTTTTATTTGCTTTAGTTTTATGTTCAAATTGCTTTCCATTCAATCTATGTTTTTAGTTTATTCAGTCATGTGTAACTAAACTCATAGGATTCTAGGGATGTGTTAGTAGCATCTTTGGTTATACAATTCCGTTTTCTATTTAATATCCGTTTTGTTTTTACTTTGTTTCTTCCCTAAGTTAATCATGATGCTTCATAATTGAGTGACACAATTATGTATGATTCAATACAACTTGCTTCATAACTGTGACAGAGTTCTAGCGAGTTAGATCCACTTAGTAGACACTACAGTTAGCTTCCTTTAATACGGCACTGTTAATTGAGAGTGAGGACTTTTCAAGGGTCTTAGGAGCTTTTTGGAGTTACGTGTTAGGATTGACAACCCTAATGTTAGTAATCAACGTTTGTATCGCATGAGCATAAACTAGGTGACTCGTCCTTTCAAAGTATTAACTGTGTTAGGGTATTGTAGTTTGTAATTTGTATAACCATTAAAGCGAAAGCACATCCCTGGAATTCCCCTTATCTCTATACTTTTCTCTCCGTGATTTGCTTGTTTTTAGTTGTTTACTGTTTTTAATATTTACTGTTTTCAAAAAGTTTCCAATAATTCTTGCTTCTCCAGATAGTAATTGAGTTCTAGTAGAAGATAGACACTTTGTGTACATCTTCCCCGTGTTCGATACCCGGTACTAACCTTTTGCTATACTATACTTACTCTGTATACTTGCAGGTATTTATAGTGCAAATAAAAAGTGCATCAAGTTTTTGGCGCCGTTGCCGGGGAAGACAATTCACTTTGGAGTGATATCTTCAAACGGATAATTTTACTACTTTGGATTTTAATCGCTTTCATTTTATTTTTATTGCTTTCTGTTTTAATTTTTTTAGTTTAATTTGTTTTTGTTTTCGAGTCTTGCAGGTTTTGTATGTGAACGCGTTCTGGGAAGTACATCTTAGAGCCGCTTGATTTAGAACTTGAAAGAACTCGTAGAATAATAAGAAGTGAAAAAGGATCAGGAACAATGGGTGACCGAACAGATATTGAGAAGCTGCAGGAGATGGTGAAGTTGCTGATGGATGAGAGAGATGCGGAGAGAGCAGCCCGAGAAGCCATGGAAAAGAAGAACAGAGAAACATTACCTGTGATGAACATGTTCAATCATGGGAATATGATCACTTTTCCTAACGGCCCTCGTATTGATGCTAACAATTTTAAGTTACGCATGCCCCTTATCCAAAGGGTCGAGCAAACTCCTTTTGCAGGTAGGGCGACTGAAGATGCTAACCGCCATCTCTCCAAATTCGTGGAAATCGCAAACACTCTGAAATTAAATGGCGTCGACGACGATGCCATACGGGTAAGACTTTTTCCATTCTCATTGATTGATTCTGCTAAAGAGTGGTTTGAGTGTATGCTACCAGAAAAGGTCTCCACATGGAAGGACATCGTAGCTACCTTCCTCGACAAATACTACCCGCCAGGCACTATTTTGAAGCTCAAAAGTGAGATCTTTCAGTTCACACAAGGCCATGACGAGCCCCTCTATGAGGCATTTGCTCGTTTCAAAGCTCTTCTTCGAAAGTGCCCAAACCATGGTTTTTCCATAGACCATCAGGTAGGAATCCTCTATAATGGATTTAACGAGAAAATATGTGCTATGCTTGATTCAGGGGCAAATGGAGGATTTCTAAGAAAGACAGGAGAGGATGCCATGGCGGTGATCGAGGAGTTCGCCACCAATAGTCGGGGGTGGTCGAAAGAAAGGCATGCCACGAGAAGAGTAGCAGCCATAGAAGAGGCCGAAGAAAGTTCTTTTGCTAAGGAGTTAGCAGAACTTAGAGTCAGGATTGATCAAATGGACATCTCGAGGAAGGAAGATCCAATTCCGGCAACTTCCATAGTGGCAGTCAATGCACCCGAAACTGCCATATCAACTGTGGAAGAAATAAACTACGTGCAAGGAGGCGGTCCCAGAAACTACAATAACAATTATCGCCCTAATCAGGGGGGCGGCAATTTCAATAATTATAATGGGAACCGTCCGCACCCAAATCTTTCTTATTCTAACAATAATTACTTGCAACCCCCTGCAGGATTTAATGTTAGCAAAGGAGGAGTGGTTGAGCCGATGAAGAAGGAAGATAAGTATGAACAAGGAATCACGAAGATCTTGGAAGTAATTACGCAAGATAGGAAGATTAATGACACCAAGATCGGAGTGGTCGAAGCAAGGATAAACAACCTCGAGCAAGGAATGAACACAATCTCGGCAGCTGTAACCAATATTACCACTCAAATGGAGCAAATTCAGAAGAAGTTAGATGAGGATAGAGCAAAGGCAGCAACAAGAGTGGATGATATTAACAAGAAGTGGGTGGCAAAGCAGAAATCTGGGGACTGCCCAGTCGCCGGCGGACCGCCGCAGACCACGCAGCGGCCCGCCACTGAGACGGCAGAGACACCAACTAAGCAGGACTGCCCAGTCGCCGGCGGACCGCCGCAGACCACGCAGCGGCCCGCCACTGACAAGGCAGAATCGTCCACTAAGCAGGAGCTTGTGCGGCACAACGGGATTGTACTCCCTTTTCAGCCAAAGAGGAAGTTCAAGCTTGAAGAGCAGTTCAAGCATTTCCTTAACATGTTTTGCAAGGTCCATACTAACATTCCTCTTGTTGAATCGTTGCAGGAGATACCAAAGTATGCAAAGCTACTAAGGGAGGCGGTAATGAGGAAGAAAAAGCCGACTAAAGCCGACCTTAAGTTACCGCATCATTGCAGCGAGATCATCCAAAAGGAACGGGCAGTGAAGCAAAGAGATCCGGGCCAGTTCATCATTAGGTGCCGAATTGGAGAAGGGAAAGTTGACAAAGCACTGTGCGATTTAGGATCGTCCATCAATCTCATGCCACTGAAGTATTACGAAAGGCTCAACATCGGGCCACTCAAATCTTCAGATGTAACACTCAGGTTGGCAGATAACTCGTTTATCAAGACTGTAGGTATGATTGAGGATGTCCTAGTTAAGGTTGATGATTTTATTTTTCCCGCCGACTTTATTGTGCTTGACATGAAAGTAGATAAGAACGTCCCTCTAATCTTAGGGCGAGATTTTCTTGCCACTTGCAAAGCTTTGATTGATGTAGGTCGTGGCGAGATTACAATCAGAGATAATCATAGTCAATCCACCTATAAGATCGAGCGTGAGATGCTAAAATTTGAGGAGGCAAAGCGGGCAAAAATGGAACAACAGTGCAGAGCAGTCATGGCTACCGACTTGACCAAGCCCAAAGATCCCTTTGAAGCGGAGGATCCTTCTACCTCCACTATCTACATTGTCAAAGAGGTAAGACACTCTTCTAAAAAGGGTGATGCTAATTCTTCTACATCTGCTCCACAGAAGAAGAAACAGAAGAGAAATAAAACACCCAAAGAGGACCCCGAGATATACGTCATCAAAACCAAAGAGGGGAAGTACAAGTGGTGGAAGAAGCTAGGGACCAAGTTGCTCCCTATGCCAATTTTCAACACTCGAGTTATTGATCCGCCCAACTAGTGGGCCACTTCAAGTCGAGCTAACGACTTTAACAAAAGCGCTTATTGGGAGGCAACCCAATTTTCACCCAACTTTTTTTTTATATTCTCTTTTTTTTTATGTTATGTTTACAAAAGAAAAAAAAAATTACGGGTGGCGGTCGCCGCACTTAAAGCACGGCGGTCGCCACACGTGTGTTAACATGTGCAGGAAGGATCGGGCTTAGGGCGGGCCAAAGTAACCGCTGCACGGGCCGCGGCGGCCCGCCAGGATTGCTGTTTACGAAGGCCCGTGTGGCGGCCCGCCACGAGAGACGCGGCGGTCGCCACACGCAGTCCAGAGACGGGAGTGAGCCATAAAAGGTATGTTTTCCATTCCTTTTCACATTCCTTCTCAAATTCCTTCCTTGCACACAACCCCCACCTATATAAATCACCAAATTCACACACCCACACTATCATTCTCTCGATTCTCTCAAAGTCTAGAGCTCTTCTTCTACAAATTCTCTCCACAAAAAGGTATGAATCCTAACTCAATTTCTGAGTTTTGCTTTACTTCTTCCATGGATTGTGCTTTATTTTGGGTGAATTGTTCGGTAGAATCTCTTAATTCATGATGGGGGATGATTATGTGTATGAATTTTTGAATTCTATGGTTTAAATTTTGCTTGTTTGGTGATTATTAAGTTGTGAATGATGATTCTCTCTTGGTTTATAATGTTTAAAAGTTGCAATCATGTTCATAGCATTGTGAGGCTATTATTACGTCCATGAATTGCAATATTTGTGATTTTGTAGAGATTGTTGGTTCTTATGGATATTTGGTTGATACGTCTCTGCATGGGGGATGAATTCACGTTGGGGGATGATTTTTTGTGTCCTAATTTTGTTGATTTTGCTTAACATGTTATTATGCTAGAAATTAGGATGCTATTTTACCCAAGCGTGCATATAAGTTCTTATCTCTTGATTTCTACTTGGTTGAATGCAAGTTTGGGGGAACTTTTGATCTCCTACTTGTTGGTACTCTTCTAAGAGTGTAATTTCTTTTGTAGGATAATGGGATCAAAAGGGAAACCAGAGAATGCGAAGAACTATGGCATTAGCCTTGCCACGGAAGAGCAAAAGGCTATGTGGAAGAAAGTGTCGGCCCGAGAGACGGCACCTTCTAGATATCCCCACGATTTCCCTCTCCAAACTTTGGGGATCATGGAGGATTTTTGGAAGTTGTGCGACGTGGGTGATGGGAATGGCCTCGTCTACATGTTCCAAAGGAAGTGGCCATCGTTTCGAAAGTATACTCTCGAGTTCCTAAGCTCGCTAAAGGTTACTAAGGATCGCCGCCAAAATTTTCCACTTAGCATCGATTTCCGCCTAGGGAACCGTTGGCACTCGCTCACCATGGAAGAGCTTAGTGGGATCTTCCATTGCTTCGACCCCAACCCCGAAGAGGACAATGAATATGAATTTTCAGAGGTTTGGGGGGCGATGACAAATGAGCAAGAGCATGCAGCGGGCTATGCCAAGTCTTCATCAATTCGCAACCCCGTCTTGAGGTACCTCCATCGTGCTATGACTCAGCTTATGTTTGCTCGTATCGATGGGGGAAGTGTCTCCAAAACGGAGCTCAACGTGATGTGGTGCCTACTCAGCAAGAAGGGAATCGATTATGGGACCCTCTTTACTTACTATGTGGATAGGATCACGAAGAAAGACGGGGGCGTCATTTGTTGTGGGGGATTGATTACGGCAATTGGCGAACATTTGGGGGTCTCTTTTGCCGGTATGACGGAGGATGGTGGAGAAAAGTTTATCACTTATGAGGTGCTATTTTCGGTGGGGCTTTTGAAGACCGATCAGTGGGGTCAAGGGTATTTTATGCAAGTAGCGGGGGATCACTTTCCCGTTCCACTCCCGCAATTGACCAAAGTCGATGTTTGGGCAAACCAAGCAAATTGGAAGCTCGACACACCCGCCCACCGGAGAGCTATCGAGGCTAACCCCGTCAATGGGGAATTTAGAAAGAGGAACATTCCCTCTCGCATTCCTCAATTTGAGCCCGATGAGGATTCCGCGTTTGATGCCATTGATAACTATGAAGAGGGCGCGGAGCATTCACAAGCTCAAGGGAATGAAGCACCGCCACCACCGCAATCCCAACCACGACGAGAAGAGGAAGAAGAAGAAGAGGAAGTGGAAGGACATCGCCGCCGGACAAGAGCGAACCGCCGCCGCGGGAGGCCAAATCCGGAAGAGGAGTTTCAAGTCAACACCTCCGCCCAATTAGGAGAAATTTTCTCCTACATGCAAAACATGTCCAACGTTTGGGACAATCGATGGGCGGAGCAACAAGCGGAGAATGCCTACAACCGCCAAGGGTGGACGGCTCAAGGCGATTGGCGCACGGCGGAACAAGAATTTTGGGAGCAACAACGTTTGGAAGACGCTCATCGGCGTCAACAATATGAAGAGCTCCGAATGATGACCGCCGAAGCTAGAGAGGAACGAGAGACAATGAGGAGTGATATCACGTACCTCGTTGGAGCTTTCGAGGATCTTAGCGCCCGTTTCCCTCCACCTCCTCAAGATTGAAGAAGTCAAGCTCGATGACTTTAAATGAGCATTTGTACCATGTTTTTGGATGTTTTTGAGACGTTTTATTTCCTTGATTTAACAATTTTTGCTTTATTTTTAAGTATTTTTGGTTTTGGTTTAATTTTGTGCTTTGCAAAAATTTTCGCAGGTTCTGACCTCTCCGTGGCGACCGCCGCAAGCTCTGCGGCGGTCCGCCACCTGAACGCTGGAAAGCTTCTTTGACGTGCGGCGACCGCCGAACAGCTGCGGCGGACCGCCACCTGGGCACATTTTTCCAGCGCGATTTTTCGAAATTCTTCGAAATTTCGCCCCGCTCAACCTCTACGCGAAATTTTTTTCAGGGTACGTTTTTGTTTTCAGTAGTTTACTCACGTCCCTACCGACTCTACAAACTTATTTTACACTTTGTTGTAAATAAGTTTGGGGGGATGAAGTGGTGGACCGTGAGTTTAGGGTTTTCTTTTTGTTTTTTATTTGTTTTTGCTTTAATTTTCCAAAAACCCGTAGGAGATTTTTGTGTTCTAAAAATGTTTTCTTGAATCCATGTCATGAACATAACATGAAGAACTTAGAAACACGCATACTTAGGGACACATTAGACCGAGTTGCCAATGATATTATATTCCATCTATGTTTAAGTGTGGCTTAACGTTTTGATATGATGGTTGGGTGAAAAGGTGCATAATTAGTGAATTGCTTGTTCGCCTTGAATCGTGCTTCTACCTTGTGAGATTTGAGCCTTAAATTCTTTCTTGTGTGATTTATTTGTATGCATGTATATGTTTCTAGAACTTACTCTTAGTCTGCCTAAGTTTACATAGTGTTTAAGCTGATTTAGGAGGATGTTAGGCCGTCTTTTCTTAGCTACTTTTATATCCAAAATTTTCGACCCTCTCAATTTTTTCCTTTGGAGCCAATTTTGAGCCTTTAAGCCTTTTCTTTGGAAGCCAAAATAAATGGGGGGACAATTCCTTGGGTTAGTATAGTTTTTGTTATCTTATTTTGTAAAGGAATTGGAGAGATAAGGAGGAAAGTATAAAAAGTAGTGTGCTTAATATTAAGAAAGTACAAGTTGCGAAATTGAGAAAAATTCCAAATATGTGCTTGATCTTAGAAAAAAAGAGAAAGGATGTGTAAGAAAGAAAAAAGAAAGACAAAGACAAAGAAAAAAAAAAAAAAAAAAGAAGAAAAAAAAATGTGTGAAAGGTTGTGAAAAGAAAATAAAATCAAAGGATTGAAAGTAAGTTGAAGGAGAAAAATAAAGTGTTAGAAGTGCCTTAAGTTTTAGAAAAGTGGAGTCATCCTAACTCTACCTGGGATATTTTTATATTTGAGTCACTTTTTATTCAAATATTCCTCACCTACCAAAGAGCCTACGTTACAACCGAAAAGAAAGACCTTTCGGACTTTTGATGCTTAATCACATTGAGTAGAGGAGGGATTAGACTTTGAGCAAGCCTATGGTAAACTTTGCATGATGCATGATTTGAGTGATTTACACTTTACCTTTATACACTTTGAGAGTGAGAGAAAGAACACTTCCCATCTTTGGAAGTTTGCCACATGTGAGTGCTTGAATTCAAGGTGTTCCACGAGTTAGTAATGAAAGTGCACTATTAAGCCTTGCTTGATTTGATTGTGTTAATCCTTGCTTAATCTATTCTTTCATCTTTTGAGGCAATTATGACGTCTAGTCTTTGTGCATTCCGTGCGTCTATTCTTGTGTCTTTAGTGTTTTGTTCGAGGACAAACAAAAATGTAAGTTTGGGGGAGTTGATACGCCCGGATTTTGCACTGTTTTAAGGCCATTATTTGGTCCGTTTTTGTCATCAAAATCACTCTACATGTCCATTATTTGCATATTCTATACATTTTGGTATTTTGACGTGTTTTGTGAGAAATGTGCATATTTGAGCCGAAAAGGGGAGTAAAAGCGCATAGTCTGGAAATCTGGAGTCAGATGGCGACCAGCGACCGCCGCGAAGTTGTACGGCGACCGCCGGCGCCCGGCGGTCAAAGCTACGTGGCGGCCCGCCTCGGAAATTTACGCTAGGAGAAGAGTCTCGCCCGGCGACCGCCGGAGGACATGTGGCGCTCCGCCACCGAAGGGTCAGAGTCTCTGGACTCCAACGCGGCGACCGCCGGCCAAGGTGCGGCGGCCCGCCAGAGAAAGGCGGCGAATCCGACCAGCCCTAGATTTGCTCCAAGATTTACCAAATTTTGAAGATCTTTTCCTTCTATGATGAGGAATAATCTTCCCCTATAAATAGGACCTCAAGCTTCATCAAGAAGAGAGTTTTTTTTCCGACACACAACAAGAACACATTCATAGAGATCAAAAGCTAGAGTACTTCAATTGTGCAAGGAGTTGAAGAAGGATTTCAAGAACATCAAGAACGACAAGGATTCAACCTACGGGTTTTATTTGCTTTAGTTTTATGTTCAAATTGCTTTCCCTTCAATCTATGTTTTTAGTTTATTCAGTCATGTGTAACTAAACTCATAGGATTCTAGGGATGTGTTAGTAGCAACTTTGGTTATACAATTCCGTTTTCTATTTAATATCCTTTTTGTTTTTACTTTGTTTCTTCCCTAAGTTAATCATGATGCTTCATAATTGTGTGACACAATTATGTATGATTCAATACAACTTGCTTCATAACTGTGACAGAGTTCTAGCGAGTTAGATCCACTTAGTAGACACTACAGTTAGCTTCCTTTAATACGGCACTGTTAATTGAGAGTGAGGACTTTTCAAGGGTCTTAGGAGCTTTTTGGAGTTACGTGTTAGGATTGACAACCCTAATGTTAGTAATCAACGTTTGTATCGCATGAGCATAAACTAGGTGACTCGTCCTTTCAAAGTATTAACTGTGCTAGGGTATTGTAGTTTGGAATTTGTATAACCATTAAAGCGAAAGCACATCCCTGGAATTCCCCTTATCTCTATACTTTTCTCTCCGTGATTTGCTTGTTTTTAGTTGTTTACTGTTTTTAATATTTACTGTTTTCAAAAAGTTTCCAATAATTCTTGCTTCTCCAGATAGTAATTGAGTTCTAGTAGAAGATAGACACTTTGTGTACATCTTCCCCGTGTTCGATACCCGGTACTAACCTTTTGCTATACTATACCTACTCTGTATACTTGCAGGTATTTATAGTGCAAATAAAAAGTGCATCAGATGCCGTCTTTGTAGACATGAACAATCGCTGCAACCTTGGCTTGAGCGGAAAATACCATAATACCTTTTGAGCAATCTTTCTTTTCTCACCCGTCGGATCCTTATCTGAAGTACGCCATCTTGGCTGATGACATGTTTCACATGAAGTTTGTCTTTCATTTTCCCCACAATACAAAGTGCAATCATTTGGACAAGCATGAATTTTTTCATAGCCAAGTCCTAGTTCTTTCATCAGTTTCTCGGCTTCATAGTAGGACTTTGGTAGACCATCCATGGCATCTGGTAAAGCTTCTCTTAATAAGTCTAAAAGCATATCAAATACTTTATTATTCAAGCTCCCAATGCACTTTAAGTGCAGCAAACGGATTATGAATGATAGTTTTGAGAATTTATCACATCCTTCATACAATGGTTGTTGTGAACTGTCAATCAACTCATAAAATTCTTTTGCTTGCCCATTAGCATAATCTACATCCATCTGAGCACCTCATGTATATTCTTCTGCATGTCCATCTTCGTTTGGAACTCCAAATGCATCATGAACTAAACCCCGCATATCATCATCGCCCAAACTATTAGGTAGATTTTCACCACCAGATGAAAGTCTACTAGGTAGTTCTCCATGAGCTATCCATTGGTTGTAGCCAGGAATAAATCCATCTACTGTCAAATGTTCAAATGCATCATCTCTACTCACCATTATACGAATTCTGCAACGTTTGCATGGACATAATATCTGATCATGCATGCTTGCGTTGCGAAAAGCATAGTCCAAAAAGTATTGAAGTCCACTTTGGTATTCCGTTGTTACTCTTGATTTTGACTTCCAACTTCTATCCATTTTATTTCAATAAATTCTGCCAAGCCTATATGTTTAATAAATTAAATATAGACAACTTAGTAAATAAGATAATTGATTATAAAATAAAATACCAAACAAAAATATGTAAACATTTTTAAGATTAGCCGTGTTCAATCAACAACACTTCCACTTGTCTGCATGTTATAACAAAAACACCAAAATAACCAAATTATCATCAGCATTAAGCATAATAGAAATTTGACGGTGTGCAACTTAATTTTGAAACTTATGAAATAAATCTACTAACAAATCAATTCTAAAAGATAAGGGTAGATATTCATTCTTCCTAATCGATATCAAGTAATCAAACTAAACAAAAATGTCAGAATTAAAATCAAACTTTATTGTACATTGATTAACCATTCAACCACATTATCTTTATTTGATTATACAAAGTTGATTGGGATTGAGAAACTCTTATGCAATAAAAATTGATAGAAACAATAATTAATTATCATGGAAATTCTCATAAAAAAAGCTATCGAAACCAAAAATAATTGAGAAGGGGAGATGATGATTTTGCCACTGCTGATTTTGGAAATGATTATATCAATGATCAAAACAATATTGAATTAGACGTTTACACAAACAAAGCACAATATTTCTTAAGCTAAAACCAACAAAACAATTCATACAAAATAAATTTCACATAGAAAAACAGGATAACAAACCGTTAAATTATGGTGCATTAACTATAAGAATTGCATTCAAAAACAAAAACAAAATCCAATACACAAAAGTATATCATGCTCTGATTTTGCCCTAAATTATAAACATCAAACATAAAAAGCGCTCAAATAAAATTGAAAGGGAGATGATGATGGTGATGGTGGTGGTGATGATGATGAGTTCACCTGAGACAGAGAAGATAAAGCACGACAGTGGCGTGGCGGCACGACAACCCTTCGGCCGAGATAGAGCACAAGAAGAGCGAGATTGAATTCTTTCGACTCAATGGGGATATGGAGAATGATAGAGCAGCAGGGGAGAGAAAGACAAGAACGATGGAGTGACGAAGAGCAAGACAAGAACGATGGGGTGACGACTGACGAAGAGAGCTGATTCTGTTAATTTAGGGATTCTGTTTTGACTCGCGTTTTTAATGTAATTTTGACAATTTCCGTGAAGCCAAATATTCAATTAAAATGAAATGGCTTACATTAAAAGGAGTAAAGTGCATATTTAGATTTACACTGATGTCGTGTATAATAATTAATTTCATATCTACTCCATAATTTACGAACGTGCCGTGATTCTGTTAAAAATTTAATCATTACTTTTATTTATTTATAAAATAGAGTACTGTAGTTGTTTGTGATTAATTTTTAACTAATTAAATTTAATTACTTTTTATTGAGAATATGTACAAATCTATTTCTGTTACGTATAATAGGCTTTTTTTTATTGTAACAACATTCTATATAAAATACTCCATAACCTATGCAGTTGATAATTTAAATATATTATATTTATTATCATATAAAAACTAATCAAATTTGACATTTTATGGATAGAAATGTTTCGTTGTGATTATACAAACTCAAATATATTTATAGTAGTTATTTTATTATTTTACAGATATTTGCAAATATACTATTGTATATTAAAATAATACTGTGAGTATTATATTGAAACATTTATATAAACATTCCTTTACTCATTTCATTTTGACAATAAATTAAATTTTATGCATTTACGGGAATAATGATTTTTAAATAATAGAATTAACGTAGCATTAACGTGGCATTTCTTTGATATGGCATTTATTAATCAACGTAGCATTAATAATTAGTTTTGATGCATTTATTAATCAACGCTATGATTTTTAAATAACAGAATTAACGTAGCATTAACGTGGCATTTCTTTGATATGGCATTTTTTGAACATGTAGCATTAGTATTTGATACCAGTGTCATAACATATGAGTGTATAGACAATGAATTTATGCTGGCATCTTCACGGAAGTGTGGCAAACTGAATGTAGTGAAAGACAATTATGTTAGGGAGATTTAATATATAGAACAGAAAAACGGATATTTGAAAGTCGTGATAAATACTTTCAGATCAAATCAATTTCGGTGGTTCTAATAAAGTTATTTGATCGGATAAAATTCAGAGTATGCAGAAAATTCATATGTGTATTCAAGATGATGAACCAGAAGAATTGATCGGATTTTGAAGAAGATGAACCGATGCAGCTGTTGACGAAACAGTGCATCCGTTGGGAATTTAGCTGAAAATAACTGATTTTCAAAAGGTTTCCGAAATTGCAAATTAGTCCTTCGATTTTTAGAAATTACATTTTCGGATGAATTTCTGAAACAGCAACTTCGTTGGAAATAAAAAATTTCCAAGCTGCCAGGGGCTCTGCCCCTTGGACCCCGCTACACGGGGGCGCTGCCCCCGAACCCCCGTTCATCTGTTTAGGGGCTTCGCCCCTAACATCATAATGAATTCAAATAAGCGTGCACTCCGCACCTCCATACTTAAATGATGTATCATTATAACAATACTGATCAATCAAGTTAATCCAATTACACTGAAATATCGAACAAATTATTCTAGTAGTGTCGTCCTCCTTTTCTTAGCCATTTCCCTCCCAACAAGCCCCCAAGAATAGTCTACAAAATTGTCCAAGAGAGTGATGCGGCGGAGATCAGAGCGGCTAACTCAGCTTCACTTATTCTCATACGAAAACTTCCGTGGCGACGCGCCGTCAGCCTTGATGGTAGCGCAGGCCCCCACCACAAACACCTACCTAACCAGGTTGGGTGAGGTGGTGGTGTTAGACGCTCGGCTGATGGCGGGCCCGAACCTGAGCTCGGGGGTGGTGGCGCGAGTTCAGGGGATGTACGCATCAACCTGCTGGCCTCCTTATCTATGTTCAATTTAGTCTTCATCGCGGGGGAGTTCAAGGCGCAGCACACTACTCGTGTTTGGGCGTTATCAGTTCGCGCCGCTGTCGACTATGAGGGAGTTGCGGATCATCGGCGGCACCGGCGATTTCCAGTTTGCGGAGGGGTATGTTCTCATTAGGACATATTTTGGTGATGTGGAAACGGGGATTTATATGGATGAGTATGCGCTCCACTAATCATCCTCATGTATTTGTCTTCATTATTGTTCCACGCTTTCAATGTGAATACAATAAAAATACCTCCTACTCCTTGTTTGTGGTCCTTGGAGAAAATATATTTGATCGTAGCGTTTTTGTTCTAGTACAATTGACAATATTTGACGTATCACAAAATGATACCCCTCAGTCGTACTAAAGATAACTCACTTTCTTTTTCATTTATCCCAACAAAAAATGATATCCTTTCTATTTTAGGAAATAATTAATTTATACTTCCCCCGTTTCCAGAGAATATGCACTTTGAGTTCGACACGGATTTTAATATAAAATTGATAAAATAAGAGAGATATAGAGAGAAAAAGTAATTAAATATTATTAGTGGAGAATGGGTCATACCTTAATGGAGAGAAAAGACTTTCCAAAATTAGAAAGTGTATATTCTTGTTAGACGGACTAAAAAGAAAAGAGTGCATATTCGTGTGAGACGAAAAAAGTATATAGTTAACTACTCCCTCCGTTCCCCAAATTTTATCACATAATCGGACACGGGTTTTAACAATGTAATGAAAAGTGAGTTGAAAAAGATGGCGGTATACGAGTCCTACTTTTAAAGTATTAGTTTTATAATAAAATATGATTGGCAATAAGTTAGTGGAATGTTGGGCTTACTATCAAAAATGATAAAAAAGTGAAATGTGACAAATTTTGTGGGACGGACGAAAATAGAAAAATGTGACAAAATTTCAGGAAGGGGGAGTATCTTTTCTCTCTTTCTTTCTCCTGTTTTAAAACATCTATTATCAATCTATTTTCTCATAATTTGTTTATATTTCTACTTTAAAACGCTGAGCTAACCTTTTCGTTTTTACTTAAACTCCTGAAATAAGTGGGCATAAAATCCATTGGTGTCATTATCTATGTTACTTTATTTGTTTCTTACGCTTTAAAACATCCAACAAGCATTTTTGTCATAATTTGTTCATATTTCATATACTTTAAAACACTCTAACAATCTTTTCCTTTTTACTTAAACTTCATATTTCATATTTTGCTATCAGTGATACAGTATATATCCTTTTTCACCCTGTTTTTAGCCAACTTATAAATACACAATATTCATATTCGTCCAGTATATATATGTAGTACAAATATCACCGATCGTCCGATCCCATACGCCACAACTAAAACAAAAAACAAACTCATCTATTTCTCACAACACATCTGCAGCCATGGCCAAAGCAAAAACGTTCTCTCTCATAATCCTCCTCCTCTCCTTGCTGGCCATTTCCTTCCCAACAAACTCCCAAGAATTCTATAGTACTAAATTGTCCAAGAGAGAGATGAGGAGAGAACAGCTAACTCGCCTCCACTTCTACTTCCACGACGTCCTCTATGGCCGCCACCCGACGGCCGTGGTGGTGGCGCAAGCCGCAACCACGGCCTCCTACCCCTTCAAGTTTGGTGAAACGCTGATCATCGATGATCGGCTGACGGTGGGGCCGAACCTGAGCTCGAGGGTGGTGGGCCGAGCTCAGGGGATGTACGCGTCAACCGATATGGGCGACGCGGGGCTCTTGATGGTGTTCAATTTCTTCTTCACCGAGGGGAGGTTCAACGGGAGCACGTTGACCGTGGTGGGGCGGAACGCGGTGCTCTCAGCCGTGAGGGAGATGCCGATCGTCGGCGGAAGCGGCGTTTTCCGGTTTGCGAGAGGGTACACTCGGACGAGGACACATTTGCTTGATTTGAAAAGGGGATATGCTGTGGAGGAGTATCATGTTTATGTGTTTCACTATTAATCTTCATGTGTACAAACTCTAAACTCATCGAAATAGTGTCAATGCCCTTGTGAACACATTGTAAAATTTTAAGATTTTGATGTCAACACAGCATCGTGCCGTTGATACTGTGTTGTCATTTTCTATTGATGTTATTTTATTATTAGTTGATATTTTTTAATGGTCCAGATTATAATTTAGAGTTTCTAAAATATTTAGAGTTCAAATTTAATTACATTTTATAACATATGTGATAGTATTTTATATGAATATATACAATGAATAATCTCTTTATGGAGTAGTTGGAGAAGTATATTATTGTGAGTGTACATATGTGATATTATTATATATGAATATATATAATGAATAATCTCTTTATGGAGTAGTGGGAGAAATATATTATTGTCAGTGTACATACGTGATAGTATTATATACAAATATATACAATGTATAATCTCTTTATGGAGTAGTGGGAGAAATATATTATTGCTAATGTTGTTGTAACGTTACATTACTTTTTTTAAAATCATACCTTGTCCATGAAATATTTATTAGCATCCATATCATCAAAAACATTTTCATATTCTCAATTCATATATTCTTCGTACTCTCCTTTCTCAAATCCCAAATTACTCAAGAGAGGGTGGCGGAATGTGGCGTGAGAGAGGAGGTGAAGAGGCCGAGAAATGAAAACCGTGAATTTAAAATATAAAATTACGAGATATTCAAATTGCAAGATTGTATTTCGAGAAATGAACCGATTTAGTTTGCAACCCCTTTTTTAATAAATAATAAGGAGATATATATCAAGTTTTTTTTAATAGGGTCCACTTTTGGACTCCACCCAATAACCCAATTAATTAATACGGGGTATAATTAGTTTATAATTTAATAATCTTAAGGCAATCAAATATTTTAGTTAAATTAAACCACGTACTTAAATTTAATTTAAAAGATTAGAATATAACGCACTCCTTTAGACCAATATCTCCCATACTATATAAATTTTCATAATTTTCTGATTTTTTAAATATAAATCATTAATTTTTTTAATTCACGACATTCTTAATTTTGATTGTTTCAGGCGTTACACTTTTAGCACGGTTTACGTTAATTTGAGGAATTACAATCGACTCGTCAACTACAACTGACGCCTCAAATTATGTTGTGGCCACAAACTTATGCAACATGCAATGGATTGACA
Source organism: Salvia hispanica (assembly GCF_029641045.1). Classification (NCBI taxonomy): domain Eukaryota; kingdom Viridiplantae; phylum Streptophyta; class Magnoliopsida; order Lamiales; family Lamiaceae; genus Salvia; species Salvia hispanica. The sequence continues at coordinate 37,516,642 of NC_142696.1, forward strand.
CGGAATAAAGATTAATATGGTGAATTCCAACGTAATTCGAGTAAATAAATTAGGGTTTGTTTTTTATTATGTAATTTTGTATTTTAACTGTATTAATAGTGTATTTCTTTTTGGATGTCGATATACATTTAACATGTCATTTATACTTACTTTTATAATTCTGATCCTCTCGTGTTAATTAACCAAATTTTTATTCTAAAGGGTGTATCCTTATATGTAGAAAAAAAAATTAAGACTGGCCACGATATCCAACTTTTACACTGCAATCTCATTCCTCTTTTACACCACTCAGCCAACTTAAATTGTAACACAATATTCATGTCTGTTCGAGTATACCAAATCCTTGTAAAACAAGATAGTAGTAGTAGTATATAGTTTAAAAATATAACGTTTTCCGCATCAAGCCATGGCCAAATTAAGCACCAATAACGCTCTCACTAAGCCTCCTCCTCTCATTAGTCATTTCCCTCCCGACAAACTAATTCTATACAAATTAAATTATCCAAAACAGAGATGGGGAGAGAGAATCTAACCCACCTTCACAAGAAAATTGAAGTGTATTTTTCAAGAAATTGATGATGATTCCTTTATACTCCATTTGAAATCGAAATTGATGTGTAAATATTACAATTGATGCATCAATGATTTTTTGATTTTTGTGGCCTTATCTTTTGTGTAAGTTTGGGACTTAATTCGTTGGTCCACAAAAAGTATAGCATATCATATTCATATTCTCGTTGTGTTCAAACTGAAACAATTGTTCATGTCCAATTCATATTCGGATCGAGTAGATATATCCTTATTCCTTTACATATTGGGTTATGTTTGAGTTGGATCCAGGAAGACTCAAGTTAAAAATGTGGTCTCAACTTGAAGAAAAGTTTATTAGATTACAAACTCATACGATATCAAATGAATAATTAAAATTAGAAGCCATATATAAGCATCATCCAGCTCCATTTAGCCTCATAAAAATGCATATGTAACATATAATATTTGTAAATTTAAAAGAGATTAGAAAGAAATTTTTTTAAAATAAAAAAATGTCTATTTTTAAGAGAGAAATAAAAAAAAGAATCTATTTTTGAAGAACAGAAATAGAATTGAAAACAATAACAACATTATCTTGCTATATAGTACTCCCTCCGTCCCGGAGTATTAGACTCACTTCTTTTGGGCACATGATTTAAGGAATTGATATTTAAATAGTTAAAGTGGAGAGAGTAAAGTATGAGAGAGGAAAAAAGTAGGAGAGATAAGAGAGAAAAAAGTAGGTGGAGAATAAAATAAAATAGATGTTTTTTGCAAAAATAGGAAATGAGTCTAATATGTTGGGACATACCAAAAAGGAAAGTTGGTCTCATACTTTGGGAGGACGGAGGGAGTAATATATATTGTCCACTAGCAAACCGACTCTAGTGGTAAACTGCTGTATGGGTCCCAATGCAGATTCGTCACGTCACTCCTCCACTATAGTCTGTCTCCCTCTATATAGAAAGTTAAACCATACACAAATTAAAAATATGGAAACAATATAAAACAATGTTGCACCCTCAAACAACTTTGAAAATACAATTCCATGTCTTGGTGTATAGAATTCAAATCTCACCTCAACTAAAACCAAAAATATAAACTCATTTCTCAACACATTTAATTTGCAGCCATGGCCAAAGCACCATTAACGTTCTCTCTCACCATCCTCCTCCTCTCCTTAGCCATTTCCCTCCCATCATTAAACTCCCAAGAATTCGCTACAAAACTCTCCAAGAGAGCGACGTGGATGATCAAGAGAGAGGAACTAACTCACCTCCACTTCTACTTCCACGACGTCATCGGCGGCAGCAAACCGACGTCCGTGGTGGTGGCGCGGGCCGCCACCACGGGCTCCGACCCCAACAGGTTTGGCGAGGTGCTGGTCGTCGACGATCGCCTGACGGTGGGGCCGAACCTGAGCTCGAGGGTGGTGGGCCGAGCTCAGGGGATGTACGCGTTGTCCGATATGGGCGACAAGGGGGATTTGGTGGTGTTCAATTTCGTGTTCGCCGAGGGGAGGTTCAGCGGCAGCACGCTGACCGTGGTGGGCCGGGACGCGGTGCTGTCGGCCGAGAGGGAGGTGCCGGTCATAGGCGGCACCGGTGTTTTCCGGTTTGCGAGGGGGTATGCGAGGACGAGGACACATTTGCTTGATGTGAAAAGGGGATATGTTGTGGAGGAGTATCATGTGTATGTCTTCCACTATTGATTCTCATGCATATAGGATGGGGATTGGATCCTCTGCACCCTGCTGTGCAATTTTTTTTTCCTTTTTACATTTCCTTTTTATACACTCTACAATACTTACTTTAATTTGTAGCGATTTTCGGTAACTTGAATTAATAAAAGTTAGATTAGTATATTATACTACCAATAGTTAATCAGTGATTCTTTAATATGTTTTAATTAGTTTTAATATATCTTGTAACAAAAAAAACAAAAGTTAGTTTAATAGCAATACCTACGAAATTGTACTCTCCTCCGTCCGACAAAAGATGTCAAACTTGTGGGACGATACAAGATTTTAGAAGATTTTGTTTTGTATGTTAAATAAAGAGAGAAAATATAATTTTCATATTCATGTGAGAGAACTTTTTTTCAAAAATGGAAATGTGGCATCTTTTGTAAAATAAATTAAAAAGGAAAGTATGACATCTATTATGGGACGGATGGAGTAGCTTTTTTAGGTTTAACCACATGTATATCGAACCCGCCTTTAGCGGAATCCGACTTATACTATTCGATCGGATTTGCGGATTAAGGCCGAAAATCTCCTAGCGGGTGGTGGGTTTGAACCTGTGATCTTAAGGTCTCCATAGCTCCGTCATGTCAGTGATAATAGTATTTTTATTTTTTTTAATATACCAAAAAACTGATCTGAATTTAAAACTAAAAAACAATTATGGAATTAAGGGATCCAATTCCTTTTATATGATTAATTTATTAAATTTAAATTTCAGATTAGTGTTTCAATATATTAAAAAAAAGTTATTTTGCAAGCTTGCATTTCTCTATTATAAACAAATGTTGTAAAATGGTTGATTAAACTTAAATATTGTAAACATATGGAGTATAATAAAGAGAAGTATCAATAAACAGAAATATAAAAAGGAAGAAAAAAGAATGCAGCCTATTTGATTAATTCTAGTTACTATTAGTATATTAAATTACTGTATATAGAAAGGAAATGTAAAAAGGAACAAAAGAAAAAACAGCATGAAAAGTAAAGCGACATCGTTTTATTAGCACAGCACGGTGTTGTGTTTACTCCACACTGCAGAGGATCTTATCCCGGATGTGTGTGTATGTCAGTGGTACTCCACCTCGTTTGTTGTAGTCGGAGAAAATTATATGCTAATTTGGTTGTACAATTTATATTTGTTACAATATGTGTCTATTGATATGTTAGTGTCAAATTAATTTTATTTAACTCGTTAGGTGGACTTAGTAAGGACATGAAATTGTCGTACTTAATTATGGAGATAATACGAAGTTGATATAAATATGATTAGGGGAGTGTTAGAGTGTCACCACCTATTAAAATAACACCATACCACCATTCATAATCAATCATTTGTATACGTAAACGAATAATAAGCTGTCACGTAGAAAAAAAAATCTAAAAAAGACGGCCAGCAATATATTGTACACTATACAACAATTTTTCTCGGCCAGCAATATCCAACACCGCTATTGTACAACAATCTATATGATGTGTAGCGTTTATAATATTGCTTTATATGTGGTGTCACGACGTCACTTTAAGAGGTGTTGTCATTTTAACACAAATCCATACAATTATATTTAAAATTTGTTAATACTACAACACATAAAACAACACTACCCGTGCAAAATAAAAAATGCTCCAACCTAAAATAGGACGCGAGTATACTATACTTTATACTTACAAACTTATGAATGTGGCTTGCCCAAATGGAGTATTTATTACTTGCATGTGGGCCTACAACCACATTACTAAATTATTATGCATTCTTGAAGAGATTTTTTTCTTAACCACCTAAACTCTGTACAAAATAAAGGAGATAGAGATACCAATCCCTCGTCTTACTTCTTATTCATTCCCTCATTCCCATAACTCTCAAAGACACATCTCCCCTCTCTCAAATCCGCCATGGCCGGAGCCACCACCATCCTCGCATTCACCATCCTCACCCTCTCATCCCTTCTCAACCCCACAGACTCCCATCAATTCTCCACAAACCTCAGCAAACGAGCAATGGGGAGAGAGAAACTAAGCCACCTCCACTTCTACTTCCACGACATCGTCAGCGGCCGCCACCCCACGGCCGTCCGCATCGCCCAGGCCGCCACCACCAACTCCTCCGCCACAAGCTTCGGCTTCGTGGCGATGATAGACGACCCCCTCACCTCCGGCCCCAACTACACGAGGTCCGAGATTGTGGGGAGAGCTCAGGGGCTGTACGGCTCCGCCGATTTGACCGAGGTGGGGCTTCTCATGGCGCTGAATTTCGCCTTTGTGGCGGGTAAGTTCAACGGCAGCACGCTCAGCGTGCTGGGGCGGAACGCGGTGTTCAACGCCGTGAGGGAGATGCCGGTCGTCGGCGGAAGCGGCGTTTTCCGGTTTGCGAGGGGGTACGCTCAGGCGAGGACTCATTTCTTTGACTTCAAAACTGGGGATGCTGTTGTTGAGTATAATGTTTATGTGTTGCATTATTAGCGCTTTTAGTTTTACCTTTGCTCTTTTTCAAATAACCATGGTTGATTGGAGTAAGCGTGTTTTACTACTAATCTTCATTTTCGCATTTTGGTTGCAGTTCTAGTCTTACTCTATCTACATGATTGTAATAGCTGTCAATTTCTCAAAGATGATGTGGTTTTATTTTGGTTGATGTTGATTCAACTGGTGAGTATTATGGAAGTTTTATTATCGTGTTATTTATTCAAATGAATTTGGAGTGTGTTAGTAACAAATGTAGCACAGAGATTATGAAAAGCAATAGGGGATATAAATATAGTAATAGAAATATTTACTCCACCACTGCGTTATGCTATGTAACTACTCCTATTTTTAAAGGCTATGCGAAACCATGACGCTACTATTTTTCTGAATTTATAAAAAAAAAAAAAAGAGAAAGAGAAATTAATACTCCTTGACTCCTTTCATATATTAATATGCATCTGTTAAAATAGGTGAAACAAAGAGAGAAAAAAATTAAGAAATTTATATAAATAAAAATGAGCTAGAGTAATTTGGATGAATTGATTAATAAAATAAAAATTATCTTGTATGGAGGGAGATCATTAATTATTGTAAGAAATCATAGTACCACTGATCTTAGAGTATCAAACCACTACAAGAGTATCAAACCACTACAGATTCCTCTTTTTGGATACGACATAAATATTTATTTAATTTTACAAAAAGTAAAATATATACCCATTTTGTTTAACCATGTGGTACAGACAGCATCAAATAGTAGGTAGGGTTGAAATTTTGCTCGTCACTCCACCAACTCTACGGTCAGACAAATGATATGGTACAAAATGAATAAATTAACCCATGTTATTATTTGCTACTTTTATTAAGCGTAGTTTGGTGAAATAATTCTAAGAAAAATTATTAATTGTGTTAATTATCTTAACTAAAGATAATAATAATTTATTAGGATGAGAAACAATATCTGTATATTAAGTTCAAAATTCATAAAGATACACAATAACAATTTATTATACCAATAAAAACTTATATAATCAAATAAGTTTTGGAATTAAAAATTGCACACAAAGAACACGCGCGTCAATTAGAAACTGTTTTCTATTACAAAATGATCAACTACAAACACATCCTATTACATTTTAATGTTTAATGAAAAAAAAACAGAGAATTTATTGAAAAAAAAAAAAACAGAGTATTTTGCTAAAAATGCATAATGCTATTTTATTTTCTTCTCTTTCCCACTTTAAAATACCCACAAAGGATTGGCATGTAATATTCCCACTTAGTACAAATATTACACCAATTATTAATCAAAGTAACATAAATTGATTCTAAAGTCTAACATACTCTTCTTATCTCATATTAACCTTTTATTGTTATTCTCAATAAGAAGTAAAGTAAATAATATTAGACGCATTGAGAAAATGAATGGACGATTCTGAAATAATAATAGCCGCATTGAGAAAATGAATGGACGATTCTGAAATATAATAGCCGCATGAATGGACGATTCCAATAAAAAGGCAACTTTTGTTAAGCCATGAACTCAATATCTATATGTATATAAAAAGCAGAATACCAATCAATCCATTTTCCCGTCCATTTTCAAGAAATATTGATAAGTATATTATAAAATTATATCAACTTATAATATACAATATTAACACATGATTGATATGAATATATAACATAAAGAATTGTCAAATCAATAAAATCACATTTATATATAATCCAATAGTTACAAGTCTTCACTGATGCATAAAATAAGACCAAGTGGTGTGATTATGTCATTTGTTACAATGTCATTGGTGAATAAATGTTTTATTTAATATTCAAATAGCTTTTATATAAATTAAATTTATATATAAATTATACCAAAATTCACATTTTTTTTAGTCTCTACAAATAGAGATCACATTTGCTATAGTTCTATTTAAAAAAAAATCTCTATTTTTCTTTGCATGTAATCTTCTTTCTATTTTACAATTTCTCATTTTTTAAAATTTATTTACTGTAGATAATGAGAATGACATGTTCTCTAATTCTTAAACTTTCACACGTTCCTAAGATTATTCATATTTGAATTGTTACAATTTAATTATGACTTTTGTGTATTTATTTTTATTTTATTTTGTCATTTTTAATAATTTTTTACAAAATTTATAATAATATAATAATAAGACATAAATATATAAATGCAACATACAACAAAATCCATTTTCCTGCCCATTGATTTCATACATAGAATAAAGGGAAGTCAGAGTAGTCAAATCTCATTCATTGAGGCTCTCAAGCTACACGATAAAGACTTGGAAACAATAATTATATTATTACCCAATGAATAAAATAAATCTTTTTTTAAATGTTATCCTCTTAAATCTGATATATAATACTGGTGGGAATTCAAAACCTATCAGATAAAATTCTAATTCTGAAATTATGGGAGACTCCTCATTTTCAAATTTCAGTTCTGGGAGGAATTTTGCAAATGTCATATGCCAACTCACACTTCCATGCTTTGACCAATAGTTAAAATGACCCCACCACCTTTAAGGATTTAAACCAGTAGTTAATAGCATCATTTTTAGTTGTAAAGTTAACTAAACATCACATCATTTATATATATATGCACAATACAATGTATGCATATGAAACTCATTGCATAATAAGGTTTTCCCACCCAAATAAAAAGTAGGTTTTCCCACCCAAAAAAAACGTGGACTTTCCCTCCTAAAAATAATGTGGGTTTTCCACCCTTCAAAATGGAGGGGTTGCTTGAAGCTAAAAAAAAAAGGAGAAATTTGTTCATTTTAGAGCAAAAAAAATTGAAATTTGAAATTTAAAACTCAAAAGTTATTTAGAAAGTTGCTCTATAAATATCAGTTGCAACAACACACATTCAAAAATTACAGGTTCTTCTCTCTCTACATTTACTTTCATATCTTTTTTCATCTTTGTATTTTTTTATAGATATTTCAATGGTTATCTTGATCATTTATATTTTGCAGATATTTAAGGTATAGATATTTAAGGTATGTGAACATTATCCACCAATTGTTTTTACATAGCTTAACTATTTATTGATTTTTAGTTTGTGTTTATTTTGCTAATCATTAAGGTTCGTTAGCTCTAACATTTTTCTTTTTTACATCGCTTCACTTTGTATTTTTTTAGTTAGTTGTTTGTGTTTATTATTGTATTTATTTATGATTCTAACTATTACATTTACACAACATAAATCAACAGAAAACAGAATCAGATTTCATCCAAGATCTTCTGCACACTGCACAACAAAGAAAAAATAGGGATAATTCAGAATAAGAAGAAAACAACTGCAATACAAGTTCATTTTTGTAAAGCAATACATAAATTTGTAAATATGAAGAGATAATTATGTAGAGTTAATGCTCTAACTGCAATTGCATACCTTCTACCAGACCTCACCATTTTTTCTCCAATTTTTTTTCTGGGCTTTGCAGATACTAAAAAGCAATGGAAAAGATCTTTATTCTTATTTAAACAGTCTCTTTTAGTTTGAATAAGATAGATCTTTGGGGTTTAATTATTAATTAGAATTTTTTAGAGGATAATACGATAATGGACGTCATGTGCTTATAGAAGTTTGATCTTTGAGTTTCACGTATCCGTAGGGTTCTTAGATAAACGAAAGTTGGTTTATAGAATATGTGTTCAGCCATTATATGTCAAGCATGTTCAGTGCTAGCATTGAGAGTTTGATGCAGTTATAGAAGACAAGTCTTGGAGGCTCAGAAAAGTATATTTTTTGTTTTATTTATTTCCTAGTTAATAGAATTAGGAGATGGAAAAAATATTAGTTATTTTTGCTTATTATCTTTTTAGTTATTTTCTTTACATAAGTTTAGGATTTCTTAGTTATTTTCTTTCCATAAGTTTAGGATTTTTCTTTGCCTGTATAAAGGCTTCATTGTTTGATCTTAAAAGATAGACTTTGAATAATAATTTGAAATTGAGTTTTTATACTCCGAAGTTCTCAATTTAGTTGAGTTCTTTTTATCCATCAGTTTAATCATTCTCATAGTTTTTCTACGTTCATTTGCATCATTTGGTATCACGATCCAGGTTGATTATCAATGGTTGAACGTAGACATGGCGGCAGACGTGGCGATGCTCGTGGCGGTGGTCGTGGTGGGGGCCAAGGAGATCTCCCAACCAAAGAGGCTGCACGACAGCGTGATCTGCGCGACATCGAGAACGATGATCTGAGACAACAGGTTCGAGACCTCCAGCGCGACATCGAGAACGGTGATCTGCGCCAACAGGTTCGAGACCTACAACGACGATTTGAGCGATTGGAGAAGCGTTGTGGGGAAGCCAATCCGATGAGATCTCATGCGTCGGAGCGTCGTTCAGTGGACGATTCGTTATTCAGCGACGTCTACGGCGGCAAGTCTAAGCCCGTATACGACAAGGATATATTGTCGATGCCGGTGTATGATAAGCCCGTGTATGACGAGGATATATTGTCGATGCCGGTATATGAAAAGCCCGACGAAGATATTTTCTATGATGTTGTTGATACCATTAAGTTTGGTGTGAATGTGGTAGATTTAGGAGTAGTTGTTGGAGGGACAACAGAGAATGGATACAGGAAGGTTATTGAAGAGGAGGTACGACTTGAATCAGTCGATAGTGCTAATGAAAATGGTGATGGTATCGAGAAAGATGTCGTTACTAAGGAAATGGGAGTGGATCTTCAAAATTCTGAATCTGCAGCAGAGGAAAAGGGATATGACGAGAATCAGAAATTCGATGAATTCGAAGGGAATGATGCCGGTTTGTTTGCTTCTGCCGAGTATGAAGATTTGGATAAAGAAGTTGATGTTGTTTGGGAGACGATTGATCATAGGATGGATTCACGGAGGAAGGATAGAAGGGAGGCGAGGTTGAAGGAGGAGATTGAGAAATATCGAGCCTCGAATCCGAAGATCACTGAGCAGTTTGCTGATTTGAAGAGGAAATTGCACACAATGTCGATTGAAGAGCAGCGAGAAGGGGTAATGGATGAATTGCGTAATGTTAATTTAAACAAATTCTTCATTGAAGCTGTAGCTCTTTTGTGATGCAAAGCTTAAAGCAGCTGATATACAGTATCCTTTACAAATTTGTTCTTTGCTCCATCAGTGGTATAAAGAATTTGCCCCTAGTCTTATTCTAGGTCTCTTAAAAGTTTCCATGCTGGGGAAATCTGTGGAGGATCTCGATGGAGACAAATACTCAGGCACAAAGAAGCTTCTTTTGGAGTTTTACTCTGTTGGAGCTTCTTTTGAAGCTTCTTTTGGAGTTTTACTCTGTTGGGGTTGTAGAAGATACTGGTATATTTGTGGAAATGCCATAATTGTTGGTGTATGTGAGACGTGGTGATGGAGATAAAGTAGACTCGAGGACGAGTCTTTTTCAAGAAGGGGAGTATGATGCAGTTATAGAGACAAGTCTTGGAGGCTAAGAAAAGTATATTTTTGGTTTTATTTATTTCCTAGTTATAGAATTAGGAGATCGAAAAAATATTAGTTATTTTTGCTTATTATCTTTTTAGTTATTTTCTTTCCATAAGTTTATGATTTTTCCTTGCCTATATAAAGGCTTCATTGTTTGATCTTAAAAGATAGACTTTGAATAATAATTTGATATTGAGTTTTTATACTCCGAAGTTCTCAATTTAGTTGAGTTCTTTTTATCCATCAGTTTAATCATTCTCATAGTTTTTCTACGTTCATTTGCATCAGAGTTGATTTTGTAATCCCGTAATTCATAAGATATAATTGAATATTAGAATAAATCACCGTTTTATCTGTGAATGATTGGAGTAACAATTTCATCTCTTAATTCGTCTTGCTTATTTTATTTCTTTTAATTGTTGTTGCATGATCTTTGATCAAAATCTTAAAAATAAAGTATTTATTGTTATGGATTTTGTTTGCTTTAGAGTTAAATAATCTTTACTTTTAAAAATAAAGTATTTTTGGATCGATACTCGAAGTACTACATTCGATGATGTATTCTTGCAGTATCGTTGTAATATTAGATTTATTCTATTAAACTTATGTGATCTTGCATTTGATTTTAGAACTCGAAAATTATATATTTTGCGATGATGATTATGTTTGTTGTGATGATACATTTAATATTATGTTTTTCAACATAAAGTCCATATTCTATTAAGGTGTCTCGGGAGTAGATGTGGAAAAATAAGTATTCATGTTTATACCCTTCTACATTTTTCTTATGTTGAGCCTTTCTTATTGTTTTGTGATGATAATGATATTAGTGGTGATAATGCATTTAATATTGTGTTGTTTCAACATAAGTTCCATATTTTCAAAATACTAATCCGTGCATCGCACGTGTGTAATACTTGTGTTGTAAAAATGCCATGTAAACTGCGAACTTGTTCAGTCAAAACGAAAGCATAAAATAAAATACACTTTCTTTCATAAACTCAAACACTCCAACTTTGAGCAGGTCCAATTCGATCAAATTGATGCACGAAAAAAAGATACTTCCATCATCATGATTTCATCATAAACTAATCAGTCGCAAAATTACTTTAGCTACATAGAACTCCACCTAAAACATAAACGAAAAAGTCGATCAAACAAAGAGTGGAGTATAATTTTTTATGATAGTTTTGATTAATATATAGAATTTGTATTTGTAGAAGATGTGGTAATGTTTAACATTCTTTTCCGAATTGACTTTTTGTGTGTCAATACCATAAATTATAAATTAAATCAATAATAAATGCCTCATAATTATTTTAACCTTTCAAATTATATCAATAACTGCATATTTTATAGGTCAATTAATAAAAAATAAGTTGAACTAAATAAAAAAATTTAAAACTAAAACGACATGTAGTATTTTGTAGTGACCTCTACAGGTTTTTCTATTTCACATTTAAGCGGGCCTTAATCGTAGAGTATTAAGATATTTTGAGGCCCAAAGCCCATAGTAATGATGATGAAAACCTTCAGCTGGAAATGAATTCCTCATTGAAGTTGAATTCACGAATTTTCGAGTGCGAAGAGAGATGATTGTTTAGATCAATTGCAAGGAGAGAGATACTTGTTGATCAATTGGAAGGGGAGAGGAGTTTGTCGATCAATTGATGGGGACGCGGGAAGTGTACGAAGAGAAGCTGCGACGAGGTAATCTCATACACGATCCCACCATCAAACCAGGCCTCGGCACCGCCCGTTGCCCGCGCTGCCTCTCTCTCTTAAATCCTGCTAAGGTACTATCTCTCACTCTCTCTGTGTGTGTGTCCACGTATACTTGTATTTGGCGATGCCGGTCAGCTGTTTGATGAAATGTGTCCTTAACTATTTTTTTGGAGCAGGAGAAATCGGAATGGGAAATCGCACCGGTTCTGCACGACGCCACTAACGTGGTATGTGCGCGGTCTTTAGTAATAGCTGTTTTGATGCTTGAATTGCTTTTTTCTATACTAGTTTGATTTTAGAATGGGGCGAATGATTTCTGTAATGGATTCCGTTTCATATTTCTATATGTTCTTCTTATGTTGTGATTGTTAGTTTAGTTCCCGAGTTTGGTTAAGTAGCTAGTTTAGTAGTATATGACAAGTATCAGCAGTTAGGTAGTAAATGTTGATTAATATAATAGGATAAATGAGAATGATAGGAGTTATGTAGCTAATGAATCCTGATCTATTGTTCTTTGTACACTCCTTCATGCTCCTTGTGTGATCATTCGGTTTTTCAATCAGCAACTTCTTGTCCATGACTCCAAGTTCTGCTAGTTTCAGTAATCCCATCCTACAAAGATGCACATGTGCAGCATTACTCTGATATATTTAGATGGGCTCTGAGTCACTAGGTTTTGCACGGCAACATCTGTACTTGGTAATAATTTATCAGTTCTTATCTGGGTGTTGAGTCCATACAAGTAAACTGATTTGCTTCTCTTACTTATTATTTCTTTGAAGATATGAATCTACGATTGCTCTTAGTGAGATAGCTGCACGGCTGCGCCTACTCCTGCTGCTGTTTGCCTTTTAAAGTTTAAATGGAGACACTGTCGATTAATTTTATTTAGATGTTCTCATTGTTTTTGTACAAATTCATTCTGGAGAGTTTGCAATTTGATATTGTATTAAATATTGGTGGTGTAAGACAAGATACTCATGTGCTTTCCTTTGCTAAAAGGAGTATATCTGCCTGAATTCTTCTTTTAAAGAAACATATGCATATCATAGATCTGGGCAGCTTGTCATGTTCCGATTCTGATAGTAGTTTCTTACCTTCACATTTACAAACTGTGGATTCCTATGCCTAAAAATGACATTATGAATTTGTGTATGTGCACATACATGAACATCCACATGTATATAATATACACGTCCTCACTCTCCTTGACAATCATAACTGATATTATCCAATGAAATGCACTGTTCTGAATAGGCTGGCTATGGGATTGGTGGTTTGCTCAGTGCAATTCATGGTTTTAACACAGGTAGACCAATTCCATCTATTCACTCATTCAAGTGTTTCTTTGTCTATCAGCTTATCTCATTAACCTTCGATGATGTCTTTCTAGGAATTCCTTATTTCCAAAACCGTGTGAAGGGGCCTAAGTGGCTTCCCTTTGTTATTGGGGTATGCTATGTTTGCTTTTTCAGTACTCGTGTCAATGTAATAAATACATTATTCTGCTACGAGCAGCTAATTCCTCCCCCCTCCCCAAAAAAAAAACAATTTTGTATGAGATTTATAATCTTTCTGCCTTTCCAATTGGCAGGTTCCACCTCTTTTGATGTACTCTGCAGCTAGTGCTGCGTTTGGAGGTTTGTGTCATTTATAATCAGATAATTACTACTACTATTTTACATGTGCTTTCTGTAATATCAATATTTATATGCTTTGTAGCTTAATTCTTCTCCTTTCCTGCAAGATTTGAGCCACTGAATAATATCTGCAGCATATATCTTTTTCTTTGAATATAGTCTACTTGACATAGAACATATAAATGTAATAAAACGAGTGAAAATCAGAGATTCTCCTACTATAAAAGTTACTAATGGTTTTCAACATATTTAAAACTTGTACAGTAGTACATAGGAATATGATCTTCATGTATAACTAAAATATAGTTAGAGCTAGGAAGCATGGCGACTACGACAAATTACATGCATGATACAGGGTAGTAGCCGATATGTCAAATATTAAGAAATAAAGATACGATATGTCATAAATACTTTTTAAGGTGTAAAGAATCCATGATTCAGAAAATATGCTGTAACCACATAATCTATGATAAAATTAAGCAAATAGTGTTTAGGATTTAGTTGCTGTTAGCGTCCAGAGAAGAAAGTGGATGGGCCTGGTGATTCCAGCGGCGTGAGGCAGCGGAGATTTCAGAGGAGGCTGATGTGAGAGGAGATTATGCGGAAGCAGAGATGAGAGGACTTCAAACACAGATGCAGCGGTGGACGGCTTACCTAGTGGTTGGAGTTAGATGGGAAGTGGGTTTAGGATTGAGAGGATGTCAGGATGGTTCATTTGTGAATGTCTGAAAGGAAGGCAGTGGCGGCAGTTTTCTAAAAACATAGGGTTTCGTTGAGAGGATGGTTCATTTGTGAATGTCTGAAAGGAAGGCAGTGGCAGCAGTTTTCCAAAAACATTTGACCGTAATAAAACGTATTTAAAACAAAAAAAATACATGGTAAAATATTATATATACCCCCAGGGGGATGTATTTTGCACTTTTTTTTTTTTTTTTTGCATTTGTCCTTGGGACTTCCCTGGATTAAGTACATGGACCTGGGGGGCATTTCCATGCTTCACAAGTAAAAGGTATCAACAAAATCTCAAAGGAAAGTTAATACTCACAACCCCGACAGCTATCGTTTATGTACCACATCCCAAAGTAGCATCCCAGAAAAGAAGACATAATCTATTTAGCTCCCTTTAGGTACTAGGACCATACACTACCTCATTCTCATCACATGCAACTGTTGTCTTTTTCTGAAAGCCTTAACAATAATTTTTTCAGAATGATTCATTTTCGCCTTAATTCACAGGCTATGCACTACCGAAGCTCAGTCAACTCATTGTGACATCTTATTTGGCTTCTTCAAGTGTTTCCCATTATGGCATTTCATTGCTTACAAGACATATTGAAGACAATCACATCTCTAGAGTTCAACAGAAGCAGCTTCCGTGATTGGCTGGAGGGGTTTAGAATCTTAGCTACTCTACTTGGTTCTGTTTTGTATTTTGTGTATCATGTAAATTAATAAACATAACAATTTCTGTCTGTTTAACTGGCTTGCACACTCAGCTGTTTGATCTGCCATTTGAGGCCATATGATGACCATATCAGATTTAAGAAATGTTAACAAATTAAATACTGCTTCGCATTGCTCTTTGGTTATTTTGAGCATTATACATAATTTGTAACATGACTTGTACTAGCACAAGAACCGGCCTTTTTCCTTTTAAGTTTTCTGTCTGTAATATATTGCCTTTTACTGCTGTTCCAGTGATACAATCGACATGTTTTGCATTTCAATTTCTTGTGTGTGTTGGTACGTGGTAACACTAGACCCCATCTATTTCAACCAATGTTGGTGTATTTTGCTATTTTCTGGCAGAATAAGTGCAGTCAGGTAGGTAGTATGGAAATATTTATTAGGTCTTGCACTAATATTGGTGGTACTGATCTTGATATATCACAAAGCTTGGCTATTAAGAGGTAGGTAGAATTGCTATAAATTTACTGTGATCAATGATATTGTTTATATGTTCTAGGTCAGTGTTAGTTACATGGTTGAATTCCAAGCCGTGCTGCAGTTATAATCTAAGTTATACATTCAATTTCGTGCTTTGTAACTTGAACTATATGATTAGTATTTACTAATGTACTTCTGCTGTCCTCTGTAGCATAGACTGGTAAGAGAAATTAATTGCAATTATGGAATAGTTGTAAAACTCATTTGTGTCCCGCTTAATAAATGTATATGCAGTTGGTATTCGTGGCGAGACTTCTGAAGCGCGTCCCCTACAGATGCAGTGAGCAGAGTTTTTTACCGCGTCCGTTCTGACCTGATGAGAAGTCTAGAAGTTTCATCTTTGACATAATCTATGCTGGTGGTAAAGATTCTTATTATGTTTTGAAAGAAAATATCTCAGGTCTCCGCTGCTTATGATGTGCATTCTGCTGGTGTTGGTGATATAGCGTTGCCATGAAACGAGCACTCTACTGCTGTTCGGGTAAGTGCTTTATGAATATGATATGGTAGACGGAGAAATAACATTATGTGTTGTGTTGAAGATGAGTGGATATGTTCCCACCCATCCTATCCATTGGGAGGTTAAGAGTGTTAAAGGTGTCAACCTCGTTTATAAGGTTGTGGTCCAACCAATTGTTGCTTGAATCCCAGTGGTCTGTGTTAGAGGTGTTGTGGTCCTAACTTCCATAATGCATTCTACTCTTCATATGTCTTTGTTCTCCTCTTTATTTGTCAACTTTTTCGCTTACATGTGTTTCTGTAGGTTTTCTGTCATCACCAGACTATTAATTCGTGGGCCTTCAGATAATTGGCCTGGATTCATCTCTCCCTCTCTCATTTGGTAAAATTAAACCCCTCTCTTATTTGAATTATTATTCCCTTATGCACTGTGTTCTTGCTTCTTTTTTTGGTCTCTTTTTTTTGGGTATCTGCAGTGGGGTAAAGAGAGGTACCATAATTGAAATTATGTCAGGTCCATCCAATTCAAAATCTAATTACATATACAACTATACAAGCCCTCTCATACACCTCGATGCGATGGTTTTTTATCTTCCACTTCAAGTATTTGGCTAAATATTCTAATCTAACCTAAAAAAGCATTTGTTTTCAAATTTAACCCAATGAACGAATAGGGACAAAAATATCTACCTAAATTTGATTTTCTTTTCAAATATAATCTGAATTAACTTCAGTCATAAAAATGCGATATTTCGGCTGCTAGCTTGATAACAAGGTGTCGAAAAAGTGACCCAAGTTAGATTTGAGAAGAAAATCAATTTATTAGGAACGTTTGTCAATATTCATTTACTGGATTAAACTAGGTTAGTACTACTACACGTAATTCGGAATAGAAATATATCTAAAAACGTTACAGCATGACTAGAAATGGTTTATGATTTGGTAGGTTTATGTGAGTCATTCTTTTCCCAATAATTAATAAGCATATCGACATATATCCGTTTTCTAATAATTCAGATGTATATGCACCAAAATAATAGAGGTTTTAGGTCGATAGATAAATCAACACTTGGCCCTTGTAGTGTACTAATGATAAGTGAAAATAAGTGAGAGTCGAATCATAGACTAATATTATTTGCTCCAAATATGAAACCTTTTTATGACATTAATCCTAAATCGCATGGCACGTGTCATTTCCGAAACAGGCCGTGGCATAAATGTACATATATATATGCTAATTTATTGTGATCTAAACAACATTAACGATTGTATTAATTTTGTAAGAAACGCCCATAGAGGGGGCCGGCTAGAATTAACACATTTGAATTTATTTTGAATCTTTACAGGTATTTGAATCACTAGTGTGATGGAGTACTTAGTTGAGACAAGAATTCTTGAAAATAGAGTAATAATAATAAAAAAAAATGAACGAAGTAAATAACCGAGGAAGTTAATTCATTTACACACTAGTATGAATTCTTGTAAATAAAATCAAGAATCTGAGATGATGTTATTCCTCGAGAAATAAGCAATTCATTTATATTTTCCCTCTTTTTTTTTTTCCAAGAAAATCCAGCTAAAGATGCAAATCCAAACTCACATGTTCTTGCATTTGAGCCTTTGATTCGTATCCAAACCGCAGCTGAGAGGCTGGAATGCTACTGATCGACGATGGTAAGGCCCTCATCTCCAGTGGCGTCTGCGGTGTTTGCTGGCTGCGGCCAGCAAACGCAGCCGGAGCAGCAGCAGGGACCCGCCAGAAGGCCAAGGGGCTGCAGCTGATCGGCTGCTGCTGCGGCTGCGGCTGAGCGGCGGTGTTTGCGTAGCTGCCATAGATCCTGCTGGTGGCGGTGTAGGCGCTGCTGGATGCAGCGCCGCCTCCACCGCCCCAAGAGTGGTAAGCCACTGGCAGCGGCGGTGCTGAGCCGAGGCGGCTGTAGTTCATTAGGCCGTAGACGTGAGAATCAGCCAAGCTACCATGCAGCATTGCTGACTGCAGATGAGCTCTCTTGGCTTGCTGCCTCTCCCTCTTGTGGGCGTTTTGGTGGCCGCCGAGGGCTTGGGAGGTGGGGAAGTTTCGGCAGCAGTAGTGGCACTCGAATTTCCGGCTGCTGCCTCCTCCGTTGCTGGCCTCCGAGTCTTGAGTGCTGTTGAGGTTGTTTTCGTCGTCATTGGAGTCTGAGGGATCGTCCTTTGGGGTTTTCTTGGTGCCCAATTCTTGGCCGAATAGTCTTATTCCACCGGCGCCCTTGTCGCGGGGCGCAGAGCGGATGAAGGGCAGCTGAGAGAAGGACTCGACGCTCATGAAGTCTCGAGTCTCTCTCTCAGATGCTTTATCCATATGGAGGAAGTGGGAGTTTTCCTTTTAGGCAAGGGTGGGAATGGAGAGAATTTGGAAGAGGAAGGGAAAAGAAAATGTGAAAGAGGAGTAGAGTTGTTGTATATGGGGGTGTTAGAAGAGGATATGGTGGGGCTGGAGAAGGAGTGGCCGCATAAATTTTACTTTAAACATTCTTCTATTCTCGTATCATTCATACACGTTAGCCTGTATAAAATACACGATACTATTATCAATACTATACACACATTATATGGAGTCTAGAGAAGTAAGTACTTGTTTAGGTTATTTTCTTAGAGGGAGGGGTGTTTTTCTACACTTGTAAATAGTTTCTTGATTGTGTTTCTGTAGTAGGTGAGTGCAATACAGTAGTGATAATTGATTACTTAAACACGAGCCCTATTATTTATGTACAATAGCAAGGACACAAAGAACTAGCAAAAGTCATCAATGTAGGTTAATTATTGGGCCCTTATTTGTTGTTTTTCCTGAAAAAAACGGCCAAATCCAACCACCAAAAATTGATTCTTGTCTGAATATCAATCACGTTGATTTATAAAGATGGGAGTATGTGGAATAGTTTTATTTTTTGGCTTTTTTAGTCCATTAAAGATGTACTGGTATTAATTAGCGAAGCATTACTAGTAGGGTTTGTTTCTTGAATTTAAACAAGATATTCACCGGCCATCTCTCTCTTCTCTCTCTCTCATGTGCAGGACCATGTAGAAAGGCATTGTTGGGTAGTTCTTATTATCAAGTTGGGTGTTTTTCTAGTATATCTTGGAACCTTTCCTTAAAGTGGTCCAAAAATGTTAGCAAACATTACTTCCATGAAAGAGATGTCTAATGGGAGTTCATCATTATCTCTCTCCTCCTGCACCTCCTCTCACCAAGTACCCCCTCTCTCTCTCTCTCACACACACACACACACACTATCACTTGCAGTTTGGCTTTCTTGTCTTTTCTTCTCATATATATAATGGTCCATGATGTTTTCTACTGTCAAACCCTCCCATTTAAACTATCAAAACTTCTTCCAAGTTTCTTGTTGAAATACAATCATTTATAATACCCTAATCTGCCTAGTGATTAATTAATTGAGATTTTCTATTGAATTCTAGTATCATATGCTTAGATCAAATAGTATAAATTTAATTTCATTATAATCAATTCTACAGTTTAGTGTAATTTAAGTAAGTAATAATTAGAGAAGAATTGAATGTTTCTGACAGGAAGAAGACATGTGCAGTCAGGGTGTTTTTATGGCTTTTCATCATTGCATAGTTATATGAAGTTTTTGTTGTCATTTGTAATTCAAATCAAATGGTATACATATTAGGGAATTTCACCTAATGTTTTTACCTCTAGATGTACTTGTTTTTATGTGAAAAAAAAACTGTAGAAAATTACAGATTTGATCTAAAAGTTTCTGAATGTCATCTTCACAAGGAATTTTTTACAGCTTTCTAACTTTCACTACTTCCAATATGCAACTACTTGATGAGCAAAAGTTTATGCTCAGAGAAGGGCTTTCTCTCTTTATCTCTCTCTCATGAATTTGTGGAGTCGTTGATGCGTGCTTGACCCATTATATTTTTGGCAATTATTCTTGGTTTGTACACCACACTTACATACTAATAATTCAAGCTTTTTTGGTATGCAGTTTGAAGACAAGTCGTTGTCCTAAATTGCTTTGGGTTATCATAGGATTTTAATTACAATATATATATGTACCGTGTGTGGTTTAAGGGTGATGCAAGTGTCCCCATTTGGATTTGCAGATTCAACTTACATGGGGGTGGGGGTGGGGTGGGGGGTCCTTTCTCTAGTCATGCAATAGCTAGCCAACCTTCATTCATGCAAAACCCTTTCTTTTCACCACTAAAGTTGCATTCTTTGCACCTCACAAGGGGACCAGTGTGTTTAAGGACTCTTTTGCCCTCTCCAAGACCTAGCTATTGACAAATATAGATAAGGCAGACTCCCTCCGTTCCATGTTAATAGATTCATTTTTCTATTTTGGGAAGTTCCAAGTTAATCATTTCTATTTTTGTCAAAAAGTAATTCTTATTTTTACTTTATTCTCTCTTGCGTTTTTCACAATCCATTTAACACACTATTCTTAAACTTCGTATCGAAAAGAAATACCTCTATTAATAAAGAACGGAGTAATAGAGTCATTTTGCCATTTTGGTACGTTCCATAGTAATAGAGTCATTTGTCTTTTTTAGTAAAAATCAACACATATTTTCACACATACTTTATCATCTCTTACTTTTTTCTCTCTTCATCTCTTGCCTTTTTCATTTTCCACTTTATTCTCTCTTTACCTTATTCACCTAACACAATTTTTCTTAATCTTCGTGCCGAAAAAAACACTTCCATTACTATAGAACGGAGGGAGTAGTAAACAGATTATAAAAAAAGAATTCTTATTTTCAGAAAACGAAGTGAGTACTAGATCATTCTGTACTAAATCATTCTGTTCCGAATTTGATTCCTACTGATTTTCCTTTTAAAATGTTACTTGCACACTACTACTATTGTTTCTCTTGTGCTATTATTTTATCTATATGCCCTTTTTTTCTTATTTACCTACATTTTTGGTTTCAAATTCACTTGCACATGAAGTTCTCTTATTTTCTATTTTACTCATACTTTAATTTTATTTAATTTAACAATTTCCACTTTTATTTTTCTATTTACATCTATTAGTATTTTACTTATTATATACTACATGATTTTTGGTCTTATTTTTTAATTTACTCTCAATTATCTTTAATACTCGTTTTTTTTTCGTTTTACATGCTTTTCATATACATTTCTGAATTTTTTTTTTCTTATTTTCTCATTTACTTATAGTTTTTTTCTAATTTACTTCCATGTGATATTATTTTTTCTCTTATTTTTTCTATTTAAATTCTACTTCAATTTTACTTAAATGCACGAACTTCTCTTTTATTTTTCTATTTACTTCCAATTAAATTTTACATATATGATCTTTTCTCTTGTTTTCTATTTTATTCTCAATTTTATTTTCTTATTTACTACTAGCTTTCTGTTTTTTGTTTCACACACGTTTTACTCATACTTTGAAGAAAAACTTTCAAACGTGCAATTTTAACGACAACGATGATATGTGTTTCTAATTTCCATCACTCGTTAGTTATTTTTATGATTTGTCTCTTGTTTCTCTTTTCTATCACTGCATTTCTTTACTACTCATAATACCATATACTACTATTTTCAATGATATTGATGCCAAAAAATACTCCAAAACTTGTAACTTTTTTAAAAGTGAATTGGGACTCCCAACGACAAAATTCTGGCTTCGTCACTGAGTGCATGTGCTGGATCATAGTTACGATTTATGACATGGCGGACGGTTCTGATTTTGAATAGGCGGTTAACCTTGTTATGGCATTTCTAATGCATTTAGAGTTGATATTATGGTGTCGGTCGGAGAAGGAAACAAGTCGCATAAACTGTAGCCACGTAAGCCAGATTGAATAGATAGGAGTGCACCGTTTGTATGGCTTGGATGAAATAGTAAGTATAGTATATAGTTAGTCTCATCGGTTAGTACACCAGACGTGACAAACATCCAACATATGCAATTGTTCTGTCCTTTCCTTTTAATTAATGTTGCTAACCAGAGTATTTATAATCTCCACCTAAATTAGGCCCCATTTCTTTTATTGCATTAGAATTTCATATAATGCAAAATTCAGACATGAATTAATTAATTAGCAGCTTACAGGTTATGGAGTATATATATAGGTATATAACACACACACACACACACTGTTCAAGTTAAGTAAGAGTTGATGACTTAAAAGTTAAATAGTTCAAAATTTAGAACATGCCTCCTTGATTCGCGGAATTTTTTGCATTTATTGTGAATAAATATACTTAACTGATGATCTCAAGGCGATCATTTGGTCAAGACAAAGTACAAATTTACCAGTGATGTTTTTTTATTAATTTAACCTAATTATGCATTCATCAGTGAATCCTATTTTTAGATTAAAAATTGATT
This sequence comes from Salvia hispanica, assembly GCF_029641045.1. Taxonomy (NCBI): domain Eukaryota; kingdom Viridiplantae; phylum Streptophyta; class Magnoliopsida; order Lamiales; family Lamiaceae; genus Salvia; species Salvia hispanica. Next base: position 37,538,999 of record NC_142696.1, read on the forward strand.
TACATTAATTTGAAAATTAGAGGTATGATTTTTAATTGCTCGTTTCAATTCAGGAAATGATTCAGTAAATATAATAATAATAATAATAATAATAACAATAATAATAATAATAATATTCTCGATAAGATAATTCATAGGAGTACTATGTTGACATCATGACGATTTTTAGTATGTGTATAAAAATGAGTAATTTGTATTGTTATACAAAATACCGTAGATTGTATTACTGCTGAATTTATTAAACTAAAAATGCAGAATTGCATTAACTCAACAATATATATACTACTGTACTAATACTAAACTACGTATATATAATTAATAATCCATAATTATATAACAAAATTTATGAATAATACAGATACCGCGGAATGGCTGAGATTAGTTATATTATCATATACTAATATTTATATGCAAATTAAATGGGAAGTAGATATTCCGGTGGGGTGGGTTATTAATTGATACCATAGTAAATAAGAAGAAGAGTATACAAGTGGATGAAATAAAATAGGAGCCCACTCACTAATATCCAACAAACTATTTAGTTATAAGGGATCAATATATTCCAAAAATGTAATATAATATAAATTCATGTATAATATTTATTTTTTGCAACACATGTCAATTTATATATATGAACAGAAAACAACATGCCATTGAACTATCTTTAAAAGCTTGATGCTCAATGATACATCAGTATAATTGTCTGCAAACTGATATTTTAGGACCACCCAACACGTTTCTTTATCAGATGTTTCCATCAACCCTATAATCATGATTTATTTATAATTAAATCAAAATCCTTTTTTCCTAGTAACTTGCAAAATTATTGATTTAGCTATAATTATTATGCACGCATGTCTGATACATAAATTATTAAGATGGTACAGCTATGATATGAAAAAACTATTAATATTTACATTACTATATGTATGATAAAGTAGTACCATTGAATTAATTTTATCGACTAGGGTTGTGTGCAGTGGCGAAGTCATGAGTTCCTAACAATTTAAATTACTTAATTTAAACTAGCGTGAAAGTGTCGGGATTAATGAGGTCGGGAGTTTGGGTCTATTAACGAGAGTCGATAAATATTTTTAATTTCTATTACTCATCCTCTAATTATCTCTTTGTAGTTACCGGTGGCATGGAGCCCTACCAGTTCATTGAATTATAGCTAGAATGGTGGTGAAATATCATTTTCCTCAGATCTTGAGAGGATCTTGATGTTGAAATTTAGAATTAATATTATTGTCTTTTTCTAACTCGTATATGAGACAATTTTTATACATACGTACTGCAGTTTACCTGCATACTGTGATTTGCATTCATTTTCATCTCAGAACAATATATATAGATAGCTCTGCCAATTCTTTACCAAACCCTAACACGCGCGCGCACACAATATATATATATATATATATATATATATATATATAGGGATGTATTCAAATCCTTTTCATATCTTTTGTCCTTTTTCCTTCTTAATCCTAGCCCCACGATTTTGTCATCTAACGGTTAGATTAATGCCACGTGGCATTTAATAATGCACATTTTCATTCTAATAATGCACAGCGGCTAATAATGCAACATTATAGACTAATAATGCACATTTGCATTCTAATAATGCACAACGGCTAGTAATGCAACATTATAGACTAATAATGCATTGATCACAACCATCCAATTCAAGGATCCAAGGGCTGAGATTAAGAAGGAAATAGGACACTTAGGCTGCAAAGGAGCCTAACGCACCCCTATATATATATATATATATATATATATATATTGAGTAGTGATATGGGAAAAGTGCCCCTTAAGTATATAACTAGAGAACAAATCACAGCCACAAGATCAAGAAAATTAAGGGCTAGTTTTAACACATGAGATTTTCGAATTTGAAGGAGAAATCAATTCACTCTATCACAGATTTACTTCACTATACAAGGTGGGGGTATAATAGACATTTCACTAAATTGCAGAATTCATCTCCCACCATCACTGCTCTTCCCGTCGCCTCCATCCATCGTCGCCGTCGCTTCCATCCACCGTCGCCATCGCTTCCATCCATCGTCGCTGCAATCGCCGTCGCCTTCATCCATAGTCGAACAATGAATCCAAATGAGAAAGATTTTTCAAAATGTAAGTTGTTCTACTAGTTACTGATTTAGATTTCTCATTCTTATTTAGATTTAGTTTTGAGAATTCTGCAAATTCTAACGCCGAGTGTTTAATAAATGAGATATGCAATAGTTTATTATGGAATCCAAATTGAACAGAACAGATGTTAGCTTACAGTTAATTACTACAGTTAACTACTTCTATGTTTTGTGTAGGTTTTGATCGACAGAAAAAAAGAAAAACAACAACCATAGACTCTGATCGTGAGTAACAACTACATGCTCTGTTTTTCATTTAGTGAATTATTACATTATTAGAGTGAAGTGTTTGTGATCTATGCTTATTGTGCTCTGTGATCTATGCTTGTAGTAAAACAGTGTTAGAGTGAAGTGTCTGTGATCTATGCTTGTAGTGCTTTGTTTTTCCATTTCAGTGAAGTAAAACATGGTTAGAGTGAAGTATTCCAGTGTTAGAGTGAAGTGTATGTGATCTATGCTTGTAGTGCTTTGTTTTTCCATTTCAGTGAAGTAAAACATGGTTAGAGTGAAGTATTCCAGTGTTAGAGTGAAGTGTCTGTGATCTATGCTTGCAGTGCTTTGTTTTTCCATTTCAGTGAAGTAAAACATGGTTAGAGTGAAGTATTCCAGTGTTAGAGTGAAGTGTCTGTGATCTATGCTTGCAGTGCTTTGTTTTTCCATTTCAGTGAAGTAAAACATGGTTAGAGTGAAGTATTCCAGTGTTAGAGTGAAGTGTCTGTGATCTATGCTTGCAGTGCTTTGTTTTTCCATTTCAGTGAAGTAAAACATGGTTAGAGTGAAGTATTCCAGTGTTAGAGTGAAGTGTTTGTGATCTGTGCTTGTAGTGCTTTGTTTTTCTATTTCAGTGAAGTAAAACATGGTTAGAGTGAAGTATTCCAGTGTTAGAGTGAAGTGTCTGTGATCTATGCTTGTAGTGCTTTGTTTTTTCCATTTCAGTGAAGTAAAACATGGTTAGAGTGAAGTATTCCAGTGTTAGAGTGAAGTGTTTGTCATTCATGCTTAAAGTGCTTTGTTTTTTCATTTCAGTGAAGTAAAACTTGCTTAGAGTGAAGTATATCATGGTTAGAGTAAAGTGTTCCATGGTTAGAGTGAAGTGTTCATTCATGCTTAAAATACTTTGTTTTTCCATTTCAGTGAAGTAAAACTTGCTTAGAGTGAAGTATTCTATGGTTAGAGTGAAGTGTCTGTCATCCATGCTTATATTGAAAAACAAATTCATGAGATAGAAAAATCAACTCTTGCGATGGAATGCTGAATTAGCATATCATGAAATCGACTATTAGCGTTGGAGAAATTAGCTCTGCGATGAAAATTGATATAACAGATCGTGAAATTAACAATTGACGATGGATAAATCAGCTCTTGCGAGAAAATTGATATAGCAGTTCATGAAATCAACAATTAAGATGAGGAAATTAACTCTTGAGATGAATATTTTGCGAGATGTGATTGTTGAACATGAGCCCTAATTTTACTCACTGCGAAATCGAGCAAGTTTTCCCCTCATTTCCACCGATAATCTGAAAATCGCGGTTATTTGCAGTGTAATCCTAATTTTGAGCCCTAATTTTACTTTTACTGTGAAATCGAGCAAGTTTTTCCCTCATTTCCATCGATAATTTGAGAATCGAGCTGTGCGGTTACTTGCAGGTCGAAGTATGAGCACTAAATGTGAAATTCCGGCGACGGCCGATTCATCCTCGCCGCCGTGGATCGAGCTGCCTGCAGATGTGACCGACAACATTCTCAAGAGGTTGGGGGTGGAGGAGAAGCTGTGCAGCGCGCAGCAAGTGTGTGCAACCTGGTGGAACGTTTGCAAGGATCGGTGGCGGAGCGAAGGACGGCGTCGCCGAAAATCTGGATGATTTTGTTGCAGCAAGATCTGGAATTAGCGTGAATCTTCCATAGAATATAGTTTCCAAAAATGCCCTTGTTAATTACTTTTTAATTAAAATATGTAAAAATAGTTAAGCCATAAGATTAATTTTAAGTATTAAGATATGTGGCTGAGATTTGTTCTCTAGTTATACACTTAAAATTAGTGAAACATTGATCACTCCTCTATATATATATATATATATATATATATATATATAGGGGTGTACTAGTATAACAACTAATTTTAAAGTTACAACGTACATCCAACCACGTGCTGCCACATGGCACGAAAAATGCAATATTGTATACAGAAAAATGCAATACGCATTTGTAGAAGCTATAAATGAATTTCGGCGGATTGCATTTTTGTTATATGCATATTGCATTTTTTATCATTGAGTTTTGCATTTTTGATATTGACTGTTTAATTTGCATTTTATATATAGACGAATTGCATTTTTATATGTGAAAATGCAAAACTTAACAATAAAAAATGCAATTTATGTGAAAATGCAAAACTCAACACTATAAAATGCAATTTACATACAACTAAAATGCAATCTGCGAAAATGCATATACAACTAGATTGCATTTTTGTGTTTAAAATATTGCATGTTTTGTGCCACATGGCAGCACCAGATTGGATGTACGTTATGACTCTAAATAAGGGGGCACCCTAGTGCTCCCCTATATATATATACATACATACAAAACATTTTACTAGCTTAAAAATATGTCTCGTATCATATACGTATAAATAAAGTGGCAAGACAACGCAAAAATGGGCCTGTGAATTTTTTTTTAAGATAACAATAGAAATAAGGAAATGGTTATAAAATTATGATATCACCCTTATAAAATGTCACTCATAGTTTGGGCGTTCTTTGAAAATTATGAATTAAACCCGTGACAACACAAATAAAATGCAAATAATTTTACCACCTATACTAAAATTAACAACTTATACTCATTTGAATATAAGCAACCCGCGCGCAAAACACAATAACGCATTCAAAGGACCCTAAACTAAAACCCCTTGAAATGCAAAACTGCAACTCACCCCAATCAAAACACAACATACACAACAACGTATTCAAAGCACCTTAAAATAAAATCTTAGGAAAAGCAAAACTGCAACCGACCCCAATCAAAACACAACATACCTGAATCAATAGTTTTGGCTCAAGGGGTTCCAACTTCCAACCTCCATCCCGGTCTCTATGATTCCCCAGTTTCTCACCAATATGGTTAGGAGGAAATTAAAGTTTTGCACATTAATTTTTAATCCATGATCCAAAATACCCCCTCCGTCCCCCATTAAGAGTCACACTTTTCCATTTCGGTCCGTCCTCAATTATTTTTACCATAAATAGTAAGTAGGTCCCACATTCCACTAACTCAACTCACTCACATTTTATTATAAAACCAATATTAAAATAATGGGTCTCACATTCCACTAACTTTTTAAACCAACTTTTTTTTACATTTCTTAAAACCCGTGTCTGGTCAAAGTGTGACTCCTATTCGGAGACGGAGGGAGTATTAGCAATGGACCGTTCACCCCCTTAAAAGCCATCATAAGAAAGAGGGTTTTCCACTATTATATAGATGAGATAGGATCATCACCAAGTTGATATGAGATAAGATTTAGAGATTTTTAACACTAGACGTCAAAATCCATTTCTTTCGGTTTCTCAATTGGGTTGGTAATATTGGAAAATCACTTTGTGTCGAATCTTCCAAATTAAACATGATTGATGTAGAACATGGACACATGTAGCGCTTGTAATTACACCGATTATGGCATATTTGAATATGTACTGGCAAGATCCTCAATGCCTATAAATATGGTAGTCACATGCATTCCACACGCCAATTCACCGCATAAATTAGCGTACGAAAGCGCACGCTCTCTCACTCTGCAACCTTCATCGATGAAGTTCTGCACTCGCCTCATCCAGTTTGTCGGAGCTTGTGATGTCAGTAGTGTTGCTACAAACGAGATGAAATCGTTTAATCTTTGTAATGACAAGTATGATCCTAGGGCACACTACTTGGGTGTAGATCTTTTTGCGGAAAGAGGACTCTTAGAACTTAGCTTTAAATTACGATATTTTCAGTTCCTGTATCTCTAGTTCAATTTATATACAGTTCAGTTTTTATTTTTGTACCCAAATTTTCAATAAAACCTTATTGTACTTCATAAAAGAAACGCCCTTGAACTTCTTTGCTAAAGGTTTTATAATTAATGATCTTGGTGTTTTTGAAAAATACATTATTCATTTATCATTCACATGAAAATATTTGATTTGGTTTATCTATTGTTTTATAAAAAAACAAGTAGACATAATTGGGTAAAGAAACAAATAAGGATACCAAATCTAAAACATAAAATTACTAGCGAATGCCGGTAGAGAAAGTAAAAGTATTACTGATGGATATATTGTCGTATGTCAGCACCTCCAATGCTAAATTAAAAATTAATCCAATATTATGTGATTAACTTTTACTAACAGAGTACGCTGCCGATAATTCGCTGGGATGAATTAGCAACAAATTAATAACTCTTTGAATGTGTTACCATAATCTAAAACTAATTAAAGGTGCCAGCTAATTAATTGCCGGTAGTGAAAGTAAAATTAATTCAGTTTGAATGTAACTAATTGGGTAAATGCTGAAATAAATTATTGGTAGTTGTAAGGCAGTGACATTCACATGAATGTCTCCCATTTTACTACATTATTACTATCAATTGGTCCACTTTCTTCATCTAGATGTTGACTCTACATCAATACATATTTAATTTAACCACTTGACAAACCTTTAATTTTTGTTTTCTGCTTCCATTTACAATAATTATATATAGCCAAATCATTGACTAACTCGGTTACTCAGATAAATAATTAAGGACTCCAAATCTGGAGTTTCCAATAATTATTACTTTCATTAAAGTATAAAACAAAACCAACAAACTATTTGCATCCTCATATACCTAATTTTCCCCCTATAAGTTAAAAAATAAATTGATTATCAACCAATTTAGTTCATTTAATATCTACCATCTTTCCCTGCTAGATTCACCAATCATTTCTGCCTCCCCTTCATTATCAAAGGCCAATGTCGCATTATGATTTATGACATTACATTTGCAGTCATGTTTTCCCTCTCTCAAAATAAAATTAAGAGAGAGAGTGGTGGGGCTTCATTTATCAGTACTAGTATGACCTATTCATATATGAAACACCACTTCTTTTTTGGCATTACTTCAAATGGTCCCAAACCAATGTACCCACAACTATTGTCTTAAAAAATCTATCTTCTTATACTACTCTCACATCACTCCCACAACTACATAAATGTGTCTTACTCAACCTTTTCTCCAATTAACAAAGTGTATATAGGGGAAAATGTTTTCGTTCCAATATTGTATTCATTGGTAAAGTCAGTGAATTTATAGTTGAACATTTATGAATTCGAATTCGAATTCGAACAATGTTTTTGGCTACGAGTAAATTAGTAAAATTAGGTAAAGTGGGTGAAGTTATAATCCAACATTCATGAGTTTGGATCCAAATTATTTAACCTTTTTTTAGTGCAATCCATCCAAAAAATTATTTACCGTGATATTTTCACCTTGTTTATTTACCAGTTCTTGTGTGGCTATAGAAAAGAAATGGTTGGGACCATGAGTTTGTTTGTTGCATTATAGTCTTTTTTTCTCTCTTTTTTCTTTTCCTTTTTTCTTCCCATCTACCTAGAGATGTTGACATATCATCGTCATTGCCTAATTTTGGGTAGTATTTGTAATGTTTTATAACGTTTGGAATTTATTATAGTTCTAATTAAAAAAGGGATTTAGAAGGATATGTACTTGTGAAACCTAGACTATGCCCAATATTTTTTTTTGAGATACTAACTAATTGTGGAAACATAGGAATATACCATAAGTTTCCTCTTCAAACAAACATTTCCATCTTTACCTTTTTCCACTTTAATGGTCAATTATGCTACAGTCCTTAATCATTTACAAAAAGGTATTATATGGTTTTGATGTTGATTTCTATTTATTATTGGTGTCTTCTCTTTTCCTGTTTATTTATTTAATAGTATGAAATTAAATTGTTTTACTTAACTTTATGGGTAAAATTTAAAATGATTTAAACTGACTTTGTTTATTGAATAGTCTCGATATTTGTCATGAATAAAGTTACTGGTGAAACTTTAAAGGAACACATGCAAAATAATTTATTGCATGCACGTACAACTCTTAGCTTAAAATTAATACTAGTATAACTTTTCAAGTTTGTACGTTGTACAATAAAAATTAATATTAGTATAACTTTTCAAGTTTATACGTGGTACAATAAAATATAGTACTACTATATATCATCTTATTAGTATTTTCTTTATGAAAAATAACGAAGCAGCAACACCCGTCATTCATTTAGGATGTTCTCGATTATTTAGTTTTAGTTAAATATATGTAACAAACATAGTACCTTATTGAACTTAACATGAGTAATTTAATTTAGGATCATTATTCCCCAAAAATATTACTACTACAAACATTACTAAAAGGCCAAGAAAAATCCAAGACCCGAAACTCGATTAGCCCAGTGTTTCCCCGCATAACTAGGCCCAGTAGGTACAATTCTTTACTGATTCAAAGCCCATATATATATACATATATATATATATATATATAATATATATATATATATATAGGGATGTATTCAAGTCAGAACGCTAAGTATAAGTAAAACTCAAAACACTTGCAGTCCATTGGATCTTATGATCTAACGGTTAGATTAATGCCACGTGTCATCTAATGATATAGAATTTTAGACTAATAATGTAGCTCGGATAATAATGTAGCATTTTAGTTTAATAATGTACAGTTTTAGTCTTACAATGTACATTTCTAGTCTAATAATGTACCTCGGCTAATAATGTAGATTTTTAGTATGATAATGTAACTAATCACAACCATCCAATCTAATGATCCAAGGGCTGTGATTAGTGCTGTGTTTTACACTAAGATGTTGTAAGGACCCTAACGCACCCCTATATATATATATATATATATATATAGGGATGTATTCATATCCCAATACTAAATAGTTAGAAAACACAAAACTCTTCCCACTCCCTTGGATTTCAAAATCTAACGCTCAGCTTTTGTGCCATGTGGATTAATTAAATGAATATTTAAATTAAAAAAGGGCACAATCGACACCTCTAATTTTAGGCGGTTATATACTTCCTTAATTTTCTCCTCCAAGATTGGTAAATATATTATATAATTGGTTTTTCTTAATTAAATCTTTAATCTCTTCAACTTTTACGGTTTATTCTATTGCAGATTCAAAATTCTACTGCAAATTATTGTTAATTATTATTTTTAGTTGGAAATATCAATTACGGTAAAAGGACCCATTTATATTTTCATAATTATTATATAAAGGAGACATCATATTATGATGGATATAATATAAAAAATACTTTATAAATTAGAGTTGTATGATAAATTTAGGCAAAGTACGTACTATACATATATCGTATATAATATTTATATAATGTACATTTTGGGTACGTGTAATGTAAATAACATGAGTCATGGACAACTAAAAAATTTGCAGTAATTAATGTACAAATAAAGTGATTTAATGTATATGTCACTTAGCTAGTAATCTAATTTTTATTTGTTTGATAAGGACCGGAAGTTAAATCCCTTCCCCAAGGGTTTAGTAGTTCATTTGGCTAGGGTGTAGTACCGACTCATTAATATAACGTTCACTAAGGGCATGAAGTTAGATTCATTCCCCTAGGGTTAACTTATCCTATGAGCTAGGATATAGTACCCACGACTTCCCGTATAGAACCCCAATGGCCGAAACTTAGGTCCAATTCCTTAGGGTTAAGCTATCCCCTGGGCTAAGGTATACTACCAACCCAGCCAGCAAAGGTCGTGTTTGACTACATGTCGTAGAATTCATAATGCTTGTAATGTACGAATAAAGTCGGTTAATGTATATTTTACTTCCTAGTAATGTAGAGTTTTATATGTTTGCTAAAGGCCGATAGTTAATCTTTTTTCCCAAGGGTTTAGTAGTCCATGAGTCTAGGATGTAGTACTCAACCATGAACCTAGAGTATTCATCCCATTCCCTATGGATAAGCTATCCTTGGGCTAGGGCATAGTACCAACCTCATTTCACCAACAAAGTTTTTGTTTGACATAATGTTATTAGATATTATGATGATTCTGATGTACGAATATAGTTGTTTAATGTACATGTCTCTCATTGAGTATTATAGATTTTTATTTGTTGGTTGTGGGCCAGAAGTTAAATCCGTCCCCTAAGGGTTTCGTAGTCCATGGAGCTAGGGTTTACCATCAACCCAGTAACATACTATACTTCTTTTTCCCTTAGGGTTAACTTATCCTTGGGGCTAGGGTATAGTACCCACCCAGCCAGTAAATGTCGATTTTCACTTTTTTTTTTCAAGCATTTTGTAATGTATATATTTATCTTTTATATTTACATTACAGTTACGAACAAGTATCCATTGTTTACAAAATTATCTACATTGTTCAAATATGAAAATGTACATTATTCTCCTTGTAATATACATTAATAACAGATATGGTGAACGCCACTAACATCTGGCACATCATCGCCATCCATCTCCTCCATCTTCTCTTCATGCATTTCTTGCCGCAGGCGGTGCACTAATGCAATGGTCATGTCATCCTTGAAGTCATCATCGAAATTGACTCTGGCCCTATTTGTACCTATTCAGAAAGGAGTACATTGATTAGTCAAAATGGTACATTATTAGTAACTACAAAAATACATTACTAGCAATAACAACCAATAATGTAGCACATCCGTTGAATAATGTAAATATTTACCTAAATAATGTGTAATTGCCTAACGTATGCATATAACCTTATGTAGTAGGCAATGTAACTAAAAAAGTGTATTAATGTAATAGAGAATTATATAACACAAAATAATGTAGCATATCCGTAGAAAATAATTTACACATTTGTTGGAATAATCTTTAAAGGCCTAATGTAAGTAGATATACAATAACCATAGACAATAGATATTGTAACTCAACCAACTGTGTTAATGTAACATATCATAGAATAACACAATAATTTAGCACATCAATGAAATAATGTAAACATTTGCTTAAATAATGTATCATTGCCTAATGTAAGTAGATAATGTAACCTTATGAAGCATATAATGCAAGTTCAAAAGTGTATTAATGTAACATATTATAACACAGAATAATGTAGCACATCAATAGAAAGTAATATATACATATTTGCTGCAAATAATTGATTTATTGAAGCACAATTCAAAAACATAATCAATTCCATGAACATGCATACACAATCATCAAACACAATGAACAAGAAATCAGAAACATATGAACAATCATTAGCAGATTAATCAACAATGAAGAACATGGGGCTCCAGATTCACATACACCTAAATTACATTGTACAAACAAAATTGCACATTACTTGCGGCTAATTAGTGAATCTAAATCAAAAATCAAAATCTCGTTGAAATTTCATTGGATTGAACAACCATAACCCCTATAATGAACAAATTAATTAATCGCAATCCATATGCTCGGAAGTAAAATTCACATTCTAAACAAAACCACCACAAATTTAAAAAATAATATAGTTTAATGTAAACAGAAACTGAAATTCTTACTCCCATCAGTTATATTATGAAGTTTTACCTGATTTCAGTCTCGGGAGAATAACGGCGACGAGTGGTTGAGCCAAAAAATGAAACACGACCATCGCTTGATGAATTCAGTCCAATTTGGGCAGATTTACCATCACCTTTTCAGTCTCAATCGGGTTTCAATCGGTAGTGAAATGTTGTTATTCGCCTTCAAAGAGGCAGCTAGGGTTTGCTTTGCAGAGAGAATTGAAAGAGAAGAGAGAGAGTGAATTGATTGTGAGAGAGTGGGTTGTCAAATCGTCGCTCAAATTAGTCTCGCTGAAATTTAGGAATTGCAGTTTTGAAACTGCTACAGATTATTGCGTGATGCCGATTTTACCCCGATAATGTACAAAAATGGCTGAATAATGTAGCTCGGGTTATTTAAATCAACACCATCCAATCCATCTATCCTATGGATGTGATTTGTTTTGTGTATAAGACTAAAGGGATGTAAGGACCTTAATGCACCCCTATATATATATATATATATATATATATATATATATAGGGGTGCGTTAAAATGACAACACTCTTAAAATGACACTGTGACACCACGCTAGACTGCAATATTATAAACGCTAGACTGCAATATCCAATACACTAGACTGCAATCTATAGATTGCAGTACAGCGTATTGGATATTGCAGGCGGGAAAAATTGCAGTCTAGCGTATTGGATATTGCAGTCCGCGAAAATTTACCCTTGAGCAATTTTTATAATTGCCATATGACAGCTGATTATTCGTCCATATGTACAAATGATTGGCTAGGATTGGTGGTATGGTGTTACCTTAAGAGGTGTTGTCATTTTAACACAAACCTATATATATATATATAGGGGTGCACTAGGGTGCCACCATAGATAGGATAACACCATACCACCAATATAGTCAGTTAGATCTCGTTTATGGACGCCTAGGATTAAGTTTCGTGAAAAAACACGGGTTTGCAGTCTACTGTATTAGATATTGCAGTCATGGTAAACTGCAATATTGTTGTGGTAAGACTGCAATATTCAATGAACAACACTGCAATCTGGTAACGTAAAATTAGAAATTTCCTATTTTACCCCTCCATGTTTTTACACGTGGCAGCATGACAAGCACACGATTTTCAGATCCAATGGCCTAAAATGGTGGTATGATGTTACAATAAAGAGGGTTGTTATCTTAACACATCCTATATATATATATATATATATATATATATATATATATAGGGTGCGTTAAAACGACAACACTCTTAAAATGACACTGTGACACCACGCTAGACTGCAATATTATATATGCTAGACTGCAATAGTATAAACGCTAGACTGCAATCTATAGATTGCAGTCAAGCGTATTGGATATTGCAGTCGGGAAAAATTGCAGTCTAGTGTATTGGATATTGCAGTCCATGAAAATTTATCCTTGAGCAATTTTTATGATTGCCACATGGCAGCTTATTATTCGTCCACATGTACAAATGATTGGCTAGGAATGGTGGTATATATATATATATATATATATATAGGGATGTACTAATATGCTAACTAATTTTAAAGTGCTAACGTACATCCAATCACATGCTGCCACTGTTGGGGTTTGTATACTAAAAGATGCTTCGAGCGTACATGCCTTTGTACAGTAACTCAAGTTCATGATATCTTGGGTGGTAGTAATTGAATAACATGAAGGTATTGGAATATTATTTCATAAAATTCGCGTGCCCAGTGTGGTATGATTAAATCCCTAAAAGGGTGATCCCCAATGAGGTGTTTGAAAGAGAAATTTATTATTCAGAAATCTGCGCAGTTGGAATTTATTCCACGAATAATAAATAAAGTTTCAAACTAGAAAAACTCTTTGGAGAATTAATTTAATTCTAGTCACATAGCAGACAAAAGAATTAAATTGATGGATCAAGATAATTTTTAACGCGGGAAATATTATAAAATAAAATGGACCCAAGTTATTTGTAATTTGGTGATTTAAGTGGGAGTGCAATATTATTCTTTAGTGGAACAAAATAATATTCCATTGATAATATATTAAATCATGGGTCATTTGATTTAATTAGTAATTTATCCAATGGGTGAGCCCAACACTTAAGTCATTCCATGGATCCCCAACCTAGCCCAACAAGTCCATTATAAATAGTGATGGATGTGGAAACCCTAGCACACCATAAGTTACACCCTAAACCCTAACCCTAGCCGCCGATCACTCGGCCTCTCTCTCTCCTTCTTGCCTCGATTTTCGAGCCATAGAACAAGGAGATCTAGGGTTTTTGGTTTGTTCTAGTCTTGTTCATTCTAATCCATAGAATTGAATCGAGATAGATAGATTGGTGTAGTGTTCTTCCTAGATCTCATCAAGACTATTTTGATTGTTCGAGATCCGCCCACACGGATGAGTAATCAAGGACTAGGGAATAGGTTGGAAGATTCACGGTCGATAAACCAAGGATCTCCGGGTGGTGCAGCTAGCAACTTCGATCCTATGATGGATCAAAATGAGGTAACAATCGAATCTACATCAAATTGCATGATTATGTGTTTATTCGATGTTATATCTATAGATCTATGTTAATTGCATGAAATTGGAGTCGAATGCATAATCACCTAAATAGATCCGGTCAAGGACCTATTTGGTTTCCGTGTCTTCCGCTGCGGTAGTCCCAACAACTGGTATCAGAGCCATTTTTTAGGCTCTGATTATGTATTTGATTAATTGAATTTTTCGAAAATTGTAGCGTAAGAACTTGGGATTTTCGAAAATAATGCAATATGTGTTGGATCTATGTTTTTCTTGATTTTAATTTTGAATCTATGATATGATGTTCTAGATCGATGAAAGAATATTATGAATCTTGAATTTTATTCAAGTTTTTCACAAAAATATTCTAGATCTATGATGAACATCATTAGATCTATATATTCTAAGTAATATATACTAGATTATATGTTTGTTGATTACATATATGTATGTGTTTAAGTGAATATATGTTTTTGAATCAAGAAATAAAGTGGTCCATGATTGAATACTTGGATCGATGAAAGAATATTATGAATCTCGAATTTTATTTGAGTTTTTCACAAGAATATTCTAGATCTAAGCAAGTATTCATAGATCTATAGTTTTATGTTCTTAATATGCTAGATCTATTTAAATTGCTAAATGCTAGATGTTTAAATGTGCATATGTGTTTGAACATAAAAGATTGTTACAATTAAGAAATGATTAATTAAGATTTAAGATCGCGGTCAAGCATAGCGACCGCGATGAATCGAGTTAATTAAAAATCGAAAAACAAAAAAAAAAATTAAACTAGGGTTTCGAAAAACCCTAGCTTCACGCCGACCGGGGATCGCGACGGAGGCGGAGCTCGGGGCGGCGGCCGGCGATGGTCGTCGACCAGAGAGAGCTCCAGTCCAGTGGGAGAGGCGGCAGACGGCGAGCAGGCGGCGGAGCTGTCGGAGGCGCGTCGGATCGATCTCGATCCGACAGCGTGGGCCTCCGGCGGCTGATGCAGCGGCTGTCTGACGACGACGGCGCTGGAGGCGACGAATCGGCGAGGCGGCGGCTGACAGGGACGAGGTTTTATATTAAGGGGCGGCGACTCTTGTGTGTGCGTGTCAACTGGCCAGGAGGGTGCCTAGACCTAGCTGTGTCGTTGGGTCTGTGCCTAAAACCTCTTGTCAACAAAAATACCTCAACCCACTTCTACTGGCTAGTATAGTGGAGTAAGGGTCGATCCCACAGAGATGGATGTAGGCGAAGTGCAATTGCAAAGACATTTTGGAAGGGTTGGTTAGCTACCACGCTTTTGGGGTTGAGTTCTACCTAGGCGTAAAATTAAAATGAGACTCTACCTATACTGACCAGTAGGTAACTAAATGCTTAATGCTACTGGATGTGTACGTGATTGTGAAAGCTAGACACCTAGTTGTGCATATGAGAAGCTACTAGACAAAACTTACTAAAAATGGCTAGACAAAAGGTAAAGGAAATCAAAGGACATGCTGGCAGACTGGCTGTTGGGTTGCAGAAAAGCTGAAAAAGTGCAAGTACAAAAGCAAAAAGTAACAAAAGCAACATATCTTTGATTGTGACATTTTCTTCTTCACCAAGCTAAACTAACTAGATCTAACAAACTCCATTGATGAATGCTCAAGCTCAAAAATTCGTAAATGCAATACTTAACTTGAAATCAAGAACGAAAACAAGAAAAACTGAGATTTACGCATACTGGTCAATAGGACAGAGTGACAGAAACAAACAAAAACGAATTCCATGCATTTTTGTGAAACTTAAACCGATTAAAACTTGTAAACACTTGAGGAAAGACTAGATCTAACTAAGCTAGGCAGATTCAAGCACTTAAACAACAGAAATCAACATAAAACTATCAGATCTAGCTAACTAGAGAGATTTAAAGCAATAACAAAGCTAAAACTCAAATAAAACCATAAAAACTTAACTTCATTCAAACGTTCAAATCAAAAGATGCTTCAAACAAATTTAACTACTGAAATCCGAGACAAATGCAAGTAAAACAAGTTCTTAAACTAAGAAAGCATTAAAAGAAAGCATATAAATGGCTGATGGCTTCTTCTGAAACTGGAACTGGACTACGGCGGCTGGAATGATTCAGGCATGATGACTCCCCGCCGGCTGGTGGCCGGAATCTTCATGGCAGGCTGCTGGATTTAGAGAGTGGAACTTAGAGCTAATGGAGCTATTCTCTCAAAAGTGATTTCAAAGTGATAAGTCAAATGTGATGATAAAGTGTTAAGTCCAAAAAAAAGTGATGATCCCCTTATGTTCAACTCCTATTTATAGGGTGGCTTGCCCTAATTTCTAGGGCTGCCTCTTCATGCGAAATGACAATTTTGCCCCTCTTTAGTAGTTGATTGTTCCAAGCAAGTCCTTCTTTCTCGTGTCCAGTTCCGTAGCATCCCATCCTGACCAGTTTGCACCTTTTCTGCCCATAATTGCCAGTTTGCACTTTTTCTGCTCATACTGGCCAGTTGCACATTTTTTGCTGCTTTTTCACTCGAATTTCTTCCGATCCTTTCCTCCTGATTTGGTACCTCAACCTGCACACTTTAGCAACTATTTTGCAGATATTATCCAATAAAGCACGTTATACTGACCAGTAACCAAGGCTTTGAACGAGACTCATCAGCGGCGCTGGAGGCGCGTCGGGTCTGCCAAGATCCGGCGACGTGGGCCTCCTTCGTCGCTGCAGAGGCTGATCGACGCTTGCGGTGGCCAAACTCGGAATTTCCAGGCAACGGCGGCGGTGGCGTGCGGTGGTTCCAGTTGGCGGTCGACGCCGGAGCAGTTCCCGACGGGCCAGAGGCGGCGGCGGTGGCCAGACGCGGCAGCGGCGGCTGCTGCGAGGCAGTGGCGGCCCAAACCCTAATTAGGGTTTGGGTTGCGTCGTCTCGTCGTCTCGTTTTGTTTTTCGTATTTTCGTTTCGTTTCTTAACACGCAAGCTATTTATAATTATGGTTTAAAATCCTAAACCTAGAATAATTAAAATATCTTGTGGTAATTAGAATGATTTTGCAATTAAATCAAGATTCTAATTTAAAGAGAATAATTTGTCTTCTTTAAATATTGCCAATTGGAATAATTAGTCAAATAATTGATTTAATTTGTTAATTAGTTGATTTTGGTGGATTGTGTCCATCTAGATAATATCATGGTAATTAACATAAGGAAATTTAATATTTGATTGATCTAATTTTTGGCTTTTCCTTAATTGGATGGAATTTTAAAGAATATTCTCTTAATATGCTTTCATGTTTTAATTTTAAGGTTTAATTGAAAATTGTCTATATTTTAATTGGTGTGTTATGGAAATATTTCCTAGAAATATACCTAAGTAAAAGACATGAGTTTTTCAATTGTTTAAAGCCTTAAAATTTTCGAAAATTACATATATATAATAATTGGATGGATTTTATTTGGAATCCTATTCCTAGTTTGAATTTTGTCTTTAATATGATGTAGGTGAATTTTATTTCATCTAGATAACATCGGTTTAATTAAAGAAGTGAAAAATTCATTTGGCATTAACATGCTACTTAAATCCTAAATTATTAAAGTGTTAAATGATTAATTGGATTTTAATTGGAATTCAATTCCTAGTTTAATTTGAATTTTATCTTTAATTTTGATGAAGGTGAATTTGTTTCATCTAGATAACATCAAATGTGTTTTAAAGGTATGAAAATTCATAGAGCATTAATTTTGCTATTAAAATCCTTAATTATTTATTAAGTTGAATTTTGTCTTTAATTTTGATGAAGGTGAATTTTATTTCATCTAGAAAACATCATTTTGAATTAAAGATGTAATAAGATTCTTCTTGTCATGTAATTTTATTTGAAAGCTATGAGAATTTTAATTCTCGAATTTAATTGGTGTGTTTTAAATGGATTTAGTCTTAATTGGATAAATGCGGATTTATATATCCAAGTGGGCATTTTAAGTTAAGACATAGCTAATCTTTTATGATATACACCTAGACATTAATTTTAGGATGAGGATGGATTAATTCTATCTAAGTTAATCCTAATAGTATTAAAAGGTAATTCTAATAATCAAGATACGTTATTTTAACTAATAATGTATGATTGTTTAAGATTGGACTTAATGTCTAGATAATCTTGTTTATGTGAAGATCGAATTTTAATTCTATCTATTTATTTTAGATGCTTAATTAAATGATCAAGTTTTGTCATTATGTTTATGTGAACCTTTTGTAAATGTGTTTACATGTTTTATTGATGAATGATGGATATTTAATTTGAGTTATGATTTTATTTGTTAAAATCTAGTTTAACTCGTGCATCGCCTATGTACTTATTGCCTTGCATGCATAGCTAGTACATGTTTAATTATTCTTTGAATGTGGATACCTGCCTTATCTGCTTAAGTGATAATTAAACTATTAAAACCACCAACAAGAAAATATGAAGCGATAATTACAACACGTTTGTATATGGCCTCCATAAAATTGGTCTTAGTGCAAAGTAGTGACCGGCCTGTCTTTACGGGAGGAACATTACCAGTTCGTAAGTTTGGACTTCTCTAGATAAAGGTTATTAAAATCATAAAATTAGTTTTTCAGTAATATCGCGACTGGTCTTTACCGGAGCAATATTGCTGCGAAATTATAAGGATTGTATTTTAATAATGCTTAGAGGGAGCTATAGGAGGAGGTGCTTCTCCGGTTCGACCTTTCTTTAGAGGAGTTCACGCACAAGTAAAGAATCCTTAGTGCTTAATTTTATGGTTATACGCTTTAGCATTGTTAGTCAGCCATGCCATTCTTATGGTCTTTGGACTATCTGTCGATATTGTGGCCAGTGAAAATAATGAATTTCTTGCATGAATATGACTCGGCTTCCTCGTAGAAGAACGTTTGTGCTTGATTTTTGTGGATGTAAAATTGATGAATTGTTTTGTGGTTATTTGCAATTCCTTGAAATTTTACATGTTTATATTATTGGTTTTTATTCTCAGCTTGAACGAAAGATGTTTACTACTTGGGAAGTTTATAGTGCGATCCTTAAATCGAAGGAACGCGATTCTGATTCTTATTTGGATTGGAAAAGGAGACTTGACATTGATCAGTTGGCTAGTGATTTGAGGTTGGTCCTCACTAAGGATCGCCCCTCTGCTTATTACATATCAAACAAGGAAAAGGATGCTTGTGATCAATGGGATACCGCGAGCGGTCATGTCAAGAAGTTTTTGTAGGCCTCGGTCGGCAATGCTCTTGGCAAGGTTGACAAGCCCGACAGGTCATTGATTGAAGAACCTAAATGGTTTGATGAAATGTCCACCAAGTGTCTCATGAGATCGGTGGTGAACATTTTGAGGAGAACGGTCTTGAAGGAGAACCAAAACATTAACGACTATGTCGTGGAAATGGTTGATGGTTTTGATAGGCTCGAGGAGTTGGGTGGGAAAATAGGCCCAGAAACCCAACAACTCATGATTCTCGACGGACTTCCAAAGAGCTATGAGAAAGTAAAGAAAGAGATAATGGACAATCTTTGGCCAACATCTCTTCTAGTACTCTCTAGCAAGCTCATTGAGGCACAAGTCCAGATAAGGAAGATGGAGGGCGGGATGGTCAATAACTCCACTGACCTAAGACGCAAGTCTGACATGGCAGAGAGTTCGAGCCAACCCAATGTGATTAGGAGGAAGACATGATCTTGATCTAGCTATGACATTTATGTTTTGAACAATGAAAGTCTTATTTTGCTTTATTTACATTGTTGAATTTTAAGAGTTTTTGATATTGTTTGGTTTTGATATCATATGGATTATTGATATGGAATTTTATTCCTAGTTTATCAATTGTGTTTTTGGATTATCAATATCATTTTATAATGCTTGCATTATTAGATAAATGAAATTTTGATTATCCAATTATTTATGACATCAAATATAACATGGTTAATATCAAAAATTGTTTACTTGTAATTAAATTTGTTGGTTCAATTATTATGAAGTTTTCTTCTAGAAATATTGATTATTAAGTTTCTTTAATCCTTAAGTCTTTTGAACCATTATTTTGTTGATGAGTCAATAGAACATTAATGTTCGACATGGATTCAATACAAAATAAAATGATCTTATGATCGCGTTTGTTCAAATAAAGGTGTAAGAAAAATAATCACAATAATTGATTACAAGACAAGTAAATTAAATTCAACTAGAAACAAGATAAGTATTTATTATAAATACTAGAAATTCTTGTGTAGTAAATATAGTGTGCACATTAAATTTATTTTAATGTTCCAAGCCAAGAGTTGACTATTTAATTAGTTATTGTTTTATTTATTTTGTTGTGAAAGTGATAATTAAAATAGTGGGAGCTTTTCTTAAATGAATGAATAAATTCTAAGTGTTTAATAAGAGCTTCATAGCTCATTTTATTAAACTAGGATGAATTTAACTCCAAGCACTATTTAAATTGTTTTAATAGCCTTAAAGAATATTGAGACTAGTATTTTTCTACTTTTAAAAGTGGGAGCTAAATTTTGTCTCATAGAATATTCATAAATGGAATTAAGGTAATGTTTGATAGAGTTAAAAAGGGTTCACACCCTAGAATGAAAGAAGTGATGAATTGCACACTTTCTAAGACTCTAATAACATTAAAAGACATTTCCAAGTTAGCTATTAAAATTAGAATTGCTTTTGGATTTCCAAAGAAAGTATTTCTAAAGATCACAACAAATGGTTAAATAAATGAACTCTTGGAATTTATGACTATAAAACAAAGAATGCAATCATTCGGTTTTATTTTGTCATAAGGACTAATTTCCAATTAGTCATTGTGATGAGGTAATTATGTTCATGCATAAATTTACATCACAAGTTATTTAGCAAGGTTAATACCAAGTTAAGTTGGTATTATATAATTAAAGTTTTGGGAATCATATTCGACATGATTAAAAACTTTATATTTGCTATAAGTATTCTACTTTAATTAGTAGAAATTCAGAAGGATCAAAATAGTGGATTTTGATAGAGGAATATGTATAAGTGCGCTTGAGAAAGGCACATAAAATTATTCCACTGGATCAAAGGGCCTAGAAATATTTTGATCAAATAATCGTGCTCTCTAGCAAGAATTAAGGTTATAAATTACAAGTATATTTCGTTTTATAAACTCTAGCAACCTATGTTGGTAGATTCTTTTTTAAAGAATTATAGTTTTGAGTACATAATGGCCAAAGCCTGCTTTGAGTATAAGTGGGAGAAAATGTGTTTGTGAATGTGTAGCACAAGGCCAATAAAGCGGTTGGTATACTCGAAAGCATTCTTTGAGTATAAGTGGGAGATTGTTGGGGTTTGTATACTAAAAGATGCTTCGAGCGTACATGCCTTTGTACAGTTAGCTTGTGCATGTATACGAGAAACGCCACGTCCACTTGTTTACCTATTTATGAGAATAAATAATATAATATAAATGGTTTATTATTGAAATATGATAAACAAGTCTAAGGCTTTTTACTAAGAAGGTCAAGTAGGGAAATTCGATGAATCTCCTCATGAGTTTTCCAGTAGGGGACTTGGCCAGATCTAGTAAGAAGAAAAACGTATTCACAACCTAGATAGGCTTTGGCTACCTATTGGAACGGTTGCGGTGATTGTGATAATTCTCTCTTACCTAAGATGAGATTAGTAACACCGGTGTGGTAAAGCACTGAAAGGATCTAATCCGAAATGTATTCTTTATTGCTATCTACTGAAAGAATATATTTCAAGAAAGTTTAGTATTTTCTAGTCTATGATATTAATATCAATATTGTTTATTCAATCAAACGCCACTTTGACTTATCAATATGTGAGAGTTTGTACGTAACTCAAGTTCATGATATCTTGGGTGGTAGTAATTGAATAACATGAAGGTATTGGAATATTATTTCATAGAATTCGCATGCCCAGTGTGGTATGATTAAATCCCTAAAAGGGTGATCCTCAATGAGGTGTTTGAAAGAGGAATTTATTATTCAGAAATCTGCGCAGTTGGAATTTATTCCACGAATAATAAATAAAGTTTCAAACTAGAAAAACTCTTTGGAGAATTAATTTAATTCTAGTCACATAGTAGACAAAAGAATTAAATTGATGGATCAAGATAATCTTAAACGCGGGAAATATTATAAAATAAAATGGACCCAAGTTATTTGTAATTTGGTGATTTAAGTGGGAGTGCAATATTATTCTTTAGTGGAACAAAATAATATTCCATTGATAATATATTAAATTATGGGTCATTTGATTTAATTAGTAATTTATCCAATGGGTGAGCCCAACACTTAAGTCATTCCATGGATCCCCAATCTAGCCCAACAAGTCCATTATAAATAGTGATGAGATGTGGAAACCCTAGCACACCATAAGTTACACCCTAAACCCTAACCCTAGCCGCCGATCACTCGGCCTCTCTCTCTCCTTCTTGCCTCGATTTTCGAGCCATAAAACAAGGAGATCTAGGGTTTTTGGTTTGTTCTAGTCTTGTTCATTCTAATCCATAGAATTGAATCGAGATAGATAGATTGGTGTAGTGTTCTTCCTAGATCTCATCAAGACTATTTTGATTGTTCGAGATCCGCCCACACGGATGAGTAATCAAGGACTAGGGAATAGGTTGGAAGATTCACGGTCGATAAACCAAGGATCTCCGGGTGGTGCAGCTAGCAACTTCGATCCTATGATGGATCAAAATGAGGTAACAATCGAATCTACATCAAATTGCATGATTATGTGTTTATTTGATGTTATATCTATAGATCTATGTTAATTGCATGAAATTGGAGTCGAATGCATAATCACCTAAATAGATCCGGTCAAGGACCTGTTTGGTTTCCGTGTCTTCCGCTGTGGTAGTCCCAACAGCCACGTGGCACGAAAAATGCAATATTATATACAGAAAAATGCAATATGCATTTGTAAAAGTTATAATTGAATTTCGACAGATTGCATTTTTGTTATATGCATATTGCATTTTTTATTGTTGAGTTTTGCATTTTCGATATTGACTGTTTAATTTGCATTTTATATCTATACGGATTGCATTTATATATGTGAAAATGCAAAACTTAACAATAAAAAATGCAATTTTCCTATATATATATATATATATATATATATATATATATATATATATATATATATATATAGGGGTGCATTAGGCTCCTTTGCACCCTAAGTGTCCTATTTCCTTCTTAATCTCAGCCCTTGGATCCTTGAATTGGATGGTTGTGATCAATGCATTATTAGTCTATAATTTTGCATTATTAGCCGTTGTGCATTATTAGAATGAAAATGTGCATTATTAGTCTATAATGTTGCATTATTAGCCGCTGTGCATTATTAGAATGAAAATGTGCATTATTAAATGACATGTGGCATTAATCTAACCGTCAGATGACAAAATCGTGTGGTTAGGATTAAGAAGGAAAAAGGACAAAAGATATGAAAAGTATTTGAATACATCCATATATATATATATATATATATATATATATATATATATAGGGGTGCACTATGGTGCCACCATAGATAGGATAACACCATACCACCAATATAGTCCGTTAGATCTCATTTATGGACGCCTAGGATTAAGTTTCGTAAAAAAATACGGGTTTGCAGTCCACTGTATTAGATATTGCAGTCGTGGTAAACTGCAATATTGTTGTGGTAAGACTGCAATATTCAATGAACAGCACTGCAATCTGGTAACGTAAAATTAGAAATTTCCTATATTACCCCTCCGTATTTTTACACGTGGCAGCATGATAAGCACACGATTTTCAGATCCAATGGCCTAAAATGGTGGTATGGTGTTACAATAAAGAGTGTTGTCATCTTAATACATCCCTATATATATATTATATAATATATATATATATAGAGGAGTGTTATATTGCTAACTCAATACCTAATTGCTAACTACAACTAAATAATAGTAATTAGATATTCAAATTAAGGGCCTATATCATCAACCACGAAATGTCAATACGATCAACAAAAAACGTCAATAAAGCCATAGGATTAATTCCATAAAATATAAATAAGGGTATTAATGTCAATTAACTACATGTTTAGTTATAACTAACTTTTAAAAGAAATCCCAAAACGTTAAATTCATATAACATATATCAAATTAAAGATAATTTTATAAGGATTCCAACGATATCATACATGCATATGTTCCGACTTCAAAATTTGAAAAAAAAATCAAAATTTTTTCAATTTTTTCGTAAAGCAGAAATGTCAACATACTATATAAAATATGTCAATATAATACATGTAGAATGTCAATATAAGCAATGGGTTAACATTCTTAAAGCATTGTGTTGACATTCTCAAAGCATTGTGTTGATATTTCTGAAACACTATATTGACATTTTCATCTAAAACCCTAATTTGGCCTTTTTTGTATCTTTTTTTATTTTATTAATAAAAACGAAAATTAAACGTGGCAAATTGTAGACCACACGTTTTCTAAAATCCTATGGCCTTAAATTAGTTGTAGTTAACAATTAAGTGATGAGTTAGCAATTGATCACTCCCATATATATATATATATATATATATATATATATATATATATGGTCTTGTTAGGTTGAGATTTATCAACCTAATTGAGAATTGAGATGCAATCTCAGCCACTTATCCAGAATATTTGTGAAATGTCAACAGCATATGGTTTATGTCAACAGAGGGGCATAATTGTAATTTTATTAATTTTTTTTAAATTTTTTTTAAATTTTTTTTTTAGTTTTTTTTTCGTTTTTTTATTATTTTTTTTAATTTTTTTTTTTCAACTACATATACAATTCATGTCAACTACACATCAAATGTTAACAACTTTATTCAATAAATACTATTTGACATGAATTGTACATGTAGTTGACATTATATTGTGTAGTTAACATGAATTATATATGTAGTTGACATGGATTGTACACATAGTTGACATTATATGTGTGTAGTTGACATGAATTGTGTGTGTGGTTGACATAGATTGTACACATAGTTGACATTATATGTGTGTAGTTGACATGAATTGTATATGTAGTTGAAAAATAAAAATTAAAAAAATTAAAAAAAATTAAAAAAATTAATTAAAAATTAAAATTAAAAATTAAAAAAAAATTATTGAATAAAATTTACTATGATATTACCATTCTACCCATTCATAATTAATTAATCTAAAGATACTTTCCATGTGGAAAAATCTGGACCACTCATTTAATAAAAATGAGTGGCTGATATTGCATCTCATTTCTCAATTAGCATAAAAAATCTCAATTGATCACAATCCTATATATATATATATATATATATATATATATATATATATATATATATATATAAACCCTATATATATATATATATATATATATATATAGGGGTGTGTTATAATGATAACCCAATTTGTGTGATAACCCTATAACTAAATCTCCACCACATATTTTTAAAATATGTGGTCTAGATTTAATCTAACAAAACTATCATTTTATCAAATAAAACTATCATTTTCGGATATATTAAGGGCAAAATTGGCATTTCATTTTAAAATTTGGTGGGAAAGAAGAAAACTTGACCCAAACGCTCCATTCAATTTCTCTCACACTCAAACCCTGCATTCAATTTCTCTCACACTAAAACCCTCTGAATCGCGTTTCAAACCCTACGAATCGAAGGAAAAATCATCAAAATTCTGGAATATGTCGAAGGAAAACGCTCGAGCATCATCGAAGAAAGGTTGGATGAAGTTTATTACTTATTTCACTTTTGATTTTGCTCGATTTATCATTTTGCTGGAGATTTTCTCGAATTTTTTTAGATTCTGTAGTTTTTTAGTGTAGATATTTCTTATATTTATACAATATCGTTCATGCATGACAATATTGAGAACAATCTATATATTTAGATTTACATTTTGTTGACAAGTTATGCCCTCTCTGTTTTGTTCTACTTAAGTGACAAGTTATGCCCTCTCTGCTTTTTTGAACTCATTGAAATTTAGAAAATGATAGTTTCAGAAGATAAAATGATAATTGCCCTTGATAAAATGATAGTTTCGGATTATAAAATGATAGGTTCAGATTAGAAAATGATAGTTTCAGAAGATAAAATGATAATTGCCCTTGATAAAATGATAGTTTCAGATTATAAAATGATAGTTTCATGAGATAAAATGATACTTTGACTTTATATAATTACATAAACTGTTTAACACACTGGAATCTTTTGTTTATTAGGAAAGAACATTCGTGATATTGATGATGATGAACATAGAACATTAGCAGAAGAAGTAGAACATATAAAAAATGAGAAGAAAAGAAAGAATGATGATGCAACTGATGGTAAGACAACTTCAAAGAAGGGCAAGGAAAAAGTTGTTGAAGATATTACAGTCATTAAGACAACAACTTTGGCAGGAAGAAGGAATACTGACTTCTTCGTTGACATGCTTCAATCTCTAAACAAGAATCAAAGAAGAGTTGTTCGAGAGATTGGGTTTGGCGCACTCCTAAACTTCAATATAAGAAGTTTCCCAAGAGCATTGGGGTATTATCTGATCTACAACTTTAACCATAAAAGTTCATCAATTGAGTTGAACAGTGGGGAATCACTGTTTTTAGATGATGAAGATGTTCACATAACTCTTGGGTTCCCGATTGGATCTTTACCTATCAATAAAACCAAATTTCAGAAAAATATTCACATCAAAACTGAAATTGCTAGATTCTGTAAAGGTGGAGAGAAAAAAATGGTGCCAAAGTATGTTGTAGAGCAGATGGAGAGAGACAAAGAAGGTGGTGAGTTGTTTAAATAGACTTTTATGGTCCTCATGGAGTATGCCTTGATTAACACTCCTGTTGATGGAAATATGAGGCCAAAAATTTTAGATTACATAGCTGATGTTGAGAAGATCAAACAATACAATTGGTGTAGCTATGTCATATCTAGATTGCATGAAACACAAAAGAGGTGGAAAAAAAACACAGCAAAGATATTTACCGGGCCAGTTATCTTTGTAGTGGTAAGAATATATTTGTTTTCCATTGTCTATGAATCTATTTACAGAAAAACTAATATTTAGTTTTTGTTTAATGTAGGCTTGTTACGTGGACAGGATTGTCTTTGAAAAAAAAATGGTGCCAAGATGTTATCCAACAGTTAAAGGATGGACTGCCGAATTGTTGAAAGAAAGACAAAGAGCAGAAATGGAGAATTCAGCTTTTGGTCTAGGTCATAAGTATGACCGATATAAAAAGAAGCCACATGAAGAAAATGATGAAGATGACGAAGATGATGAATCTCAAGATGTAGAAGGTTTGAAGACAAATTATCATGATGAAGAGGGGACAACCAGTGAATGGGAGAATTTCATAAATGAATGGAAGGGAGCTGCAAAGGATGTTAAAGCCTCAATGTTGAAGATTGTTGATGTCCTTGAAGCAGCGCCGGATAAACTCAGGAATCTCAATAGCTTTAAGATAATCTGTGATACAACAAGAAATGCAATGGGATTGAGAGAGGAATGTGTGCAGCATGTTATAGAAAGTCAGAATACAATGACACGGGCTATAAACAATGATGAAACTAATGATCCTGAATGGATTGATATCATGATTGAGTTAACTAAAGCTGCTGAGAGGACATATATACTGAAAAATAGGAATGAGTTCCCTACCTTCACTCTGATACCTGAATGTGACGACAGTCCTAATGAGAATCAAGAATTTAATCGAGAAAAGGATATGGAGAAGGAAAAAGATGATGAGGTGCAAAACGAGCAAGAGAAACAGAATGAAAGTGAAAAGGAAACGGCTGATAAAGCAGCTCGAAAAGAAAAGGAAAAAGTTTCAGAGAAAGAAGTTCAGAATGAAGAATATGAGGTAACTTTTAAAAATGATAGTTTAAGTACATAAAATGATTGTTTATATGGTTAAAATGATATAGGTCTAATGATGTTTTTTGGTGGCTCTGTTTTATTTGAAAACTAATACTTTTGCATCATAAAATGATAGTTTAAGCGGATAAAATGAAACTTTTGTTTCATAATGATTGTTTTAGCTGATAAAATGATACTTTTGGCTGATAAAATGATACTCATAGCTGATAAATGATAGTGATAGGTGATAAAATGATACTTCTTATTTATATAATGACAAAATGATACTTGCATCAGATAAAATGATACTTCTTACTAATAAAATGCTAGTTTTGGCTGATAAAATGATACTTTTGGCTGATAAAATGATAGTCATAGCTGATACATATAATTCATTTTTATGTTATATTATGAAGGTATTGCATGATTTTTGGCTGATAGTTTTAGATTTTTATGTCATAGCTGATAAAATGATAGTTACTATGGGTAAAATAATATCTCTTCTGTCAATAACAATTTATATTTTTTTTAAATGAAAGCTTGACAGAGTTGATAACATAATATCCACTGTCATGGAGGATATAAATGGTGAATCGGGAGATGATGAAGTTTTAAAACAGAGAGAAGAAAATTTGAATAAGGACAAAGGGAAGAAGATGGTTTCTCCAGAACCTCCAGTCGAAAAGGAGAAAGTGGTCAGAACAACAAAGAAAATTGTTGAAGCAATGTGCTCTCCCTACAATGTCAGAGCAGTAAATCTGAAAGGAAAACTGAATAAAGAAGAGAGAGATATAATGTACTGGTTGATGACACATGAAGAAAGTGAATAGTAAGTTTTGAATTACATAATTATATTCTTATTCAGTTCTTTTAACTAACATTAAATATGAATTTGAAATCAGTTATGAGGTAGTTTATAAGAACGACAAGATCACAATGTTTAAGATTGACTTCCACAGCCTTGCTCCACGTACATACGCCAGGATCAACATCATAGATGCATGGGTTGTGTTCCTCAACTACAATGAAAAATTCAAATCAAAGGCATCACCGAGTCGTCTTTTCATCAACACCGCACCTACGGTACAGTAAACGAGTAAATAAATAATAGTATTACATTAAAAGTTAAATATATTTACAAAAATGTAAACATGACAGATTTACAACATTACTGCAAGGAGATCTGGTTGGACTGAAGCAGAGAGTCGAGAAAGATTTTGCTCAAACTTGAATGAATTTGTGTCAAAGATTGAAATTTTCAAATGGGAAAATTATGACCTGGTAAGTCATAATTAGATACACATTACAGAACAGGGGTGCGTTATAATGATAACCCATATTTATGTGATAAGCTAATAACCCTATCATTTTATGGGTCAAAAGTATCATTTTTACTAAAAATGATATTTATACACGATAAAATGATACTTTTAATCCATAAAATGATATTCTGTTCTATAAAATGATACTTTTCGTCCATAAAATGAGGGTTATTAGGTTATCACCATAAATATGGGTTATGATATGATCACATCCCTTACAGAACAACATACCTATATTTTTGAAAATGACATTTGTATATAATGTTTTGAAAATTAGATATTCTTTCCGATCTGGGCGTACGAACATTATTATATCATCTGCTTCAATCTCAAAATGCAAATGATGGATGTGATTGACAATTCTCTGGTTAGTGAAGAGTTAATTGAGAAGAAATATGAAGATACACCAAGTACTCTGGTATGTTTAGTTAAATGCATTCAATATTTATTAGTTAAATTGCATTGAATATAATTCAGTACGGAACATAATATCATTTTTAATCAACCTCATGTATGTTTTGTGTTATTTGAATAGAAAAATTTCTTCCGAATTTATCTTGGAAATGGAGTCAATCCATCAATGGGGAGAACTGTCAAACTGTCAAAAACCAGATACATGAATATGCCATGGCAGAACGATACAAATAAAGTTGACTGTGGAATTTATGTGATGCGCCATTTGGAGACTTACATGGGTGGTCCTGTTCGTAACTGGAATTCGGGTTTAACGAAGAAGGGAACAGAGTCTTTCATAAAACTCCGTGCCAGATATTACTGAAGCATTGCTTATTGGAGATACTAACAAGAAGGCTTTTGAAACATTTACAATGATCCAGAAGAAGTTTGAGAATGACAGCAAAAAAGGAGATATTGATGTTGAAAAGATGATAAGAGAATTTAAACCCCCTGAATACTAGCTTGTTTGACTTGAGAATAACGTTTTGTAATAGTGGTTTCGAATATAATCACCCAAGATTATCATTTTGTCATTATATAATTCAGAAGTATCATTTTATCTGCTGCGAGTATCATTTTATAATTTTATCAGTCAGGAGTATCATTTTATCAGATTATATATCATTTTGTCAGGTTAAAATATTATTTTATCCGTTGATAGTATCATTTTATCAGCTTATACATCATTTTATAAGGTTACTGTCATTTTATTTGCTGCAAGTATCATTTTTTCAGGTTAAAGTATCATTTTATCAGTTTATAAACAAAAGAATCATGTTATCAACCAAAATGTCATTTTATAAGCCCAAAGTATTATTTTATTAAACAAAAATGTCATTTTATACACCAAAAATACCTAAAGAATATAAATGGCTTCAATCTATCTTCTCATTGACTCTACCACAATTTCTTGAATCATGACGACCCAGCTCATGACATTTACCACACCGTCGTAGAGGCTTATTTGCTTTCCTTATTGCACTCTCCCTCCTTGCTACTCTGCCACTAGCTGATCCTTTGGTACTAACAACGTCTGGAGGATGTACATCAATTACATCAGGTACTGCCATTCCATAATAATCCTCAACCATCTTCTTTTCAATGACTGAAGGTGCTGCACAATTTCCAAATATATGCTCTTCCAAATCATCAAGACCGGCACTTAACAAAGACAAATGATCCATACTTCCCTCAGACTTTTGGACTAATCGATAAAAGTTGGAGAACAACTTTTTCTTAACTTCCTGCTTTTCATCCAAATCTGCATGATAAAGATAACATTATTACAATAAATACTATCATTTCTCTGACTGAAAAATAGAATTTTTACAAATAAGGTTAAAAATGGAGCACACGTTCAAATGGTTGTTGTTCCTCAGATGGTAGACCATGGGCTGCCTTTAGTAAAGAGCTCTTCAACCACCTTCGACCAAAATATTTCTCAGGAATGAGATTAGCAGACTTATTCTTCAACAAACAAAATATATGACAACATAACAAACCAATTCTGGAAAACTTCTTGCAACTACAGTCGAATGTGTCTTGCTTACAATCATACTTAACATCCCATGTTCTACCATATTGGTCCTTGACCTGATGCATCTTGATGTTATCCTCAACAGTAGTTATAGAAACAATCTCACATACCATACTTATTTCCTGTTGTACATGTTTGAAAATAGAATCAGTGTAGATTGTAGATGCATGCTTCTCAATAGGCAATTGGGTTGACAAATCAGGAATAGTTGAGTAATCCAAGTAGTTCAATCGTGAATTGGCATTCCTTTGATCTCCCACAGCATAATTAAAGAAATTGATGAACTGTACAAGATTTGCACGTGGCTTTGTGTAGTTTTTAAAAAAGCTATTCTCCGATTCAGACATCGATGTAGTCCTAAAAAGCGACCCCATGGGAAAATCTCGAAAATAAGCAGGAACCCAGAATTCTCTATCTTCAAACATTGATCCAAACCAGTGCACGTCTTCTAATTCATACCGTTCCATTATATCATTCCATATTATATCAAACTCATCAGGCTCTAACAAATCAGACCAAGCACATACATTCAACTCTTTTTTTGAAATCTTCATTACCAAGTAAGATTTGGGCAACTTATCTGACACCTTAACCATGATATGCCACATACACCATCGGTGCCTTGTTTGTAAAAGTACTTGTTGAACAGCAAGTTTGATCCCCCAATCTTGATCAGTGATAATCAATTTGGGTGCTACCCCCATGCATCGAACAAAACAGCCAAACAACCAAGAATATGAGTCTCTACCTTCACTTGATAACAAGCCAACTCCAAATGTAACTGGTCTAGAATGGTTATCTTTTCCAGTGAATGGAGCAAAAATCATGCAATACCTTCAGAATATAACATAAAAATGAATTATATTTATCAGCTATGACTATCATTTTATCAGCCAAAAGTATCATTTTATCAGCTATGAGTATCATTTTATCAGCCCAAAGTATCATTTTATCAGCTATGACTATCATTTTATCAGCCAAAAGTATCATTTTATTAGTAAGAAGTATCATTTTATCTGCTGCAAGTATCATTTTGTCATTATATAATTCAGAAGTATCATTTTATCACCTATGACTATCATTTTATCAGCTATGACACGTCTAAAAAGTATCATTTTATCAGCTATGAGTATCATTTTATCAGCCAAAAGTATCATTTTATCAGCTATGACTATCATTTTATCAGCTATGAGTATCATTTTATCAGCCACAAGTATCATTTTATCTGCTGCAAGTATCATTTTGTCATTATATAATTCAGAAGTATCATTTTATAACATAAAAGTAATTTAATCAACAAAAAGTATAATTTTATGTCTATTAGCAACAAAAGTAATATACCTGTTAGTGTTGTATGTTGAGTCAAATGAAATTACATCTCCAAACATATGATAATTTCGTCTTGAAATAGCATCAGCCCAGAATAGTCTAGTTAACTTTCCATGAGATCCTATCTCAATTTCATAATAGAAGGCATCAGATGATTTCTTTTGAGAACGCATATAATCAAAAATCGTTTAAGCATCTGAACCATCAATATTGGACATAATATCACGATAACCATTTCTAATATCAATAATATCACATCCAATATTTTCAGGTCCATCCATTATCTCCTTCAAAAGTTTGAACGTGAGAGTGGGACCAATATTACACCTGCCACAATCCTCCATAAACCTCCGATGGATAGGATCCAGATTGCGATTGGCCATCATAAAATTCCTATGCTCATCCGCAACCATTAAGTGATTATGATACTCAACAAACTGATAAACCTCATATCCTCTGCTTCTTGCCATCTGAAAAATATCTCAAATTGAGCTTAGCAAGACATTCACACCTAAATGACTGACACCTACGCTTCTTAAAAGACACTTCAGTTGATTGGGATGCATGACCAGGTATAAAATTCTTAGAGCCTTGTCTGCTGCAAGCCAAATACTGCCACTTAGTAATACCTTGAACTGATTTGTTACCCATTTTACGAATGTCAAAACCAACTGAACGAGCATAATGTTCATAGAAACCAACTGCTTCTACTAATGTATTGAATTTCATACCAATCATTGGCTTCAAAGCATCATCGCAAACAGGAATGTACATACCTACAAATCAGTAAAAGTATCATTTTATCATAGTATAATTTTATCATAATATCATTTTATCCGACAAAACTATCATGTTATGCAGTAAACCTAACATTTATAAGCCAAAAGTATCATTTTAACACATAATCGACAATACATAATATAATCAAATAAGAATTTCAGTACATCAGAAACATAAACCAATCGAACTCTAATATTAATCTAAAATCAAATTCAATACATGAATATGAACACAATCAATATGCTAAATAATAGATAATGATTGTTACCTTCGTTATTTGCTACAGATTCCATCGAAGCAAATTTTCACAGCAATTGAAGAGGTAATCAATGAAAATAAGAACGCAAAATTGAAAACATCTTCCCGATCACAATTATGGAAACAAAATCTGGAGACTACGGAATAATGAAAAATCGAAGAAAATCTGGAAATGTTGAAATAAAATAGGCGAGAAATATGGAAGATGAAGATGAGAGAATCGATCTGTTAACTGTGAAGATGAAGATGAAGGTGAGAGAATTGAGTTCAAACAGAATGAAACCGTGAACCGCGCGTTTGGAGTAAAATTCAGAAATTAAATGAAGAAATTACATTTTTACCCCTCTGCGCCTTTTTTATGAAGTAAATCTAAGTTTGAATCTCAACCACAATATTATCAAATATGTGTGGTCCAGATTTGGTTATAAAGTTATTATGTGATTTGGGGGTTATGATATAATCACATCTATATATATACATATATATATATATAAGGATGTATTCATATCAAAACGCTAAGTATGAGTAAAACATAAAACACTTGCAGTCCATTGGATCTTGTGATCTAACTGTCAAATTAATGTCACGTGTCATCTTATAATGTAGATTTTTAGCCTAATAATGTAGCTCGGATATTAATGTAGTATTTTTGTCAAATAATGTACATTTCCATTCTAATAATGTACCTCGGCTAATAATGTAGATTTTTAGTATAATAATGTACCTTATCACAACCATCCAATCTAAGGATCCAAGGGCTGTGATTTGTGTTGTGTTTTACACGAGATGCTGTTAGGACCCTAATACACCCCTATATATATCTACACACATATAATGTCAACTATGTGTACAATCCATGTCAACTACATATACAATTCATGTTAACTACACAATATAATGTCAACTACACAATATAATGTCAACTACATGTACAATTCATGTCAAATAGTATTTATTGAATAAAGTTGTTGACATTTGATGTGTAGTTGACATGAATTGTATATGTAGTTGAAAAAAATAGTAATAATAATAATAATAAAATGAAAAAAAAATTTAAAAAAAAATAAAAAAATTAAACAAAATTAAAAAAATTAATAAAAAAAATTAATAAAATTATAATTATGCCCCTCTGTTGACATAAACTACATGCTGTTGACATTTCACAAATATTCTGAATGAGTGACTGAGATTGCATCTCAATTCTCAATTAGGTTGATAAATCTCAACCTAACAAGACCATATATATATATATATATGGTGCCCCCTTATTTAGAGTCACAGCGTACATCCAATCTGGTGCTGCCATGTGGCACAAAACATGCAATATTTTAAACACAAAAATGCAATCTAGTTATATATGCATTTTCGCAGATTGCATTTTAGTTGTATGTAAATTGCATTTTATAGTGTTGAGTTTTGCATTTTCACATAAATTGCATTTTTTTATTGTTAAGTTTTGCATTTTCACATATAAAAATGCAATTCGTCTATATATAAAATGCAAATTAAACAATCAATATCAAAAATGCAAAACTCAATGATAAAAAATGCAATCTGCATATAACAAAAATGCAATCCGCCTAAATTCATTTATAGCTTCTACAAATGTGTATTGCATTTTTCTGTATACAATATTGCATTTTTCGTGCCGCATGTCAGTACGTGGTTGGATGTACGTTGTAACTTTAAAATTAGTTGTTATACTAGTACATCCCTATATATATATATATATATATATATATATATAGGGGTGCGTTAAAATAACAACACTCTTAAAATGACACTGTGACACCACGCTAGACTGCAATATTATAAACGATAGACTGCAATATCCAATACACTAGACTGCAATCTATAGATTGCAGTCCAGCGTATTGGATATTGCAGTCGGGAAAAATTACAGTCTAGTGTATTGGATATTGCAGTCCGTGAAAATTTACCTTGAGCAATTTTTATGATTGCCACATGGCAGCTTATTATTCGTCCACATGTACAAATGATTGGCTAGGAATGGTGGTATGGTGTTACTTTAAGATGTGTTGTCATTTTAACACAATCCTATATATATATATATATATATATATATATATATATACAGGGGTGCGATCATGTCATAACTCATATTTATGTGATAACCTAATAACCCTATCATTTTATGGTCAAAAGTATCATTTTTACTAAAAATGATATTTATACACGATAAAATGATATTTTTTCAGCATGCATAAAATGATACTTTTATTTCATAAAATGATATTCTGTTCCATAAAATGATATTTTTCGTCCATAAAATGAGGGTTATTAAGTTATCACCATAAATATGGGTTATGATATGATCACATCCCTATATATACATCCCTATATATATATATAGGAATGTATTCAAATCCTTTTCATATCTTTTGTCCTTTTTCCTTCTTAATCCTAGCCCCACGATTTTGTCATCTGACGGTTAGATTAATGTCACGTGTCATTTAATAATGCATATTTTCATTCTAATAATGCACAACAGCTAATAATGCAACATTATAGACTAATAATGCATTGATCACAACCATCCAATTCAAGGATCCAAGGGCTGAGATTAAGAAGGAAATAGCACACTTAGGGTGCAAAGGTACCTAACGCACCCCTATATATATATATATATAGGGTCTTGTTAGGATGTGATTTTTGGACATAATTGAGAAATGAGATGCAATCTCAGCCACTAATTCACAAGATTAATTTTGATGTCAACAACTATTACATTATGTCAACAAGGGGGTATAATTGTCTTTTCATTAATAATGTAGAGGACAAAAATAAAATACATTTGAAATCATTTTCTAAAGTCTTCAAATCTTCAACATTCAAATCTTCAAATCTTCAATTCTTCAACATTCAAATCTTCAAATCTTCAACATTCATATCTTCAAATTTTCAAATCTTCAACATTCATATCTTCAAATCTTCAACATTCAAATCTTCAAATCTTTAAATCTTCAATTCTTCAACATTCAAATCTTCAAATCTTCTTCAACATTTAAATCTTCAAATCTTCAAATCTTCAACATTCAAATCTTCTTCAACATTCAAATCTTCAAATCTTCAACATTCAAATCTTCAAATCTTCAACATTCAAATCTTCAAATCTTCTTCAACATTCAAATCTTCAAATCTTCAAATCTTCAAATCTTCAACATTCAAATCTTCAATATCAATATCGAATGTCAACAACTCGTATTAAAATGTCAACAACTAACAAATAACACTTATAATTAACATATCAATACCGAGAATATCGAATGTCAACAACTCATATTAAAATGTCAACAACTAACAAATATCAATACCGAGAATATCGAATGTCAACAACTCATATTAAAATGTCAACAACTAACAAATAACAATTACAATTCACATATCAATACCGAGAATATCGAATGTCAACAACTCGTATTAAAATGTCAACAACTAACAAATAATACTTATAATTCACATATCAATACCAAGAATATCGAATGTCAACAACTCGTATTAAAATGTCAACAGCTAACAAATAACACTTACAATTCACATATCAATACCGAGAATATCGAATGTCAACAACTCGTATTAAAATGTCAACAACTAACAAATAACACTTACTATTCACATATCAATACCGAGAATATCGAATGTCAACAACTCGTATTAAAATGTCAACAACTAACAAATAATACTTATAATTCACATATCAACTACGATGTCAACAACAAACATTATTCATGTCAACTACGATGTCAACAGCAAACATTATTCATGTCAACTACGATGTCAACAACAAACGTTATTTATGTCAAATATTATGTCAACAGCAACATTTTACAAATAATTAATGTCAATAACAAATATTTTCATGTCAACGACCTATATTATTTATGCCAACAACAACGTTTTACATATAATTCATGTCAACAACAATGTTTTATATATAATTTATGTCAACAATATTTTTCATAAAATTTATGCCAACCACCTATATAATTCATGTCAACAACAAACTTTATTTATGTCAACTATTATGTCAACAATAACATTTTACAAATAATTAATGTCAACAACAAATATTTTCATGTCAACGACGTATATTATTTATGTCAACAACAATGTTTTACATATAATTTATGCCAACGACCTATATAATTCATGTCAACAACAAACGTTATTATGTCAACGAGCTATATAATTCATGTAAAAAATAAACATCTTTATGTCAACAACTTATATAATTTATGTCAACAATAATATTTTAGGCAATATCACAAACACCTTATATGCACAACTCAAAAAGATCCGAATTGAACCGAATATGCAGTGTACTCCTATGTACGCCTATTTCTCCTACGAATTGAACCTTCAGTCATAGGCAAATACAACGAGATTTATCGAAATTCGAACAACTGCATAAAAAAATTCAATTCAGCCAAATATGTGTATAGTTGACATAAATTTGTGTATGTGGTTGACATTAGTTAACATTAAAAAAATGGAGATAGTTAAATCTTAAATCTAACTCTTAGCAACTAATTTCCAATTGGGGAATATCACCAAACACCTAGAGTGCATTATGATTAAGCTTGATTCTCCAATCAAATCCAATCTAATTCCTCCCGACTGCCATCACCAAATCAAATCCAATCCAATTCCTCCCCACTACCATCACCAAATCACAGATCAAATGAAGCGATTGGAGATGCAGGAGAACGGAGTCAATGCAGACACGGCGGAGGATTTCGCCGGTGACGGCAGATGCGGTGAGAAGTCAGGGTACTTGACGGCGGAGACAGCGGCAGAGCATAGAGAGAGGTCAAAATCGGAGCATAAAATCTGCAAAAATACACTAATTCTAACTAATTAAATAATTGCAACAACACTAAATTAGTAAATTAAAAATTGATTTCATTGAGGATTTGCGATTAAGTGGAATTCAATTTTGAAAAATCTGAATATTACCAGCGGCGTTGAGAGAGAATCGTTTCTGCGGCTGTTTATGCCTAAGCGTGTGCAAATCGCCGCCGACGCAGAACTCCATAACGACGCAGGAGAAATTCGAAGCTTCGAATTCGGCGAAAATTGTAGGGAGAAACGAATGATCGATGAGGCGCATGATCTTCCTCTCTATCTCCGCTCTCTGCGTCTTCTTCTTCAACACGAGAACGTCGTTGTCCACCACCTTCATCGCGTAGAGGCGGCCGTCGTCCGCCGCGCCGCGGAGGCGGCAGAGGTAGAGGTGGCCGATGTCGCCACTGCCGATCTGGCGCACGAGACTGAAATCGCGGAATGTGAGGTTCGATTTCAGGCGGATCGCCTGGAACGAGGAGTCCGATGATCGGTGCGGTTTCATCGCCGTCACTTGATCAGGCGAGCTCGGCGGAAGCTTGAAGGAGAAGCGACTGAAGCTGGTGCAGTGGCTTAGAGTGGCTTTATAAAATTACCAGAAATTACTATTCTGCCCTTTCATATTAAATTAATCTAAAAATATTTATTGTGTGATAAAATCTGGACCACTCATTTAATAAAAATGAGGGGCTATATTGTAGGCCCTTTTTTACTTTACTCTAAATCGTTATAGTATTATTTACTCGTTTTATTCATTATTCTTCGTTAAGTATTTTATTAATTATCATTTTTTTACCATTTTCATAGTTACAGAATTGGTGATATATGCAGTATGCTACTTTTCTTTTGTAGAGAATATTGCAAATAATTAATTTTCTTCTACATTTCACTATACTATACATTTAGGTTTGTGAGATTGAAAATTTAAAACACAATTTTCTAACAATTCTTGAGAATTTGATAAAAGAAAAGGAACGGAAACAAGAAGATATCTTGGACTGCGATAAAGGAATCAATGCATTTTACTGCTCAAACTTTGCTGATGATACTATCAATTTTAAAAACTTAGAAAAAAAACTCAATATTCTCATTGTTTTCAAGAGCCTAGTTAATGAGCGGGTGGATTAAAATTGACATTAAATTACTCTTAATTAACAATAATTAATTCATTAAGCAGTTACCCTAATTAAATTATTATGTCATAACATTAATTCATTTATCAATAATTTTGATGCATTAAATAATAGTTAATTTATTAAGCATTATTTACAAACATTAAATTATATCTTGCTGGGTAAAGTAAAATAAATTATCATTTAACATTTAATTTATAAAATATTACTAAATAAAATAAATTTTAAATTTTAAAACAATCCACTTATCAAATAATTCCACTTATTTTTATCAAGTCTTTTAAGTTTTATCTTACCAACCACGTAAACACTACTAAATTATCATCTCAAATTTTGTCTACAACCAAATAATACTATTAAATTATTTTTATTCTTGAGAGGTCTATCTTTCTTTAATTTTGCGTTATCTTATCATCTGTATCATACAGAGCCTTATATAATATGCTGCAATTAAGTTTTTTGTTTGGTTTGTAAATGTGATTCCATCAGTGCAGATATAGAAGTCAATTTATATGAGCCAACCACGATTTTAAATGTTCATAATATGTCTACATAATGTCGTTTTAAAATCACAAAAACTACCAAAAATAAATAAATATTGTAGTTTTAGAAAGAGAGAAATAGTGTTGTCATTCTACCCCTTTGTGCACTCTTCGAATCTACATTGAACACTACCAAATCTCGTCACCGAAAACCCCTCTCCGCTCTATAAATTCCTAAATTCTCAATCTCGCTCGATTGGAATTCATCGTCTGATATCAATTTCGTTGCATTTCTCAATCAAGACATAGATGCGCTAATTGTGTACGGATACGTCGTTTACATAGCTTCTCTACTGATACGGACTTCATTTGCGCATCGGTCGCGCTAATTTATGCTTTGGGCGATTGCTCTGGGTGCTTGGAGGGGATTTGGCTCTGGAAGAAGAGGAGTGTTTGCAGGAGGTATCGAGATTAGGAGATAGAATGCCTGGGATAGCGCAGAAGATTAATGTCTGCGGCGATTCTAATGCCACTGTTTATCACAAATCAGTGGTAGGGAATGGTCAATCATTTAATGGTTCGTCGGTCTCCGCCAATGGCTTCTGGTCTAGCAATCGCGATGATCTGAGCTACAATCAGCTGCAGAAGGTGTGTTACCAGCTAATGTACATGTCAGTTAAGGTGTAGAGTGTGTTTGGCAGTTTTTTGTTTATGGAATGAGGTGAGTTTGGTTTATATGTTTGTTTAGAAGGTTGCAGGGTTGAATTGGAAGACTAGAATTTGAAAATTGAGTGAATTTGGGAATGCCGTGTGGATGTGAACTCCGTTTTTTTTCTTACATTTGCTCTATGTTTGAATTTATTTTTTGGGGAAAAGAAGTTGTTGAGCTTAATCTTACTTGATACCACTGTGGTGTACTGATCTTGGTGGGTGACTTCAAACTTTAAAAAAAGTTTGATACTTGATAGTGTTTTTCTTATGCATTTGTTGCATTTTGACTATTGCAATTGACCTAGTATGTTACTTGATCATGCGGTCTTTCAAGTAATGTCTTTTAGATAAAATTTCTCATGCTCAAGTTCCACGAGTATAACCTTCTATATGTCATTTAGGGCAGGTATTTCCTTGTTTCATTCGTGTGTCATCTTATTCTTGAGCCATTAGATGAGATTTTATGTCGCGTCATCTGAGCATCTTTTTCTCCTTTTCTATGTTTCATACAGTTTTGGTCTGAGCTGTCAAAACAAGCTCGGCAGAAACTTATGAGGATTGACAAACAGTCACTGTTTGAGCATGCTCGTAAAAACATGTACTGCCCTAGATGCAATGGGTTGCTGCTTGAAGTTTCTTTACAGATTGTTATGTACGGAAAGTCTCTACAGCAAGATGCAACGAATGGCCATTACAATGGGCGAACCACAAACAATCAGAACTGTGGCAACTTGTGTATTGACAATGAGTGCCAAGATAACATGATAGATCCGTCTATACATCCGTGGGGTGGATTAACCACTGCCAGGGAAGGTACTTTGACACTGTTGGACTGTTACCTTCACTCAAAGTCTTTGAAGGGTCTCCAAAATGTAAGTGTCAACTCTACGTAGTTTTGTCTTCTTTTGTGCAAATCTTAGGTTAACTCCCTTTAATATGAATCAGGTATTTGATAGTGCACGTGCAAGGGAAAGAGAACGCAAGTTGCTGTATCCTGATGCATGCGGAGGAAGTGGCCAGGGATGGATGAGTCAAGGAATGACAGGATTTGGCAGAGGGCATGGAACAAGAGAAACTTGTGCTCTTCACACTGCTAGGTTATCGGTGGAGACATTGGTCGATTTTTGGTCAGCCCTTGGAGGGGAGACTCAGAAATCTCTCTTAAGGATGAAAGAAAAAGACTTTCTTGAAAGACTCATGTATAGGTGTGCCATCCTCCTTTTCCTTGTTAGTGACTTAGTTCAACACTCACTGGCTCTTTAATGACTATAGCAGTTTCAAGAAATGTAAAGACACCAATCTGTGTTAATGTTGTAAATATATAGTAGGAGTATAATTTTTTCTGTTAAACATTGACTTATTCTAGGTTTCAGTTTTCCATTTAATACTTTGTCTCCATTGGACAAGGATGTGGCATGCAGCTTCTGGAGTAGAAATGTTAGTGCATAGACATCATAATGGTTATTTATAAATATATATTGATCTTCATGATTTGGCTAAAGTTAGCACAGTATGAAGATCTTTAGAGCTGGGCTAACTCATTCTATTTGGTAGTCCAGAACATTTAAAGTATAAAATTTTAAGATATGGTACAGATTCTTATATAAGATGTAGTCTTATTTTGTCTAACTTAATGTCCAACCAAAAATTTAGTAGGAGATGTCATGCTTGACAGCAAATATCTTAGCTCCAACCTTTTTTTTATCATCAAACTTATAGCACTGGAAGTAAGTTTAGGTTTCCACTTAGCAAGGTTTTATACTATTATCACACTACTGAAGTAAATTTCGTAAACCTTCATGCTACTTGAGATGCTTCAGCTGTATAAATTGGTGTTAAGCAGTGGCATTTCCATCAAAAGTTGTCTCATGATTAAAATTTCCTGTGTCATCTTCAGAATTACTGGGAATGGTGAGTTTGTTGTAATTTTATCATATGTGACTAGTTTCTTCTCGTTTTAGTGTTAACTTGATTAGCTTGGAGTGACACATTAATTTGCTTAGGGCTTGAGTTATAATCAAATGAATGGGATAGGTATATAATTTAGCATTAAGACAAAAATCTACCTTATACTCGAAAAGTTTGTGCAACTTATGAATTAAATCCTTAGGGATAGGTCAATGAAGTTCTTATTCAATGTTGGTTCAAGGGTAATCCAATTTGAGTTCAATGCAAAGAAACTTATAATTTCCTTGTTTGCAGGTTTGACAGCAAAAGGTTTTGTAGAGACTGTCGACGAAATGTGATGCGTGAATTCAAGGAGCTGAAAGAGCTGAAGCACATGAGAAAGGATCCTCGCAGTACCAGCTGGTTTTGCGGAGCTGATTCCATCTTCCAATACGAGGTGCACAATCTGGATTATCTAGTCATTCTTTTGGAAATTTGATATTCTGGTCCTACAATATGATAGAGATAAGGCGGTGGAGGATGAATGAATTTGTGCATAAACGAATGAAACAGCCTGCTTGAGAAGAAACGGAAGAACAGAAAGAGTGAACAAAAGGAACAATCTAAAATATAAATCTGAATAAAAGAATCCTCTTACGAGGCCCTACGGTACTACTGTCCTAAACTGTTTTCTAAGACATATAGCTCTTCCACTGACGAGCTATTTCTATAACTATAGCAGACTCATAATTTGAATAAGGCTCCTAACTAAATAAGGACTCCTAAATCAACTCTATCTCTAATACTCTATAATATCTGTCTCTAATTCTTTAGTCATTACTGATATGCAAGACTTTATCAACGACTGATAAATAATAACTAGATGTCCTCTCACACTTACTCTATTGTTGAAACAGCCTTGTCCTCAAGGCTGGATTCAAAATTATCCATGGGGGGGCCATACTCAATCTTGCCGACATGAGGTGGTGAGCAGAACCACTGAATACCCAAAAAATGAAGGAACGAAAAAGGAAGTGGGTGCAGGCTGCTGTATGGGGGAGGGGGGAGGAGAAGATTATTGTGGCGGTGGCGGGCAGGCTGGAAGCAGGGGTGCTGTTGTTAGCAATGGAGTAGCAACAGACACAACAACTGATATCGTTACATGCGTATCAAGAGTTTACCTGCTTTCTTGTCTTTATCTTTATTAATTGTTACGAGTATTTATTAGTGGTGAATTAGTGGAGTCCCCCAAAAAAAGCATTATCTTAGGAGTCTTGTGTTTATCTTTAGAGTCATGCTTATCTTAGGGTTTCCTTTTCTTTCGAGTCTTGTGTTTATCTTAGGATTTCCTTATGCTTTTAGGATTGAGTCATGACTCATGGCTATAAATACCCTTGATGTTGAAGAGAGAAGCCTCATCTAGGATTTTGGTTGAGTATTGGCATTGGCCAAGGACCTTGCAAGAGGGTCATTCTTTGTTATTCCTTTCAGTTAATGCAATATAGTTCTTTCTGTTATCATTGAAATACCTGTGTGCATTACTCTGCCAAGGGCAGCATCTTCGGCATTCCAGCAAGCAGATGGGGTGCGTGATCTTCAACCCTAAAAATTGGTGCAGTGAGTGTCCTTCTCCAATTGTGTATACGAGAAGGACCGAGTCCGAGAGCGTGCTTGAGGTTTCGGAGCATGCAGCTGATTCAACAAAGCGGTCTTTTGCAGAAATTTGAGCTACCCTTT
This sequence comes from Salvia hispanica, assembly GCF_029641045.1. NCBI lineage: Eukaryota > Viridiplantae > Streptophyta > Magnoliopsida > Lamiales > Lamiaceae > Salvia > Salvia hispanica. The sequence continues at coordinate 37,583,728 of NC_142696.1, forward strand.
CTGCGTTCTCAGCCAAATTTGAACGACACACAACTGATACCAACCGTCATCCTGCCGATATGAGTTCTTTATTAGTACGTTGGTGGTATACTTGATGCCCAGGCCCTCTGGAGACTCCACCGGTGCCTTTACCAGTCCCTGACACCGATGTGGTTGCTTCTCAACCCACCTTGTCCCATCCATCGTTTGATGGTTTAACATCCTTGGCTTGGCTATAATCTCCACCACCAATAGTTGCAAACACACCACCTCCGTCATCAGTACCAGTACCACCTACTGTTTTGTCTCCACTATCCGTTGTGCTAGCAGGTGTGCACCATCCAGTCCCGATGCTGCGTCACCACAACCCCTTCTCCTGCCCCGGGCGCAGCAGCAGAATCTGCAGACCCTAGAACTCGTTCAACAATCCGTGCCAGCCCCTGCTGTGGTTACTGTTGTTATTTCTCGCCTGAAAGCAGCCTTTATCCGAACCCGAATGTCCGCCAGCGCCACCCATCGGCCTGCTCAGTACTTCCTGGCCATAAAATTTAGTACAAAGAGTACAGAGTTGCAGAAACTATTTTAGCAACTCATCACTCAGATTGCAATTTGTCTTCATCTTTGCTTGGTCTTCAGTTTTGCCGGATGTCACCCTACCTAAAGCATGAGTATGAGCCCCCTTGGTCACTCTCGACTCCATCCTTGAGGGAAAGTCTGTTTCGACAGACGTAGTATTGATAGCGAAACATGAGTATTGAGAGTTTCCCTGCTTTCTTGTCTTTATCTTTATTAATTGTTATATGTAAGTAGTGAATATTTGGAGAATTGGAGTCCTGGAGATAGGATTATCTTAAGAGTCTTGTTTTCTTTAGAGTCGTGTTAATCTTAGGATTTCCTTTCCTTTCCTTTTGAGTCTTGTGTTTATAATTCAGAGTCAGTTTACCTTAGGATATGCTTTTAGGATTGAGTCATGGCTATAAATACCCTTGATGTTGAAGAGGGAAGCCTCACTTGGATTTTAGTTGAGTATTGGCATTGACCAAGGTCCATGCAAGAGGGTCGTTCTTCGTTATTCCTTTAAGTTTATGTAATAAAGTTCTCTCCGTTATTCATTCAAATATCTGTGTGCATTAATCTACCCAAGGGCTGCATCTTCGGCATTCCATTGAGCAGTTGGGGTTCGCATGGGCGAAGCCAACCTTTGGAGGGGTGGTGCAAATGCCCCTCACTCCCACTCCTATATTTTTATACTCCCTCCGTCCCAAGATAAGTGACCTACTTCTTTTGGGCACGGGATTTAAGGAATGGTATTTAAATAAGTTAAAGTGGAGAGAGTAAAGTATGAAAGAGGGAAAAGTAGAGGAGAGAAGAGAGAATAAAGTATTTGGAGAATAAAGTAAGAGAGATGACTTTTTGCTAAAAATGGAAATAGGTCACTTATAGTGGGACACCCCAAAAAGGAATACAGGTCACTTATCTTGGGACGGAGAGAGTACTAATTTCTAATATAACTCAAATTATTTACTAAATTCCCCCTTATTAAATTCTCAAAATTACACTATAATATATAAATTTGCCCCTGCTGAAATTATCTTCTGGCTACGTCCCTGGGGGTGCGTGATCTTCCACCCTAACAACTATGGCAAACTCTGTCACAACTGGTAGATCGATAGTTAGGCAGGCGCTGCCATGAAAACATGAGATAGGTGCGGTGAATAGCGGAATTGTAATAGTAACAGGAGGTGGTTGAATCGTCAACATATTGTTGGCAACGGAGGGCAGGTCTGTGGGCCTGTGGCCAAGAATCCCTTTGGGCCAGTGATGGAAACATGACCATATGGAAGCAGGACGTAGGTTGGGTGCCGATCTCTGGTTATGTGGGTGCAACACCCTTTGAAGTTGCAAGGGTTTGCATTGATTTCTCTAATTTGGTGTCGAACTTGGCTTTCAAGGCCTCCAACGCCTTCTTGAATCCATCGATATGGGCCTCCGTGCTTCGTGTGGTAACCATCGTTCGCCGCACCAATTGATAGAAAAAACGATAACTAACAGAGCATAAACTTAGAAAAAAATCAAGGATAAATCCTCCAGCCCCATGGCTAAACTACCTTCCTAACTCTCAACTCCACACGTAGCTTCCATTGAGGAGCTATTTATAATAACTAATAACAGACTCCTACTTTGAATAAGGCTCCTAACTATATAAAAACTCATAAATTAACCCCTACTCTAAGAGATAAAATCTATCTCTAAACAAATACTGATATAAACAAGACTCTATGAACAAACTAATAAATACTCCTTCCGTCCGCAATCAATTGGCTCAGTATGACTCTGCTCGAGTTTTAAGAAATGTAATGGAAAGTGGATGGAAAAAGTTAATGGAATGTGGAGTCTATTTACCAAAAGTAGTAAAAAGTAAGTGAGAAAATTATTAGCATACGGATGAAAATGACAAATTGGGCCAATTAATGGCGGACGGGGGGAGTAATAACTAAAGATAATGTTCCAGAATGCAGGGGACTTCCTCTAAAACAATACTACTGGAATAATGATTAATGATGCATCTTGTACTTAATTTCTCAGGTTTCTCATGATACAGTTAAAGTTGATTGGCATCAAACGTTTTTAGATGCTTGTGGAACGTATCAACACTTTGAATGGGCTATTGGAACTGGAGAAGGAAAATCTGATATCTTGGATTTTAAAAATGTTGGAATGAGTGTAAGGGATCAAGTGAATGGTCTAGATCTAAGTGGTCTGAGTGCTTGTTACATAACTCTGAGGGCTTGGAAAATGGATGGGCGATGCAATGAACTGTGTGTGCAAGCTCATGCATTGCGAGGGCAACAATGTGTTCATTGCAAGCTAGCAGTTGGTGATGGATATGTAACACTTATAATAGAGGAAAATATCAGAAGATTCCTTGAGCATGCAGAGGAGGCCGAGGAAGAAGAGGTAAGCTTGTTGAAAAGAAGAATTTGCTTGATGTTTTCTTCTCCATAATTAGTCCATTTCTGCTATGTCGTTTAATCCCTGATATTATGATTAATACTTATGTTATTTTCAGGATGATGACTCCATTGATACGGATGGAAATGAGTTTGATGGCGAGTGCTCTCGTCCCCAGAAACATGCAAAGAGTCCTGAACTTGCCCAAGAATTTCTCTTAGATGCTGCAACTGTCATTTTCAAGGAGCAGGCATGTTAATTATGTTTATTTCTCATTACTTCAACTTTATGTTTTGAAATTTACATGCAGTCAGAATTATTTCTGGTTTCCAACATGAATGATCATTTGAATCTTAAGTTACTACCTTAACTTGCCCAATTTCCAAGTTGTATTGTTTTAGAGTGAAGTACCAGCTTGGAGTAATTTATGTTTATGAGCTTGTTTAATGTTTGATGTTTTCTTTGGTGAATGGACTTGTTATTAGCACTATGAAGTTTCTTAACTTGACAGATGTTCCTGCAGGTTGAGAAGGCTTTTAGGGAGGGAACTGCCCGTCAAAATGCACGCAGTATTTTTGTATGTCATGCTCTGAAATTGCTGGAAGAGCGCGTGCATGTGGCGTGCAAAGAAATCATCACTTTAGAGAAACAGGTACTTACACGTGTAATGTGTAGTCAGGGGCAGCAGCTATCTATCTAGTTTAATATTTTTCGTGAATTTGAACTTATTCTCACTTTTCCCATTCAAATCTGTATTTACAGATGAAACTTCTTGAAGAAGAAGAAAAGGAGAAGCGTGAAGATGAAGAGCGCAAGGAGCGTAAGAGAACCAAAGAAAGGGGGAAAAAGCTGCGCAGAAAGGAAAGGTTAAGAGAGAAAGAAAACAAATGTGCTGAATCCAATAAAAATGCTGTGGTTCTTGATACTCAAGATGAGGCAGAACCTTGCGCTGATGAGGGCTCTAATAGTGGGAACACCAGAGATTGTGAGATGGAAACAGGAGCAGCTATCCCCCAACCCAGTCCTTTGTCTCCTGATATTCAAGATGACCAATTATTGATGGGTTATAGTTCTCCAAATATGGGAAATCACAATGAAGATATGTTGGAAGAGGAATCTGGCATCACCAGAGATTTAAACAACTCTTTGCCTTATCATCACTATAGGTATTCTCGCAGGACACCTAGGTTACATAGAGATATCGAGCAGGATTTCACCTCAAAGTGGTCCGATAGGAGAAAGGGTGCAGCAATATCAGAGAGTGAAGTCACTACTGGCAAGTATGAATCAAGATTTCATGCTGATCGCTTTGAATCTACAAGGACCAATCATTGCTTCAATAAGCCGTTAAGAACGAATGCTGCAAAGTTCAACCCAAGAAATAGTCCAAAGTTGAGTGAAAAACATCAGTGTACCAATAACAGAGAAGGTGGCAGATGCGATTACCAAGATTGTAGTTGTAACCATCCTAACGACTATCGAGCAAGGCCTGAGTCACATATGTTGAGATCAACTGGAGAGCCTAAATATGTGAATAACTTGGAATCATCTTTCGATATTTCAAAATCATATTATCCAGAGGAATGCACTGCTGAAGCTGAGTGCACATGTGAGATTAATGAGCAAGTTAAAGCAAATGCCAACTGTAACTGTGGTAACTTACATGTTAGAAATAAAGTCTGGGAACCTTTGGATTCACTGAAAAAACGTGCTCAAAGCAACTCAGGAACTGATGTTGCCTTGAAGCCCAACAAAGTCGAAACTACTGAGTCTGATCGAGATCCTGAATTATCTGGTACTGCTCCTTCTGGTGAATTGACAAATTTTTCGATTGAAAGTAATAGCGCGGACAATGAACTGGGGGACATGGCAAAGTCTGGAAATGGTACTTGCAAAGACAGGGATAATGGATTTCATTCAATGGAAAAGTCTGCGAATAACATTAAGGTGGAAGAAGCGGAAGATTGCGAGTTAAGTTTCATGACTAAAACTCCACTCAGGACAGTAGGGTCATTTCTCAGCAGATCTTCCAACTCTGACAGCTGCTCTTCATGCCTAAGTGAAGGTGACTCCTCGAACCACCAAAATCTGGAATCAACATCCACATCAGATTCAGAAGAGTCTAGCCAAACCTCTGAGGGTAGAGATATGTTGCATTGTCTTGAAAGTAGGTTTCGCGAGTGTCACAAAGTTGTGGATAATTTAATCACAGCAAGAGCACAAGATGCTAACAGCCAGGAACTAGCTTCATCCAGCAGTTTGCCTGCAGAAACAGCCACGTATTGTGAGAGCGGGAAAGCAAATGCCGGTGTGGATGTTCTGTCTCAAAGCGTGCTTCCCACTATGATGCAGAATCAGAGCATACAGTATCCCACCTATCAGGCCCCAACAATGGCTTATTACCATCAAGCTCCGGTTTCATGGCCAGCCGGACTTACTAATGGATTTACGTCCTTTCACTACCCCAACCATTACTTATATGCTAATCGGTTTGGATACGACTTGAACACAAATGCACAGTTGATGCAGTATGGGGGCTTACAGCATCTCCCTCCGCCACTGATCACTCATGTTCATATGCCTCTCTTCCCCAGTGCAGCTAATGTAGTCAGCTCAAAGAATCACAGTATAGATTCAACAGTTGCAGAGGATGGCAAGTGTGAGAAGGCGAATGATGATTTCTCTCTCTTCCATTTTGGTGGCCCTGTAGGATTCAAACCTGAGGAAGCTGTCACCTTGAAAGGAGGACGAGGGGGCGATTTGTCAGAAAAGAGTCCTCATTCCTGCAATACAAAAGAGTCCATAGAAGAATACAATTTGTTTGCTGACAGTAATAGCATAAAGTTTCCTATTTTCTAATTTATTTTGGATTTGTTATACAAGGAATCCAGAGTGGGTGATGGAGGTTTGAGTGCTGTGTAAACAATAATCCTCCCCTGCAAATTTTTAGAGTTTTTTTTATAACATTATACATTGATTGTTTTCATTTGCTTGTTGCCATGTCATTTTTTGAGGGAGTAGTACTAAGAGTATGTTTTACCAGTTCCCAACACATTGTGGTTTTTTGGATGAAGATATGTTTCTACTATTGGCATGATGTGTTCGTCAAAAATGGAATGCCTTCTTTGTGGTCTAAACATGATGATAAAACAAGAACAGTGTTTATTTAAGTTAATATGTGCAATTTATACTTTGTCGCCCTAAATAAAAATCTTCATGAATTAAATTCTGTAAAAATAGATTAAATCTTTGCTTATACAAGCAAGAAACAAGATACACCAATACATATTGAAATTTGAAATACAGCAATAACTACCAACATGTGCATTTAAGCAGTGAATAAGTATGTACTTGAACTCGGCATATAAAAAACAAATCATTTTCACTGCTCGAACCGAATCGAACCAAAAAAATATAAATTTTGTTAAAATAAAGAGCGTGCCGAATTATTTGAAAAACTGATTCAAAATCTGAACTATAAAAAACAAACTGAACCGAAAAAAATGAAATCTCATAAATATATCCAAAAAATTCAAAAATTCAAAAATTAATTTTCAATAATTAACACAAAAATATATCATATCAACTGTTAATATCTCATATGTATTTTGTCCCACATCGGTTATGTAACATTGCTTAGTTTAGTCTCTTGTACTATATATATGTTACCAATGTTGAATAATAATATATACTACTACTTCCTCCACTATGTGTCTTTAACATAGCTTAGCTTAGTCTCTTGTACTATATATATGTTACCCATGTTGCATAATAATATATACTACTACTTCCTCCACTGTGTCACTTTACTTTACTGTTCTACATCAATCAATTTACATATACAAACAATTAAAATCTTAATAAATCTAAATATTATTACATTTTGTTAATATAAATCAACACAAATAGAGTTTATTTTTAAGTGTAACACATCATCTGTCTCAGCAGATAAAACACTTTTCTTTTTACTCTGTCCCAAATAAGATGACACATTTCTATTTATAGAAACTCTCTCTCTCCAATTAATACATTCAACTATTTTTTCCTTTCCAATTAAAATATTCAACTCTTTTTTCTCTCTCCATTTAATACTTACACTACACCAAATAACTCTCTCAACCTCAATTTTTAGAATTTTAATTATGTAGTTTTTAATTTTTAGGATTTTAAATAGGTAACTATCAATTTTTAGGATTTTAATTATCTAATTTTTATTTTTTTTTTTGTAATTTGTAATAGTAGTTCGGATATTTTTAATGCATTTTAATACTATGGAAATGTTTTTATTTAAATTGAATAATATAAATGTGAGACCCTTGAGCTTGCTCTTGCGGAAGAGCATGGATGTGGGTGTTGTGTTTTTGCGGAAGAGCAGAGAGTAAAAAATAAACAAAAGTGGGTTCGGGCCCACATACATGCTTTTTGGTAAGAGCATGGATGCAAATGTTCTAAAACCTAATGCCGACTTAGAAATGTATCATCTTAGTCGGGACGGAGGAAGTATAATACTATTAAAAAGAAATTCATTTTTTTGGATTTTTGGATTTTTTTTTTTTCCAATCTGAACCAAAATTAGCCAAAAGTTTAAACCGAACCGAAAAAATTGAAAAAGAAAATCGAACTGAATTTTAAATTTTGGTTTGGTTCAAATCGGATATTATTTTTGGTTTATTTTGCTTACTCCTAGCTCTTTTCACTACAGAGGCAAAGTGCACAGCGATGATTGAAGTTGTCAAGGAAGTCATATGGTTGAAAGGATTTCTAGAGGATTTTGGAGATCATCAAGACATTGTCGACATAAATTGTGATGGCCGAGAATGAAAAGGAGAAGTCACCGATTGGAGCGATGAAAACACTGGACCAAGCTCTAGTGTGGCTCACGAGCCCCAACATAGAGGTTTACTTCACGACTACAGTGCAATTCTTCGTGCATTTGTTACTACCCGCAGGAAGAAGTCCATGATCGCCTCCAACGCGATATGATTGAAGAAATTTGGGCATGTATCCATTGAAGTGTATATCTACCTTTTTAAGTTTATTTCTCGTTGTATTTTTTCGGTATTTTGATAACGTAACAAAAATTACAAGAAATAAGAAAAATAGTGGTGACGTGAAAAATGAGATAGTCGCATTTATAGGGGTGCTATTGCATGTGTTTTGGTTGGAGGATAAAATGTCGACATAGCATGAGAAAAAAAATTGACGAATTTATGTTCCACAACATTTTTTGGTTTAACCACAAGTGTATCTCTTTGGCGAAATTCGACTAATTTTACTCGATTGGATTTTCGATTAAGGTCAATAATTTTTTAGCGATGGTTTGAACCCGTGACCTGAAGGTTCAGGTCACGAGACTCACCACAGGTATACTACTACCATTTGGTTTGTCTAGACCATCGAATTTTCTCGTTCTTCCTACCCTCTTCGAATCTACATTACACACTACCAAATCTCGTCACCGAAAACCCCTCTCCGCTCAATAATTTCCTAATTCTCAATCTCGGTCGATTGAAATTCATCGTCTGAGAATCAATTTCATTGCATTTCTCAATCAGGAAGACAGAGATGCGTTGATTGTGTATGGATACGTCGTTTACATAGCTTCTCTACTGATACGGACTTCATTTGCGTATCGGTCTCTACGGCCGCTGTAATTTATGCTTTTGTCAATTGATCTGGATGCTTGGAGGGGATCTGGCTCCGGGAGAAGAGGATTTTTTGGACAAGGAATCGAGATTAGGAGACAGAATGCCCGGGATAGCGCCGAAGATTAATTTTTGCGGCGATTCTAATCCGACTGCTTATCACAATTCAGTGGTAGGGAATGGTCACTCCTTTAATGGATCGTCGGTCTCCGCCAATGGATTCTGGTCCCAGCATCGTGATGATATTAGCTACAATCAGCTGCAAAAAGTATGTTATCAGCTAATTTACATGTCAGTTTGATAAGAATTAAGGTGTAGTGTGTGTTTGACAGTTTTTTGTTGATGGAATGGGGTGAGTTCGGTTTATACATTTGTTTAGAAGGTTGTAGGGTTGAATTGGAATACTAGAAGTTGAAAATTGAATGACGCTGACAATGCTATATGGATGTAAATTCCAAATTTTCCTTGCTTTTATTCTATGTTTGAATTATTTTTGGGGGAAAAGAAGTTGTTGAGCTTAAGCTTACTTGATACCACTGTGGTGTACTGATTTTGGTGGGTAACTTGAAACTTAAAAAAAGTTTGATAGTGTTTTTTTATGCATTTGTTGCATTGTGACTAATGCAAATAACCTAGTATGTTGCTTGATCATGCGCTCTTTCAAGTAATGTCATTTAGATTATATTTCTCATGCTCAAATTCCACGCGTATAGCCTTCTATATTTCATTTAGGCCAGATATTTCCTTGTTTCATTCGTGTCTCATCTTATTCTTAAGCCGTTAGATGAGATTTTATGTCGCAGTCATCTGAGGTTCTTCCTCTCTTTTCTATGTTTCATACAGTTTTGGTCTGCGCTGTCAACACAAGCTCGGCATAAACTTATGAGGATTGACAAACAGACAATATTTGAGCATGCTCGTAAAAACATGTACTGCCCTAGGTGCAACGGGTTGCTGCTTGAAGTTTCTTTACAGATTGTTATGTATGGAAAGTCTCTGCAGCAAGATGTAACGCGCCATTACAATGGGCGAACCACAAACAATCAGAACAGTGGCAACTTGTGTATTGACAATGAGTGCCAAGATATTATGATAGATCCGTCCCTACATCCGTGGGGTGGATTAACCACTGCCAGGGAAGGGACTTTGACGCTTTTGGACTGTTACCTTCACTCAAAGTCTTTGAAGGTTCTCCAAAATGTAAGTGTCAATTCTATGTAGTTTTGTCATCTTTGGTGCAAACCTTAGTTAACCCTTTAATATGAATCAGGTATTTGATAGTGCACGTGCAAGGGAAAGAGAACGTAATTTGCTCTATCCTGATGCGTGCGGAGGAGGTTGCCGGGGATGGATAAGCCAAGGAATGACAGGATATGGTAGAGGGCATGGAACAAGAGAAACTTGTGCTCTTCACACTGCTAGATTATCAGTGGAGACATTGGTCGACTTTTGGTCAGCCCTTGGAGAGGAGACTCAGCAATCTCTTCTAAGGATGAAAGAAGAGGACTTTCTTGAAAGACTCATGTATAGGTGTGCCACCCTCTTTTTCCTTGTTAGTTCACCACTCACTGCCCCTTCAATGACTTTAACAGGCTCAAACAAATGTAAAGACACTAATCTGTGTTCATGCTGTAATTATATATTTCCTCTATCCCATCAAAAGCGATTCGTATTCCTTTTAGGGACGTCCCATCTAAACTGATTCGTTTCCTTTTTTGGAAAAAAATAACATTTTTCTTCTCTCTTTGTTCTTTCTTCACTTCTCTATTTTATTCTCTCTCCACTCAACTTTTTAAACATTACTTTCTTAAATCTTGTGCCCAAACCGCCTCGCTTATGGCAGACAGATGGAGTAATTTTTTCTGTTAAACATTGTGTTATTCTAGTTTTCAGTTTCCCATTTAATACTTTGTCTCCATTGGACAAGGATGTGGCATACAGCTTCTGGAGTAGAAATGTTATAATGGTTATTCGTAAATATATATTGATCTTCATGAATTGGCTACACTTAGCACAGTATAAAGATCTTTAGAGCTAGGCTAACTCATTCTTTTTGGTAGTCCAGAACATTCAAAGAATAATTTAAAGATCAACTTAGGGTTTCATATGATCAGCCTATATTAAAGGTATGGTACAGATTCTTGTGTAAGATGTAGTCTTATTTTATCCAACTCAATGTCCGACATTCCAACCAAAAAATTAGTTGGAGATGTGATGCTTGACAGCAAATATCCTAGCTCCAACCTTTTTACTTATCAAACTTATAGTACTGGAAGGTAGTTTGGGTTTCCACTTAGCAAGGCATTGTACTATCATCACACTATTGAAGTAAATTTCCTAAATCTTTATTGCTACTTGATATGATTCAGCCTATATATATAAATTGGTGTTAAGAAGTTGCATTTCTATCAAAAAGTTGTCTCATGATTAAAATTTTCCGTAGTCATCTTCAGAATTACAGGGAATAGTGAATTTGTTGTAATTTTACAACAAATTAATGGGATAAGTATATAATTAGCATTAAACCTTATACTTGAAAAGTTTGTGCAATTTATGAGTTAAATCCTTTGAAATTGGTCAATGAAGTTCTTGTTCGATGTTCGTTCAAGGACAATCCAATTTGAGTTCAATGCAAAGAAACTTCTAAATCCCTTGTTTGCAGGTTTGACAGCAAAAGGTTTTGTAGAGATTGTCGGAGAAATGTGATACGAGAATTTAAGGAGCTGAAAGAGCTGAAGCGTATGAGAAAGGATCCTCGCTGTACCAGCTGGTTTTGTGTAGCTGATTCCATCTTCCAATACGAGGTGCACAATCTGGATTATCTAGTCATTCTTTTGGAAATATGATATCCTGGTCCTACAATATGATAGAGATAAGGCGGTGGATGAATGCATTTGAGCAAAAATGAATTAAACAGCCAGCTGGAGAAGAAGCGGAAGAACAGAAACATCTAACCAAAGGAATTAAGGAACAAACTAAAATATAAATCTGAATCAAAGAATTCTCTAACGAGGTCCTACGCTACTACTGTCCTAAACTATTTTCCAAGACATATAACACTTCCACTGACGAGCTCTTTATATAACTACAGCAAACTCATACTTTGATTAAGACTCCTAACTAAATAAAGACTCCTAAATCAACTCTAACTCTATAATATCTGTCTCTAATTCATTAGTCATTTGTCTCTAATTCATTAGTCATTACAGATAAACAAAACTTATCAACAACTGATAAATAATAACTAAAAGTCCTCTTACACTTACTCTGTTGTTGAAACAGCCTTGTCCTCAAGGCAGGAGTCACTGCATTAATTGATAGAGAATAGGCGGTCAGACACTAAACGAGAACTAACAGAGCATAAACTTAGAAGAAGAAAAAAGATAAATCCTCCTTCGAGGCCCTACGGCTAAACTACCTTCCATTGAGAAGTTATTTACCATAACTAATAACAGACTCCTACTTTGAATAAGGCTCCTAACTTAATAAAGACTCATAAATCAACTCCAACTTTAAGAAATAAAATCTATCTCTAAACAAATACCGATAAACAAGATTGTGAACAAACTAATAAATATGTCCTCCGTCCGCCTTTAATTGGTTCGGTTTGACTCAAATCGGGTTTTAAGAAATGTAATAGAAAGTAGGTGGAAAAAGTTAGTGGAATGTGGATCCTACTTTTATACTCCCTCCGTCCTCAATAAATAGACAAGTTTGTAAGTGGCCAGGTTTTAATATCCTATTGGTAAAGTAAGGGAGAGATGGGAAAAAGATAGTGGAAGAAGTGTTAGTGGATTGTGCGGTCCATATTATACATGATGTGTATGATTATTATTTGTTGAAAACTTTCCATATTTAGACTTGGTCTAATGTTGGGGGACGGCCCAAAAAGGTAAAATTAGTCTATTTTGTTTAGGACGGAGGGGATATTAGTTTTATGCTACCTCCGTCCCACAATAATAGTCACATTTTGCCATTTCCGTCCCACAATAAGAGTCACATTTCACTTTGACCATAAATGGTAAGTAGGTCTCACATTCCACTAACTCACTTCACTCACATTTTATTATAAAACCAATATAACAAAAGTGGGCCTCATATTCCACTAACTTTTCCAACCCACTATTCTTGACATTTCTTAAAACTTGTGCCCACATCAAATGTGACTCCTATTGTGAGACGGAGGTAGGAATAAAATGTGAGTGGGATAAAGTTAGTGGAATGTGGATCCATTATCAGAAGTAGTAAAAATGAGAAATTTTTTTGCAGACGGACGAAAATGGCAAATTGAGCCATTTAATGGCAGACAGAGGGAGTAATAACTAAAGATAATGTTCTAGAATTCAGGGGACTTCCTCTAACACAATATTACTGGAATAATGATGCATCTTGTACTTCAATTTCTCAGGTTTCTCATGATACAGTTCGAGTTGATTGGCATCAAACATTTTTAGATGCTTGTGGAACGTATCAACACTTTGAATGGGCTATTGGAACTGGAGAAGGAAAATCTGACATCTTGGATTTTAAAAATGTTGGGCTGAATGTAAGGGATCAAGTGAATGGTCTTGATCTAAGTGGTCTGGGTGCTTGCTACATAACTCTGAGGGCTTGGAAAATGGATGGGCGATGCAATGAACTGTGTGTGAAAGCTCATGCATTGCGAGGGCAACAATGTGTTCATTGCAAACTAGCTGTTGGTGATGGATATGTAACAACTATAATAGAGGAAGATATCAGAAGATTCCTTGAGCATGCAGAGAAGGCCGAGGAAGAAGAGGTAAGCTTGTTGAAAAGAAGAATTTGCTTTATGCTTTCTTCTCCATAATTAGCCCATTTCTATTGAGCCTATTTAATCCCTGATATTTTGATTAATACCTATGTTATTTTCAGGATGATGAATCCATGGATACAGATGGAAATGAGTTTGATGGCGAGTGCTCTCGTCCCCAGAAACATGCAAAGAGTCCTGAACTTGCTCGAGAATTTCTCCTAGATGCTGCAATTGTCATCTTCAAGGAACAGGCATGTTTATTATGTTTATATCTCATTCCTTCAAATTTATGTTTTGAAATTTACATGTAGTTAGGAATAATTTCTGGTTTCCAACACGAATGATCATTTGAAATCTTAGGGAACTACCCTTAACTTGCCCTAGTCCCAAGTTGTATTGTTGGGGAACACGAAAGTTTGATGTTTTTTTTAGTGAATAGATTTGTTATTAGCACTATGAAGTTTCATAACTTGACAGATGTTCCTGCAGGTTGAGAAGGCTTTTAGGGAGGGAACTGCCCGACAAAATGCACGCAGTATTTTTGTCTGTCTTGCTTTGAAATTGCTGGAAGAACGAGTGCATGTGGCGTGCAAAGAAATCATCACATTAGAAAAACAGGTGCTTTCATGTGTAATATTTAGTCAGGGGCAGCTATCTATCTACTTTAATCACTATTTTTTCCTGAACTTGGACTGAATCTCACTTTTCCCATTCAAATCTGTATTTACAGATGAAACTACTTGAAGAAGAAGAAAAGGAGAAGCGTGAAGATGAAGAGCGCAGGGAGCGTAGGAGAACAAAAGAAAGGGGGAAAAAGCTGCGCAGGAAAGAAAGGTTAAGGGAGAAAGAAAACAGATGTGCTGAATCGAATACAAATGCTGTGGTTCTTGATACTCGAGATGAGGCAGAATTTTGCGCTGATGAGGGTGTTAATAGTGGGAGCACCGATGATTGTGAGATGGAAACAGGGGCAGATACCCCCCAACCCAGTCCTTCGTCCCCTGATATTCAAGATGGCCAATTTTTGATGGGTTACGGTTCTCCAAGTATGGAAAATCACCATGAAGACATTTTGGAAGAGGAATCTGGCAACACCCGAGATTTAAACACCACTTTGCCATATACTCACTATAGGTATTCTCGCAGGAAACAAAGGTTACATAAAGATATCGAGCAGGATTTCACCTCAAAGTGGTCCGATAGGAGAAAGGGTGAAGCAATATCAGAGAGTGAAGCCACTACTTGCAAGTATGAATCAAGATTTCATGCTGATCGCTTTGAATCTACAAGGACCAATAATTGCTTCAACAAGCAGTTAAGAACGAATGCTGCAAAGTTCAACCCAAGAAATGGCCCAAAGTTGACTGAAAAACTTCAGTGTACCAATAACATAGAATGTGGCAGATGCGATTACCAAGGTTGTTGTTGTAACCATCCTAATGACTATCGAGCAAGACCTGAGTCACATATGATGAGATCAACTGGAGAGCCTAAATATGTGAAGAACTTGGAGTCATCATTTGATATTTCAAAATCATATTATCGAGAGGACTGCACTCAAGCTGAGTGTGCACGTGAGCTTAATGGGCGAGTTAAATCCAACGCCAACTGTGGTAACTTACCTGTTAGAAAGAAAGTCTGGGAACCTTTGGATTCACAAAAAAAACGTGCTCAAAGCTACTCAGGAACTGATGTTGCCTTTAAGCCCAAAGTTGAAACTACTGAGTCTGATCTAGTTCCTGAATCATCTGGTACTGCTATTTCTGGTGAATCAATAATTTTTTCAATCGAAACTAATAGCGAGGACAATGAACTGGGGGACTTGGCAAAGTCTGGAAATGGTACTTGCAGAGACAGGGATAATGGATATCATTCAATTGAAAAGGAAGAGAATTACATAAAGGTGGAAGAAGTAGAGGATGGCGAATTAAGTTTCATGGCTAAAACTCCACTCAGGACAATAGGGTCATTGCTAAGCAGATCTTCCAACTCTGACAGCTGCTCTTCATGCCTAAGTGAAGGTGACTCCTCAAACTGCCAAAACCTGGAATCAATGTCCACATCAGATTCAAAAGAGTCATGCCAAACCTCTGAGGGAGGAGATATGTTGCATTGTCTTGAAAGTAGTTTTTCCGAGTGTCACAAAGTTGTGGATGATCGAATCACAACAAGAGCAAACAGCCAGGAACTAGCTTCATTGAGCAGTTTGCCTGCAGAAGCAGCCACATATTGTGAGAATGTGAAAGCAAATGCAGGTATAGATATTCAGTCTCAAAGTGTGCTTCCCACTATGATGCAGAATCAGAGCATACAGTATCCCACCTATCAGGCCCCAACAATGGCTTATTACCATCAAGCTCCGGTTTCATGGCCAGCCGGACCTACTAATGGATTTACGTCCTTTCACTACCCCAACCATTACTTATATGCCAATGGGTTCGGATATGAATTGAACACAAATGCACAGTTGATGCAGTATGGGGGCTTACAGCATCTCCCTCCACCGCTGATCACTCATGTTCATATGCCTCTCTTCCCCAGTGCAGCTAATGTAGTCAGCTCAAAGAATCACAGTATAGATTCAACAGTTGCAGAGGATGGCAAGTGTGAGAAGGGGAATGATGATTTCTCTCTCTTCCATTTTGGTGGCCCTGTAGGATTCAAACCTGGGGAAGCTGTCACTTTGGAAGGAGGACAAGGGGGTGATTTGTCGGAAAAGAGTCCTCATTCCTGCAATACAAAAGAGTCCATAGAAGAATACAATTTGTTTGCTGCCAGTAATGGCATAAAGTTTCCTATTTTTTAATTTGTTGTGGTTTTGTGATACAAGGAAACCTGAGTGGGTGATGGAGGTTTGAGTTTTGAGTGCTGTGTAAACAATAATCCTTCCCTGCAAAATTTTAGGGTTTTTTTATTACATTATACATTGATTGTTTTTATTTGCTTGTTCCAATGTCTTTTTTTCCCGAGGAGTATGTTACCGATTCCTGGCACATAGATGTTTTTTAGATGAAGATGTGTTAATGCCATTGGCATTATATGTTTGTCAAAAATGAAATGCCTTGAAGAGTATATGCACTCCGATCGTTCCTCGTTAATTGAATCACTTCTTTATTGCACTCCATCTTACGAAAATTAGAGTAATAAATAGGAGTGGTTAAAATGGAGAAAAAAGTAAAATTATTCTCTTTTTTATTTAACATTTTCTCCATTTTCATGTTTTCAAAGAGTGTTAAAAAAGGAGTTACTGAATTAACAAGTAACGAATAGAGTATCCAACCACCTATTGGTTGGTGAAGAACCACGAGAAGGATTTGCGTTCACTTGTAGTATAACAAAGTGATTAAGATCTTTAAGAATTTATTAATTAAGTAAAAAAAACAAAGATCAAATCTTGCTTATACAACCAAGAAACAAGATACACCAATACAGATTCAACTCCCACCAACATTTGCATTTAAACAGTGAACAAGTATGTACTCGAACTCGTCATATAAAATCTCTGCCGTAACCCCAATATGGATTACACAAGTCAGTAGTTATGAAAAGGCAAATATGGTCAAAAAGAGTGATTTTTGTTTATCATTGAGGAATCATATCATAATCATCAAATTTGACTCAGAAACATATGTACTCTTTCATCATCATAATATTTAAGCATACAGTTAAAAGCACTAATCCCAGGCACTGGGGTATCCTCCGCCATAGCCACCGCCACCGTAGCCACTGCCTCCTCCTCCATGGTAGTCGCCGCTGTTGTTGCCTCTATTGTAAGAAGAATCTCTTCTAAAATCACGACCTCCAAAGCGCCCACCTCCGCGTCTACCTTTGCTTCCAAATGAAGCCCGGCCTGCAAACCGAGTCAACCAATCGGGCACCTCCTGATTCGCCTCCTTCATTAACTCAGCTAGCGATTTTGCCAATGACATGTTGTTCTCGTTGAAGAATGCTGTTGCCAGTCCTGATTTGCCAGCACGACCTGTACGCCCGATGCGGTGAACATAGTCATCAATGTCATTAGGAAGGTCGAAGTTGATAACATGCGCAACATGTGGGATATCAAGACCGCGAGCTGCCACATCAGTTGCGACTAGTATTGGTGTATTTCCGCTCTTGAATGATCTTAATGCCGTCTCTCGCTCCTGAAATCACAAATTAAACAATGTAGTGACAAATGGGTTGGTATGGTGGAGAGAGAAATAGTGAATATATGAGGATCCAGCAGCAGTTGTAGATGAACTGCTGAAGTGACTCTTGAGGCTAAGAGCTAAGAACATACAACTTAGAAGAGCAAAGTACATGTGCTCAATGAAAATTGTGAACACTGGATATAGTTAGGTTTCTGGTAATAGATATAGCAGCTTTCGAAGTCCACGACACTATACATCAAGGTGTGCCTCCTCCAACTTCATAACATCATGTTAAGTTAAGGTGCGATATATCTTAGTTGCTTGCAGTGATAATTTTAAAACAGACCACTGAGAATCACCTCACAAAAATCTCGCAGCCACTAAGCAGTGAATAACATAAAAGTTGGTGATTAAAAATCTAATGACTAATTGCACAGAAATGGACTAGGTCCATCAGAATCTCCAAAGAAAGGCAAAAAAAAAATCAGCTCGATCACTGCCAAGTAGATATACAGAATTTTCAAAATATCAAGTCAAGTATAATAAAACTATTCCCATGAACTCAGAAGTAAAAAAGCACGACAGAAAGAGATGTAATAATGAGTATTCTAAACTACATTATTTTCTGACCTGTTGCGTTCTATCTCCATGAATTGTAGTAGCAGGAAATCCGTTCATACATAACCAGTGTTCCAAAGAATCAGCACCTTTTTTTGTCTCCACAAATACTAAAGTAAGAGCTTGCTGTCAAACACCAGGAAACAGAATATTATTATCAACAGAGGATTTTAGTAAAAAATTGATTTACGAATATATGCTGGTATATCATGGGGAAAATATGAAGATCCTTAGTAACTAAATGCAGTGGCATACCAGATATGGAACTGCAGCTATTTATGGGGAAAGTTGAAAGTTGCATACTTAGTATTGGCAGTGTTACCACATAACTTTAGGTAATTTCTTGTTATGGACATGGGAAAGAGCACACTTACAAAGATATATCATCCGCAGTCACCTAGACTCGAAACAATGCATCGCATGTCCCATTTGCAACATGTTCATGATGAAATTTGGGGGTCACAAAATCTATTTCATTCATGTTCTAGTGTTGTGTTGTACGGTCCACACAT
This sequence comes from Salvia hispanica, assembly GCF_029641045.1. Classification (NCBI taxonomy): domain Eukaryota; kingdom Viridiplantae; phylum Streptophyta; class Magnoliopsida; order Lamiales; family Lamiaceae; genus Salvia; species Salvia hispanica. The sequence goes on from NC_142696.1 coordinate 37,602,338, forward strand.
TTGTGGGATTTTTGAAGGTAGAATTATCTAGTGTATACTAGGTAAACCATGTGTATGCAAATAATGAGATTTTAGAGATTTGATTCCAGCCAACGACACACAGCCATCCGTATCTTCATTGATTTGAATATTAGCAACTTACGTAGGAAAATTAGTCCTATTTTTGGCCAATGATTCTTTTATTAACTTGTAGACTGTAGTCTAAATCACCTGGTTAGAGCCTATAATTTATACAAATCAGTGTGCCTAAACCTAATTCAACAAATAAAAGTAAAAGATGAGATTACAAATGAAGTTTCGGACTCCATCTGTATGCATAACCCCCTACTTCAAAAAATTGAATATATGAGGGCCAAAATAAGTTTTCCAATTTGCACTTAAAACTCTTCTTGTTAATAATCTACATTAACAATGTAATATTTTGATCAGATGTAGAATAAATAAAACCAAAAGATCTAAAAGGAGTAAAATATTATACTATGTATTCACTATTCACTAGAAAAGCATACCTTCCCTTGAACTCCATTTGCTCTTTGTGCATGAATAAGATCCATCAAATGGCTTCTCTTATCATTCTCATGAACATATTCAACTCGCTGAACAATTAAGTCTGTACTAGAACCAACCCTTCCAACTGCCAAAAATATGTAATTTGAAAGGAAATCCGATGCCATTCTCTGCATTCCAAACATTAAGAAGAAATTTGAGAATATCACATGTAATTGGAAGAAAACCCAATGTCATAGTCACAATTCACAAATTAGTAGCCTATCAAATAAAGTGTTACTATATGCACTTGGCACATAAGCCCAAAATGATGCTCAAGGTCTCCTTTTTCATCACTTATCATTGACCAAGTCAGAAACAGAATTCGACATGGATCCTTGTTGCAAAAATCAATGGTAAATTCGAAATCTGTTACTTGATAACCAATTGGCGTCAAGAATTTCCTAGCTTGTGATTCTTTTTATTAAAAAAAAATCAAATCTTTAATGCTTGTGCTTTGCAGATAATTTCATAGACAATTCAGTGGAAAGTAGCAAGAATCAAGTGAACACTACACAATAAAGATTGGTTTACGAGTTATGACTTTGACCTGGATCTCTCTTGGAAAGGTTGCACTAAATAGCATTGTTTGTCTTTCACCAGGTGGTGGCATATCCATCTGCTCTACTATCTTTCTGATCTGAGGCTCGAAACCCATATCCAGCATTCTGTCTGCCTCGTCAAGAGCCAAGTATCTTATCATTTGTAATGAAACTTTGGCTCTCTCAAGCAAATCAACCAATCTCCCAGGAGTTGCAACCAGAATGTCTACTCCCCTCTCAAGTTCACGTAGCTACACAAATGAATTACTTTGGGTCACCTTTAGGTTGTAACAATTGTAGCAAATGTATTGAAGCTGAGAGCAAGTAATAGGACATCTACCATGAAAGGAAACCTCATGTTTTACTAAATTATAAGGGACAAATCTTTACAACATCTAGAGAACATTTGAACCCAAAACAAATCAGCAATTTTTTGTACATCTTAAATCATGAGTATAACAAAAGTTGGATGCAAGTGTCCCAGGGAGAACGTGAAATACATCTACAAGTTTCTCTTAAACACCGTGGCATGTCATATATTTCGTGAGTTTATAGATTTTTATTTAAGGGATAGCCGAAATGGAATATATAGTACTCTGTGTTTTATGTATAATAAGACAGCAATACATGCATGCTGCACAGTGCATCCCCCTCATATATATATTTGTTGACTTGGGAACCAAATGCGACAAAAATTAAACGAGGCTAAGTTTTGGGTCAGTGTAGACTGTCATTTATAAGCCTAAAACAAAATCATGAAAGATTGTGCTTATGTGAAAATTTAAATGGTCCATGCTTTGATTTAGGGATCTTTGTTATGCCCCAAATCTTAATTGGCTGGCAAGAAAAATCTCAGAGCAAAGGTCAGAGTCTGGTGGCTCACTCTGTCTTTTGGATGACTTTGTTTTAAGAAAAATGGTTGACAGTGGTTAAACATGGGGATGGTCTCAAATGAATGAATGAATCACCAGCCTAATAAGACAAAATGAAAATGGGTGCACACATGCGTGTGCGTATGAAGATAGTTGAAATGTGTCTTACTTCAAAATTTGTTAATATGTAGTATAATTGCACAAGTAAAATCACATCGTGAAGCTCAAGAAAAAGGCAAACCACAAAATCACTCGAGCAATCTATATGTTCCCATATTTCATCCTAGCATGTGAAATTAATTTATTTTTTTTAAGTAAGCACGTGACATGAATTATTAACCTATCATGCATTCACAACATGCAACTTTTTTCCTGGGAAAGAAAGGAAACGTTTTAATCAACAATAAGAAATTATATTTACAAACCTGCTGATTTATTGGTGCTCCACCATAAGCAACAACTACTCTAACACCCGTTTGATATGAAAACTTTCTAGCTTCCTCGTGTATCTGCAGTTTAAATGCAACACAGCCATCAAACATTCCTTCTCATATAGAAGTGCAAAGAATATATAAATAAGTAACGAACACAAAAAACAACAATTTTTTAAAAAAGATGCCAACCTGCACCGAGAGTTCTCTTGTAGGTGAGAGGATAAGAGCAAGCGGAAAAACAGTACGAACTCCACGTGGTCTCTGGGGGAAGTTTCCCTTCATAATACCAGATATAATTGGGAAGCAAAAAGCAGCTGTCTTGCCAGATCCTGTCTGAGCACAAGCCATTAAATCCCGTCCAGCTAGCGAAATGGGTATTGCATGTCGCTGAACAGGAGTTGGTTTGACGTATTTACACCTGCGAATGTTCAAATTAAGTGCATCCCCCAAATCAATCTCCGCAAATGTATTCACAGGTGGCGGCACGTTACCCCCACTCGTCTCAACAGGGATATCCTCATAGGCATCAAAGTTAATGCCAGAATTCTCCTGCTCATTAAAAGCAGGCTCTGCGTCAGCATCCACATCATCGTTACCAAAGGGATTGACCTCCCTATCCCTGCCACCCCAACCCCCTCTCCCTCCCCAACCCCCACTTCCACGACCCCCACCACCATACCCTTGTCTTCCATACTCAGTCCTGCTACCACCCCACCGGGATCCACTAGTGGGTCCACCAGAACCAGGCCTATCGTTAAAAGACTGCGGCCCACCAACAGATGGAGCAGGTGGTTCGGACGCTGGAGGTCTGTTCCTAAGGTGTGGTGGAACATAAGCAGACCTAGCCGCAGCAGATGGCCGTTCATTCCCACCACTTGTCCCAGCATTGTCCAAAGATCCACCAGCTGAGTTCTCAACAGCATCTGCCCATGAAGACCTCATTTTTTTCCCAGCAATTCTGCAAAAATATGTTCCCAGCTAATACAAAAAAAAAACTAAGTAAATAAAAATCCCAACTTTCGGCATCACATTCTAAAAGCTCATTCTTATTTCAACCAAATCAACCTCACACATCGAAATTTTTAAACTCAATTCTCCCCGATGTAAATTAAGATGATTGAGGAATCAACACAAAAACAGCTCAACACTTCGTAAATGCAACAAAACAAAAGTTAATGAGATCGAGCAAGCTGAAAAAAAAAATGCACGGACAACAAAATTAAACAAAAAATCGAGTTGCTTTCTCTTCCCTCACACACACAAATAAGAAGAATTCGCAAAAACTCGAAAAACTTGGATTGCTTATGCGGAATGCAGAAGCATAAAGCTACAAAAAGAATGCATGATTTAGGGAAAACTTAGCACACATCAAAGTGCGTGAAAATAGAGGAAGTACCTGAGATAGATCAGCAAAAGATTTGGGTTTGGAATAATTTGTATAGCAGATAGACGGTGACACCAGAATTATGGAAAACCCTAGCTACCAAATAGCAATAAATTAAAAGAACTCGTGGAGAAAATTTAGGAGCTCAAAATGGGACAATTCAACATAATAATCGGATTTTTATTACAACATATTTTCACTTTTACCCGTTTCTTCTACTTTTCAACTTTCACTTCATTTGGTAAAAAAAAAACGTGGGTGGTACTTCCCTTCATATATTAACATTTGTAGATTAGCTAAGTCTATCTTATAGGAGTATTAACTTTTTATTTCAATAGTATTTAGCTAATTTTCAACATTTCTAAGACGATCGCTAGTAAACGTAAGACATGTTACGACTCACGACCCAATCTAATACTCCACCGTCCTATAAAAAATGTCACATTTACACGACGGCATAGAATTTTAGAAGATTTTGTTTTGTGTGTTAAATGGAGATAAAATATAATTTTATATTAATATGAGAGGGAACATTTTTCAAAAATGGAATGTGACATTTTTTATAGGACAAATTAAAAAGAAAAATGTGACATCTATTATAGGACGGAGGGAGGTACTAACTAGGGGTGGGAATACGGGTATCCATGGATACCCGACCCGAAAAAACTGGATACCCAAACCCAAAAATCATCTAAATATCTATCCAAAACCCGACCCGATATATTTTCGGGTACTCCAATACCCGCCCCGAGTATCCATATCCAACGTATCGGGTACCCAAATACCCGACTCAGTACATGTGTTGATAACTAATAAAAAAATTTAAATTTTGTATATTAATATAAATATAGAAATATTTAAATTGACTAATATCTTTAATGTTGCATTTATTTTTTAGTATGAAACTATAAAAAAAATGGGTCACTTTTATTTTAAAGTATATGATTATATTAATGGGGATTGGTTATGCAATATGTAAGTAAAATAATAGAAGTTACGCTTTAATTAAATTGTAGACGCAACCAATAATATAATTCAAAAGTCAAAATACTCATTAACTAGATATAAAAACCACATGAGTTGGTTATGCAATACGTAAAATTTGAGAGTTTGGAGACGTCGTGACCTAGAGTAAGAAGATTGACTTACTTTTATAAGTTTTGAGAAAGTTAACCTAGTAAGTTGTAATTAGTAAATAAATTAACCCAGCTTTAAACATACTTTAAAAAAATGCTTTAAATAATAAATTGGATATTCGGGTAATATCTGATACCCATTCGGATTATCCAATACCCGATTTATCTTAATTTTCAATATTCAATCTCATACTCAATCCCATAAAATTGGATATTGGGTATCCAATACCAGGTGGATATCGGATCGGATACGAGTAAACCCAATACCCGATATCCATATTCCCACCCCTAGTACTAACCAATATAACTCCAAAAATAAAAAATTAGATCAATGTCCTTATAAACTGTGTTCTCAAATTCTTTAACAAGTTGTTTGATTTGATCAATTATTCTCGATCATGTAACATTGCGCATCTCTTAGGTCTACGCATAAATGCATAGACAATGTGAAGTCGCAACCCACCTTGAGTAGGAATAATTGGACGAAAGCTTAAATTAGACAAAAAAAAAAACTTAGAATTCCTATAATTCGTAAACAATGATAATGATAACATCATTCTTAAGAATACAAAAATAAATTAATTACAAAATACAACTCGTATAATTGGATCTGGTTGCAACTTCTTGACCTTCCTAAAATCAGAAACATAAAGGATGCATAATGGCACTGGCGGAGCCACGGTGGGGCCTAGGAGGCCCTTGGGCCCCTCAACATTTCGAAGTGTACTATATATACTACTCCCTCCGTCCCATAAAAGTTGAGACAAAACTTTTGGGCACGGAGATTAAGAATTTATATTAAACAAATAGGAGAAATGAAAAAAGTAGGAAAAATAGAGAGAGTAAAGTAAATAATGGAATAAAGTAAGACTGATTAGATATTTTGTCTTTAGTTAAAAAAGAAAATGACTCAACTTTGTTGGGACGGACTAAAAAGGAATACGACTTAACTTTTATGGGACGGAGGGAGTATATGTATTCAAGGAATTACAAGTACATAGCTGGTGCAGTTGGTAGCTTATATATAAGTCACCTTCTTTGTTACAGGCCCGAGTTTGATTCCTCTTGGGGTTGTTTATTACTCCCTCCGTCCCGCTTTAGCAGTCCCATTGACTTTTTTGTCCTTTTTTTATAAAAATGATAAAAAATAGTTAAAGAGGAAAAATGGTAAATTAAGAGAGAGAATAATATAGAGAAGAGTCTTATCTACATTATTGTCTCTCTTACTTTACCTTTTCTCTACTTTAACTATTTTTTATCATTTTTACAAAAAAAATGGCAGAAAAGTCAATGGGACTGCTAAACCGGGACGGAGGGAGTAGTTTTTTTATAGTAATTAATTGTATATATTTTTTTTCTTCTATTTTAAAAGTTATAATTTGAAGTGATGAATTTAACGCACACCAATATTAATTTATACATTGACACATAGTAGTAATTTTTTTAGATATACGTCGATTAATAATTTTAACATTTTAAGAGTAAAAATTAAATTTCAAATTGACTTTGTCTCAATGTATATTTATGATGTCATCTTTTACCTCTTTTTTCACTATTCATTTCTTTCTCGCATTCCACTAGCTCATTTTTACTCATATTTTATATTCACACTCACATATTATTATAAAAATAATACTCCCTCCGTCCCATAATAGATGTCACACTTTCCTTTTTAGTTTGTCTCACAAAAGATGTCACATTTCTTCTTTTGGAAAAAATTCTCTCTCGCATCAATTATAAAATTATATTTTCTCTTACCACTTAATACATAAAATAATATTTCCTAAAATCTCGTGTCATCTCCTAAGTGTGACATCAACCTTGGGACGGAGGGAGTACTATATAAAATTAAAACTCATATTTCATTCCATTTTTCAACTCACTTTCCATTATATTTATTAAAATTGCACTATCTTTTTTGTGGTGTCGAGTCAAAATATGACAAATTTTGTCGGATGAAAGACTACTAACATAAATTTGGACCCCCCATCGTAAAATTTCTGGCTCTGCCACTGCATAATGATAATATATGAAATAGAATGAAATTATGTATTATTGTGCTCTCTTTGCTTTAGCTCAGCATGCATATTCTTGGAAATGGCTATTGATGATAAAAAAAAGGAGTTGTATGAACTCCATCCAAGATTGAGAAAATATTTGGATCTAAAGATAAGACTATCTATCTCTAATTTTTTTGCATTCCGAATGATCAACTGGGTTGAGTCATGCTATAGAGTCCGTTCGACGTTTCTAGTTTACTTGACTCGGTCGAATCATGCTCTATATAGTGCAATTTATGTCACTCACTATCAAGTGTTCATGAGTAAGTATATATTCTCAAATCAAAATATTAGCAATGTTTATCATAGTCTTGTTAAGTGTGTTGGCATGACGATGGAGAAATTTAAGCGTAGTGTGCTTGCAAGACGGAATCTCGACACTTATTACACGCCCTCAACAAAATAGGCTTACAAAACAGGCTTTAGTTTAATATTAGTGATAAACGTACATAATCAAACTTTTTTTAACAATTTACGTTAAAAATCGATTTATAAACATTAATCAATATAAAATAAATTCCATACTAATAATTTTGCAACGCTTTAGAAAAAAAATTGAAATTTTAATTTAAATATTTATAAATTTAAGAAAAAATATATTTTTACTAAATATTATATAATTAATTTGAAACAAGATGAAAGGATTTGACATAAATTTCCTATATCTATTCCGTCTTATTACTACATACTAATACAATAGATAACAAATCCAATTTTTAATTAAATTCAACTAATTTTTAAAATTTTAAGTTTGTTATGAACACGTAATACATTTATCTTTTCTCATTATCTAAAACCTTTGATTATTTCTTTTTTTCTACTTGAACTATCTTTAATTCTTTATAACAACTAGCATATCCAAATTGCTTTCGTCGTAGTATGTCTTTCCAACTTATTCGCTTACTTCATTTTTCTCACTCCTCAATTTTCTTTTATGTGTCTCTTGTTATTTTTCTTTCTTATTAACTTATCTTTTTAGACTATTCAAGGCATTCTCGTAAATTCCCCCTTTTATCCTCATCTTAAATAATGGTATAAAATATACTACTACTAGTATCAAAATTCTTTAATACTCCAGCTCTTATCACCAACAAGTTGAGATTTCTTCTGAAATATTTTGTTTATCAATAAAATAGGATTTAAGAATCAAATGTGTTTAATAAAGAATTTTGAGAGTAAAAGGTCAAAGTTTAACATTTGGGCTCAAAGATGGTCTAGGACACGGTGGTGACGGATGTCACACTTCCTAGAGTCTTTTGCTTTAAAAATTAAAATTGAGGAGATTGATGAAGTGATTATGTTAGTAGGGAGTGCTTATTATAGATGGTCTTATTGTTTTTATTACTACAGTAATTAGTGTAGGTTTGAATATTAATTTATTGCAAAAAATAGGTTGTGACACATTTTTTAAACACATAACACAAATAAAGAAAAGTGTTATTGCATACCTGTCGTGGATATTAAATTATTTCAAAAAGAGTGAATTACGTAAACGGTACCCGATCTTTCATTTTCGCACATAAATGGTACCTAATCTTTATTTTATATCATTTTTGGTATCTATTAATCACATTTTTGGTACCTGATGTAATTTTCATCCCAAAATACTCTCTAAATAAATTCATTTTTCCATTTATGTCATAAATGGTATTTTGGGCATTGACAAAACTAGTACCAAAAGTGATATTATGATACATTCTCTCATTCTTCTCACTATTTGTAGTACTATTATAATTAATCAATATTAATATTATTAATTTGATGTTATAAATTAATAATTAATTTATTTTTAAATATATATTTAATTATAATTATAGTTATAATTATATTTAATTATTATAATAATATTACTATTATAATAGTAAAAACTAGTAATAATTAATAAATACTCCTTCCGTCCACTTTAGGAGACCCAGTCACTTTTGCACACCCGTTTTGTAAAAAGCATAATAAATAGTTAAAGTGGAGAAATGGTAAAGTAAGAGAGAAAATAATGTAGATAAGTGACTGAGACTCCTAAAATGGGACGGAGGGGACGGAGGGAGTAATAATTATTATTTTATTAAAATTAATAACTAATCAATATAGTCTTAGTCAAAATTTAAAATTGTGAATTGTATTCATAATGATAAAGAGTTGAATATTTTTAGTTAGGTGTTTCAACCTTAAAACGAGTATAAATAATATAATTACTTTAAATAATTAATTTAATTAGTTATTTTGTTATTGATTTATATTATGAATGCAATTAGATGTATGTATAAAACACTAAAAAGAAAGAAGAAACAGAGGATACATAAACTAAGGGAAAAAAAAAAGAAGAAAGGAAGATAAAATACTAAAAAAAAGAAGAAAATGAAGAGAAAAGAAAGAAGAATAAACTAAAAAAAAGAAATAAAAAAGGAAAAAAAAATTACATATTTGGTTCTATTTGATTGAAATTTCTAAAAATATCCTCCATAACAAAAAAATCACATATTTAGTACTTAGGGTTATTTTTGTCATGGGGTACCAAAAACGATATAAAATAAAGATCAGGTACCATTTATGTGCGAAAGTGAAAGATCAGGTACCGTTTATGTAGTTCACTCTTTCAAAAATTAGGTTGTAGCACATTTTCCATGCAATAAGATTCAAGACATAAGAAAGAAAGTAAAGACATGAGAAAAAAAGTGTATTGTACTCCACGTATCAGCTTGCAAATATACATTATTCAAACGTTACAAATTTTTAAAGATGAATAAAAATAAAAATAAGTGGTAAATTTTTTGGACCATGGAGTAATATTTATTTCGCAACGTATCAATCATTAATCTAGAATTACCACACAAGCTAGGAATGGAAAACCATGAAATTAATATTGTTGATTATTGATGATGCAATTTATGCAAATGAATTTTTTTTTTCATTTGTCTTCTTAAATTCATGTGGTTCAGTACACTTGCCCATCTGACAGCTAGCACCAGGCAACAGTGTTAAAAGAAAAAATATAGCCATTATTGGAAGGGGAAAATTAAAATACTTGTAGTAATAATTACAAAAAGAATGAATATCATGGTCCTAAGTCCACCGTATAGAATCTCAAATGCTGACAATTCTGTGCCACTTTGAAATTTCGTCAGGATCATTGATTCATTCGTCTTTTATTGTTCAATCTCACTCTCTTTGTACTGAGCAACATAGTGTATTGAGGAGAAAAAGAGAGAGAGATGGAGAGCATAACAACAGGGTGGCAAGTGATTTCATTATGTGGAATAGCACTTTGGATTATGATTTCTTCAAAATTGAAGGTGACTCAAAAGCTCAGATCTTGCACACAGCCATGGGTCTGTCAACGTGTGATTTCTGGAACTCCCATTATTATCAAGATTCAGGTTTGTTATCTGTGATGTGTTTTTCTTGAAGAAATATGTCTAAAGATTATATTTTTGAGTGGTTTTTTATGGGCTTTTGCAGAAAACCAGCACAGATGTTGGGATGCATTTTTTTCTGGGTTATCTTGTGTTGTTTCGGTGCCTTTTTATACCGCCTTTCTTCCCCTCCTTTTCTGGGTAAGCTCTCTCACGCCCGTTCATATGCAAGGATGTGTTTATCTGTTTGGTTTTGTGTGAAAAGTTCCTTTTGGGGGCTAATGCTTTTAGTTCTGTGTTATATATAGACTGGGCATTGCAAATTGGCTAGGCAAATGACTCTCTTGATAGCTTTCTGTGACTATACAGGAAACTGCATAAAGGTAACTTCTTTTGTTATCCATGAAGTTAGATGTGCCTTCTATCGTTTGTGGGGCTGTTTCTGATTCAATTTATGATTACGGGCTTATAGGATGTGGTTTCAGCGCCTAGACCCCGATCTCCACCTGTCAGAAGAGTAACAGCCACCAAAGATGAGGAAGATAATGCAATGGAATACGGATTACCTTCGTCTCACACTCTTAATACTGTCTGTCTATCAGGGTATTGAGGTTTTCTTGCATTTGTTTCCTAAGTATATATGTCATTTAAATTGCCCCGATGCTAACTTAGAAAAAAGAAGAAAAGGATATGTTCTGATTCTTAAATATGTAGCAAACTGTTTACTTTGATCAAAAAGTTAATTTTACACGTTGACATGCCAATGCCTCATAGATTGGCTATCCTCTGCTGGCTAATCTTATTGGGTGTTTATACAGGTACCTTTTACACTACATTCTTGACTATACTGAAAGTAATGATCTCTCTATTAGAGTGGCTGGAATCATCATGGCTTGTCTTGTTGTTGGTCTCATCGGTTTTGGTGAGTTTTTTTTAGCGTGAAAAATTACAAATTAAATTGTAATGGTTCTTTTAGTTGAACATCATGAATGACTTTCAATGATAGATCAGAACATCTTTTGGAGAGATTTCCTTCTATTAACTATTTATGTATATATAGATAGGTGCTCGTTGTAATGTCAAACAATGTGAAATACATGCAAAAATTATAGTCTTAGGGACCATGTTTTGCATTCTTTTAAGTTCACACTCTTAACATTTATGTTTGACAGGAAGGATATACCTTGGAATGCACAGCTTGATCGACATCATTGGTGGTCTGGCTTTGGGACTAGGAATCCTGGCAGTTTGGCTCTCTGTGTCAGAATACATAGATAATTTCGTAGTTTATGGTCAAAACGGTAAGAGTGATGGTTCCCTTTTGCAGAGCATGTCCACCAGTCGATTTGAGGAAATTACTGGTAGTCGCTTAAAAGAACAGCAAGAATGTGTAACCTCGCAAAAATGAAAGAGAGTATAACAACATCAGATAAATTGCTAGATGCTGGAGCATGTATCACCTAATTATCAAAAGTTGGGTCAGTTAATGGAAATAGGGCAGAACATGTAGAGAAATGATAATTCTAATAGACATTAGGTTGTAAGGTTACTGCTTGGGCCTTGGATGATGCACCAATGCTTTCCACGTTGTTTATTGAGAACTAAGTCTCGCCCTGTGCAGTTGTATCTTTCTGGGCTGCTCTATGCTTCTTGTTACTCTTTGCATACCCAACTCCCGAAGTTCCAACACCAAGTTTTGAGTATCACACTGCCTTCAATGGAGTTTCCCTTGGTATTGTAAGTGCGGTGTTCCTATTTCTAGTAAGAGTTTTGTTCAATGCATGTTATAATATCAACTCCTGAGTCTTTTTGCTAGGATCGTTAACATGAAATTGTATGATCCAGGTGATTGGAATCCACCAGACGTTCCATCAGTTTCACCATGAGGATGTTGCTCGTGTTTTCTCCCCTCAGCTTATGCTTCCTGCCTTTGTGGGTAGACTACTACTAGGAATCCCGACCATCCTTCTCGTGAAGTTCTGTAGCAAGGCTCTTGCCAAATGGATTCTTCCAATTATTTCAAATACTTTGGGAATCCCAGTTAGATCGACAAGCTATATACCTACCTTAAATGGAACCCATAAGAAATCTGATGCATTGAAGCAGTCAGGTTATCTCCAGAAAATGTTCTCAAAGCAGACGTCATTCGATGTTGATACTGGCATCAGGCTCCTTCAGTATGCTGGTCTTGCCTGGTCTGTTGTTGATCTTGTTCCTTCAATGTTCCTTCACATTGGATTGTGACACCATAATACCAATGTATATTAGTTTATCATCGTTCTACTTTATTTGTTCTTTGGGTTCCCCTGGTAGGGGTGGTGGTGGATGGTTAACTAGGCTGTATGGGTATATCAAAAATATTGGCACTGCTATATTCTTATTGTATAGAAACATCTCCAAATTTTGTTGTCATTTATGATCCATTACTGTGGAAGTTGATATTATGTTTAGCATCAAACTTTTGGAACCTATTGTTGTGGAATCTCTCTTTCATCTGAAGATCTGTGGCATATACGTAAGAGAAGTTGATCGTTCTGAATTCTCCATCAACAAGAGCCAAGGTGCATTCTGTTTATTTTTCTTGCTTTTGTATTATCATGATATTTTCACCTGTTTTCACTAGAAATTTGAATACCTAACATTGGCTTGTCCATCTTCTCTCAATCAAAGTTGATGTATTCTTGTTGAACTACGATTTTGGTAACAGTTTGTTTGCAGGGACTACTCCCTACCTGATAATCTAGTGAAAGCATTATTTTTCTAGAAATTTGGTGGGTTATTTTATCAGCATGCATATTCAGGGTGCTATATTCATTGTTCATTGAATGGGCAAAGCCTAAAGCTTACGTGGTACTAAAACGATATTGAGCTTGTAAAACAGTGATTATTCCATTGTCTTGGCAGAAATGCAGAAACTGAAGCATGTATTAGTACAATTTATCCTAGACGGATGTGTGACTGTTCTATAAATATTTTATGAACTGGCAAATTGCTGGCCTCCTCTTTGTGGATATTGCATAAAACATGAATAGAAATAAAGAAAAAGAAAACACTCTTTTACAGTTGGCTACAGAAATTAATGATAAGTCTTTTGTTCGACGGAAGCTGCATTAACTGTTGCCTCTTCCCTTCATGACATGCCTCCTTAACCCCGGAATGTGCACGTTAATGATGTAGTCTTTCCAGTTGATGTTCTCGACTTCAAATCCAAACTGTTGTCTCTCTTCCTTCGACATGCATCCCATCAATCTTTGGGTATTTCTGTTGTCGAACCTGCCATTTTACACATTGTTTATTCTTATTATCATCCAGCATCAGAGTAACACAGTATAACATCTAGACTTAGTTGATTTTACCTTCCGCCGTAGAATGTGTATGATTCATAGATACTTGCTAGATACTTTGCTTGTTCCACTGATTTTCTGCAGATGAATTCAAGCTTTTGGGACAACTTCCCCTCAAGATTGGTCAGAGCTCCTAATCCGGTTCTATTGATTGCATCCTTCCACAAGTGATCAGAGAAATCGTCCATAGAACTGAATAGCTTCATTTTTGGAACATGAACTGGAGTCCCAGTGGAATCCATGACAGGTGAGGAACTGAAGTGCTCGTGGAGCAGTTTGGCTAGGTCCCGGAAAACTAATGGGTTGACAACAGACGATGCAACCTGATAGATGCTACACTCTGGTTTCCCAACTTCCCCGTGCTTCGCCATTGCTGCTAAGGTCGCGTTAACAACCATATCCGCTGGAACCTAAAGCAAGTCATTTTTTCAGTTACCGGACTTGAAGTTCCAAACAGGTAAGATATTTCGACTTCTTTGAGGGAAACTACTAAGATATAAATATACTTTTATCAACTTTAGCATGGCTACTTACTACGTCAAGAACTCCATTGGGGTCAACAAGGAATCCAGTGAGCTGCCCCTTTCCGTATTGCAATATGATCGGATCCATCATTCTGGTGGCCATGTATGTCTTTTAGTAAACATTAAAAACTAAAATGAAAAACTTGAAGAAGTATTCATCAGACTTACCTGTTTCCTTCCATCCATCCAGGGAATGGTTCTTTGTGCGTGCTCTCGATGACGCTGGGTCTAATCACAACTACTGGTACATCACCCCTTAAATTATCTATCATCATTTCTCCCATAGCCTTTGTGAATACGTATGTATCTTGCCATCCAAATTTCTTAGCCCTGGATAGAGCACACATGTTTTCGTTATCTTATTAGGAATGTATTGACGAGATTTTAATATTTCATGAATAAATTGAGATTACCTCTGCAGTCCTAATTCTTTCATTGCCTGAAGCAGTGAATCATTTCCAAGAGTTTTCTTTGCTTCCACAACTATCTTTATTTCATCTTCAACGCTCAATTTGGGAAGTAAGATTTGATGATTTCCGTTAATGGTTTCACCTGCTATAGTTTCACCTTTGCAGAAAGGCTTTTCCATGATTCTGCCTTGCCTTTGTCCATTTACATAAGCTGTTACGAATATAAAAAAAAAACATGTTTAAGTTTAGACAGGCTAGAATGAGTTTAGGAAGTTAGTTAGAAGTTGGATACTCTTAGGTTAGACATTTTATAACATTGTTTAAGCTACTCTTTACTTGCCTGTCGATACTTGTACGAAGAGCTTCAGTTTCAGGCATTGTTTCGCAAAGCTCATGAGTCGAGTCGGACCGCCTGTGTTTATGTCAAGGGCTGTATCATACCTGAGATCATCAAATCATTTACTTGAAAAATCATCAATAACCCTATAATTAGATGAGAACAACAACTAGTATGGATTTCATAACCTTTCATCAAAAGTGGTATTTGCTGCAGAATTTATGATTACATCAACCTCTCTAGTCATGAACTCAGCTGCATCTTCGTCTAATCCGAGATTAGTTTCGCATACATTCCCAACCACAGGAATTAACTTACTCAACATGAAAGCTTGATATGATTTTCCATGAATTTGTTTCAAATTCTTGAACAGCTCGGTGTTGATGATCTACAACAGACACACATCTCAGAAGCTTAGGCAGGAAAAAGAAGTCTAAGAGAGAGATACATATATATGAAAGCAAAGCTCTCCGTACTTCGTTTTTCAATCTCTCTGCTCCAGCTTCTTTGCTCTTGGCTTTGATCAGAACAAATATCTTATGAACATCAGGAGCCGTTCGCAGCATTTTCTCGATGAGAACTGAAAATTCATGCAAGGGACAACAGGAGGAATTAAATGACGTTTCTGAGAATCTGAGAAGGTAAGGAAACAATACCTTTGCCAAGAAATCCAGTTGCACCAGTGATGAGGAAGGTCTTCCCTCTTAGAAATTTGACAATGCCGATACCTTCATCCTTGCCATTGGGGCTCAAGACTAGGCTCCCGGTTTCCATCAACGCAGGCCCATGATCTTGGCTGATCAAAGCCGACGACGTCTCTGTGAGAACCGAAGAGATCCCAGTAGACTTGATGGCATGGCTACCAGTTTGGCAGCAAACCATGCTTCTCCGCCTGCCTGTCAAAAGCCGCCTGTGGTTGAAGTTGGAAGCTTTAACTCCATAGGAGATGGAGGAATTCAGAGAGAAAGCCTCCATTGTTGCACAGGTGAAAATTAGTAAAAAAGAATGCAAGGTGAGATGAAGTTCTTTTGTTGAGAAATGGTAGGTTTGCAAAGTTAGCTACTCTTCTTTTTTTTACCCTTATTTTTTCTTGCAACAAACTATTATTTAAGATGTGAGTTTGGTTAGATAAAAGAGGGGTGTGAATGAAATTGATGAATTGTTAATGATTTTAAGGAGTGTGGAGATGAGAATTAGGAGGATAACAAGAAGGCTCTCTTTTTGCCACCCCCTCTTCACACACGTTTACTTGGAAATGACTGATTTGGTGGAAAGTTGATTATTTTTATTATTTCTCTTTTACGTCTCACACACCAAAATATTTCACGAGTAAAACCAGAATAAAGGGTGTGAGGTCCTGACTTGAATTTTCAATCTCAGCAAAATTACATTGCTACTAATAGGGTAGTCATTGCAAATTCCTCATCTTTAATCATGTTGGATGAAGGATGTACAAACTAGAAAATACTGAGGATTGTAATATTATTTTTAAGACATTTGAAATTTGTGAAAGTTTGTTGTAAATTGCTGGTTTCACGTTTGCGGGCAATACATGCGTGTAAAAGATATCAAGAAATCTATACACATCTCTTTGGATAAGGAAATGTGATTTGGAATTGTGACATACATTGTACACGGAGTATAACTCCATATATACATAAGAAAAAACAGAATAATCCTATATAAGCATGATTTAATACAAACCGATTTAATTCCACATCAATCTACTAAGCTCATGAACTGATTATCTAATAAATCAAAATGATGAATCACAACATAAGGTTCCCAAACTTTTTTTTGCAATATTTGGCCGCTAAACTCATAATTGAGATAAAAACTTGCCTAGCTGTTTCATATATTCCACCAAGAGAGCTACAAAAGCTCACCAATTAATAGATGGACGTCTCGAATATGGAAAGTTTCCCTTTCCCTGCTACTCTCTGCAGTAGACTTCACTCCTTTGCAACACATCTGGGGCAGTCACATACAAAACCATATCCTCCGTACAGGATTTTTGCCCGAGCCTCATAACCCATGCTGGCATCAAGGTAGCATATCCGTACCTCTTCCGCTGCAATGTCATGACATGCACTTAACCTCTAGTGATGTTACGTTCATTTCCGGACATTACTTCACAAGATTTAAAGGGCCGTTAATTGATAGTTAAAAGGGGTGTGGGATGGAAGCACCATCTTAGTGCTCTGAATTAATCTTAGTTTCACAAAGAAGATATGCAACCTAATCACCTAACTAGGACTTCTTTTGTTAAGGAAAAAAAGGTTATTGCGTGCTTGATAATCTAGATGAGATGAGACATATTTTTCAACACTTCACGTAATTTGAGAAAAAATGTTGAAGGAAACCTATTCAAGGGAAAGCCTTTTTCAATCTCTTCAAGTTAGCATGCTTTTATAGAAAGGGTAAAAATTCTGCCAAGTAATCTTTCACAGAGAATCAGATTAGGCCATCCTAGAAATAATATAGAATCATGAGACACCGAGAACTAGAGCTATCATGCAGAACCTCCTCAGAGCATAACACACTCCAGCAAAAGCTATGAAGAATTGAAATAAATCGAGCACAACACTTGGTTCAAAGAAAGGACCTTTTTCAATGTCACGGAGAGCCACCATCTTTCCTTCTGCACTGTCGCTCCATACAATATTTACATTAGGTTCTGCAATGAAAGGAAAAATGATACACTCACTGATCTGTGAAATTGCTAATGCTATCGCTGCTCTTTTGCAGATTATCACAAGCCATTAGCTACAGCTAGAATTCTTAATTATTGAAATAAAACCTAATTTCTTTTAGGGGTCTTAGCTTCCAAATAATGGAAGTTAAGTAGTGTTAAGAGTCAAAAACGTGCAAGCACTGGACTTTCCATGAAGCAAGAGATATTACCACAAGAATGGTTGTAAAAGGATGGAAGCATATACATGGCATTTCCAACAGCAGCTTCTCCTTCTACAGTTGCTGCTGCTGAAGACAGGAGATCTTCATGTGACTGTACAGGCAGTTCAACACGAAAGGCATTGATGCGTATTCGTCCCAAAACATCAGTATACCATTCTTCAGTCAGAACTATCATATCAGGTCAAAAGAAACAACATATGAGTTCACATGCAGGCATAGTAATCAGAAAAGGGGGGCAAAGTGCAAAGAGTCTCCAAATTCAGTTCACGAGGATACATGACAGCGGCTCCTCCGCCTCTCCATCAACAATTGGGCCCTTCCCTTCATCCATGTTCTTCTTCTTCTGCCTCTCAACCTGTATATCTGCATCTTCCAGAGTACTCCTCAGCAGGGCAAATTCCTCTTTTATCTGAAAACCATCACATAAAGATTGGAATAAAACATAAGTTCATGACTATAGCTAAATCAGGTTTGAGTCAGTTTTAATTGTAGGAACACCAAGCCATGCTCTTTTTATTGGATTTAGACAAAACTTGCTTAAGAAATGGCTGCACTTAGTTTAATTTCCTTAAACATAATTGACTGGGAATGGATAAAAGTCCATGAACCATGATACAGAGAAACCCAACCAATAATAGCCATCTAGTTAAGTGAGGATCCAAAATTTTGTTAAAAACACACAAGGTTTCCTGAGATTTTCTTTTATTGCTGGCAGTCTGGTTGTAACCTTGTAAGGCCATTAAATCTAGGTTTTAAAACTCTACATAAGAGGGATGTTCAGGTGAAGAACAGATAAAATACATGAGTACACATCATAGACATATATATCACCTCCTCCAGTTTAAAGATTTATAAGGTAGACATTCTCCTTAAGTTTAAGAAAGCAATAAGTGGAACTAGAGAATCCTACCAGATGAGCTCTATCAGACAAATCCTCCCCTTGGAGTAATTCCAAAATGTCAGTAGGAATGTTACCCGCGATAACTTGACAGGCAAATCTCTTCACAATAAGAGGATATTTTAGACCCTTCTGTCTGCAGCAGAAGCAACAGTGAATATCGAGTTCATCATGTCTTTGATAAAGAGCTAACAGAGAAATTAATACCGGCAGTATTCATGAAATCTCGACCAGTCTATCTGCTTCTCAACATCGTAAAACTTCTGATGCCATGAAACAAAGATTATAAGTGAGTGGAGTCACGATACAGAACAAACAACAATCTAAGAATTGATCAAAGTATTCAAAACAGAGATGTGGATGAAGCATAGTAATCAGCTGTAAATCAGAAAAAGGATGCGCAATTAGGGCACTGATCTACATGTTCTGCAGTGTTGTTAGAGAGAAATTGTGGATAAAATGACATATTGATTAAGCTTGAACTCAGTATTTCCAAATTGAGAGCAATTAGGAGAACAATTTACAAACCCTGGCACCAATCAATTTACCTATAAGCAAAATTCCATCCTGAATGCTACTAAATACACAGAATCGGACGTCGAGCGTATGATGGTGAGAGATTACCTTGGAAGTTTGTTCACACTGTTCACTGCAAAACGACACCGTGTGATCAGTTTCGGCAATGCCGCCCCGTTTCGGGAGGCGCCTGAGACAGTAATAGCAAACGCAGTTGATCATGGAAAGGGACGGGTGCGCGAGAATAGGTCTGGCGGAATGGAGGACCTCACCGGAGGCGATACGCTGTAGCGCAAACGCGCCGCGGCCCGCATGCTTGGTGAGCTGGATGCCAATGAGAGGCGGAATGTAAGGAGGCGGCTTCGGTTCGGAGGCAGGGACGGCCGATTCAGTGGCGGAATTGGAGAAGGATGAGAGGAACGGCTGAGGTCCGGCGCGGCGGTGGTGGAGGGTTTTGGGATCGAAAGCCTGACGGCTGTAACGGAGTAAGCGGGACATTTTTCTATTCTTGGTTTGGTGAACTAACTCGTGAGTCGGTGAAGAAGCTCGAAATACACCTTAGTATTTTTAATAAAAATATCCAGAAATTTACACATTTTTAGCTTACATTTAACAGACTATGGCGACACTTTAATTTTACAAAACATTATGCATCCATCTATACATATACAAAGGGGGAGTTTTTGAGGTATTTATGGAATTAACAAGAGAAATTACGGGAGTATTATGAAATTACAATTTAAATTTAAATATATAATTTAGATACTATAATATAGCCATTTAAGAATGAAAACTATAATAATAAGTTAAGGCGTTTTCCATTCATGTGCATAAATAAGAGCATCCCCATCCGTGCTCTTAGCTAAGAGCACGGAGGTGGGCCCGAACCCACTTTTATTCCTTGTCCTTAGCTAAGAGCACAACACCCACATCCGTGCTCTTAGCTAAGGACAAGCTCAAGGGTCCCACCATTCTATTATTCAATTTAAATACTCCAATTATTAAAACCATTTCTACATTATAAAAATACATTATAAAATAAAAATTACATAATTAAAATCCTAAAAAATACAAATTACATAATTAAAATACTAAAAATAAAAATACATAATTAAAATAAAAAATACATAATTAAAATCCTACAAATTAAAAATTACAAACGTGGAAGACTATTCCTCTAACCCCAATTGCCTCTTGAGACCCCGTATCAATTGCTCATGTGTTGCAAGTTGTTCCGGAGTCATGTGAGACGTATCGGTCATATGGAGTTGACTCAAGATGGCCCACAACG
This sequence comes from Salvia hispanica, assembly GCF_029641045.1. Classification (NCBI taxonomy): domain Eukaryota; kingdom Viridiplantae; phylum Streptophyta; class Magnoliopsida; order Lamiales; family Lamiaceae; genus Salvia; species Salvia hispanica. The sequence goes on from NC_142696.1 coordinate 37,622,898, forward strand.
AGTTGTTCGGGGGTGGAGGAGGCACAAAGGGAGCGGGGGCGGCGGCGGATGGAGTCGGGGCGCGGCGGCGGGTGGTCGTCGCCTTCTTCCTTCCGACCGGCCGGCGGGAACCGCTCGGGCCAGCGTCGGGGCTACCCAAGTTAGTTCCGGCAAGCTGGGTAGCCACATCATCGGAGGAGGATAGAGCTACCGACCTCGACCGTTTACTGGAGGAGCTGGAGGACGATGCTACTATGCCGCCCCTATACTTCGGATGTAGGTGCCCCTCCTGCCAACAATCGAGGTACTTGAACGGATTGAACTCCTCCCGTTGCTAGGTCGCCAAGGCGGCACTGATGATGTCGAGCTCGTTCGTGCCGCTCCCCGCCGACCGCTCTTCCTGGAGGTAAATCCCCTGGAACTTCCCGATTGCCTCGTTGCATCTGAACATGCAATTGCGAACCATACTATCATTGCGATATATGGTTCCCTCCGGCCGGGTTTCATTGTAGAGGCGAGTGATGCGCCACCAATAAGTTTCCCCAGTTTGGTTCGTGCCGACGTCCGGATCTTCGGAGACTGCCAAGTAGGCTTTGAACATCGCCATCATCTCACCCGGAGTGTACGGGATGCGGGTGCCACGAACAGGAGGAGTAGGACCAGAAGTAGGAGTAGGAGTAGAGCTGTTGCTCCCTCCCGATCCGGGTTCGGGTGCCCACCCGAACCCGGGGGCGTTTAGGTCGTGCACCGGGTAAGGACGGCAGCCACCCGGAGCTTGCGAACCTTGGGTTTGAGGAGGGGCCGTAAATTGGGTTTCCGGACTATATCCAGCCTCGGAGTCGAACCAATCGTGGTTCCAACCGCGATTACCGGAGGGGTGATCGCCGGAGCCGGACATTGTGTAGTGTGGTGGGAATTTAGATGATAGAGTATGAGGAAAAAAGATGAGAGAATGTAGATGATGATAGTATAGATAATAGATGAGAATGTGATTTTTTTTGTGTTGGAGTGGGGGTATTTATAGATGAAAATGTGAATTTTGGAAAAAAAATTGAAAAATAAATTAAAAGTGGGTAGAAAACGAATATATTTTTTTGGGAAGTGGGAAAATATTTTTTTTTATTTAAAAATATTTTTTAAAATAAATTTCGAATTTTTAAAAAATAAAAAATAAAAAACCGAAATTGCCAACGGCTATGCCATTGGCCAATCAGAAGCTGCCACGTAATTGTGCTCAGCGGCACGGACGTGCTCTTAGCTAAGAGCAGCGCCGTGCCGCTGGCACGGACGGACAAGCTCCATCGGCGGACGGACGGCTTGGTGCTCAGCGGCACGGATGGACGAACAACGGGTTGAGCACCGCTGCGGATGCTCTAAATGACGTGAGTTATGGAATGTGATCATGGTAGCCCTTTGGCTTTTCAACTCTTATAACCTTAATTATCTTAATTTCATTGTTAAAGGTCTGCCTTTCTATATTCTTATTTTTATGCCTATAAAAGGCTTGGAGTTATATATGGAATACACATCACTAAAAGCATCCTCCCTCATTTCTCAAGTGCTCAACATTGCGTATTTTATAAGGAGTTGTATTGCTTGATTTTCATAGTTCCATCAATTTTTTCAGTGCGTAGCGAGTCTGAGGTGTTTCTACATGCTAGGAGGAAGTCGTTTTATTTTTGGAGATAATACGTCAATTCGAGAGCCTTAGCACAACATAATTTGTCTTGTGGAAAGATGACTTTCCTCGACTCAACTTACAGTTTGTATTTTTTTTAATATTTTCATTGTAATTTTCATTCCTCTTATGATTGTTTTTTTTACGATTGTAATAGCTAGAGCATCATTTGTATATGGTTAGAGAATTTTATCTAAATATTTTAACATTCTTAAGAGAATTGGGACATCCCTAAACAATGTTCATCTTTACGCAATCTATTAGTAGTACTAATTTTTTATTAAAATTGAGAAAGCGAAAAAGTTTTAATATTTAACTTTTTGATAATTAGAAAAGAGTAAAAGTGACAAAAAGTTTTAGAAGAATTTGTAGAGTTCTGTGTGACATCAATATACTTCACTTGAAAAAAAATGTTAATTGTGAATATGTGTTACTACTGAAAATAAATTGTTTCTCGCTGTTCCAACAATAAAGTAGTTTATTTAAATAGAATATTAATTGAGTAATTCTCATAAATTTACTACGTACAATTTACTAGAATGATTCCATAATTTAAATGTAAACACAACAATTTTAAGGTTATAAGAGTTGAAAAGCCAGAGGGCTACCATGATCACATTCCATAACTCACGTCATTTATTTATGCACATGAATGGAAAACGCCTTGACTTATTATTATAGTTTTCATTCTTAAATGGCTATATTATAGTATCTAAATTATATATTTTTAAATTGTAATTCCATAAATACTCCTCGTAATTTCTCTTGGTAATTTCATAAATACCCCCAAAACTCCCCTTTATAAATATTTTCATTCCTCTTCTAATTGTTTTTTTAATCTTCTTTTTGGATACAACAAATTTTTGTGTATCTACTAAAAATATTATGTACCCAAACTTGCAAAGTATAGTTTGACGTACGTATTTAATACAATGTTATAAACTTACAAATTCTCATAGCAAGATATACTTATTTATTTAAAAAGTTATATACACTTATTTATTTTAAAAATCGTAGTATTTATAAATAAAACGTTATATACAGATATACTTATTTATTTTAAAAATCGTAGTATATGAAGACGAAATTAGTAACTAAAAAAAGTAGTACATCTAAGACCATTTTAAATTTTAAAGTTGTGAGAAATAATTTGGTGACATTAGAACTATTTTTAAATTATATCATAATGAAACTATCACTTTTAAATTCTATTAGGAGGATCATTTTCTGTTTAGCTGATGTTAGTTAATATTTAAACTTTTTTTTACAAGTCTAGCTTTAACAAAACACTACTTCGGCTCCAATAAATAATATCATTGGGTGAATAGATGCTTGGATGGATGCAAGCATGATTTTTTTTGTTTACCGTTCACATAGCTTTATTGTAAAACACTTTCTTGATATGAGCATATAAACAGATTTACAGACAAGATTAAGGTAAAAAAAACCTCTACTCTCAGTAAATATTATTAAGTAGGCCGACCCAGTGTAAGATATCGAATACAGATCTAATACCCTCAAAATAGATAAGTGATCAACAAAGTAAAATTGAGACAGAGGAAAATTTTTATTGATATTTGACTCATTTGTTAGTCATGATGAGTATATTATAAAGTTAAGGGTTTAGGATTTAGGTTTCAAGGTTTGGATTTTTAGTGTATATGGTCACTATATTGCAATGAAATGAAGCTCGACTACTAAATAATGGAGTATTTTTTTTTTATAAAATATATAGATTTCTTAAGAATAAGTAATGTTTATATACTAATAATATTTACTACTTTTATCAAATGTATTATTGTGAGTATATGTTTATAATAAATTTACAATTGTAGACCTACATAATAATATTTTTTTATTTAAAATAAATATTTCATATTTTGAAGAAAATAAAATTGACTGTGCATAGCACGAAATTGCATATAATTATATCGTTTCTCATTTTAGTTACCACGAGAAAAATAAAATATGTCGTGCAACGCACGTGGGTGATACTAGTTATTGATAAAACATGAGTACTCCGTTTGTGCTCCTACATTCATTTCTTATATTTCTAATACTTTCTTATTAATTAGTATAACCAAAATTTTAATTATATAATCAAAAAATTAAACAATTAAAGGTAGAAAAAATTTAAAGCTGAAAATTACATAATTAAAATTAATAAAACTAAGAGATCATCAATTTATCAATGTATCACAATACATTTAAAAAATTATCAGAACAATTATTTTCTTTATTTCAAACTTCACAAAACATTCTTATTGAGTGTTTTAATTTCAATCGCCATGCCATCAATTATTTTCCGATGCCACAGCTTTGAGGTCGTCGTTTCCTCTTATGCTTAGATGTCTTTTGTTTGATCGTGCGCCATCAAATCTCTCACATGCATCATCGCTTGGAACATGCTCAACTTCATTACTTGTTGTGTATCAGACAGATAAGGTGGCCGCTTGGAGCTTTGAATCTCATTGTCCGACCACTTTTGGCAGTGGTGCACTGCTGACTTATTCTTCTCTTGCTCAAAAATGTTGAGCGCCTTCATCAAAATATCGACATCATGACATGAGACCCTCTCCTCCGTTATACTTCGACGTGTTATTATAAATATCGCATAATTTGTGGCAGTATATAGGTTATCTCTTTCAAAGTGGGCTCTAAGTGCGAGCTTTTATGAGCATGCATGAGAACCTCAACGACGTACAAATGTTGTAGCTTTGGTTAATTCTTTTCTAAAGTCGAAGCCTTTTAACAGTGGGCGACAATTGAAACCTTTGAGATATTCATTCATGCGCATTTTGAACAACGATAGATTTCGTCGGGTAATCAGACTTCATGGCAGGAAGATTGGATGTGATCAATCGGTCATGTAGCCATGATTTGACAGAACACCTAAGAATGGTGAAATGAAAGTCTCTTTTAAATTAAGATGGAGGACTCGGAAAATAGGCAAAAAATGGTTTTCAAACTAAATACTCCCAAGATTCCAAATTTCAACATTGAATTGAAAGCCAAGTTTCACCACAGAATGGGAAATCGTAATACCAATAGACATTACACTTGGAAATCCCATTACAAGAGAACATATAAAATACAATAAGAGAGAGATGAGAAGCAACTATATTTATCCAACTACTACCCCCACTCAACACCCATTACCAAGAAGTCAGAAGATGTTCTTAAATAGCTCCCACATTAGCTGGGGAAATATAACCATATATCAGAGACAATAACATCAGTAGCCCTCTGGGCTCCAGCTCCTACTTCTGACCGGACTCCGGCTCTGGCTCCTGCTTTCGTAGGGAGACCTGGAATAGGATCTCTCTCTGTAGCTTTTCCCACGAGGCGAGATGGATCTATATACACAAGAAAACGAGCTTTCATTGCTAAAATGATCATTAATAAATATAGAGTAACAGAGTACAACATATAGTTGCCAATGTTCCAAAGAATTGCATACCTGGAGCGGTGTCTGCCCCTTGAAGGAGTGGAATAATAGCCAGGACTAGGACTGGGACTTTGGGAGTAGGTACGGCGATAGCGTGGTGACGGGGAGTAAGAACCTCTGTGGCGAGGTGACCTGGAGTAACGACTGGATGATCTGCTACAATGGCATTATGTGAAATCAGGATGCAAATCATATATGGAGAGATCGGAAACTAGGAAGCTGGAAGCCCACTGACCTGATACGCTCACGAGACCTCATCTCTGATGGCTTTTTCCTGTTTTCCTCAGCAAACACAACCGTCAACTCGCGCCCAAGAAGTGACTGACCATCCATATGATACTTGGCCTCGGCAGCATCATCTGGGTCAACATATTGCACAAAACCAAATCCACGTGGCTGCCTGCACATGACATAAAGATGAATATGATCCGCAAATGAACACCTTGGTAGCTAATTGCAACTTTCAACTATGCATTCAAAAGCTAACATAATCAAAATTGTGAGCTCACCCATGTGAGCATCGACAAGCAATTAACATTCTGACCTTTTAAAAGCAAGGTAAATACTTGAATTCCTTCAAGAGTCAAGAATAGAACTTCTTCAAGACTTGAACTTCTGTCATAATTGAATACATACTCAACCTTGCTTGAATCTTCAAGCTCATTAAGACGATCTTGACCTCTTAACTACTTCATCATCACTTTCAAATAAGAAAGTAACAAGTTTCTCATAAAACTATTGAGATTACATAACATAAATGCTCACCCTGTGTAATAGTCACGTGGTAAGTAAATGTCCTTAAGCGGACCAAATTCGCCAAACGGACCACGGAGATCTTCAGTCCTGCAAGTATATAAACAACAAAGTTGGGAAGGATGACATATGTACATAGCCAAATCCCACAGAAAATTCACAATATGCAAATACATACATGATCAAAATCTTGCAAATTCATTCAGCAAATCTAGAAAGATCGAAATTGAGCATGAGAGAGCAATCACACCTGCAATCATGGCGAAGATTGCGAACGAGCAGACTAGTTGGGAGGTCTCTCCCACGGCTTCGGTAACGACCCCTTGGGCTAGGGCTTCGGTATCCCCTTCTGTAACCTCTAGGAGATGGACTTCTGCTGTATCTTCTTCCCATTTTTCGGTCACCTTGATTCACATAAAAGCACAAAACAACCTCAAAACCATGTATCATCCGCTAATATACCGTATAAAATGTAAAATACAGAATCACAAATCGGTCTAAAAAAAACGAATCCTGATTTGGGGCTGGGGCTCCATGTACTATGCATCAATAATCCAATCAAAAAGAATAAAAGAAGGAAAAAAACAGCTAAAAATTTATCCGTGTAAGAGTCAATTAACTGACCACAAACACATTATGATCGAATTAATATATATTTGCATCAAAAAACTAAGCACATGATGATGCCTATGGAAAAACTAATCGAAACGGATAAAGAACTCAAAAAACAGCTAAAAAATTACTCCATCTGTTAAGCTGTCAATTGACAACAAATTCAATTCACCTTGAATCAATTGCTAATTGCAACATAAGTTAAAAGCATTATGATCAAAATCGTAAGTAGTAAAGGTGTGGCAAAGGCATGCAGATCATACCAGAGACAGACGGTCGACACCCAGATTGGAATAGTTTCAATCTTCTCAATCTCAGCAATGCTTATATAGAGGATGAGCTGCTGATGATTCTCGAGAAGCTTCTCAAGGGCCTTAGTTTTAAACATTGGGCCGTAGAAGAGCCCAATCCAAAGCGCGCGGATCTGCTGAGTTGTCTTTTTCTTATGTTGTTTATTTATTCATTTCGATTAACCATACAAATTAAATTAAATGTATCTAAGTATCTTGTTTTGTGGCACAATTAATTACTCCCTCAATTCCGCGGTAGTTGAGTCATTATATTTTCTGCATTCGTTTTAGAAAAATCATATAGTTAAATTAGAGAGAGAGAGTAAAATAGGTGACAAAATAAGATAGATAAGAGTCTTAGAGCATCCACAGTGCGTTTAGGCTAGCCATAGGCTAGAGTCTAGACACAAACTCCTCCTGCCACATCATTAGCATTATAATTCCTCCTGCCACATCATCAGGACAAGCAACTGGACAAGCAATAAACTAGCCACAACAATCAAAATTAAAAAACAACTAAATTTACGAAATTAAACACAAAATACATAATTAAATTTACGACACATATACGAGAAAATTCATTAATTTCATTTAAATAAAAAAAATTACATTAATTGAAAAAAATTACATAATAAAAAAAACTGAGCTTCCACACACGAGCCCTCGCCTTACTCTACTCCTCGCCGTCCTCGCCGCTACCCGGGACCCCAAATCTGCCGCATGTGAGGCCGCATCTAAGCCCCCCGCCTCTGCCGTGGCGCCCGCCAAATCGACCCGCATACTCTCGAGGAGGTCATGAAGAAACCTCTTCTCCACGGGTCAGTTGCCGCCCTCCATTCACCTATGATCTTATGCATTCTCAGCTGCGTCGCTTGACGACCGATGCGGGCGAGCTCGGCTGGTGACTTACCACTGGGGGGGATGCCGACTGGACCTCCTCGGACCCCCGGGCGCCTCCCGTGATTGCCCGTTGCGCCTTCCTCTGACCAACCGGGCGAGTGCGGCGAGCGAAGGATAGAGGAGTCGGGAACTCCTAAACATCGTCGGGGAGCTCGTGGGAGCCACCGCTGCTGCTGTGGTCACCGGCGAGGTTCAGCCGCTGCTTCTTCGGCCAGCCAGCATCGACACCCGCCCGGAACTTCTCGGAATCCATCAGCACCAGATAGCAGTTCCAGTAGATGAATTCCTTATACAACCCCGGCACGGGGAATGCTCTCTCCGCTATCTTCCTGCAGTCCTCGTCAGTCTGGCCACTGGTCTATATGCGGAGGGCGTTGGTGTACAAGCCCGCAAATCGGGAGACCGCAGCCCTGATTCGCTCCCACCCCTTCCGGCACTCCTCCCCGTTGTATGCCTTCCCATGCGGGCAATTCCTCTTGTAGGTTGCTGCAATTTTAACCCACATGTTGACGATCCTCTGATTGTTCGAAACGAGGGGATCATCACAAACAGCCACCCAAGCCTTGGACAGCGCGACGTTCTCATCATCCGTCCACTTCCTCCGTACACTGTCGTCATCAGCCGGCTGCGATGACTCGCCTACCACCTTTTTGCCCTTGCCCTTCTTCTTCTTCGGTGTGCCCCGCACCCGCCCCCGACCTACTCCCTCTGTATGAATGGGAGTGTCTTCGTATCGAACGCCTGGTACCAACAACTCCTCTAGGGAGAAAGTGTCATCTCCAGTGAATTGAGTCTCCACTGGGGTCGATGTGTGGGAAGACGCAATCAAAAAGTCAAGACTGGGGCGATAGACATTGCTCCCCCCCCCCCCCCCCCGGCTGCACCCCCGGCATCCCCTGAATCCCGGGCCCGCATCCCCTACCATCCTGGCCCCCACCCCGGCATCATCTGCCCGCCCGGCATCCCACTACTCATCATCTGTTGCCATTGGTACATATTGTAGTACCCACCCATCGGTCCCCATCCACCTCCCACGGGTACCGTGAGAGTTTGAGACCCGCTCGTCACTGGAGGAGAGTCGTTGTTGTTCTCCATTTTGCGATATTGCTCTTGTACAGAAATTCAGAGAGAGAGAAAACTCGTTAAAACAAGTGGTGCAACTGAAAATGACATTCAAATCGTGTATATATAGTGTTTCGGAAATTAAAAAAAAAACACAGCTGGCCGATCGCTCGCCGATCGCCAGCCTATAATGGCGGCGAGCCAATCGGCGAGCGACGCGAAATCGGCCAGCGCTCGCCTATTTTCTCGCCGATTTGGCGCTAGCCGGCCGCAATGGTTCGGCGAGCGGACCGGCCAGCGCCGGGAATCGGCAAGCCGGCCCGCTCGCCGCCATTGTGGATGCTCTTATTCACATTATTCTCTCATTTATTTTACTTTTTTTTCACTTTAGTTATTTATTATTATTTTTTTAAAACGAGTGCAGAGAATAAAATGACTCAACTATAACGATACAAATGGAGTATTTTTTATACTGATGAAGCAAAAACTCCTTTGTTAGTAACATCTAAATTTGGGAAATGAAAGGAGATTGATATACTTGAGATTTTGAACTACTGAAATGATTTTGCTGTTTTGTTGTCCATTTATTATATTTTACTATTACGACCGATTCTCTAATGCAACCAAACTTGAAAGTGATATGTGCAAACAAGAAAATATAGTATAACAAACAAAATTATCCAATTAATTTTCTTATTAATTAAATATAGTAGACTGTGCCAAACATTTTATTGTTCTGGTATAGTAAAACAAGAAAAGAATAATTTTGATAATTGAGTTCTTTTTCTCTAGCTAATAATTACGGTTCCAATTAATCTAAGAGAATAATCGTTTGCAAAAGAAAATTTTACTTCAATTTTTTGCTTTAGCTTTCGTTGCCCGTTTCCTTTATATGTGAACCGGTATAGATGAGAGTTTGCGATTGTTCCTTCATGATCCAGAAGATAATAGACGAAGTTGAACTCCAAGCAAGCAAAGGATTAGTTCACCAATTTATTAGGAGTACTAGTTAATAAATTAAGCACTACACTTCTATTTGGTGGTTAGGCATGAATCATGATTAGTAAAAAAAAAAATTAGTCCATTATTCTAAATTGAGATATTTGTAATTTTTATTTTTCAAAATGTATTTAATTAAGATGACTATTGTTTTTATTTTTATATATTAATACTTAGTTTTTGCAATTTAACATGATTATATCATAAATTGTACACTAATTTTTATCTTGGTTATATAATTATCTTATTTAAATGATGTAATATTAAAAACAATTTATGAATTATTATTTTTTAAAAAACATCGTCCTATATTTTTAATTAATAAACAAGTACTATTACTTAATATTCATATGAAAATTTAAAACAAAGTTCTGGGCAATAGATGATTTTAGAAAAATCTATCGCTAGGAAAAAAATCTGAAATCTCAAAAGTTTGATAATTTCTAAAAACCTCAAAGTTTACACGAATTTTTGGAAAACCTTGAAAGCCCATATATTTACAAACAAACTGCCTTTTTTAAATAAGACAATGTTGTTTTAGTATTCGCACACGATGGCACTTCCAACTAAGAATAGGCCAGCTACTCTCTCTCCCTATTACGTTATTAGCACTAAAAATCCACCTACCACATCATCATTTTAATCAAATAGGATAGCCTAAGGCCAGCCACAGGCTAGCCGCAATTAAAATAATTCAAAAATAACTACATTTACGGAATTAAATTTACGAGACATATATGGGAAAATTCATTCATTTCATTTTAAAAAAAGGTACATAGATAAAAAAAAAGTACATAATTTTTTTTAAAAAAAAACGGGCTTCCACACACGAGCCCCGCCTCTCTCTACTCCTCATCGTCGTCGCCGCCACCCGGGACCTCCACATCGGTGGCATCTGAGCCCGCATCTGAGCCCCCCATATGTGCCCTCGCGGCATCCAAATCGACCCGCATGCTCTCGAGCATCGAGTGAAGAAACCTCTTCTCCGTGGGGTCAGTGGCGGCCCTCCAATCTTGGAAGACCTTGTACATCTGCTCCCACGTTTTTTGACGCGAGAAGAAGGTGTACGCGGGTGGGGGGGCGGGGGCTGCCGACTGTACCTCCTGGGGCGATAGGGGGGAGGATCCCCTCGCTGCCCGTTGCGCCTGCTTTTGGCCAACCGGGCGAGTGCGGGTCGCAAACGATGGAGGGGACGGAAACTCCTCAGCATCCGGGGGGGAGGTCGTGGGAAACGCCGCCGCTGCCGCTGTAATCGCCGGTATAGTTCAGCTTTTGCTCTTCGGCCACCCAGCGTCGACCCCCGCCCGGAACTTCTCGGAGTCCTTCAGCACCAGATAGCAGTTCCAGAAGGTGAACTCCCTGTAAACCCCCGGCTTGGGGAACTGACTCTCCGCTATCCTCCGGCAGTCCTCCTCAGTCTGCCCACTACTCATCATGCGGAGGTGTTGGCGTACAACCCCGAAAATCGGCCGACCGCGGCCCTGATGCGTTGTCATCCCTTCCGGCACTCCTCCCCGCTGTAGTCCTTTCCGTGCGGGCAGTACCTCTTTTAGGTTGCTCTAATCTTAGCCCACATGTTGACGATCCGCTGGTTGTTCGCAACCAGCGGATCGTCGCAAACCGACAACCACGCCTTGGACAGGGCGACGTACTCCTCTTCCGTCCACTTCCTCCGTGTTGGTGAGTCATCAACAGCCTGCTGCGACGACTCGCCGACCACCTTGTTCTTCCCCTTGCTCTTCTTCTTCGGCGCGGCCCGACGACTCCCCCCTATACTCTCCATGTCCCCGATATCGAACCTCAGCTCATGTAATGAGAAACGGTCATCCCCAGATAACTGCGACCCCTGCAACCCGGGCTGCATTCCTCCCTGCGCGCCCGCCATCAACCCCATCATCTGTTGTAGCATCTGCTGCGGCATCTGGGCATACCCATCTGGCCGCCCATCTGCCCCTGCATCCCCCCCTGCGCGCCCGCCATCAGCCCCATCGACTGTTGCCAAGGGTTGTTGTACCCTTGGCCCAACTGCCCGCCCATCCCGCCCATCTGCCCCCATCCAGACCCCACGGGTACCGTGAGAGTCTGAGATCCGCTCGTTGCCGGACAGAACTCGTTGTTGTTGTCCATCACTCGATATTGCTCTTGTACAGAAATTTAGAGAGAGAGAAAACTCGTTAAAACAAGTGGTTAATAAGACTAATTCCATGCATCGGTTATATGATGAAAAGTCACCATTTATTGGGTCTAACACATTGTTTAAGCCAGGTGTGTGAAGGAAATTCGCCAGGTCCAGGAAGAATTGAAGGAAGTGGACTAGCGAGGGAAGAAGGCGGAAAATGAGCATAATCAAGGAAGAAAATGGCTAGACGAGGGGAGTCCAAAGCTGAGGGCAAAGAAGACAATTCACACAAAAAAAGGCCTCTGCTGGACCCACTTTCACGCCTATATAAGGAGGAGCATGCAACACACATGAATGGACGATAGCTCTCAGCTCACACACACACACACACTTGGGAAATGAGAATTTTGGGGTAGAATAGTGGTCTAATCTTCGGGAAATTTGTGCAACACCGTCCTCAAGGAGGGAGAAGATACAATCATTTACTTTCCAGCGTTTATGTTTTGATTTCTGTCGAACTTCGCCGTTTCGAAGTCGATTTGTCCGTTTTGCTACTTGCTGTTTATCTATGAATTTTATTTCATGTTATGATGGTGTTGATTCTGTGTTGATTTATGTCGATTCTATGTTTTGAGGAGTTTTGTTCCGGAGGTTGATTGTTATTCTCTGTGTTGGTTGTTTTGCGCACTTGATCTGGGGAATATGAGTTGATCTGTAGTTGTTGTTGTTGATCAGTGGAGAATTTGGTGAATCTGTAGTTATGGAGATGATTTCGACCGGAGTTTGTCTCGGATGCTTGGATCCGGAGTGGATTTAGCATCCGAAATGTGGATCTGAACAGGGGAATTGAATTGTGCATGGATTTTGAATTTCTGCTTTCGTTTTTGTTTTACTTCATCTAGGAGATAGAGATCTGAGTTTTTGTTGGGTTTCTCGGCGTTTTCTGACGTCCGATCTGTTGGTCGCTGATAAGGCTAATTTCATGCATTGGTTATAAGGTTAAATTCTGCAGTTTCCCAGGTCTAACAAACCTTTTTGAGCCAGGTGTGTAAAGAAAAGGCCAGCCCCAGGAGGATTACAGAGATCGCCTGGTGAAGGAAGTTGGCAAGGAAAATTGAGCAGAAGGATGAAGAGCCACTAGACTGAGGAGCATCAATTGGAGGGCAAAATAGGAATCACAATAACAGTCTAAAAGCTCTATCCGCTATAAAAAGGAGCACACAATCTACATGAGGGATATACTTGATCATCACTTTTTCCAGCTCCTAGTTTAGTTTTTTTACACACTTGGGGGAAAGTTCAGGGGGGTTCTCGTTTCATCGGAAGTTTGGGTGCAACACCGTCCCTACGGAGGCGAAGAAACAATTGTCTTTAAATTTCTGTCTGTTTTTGGTACTCGCCGAGTCCTCGCTGTTCGAGGCTCGGCTTTGGTGTTGTTTCTATCGTTGGATATCGCATATTTTGCTATGAATATGTCCGTTTATGTTTTGTTTATCTTATTGTGTTTTTTTTTTGGGGTTTGATTTGCTAATCTTTGTTGGTTGATTGGAGTTTTGAAGTTGTTTATAAGAAATTTGTTGTTGAATTTACGTAAATCAGTGAGGATCAGAGATGGTAATGGTGTTTGGTTGTTGTGGATAGCTTGGATCCGGAGTGGATTAAGCGTCCCATGGCTGGATCTGTTTATTTGTGTTTCATTTAGTTGTTTAAATTCTGCATTCTCGTTTACCTCGTCTAGTAGCCGTAGATCTGCTTTAGTTTTAACTACTCTTCGATTTTGTTGCTTTAAATTCCGTCTGCTTTGCTTTGATTTTCGTCCTTGCTCTGTTTTAACTGGTTGTTTCATGATAAATGTTGGAGAAGATGATGTCGCTATTAGTTGGTCCTCTAGTTAGTTATTTTGCAGCTTTTCAATCGTACTCTACCTTTTCAGAATATTGTCCCCACGTTAGTTGTTTTCCCAGGTCTAGGTTAATTTAGGAAACTGTTCGTTTGATCTGGCAATTGTCTCGCTCCATTTCCCTTAATATGCATATATCTAAGCTGTTAGAATAGCACATTTCAATTACCAAGTCTAGGAATTAAAGCTCAACCCTAAAATTGCGTGGCAGCAACCAACACAAAAATAGTCCCCAAGTCTTTGAACATGTTTACTTGCACATTCATCTCTGTGGAATCGATCCCTACTTCCACGTACTAGTTTCTTTTAGCTAAACGGGTTGAGGGTTTTTGAAGAGGGAGTTAAGGAAGTGATTGTGTGTCCGACGACAGGTAGCTCAAGGTTCTCTGAGTTCCTAGACCCAGTGTCTAGCGGATTTCTTGGACCGAGGATTTTCTTCAGTATTTTTAAGAACACACTTTCACTAATCATCATTAGCTTCTAGACACACCATAAAGCAGCTCTTCAATCGCCGTTGAGTTACTATCATTGTTCTGTTTTCATCATGTTTAAGTTAAATTCCGATTGTGCTTTGCGTTTTGTAGGTACTTAGGTTTAGAATTGGTTATTTTGCAGCTTTTTGGTTGTACACTTCTATTTTTGGAAAAATGGTTCCCACTTTATGCATCGAGTCTGTCTAGCTAGATTGGGTAGTGACATTACTAAATCTAGGAAGTTGGTTTGAAGAGAGTGATGATATAATGCCAATCTTTGTTACGTGGTTGTTTTCCTGTTCTTAGATCTAGAGATAGTATATTTCTTTACGTGGGTCCAATTTGCGTGGCAGCAGCCATACCACCCAAAAGCCCTTTAAATGCATGATTTCGCACCTGTCCTCGTGGGATCGATCCCTACTTCCCTATACTAATTCTAGTATACGCGGGTTGAGGGTTTTGAAGTGATATACTGTGTGTCCGACGACCGAGATCTTTCAGCGTTCCGCGAGTTCCTAGACCTTGTGATCTAGTGGATTCTCTGGACCGAGGAAGCTTGATATTCCATATTGTGCACACAGCTAAAAATATCGAGAGTTTCAGTGGTGCAAATGAAAATGAAACTAAAATCGCGTATATATAGTGTTTCAAAAAAATTCAAAAAAAATAAAAATAAAAAACGGCGCTGGTCGATCACTCGCGGATCGGCACGCCACAATGGCAGCCAGCACATCGGCCAGCGCTTGAAAATCGGCGTGCGCTCGCCGATTTCTACGCCGATTTGCCGCTGGCCGGTCCCAATGGTTCGGCTAGCCGACCGGCTAGCGATGCGAATCGGCTAGCCGGTGCGCTAGCAGCCAATGTGGATGCTGTAGCACGTTCACTTCAATTCAAAGAACAATTGTTTGGAGGAAATAAATCAAAGTTCATATATTTAAATTAAAAAATAAAAAAAATCATATAAAAAATAAAAAATAATGAAAGGTTGTGTGTTTACACACAAATAATCATTTTAATAATTAGAAATTAGGTATTGTTTCAATAAAAAAACTTTATAGTACTAATGAATAAAAGTTACTCCTGGTCTTATGATCAAATTTAACTTGTGAATAAAAGTTTTTGTTTTTGTGAAAAATAGTATTCCTTCGTCCCGGCCTAAATGAAATGTACTGATTTTAACGCAAAATTTAGATAGTGATGGTGTTAATGAATTAAATTATTATAAGTGTGTTTGAATTGGTAGATAGACATCCGTTTGATAAAAAAAATGGGATATGAGAAGATATGTAAAACAAGATAAGAAATACGAGCTTCATGTCAAGATATGCAAATATATGATTTTTTTTCGTTGTTGTTTGATTAAAAAGAAATTATCTAAATTTGTATAGTATATTATATTACATGGCTTAATTTGATAAATTGGTGGGTTACATAAATATGGTTAAAGTTACGATTATGGTAGGGTTGGGTAGGACCCTTGTCTTATATTAAGCTTTGAGTTAAGCTTAACTATAATATCAAATAATTAGAAATGTTTATATATAATTCTCTATCTTGGTATTACTAACTTATCAAAACTGTCGTGCATTTAATAGTGCATTTAATAGTCTTATCTAGTGTTTGATATTTTGGTTAAATTTTCTGTGTGGCCGCCATTGATGTTAATTGGGCCTTAACTCCCTATTATACGTGTGTAGTAGTACGATTTAGTAGCGACAATAATGGCCCAGAATTAAATTAAGAAGCACCATTAAATAATTAAAAATCCATTTTTAGCCCAACATTTCCGTTTCACCTGCCAATGTTTATTGTGAAAATTTGCGAATATGATGAATTTGGTTTTGGAAAATAAATTAGGTTTCATAAACCCTGAAAAACCCTCTCATTCGGCCGCTCCTCTCTCTCCGCTGTCTTTCTTGCAACTCTGAGGACTGATAGCTCTTTACCGAGAATTATTTTCCTCTATTTGGCGGATTGCTGAGGAATGGCGCCGCCTGCGAAGAAATTTAACTCGAAACCTAGCTCGGAAAGACCTCGTGGCCGCCCCATTGCTTCGTCACAGTTGCCTCTTCAGCTCGAAGACGATGCTCCCGACTTCCCAAGAGGTTCTTCTCACTTTTTACCCTCTCCGTGGTGCATGCTCATTGAGAATTATTGATGGTTATCCGGTGTATCAATTGCCTTCAAAATCCAAGTGTGGCATATAATAGATTTTTGGTGTTTAGTTATAGGGGATGCATGAGTAAGTTGCTAAATGTAATAAAATTGCCAGCATAACTTTGATTGAAAACGAACGATAGTTGGAATGCTTATGTGAGGTTCCTTCATGTACACACATATGTAGTTAGCAATTGAATGAGATGGACCGTGGAAAACATAAAGCAGGAAAATTATAGAATGGAGAATAAAGCACAATACAGGTGTTGGAACTTGAAACTTGGAGGCAGAGCTAGACGAGGACATTTATGTTTGTACTTGGCTACTCGTCCTTACAGAAATAAACATATCATTAGGTTACTTGATACAACCTTTGGGCGATTTACAAGTGATATAATCCGAAAACTTCAATTGATGACATAATGGAAAACTTGAAAGAAGGAAAATGGTAATTCATTGTACTTACTGGTTTGTAAGTAATATGTTAAATCTGGATGTGTCGTTATCATTATTTTATTTGTTTTCTAATGTTTGAAAATGTAGCTAACCAGTTGGTTAGTGTTAAGAAATTATTTTTGGTGGTTGGATAGTGGCTTCTACTGCTTCAAATACTCAAGAAAATGCATGTTGTTGACAGCCAAGAGAACTTGGCTTCTGGTGTGGATTTGATGATTGATGGATATTGAGTATGTGGAATCATGAATAAATGTCTCTATGTTATATGCAGAGTTGATAACAACTGAGTATCATCTCTTTCCTAGTCCTATTACATTTTTATGTCATGTATGCTTCATATTGAATATGAAGTTTAATTGATATTCTATAATAGTCTTGTGTTTGTGAGGTTGTCATTTATTTATGTTATCTGATATCATCTTGGTGAGACCTGTTTGTATGTTAAATGACTGGAAATTTTATTTCTACCTTTTATGGTTGTGGCAATAAGGTAATTAGGTATGGTCCGTACATACAGGGTGTACGCTGGAATATAGTTTGGGAGAGCTAAAGTCCGAAATGCTCGGCGAAATACCTAATTATAAGGTTTTAAAAAAAATAAAAATCGGATGGGGGTGCTGCTCTATCCCAGCTACCCCCCAATCCACCCCTGCGTGTATATGCTACTGTTTCCATTTTGAATTTGATTCAAGATAATTAAAAATGAAAATAGAAGGTCTCTTTTAACACATCTCAATTTGTATCAGTATTATTTGACTTATTAATTAAAGGGTGAGGACTATGCCAATTCTATTGTACTCCCTTGTTAATGTATGTTATTTAAACTTTCTCATTTTTAATTATATTTTGTGATTTAGGAGGGACTTTGCTTACTAGGGAAGAGAGAAATGAGGCTAGGGAAGGAGTGGAGAAGGACTTTGAGACAGAGATTAGAGTCCTGAAGAAAAGAAAGAAGGAAAAAAGGGTGCAAAATAAGAATAATTCGACAGAGGATGATCTAGGGTTGCTATTTGGAGATGGAATTACAGGGAAATTGCCAAGGTTTGCTAATAAAATCACTTTAAAGGTATGCTCTTGTTTGCTTTATTCCTCATTTTTCTTACATTATTGTTGCACTGGGGTGGGGTATCATCTGCTCTGTTTTGATGCCTCTGCTAATGCGGCAATGAAGAGTTAGTGTATGAGCACATTCATTAAAAAGTTATTGCACTTGATGGTGTTCAATTTGCAAAAAAGCACTTTTGTTTTGTTAAATTTTATCTAAAAATCCCCAGAAAATTTTAGATGCTCATCTTGCTTTTACTTTGATATGAAGATAGTCTTTGTAAGTTGTTTGAAGTGACTAATTTTCTGGAAATTATTCTTGGTCTTCTCTTCTATAGCTAGGTAGAACAGGACATAAATTTTGATCAAACATGATTTGGAAATTTAATGTGACATCTTCAACTTATCTGTTCATACATTTTTGTGTTAGCCCAATTTATTTATCAAAGCACATAACTATTCTTGGTTGACTTCCACCAGTAATGATTATTTTGGAGGTCCAACTACATTTATCAATATATGTAGTTCTGGTTTCTCTAATGCATATTTATTATGTAGTATTTCACAGTTTCTATGTTTTAGTTCCGTTGGCAACTTAATCTTTGCAGAATATTGGAGGCCAACTTGATTGATCATTGAGAATGATAATTCATATTTTTCTTACATACTGTATTTTTTATTGAATTATGTTAATTTGCATGCCACGGTGATTTTCCTCCATTCAGGGACAAACTTATAGAATTACTTTTGGAATGTTTATTGTATTATGGATATGCTTTAAGAATTTGTCTTACTTCCTTATGTATTTCAGAATGTGTCATCGGGAATGAAACTATGGGGCGTAATTGCTGAAGTTAATGAGAAAGATATCATAGTTAGCCTTCCTGGAGGCTTGAGGGGACTGGTTCGTGCAAGTGATGCATTTGATCCCATTTCCAGTGATGAAGTCAATGGGGTATTTTCTCCTTCCACTTATATTTCTAAAGAAGAGATATCAGCTAATGAGATGATGAATTTTGTTAATTATCATTCTTTTTATTATATATTTGACTCTATTCCATATGGCAGGATGTGGATAATAGCTTCCTTTCTCGAATTTACCAGAAAGGGCAGCTTGTATCTTGTGTGGTTTTGCAAGTGGATGATGATAAGAAAGAATTAGCAAAGAGAAAGATCTGGCTTTCTCTGCGACTATCTGCATTGCACAAAAGCTTAAATCTGGACTCTATTCAAGAAGGAATGGTAACCCATCGAACTGCTATTTTAGCTTGAAAAAGTTTTGTATGTTTTTTTTTTGCTGTCCATGATGGTATAAATTTTTTAATGCACACTAGTGTCACATTATATGACTTCCTCTACTGTTACTAGCCTTGCTCATCGTAAGTTGCATGATAAAAGGAATGAACTCTAAACTTGGTGGTTTAGATTCCTATTTTCTTTTTCTTATTATGTATGCAGTTTTTTTATATCTGTCAAGTGTTAGTGAGTCTTTTATTTTCACCTTTTTGATACTAATAGTTGTATATTGTTATCAAATTCTGTCTTAAGTTTTGCAGCTTTTTGCGTGACCAACTTTTACATGTTTTTTCGTGCAGGTGCTAAGTGCATATGTGAAGAGCATAGAGGATCATGGTTTTATGCTTCACTTTGGGTTGCCCTCTTTTACTGGATTTATGCCAAAGCAAAATCAATCTGGTAATCCAATAGTCTACCCTGCTTATACAGTTTGTTTACAAGCAGACTTAGCTTTAGGGTAGATGGCATTCGAGCTCCATTTATATTGAGCAATTTGAGGGGAATATGTAATTGCCTTGGTAATAGCTTATCCATCTCCATTCTTTGTAAATCTGGTTAGGTTAGGTCAGTACTCAGTACCATCACCTATTAGCTTTAAGTATTTGGACAGTTACAACTTGTTAATTTGATTTAGTGCGGGGCTGTGGGATACCTTGATTGTTGTTTCGTGCAACTAATTAGATAATATCTTGTAGCATACTAGAAGTGATGTTAATGTATCCTTTACTAGATGCTTCATATCCTATATCTGTTTACGCTGCAGAGGGAAGAAACCTTAATGTAGGCATAGGCCAGCTTTTACAAGGGATTGTTAAAAGTGTGGACAGATCTCGAAAGGTAGTCCATATGAGTTCTGATATGGATGTGGTATCAAAATATGTGGTATGTATATTCTATTACCATACTATTCCTTTTGTTTCCTAAAATACCACCCTTTTAATCAACAAACTTATGTGCAGACCAAAGAGCTTAAGGGTATTTCAATCGATCTTCTTGTTCCGGGCATGATGGTTAATGCTCGTGTGCAATCAACTCTCGAAAACGGCATTTTGCTATCCTTTCTTACATACTTCACTGGAACTGTATGTCAACATCTTTGTTGTTTTTACCAAAATAGTATCTTTATATCTTTTATATGATTTGTCTTTGATCATGTACAGGTTGATATATTTAATCTAGACAAAACTTTTCCATCTTCAAAATGGAAGAATGATTATGCTAAAAATATTAAGGTAATGCTGTTATCCATTTTTTTTGGGATCAAAACTGTGATCTTATTTTAGCTGTTTGGCATGAACTTATGCCAATACCACCTGGGTGGTACAAAGATTTTTTAATTTGTCAAAGTGGGTCTGACTTCTAATTTTCCATATCATGAATGTGATCTCTTGTGATTGTTCTGTAGTTTAATGCTCGCATCTTGTTTATCGACCCTTCAACTAGAGCTGTTGGTTTGACATTGAGTCCTCAACTTGTCAGTAATAAAGCTTCAACATCTGTAAGTTTGTTTATGCTACTAGTCCTGCATTCTTTATACTTCCTTCATAGTTTGTTGAAGTACAAATTTCTGCTTTCTAATAAATAACAATTCCTTCCTCGTTTGAAAATATCTGTTATGCAGCTAGTTAAGGTTGGAGACATCTTTGAACATTGCAAAGTAGTCCGGGTTGATAAAGGGTCAGGCCTTCTTCTCGAAGTTCCTACTGAACCATTTCCGACCCCTGCTTATGTCAATGTAAGTTCATCAAAATATACTTCTTATGCCTGTTAACTTGCCTGTTAACTTTATGGCTGTGAACTTGTCTTGTTATTACTGATCTATGAGATTTTCAGGTAAATGATGTAGCTGATAAGGAAGTTAAATTGGATAAGATCTTTAAGGAAGGTAGCTCTGCCCGTGCCAGGATACTAGGATATAGGCACTTGGAAGGGCTTGCAACTGCTACTCTAAAGGTTTTTGGCTCCATCTTTTAATAATTATCCTTTGTACTTTTTACAGTTCAAAATAGGATTATAGAAAATATTGCGTTAAGCAATAACAATATCTCATTTGAGATTAGTGGAGACAGCTAAGCTGGCAGGAGTTATGTTGACATGTACTTTCAGAACAAGCTCTTGTTCACTATCCAGCAAATTTTTCTTCTTGGGTACACAACTTGAGGGGAATGTTACAAAGTAAAGATTTGGGACGGATGGGAAAATATTTTCATTTATCTAGTTTGATGTTTACTTCATTTTTGCAATTTGCAATATTATTTTCTTATCCCATTATTTTTTCTTCAACCAGACTAGTGCATTTGAAGGCTCAGTTTTCACTCACTCTGATGTGAAGCCGGGAATGGTTGTAAAAGCTAAAGTTATTGCAGTCGACAGTTTTGGTGCTATTGTTCAACTTGCTAGTGGTGTGAAAGCACTATGTCCCCTCCGCCATATGTCAGAGTTTGAGATTACAAAGCCCAGGAAAAAGTTTGAGGTTGTTATTCTTGTACGATGTATGAGAGCCATTGTTGCATTTTTTGTGGAGCAGAATGGTCCTTTGGATGCTTTTTTGGAATTTTAATTATCTTCCTTGTATATTCATTTTTCAGGTCGGAACCGAGTTAGTTTTTCGTGTTCTCGGTTGCAAGTCCAAGAGAATAACAGTTACACACAAGAAAACTCTTGTACGTCCTTCCCAGCGTATATTTTTTCTGCTACTACTTTTTAACCTATTGTATATTCAGAGATATGCCACTTTTTCGTAATTTTAACCTTTGTGTGAAGTACTGAAGCTTGATGCTATTTTCAGCAAATGGATTAGTTTTCAAGTTTTGTGTGAAAAGAGCAGCATGTTTAAATTTTAGCACCATGTTGTTGCTGAGCAGTTCTGATTTGGGAAGTAACAATTGGATCATTATTTCAGCTTGCTATGAGGATCTATGTTGAAATGATTATTTACAATTGCATGTATCAGATAGAGGAGAGTATGATTGCTGGATGCAAATTGTAGCTATTAAAATGCATCTGTAGTTTTTTAATATGTTAGTGAGATAAGTTGTGCTATCAGATCTTTATTATTTCTTGCTGTCTCACTTCCCCAATTCTTTTGTACTGGGATCATTTAGGTGAAATCGAAGCTTGAGATCCTTAGTTCTTATGCGGATGGGAGTGATGGGTTAGTCACTCATGGGTGGATTACAAAGATCGAGAAGCATGGATGCTTCGTTCGGTTCTACAACGGGGTTCAAGGATTTGCCCCTAGGTTAGTCTCAGAGCCTTTGAGGATTTTTTGTCATGGATGTTATTGGCTTCCTCTTCCTGACTTTTGATTTTATTATTAATGTAGTATTGCTAACTAATTTAATGTTTTGTTTGATTATTTTACCTTAGCTGAACTTTGAGCTTCTCTCTTTACAGATCTGAACTTGGTTTGGGTCCTGGCAGTGACATACATTCTATGTATCATGTCGAACAAGTTGTCAAATGTAGAGTTGTCAAGTGTCTTCCTGCTTCGCACCGGATAAATCTCAGTTTCAACATCACACCCACAAGGTTTGTTGTCAATAATTTTTGCATAAAAACTGTTTTCTGAAACATAAATATTTCTCTGTTGTTTAATCACTTCATTAGCCTGAATTGTGTAACGTTATATTTGCTAGCTTCCTATGTTTCTTACATGCTTATCATGGATGAATTCACCTTAAGAATGTTAAATTTTGGCAGGGGGTCGGAGGGTGAACTAATCAAACCAGGCAGTCTAGTCTCTGGAGTTGTTGAGAGTGTAGCAACCAAAACAATAGTAGTGGCTGTCCATGAATCAAGTCGCATGAAAGGCACCGTAGTTCTTGAGCATTTGGCAGACCACCATGGTAGTGTAGAATTCTTGATTACCTTTCAAATTAACTCCATGTTCTGCTACGCCCCATACTTCTGAAGGTCCAACGATTTTTTCATCCTTTCTTTAACTTTAACAGGTCTTGCCACTTTGTTGATGTCTGTTATGAAGCCAGGATACCACTTTGATAAACTCTTGGTTCTTGGTAATCTCATCAATGTTCTTTTTTCACATAATCTGTCTTAGACTTTCTTTCTTGTGTTATGCTATAGTACACACAATTTTTTGAGGGGTGGGGGTGGAAGCAGCATATAGGATGTGGTACATGTTGTATGGGTGCAATTTGAGTAATTAGTGTCAATAATTTACCTTATGAAGATAGATTGGATACCTGAAAGTGGTATGTTAGTATAAAGATAGCCTAGGAGCTGAGGTTTTTGATGGTTGAGCTTATATATATTGTATGTAATATTGCAGATGTTGAAGGAAACAATCTGATACTCACAGCGAAGCATTCTCTGGTTAACTCAATCGAGCAGCTTCCTGCTGAAATTAGCCAAATTAGCTGCCATTCTGTGGTTCATGTAAGAATGTTTGTGTCTTTATTGTGTCACTTCAATATATAAGATGAACACCTTCGATACCAACATGTAGAGGATCGACTTGATAAACCTTTCCTTTTGGGTTCATGTTCATCTGTTCCCAGGGTTACATATGCAATATAATTGACGCTGGTTGCTTCGTTCGCTTTATGGGACGGTTAACTGGATTTGCTCCCAAAAGCAAGGTATATACAAATAAGTATCATTTTTTTGTTAATGTTTTGTGTGTGACTGCTAGTTTGATGTTTGATATATTGTTTGTGCTTCTACTTTCTGGGATGTTTTACAGGTTACTGATGACAGGAGATCAGATCTTTCTGAAGTCTTCTTTGTTGGGCAGTCTGTACGAAGCAACATTGTGGATGTAGGCACAACATCTGGATTTAGTTTGTAAATGGAAAACTTCAGGAGATTGTCTTCTAATCGTACTTTCAAATCTCTTTTCAGATTTCCAGTGATACGGGTAGAATAACACTATCACTGAAGCAGTCTTTGTGTTCTTCAACTGATGCATCTTTCATACAAGAATACTTTCTTTTGGAAGAGAAGGTAACACTTGAAATTTTGTTAATCGTTGACTAACCCTCTGAAGCACAGTGTAAGAAGAGCCACAAGCCATTTATTTAACCTTCTGTCAAAAGGAAAGCACTAGGATAGAGAATTCCGTTATATGATTAGTAATATCTTCAATTTTAGTTCGTCTGGAATACATATTCTTGTTGTGATAGAATTACTTATCTTATTAAATTAATGTTGCAAGCTTTCACCTTGCAAGTAATTTCCTTTTCCGTTATCAATTTTGGCCAACAGTCCATCTATTTTGGTTCTATTGCTATTTGTTGTACATATTTATGTTACACAGCTGTTTCTTGGTCAGATTTCGGAGCTACAAGTATCAGACACTCAGGGCCCTCCGCTGAAATGGACCAATGGATTTGGTATTTGCAGTGTCATTGAAGGAACAGTACATGAAATTAAAGATTTTGGTGTTGTTATCAGCTTCCAGGAATATAGTGATGTCTTTGGCTTTATCTCACATTATCACTGTAAGTCACTGGCCTAAAATCCATAAAATCTTTAATCTTGTTGAAAATTGATTTTCAGGATATTATCCTTTGCAGTGGCTGAAACCACTTTGGAAAAGCACTCTGTTGTTCGAGCTGCAGTTCTTGATGTTTCCAGGATTGAACGCCTTGTAGATTTATCATTAAAGCCAGAGCTCATAAATAAAACAAAGGAAGAGAGTTCTGCTTCAAAAACGCTTAAAAAGGTCTGTCTCCAAGAAAAAAAGTATATTTTTTTTAAGAGGATCATAATGGTTCTATACCCCTGTGGTGACTCGAACCCCTGATCTATTGAGTGGAGGAGAAATGTCTTACCAACTAAGTTGCGCTTCATCATCGGAAAAAAGTGTAGTAGTTGTTGCCAAACTATTTTCCTGTTTAATAAATGTCGGCTGTTTTATGTGGGTTATGAAACCAGTACTGTTGTTCCTTCCCATTCCATGTACTTAATTAGTATGTTATTGTTTGTAGAAGCGCAAAAGAGAAGCCCATAAGGAGTTGGAGGATAATCAAGTGGTTAATGCAATTGTTGAGATTGTAAAGGAAAATTATTTGGTAAGCAATGTTTTCTCTTATATTGTTCATTTGGTTTTGATACTTACTTAAGGATGTGTTAAAAGTTTCCCCCCTTTCTCTGAACAGGTTCTCTCTCTTCCAGCATATAATTACTCGATAGGTTATGCATCATTGACAGATTACAATACCCAGAGATTTCCGATTACACAGTTTTCCCATGGACAGAGGTAATGACCAAATACTCTTCTAAAGCAATGCTCAGACTTTTAGTGAAATCGAGTTAAGAAAAGTGTGCTTTGTACATCATTGTCTTTGATAGGTAACTTCTTACTTCAGATAGCATGTGAGCTCCAATGCTCATGTTTTTGTTTTGTGTTCTGTTTCTTTTTATTGTCTAGATTAGACTACTTTATTTAGAAGTACTAAAATAACCTAATCAAAACTGTTGGTTTCTCATTTATGAGGATAGCTGTGTTCATTTGTGTTGAAAATCATGGTACAAACCTTGTACACCAATTGCTATCACACCTTCACGGTATGGATGGAAATTACCTAGAAAAACAGATAAATTGAAGATTTATCCCTAGCCTTTGGATATCCCACTGTTTTTAGTGCATTAAAGTGTACAATTGATCGAGAATATTAAATTGTTACTATTTCGTTAAAGTATACAAAAAAGTATCCATTCAAGTATATGCAATGGATCTATTGAGATTAATTTTAATATTCTATGCATCCAGTTTTTTTATCAATGAAAGTAAATGTAGCATTTGTTGAAACTTTTGATTGCTTTGATCCCTGGCCAAGGGGATAGTGCTGAATCTCTTGAGCTTTTATAGGATGAAGCTGATGATAATCCAGAAACAGTTCATTGAACTGAAGAACTTGTTCTGTAAATTCTCTACTCATAAATTTGACCTCTTATTTTTTTTGCTACTTTTGGGTGCAGTGTCACGGCCACTGTAATGGCTCTTCCAGGTCCGTCAACTGGAGGGAGATTGCTACTGCTTCTCAAGTCATTGAGTGATGGCATGGAGACATCCAGTTCTAAGCGTGCAAAGAAGTCTAGTTATGATGTTGGATCTCTTGTTCAAGCAGAGGTTCGTATATAGTCATTATTCTGAATTGGGAGCCATGTGGTTGCAGATTTACTAGTGGGTCTGAGCTATATTTTAGCAATCTTTGGTTTTGTTCTTCAACTGACCTGAATGCCGCCTCTGATTTACAGATTTCTGAAACAAAGCCTCTTGAACTTCGAGTAAAATTCGGTTCTGGATGTAATGGAAGAATACATATAACTGAGGTTAGAAATCCTTCAGTCGCTTATTGTCAAGAATAGGATTTGTCCTCCTTCCCTGTGATTTTCTACTGGAAACTCTGGAAATCATGATTTTTAATGGATTTTGCAGGCAACGGATGATAACTCTGCTGAAAATCCCTTCAGGGAATATAGAGTTGGTCAAAAACTGACTGCAAGGATAGTTTCGAAGGGTAATAGGACAGAGAGTAATAGGGGATATCATGGATGGGATTTGTCAGTCAAGCCATCTTTACTTAAAGGTAAGGGACATCATCTGATCTAATGTTCACATTTAGCATGTTTAGAATAGTTCTTTTTTTACAGTGGTAAGGCATCGGTACTGTTTCTTAAGATGGCAAATTACTAGCAGCCATCAAAGCTGCAAGGCCTGGAGTCTTTGTTTTTCATGGGAGTGTATTAATTATTTTCTTAATTAAAGCCTTTCATTGGTTTACTTTCCCAGATCTAAACTTTTATTTACCTCCATGCATATTGTTTGATTTCCATTTATTCATATTTCTTGCTTTTATTTGGCGGTAAACTTGAGTAAATTGCATTTGTTGTACAGGAGATACTGAAATGAGTAAATCATTATCTTCTGAAGACATAAACTTTTCCTACGGACAACGTGTTTATGGTTTTGTGTATAAGATCGACCCTGAGTGGGCCTGGCTGACTGTTTCTAGAGAGGTTATGGCGCAGCTGTATATTCTTGACTCTTCAAGTGAACCCTGTGAACTTGAGG
This sequence comes from Salvia hispanica, assembly GCF_029641045.1. Taxonomy (NCBI): domain Eukaryota; kingdom Viridiplantae; phylum Streptophyta; class Magnoliopsida; order Lamiales; family Lamiaceae; genus Salvia; species Salvia hispanica. The sequence continues at coordinate 37,650,105 of NC_142696.1, forward strand.
ATTTTCAGAAGAAATTTTATGTGGGCAAAGCTGTTTCAGGATTCGTAATAAATGTGAATAAGGAGAAGAAGTTACTTCGTGTAGTCTTGCATGCACCACCTGCTTCTGGGGAACTCAAAGAAGCTGATTCTGATCGTCATTCATTAAGCCATTTAGTTCAAGGAAGTGTTGTAGGTGGCAGGATTTCTAAAATCCTTCCCGGTGTTGGAGGATTGCTGGTCCAAATTGATCAGCACCATTATGGCAAAGTTCATTTTACTGAACTGACTGACGCATGGGTCTCAAATCCACTTTCTGGTTATCAGGAAGGACAATTTGTGAAATGTAGAGTCTTGGAAATTAACCATGCTTTCAAGGGGAGTGTCCATGTTGACTTATCCCTCCGTTCAGCACAAGATGCTTCAGGGTAAGACATTTTACCTTGATGATATGTGAGTTGTAGCTGTTTTGAAGTGCTATTTATATGCTTGCTGTTTGGCATCATACAATTTATAATTCCTCGTGCATTTCAATTTCTACCTATTCTGCTGAGAACCTTTTGGGGAATATGGGAAAATCTCAATTTCAAGTTTTATCATTTGCAGGCATACTTCTACTCGACGTGTGGACACAATAACAGACCTTCATCCTGATATGGCAGTACATGTACTATATCAGTTCTCCAACAATTGATTATTGAATATTCATATACTTATGAAGTTCTTGCCATGTCAAGTTCGAATATATTGAACTGTGTCCTAATGTATTTCATGAATATATTAGTTATTTACTGCATTCCGGTATGCTGCAGGGTTATGTTAAAAACGTGTCCAAAAAAGGATGTTTTATTATGCTTTCACGGAATATTGATGCCAGAATCCTCATTTCAAATTTGTCAGACGACTTTATTGAAAATCCTGAGAAGGATTTCTCGATTGGACAACTTGTGACTGGAAAGTAAGTATAATCTTAATGGAACATCTTTCTATTTATGCGAGTATGCCACATTGACACATCGTCTGCAGGGTACTTTCGGTGGAGCCATTATCAAAGCGTGCTGAAGTTACCCTTCGGACTTCAAATGCTGCCGACGCTCCAAAGTCCAATGCTAATTACTTAAACCAAATTTTGGTGGGAGATATAATCCATGGAAAAGTCAAGCGGGTTGAGTCTTATGGGCTGTTTATATCCATAGATCAGACAAATGTTGTAAGTGAATTGGTTTCCTTTGATTTCCCTGCTTCCAACTCTCAGTTCCTAGGCCTGATTATATACTTTTAATTATCATTCTTGAAAAATTTCTTATGTTATACTTTCATCTAGGTTGGTCTGTGCCATGTTTCAGAGCTTTCTGATGATCATGTCGATGATCTACCAGCAAAGTTTAAAGCAGGAGAGATAGTGACAGCAAAAGTTCTGAAGGTTACTCCTCTAGTTAAAGTTTCCTGTAACTTACTTGCTCACTTCAGTATCTTTCAAACTGTAAAAGCATTGTGCCTTATTGTCCAAGAGAAATCGAGTTTCCTTGACATCACTCTTCGTTGATAACTTAATATCTATTCTTACATTTCCTACCTTTTCTTATAGGTGGATAAAGAGAGAAATCGAGTTTCCTTGGGAATGAAGAACTCATATATAGCAGGGGAGGAAGGTTCTACGACACCTTCAAGACAAGGCATTGATGTTACCGTTGGCATGAATGGTTCGGTTACAACATCTGAGCCATCACTATCCCAGAGCAGCTCAGAGGACATGGAAAATGGATCTGATGTTGATCATATACCTCTACTAGCTGATGCAGAATCCAGGGCTCTTGTGCCACCACTTGAGGTCCAACTGGATGATATAGAAAGCCTAGATATTCAAGGTGATATTAGTGAAAGTGTAGTGGATGTTACAGATGGCAATGAAGAGAAAACCGATAAGAAAACAAAAAAGAAAGCTAGAGAAGAAAGGTATCTTAGATCTACAAGAATGTTACTCTATTTCTGTATAAATTTGGATTAATGCTTTTACTTATGCTTTATGATGGTTTCCTTATAGCATTGGAGTTTTACTTTCTGATGCTTCTTTTGTAAAGGGAACGAGAAATAAGAGCTGCTGAAGAGAGGCTTCTAGAGAAAGATATCCCGAGGAGTGCTGAAGAATTTGAGAAACTTATTCGGAGTTCTCCAAATAGCAGCTTTTTATGGATAAAGTATATGGCATTTATGCTTTCTTTGGCAGATATTGAGAAGGCACGGTCAATTGCTGAAAGGTATAGTTGGCATTTTTTATTTGTGGTGCATGAGAACAATTTCTCCTAGCATGAAGAGTATCTCTAGCCTGTGTGTGTGTTTGTGATGAACTCATGATATGCAATTGTTGTTTTAGGGCATTGAGAACAATAAATATCCGAGAAGAGTCTGAGAAGCTGAATATCTGGGTTGCTTACTTCAACTTAGAAAATGAGTACGGCAATCCTCCAGAGGTAATAGTCTTTAAAACATTACGTGCTTTAAACTGTTGAACTTTTCTTTTGCATTTTGACCATTTTTAGATGACATTTCGATTAGTAGCGTCATAATTCCAATTATCCTTTGTCAGGAGGCTGTTCAAAAAATATTTGAGAGAGCATTGCAGTACTGTGACCCAAAAAAGGTGAATCTTGCGCTTCTAGGCATGTATGAGAGAACGGAACAACATAAATTGGCTGATGATCTTCTTAACAAGATGAGTAGAAAGTTCAAGCATTCGTGCAAGGTATAGAGTAATTCTTGTTAAAAATATCCATTGACATAGCCATTTGAACTGTAGTAAGTAAGCATATTGTGGTATTCAGGTGTGGTTGAGAAAGATTCAGTCTCTTGTGAAGAGAAATGGTGATGGGGTTCAGTCGGTGGTGGAACGGGGTCTGAAGAGCCTCCCCCGTCACAAGCACATAAAATTCATAACGCAGACAGCCATCCTTGAGTTCAAATGTGGGGTTCCAGACAGAGGAAGATCCTTGTTCGAGAAGATGCTGAGGGAGTATCCCAAGAGAACAGATTTATGGAGCGTGTACCTCGATCAAGTAACACTCTCTTCCAACTAATCTCAAAGACATTATTGGATTTGGTTGTAACATGCATACATGTGGTGTTGTTGAATGAGCAGGAGATCCGGGTTGGTGATGCAGATTTGATCCGTGCACTATTTGAGAGAGCAATAAGTTTGAGCCTTCCCCCAAAGAAGATGAAGGTAGACTGAGCTACCACTTGTAACGACTTAATCAGATTCAAATAAAAACCTCTTATTTGTGAGAACGCTTACACTGAACTTGTACATTGCAATTTGCAATATTTGCTGAGTGCAATCTACAATGCAAGCGTTTTTACGAACAAGATGTATTCATTTGAATCATTTCCTTTATAAGTATAAATGCATGTATATGATGGATCTACGCACACTATAATCTAACAATAACAATGGCTGTGCAGTTCTTGTTCAACAAGTATCTCCAGTACGAGAAGTCCACCGGTGACGAACAACGCGTTGAATCTGTCAAGGCCAAGGCTATGGAATATGTAGCCACTCTTGATTGAACACTATTTTTGCTTTTCCGACGCAGTTTTGTAGTAGTATCTTATATTTTGTGTTAGAATCACATGACGAGGCAGACTGCTCTGAAACTTGAAATGTTGTATTTTTCTGCCAATTTTGTAGTACTACATTTATCAAATATATTAGAGTTCGAATTTCTAAAATTCTTCGATCCAGATTGAATGAGCTCACCAAAAAAGTAGTCGGTTAAATACATTGACAAATACTACTTCCTTGCATGAAAAATCTCTTCTTTTTTATTCGTTCTGTCTTCCTCTAAGACTCTTTGTGAATGGGGTAGTATAACAATGCATTGAATGTTTTTCGTTGTGTCCCTCTTAGCACTATTTTTTTCGTTCTATCCCTCGAATTTTAGTGGGAATGTACGATAAATTAAAAAGATGGATTACGAGCAGTCTGTCACGAGCTAAATACAAATTGACATTGATTCTGGATCAATTCTTTTGGAATTTTAAATGGCGATAAATAGAAAATTTATGTTTCTTATGTATAAAAAAACAAATAAAAAAAATCAACCCTCCACAATTAGTTAAAACATTGATTTTAATTGTCTGAATGGGCTGCCGGGATATATATGTAATTTGAGGCCCAAATCCACAACTCTTAATAAATCCTGCGATTAGGGTTCCGTTCCTCTTGCTTCACCGTCACATCCATTCAGCTTCCCTGCACTCTGCAATTACCATACGTTGTCGACATCCGTCAAGGTTTTACTCTCTTTCTCTCTAGTGTTACTTTCTGTGTGCTTATACGAATCGATTTTTGACGAGCGTAGGTGAATTGGGAAGATATGGCGGAAGCTGTCGTAGATGCTGTTGTTCCTCCTGTTAACGATGAAGATAAGATTCAAACCGGCGTTATGCTCTTCAACCGCTGGTCCTATGACGAAGTTCAGGTCATTTTTCGTTTAACAATGCGTTCGCTCCTCCTTTAGTTTTTATTGATTTTGCTTCTCAATTTCCTATGTTTGTTCTGCTCAATTATTGTTTTTTATATTTGTTATTTTTCCTTAGTATGCCTATCCTTCAAGTATTATTGTGTTTGATTGTAATGAGTGTGTTTGTGTGAAGTTTTACTGTGTTTGATTGCAATGTAGTATGAGTATGTGTTTGCTTACTCTGACTTTAATTATTTCTGATTTCATTACGAGTTCACCGATTACACCATTTGTCTGTTTATGTTGCCAAATTATCTATAAACTAGCTTCAATATGATATCTTTTTCAATTACACAGATTGTTTCCTTTTGGTGGTTTATTTTGGTTCATTTTTTTGAACTCACGGTGCGGTTTTAATCTCTTACAGATTAGTGACATCTCTGTAGAAGATTATATCACTGCCACTGCAGCCAAGCACCCTACCTTCATGCCTCACACAGCTGGAAGGTATCAAGCCAGGCGTTTCAGGAAGGCTCAGTGCCCCATCATTGAGAGGCTTACCAACTCCCTCATGATGCACGGGCGCAACAACGGAAAGAAGCTCATGGCTGTTAGGATTATCAAGCATGCCATGGAGATCATCCATTTGTTGACTGACCTCAACCCAATTCAAGTCATTGTTGATGCAGTTATCAACAGGTCTGCATTTCCCTGATTGTATGCATAATTTTTTAAATCAATTGTACACAAAGTGAATATTGTTAATTAATTTTGATCTGTAAATGATTTGTTCTACATTGCACAGCATATATGCATTTCTGTCTTTATATTGTTTTTGCCTCCCCTGATAGTCACTTTAGCTCATTTTTGCACTTGAACTACTATGTATGCAGCGGGCCAAGGGAAGATGCCACCCGTATTGGATCAGCTGGTGTGGTGAGAAGACAGGCTGTGGATATCTCTCCACTACGCCGTGTCAATCAGGCTATTTACCTGTTGACCACTGGCGCTCGCGAAAGTTCCTTCAGAAATGTCAAGACTATTGCTGAATGCCTTGCTGATGAACTTATCAATGCTGCCAAAGGCTCTTCTAACAGGTGAGAAACTTGAATCTCAATCTCATCACCCTTGTATTCCTGACTCAAAAGGTAATATGTGAACCTTGTTGGTATTTACAGCTATGCTATAAAGAAGAAGGATGAGATTGAGAGAGTTGCAAAGGCAAATCGTTGAGAGTCCAAGATTGAAGTTTTCAGGACAATGCTGATGTCCCTCCTTTTATCATTCATCCTTCTTTTTGACATTGTAGGAGACGTTCTTTTTGTCAAGGAGCTATGAAATTACAAATACATTTGCCTAGAATACATGAAGAACCTGATTTAATTTTTATTTTCATTAAGACCTGTTGCTATTATTTTAAGTTATCGCATATTTTTCGCAGTCAAGGTTGCACTGATCTGATCATGTCATATTTGTATGTCTCTGTTGCGAACCAATTCAATAATTTTTGCTAATAAAATGTTCACTAGTGTTTGGTTGTGATTTTTGCTTTTAAAAAAATCTGTGGCATAGTTCTGTGTATGGATTAAAATTGCTAAAGTCACTGTAGATTATCAATTTTAAAGTTTTTTTTACATGATTTGCGTTGCAATTGATACATCAACCAACTTTTAAAGAATCAGTACATAAAATCCTTCTATATAGAAATAGTACATATACGTGACTTACTTTTCACTAATAATACTTTAATTACTTTTTATATTTATCTTTTTTACTTTCCATCACTAACAATACTTTAATTAATTTTTCTTTCTATCTTTTTTACTTTCCAATTGTGCACTAAAACACGTGCTTAACCCAAAGTGCATATTACGCATATTCTTATGGGACGAGGAGTATTACACATCCCTAGTATCAAATCACACTTAGAGGTGTTTGGTTTGAAAGATTATATTTATGATTAAATTTGTATTATGTTTGGTTTATGAGATTGAATTTCATGACTTAATCTTAGATGAATAGTCATGTTATCTTGCTACTATTTTATCTAGAAAATCGAACACAACATAGTGGCAAAATATATTACTCCACCATAGCACTACTACTTGTACTTGTATTATCATTAGCAGTGAATCAACTATGGCTCCGCGCATGCAGATAATGGCTAGGTTAGCAATTCATGATTATTCTTAAAATCACTCCAAATTTTGATCTAATGCTGTTTTTTTAATTTGAATTTATTGAAAATATAGATATAGCTTATACTTATCTCCGTTTACATTTTATACTAAGAGATCATAATGCATGAGTTTTAATATTCAGTTAAATCGGATTAATCAATGTAACATTTTAAATTGGAAAATACAGCCCAAATTACGTTCTACTTGGTGACAAGGGATTCATATTGATAATAGTACATCCTAAATTGGAAAGAGAGAATAAAAACGTTTGCAAATATAGGTGTTGCGTTGATGATATGTACGTCACAAATAACAAATTAATATTCAAAATAAAGAAAATAAAATAGAGAAATATCTGTAGATCAACTCAACGCTCAATCAATCAAGAAAAGTAAAGTGGAGAATAATTGGGATCCCATGCACCATCTACATCAATGATACTATATTTTTTTATTAAGAAAATAAAAAATGAGATAAAAATTCCACGATTCATCTCTTGATATGCAAATCGACGAATTAGCTCTCTCACTCGTAGACTCGTAGAAGAAGCAATTACCAAACCAAATTCGAATTCCCCACTGCCTTCCACTGCTATTTCTATATCAAAATCACAATCAGAATCACTTCAAAACAATTGTTGAATTCTGTTCTACGCAGTTGAATGGATTTTGACGATGAGTGGGAGCTCCTCGAGATCAGCGCCGAGGCTGGCAAGCAGATTTACTCTCGCAACCCTTCCGCGGCGTCGGTTGTCCACATGAACTACCCTCAATTTGTCGAAACTACTACCAATCAAATTCTCCACGCTCCTGATCGGGATCAGCCGATTCAGAGTAAGATCGAATCCTTCAGCGCCGATCAGGACCCGATCTCACAGGATCTCTTCAATAAATTGAAGGAGGCTGAATCAGTCGACATGAAAGTGGAATCGCCCAAATATGAAGCGAGGGAAGATCCTCGCAAACTCAATTCAGGAATGGAGCGGAGTTTGAGCGGTCTCTGCTCGTTCGGAGTGGCGGCAGCGACTTTCTGCATCGTCGTCTTCGCCAACAAACATCCGCACCAAAATCGCAAGCTCCGATTCCGGATTCACACCGACGACAAGGTTAGGATTTGCAGATCAAATTAGTTTTGCAATTGTTCTGTTTATCACTATCAGGAATCACATAATGTTGGAAAAATAAATGGTGCCTTCTTTATTAATTCAATCTATTTTGTATTCAGCAGTTGTACTCGTTAATTATAATTATTTTTATCATTCACAGCAACGTGTTTTTCTTTTAATTTGATTTAATTTGGTTGTTGTCAGTACTACTATTAATTATTATTTACTTGAAAAATCTTAGTAAACAAAGCAACTGAATTGAAACATACAAAAATGATTTGTTTTAAAATTTCAAACTCAAAATTTAAAATAAATACATTCCGTACTAAAACAAATTTCTTTGAGATACAACCAAATAAACCATAGTATTTAAAATAGAAACACGTTCAAATTCAAACCAAATGAACATTACAAAAAATCAAGAAACCAAAGAAACACTAGTAATTTCTAACTTACTGTCGGGACAAAAAAATATAAATTTAAAAAAATTGAACCATATAGTATAAATAGCCTACAGAATTTTCCCAGTATAAGAAATGAGATATGACCAAGGTTTCTTAGCATCCTTCCAAGTGAAGCATCGATCAATTCTTTCTTCACATCTCACTTTCGATTTATTACCTCCAAAAATCGGACAAAACTGCATCTTTTCGTCGAGCGGAATCGCTTCGTCTCTATAGGATGGATTCTCTTTTCTTGGATGATCAAAGAAGGGAACATTTTTCCACCACAGCTTCACAGCCTGCAAAAAATAATCAAACATATCAAACAAACTGAAAAAAGAATGTAAAAAAAAAGACCTAATATTGTTAGATGTAACAGACAAATCGAACTAGCTAATTACTCACGTTCCAATAGGCCATAATCGAGACTCGATGAGGCATCAACCAGAAGAATGCCTCAAGATCATCCGAAGTAATAGGCGTCAGAGTCGTGACTTTTTTGGCCGTGAAGGAGGCTCGGAAATAGGTTCCGAGCTGCGGGTGCTCGACTGCAATGAATGCGAATAAATGCTCACTCGGTTCGCTCACTTTCAGCCTCCAGCTCCCAAGCATGTCCTTTAAAAATCGGAAGAAATCATTTTGAATTAATATTTATTTGTTGATTATATTAGATTAATTAATTTAATGCAAGAATCAAGAATTTGATGAAAAGACCCACCATGAATGGGCTAATGTACTCGGATTTTGGGACTAAATCGGAACTTGGGTTGAACACAAATGTCACACTTTCACCCCATGGTGTATTGCTGGCCTGAAACAATAGTTAATTTTGTCCCATGTTAGAGAGAGAGAGAGAGTTTTGGTTGATTAATTAGGGTTTTACCTCAACAAGGCATTTCTTGAGAATTTTGGTAGAGCCTTCCATTTCATAGCAATAATAGTAATTAACTGGACTTCTTTCATATCCGAGACTTGATGGAATCCTCAAAAGATGCCTGTTTAATCCAAAAAAAAAAGATCTAAGGTATATTAGAAAATTAATTTAGACAAATTTAAATGTGTATAATGTGTAGCTTATGATATTGTTGCAATAAAACGTGGCTCGAATATGCATGAAATTAGATAAAAGTAGAAAGAAGTATTACACGGGCCCGTTTGTCTTGGCGGCGCGGCGGGCATCGTCGGCGGAGAGGTAGTTGGGAGGGGAGTAGGGCGGGCGGTCGAGGTCAATGAGAGCATAACGAGCCGGGAAACGAAAGGCGTTGCGGGCCGGGTGGCGTCGCTCGTGGTAGACGGTGCCTTCGTATAGTGCGATGACATTTCCGATCTCCTTCGAGGTTCGGAGTGAGGAGATGCGGCGGAGGAGGAGACGGAGGGCGAGGAGGAGTGATAGTATAGTGGAAGTGATGGTGGTGTAGATAATGTAGCATAGCACAAATAGAGGAGTCATTTCGACTTGATTATAATTAAGTTGTGGTTGATTTAGGTTGGGTTGTACGTTTGAAATCTCAAAGTCTCCTATTTATATTAGCATGATGGATAGAGACTTTGGATTTTTTATTTATTTTGGACTATGGTAAATAACATAATTTCTAGGTAGGTTCTTGGTCCACTTTTAGGTTTTGTAGTCCAAACAATATGGTCTTATAATGTTTTTTAATTGGATAGGAATTTTAATACTAGAGTGTGTGAACACTTAATAATATAATTCGATTCATGTGAAATTACATGAGGTAATGTTCTTTATAACCTTGATTAATGACAACATTATTCAAATATTTATTTGAGATTAGAAAAAAAAATTAAGCAAATTTAAAATTACGGGACATAATAATTATTCAAATTTATTCTTACAGATGATAAATCACCAACGTTTCACCAACCGATTCAGTTCGACTATATAGCGGTGGATTTGGCAAAATTTGGTTGTTCTGCCACATGCCAAAATTACCGGTGGATAATATCCGCTAGAAAAATTTAGCAAATAATAATAATAATAATGAAAAAGTATTGCTACAATTTAGCAGTGGATTACTAACAGATCCAACCCTCGGGAATATTTTAAAAAATATCCAGGCTTGAATATATGTTTCCATATTTTATATAGTATTAGAGTATACTAGTATTTGGAAGGAAACATAGGAGTATTATATTTTTTTTATGGTGGTTAGATGGGAAAAGCTACCAGTATATATACAGTAGTGAGTGATTAATTAATTAGTGCTCTTGATTGACTTCTTCCTAACCAGCCCATGACTACCTAATACCTGGCTTTATGGTGTACTTAAATTCCCATGTTCACAAATTAAAGTAGTGTATTTTTATTTTCTACCTAATTATACTAAATTAATTATTTTGACCAAGTACTATATTTTTGAATAATACGGAGCGTGTTTCTATTCAATGTCAACGGACAAATCTATTATTGGTTGATACTCCTAATAGCTAGATTGGCATATGATCGTGATGATATCAAAATTCTCACACTGTTACTTAATACTCTTTCGATTTCACAAAATAATGTACACAGAAATAAAATACACCTTGTCATGTCTCTCCCAATTAAATTCAGTATTGTTGCACACGATTCCAGAATCAGCCATGAAAGGTCCGAGCTGTTGGTTCATGTCGGGAGCAAACCCCTCTTCAAATCTTCTCATACTACTATAATATACTACTACTATAAATCATTATAAAATTTATTTGTTTTTAATCTATTCATTAAATGTCCCCAAAATTCTTATAATTTTTCCATATATATTTTGCCTCTTATGATAATTTCCTAGCTTTGCCCTTGATTCCGGTTGAAAATTGGGATTCGTTGGTTTCTGTCTGAATTTTTTAATAAAGTTGGTATAAAAGATTACAAATATATCCAGATTGTGGTTACTGTTTGGCCCGAAACATGGACAACGTTTTACAAAAAAAACGAACATAGCACCACCAGTCCAGTTCAGTCTGTCTAGCTACGGTTCAGACTTCAAATCGTTGGTTTATGATATTTGGACTGGACAAACACTACACGAATTATAACGCACAATTCCTTTAATTACACCTAATTTTGTTTATATGTTTACAAAAGAAAGACACATATCCACCATTATTTACGTGCCTAAGATATGTACAAAACAAAAAATAGGACCTTGTTCTCCACTATTAACCAGTTTCACAGCGCCCCCCCTATTTATGTGACGAATGAAATATTACTTTTACAAATCAAAGCCTTATAATATGGAGTACTACATAAATTTTCTTTTCTTCTTTTCTTCATGGTGTAAATGAAAATCTTGAACCCCTCCCAGCATCACTGATGTAGCTGCCAAAGGCCTTGCGGCCATATTGGAAGGTGAGCGTCACAACGGTGTGACAACCAATCCGCTCCGGTGTATATAATCACCGAAAACGGAGGAAATAATGATGATTCGACTACGCATTTGCTGCTCAGTACTCTTGAGGATTTGGGATTTAACTTTCCCTCTTATGGCTATGAGAAGTGGGATTAATTCTTTGCTTAGGAATTATGAATAGGGGATGTGTATTTAAATGAGATTTTAATTCAACATTTAAATGAGAGGGGATTTAAATAGCAACTGTGATTTGTGCAAATATTTTCTGTATTTGAAATATATGTCGACTTTTCTTGTTATTAGAATGCCAAAATTTTGTGTCATGTTTCAGTTCATGAGTCATGAGATGAATTTTATGTCCCACATTGATTTCGGACAAACCTAAAGTGGCATATATAAGGTACTTCTTTGATAACTATAAATATCCTTTGGTGTATTATTGTGTTTCAAATTGGTATTGATCTAGGTTATAGTACGGATTAACCTAGCTCTGATACCAATTTAAATATAATTATATATCTAAAGTTTTTAAAATGTATTACTCTTTTTTTAATATACTCATTTATTCATAATTTATTCAATTTTTTAATATACTCATTTATTCAATAGGAGTAGTATTTATTTATTCATTATATTCCTCAAGCTTTTCAATTGTATTTCTAATTTTATAAATAATCTTTAGATTATTTTATAGGAGTATATTCCTTATTAACTTCAATTCCATTTTTAGATTTATTAATCACTTTTAAGATTATTGGTACTTAAATTTATTTTTGTTCTTTCATCGTGTCAGAAATGACAATTAGAAAACCCAGGATCACTTTTCCTCAAAATTCAAATGATAAAAAAATAGTTTAGAATTAAGAATTAATCGGTATATGCTGAGTAGAATACTGAGAGTTAATATTTTTTTGAACTTGTGTGACACCATCTAATAGTAGGATGGGTCAATTGTCAATATCTAAATTCCATAAATAAGTAGGGATATTGGTTCCTAAAACTATAAATTTTGCCTAAAATTTGATATTTTTCATGAATTTTAAGATTGGTCTATAATATCACAAACTTTGCACTTTGTTTGATAGTATTTCTCACGGCATGTCTATCACTATATTTGACTAACTTACAAGGCTTTTTTATTATACTTGACATAATTAAATCAATGTGGTTTCAATATGACTTTTTATTCTACTTGTTATTAACTTAAAAAGTGGTTTAAAATATCATATTTGAGTCAGTTTGGGAAACTCCAAACAAATTGTAAAGTTTATGATATTATAAACCAATTTCAAAGTTCGTGAGAAATACCAAATTTTAGGCAAAGTCTATAATTTTAGGGACCAATAGTCCAATATCCAAAATAAGTAGTATTAAAAATTTAAAATATGAGTGTGGATCTAGTAATCAATGATTTACTGTAACTTTAACAATGAATTAATTGTATTGGTGCATAACTAAAGTTTTTCCGACTTGTTAGAGGCGATTATGAGAGGTAGCGTATCAAAGGTCATCTCCAACTAGGGGTGGATAGGTACGACATATCTTATCGAAACCACCATACCGTATACTTTACCCCCGGTCGGCAGTAGAGATGGCATATTATCCTAAGAGTTGGCCGGAAAATTCCATAGATGTCCTGTATGAGCCTTGAGGCATAATATTGGGTTGCGGCAACAGAGGCTTTGGTTGTTTCTAGAAGACCGAAGGTGACTGAAAATACTTACTACTTTATAGTAAGAATAAAACAAAATGAAAAAACTCGTATTGTAAGTAAAATGCAAGATCAATGTATGAAACAATGAAGAAGCAAAACATAAAAAAACAAAAGCATAACCCTAACCCCACTCTCCATAGCGCCAGAATCTTCAACCCTATGCATCACAACATCATCCCTCCCAGCTTTCAACCCAGACCCATCCACCGCCACCTCCGCCACCACCCTCACCTTCTTCTCCTTCGAATACCACAACAATATCTTGAACCTCGGCCGCGCCGCCAACTCCACCCGGAACCCCGCCGTGCCCCCTCCCGCCACCGCCCGCGCCGCGTCCTCCCACGGCACGCCGCGCGTCTCCACCACGTCCCGCCTCCGCGCCGCCCGATTCCGCCCCTGGTAGAACCCGGGGACGACGTAGCTGCCGACGGCCTTGCGGCCGTAGTAGAAGGTGAGCGTCACGGCGCCGTAGGATATGCTGCGGATCTGCAGGTTGTTTTCGAGGTCGAGGACGAAGAAGAGGAAGGGGTTGGTGGTGTTTTGCGGCGGCGCGGAGGTGTCGAGCGCCGGGACGTAGAGCTGTTGGATGGAGCAGTGCGGCCCGGGGAGGTGGAAGCTTTGCTGGATGAGGAAGGCGGCGAAGGCGCCGAGGGTTGTTAGTGCTGCGCCGATTAGGGCGATGGTTGTCAATAGACTGGTGTCGGATGATGACGAGGTTGTCTCGATTACTACATCCATGGGTTGGGTTTCACTTTCTACAGTTGAGGGGTTGCCATCATCATTTTCTACTGGCAATGGTTTGCTCTGATCACTTGCTTCAGCCATGGTGGTGGTGGTGTGCGTGACATGTAACAAGAGGAGAAACGGATATATACATATAAACTACTTGGGTGCACTCTGGTCAATAAGTGAAATCCTGTCAAATATCAAAGCATCCTTAGATTGGATGGTTATGATAATAATATCTGAGCTACATTACTACACTGAAAGCGTTACATTATTAGTCGAGCTACATTACCACACTGAAAGCGTTACATTATTAGCCGAGCTACATTATTAGACTACACTATATACATTATTAGACTAAAATAGCTGACCTACATTATTAGACTACACATTCTACATTATTTGATGACACGTGACATTCATCTAACGGTTACATCACAAGATCTAATTACTGAGATTTACTTTGATTTTTGACAGATTTTACTTATTGATCTGATCACATCCCTATACTATGTAGGAGTATAGTCTTTGATTTGATATACTCCTATGAGATAAAACTCGGGGAAATAACAAACTCGGGTAACGTTTATGATATTATTTATCAATTTTAAAGTTCATGAGAAAAATCCAAACCTTTTGAAATCTATAATATTAGGTGTCAATATCCAGATAAAAATAGTGGACTAGCCAATAAAATAGTAAATTTTTTAAAGATGGCAAAGATATATATATTACAGTAACAAAAAAAAGGAATAACCCCTTTTATTATTTTTTTATTGTTGTAATTTATTATCATCAATAATAAGTTTAGTTGTGAATTGTTGTTTTAATGAATAATTCGTGATGTAGAAATAGTTTTGATCCCAAATTTAATCATTTGATTATTGGTGCTTTGTTGTTTATTTATTTATTTTTTATAACAACCACGAGGATATAACATTGATATTGTAAAACAAACTTAAAACTTGAATCATCCGAGTCACCGTTTAGCCGGTTGGTCTTGTAGGAAAATAATTTCCTAATGATATCATCGTAGCTAACGACTAAACCTGAGATTATTAGTTGTTACTTAGGTATCAGTGACAATATAAATACTTTTACCAGTAAATTTATGTCACCATTTCTCTGATGTCGATGGGAATAGGCAATATATATTATTTTAATTATTTAAGCATATTCTAATGCATTTAGACGTACATTTAATCTAGTTAAATTTAATTGTGATTCTAAATTTTAGAGATGTTGTTAAACTCTAGTTAGATATTATTGAACTCTAATAAATCAATAGTACTTTATAACCCATATGGTTTGTGCATTTGAATATTTTTGGGATATGAATTTGGCAAGCACATTAATTAAGTCCCAACACTGTATCATTTGTTTCAGCAAGCCATTGCACTACTTTTTCCTTTCTTGTTGCCAGAATCTGCCGTCGCACCATTTCTATTGAAAAATGAAACAAAATTTTAAAAAAAGTCATTGTCAGCCTCAACAAAGACGCGGTGTGGTGTAGACGTGTAGTGATGCCCAAACCGAACCAGACAGGCAGCTGATAACAAAACCGTAACCACGATAGGAGGTGTAACATTGATAGGCCTCCTAAATTCAGTAACTGTATGTTTTTCTCTTCAGTTTCAGTTCCGTTATTAACGTAACATGTTTCGCATATAGTTGAAGAAAATGGTGTAAAACTGTAAATAGACCAGGGGAAACCATGAAAATTGTTAAATTGGAGTAAATTATTTAAGAATTGACAATATAATGAAGTTGGAGTCAAAAGAAAAGCTAAGATTTTTAAAAAAAAAGTGGGGCAAAATTACACTTTTTGTACTTAGACATAAGTTTGGAAGGACAAAATTACATCTGTGCGTATCCCACCTTGTATCCGACCCCCCATGCAGCGATCAAGCTGCAGAGGAGGGGGGCTGAGCCTGACTTCTGGCAGCCTGAAGCATTTCTACTATTAGTGTCTTCACATCCCTACAATAGTAGTCCACAAAAACAATAACACGGTATTTTATGATAGTATGTCACAGTAAATCAAATTGGGGGACGAATACTAGCCTCCCAATTTATACAATGGTCACTTATCATCTCAATCTAGATGCTAGAATCCACAATCTAATAATAGTAAGCATTTAAGGCAACTAACTGAAATTTGTGTACTCACTTTCTGTCTGTAGCACGCCTTGTGAAAGGAATTCGGAGCTTGAAAGTGTTGCCTTGACAGCCAGCCTTCACAGGAGATTAGTACATTTAGAAACACTATTATGAATAAAGAATAGCGCAGATAGCTTCTTTAGAGTAAAAGGGCATGAGAGAACAATCTAATGTGCAAATTCAACCTTCACGTTGAAACCCAGACTGTCTATGTCCAACATGTCTGCGAACTCCACCTGAAAAATGGACTATTTTCTGAGTTACATATTCTCAGGATCATATAAATAACGAAACGTATCAAACATGTGCTGATGGAATTCAGAGGGACATCCCACCAAACGGAGGTTCACAGACCAGTTCATAATTCGGGAGAAATAACACAAGACCACTCAAAGGATGACTAAACCTTAATGAGTCCTAATAAATTATAATAAATGCACAATACATAGGTTGCACCAACACACTAACTAAACCTTATTGAATCCTATTAAATCATAATGCATAGGTTGCTCCTACAGCTTGAGAACAATCAAATGCTAAAGCAGTATAACGAACAAAATAACTGAGATCCACTGTCACATTCTCTACTCAGTAAGAACACACTTTGGATGAGAAAGACAATAAAGTAAAAAAGACAGTCACAAGAGCAAGTTTACATTCTCTTTCTAGTTCAAAATAATGCAAGCCAACTTTATTAAACGAGTTGAATTCCAATTCTGACATTCAAGGGAATCATGTTTCCAGTTGTTGCTGAAAGAACACCAAAGAAAAATATTGCAGTATTACCGGGACAGAGGTAGAGTGCTGGACTATCAGCTTTGTCTCATCTGCATGATCTTTATTCATGTGGGACTGCAACAAATATTCAAATCTAGCAGAGTTCAGAGAAGATCCCAGCCAAAGAATAACTTATTAAAGTATACTACTGCTGATATGGCTGGTCATAATACCGTTATAGGCTTTGAGAATTGGTACACAGGATCCACTTTTGCTGTTCTAAATTCCTCCTTGCTGAATTCTGCAAGTACTCGCATAGCAGAAGTCCATCATTCAGCAATAATAAATCAGGTGAAGTCTAACACAAATCTTTTTATGAAAAGCTCAAAATTGTTCGCGTCAAGCTTTAGCTGAGTAGCAACATACAAACCTCCCGATCCTAATAAAGCTGTTGCAACTCCTGACACATATCTAACAACTTTAGGTTCAATCCGCAGAAATTGGAAGTCACCAAAGTCAACCTTCATAAATATTTGTGACAATTTTTAACAGAATATCACAGTAATGCCAGCTTTAGGGTGTTAAATGAGAGTTTACGATGTTAAATGACACAAAATGCTTAGTAAGAAAGTTAAGCGAGCCTTACCCAAAAAGCCTCGGGATGTCTAGCCAAATATGCACTACGAATAGCTTCCGTTTCACTTTCAGCAACCTACATAGATAACATAAGTCTGCAGGTCAGACAAATTTGTCAGAAAAAATGAAACTGGCAATGGTAACAAACTGTAACAGCTTAAAGAGGAAAAACTCAAATCCATGGCCTTACAGGGAGGGCATCACCGTGCACTACGATAACTAGGTCTGTCCTATCTTCAGGATCCTTTGAGACAAGCAATGAGCACCGGGGACTTGCTAAAAGGTCCTGCATAGTTCAGAATGCCTTTACAGGAAATCTTGCCAATAGACTCACAACTCATAATTTAGCAGATATAGAAAAGTTCGATTAGGTGAAAGAGAATCACAGCTCTAAAAACAATCAAATTATAAGTTATAGTAAATGATTACAAACCTTGGTATGAACTGCCAAACTACTAACTGCTAATATTGGAGATCCATAAGCATCACAAGCAAAGTCCACCATCGAACCTGATGGATAGCCCTCATACTTCTGCAAGATAGCAGGGAAACAGGAAAAGATCTTCCACAGTTTTGTATAGGAATCCCAAATTAAAATTTCTATTTAATTTTTGTTATGCGAATGTTGATGTGATTAGAATTAACCAGAGAGAAAGTAGAGAGGACTCCGCGCAAACTGTAACTGAGAATTGTCTTGATTTCCTCTATAGGAGGCAGCCTAGCTGCTTTTTCCTATTAAACAAAACAACAATTACAAATTCAAATTCAAATTCAATCCATTAACGCGCACACACAGAGTGAAAATCTGAACCTGGTGAGCTTGGATGAGTTGGAAGACATTAAGTTGGGGGTTGTTGACATCGGCGGCAGTCGAAGCACTCTGTCACATAGAATTGAAAATTGAAAAGAAAAAAAACGAGCGATCGAAGAAAAAGAGGAAAAGGTTGAATACCTGATTGGTGGAAGCCATGCGTGTTTGTGATTTGAATGAGGGGAGGAGGAGTGAAGGATAATTGCCCCCATTTTTGTTGTTGTTAATCTTCACACCAACTAAGCGTGAAGAAAAAGAAGGAAAGGATGGAGTGAGACGAGGGATACGATGCGATAGAGACGCAGCGACACTCGTCATCTTCTTCTTGCTCGTTTCTTCCTTCCCTCAAAATGCTGCGCCTCTCATTATAAAATCTCGCAGTATAAAGTTAGTCACAAAAATATTACTCCCGACATTTCATTTTGCACACTCTAATCAGATAACTGTCCTTCTTTGTTAACAATACTTTGATTATTTCTCATTTTTTTTTTTTATTTTATCAATTTTACATTAAAATTCATACCGAACTCAAATTTCATATATTTAACAAGGAAGTATTTACTTATCTAATTTACTGTAAATTGATAAAAATAAAAATAAAAATAAATATATCTGTTAAAACTAATAAACAAAATATTTTTAAAAGAGAATGCATTTCATGATTCATCTCTTTTTCATTGGACAACATGACTTAAACACAGAAGTCCAGACTTGAAACTTCAACACCAAACAAAAAAGATAGAGGAGGAAATGAAGGAGCTTAAGCTACAGCAATCCCAACAAATCTGAGATGCCTTCATGAATCAATAGAGAAAGTCGTGGTCGTCGTCTTCTTCTCGGTGGTGGGGCGGGGGAAAGCAGAACAAGGCTGCGAGGCGGCCAAAGGGGCACCAGAAAAGGAGGCGGAGGACATCACCGCCGCGCAGCCGCTGCGGGAAGCAGGCTAAGCATTGACACACAACCGCGGACAGCTCCGCCACCCCCACCACCAGTGCGGTGTTCAACACCATGCTTGGTCAATGCTTATCCAAGTATCTCAACTTTGGCCTTTAGTATGAAGCAACATTCCGAAATTAATGCGCCATTTATCAGGAAAATACCTCTTTATCTACTAGGACCTACCTTGTTGCAATTTTCCATCAAAATATCCAAGATATTCATGCCACATTTTATATATTTATATTCATAAAAAATACAATACAACACAAATTGTTGGACTAGTAATGTTCAAAAGAAGGACCAAAAAAACGAAGAAAAAGAGCAATCAATCTATAATATCATAATTATCATCTAATCTAAACATCAATAATCAGCATGTCATGAAACATTTCGTATGGTTACTGAGCTTCAAGATATCCTTTGTCTTCCAGGTATGATACCACCTGCCCAGCCATCTCATTCGGTGTCGGGCAAATTCCATCCTTCTGGGTTATCTCAATCTGCACAACCATCATAACAATAATTTCAGTCGCAGTGGCTTGATAAGGAGGGCCGGTATGATTTAGAGCCGGCAAAGTACAAACCTCACAATTCGAAGGTGGTTCGTATGGATCATCTATTCCTGTAAACCCTGCAACATTGTATAATCTTTTCATACCACATGATCAACTTTCAAATTACAATAAACAGCATTCAAGCATGAGGAATTCTTGACCTTGATATTTCTTTGGCTTAAGTTTTGCACATTTATAGAAGACAGGCAACCTAGAGAACAACCCTGAATGGCACATATAAACACATACCTTTGATCTTCCCAGCTCGTGCAAGCTTGTAAAGACCTTTGGGATCCCTTTCTTCACACAACTCTAAAGGCATGTTTAGGAAGACCTGTAAATATGTATTTTGGATGGATTAGGTATCTCAGTTATCCTAAACATAAGAAAAGTGTGATCTTTGAGAATAAACGAACATAACAAAGCCTTGCCTCAAAAAAGTTTTCTGGCAATAATGCACGACAAGCATCACGGTCTTTACAATAAGGAGATATCAAACTAGCAATGCAGATTAATCCAGCATCAGCAAAGAGCTTTGCAACTTCCCCTGGAGACAAAAAAAGTTAAAACTTAATTGTTATGCAAAAGCAATCAAGCAGATTAGCCTTGTGGAGGAGTGAGTACTGCATAGTAAAGATAATGTTGTCTCATAAACTGTCCCTATGCCCATGGTCAGCTTTATGAGGATGCAGCTCATTTTTGGTCAGCCTAATGTTTGAAAAGAGGCGATCTAATTGGTTAGGCCAACCATCCAGTAGATCAACGCCTTTAACCTCACGTTAAACACAAGATAGCAAATTGATGCCTTCATATTGTAATCTTTCACTAGTTCAATGTACCAACTACCTCTAAGTCATGGCTAGTAGATTGTTGTCTACGACGAGTATGAGTCTATGGATTTGTCACTATGGCCTATGCAGTGAGTGGTACGAAATAATTGAGTATTATCATAAGATGTCTGCACCTAAATATACCAAACTAACAAAATCTTTACAACGTGAATTACCTAAAAAGAGCAAGAACTCTAGATGAAAAAGGATTGAGCAATTAATTTTGTATGCAGTCCAACAAAAGGCCAAAAAAACAAACAAACAAGAGATGTAATTCCAAATATCCAGAAACTGTTTACTTACCAACCCTGCGTATATTTTCAGTCCGATCCTCAGGTGAGAAGCCTAGATTTTTGTTTAGACCATGCCTAAGGTTGTCCCCATCGAGAACATATGAAAGTTTCCCCCGAGAGTGCAATGTTCTATCCAGTGAGCATGCTAGGGTACTTTTACCTGCAGAGATGATCAGAGAGCATTATACAAAAACTGAGGATCGATTAGAAGGTGGTCTTGTTAATACAATGGTTATGGGGCAATCAAAAACTATTAGCTCCAATATATGATGATCCCATCATCCTAAGAGTGTTGAGACATGTGACACCGCGTATGAAATAAGATGCTGTGCATATACAGATTGTAAAGACTCAAGGCATGGATGTCTGTAGCAACTACAGCACAAAGAAAGTAGACAGATCTGCAAATACAAACCTGATCCACTCAAACCAGTAATCCATACAACGCATCCCTGTTGATTAAGCAGTTTTTGCCTGTCAACCTTCCCAACAGGGCATTCGTGCCAGAAAATATTAGTTGAATTGCCAACGGTAGACATTAGGGAAAATACTCCTTTATCCTGTTAAGATATATGGATAATAGGATTCCTTTAACCACAGAATCTTGAAGAAAGGATCAGAATAATATATCATATATCAGCTTTAAAGGCTCATTTTGAGATCCTAAATTCCATCTGTTTATAGAGATATTTCGCTAATGACTGAGAAAGACCTCGACAATGATTCCAATACACTATTTGTTATGTTGGTAACAACATTAATCAATCATACAAGGCCAAAAACTGAATTTGTGATAAAAGAAGATTAAGTTAGTCGCAACTAAAACGCCAACCGAGATCTACATATAACAAAAAAAAAAGTTGAAGCTTTTGCTCAATTTCTCCTGATTTTGTGATAAAATAAGAATAAGTTTGTCGCAAATGAAAAGCCAGCAAAGATCTACATATAACAAACAAAAAATTGAAGCTTTTGCTCAATTTCTTCTGATTTTTCGAAGACATATCGAACTAGCATTATCCAGAAATATACAGCATATAATAAAAGTTGGGCAAACATAGAGAGAGAGAAGCGGCATTCCTTGTGTTCTCCAACAGATTGCGAAATATTAGAAGCAGGATGAAGAAATTGGATACCTTGAAGAATGAGAAAGGGGGGAAATTGGGGATTGAATGTGGACGTATTTGCCGAAGAGAAGGGAAAATGTTGATTTGCGATTGCAACAGAGTATGGAATTCTGACGTTGAATGCAAATTGAAACTGCAGAGCTGAGCATTCAAAATTTATAAAATTTAGCATTGAATGCGACATCTCACTAAAACTAATTTCCAATACTATTATTCTTCTAAAATATTAAGGCCTTTACTTTGTACTCTGGTTGAGATTAATTATGTTAGATAATATAACATGTAATTTAATTTTGTATACTTAATTTAATACTCCCTACTATACAATATGAGTGAGTATTTGGTAAGATAAATAAATCAGATAATTTATCTTTTGTTCAGTACATTTGTTTATGGAGTATTTAAATTGGAATGAGGCAAAAGTAACCGCACAAAAATAGGATACATTTATTAACAAATAAAAATTGAGTTGAAACTAAGACTAATATTAAGACAACCATTTGTATTTTCATATCACACGTTATGAAATGCCATAAATAAAATTGATTACCTCCCGAATTCTATAACTTTTTTTAAGTCAGTCTATATTTCTTTTAAATAAACTATACTATGAACCAATTCCAAAATCAAATTAGGAAAATATAACAAACCATCAATTTAGAAAAAGGGTATGTTCGACCCCTTCTTCTTCTTCTTCAACTTATGGTGAAATTCCCCCATATTTAGCCCTTCAATTTAGGTATAGGGGATGAAATAATGAATGGAATGTGAAGTAATTACCTTGATTCACAACCAAAACTGAAGCTTGGGAAGCTTGAACTCTTTAATGGAAGTTGGAAGAGAAGGTAGGAGAAGAGGAATGAGATTTCGCGTAGTGCAGGAACACGAAGAAGACAACCGGTAAAGGGCACCGACTGTGGCGGCTGGGAGAGACGGTCCGAGCAGTCAGACAGTGGTGGACTGGTGGTGATATTTCTTCTCTCTTTCTTCTAGAAAGTGTGCTATTAGGATCCAATTTCTCTTTTGTTCTTTTTCTCATTTCCATATTTTTAATTTACTTTATTTTTGTATTTTGTCCTTTTTAATCCCATGTGATAAAATAAGGACCCAATTTCTCATTGCTAATTTACCTATATTTTTTGAACACTTGATCCAAAGCACTAATTGCTTTATTTAAATATTTTTGCCAATGTCTAATTAATTCTATTATATATCAAACACAATTAACTAAATTAATCATGAATAAATAATGACTCAATTTCTCATTTCTAATTTACCTATATTTTTTGAACACTTGATCCAAAGCACTAATTGTTTTATTTAAATATTTTTGCTAATGTCTAATTAATTATGTTGGAAAGATAAATTGAAGAGTCCAAGTATGTTGGGAAAAAAATGTGTGGAGTCCCAACTTGTTGGGAAAAGAATAACATTTATAATGTAGAGTTCTAATAAGTATAGTTCATAGGTATATTTATATCTAGAGTCCTATAAATACCCATGTAATATGTATCAACAACAACTCAAATCAAAATGTAGTCTTCAAGAGTTCTTCAGTTTTATTTTTCGCATTTTACTTTTCAACATGGTATCAGAGCATGTTCGATCACATGGGTCGATCTGTCTCTATATCAAAAAAAAAAAGACAAAACAAAACAAAAACCAAAAACCCTTCCAAAAAAACATCAATGAAGAGAAGGCTCTGCAGTTAGCAAGGGGCTGAAACTTTGCCCAACAGCGAGAATCTTCACCAACAAAGTGATGGCATAGCAAGACCCGACGGAAACAGCGTCACGACGACAATGATAGTGTGTGTGGGATTGGCGATGGCAGTGAGGAGGTTGGGCGAAGCCAGCACAACGCCGGTGGTAGGCCAAGGCGATGGCAACAACCGCTCTGGACAGAACCATGAAGCCAAGAAGTGTGGTGCTTATGAAGAAATCACATTGCCAAGAAAGGAGCTAATGGAGAGAAGAAGAGAGGCCTTCGAGACGAAGGCCGAGAAAACAGAGGAGACAGGCTGCGACCCCAACCGCCTTCAAGAGAATAGAACAGTTGAGCAGTCCTCGGTTTGTCCGGTCGAGGGGGAGAGAAAGTCTCCAAACGCAAGAAGCCGGCAAAGGAGGAACGAGCAGAAACCCTCCAAGAGAGGAGAGGCAACTACCAAAGAGAGTGCAGCCGTGAGAGGCTAATGGATGAATCGTTCAGTGAGGGGAGCAAAAGCAAAATAACTGAACAACTGAGAAAAGAACCACTGATGGAAGAACCGAAGGTTGTCGAAAAGGCCGCAAAGTAAAAGCCCAACCACGAGTCTTTGGTGGTCATTGATGGAGCAGTTGATCCATCGCACAACCTCAGTCAAAGAGAAGGAACAAAGGAGTTCATTGTCTGTGCGGCGAGGGGGAGAGAGAGATAGCAGCGCCACACACAGCCACTGTGAATGAAGCCGGCGTAGGAGGAGAAGTTGTCGAGACCACCCAAGAAGAGTCAACGATAGAATGGACGTTGCACATGGGAATTCACAACCCACAAAGGTGTTGCGGTTGGAGACCATGTGTAGACGATAGAAAGACAAGCAAAGAATGTCATGAAGAGCTGAAGAAGGAGGGCGCACAATGGCCGGAGAAGCTCCGACCGATGAAGAAGCGGGTGACCAGAGTTACAAAGGATGTCGTGCCGATGATGGAGAAAAGATGGCCAGCCCTGATGAGAGAGGGGAAGAGAGGCTGCGAACGTATATAATAGCATCCGGCCGAGGGAGAGATAGAAGCAACTGCCAAATGACTCATCTCTGAGTCGGAGAGTAGCATCGGACATGCTGAGTTATCGCTGATGGGGAACGAGGCTTGGCAACAACTCATTCTAGAGGCTGATGGAGAAGAGTTGGTCGGCAAAAGAAGCCGACAGTGGAGGAATGAGGAAAGAAACATTGAGAGAGCGGAAGCTCGTCGAGATGTCTTTCGTGCAAAGGGTAGAGTGATAAGACTAATTTCATGCAGTGGTTATGGGGTTAAATTCAACGAATTTCTGGGTCTAACACAGCTTTTAAGTCAGGTGTGTAGAAGAAATTGCCAGATCCAGGAAGGAAGAAAATCACCTGGTGAAGGAGTTTGGCGAGAAAGTGAGCATAAAAGCAAAAAATTGCCCGGCGAAGGGGATTGTTAGATGAAGGGCAAAGAAGGGAATTCAAGAAGATTCTAGAAGATCACATCCACGTTGACTCAACTTATTTTAACACAAATGATACCCGCAAGTGTACGGGGCTAGTGTAGCAATTAGCAAGCAAGAGTATCGTATCCCACAGAGACAAATTCGTATCAACTTAACTACCACGAACAAATGTTGACTACTATCTAGAGAATCAGGAAATGTTTGGTTTTGTTCTAACACTATGAAAAGCATATAATGAACAAAGAGATAAATAAAAACAATTAAACACGGAGTGAAAAGATAATATGGAGAAAATTGTAGAACTCAAGGATCCGATGCACAATTTCAAGCTCTTGTCCAATCAAATTGTCTTACCTTTTGGTGTCTCTAGAGTTACTAAGTCGACCACTATTATAGATTAAACCCCCTCCCGAGGTGAAAAACTTGTAGATTAGGTGCTAGGATTGAAGTCCCCTTCTAATACTAAAACCCCTAACTCCCAAAAGCTCGATTAGGTCAAAGACCTCACTCAAAACCTCAACTCTCCCGAGTTTTATTGCATTAAGGTGTGAATTATTCCTATTTCCAGATTAATTATGTCATCTCCCGATTAATCTAATTAATCCTACACAATCAAGTGGTGATCAAGCAATTGAAAGGAAAAAACCCAAGAATAATCAAATAACTACAAGAGCAAGGTAAGAACAAAATCAATTGGATAAAAACTATGAAATTAATGCATCTTCACCAAGAATTCTACAAAAAGGGTTTAGCTACTCATGTTCATGGAGAAAACCAAGTTTAACACAAAGAATCCGAACAAAAACATGAAAGATAGATACTAAGAACTCATGTGGAACGAATCTATGGAGTGAAGTCTTCAATCTTCCGATTTTGAGTCTTCAATCTTCCGATTTTGAGTCTTCAATCTTCAATTCTCTCTCTAGAAGTGTTCTTGGGGGTGTTTTTGAGTGTTGGAGGCGGTAAGGTAGAATAGAATCTCCTCCAATCCAACCCTAGCCTTTTTCTCTTCATTTTCCCGTAAAAAATCGCGTTTTCAGAAGTCAAACCCATCAAACTGACTGACCCGGCCGGGTAGGAATTTAGTGCTGTAAATCCACCCGGCCCAGTGACCATTTCAGACCCCTTTCTGGATTCGTCACGCTGTCTTCAGGATACCCGGCCGGGTGGAATATTTGTGTTGTAAATGCACCCGGTAGTTTTCCGGCTCCTTCTGTTCTTCAAGTCCTACCCGGCCGGGTAGAATTAATAAGAGTAAAACTCACCCGGCCGGGTGTAGCCTTTAGAGGCCCTACTGCCTCATATCCACAATCGGCCGGTTTTTTGCCTCTTTTTTTATCTACTTATCCTAGAACACTCAACAAACACATGAAACTCCAAAAGATAGGTTAATTGGAAATAGACAATTCAAGCATCGAAACTCAACATTAAGCACCTCAACATACCAATTAAACCGACTAAAACATGAGTTTATCACACGTCAATAAATAAAGAGCACGCAACACACATGGATCATCATCTCTCTCACATTTTGCTCTTAGCTCACTTTCACACACTGTTACACACACGTGGGGGATATCGGAAATTCATAGGGTTCGTCTTTTGATTGCTGTTGTGTACCACCGTCTCCACGTGAGGCGAAGAAATAATTTACCGCTTTCGTTTTAATTTCTACTCTGAATTTCCCCGAGTCTTCGCTGTTCGAAGCTCAACGTTTATTTTGTTGCTGAAACCTTGTTGAATTCTGAATCGTTTGGCTATGGAAGTTTATGTGCTGTTTTCGTTCTATATTTGTGATGATTGTTGCTTTACTTTGGATGCTTTTCGCACTTGATTTGTTTTGTTGAAGTTGGATTGTGTTGGAATTGTAGTTAATCGGGTGAATCTAGTTAGATCGGAGTAATCGGAGATGAGAATTGTTGTGGTTTGTTGTGGATGGATTGGATCCGGAGCGGATGAAGCATCCGATGTTAGATCTGTTGAATTCTGCATCGTTATGAGTTTTTAGTTACTGCTTTTAGTTTACTTCGTCTAGCTATTGTAGATCTGAGCATTTTCCGATGATCTATGTTTTTCTGACGTTCGAATCGTTATGTTCTGTTTCAATCTGGTTGTTGCTCTGTTCTATTCGTATTTATGTTTGAATCGGTTGAAGATATGAAGATGGATGTTAGTTAAATTCATAGTTAGTTATTTGCAGTTTTTCATTTGTACCTTTGCTATTTTTGGAAATGGTCCCCACAGTTTGTGCTTCGTCTGTCTAGTCATTTTAAGAAAGTTATTCACTAGGTCTGGTAAATTTTGTCACTGAAGTGTTACTCTGTTTAAATCTCTGTTTTCATCTTGCATGTTTTCGTTATGTTTTCCTTTTCCTAGGTCTAGCTGTTAGAATAGATCATTTGCACTTCCCGAGTCTAGTAGTTAAGTTCTCAACCCAAGTTTGCGTGGCAGCAGCCAAACCAGTCCAAAGTCCTCTTAACTCTTCGCGTCCTATCTGTCTCTGTGGGTTCGACCCCTTGCTTCTCTATGCTAGTTATAGTGTAGTGGGTTGAGGTATTATTTCTTTGACAGCGAGCTGAAGGTGAGTCCAACGACCGTGATCTTCTAGTTATTGAGTTCTTAGATCTTGCAGTCTAGTAAATTTCCTTGACCTGAGGATTATGAATTAATTGATATGTATTGTGCTTCCAGCCCGACCTCTCAAATGTCGCTGTTGTCGGGGATGGATGGCGTAGTTTGTTTGAGTGTTTAGAGATTTTGGCGTATATAGTTTTGGTTTCCTTTTCGTTTTTCTTTATTTTCAGTTTATGAGCAGAGGCTCACGGTTTGGAAACTGGAGTAACTCGTCTGGATAAAGGAACGTACAGTTCAGGTGGCAAGTCAAGGAGTCAATATCTACGATCACCACTGCTGGGGTTTGGTGCCCCTTGCACAGCGGAAGACTTGTACAAAACAAATAAATCAGATACGGATCTATTTGACCGATTATGCGATTAATCAATTCACATGTTAAACAGATAATTGCATGCTAGAACGCAAATAATTCATGCTTAGAAAATATAAATCCTAAACATGATTTCTACGGTTTAGGATTACCGATTTAGATTCTCCAAAGAATCGTCGATTTCTCGCGCCTTTTCCACGTGATGATCTTCAATACTAGACCACGGATCTTCTGACTGGTTCCCGAACTGTATCTCGATATCAGGGTGGGCTGATCTTATCAACATACTAGGACTCGAATAAAGAAGACAGAAAATTCCTCACGGAGAAAAGCTGAAGAATTTTCGAACTCCTCAAAAATTTCCTTTACTAATAATTGTATTTCTGTCTTTCCTTTATTCTCCTATTTATATTAAGTTCATATTGGGCCCAGTCAAGGATCTATGGAAGGTTTTGGATATGGGCTCTTCCAATTAGCTTTTTACTAATTAAATTGAACCCCAATTTAATATAAGCTTTTAATTGGAATATTACGAGCAGCCACTACAGAAGTAATATTGCACTCCCCATCCAAATCCGAAATTACAAGTAATCCGGGTTTCCGTTATTTATATTAGTATTTATTTCTCACGCTTAAGATATAAATGTCCATTAATTAATTAATGTCTAATATGAACTTAATTAATTAACATCTTATTAATTCCAAGAGTGGACTTAGCTAGAAACACTTATTTATTATTCATAGAGTAATAAAACTCCAACTGGCCAGTTTCCGAATAATAAAACCTTGTTCAAGCTCCTCTTGAGGACATTATCAAACGAGACTCACCTCGCGCACGATTCAACATAATACCAATCCTAGCACCGCTAGATATTAATCACCACTACCCAATATATCAGGATTATTGGGTTGCGAAAAACTCGCACCATTTGATAAGTCAAAGTAGTGCATAATCAATGTCGTATGCTCAATGCTAACGTATGTAGATTAAGAAATAGTTATTTATCAAGACCTAGTCTTTCAGTAGATAGCATAAAGACACGTCTTGCTATTAGATCCATTCAGTGCTATACCACACCAACGTCATCTTATTTCAGTAAGGCTTAGAAATAATCGGACTGACATTGCAACCTTTCACGATAGGTAGTCTAGGCCTATCTGGGTTGTGAAATTCTTCTTTTTCTTTTGCAAAGCATTGCATAGAACCGACTGTGTTACCTTAAAGTGAACGACGCTCACAACCAGTCTACTAAGCAAAAGAATTAGATTTTATAAAACATCTTATAATTGCACAAGCAAACACTATGTAATAATATACTGATTCTATTCGTGCGAAACTGCTCGAATAATACTGAATCGAGTTAAAAGTGGATTATAGAGTTTTACGTATACAAGCAAGATTCTATTCGAGCGAAACTTGCTCGAAACATGCTTTTCAGTATACCAAACCTAACAACCACCAGATCAGGGTTAACGACGGGAAATCCATTTCCGTTTGGTTCAGAAAGTGACGAAGATTGGAATTCGTCAGGCAGAGAGTGAGAACTGGCAGCGGAAGCGGTGCGACGGATTAACATAATTTAACAATTAGTAATTGCACAAATAAATCACATAATAATCAGATCTATTTAGCGGATTATTTAGACAAAATCTATTTGCGTAATTCTCACATGTATCATGCTCATAACTTGAATTAATCATGCTTTAAGAATATTGAAACCTAAAACATGATTTTCTACGGAGCAGAAATAATACCTAATTAATTCTCCAAAGAATTGAAGATGGCTAGCAGCTTCTCCACGTGACGCTTTGAATACTAGACCACAAATCTTCTCTATGGTTCCCGAACTGTACTCCGATATCAGTGTGGGCTGATCTAACCAGAATACTAGGACTTAAATAAAGAAGACAGAAGAAATCTGAAAGGTGCAGGTTTCGGTCGAGTGTGTAATTGCAAGAGTGTATCCAACTGATCAGGATAATATTCCCGACCAAGCTGAGTCGTTGGCACGACAACCGGAACCTGGTTTCAAACAAGTTTCCTCAACCCACTTCTACTGATTAGTATAATGGAGGTAAGGGTCGAATCCCACAAGGATGGACACGTTCGGATAACTGCGGTGACATTCCGGGGTGTTTTGGTTAGCTACCACGCTTAGGTTGAGATTTTACCTAGGCAAGAAATAAAGATGGTACTCTACTGACTAGTAGGCGTGAAAATAACAGACATGTGGTTGTGTTCGTGAAAATAGAGGACAAAGTATCTCAGAGGTATGTGAAAAGTAGACAGTTACTAAAAGAGGAAATTTAGACAACAAGGCATATCTGGTGGCTGGTTGGCTTTCTGACAGGTCTGGAAGGTACAACTAAAAGTGGGGAACAAAAGCAAAAGTAACTTAAAAGTAAAAGTGGTCCAAGGCTAAAGTTGATTTTGACGTTTTCTTCTTCACCAAGCATTAACAAAAATCATATGAACACAAACTCCATGACTAAACTCAGATTCATAACTTCAAACTCAAGATCCATCGATTAAAATGTTTAACTTAAGATGAATAGCTGAAATCGGAAATTGCCTCTACTGACTAACATGCAAGGTGGCGATCACAACGCCGAGCAGAAAATTCATGCACGAAAACTCGAACTGAAACATAACTATAAAATTCGATCAACAACCACAGATCTAACTTACTCGCAAGAAAATACATGCACGCACTTAAAAATTAAAAGCGATAACTAAATCTAACTTTCCTAGGCAGAATGAAGCGAACTCAAACCAAAGAGACATTCGGAATAGAAATTTCATAACTTAAACATTTGGATCTCACTAAGTACTTCAAAAGGCAACAAGGATAATTGTTTGCAACAGATCCAACGAAGAAAACAGGTAAAGATTAAACTAAAAAGCAAATAACAATTGTTTTGCCACTCCGGGCGGTGATACTGCTATACTACTGCGACAAACTGATTGGAATGGTAGATCAATGATTTCTCCGGCAGACTCTTGGACGTCAAGTGATCATAGCTGTGGCGAGGAATGAGAGATTGGATAATGCTGAAGGACTGATCTTCTAGAGAGAATTCTACTAAGTGTGTATGAGAACCGAGAGCTTGCGAACTTCGAACCTTTTTCTCTCTCTCCAAGTTGCTCTTTTTATATGGAGGCTTTCCCTTGTTTTTAGGGTAGACTTCCTTCACGATTTGACTTTTCTGCCCTTGTAAATGATCATCCCAGCTATCCTTCTTCTCCATCTCAAGCCTTTTTCTCTGGCATGCATCCTGGTTAGTATTGCACCCTTCTAGCGCTCTTTTCACTTGCGATCGTCTCCTACTGACTTGGATCCTTTAACCATGCACACTTAAGCAACTGTTTTGCATATAATACATGTATTTCACGACATACTGATCAGTAACCAAGGCTTACAATACGACTTATCAAAATCCTTTTTGGAATAGGAAAAAATTTCGAGCTCCACTCTGTATGGGGGGGGATGAAAATTTTTAGTATTAAAACTTATGATTTATGTCTCCTTTATTCTCCTATTTATATTAAGTTCCTTTTGGGCCCAGACAGGGATCTATGGAAGGTTTTGGATATTGGCTCATCCAATTTACTTTTTATTAATTACATTGAACCCACAATTTAATATAAGCTTAATTGGAATATTACGAGCAGCCACTATAGAAGTAATATTGAACTCTCCTCATCCAAATATGAAATTATAAGTAATTCGGGTTTCCGTTTAACTTTCATTTCCCGCGCTTAAGATAAAAATGTCCATTAATTAATTGATGTCTGCTATGGACTTAATTAATTAACTTCTTATTAATTCCAAGAGTGGACTTAGCATGAAACGCTTATTTATTATTCATGGAGTAATCAAACTCCAACTAGCTAGGTTCCGAATAATAAAACCTTGTTTCGCGCTCCTCTTGGGGACATTATCAAACGAGACTCTCCTAGCGCACGATTCAATATAATAGCAATCCTAACACCGCTAGATATTAATCACCACTACCCAATATATCAGGTTTATTGGGTTACGAAAAACCCGCACCATTTGATAAGTCAAGTAATGCATAATCAATACCGTATGCTCAATGCTAACCTACATTGAATAAGAAACAAATATTTATCAAGACCTCACCTTTCAGTAGATAGCCTAAGGACAAGTCTTGCTGTTAGATCCGTTCAGTGCTATACCACACCAAGTTCGCACTGATGACCAAGTGCTATAATCAATGTGTCCCGCTTCACCCATATCTTTCATCTCGAACTGGCTGGACAACCAAGTTCGCACTGATGACAACATCTTTTTATTGTTTCCAATTAGAAGAATGTCATTTACATATAAAACTAAGAACACAACATTTCCCTTTTCAACTTTCTTATACACGCAGCTTTCATTAGGGCATTTTTCGAATCCAAACTTTTGTACAGTTTGATCAAAACACTAGTTCCATGATCTAGATGCTTGCTTGACGCCATAAATGGCCTTCTTAAGCTTCCAAACCATGTGTTCTTTGCCCTTTACTACATAGCCTTCGGGTTGTTCCATGTAGATGGTCTCCTCAAGACTCCCGTTTAAAAACACAGTCTTAACGTCCATCTGCCATACTTCCCAATCCATGTAAGTTGCTATAGACAAAAGTATATGGATCGATTTGAGCATGGCCACTGGGGAAAAGGTCTCATCGTAATCGATGCCTTCCTTTTGGGTATACCCCTTAGCCACTAGTCTTGCCTTGAAGACTTTAACCCGTCCATCGGGTCCACGTTTACGTTTGTATATCCACTTGCTCCCAATGGCAGTACAGCCTTCGGGTAGGACAGACAAATCATAGACGTCTTTGTCTACCATTGACTGTAGTTCCGAATCCATTGCTTTCACCCATTCGCAATGATCGACATCTTCCTGCGCCTCTGCAAGATTCCAGGGATCAAGTACATTGTTGTCCGAGGAGTAATCCATACACTCTCCCAAACCAATGTATCTTCCGGGCTCATGAGAGACCCTCCCACTGCGACGCGGCACTACATCATCTGGAGTATTAGTTGAAGTTTCTGGAATTGTTGTTACACTAGGTAATTGTTCTTGGTTAATGGAAGTTGTGACTGGAGTTAGCTCTTCAAGAGCTATCTCACTGCTAGACTTATGATTCATTACAAAGTCTTCCTCTAAGAATGTGGCATGAGTGCTCACAATTACTTTCTGATCTCGGAGACTATAGAATTCATAAGCTTTCGTTCCTCTAGGGTAACATATAAACACACATACCTCCGTCCTAGATTCCAGCTTTGTTGGATCCTTTTTCAATACATGGGCCGGACACCCCCTCACTCTGAGATGTTCCAGATTGGGCTTTCGCCCAATCCACAACTCATATGGGGAAGTAGGAACTGATTTAGAAGGTAAGTTGTCTAAGAGATAGCTTGTTGATAGCAAAGCATGCCCCCAAAACGAAGTAGGTAACCGTGCATAACTCATCATCGAGCGGACCATGTTTAATAAGGTCATATTCCTTCTTTCAGCTACGCCATTCTGTTGGGGTGTGCCCGGCGCAGTCAGTTGGGATTGAATTCCCGCCACTGATAAGTAGTCCAAAAACTCGGCACTTAGGTATTCGCCTCCGCGATCAGATCGCAGGCATTTGATACTCTTACCATGACGCGTCTCTACTTTAGCCTTAAACTCCTTGAACTTGTCAAAAGTTTCAGACTTGTAGCGCATCAAATAGATGTATCCAACTTTCGAGAAGTCATCTATAAAGGTGACGAAATATCGAAAACCACCCCTTGCCTCGGTTGACATTGGTCCACAGACATCAGTATGAATGAGCTCAAGTACTTCCTTGGCCCTATTCCCCTTTGACCTAAAAGGTCTCTTAGTCATCTTGCCTTCGAGACAGGATTCACACTTCAAAAATGGTTCCTTTTCAAGACCTTTAATAAGATCTTGATCAACCATCGCATGAATTCTTCTTTCATTGGTATGACCAAGTCTAAGATGCCATAAGTACGTTTCATTAATTGAACTTAAAGGTTCTTTTCTTTTCTTAGAAATTATCGATGTAGCATTGAGTTCTGATTTACGTTAATTAAATTGTGTAGAAGTGATTGTGTACAGATTGTTTTCCATGATACCACGACAAATATAAGAACCATCTTTCTTAATAATGCAATTGTCATTAAAAGAAATCGAATATCTATCAAAAGACGATTTAGAAACTGAAATTAAATTTCTTCTAAAAGAAGGTATCAACAAAACATTCTTCAAAATAAAAAATCTATCGCTAGAAAAACGCAAATAAACGTCTCCCACTGCAACGGCCGCCACTTTTGTAGCGTCGCCCAGCTGGACTTCGATCTCACGATCATGTAACCATCTTGTCACCTGCATTAATTCAGGATCAAAACATATATGATCAGTTGCTCCAGCATCAATAACCCAAGTATGAGTAGATGTCGAAGCCAAACATGACTCGACTACTAGAGCATGGTGCATACCTGTAGCCTTGCCCTTCTTAGGACAATCTGGCTTCCAATGACCTTTCTCTCCACACTTGAAGCATATTCCAGTAGGCTTCTTATCGGCCTTCTTCTTCTTTCCCTTAGCATTCTTAGCTGCCACTGGGTTCGGTGCCCTTTTCTTTCCTGCGCGAGGCTTAGAGCCAGAGGAATTAGGCGCCAGACTCAGCATAGCTACTTTAGCTTGAACCATAAGGTCCTCCACCGACTAAAGTTCAGTCAGCAACTCAGCCAAAGTGTAATTCCGTTTGTTCATCTCGAAATTGAGCTTAAACTGTTGGAAGCTAGGGGGAAGACTCTGAAGGATTATAGTAACCTGGGACTCGGGATCGATCGTCCCTCCCAAAACCTCAATCTGGTTGAGGTGGCTCATCATCTCGAGGACATGCTGCCTCACTGACGAGCCTTCCTTCATAGTCTTCTTCATGATACTCCGAAAGGCTTGAGACTTAGCCGTTCGATTCTGAGTACCAAAAAGATTTGCAAGATTTTGCATAATCTCGGCGGCAGTTTCCATGGAGGAATGCTGATGCTTGACTACTGATGACATAGAAGCCAACATGTAGCACTTAGCCATCTCATTTGCCTTATGCCACCGTCTATGCGCATCTCGCAGTCCTTGCGCGGCGTTAGCCGCCGGGATTGCTGGGCGTGGAGTAGTGAGCACAAATTTGTACTCTTCGGCTGTGAGAACGATATCCGAGTTTTGTTTCCATTCTATGTAATTTTGGCCCTCGAGTTTGTTTTCTTTGAGAATTGCAGAAAGAGGATTAAAAGACATCTTGACGGATTTTATTGAACTGCAAACAGAAGAATTTACTATTTGTCATAAACTTATGTAAGGAAATTGAGTAGATTAACCATAAAACTTTTCAAAATCTTACAACAGCAAAATTAATAAATTGTATCCTCCTTTGGGGGTTAATACGCATTAAAATTTTGACAATTTTTACTGGTCACAACACCGACGAATAGTCCAGAGACCACAAGACATGGCATGGCCGCCTAATGTTGCCTAAGCACGACCATCAGATTTAGCATTACATAATTTTATTTCTACAACACACTCTCATAACAATGTTCATGTGCTGATAACAAAACCAAGCTATCTCATAAATTCTAATTGAACCCTGAAAC
Source organism: Salvia hispanica (assembly GCF_029641045.1). Taxonomy (NCBI): domain Eukaryota; kingdom Viridiplantae; phylum Streptophyta; class Magnoliopsida; order Lamiales; family Lamiaceae; genus Salvia; species Salvia hispanica. The sequence goes on from NC_142696.1 coordinate 37,685,900, forward strand.
TCGCAGTTCCTTAGAATTATTGTCCCTACTTTGCAGGCGGCAATAATATTGGGAACCACTTTATAGTTCATTCTATTTATTATATGAGAAGTCCGCCCTTATGAACTTACTGTATTCGTAGGGTTATTGTCCCTACTTTGCAGGTGGCAATAATATTAGAAAATCAGCTTCACAAAATTTGGCAGTCCAACCGATGGAGACCATATATAAACTTTTAGTTCATAATTATCGCTTAGATATTTGGGTTATGGTTTTTCATTAGTTATCCTTTAGCCTTAAGGCAGATTAAGACTAATTAAATTCTGTTGGTATTTAATTGGCTGGATAATTAAATCTTTTATTATCTTTAGTATCTTAGTTTAGGAATTTATTAATCTAGAAATGAATTCTTATTCATGTCATACTATAAGATATATCTAAAATAAAGTACACATTTAATTCTTAATTAGACATGAAAATTTTAATTCATATAATTTCCATATTCAAGATTAGGAAGAAAAATAATTATATTATTTAATGAAATCTTATATATTTATCTTATTTAGAGATTCTAGATATATATTACATTTAGGAAACTATTAAATTATTCTTATCTATATCATCTAGGATATAAAATATTCATAGATATAGAAAATAATCAAAATATTCCTAAAATCTAGGGAAATCTTCCCAATATATTTTATTTCATTAAATAATACTCCCTCCGTCCATGATTAAGAGTCCCAATTCTAAATGGCACGGGTTTTAAGAAATGTTAAGAAAAGTGGGTGGAAGAAAGTTAGTGGAATAGGGGTCCCACTTGTATATATTAGTTTTAAATTATATGTGTGTGGAATAAGTTAGTGGAATGTGGGGTCTCTTTACCATTTATGGTAATTATGAACCGGGACTCTTATTCGTGGACGGACCAAAATGGAAAAACGGGACTCTTATTCGTGGACGGAGGGAGTATTATTTTTAATGATATCTTTTAATTTAGGAATTAAATAATCATTAAAATAATCTTTCGTCAATATCTTGTTGTTCGAGGTTTCCACGAATAAACGACGACGAAGATTCACCGGAGATAAGCTCGCCGGATCGGCGAGTTCGCCATCCAGCCTTCGCCGGCAGCCCGCGCCTGGAGGCGCGCTGCTTTCTCTTCCCTTTCTCCCGGCGGATAACCGCCGAGACACTCCCTCCATCGACGTCAAACCAGAACGCGGCTAATGCCGGGTTTCTCCGGCGATCTCCCACTGCCCTGACGAGCTTGCGCGTTCCAGCAGCCGCCGCTCCCGGCGGTGGCTACTCTCGGTCGTGCGTCGCTAAGGCTGGGCGACTAGGGTTGGGGTTAGGGTTAGGGTCAGCTCCGGCGAAGAAAACAGCCGCTGCTCTCAGACGAGCAGCGAGCTCCGCCTCCCTCCACCAGCGACGGCGGCCGGCGTGGCTGAGCAAGAATCCGTCGCGGTCTCTGCGGCGGCATGGACGAGCCCATGCTCGTGTTCATGTCGTTGTTGGATCGCGCCGTTCGTTCCCACTATTCGACGCCATCGTCGATCTTGCAACGGGTCGCCGCCTAGGGTTTGCGGTTTTGGCCGGTGGCGCGCACGAGCCCACGCTCGTCTGCGCGTCGCCCCATCACCGTTGACCCTCGGCTCCCATTGGTTCGACATCCCTCTCCGATCGTATGTAGCGCGATTCGTCCCTGCGCAAGCGCCGACGAATTGCACATCTCGTGCGTTCGAATAATTCAAGTTCAATTATTCGAATGTTCTTGAGTTCATCATGCATATAATAAATAATAAAAATACAAGAACATGCTTCGTAATCAAATAAGACATGCATACATGAATTTCGCGAAATTTAAATCCAAATAATCAGAGCCAAAGACTGGCTCTGATACCAATTGAAGGAACTAGTAGCGGAAGCGGTGCGACGGATTAACATAATTTAACAATTATTAATCCCACAAATAAATCACATAATAATCAGATCTATTTAGCGGATTATTTAGACAAGATCTATTTGTGTAATTCTCACATGTATCATCATGCTCATAACTTGAATTAATCATGCTTTAAGAATATTGAAACCTAAAACATGCTTTTCTACGGAACAGAAATAATACCCAATTAATTCTCCAAAGAATTGAAGATGGCTAGCAGCTTCTCCACGTGACGCTTTGAATACTAGACCACAAATCTTCTCTCTGGTTCCCGAACTGTACTCCGATATCAGTGTGGGCTGATCTCACCAGAATACTAGGACTTAAATAAAGAAGATAGAAGAAATCCTTTTTGGAATATGACAAAATTTCGAGCTCCACTCTGTATGGGGGGGATGAAAATTTTTAGTATTAAAACTTATGATTTCTGTCTCCTTTATTCTCCTATTTATATTAAGTTCCTTTTGGGCCCAGACAGGGATCTATGGAAGGTTTTGGATATGGGCTCATCCAATTTACTTTTTACTAATTAAATTGAACCCACAATTTAATATAAGCTTAATTGGAATATTACGAGCAGCCACTATAGAAGTAATATTGAACTCTCCCCATCCAAATCCGAAATTATAAGTAATCCGGGTATCCGTTTAACTTTCATTTCCCGCGCTTAAGATAAAAATGTCCATTAATTAATTGATGTCTGCCATGGACTTAATTAATTAACTTCTTATTAATTCCAAGAGTGGACTTAGCATGAAACGCTTATTTATTATTCATGGAGTAATCAAACTCCAACTAGCTAGGTTCCGAATAATAAAACCTTGTTTCGCGCTCCTCTTGGGGACATTATCAAACGAGACTCTCCTCGCGCACGATTCAATATAATAGCAATCCTAGCACCGCTAGATATTAATCACCACTACCCAATATATCAGGTTTATTGGGTTACGAAAAACCCGTACCATTTGATAAGTCAAAGTAATGCATAATCAATACCGTATGCTCAATGCTAACCTACATTGATTAAGAAACAAATATTTATCAAGACCTCGCCTTTTAGTAGATAGCCTAAGGACAAGTCTTGCTGTTAGATCCGTTCAGTGCTATACCACACCAATGTCATCTTATTTCAGTAAGGCTTAGAAATATGCGGACTGACATTGCAACCTTTCTCGATGGATAGTCTAATTCCAACTAGGTTGTGAAATTCATCTTTTTATTTGTTTAGGACTGCCCGTGTTACCTTAAAGTGGACGCCGCCCACAACCGGTCTACTAAAACAAAGACTTAGACTTTGTTAAGTTAACTTATACATTTAAACATGCATGGACATCCATTAAATGTAAAACATAACAACATTATGACAAAAATAATCTGTTTTATTCCTTGGAAAATAAAATAAGAGTTTTACAGTATTCAATCACTCGAAACGTGATTTCTAGTATACAAACTCTAACAGAGAGGACCCTAAGTCGTCATCAAAAACAGAGTACTCAGAAACAGAGGGGGAAGCAGTCGGTGACATGACAAACTTAGTTGATCCTGATCCTGAGATCGGTTCGCTCACTGCACATCTAGATAGCGAACCGGCTCATGCTATTGTCTCAAATCAACGTTAAAGGTCCATCGACATAAAGACGAACGTGCTAGGCGTTCTACCCACTTTTGTAGGGCGAAGGAATGAGTGTCCATATGAATTCCTGAATTAGTTCAGCAAGCTATGCAGCATCCAGAATAAGCCAAATGATGTGACGGAGGAGGACTATCGCCTACGCGCAATCCCGTTCGTTTTGAAGGGAGAAGCCAACACATGGCTGTTAAGACTGCCATCGGACTCAATGCATACTTGGAAGGATTTCAAGTTGGAATTCATGGATTACTTCTTTCCTTCGAACAAAACCAATGCCCTTAAGAAGGAGATTCAGGAGTGCAAGCAAGACTACGATGAGTCTTTGAGTCAGTATTGGTCTCGATTTAAGGGATTACTCGATGCTTGCCCCAACCACAGAATGATGGAGGCTGAAACCTATTACCTATTTTATGAGGGAGCTAATCCTGAGTCCAAGGATCTGATGAATTCCTCGAGTGGGGGAAATTTCACCAAAAATAAAGCAAGTGAAGCACGAGAAACCCTTGGGAGGTTGATTGATGCAAAGAAGGTCTATGATAGCCCGCGTACTCTTATGAGAAGAAGTTCAGCAAATGCAGTAAAAGAGTAGGAAGGAGAAGGAGTGGGTGACAGAATAGATCGATTGGAAAGGGCACTTCTAAGCGCAATTGAAAAGAAGAATTCCTTTGTCTCACAGGAGAAGGAGAAGTTGTCAGGTCAGGAAGAAAATCAACTCCAACTCTATTATGGTCCATCAACCGATGGAGAATACCAAGCCCAGGCGAACGCATGGGAAATTGGAATCAGAATAACCAGGATACAGACTGGAACCAATGGAAGATTGAAGAAGCCCCATGGAGAGACAACCCCTGTTTCAGATGGATTGACGAGAACCAACAACCTCAACTCCAGTATCCTGGTCCAACTGAGAACCAACAGAATTGGCCTAACCGTTATCAAGAGCTCTATGACAAAAAATTGAGAACCAACAGAAAAATTGAAGAGCTCTATGACAAGAGTTAAAACTGTCAACAGAAAATTAAAGAAATTCCTTGAAATGAGTCTAAACTTTCAATGATGAAGAGCTCCTTGATAAGAGCCTAAACTTTCAATAAAGAAGCTCCTTGAAACGAGCCTAAACTTTCAAAGAAAAAAAGATAACTCCTTGATACAAGTTTAAACTATCAATGATGAATTGAAGAAGCTCTATGATACGAGCATAAATTGTCAATGAAAAGTGAAGGATTCCTAAATACGAGTATAAACTATTTATCAAAGTGAAGATCGTGCAAGTTAAGTGTCGAAAAAACTCGATACTTAACTTGAAGGAAAGTGTTGGAAATATAAATTGAAGAGTCCAAGTATGTTGGGAAGAGAATGTGTGGAGTCCCAACTTGTTGGGAAAAGAATAATATTTATAATGTGGAGTTCCAATAAGTATGGTTCCTAGGTATATTTATATCTAGAGTCCTATAAATACCCATGTACTATGTATCAACAATAACAACTCAAATCAATCAAAATATAATCTTCGAGAGTTCTTCAGTTTTATATTCTGAATTTTCCTTTTCAACAAATTCTATTATTTATCAAACACAATTAAGTTTTATATTCTGCATTTTCCTTTTCAACAAATTCTATTATTTATCAAACACAATTAACTAAATTAATTATGAATAACTACATGTGTTGAATAACCCCAGATGAATTACTAAAGATTTGACTAGTCTTGGAAAGATTTGGAAAGATTTTAGTAGTCCTCAACTCCATGAAGTGGTTGGAATTCTCTAGAAATTAATTAAACCAACTTATAACTAGTTAAACAAATAAAGAAAAATAGAAGAGAGAAAGAAAAGGGATGAGTCGAGAATTCTCTAGAGGAAGCTGAGATAAATTTTTTTAAAAGAGAAGTACTCATCTTGGGAAGGGGAGGAGGCAATGAGTTGAACCCCTCATCTTTCTACTTACTCTCTCTCGATCTCCCTCTCTAAAAAAAAAAAACAAAAATTGCATATAATCCATAGGACATATCTGAAGGAGAATCTACTATAAGAATTGTGTGCTTGGGAGCAATCGAGATTTTCTATGAGTTTGTGTAATTGAGGTCATTTTCATCTCTAATGTTTATTGTATATAGTATGGATATATATGAATTTTTGAGTTCATGAATTATGGAGGCTAGGATCAAAGAATTATAAGAAGATTATGCAATGTCAATTATTTCTTGAAAAATAGATATATACATATGTAATCGAACGAGGTTGTATAGTGGAGTATATTTTAGGAGTTATATATTTTAACAAAAGTTACATAAGAAAGAAAGATTATGGATTATAGTGATAGATAGTGGATCTATAAGTATGGGTTAATTCTCACATATTTTGAATAAATATAGGTCACCTGATACAAAGATATTTAATGAAGAAGAATGAAATTTGTATGAAATCTAATTAATTAAAGCCAAACAATTTTGAGATTCACATGAGCTATGGATTTTTATGAAAATGTTGAAAACTTATGAGAGTGTCTAAATTATATTTATACAGAAATGATGAGATTAACGCCTAAAGCAAATGATTATACGAAATGGATCAATCAAGAACATAAGATTAGCTTGATGTTAAAATATAGGTATTAATTAGTGTTGCAGCATATAAAAAGGGAAATTAAGTTTATTTAGCTAATGAATTAATTTATTTGCGGTTCTTGGGAAAATGAAAATGGCTCCCAGGTTTGATTGGTTACGTGATGTGTTCTATAGAATTTTACTTAGTGAGAAAAAGTGAAATTGAAAATTTAATTAGAATATTAAAGTTGAAGGGAAAATTAAATTAATATAGCTGATGATTTTATGTATATGTTGATCTTAAAAGTATAATGTTGAATAAGAATAGGTGTTCATGGAAACTACTGGGATTTTTTAGTAAGTAAGATTAGCGGTTATAAAATATTAATTGCAAAAATATTTAATTATAGTGAATGATCTGATTCTCTGTCTGCACCCTGAGCAGTGATCTGATTCTCTGTCTGTATCCTAAATGGGTGGTTTGTGTGAAGTCCTCTCGAGAACAAAATATGCATCCTCATCTGATTATGTTTCTGATCTGGTCCGCGTACCTAGTCTTTCACTAAGCACTTAATGCTAATGATTTAAATATGTGGATTGGAATTCGGAAAATGAAAATTTTAAATTGTCGTACTTAGATACTGGAATTGTGACATCACCTACTCGGCAGGCGGACGATCTGGTGGGGGGTGTTACATGCACCACCGACTGCACCCCCGGCATCCCCTGAATCCCGGGCTGCATCCCCTGCTATCCCGGCCCCCACCCCGGCATCATCTGCCCGCCCGGCATCCCACTACCCCCGGCTGCCATCCCGGCAATCATCTGCTGCCATTGGTACATATTGTAGTACCCACCCATCGGTTCCCATCCATCTCCCACTGGTACCGTGGAAGTTTGAAACCCGCTCGTCACTGGAGTAAACTCGTTGTTGTTATCCATTTCGCGTTATTGCTCTTGTACAAAAATTCAGAGAGAGAGAAAACTCGTTAAAACAAGCGGTGCAAATGAAAATGACGTTCAAATCGTGTATATATAGTGTTTCGGAAATTAAATTAAAAAAAAAAATCGCTGGCCGATCGCCAGCCCACAATGGCGGCGAGCCAATCGGCCAGCACTCGCTTATTTTCTCGCCGATTTGGCGCTCGCCGTCCACATTGGTTAGGCGAGCGGACCGGCCAGCGCCGGGAATCGACTAGTCGGCCCGCTCGCCGCCACTGTGGATGCTCTTAATATACTCCACATATATCATTCACACAAACGACAATCATTTCACCACATTAACGTGTCGCATATGATAACAACACTGGGTTTTTTTGGTAACCATGTCAATATTTGCACCCTTAGAGCATTCCCAATGGTCTCCCTTATTTCTCCCTAACTCCTGCCACATCAGCGCCACATCAGCACCAAAATTTATCCCCAGTTTTTAGCCAACTTTTAGCCAACCTCTGCAATGGTTTCTCCCTTATTTCTCCCTTATTTCTCCCTAACTCAACATTTCATTTTTACATCATCACTAATTTAATTGTTTTATTTTTATATATAATAAGCTAGCTTATTTAATTTATAAGATAAAACAAATAATAGTACACATCAACAAATAAAGTTCGTTGTATTAAACACGGGTACACATTACAACGAAGAAAATAAAAAATAAAAAAAAAGTACACGAATGGATAAAAAAAATCAAAAAAAAAATTCAAAGAAAAAAAAATTCAAGGGCGGTGGGCGCGGTTTCTATTTGCCCACAATTCTTCGATGATATCGTGTTGTAGTGCTTGATGGGCCTCCTTCTGGTGTATGTCCATGAACGCCTGGAACCGTTCATGTTCGTTGTGCGGTACACCCTGGCGGGCGGACTCGGTTGAGACACCGTGACTCGATGATGCAACACTTGGGTCGTTGGTGACGTCGAGGACGCCTTCGTGTTCATCTTCGATGATCATGTTATGCATGATGATGCACGCATACATGATATCGGCAATATCCCCCTGGTAGAAAAAGCGCGTCGGGCCCTTTACCAGTGCAAATCGCGATTGGAGCACCCCAAATGCCCTCTCCACATCCTTGCGCGCAGACTCTTGCGCTCGGGCAAAATACCTTCTTCTATCTCCGAGTGGGCATCTGATCGTCTTCAGAAACACGGGCCATTGCGGATAGATGCCGTCAGCCAGGTAGTACCCCATGTTATGCACATTGCCATTGGCCGTGAATTCGATGGAGGGGCCTAACCCGTTGATCCGCTCGTTGAAAAGGGGCGAGGAATTGAGAACATTTAGGTCGTTGTTCGACCCGGCTATACCAAAATAAGCATGCCAAATCCAAAGCCGTTGGTCGGCAACGGCTTCAAGAATGATGGTGGGATGCGTACCTTTGTAGCCGGTAGTGAACTGGCCTCGCCACGCGGTTGGGCAGTTCTTCCACTGCCAGTGCATACAGTCGATGCTGCCGAGCATCCCCGGAAAGCCGTGGGTCCTCCAGTGCCAATCCAGTAGGAACTGGCAGTCAGCTGCGTCCGGCGAGCGAAGGTAGTGCTCCCCAAATATCTCTCGCACGCCCTGACAGAAATTCTTCAGGCACTCGTTGCCAGTCGTCTCGCCGCATTGCAGATACTCATCGAACATGTCGGCGGACCCTCCGTATGCCAACTGCCGGATGGCAACAGTGCATTTCTGTAGGGGCGATAGTCCGGGCTTCCCTGCTGCGTCTCGCTGGAGCCGGAACTCGGGGTAACGCGCGGACAACGCATTAACAATGCGCAGGAAGAGGGAGCGGCGCATTCTGAACCGGCGACGAAATACATCTGCCGGATAACGTGGTTCCTCCGCGAAATAATCGGCGAACAGCCGATCGTGCGCACCAGTGTGGTTGCGAGGGATGTATCGGCGCCGCCGGCGGATTGGCCGTTGGGGGGGTTGCTGCTGCATTCGAGCGATCTCGCTTTGTATGCAGCGGGAGATATAGTTGTTGATTGGGTTGTTGGCGAAACCCGCTACATCCCATCCGGTGGGAGCGGGAGGTACCTCTTCTTCGGAAGAAGAATGTGATATTTCCTCGTCGGACTGAGCACGAGACGATGAATCAGAACTCATTTAATAAAGATGGAGAGAAAAAAGATTGAAAATTTGTGTGAATGAAGTTTGTGGGTGATGAATGGAGGAAGAGGATGAAATATTTATAGGGGTGGAATTTAGAATATGACCGTTGAAGGAAAAAAAAAAAAAAAAATTTGATCATCGCCGGATTATCGCCGAACAGCTCCCCACAGTGGCCGGCGATGATCCGGCGATAGCCCGGCGATAAAACGCCGTTTGGCGTAAAATCGGTAGGAAATTCGCCGAAAAATCGCCGACCTCCTCCCAATGGCCGGCGATAAGTCGGCGATATCCGGCGAAAAATCGCCGGATTATCGCCGTCGCCATTGGGAGTGCTCTTACCCTTCTCGCTTCTTCTCTCAATAACTTTAATTCTAATACAAATTCTACAAATAATATAGACTAATAGGAAGATAACACGCTTATATCCAATAAATCCACGAGGAAATAACCGAGCCATATAGTATTGGACTAATGGGTATTGTAAATCAAGTGCCATCGGGGAGATATGAGTAGGCATGTGGGATCATTTATCTATAGGTCAAATGAGAGAACTAATTAAAAAAAAACAATGAAAGTGTTATAGCCTTCTAGGGACTAGGGTGTGAATGGATTTAATCTAGTTATTATTAATATGTTACTATCAAACAGTAGAATTTAAGCAATAATTAAAATTTTAAATGAGCTAAAAAAAACTTCATGCTTTTGAAACGATAAACTCAAAGAAAAATCAAACAAATTATGTCAATAGACTTACGGGCTTCAAAAACATCACAAAGAAACATAAAGAGGATATATTTATATAGGGAATTAGTGACGATCGATAGAGAAATTCACATGCTAACCATGAACTCGAAACTACAAGAGGGTTCAAAGAAAAGAGAAAATAAGGAGTAGTACACATAGCTAGGCAAATTAGTGTAGTTTCGACAAAAATGCAACTTCATTCTATAACTACTCCTATTACAAGAAGTAATCATAAAGTTTATAATCAATAATACATAACCCTGTAAGAACAATTGACTAGGAGGTTCAATTGTGGTGGAGATTACAAATCTAGACAGCTTAGAAATAGAATTTGGGGGCAAATTTTGTGAGTCTAAAAAGTTGCACTCAGAAATGATACATAATTCAAAGAAGTTAATCAAAAGAATTCAATAATATAGGATCAAAGTCATCACTCAATAATATTAAAATAGTAGTACTGTAGATCACATATCATAGAAAGAGAAATAACAAAGGCGCAATAATAGTAAAAAAAAAAAGTTTAATCAAAGTCTCACATTAGGTTTATAAGCAACCATAAACTTAATTCAACCAGTCATTTTTTTAATATCAAATTAATTTATATATTTTCTACATTATCAATATTCATTCAACTCAACCATATAATTATTTTTATATTTAGTTTTTTATAATAATATTATTACTTACAAAATTTATTAAAAAGCATAATAAATGATAAACTAAAAATTATAAAAACAAATACTCCAAAATAATAAATTTCAATAATTGAAATATGAAACTGAAAATACGTAAATGGAGAATATTTTATACGTACTCATTATCCTCCATGGTGGCAACACTGCCAAACTTAAATCTTATGTAAATATTCTTTCTTTTGAGTAAGAGTTGGGCTTTTAGCCCAAAATAGTTACAATTCCAGTTTACATAAACCCTAATGCCAAAACCCTTTTCCATCGCTCACACTCAACAAGATGAGGCCTCCCAGGGGACGCGGTGGCGGAGGGTTTAGGGGTGGCCGAGACGGCGGCGGACGTGGCTTTCGAGGAGGAGGTAGAGGCCGTTTCGGTCCTCGCGACGAAGGCCCTCCTTCTGAAGTCATTGGTCCGTCTCTCACTTGTTTTAAAATGAATGCTTGATTACGTCGGATTTTTATTGTGATTTTGATGCGCAGAGGTTTCGACATTTGTTAATGCTTGCGAGGGCGATGCGGTGACGAAGCTGTCTCAGGAGAAAATACCCTACTTCAATGCTCCAATTTACCTTGAGAACAAGACGCAGATTGGCAAAGTCGATGAAATCTTCGGTCCCATCAATGAGTCTGTGAGTATGATTACTTTCTGTGGATGTTAAATTAAATTGGTATACTGAAGGGCTGCTGTGGTGTTGTAGTTCTTTTCGATTAAGATGATGGAGGGCATCGTTGCGACGTCGTATTCTGCCGGAGATAAATTCTTCATTGATCCAGCTAAGCTCTTGCCACTCGCCAGATTTCTTCCCCAGCCTAAGTATGTTGTTTCCCCCCTATTTCACTGTCTTGCTATTTTTAACCAATACACACAATGGAGTAGTGTTTTTTGCTTCGACTTTGGAATGGTTTTTCCCACTGACCTGAAAATGAAGTCTTTCCCTTTCATATATAGTGTTTAGGCTCATTAATGTTTGCTGCTGATATATGACACACTCAAAGTCTTTTCATTAGTTTTGTGTTGAATTATTCTATTACAGGGGACAAGGGCAATCTGCTAGAGGTGGACGTGGGGGAGGAAGAGGTGGTGGAAGAGGGGGAAGAGGTGGTGGAGGAGGATTCCGTGGAAGGGGTGCTCCCAGAGGTGGTAGAGGTGGTGGATTTAGGGGTGGTAGTCGCGGTGGCGGCAGTAGTTTCAGGGGCAGAGGAAGATATTAGATGTCATGGCTCTTCATGCTTCCCCTATCAGTCAACAAGCATGTCATGGCTTATTGTTTGGTTAGGGGTGTAATCTTTGTGGAAAAGAATAGGGTGGTTTCATTAATATCCTAGTTCTGTATCTCTTAAACGAATCTCTTCTTTTTATCACAATTTCTGTTTTGTTTCCCTATTCCAATTCTGTTTTCTCATACTAGTATTACAAGTTCACTTCTATGCAAAAGCTTTGGCCTATCCTAAGTTAATCCGAATACATTTGATCCTTATTTGTTTGTGTGTTTTAAAATAAAAGTATATTTTTGCTTCTATATTGTCTGATCCAATTTTGAATTTTGCTGTAAATTTAGAAAACATCAAGTGTTCTTGACCTTGATATTTCTTTAGCTTAAGTTTCGCACATTTATAGAAGACAGGCAACCTAGAGAGCAACCCTGAATGGCACATATAAATACGTACCTTTAATCTTCCCAGCTCGTGCAAGCTTGTAAAGACCTTTAGGATCCCTTTCTTCACACAATTCTAAAGACATGTTTAGGAAGACCTATAAATTTGTAATTTTTGGATAGATTAGGTATCTCAGTTATCCTAAACATAAGAAAAGTGTGATCTTTGAGAATAAATGAACATAACAAAGCCTTGCCTCAAAAAAGTTTTCTGGCAATAAGGCAAGACAAGCATCACGGTCTTTACAATAAAGGAGATATCAAACTAGCAATGCAGATTAATCCAGCATCAGCAAAGAGCTTTGCAAAAGCAATCAAGCAGATTAGCCTTGTGGAGGAGTGAGTACTGCATATAGTAAAGATAATGTTGTCTCACAAACATTCACTATTCCCATGGCCAGCCTAATGTTTGAAAAGAGGCGATCATAATTGTTTAGCCAACCATCCAGTAGCTCAACGCCTTAACCTCATGTTAAACACAAGATAGCAAATTGAGGCCTTCATATTGTAATCATTCACTAGTTCTATGTACCAAGTACCTCTAAGCAATGGCTAGTAGATCATTGTCTACAACAGGGAAGTAATGGCTAGTAGATCCTTGGTACCCTAGGTACTCGCAGGTTCAGAATCCACTTATATGACTACGCAATATCGTACATGGAAACAAATGAAATGGTGCAACCACCCCTTGTGGATGTCATATTCGGTTCGCGAGCGGGGCAAGAGCAAGGAGAAGGTTCCTTTGGAAGGCGGGAAGAAGTATTCGATGGAGGGAGGAGGTGAAGGTGATGATGATATTTATGAAGACATGAGAGCAAGATTCATATTGTCTTCACAAGTACTGATCAAGGTCTAGGTGAATGTCTCCTATTTTAGATTATGTTTTTTAAATTTAGTTTTGAAATTATGTTTTTTCTCTTTCTAACTTTTGGGTTTAAGTAATTGTAATTTTATAACTTTAAATATATTAAATAGTTTCTCCTTTTTTAAAATAATACTACTACTAATTGTTTTGTTGCTGAAATAAAATAGTACTACTGGTTCGGCTGAAATAAAATTGTGTGTCAACTAAAAATGATAAATATCGTCAGTCTTTATTAAAAGTGTTAAAGTTAGTTTTTGACTTGGGCTAATTCTGTACGAGAGTTTTTGAAAAAGGGGATTAATTTCGCTAACCTTTTGAAATTTGGGATTAATCGCTGATCTTTCAGAATATGCGATCGAGGCACGCGAATTTTTCAAAACGAGGGATTTTCGAGTTTTTCTCTTTTTTTCATCTCTTTTTCTTATTATTTCTCTTACAACATTTATGAATTGACCAAACTATCCCTATAATATTTTTACCCCAATTCTGATAATGACTACTCAAATCCATTCCGAGAATAGAAGCAGGGCATGAACGTGAACGGTAAATATGGCTGCAACACTAGCCCAACTCTATCTTACTCAAACATGATTCACAACAGAAGGAAACAATTAGGAAAAAATAACACAGTACTAATTTTTAATACCACTTACAAGGAGTACAAACTAATGCTAAAAAAACACTTTCGCCGCGAATCAAATTTTGACATTATCTCGCTAAAATGGACGGAGGAAAAAAGATTGAACTCTTAGCTGATTCCCCTCAATTAAGATAAGCATAGGAACTTGAATTGATAATGCATCCTTGTTTTTGGGTGAAAACGAGACGTTTTAGAATTGAGATGAAAAATATAAGAATTGGGGTAAAATTATTACGAGGATAGTTTAATCAGCTCATAAATATTGGTATTAGGAAAATAATAAGAGAAAAAAAAAATGAAAAATGAAAAAATATAAAATCAGCAAATTTAATCCCAAATTTGAAAATGTGAGCGAAATTAATACAATTTCTCTCATTTATGTACACTCCGACCACTAACCACACCGGTGTCTCACTCTCACCGCAGAAATTAGAGAGAGAGAGAGAGAGAGAGATTTCATATGCAGGCATGCGGCTACACAGCGCTGGGGCCTACCTCCTTCGACGGTGGCGGTCGTCCCAAATTCAGTGTTCGATGGAGTCGCCGTCGTCCAATCACAGCTTCCGCTCCCCTCAACCACACTCACTACGACGTCCTCGGCCTTTTACCTAACGCTTCCTCCTCTGAAATCAAGAAGGCCTACCGTCTTCTCGCTCTCAAGGTTCCTCTTCCAAATGCCTAATCTCATTTTCCACGCCTTCCCTTGCCCGCTCAAAACCTAGCTGATCGCTCGATTTAGGATCTTTTTTCCAATCTTGCTTTACCTCCAAGAATTATATTCATCATCCGCCTGCTTTTCCATTTTTATATCTAAATTGCATAACTGTGGCTTAAATTTGTGCTTTCGTATGTTCTTCTTATGGATTACTATAAGTGATGATAATATATGCACATGTGCGATACGGAAATAGATTCTCTGTTTTATGAGGCGTGACTGTTCACCAGGCAGTATAAATTGAAGCATAAAAGTAAGTTTGTGAGTAGGACTTTGTTTACATGTATGTATATGTATGTGCTTCTTTGGTGATTATGCAATAGCACTTTTGCTCAATCACAGCTGCTGCTTTCAAGTAGACTACTCATCTCAAAAATATTATGTTCTCCCTTTTTGCTCAATCAGCTGGAATATATGTGTAGGGAGGAAGGGCATCTATGACTAATTGACTGTGTTATAGTGTTATACCATAACCATTATCAAGAATGAAATCTTACTATATAGGGCCAGCCTCCGACTCTCATCATTTGCTCATGATTCATGACAATATATACGACCTGCCTCTGACTCTTCTCTTTTGCTCATGATTCTTGACTGCAGTATCATCCTGATGTTAATAAGGAAGTCGGAGCTGATGAGGATTTCAAGAGCGTCAGACTTGCTTATGAAGTAAGATTTCATATCAATATGCATACCAGTTACATATGAACTAGAAAGGGTCAATTAGACAATGTATTTGTATAGTTGGCAGTTGTTCTCTCCAAAAAAAGTGGCTGCACTGAATCCGTATATGTTTGATATAGGTACTGATCAATGAATCAACAAGAAGTGCGTATGACAGAGCTCTCCGTTATCAACCTAGTAGCAGAAGGCCATTAGGGGATGAGTGGTCCGTCAGCCAAGAATACGATGATGGGCTGAGACTGTACAGATGGCGTAAAATGCAGTGGGACAAGTATTGGGAGAAACATAAGATTGAGGAAGAGGAGGACGATGAAGATGAGGAAAGAGAATCCTTGTTCGAAGTTGTTAGATCAGCATTCCTGTGTGTGTTTCTGATGCAAACAGTTGGGGTGCATCTATCTCTCACATTTAGTAGCTTTATGGCTCTGGTGGACCGAAATCTGGATGCGGGATATAAATTTGGGTATTTGATAGCATGGATGATAGGTGGAAGGGGTGGGGTTTTATTATCGATTTTCTTGTCATTTGCGAGTTGGGTGTGTGGGAAAAGGAGCAGCGGTGTAGTTGCTCTTGTAGTTGTTGCAGTGTGGTTTGGTTCAAGGTGTGCTCCAATTCCACAAGGTGCTCTTCTCACACTTCTCTACATGTCAATCAAGCTGCACATTGATCTAAACTAACCTGCCTAATTCTGCTATATCCTTTGCAATGGATATACACATTTTATATATAATATATTTTTTTTTTTTTGTGAATATGTAGTCCCTAAACAATTGTTATAAATATACTCCTATTATCTTTGTTACATTTTAAAAAATGAGTTTGGTGAATTGATTGATAAATACTCCATTTCCTTTTATCGGTTACAACTTACAAGTCATTCCAAGTTTTGAATAATTATTTTGGTTACTTCTCTAAAAGATAAAATTAAGTCCAACTTATAGTAAGTTGAAGCTCTCACCAAATAAGAAGTCTACATCAACCACTAAAAAGAGCCACCCTAGAAAAATATAAATGTTGTACCAAGCCCTCAATTATCATCAGAGACTTATCCCTTTTCTTCTTTCAAGTTTAACACACACAAATACCCAAAATATGATCCACAATTCATCACAGATAAATTTAAAACAAAAAAATGGCAAAGCACATGGCTACGCCAGTTTACAGCTTTTTTCCATCACCAATATTCTTTGTTGTTTCCAGTCATTTTGTAGAAAACAATTTCCAAAGTTTACACGATTACACATTTGTTATCACAATAATTAAATTCAATCATATATCTCAGCTTCCAACCTCTCCCCCTTCAAGATACACATTCAGCATACAGTTCGACCATAACATATCGAAGCGATGTAGAGATTTTTCGACCATTTTTCCTGCAAATAGCAAAAGAAAAGTCAGCACAATGATCAAGTCTCTCAAATTCTCCAATCCAATCAACAACACAAGTACCTTCACATGAGTACTTGGAAATGCAGATGTCCGGAGGGTCTCCTGGGTCTCATCCATTACTTTGCGTCTAGGAATACTCAGCGTAAAGGCCGCTTGATCAGCAGTTGCAGCCATGGAAGTAATTCTGTAACCATTTTCCCATCTGCGATGTATTCCTTCACTGGGATAGAGAAAGTCGAGCTCCACAACCTATGAACAAGCCTTTCCATTGTCAGTTTTACTGTCTCCACCATTTGAAGAATATGCATGACTCAACAATCAGCTTTTACCTGTTCAGAATATCCAGAGTTCCTAGACATCACAACACCCCAGCGACTTCCAGCAGTAGTCATGGATGTGACATGGAAACCTTCTTTCCACTTTTTATTTATCCACTTGAAAGGAAAGGACTCACTAACTTTATACGACTGCTGAGTATAAGGAGTTCCTGATTAAAGCCATAACAAAGTATCTCAGATACCATCTCACACTAGGACATTTCAGAAATAACTGACAAACACATTATGTAATATGTATGAGTGCGAAAGGGCCATGCTCCAGCAAACCTTTAGACATGACAACCAGTGAACTTCCATTAGCTGCACCAGCTATAGAACTGATGTAATAATTTTGTTCCCATTGTTCCATTATCCAATCCTAACAAGAACAATTAGATATTTAGTGAAACTGGGGTTTAAGTCTAGCCAGGAAAAGAAGAACAGTGGTAAAAACAAGACATATTCAATTACAAGTTTCTACAAACAACCTTATGAAGGAAGACAGCTGAAAGTTCATACACTTGTGCATTGAACCCAGTCCCAGCATCCATGATCAAGGCCCAAAGGTTTGTCGCCGAAGCCACACAGCTAATATATAAACCATCTTCATTGCCCTTCTCTACATGCTGACATAGCCTCGAATCTGCTACATTGTAGTGGTATCTACAAATACAACAAAGCAAGCTTAGCATTTGCAAGTAATAAACTGCACGTGAGGCGTTCTCTCACCGTCTCACGTGTCTAACTACAGGACCTGTATGTGGAATACTGTTTTAGACTATCAATTTTGAGTTGTACCACTGTCCAAAAACTTTAGCAAGTGAAAATGGCAATGCCACTGAAATTTCTCACAGGTATTGCATTTGTGTGGTAAATGGCAATGTTACTGAAATTCCTCGAAGCCTTGGGATTTATGCAGCTTGTGCTATTTATAATTCAAGCATGAAAATATATACCTTTTCAAGAAGGCTTGAACTGAGCTACTTCTTATGTTAGGTGTCAACCAATTAAAGTAAGCTGGATAGTTGAATGAGATGGGAGGTATGGCTTCACAAGATGCATTCTAGTTAAAGTTATAAGAGGATAACAACTTAATTCACTTGAACCTATACTTTGAGAGAATGGAGGGAGTATATTTTTTCCCTCCACTTAACACAAAAAACAACATATCCTAAAATCTCGTGCCATCACCCAAGTGTGACATCTATTATGGGACATCATCGTTATTCTTTCCATATTTTCTAGCCATATATGACAAGGAAAAAAACAAAGAATAAACAAACAAATCATTTAAGCATGTGCATGAGAAATAACTGAAAGATCAAAGATGCAACTTGGTTGTGCATACCAGAGCACTGACATACTTAACAGTATGAACTCACCTCTGTTTCATTGGGCGACGTGCATTATACACTGAAATCCACTGAGTAGCGGGACTACCAAGTCGTATTTTCTTCTTCGGCTGCTCATCCTCCTCTAAGTTTAAGAGCAACCTTCCACGCTTTTGACCAACCTGTGTATTAAAGATGAATCATTAGACTTCAAATTTGACTTGATTGCACAAAGTTAATGCCAGTATAAGGTTTCTGTAATAACTTACCTTGAGAGCTCCATCAATTCTTATTGGTCTCAGAGACACGCAAGGGTCAATAAGAGTATCAAAAAGTGATATCAGCTTCGAATAATTTGGTTCCTCGTCGAACTTCATATTACTAACAGCGTCAAGGAACAGTTTGAACGGAGCAGGGCAAAAGCAGCACATTAACTCAGGAGAAGTGGACATTTTCTTCTTACAGACTAGGAAACTCTTGTTGTCGCCCTGACATTATCCCAACACAAGAATGATAAGTCAAGACTAAAAAAAATAAGGTATCAAAACTAAATAAACCATTTTTGTCAATTCACCTGATAACCTTGCCATGGTAACCTCCCCTTAATGAGAAATATTAGGGTGTATGCAAGTGACTCAAGATCATCCCTCCTACTCCCTGTACGACCCAGATGTGCATGAACACTTGCATACCTTATTGTGCCTCTGTTGATAGGGCATTAGACGTTATCAGTCCCATAAGATAATGAGTATTCAAATGAGGGGCTTTTAATGTTATAAGATGGTATGAGTTATTTTATACCATCATATAATATTTAGCCACCAACAGTCCAACACAACAAGATCTTTTGTTTTACTTTTTAAGATTGAGGAATCTGGAGATCCGGACATAGTATAAGCTACGATGAAACAATCAAATGCTGCCAGCAAACATAGAATGGATCATAATAGAAGTACCCTAAACAAACTGAATTGGCCAAAAAAACGGCCACTTCCATTGCAGCTAGGTAAGTTGTTGGTGAAAAGAGAACGAATGGTGGAAAAAGCTTAACTCTCTGGGCAAAATTTTTTGTTTGCATGTAACCTAGTTGAACATTAAATATGAACAGCAGAAACAGTCCAATCACCTATTGTATCACATTGGCTGGTTATGTTACTTTTAGAATGTATAGATATAGATAGAGGCATCACCGAGGATAAGTTCCTGGGATTGAAAGGGTTCACTCTCAACAAGGGAATAATGTGAAAGCCGTTTCTCGCCAGATGTATTTGTAGGTGTAGCACTTCATAGTTCATCAAAGTTTGTCACCTTAATGATGTTCTTCATTAAAGTTATCCAATCAATCCTATCGTATTAGGTGTGTGATATTTGATCTTGATATATTGGACTAAGTCCCATGTCTCATTGCCATTCTTCATGAAATTAAGCCTCATACCATATGATGAGGTGTATATGGTCCAAACTCCAAACAAATGCACCTTCACAAACCTGAATATATCTGGCCTCTGATCATATTCAACATGCTGACCAGATGATGCATCTTTCCACCTTGAAGCTGCATCAACAATTTTGTTAAAAAAGGAATTTACATAGGTTAAGTGAAATAGTAAAAGAAGAAGGGAACTGCAGAATTATGTGAAACATGTCAAAGAATGTGGTTGTGTGTGTATGTGAGTGGGGGAGAGAGAGAGAGAACTATGAGTTTTCTGCATTGCCTTTTAAAAAGGCTGGTTGCTAATCTCTAATCCAAAGAGGTTACCAAAAGAGCTAGAGAAAAATAACATACCTAGACCAAGATCAATGAGATATAGCTTTTTCTCCTCAGCAGTCCCTGGCTGACCAAGTAAAAAATTCTCTGGCTTCACATCTCCATGAACAAACCTAGTTAAGCATGAGAGAACAGTAAACAATCAATTGTACATTGAAGTGACAAAAGTAACTTGAACTAAAGTCTTATCATTAGCAACTTGAATAATAGAAAGTGGTATTACCCATGCATATGAAGCTTTTCAAGAATTGATATAGCCTCAACAGCAATGCAAGCCGCCATACCTGGAGACATCCTGTTTCAATCGATAATCATTAAAGAAAAGTAACAACTGTGTCTAAAAAAGAAGGGGGAGAGATAGAGCCTTACGATTGGCCTAAAGAATTCCAGACATCCCAAAGACTAGGTCCGAGCATGTCCATGACCTGAAAATATTTACTAATTGGAGTAACATGGAAAAAATTCTGAGCCAATATTCCAATTTCAAAACTTACCAGAATGTAAAAATCTCCTTGCCGACCCTTGTAGTGGACCCATGGGATCCCATAACATCCATTCAGAGCACTTTGTTGAATGAAAACAAAAGTCAGTGAGTGAACATCTTAATGAAGATAACATCCTCCTCGAGTTAGGAACAAAGAACTTACTTGTACACCTGCCATTCATATGGAGGGCCATGACTGCAGCCCTTACTACTCCGATGTTCACACTTCAACGCAACCTGCACAAAAGATAGCATGTCATATCAAATTAGGAAAGAGGCGGGAATTCAAGGTACCCATGTGCCAATGGTGTGTGCCAGATGATACCTCAATAGCATCTGGCCCAGGTCCTTCGGTGCCTCCACTAACCCTTCTGCCGACATAAACTTGCCCAAATCCACCCTTACCTAATTTCCTTTCTGTCTTATACAGAGGCGAGTTACCTACTTGTACCTACACCAACAAACTAATCTCAGCAGTTGACATGTCGCCAACAGCAGTATATAGAGATAGAAAATTTGAGAAACAAAAACGAACTCAAATATTTTTTTCCTGCACACAAATAGAGAAGGAATGAATGCATGCAATCTCTGAAGTTAGAACCCAGTAATCAGGGACCATATTACTTTTTTTTTTTTAAAAAGATATTCGATGAAGTTTCAAACAGGAAATTACCCTCTCAGGCACTGGAGTTGTACTTGCGTCTTCTTCAACTCCCATTATTTTATCCCGACTCCCACCAGCCATGATATTATCCTTATTTTGGGCACCCTCCAATCTCTTAACCGCAGCTTCGGGAGCTCCAAGACCAACTGTTTGAGGAAGAACCCCCCCAGGTTGCTCTGGCTCTAAATCTACTAACCTAACCCCTCTGCCTCTACCAGCAGCAGTTGGCCTAGAGGGTGTTGCTGCAGAAGGCCCTCTTGCTACGGCAGTTGCATTGCCTCTCCCTCGTCCTCTCCTTCTGGTTCTAGCCTGAGCAGGTGCAAGAAGATTATCGGCTTGGTTAGCAGTTTGAGGGTCAGGTTGGAGATCGCCAAGCCGTTTTGATCTCCGTGCTCCGCTACGCAATTCTGGCATCGTCACCCATGCAAAATCACCTCTGCTTCATTCCCCACCTTCTATGCATAAGAGAAAATGCATTAATTTTGAAGCTATCAGAGCCAGCAGAGGAACAACAAGCTAAATAAATTTGCACAAAAGAACCAATTACATTACAAAAGCTATAAACATTATACCACGCTCGCAAGCACATAGTTTCTGAATGAAATGGCTGCATAAAATATGCTAGTTTCAGAAAAGTAAAACTTAAGCACAAGCCTTTATGCTCCACATATTGTTCTCAAGTCAATGTTTTTCCAAATACTGAAAAGCATCAGAGCAGTAATTTGTGGGCAATTTCACCCAAGAAAACAGATAAATTGAAAAACCTGAAACTGGGGGAAAACTCCAATAAAGTTATCAAATAAAAGAGAGTTTCTTGTTTGAGTACAGCCTAAAACACAAACAAGAACATAAAAAGTAGCAGAATAAGTAGATGAAAAAAACATTAAACATCGAACAATCCAAGCAATAAGCAAAATTGAAAATCCGAGAGCGGAAACAAGAAGAGCAGAATAATCGTTTTTCCTATGTGGAGCTGAAATGAAACCGATCAAGCGATCAAAGAAGAGATCTTGAGTGGAAATTATACCTAAAATGGAGATGGAAAACTGGATGCAAATGGGAAGACGAAAGGGGTATATTAAGATTTTGGATAGGGTTGTATTTGCGGCAATCTTCTTCGTTGCTCCTCGAACAAAAATAAAATAAAAAAGAAAAACGGAAAAGAAAACATCCACTGCCTCTGCCTGCTTGCTCTGCCCTGCCCTTCGCTGTCTTTCTTTATGGTCTTTACTTTTTAGTTTTCAAATTAATGCCTTTGTTAACTCCAAAATTATACAATCCCCATTTTTTTAAAGTGGTGTTTGTAAATTTGGGAAAATCAGATTTTATGGTGTTGTAGATATAACATGGAAAAAATCTCTCTTAATTGTTTTTTTTTTTGTTTTTCGGGAGAGTCTCTCTTGATTGTCTTAATATGATGTTACATTGTGTGTGTGAGCTACGCATTATATAATACTCCAATAATGCAGTAATCAGATTTTATTAAGCTTATGCCAGGACGGATTATTGGCTTAAATATTGAATTAATTAAATTTGATTGGAATACGAGTCTTTTTCTGCTTGGGGTGTTAAATAGAGGTTTGTAATAGTGGAGTATTTTTTGAGCTTATAAATAGATATGAGATGAGACATAAAAATAGTGGAGTATTTTTTTGAGCTTATAAATAGATATGAGATGACACATAAAATTTTACTAGTGTATGTACAAATTTTATTAGAGATGTATATGTACATAGATTACATGTATCTATCATTTAGTCTTTCAGGGGTATTGATTATCGAAATGGACGATGTGACTAGCGAGTTTGGGATGCATTTAGGTTTGTAATAGCGGAATATTTTTCAAGTACTCCCTTGAGCTTATAAATAGACATGAGATGAGACATAAAATTTTACTAGTGTATGTACAAATTTTATTAGAGATGTATATGTACATAGATTACATGTACCTATCATTTAGCTTTTCAGGGGCATTGATTATCGAAATGGACGATGTGACTAGCGAGTTTGAGATGCATTTATGTGATATGTATATGTACAAAGTCATTTTGCATTTGATGATGCATCAATCCATGAGCACTAGATACTAGCTGATAAAGAGATTCTATTACTGGACTTGCAAATTTCAGTTAGTTAGTTGTTAACGTGTTATTTTTTGGGTAGTTTCTTTTGGTTTGTTAGTTTTCTTTTTAGTTGTAATCAGATTCTATCGATGTATATAGTTGTTAATTCGTATTTCTAAATATTACAATACTAATCAATGTACTATTTAAATACTGGAACCAATTCCACTAAAATTGCAACTGACGAAATAGTGCCAACAACGTCAGGACATCTTCATTTGTTGTCGCTAACACTTTGATGTTGGCACAAGACATGGCTTATGTCGGACTACCCGATAAATACAAGGGTTTGGCTTTCAAGCATTGACAACAAAAGATGTCGTTCTACCTAAGAGCATCCACAATAGAAATAGGCCAGCCATAGGCCAGCCACTCTCTCTCCCTGCCACGTCATCAGCACTAAAAATCCACCTGTCACGTCAGCATAGGCCAGCCGCAATAAAAATAATTCAAAAACAACTACATTTTACGGAATAAAATTTATGATTAAATTACGGAATTGAATTTACGAGACATATATGGGAAAATTCATTCATTTCATTTATAAAAAAAAGGTATATAGATAAAAAAAAAATACATTATTTTTTTTTTAAAAAAAGGGCTTCCACACACGAGCCCCGCCACTCTCTACTCCTCGTCGTCGCCGCCGCCACCCGAGGTATCTGAGCCCGCGTCTGAACCCCCACCAGTGCCCTCGAGGCATCCAAATCCACCTGCATGTTCTCGAGCATCGAGTAGAGGAACCTCTTCTCCGTGGGGTCGGTTGCGGCCTTCCACTCTTGGAAGACCGCGAACATCTGTTCCTCCGTTTTTTCACGCGAGAATAAGGTGTACGCGCGTGGGGGGGCGGGTGCCGAGATGACCTCCTGGGGCGATAGGGGGGATCCTTCCCCTCGCTGCCCGTTGCGCCCGCTTTTGGCCAACCGGGCGAGGGCGACGAGTAGAGGATGGAGGGGACATAAACTCCTCAGCATCCGGGGGGAGGTCGTGGTATCCGCCGCTGCTGCCGTTGTAGTCACCGGAGTAGTTCAACCTCTACTTCTTCGGCCACCCAGCGTCGCACCCCGCCCGAAACTTCTCGGAGTCCTTCAGCAACACATAGCATTCCCAGAAGAGGAACTCCTTATACTTCCCCGGCAAGGGGAACTGACTCTCCGCTATCCTCCGGGCGTCCTCCTCATTCTGCCCACTACAACCCCAAAAATCGGCCGACCACGGCCTTGATCCGTTCCCACCCCTTCCGGCACTCCTCCCCGCTGTAGTCCTTCCCATGCGGGCAGTTCCTCCTGTAGGTTGCTCTAATCTTCGCCCACATGTTGACGACCCGCTGGTTGTTCGCAACCAGCGGATCGTCGCAGACCGACAACCACACCTTGGCCATGCCGGCGTACTCATCCTCCGTCCACTTCCTCCGCGTGGGAGTGTCGTGATCAGCGGACTGCGACGACTCGCCGACCGCCTTGCCCTTCCCCTTGCCCTTCTTCTTCTTCGGCGCGGCCCGACCCGCTAGAACGGGAGTGTAGTGTCTGGATCCCCGAGATCGATCCACATCTCATACAATGACAAAAGGTCATCGCCAGTGAACTGCGTCTCCACTAGGGTCGACGTGTGAGACGAAGCCGTCAAAAGATCAAGAGAGGGACGATAGACCGTGTCCCCCCCCCCCCCCCCCCCCGATGGCCCCTGCATCCCGGGATGCAAACCGGACTGCATCCCTCCCTGCCACATCATCCCCATCATCTGCTGCTGCATCTGGGGCATACCTCCCCACCCCGGCGCTGACTGCCCGCCGCTCGCCTGCACCCCGCCGGGCATCCCCCACGGCATCCCCCCTGGTCCCCCCTGCATCCCCCCCCCCCCCCCCCCGGCGCTCCAGTCATCATCCCCATCAACTGTTGCCAAGGGACGTTAAACCCTGGGCCCATCTGGCCCCATCCAGATCCCACGGGTACCGTGGGAGTATGAGAGCCGCTCGTCGCCGGACTGGACTCGTTGTTGTTGTCCATCGCTCGATGTTGCTCTTGTACAGAAATTTAGAGAGAGAGAAAACTCGTTAAAACAAGTGGTGCAAATGAAAATGAAACTAAAATCGCGTATATATAGGTTTTCAAAAAAAATTAAAAATCGAAAATAGGCGCTGGCCGATCGACACGTCACAATGGCGGCCAGCGCATCGGCCAGCGCATCCGAATCGGCTAGCCCACGCCGATTTTCTCGCTGATTCTCGGCTGGCCGGTTGCAATGGTTCGGCTAGCGACGCGAATCGGCTAGCCGCTATTGTGGATGCTCTAACTACATTAGTTGTTGTAGGTTGAGGATTCGAGTAGATTCGATGATGAAACTTTCTAATTTTTTCGGGTTTACCTTGAATAAATTTATCAATTTTTATAGACGTGCTAAAATTAAATACCTACAACTAAATCAAGCATGTGCACAAATTTATAGAGATCAACGGTTAATATAAATAAGAGACTAATATTTATAGAGATCAACGGACAATTGTTTGCATTTCTCCAAGTGAAGAGTTATTACCTATCAACCTTCGATCTTCTAAGTTGATGCATATTAGTTCTTGAATATTGGATGGATATCTAACAAAAACATGCATTGGAACTAAAAAATGAATTGGAACAAAAGATAACATAACACATAAATGAGAGATTATCACCAGGTGGAGAGGAATTTTTGTGTGTTAGTGTACGTGAACATATAAAATGGGGAAGAGCAATATACTATTTGTTATATTTTCTTCCACTCTTTTATCAATAATGCTAGGTTATGAATTTATTGAATCATGGGTAAGATTTGCCCATTAGATTTTCTCTAATAAACTAAAATACATGCTTAATTATCTAGTATAGTAAAAAAATTATTTTGGACCAATATATATTAACATTGACCTCATATATTTAGCCAAACAAATAATTTAGATTCATTATAACTAATTATTTATAGTGTTTGAGATTTATAATATCCATACATCGATTAATTCAATATGCTCATGATTTATTTTAATTAATATATATACAAGAATTTGGTATAATTTAAATCTTTATTTATTGTACTGAATTGACCAAACATATCATGTTTATGTACAATAAAATATTGATGTCAGCATGCATTTTTTTTTAAGTGAACTATATAAACGGTATCTGATCTTTCACTTTCGCACATAAACGGTACCTGATCTTTATTTTATATCGTTTTTGGTACCTATTAATCACATTTTTTGTACCTGATGCAATTTTCATCCCAAAATACCCTCTAAACAAATTCATTTTTCCATTTGTGTCATAAAGGGTATTTTGGGCATTGACAAAACTAATACCAAAGGTTATATTATAATACCTTTTCTCATTCTCCCACTCTTTATACTATTATTATTAATCAATATTAATAATATTATTTTGATGTTATAAATTAATAATTAATTTATCTTTTAATATCATTTAAATATTTTTAATCATAATTATAATTATAATTATATTTAAATATTATAATAATATTATTGTTATAATAGTAATAACTAGTAGTAATTAATAAATAATTATTATTATTTTATATTAAATTATTAACTAATCAATATAGTCTTAATCAAAATTTAAAATTGTGAATTGTATTCATAATGATAAAGAGTTGAGCATTTTTAGTTAGGTGTTTCAACCCTAAAATGAGTATAAATAATTTAATTAAAAGTATTCAATTGATTTAATTATTTTAAATAATTAATTTAATTAGGTTTTATTGATTTATATTATGAATGCAATTAGATGAATGTATAAAACACTAAAAAAAGAAGAAAAAGAAGAGAAAAGAAAAAAGAGGAAACATAAACTAAGGGGAAAAAAAGAAGAAAGGAAGATAAAATACTAAAAAGAAATAAGAAAATGAAAAGAAAGAAAGAAGAATAAACTAAAGAAGAAAAAAAGAAATAAGAAACGAAGAAAAAAAGCACATATTTGGTTCTATTTAATTGAAATTCTAAAAATATCTTACATAACAAAAAAATCACATGTTTAGTACCTAGGGTTATTTTTGTCATGAGGTACCAAAAAGGATATAAAATAAAGATCAGGTACCATTTATGTACGAAAGTGAAAGATTAGATACCATTCATGTAGTTCATTCTTTTTTTTTTTTATGCAATACTACTTAATATTCCCGTCGTTATAGTGATTAGTGACTCGTTAACTCATAAGTTTTATTCATTTATTAAAGTGTATTTGATTATTTAAATGTCCAAGTTTGAACTGACATAATAATACTGAAATATATTTTGATTGTGGAAACACAATATACTAATCTACTTGCTTTCGTAAATGTCCATTATTGTTGTTTTATCACTATTTTATTATACATTTGCAAATATTTCATTAAATTATTCCACAAACTTTTTTTCAAATTCCTTGAATTTATGTCGAATTAAAATAGAAATTTTTTTTAAAAAAATGAAATGAGTACCGTCCAGAATGGAATGAGCACTAGAGCGGGACCTGGGACATCTACCAAATCAAAATCTATGACTTTGTTTGGTATGTAGAATCGGGAGTGTGGAATTGGAATTGAGGACCCAATTCTAATTTCAAACATGTTTGTTTTCACACAAATATTTATATTTAAAATTACAATTTCAAATCTATCAATTTTACAATAGTAAGTAGACGCCTTTATTACATACTAGCGCGTGCACACAACACATCCATTAACCATTTCACATAAAATGCATATATTACACATACTATATGGAGTACAAAATTAGGGGTGGGTCAATACGATATATCGTATCGAAAATGTTGTATCGTGTATTGTATCGAAAATATTAATATGAAAAAATTTCATATCGTTATCGTATCAAAAATTTCGATATATCGAACTTTCGATATATATAATATCGATATCATTATCGTATCGATATTTTGATATATCGTACCGAAATTCGATATATCGTTAAGAACGATATATCAAAGATCGATACGATATATCGTCATCGTATCGAATACCTGTACATCAAAAAATATAATTTCACAACTGAAAAATAACACAAAAATTAATAATACTTCAACACGATAAAATAAATAGTGTTCTTATCAGGGTTTCATATATATATATTTTCTAAATATATTAATGAATTAAATGGATTTATATATATTTATAATTTAAAACTTCAATATGTTTTGATATATATGACATATATCGTATATTTGATATAAAACGATAGGGGTGCATTATATTGCTAACTATTTAAATTTCTAACTATACTAACTCATTAATGTTGTGTGTTAAAAATGTCTATACGGTGACATTAAAATGTCAACACATAATATCAACAATTATATTGAAGTTCAACAAAATTATGTGTTGACATTTTAATATCACCGTGTTGCCATTTTAATACACAACATTGACGAGTTAACAAGTTAGCAATTTAAGAAAGTTAGCAATTGATCACACCCCTAAAACGATATATCGAAAATATCGATATATATCGTATATTCGATATAAAACGATAAATCGCGATATAAGGAAATTCATATCGATATCGTATTGAAAACTTACGATACGATACCGTATCGAATCGAAAATTACGATATACCGAAAATTCGATAATTTTCGATATTTTTCAATACGATACGAGCGATATATCATTTTTTGGTATTTTTCCCCAGCCCTATACAAAATACACCCCCACAAACACAAAATACACACACCGCATCCAACCCACATCCTACACGCAAAATACATACACTGCACACACTATACGCAAAATACATACACTGTATGGATACACACACATAAAAAACACACTGATCGCACATGGTGTGTAATATTAGAGCTCTTATTTCATGTGCAACATGAATCAAGTTTATTAATTACTCCCTCCTTATACTAACTAGTATAACACCCGTGCTATGCACGGTCCATTTTATTTTCTTCAAAATATAAAATATTGATTTGAAATAAAAAAAAATATTATTATATGGTCATACATTGTTATAATTATTTGACCTTTCAAATAATAAAAATAATTTTAATTGATATATAAATTTGTAATTAAAATGACATTGTTTAAAAAAAATTAACTCTCCTTTTGTATATGGAGTTATAATTATTTGACCTTTCAAATAATAAAAATAATTTTAATTGATAGATAATTTTTAATTAAAACAACATTATTTTAAAATTTTCTAAAACTACCATTTTATATATGTATATATAGATATATTCTAAATATCCAACAATAATAATTATTTTATAAAATTATTTCAAAAATATGAACAATTTTTTGTAAATGACTAAAATATACTACCAAAAAACTGAAAATCCCCAACTTTGTAGCATATGAAATGTAAAATTAATTTAAGATGTTGTTTATCAAAAGCTATAATTTAAGATTGCACCGGTGAGACACTTCTTAGTCGAGCTTCATTTCATTGCAATATAGTGACTCTGTACACTAAAAACCCAAACCCTGAAACCTAAATCATAAACCCTTAACTTTAAAATATTCTCATCATGACCAACAAATGGAACAAATATCAATAAAATTCTCTCTCCGTCCCACTTCAATTTTACTCTATTGATCACTTATTCTATTTTGGGGGTTTTAGATCTGTATTCGATATTCAATATCTTACACTTAGTCGGCCTACTTGATAGTCCTTATTGATAGTAGAGTTTTTTTTACCTAAAACTTGGCTGTAAATCTGTAACTAAAGAATTATCTTAAATAAATGACCATCATCAATTTTAATGTTTAAGATTTGATAAGCCAATATCATCTACGTTATTTTGCTTTAAAAACTTTTTGTTTTTTTTTTCAATTTTTACTAACTCATAATGTTGAAAAGTGACCATCATCTAGATTATATTTCTCTAACTTGTTAATTAATTCATGAAAAAATAAAAATACAAAAACTATATTGTGTTATTAAAAACTCAACCAAGACTTTTAAGTGTTCTAAAATTATTGCTTGTTATAATTATTTGACCTTTCAAATAATAAAAATAATTTTAATTGATATATAATAATTAAAATAACATTGTTTAAAAAAAATTTAACTCTCCTTCTATATATGGAGTTATAATTATTTGACATTTCAAATAATAAAAATAATTTTAATTCATAGATAATTTTTAATTAAAACAACATTATTTTAAAATTTTCCAAAACTACCATTTTATATATGTATATATAGATATATTCTAAATATCCAACAATAATAATTATTTTATAAAATTATTTCAAAAATAAGAACATTTATTTGTAAATGACTAAAATATAATACCAAAAAACTGAAAATCCCCAACTTTGTAGCATATGAAATGTAAAATTAATTTAAGATATTGTTTATCAAAAGCTATAATTTAAGATTGCACCGGTGAGACACTTCTTAGTCGAGCTTCATTTCATTGCAATATAGTGACTCTATACACTAAAAACCCAAACCCTGAAACCTAAATCATAAACCCTTAACTTTAAAATATACTCATCATGACCAACAAATGGGCCAAATATCAATAAAATTCTCCCTCTGTCCCACTTCAACTTTACTCTATTGATCACTTATTCTATTTTGGGGGTTTTAGATCTGTATTCGATATTCGATATCTTACACTTGGTCGGCCTACTTAATAATCCTTACTGATAGTAGAGTTTTTTTTACTAAAGCTTGGCTGTAAATCTGTAACTAAAGAATTATCTTAAATAAATGACCATCATCAATTTTAATGTTTAAGATTTGATAAGCCAATATCATCTATGTTATTTTGCTTTAAAAACTTTTTTTTTTTTTTTACTAACTCATAATGTTAAAAAATAAAAAGTGACCATCATCTAGATTATATTTCTCTAACGTTTTAATTAATTCATGAAAAAATAAAAATACAAAAACTATATTGTGTTGTTAAAAACTCAACCAAGACTTTTAATAAGTGTTCTAAAATTATTGCTCGTTATAACTAAAATTTATCAGTACCCGTTAGTTAATTTTTATTTGAGTGAAATATTATTTCAATTCAAAGATTGCTTATTTAATACACATTAACATTTTATTATTTTAGTTTTTTGTCAATCATTCTTGAACTTGTAAACACATTCAAATAATCAAGTTTATAAATAATTTTTAACTATATAGTAATAGATTCGTATATTGTTTAAAATACAAAAAAAATAAATAAAGAACATGCAAAAAATAAGGATAGATAAAAGAAAAATGATGATTTGTTGATCATTGTGATATTGACATCGACTTTTTAGTCAAGAATATGTCAAAGTAGGAAACAATTCACAGAAAAAAAGGAAAGGAAATAATTCAATATTAGATTTATATTGCAACCAAAAATAGTTCTATAGAGCTTTATTTGTATGCCTTACTTGTTTCTATAAATAAGAGGCTATAAACATGTATCGTAAACAATATAATGAAAATACACAATATCGAACTCATCCTTGCGCTCGCGTAGCAAATCAAGACTCGAGATATTATTTCAAGGATTGCTTATTTAATATACATTGTATAACATTTTATTAATTTTAGTTTTTTGTCGATCATTCTTGAACTTGTAAACACATTCAAGTTTATAAATAATTTTTAATTATATAGTAATAGATTCTCTTAAGGATAGATAAAAGAAAAAAGTATGCTAAATTAAAAACAACTATTATATTCCATTTTTGAGTTAAAATAAGTATAATTTCATTAAAAACAATAGATTTGAGTAATTATGATTTCATATTACGATTTACAACTATTATATTCCATTTTAAGTATTGTGTTTTTAAATAAATACATAAATTTAAATATTAAAAAGGAAGAAAAATATGGTAAAAACGTGTACCGTAAATCGTAATTATCAAGGTGGCTCATTTTAAAGGCCCACTTTAATCTAGTAAAGTTTAAATAAACATAGTGTTACTAATATTTACCATAATGCGTTGATTATTATTCTTATCTCGTATCAGTGGTCTTCATTCCCCTTTTACACCGCCCTCTTCACTCATTCATGGAAGATTACCGTTGCTTCTCACCATACAATCGCGTGCTTTTTTCGTTGTTGATTTTCAATGGAGATTTTTCGGTTTGTAGTTAGTTATTTGGATGTTGTCGGGGCGCCTCCATCCTCTTCATGCTTTATCTTCTGAAATTTCTGGTAAGCACTCCATCTTCTTCGGAGTAGCGTCCATATTCTTTGTTCTCCAGCGACGCTTTATAGAATATTCACTGTCAAATCGTCAGGAATTTTGGTGCATAGCGGCGGTAGCGGAGGTGGCTGAGAGAAGAGAATGAAGAATGAGTATATACATGCCCGTTTATATATGATTGGGTGATGTTATGAATGAATTTAATTAAAAGACTCTTTGTTTCAAATTCTCAACTCTTTATTTTCATATTTATTGCTATAATTAAAAACAGCTGAATTGAATAAATAATTTTAAATTAATAGAGAAGTGTAACTTCTGTCATTATATATGAAACTAATACAATTATCCTAATGATGATTTGGAAACGCCATAATGTATATAAATGTAATAATATATTATAACTGTAACCGCCACAATTTATTACCATGTATGTTTATAAAAATAAAAGAATTGTTCAACGGAAGGCAACGTCTATAATAGTTTTTATTCTTATTAACTATACTTTTTATTTTCTTATTTTTTTCGTATTATATACATGTTTCCTAACTATGAGTTTTTACTTTTATTTAAAATTTAAAAAATATTAGACTTGGTACGATTTATTTTTTATTTTAAAACTCTTCAAATATGTTAATTTATATTATATGTAATAAAGTTTCATTGTATATTTCCTCTTTGATTCTTAGTCACACATTTGCATTTATTTGTGTATCTTATTTTGATTAATACATGCATATTCATAAATATAAGCATCATTGTCTCCTATTTGTCCTATGTTTTATTATATTTTACTCTACTCGTATCGGAAATAAAAATGTGTAAAATTGTTTGTCGAATGTGAAATATTTCATTTAGAGTGGATGAGAGAAATGCAGGTCGAATGTAAAATTGTTATTGTTTATAATGTTTTGAATTGTTTATAATGTTATGAATACTTATTTTAATTAACATTTATTTTTAACTATAAATATTAGTATCTAAATTATAATATTAGGAAATTTTTCCTCTATTTGTTGAGACATAACATTAGGGATGGATCATAATATTAAATTAAGGGAATTTAATACATTTTTATTATATATATTTATGATTTTTGAATTTATATGATCATATTGTTTATTGTTTCGTAAAATTATTCTACAGTATAAAATAAGTGTGCGAAGAAAATAAATGATTCGTGCGTAGACATAACAATAGCTCAACAAATAGAGGAAAAATTCCAAAGTGGGATTCTTTGGCTAGGTTCAAACTACATGCACATATATTTTGTTGTCTCATTTTCTTTTCTTTTTTTCAACTATTTCTGTTATTTATTTTGTATAATTTTAATTAGTATTTAATTGTCATTTAATTTGGTGTCTCATTTGCATTTTTTTTTATTATAAACCATTGTTTTAAAATTTTTAAATTTGGATTAGTTATTAATTATTGAGATTGATTCATCCAAAGTTTGGGTATATAATAATATGTTTTAAGAATAAATTATAAAATGGCAATATTATTAGTGTGACATGATAAATTCAATGGCATGCATATTTTTCGGATTTAAACAACTTTGTTATGTAAACCTTTTAAAATTAGTTAGGCAGTTTTTGTAAATATTTTCAAAACTTCCCTTTTATATGTGTATAGATAGATAGAAGTGTATTATTTAAACAAAATACATGAATTACCACAAATTTAATAAAAATGTGTTGCTTATTACAATAAATCAGAATTAACCATTAAAATTAATAATGACCACAAATAAAAAATGAAATAATAATTAAAAAGAGTAAACTATTATTACTACACATTATGAACGAAACTAAGCAAATTAAGAATTAAAAAATGTCATTTATGTCAAAGAATATAAGAAATTATAGCACCTTTTCATGTGGCAGAAGCTAATTAATTTTCGTTAGAATTTTATTCCAGTGTCAAGAATTGTGATTACATAAATACCCCTAAAACTCTCCTTTGTAGTTCCATAAACACCCCTAAAACTCTCCCTTTATATATGTACAGATATGAGTCTTATTTGAGTTTGGTCTGAGTTTCTAAAAATATAAAAGAAAAATTGATGAAAAAATAGTAGCATATGAGTCTCACTTTTGAACATAAGTTTTATAATAGAATAAGGGGAAAAAATGGTTAGTAGAATGTGAGACTAATAGAAGTAAATTGATGATAGTATGTTTTATTTGGTGCTACATAATTTCTTTAAAAATAGAAATTATTTATTTTTTGATAACTTAAAAATTTAGAATTTGAACATAGAATACTGGGAAGGTGTATATTTTTGGGGCAAGTAAATGAAAAAGAAATAGATTTAAAAAATAGGAGAAGTGAGAAAAAGGTTCACAGAAACAGGGGTTGATTCATTTTCATCTAGGGTTGCTGCTGCTATTCCGAGATCGACTTACTGCATTTCATTTCAAATTTCACACGACAATGGTGGGTTTCTCGATGCAGCCCTACGGCATACAGTCCATGCTCAAAGAGGGCCATCGCCATCTCTCCGGCCTCGACGAAGCCGTCATCAAAAACATCGACGCTTGCAAGCAGCTTGCCGTCATCACTCGCACCTCCCTCGGTCCCAATGGTATCTCTCTCTATTTCTTCACTAAATCACACCTCCATTCGGTTACCACACTTCACACAATGTTGAGTGTTTTAGATTTAGTCTAATCAGTGTAAATCTCGTCAGATTCAAACTCACTGCTGGCTCCCGCTCCAAAATGTTCTATGCACCATTACCGTTTAAAACCACGATGCTTCTCTTATTCGAATTTGAACCCTAAACCCCACCTTTTCGACATTTACTCGGTGTCTCTTGTAAACAACTATGTGAAACTAAGTGTTACTTATCATTTTTGCTAAGTGCTGTAAAAGTAAATAAGTGTGATTTATTGTGTGCAGTCTAAGTATTGATCACTGCGCGCTTTTTTTTAGAAACACAAATAACAACTAAATTTCTATTACTAATGATAAAACTTTAGGTGTTTTAAGCTCGTAATGGCCTTGTTAGGTAAAGTTGCAATTTTGCTAATACTGTCTCTAGCTTCAAGTTTGGGCTTGTTTGATTACTTAATGTGATGGATTTGCTAAGAATCTTGTATCTGTTCGTTGGAGCTTGTTGACATCCTTGCTAAGAATAAGCCCAAAGCCTCTGATAAACTTCATCAAAGACAATTTTGTTGAACTAACTAGTGAAACCATGATGAATAGGGACTGTAGTGTTTCTGTATTTGACATTTCTATAACTTTCAATTTGAGATATATTATAATTTACTATTTGTAAGTTCTAATAAACCCCTTAAACTCATCAGTCTTTCTGATATTTTCAGTCTTCACCAATTTTGTTCTCATGCGTATCCTTTTTTTGATTAAGGTATGAATAAGATGGTTATCAATCATTTGGATAAGCTTTTTGTCACAAATGATGCTGCAACAATTGTAAATGAGCTGGAGGTTCAGCATCCTGCAGCCAAGCTTTTAGTTTTAGCTGGGAAAGCACAGCAAGAAGAAATTGGGGATGGAGCCAATTTGACTGTTTCTTTTGCTGGGGAACTTCTCCAAAATGCTGAAGAACTTATTAGGATGGGACTGCACCCAAGTGAGATCATCGTTGGTTACACAAAGGCAATTAATAAGGTGTGACATTGTCAATCTCTTTTTCACAGTTTGTGAACAGTTTTTTGGCTTTTAAGTTGATGAATATAGCATCTTGTTTTTGGCAGACCACTGAGATACTCGAGGAAATGGTTGAAACAGGTTCAGAGAATATGAATGTGAGAGACAAAGATGAAGTAATTACACGAATGAGATCCTCAGTGGCCAGTAAGCAATTCGGGCAAGAGGAGAAATTATGCTCTCTCATTGCGGAGGTGAATATCTGGTTTCTACTGTTTCATGCAATGTTATAAACTTATAATTGTGTTCCATACTTCTCACCGATGGCGAGCTTTCTTTAAAGACTAATATGCAACTTCTCTTCATGGAAACCTTTTTGTTGAAGGCCTGTATACAAGTTTGTCCCAAGAACCCTGCAAATTTCAATGTGGATAACGTAAGAGTTGCAAAGCTATTGGGTGGAGGTTTGAATAATTCTTTAGTAGTCAGAGGCTTGGTATTGAAAAGTGATGCTGTGGGAACTATTAAGAGAATGGAAAATGCCAAGGTATCCGTTTTTATCTAGAAGTCTGATTTGTTTAGACCTTTTTGGGTTTCATTGCATAGCCCACACACATTACAATGATCCATTGCAATCACTTGTTAGGTTGCCGTTTTTGTCGGGGGTGTTGATACAACTGCAACTGAAACTAAAGGAACTGTTCTTATTCATAGCGCTGACCAGGTATCCCTCTATTACTTCTCTTTCTCATCAAATTTCTGAGGAATTTGCTCAACGTCTGCCCTTTTGCCTTATAAAATGTTTTTGATACATGTTGATCATGTGACATACCTTGAGTAGTTGCCTGCACTATATTTTGACCATCTGAGTGTGAAACTGAAAACCAGGCATCAGCTTATATAAGGTTTTGAATCAGTTGTTACTAAGCCTTTTCTCCCGACTGGCATCTACTTTCACGGAACCAAACTCCAAGTCTTGTTGCATGCAGAACATGATTTTTCTGTTCAAAGTGGATTAGTTTATGCACATTTATCACATGGCTATTTCCTTCACAGCTTGAGAGTTATGCAAAGACTGAAGAAGCTAAGGTCGAGGAGCTTATCAAAGCAGTTGCAGATTCAGGTGCAAAGGTCATTGTTAGTGGAGCAGCTGTTGGGGAAATGGCATTGCATTTCTGCGAGCGCTATAAGTAAAGCCTCAATCCTTCTCAGTAAACTGTTTCTTTCTGGTCAACTGGTGCTTTGTCCACAATACACATTGTCATGAATAATCCTTAACCACTCCTTTTTTTTAATTCTTGTCATATGTAACTGAATATACATAACATGGTTTTGTAGGCTCATGGTGATAAAGATCAGCTCTAAATTTGAACTACGACGATTTTGCCGCACCACTGGAGCAGTTGCTGTTGTAAGCATTGCTGATTAAAGAGAACATTGTGCAGGTTTCTTTTGGTGGATCTAAGATTTTTGCTTTTCTATATGGGCAGTTAAAGCTAAGTCAGCCAAATCCAGATGATCTTGGATATGTTGATTCTGTTTCAGTGGAGGAGATAGGCGGGGCAAGAGTATGTGAACTATCTTGTGCCTCTCTTACTTATCTACCTCAGACCTCAGTTCTCTCAACTTACTTTCCAATCCATACTGTCTGATAGGTTACTATTGTAAAAAATGAGCAAGGAGGAAATTCTATTTCCACTGCTGTGCTGCGAGGGAGCACTGATAGCATATTGGATGATCTTGAAAGAGCGATCGATGATGGCGTGAATTCATACAAGGTACTTTTCATGCGAATTTATGGGTTTTCCCCTATTGGTTGTCTTTTCTTTTATTCTGCCACCAAAGTTTGGGAAATTGTCGATTCCTTGTTATCTATTTCCATTTCATATTATGTTGATCAAAAGATCTCAACGATATGCCCGTTCTCCACCAGGCAATGTGCAGGGATAGTCGGACAGTACCTGGAGCAGCAGCTACTGAGATTGAATTAGCCAAAAGACTGAAAGAATTTTCTTTGAAAGAAACAGGGTATATGGCTATACCTGTTAAATAAACAATTGCATAATATTAAGTGTCTTGATTGTGCAAAACTAGAGCAGTAGTGGTATTGTTTTAGAATGAGTTGTTTAACTTGAAGCTTTGTCCATCCAGGTTGGATCAATATGCAATAGCAAAATTTGCTGAAAGTTTTGAAATGATACCGAAGACATTAGCTGAAAATGCTGGGCTCAATGCTATTGAAATTATATCATCTTTGTATGCTGAGCATGCATCTGGTAACACCAAAGTGGGCATTGATTTGGAGGAAGGTGCCTGCAAGGATGTGTCTGCCTTGAAAATATGGGATCTCTACATCACCAAGTAAGATGCTTTTCCTAGGAGTAAAGTAATGTTAACATTGTGGGGTTTTGCTTAACTTTACATCTGTACCATCCCATATCAAAACAAATTGCTTAGTAATAGCAGTACGTGGGACATTGCTTTTATGTATATCAGTGAAAACTGTAATTTTGGTTGAAGCATCTAATCCTGCCCTTCAAACTTGTTATGTAAACTTGAGGAAGAAATTGATTATATCTTTGTGCAGATTCTTTGCTCTAAAATATGCTGCAGATGCTGCCTGCACTGTCCTGCGGGTGGATCAGGTAATACACCATCTGTATGGCACTTTTTTTGTGCGGTATCAACATGTTAAATGTTGAATTTTATTTTGTTCAGATCATTATGGCGAAACCAGCCGGTGGCCCAAGGCCGCCTGCACAAGGAGCAATGGATGAAGATTAAGTCGGCGCATATATAGTCGTTAGATGTATGCTGTATTGAGGACACATGCATTTTAGAAATGTTTTTTTTAGTGTGGCATGTTTATTTATGTGTTTGTCCTTCCATTTTGTTTGGCTGGGGAAAATTTTGGAAATCTCAAACTTACCATTTACTTTACCTTGTATCTGCTGGTTTCTGGAATGCAGTCTGCTTTGTGAGAGCATTTTTGTTGCCCTTTTATAACGGTCACTCTTTATCTTGGGTAAATGCTAGAAACACTTTGATAACAATTTTGTTACCATTATTTTTGTAAATGATGTGATCAAATTAACCGGAAAGCTGTGTAAGGATAATAGTTACACAGATCAGCTACAAACTTGTCAAATTCTGTTCATTGCTAATATAATAAGGATGTTAATAAGTAAGTACTCACTAAAAATCCGAACCTTGGTATACAAAATGAGCAATGCTTCATTATAATTGTGTTATTTTCCATTTATTCAAAATCTAACACACTTAATCTCCGGAACGAAATTTAAAATTTTACATTGGCAAAATAACAATGACTTATTTTATCTTCCATTTAAATTTTATTGATTCTCCTTTACATTACAAATCTTAGTATTTCATGGATAATTTTCAATTTAAAAACTACTACCAATTCCTTCTACACAGCAAATCCTATTCTATGAAAAATCTCATATACGAGTATTTGTTATTTCATTCAATAATAATCAATTTGTCATTGATTCTGTCAAGAAGAGAACGATGAATAGTTACAATAGATTCAATTTGGGTCTCATTTGAATGATAGGGAAAATTGCCCAAACAATAAGAATTAATATCAATAACTCAAACAAAATTATGAATGATGAGTATCTCTATCTACAAGAGCGAGAGGAAGAGCAAAAATAAGGTGGCTCCGAAAAACTGTGTGAATCGCGTGGAAGACGACGTAGTAGCTATCTGAATCATGAAATTGCAGTTTCCTTGAGATATGTTCTGATCAGTAACCATGGCGAGCCCCTGGAAACCGCATGCAGTATCTTTCTGACCCTGGGCCTGGAAGTACATATTGAATGCATACGATGCATTTCCATTGGCATCTAAGGTGTTGCAGGAAGAACCATAACCAAGGGGGGTGCAATCGGCAAAGGTACAAGCAAAGTTGATGTTTTCTCCGAGTTTGGTGAAATCCTTGGCATCCGGTTTAAGCATGCACCATCTCTTAGGGAGATAGGTTACATCTTGAGCACCAATGAGATACTTGTCTTGTAGTTGTCCGGATAAGTCCATTGGGAACTTGGGCTGTCCATCGTACTTGAAGATTCCCCAATGGCGCTCAAAGTTACCCGGTGCCACACTCTTGACGTCCTCATCAAGAAGGCCGAACAAGTAAACCTCAATGTAACCAGGGCGAAGAGGGGTTCCTTTGTTGCCTGCAAGACGCGGTAGGAGGCCTCTGTAGAACCTCAAAGCGTAGTTTATGTTGGCATTCCTGTCTCCATCCGTTGGCCAACCCACCTCCCCGACAATGATCTCCATGTCGCCAAGTCCCACTGCTCTCAGCGATGAAACCAACGTGTCGAAATTGGCATCAAACACATTGGTGTACTGGATGCCATTATCAGCAATGGGATTGCTCACCCCATCAAAGAAGGCGTAATCAACAGGGAAGTGTTCGTTGGCGTAGAGACTCAGGAAGGGATAGATGTTTATCGTGAAGGGCGCCTTGTTCTTGCCTAAGAACTGGACAATCTGAGTCATCTGAGGCAGGATATCCGGGCGAAACCTCCCAGCAGACGGGACAGGGTTGGTCTCTGGGGAGCCGTAAACGTCAGCATTCAGAGGCACGGTGGCTTTGATGGAGTCTCCTACGCCAGCTTCATTGAGGGCATTCTGAATGTTTGCAAGAGCTGGGAAGGTGGTGTTGAGAAAGGAGTTGTTGTAGGATGTAAGGAAAGGCTCATTCCCCACTGCAACATATCTGCACAAAGGTAGTAATTTTCAACACTCAAACTAATGAATTTGTTTTGATCTGCAACAGAGTAATTTCAACATTCAAACTAATGGATTTGTTTTGATGAAAATTTCAGGTCAAGAATTAAGGATCAATAGTAGGAAAAGCAGCTGAATTTGAACATAGGAAAACAGAGCAATTAGGGGTAAAAGCAATGAATTAGGGGAAGAAGATTTTGTTACTTGATGGTAACACCGCCTTGGAAATTGTAGCGGGTGACGTTGCGGCGGACCCACTCCTTAGCTCGATTGTAGTTGTTCATGGAGGAGAGCTCGGCATTAGGGATAGCGATCATGACTTGGATGCCGGAGCCGGCGAGGGCGCTCATGGTGGACTGATCGGCGTCGAAGAGCTTAACCTTGGTGATCCCGTTGTCTTTGAGCAGCTGCACCACCGTTTTCGGCGGCAGCTTGTGGTTTGCCATGGTGCCCCAGTTCACACCAAGCCCCTCAGCCCTCAACACCAACAAGCACCACCACAATCCTACTACCACTATTGATCTTGACATTGCTATTCTTTTATCTTCAAAAATTATAAAGATTGATTGCCTCTTTCTATATGATCTATATCCAATCGACTGAAAAGGGGAAATGAATAAAAAGGGGATGGGGATGTGGAGATGGGAACGAGTTTGCAGGAACGTGTGATGACCGATGACCGATGAATAAAAAGGTAGCAGTTGCAGTTTGTAGTGGAGAGAATATAGGAGATGTTTGTTGATGGAATTGTAATGGTATAATTCAATCCTTTGTTATAAAGCAATCGACGTTTTTTTCACCATACGCCCCATTCCGTTCTTGAGAAAGAGACAGAAAAGAACGCGCGGACAACTGAGAAGTCGACTGCCGACACAATCTATTGATGATAAGACAGGTCAGTTTAGTGACTAGTGAGAGGTGAGAGGTGAGAGCGTGAGGGTATATTAGGAATTGACGCTTTATATTTTAATCAAACAATCTCCGAATAAATGAATTTATATTTTAAATCAGTCTAGATAAAGAAAGTAATAAGTATGGTATTGGTGAGGGAATGGATATGGAAAACTAGAACCAATTATTAGTTGCTGGCTGTATGGGATGGGAGGAACAATCTTTTAAATTTTTAATTTTAATACTATTATAAAATTTAGACAATGCAAATCCATCACCAACGGCTATATTCTCCAGAGGGCAAAGAGATTTCAGACACATTAATCTTTTGCTTTTGTAAAAAGATGCACCTTTTTCAGATTGGATTTCGGGCGATACAGTACTACCTTTATGACAAGAGTGCAAGTGGTATTTCATTAATACTATAATGGCATCATTAACTATGGCTTCTGCTCAATGTATACAGCTAATAAAAAAGATTTATTCACCTACTCCCATGCCCATTTTTTATTTTGTGAATTCATATTAAGGTCTCACACTCTCACTAGATCCAAGATATATGGTTCAATTAATTTGCAACTTTTTAAACACCATGATGAAACTAACAACTAATCACCAACGCAAACTAGCCTTCCCTAATTTATTTAGCATACTTGTATTTATCGATTTTTAATAAAATAGGTAAAAGTGAAAGTACTTTTTATGAAGGGTAATATCTAAATAAAAAATAATACTCTTCCCCACTTGAATTAAAATTAAAACAACCATCAAAAAATGTTGTTTGTTGAATGAATTAGTAAATTCTTTGCTCAACTTTGTTAGTATACTACTCCACGACAGTCGATTTATTATCGTTTTCAAGGATGAGTGGACGGTGGCGTCGGTGGAAAAGGGGCATGAATCTGGTGTTTAATGTTTGCTGCCACGTGGATAATAGAGTACTTTTCTAATCAAATAAAATAAACGTTTAATTCATATCTACACAAGTATACTCAATTTCTTTAATCTGCTAACATGTCAACAATAATAAAAAAATGAAACCCCTGTTTTCTTATCCACAACGCAAACCATATAAGCTGCTGCAAGTTAACTAGTTAAGGTAATGTAATTTGATAGAAGAGATGCATGATGCATGATGCATGATGCATCCAACATGGGATGAAAACAAAGTTGCACAAGTACAAATTTATTTTCTCAGTTGCAAGTGAAAGAAACAAGAGAGTGGAGGGGACAGTTCAATTTTATGCTCCCATCCCATCGTTCTACATCATCTCCTGCACCGCACCTGAAACAAAACGTGGCTCAAACACCAGAATTACAGATTGACCTCATGCAACAATAAAATGCCTAAAAGGTATCCCTCACGTCACACTTCCAAACTAAACTCTCCATTATAC
This sequence comes from Salvia hispanica, assembly GCF_029641045.1. Classification (NCBI taxonomy): domain Eukaryota; kingdom Viridiplantae; phylum Streptophyta; class Magnoliopsida; order Lamiales; family Lamiaceae; genus Salvia; species Salvia hispanica. Next base: position 37,728,976 of record NC_142696.1, read on the forward strand.
TTTATATGAAAAAAGCTAATTAAACCCGGAAAAGAATCGGTCACATGACATCAATAAACAAAACCCCCCACTCTCTCATTTGGATAATGATTTTTTCACATTAATTATTGGATATTTTAGTGTAATTGGATTAACTTGATCGATCGGTATTGTCATAACGATACATCATATAAGTATGGAGGGTGTTCGTTATGATGTTAGGGGCGAAGCCCCTGAACAAATGAACGAGGGTCCGGGGGCAGCGCCCCCGGATAGCGGGGTCCAAGGGGCAGAGCCCCTGGCTGGGGTCGAGCTGTATAAGAAATTCATTCGAAAATGTAATTTCGGAAAAGTAAAAGGACCAATTTGCAATTTCGAAAACTTTTAAAATTCTGTTATTTTTCGGTTAGAAAATGAACAGACGCGTATGTTCATGTTTATAAAACGATCCGATCGTTATTTATGGTTCTGATCATCTTCAACAATTAGTATTCGAAAAAGTTCAAAACAATCTTCTGAATTTTATCCGATCGAATAGTTTGGTAGAACCGCCAAATTGATTTGATCTGAAAGTGTTTATCACGACTTTCAGATATCCGTTTTTGTGTTCTATATATTGAATCTCCCCAACAAAGATCAAATCAACTTAAATGTCGAACAAGGAAACGGTGAAGGAAGGAACGAAAGGTTTCGCGAAGTTGGATAAGTTTGCTGGCCAGGATTTCAGACACTGGCAGAAGAAGATGCATTTCATGCTGACGAATCTCAAGGTCGTGTATGTTCTGAGTACTCCCATGCCCGAGGCTGTTGAAAACGAAACTCTGGAACAGACGAGGAGGCGTATGAAGTGGGAGAACGATGACTACATATGTCGTGGTCACATCTTAAACAGTATGTCTGATTCTCTGTTTGATGTGTATCAAAATGCTGAGTCTGCTAAGGAATTGTGGGATTCCCTCGAAGCCAAATATATGGCAGAAGATGCCTCTAGCAAGAAATTTCTTGTTGGTAATTTTATTAACTATAAAATGGTTGATTTGAGGCCTGTCATGGAACAATACAACGAATTGTTGAGGATATTGGGACAGTTTTCCCAATATGATATGAAAATGGATGAATCCATTTCTGTCTCTAGTATTATTGATAAACTGCCACCTTCTTGGAAGGATTTTAAAAATAATCCGAAACACAAGAAGGAGGAATTGAACTTGGTCGAACTTGGAAGTGATTTCCAGATTGAACAGTCCATACGAGATATGAAAAAGAGTTCTGTTGGTAATACTAAAAACATGGTTGGTTCTTTTGTGAACATGGTGGAAGAGGGTGAATCCTCAAAGGCTGGTAAAGAGAAACGTAAGTTTCAAGGCAAACGGAAGTTTCAAGGGAATAACAGTAAGGATGGGAATAAGAAGCCCAAACTGACTTGCTGGAAGTGTGGCAAATCCGGGCACTTCAAGAAGGATTGTAAGTCTGGAAAGGGTGGAGGAAAAAGGAAAAACGAGGCTGGTCCAAATGGATCCAAGGATCCTGAAAAGCAATCAGGTTCGTTTTTTGTACCTAATGATCATTTGGTTGAGAATTATTATGCATCAATAATCTCTGAAGCATTTTATGTGCAGGATGATGATCTCTCATGGTGGATTGATTCGGGTGCAACATGTCATGTATGCAAGGATCGTCAATGGTTCAAGGACTTTAAACCAATTGAAGATGGATCTTCCTTGAAGATGGGCAATGTTGCAACTGAACCAATCAAAGGAATAAGATCTGTTAGCCTAGTATTTACCTCTGGAAATTCCTTATTGTTAGAAAATGTTGTTTATGTACCTGGAATTCGTAAAAACTTAGTTTCTGGTATTGTATTGAATAGTTGTGGCTATAAACAAGTGTTAGAAAGTGATAAATACATTCTGTCAAGGCATGGTAATTTCATTGGTTTTGGTTATCTATGTGGCATGTTTAAGTTGAATTTAGATGTCTCTTTTGTTAATAATTCTGTTTGTATGACTTCTACTAGTTCTAGTAATCATGTTAGTAAATCAGAATTGTGGCATGCTAGACTTGGACATGTACATTACAAGAGATTGAAAGATATGTCGAAAATGAGTTTAATACTAGCATTTGAGTTGAATGGTGAAAAGTGTAAAACTTGCATGTTAACTAAGATAACTAGACAACCTTTCAATAAGAATGTCAATAAATAAACTAAGGTATTAGAACTTATACATAGTGATTTGTGTGATTTTCATTCGACTCCATCACTTGGTAATAAAAAGTATGTAGTTACTTTTATCGATGATGCTACTAGATTTTGTCATGTCTATCTATGTCATTCAAAAGATGAAGCTTTTGATAAATTTAAAATCTTTAAAGAAAGTGTAGAGCTTCATCATGGTGTGAAGATTAAAACTCTTCGCACTGATAGGGGAGGTGAGTATTATGATCCAGCATATTTTGAATCTACTGGAATAATACATCAAACGACTGCTCCATATACACCACAACAAAATGGTATAGCGGAAAGAAAGAATAGAACGTTGAAAGAAATGATTAATTCAATGTTGTGTTATTCTGGCCTAAGTGAAGGATTTTGGGGTGAGGCTATGTTAACAGCCTGTTATTTGTTGAATAGAGTTCCTAATAAAAGGAACAAGATAACCCCTTATGAACTTTGGCATAAGAAACCACCAAAACTGAGTTATCTCAGAGTTTGGGGTTGTCGAGCAGTGGAAAGACTGACTGACCCTAAAATGAAAACCATAGGTCAAAGAGGTATAGATTGTGTGTTTCTTGGCTATTCTGAAAATTCTGTTTGTTATAGGTTCTATGTAATAGAACCCAATGACTATGTATCTGTGCACTTTATTATTGAGTCAAAGGATGCTGATTTGGCCATGAGGATAGATTCACGTCTATACCTAAACCTGGAGACATGACTGTAAGGTCTAGTAACTCTGGTGTAACTGGAAAAGTGATTGATACACCTCCTGATGTTAGGAGAAGTAGTAGAGCAAGAAAAGCTAAGTCTTTTGGAAATGATTTCCAATTGTACTTACTTGAAGGATCAAGAAATGAGATTAATTTTCAATATCAATATTGCTTTACTATTGGTGATGATCCAAGGACCTACAAAGAAGCTATGGCTTCAAGGGATTCTGCATTTTGGAAAGAAGCAATCTAAGAGGAGATGGATTCTATAATTCAAAATGGTACTTGGATATTGACTGATTTACCACCTGGGTGTGAAGCTTTAAATAGCAAATGGATCTTCAAAACGAAGATGAAGGTGGATGGAAGCATAGACAAATATAAAGCCAGATTGGTTATCCAAGGCTTTAGACAAAAGGAAGGCATTGACTACTTTGATACCTTGATCAGTCAAATAAATGTATAAGCACAGAAGAAATCAAAATAACCACATGAGCCAAGGCATAGAAAAAGGAAATCAATTAAACATAAGAATCATTGTATCTCCCCCGTAGAACTCTACGAAGGATTTAGCTACTCATGTTTAACACAAAAGTCAAAGAAATATTCAAAAACATTGTTTGAACAAGAATAAAACTAAAGGTAGAAACTCCTAGAATTGGATTGGGCGGATTGGAGGTCTCGTCTTCAATCTTGCGATGAATACTCGTCCTCTGCTCGTTCTTCTCTTCTTCCTAGGTGAAAAAGTAGTATTATTAGGGTTGAAGGCGTGTAGTATGTTGTAGGAGGCGTCCCATGCACATTAGGTTAAATAGGGCTCGAAATTTCCTTGTTTGGATCTGTCGGCCGAACCTGGCGGGTCACCAGGTTCGTTGTACGGTGAAGCTGGCGAGTCGCCAGCTGCTCTCGGCAATTCTGGGCGAAGGACCTGGCGAGTCGCCAGGTTGGTACTGATGCGAAGCTGGCGGTTCGCCAGCCTCGTGCTGCAATTTCGTCCTTTTTCCACCTTTCGCCATTTAAGCTCATTTTCGACCCTTTTTCTACACATTCTTCACAAAATGGTCAAAATACCAATAACATAGAGAAGTAGCTATAAACCATGTCTCAAAATACACAATATACGATCAAATTCAAGTAAACTACCCTCTAAAATCATGTAAAATCCAAGTGAATCATACCTATGCTCCTGTTGCTAGGATTTCCACAATTAGATTATTGTTAGCACTTGCTGCTATACATAATCTTGTAATTCACCAAATGGATGTTAAGACTGTCTTCTTGAATGGTGAATTAAATGAAGAGATTTATATCAAACAATCAGAAGGCTTTGTCATGTCTGGTAATGAACATAAGGTTTGTAAATTGGTAAAATCTCTTTATGGACTAAAGCAAGCCCCTAAACAATGGCATCAGAAGTTTGATGACGTGGTGTTGTCTAATGGTTTTGTATTAAACCAAGCAGACAAGTGTGTATATAGCAAATTTGATGCTGCTGGTAAAGGAGTTATCATTTGCTTATATGTGGATGACATGTTGATCTTTGGTACTGACCAAGATCAAGTTGATAAAACAAAGGCATTTTTGTCATCTAAGTTTGAGATGAAAGACATGGGGAAGGCTGATGTGATTCTTGGAATTAAGATCACACATGGAGAACAAGGAATTTCCATCTCTCAATCACATTATATTGAGAAGTTATTGGAAAAATTTAACTTCAAAGATTGTTCTCCAGTTAAGACTCCTTTTGATCCTAGTGCAAAACTCGTGCCTAATAAAGAAGTTGCTGTGAATCAGCTTGAATATTCAAAGGCTATTGGATCACTAATGTATGCTATGATTAGTACTAGACCTGATATAGGCTTTGCAGTTGGAAAGTTGAGTCGATATACTCATAATCCAAGTTTAATCCATTGGCAAGCCATGAATCGAGTATTTAAGTACTTAAAAGGAACAATGGATTACAGGTTGTCTTATTCTGGATTTTCTTCTGTTCTTGAAGGTTTTTCGGATGCAAGTTGGATCACCAATATGGAAGATCATTCTTCCACAAGTGGTTGGGTGTTCCGTCTTGGAGGTGGTGCTATATGTTGGGCATCAAAGAAACAAACTTGTATCACGAATTCAACAATGGAATCAGAGTTTGTGGCATTAGCAGCAGCTGGTAAAGAGGCTGAATGGCTAAGAAATCTAATATATGAAATTTCATTGTGGCCTAAACCGATATCACCTATATCTATCAGATGTGATAGTGCAGCTACCTTGGCTAAGGCATATAGTCAAGTGTATAATGGAAAGTCAAGACACTTAGGTGTTAGACATAGCATGATTCGTGAACTTATTATGGATGGTGTGATATCTGTGGAGTTTGTGAGAACTCACGACAACTTAGCCGATCATTTAACCAAAGGGTTGAGTAGAGATCTTGTGTACAAATCGGCTAAAGGGATGAGATTAAAGTCCACCACAAATCTTTGATATTAATATACCGAATTCCCATTTAGTATGACACTAGATGCAGAATTCAATGTGGAAGACTTAATATTTGGAGATTGGAACACATTTGAAAATCGTCCCAAGGTATGTGTTCGGACCTACAAGTTAAGGAGGTTGAATGTATATATTCTTAATAGTTCTTTTGAAAAATTGCAAATGTAGGTGCAAGAATAAAGGAGCTACCTATATAAACATGAAGTTTAGCCGCTTCAAGAAGCTGAGACTTGGTTTCGATATGTTTATGAAGGATAAGGACATAGGCTAGTAACATATAGTGTCAAGATAGATCATATTCGTATGTAAACTTTTGTGTACATTATCTTCGTGTATTCAATGTGAGTTCCCAGGGTTCAATCCTTAGTGACACCCGGGGTATTCGAATGTATGGAATGTGTAATGTACTAAGGTGGAATTCAATCGTTACGATATTTCATTTATGCAAAAGTTTGAATGTTTGAGATGACTTGTTTTAGATAATCAAGGATTGCACTAAAATAGGGGAGGATTGTTGGATATTTTAGTGTAATTGGATTAACTTGATCGATCGATATTGTCATAACGATACATCATATAAGTATGGAGGGTGCGGAGTGCACACTTATTTGAATTCGTTATGATACAGATGAACGAGGGTCCGGGGGCAGCGCCCCCGGATAGCGGGGTCCAAGGGGCAGAGCCCCTGGCTGGGGTCGAGCAGTATAAGAAATTCATCCGAAGATGTAATTTCGGAAAAATAAAAGGACCAATTTGCAATTTCGAAAACCTTTAAAATTCTGTTATTTTCGGTTAGAAAATGAACAGACGCGTCTGTTCATGTTTATAAACCGATCCGATCGTTATTTATGGTTCTGATCATCTTCAACAATTGGTATTCGAAAAAGTTCAAAATAATCTTTTGAATTTTATCCGATCGAATAGTTTGGTAGAACCGCCAAATTGATTTGATCTGAAAGTGTTTATCACGACTTTTAGATATCCGTTTTTGTGTTCTATATATTGAATCTCCCCAACATTAATGATATGCATCCATTATCAAACACCTGAGTAGCCGAAAAAATGAAACCCCCCCCTCCCCCCCCGTTAAAAGAGCTGTGCCATAGGCTACAATTCACTACACATAATAAAACAAATGCATATATCAAGATTTGGCAAAACAATGTGAAAGAAACAGTGAATCCAAGAGGGAACATAAACATACAGTCTATGGGTCCACCACCTCTAATATGCAAAGTCTCTGAACGAAATGCGAATGGTTTGAACCACCAAGAGTTTCTGTAACCTGTTCATCATTTTCAAAAAGGACAAGATCCTGCTTCTTTCCATTCATCTAAACAGTTTTGTACAAGCAATTGTTCCATGTTCTTCCAAGTGACTAACTATCTCTTCTTCACTTATATCCTGGGGGAGAGTTTAGATGTGGATCATTTTTGTGTTGGTGAACAACAATACCTGCAATGCATGCGATTGTGTGAAATTGAATAAGAAAGAGAACAAGGGTTCTTTGTAGGAGTATTTAGTTTTTTCAGAATAATATTATTTTAAAAAAAAAATAAATTTCGCAAATTAAAATGCATAATTGAGTCAAAATCGGCTAAACAACCGTTGACCATTTATTTTTCACGGCGCCGTCCATATTGGACCGAGTCCGGCCCGATTTCAAATATATGGGACAGAATAATCAAAAAGTAATGTCTATGACTAAAATCATAAAAACACCATATGTTTAGGATCACATTTAACCCTTACTCTTCGATACAAAAGAAAATGGCATCCAAGAACAAGAACATTTATTGAGTAAAATTATTTATATTCACTATGATACAACTAGATAGATATGAAATGAATCATATTAAGATAATTCCCAGTCAATAACCACCTTTACAAGTTCTTTGGCTCATATTATATGTATCGCACTTCAGGTAAGCCCCTTTCATGCATTTTTGTTGATGACATACAATTTACATGTTCTTTCGTATATACTTCGACATCAATTAAAGCTTCAACATCTCACGAATTCTATTCCATATTAATGTAATTATGTAAACCTTGCTCAACAAATTGAGCCCATTATAAGCAATATCATGTATGCTGCAGGCTGCAGCTTACCTCATACAATAGTTAGTGGATAGAGGATAAAAACTATTTGTCATTATTTTTTTAAAATAATTAAAAAAATGTGAAAAATTAATTTTTGTTGTTTATTAATAATACGGAGTAATAATAATGTTAGATGGTGTATTTAAAAAATTATAAAATGTTGGCACCGCTAAAATTAATGATGACGTGACATGACGCAGTACTAATTTGAAAGACGCTCCAATTTCATACATTTCGATAACAACCAAAACGCAAGGTTAGGGATTAGGGTTTCGCAGCAATTGGGGATTTTTGGTTGGAATCCCATAATTCAATTCCAGCACTACCCTCCTCATGGAAGACAACCGAGAAGCAGACCAGGATGCACACGGCGACGTTGCTGCTTCGGCCGAGCAGCAGTCCCAAAACGTTGACAACCAAACACTGAATGATGTGGAAGTTGACGATAACCTAATTAAGCCCGCAGACGGGGAGAATTCTGCTGCAAGTTTGAGCCAGAACGCCCAACCTTCGTCAGAACTACAACCAGAAGCAAAGGATGATAAATGCCAAGAGGAATTGAACGTTGAGGTGGCAGAGAATGGACATGGGGAAGCGGACGAGGAAGATGAAGAGGGAGGGAGGCGGCAAGAATTGATGGTTATCACCCAGGACCAAAAGGGGGAACTAAATGAAAATGGCGCCATCATGGAAATAGAAGGGTTACAGGGGGATGCTATGGAGGAGTTGAAGACCGAGCCTGATACTAAAGCTTCTTCCAGATCTTTCCTGTTAGATGCTGATGATGTTACAGGAGATGAATCTGGAACTGAGGAGGAGCAAGCTGCTTTTATGAAGGAACTTGAAACTTTCCATAAAGAAAGATGCCTGGACTTCAAGCCTCCCAAATTCTATCAAGAGCCTTTAAATTGCCTCAAGTAACTCTTCCTTTTAATTCTCTTTTGCTATTCATTTTTGGCGTTCTTGAAATTGTTCACTTATCGGCCCTACCTTGCTCATAGGTTGTGGAGAGCAGTGATCAGACTCGGTGGTTATGAACAGGTACACATAGGAGTTTCTGTTTCTTCGCCATATTTCACATTGTAATTAACTTCTGTTTTGGCTGCCATTTATGATACTTCGGTAGTCATATATATATGTGTGTGTGTGTGCGCATTAGTATTTTGACGTATATAACAAGGGCACATGTTGATCCTTAGCTCACTTCTTTCAAAATGGTGTTATGTGGCAAGCTAAAGAGAATAAATCCCTTGCATTAAATGAATCCGGGGATTAATAGAGTTTAGAGAGAAAACAATCTCATATTTGCAAAATGTGATTTTATTCTATTTGGCAAGTTCACGTTGTAGTGGTGTTTTATATTTTGTATTTAGAGACTAGAGTGTGTTGCAAAAAGTTCTACATTTAAGATTTTCACCAAATTGGACCAACAAAAGGAACAGTAGGTTGCATGTTTTTGAACGTATCAAATCTTCAATGGATATACTTATTGCTGTCAGCATCTTATACCTTGGCTATTTTGTTGCTTGCTTTAGACTTGTGATAGACTAAAAAAAGAAATTTTGTTGAAATTAAACCCAACATGCATGCCACTTGTTCACTTCTTTTGGCCAATGATGTGCTTCAATGCTTCATTATGTCAATAGAAAATGAACTCTCATCATATAATCTTGTTAGTCTTTAAGAGCGCGGATAATAACATATTATTCCTGGTCATATGTAAGATTAATAGAGAACTTTGGTGAGTGTTTTAAATCTAAATATATGGTTTTAATAGCTCATACCTGGAACTGGAAGTCTACAAAGATGACACTAGTATTCAATGTATAATAGTTGAAGTTCTATTTTCTGGGAAAATCATAAATACTAGTTATGACTCTGAAATACTCATCACACTTGTTTCCTACATGACTCTTCGACTTGACTGTTTACTTCTAGGGCTCCTCAATGTCATGGTTCTTTAATTTTCTATGGCATGTGCTTTATAATCTTGATGTCATTTTTGGTTTTGTAGGTCACTTCATTGAAGCTGTGGAGACAAGTTGGAGAATCCTTTAAACCCCCAAAGTGAGGATCACTCTAAGTTCAATTGAAAAACCCTAATTTTGTCAGAGAGATCACTTATGACCAGTCAAATACTTCTGAATTTTTAAAGGCATTTGTTACTGCTTCAGAAGTAGAGCAAAAAATACGGCTATGATTGCTGTCCTTCTATGAGTTTCAACTCACACACACCCAGGAATTCTTTATTCAACTATTTCACAAATGGTTCAATGTTAATTATGTTATTTGTGCGTTTTACAGGACTTGTACCACTGTGTCCTGGACGTTTCGAGGTTTTTATGAGAAGGTTGTGTTCAGATTACTTGAAACATTCACATCCTTCTGTTGTTTTTATTTCATAATTTTCTAGCTTGTCATTTTGTTTAATTTCTCAGAAATGTCTATTTTTTAAATCCTTCTGGTCTCACTTTTGCTGGGGCATCTGCAATGCATGCATATATTCTGGACGGGTGTAGGAAATTGCCTTCTGCTCTTTGTTTTGGCTTAGGGTTTCCTCATGTAACGTAGATATGACCTATTACTTTATGAGGTGTCTCCAGGGATTTAACTGCATGGCATGCCTTGCTTGTTGGAAAAGAGTTCATCATTTATCATCTATTCTTTTCTTGAAAAAGATTGTCAGTCTAAGTGGTTTCGATGAGTTTTTGTACTTAATATGCACTGCTAGAGTAACCGTATTTATATATGTGTCCTGAGCCATTGCGAGACTTCGCTTTTGTATTTCTTTATGTTGGGTGGTTTTCTTGAACATTGGCTAAAGCTTCCCCTGGGGTGTTTACCGAGAAGCATACTTCTATGTTTAGACTGATGTTATATTGAGTTACAAAATGTCTCCTACATTATGCACTGATCAGATGGTTCGAATTTACAGGCACTGTTAGAATATGAAAAGAATAAAATGCGCTGTGGCGAGCTGCCTTTTACTGATGCTACTATATCGGACCCTGCTGCTGGAAGTCAGGTTGTTCATAAATTCCACTTCGTCTTAGTATTTTTATAGGTTGGTAGAGCATTTACAACAAAGATTTTCTAGTTCAGTAGTGTGCTATTGTCTAAACTCGAATGTATAGTTTACTTTAGAGTTTATAAGAGAACTAGATGTTTGAGAAATGTGGATGTTACTGTTGTGATTCATGCACATACTTATCTTTTGGTGACTTTAGAGGTGTCCAGGTACCATATACCTTGCTACATTTGCAACTTTGCAGCTGCAACATCCCTAAATTCTTTTGATGCGTAAAATGAAAAAATTACATCTTTGTTTCATGAGTTTTTTCCCCACATCAATTGACTCAACATGTTGACAATGTGGAGCATATATTTGGAAATTACATCTCATAAAAATTTACTGTGTAATTACTATGTATTAAAAGTCATGTAATAATTGCAAGGCTGGTGAAAGGTTGTGTTCAATTGTTAATTTTACAATTAATCCTATATTTTTTAGCAACTTAAGTGTTTTATAACTCCAATATGTGAGGACTTATTGTACGTGACCATAGATTATAGAAACATTCTTTGCCTTCCTCCAAAATGGAGAGTCGAACTACTTAACTACCCCAATCCTCCCAAAGGGATATGGAAATAATTTCATGGCTTTATATATTTTCAATCCATAAAGGTCCTCCAAACAATGTATATGCAGGTAGATCAAATTCATGCCCCAGGATCAGGTAGAGCAAGAAGGGATGCTGCGGCTCGTGCCATGCAGGGATGGCACTCTCAGCGTCTTCTTGGTAATGGTGAGGTTGGAGATCCCATCATTAAGGTATGATTATTCTTTTTTCCTTGTTCCGTTTATTTTCAGAATTTGTACTTTCCTGCTCTTTTGTTCTAATTCTTTTCTTATGGTCTTACTCTGTTTTGTAGGATAAGAATCCAATAACGACACCAAAGCGTGAAAAACAATTAAGGAATATTGGTAAGTGTCATTTTTAGAGTTGAATGGTGTTTCCCGATCTTCTGTTGGCGAGCTTGAATTATATTTCTTTTGTGGCCAATTCTTGACTAAGGCTTCCTAAAGCGCAAGGGGTCATCTCCCGTTGAGCATGCTGTCAAAGTTGCACGCACGGCTTCAAAATCACAGTTAAGATCTCTTAGTTTGGACCCTGATTTTACTGTGTAACTTGAGTTAAGTGAGTGAATACTTTGAAGCCCCTTAGGCTTTGGCATATATATACATAAATAATGTACAAAAGTATAAATAGGCTTAAAATATCAAGCTTGCTGAACCACTTAGTTCCATAAAGCTCATCCTACATGTATTTTATTAGTGGAATCAAATACTTATCCGGAATAGTCTGCTCTTGGTATTATACGCAAAAACTGCCACTGCTGGCCAATCGTCATTCGAGCAGCTCTGCCACAATAATAATGGGACAGCCTACCTTAGAAAATTCCCAAAGCTTCTTGGCATCACTAAGCTAATTTGGAATCCCCTTGTTGTTGGCTGAGGCACTAGCTGTTTCATACCACCTTTGTTGTCTCAAGACTCTCAACTCCCTTTCAGCCTCTCAGCCCTCAGGCTACATGTATTGTCTCAAATAAATTTGTCGCTTCCCGAGATCATGTTCAATCATCTTCTTCTATTAAATGAAGGAACGTTCCCAGAAAAGGGTGGTACCAGTAACATGAACCAAACGAGAAATAAATAAATAAGTCCATCTAATCACTTACAATCCCAGTCTGGCGGGTATATATTAAGGCTCGAAGGTTTTGCCAAAGAGTCCTGACTATAATTTGCATTGTCATAGTCACATGAACTACGTGAACTACTGATTTTAAATGGTCAGAGAGGAGTTCTCCTTGTTGGCCTTATCTCACATAAAATGAAGTGCACATGCTCATCTAAATGTTTCCGCTGTTACTTTGATATTAAAATAGAAGACTCTACGACTAAATTATTTGTGAATGTGAAGGAAATCTTATGCATTCTCTTTCAGTATATGGATTTCAGTGTGTTCAGTAAATTGGATAGATTTATATGCATTCTTCTTTTTCAGCCTATGTATTTAATCTCTTCCAATAGAATGGAAAAGAGTTCTGTGCATGTCTTTTCAGTATCTTGATTTTAAGTTCTTCAACAGATTGGAAATAATGGTGGTAGATGTTGGGGTTCCTGCTGATTGGGTGAAGGTGAATGTGCAGAGAATGGTACAGTTTTCACTCTGGTCCTGGTTTGTAATCATCAGTATTCATAGAGATCTAATTTAACAAGTTTGTCATGTTTTGCAGAAAGACTGTTATGAAGTATATGCCTTAGTTCCTGGGCTTCTTCGAGAAGAGGCAAGTAACCGAGATGTTACTATCTCATTCTTTTTGTAAATCAGAAAATAGAAATTCATTTACATTTTAAGCTCTAATACCTTACAATAAATATAAGTGTTGATAAATGATGCATGAGTGCATCGTTGGTCATGGCATTGCTTTTCTTTCTCATTCTAACTTTTTTGTGCTTGGTCTTGTGGCTTTGCTCAATAGGTGCGCGTACAGTCTGATCCTGCAGGACGTTTAGTTATATCAGGGCAACCAGAGCAACAGGACAATCCTTGGGGTGTTACACCATTCAAAAAGGTAGCTCCAGTAACTGATTTCTTACAGTATTTATAGTCTGTGTTACAAGTGTGGAATTTGTGAAGTTGAATAATTTTAAAACTGTAAGATAGTTTCCTTTTCTCTGTGCCGCCCACTTGTCCCCATGAGTATGCTATTGTTCTTATGGTTTTTTATATGAGTGGTAACTGGATCAAAATTGCGAGTTATGTTTTGTATGTTTTCTTTTTATAGTTGCATTTACCTCTCCCTGACTATCATCTCAGCCCATAACTTCCTGTAGTCTCCTAATCCACAACAATAAATAGATATCTGTCTGTACAGAAATTCAAGAAGTATTTCTTTTTTTGCCAATATAAATTTATGTTGGTGCAGTCCTAAATCAGAGCAAGTAAATGCCTCTGCATCTTTTGTTTCTACCTGAAACCTAAAGATTAGACTGGACCCTATGGCATGCAAATTTGCTCCCGTCTCCTTATTGTTGAAATATGCTGTTCTAGGAGTCACCTCTACAATCATTCCAACCTAGTTACTAGTAGGAAAAGAGGAGAAAGAAGAATTTAAGTTTGAAAATTTTAAGTTTGTGTCCGTACAAGTACAAGTTTTGTCTGCCTTTTCTTTCAAAGTGTTTTCGTTGACATACCATTTGATGATGCACTCTTATGGCTGTCTGAATAATTTTTAAAATTAAACATTATTACCTTTTTTCCTTTTCTTGCCTGTTAAATTCATTCTTGTTGGAACTTACATAAAATGTTATAGTCCAGTGGTTTACCCACCTTGTAATTCACAAACTATGAAACTGAAAAGAAGAAATAATGTTGTAAATAAGCTGAGCAGACATGATAATTCCATGGACACTGGTTCTTCTGAGGTTGAAATAAATGAAACATGAATCAAAAGCTATTGAAGGCCCTTATTTGCAGGTCGCTGAAATAGCTAGTTTTAAGGTTGCAGGAATAGGTGTAAACATATATAGCAGCTTGTTGTTGATCTGACTTATATGAGAGTCGTGTTCTGTCCTCAGGTGGTTAGCTTGCCTACTAGAATTGATCCTCATCAGACATCAGCTGTGGTGACTTTGCATGGGCAGCTATTTGTGCGTGTACCATTCGAGCAGTCAGATATGTAGAGGCACCCTATGAGAGATGGGCTTGAAAATAGTTGTGTAAGGTTTAATTATGTTGAATATTCAGACTGGTAGCTGTAGTGGTAGTGGTAGTGGTAGTGCACCTTGTAAATGAGGGTTGACGTGCTTCCTCTCTTTTGGATTCTATACTGAAGCGGATTACTTAGGTAATCACGAAGTCTTTTTTTCACTTTTTCCCTTGAATGTTTTAAGGTAATTTATCGTACAAAATGTAGGTCATTGGATGGTTTAGCACCACACGTAATTAATCTCTTCCACAATATGTGGCGTGCTAAATTAGAATCACCGGATCGAGTCATGCTGATTCCTGCTTCAAACGTCGGTATCCATGCTCGTTTATAGTCTGGGCGATTGGTGATGCTCACGTTTGTTTTATGTGGGGATACCTTTACCCCACATATTTATTAAAATTCATACTGAAGAAATGCACAATAGTTTAAAGGGATGACAAGGAATATAAAAGAGATCATTTTTTAAAATTAAAAATGAAGTACCTATCACCAAATATTGTTAGATTCATCAATTGCTTATGAAACTGTCTTTTTCATGAAGCTTACAAGGCATTACATGTGAACAGCATGATGGAACTGTGATTGATGGACCAAGTCATGCCGGTGGATTTGAGTTAAATTTATAAAATAACCCAAATAAAAGTGGTAAGAATATGGAGAAACAGAAGCTAGCTTTTGTAATTTGAGAATAGGTAGCCAAACAATTGAATAACGAATACAGAAAGCAAGCAATTTATACATGTTTGTATAGATATTACCACTCCATTCATATTCCTTATTAGAGTAACTAGTACTAGTAGTGGAATTGAGTTTCACTGTACAGGACACTTGATCAAGTCGAGAGCTTGGTCACATCTTTGGACGACCTGTTATACTTCATGTGGCTCTTCACCAGTTGCCCGGCCGCAATCGCCGACATCAGCGACAGCTCTCCGGCCAGAACGGACCCCGCAACGATGGTCGCCAGCAGCCTGGAGTTCGACCCCGGCACCTCCTTGCTGGCTCCCTTCACCCCCAGCAGGTTCAGGCACGCCGACTGCGACGCCAGCTGCGTCCCTCCCCCGACCGTCCCCACCTCGATCGACGGCATGCTCACCGACACGTGGAGATCCTTCCCACCGTTGATCGCCTCCATCATGGTGATGCAGTGCGAGCTCTCCACGTTCTGCGCCGGGTCCTGCCCTGTCGCGATGTACACCGCCGACACGATGTTGCTAGCGTGCGCGTTGAATCCTCCCAGCGCTCCGGCCATGGCGGAGCCGGTGAGATTCTTCAGCATGTTGAGCTCGACCAGCGCAGCCACATTAGTCTTGAGCACCTTAGTCACTACTTCTTCCTTGATGATGGCCTCGCACACCACCGATTTGCCTCTCCCTTCGATCCAGTTCACCGCGGCGGGCTTTTTATCGGAGCAGTAGTTGCCGGAGATGCCGAGCACGTCCATGTCGGGGAACTGGCTGACGAGGAAGTCTAGGACGTTCTGGACTCCCTTGGAGACCATGTTCATCCCCATGGCGTCGCCGGTGCTGCAGGTGAATCGGATGTAGAGATTCTTCCCGGCGATGGCGCATTTGATCTTCTGCAGGCGCCCGAAGCGGCTGGAGCTGTTGAACACAAGCGAGAGCGTCTCGAAGTTGAGAGGCTCCTCGAGGAATAGTTTGAGCTCCGCGGCCCGTTTAGCCGACCCGAACCGGACGACAGGGGCGCGGGTCATGCCGTCTCTGTGGACGGTGCTGGTGGCGCCGCCGGAGGCCAGGATCGCCTTGCATCCTCTGTTCGTGCTCGCGACGAGGCAGCCTTCCGTCGTGGCCATCGGAACGGAGTACTCGACGCCGTCGAGGAGGAGAGGGCCGGCGATCCCCACCGGAATCTGGACGTACCCCACCGGCATCTCGCAGCACTGACCTAAAATTGCCTCGTAATTGAATCCTTCCAAGGGGAGGCCGGCTAGGGATTTGCCGGTGGTGCGCTGCAGCGCCTCGCGGCGGATGGAGGCGGCGCGGCGGCAGTCGCCTAATTTGGATTCTAGGGCGTAGGAGGGGATTTTTCCTTGGACGACGGATTTGACGATCTCTTCATCCTCCTCGGGGAGGGGTTCGATTGGAGCGGCGACGATCTTAGTCGGGGGTGCGGCGGCGGCGCAGGGGGCGGTGCGGGAGTCTTCGTTGAGCATGAGGTCGTCGATGAGGATGTCGTCGTCTTCGTCGTCGTGGGGGGCGCGGGGGAGGATGAGGGACTGGACGAAGGAGATGCCGAAGAAGCCGAGGAGGTAGATGAAGGAGGCGAGGAAGACGACGATGGCGGAGATCTCGGAGAGGGTGACGACGTGGAGGGGGACGGAGTTGCGGATCTTCTCGCGCCAGCGGAGGAGGAGGAAGTAGACGACGGAGAAGAAGAGGGTGAAGAAGACTCCGTTGGTGAGGTAGAGAGGGAGGGGGAGGGCGTCGGAGGCCTTCTCTTTGCCGGATAGCTGCATTTTCACCGCCATCTCTCTCCAGATCCTTTTCCTCTTCTTTTTCAGAGAGATGGAGGTTTTGAGGTGAAGCTGGTGAATCAAGGTTTTGTTATTTATAGTTACTTGAGGCTCTACTCCTTCTCAGGAAGCTGCTTACAACCTCCCTACTACTTCCCACCCCATTATTATTACCACTTCTAAATTTAATCATCTCTTTTTTTAATTAATATTTAACTCTTCAAATTCATTTTATACCAAATTATTCCATTTGTGTTTTTATCAAGTTTTATTAATGGTCCTATCGTACTTAAGTTTGTAGGGAATTATTGGGATCAAATCAATAGTATACTAGTATAACACATGTAATTAAAACATTTTCAAATTGTTTAATCAATCATAAAAAATAATTAAATTTTGGTTCGTCTCACATTTTTCAACATAAAAAATAAATCACGAAAATTGAAATTTTCACAATCATCCCACCATTCACTTTTTAGGCAAATTACGTGCTGATGTGGCAGTCAATTTAATACACATGGAAAAGATGTCGTGTTTTGCCTAATGCTATTTTATCTATATTTTAAACTGATCGTCACATTAGCACGTTATTTGCTACAAATGGAAGAACGAGAGCGAGTATTTCATCTTTAGGATAGACCATAATTTGACTATTTTTTATGATTTATTCGGCAACCTGTCCTTTGAAAAACCCTCAAAATTTCATGTTCTATGGCAATGAAACGCAACCTAATTGGTGTGTCATTTTCCTTTGATTAGTAAGTCGGGGCTTCGAATCATCACGAAGGTAAATATGGATATGGATTATGCTTTCTCATTTTTTTAAAGAAAAGAAATGAAAAGCCTGCGTGTTTTGTGTTTCCTAATAAAATTCCATTTCTTGGCGTCATTTTCCTCGTGCTGGACTTCCGTCTCCACTCAAAAGTCAAGAACGTCAAGTTTTACTTCCTTGCCATTTTTTTAATTTTTTTTGAACCATTCACGTTATTTTTTTTGAACCATTCATTTTAGTATTACTAATTATTTATATATTCTCTATTTAGTAGGACAAACAAACATGTATACATTACTAATCTGTACAGGTCATCAAACAAATAATCAACAATTAATCATTAAGAGGTACATTGAGTAATGTGATCAGGAGAATCAATTTATGACCACTACCTTACTATTGGCTGTACTTGATTAAATTATTTGTATATACATTTTACACTGTACATAAGGCGTTATATTTGACATTATAATGTCAGTATTTGACTCTACCCTTAGCTCACCATTGTTGAGACTTGATACCCAAAACATTGTCAAACTAAGCTGCGGTTTGGTAAATTCATGTATCATTAATTTGATTACTAACTAATTTATATCATCGTCATCATCATATAATAATAGTAACACACTAAATTTTCCCACGGTTCACACGGCCTTTTTATCTCATGATTTGGTACTTTTTGATATATATATGTGAATGAAGGAGTAGGTTAGAGTTAGACCAGATTGCATATATGTGTAAACGCAATTTTTTCTTCTAATTTTTGTCTTGTTATGCAAATATTTTATATATAGGTATATGCTTTCTGCCGTTGAGTATTTTTGTAATCAGCACAAACCACATGACTGATTCCCAATTTAGCTGGTTAGTCAAATTCCAGCTCTTGCTTTTATTGTTGAATATTGCCAACAAATGGGTCATCAACTAACTTGAATAATCTTACTTCAATTTGGTACTTGCGTCTGTAATTTTGTTTCAAACTCCATAACCAATTTAGTAGTAATAAAAAAGACTATTTTTATATGGATGGCCTGTTCAACTTCTTGTTTTGTTTTTATTCATGTGTTGAGATACCAAAATCTTGAAATGAAGTCATGGATGAGCATCAATTGTGGGTATCTACATATAAAAAAGGGGATCTGGCTGGATAATGATTGCACAAATCTATATAGGGAAATGTGATGCACAAAATATAAAACATGCAAGTGGTTGCACACCACGATCTAATGGCGAGCTGAATGGCAATTTCGAAACTAAATTAGGGTTTTGATTAGTGACAAAATGTTGTTTCAGCGACGAAAACGACGCATAATTAACAAGTGGTGGGCGTTGATGATCACATTTATTATGAAATAGTGGCAGCATGATTTTATAGGTGTAAAGAGACATGAATGTTAATGCTCGTGTTTAATATGATTTGTTAAACTAGGGAATTAATTAAGAAATTGAAATCCGAAATTAATATGGTGGTGCGTTAATGAAAACGTTCATTTGTAGAGCATCAATATTGTGTTTTTTTGAAGTAGAGCATAAATGTAGCGTCACCTCACCGGCAGCCAATTCAAATAACTTCACCACTTTAACATAGGTAATAAGACTCCTATACAATTAGGTACATGAATTAGGAAAAATGAATTCATAATTATTATCAGGAGTATTGGTTTCTAAGACCATCCGTTCATCCCCAACCATAAATCTTCAAGCATACACTAAATCCAAACTTATTTTTGGATTTTTCTACGGATCAATGCTAAATATATGATACATCATACAACACCAAATATGGTCTACTGCAAAAATTTAATAAATATTACAAATCAATCCATTATTATTTAGTTAATGTGAACTAAAACACGAACAATAAATTACAATAACAAAAATAAAAAAATTAATCTAGTCATTCGGTAAATCATAACCAGGTCCCTCCAATATTGTAGAAGTACAAATAATATGTAATAGTTGCTTCGTCATTTGGTTGTTCTTATGCTGAACTCCTTTCTATAAAATGCATCTTCTCCGAAGTTGAGATGACGACAAATGAAGGTGCTGAGGTCAAGAGTGCTCGACTCAATATGACCCAATAAGATACAAAAATGTCATCTAGAACTTTGAAATGTGCTAGTTGATCATTTGTGTTTGAGATTTTCCACAATTGGTGTCAATTCCGGTGAAATTGAATAATATATGGCTTGTTGAAATAATCTAGGTGGACTAATCGGATCGGAGAAGTAACTATGCAATTTTTTAATAGTTGCAAGTGACGTTGTTTCATGCTAACGCTGCGATTAATTATCATACAGTACCAAATAAAATTAGGATTCATGTCGATATTTTTCTTAAGGTAAATCGCGGGAAAAAAACATGAAATTTGATCAAACTCGGGTCAATCTCGCAACTTTAAAAAATAGTCAATTAAGGAGTAGTATATAATAACTTTGATATTCTTTCAATTTTTCAATTTATTTGTATTTGGAGGAAATTGTGTATGATGTGAAAGCCGAAATATATACATAAATATATATTTTGCAAATTTGTATACATCATTTACAAAAACCATTGATTTTTATGAAATTATAGTAGAATATTATTAGATTATAAAGTTATGTGATTGAACAAAGTCTGACTAAACTTTCTGATTTTTGTGACAATTTGCTCTTTTTCTTAATTTTAGACAAAATAAGAAAAATGTCAAAATTATGATTTAACTGTTTATTTTAAAAAATTACGGAATTAACCAAAATTTGACAAAACTCTTATTTTTCCGTGACAATCTTCACTTTCTCTTATTCTTAGACAAAATTTTGGGATGAGTGTTTAATGCCAAGTTAATCATCTTCATTTCTTCCTCCTCTTCGAACAGGTAAAGGTCATGTCATATTGGTAAAGGCCACATGATTTTACTTCACCGAAATTTATAATTATTGGAGATCCCAAACACGATTAGATTCATGGTTTTAAGACCAAGTTGTAAATTCATGAAAAAATTCATACTTGGGTCATAATTCATGATATTGTCTTCTAATAACCCTTAATTTTTTTCAAAGAAAAATGATGTGTTACTTTGTCCTGATTATGACAACATGCATTTATTGATTGAGAGAGCACCCTACTATATTGCTATTAGCGTGGCTTTGTGAATAAATGAAATATTGCGACTTTTTGGGATCAAACTAAATAAAACGGTGCTACCTAACTTGTCATTTATGTGCATTGTTTGGGCATTAAAGTCTGCAGTGGCTGGCTGCCGCCGGCCTTACTTTTTTAATTATTTAATCATGTTTGTAATTTTTCATAATTGAAAAATTGAAAAAAAAGGTTT
This sequence comes from Salvia hispanica, assembly GCF_029641045.1. Lineage (NCBI taxonomy): Eukaryota > Viridiplantae > Streptophyta > Magnoliopsida > Lamiales > Lamiaceae > Salvia > Salvia hispanica. The sequence continues at coordinate 37,749,814 of NC_142696.1, forward strand.
ATGCATAATTTCCACTTACCTTACCAAAGATATAAATATTGCATTTACAAGACTTTGATGTGTAAATTCATGACTTTTAAACACACTACATATGTCTGTCTCCACTACTACCAAAGTCAATATTTCATTTACAAGACTATGATATGTAAATTCATGACTTACAAACACAGTCTGTCTGTCTCCACTATTAGTCGACATCCAATAAGGTAATGTTGTTCATGGAAAAACAAAAATTATTAGTAAATTTTAAAATTTAGGCTCAAACAAATAGTATCACTCATCATCCAGAAGAAGGCAAACAGATAAAGAATCATCCCAAAAAATTTAGCAGGCAAAACCATCTATCTATCAATCTGTCTATTAGTCTACAGCTTGTAGCAAGTGGAGGGAGGTGGGCCGATTTTAATTAGACACGGACACAGGAGCAGCTGACTCGAGGGTAGGATTATCCTCCTTGACCGATTCCCAGTCAACTTGTCGAAGGATGTTGAACCTTTCATCCAAGCTTACAAACTCCGAATGAGGTGCGACCACCTCACCCCTCCCGGCTTTATAGACAAGAAGCAAACCAGCTCCCATGTCGGGACCGTGGAGTTTTCCAGTCAGCAAAACGCGTAGGGGCATGAACAGAGATTTCCCCTGTATGTGTGTTTTCAGTATTACAAATGGATAAATTCAACTAAAGAACTTCATTCCTTCTTCACCAAAACTAACCTTGCGTTTCTGTGATTTACCAAAGCTCTTCACCCACTTCTGCCATCCGGCACTACCTTCTTCGAGTGCACCAATTAACTCACCATTGTCATACGCAGCAATCAGGCTTGCAGCAACTTCTCCCAGCTTATCTTCTAATACTGGTCGACCTTCAGGACTGCAATCAACAACTTTTTAATAATTGAAATTTCATGCATGGAGAATAACATGTATTAGACTATGGACTTATACCCAGAGGCTGGATTATCAATTCCAATCTTGTTTGACAAGTGGTTTGAAATGAGAAAATAGAAACGAAACTAATTCAGGCTACATAATTACCTTGCAAGCGTTGCATGCAAAGGATAAGACAGTAGGGTTTTAAGAACATTATCAGCATCTGGTATCAAGTCAATTCCATCCTTCAGCAGCTCTACAGCCTCCTGGTCATACGAAGTCATGCAATAAAAAAGACAAATCATTGACGGAAACAAGTAACCTTATCAGCAGATTGTCTATAGATGTATTGATTGTCATTGTCAACTTCGAGCTGCTTAAGTACAGAATATAGCAAGCAAATCAACAGGGTGTGTGAGATAAAGGATCACCAAGAGGGCTCTTATCGGTCAAAATCACAAGTGTGAAATAAAATAGCACAAAAGGCGTACTTCTACAAAGCTCCCCTCAGATTCTGTTAGAATGCCGATACTCTTCCAACGCTCACCGATAAGCTTAGTCAGATTTTCTGATGGAAGAGATCTCAAGTGCTGACCATTCATCCACCTTGCAGAATCATAAAGTAATACTGAGGAGACAAGAATCAATAATACACAGAGCCACAATCCTTTGAAAGACAATGAACCATAAAAACATAAATGGGCTACAAGCAGAAAGGTCAGAGGTTAAAGAGCCACCAATCTATAGAATTGCTATGCGCAGACTAAAGTATTGCATAGTTACCTCAACTTGGTGGAATCAAAAACAGCACCACTCTTGTTAACACGCTCAATCGTAAACTTATCAACTGCAAACAGTGTCAGAACATCATTGTAATAACTATAATAAAGTCAAGAATCTTGATTTGCATGAAAATCACTTGGTGAGTCTTTCATAGAGGACTAACTAACCTAGTTGGTCGAGGGTGAAAAATTCATTCTCAGTACCATCACCCCAACCCAATAATGCAAGATAGTTAACCATTGCTTCAGGCAGATAACCCATCTCCTTGAACTGTCAAAGTAGTTTCAGTAAGAAAGTTAGTGCAAGAAAAGATGCAAGGAAAATCATCAGCAGAGTTTTAAAAAAAGAATCGCGTGTTTCACAACCCAGAGTTATAGGTTCATATATCTCCAGGTGAAGGGGTAAAAATAAAACAGCACTGCCGAAACCGGATCACCTGACCTACTGAAGTTTCCCTACTCCAAGGGGAAAAATGAAACAGTAATGCAGAACTGGATTACCTGACCTACAGAAGTTGCCCCATGCCGTTTTGAGAGTTTGCTCTTATCGGGTGCAAGGATTAAAGAGACGTGTGCAAACTTAGGCATTGGGAATCCCAGGGCCTGTTTTCCATAAAATGTTTCCACCTTGTTAGTTTGTTTTATCCACACAGACAATATCACATTACGAGTTGAAAAGCACAACACAATCAATAACACTCATCCAAAATTGTTGAACAATGAAAAGAGGAATAGAAATAGAAACGAGTTCTAGTGATACCTTATATATCAATGCTTGCCTCAAAGTATTTGGCAAGTGCTCTTCTGCTCTGGAACACAAATACCAGCTTTTACACTCCGATGCCATAGACAACTATAAACCATAAAGTAAGAAACATTTGTAGCAGGTTGCTGTACTCACCTAATGACATGCGAGATAGCCATGGTAGCATCATCAACAGTTACACAAAAGTTGTATACAGGTTGCCCGTTACTTCTCATAACCACAAAATCTCCAAGTGTGTTGAGATTCCAGCTTACCTTCACGACACTATCAAGCTAAGTTAGTTTCGGAAAAGAAAGCACGATTAGACCTCAGTCACAAGTTTCTGAGCAAACAAGAGAGCACTTGGTAATCAATGTTAGGCTGTTTTAACATCATTGAGCATTCCAGATTTCTAACTGAGTGTCCAAAAAATAGCATTCTGGATTGCTTTCTTATAAACATTTGAGCTTGCAAGTTGCATCTAGACCATTTACACGGAAATGAGAAAGTGACCAAGTTTTAGTATGATGTTATATCCACATCCTAATGAAAATTCCCAACTTCACCAATCTAAAAGATTTAAAAACCACATCTACACTCATTGATGATCATTTGAGCTTGTTACAGAAGAGATTCATCAGCCTATGCTCGCTGGAAACTACAGAGACGAAAGAGAAACAGATTGTAAACACTAGAGGGTCAGTAAAGGTATACCTCACCGCGAATGAGATCATCAATTTTCAAATATCCTGCACTAGGAACTCGGAATCGATAAGTATAAGGCGTCCCTTTTTCCAACTCCTCTTGCACTTCAATGTCTGATGCAGTAGCCCACTTGCCGGAGTAGACAGGAGGCAGCTGCTTGAGTTTCGCAATCTCTTTCATCTTTTCAAGCTCCTGGTAGGTATTGAGAGAACCAAAACTAAGAAAGTCGAGCATTTTGGACTCCATGAATTCATAAAGGCACAAACAAGCAGTTAAAAGTGAAAATACAGAGAAAGTAAGGATCACCTCGGCAGAGCAGAAACAGCGGTAAGCATGCCCGTTTTGGAGGAGTTTATCGGCGTATTCCTTGTAAAGGGCATTTCTTTCAGATTGACGATAGGGACCATAGTTGCCACCAATGCCTGGGCCTACATATCAATTCCACAAATAACAACTGAATTAAATAGGATAGCAAAAGAGAACCACATTTCAGGAGAAACCAGACATGAATTGCTTGGTCGATTGAGGTGTGAAGGAAGTAATCAAAACCAATTTGAATTTCAGAATCAATTAATAACAAAATTGAACTGAGGCGATGAGGCTTGCTAACCTTCATCCCAATCAAGACCAAGCCAGGCGAGATCGCGAAGCAAGGCTTCCTCAGACTCCTTAGTTGACCTCTCTAAGTCGGTGTCTTCAATTCGGAGCACAAACTTGCCGCCTTTGGACCTGGCGAACAAATAGTTGAAGAGCGCAGTGCGCGCGCCGCCCACGTGCAGATTCCCGGTGGGGGAAGGCGCGAACCGCACTCGAACCGAGTCATCTGAAGGTGGCGGCGGCGAGGGAGAGGAAGACGCCGAAATTCTAATGCTTCTAACAAAAAACCGTCTTCCGCGGAATAGCAGCATGGATGGAGCCTCCGTGTAAACACCAACCCGCATCCCCAGGCATGGCGCCCCCAGAAGACAACTACCCATAATTCTTCCTCTTCTTCTTCAACTAATGGATGAAGATGAAGAAGAAGATTAGATGCAGATGACGTTTGTCGCAGCGGAAGTGGGCCTAATTCCCAGTAGCCCATTCTAGCAAATGGTTGAGGCCCAATCATCAAAAGCCCACACTAAATCGAGCGAAATTTGAAGAAAGATTTGAACTTTTGCATAAGAAATTAAAATCCTGTGGATTATGCAAATAGGAGTTGGAAGGGATGATGAAGTGCTTAACGGTGGTGAATCAGATAGGAGTCGGAGTAGTTGAGGCGAAGCAAGCAAAATGCGTGGAGAGGAGAGCGACGACGATGATGGCGATGGTGTCAATGAGAGATAGAAGCAAAAACAGAAAGCCTCTCCAGAAGGGGAGAAGCCTGAGCATTGAAGCTATCCAAACGGTCCAAGCTCTCAAGCGAGCTTCCAAAAATTCCCACTCCTCTCTCCAAGAAGCATTTGCCGCCAATTTCAGGCGTTTGCTCAAATCCGACATGATTGCTGTTCTCCGCGAGCTCCTTCGCCAGAATCAGTGCCTTTTGGCCCTTCAGGTTTTCCCTCTCCTCCTTTTTATGCCCAATTCTCTTTAGTTATTTTAATACTGCTTGCCTAGAATTACTTGGATTGAATTATTCATAAATCAAGAATATGGATTACTATGTTTTATGAGTCAATTGTTGATATGTAGGTGTTTGAGGATATGAAGAAGGAGGAGTGGTACAGCCCTAAACTGTCGCTGTATGCTGAAATTGTTGCGGCACTTGGCAGTAACGGAATGCTTGAGCAGGTTCATGAACTTATTGTCGAGCTCAAAGCTGAAACTACTGTCACTCCAGATCTTCAGGGATTTAATGCATTGATGGAAAGCTTAATGAGTTTGAATCTCACTGGATTAGCAGTGGAGTGCTACTACCTGATGAAATCGGTATCATGTGACCCAGATAAACTGTCATTCAAGATACTAGTTGATGGCTTAACGTCAAATGGAGAAACGGAACTTTCAGAAGCTATACAGAAGGATGCTCGAGAATATTATGGTCCTTTTTGGGATTTGTCAGAGGAGGAAGAGGCTGAATTGAGCTATGGAAGCACGTGGTGAACTATGGTATTTTTCAACTTTATAGGTGGGAATGAAATTAGTTGCTGTGTTCTTAATGCTGGATCCTCTCATGTTGTTTTCATTGATGCAAATGGTGAAATGGAAGATGAGATGAACCAAAGAATCCAATCTATGTTTTGCACATGACTAGGTTATTGAATCAACCTTTGTATAATGTATATATGGTCATCTAATGTATGTATGAATCTTGTTTTAACACTGCCTTGGCCTTATACTTGTTATGTTTGTTGATTTATTGTTCTTTGTTCAAAGAGATTGAGATGAGATATAAATTGACCAAGCATTTATATAGTAGTATGTGTATGTTTGTAAACTATAGCATTGCATTTCAAGTGACTCAATTACTGGTGCTTAGCTATTGAGTATTTTGAACGCTAACTTCACAGTAATGTTAGCTAATGAGCATTTGGGATACTATTTTCACATTAATGTACGAGTTTGAATGTATCAGAGCAATAGCAACCATCCAAATCAGAGATTGAAGCAAAAACTTTCGAAGTCTTTCTAATTTTCTCATCAACCCAGCCTACATTTAGTTGGTAATGCTGCACGTCTGGTGGTTTTACACTGTTTCAGTGAGCGAAGCCATGCCTACTTTTGCGAAACTTGAGATCACGCGTGCTGAAATTGTTTTCCTGTGAATGTCTGGCCGAACATCCAGTTTGGTGGCGCGACACTGTAAGATGTTAGCGTTTGCCAAGCAGCTGTGGTGACCTCGAAGGATAAGGGTTGGCCAACCAGGTCGATGTTGGTCTGCCAGTTCTGCCCCCAGTCCCTTCCCATCGGAATCCATCCAGTCCTCGATCCCTTCACTTTGACTGCAACAACCTGTCCATCCAACCCAACATTGCTGACCAGGACTTGCATGAAGATAGCACTGCCCTTGACAGTGAAGCGAATTCCACCTTGTCTTTGGCATGTGGCCCTATTCAGGTTTGATCAATTACAATTGATTATTGTCAATGTTAAAGCCACATGACTAAAGACTGATTCTTGATATACCTTCTGTACTGGATTGAAAGTAGTTGGGGCTTGAGGTGGGAAATGAGAGAGAAAGTAGCCTCAGGCAAGTGAAAGTGGGCTCTGGGAAAGTTGCACCAGCCTCCATGATCGGCAGGTAAGGCGTAGTTAGGCGGGCAGAAATCAGTAGCGGTGACAAGGATGGGAGGAGTGGCTTGTGGGAGTTGAGCGCTTCTGATCTCAAAGCACGCACCGCAGCTGCTCCCTCTGTCGAACAACATCCCACTGAGTCCTGTGGTGTACTTGCCATAGCTTTTGTGAAGGTCTCCATAACCACAAGCACCTTCTGCAACAGATCAATGCAAGTGTGAATGATGAAGAATGGCAGAGCTAATTAATGGAATTCTATACCTGTAAGCATGGAGTCATTGGAGTCTGTGGAGTAGGTTGCAGTGGCTGACTTCCATTCGGCAACTTGGGCGTGCATTAGGTTTGAGAAGAAGCAGAGGATTAGGGCTGAGTGGAGAAGAAGAGCAGCCATTAACAAACTGCACTGTGCACTGATTGATGACTTTTTCTTGTTTCTTTTTATATCTTTTTCAAACTAATTTCCGCCATTTACTCTGTGTATCACTTTCTTCTTACTAAACTATATGTAAAACCACTTTTTGTGTTTCCCACTTAACCATTTATTCCTCCTCTTTTCTCTTTCTCTCTGTGGAGATTTTATGAAATGGTTATTTAATTTTTAATTCCAATAGAATTCAAAAAGTAGGATGCGGGAAATTATTCAATTTGATGAAAAGTAGGAAGTAATTGGACCCAACCAACTTAGAGTTGTAAAGAATATGCTTAGGCATTTTTTTGAAATAAAATGAAACCATACATGTCGTGTAGTAGCAGTATAAAATATGGGTGTAAATATTCCTCATATTTAATTTTAAAAATATTAAATAAAGCTACATTTTTTTCAAAAGAAAATTTTAAAACGATTCAAGACTGCATTTTTAAATTTTAAAAAAATTATTTGTAGGAAGGAAAGAGCATTTGTTTACAAATAAATTAGTTCTGATTGAGCTGACAGTCCCACTCTCTCCGACTCTCACGAAATTTGGCATCGCGGAGGAAAAGAGTGGATCTGGAATGGAGAGCTCCGGCGAATTGGTGGCGCTTCCCGTGTTAGTGGAGTCCAACTACAGGGCTTGCACAATTCCCTACCGATTCCCTTCCGACAATCCCAAGAAACCCACCCCCACTGAGCTCTCTTGGATCAATCTCTTCGCCAAATCAATCCCTTCATTCCGGTATCATCCCTCCCCCTTTCATTCATTACTCCCACTTTTACCATAATAAATCATCAATCTTTTTTTTTTTTTTTCTTGATTGATCTGCAGCAAACGTGCTGAGGCCGATGATTCCGTTCCGGATGCTCCCGCCAGAGCTGAAAAGTTCGCCCAAAGGTATCACCATTGAATGCCCTAGCAGAACTAGTAGTTTCCTTTATCGATACTCTTGTTTACACTCCACAGATATGCTGAGATACTGGATGATTTGAAGAAAGACCCTGAGAGTCACGGTGGCCCGCCCGATTGCATTGTATTTTCATCTCTCACTCTCCATTTGCAATCATAAACGATTACTGCTTCTCTGAAATTCCTGATTTCCTTTCCAGCTTCTTTGCCAGCTCCGTGAGCAAATCCTTAGAGAATTGGGCTTTAAAGATATATTCAAGAAGGTCAAGGTAAGACTCCCGCTTCTCTTTTCAGGGACAACCATTTCATCCATTTGATACTAGCATTACCGTAATTCGATGATCATATTATAATTTTATGTGCCAAGGGGTCCTATGGTGTGCAAATATACATATTTTGTGTTGATGCCTCAAAGAAAGATTTAGAAGAGATTTTGCTAGCATGCCTTTGCAGTTTACTTCTTTTTCTTGTAATGGGAGGGACAGGGACATGTATGTATGACAAAGGGATTTTGATTTGATGCATAACAGGAGGAAGAAAATGCCAAGGCGATATCTTTATTTGAGGGTGTTGTCCACCATAATGATGCTATCCAGGATGAAGCTGCACGCATTGAAAATTTGATTAGAGGGATATTTGCTGGTAACATTTTTGATCTTGGCTCAGCTGAGGTACGTTAGGTTCTTTCCGTATAAGAGTAAGGTGTTTGATCAAGTGGAAGCCTAGACTTATTTGAGTTTTTCCACTGATTCCTTCGTTTAGTTTTTAAAGTACTCAAAATTACTTGATTTATTTTAACTTTTTTCTGAAAAAAGGCCTTACAAGATTTTCCTGTTACATGCATTTACTCATCTCATTTAATTTGTGCATTTTCATTTCTTAGTCTAATCCAGATTTGAGGGGTTAAGCACTTATTTTCTCAGGAGACTAACTATGAGTTTATAGTCCCTTTTTTTCTACCTTAGACTATGTTTAACTGATGGATCTTAAAACTTCCTTAAACCAATACAGGCTTCAAATAGTTTCAGCGATGTAACTTGATGCTGGAAGATTTCAGATGTTTGATGCTTATATAGCTTCTGAGTCGTGTGTGATCTTATCTATTTTCAGCTGTATCGAATTCTCATCATACTAACATTTCCTAGTCAGTAGTCAATTTGCTTGAATTGACAGAAATTTTCTGGTGAAACATGTTGGCATTTGTAGTTTCAGACTTTCAGCAATCCAGTCTATTGACTACTAACTTTGATAATTTATCTTTATAATATAGATTCCCCGTATTGCATGGGCTTAAAAACAATTTTTCGATTTTAATCTTGAAGCTTGCAGAGTTGTTTGCAAAGGATGGTATGTCCTTTCAAGCTAGCTGTCAGAACCTTCTCCCTCGACCCTGGGTTATTGATGATTTGGACAAGTTCGTTTCAAAATGGGGCCGGCGTCCATGGAGAAAGGTTATATTTTTAATTTCTGATTATTTTATCATTTGTTTCAATGTACTCGCAGAACCAGTCATAAAGGTTTATGTTTTCTTCCACTAACTATAACATTTATGCCACAGGTTATAATATTTGTAGACAATTCTGGTGCAGATGTCATTTTGGGTATATTGCCATTTGCGAGGGAGTTGCTTCGACTTGGTGCCCAGGTCTCATTTGCTATCATTTACTTGTTTGCTAAAGACTTTATCTTGCTTGGAACTCTTTTTTCCTGGGTAGTGCTGTAACATGTATGAATCGGGTCTGTAGCAAGAGACTACTTGTGGTTAATTGATTCAGCATGATTTACATAATTACATGTCCAATTGTTAGACAAATTTAGTATGAAATCTTCTGTGCTCTTGTGGCTCTTGACAAGGTCTTGAATTTGGCTTTGCGTGGCCGTGTGACACTCCCATAAGATAACTGGGGTGTTACTACATTAATGGTTTGCCAAGTCTGGGGCATTGGGATCATTAGCACTAATACCTTAAATCTCTTGGGGTGAAACTATGTTCAACTTGAACTCATTATTTGACAAACATGTCTCTTGTCAGTCTGAGTGTAATCCTATTTGAGGTCGTTGTTCTCTGAATTCTTTGCAGGTTGTACTGGCGGCAAATGATTTACCTTCCATCAATGATGTGACATATGTCGAGTTAATAGAGATTATAGCCAAGGTCAGTGACAATTTTTTGTGCTCTTACAACTTTTACTCTAGGTTCAGTTTATGTACTGGCTTCAAATGATTTGACTTCCATCAATGATTGCAATTTATGTAATCCTATTATATGCTTCTATTTTACAGCTGAAGGATGAGAGTGGGAAACTTGTGGGAGTTGATGCTTCAAACCTCTTAATTACAAATTCTGGTAATGATTTACCGGTAAGAAGCTCTGTGCTAATTCTTAGTGATTCCATACAACCTTTCTTGAACTGATCTAGTTAAACGAGTGGGTGGTCTTATTCGTTGCAGGTTATTGATCTATCAAGAGTATCACAAGAACTTGCCTACCTGGCAAGTGATGCAGACCTTGTGGTCATGGAAGGAATGGTAAATGCTTGTGAACTAGTT